>NC_081828.1:20765000-23265000 GCF_030867095.1 Alligator mississippiensis | reverse complement strand
TTATTCATTCATTTTCCTAATTATTGTGGTTCCTAACATTGCTGTTTTTATCTTTTCCCCCCTTGTGATATTTCCCTTTATATTTCTTGCTTTTCTTCTCCCTCATACTGTGGTTCAGTTCTGCTCAAAGCCTCTTGAATACCCCTAGTTCTGTGATTTCTCCCAGTTTCCTTGTTCTTGTACTTTGGTATCTTTTTTCCCCTGGGCTTAATAACAGTTTGCTATTTGGTATTGATGTTGCTTCTCACTGTGTCAGTCGCAGGAGGTTGTAGGGTGCTTTCTGTTAAGTTTAGTTTCTGAAGGAGTTTAAGACCTTCTTTGTTCTTTTTACAATGTACTGTTGCTCTTGATGTCTAAAGATAAATTTAAAAGGAAAACCTCATCTGTATCTTATATTTACTTTTCTGAAAGATACTGTAAATTTCACTGAGTTCCTTCCTTCTCCTTAATATTGCCTGTGACAAATCTTGAAACACTTGTATTTTATATTCTTCCAGAGTAGGATCAGAAGTCTCCTTAACCTTCATCACAATCTGCATTATTCAAGGCATAACAATGTAGTATTAGGTCTCCTGGTCAAAAAAGAGCAACCGTAGTATCGTGTCCCTTGTTTTTTGGGGGGGTGTAGAGAGTTTTCTGTTCTCTATACATGGGGCAGAAGGAGGGGGAGGGGAACAGACAGAACTGACAATTTTCACCTTATCTGGCCATAGAAAGCACTTTATAGCCATGACAAAACACAAGTGCATGGCTGCAGACAGCTTCAAAAATGGCTGATCAGATGAAAATCTGACCCTTCATTGCATGAGGGATCAGAAGAAGCCGTTTCAAAATAGAGTGTCTTCTGTAACTTCTGTCTGCCAGCTTCTAGCTGTTTTCAAAATGAGAGGGAGGAAAGGGAACAGAGGGAGTTCGGTCTGGGGGGTTTTCAGCCTCCGCTGGAGGGTAGGGCCAGTGTATTGGAGCTCCCCTGAGGTGGGGGGACTCCAATTCACCCACCCCAACCTCCAGAGCTGGCTGCGAAACTCCTAGAACGAGCTCTCCCTTTTCCCTCTGGCCCTCCTATTCTGAAACAGGGACAGGCTGGGAGAGAGGATGGGCTGTTGCTAGGGGAAAGAGGATGGGCTGTTACAGGCTGGCAGCCAGCAGCTAGATTTGCCTCCCCACTGGAACCAACCGTGAACTTCTGTTTGTTCCAGGAGATTGCCCAAACTCAGAATACTTCTTGCAAAGTGTTTTCAGCTGCAGTGGACTTCTGTCTGCACTCAAGAACTGTTACCTTTGTTTATAGTTGTAAAAGGCATGGAGTATGTGCTTTAAATGTTCTGCTGGATGTCCCTCCTTCACACCTTTCGGGAATCCTTTTGTTTTAATGTGATCTTTTTCTCTCACGATGGTCTCTAATCTGAGTTTTCTCTGCAAGCTCCTTTTCTTTGTCTTTTTTCTGTTTTTCCCCCAATCATTTTAATTTTATTTTGAAGATCTACTGCTGATTTATCTCCAGGTCTATGCTAAGGGGATCAGGGATCTGTGATGTTTGTGGATTGCACCTTCTATCCCATTTACATCTAGCTTCAGGCAGCCATCTGTTCCAGTGATGCCATTTAATAACTGTTGCAGTTTAATATTGGCAAAGGAAAAAAGTTTTGTCTTAAAAGTATAAGAATGACGTTTAAAATGGTGCGTCAGGATAACCAGAGTTTGGGGGAGCAAGCTGTTGTGATGTATCAGAGCAGTCTCCATATTTTTCTTTTTTTAAATGATGTTAATGAACTTACAGAATGTTCACAAATCTTATTTTTGAGCAAGTTAACTGATCAGAAATGTAAGGAAACAGTGGTATTTGTTTGGGTTTAACATTGCTGATAGGCATTGTGCACAGAAAGTGGTGCAGGTGCCCCTACCTCCTAAACTACCATGTTGCTGTTTTACAGAGGAAATAATAGTTGCTACAGTTCAGAACTTGCACCGTCCACAAGGTTCCCCATTCTAAACAGGGCTGCATCCTCATTTTACCATGGTCCTGAGTGTGTCTGTATGTACATGATATAGTTGGTGTAATAAAATTTATGTTATAATGACAAATATATCTTAATAATCTAAAGGATACTGGAATATTCAGTGTTGGTTACTTTATAGCTGTTAAGTGTTGTGTTTGTTTTCTACTGTAAATATATTTGTTTTTGCTTTTATACTTCTAAAATTGGCTTAGATTGCATTAGATGTGAGATGATATATTCTTGTCTCGTCTTCCTGTTCCTTTTAAACAGATATTACTTCATTCCCTCCAGATAATATTCTTTGCACTTATCTGCCTTGATCTAGTTGGAGAGTTTTAGAATTTTTACCCTGAAAGGCTTGGTACCTGTAACAAATTTATAATTTTCCATGTATAGAGTCTAATTAGGGTAAGGTCATCTTAAATTTGTTCCCTTCCCATCTCCCCCTGTTCAGTGCTGTGGTGGGTCTGAAGGGTCAGACACCTGCCCCTTGTTCCCTTGCCATCTCTGCCTGCCCTATGTGGCATAATGAAGCCCATTATGCCTCCCTCAGTCTTTCCTTGTCTAGATTTAAGAAACCACATTTTAAAATATGTCTTTATAGCTTCTGGTCTAGATCTCAAATCATTTTTGTTACTCTCTCCAACTGTTCTACATCTTTCTTGCCCAAAGCTGGTTCCTGTGCTCCATAATCAGTGTTTAATGATTAGAGTAGAAATATTACTTTTTATCTTGTATGTCCTATGCCCATTTACTTTTTTTTGAAACTGTAAAATGTTGATTCTTGTGACCTGCTATAACCCCAGATTCCTTTCTGAAGAACCACTGTTTAGCCAGTTGCTTCTTTTATTTGTGCAGTTCATTATTTTTATTCAAGATTAATACTTTATGTTTATCCTTATTGGATTTTGTCCTTTTATTCCAGGCTATTTCTTCAGTTTTTCAAAATCAATTTGAATTCTAAGCCTGTCCTAAAAATGCTTGCAACCACTCTTGGTTGCTCTTATCTACAAAGAATGTCATGCGAGACATGTTTCATATGTCTTTCTGAAGTCCAAATATATTGTATTTGCTGTCACTTCCCTATCCATAAGGCCTATAACCCTGCCATAAAAGATAATGGTGTTGGTTTAACATGATTTTTTCTAAGGAAATATACGTGGTCTGTTACCACCCTTTTATTTTCTAGGTTGTTACAAATGGCTTGATTACTTGTTCCAGCATCTGTCTGGGACCTGAAGTGGGGCTGAACTTAGTAGAATTTCTGGAGTTTTCTTTCTTCCACCTCCTCCTCTTCCCCTCTGACACTTAAAAAATAATAATAATAGGCACTATGCCTGTCCTTTTCCAATCTTTTGAAGCCTCAACTAACCTCCAAGAATTCTCAAAGATCCTAATAGCTCTGAGATTGCTTTAACAAGTCCCCTAAGATTTTGAGGGTAAAGTTCCTCTGCTGTAGTTGATTTGAAAACATCTGACTTCTTTAAAAAGGTTCTTTCCTCTAACCATGTACTTCAGTCTGTGAAACTTTTAATGGATAGAATTACTAATCAAGGATTTCAGAAAACAGTTGGGTTTTCTGCCAAACTTGCATTTACTGAATGAGTTCAAAAATCACCTCCATGAAGTGGGCAGGCCACTGTCATTTAAACTGTTTTCCCCTTCTTTTCCCCTTTTTAAAAAGAATAATTCACTTTGACAGCCCCGTAGCTTTTCTCTGGCAAATGGATGCCATATAGGATGAATGTTGTTTGGAAGTTTCTTAGACTGGCTGTGGCCAGTGTAGACAGCTCTAGTCCTTCCATCCCCATTAAGGTAAGTGAAAGCAGAAAAAGTGCAACTGTTTTTATCATTAATTTAAAAGTGTTACTCATTGGTATCGTGGTACAAAGTGTCTGCAGTACTTCTCAGGATATTTGCCCAGCTTATCACTTCTGCTTTATAGAAGGGTGCTTTGTATTCACAGTGAAATAGCATAAACAGTAAATTGGATGAACTAGCATCATGCAAAAGTTGGATCAGAACACTTAATTCTTAACAATAACAGTAGGATGCATTGATGCTCAGGTCCCCACCCTTTCTCCTTGATGGCCGTAGTTCCCAAAGAACCCTCTGTGATATGATCTGTTCTTTGGGTGTTTGTCTTTTAATGTTGTAAACAGAGTAGAAATGCCCTTCTTAGGTATGTGCACTACATGTATAACCGTTTTTAACATGGTTATATTAAGCCTGTGTCTCACAACACATTTGTTAATAGCTAGGAACCTACTTAATTTGTGGTTTCATGGATTTTGTGGAAACCCAGAAACCGCAAAATCCAGGATTGTCTAGAAAATCCATGAAATCAACAACAAAAAACTTAATAAAAATAAAATGCTGGCTCCCCAATGGGAGCCAGTGATCCTCATTGCCAGAGGGGAAGACGCTGGCTGGTGGGGCGGCATGAAGGGCAGCAGACCAGACGGCGGCTGCCCTGTCCATCCTCCTCCCACATGGGGCCTCTCTGCCAAGCAGTGCCGAGGAATGAGGATGCTGCACAATGATCCTAGAATTAGAACTTTGTGCCACGATCAACCAGCAAAAATTGGTAAGCCCCCCCATGATTTAGGTAGATCCATTTAATAGCAAAGTAATATAGGAGCTAGAACAGCTAGATCGGGGGTGGGCAAAATATGGCCCGTGGGACAAATCTGGCCCACGGTGGGCAGGACTCTGTCCAGCCCACAGTGGGTCCTTTGGTCCTGCTCAGCCTAGATGCAGAGAGCAGCCCAGGCTGGGTTACCTGACAGCACTAGACATGCCCACCAAGATAGCAGAGGCAGCTACTGGCTTCTGCGCCAGTACCAAGGTAGGCTTCTGGGCCAGTACCAGGGCTACCACCAAGGTAGCTGCTCCCACCCACCTATCTCAGTGATCGGAGGGAACATCAGTGCCTAACATGGGCTGCAGGGCAGGAACCAACACCAGGTACCTCAGAGCAGAAGCCCAGCAGCAACCAGCTGCATTTGCAGAGCTGCTACCCCCGATCAACTCTGCTGTGCGGCGTCTCCAGCATGGTCCCCATTGTGTGTCTCCCGCCCAGCACTTGCCACCCAATATGCCCTGTGCAGCCCTGCCCAACTTGCTCGCTCTCTCTCTCTCCGCTGCCCAAGCAATTTGCTGCTCCCTACCTTGGTGGCGGGCCTGCCACCTTCCATGTCCTGACCCACTGCCTAGCTCCCACTTCTACTTAGCCCTTTGTTGCCTCCCCAGCTTTATCCAGCCCTGCCTGGGGCTGCAATTGTGCCTGCTTAGGTCTCTCTTCCAGCACCACTGGGGCTGGGCTGATGATCAGCTCTCTGCAGTGGTGGGAGTCGGGGCATCTGCAGAAAGAGCCAAGCCCTTGCTAGGATTGCAGAGGTGGTGGGAGCCCCCTGTGTTTCACTTGCTCTAGGGCCCTTCAGCTCCTGGTGCCTGTTTCCATCAGCCACAAAGCTGCTGTTTACTGTTTGGGTTGTGCGGGCTGCCATCGCTTAGCGTAGGATACCAGCCCCGACCTTGTGTGCTTGTCCCATTGCCGGTGCTGCTTCCTGTCCGTCCACAGCCCCATGCTAGCTGGGGCCCAGGACAGAACCCGGGAATGGGCTCCCAGTAGGGGCTCAGATCTTTCTGCAAATGCCCTGACATCCAACATTATGCGGAGCCAAGCGTTAGCCCAGCCCAAATGGTACCAGGAGAGGAACCTAAATGGGTGTCATTAGCAGCCCCGGGCATGGCTGGAAAGAGCTGGGGAGGCAACAGAGCATTGAGTGGAAGTGGCAGAGGCACTGTCAAGTTGGGGAGCAATGAAGGGCCTTGGCCATGGGAAGGAAGAACATGGGCTGGCAGGGCTGTACAGGGCACATTGGGCAGCAAGTACTGGATGGGAGCTGCACATTGGGGGCCACACTGGAGCTGTCGCACAGTAGGGGCGATCAAGAGCAGCAGCTCCACAAATGCAGCTGGTTGCTGTCTGGCTCCTGTCTTGTGATCCTGGGGTCTCCACAGAGACTGATTGGGACCCACGCTGGCAGGGTGCCTGGCCAGATGGACGACATGATGCTGCTTGGGGAGTTTGGAGGGTGGGGTTCTGACCTGGCCTGTGACAGTTCAGCAAAATTCCCTTTGTGGCCCATGCCTAAATAATTGGCCACCCCTGATCTAGATGCAGTAAGTTGATTTAAGAACTGTTTTCTTTTATTTGTCTGTTTTTTCAGAAAGATTGTCGGTATTCCTGGTGCAAACTGTATAAAAAAATACTGGCCTGATCTGTGAGTGGAAAGCTGCTGAATACAATGCTGTTTGAAACTATACTTTCACTATCTCTGAATAATTTTTAACAGAAAATATGTGCTCTGCAAGAGGAGAATGGCCACATTTTTATATACTTTTTTTGAATGAGTTGGATCCCTCTTGCCTACCTTCCTTGCTTAAGTCTGTTCTCTGTTCACCCTTCATCTACACATAGTACTGTTTGAGATGTGCAGGAGAACCTTGATCATCCACTTACATGCATTATGTAGCACACAACTCAGGGCAGATGTGGGCTTCTCTTATTCTAATTGTAGACATCCCAGGGACATTAAAAAACCTAGCTGTATAGGTTTCACGAACAGAGTATATATATTTGGATTTAAATTTCTCAGAATGTAGCCACTGAGATGTTTGATTAGATGTTGTAGTCAGTATAGCATATTGAATATAAGATCTAATGTTGTCTAACATCTGCTGTTAATACAGTCTGCCACCTGGAAATAAATGAATTAGATACTCATGGGATATCCAGAGAAAATGCCTGGTTAGAACCTTCATTGCTTCTGAACTGTACAGCATAGTAATTTATGAATGTCACAGTTTTTCCACATAAACAAACATACCTTTGTTTGTGTTCGAGGGAACAGAATTACACTTGATAATGGAAAGTTTGAGACATACACTTAATTTTTATGAGATTAAGGGAAACACATGCCTCAGAGTATCTCAGTTTTTAATATTGTGTGTGTGGGCTGACTTAGTGGTCCAGAATGGCTCTATCTAGTGCTGCCATATGGTGAATCTGAACTGGTATCCAAGCATTAAGAGAGAATGCTCTGCCAGGTGGAAATGCTGACCCATAGCTGGCATTCAGAGCAGTCTTTACAAGTTAAGACAGAATCATGTAATAGAATAGCCAGGTATGAGATATTATGTCTTTCTATACTGGCTGTTGTATACAAAAACATACTTCTTAAATGGTTCTTCCTTTAGCTCAGGTGAGTGAACATTTCTTGTTGGGAAACCAGTTGTTGTAAAGTGGGGACCATTCTCAGAATAAGAACTTGTATGCACAGCAGACTATCCCAGGTGGGAAGTGTGTACTTAATTTATTGTCTTCTGGTGTCTGGCCTCTCTTGGAGCAAAGAACCCCCCTGGAGTTTCTCATCCAGTCTGATTGATAGCCTGTGCTGAAGGTCCTTGGTCTTAACTCTGCTGAGGATCCTGTTTTAGTTTGTTATACTAGGGAGAAAATAGGAAGACTTTCTATAAATGAAATAACTACGGACCACATTTTCAAATATAAGTACTTGCGTAAGCATTCATTTCTTTCACCTGACCTGACACAGATAATGAATGTGTCTGTTCATATGTGTGATTTATATGTCTGTCTGTGAGCATCTTCTAGGCACTCCTTTCTGAATATTGTGACAAACAATACGTATTTTATTAAAATGCAGAGAATGAACTCCCTAAATCTGAATATATGTGGAGGTTCACTGAAATATAGTCACACTCTGCAATCTTTTGTTTCCTAAACTCACACATGGTCCTATATTCCTCAGTGTAACCGACTGATGAATGTATATTACAAGTCCTCTGGTGTGCCAATCGCAGTGAATATGAATTGTTATAAGGCTCCACTAAAAAGTCTTGTCTATTTTGTTTTAGTGGTAGCAGCTCTTTCTTAGCTGTGTTCAATCAGTTCAACCCCTGTTGGCTAAGTGGGTGCTTAGCTAGGATTTTGAACCCCAGTGGGATGTCTTTTGAGTAGAAGTACCATATTACTTAGTTGTATCATAGGTCTAAAGATTAGTGGTTAATTGTAAAGTTCTGCATGTCAACGAAGTGAAGAATGAAATTGCTATGACCAGTGCACCGGACAGTCATTTTAGATTAGAAGTTAATTTCTAAGTAAATCTTGCAGAATGAAATTTTAAACAGAAGAAATGAAAAGCCAAAGCCATAACATGACATTGTCATTTTTTAAATGTGATTACATAGATTTTAAAGTAGATATGCTTGTTTAAACTGCAGTTGTTGGCTGTGGCCTGTTAGTGTAACTTAGCTGGCATTCTCTTCTATGTTTCCAGGGGTTTTTGTTGGTGGTAAATGGAGTTTTAATATTATTTTACTGAAATTTGGGGCATCAGTAATAATGACCTGTGGTTAATAAGTAGGAACTGTGAGGATTAGACAAAATATTTTAAATTGTTTAGTAGATTAACAGGTATCTTTGTTGTTGGAATTTTGTTATGACTTTACTCATCCCATGGGCACCAAAGAGGATTAAGTTATTGGTAGGTGACTGGAATTATTAGTCCCCACATTGCATCCCTCCCATGGGGCATAAAATAAAGACTATGATGGATTAGAATGTCATACTTTCACTAAAAGCATTGTGCTTATATATTATGTTGTGATTACATAGAATACACATAGTTCATTTTGAGATTGAATTGTGTGTTTTCTTTTAGGAAGCACAATGTTTACCTGATTTGAAATTTAACATTGTAAATAAATCTGAATTGTAAATAAAAATTGTAAATAAATTTCTATTAGAAAGTCCATAAGAAATATGTCAATGGTGAGTTTCCTTTCCCATCTCTTTTGACTTTTTTCTGCCACAAAGATGAGCTTGTACTTCCACTTGTGAATCCAAGGAAAGCTTTGTATGGTAAAGATCTGTTTTCCATCTTGTATCTTTTTTGTTACTGCCTTGAGAATCAAAATTGACATGTCACCAGTTCACCAAATAAGAGTGCCTCTTTAGATAAATAAGAAGGGGAACTGCTCCTACTTCGGAGGAGGAAGCAAGGGTCAGAACCCACAGGTTCTCGGAAAGAAAAGGTGCTGGGAAGAAAATGAATAAATGCACAGGAATCCCAAATCCATAAAACATCCCAGGGATTGCTTTGCTTTGATCACTGGTTCCTAAAACCATCAGAGGCTGGGGGTTTTACCAGGGAGGTGCCATCATCTCCTCCAGGTTGTAGCTGCGGTTGTATGGAAGGAAGCACTAGAAGGCGGCTGAGTGCTGTTTTACATGTGCTTCAATAATTAAACCAAATACAGAATTGGTTCTAGGCCCCTCTAAACTGCCTCTTCAGGAATAATTTAGCAGAGATTAACTTGAAATAGATGTCACTTTAATAGACACATTAGACTGCAACACTTCTGCTTTTTTTATTTCTGTATGATTAAATATGGATATTCAGCTTCCTGGTTTGAACCTCTGCCAGCACGTTTGGGAACAGAATACTGGAGTAAATGGGCACTTGGTTGCACCCAAGTTGAAAATTCTTATGGAAATTCTGCAGTTTTCTTTTGTGAATTACACTGCCCACACTTACCATTGGAATGTGATTGGTTGAGTTCAGCCGAGGCCTTCTGGACCAACATCAAAACTGATACTTGAGTTTTGTGTGGGTAAGAACTAAAGAATTAGGATCTTAATGACACCTTAACCTAGCTTTTTGTGTATGAAATATGATCACATAATGTGTTAAAACTTAACTTTTATTCTGATCGAACGTTTTCAATCATTTTCAAATCTAATTGCCACTGTAGCTTTAGTACATTTTCTTTATCTTTCTTTTCTTAAAAAAACCCAACATTTTACCTCTAATAACATGTACTGTATGTGAAAAAGACTCTCATTGAAAATCTTGGACACTTTCCACTAGGATCCCTACAGACCCATCCAATTTGAAAATACACTGTTTTATCCTCCTCTTAATTACAATACTTGGAGCAGTTCTTTGTTAACTGTTTTGAAGTTCTATAGAATAATGATTCTACCAGAACTATAAAGAGTACGACAGAAAACTATTCACAGTAGGAAGCTCACTGTTGCTTAGCTACCTACCTTTTTAATTTGGAATCTCCAGCAATTCGATAATGACTAGCCCTTAGGCTGCTAAATGTATTTGTTCGTGACACATTGCCATTTTATGTGTGCATTTCACCTTTGTGTTACAGCTATTAATGTAGGGATAAAGAGGAGGTTTATAATGGAGTTATGGAGTTATGTTAAATGAAAAATGCTAAATACATCAATTTCCCAGTAAATACTTAGTAAAGTTCTCAAATAGGTATAGCTCAAATGAAGTTGTTAGGTAAGCTATATTTGGAACCAAAAAAGACCCGTGGGCCTGATCCTTAAAATATTTACTTCTGTGGATAGTTCCAAATTCTCTCTAATATCGATTACCCTGAGGCTCTGAATGTCTTAAGTGAATGCGCACACTGAGTGGAGGGGGGCAGTGCTCTAAGAGCCACTCTAGTTAAATCACTCACAACATCATGTGTATTCAGCATCCTGTGCTCCAAAATGGTGCTGCCATTTTGAAACACTGGGATGCTGAATACACGTGACACGGAGACTGCTGGAGTGCACTAATTAGCATGCTGCAGCAGACTCAGTTAATCGAGTCTGCTGTGATACATGCTAATTAGCATGCGTCAGAGCAGAGGTGGTGCCCTGAGAGCCTAAATCTCTTAATTGAATATGTACACATAATTTCTGATGATCTGTAATGATGTTTAAATAACTGGAAATGCAAATACTGCATCAGCCTCTTAGTCTTTCTACCCAGCTTTTTAAAAAAAGAGTAAGCTGGTTGGCTTCATTGGACAATTCATGTGAAAAGCATCCTGTGCACATGCAGGTACTCTCTAGATTTTTAAAAATTAAAGGAGCAAGACTCTTATATGCACCAGTACTTTCTTAATATGTACACAGAACCAAATTTGTCAAGGAACCTTGAAAGAAGTGTCCACAAAATTTGTATACAACTGGCTCATTTGCACTCAAGCCTGGCTTTGCACAACCATTCCCATTGTGTCGGAGAATAGGAGTACATGAAGCTTTTGTCCCTACTGCTTAAGAGGCTCTTTTGATTTCTTAGCTTTATAGCCAGAGGATTTACAATCTTTTCTTCTTGACCTCCCATCTAATATTTGTCATAGAATTTCATTCAGTAGTTCCTGGATTGAGCCCATGATGTTGGTTTGAGCCCAAACAGTGGTGCTCTTCCTTTCTGGCATGTGGATCAGCCAGGTGGGGTCCAACTGGCCAGCTGGTCAGTTCTGCAAGCTGGATCCAGCATATGGACTAACTCTGTCCTTGGTCTAGGGCAGGGGTGGGCAAGGGTGGGCAATTATTTTGGGTGGAGGGCCACTTACCCAGTTTTGGCAAGCTGTTGAGGGCCGCATGGGTAGCCCCACCCCTTGACAGGTGCCCCATCCCCTGGTCACTATCTTGCCCTGCTCCATAGAGCCCCTGCCGGCTGGAACCCTGTGCTCCTGCCACCTTGCTCTGGGCCCCACTGGCACTGGCCCCAGGACACCAGTGCGGGCCCTGTGTTCCCACTAACTTCCTGCCCATTTACTCCCAGTGCCCCCCAGCCCTGTGGTACAGGCGGGGGGCAGTGCACAATCCCGACCCCCTGCTTGCCAGAGGGAAGAAGCTGGTGCTGGGCATGGGGAAAAGTAGCCCCTTGCCCACCCCATGGCCAGTGCTCCCTGCTGCAGGTGCTTGTAGCCCACGTGGTTCTGTCCTGTGCAGGCACAGGCAATCCTACGCGGGCTACAAGCAGCTGCAGCGTGGGGCACCGGACATGAGGTGAATGAGGGGCCGCTTTTCCCTGCGTTCAGCACCAGCTTGGAGCCCAGGCTGGCTTGCTGCCAGCCTGGGCTCCATGCCGGCTCTGGGCTCACCCATCAGGGCTGCGCATGGCAGCAACAGCTGTGGCCCCTCCTGCGTGCTGCGCCGGGCAGTGTTACTGCTGCTGCCCATCTGTAGCTCGTGTGCTGGGCAGCCCAGAGGTGGCAGTGGCAAACACTGCCCGGTGTGGCAAGCAGGGAGCCCACAGCTGCTGTCACCATGTGCAGCCCCGACAGGCGAGCCTGGAGCCGGTGCAGGGTCCAGGCTGGTAGTGGGGCTGGGTTATAAGGTGGTGCCAAGCACGGGTGAAAGCAGCCCCTCGCCCGCCCCGTTGCCGGCGCCCTGTGCTGCAGCCACTTGCAGCCAGCCTGGGGCTGCCTGTGCCTGCTCCGGACAGCCCCGCATGGACTACAAGTGGCTGCAGCAGGGAGCGCGGGCCATGGGGCAGGGAAGGGCTACTTTCCTCTGTGCCGGGAATGAGAAGGAAAGGAGCCTGGGGAGTGCCTGTGATGCGAATGGTACCTCCTGCTGATGGCCTAAGATAGCTACAGGAGGAGGTGATGAGGCTCCAAAGCATACTCAGCCATGAGGGCATGGACTCTCAGGAAGGTAGAAGCTGGAAGCTTGTGACCTTTGGCAGCAAGTCTTCATCCCCAACTGCAGCGGTTTGGCTAGAGAACAAATATGGAACCCTAGCAACAGATGACAAGGAGCATGTTTTGTCAGCGGAAAAAACCAGGCCAGGCCGCCCCAAGGTTGGGCAAGGTTGGGAGGATCAAGACCACTGCCACCAGGATGAAGCAATAGGTGGTGGTGGTTGGTGACTTCCTATTGTGGTGGACGGAGGCGTCCATCTGCCCACCTGAACTATTGTCTCAGGAGGTCTACTGCTTGCCTGGAGTCTGGATCCGAGATGTCATGGAAGTATTACTTAGTCATCCAGCCCTCTGACTACTACCTATGATGATCAACCATGTGGACACCAATGATACTGCCAGAAGGGACCCTATACAGATCAAAAATGACTATTGGACTCTAGTTGCAAAATTGAAGGGTACAGTGGCTCAGGTGGAGTCATGGATGGGTATAAAATGTTCAGGAAGGACAAGCAGGAGAGAAAAGGAGGAGGAATTTCTTTCTATGTAAAAGCTATATGATTGCTCAGAGGTACAGTATGTAACTGGAGATAGTCTCTGGGTTAGCGTCAGAGAGGAGAGCAACAAGGGTGATGCTGTGGTGGGTGTCTGTTATAGACCACTAGACCAGGAGGATGAGGTGCTTGAGGCTTTCTTCAAACACCTAGCAGAAGTTTCCAGAACACAGGCCTTGGTTCCCATGGGAGACTTCAGTCACCCTGACATCTGCTGGGAGGGCAGTACAGCAGTGCACAGGCAATCCACGAAGTTTTTGTAGAGTGTTAGGGACAACTTCTTGGTGAAAGTGCTGGAGAGGTCAGCTAGAAACCATCCTCTTTTTGATTTGCTGCTCACAAACAGGGAGGAATTGGTGGGGAATGTAGAAGTGGCCGGCTAATTGGGCAACACAACTATGAGATGATTGCATCAGAATCCTGAGGAAAGGAAGGAAGAGGAGAGTAGCAGAATAAGGACCCTGGACTTCAGAAAAGCAGACTTTAACTCACTCAGGGAACTGATGGGAGGTGAGTTTGAGGTGGGAAAGGGAGTCCAAGAGAGCTGGTTGTACTTTAAAGAAACCTTACAAAGGGCACAGGAATGAATCGCCCCGATGCTCAGGAACTAGTAAATATGACAGAAGACCAGCTTGGCTTAGCAGAAGACTCTTCAGTGAGCTAAAATACAAAAAGAAAGCTTACAAGAAATGGAAACTTGGAGAAATGACTAGGAAGGAGTATATAAGGGCATTGCTTAGGCATTCAGGGAAGAAATCAGGAAGGCCAAAATACATTTGGAGTTGCAGCTAGCAAGGGATGTAAAGCTTAACAAGAAAGATTTCTACAAGTATGTCAGCGACAAGAGGAAGACCAAGGAAAGTGTGGGTCCCTTACTGAATGGAAGAGGCAACTTAGGGACAGATGATGTGGAAAAGGCCTGTCTTCACAGTCAAGAGCAGCTACCAGACTACTGCACCAGGAAGCACAGTTTGGGTGGGAGGTAAGCAGCCAGCAGTGGTGACAGAACAGGTTAGGGACTATTTAAAAAAGCTGAATGTGTACATGTCCATAGGGCTAGATGCGATGCCTCCAGGGGTGCTGAGGGAGTTGGCCAATGTGATTGCAGAGCTGCTTGCCATTATCTTTGAAAACTCATGGCAATTGGGAAAGGTCCCAGGTGATTGGAAAGGGCTAATATAGTGCCTGTCTTTAAGAAAAGAAAGAAGGAGCATTTAGGGAACTACAGACTGGTCAGCCCTACCTCAGCCCCTGGAAAAATCATGGAGCAGATCCTCAAGGCATCCATTTCTCAGCACTTGGAAGAGATGGTGATTAGGAACAGTTGGTATGGATTCACCAAGGGCAAGTCATGCCTGACCAGCCCAATTGCCTTCTATGATTGCCTTCATCTGACTGGCTCTGGGGATGCAGAGAGAGCAGTACATGTGATGTATCTTGACTTTACCAAGGCTTCTGATGTGGTCTCCCACAATGTTCTTGCAAGAAAGGCAAGGAAGTATGGGTTGGATGAGTAGACTAAAGCAGATAAAAAACTGGCTGCATGGCTGGGCTTGAGAGAGTAATCAATAGCTCGATGTATAGTTGGCAAGTGGAGTGCCCCAGGGGTCAGTCCTGGGGCTGGTTTTATTCCATGTCTTCTTCAGCAATCTGGAAGATGGGATGGAGTGAACCCTCAGCAAGTATGTGGATGACACCAAGCTGGGGGATCTACTAGATATGCCGGGGGGATAGGGCTAGGATTCAGAGAGATCTAGACAAATTGGAGAATGGTACCAAGAGAAATCTCAAGAAGTTCATTAAGGACAAGTGTAGAGTTCTGCACTTAGGATGGAAGAATCCCCTGCACTGGTACAGACTGGGGACTGACTAGCTAAGCAGCAGCTCTGCAGAAAAGGACCTGGAGGTTATAGTGGACTATAAGCTGAATATGAACCAACAGTGTGCCCTTGCTGCAAAGAAGACTAACGGTATGCTGGGCTGCATTAGTAGGAGTGTTGCCAGCAGATTGAGGGAAGTGATTCCCCTCTATTCGGCACAGGTGAGGTCTTGGGCAACTGATGCCTCCTGAGTCTTGGGGGGCACCCACAGAAGCCAGTGTCAGCAGCGGGGATGGGAATGCTGAGCACCTGCAGAAGCTGTCAGAAGCAGGGACAGCCCTGTCGGGCTGCAAGTGCCATCTCCTTCCTACCAGTTACCTATGGGTGAGGCCACATCTGGAGTGCTATGTCCAGTTTTCAGTCCCCCACTACAGAAAGGATGTGGACCAGTTGGTGAGAGGGCTGGGGAACATGACTTTCCCTCCCCAGTCCAGGAGAGAACAACAAAAATGGTTAGAAGGCTGGAAACATAACTTATGAGGAGCAGCTGAGGGGACTGGGGTTATTGAGTCTGGAGAAGACTGAGGAGGGGATTTATTAACAAACAGCCTTCAACTACTTGAAGGGTAGTTTCAAACAAGATGGAGCTGGACTGTTCTCAGTGGTGGCAGATGACAGAACAAGGAGCAATGGTCTCAAGTTGCAGAAAGGGAAGTTTAGGTTAGACATTAGGAAAAACTTTCTCACTAGGATGGTAGTAAAACACTGGAACAGGTAGCCTGGAGAGGTTGTGGAATCACCATTCTTGGAGGTTTTTAAGACCTGGGTAGACAAAGCCTTGACTGGGATAATATAGTTGGGGATGGTCTTGCTCTAGGAGGGGGTTGGACTAGATGACCTCTTGAGGTCCCTACCAACCCTATGATTTTGTCTGCAGGAGCTAAAGCCTTGGTATTGATTCAGCTGTTCTGACAGAAGAGTGCCTTTTCAGGGAAGTATTGTTTATGTGGGAAAATGATGGTGTTGTGTCAGCAGACACTCCCTGCCTTCCATGCTGGCACGTCCTGTGTTTCCATTTGCGGGGTTTTACTGATGTAACTAGGTCAGGAGAGACTCTGTAGACATGTAGACGCATTCTTGGTAAAAAGATTAAAATGTATAGGTGGCTTTTTGGCAGTGGGACATCTTCTGATTATTCACTCCTCCCTGTACACCTGTTTGCCATATGCAAATAACTTCTGACTCCTCTTTCTCCCAATTCACTCAAAATATTATAGCATTTATGACTGAAATTAAGCAGCATGTTTTCCAGCACTTAACATATTGATTACTGTAACATTCACATAATTATTCAAATCCCTGACATCTGAAAAGTGGAGATTATAGGTTTTTGTGCCAGTGCCCCAAAGTACTTGGTGTTTTGTGTTTTAAAGAAAAAATTAAACAAAAACAAAAGAAAAAGTTTTCCCTGCAAGCTGTACCATATTAACTTCTTTCTGTATCATTATTTTCAGTACATAAATTGATTGTTTGCATTTTTATAGGCAAATTATAGCTGAATTCTTAGTATGCAGCTTTCATATATTGAGAGAGAGATCCATGTGAACATATTATGTTGAGGGCGAGACACAATTTCTCTGAATAAAAATGTTTGCTTTTATGAATAGGCATTAGTGGCAATAATGTGCTACTTATATCAGGGTTTGATATGACTAACATTTTCTAAGGGTTTTTTAATTTGTTTCCATTTAGTTTGAATCTTGTGGGTGTTCTCCCTGGGGTATTTTTTCTGCTTGTTCTCAACTTTAATACAAGGGTACATATATTGAAATCAAAATGCATTCAAACACATACATAGTATATCCCTCAGTAATACACAGCATTGAACAGCATTACAATAAAGAACAGCATTAGAAATGGGTTTGATACATCTTTATTAGAGTTTTTAAACCTGCTAAAACATTGCTGAAGTTTAGGCTCCTAATTTGCCTGAAACTGATCTTTAAATCAAAATCCACTCAAGAACCTCTTCTATCTAAACCCCTTTGTTCTCTCTCACTTTCTGACACAGAAACCAGCAGTGAAATAACCCTGTTAATGTTGCTGGCAAAATTGCATTGACTTCTCTGGGCTGAAATTCTTGTCCCAAAAAGACCCAAGATCATGTTGGTCAATAACTTAGGGAAGTAGATATCTATCACATTTTTAAGCAGTGATAGACTTTTTTTTTTAAGGTTTAGATTTAGGGTTAGAAAATTAATGTAAACCTTTTTGGGTTCTCTCTCAAAGGTGTTCTTTGCAGGCTTAAAAACATAGTTCCACCTTTTATCTCTGTGCTTCCATTCCATGTGTTCAGTAGCCTAGAGGGTCTGTGTTTTTTTGTTGTAGGTACCAACACGTGTTCACTTAGCTGCTTTGTTGGCAGTTTCATCTGTATGTAACAAGAGACAGTCTTATCAACAGCATCATGAGTCCTTGTAGTTGTCTTCTATGATTATCTTATCTGTTTGGTCTAAAGATGGCTGTTGAGGCCTATCCAGGATCAATAGACTGTTGCAGCTCAGGCATGTGTTTCCATGTGGGGTGGGTGGCTCTGGATTCTTGGTCTGAGGCCACAACGCAGTTTAAGTCTCATATGTTCTGCTTGTTTGGCAAACAGAAAATTGCCTAAAGTGCCAGATATCTGGTTAGGGGTGTACTTGGTAGCTGTGATGGTCTGAGACAAGAATACGAGTTTTTTGTACGTCTTCCAGGTAGATGGTTAATCTTCCAGCCCATCCCATTCTCTCTTCTATGCTACTTGGTAGCCCTGAAACTTGAGTACATGCTGTCACTTTTCAATGCTTTTATTAAAGGCAAAGGACATGCGAGTACTACTATAATGGGCCTTAATGAGGTGTTGACAGCTGTAGGTATAAATTAGCAGCTGTGCATAAATTGGCTTAAGTCTTCAGTATTTATATCAATGGGATTTGGCAAATGGCTGATACCATTTGCATAATGTCAATGTCTGTCAACTTCATCCATGGGTATCTTAAATGATTTCCACTGTCCATCACTTCTAGGCTGGTTGTACTGAAGGTGGTGCTGGCTCAGTAGCCCTGTATAGTTTTTAGTCTGCAATCCCCTTCATCGAGGTACACTTATTTTTAAGATAAGTGAGCATGTAGCTTCACTTCTTTCACCTACTTTTCTTTTTTCTGCTTTAGTCTTTTCATCAGTAATATAACCAGTACATTTTAAAACTGCAGTCCATGACTTTACACAGACTAGTTGTATGTCCTTGAATGAAAATGTAAAAGCATTACTGTAGCAGACTCCATTTTCTCATGGAATTTCATGGAGGAGGCTTCCATATACAGTATGACAAAATGTAAAACCATACTCATAGATCACCTTATAAATATTTATTCATATAAATTCTTTAAAGAAATTAAATTATGTGTTCTATACAAAATAGAACAGAGAGGCTTTTAGTGTCACTGACTGCAAATTGAAGTCATTTGTCTAGAAGGGTCAGGTGCCACTTTGTGGTAAGGATTTGTCTCAGATCCAAGAAAAGAAAGATTGATAGTACAAAGAGATTGATGAAACGAGCACTGCAATATGCATACGAAGTTGTGGGTTAATTAGGAGAATTTAAACGAGAAAGTTCCTTTGTGTGGAAAGCCGTTACTCTGAGAACTGAGGTATGTTGGCAGCTTTGCACATTTAGAGTTGATTTCCTGAGATGTTTACATGGAGGTGTGTGGTTGTGAATATCAATGAAGTGGTGAATTGTCAACATTGCATACATTTTATGCTAATGAGAGTTTCTTAGGAAATTTAATGGTGTATATACTTATTTGTTAAAATCTTCAGCTTTGTTGTTATTAATGTAAATTATAATCCTAGTTCTTTCCTTTTCCCAGCAGGGAAAATAAATTCAGTAATGTTTCATGGAATTGTTACTGCTATTTTTGTTTGTTTTTCAAGTCCTTTGTCTGCTATGTTTTTAAAAATTAAGTATTGTACTTATCAAGAAACTATCTCTAGTTAGGAAAATCTATCTAGCGTTTCCCAAAATATGGAGGCTGAGAAATCCAAAAGCATCATTTTCTTGTTGACGGGAAAGCTACACAGCAGAACAGATGCTGCAAACTGCTCCTATTGCTTTAAAGTTGCTTAGCCACCTGGTACATTTTGTTGAAAAAGGCAAGCTTCCCTTAACTAGTTTTGTGGAGAAGTTGTATCTGTACAGTATTCTGTCTCTGTAATATTTGTTCACTTGACCATGGTACAACTTTGTTTGAATTTGACTGAACCACTACAAAAAGCAAAATGCCCCTGTAGGCTGTTTCTCCACAAAGGTGTAGGAGAGCAAAACAAGTACAGTTTCAGTAGGAAATGAGTAGAAAAGTAAGTAAGGACTTACGTATTTGGCCAAGATGAGCTATACATAAACTTGACCTCTTCTTTAGTACTAATTTTAGCTGCATGCCTTTATTTTTTGTTTTAGCAACTGTAACTCCTTGCTTATATATGTGTGTGTGTGTATGCGTTACTGTGTACAGTGTTAAATCTACTCCTGTTTCATGAATTAGGAGCTGAGTTATGCTTCTCCTAAGAATTGCAGCTCTGATTTCCTTGACTTCAATTTGTTTATATTTTCAACAAAAATGTTGCATTTACGTAGCTTTTAATTGCATCTGCTGGAGATGTTAAAGTTCTCTTTTGGGCGCTCCGTGACTATACCCTCCAGAATTCATTTTGCACTGAATATGCAAGATTTAAAATTGGTGTGGAGCTGAGGAGACAGCAGAAGGGATAGGAGTTTTATTTTACCTAAGGGGCCTAGCAGATCTTGATGTATTTCACTTGGCTGCAGATAAAAAGATTGAGGACAAAGAAGCAGAACAACAGGAGATATTTCCAGAATGGCCAAGTTCACAATGGCCCAGTCAAGCAAAGGCACTTTGAAGCAATGCAGCATAAATTCTGGAAAAATGTATAGGTTGTATGTAATCTTATTGTGTGTTATAAGATTCATTAAAACATACCTATCATTTATATATTGTAATAACTAAGTATTAATAACTCAAAACAGAATGAGCATCTGTGAATTTCTTAGATACTAAAAAAGTCAACCTTTTTAACTTTCACACTTTGGAATAGTTGAATACTTAAAATTCAACAATATTTTGCCAACTTTTTCCAATAAAATGTCATGTTTTGCCTGAGAAATTGTCTTTAGGCAAATGTGGGAAGAATGTTCTTCTGAAGAGTTACATAAACAAGAAAATTGAGGTTTACAGTGAAAAGTACTCTCACACAGTATAATATATTCCCATTCTCCTTTTGGCTGTGAAATTATTTTCCCCACCCCATGTACATTTAGACCCACTCAAAAGATGAGAATTTGACTTTGTTGGGTATTGGCTTTGTGAAGAGGTGCTTCTTGTCTTCTTTTTTAAATAATGCTATGATTTTTTTCCCACCCTGTGCATAAATTTAATGAGGATTTAACATGACACATAATAATTATTTTATTTTTATTTTACAGAAACCAAAACAAAAAGACTGGCATCCTCCTGGTGGTTTTATTCTAGGACTCTGGGCATTGATTATCATGGTTTTCTTTAAAACATATGGAATCAAGCACATGAAACACATCTTTTAGGTTTCTGAGCAACCAAGATGATTGCACTGACTGCAACCTAGAATGAAAATTGGTGTCATGAAAGTTTCTTTTTTTGTGCATTTTGTCTGTTTGTAGTGAAAAATAGTGTTGAAAACCTCACATCTAGATGTTCTTTTGATGTTGGTCATCTTCCCTCCTTTCTGTGAGAGCCTGACAAATGGGTATACCATTAAATAATTTTATACTGTGGCTTTTTTAAACATATTTTAAGTCTGTTTCTGAGTAGTATTTCATTCCCAGCATTCAAAAAACAAGAGCGGAAACCCTAAAGACTGGCAGGAACTTTAAAACTAATTACAAATTGTAACAATGGCAGATTTTATACCTCTAAGTAAACCTTAAAAATAGTTATCATCTCACTAGAATGAAGGTCTAGACAGTATGAAGAACTTTATTTCAGGTGTCATTTTATCAATAAAAACTTAAGTCACTCTGCGGACTTCTCCCGTATCTGTTGAGAACATTAAATGTGTTATAACAAGACTGTAGAAAAATAGTGACTTCTTTTGCCTGTTAAATAAAAACCTTTACATTAGCCCTTTTTCCAAGGGCAATCCTAGGCCTGGGATTCTATGAGTCATTAGAATGGAATGCAAAAATACGGCTTAATCTGAATATGAATCTACGTAAAGAAAAGGAAGCCAGAATGTTTAAAGCTATGACTTCCCTGTGTTTATTAAAAAACATTCATAGACCTTGCAAGATTGTCTTTTAAACCCCATTGAAGAATGCTTCCAATAAACTGAGTCTTTGCACAACGGCAAATTTACTCTGGCATCAGGGATTAAAACTTGTTATAAATTGTATTATTGTAGTCAATGATTTCAAACACTTGGAAATTAGTATTTATCGTTTGTCTTGTAAATTCTATTGTGACATATCGATTTTTTTCATGTTAGATATCTACTGATGAATGTATGCTGAGTGGGTTTTGTTCTTATATCTTACCTGTGTTGAGCGACAGAAAGAACAAATCTATTCATGTACAAGTGCCAGATGAGAGATTTCTGAAGGTGCTTTCCCTGTATGCTTTTGGATTGTGCCCTATATGACAAATAAAGATTAGGTATACATGCAGTGAATAGTCTTAGATGTGAATCTCTGAAGTCATCAGGAATTGTTTGTAGTCACATCTCCAATACAGTAGATGTGTCTACACATGCATTTATGCTGACTTAAAATTACTGCACAGTATTGCACTACTTTACTGTGCAGTAAGCGGGAATAGGCTGGTATCTACATGTGCAGGTGTTAAAGTGCATTAACACTGTGTGGACTAGCTTGGCACTAAAATTAGTCCCAAGTCAGCCCTCACGCACAGTGTTACTGTGCAGTAAGGCATCCATCTATATGTGCATTATTGAGCAGTATCTAATCGGGCGTAAATTTGATACCTGCATGTTGCAGGTATCAAATTTACTCCCAAGTTGGTGTAAGTCGCCCTATTTACTGTGCAGTATGGGAGTGCATGTGTAGACATGTGCCCATACTGTGCAGTAATTTTGGTTACTGCGCAGTAAATGTGCACGTGTAGACGTGCTCAGTGTGATGGAGAACACACCGGTCACGATTTACATATTGCTTAGGACACACGTGTCTGTAAAATTTAGGTATTTTTCACATTGTCTCTTCTAGGCTAAATTGCAACATGCACTACAGCTTCATGTCAAGGGTGATGTTTGGAAAGGTGTGCCCTGCAGAGAGCAAACTCTCTAGAGACAGTGCCTTCACAGGCTCCAGGGAGTACAGCCACTGGCACAGTGTCTGTCCAGCTGTGCACCCCGCTACTTCTACTGACTAGTGCTAGACACTAGAAGAATCATAGAAAAAACAGGACTAGAAGAGAGGCTTTAGGGATCTAATCTGGTTCTCTGCTTAAGGCAGGATTGTCCCTGTCTAAATTACCCCAGATAAATGTTTGCCTGAGGTAGATATTCTTCTGAATACAAAACCCTGACTACTATACTTGATCTTAGCCCACAAGAGGCCACAAAGTGATAACTATTGTCCAGAGAGTCTCTTGTTCGCTAAGCAGAAGGATTCAGCCACTGAGCTGAATACCTTTATGGGATGCACAAGAGAGATGCTAAGTAGCCTGTTCTTAAGATGTCGATTTGCACATACATCTCTTCAACCTTGCTTTAGGGAAGCAGTGCCTGAAACTTTCTGCTATGCTGTTTTACTGAGTACCAGCTATGCTGGAGTGCAGAATGGGAAACAGACCCTCCTTGCACCAAGCAACTTAGAGCCCAATAATTGGCCTGTGAGAAATAAGATTGGTGGTCTCTCAACAGTTTCCAGAAGTGTCTGTATCACACAAACCACCCTATAAATAGCATTGACTGCTGCCCTTGGCAGAGAAGGCTAAGCATGAATTGCCCTCTCTTCACTAGGAGTGCCGCCTTCAGTTTGGTTAGTTACTGGCAGTGCATCACCACAAACATGCACTGCAGCCGTCCGAGCTGGTGCTAAAGAAAAGCTTTCTTCCCCTCAGTCCAGCACTCTGCTCAAGCAGTAAATTCACACGCACACTAAAACACTTAATAGACTTTTTGTTTTAAAAATGAAATAGAAGGCATGAGGACAAAAAGAATTTTAAGTGAAAAGTGTGATCTCTCTATTTTAGCTTTTTCTAATGTGCCTATCAATATATATCTACTGTAGACACCATGTAGAAAATTGAGTCCATTAAATTTGTCCTTAAAGGACCTTCTCTTTACCTATCATTCCTTGAGTCAGCTGCTGCTGATTTTTCTTTTCTGTTTTTTCCTCTCAAGTGATTAACTTATTTTTATCAAACAATAAATCTGCTTTACGGGCAGATTTTGTCACATTTAAAAAGGTGGCTGAAGTGAAATTAATAGAGTTTTCGGCATTGTTTCAGTCGCAGCACAACTTTTTCATTCGGAGTCCTCGGGCATCATTCAGTTTGGCCCACCCTTTTACCATTTCTATCCGAGTAACATGATAGGAAAATGAATGCAAATTTGAAGGGCAGGGGAAGATACCAATGGTGCTGTCCTCTGTGAAGATAATCTGCCTGGGGAAAAGGAGGCAATTATTTGGCTTATTAAAATACAATTTATGGAAAGGAATCATCAGTAAGTGTGCCTGCAAAGGCAATTAAACTGAAGGGAGAACAACAAATGGAATAGAAAGCAACAGTCAGCACTCAATGCATTTGTGGCTGTTTTTCTTACGCGTTCAGTGTGAGTGAATTGAAATGCACAATTCTCTGAACCACCCATAAGTCACCTATTTTACATGTGGCACAGTCTTTTTTTTATTAGATGTTGTTATTATTATAAACTTTGTCCGTTAGGTACAGTTCCACTCAGAAAGTGACTCCAGAAATACCTCAGCAGTGTCTTTTACACAGTGGTTCTCAACCTTTGTAGAAGCCAGGGCACCCTTTGACAGACTCGAGGCATCTCTTGGAAAATGCCAACTCTCAGTTTTTACTCCTTATTTATTTTTAACTACAGAAAAATAATAAAGCAATTATTCTGTTGCAAAGAATCCAAGAAAGATCACAGCAGGTCAGAATGTTTTCAACATTATGGATTCCTATTTGAAAACCCTGGGTTTATTTTGGTTTATCATTATCTGGTTTTATCACTTTCCAGTTCATTTTTATCCAGGTTTATTGTGTTTCATACTTTGCAGTGCGAACGTTGTATGACACCCTGTGGCACCCTTGAATGGCTCTCAGAGCACCCCTCAGGGTACCACAGCATCCTGATTGAGAGTCACTGCACTTACAAGTTAGATTGGTGTTTTCTCCTAACTGCCAGCACTACTAACTCAACCTAAAATCTAAGTGTCAGGCTGGATACTTTCCTTCTCACACATTGTATGTTTTGGAGGCCAAATTATACAATCCAGGAGCTTTTGCTGGGATGGCTTAAGTATAGCAGATTATCCTTGTAATTGGAATTGTATAAACAATTCTAGTGGCAATGTGCATAGGCTAGAATTCAGCTTTCTCTCGGGGACAGACCAGTGAAATCATTTAGTCACAGACTAAACGGCAGAGACTGCACAAGGAAGTGAGCTGTTGAGTAAAACAACTTTTTCAGTAGATACTTTTCAAGGCAGAACTACACTCAATAGTGTTTGCATGCATGTTTACAACATAGCCAGGGTCATGGTTTCTGACATTCATATCTGTAAAGCCATGATCATAAAATGTAATTGCATTAGTGCCGTTCCTTGCAATTGATTTTTTCTATAAAGTTCCCAGAACAGTTGGGGTGATGTAAAAATATTACTGACTCTTTTAATGTGTGATTACTCAGCTTTTAAATAAGCAGCTTGACATTAACCCTGTCATCCATGTATGATCACTTCAAATGTGTTGCCATTGTTCAACTTAAGGAGTGGTAGCATGTCAGCATTGTGTCTGGATATGCTGTACCTGCTCTGTATATCTTGACTAACTAGTGCTTTAAATCAGTGATGAAAGTGATGTACTGCATTTATGTTCAGGACTTTGTTTTCAAGGTCATGCCCAAATGCATGATGCCAATTCAACTGTGCAAAAAAAAAAAGCTGCAAAATTGAGATAAACATGCAAGTATACCTAAGCCTGAGGCAGAAATTTCTGGCAGCTGTGAAAAGAGGAGTGAGTGCTTGATGTGTCCAGAGCTGCCAATCCTTTTTTTTTCTGTTATATGCATGCCTACCAGGAAGAGCTATCTTCCCAGCACGATCAAGAAACATAAATTAGCCAATGCTACTGATACCCTACCAGCATTAGGAACGCCAGCAGTTCTTGTTCCAAATGTTGCCATCTCTCTGAAAGCCAAACTCCATTAGGCTATGATAACGGTTGACCCTTCTACAGAGAAAACAGAGCTGCCATCCACAAACTGTTGTGAGGTTTAGAGATCTGATCCCTGTATTATAAACAGCCTTATATGGTTTCCTACTCTTCAGAATCAGGTGCCGCAGGCACGTGCTGAGAATGAATGGATCACATTTTATTTCTCGTTGCCCCCTCCAGCAAGGGGAGAGGGCAAAGCCAAGCTGTAAACAGTATTATCTGTTGGTTTCTTGCTAGTAGATCTAATATGTGATGCCAGGAATGAGGATCCAAACAGGGAGCTCTAACTGGTATTAGACTAATAAATTGTGGAAAGAGAACCCAACAAGGTGAGAGCAAAGACCAAATCCAAGCACACATTGACAGTGTGTGAGGAGGCTGCTAATTTGGCATGGGGGCAAGTCCATAAAAGGTGTAAGAAAAGTCTGAAATATTTGGCCTTCCCACTATGGCAGACTAAACAAGGCTTTTAGATTGGGTAACCCTCATCTCAGCAGAATATGAACAAATATCTCCCCCAAAATTGCCCCACACGAGTAATGGGTGTCATTGCTGTGGAGGGACAGAATGGAAGGGTTTCCTCTAGGATTTGGATGAAAGGTTTCTGTGCCTGAGCTGGCCACCTACAGCCCTTATAAGAGTCAGAGCAATGGATTCAGAGCAGATGTCCTGGAGTCCAGAGGAGTGTGGGGTGAGGTCCTCTGTATGTGGCACAATCTTGGGACAAAGCCCTGAAGCATTAGCTCCTTTGGAAATTTCAACAAAAAGACTCTCCAACTGCTGGCTTGCAACAGTGACTGTGGTACGTGGCTATGAACTAGTAGAATTTTATCATACTTCCCAAACTAATTCACCTCTGGGCTGAGAACAAGAAATATTTCACCCAAAAGGGTAATTTCTGTAGAAAGTTGTAAGCTATAGAATATAAGAGTGTATATAATGAAAGTGTCTCCTCAACCATAACTTTAGCACTGATGTACAATAACGAGCATAATCATTTTTTTTAAAGTAGTGAAAGGCAAAGAAAGAAGATAACAGGTAGATGTGTTTCTCATGGAAGATAATATCCTTTGCTATGGGCACCCTGTTATTATCTCTGCTTTACATCTGTCAGCAAACTTTTAAAAATAACATGCTGTAAGTAATACACCTTGAAAGCTTTGGTGCTTTAATATGAAAATCTTTTATATGCTAAGTAAAACGCTGTGAAAGCAACAGTGTTTTTCAGAATTTGTTTCACTTGCAAATGCCTCAAAATTAGTGGTGGTTTTTTTTTCCTCCTTAAGGGGAGATTGTTTGATGGAGTGGTTAAACTAGAAATGCTTTTCAAGTCTTTTTCCGCACCTTTATACATGCAATTTCACTTCAGCTTTCCACATGATGTTTTATTTCTCTGCCTCCCATCACACTCTTTTAGTCATTCATTCATATATATATATATATATATATATATATATATATGGGGGGGGGAGTTTAGGGTTGGGTTTTTTTTTCTTTCAGTAGAGACAAGGAGACAAAGATTATATCAGCAAAGGCGCTTCAGCCATAGCCTGTACATGCTCCCTGAACTAAATGTCTCTCAGTAAAAGGAACCTTTCGGTTGCTATAACTGCATGCATACTGGGACTTTTGCTGGCAGAGCTATCAGTGAGGGTGATAACCTTTTCTGGTCTCTAGCTGATTAAACTTTCAAGCTTATGGGCTTAGTTAGCTGAGCCTTATGGTCTGCTCTGAAGACTCATGGGTGTCCTATTCCCTATTTTGAAAACCTGTTGCAAAAGGGGTTGCTATCATTTATTAGGCTCTTGATGCACTGTGTGTGGCTGGTGTTACAATAGAAACTTGCAGTGTACCATGTGTTTAATACAAAAACTGTATAGTATTTAGTGGAGCAAGTGCTAGAACCCACATTCCCCCTACCAAGCGAATGCCTTAATTACTAGATACAGTGTCATGCTCACACTCTTCAGCCCAACAAGCATTTGATTATTCTCTGTAAAGAATGACAGCTTTAGTGGGAGTGAATGAGACAACCCACCCTTTCCAAAGCCAGAATGGCCTGTCTCCTGGTGGATAGGATATTCAGGGGCCTAGGAGACTTGAGAATGAAAGGAGAATCCCTCTTCAAAAAAATGGGGGAAACTAAACTGCCCTACCTTCCACATCCTGAGCAAATTCCCTAATAACTAAACAACTTTGCTCATGTTTTATACAGAACCTGATGTCATACATGCTCTGTTATGCATACCTAGCAGATTGAGACAAGAGATGTGGAGGAATCCCTAATGTATGAATCCTTACAGAACTTCGGCACCACCACAGAGTGCTGCTGTGAACAGTTGAGGCATCTTGGAAGGGGGTCACAAAAAATTAAACCCAGTCCTTTAGTGGACAGATAGGGAATAACTAACCCAGAGAGTAAGTAAGTTGTTGACTGATATACTGAAGCATGATGGTAAGGATGTCTTCTAAGGATCCAGTGTGATGTGCTGGATAGGGCTCTGGCTTGGGACTCAGGACATGTTCTAGTCCCAGTTCTGCAACTGGCTTACTTGGTGACTTTTGACTTTGGCTAAAGTCTGTCCTTTGGTTTCCCATTGTATAAAATGGCAATACTGATACTGTCCTTCCTTGTGACATGCTTTGATATATATTGAGGAAAAGCACTTTCTAAGCTTTAGGCATTATTAACCATCCTTCAATGGTTTTATTAACTCTACCAGCTCAGATCAAGTTTAGTTACTTGGTAAATTCTGTATCGGTGATTTTCAAGGGGTATATCTCTGCAGTTAATAAAATATTTTCTGTGACTAAAACTGTGTTGCCTTTGGCTTTCACTAACCATCTCCATGTCCTTCTGTGGCAAGAAAAAGGAAAATAGGAGCATCTAATTTACAATATGATTTTTACAGTTCTGTTGGTCTCCTCTCATTTGTTTCTTCTCTAAAAAAAAAAAATAGCCCCACTCTTTGTACTCTTTCTTCATACAGGAGGCTTTCCATAAGTTCTTATTGCCCATATTTCTTATGCTCTTGCAATACCCTTTTTAAATGAGGTGACAAAGAATTAGCAGCAATTATTGTATGTGTGAACCCAGCACTGACTGACCGGAAAAAGGAAATACAGGAATTGGGCTGATGTGGAGTGTGGCATGTTCTGGTTTTACCCACAGCCTTTTGAATGCTAATAAGCAAAAAAGACAAGTTATCTCAGTATTCACCTATGAGTGTGGCATGAGCACATAGTAGATCTGCACCAAATCATGGGTGCAAATATGTTACAGGGAGTGAGTGAAACACACCCACTTACTTGTAATTTACCCTTTCAAAGGGCTTGCCTTTAGCATTAGATAACAAAACACAAACCTCTCGGGGCTCTCTTCAACTTGGCTGTTCCTAGGGTGTTCCTTACAGAACTCCTTGCTCTTCATTCGCTCTGCTTGCTGCGAGTTACTTAACCCTTTTTATTCTTCTAGATTATAGCTAATGGGATTCCTCTGGCTACCAGAGTGAGTCACCAGAGTCCAAGAAGCCAGTTGCTCACAACCTGAGATGACTTGGAGAGTAAGTGAAAGTGGGCAATAAATCAAATGTTCAAGAATATGTTGTTTGGCATGCAAAAATAATGCTGCTTTTCCTATCATCTAAGTGTCATAAGTGTTGGCACTGGCTTCACTGGCAGCAAATGAGACAGCACCTCCCCCCCCCCCCCAATCTAGAGCAGTGGTTCTCAATCTATTTGCCACAGTGGTTGTGGATGTGTTATGTGGGTTACACCCACACAACTTACTTCTTGTGAATCCATTAAAAAACTGTTTTAACAGGATGTCACATGGGCTGCTGACTGGCCCGCATGCAGCCCATGGGCCATGAGTTGAGAACCACTGTCCTAGAGGAACTTGATTTTGCAGCTGCTTAGAGAACTCCCGTTGGTCTCTGTAGCCCCCCCTGCATAAACAGCAGCTCTTAAACAGGGGCCTTATTGCCAAAGGCTTCTGAAAGATATAACTTTGTATCATCTGCTTTCCTCATTTGGTTTAAGTGGGCATCTCTCCATGTGAAATTAGATTGAATAAACTCCAGCACACTTCAGGTCAGATATTATTGCTCCCAGGCACAGTATTTACGCGTGTGCCCAAAACCACAGCATGTTGAGTTGGGGCTCAGCCTGCCAGCCTGGGGCTGCTCTGACCTGGTTCAATGTCCTGCAGAGGGGCTGGCTGGGGCATGAGGGTGCTTCAGTGCTGAGCTAGTCAGCAGGCAGCCCCCATACTGAAGCACCCTTGTGCCCCAGCCAGCTCCATCAGTGTGTACAGGTGCGCTGCAGTGAGCTAAATAACACTCCCAGAGGATAGTACTTGTGCTGGGCAGTGCTATCCTACGGTGGTGTTTATTAGTTTATGTATAGATGCTGATGTTTTACTGCAGAGCTAATAAGGCAATTCCACAGTAAACATCTCATGTAGATGTGCCCAGCAGGCATTTATTCTGACCTTGTTGCAGAGGTTAAAGAAGCAAGCAAGCAAACTTCTCACTCTTCTGTCCACTGTGCAGTCCATCAACTCTGCACATCTGAGTGCAGAGCAGAGGTAAAAAAGGGGATCACTTCCAAATTTTTCAGATGCCACCATGCTACAACTCCTTAAGAGCAGTGCAATGCCTGAACTATTACAGAGAGCATCATCTTCCAGCCCTTCAACTGCATCACTGAACTTCAGTTTTATATGGCCAAGCTGGCACTGCCTGGTCCCTTCATGTTCACATTTCCCCATTACTTTGGATGTGTTGAAAACATGTTTAGAGGACCTAGTAGCAAGGTTTAATCTTGAATGGTGTGAACACAGCTATTTCCCTCCCCCTTCTTTAACTCTGTTGTGCTCCAGTACAGAGCAAGTCTTCACCATGCTGTTGACTTTTCCAATTGTTGTTTTAGACTTCCTATGCATTTTTAAAAGAGTCTATTACTCCAAAGAGCTTTCCTCATACACCATTACATTTGTCATACCTTATATCTGCTGTGCTTTGCAATAGAGAGCTGGAAATTCAAGTGCATCTGAATTTTATTTCCTTTCAGGAATGGTTCATAGTGCTGATTCCTGTAAGATCCTTTTTTTGTTACAATTTACTGATCTTCATATATTTCTGTTTAACTGTTTCTGTACCCATTATATTTTTATCTTTGAGCAATGATTTTTAATTGAAATGGAAAGTGGGTCTTTTTACATCAAATTAATTATTTAAATCAAAGCACTTAGAGGTGATTATCATATTTTATTATTTGAAACTGTTATTGGTAGATAGATCCCTATTCAACATGCAATACTAGTACAGCATGTAATGTGTAAAATATTCCCATGGCAAATTCCTGTAGTACTAAGAGTCTTTGCCACTGAAGCCACTACTATTTTTAGCTCTGTGAGATCCAGCCTATTTTAGGTGTTTACCTTGCAGAGTGATGACTCCCATCATACCTAAGCGGCTATCATCAATTTATGTTGAGACAAAAAACATTGCTCCCTAAAATCCACAAACAAGGGAACCCAGACCTATAATATCCTATCCAGCTACGGAACCCTAACTGGGGAAGTATCGGGTTTAATCGAATCCATCCTAAAACTTCTTAGGAGACTGAGTTTTCTCCAAGGCACAACAGACTTTTTCTATGAAAATTTAAAAACAGACCACCTTCCCAGCAATACTCTCTTAGCCAGCAGGGATGCTCCAGCTTATATACTAACATCCCACACCAGAATGGCATCCAAGCCTGCCTTGCATATCTACAAGAGCAAGATTACAACTCAGAGTACAGACTTCAAGATATTACTGAACATATACACTTAAGCCTCACATACAACAACTTCAGTTTCAATAACCAATACTTCCTCCAGAACATGGGCACAGCTTTGAGCATCAAAATGGCCCCACAATGTGCCAACGTTTTTATGGCCCACCTGGAAGAACTCAAGATCCTCAACACTTGCACCATCAAACCCATGCAATACCTAAGATATACAGATGTCATCATTTGGACCCAAAACCTGGAGTGATTGATTCCATTACAAATTCAATAACCATCACCCCTCCATCAAACTCTCTCTTGAATACTCCAGCACCAACATTTCCTTTCTAGACACTATGATCAATATCTAGAATGGTGAAATACAAACACCAAATACAAGAAACCCACAGTCTAACATACATATCTATACAGAACCAGCAATCACCCTAAACACACCAAGAAAGCTGTAAATACAGCCAAGCCCTCTGATACTGCTGAATTTGCATGGAGGAGAATACCTGTAATCATCACCTCAACTCTCGAAAGGGCTTTCACCCAAGAAGCCCTGGACACTCCTTCAGAGAGCAAGACCACACTTTTGAAAGAACCACTTGGATACCATGTGAAAAATTGCTGCAGTACAAAAAGAAAATCCCTATGAATCACACACCATTATGTTATGACATAACACCCTTCCCTGGAACCTACATAGAAAATCCTCAAACAATTGCAACCCATACTAGAAGACCCAATCCTTAAAGAGATCTTTCCAGAACCACCCATCCTAGCTTTTAAAGAAGCACCAAACCACATCAGCCTCATCACCAGAAGTCAACTTCCTGTGGCCCAAAATGCACCGAATGGATCCAGACCATGCCAGGACAAGGAATGTAAAACCTGCTAACACATCTCTACCACTTCCACAATAATCACACCCCACAACAGAACCATAACAATTCCTGGATCTTACACCTGCACCTCCAGAAATGTAATATATCTCATCCAGTGCACTAAATGGAGAAATCAAACAACAACTGCATACCAGAATGAACACACATTGAAATCTGCCAAAGACAAAAATACCCAATTACCTGTGGGTGCACACTTATCACAAGACAACCACTCTCTCTCCAAACCTCTCAGTTTTAATCCTCAAAGTGAACTTACAAAACACCTTTCATAGATGAGCCTACAAACTTCACTTCATAAATCTACTGGATACAAAAAATGGATTAAATATAGACATTGAATTTATGGCATATTATAACCTGCCTGACATCTGATAACCCCAGGTAACTTGTCTGCAATTTGCCAGCTACATTCTATCATCAGCTCAACATTCCTCCTTCCCCACCGCACCTACCCATCTCTCACCTATTGTCTCCCTTTCCCTCTGATCCTCATTGCCACACATTTGCATTTTTACAGACCTGCATTTTGTATATTGACTTCCATTCCACCCAGGAGAGCACACAAACACCACCAGACTCTCCTGATGCCTAGAGAAGGGTGTTTGTGCCCAAAAGCTTGCAAAGAACAATTTTTCCAAATAGTTGGTCTAGTAAAATATATCACATTTATCCAAAGAACCTTGTCTGCCTATGTCCTTAGACTACATGGCTACAACCAACTACCCTTATTTCATTTAGCTAATTTCCCTGTTTTCTGATGTTTCCTTTTTAGTTGTTGGGGTAACTATCTTGTGGGTTAGGTGAGGATCTCATCAAAGAGCTTTATTATATTTACTTTACCTTCAAAGCATCCATCTGAATATTTTCCTCCTAGTCATAAATCCTGATGTCCTTACACCCTACTTGGGTAGAACCCATTGGACACATCCTGACAAGCACGCACGTGTGGCATGTAATGCCGCAGACCTGCCTGCAGTGCCGCAAACCACATGCGTTGCACATGTAGGCATTCACCATGCTGTTAATTTGAAGTGAAGCAGGTTTTTTGACACTGGGAGATCCTGGCGCCAGAAAAACCTGTGCCTGAAAAAGCAGGGCAGTGCACGTGGCAGCAGCGTGTGCCACCTGAAACTGGAGCCTGGCCAGCTCCACCTGCCGACCAGGCCCGCAGGCCGCCATAAAGCCCGCCAAGCCATTTTATCTGGCCTGCGGTGGCAGTGCCGCTGCTGTGGAGCACAGAGCCAAGACGGCAGCAGCAGTGCGGAGCCACAGCAGTGGGGCTGCCGTGGAGTGTGGGGCCGCCGCGGAGCACAGAGCCGTGCCAGCGGAGCTGCGGCGGTGGCAGTGCAGAGCTGCGGCGGGGCCACCGTGGACTGCAGAGGGTGGAGGCACGGGGTAAGTTCCTGTATCTGGGGGCACCTTGGGGCCGGGCTGGGGCAGCCGGAGGCAAGGGGTAAGTTCCCGTGTGGAGCTGGGGGCACCTTGGGGCCGGCCCGGGGCGGATGGAGGCATGGGGTAAGTTCCCATGCGGAGCAGACCCATTTCATTGTCACTTCCCTCAATTTCATTGGTGTCGAAGGTCACGTGACATCACTTCCTGGTGTGATGTCACTTCCTGTGAGGTCTTTGAATATGGCTCGCCGGCCCACTGGGTGATAAAAAGTTCATGATCCGGCCCCACATTCAAAAACGTTGGACACCCCTGGTTTAACAGGAGACCCGAGTTATGTTCTCTGATTTGGTACTATACTTCTAACATGACTTCGAACAAGTTACTTCACCTGTTTCTCAGTTTTGCTATCTCTTAACTATGGGAATAAATAGTACTTGCTTAGCTTTGTAAAGTCCTTTGAGACCTTTGAATGAAAGGCTCTTTTAAAGTGCATGGTATTATTATATTATATCCTAGTGTGGTTAGGCAAACATTTTTGTGATAAACAAATGAAACCAATTTCTCCATACCTGGTTGCAGAGATATTCCCTGTCATGTTCAGTTCCAGTTGCATGTGTCATAACAGAATTATAGTTCTTAAACTGAAAAATTTCTGCTGTAATGAATCTGGGTAAACAAGAGAGAAGTAAATTGGAAGTTCAAATTTAAAATTAAGTATATCTTAAAATTGATATCTGGAAGCCTTGTTTAAAAAAACATTTTTAATTTTTAAGATGTACATTGAAGCTCACAAATCAATAAAAACAGGGAACATCAGACCTAGAATAAGAGCTTAAAAGAGAACGTGACAGTGGTACCTAGTAGCCCTACATCTGTCTAGCCTGTTGATTATTATCACAAATTCATACTGAAGATGTGTTTTTAACCCGACGAGACAAAAAGTTCTTGCCATGTAAATGACCAATACTGTTTAGAACCCTAAATTCATGGCTTCAACAAATTCCTTGGGCAATGAATCTGAATTCTGCATTGCATCCTTAGGAAACTGGTTTTTCATACAACGTGTAATCAGACTTGGAGTTACTGTCAGAGGAACTCACTGAGGCCAAGACTATACCAAGACTTAAAAAGGGACTGTGTGTTTAGAAGGAGACCAAAACCATTGAGAGTTATAATGGTGATTGTTAACAAAAAATTTACATTCAGGATTTAAGCTTCAAGTAATTCTCTGGGTACTCAAGACCTAACTGAGGTGCACATTATCTTCTAATTATTTATACCTTTTTTGGCCTACTTCATACTTTCCACTGTTGGAGACAGGTTATTGGATTACAGGGATCTCAAGTGTGATTCCTGTTTGGCAATTCTTATTTCCCTATCTGCTATAGAGAAGGGTCTATTATAACTGTCTAATCTATTTTTAACAACAATTTGTTAAGGATTTTACTGCACAGACACATACCATGTCCTGCAGCCATAGATTGATGGAATACCTAATACTGCTATATTTTATCATGACAAAAATCCTTTTATTATGAAACTATTAATAAAATATCTAAAAGATAGGCCATTATGGCATCAAAGGAGTCAATGTAATCTATAATAAAATCTTTTACAGTTGCATTAAAAATGACTGGTAAATCAGTTTGACAAAAGTTCATCAACTTGAACAATACATGCTGGACATGCCCCAGCAGCCAGGCTGAAGTGGACATGCAAATGATTATTAGGTTAAAATCCATTCTTTTCTTTCTAAGATTCCTTGAAATAACATGGGTGGGAGACAACACCATCAGTGCAAGGTTTATGTTAAACATTGGGTGAAAATTGGCTAGTGAATGGTTGTAAATAATTGGCAAAGCAGCTTAGCCTGTCCTAGATTAGGATTCAGGTTTTGCATTAGGAGATAGTGTGCAGGACGGAAAAAAACCTAAGGGGGAGGTTTAACATAAAACAGAAGGGCTGATCTAATTTGTACCTCCTGTTAGTTCTTTTACTGCTTCCCTTCCCACCTCTGTGCAGTGACTGTTCAGGTGCACACTCAATGCTCAGTTGGTATAAATAAAGCTATTTCACTTAGCACACCTGTTATTGGACCAGTCTCCCCCACTGAAAACAGCCCAGAAACTTCCATGGGCTGGAAGCTATTCATATCAGGGCTGAATCTGGCCAGTCATTTCTACTTGCTGCGATCTTATTGAGGGCACTGGGTCATAATGGGCTTAAGTAACTCTGAATTTAGCTGCAATCCCATGACGTATTGCAGTTTAGGTTTGAGCTTCTTGGTTTTTAGTGTTTCAGGATGAACCACAAACAATTGCATCCTTCTAATTTTAGTGTTTGTATAATGAATGGGCTTTAGCACCTGAACTATAGTGTTCAATGTAATAAGTAAATTACCCCCAGCAATTACTTTGAAGGAGGAAGTTTTAGTATTTTGAAGTGAAAGGGCAAAACACACTGCAAATGAAATCCTCTTTATTCAGAAGCCAGTTATAATCCAGTAAGACACAATGTGAGTTTCCATATACAGAACTATTCATGTCCACCACTTCAATTTGCTGGGACTAGCACTCTTGAGTGCATTATGAAGAAAGTGCCAAGTTTTTTGTCTTTATCAGGACCATTTCAGACCCAGAGAACTCAATTTACTCAGGATCTTAACTTTAATGCAATCCAGAATCTACAAGGAAAAAGTTGGTAAAGTTAATGAAACAATGAAATGCAGTAAGTTTGGAGTGGCAAGCTGATAAACCACAACTGATATATATTCTTCTGGTTGATGTAGACTGAGATCATTGTGTAAGAAATACCACTGTCTTCTGGAGGGGAAGGCACCTGATCATGTAATTTGAATCCACTTCCTGGCTGTCTTAACAAAGCTCTTAGACCTCCAACATTGACTCCTCTCATTTCCTGATTATTTATACAATGCCACAGATGGTGATGAGGACTAAGAACATAATGCAGTATACCTTGCCTTGCCGCTCCCCCATCCAGTTAAAAAAAAAGAGAAGCCTGATGTCACAGCTGCAAATGTACATTTACATCAAATGGAATTTTCTTTGCCATTTTCATATTAACATGAGCTATAAGAATGTAGAGTCTTAACTAGACCTTCACAAGGGAATGTTCTTGCTGTTAATGACTCCATGCTGGAGTCATTTAAAAAGAAATACAACATTTCCAGATCAAATATTAATTACATGCTAGATAGAATCATATTTTTCAAAGAGAAAACTTCTAAACAAGAAGCTAGGCCTTCCTAAACCATCAGCAATATTAATTTGGGAGTTGACAGATTATGAAAGGTAAATCACCACATAATTGTGAATTAGAAAAATACTGGCCTAGGTTGCATAAAAACCTCTATTAAATAAGTGCTATAAGTTTACACTATGAAAATTCAGGGGCATTGTGCCTTAAAAAACCATAAGGAATTAAATATCTCATTAATGATGTTCAGGTTGCTTTTTACAAATCACATACACATACAGGAAGTCAGATAGCTGGACAATTTATACAGTATATTGAATTAAGATACACTTTGATACAAAATGTCCTTTTAAGTATTCTTTCACAGTAACTTCCTGAATATTGTAGCATTTTCATCCACAATTCCTGTTAACCTTTCTCTTTTAGGCTGGCTTGCTGTTAGCAGAGGTTCAATACCCTGAAGCCTGATACAGTAGGTGATTGTGATTGCAGTCTTGTGCATTCATTCCTCAGAACACCGGTTTAATCTCAGGGTGATTTATAGTAAGTGATTCGGGTTTCCAGTCTGGTTGAAAAAAGTGAATGTTGTAGGTCCGTGCCCAGTTCTCAAATACTCGTTTCTCTGTGATAAAACGATGATGACTGCCCTTTCGTCCCCGCTCATGTGAAATGTACATTGTACATTCATCAGGTCCAAAAGGTTCATAATAATGATAAGGTACTGAAAGATGATTAGGATCCCTGTGGAAGAAAGAAAATAGATGGAAGCCCAAGATGTTCTTTTTACTGATTGAAAAAAGATGTTATCTCTAATAAGCTGATGGGTTCAAATTGTTTTTTGTCCCAGTTAAACTGCATTTCCAGCAGCTTGCCTTTCACTAGCTTATTTAAACAGTATTTGAATAAAGCAAAGCCCTACTCCATCCTCTTCCAGTTAACTAAATAACTATAGGAGCTCAAAAACAAGGCATGTTGCAGTGCTGAACCATGATGCTTGAGAGATTTATATCCAGTTTGTGACTGGTGAGAAGACCTGCAGGGGCATTCGTGGTACAGAACAGGGGAAAGGAGCTGATCCCAGTCACTGAATTCTCTCACATCAGCTCATGTGAACAGCCTTGATGTGGTAACCTGGAAGGTAACCACCTAATTTCATTACAGCCTCCCAGGCATACCAAGATGATGGTTATAACCCACTGATGCTCATTTGATAATCAAGTATAGACCAAGCACACAAATTTAGTATACTATCACCCATGTAATCTCTTTGACCTTGTGACCTCATCAACAAAACTCAGCAGAAAACTCATCCTATAGCACAGGGATGTCAAATATGTGGGTCATAGGCTGGATTGGACGTATGGAACCATATGATCTGGCCCTACGTACTAACTATAGGGCAGTCTGGATTGGGCCATGCCAGAGCCAGTGTGCAGGGTATACCATGCCAGCCCTACTTGTGCTGTGCACAGCGTGTGTAGACAGTCCAGCCCCATGCACTATATGCAGCACATGCTGGCTCTGTGGTTTGCTGTGCACATGGCAACTAGGCCTGGCACAGGACAGATGCTGCATGCAATGTACAGGCTGGACCCAGTGATACATGTGACACAGGGGTCTGCGGCAAGGGCTGTATACTCTGCACTGGACTAGACCCCCTGTGCTGCCTGCAGTGTCAGGTCCAGGCTGCACACCACAGGTAGTACACGCCCTGTGCCATCTGCAGTGAGGCCCAAGGCTGGCATGTGTTGCATATGGCATGCAGGTGGCACTCAGCACCATGAGCACTGCACAGGGTATCAATCCAGGTTTGGTCCACAGACCAGACTAGCAACCTTCCCCCAGCTCATGGGGATGGCTTGACACCCCTGCTATAGCACAACACTTCATAAAGATTTTCTGTGGGAAGGAGCAATTTATTTGGGCCAGAGATCATTTTAACCCTTTTTAACTTGTCATTGATGGCACCTGCTTTTGAAAAGTTGCTTATATTTAAGTCTAATGGCACGATTAATTCATTTTCCAGATGCCTTCCTTGTGTCTCTCTCTGTTGTTTCGAAAACTATACAGATTACCCTCTACACTGCTTTTACTATGGGCCCAGTTAAGTTGGTCTCACAAAAAAGCATCCAAATTAATGTAATTCCGGCAGATTAAAGAGGATGTTATTTGCACTTGTAGAAAAACAAGATCTAGGAATATTTTCTAGCCAATGCGAACCCACCATGATGGTTCTATAGCCTGCCTAGCCCCTCCTGTTGGCTACCTATCCTGCACTGGCATAGTGTTGCAACTTAGAGGAGCCTTGCCTTAACACTAAGTGGTAAACTGGCCTCTTGATAATTGCAGGAACATACTGATGCAGAATCAGGGCTGTCAGTTGTAAACAAGGCTTTAGTATTTTTGGTTGGAAAAGAAAATATTCAGTGCTTGAATTTCATTTCAGTCAAATATACAGAAATATCTATCTGCATTTTGTTTGGGGCCATTATTATTATTTTATAGAATCTGTCATCTACAGAAGTATTTAATTTTTCTGACTTTTCATCTTCTATATTGCATGTATAGCAGTAATGTAAAAAATTGCTGCTGCTTTCCATTTATTCCTTAGATTAACATTTTAATTCAATCAATCTAGCTATCTAATAACACAACCCTGAGATCAATCTTATACACAACCACAATAACTATACAATTACATTTTTGAAAATAAGATTGATTCTGAACTTACTGTACATAACCACCCTGGAACTTAGAGAAATCCATTAATACAGCTATATAAGCACAGTTTTGAATTAAAAAATGGGGCTTATGTATATATGTACCACACATAGATTACTTATCTATCATCAAGTATAGAGTGCTAGATCTCAATTTTAAATTAATTTCACATGCTTTAAGTTTATTATAAAAGGCCCAAGGTATTATAAAGGAAAACAGTCTCCTAGATTAATGTGTTTGTACCATTGCCATAAATCTAACAGGTTATATTTTAATGTGATATTTAAATAGAAAGACTCACAAGATATTTACAGGTATGTGCCTTTGATTTAGAGTGTTGTTCCTTTCCATGAGGCCTGATTTTACCCTGATTTCTCCAGTGTTGTGTAATTCCATTTAAATCAGTGGAAATTCACAGGTATAAAATCAGTGCTGGTAAGAACTGGTCCATGATATCCATATAATAAATGCACTTACTTTGGATTGCACTTGACTTAACTGCTGATGGGCAAATCATGCTATATTTGCTCTAGATTTGCTAGGACTGGCTCTTCCTGGCCTCTTAAACTGTTGAAGGTTGCATTGTATTAAGGAAAGGTAGCCAATTTGGGATTAAGCTACATTAGGACTGGATTAGGCAGAAATCCCATGCCTCCAGGGGAAAGATCTAGGCTATTAGCAACTGACCAGTCCCCGACTATTTAAAGGAGTTAATTCAAATGTATTATTCGGGATTCTGAGTTTGGAAACCAAAAACTTGGAAAGGAAGAAGAAAGGAAGCTGGAAGTATGTCCCCTTACTCTCTCCTTGCAAACATATAATCAGATTAATGTGGTGGGTCTTACTTTTTGCTTTGTTAGGAAGTTTCTATAGCAGGCCAAAATTCCCCATAGTAGGGCAGCCAGCTGTAGCTGGCAAGGTCTATAACTTCTTGGCTTTGCTTTTAATGGGATTTAGATACCTAACGTTAATGACCCCCTTTGTGAGGTTGGCTTTATAGCTACTGCCTAACAATACATTATTTTAGGCCCCAATCCAGTAAGTGACTCCAGTGGGACATCATAGGTACAGATATCTGCCCATGAAATCACTTCCAGGATCAGAGTCTTTTACCCATTCTATATAAAGTTAACAAGCAGAAATGGGTCTGAACCAAAACCATCTGCCTAAACCTGCCAAATTTAGGGGATGAGAACATCCAGATTTAGACTGGAATTTAGGGCTATAAACACAAAGGGGTCTTAAGCATAGCACTATAAAACCTGATTTCATTTTCTCCATACTGGAATTCAAAGCCTTGAGTTAGAGGCTGTGGCTACTTATACAGTGCACAGGAAAAGAATTAGAAGCTTTGGTACCTATACAGTGCACCTAAGAATTAGATCCACAAACAACCAGTACGATGGTGGGGAACTAGGTGGGAGACATTTAAACTAGCCAAAAGGGAATGCTGAGAAGGGAAGTAGGGTTTAGAGTTAAGCACCCAAGACCAGTCAATTTGTTTGCATGTATTTGGGAGGAGAGGAGGATGGCAGCCGTTTTCCCTCATTTTACTCAACAAGTCAGTACTTAAAGCAGTCACCTAGTATGAGAGACTTGGCTAAGAGCCACCTCCATCTCATTTGAAGCAAGATTTGAACCTTGAGGTATGTAAAGTACCTCAGTGACTTAACCATCAAGCAACTGGGTATTCTAAGAAGGTCTCTCATTCTCTCCTGTTAATGCTATTCCACTTTGCGTTACATAATATTAATGAGGAAGATGCCAGACCCAGGGTCTTATAGACAAATCCCCTAACCACCAAGCTATAGTCTCTCTCTGTGTGAAGCTCAGTTTGGCAGACATCCTCTAAAAACACTATGCCTGGCAGGCAAAGGAGCTCTTAGGGTCTCCATCCTGGTGGGCTCTGGGCATGGACCTGCATTGTCCTGCCTATCAGGACTTGTGTGGTTTTGTGCATGTCCCCTGCTAGAATTGTAGATGTTTTATCAGAGGAGGCTGAAGAACCGATGGATTTCAAGCAACTCCTGAGTTAGATGGAACCAAAGCAAAGTTTCAGAGTATTAAGGTCTAAATTTAGGTACCTGCCATAGCAATTAGGCACTTAGATCTCTGTATGGATCTGCCTTTTTATTCCTACTCTCTATTCCTCATCTGAATAACATACGAGCATCCCAGCATGGAGTACCATCAGTTTCAAGGAAGTTAGATTTGGATCTGAACTGTGTGGCTTGGGTTACTAACATATAACCCAAATTAACTGTACCATGTTATCTCCTAACTCTGCAATTAACTTGTGTCACCAGAAAATGAAATGCATGAGTAATTTCTATGAGAAAATTGCTAGCCACATCATTTATTAGCATTAAAACAGATGCTATATTACTACTGACTGATACTGGACATAAATCAGTATTTTGTCAGCGTTAGCATGCATATTAATATCACAGCTGGGAGGAATCTGGGGAAGGCAGTTTGTAAAATATACTATACTTTCCAACTAATAGCCTGCCAGTGCTGTGACACAATAAGCACTTGTACCCAATGTCAATCATTTACTCTTTACCACTTCAATGCACATTTTTCCACAGATGGTATCCACCCACACAGGTACCTGAAAAATACAGCAAATTGTGTCTGTATTAAAAGGAACAAGGCAGAAAAACAAGGCCATCCCATAGCTCTTGCAGTCAACCTCTTCCTTTACAAATTAAAAATTGTTATAAATCAGGCTGATATGCACTCCCCCACTTTGGGTAAGTAATATATACATTTTGAATGGTGACTAAATTATCATTATTCTTTATTATCATGTCAAACAATGGATTTTGTGCCAGAGCTGTAAAGATTTATAGATTATTTTGCCTCTTCTTCCTAATATCCCACTGCTCTCTCTTGTCTTATTTCTCATTGAGGACAGTTTAAATTGTTCCAAGCACCTATTACAACTTGCTCCTGATTATACAGATCCAAATCATGCATCCCCTACTCAGGAAATACTCCCACTTAGACCAAGGAGGATGGACTAAAAGAGATGGGCTCTCATGAATATTTGCCACATGGTTGGGAATATAATGCATAATTCCACCACATACAATTAAGCAACTATAGCTACATAACATTTGCAAGGAGGCAGCTGGATTTTGGGAGAGGGAGGTGGCAAGACCATCACGTTTAGATGTGGCCAAAGGAATAAATTACAGCACTTCCAACACAAATTTCCAAGCAAATAATCACAGGTAGGAAATGGCTTAGCCTCCAAAAAGAGGATCCTCTGTAGGAAAACAACATGCTTTTTTTAACATGGCTCTGAGCTGCCTCTGAAATTGGTGTGTAAAGATTTAGAGTCTTGTTATGCAATTACATTAAGGGACAGAGTACACTCTGGGTGGGATGAACTCCACAGGGTCCATGCAGAAGGCAGCAAATGGTACAGTGCCATCCTCCCTCACCCAGCACTCTTTTGTAACTCACAGCTCAGGGACTTTGGGGCTACTCTCCATGATATTCCCTGATTTGATTGCCTTAAGCACCTGGTTACTACTGCTAGAGGTAACATTAAGCCCCCGTGTCATTTCAACAGATAATACTGAGCAGCCACAGGGGATGCAGGAACAGAAAAGGCAGATCCTATGTTACCAAGCAAGGACCTTGGTTAAGGAGGACACTTCCTCATACTTTCGTAGGGCTGGAAGGGATCTCATGAACAGAGTCAATCTTATTTGTACATTTATGGCCATCAAATATTCACAATAATCCAATCTACAATTCTACTTCCACTGCAACTGCCAACAAAAGCTAATATTTCAGTTACATGCATAAATCACTCAATAAAACTATGGAGTGCTGGCATTAAGGCTGAAACCTTTTCATTCTGCAGCACAAATTCTTTCAGCTAGAATTCTTTTCCCTGCTCTGGTTTAAAGCAATTTGGTTAATGAACTTAAGCTAATAATTTTAACAGAATCAACTATGTGATATTCATGATACCTTTGAGATGTCCTTCACATTACAGATGTGATATTAATTTAGTTCCATGACAGTGATCACCCAGACTCATTACTCAACTAATTAATACTTAAGAAATAATGGGCCACAGTTACAGTTGTAAATTTGGTGGTATGCTAACTCTGTACAGAAATAAAAATTATACTTTACAAATTCCTCATATTTAATACTGATTATTTTGCTGAATAGCAAATAATGCATGCCTGTCTGTATCTATCTGTATAAATATGGGAAACAGATCTTTTTACTGCACATTTGTACTGTACCTGAACTAGAATGTGTTACAAGTATACTACAGAAGCACAGCTTAGATGTCAAGATTTTTCACAACTCATTTCTATGAATCTTTGCTATAGGAATTTATGCAGGTTATCAGTTTCAGCTAACATACTGAATCACTTTTAGTAGTTTGTTAAAATGAATGTTGTTGCCCTGTCTTTGAAAATAAGCACCATGAAGTACTTGCTAGAATATATGAGATTTTAATTAAAGGACTAAAGACAAACCAAATGGTTCATGCTACAGTTACGAGAGCACCAGGTTCTTTTTCAAGGTGTTCTGTGCATGACCTTCCCCAGGCAAAGCCTCTGCAGTCTTTCTAGGCACACTGAAGATATTTTAAATTCTGTTCATTAGGAAGCTGCATTTCCCCTTTACACAAGTAGGTAAATGAACCTTCGTGCTATAATTTGTTAATACCGGCTATAAACATTAACTATGTATATCAATAGCAGTAAATATTATTTCTTGTGTTACAATTTACTATTATGCCATTTGGCTACAATGCATTAATTCTCATGAAGGTTTTACACATGTTCAAAGAAAGACTGCCTTGCTTTACACTGAATTAAAGCATTATAAAGATTTATAACCAATGAAGGCATAAGGAACATTTTATTTACCACTAGAATACAACCATTTCTGGGCTAGGACAAGGCAGCCATTAAAATGGGTGCCAAAAACATTATCATTTTAGAGTAGGAAGTGCACAAGAATATCTTATCAAAGTGATATGACAGAGAAGAAGCAGGCACTTTCAGCAGGAGTTATTTGTGATGCCTGAGTCAGACTGTTTCCTTCAAGAGTTCCCAATGAAATTTGGGATCCCTGGTAGGGACAATCCTTCCTTTCCTTTCCTTTCTCATGTCTTTGTGAAAAGGGATTTAGAAGAAGTTGCAGATTCACTGGCATCTGACAGGGCCATGCCATGAGCGCTTCTGCTCTTGCCTCCAACTTGTGACCTCTGCCCTGTCAATCGCACGTCTTAGCACCTGCACCATACCAACCCCAAGGACAGTTCAAGTTGTAATATATGTCCTCAGTGCTGTTAGGAATTGAAACAAATTCTCCCCAATCATAATTTGGTGTTATGTTCTTGTTTTGCATTTTGTGGGATCTTTACTTCCTACCCTGAACAACTGCAAGGCCTTTAGCAGTTGCTTTTCAAGGCTCAAGGAATTAAAAACAATAAAAGCAGCCTTGACAATGAATATAATGAGCCAAGCTCTCTCTGAAACCTTGTTTTTATTGCAAAGTTGAATGATATGTCATTATAAAACAGACTTCACTAAGATAAAAAAGTTTGCTGTGGAAACGTCAGAGAAATACCAATACTTGGAATGGGGAGTGTGCCAACTTGAGCAAGTAATGAAATGCTGTACTGAACCCCTGTTTTGTTGTGAGCCCCGAGAATATGTCTTTGTCTTGTAAAACAGATCAATAACAGACCTTTTTTTTCCAGCATGATACCTCTGAAGGGTTAACTTCCATTACTGGTAAATTTTCCAGAAACAACAATTATGCTCCCCCCAACCTAACAAAAATCACTGTGCGCCTGCAAAACCACATCTCTGTTTACAAAATGGGGAGCAAACACTTCTAACTATTCACTTTGCAAATTCAGATTTTGTAGGGCCAGGTTAGAGCTCCCTTGTGCTAGGCTTTTTGTGATGGGGGGAAATAAAGGTCTTAATTAGGGCTGCTGAAAAGTTGAATTTAGAAACTAGACAAATTAGAGTTTCCCACCTTCACTGGTGGAAAAAAAAATCTCCCTTCAGAAATAATTCACTTAATTTAAGACTGATATTTTCTGCTGTTTTTTCCAGATTAATTTCATGCCAATTATTGCATTACTCTTAGCTGATAAATATTCAGAGTCTAAAAGAAAGCAAAAAGATGGATTAATTCTCCCTCAGTATGAACAAAAATTTTTAATATTTTATATAACATAATTAAATGCTGTTTGTTGTTTTCAGAACCAGATCTTGGGATGTGTTAATTAATTGCTTTGAGAGGACTGCAGACATGTTTCATGGATAAAAATTAAAGATTCAGATATGTATCTACAATGTTCACCCTTGCTGGCTAATACGCTTCCTGAATAAATCTTACCTGCAGAAATCCGGTGGCACCATGCCATAAACATTTATCCTGTCACAGAGCTCAACTGCGATACTCATTGTGAACCATCCCGTGCTAAGCCAAGTGTTGGATATCTTCCTGAAAGCAAAGACATAATTAAGTTTCCAGGGTGACAAATACTCTTGAGATATCTAAAGTAATTTCTGGGCAGTTTTTTTTCAGTCTTGGGAAAGGCTATGAAAATTAGGCAACGAAAGACTACTCATTCATCACTTAATGAGTACCTTGGTGTCCTTTCTGTCAGTGGACTAATATATTTGTTGTCATTAATTTTGGACACTGTCACGTTAACAGTTAGCTGAACTTTTTGTTGAGTTTACCTTAATTAACTATAGACTCTGTCATTCTGATCTCTTATGATCTTAGCTAGACTGGAAATAATATAGCTACTTGTATTCTAGATGCAAGGTACTGTACTGAGCATGGGAGTTAGGGGTACAGTCTCTAAATTGGAACTTCCTAGTCCTTAAATGCTGGAGGCAGGCTGCAAGTGAGAGAGGAACAGTGGAAAAAAACCCTGGACTTACCCTGGTCAATCTCCCCTTTCAGCATCCACTTTCTGACACTGGATACTGGGCAAGATGGACTGACCCAGTAAATGGCAGTTATTATGGGTCCCACATCACCTCCATCCAGTCCCATATGCAGGGATTGAGATGCCTTGGGGCCCCATGCTACCTTTGCCCAACCCCATGCACCTAGGAGCAGGCCTGCACACCAGATCTAGGACACAGGACCACAGCCTGCAGGGTTCCCATGGGCCAGATGGTAAGGCACCAAGGGCTGAATCTGGCCCACAAGCCAGGAATTAAACACCCCTGATATGTTGGTCCTATTTATTTCAGTGGGATCAGAAGAATCTGACCGACAGAGTTTAATATTGCCAGAATTAGCACATGCTGGATCACAGAGGTACTCCAAATGCTAAGAAAGCTAACTATGTTTCTTAACAAGAAATCTTTCCTCACTGGCTATAGCCACTGCTGTACCTTACCTGTACCACAATGTCTCTTATCGTGCCTAACCTGAGTTAGGGTCTTGGGATACCAACTAAATAGATTTTGGGGATGAATCTAGGCCTCAGACATCGTAGTATAAGGAAGCCTCACCTGGCTTGTTTCCTGGTTTGCTGAATATTTGCAGACTGAAAAGGGTCTTTAAAGGTGACACAGCTTAGTCTTCTCTTCAGGCCCTGTTAAATCTTGTGGTCCAAATCTAATTCCCCTGTAGCAAAACCCCCAGTTTCTTTTTTTTTATTTATTTTAAAATGCATTCCCTCCCCTTCCCCAACCATTTTTTACTTTTTCTCTCCCTCTCTATTCCCTAGATAAGTATAAGTAAGCTAAGATGTAGGATAAGCGTTAACATTTTTATTTTGGTAGCAAGTTTTTGGTTTTGGACATCCACTGTTTTATATTGTATTATTATTAGGTTTGTATTGATTCTTACTGTTGTATATTATATTATTATCATTATTGTATTGATTTTTATTGTTTCATATGGATATTGTATGGTTTAGGCCTGTGTTTGTAAGTGAACCAAAGTCATGTCAAGTTTCCATTTTATATGTCAAGCCTCCATCTTCTGTCCTCTGCCTGGACATCCCCTGTGTTGCAACTGTATGAGTCATGTACCCCTCCCATGTAAATTGGTTCCTGGATGAATGAGAATGATTGATTGAAAATGATTGAAAAACCATGGTAGCAGGCTTCTACTGAATGGCCTGTAATGACTGGGCCATGACCTCACATTGATTTATCCAGGAACCATGGACCTCACCCAGGAACAGAGACAAGAACCCAGCATTTGAAAGACAAAAGACCCTGCAGAACCAGCAACTCTACCATTGTACCCCACCATCACAGACACCTGAAACTGCACATCCCTGCATGTAGCACACATGCTCAGTACACCAGGGGCTGACCCTTACCTGGGCATGCCTTCTGTCACTAGGGTCACACAAGGTCTGCTCCTATAAAAAGGGGCAGTAAAGACAGACCCAGTGAGACGCCCTCTCCATCTGGACCAGCACCATGCCACACCACCTATCCACCCAGAGGCCCTGCTGTCAACCCCTGTCTGGACATCACCTACTGGACAAGGACCCCTTTCCCGCCTGGATAGGTAGCTATCACCCTCCACCCCCTCTTCAACCAAGGACTTGGACTCTGCTTCTCTTCCCCACCTAGACTCCAGCCCTTCCACTGAGTCTCTTTCTCCTGCTGCCATTATGTGTGTGTGTGTGTGTGTATACACCAATAACTTCATTGGGCTGTGTAGTGTGTTGTCTGTGTAATAAAACTGTTATTTGGACCCCTAAATTGGGTTTTGCTTTACTATGGTTTGGCCCTGCTCCAATCTCTGCTCCTCGCCCCTCTAACTTCTGTTTCATTTCTGCCTCTCCTGCTTCTGGCTCACTGCCGCCTTTCAGTCTCTCCTTCTGCTTTTCCTGTGATTTTCTGCTGTCCAGCTCTCTGTTTTCAGGCTTCCCCTGCATCTTCTGTAGTCATCCCCCGTCCCGCCACCCCAGCTTCCCAGCTCCTTGTGGCTGTCCTGCAGTTTTCTCCAGCAGCTGGAGCGTTTCTTCAGCTCCCAGCACCTACTGCCGCTCCCTGCAACTTCTCTAGCTGCCCCAGAGCCATCTTCTGGCTCCACACACCCCGAGCCCCTCTTTAACACCCACACTTTCCCTTAGTCCCATTTTCCCTCTCCCCACCTACATTTTCAGCTTCCCCGTAGCTCTGGAGTTCCAGCCTCCCCGGTAGGACTGGAGTCCCAGCCTCTGTGTCAGCATCCCTCCCCTGTTCTGTAGGATTTGGGCATTGTCTTTTAATCAATTAAGATCAATTAACCTAAAGTTACCCCCAGCCTCAGTTCTTCAGCCCAGGCCCCTCTAGTCTACCGGTTCTAATCCTGGTCCCGGTGACTTTCACTCCCAGCAACTTTCACTCCTTACACTCCTCCTTTCTTACCTTAACCTTACCTCAGTTACCCCAAGCACACACATACACACTGTACCATCCAAGTTAGGAACTTACCTGTTTGTATGTGTAGGTGGGTTGTATGTGTGTGAACTGGTGTGTGTGTGTATTTACATGTAGATATGGCTTTGTGTGCATGATATACGAATTAGTGATCTGTGTCTAACTTTTGGGGTGTATAGTGTATGTGCTTGAATTGGTGATAGGTATGCATATGCCTAGGTTGGTTTGGATGTGTATGTGCCTGAGCTGGTAGTGTGTGTGTGTGTGTATGTACCTAATTGATTTGTGTGTTTGTATATATGCAATTGTGTCACACCCTCCTGTCTAACAGTGCAATATTGAGATCCTGAGAGTTGGCCTAACCCTACAGGGCAACACCCTCATCGATGGATAATAGCTAAATTTAGGTATACAGGTAGCATTTTGGCGTACCTGCACAGACTTTAATTCTTACACATGTCCCCTTTCTCCCGCAGCACATCTTGCCCTTTGAGCATGCTCAGAAGGGAGCCACTCCAGCCACTTATGATCTGTAGTGATCGTATGCTCTCAGGAAGTTGCAGGAACTGTATGAAAACTCCTAAAATATTAGTCGTAGGAAACAAAATAAAGCTACACCTCTTGACAGGTGCTAGAAGAGGACAAGGACAACAAACACTTTTTAGTCCAGTATCTACAGCAGGGAGTGAGCAGCACAGGATCTAGAGCTCCCTCACCCAGGGGAGAGCTGAACCTTCAGTCTCCTATTCTTAATACAGTACTCTAACCACCAGCCCACTGACTAAACTATATAAGCACACTTTCTGTCCCTGCTGTGGAAATTGGCCCCCTGAGCAGCTAAGAAAGAACGATGTTTGGAGTGATGTGGAATGGAAGCTTGAAGGACCGTGGCTTAGAAAGACTGGCCTTGCCCTATGTGGGTTCCTGCTACTTCAGGGGCCACAATCTAGGGCCTTCTCTGTTCTGGTGTAGTAGTTACCTCCCTGAGCCACACTTTTAACTTACTACTCTTCGGGCCCAATATACTGTCCCCTCTTGAAGAGGTGGAGGGAGCCACTATAGTACCTAGCATATAGCCTGGTGGTCAGAGCCCCTCACTAGGAAGTGGGAGATGCACGTTTAAAGCCCCTTCAGGTCATATGCTCATTGACTAATGAGCATAAGACCTACACATATGCTAATCACTGGTCTCTTGAGCTAAAACGTGAGGGGGAACTCTTCTGCAGCTAATACTGAGTTATGCACAATCCTCAGAGGTGGGAGGAAGGTGCTAAAGTTATCCCAAAAGCCACTTACATGGCCTTGCTCTTCCTTTGGCCCCATAAGTTTTGTGCTCTTGGCTACCCAGTGGGCCAGGAAGTGTGGAAGAATCCCTCCCCCAGCGTAATCAATAGCTTGCTGGTCATAGCACTTTGCTGACAAGCAGAGATGAGAGTTCAAATCCCTTCAGGACCTAGGACTCAGGTCTACAACTTCCTGGACACGTACTCCTGCTAAAAGTATCACTACCAGCAGAGGACTGGTGTACTTCATACAGTGGTTAGCTTTACTAGTTCAGATACATGCTGCCCTTTGAATCCTGACGTAATGGAAGCACCTCCTTCACAGCCCTGAGTGAGACCCCTAAGCTTTGAAGAGCAGCAGGAATTCAGACACCCTCTGTTTCCTATTGCTACCTGTAGGCACCTTCCTACAGAGCAAGAGATGATGTGGGTCACTCCTGGGAAACATCTATGTCTCACTGTTGTCCTGTACAGTCTCAGTGCTTAACCTATTGCTTCAGATCACCCTCCTGGGTCAGACGCTTACATTTTATTGCAGCCCCTAAAGAAGGTGAGCTAGGATCTGAGCCTGAACTCCTCAGGGTCAACATTGCGCTCTCACTATGTATGTATATGCAGCACCTAACACAACGGGGCCCTGATCTCAGTTGGAGTATGATGGATAACAGTAATACAATGTAATTTTCAGATCAGCAGTGACTAGGTGGAGAGGGTAGGGACAAGAACTCAAAAAGAAGGATTGCTTTTGAGATTCAAGAGGTTTAGGCAAGATCCCCTCCCCACCCCCAAGCATCTAGAGTCTGCTCAGAACACCCAGCTGGGCTCGGCCATTTTAGGTTAGACACAATTATTTTGCTAGTTACTCTGGCACAGTTTCAATAAATAGGAAAATAATGGGCTATAACAAACTAATTGAAAAGGCAAACAATGGAAATAAAGAAGTTAAATGTGAAAACTTGAACAAGCACCACTCTAGCTTCCTTAACTGCTTCAAATGCCAACACTGCACGATGACAGTGTAGAAACAGGGTTACGTTGTCTTGCCTTTTCACAGAATATTTTAACAAGATTCAAACAAAAGAATATCTACTGTTTTTACACCTAATCAGCTGTAATGAAAGAATATGAAGAGCTGTCATGTGCTTATTAGGGAGAATTATCAGATATTCTTTTATATGATGAACTAACACACTGTGCTGATAATTCTGTAGTGCACACTAAATTACAATTAAAGGCCTTTATGCTCCACCAAAATCTCATTTATAATCTCTATGGAAATATTCTTCCCGCAGTTATTTCATTTATGCTTCCTTTATCTAATTACAGTAATATTGGTTCTGAATCATATTTTCTTAATGTCCCCATATTCAATTATAAAGTTATTTCAAGTACAGTTACTTTGCAATATCAACTATATTGCTCTGGAGTCTTTGTCATTCACCGGACTACTTAATTGGTGATGTTTTTTGGAAGGGTTTCCTTTAGATTTTAAATCAGCCCTTTTTATAACCATAATGCATCCAATTACTCCTTTTCTTGTAACAGCAAAAGCAGAATATATGCCTTGATTATTGCAACCTTGCAATTAGATTTATTCCCTTCTTCCACCATCACCATTTTTCTGTAGATAATCACTGAAAAGTGTTCAGCAAAAGAGAAATTATAATAGAGAACATTCTAGGTTGTTCAATGTTTTTCCTGCCCCCACAGCTCTGTAAATTGTCTTTTCCTACAAATTTCTTGTACTCATGTTTCCTTTCATCTTCCTTTCCTTTTACTGTGCTGCCTATTCATTTATTTTCATCTCTCGTTTTAATCTTCTTAGTCCTTCAAGTATGTCATACGTGCCCTCAGAAGGAGCATTTCTTTAAAGGAATATTTCTGCTACAGCAGGATGTGTACAGTCTTCTATCCAACAGAACCTGTTTGTAAGACTGAATTGCATAAGGATCTAAGTGCCCTTGATTCATATTGGGACTTCACTTTATTCAGGACTGGGCCTAAAATACACTTAGTTATATTGTAATTAAAATCTAAACTTCCCTCTGTGCCTTTCAGGAGATGGTTTGTCCTAAGGCCATTGCAGAAATGCAAAGCCCTGACCTCACTGCACAGCCTCATATGGCTTGCTCAAATCACTCCCACATGCAGGAGCAGTAACTACATACCTGATACTCCCACCACAAGTTTTATAGGCTGAAATCTGAGAAGATTATAACTCCCCCTTCATTATAACTCCCCCTCCCCTTCCTTTGCTCTGGGTGAACAGATTAGGAGAAAGAAGAGACTTCACTATGCTGGTAGTATCCCTGCTGCTATTATTCCTCACAACTGTAGATGGGGCGGAGAGGGGGAAAGAATCCCCACCACCACATCCCAGGCAAAGTTGAGAGGACTTTACTACATGGTTAATATTTGTAGAGCAGTGGTGCACACAGACCTCTGCACCATGGTGGGCTGCCAGGCCAGAATCAATGCTTTGTAATCACATGAGGCCCCGAGCACCTTCATGATGTTTTCAATTAAACGTTAGCTGGTGAGGATGAATGGCGGTTCATGAGAAACTCTGAGGGTTGACAGTGATCCTTTGCTTCAGAGGCAATAAAGATAGAGACAGTGTGCGAGGGACAAGCTTTGGGGGGCTATGCTGAAACCCCACTGCAGGATGGATTCAGATACCTTAGAGGGCTGCTAACTATGGCACAGGTGGTTAGGGCTAGAAGATTCCCTGCTGCTTTGTTCTTGTGATCCTCCACCTTGTAGGCTGGACTCATAAAGGGCATGGAGAACTCTCTCTCAACTTCACTATTATTTTCTTATTGTATTATGGCAGAGCCAAGGAGCCCTGATGGGCCACAGTCAGGTTGTCCCAGGCTAGGAACAAACACAGAGCCAGGAGATAGTCCTTTCAGCCAACAAAGTGCAATAGTCTCCTATGGAGGAGCTCTGGTTGTGTCCTGGAGCCTGAAAGACTGAAAGGCATCCCCCCCCACCATGTTTAGGCTTGGGGTTGGACTCTGGATGCAGTTTATGGTTGGGTAAATGACACTTCCTCATGACTTACAGCATCATAAACTCAGCTCTTCATTTGTATTAAGTGGGGACCCTTATGCTGCTTTTAATTATGCCTATTTAATATATAAAAGCTTTCATTCATTTAAAATAATACATTTGGGGCTTTTTCCTTTAGAAAATAGCTTAAATACCCATTTTTTACATTATACATAACAAAGTTCTTGCATTGCATTGGGTCACTTATTAAAAATGTGATTCGTAAGTCTGTAAATAACAGACAGTTTCATAAAGATGTAACTATCATAATAACTCCCCTTTTCCCAGTTGGAAATGTAAGATGAGCTATTCAGAAGCATCTAATGTATGAATAATGTGTATTTGTTTTACAAGAAGCTTTACAGCTGCAATGTTCCAAGAATGCTTAAATTCAATAAACAGCCATTATAATTCACAGAACAGTGGCATTTCCTCTACAGGAAAGCGTAACCTATCAATTTTGATTTTTCAAAACCAGTAAAAAACTGCTTTCAGGTATATTCCCCCAAAGTGAGATTTAACCACCATTTCTACCTCTCTGTTGTTTGTTTCTGTAATGTTCTTACTTGGCTGCATATTGCCTGTTCCATTTTTATATTAAAATTTGATGGGGAAATATTCAATACATATTATTTGGATGTACATTTTTTACTTAAGTTACAAAGAGTAAGTGTTATTTGGCATGTAAAATCATATTACAACTGATAAGACAAGCACATTTAATGGGTGCAATGTTCCCTTTGATTTGATCTGAAGCTGATAAATACAAACTACATTGTCCTTCAGCTGTAGAAATTGCCTTCAAATGTACCTGTGTAGGTTTTCTCACCTGTCTTTGCCAGTTTCCTGCTTGAAAAGGTCATCAAACTGAAGCATCTTGTGCCGAGAAATCATATATACTTTTAACTGAGGTAGTATTTGGTTCATCAGTTGCAGATTATTGTAAACCAAACCTTTTCCATCTCTCCTCATGTAGCTGCTGGGACCCCAGAAGATAAACACAGTACCTTGGCTCATATTTAACAGTTCATTGCGATTTCGTAGAATTCTCTGGATGCTAGAGTGCGCAATGACTCGAAGGCTAGTTTTGTTTCCAACATCTTTTCCATAACCTCGAGTGGGCGCATCATTCATTCGTATGACACACTCAGTCTGGTCAATTCTGTTGCCCTGTTTGCTTCCCAGGAGGTGTCCAGAACTGGTTACTAATGCACAACTCTTGCAATGCATTTTTAAAGGCTGCAAAAGACACATGTAATTTCAAATCAATTACAGTTTCCATTTCCTAGAAAATGAACAAACTAATACTAATACTTTTGAGTGTAGAGATCATAAAACACTCTAGAAATACCTCTCACAGCTGTCCTGCCAGGTATCTAAACCCAGTTTATATACCCGTTTGACAGATAGGGAGCTGAGGCACTGCCTGGTTACATGCTAGATCTACAAAGGGACTTGACTGCTTATTATAGCAGGCCTCTAAGTCCAAAATGTCAGTCCTCTGCTCAGTTGCTGCTTAACTCTGGAAGTGCCTGAAGTCTGTAGGCACCAAAGTGTCCAACCATAAATTTCCTTACGTGCCTCAAGTTCCTCTCAGCCTCTCTACTGCCTACAGGGCTCAGTCTGGTAGGTGTTCCCAGGACCTTCCTAATGGCTCTAGCTCTGCACAGAAGATGGGGTTGGGGTGGGGGTGTAAGGACTGGAATCCAGGCTCCTCGCCTGGAATGTAGTAACCATTAAACTACAGAATCCTGCACAATCTCTCTCCTCCTCCCTGGCCCAATTAATATTCCTTGTCTTCAGTGCATACAGTTATTCACAAACTGAGAATTAGTGCTTTGAACTTTCTCTAGATTGTTTTTCAAACAAGTCATCTTCAAAAGATATACAGTAAAAAAGAGAAATGAAATGTCCATATAATGTGTGCTAACAAGGCAAGATAAGAGAAAAAGGGAAACAAACTTAGATGAAAATTAAAAATACCTTCTAAATCAGATTAAGAGACAGTTCTGCCATTAGTAGAGGTATGTAAATATATTTTAGCCCTTTGATTAACATGAGATAAAGAGGAGAACTACAGAAAGCTCATGATAATGGAATACATGGCATCTACCAGAATGCAGCAAGTTCCTATTTGTGGTACAGTGAACCAAGAGGTAAAGACTGTTTCATGATGTGGCCTTGAAGTGGATTTTAGAGAACAATGACGCCTTGCAATATCACTCACATTTTAAAGAACAGTTCTAAATTATCTCTCTTCTGTGTGTATCTCCTTCAACTTACTATGCTACTTTTGGTCCTTTGTTTTTAAGACTTCTGGAAGACATTACACTTAAGACAACCAGTTAATTGCAACTTAAATAGTAACCTGGCCCCATGTTCAGGCAATTAGTGGTGTGATAAAATGGGAAATAAGACAAAAAATTATTCCACAAAAATTGTGTAATAATTTTGTAGCTGGTTTCTTTTGTGCCCTAAATTAAACATGTGACAGGATACCTACCATGCAGCCTTCTGCTGACTGCATGGCAGGGCTTTGGGACAGGCCCCTGTGTGGTCCCAGGTCTGGTCGTCAGTCTTGGCCCTGGGATTGCACCAGAGTCTCAAACTTCCCTAGAACAATTCTGGTGCTGAGATCACATTTGGCAGATTGTTGGTCTCAGCCTGGGACTGCACCAGAGTCTCCAACCAGTTCCAATGTGGTCCTGGAACTGAGACTGACAACCAGTCGATTGTCAGTCCCACCCCCAGGACACACCAGTTTACTGGGCACCCGGCTTTCTACTTGCTGGTGGGAGCTGGGATCATGACCCCAGGCTCCCTACACTGGCAAACAGTAATGGTGCAAGTAGAATCTGATCCCTGATCCCAAAATGATGTGTCCTTCCATGGCAAGAGACACAACTGTTGGGATCATTGCACCATTAAGTGAACAAGTACAGTGGCCAAAGGACATAATCCTGGCCTTGCATTGTCCCACCTCTTCCTCTATGTTTCTGCAAGGAAACTAAATACACCTATGTAGCAAGATCTCTGGCCCAAGATCCTAAGAGCAGAAAAAATTATTTTGGTCTAGGAAAAATGTTTCTGGACCTTCATCTATGAGAATTTCCATCAGATTCCCAAGGTCCAGTGTGAGGTCTTTCTATTTTGGTCTGTATAACACTAAAAAGACAATTATACATCTTTCTGGATTTTTCTTTGCAAGTTCTTCTGGGCATTGAGCACAATTTGGTTCCTTTATTTAAATCTTGTACAAGATGTCAGATACTCTATCTGAAAATAGGTATTCTTGAATTCAATAAATAAATTCTATTAACTATGTCTTAAATTTTTGCAAGATGTAAGCAAATTCTCTAGGTACTGAAGTATCAGTTAGGAACTAATTTACCCTTGTAACCATAGAGCTGTACGAAACAGCACTGAAAACAAATGCATTTTTTGAATGGTGAAAGAAAATTCATAGTAAGTGGGGCCAATAAAATGACAATAATGTTAACTGTAACATTACATTTTACAACCATACATAGGAACATTGTGTAAAATACTGATTCATTAATGGAGTGAAAGCCATTGTTTCAGAACTAAGATTGCAAATGAGTTTTTATTTAAAGCCAAATTTCAGCCCCATCTTTTACATTCCTCATTTTCAAAAAATATTTTTTTTCTACCAAATATGATGCAATTCAGACAAAGTGATCTTTAATTTTAAGACTTTAAGAATAAAGCTGCTGAATATCATTTTAGTATCTACTGGTCTGTTACTTCTTAGAAAAAAGTAAAAAAGGAGGAGGAAGAACTTGAAAGGGAGTGAGAAGCAACTGGAATCATCCTTTGTTGAAGCATTGCACCAGGAACAAAAATGGAGCGAATTAAACTAAAATGACCAAAGTCACTATAAAATTCTTTGGCATCTCTGCTAAAGAATACCAGCTCTGGTGTTATTAGTGTAGCTCATTATGTAAATGATGTGCACCTTCAAGGCCTATTGAAGAATATAAAGAGGAGTAGATTAATGAGCCCTACTACCATCACCACTTCCTGCAGAACTCAGCCAGGCAAGAAGACAGGATGACAAAGCTCCCTTATCCAGACTCTGTCAATCCCCAATCCCAGGGGAAAAATCTGAAAATTGCCCCCCAGGATCCTTATTAAGACCCCATTATTATTGAAGACACAAAGCAGTGCTTCATCATGTGCAGCCTTTCACAGTCAGTAAGGTGAACAAACATGCCACCAACATGTAAATGGGCTGCCCTAAGGTTAACATATGGGAGGCAGACAGTTAATGTTACCCTTCTCAAGCAACTCTCTCTCCCTTACCAACTATCTTAACTCTGCAACCCCAGCACTGGCCTAGGGATAAGGCAGAGATACTGCTGGCAGCATTCAGGGCTACCAGGTACTTTTGAGCATAGATCATAACAGCAAGTTTTAGGATCTATAGGCATTTATAGGACCAGATTCTACCTCATTTCTGAAAGAGCCATCTGTGGAGTCCTGGTGGCAGAATCTGGCCCACTGTGCCTGGGCCACAGAATGGCTTCCTTTTTAAGGCTATCCGCATCCACATAAAAGCCTTTTACAGGCTCCTAATCAGACATAAAGCATGCTGAAGAATAATTTGCCACTGCTGATCCTGCAAGATAATTCAGGCATTAGGTATTCATCGATTTCAACAGGAGCTACGTGCCTAAATACCTTGAAGCACATGAGCCTTAGTGCCTCAGCAGAAGGGTTCAGCAGATTCAGGCCTCGTCAATCCTTGTAGCAGCAATTGCCCATGTCATTAGACACTGGACTAGTGTGTTTCTCTGTCATTAGACAGAGAGCATGTCTCCATATATAACTCTCAGATGTGCGTCAGAATAGAGCAGAAGTTATTGCAGTGACATATTATCACACTTAGCATCAGAGACATGTATATACGAAACAAATTATTAAATCAATGTTCTGTGGTGCACATCTTTAATACTTTACAACAGTGGCTGGCAAGCTTTTCAAGCTGCAGGCTGGAACAACTGCCTCTGGCGTGACACGTGCTGCGTAGCTTCAGTGCCATGTCAGCAACAGGGTGGCTTTCTCTGTACCTGTGTCAGGGCTATGCAGCTGGGAGCTGTGCCCACACCACTGATGCTTCTCCTAGCCCCCCACTGCCTGGCTACAACGTCAGCACAGCATCCAACCAAGGGGGAGCTGTACTGGAACTAGGGCTGGGCTGCATCCACACTCCCGCTGCTTCTCCTTGTACCCCCGCACCCCTGCCTCCTGATTGTGGTGGAGACGCTGCTGGAAGCTGTCTGGCCCCAGTGCAACTTCCCACTGGCTGGAAATTGTGCCCATGCTGAAGCTGGTGGGGGAGGGGGAGGAGGGGGAGAGGGACAAACAGTGGTGGTGCGGGCACAGCTCAAAGTTTCCCAGCCCTAACGTATGCACAAGCACAGGCAAAGCCCTCTGGCTCTGTAGGCTGGATACAGCTCATGGGCCTTATGCTACCAACCCCTGCTCTATAGGGAGGCTGGCATCACCATGGATTGGAGTCAAGATTGCCTGGATGCCCTGTTTAAGAAGTTCTGGGTTTCTAATAATGGAGGGTTTATTCTGTTTAATTATGCTATTCTTGGAATGCAATGCATATTCAAACTGCTAAAACATGGCTGTAATCTGAACGTAATGAAGGCTTTATGTGGGAATATTCCATGAAAAATGACTTATTTGATTATGCATACTTTAATTAAAACAAAGCAACTGTTTATGGAGGATTATTTTTTTTAATTGCCAGCAAATTGTATATCCCCATCTTTCCCACAAAACTAGGCCATTTTCATTCACACACATGCATTACTATAATCCAGAGAAACCTAATGATATGGGTAGAAATATTCATGCTTTGTGAGCTAAGGTTCCTAATGCAGTATTTACATGTATTTTCCTTTAAGCTTTCATCTGCCACTTTGATGAATTACCTACTGAAAGGCACTAAGGTGAACTTGCTGCTCTAGCACCATGCTTGGGAAAGCAAGATGAAGTGCTAATGAGGTTAAAGAAAATGTAGTCAGCACCAATGTTAACTCATATAAGTTGGAATATTTACATAGCAAGACATTTTCACCTAAAACAATCTCTGCTGCTTTCTTGCCTACTGAGCTACAACTTATTTGTTTCTTTTGAAAATCTGCCAAAAAACCCATCAATTGTAAGGAAACATGGGCAACCATCACTGAAGCCATGAAAACTTTTTTTTTTTAAGAGAGAAATGTCAAAATTCACAAAACTCTGTTACTGCCCCTCTCTGACATGCCTGCTCCAGTTTTCCCTACTAAATTACTATATTTACTTCAATCTAAGATGACCCTGAATTTAAGATGACCCCACCACAATAAGATTCTATACATGGAAAATGTATAAATGTTATAATTTTCCATGTATAGAATCTATTTACTCGAGGGTTGTCTTTAATTTATCCCCCCACCGCTCACTGCTGCAGGGGGGGCAGGCAGTGAAGGAGGGCCAAGGCCAAGTAGCTTGCCCCCTGCTTCTATCTGACCTCTGCCACCTCTGCCCCCTCCCTGCACCCCCGCAGCCTCAGGCCCCTGCCTCCACCAAGCCTCTGCTCCCTGCCCTATCCCCAACATCTACTCCCCCCTCTTCCTTCTTCCCAGCCTCTGCTCTCCCCCTTCCCCTGCAGCCTCAGCTTCTCCCTTCCCCTGTTGCCTCTGCTCCAGGTAAGGACTGGAGCCTGAGCCACAGCAGCCACTTGCCGCCCCTCAACACTCATTCTAAGATCAGGGGCTTTCTTTGTCATCTTAAATTGGGAGGGGAGAGGACCTTGTCTTAGAATCAGTCAAATATGGTACTTGTAAAAAAAAAAAATCTCCATTATATAACATTCATTGATTTGACAGTTACTTCTTGAACTGCACAAAGAGGTCAGAGTTTTTTGCAAGAAACCCTGATAGACTTCACCAAGAATTTAATTTATTCCCAAACTATATCTACGGAATGTGGCCCCTAAAGGTGTGATCCTAGGTAAATCCACAGCAATGACATACCATATTTTGAATGCCAGTTGTTTTAAGTGCCTTAGCACAGATAGCAAAAGGGTATGTGTGTGTATTTGTGCTAACATTTTCTCAGTGGAAGGCACTGGTTGTAGCAAAACTGTTACCTCCTTAAGCAATAATAATGGCAGAGCAAGACATTTCCTTGGGATTGATGACCAGATGGGAAAAGCTGGTGGCCTGAGAGACAGCTACAGGCCATTAAACCCAGGTAGTCATTAATTCCATGGAATGCTCTCTGTTAAGGTAATTATTACTGTTATATGTGGAAAATCCTTAAAAAAGGCCATTCCCAGACATATGCGTTATGTTTTAGGTAGGCAGTGCAGATTTATGAACCATTAACATCGTCTTAAGACTCACATCTTTTGAGATGCTTACAGAAAAAATATATAGGCTAAGGGGCATACAGCTAGGAGATGTTTTTACCCATTATTTTGAAAGAGCATATGTAATGCATAGTTAACATATTTAACTGCAACTCTCCTCACCAATTGTAAGCTTGTAGGTTGTTAAGCTTTTCCAGCTGAGATACAGAAAGTATGCTGTGCATTCAGTGAACCTGGGATAATGTGATTAGGGCATTCAGGTACTTCGATAATGCAAGTAACAATAATAATAATATTCAGGACATTCTTAGAAAACATATGAGCCACACATCGTTCAAGTAAGTTGTTTGAATTCTCTTTCAGTGTTCCACTGACCTACACATATGCACATTTTTATTGCATTCTTGATATATTCCCTATCTGAAGCCAATACAAATAAGGCAGAATAATTTGGGGAATAACTTAGTTAACTATGTCCTTTTAAAAACTGGCCATCTAGAATTAGCCACAAAGATTTATCATTCTGACTCAGTTTATTTTGCAGCTAAATATACTAACTAAAAACCTCATGAAAGGCAAAGATACTTTTGGACCAACCACACTGTTGGAAGAGATTTTAGACAAGCTTGCAAGCACAAGTTGATCTCCTTCAGGTCTGAGAAAGCAGCAGATGCCGCTTGAACTAGGTACTAACCACCCTCCCCCCCCCCCCCCAAAAAAACCCCCCAAAACAAAACAACAGCCTGCAAAACCAGGGTTTTTTCACAAGCTATTGTTCTATGGGTTACCTAGCTCAAGCTGCATCTGCTTTTTCTCTGGCTGGGAGAAGAATAATCTGTGCTTAAAAACTTACCTAAAATTTATCTCAAGCATGTGGTTGGTCCAATAAAAGATACCACCAGCAAAAGTATCCTTGCCTCTCACATATTTCCATCACAGCTATACAGCAAAAGCTGTGTTAACCAGCACTTTATTAGTCAGACAACTCTATTAACCAGCATCCAAGGGATGCGGCAAAAGCAAACCAGAAGTATTGGTTCCACAGGACTTCTCATTTCACTATGAGCCAAGTTTTTCTTTGTCACTTCTTCGGCCCACGGCACAGGGCAAAGCAGCCTGCATGGGCCCCACCTCCCCGTCAATCAGACTTTGACTCATTCAGGGAACTCATAGGCAGGATCCCCTGGGAGGCCAGTCTGAGGGCGAGAGGAATCCAGGAGAGCTGGCTGTACTTTAAAGAAGCCTTACTGAAAGGTCAGGAACAAACCATGCTGATGTGCAGGAAGACTAGCAAGCATGGCAGAAGACCAGCTTGGCTTAGCAGGGAACTCTTCAGTAAATTAAATCACAAAAAGGAAGCTTATAGAGCAGGACACTTGGACAAATAACTAGGGAAGAATATACAAGCATGCAGGGCATGCAGGGATGAAGCCAAGAAGGCCAAAACACAATTGGAGTCACAGCTAGGAGGGGATGTGAAAGATACAAGTGTTTCTACAAGTATGTCGGGAGCAAGAGGAGGATCAGAGAAAGTGTGAGTCCCTCACTGAATGAGGAAGGCAACCTAGTGAAAGAGAATGCAGAAAAGGCTGAAGTGCTCAATGCCTTTTTTGCCTCAGTCTTCACAGCAAAGGTCAGGTCCCAGACTACTGCACTGGGCAGCACAGTTTGGGGAGGAGGTGAGCAGCACTCAGTGGTGAAAGAGCAGTTTAGGGACTACTTAGAAAAGCTGGACATATCCAAATCCATGAGGCCAGATGGGATGCACCTGAGGGTGCTGAGGGGTTCCAGATGGCTGATGTGATTGCAGAACAATTCTCATAGTGATCAGGAGAGGTCCCTGACGATTGGAAAAGGGCATAGTGCTCATATTTCAGAAAGGGAATAAGGTGGATACAAGGAACTACAGATCAGTCAGCTTCAGCTCAGTCCCATGAAAGATCATGGAGCAAATCCTCAAGGAATCCATTTCTCAGCACTTGGAGGAGGTGGTGGTGATTAGGAACAGTCACCATGGATTCACCAGGGGCAACTCATGCCTGACTAACCCAATTGCCTTCTATGACAAGGTGACTGGCTCTGTGGATGCAGGGAGACTGGTGGTACCTTGATTTAGCAAGGCTTTGATATGGTCTCCCACAGCATCCTTGCAGGTAAGCTAAGAAAGTATGGACTGGGTGAATGGACTGTAGGTGGATAGAAAACTGACTGGAGCATCAGGCTCAGAGAGTAGTAATCAATGGCTCAATGTCTAGTTGGCAGCTGGAATGGAGTGCCCCAGGGGTCAGTCCTGGGGTTGGTTTTGTTCAATGTCTTCATCAATGACCTGGAAGATGGCATAGAGTGCACCAGCAAGTTTGCAGATGACACAAAGCTGGGGGGAGTAGTAGATATACTGGAGGGTAGGGCTAGGATTTAGAGTGACTTGGACAAATTGGAGGATTGGGCCAAAAGAAATCTCATGAGGTTCAACAAAGACAAGTGCAAAGTCTTGCACTTAGGGTGGAAAAATCCCATGCACTGGGACAGGCTTGGGGCCGACTGGCTGGGCAGCAGCTCTGCAGAAAAGGACCTGGGGGTTACAGTGAACAATAAGCTGAATATGAGCCAGCAGTGTGCCCTTGTTGCCTTGAAGACTAATGGCATACTGGCCTGCATTGGTAGGTATGTTGCCAGCAGGTCAAGGGAAGTAATTATTCCCCACTATTCAGCATTGTTGAGGCCACATCTAGAATATAATGTTTAGTTTTGGGCCCCCCACTACAGAATGGATGTGGACAAATTGGAAAGAGTCCAGTGAAGGGCAACAAAAATTGGGGGGAGGGCCTGAGGCCCATGACTTATGAGGAAAAACTGAGGGAACTGGGCTTATTTAATCTAGAGCAGAGAAGCCTGAGAGGGGATTTAACAGCAGCCTTCAACTACCTGAGGCAGGGTTGAAAGTGGATGGAGCTAGACTGTTCTCAGTGGTGGCAGATGACAGAACAAGAACTGGTCTCAAGTTGCAGCAAGAGAAGATTAGGTTAGATATTAGGAACAATTTTCTCACTACGAGGTTAGTAAAACACTGGAACAGGTTACCCAGGGAGGTGGCAGAAGCTCCAACCTTGGAGGTTTTCAAAACCCAGCTAGACAAAACTTTGGCTGCAATGAACTAGTTGGGGCTGGTCCTGCTTTAAGCAGGGCATTGGACTAGATGACCACCTGAGGTCCCTTCCAACCCTCACTTCCTATGATTCTATGAACAAGAAGTTCAGTATTCTTGGTCACGCTACGTGTATGAGACCTGTTAGAGGCAACAGGGGGCATTGGAGAAATGTGTTATGGCAGGGATGGGCAATTATTTGGGCCTATGGGCCACATAGGGAGCTTTGGGGAGCTGGTATGAGCTGGGTCAGCAGCTCTCTTTCCCCCCTTCACAACAGCTCATCAACCTCCCTATGTGGGATGGGGTTAGGGAAGGCAGGAAGCTGGCATGGGTGTAGGCAGGCAGCAGGTTCAGCAGGGCTATCATTAATGCTGCTTCTGGGCTGCTTCTACCCCAAAGAGGGGCTGGAGCTGCTGCCTGGCTTCAGCGGTGGTGGCCCAGGCACAGAGGTGGCAGCAGCTGGGCAGAAGCTGCTGCTGGGTGCTGGAAAAAAGTGGGGCCTGGTGGCAGCCACTGCTGCCTTCCACTCACTGCTGTTAGGGCCTTCTCACTGCGGCCACCTGGAACTCATGTTAGGACCCTTCTCCCACTGCTGCTGCCACCAGCACTGCCTCTGGCCCACTACACCCAGTACAGGGCAGCCCCAGCATGGGTGCTGGGTGGTTGCAGTGACAAGGCCCCAACAGTGGCAAGGGGGAGGCAACTTTTGCCACCACCAGGTTCTGCTTTTTCCTAGCACCCAGCAGCAGCTTCTGCCCAGCCCCGGACTGAGCACACAGCCTTGGCCCCAGCCTTTCCCATGAGGGGGGTTGGGGTCCCTGCAGTGCTTGCTCTGGACCTGCCCACTCAGCCACGATGAGCAGCAGCAGCAACATCAGCCTGGCAGAAGCTGCTACTGGGTGCAGGAAAAAGTTGGACCTAGCAGTAGGCATGGTGCCACCCCCTTGCTGCTGCTAAGCCCTCCTTGCTGCCGCTGTCTGGAGTCTACGTCCCTGCAGCTCCTCCCCATCACCGCCACTGCTGCTGCGCCACTAGGCACACGGGCCCGAGGCAGCAAAGAGGCAGCACTGGTAGTGGCAGCAGTGGTGGGGAGGAGCCACAGGGCAGCCCTGGCATGGGCTCTGGGCAGCAGCAGTGAGAAGGGCCTGGCAATGGCAAGTGGGAGGCACCACTTGGCCAGGGCAAGGACAGCTGGGTCTGGAGTGGGTGCTGCAGGGACCCTGCCCCCCCATGCAGGGCAGCCCGGGTTCAGGGCCGTGCGCTCAGCCCGGGGCTTGGGCTCTCCCCATGTGGGTCCCAGCTGGTGTCTATGGGGACAGGGCTGGCAGCAGCATCAGCCAGAAGGAGCTTTCACCAGGGTTGCTGGGAAATGAATCCTGGCTGTGCAGCCACTTGTGCCCTGCTGTGTGCCTAAGGATGGCAGGACACACCACTGGCTGGACGGTGCTTGAGCCAGGTAAAACCCAGGGACCTGCCGCGCACCAGACAAAGTCCTGCCGTTGGCCAGACACAGCTCGCGGGCCATATTTTGCCTACCCTTGTGTTATGGTCTGGCAATCTCCACTGGAGTAACAGCATCAAGGTGACTACTGCAAGCCAACACTAATTAAAACAGCCCTGCCTGTCAAGGGTTGAACTGATCCCGATGGATTTGTCCCAGAGAAATCATTAACTCAACACTCGGTGGAACTTCAATCGGCTGTCAAATGTCTTAGTTCTGTTTGTTGGAAACAGAAAGAAACATGACAACAGTGTTACAGATGCTTTGTGGAGCATTTTCCAATTTGATGTAATCTCTGCTTTTTATTGACTTTAAAATCCATGTCTTTTTATGATAGGAGAATTTTGTTTTCAGACACTTTATTGCCTGAAAAAAATCAATGGAAAAATGTTATTCCTATTTCAAAATGTATTTCCCTTAGAGGTAATTATTTTCTTTGTGATAAAATATCAACTAATTTTTACTTTGAAAAGACCTCAAATTCTAAGACAAAGGAGACAACAGCAAAACAAAACAACACAATACCCTCCTAGGGGATTGTACTTTACTAGGAAATGCACTTACATATTGAGCACCTGAAGACCTAATTTCAAAAGCTCTGGGTTCAATTCATACTGCTTTACGTGAGACCATTTTCTTCCCAAAGTAAAACTAATTTCTGTATTGTGACAATGGGAATTTGTAACAAATAAAAAATAAAAAACCCTGAAATATCTTCTACTGTTAAATGTAACTCAGTAACTAGTTCAAGAAAGAGAGTCTGGAAGTTCACAAACATCAGTATCTCTGGACCTAGTACTGAAGACTTCTGAGGAATGCTGGGCCTTATAGCAGCAGGGAAAGGTTAAACACTACTTCCCATATCCTTTTGGACAAATAACCTTTAGCTAAAAGTTTGAGGCTATCAGAGCAAAATGTCACTAAGGCTGGTCTGAGGTGCCTCTGAGGTGTGGCCGGTACTGGGAGCACACGTCACAGCCCTTGACAGCCCAGGTTCCCTCTTACACTGCAACATCACCAGTACTCAGTTGTTTGCTTAAAAAAAATTGTGCAGGGCTGGACTGCAATGAGAACTGCTTACAGAGACCCCTCCACCCCAAAGGCCGACTTGTTTTGCTTATGAACCCATACCAGCTGCCTAAGAAACACCCAAATAATCCTCAAAAGTAAGAGCAATGTTAAAAATAAGAACTATTATTTAAAGGAAGGCAAAAAGCCTTCCCTTTTAATTTCACTGTAATCTAAGGTTGGGCCATGTTAATACTTAGGCTGGGAAATCCTGGAACTATAGGAGATGGTATAGCTGATGAAGAGGCAGGAATCTTTCTTTCTGGGTCAATACTGAATTATCCCTTCATCATAGAACACAAGGAGCCATCATTTCAAGGTCCAAGGATGGAATAATACTCTTTAAAGACAGCTTTACCATCAATGCACATTGGAAAGAGCACTTCTGGGGGGTCTGGCAGCACTTCTAGGGGGTCAGCAACATTTTTGGGCACAGTGCCAAAAACATCCGCAACCTCGACTTGTAAGACAGTGAGGAAGCTGCAAGGGGACAGATCCTTGTTGTGGCAGCGCAGACCTGGCCCCTTCCCTGCTGTCCACCCCAAGGCATGCGTGCCAAGTAAAATGCCTTCATGTACTACACTCTGGCACCTGTGCTAGGGGTTGCCTGCCCCTGTTCTGAACCAAGATTCTAATGCTGAAGATAATACCATCCTGCCATTTCACAACACCCCATTAAGGACTACCTTGCAGACCCACCAATCTATCAAGAGGCCTTGAAAGCCATGGAACAGATGAAGAACAAAGCATGTGGTCCTAATGGAATACCAGATGAAATTTAAAAGCATAGTGGAAAAAAGATCTATCACCAACTAAGTTATTATTCTGAAAATCTGAAAACACGAGCAGACGCCCAGTGCCTTGAGAAATGTCAGCATTGTAACCATATTTAAGAAAGGAAATAGACTTGATTGTAGCAATTACTGTGACATTGCACTCTTGTCCATAGCTGGGAAGATCTTCACCCACATTCTCCTCAACAGACTCGCTCCCCTCGTAGAGAAGACTCTATCCGAGTCCAGTGTGGTTTCAGACCATGCAGAGGTGAAATAGGCATGATCTTTGTTGCTAAGTAGATGTAGAAGTGCCAGGAGCAACACAGAGAACTTACATGGCCTTCATTGACTTAACAAAGGCCTTTGAGCCAATCAACAGAAAGGTTCTATGGAAGATCCTAATGAGATATGGATACCAGCCAAAATTTATCATTAGACTTCATGATATGACAGCAACCGTCTAAATCAATGGCTCGGAAATGGACCCCTTCACCATTAGAATTGGAGTCGAGCAAGGATGTCTGATTGATTGCACCGACACTTTCCCTTCTACATAATAAGTATTCCACATCTCACTGCTGATAGACTTCCATCCGGAATCAGCATCCAGCATCTCATGGATGAAATGTCTTTACCATCAGCTGGCTATGTTCCAAATCCAAGATAAGCAACACCTCCATTTTGATCTTCAGTATGCTGACAGTTATATTGTGTGCCCATTCAGTTGAAGAGTTCCAGGTCACTCTCAATTGCTTCTGTGAGACAAATGAAATGCCAGGGCTCTCTGTCAACTTCACAAAAACCAGTATACTTTACCAAGCTATGCCAAACTAACCAGCTATTCCCTGACATATTACAATAGAAGGCAGCCCTTGGAGAATGTCAAGAATTTTCTGTACCTGGGTAGGCACCTTCCCCAAAAAGTAAACATAGATGATGATACTCAACACTGAATAATGTCTGCCAGTGCTACCTTTGGATGTCTCAAAAATCATGTCTTTGATGCATACCCCCGGTTGACAACTCCTGCTCTTTATGATCTGGTTAGATTCTTCCTGGGTAGCTGCATTCTGATAAAATAAAGTTCCTTGTAGTTTCAATGGTGTTAGTTATAGCCATGCTGGTCTAAGGACACAAGCATATAAAGTTCCTTGGGTAAATGTAATATCTTTTATTAGACCAACTAAACAGTTGGAAAAATGGTTATTTACAAACTTGCAGGCACAAACACCCTTCTGCAGGCATAGGGAGGGTCTGCTAGTGTTTGCGTGCTCTCCTGGGTCAAACAGAAGCTCTGGAATAGAAGCTTCTGTTCCACACAAGAGAGTACACAATACCTGCAGAAGAGTGTTTGCCAGAAAGCTTGTAAAGAACAATTTTTCCAACTATTTAGTTGGTCTAATAAGAGATATCACATTTACCCAACAACTTGTCTGCCATGGTAGTCTCAATAGAATGAAGCATTTTTTTCCATTGTGCCATGACCTGTTCTGCAGTATTCCTTTGCCTTGTCTTAAGGCTACTTCCTTCTGTACCATAGTTGACTCCACTTAAATGATAGGCAAATGACTTTCCTCTTCCATCTTTATTCAATTAAGTTCTGTTTTAGCCATGATTATGTTTGTTTTAGGGTCAGCACTGATCTTGATGGTCTAGGTGTCCCAAACCTCAAACACAAGCACCAACTTTAAAACTTGCACCTCAGTAAGTATCTGAAAGGCCACATTATGACACTGGTCAGACACCACTCCCATAGTCATCTCAGAAGCAGGTGTTTTGGGTGGGTCCATTGCTGAAACCTAATAACCCAGAAGGGGGAAGTCTATCAAGGGGTTTAATCACCCTCTTTCTTAGATTCTTTGTAGTTTGGGAAAACTGCCATCTTTTATCCTATGGAAAATTAGATTTCTAGCTCAGAGAACATTTCCATGATTAATATTTGCTTCCTTAAAACACTTCATTAGAAAACTGGAAAGTTGAAAACTAAAGTTTATTTTTTACCAAACTCCAATATATTTTTGGATGAAATTTTTTGGCCTGAAGTTTTTTTGTAGTTTTCAGCAAAAAAAATTTAAGCAGATATCAGTTGGAACACTGCTGCAAAATGCCAAAAATTGTTGTTTTTCTGCTGAAGAACTAGAGTTTTCTGTAACGCTATACTCATTTTCTAACCAGTTCTACCATACATGCTTTCTCCTGAGGTCTTGTATCTTCCGTTTCATCTCTCTTCGGTGTAGATTATTTTAGCTTCTTTTTCATTTTAATGGCATGAATTTTGTTAGCGGCTCTTCCAAACACATCCTAACTAGCTCCCACAGGGGATGGCTTAAGCAGAGCAGCCAGTTTGCTGTAACTTACTGTATACTACTTCAATGTCCTTTTTCCTAATGGGTAATATTTTTAATCACTGCCCTTTCCACAGAATCTCATCAGTATTTCATACTTGATGACAGTAACTCCAAAGTTTTATCCAAGTTTAGTGTAATTTATTACACCTAGTTACTGGGTCTGGAGTAACCTCTGACATTGCTGACTTTGTACTGAGGGCATTAAGAAGCAAACCTGTACAGTAATGTGTCCTTCCTTAGTTTTCCCTGCTGATTAATAAAATAGTTCTAGAGCCAAATTTTACTGTTACCTGAACATCCATGTAACTTACAATAGAACAAGGACTTTGAAGCCTTATTTTCCTAAAGTTAAGTTTCTTTTTTTCTGCCAGCAAATGTAGTTCGACCATTAGCTGTCCTCGCTATCTCTAGAATTAATTTCCAAAATACATTATTTTGATCCCCAAAATACTTTCAAGAATAAATTGCTAACTGGTGTAGGAGTTAAGATGCAGGTTCGGCACTTTCACAACAATATGGAAAGAGGAAATAAGAGAGAACCCCTGCCAAAGAAAAGATTTGCTCAGTGTCTGCCTCTCCAGATCTCTCTCAAAGGAAGCTTCAGATCCAAGGAGGTCTGAATGGTGGAAAGTTTTTAACTTTTTAGTTAGTCTAATAAAAGGTATCAATAAAAGGTAAACCAACTTTTTAGCTGGTCTAATAAAAGGTATCTTTTTGGAACCAAGAGTTCTAGTTTTTTGTATAATTTTTTAGCCAACACTTCTCCATATAGAAGAATAGAATGCAAACCCCAGATTGAAATGTTCACAGAATCTGGATGCAGGTCCAAGTTCCATTTGTCCTGGTATGTGGCCACATCTCTCCAGCCTCTGATGGAATTGCTTTCCAGCTGCAAGCTCTGATCTCAGTAGTTAGAGGGGTTTTTTGTGCTGCTACATAGCCCTGCTTTGACAACATGGTTGTCATACTTTGCATGCCTCTCTGTGAGAGTGTCTGTTTCAGGTATCTAGTGCTGCTTAACTTACTTACTGTGCATATTGATTTAGACTCTCTCTCAAACTTGTGGAGCTTTCATTCTTTACTTCTATGCTTGTAAGTGTTGAGACACTTATGGTGTAAAAGCAGAGAACAGACAACATATTTACTATTTTTTGTTGACACAGACTTTGGATCCTTAGAAAATTTGCCACAAAAAGCTGCAATGTTTTATCCAGTAAACTGAAAATGCTGATTGCCTCCAAAACAGTGACCCAATGACAGGCATCAAATAAACAAACAGAAAGGGTTAGGAGATACTATTTCTCTTAACAGTGTTACTCCTTACGCATAACCAAGAAGCAAGCATTTGCAGCAACCTTTGCAATTCAAAAAAGGTCTGGCATGACTGCTTTTAAAGATAAATGCACAGCTGCTTAAACAGATAGAAGATAAAGCAAGCTAAATTCTTACTCTTTTCCTTTGCTTGTTGGGCTGCTTGAACATGCAAATATTAAAGAAACACTAGCACTGTGGTTTCCCATTGAGTTTTCTGAATTATTAACTGGACTGTGTCGTCAATTATTTAATGATAAATATGACAAGCAGTGAAAATGAAAGTGTGAGTGACCCTTTTTTATATTCATTTTGAATTCTGAAAGGAACGAAGCACGTCTGTCCAAATGCTACACTGATGGGCTCTTAAAAATATGGTGATTCTAGCTAGTTTTGTATGGTTGTTAGATAAATAATTCAATTTCCAAACATGACTCTGTGTCAAGAAAAAATAAAAACGAATGCATTCCATAAAGCTTTCACTGGGATAATTTTCTTATACAAAGTCCTGTTAAGCACATTAGTCAATGAAGTCTTCTGCTTGTGTGAAGTATTTTCTGCCACATTAACTCTTTTTCAAGGGACTGCCTGCTAGTCAAAGCTTTCATTAGAATAATTAAAATATGGCTCCTCTCACTGGAAAGAAAATGCGAGTTTGGTTACAGGAAATTGACCACCTCCATAAATGTGGAACCTACCGCTCACGTAAAATACAAACTAGCACAGCACACGAAGCTGAGTGAAAAGACAGCTTTTAGTATATGAAACAAATTTCCCTTCTTATTAGGCAGTATGATTACAAGGTGCTGATGCTTTGCCTTAAGCCACCTGAAGTGAATATAAGGTGCAACCTTGCAAATTGTCAGCACATATAGAGCTACGATTTAGAGAGTAGTTTCTATCCTGCATCCTATAAATGTGTCCCAAGAGGAAGATTAGTATCAATCATAGGCTTATTGGAGAGGGAGATAGGATACAATGATAACCTGAAGCTATCAACTAGAGTAATGGTCTAAGAAGAAAAAGCAATCAGAGAAGAGAAAAGAATATCCACAATGAAAGACAGAACTGGAAAATCAGGGAGGAATGCATCATGTTGATGAACACGTGCTGTTATACAAGAGAGGGAATCATACGAACAATATGCAGGCTCTAAAGAAATGATTATTGCCTAATGTTTATCTTAAAAGGAGTGGAAATAGACATCCATATTACATCAAACAGCTTTATTTTTGTTCAGGAGCCTGAACACTTGCACTAAAATGCAATAAAGCCACAAGCACAGTGTCTTACCCATGCAAATTGCTATCACTGGAGTCTCAGAAAAATCCAGATTCTGTCAAGGGTCTGTACAGAAAGTGCTTGAAGGGTTTGGTCTCTTCATTCATAAGGTCACTTATGCCAAACTTTATTCCTTGCCTGCTTAGCTTTTTATTCAGCAGTTCCCCTCTGTAAAAATTATGTGCATCAGGGCTCTGCACCTTCAAATACCCCATCTGTATCTGTAACAGATAGGCAAAGCTGTGCTCAAGACTTCTCTTTCTGCAGCCTCTTGGACACACCTTTAGGAGTTTGTTTTACAAAGGTGAGCTCCACCACTCCTTCAACGCCAAGTCTGGAATTTTCTTTAGGTTATAGGACCCCTATTTCTCTCTGTGGCTTCCCCAACTAGCCACACCTCTAACTAGCCTCATCTTTAAACCGAATGTGACCAGCAGTGATCACATTAATTCACGGAGCCTTTCCAAAATAATCAATCTTTTATTACTTCACTATAAGACAGCACAAGAGATTCCTTAGGTTAGAAAAGCCAGGCCAAACTTAAGACTGAATCTCTATGAACCAGAGCAACTATATACACCATGTTGTCCTAGAAACCATCTATCCATTAGGCTGGGTTGCAACAAAAATTAAAATACAGATTCTTCATATTTGGTACATTTATTCCAAGATCTCCAGTTCTCTGTCATCAAAATATCCAGCCACCGGGACTCTCATTGTTTCCCCAAACCGCTCCATCCTTAGGAGATAGTTCAATCCAATTTCTAGTTCCTAATTCATTCTACCCCAGACTTCTACCTAGTTTTATTTCTCTTAGATTCCAGTGGATAACAGTACACTGATGGGTGTAGAAGGGGGCTGGTAGAATATCTTCCAAAGAAACAAAATTTCAGCAGAAAATACTGATTCATTGCACTCAATGTTTAGCTAAAAACATTGCAGATTTAATACATTTTCACCAAATACAGGCAGGGTTTCAAGGTAACCCTTCTTCAACTCCTAGTGGGTCCCATCTCAGGGACAGAGATGCTGAGAGTCCCCTTGCCACTGTTTCATGAAATTTACATTCTTGTCAATTTCACTGTTGGTATTAGCAATGAAACTGACAACATTATTAATTTCACTAACCAGCTGCAGAGTATGGAGAACTTTTGGTTCACCAGAATTTAAAAATAAAACGAAAACAAATATTTATCACTTTTTGGAGAGAGAGCAGGGGATTTTTTAAACCCTTATTATACAAATATTAAAAACAAATAGTGAAAGCACAAAGGTATGCTGCCCTCCCAGGGGCTGATCATGAAATAGTTGTTAGGAACAAAATATGTCATGTCACCATAGACTAATACCACCTCTCATGGCGTTACACATGTAGGACTGGCTATCTGTCTTTCACCTTGCAGAGGGCCTCCTTGATGGCCCAGCACAACAGAAACAGACCCATGTTTTGTCGCAAGATGAAGTGACCAAGTTCATATGTGATACATGCCCAGATCAGGAAGTGGAAGAATTGGAGGTGTCATTAGAGCTGGCCCCTGTGAGCCAGTTTCTGTGGCTCTTCAGAGCTATCAGCTTTTTCTGGCCCAGAAAGAAATTGACCAAGCAGATCACACTCCTACCAGATAGAGAAGTCCCAGAGAAGTCCAAGTCTGCCATGCCAAAGAGGGCACCATTGCCAAGGGCAGCTGCTGCCAAGGGCAGTCTAGTAAGGCATGGAAGAAGATATCCTTCACCTCTTCCTCACAGAAAGGGCAGGCCACAGATGCTGCTGGATCTAAGTGGCGGACAGGAGTGCCCATGGCCAGGGCCCCATGCAGCAGCCACCACTGGAGATTGCCAGTTCTATTAGAGATTATTAGCTTGTACATGGTTCCCCAGGCTGAGTGGCCTTGCTCTGGTGTTGCTGCAACTAGGTTGGTGCCTCCAAGTTGTGTCAGGGTGGGTGGCAAGACACGGACATAATGCACTTTGGCTGTCCACATGTGTAGTGCCTTCCTGGATATGATCTCAAGGTAGATCCCATTACTGTTCTTGCTGGATACAGGGAGGTCAGGAGTGCTGGGACTGCCATTTTCATTGCTGTCCACAGCTGGAAAAATGGACAGAGATAGAAGGAGTCTGTCTAGCAAGCTGCCAGCAGGGAAAGTTTGTTGTGTACAGAGGTGTCTTTTAGAGTGGCAAGCACATCTGGATGACTCCCCAGATGGATGCGGTCATCTTCGCTTGCAAAGGACAAACAACGGGTTAAATAGTACTATTGGACTTAGATGTGAAATTTTAAAGCTAGCTGAGGACAAATTGAGAAAGCTGAATGAGGTGGAGGACTCAATCAAACAAACAAGGTGCACTATATTATTAAGAGATCTTTCAAAAAAATCCAAAATCCTGTACTCTCTTGTTATTTTAATCACTATTTAACTGAAGTTTGGCTTTTGTTTTTGTTTTTAACATTGAAAAAGCCTAAATTAAACTTGTCATCAGGAAGCTTTAAATTATACAACCAGCATTCATTCTTCTGACCACCATGTTGTACCTCTCCCTGAATTTTGGCAGCAGGCCAGAATCATAGACTCACATAGATGAACTTTTATTGAACAGTTTCTTCAGAGCAGTCAGCACAGAGTAACATGGCTCTTCTGCACCCAGTAAGTAGGTCATCTTTTCAACTTTATTGCTCCAAATAAAAGGGATATCTTAGTCATATAAACAGAAGGCTTGACAAGTCTGGGTTCTCTAGAACCATTTGTAAACCATGGCAGGGCAGGTAGAGTCTATTCTGCAAGGGTGACAAATCCAAATGCGGTTTATTTATAAAAGTCTCTCAGCCAAGAATTAAAAAATTCAGAAGTCAGGTCTTCAGCTTCTGTAAATTTGCTCAACTCCTGTGGAGAAAGATCTGGCACAAGAGGTACAGCACCAGGAACAGGAATGGCACTTGATTCTTGCTGCACCAATTACACTATCTGGTGCTGAGAGGTGTTCACATTCCTTAATGCAGGAGCAGGCAATTATTTCAGGCAGAGGGTCACTTACCCAGTTTTGGCAAGCTGTTGAGCACCATGTGGGTAGCCCTGCCCCTTGATGGGTACCTGGCCCCCTAGTCTCCATCTTGTGACCAGAAGTCCCTCCTCTTGCATCTGGAAGTACTCCTTTCAGCAAGGGGTTTGGGTATAGGTTTGTGGGTAGCTGTGGGTGTGTGGGGGAGGTTGTGGGTGTGTCTCTGGGGGTGGATAGGTGTGGGGTGTGTGGGTGTGGGAGCATGTGGGTATGTGGGTGGGTATGGGATTTGTGGGGGGTTGTGCGTGGGGGAAGGGTGGCTGGAGTGTGAGGGGCTGCATGTATGGCAGTGGGGGGTGTTGTGCATGTGTATGATGGGGTGTGCTTGTGGGACTCACCCTACAAACAAGTGCATGCACACACACACACACACACACACACACACACACACACACACCCCCAAGGTATGGGTGCAGCCTTGTGCTCCCCAGTTTGGTGATGCAGCCAGGAGCCACGTGGTGCTGGAGCAATGCCGAGGCAGAAGGGCAGGGAAGTGGCTAAGGGTGGGGTGTGGCTGGGCTGCTGCATTCCTGCTGAGGCTCCCGCTGGGTCCTTCTGCCCCAGCTCCTATCATCTTTGACAGGTGGCTAGGAGCAGATAAATATTTTCTAAATTTTTTAGGGGCCCCACAGGCTGGATAGAATGGCCTGGTGGGCCAGATCTGGCCTGCGGGCCATATTTTGCCCACACCTGCCTTAATGGCAGCCTGTAGTTTCTCTTTTTCATTTCTTAGGTGTGTGTATGGATGCTATATCTAGAAAGAGCAGTAACTAATTCAAGGAGATGTTCTTGGTACTGTTGCCACAGTACCAAGCAGCCGGGGGGAGGGGAGGGGGAGGGGCAGGGAGGGGGGCCTATTGACCACACCAGACACAAACAGAGCATTAGATGCATTATATTCATGCATTATATGGATGCTATTTAAACACAACTTGTCACTGTTGCCATATCTGTTCTACCTCTCTAAAGATCCAGGATAATAAAAATGTAAGTGTCCCCAAGAAAAACAAGCCATACTAGTAGCGCTTGCAGAATTCCAGACACTGGCATAAGACTGAAGATTTAACTCTCTTTTCATTTTTAATTACCATGTCATTTTGAAATTGAGGACCTATCTACCTTATTCTAAGCCATCCACACTGTGGGTTTTGGAGACTATAATGGATACATAATTTGCATCACAGCAAACCCAACAAAATTGTCTCAGCAGCTTATTTTAGTGCAACAAGCATGCAGGCTGTTTTAAAGGTTCAAAAATCAGAATTTGCAATAAGCACTGCATGTCTGGCAAAATAACTAACAACAACAGGTGAACATATTTACTAAAATAGTTCACATAGTGTTGTATGAAGAAGTTTGTTACTGCAAAAATACCCAAGCATATCCCTGCTGGATTTTTTTAAAGCATTTACTGTTCCTGGAACCTCAGATCAAATGCCTGGTCTAATCAGAGCAGAGAATCAATCCCCAAACCTTTCTAAATAACAGATACCCTTTTTGACAGGTCAGAAATAAATACATCACACAAAGTTGCTCCTCATGCACAAACCAACCTCGAACTGACAGAAGTTAGGAAGGAACGTTCCCTCTGGATAGATCACTCCATCCCTGCTGACGGCCTCTGGTGCTGAGCCCTGTCACACACTGCACTACACAGAAGGCTCCAAGGGCTTCTGTGCTTCCAATGACTTCATAATGCAAAATACAGAAACAGTCCTGGGGACAGAGATCAGCAACCAGGCCTCCTCTCCTGCAAGCTAGCTTACTACCCAGGAAGCAACTTTGTCCTATTTGCTCTGGCCCCACAAGGGGACTCTGCTGCACAGTACCACAGTTTGAATGGGAGGAATGGAAACAATATGAGCAATGGAAACACTGTTACCCAGAACAATTACACCATTATTATTAGGGCGGCCTCCTGGGAGCTGGAAGATATGGCATTGGGCCCCCTGAGCATTATGAGAGAGGGCTGAATCTAGGTTTCCTCACCGAGCACTCTAACCATTATTTGTGAAAAAAGTGAACACTACCAACTTCCTTCCCTGGCCACCTTTCACAAAAAGCACATAGTTCCCCATGTTGCCCAGCAGCTTCTGGTTAGTGTATCAAAGGCATTCAGAGCAGTGCACAATTGATATAGCTGCATCAGGAAGTCTAAGCCCATGAGCGTGCAATATGCACACACTGAAAACAGCTCTGAAATGTCTGGGACTTAGGTGGTGGGACACCTACTTTCTGAATCCCAATCAGGTTTAGGCATAAGCTGGGTGCACCCAGGAGGCTTGTCATGAGTTTAGAAGCTCAAGATTTGGCAGCAGTAAGTAGCGGCTTTCTGCACTGGAATTTTGGACTTGGGTGCTCAAAGCAGGATTTAGGCACCTCAGTTCCACTTAAGTCTTTATTAGCGTCACGGTCCTATGCTCAGTAAAAGTTAGCAAGAGCCTCTTCTTCATGTGCATGCCTAATTCATCACTCTTAAAAGAGCATCATAAATCTGTCAGGGACACCTACTAATTGCTAGTAAATCATCAAAATTGGAAGCGTGACAAGCTTATTCTAAAGGAATAAAGGTGAAGAGCCTAACATATTCAAAGGGCTCACAGGGTAAAGGCTGTCATTTTACCAATGAATCTGTAATCTATGAGAGAATAACTGGTGCATAATCATCACTAAATTTGAAATCAAGCCTCCACAAGGGGACAATCCAACAAGGTTAGACAGTTATGGGACTATAAAGCTACATCAATTGTCCACTGCCCTGGATTATACAGATGCCTCTGATACACTAACCAGAACCTGCTGGGCAACACAGCGAGTTACGTGCTGCCACCTACATTTGCTCAGGCCATGCTGCTAGGAACAGAGGGACAGGGTAGGAGCTGCTAGGCTAACTGGATATCCCTGGAAGATTCCTTCACACTGAAGGGACCCTGCAGGCCCAAGCTTTGCAAAATTCTCTGGCTCAAAGGAGGGTTGTGCCTGGGCCAGTCTCTTCAGGGTGCATTTGCCACTTCTGATTTCATAAGAGCAATGTAAAGCATTTTAACCATTTGTTCTTCAGTCAATCAATATCTGTTGTAGGAATAGCCCCAAAATAAATCATAACAATATATGTTGTGTTGATATACCAGCAGGCAAAAGGTTAAACCTTATGCATCCATTTTTTAACCATAGTTATAGAAATACTCATATCAATGTCACCACCAGGTGAACATGTCGCACATCTTTTCTCTTGGGGAAGATTTTTGACCACGGGCCTCTAGTTTTAGGGTACAAAAGCTATAAATAAAATATGGATCATGTTAAACACTGTGAATATGTACTTGCAGGAGGAAACCTCAGAGCTGGCCATGGAAATGTTCTAAACTCCAAACAATCATTTTTTGATGCAAAGAGAGAAGGTGTTATTACATCTGAGTGGACAACTGAATCCTCATGCCTTGCACTTCATCCTTTTCATTACCAAGCACACTGGTGTAATGGGGGTGGGGGGGGGTCTAAGGAGGCCAACTCTTCTCTTGATGTTTCTTTGCTGCTGCCTCAGTGCTGGGTGGCTCTGCCCCTGGTATCTCCATTCTCCTGACTCTTCTGTCTTTGTTTAAAAAGCAAGAGAAGAAAAAACAACTTGCACATTTCTGCAAACAAGGAAAGGGCCAGTGAATTAAAGAGCAGAAAAGGAGAAACCATGTGAAAGAAAAACAATCTTACTTTACCCATCACCCATTCACTAGAGCACAGTTTCTCAACCTGTGGTACGTGTACCCCTGGGGGTACGCGAGACATAGGCAGGGGGTACGCAGGTACCCCAACACTCCCTCTTGCCCTCTTTTCCTCTCAAAACTATGGCAAAAAAATGGTGCAATTAAAAAAGTTAAATTCCCCAGTAATAATTTGGTTTTCAGCCCTCCTAGCTTTGGCCAACATCACCTCTAGCCCAGGTACATACTTGAGTTGTGCACCCCTGGTATAAAAGGTGGCAACCCTATCCACACCAGATCAGACATCTGTCATATCACGGCCTTATATACACAGCCATTCTCCCAACATATGGCACACATTAGTCTGCAAATATAAAATTTCCTGGAAAATTGAATGTTGGGGTACTTATTAAATTTTTCAGAAGTTAGGGGGTACTTGCTACTTAAAAGGTTGAGAAACACTGCACTAGAGCATGTTATAATGAATCCAAGGCTTTGCTAACACCAACAATAGTGAAGGACTTTCTTAGAGCTAATCAGCTAAACTTGGCTTAGTGCTAATTTTAGTGCATATAAATGAAGGCTAATTGTCCAGCAGCAGCACTTCAGATAATCCAAAAACCCCCAGGCTAATATGTAGTAACATTAAAGCATATGTCATAGCTTTGGAACCACAGACAGTGTATCCTGGACATGATGCCATTCCTGTCTCAGCTCATTGTTTTTAAATAGCCAGAAAATATTATTCCATTGTGTTTGAAGCAACACTGCTTGCTGGCTGGTTGGGTTTGTTTTTTTTTTTATTCCTATACTCAGTAGGTGTGCGTAATAGCTGGGATATGCTGCAATATATTTCCATGGTTGCTGCTGTAGAGCAATACTTTGCATAAAGCTTTGAAGTAAATGTTCCTTAAGAGAGGAAGTCTGTATTACAGAAGCAGCACTTATCTCACATATAAACTATATATTCAAGTTCAATGCTTATCTTTTCATTTAAAATCAACCTCCTTTTGAAAGTCTGCACCACAGGAACTTGCAAATAAGGAACGCAACAGACACTGAACTGATAGCCATCCTGGCTTCATTCAGTGACATTATTCCTTATGAATTGTATGCATGAGCTTTGTGTGCTGTGTAAAGCTTTATTATGGAATATGCAAATACCCTACATATTTACTATGTACAGATTATATTCTATAGCAATCTAGTTGTGGGTATTTTGCCTTAAACATTCAAATAGCTTTTTTTCTTATATATTCTGAGCTGTTCAGAATATTCTGAGCGTGCTTACACTTGCTGAAGATCTGTCTCTCTATTATTATACAGCAATTTGTAACAGCCCTTGTTCAACTTTGAGCAATAGCCCAGGTCTTCCACTATGAACCTACCTAGGGCAGAAATGCTCTTATACCGATTTAAAAAAAGAGTATCTCCTTTGCTAACCTTTCTTTAGTTACTCAGGGCAATTTGTGTCTATGGAGTTTAGTTTGTCTAGCTACATCCAAGAGCAAGAAACTCTTTACTATGTTTTGTACAGGACTCATCACTAAAAATTATTATTTATGTAATAAGTACAGTGGTTACCTCTGAAGAAAAATGCCTTCTTCCTCCCTGGAGGAGACAGCAGTAGCTGTCAAACTCCTCTTCCTCCCCACAGATTAACCCAAAGCACAATTATCAGCATTTTATTTGTTCTTCCTAGCCAGAGTAAATTCTATATAAAGTTCATGGGAAAAAGTTCCATCTCAAGCAAAATTGGTTCTAGGAATCAATCAACCTATCTCATCTGAAAAGACCTAAGCTGCCTAGAATTTTACATTTCTGAAAATGGTTACTAGGCAGTCAATAAAAATGGGTAAATGACTTCACAATCATTTTCCTCTGACATAGGAAAATTCTGATTTTGCTTGGCAATACATATGAATTCTTTACACCGTAAAGAATTAGTAGATACCATACAGTACAGTGCACATGGGCATTTAATTCTTGTGTATAGTAATAGTATACCATATAGACTGTGATAAAATTGATAGAATTGCCAGCAGAACATTTCTATCTTGAATAGTTTTCCACCTATTAACAATTCAACATAATAGCATAACTTTTCTTATTTTATGGTTTTATAACAACTAACAGTTTTTTTATCCAGCTAAATCTTCTCAAATGAAGAAGAAATAACAATTGCTTAGCACGTCAGATAAAACAAGTTACTGTGGATAAAGAAAATCCAGATATTTCACAAGATGTCTGAACCATCAGAAATAACATTTACTACATGGATTTTCTCAAGCAGAGATTTCTGTTCACTGAGATTGGGTAAGTGCAGAATTACAAAGTCCACAAGAAAGTATTACATATTCTCTGTGAAAATTAACCATAACAAGGGCTTCCTCTTTATCAAGCATTAGTTCAGTTTTGCTGCCTTCTCAGTAATGGAGAAGATTAGCTTTCTCCTTTGCAATCATTCCTTTCAAACTGTCTTCAGGCATTCATTTCTCCAGTTATTCACAGGCAGGCTGATACCACAGAACAAGTATCTCCCATTGCAGGTTGTCTTTCTGCTTTGCACCAATTCTCCCCTCCATCCAAGTTCCCTTTCTTTGTTTCACTTCCCAGAGCTCACTTCTTTTCTGGGTAAAATATCTAGGCCCAGGATGTCAAACGTACCTTGTGCCCAGGGCTGGATCCAGATTGCTGGACACCTTTTGGACTGGACCCAGCTTAGGGTACAAGGAAGCAGTGGCAGCTCCAGCTGTGAACTGGGATATGCAATGGAGGCTCCACTCCAGCGTCAGATCCAGGCACACAGTGTGGGCTGGCAGCCAAAGAGGTAGGGCTGCAGCACTGGCAACAGGCAAAGCAGCCGGAGGGTGCTGTCAGTCCTTGCTCACATTCCTGCCACCAACTGCTATGTCCAGTGGGATCCGAGAGTGCCGGATGCTGTGGCAGGCCATGCCCCTCAGTCATTCCAGTGTGGGTCAGAAAGAGTGGCTCTGTGGGGCATGCATTGGACCACCGCTGCTCTAGGCCAGAAATTCTGTAATAGCAGTGATGCAAAAAAATCATACCCACCTGGTACATTTGAATGCCCCTGAAAGTCATTTTATAGGACAAAGAGAGAGTGATAAATCCATGAAATTCCTGGCTGTCTTTTCAATTTCAGGCTGGTAGTAGAGGCAGCTGGACAAAACTTTTATAATGAGCAACTTACGCAGTGAATTTCAATCTTTTCTCTAGTTCCCATATTATACATCCAGACAGCAGCAGACAGAATCTTACCAATTCATTTGTTAATTGTGGGGGGCCACCCAAATGCTTTATATGAACTTATTTCATTTTATGTGGTCACTGTTTTTAACAGAGCAGGGTCGTTGCCTTATCACTTGCCTTAACATATGCACAAACAAACAAATCAGAGCAAGGTAAAAGCAGGGCAGGGACCTACTGTGAAGCAGCTGACATGCAGGAGCTATCATGCACCCATGCTTATTCAGAGATAAGTGAAATCTAAACTAAGGAAACTTAGTCCTCAAAGAAATAGGGCAAATTTACTGCAATTTAGCTTTCACTTCCTGTGGGGTGACAGTGAGCATCCAGGTAGTTACCATGTATCAACTGCTCCACAATAAGCCCTTTTAACTTGCTGTAATTTGGTTGTTTGTCCCTAGCCAAAATCACATCCGCTCCCTATATGTGCATATGCATAATTTTAATCAAGAATGGCAAGGCCATTCCCAGTCTGTGGGCTTTTATCTCACAGAGGAAGAAGGTGGAAGCTATTCATGGAGTTACACCTGAGATTTCACATGCTTTCTATAGCACTTCACAGAGGTGGTTCTATACTTACAGAATTATTAGATATTTACCTACATTTGGATATTTGTCTGGCTTACTTAATTGCTTTGCTGTCCAGTCTCCAACCTTGTCTGGTTGGTCCTAACTGGAAAGGGTGGGACCACAGGCTCCATTCTGTGCGTTTCTTCTATTCCTTGCCTGTCCCTGCATAAAAGGGAACCTAGGGCTGACCTCCTTTGTTTGCTACTCTACTCCTCCCCCTTTAGAGAAGAGTGGCAGCTCTGCCAAAGAAGACAATGCAGTTATGAGACTTCCCTGCCCATCTCCTGTTAAAGAAGGAAGGTCCTTCTGCTCCTATCTTCTTCCCTCCCCTGCAAGAATGCCAATGACCCCCCCAGCCCCACTCAGCTCATTCACTGATGCAGTGTGCAGGGTCTGTCAGGTCATAGTTTCTGTCAGGATCTTGACACCCACAGACGACAAGCAAGTACAAACAAGTAAAAAAAGGAGATTTTTTTCTTAAAAAGCAAGTGAGATTTTACGTGTTTCATTGAAACATTCAGCAAAATCCTACATGGCAAATGAGACAAACATTACAGGCTGCCTTAAAAATTGATCCCAAATGAATGAGTCACCTTGTCAGTAAGTGAGACTGGCAAGTCTGATTTGTATCTCAAAGGCACCACAATCTTCTGGCATCACCGATGGTACTGTCAGTGGAGAAACTAAAGATGAATACAGACACATAATAAAATCTCTCACTCATAAGTTATAGCTTCGCTGCAGACTTACTCTGGGCTTTAACTTGGATGTTGCTCTGACCTCCCTTATCCATCCACACAGAAAAATTACTCACCTGGGCTTTAGGGTAAGGATAAGATATGTCTCCAAGATGGAGGCTCAAACTGAGGCTTTGCTTCAATCCATGTTGCCAAACCACCTACTTTACAGTGAGGACACAAGCAGGGTGGATCTGGGGGACACACTGGTATACTTGCACCCCTCCTCCCCTTCAATTCCTGCTCCACTCAAAGTTTAAAACCAACTGTGTGGCAGTGGCCACAGCATATCTAGTCAGGCAGTCCTGGGGGAATCACTTGACTTCACAACTCTCATTAATTTACCTGATCCCTTCTAAACTCTTAATTTCACAGGTGTTAAAGACCCACTCTCTTTTTTAATGGTCTTGAAGTTCTACCACACAAGCTGTCCTTCGTTCTGCAATTCTGTTGCCCGATAGCTGCTCCTGGTAATGAAGCTATTTCACAGCGGACTGTTTTTAACTCATTCCAATGAAGTTATATTTGGTTTTGCTTCAATCCTAACCCGAATAATACAGCCCTAGCCCCCAGCATATTAGTAAAGCTTCTAATCTATTTTTAACTGGAGAAACACATGTGGTGTTTTATAAGTCCAGGGGCACAGGGAGGGAAGGGGAGGAATCCCACCACTACATTCCTGGGGGAGCCATGGGGATATGTGCCCCCTGGATCTGCATGCAGGGCAACGGCAGGCTGCCACTGTGGGCTGGGGCTAGGGCCAGGGGGCACACCCCCCACATGGCTCCCCTGGGGTCGGACCTGAGGATCTGTTTAGGTCCCTTCCGACCCTAAGTACTAAGTACTATGAAGTGATGGTACACCTCACCATGTGCACCCCCTTTTCAAACTTCTAGATCTGCCCATGGACACAGGATACTTTAGCCCAGCTGCTATTATTTCTCCAGTGCTGTCCCAAATTCCTCCTGGGCCAGATCCTGTTATCTTCCTGGTCTGTGGCTAAGATAACCAAGCCCATGACTACTCTGCAGGGATTACAACCCCCTATGCCAGGGGTTGTCAACCCCTGCCTCTGTGTGGCATGTGGCAGATAGTGAGGGGACAGGCAGAAGAGTCACCAATAGGGCAAGAAGCAAAGAGCAGAGAGCAAGATTGATCAGGGAACACAGGATAGGAAATCTAAAGTAGAGCAGCAGATTGGGCAGAGGAAGGGGATGTAATTTCAAGGAGGGTGTGGGACTAATTTGTGACATGTCTACTAAACAGGCTGTCCTCTACTCCCCTAGAGGTGTGAACAAAAGTACATGGGTGGAGATTGTCTGAGGATGCTTTCCCAGGTACTCTCTGTAATTAGGGGTGCACCAATAAAGATTTTTTGGACTGATACGGATGGCCGATTATTAATGAGCCATATCAGCTGACACAGACCCAATTGCTGATATGCAGCCTGGTGGCTTAGAGAGCAGTGTCTGGCTGATAAATCTGTGGGGGAGAGGGGAGTTGGGGGGGAGGGAAGGGGCGTGGGAGCATAGATTGAGGCCCCTGGGGTGAGGGAAGGAGAGGGGCAGACACTGCCTAGCCAGGGCTGGGTGCGGGACAGAGCTATGAGAGGCTTGTCTGGGGAGTGCGGGGGGGGGGGGGGGGTGGGGCTGGGGACAGATCCCATCACTGCGTGCACCCCAAGGGGAGCCATGGGGGGGGTGCCCCCTGGCCCTAGCCCCAACCCACAGCGGCAGCCTGCCTTTGCCCTACACGCAGATCCAAGGGGCACATATTCCCATGGCTCCCCTGGGGGTGCGCGTAGTGGTGGGATTCCTCCACTTCCCTCCCTGTGCCCTTAGACACGCCTCTCGTGGCTCCATCCTGTGCCCTGCCCCGGCTGGGCCACACCTGCCCTTGCCCCAGCCTCATTCCCTCCCTCACCGGAAGGGCCTCAATCTGCATGCAGCATTTATTGGTGACATTATAGGCCACATCAGCCAGTAAATTTCTGTATCTGGATATACCTTTGTTAAACTCATTCTGTTAAGTAGCAATGATGAATTACAAAAATAATCTGTAATAAAAATATTACATGTACTTGCATAATTAATACGTATGCTTACATACAGAAGAAGCAATAGCATAAAAAAGGAAAGACAAATGTATTTATCATGTGTCACGCACTGCCATTTCGTCTTTGTTTCATACAGACCACACAAGAGTGATTCATTTTGCAACCAATAATCCTGGTGAGCTTCACCTTTAACTCAGTGGTTTTATGAAATTCACTCAAGCTGCCAAGCGTGACAGGTGTTCAGAGATGTCTACTCCACCATGAGTACTTATGACATCATTTAAGTTGACCCAGCTCCTAAAGTAGTTCAGAACAGAACTAGAATAAAACATACTGAATAAAATGGTCAGGATTACCTTTATTATATTAAAGTCTCAGCTCACCCCCTTGAGGAGGAGAAAGACAGACAAGCTTTTCCCATATCATCAGCTTTTCACATTCTTAGACTATCTCTATACAAGAAGCACTTTATCCTCATGTCTAACAAAGTATTCCCTGCACAGGCTCAGCTATATGGCAAAGCAGTGCTTTGCACCAGTACAGTAACATCATCCCTTATAAACTATACAGATTATATCAGTACAAGCATAGATTTGCCAGGAAAACTGGGCTCCTACAGATGTGTGGGGAGCCTGCTCCGACGTGCTGGAAATCCAGTGCATTGGAGCTGACTTGATTCATCTGTGCAGGAGCACGGAAACTGATGCACTCTTGCAGCTTTCCGTGTCACCTGTATCAGTGCCCCGCGTGTCCCCGTGCTGAAAAAATGGTGGCAGGGCACTTTGAAATAAAACACGCTCAATGAGCTTTAGCTCAAAGTGCCCTGCTGCCATTTTTTCAGCATGGGGATGCACGGGGATGCTGAAACACATGATGCATGGGTGCTTTTAATTAGTGTGGCTCACTAATTAAAATGCCTGGTGCCGCATCCCAGAGCACATGTAAAAATGCCTACTGTGTTTTCATTAAGGGCTTCTGTCAGCCCAGCTATATGAGTCAGGAGTCAAACTTCTCACTCCTGACCAACGGCCAGAATTCTGTAGTGAAAGCCTGGCCTTTTATCCCTTCCCTCCACCTTCAAAAGAAACCAGTGTGTGTGTTCCTTTTGCTGTCAGCCACTACAAAAAACATCTGACAACTTCCATTGGTATTGAACAGCACTGACTGGATCCACAACTCTGAGCTACACAATAATCTAACTTCTACAGTGCCCCCATGCCACAAATGGGAACTCGTGTCTCATACTCTAAGGTGCCTTTGACTCGCAAGCACTCATTCTAACATCCTGTAAGCAAGTGATTTGTTATTTATTTATCTGTTTTTTTGCTCTCTAAGGTGGCAGTTCCTCTCAATATGAATTTTCCTGAACACTTACAGTTAGAATCATAAAATCATACACAATTAGAGTTAGAAGGGACATCTAGTCCAACCCCTTGCTCAAAGCAGGACCATCTGCAATTAGATCAGGGGAGGGACGACCTCCACTTAAATCATCTTATTGAGCTTTGTGCAGCCCACGACGGGTCTCTTGGTCCCACCTAACCCAGGCGTTGCCTGGCCATGGCACGTCCTGCCATCTCCTGGGCACACAGCAGGGCACCTTGTGGCTGCTTTGCACTGTCTCCGGCGTGCACTGGGCAGTCCAGAGGTGGTAGTAATGGTGGTGGAGCCACAGGGCGGCCCAGTGTGGCATGGGCTGCAGAAGGCTGCACCAAGAACTGTCCAGCAGCAGTGAGGGGGAGGGACTGTTTCCCCCCCATGCTGATCAACAGTTTCTGCCCAGCAGCCACTGCTGCTGCCTCTACTAAGCCTGGACAGGACAGTCCAGAGCAGGTGCTGGGTGCACTAGGTCAGGGCTGCATGCACAGGTCCCCACTGGTACCGTGGGGCTAGGGCCAGCAGTGGCAGCAGCTGGAAGGAGCTGCCCCAACCCTGCTGCATGCCCAGGGGGCAGCAGGACACACCACAGCTGGGTGGTACAGAGCAGTCACAGGACAGGCTGAGGTTGCACACAGTTGGCGGTGGCAGGGAGGCAATGCAGGGAGCATGGTCTCTGGGCCGATGCTGACTGGCTCAGGGGGGCACACACAGGGGGCTCTCATGCACACCTCACCATACCCTCAATCCCTCCCCCCACAAATCTCACAACCACCCCTACCCCCACACACAATCACACACCCCACAAACATTGTACCCACCCACACCCTCCCCCACAGTCCCCCACAAAGCTCCCCACACACCTGCATGCCTCTGGGGGAAGCCCTGCTCACTACTATGCACCCCCCCACACCTCCCACACACACCCCCAGCCACCCTCCCCCTCCACACACCCCACAGCACCTCACAAACATCATAACCACCCACACATACACCCACACATCCTAATTCCCCCATACCCCCACACCCTCCCCCAAACCCCACATGCACACATTCATAGCCCCCCCACAAACCCCATGCCTACCCCCCATACCTCCCACCCCCCTCTACCCCCCTGCAATATACAAGACTATGACTTAATTTTGAGCTATTATGCAATGACCTCTATATACACAATACAAACACACACAAATCAAGGCAAAATATATTTTTACAATAAAATTAAAATATGTTATTGTGGATGTTTTATTTTTAATATATAACTTTTTTGTTTTTTTTTCTGGTTTCAAGACAGCAAAACCCGTTCCCAAAAGGAGTACTTCGGGGGGCAATGAGAGGGACTTCTAGTGGCAATGGTCAGGAGCAGGGGGGCAGGAGTTCTAGTCCCAAGATGGCATCCAAGGGGCAGGGCACTTGTCAAGCGGGGTGGGGGAGGGGGGAGCACCCTTGCAGCCCTCGACAGCTCACCAAAACTCATTAAGTGGCCCTCCAGCCAAAATAATTGCCTGCCCCTGGACTAGATCATCCTAGGTAAGGCTTTGCATCCTAAAAACCTCCAAGGATGGAGATTCCACAACCCTCCTAGTGAGAAAATTCTTCCTAATATCTAACCTAAAACTTCCTTTACTGCAATTTGAGACCATTGCTCCTTGTTCTGTCATTTGCTACCACTGAGAACAGCCCAGCTCCATCCTCTTCTGAACCCCCTCCAACCCCGAAATCCTCTCTCAGTCTTCTCTTCTCTAGACTATATAAACCCATTTCCTTCAGTCTCTCCTCAGAAGTCATGTTCCCCAGCCCCCTCACCATTTTCATTACCCTAATTGCTGGACTCTCTCCAATTTGTCCACATTCTTTCTATAGTGGGGGGCCCAAAACTGGACACAGTACTCCAGACACAGCCTCACAAGTGCAGAAGAGAGGGGAATAATCACTTCCCTTGACCTGCTGGCAACACTCCTAGCAGTGCAGCCCAGTATGCCGTTAGCCTTCCTGCCAACAAGGGCACACTGCTGGATCATATTCAGCTTATTGTCCACTGTTAACTCTCAGGTCCTTTTCTGCAGAGCTGCTGCCCACCAGTCAGCCCCCAGCCTGTACCGGTATATGGGATTGTGTTGTCCTAAGTGCAGCACTTTACACTTGCCCTTGACCTTGTCCTCATGAGATTCCTTTTGGCCCAATGATCTAATTTTTCTAGGTCACTCTGAATCCCACTGTTATCCTCCATCATATCCACTATTCCCCCTAGCTTGATGTCAGCTCCTAAGTGTAGTTTAAAAATAAGAACTGTAGAATTTCAACACTTTTAAACCAAGTTCTCTTGGATCAAAACCAGAAAAGCAATTGTAAAATTGACACTGTTCAGGGTCTCTATTAATTCTCCCCCTCATTCACTTCCATGTCAAATGTATTCAATGAAAAAGTTTTCCCCTAACTCTCAGCATATGGGTCTCAAAGTCAAGCTGACTTCTTTTTGCCTCTGACTGCATGCTGGAGGTAAACCTAGAATTACCAGCCGATAATTCCATTGATAAGTTTCATTCAAAGAATCTCAGTTTACTGGAGAATCAGAACCCTTCACGGCGCTTGGTATGAATGGCAACAAAAGGGGGAAAAATCTTAATGCAAACCATCTTAGGAAACAGTAAATAGCAGCCTCATGATACTCTTCCCCAAAGCCTGAGGAAGTTAGACTACAGCATGTTCCAAGGACTGCCTGTTCACTTACACAAAATGGTCATTGAATAAACAGTCCTAGGAACAGAGGTATGTTGCTAGGCTTCCTGTAACCGAGTGAACCCTAACTTTTGGTCAGAGAGTGATGTACACTTTTGCTCTCCCTTCTGGCTTATTGAAACTTAAAATCTTTTTAGCAGTGGCCAGGCTTCAACATCCTAAATAGCCTGTAGCCTTAAGCATACTACCACCTTCAGCATTATCATGAGATAAGGATATACATGATATACCTCGGCTCAGAGAGCTGGTTGTTTTGAATCCCATCCTGAGGCATCTAACTCTTACCAGACTGTGTGGAGAACCTATGCTCCCTGTTCAGGGTGATGGATTCTACTGTATGCATAGTCACAAGTAGTTTGGTTTTAAAATGCTCCGTATTGCAACATCTAAGTCCATTTTTTGATCCTGACTCTAGTCTGTACCCTCTTCTGTCATTTTTCCCACAGAAGGGAGAATTCAGGATCAGAGTCACTAGTGTAATCATCAGGGTGTTAACAGTTCCATAAGAGAGTCTCTCTTTTGCTTTTTTGTTGGTAGTTTATATACACTAACAGATCTATGTCAGCTGGATATGCCCTGAGCCATACCATCTTTGATCCACACATTCATACCCAATGACAAATGTCTATGGCTTAAGCCAGGGTTGTCCAACTGGAAACTTGCAGATTTGGCCCATGAGGAGTTACTAAGAGGCCCCCCGGGCTCCTGCACAGCCACCACTGTCTCTCTTGCTCTAGCTGCAACACTTATAAACATTTTAAAAATACATATAAAAACATATTACATATATGCTGACACACACATCTTGCATATATTCACCTCTTCTCTTTATCTCTGTCATGAATTTGGTAATTTCAAGCAAGTCCAAAAGCACATTTCCTGTAAGGTTACAGAATATAGTATTCCACTCACATGTACAGGTCAGCATTGATATGGCCCTGTTTTTCTTGAATCTAGATTTGAATGCATTCCTGGACACCTTATTGATTCAAGCAATATCTGAAAAGCATCAAAACTATAGCACTAGTTTAGCTCTTAAGACAAGTTTCAAATTCTGACTCAGCATCTTTGAAACCAAGCTCTTACTGCTGTGCACAGACACACAAATGCAGTTTCCTGACATTATATAATTCCAGAGCAAAATTGCATTAGTGTATTGACTTAAAATCACCTTCAATGTAATATGCTTCCCAGATTACTTATAAAACGCAGCCTAAACACTACTGCACAAGGAAAAACATATCTATCCTGTAGAAAATAGGAAAAATAACCTTATTGGACAGATGCATTCCAAGACTTTAATTCGACATCAATTCCTATTTAGCAGAAGTTCATTAAACTCCTACATCATGAGCCTGACCTAGAAAAGTAAATAAGTACTCTGCTATTCCCCTCAGAGTCCTGAGTTACTAATAAAGAATTATAAATCTCCAATCACTTTGCCAAGCAGTCAAATACATCCTCAAGTGAAACACAACTGTAAGGTTCATCAAAATGAGATGGATTGAAATGCAAGACTAAAAAGTAATTTTGTTTCATAGACCATGAATTAATACCATATTTCCTTTGTTCTTCTAAACTACAACTATGAAGAACTGGGAATGAAAAGAAGGCAATTTCATTCACCAACCTAGTTTGCTCCTTCCATTCCCCTTATTGCAGTTTCCCCTAAAAATAGCAAGCTACTGTACTTATACAGCATCTTTCATTATGGAGCTTAGAGTCTTTTATAAAGTTGGACAGGTAGTTTTAGCTCCTGACCTCTAAAAAAAGTGCAGAAACTAAGAAACATAGAATCAGAAACTGTTAAGAGATGACTTACACACAGTCACACAGCAACCCTATAATGAAGACGGTAAGATCACTTGGGTATCCTGGCTCATCACCCCCTGTTCTAGCAACTAAACCATCTAGCCAAGGGTTCTGATCCAGCAAAACTCTTAAATACATTTTTAATTTAAGTTTTTGCCAAGGAAGCTATTTGCTGAATCAGAGCCTTAGTTTCTATACAAACAGAATGATATCCTGGCTCACTGGAGTGAGTTATCAAATTCCTCTTGATCTCAGTGGGGACAGGATTTGCCTTCCCTTTCCAAATGTTTCTGAAAATCTGTTTTGGATTTTCTGGCCTTTCATATGATGACCTCAGTTATATCATCCAAACTATGTTAAAAATAGTTACATGAATGATTATTTCCTACAACGATTAAGCCTGTGTCCTATAATGAGATCCCTTTCAGCGTCCTCTTGACTTGCAAACGTGAATCTCTAACCTCCTTTTATGCTGTTTTTACCATTGATCCAGGGATGTCTCTAGTTGCCCTTTTTGGTTCAATTGCTACAATGTCTTTCCTGCAGTGATCTCACCAAACCTAAACACCACTTTGTAGGGCTGTGAGAACCAGCACCATTTTGTTTCGACTTCCATTTCGCCGTTTCGCTGGGACAGTTTCATTTTGAATTTTGTTTTTTGAAGCACTGTTCCGTATCATTTTGGTAAAACTGTTTCGCTGTTTCGACACTGTTTCAACATTTCACCCATAGGCTATAATAAAAAAATGCCTATAACTTTGTCATTTCCTGCTTCAGATTCAACCTGCAGGGATGGTAGTTCCTTCTGAGGCCGTGAAGCCTGCCAAGTTTCAAGGAGATAGGTTTCTGGGAAACTGCACCTCAAAGTCTTGAAAACAAAACTCATGTCATGTATGTGTGTTAAGTGCAGCTGGGTAAAAACTGGAGGGATGGTAGCCCCTGCTGGGGCCATGAAGCCTGCCAAGTTTCAAGGAGATAGCTGCAGAGGTTTCTGGGAAACTGCACCTCAAGCTGCTGATAAGCAAAACTTATGACGTGTGACTGTGTGTGTGTTAAGGTGCAGCTGTTTTTCCCGCCCCTTCCACAGAGCACTGGGATTGGAAGGGACCTCAGGGAAGGATCACAGTCACTGGCCAGCCACACATCTCAATATCAAAGCAGTCTTCCCCCATCTTTCCCCTTCCTCTCCTTAGTTTCTGTTTCCCTGCAAGCAAGCCCAGCTTTGAAACTTGAAACGTATCAAAACTTTCAAAACATTTCGAGTACCTTTGTTTTGTTTCGAGGCTGTTTTAAAGCCTTTCGTTTCATTTCAATTTCGCTGTTTCGAGCTTGAAACTAGTCAAAACAGCATCAAAATGAAACACCTGGCGAAATTTCGCACAGCCTACCTAGTAACTATTGTTTATAATTATGGTTTATATTGTTTATAATTATGGTTCATCTGTTTTGCTATAAAACACCCTCTTAAGTACCTAAAGCTCATTTCCAAAACTTCATCCTGTAGCCTATTCCCACTGATTTTGCAGCTGTCAATGAGCATGGCTTTGCAGTGTGATGGCTGAGATTTTAGAATATGTATTCCATTCATGTAAACACAGCGTTTGGAAGGAATTTGGCTATATTACGAATACTAATTGTATAGGTATTTGTGTTCAGGCATTCAGATGCCATAGTGATGAGTGTGGTAGAAATGCCTGGATGGACACAGATAGCCACTATAATCTGAAGAAAGGGCATTTTAACATATGGAATTTGTGCATGAATTCTGACCCAAATAGACTACTCTCTCCTTCCGTTTTGTCAGGTATGAAATGGGTACTGGATACTTACTGCATAATGCTGTAAGGCTTTACTGTTAAACAAGTGAAAGGAATCCTGAGGTCCTGAAAAGAAAGGGGCCACATAAAATGGAAGGAATAAGAGCAAGAACTGAGAGTCCTTGGAATTACAAAGTTAAACCAGGGAGGGTGAACCAGGGAGGGCCCTTCACCCGTCTTAACTTCATGCAGTTTGGTAATCAGAGTTCCTCCTGATAAGGTCTTGAAAAACTCAGGTCCTGTCTGTTGTGGACAACAAAGCTCCATCCTACCTTTCACAAAAAAAAAAGGGAGGTAGTTAGTGTTTGTCTGAAGTCAGGTAGAAGGCAGGGCAGAATGAATGAGATAGCCTCTAAGCAGGCAAGGTTCTTTGAGCAGATGTGATATCTTTTATCAGACCAACTGAGTATTTGGAAAAAAGTTCTTTGCAAGCTTTTGGGTACAATCACCCTTTGTCAGGCATAGGGAGTCTCTGCTGTTCTGAGACTCCAAGGAATGAGAGAAGCTAAAAGTGTGACAGGATGTCAGCGAGAATGTAAATAGGTAGAAATCAGGACAACAAAAGGCAAAGTGGGGGGGGGGGAGGGTAGCAGGGGAAAAAAGGCAAAAGTGAGTCAGGGAGACTCTACAGTAGTAGAATTTAAGGGAAAGTGTCTCTAATTAAAGCGCCAGCAGCATCTCATGTATTTAGCAGGTCAAACTATAGTTAAAGCACCCCTGCCACCATTTTGAAGCACTGGATTGCTGAATACACATGATGCCGAGGCTGCTGGAGCGTGCTAATTAGCAGGCAAATACAAATAATTGAATCTGCTCTGATGCGTTCTAATTAGAAGGCATCAGAGCAGGCACTGGGCATGTGTACAGGCAGGTGTGGCCTTCTCTCTACACAGAGGCTTTGTAAAGCAGCTGGGGACTTTTCAAGATGAAAAGCAGTTAAGTTATAACATACCTGTTAGATTTTAATTTTACCTGAGGTACTTGTAACGCTGATTTTTCATTCTCTATTCATCTCTAAACCTAAGACAACACTGTTAACTATGCAGCTACAATACCATACATGGAGAAAACTGTGAATGGAACTGCTGAATTGAGATGGTCTCCAAGGAACTGTTGCCTAGTATTTTTAGCAATACAAAAGGACAGGTAATTGAAATGCACACAAGAAACTGTTTATTCAACTGGTCAGAAATCTGACCGCTGGTAAGGGCAATCTTTAGGTAGACAAAGAGAGAGGGTTAAAAATATGCAAATAATTAATTTTCCTGTGGTCCAAGCCTGGAAGCTCCTAGACTTCTGTTTAAATAGGTGATCAAAACGCACTGAATAAAGCCCTTTGGAAGGTAACACTATCAGATGGGAAATAAATTGTAATGGGTAATGTAAAATAACAACTGGTTAATACTTTTTTTATTAGGAAGATAGAAACAATGATGTTGTAAATGTGGGCCAGCTCTCAAAGAGGGAGATCCAACTCATAGGTATTTTGGGGATATCATAGTCAGAGGCCCAGCCGAAGAGTGGGGTTTCGTGCCACAGGCAGTCCTTCTAAGAAGGCATGTCACACCGTTCACAGCTCTGACAGAAAAAGACAGACATGGCTTTAGGCTGCAAAAGTGCCAAGATTTTACTGCAATATTGTTAAACCAGCTAAAATCTACCAATTATTCTGTAAACCAAAGAGTAATACTAGTGACAGGACATTCTGTGTCTCCACTTCAGGCAGTTTAATATCGCCTATCTTTTATTTTCCATTTTCTCTCTGTTCTGTAAAATGCCAATAAATCCTTCTTTTCTTTAATCTAAGCTTAATTGGGTTTTTGGCTGTTATCTGGGGAAATTACTTGCTCGTGTTCCTGAGGGAAGCAGAGCACTGTCCTCAAGAGGACTGAATGTAACAGTCAGTGCACTGGTCAAGGGCAAGGGAAAAGCTGTTATCTTCTTTCAGAGCAGTGCCCCGGAGGGGTCAACGGTATTATTATGAACACAGGGGCTGTGTCTAGATGAGTGCGGCTGTGCAGTATGTGGTCATATGTGGAAGGGAGCAGTGCGGAGGGATATCCAGGGGTGAAAAAAACTGCCTAGAAAAAAAGTGGAGTGGTGCACGTGGCACTGCCCAAAGCTGGAGCCTGGATGAACAGAGCTGCACTCCGCTGCCAGCCAGACTCCACACAGCAGATCGCCACTGCTGCAGCCCTGGGAGGCCCCCAGGACTCTGGTAAGACTGCTGGGTCCAGCATATTGCTGGCTCCATCCTTGTCTATCCAACCCAGGGTAACTTGCCACGCTACAGCACGCACATGGCACAGTTATTCCCCGGGGACAGCTAGTGGCAGTGCAAGGTTGTCCCCGGCTAGTTGACAACAGCTAGTTGTCCCCAGGGAGCCAAACATCCATGCATGTCTGGACACGGCCAGGGAAGGCAAAATGACCTGAGAATACAATTCACTATCAGCTACCTATATACATGTGATGTACTATTAATGCAAAGTATGACTGCATAGGAATATGGAAAGAATAAAAGATTTTAAAATTGAGAGATGTCCCAGAATGTACTTCAAGATTTGTATACACACAAAAGTTGTAGCATTTTACCTATACCAGTACAATTAAAAGTAGTATTGTCTTCCTAGTGTGGATGCACACATACCCTTATAAACTTGCTTGCACCAGGGTAACCTATAAAAGGAAGGACAATGAGCCCTCCTGGGATAATGTACCTTTTCACTGGTACATGTGCAGCCACACTAGGTTTTTATCAATTTAAGTATTTTGGTAGAAAAATCACATCCCTAATTTAAAAAGGTTAAATTGATACAACATTCTTGCATAGGTCAAGCCTAACTAAAAAGGAGTACAAAACCAGAAGAATAAGAAAGACAGACAGACATCTTTATCTGCTCATCAAGGACCAGATCACCTTTTTCTTTAGGACATTGTGTATATGTTATATAATTACAGAACAGGAGAAGAGGACCCAATTAGGTAAGATGCTGAGAACTTCCCCAGACATGAGGGGGTCCCTCTATTTAAACTGGTGTTCAGCATCTTGTAGGTCTAAGTTTTGATTTTTTTTGTCTTGTGTCACTGTGGTATTTGGAATATTTATTCAGAATGTGTGTATTCCAAATGCTTCCATTTTCAGAATACAATTTACTGTATAGACAGAGTAGCAGACTGTCTGTTTCCTGACAGTACTGATAAGAACCAAAATGTTTACAATGTAAAACTGTCTGAGAAGCAAAGCAGCAGACCCCTATAGGACAGGCTTCAGACAAGAGTATCTAGTAGTAAATCTGAAATAGCTTAAATGGACATTACCAACCTACCCAGCTTCCCAGAAGTACTCCTGAAACACCAGACTTCCACATAAGTACAGAAACGGGGGAATACAATAGTTTAACACAATATAAAAATACTGGATTCTTCTTCCATTATGTGGTTTCTGAATACTTCATAGAAATGATACCAAACCAATTAGTTGTAACCCGAGGGTGTAGTTAAGTTATTTTTCCCCCTAGGAAGAACACATTTCCAAACAATGCATAAAGTGCTTCAATCAGGCTACACCTTGCACTATTATGCTTGGATTTCTGGAAAAAGATGACCCCACAAACAATGGAAATTTACTTTAACTGTTGTATTGTCCCTAGCATTGACTGCTGTTATCTCTCCCTATACTCTTGAGTTTTGACTCCTGCAATCCTGACCTGCACCCTTGAACCACTGTCCGTCTCTTCTGTACCTAGCTCCCCTAAACCAGGCAACTTGGAAAAGACTGTCATCTCCTTAACTCTACTAGTGTTATTATGGAAGAGCATTTTGGGGGAAATAAATAGCCCTGAACCAAACTGTGCTCTATGAATTATTCTGATGCAAGTCAGTGCTCTAAATACATTTTGTGTGCTAAAACAAAGAAATATAAATAACTGTTGCTATATTTTGATATTTGAATTTACAGAGACCATTATGAAAAAAGATTGATTAACTATAACCAATGCCCAAAAAACACTAATTTAAAAGGCTAGTTCAGAAGCAAAGAAGTGGTAAATAGCTCACCAGCATGTTCATTTTAAACTCGTACATCAGAGTTTATAAGTAGTAATTTGTGCTCTTTTTGTTTGATGTACTGGATTTTAAGGAATTTTGCTTCAGATAGCTAAAGGTAATCAGGCATCTAACTCCCAGGGACAGCAATGGGACTTAAGCACCTAAAATACTTTTGTAGATCTGGACCTTTGTCCTCCTCAGAGGGATAGTCTCTCCACTACATTATTCATTTGTCAATATTCAGTAAGAAGAGCCAGTACTTAAATACAGTTATGGCAAGGGTGTCAAACTCCTGGCAGGGTTAAGTGGAATCAGAGAACTGTGGGGGTTAACACAGCTGTCACTTGTTCCACTGCTGTCAAAAAATGTCCCCAGTAGGGATCCATATCCTAGAATTTGACAGTGGGCCCTTTCCCCACTCTCTCCAAAATCCCAGCCCCTTCACAAGCACTGTGGACTAATCTATGCAGCTCTGTGAGCTGGATCTGGCCCGCGGATTATGTTTGTCACCCCCAAGTTATGGTACCAGTTACCAGAAGGTGCCAGCAACTTTCTCACTAATGAAAGTATTTGGTTTGTAACTTTTTGTATTTTATTCAAAATGTGGACATTTCCCAAGAGTAAAGTTTTCATGGGTTTCAGAAAGTCTGATTCTTTTTTCACCAATATTACTATTACAATTGTGGGACTCCACTGACTTTTGCAGTCATTTCTTGTTTACAGCAGCATCATCTGGATAGAATCAAGTAAGTCATATTTTTGTAAGTACCAATGCAATGGGTTTTACAGCCTATCAGAATTATAAATCTGGTGTCTTCCTTAAAGATCATCATTTTATAATGATGCGGCAAAGTAAGGAGTAAGGAGCTGAAATCTTTCATTCTTAGGCCTTTATGAGATATCAAATTTAAGCTCACAAGTGGTCATAAAGATCAATTTGGTACACCTATCAGTTCAACATATAAAGAGTTAATTCCAAACAATCCAAGCCTTTAATGTCCCAGAAAACAATTCATGAACAATCTTGCAAAAAAGTCACTCCGCAATTTGCTTTGGTGGATATTATTTTTCTTCATCCCTTTCTAATACAGCTTTGTATCAGTATGTTCAATAAAGCAAGTAACATTCCAACTCTTTTTGTTAGCATTACCTTTGACCCTCATTCATCTTAGCTGGAGATAATTACTTGGTGCTCAAGTGCAAAAGACATTCTTGAATTTCGCTGAGTTATTATTAGACAGATTTTTGATCAAATAATTCAAAATATTTCAGTCGACTTTTTAATATTCTTCTCCTTTCCTGACAAAGTTTATATTCAACCAAAACTCCCAAAAGATTTCAGGACGAAGTCCATAATCTGGTAAAGTCCACCAACTGGTTTCTACGTTCTCTTTCCACACATACAAATGTATGTCTGTTGCATTGAAAGATACATTTAAAATTACATTTATCAAAGATGATATATATGATATTAGAGATTCACTGATACTTCATCAGCACCAATAAAAGGAAAATTGACATTATTGGCAAATGGCGTTTTTTGGCTGATGTGGCCGATAATGTCGCCAACAACTGCTGTGTGCATGCACACAGCAACAGCATGCACGCAGCCAGGAGTGCAGCCTGGCAGCTTGGAAAGCAGTGTTCAGTTGGTAAGTCTGTTGGGGGAAGGGGTGGGACAGACTGAGGCCCCTGTGGTGAGGGAGAGTGTGGGCCTAGGGCGGGGGTAGGGGCTGCCCAACCGGGGTGGGGCTGGGCATGGAACAGAGCTGGCAGCTCATCTTGGGGGCATGTGCCCCCCCCTCCCCGGGATCTGTGCATGTGGCGAGGGCAGGCTGCTGCTGAGCACTCCAGCCTCTTCTCAGCAGCTGCCCTCAGGCCAGGTGGGGTGGGGCAGGGCGGGTGGCAGTGGTGCTGGGAGGGAAGGCTGGGGGGGGAGGGGGGGCGCTACAGCCACTCCAAAATTCACCATATTCACCTCTCCCAGCACTGCCACAGCCCATCCCGCCCTGCCTGAGTGCAGTCTCCAGGAAAAGACTGGAGCAGTCCTGGCTCTGAGTGCACAGCAGGCAGCTCACCCTCACCTCATGCACAGATCTGGAGGTTGGGGTAACCTTGCCCCCCCTCCATGCCTTCTCTGGAGGTGTGTGTAGTGGTGGGACTCCATCCTACTGACTCCGTCCTGTGCCCTGGCCCACTCTGGCTGGGCAGCATCTACCCTGACCCTGTCCCAGCCCCAGCCCCACTTCCTCCCTCACCATGGGGGCCTCAATCTGTGTCCCGCCCCCAAGCCCCTTCCTTCCCCCATACCCCTTCCCCCCAAAAGACTTACCAGCCAGACACTGCTCTCCATGCTGCCGGGCTGTATATTGGCAGTTAGATTGGTATCATCTGATATGATTGGTCAATAATTGGCCATCAGTATCAGCCCAAAAAATCTTTCTCAGTGAACCCTTATATGATATATTATTTTGATCATAGTATAGTATCTGACATACATCAGCTATGTAGGAAACAATCATTGCTTTTTATTTGGGTAAGTCATATGTGCCATCAGCAGAGCCTGTAAAGCAGTCAAAGAAAATACCTTGAAATTCAGTCATAACTTAGTGGATGACTGGTTAATTTTATGGAGTCTAGACTGAAAGACTGAAAATTACCATGCATAAATTTGAATCAATAATTTCTGAGCATTAAGTAGTCACTGTCGTAATGATATGTATAGTAAAACAATGAGAGTTATTTTCCAAGTCTCTTGGAAGATCAATAAGAAACCCACAAAAGGCTATTTTTCAATGAACATCTAAGTGTCTCCATAACTGTTATTCTACTAAAGGAGTCACGTGCTCAACTCCCATTAGCTTAAGTAGAGGTTGAAAGAATAAATCTCTATAGATCAAGATAAGAATATGTACAAGACAGGTATTGTTTCACATGGTCCAAGACTGCCTACATTTGACAGAACAGTGTCAAAGATTCACTGACTGTTTTAGCAAATTAGGTTTATTCTAAGTATATTTTATGGGATTACAACAACTTGACGGATGTTAGTTGAAGTACTTCACCGTGCTACACAGTTGATGAGCACACAGCATTACAACAATAGGCCAAGGAGGACAAAGAAGCACAATCTTTTCTAAGTACTTTGCTAAGGGCAGGGCAAGGTGTCTCCTCAGAGATCATAGAAAAATCATAAAAATTAAGAGCTAGGAAGGACTTTGAAAGATTCACAGAAGTTTAGCGCTACAAGGGACCTCGTGAGATCATTGGGTCCAGTCTCCCTGCTCTAGGCAGGAAAGACTGCTGGAGTCAACCCCCCCACATAACCTCAGCAAGGTGTGCGTCCAGTCTTCTTTTGAAGACCTCTAGGGTAGGTGCCTGCACCACCCCCACTGGAGGTCTATTCCAGAGTCTAGTCACATGAACCATGAAGAAGCTTTTCCTTTTATCCAGCCAGAAATGTTCTTCTAGGAATTTATGACCTGGTTTTCCCCTGGGGTGCTTTGGTTTCCCCCTGGTTTTCCCCTGGGGTATTTTGGTGGATAGTTGTTCACCTAGCCCCTGATGCTCACCCCTGATATATTTGTAAGTTGCCACCAAATCCCCCCCAAGTCTTCTCTTTTCTAGGCTGAACAGTCCCATATCTGTCAGCCTTTCCTTGTATGGCTTGCTCTTCAGTCCTCTATCATACGAGTGGCTCTTTTCTGGACTCTCTCAAGCTTCCCCCACATCCTTCTTGAAGTGTGGCACCCAGAAGTAGATGCAGACTCCAGCTGCAACCTCACCAATGCCGAGTAGAGCGGGAGAATAACTTCCTTAGTTTTGCTTAAGGTACATTGGTTGAGGCATGCCAGAATATTGTTTGCTCTGCTAACTAGCATCATACTGGTGGCTCATACTCATTTTATGGTCCATTATGACACCCAGGTCCCTTTCAGATGTGGTGCTAGCTAGTGTAGCACCACTGAGCCTGTAAGTTTTTTGCAAATTTTTCCTCCTGAGATGGATGGAGATTTACACTTCTCAGTGTTGAACAGCATCTAGTTCTGGTCCGCCCATTTAACTAATGTGTCTAGGTCCACCTGGATCGTTAGTCTACCCTGATGCATTGCTGCACTTCCCCACAGTTTAGTGTCATCAGCGAACTTTGCCAATGTGCTTTTCATCCCCACATCCAGATCACTGATGTAGATGTTAAAAAGCACTGTTCCAAGTATCGAACCTCGAGAACCCCACTGGCCACCTTCCAACAGGATGACACAGACCTGTCTATTAGTACTGTCTGGGTCCAACCCCGCAGCCAGTTTCCCACCCATCTGACCGTTGAATTATTGAGCCCATAGTCACCTAGTTTTACCTTGAGAGCCCCATGGGACACCAAGTCAAAGGCCTTCCTAAAGTCCAAGTAAATGACGTTGACCTTAGCTCCCTTATCCAGGTGGTGAGTAACCTGGTCAGAGAAGGAGATGAGGTTAGTCAGACATGACCTACCTGCGGCAAAACTGTGCTGGCTGTCATTCAGAATTTTGCCTTCTACTAGCTTATCACATATGGACTCACTGAGAAATTTTTTGAGGATTTTTCCTGGGATTTTTCAGGCTGACCAGCCTGTAATTCCTTGGGTCCTCTCTCCTCCCCTTCTTGAAGATGGGCATAATACTGGCCCTCTTCCAGTCTTTTGGGACCTCTCCTGAGCACCATGAGATCATTGAGTCCAACCCCCTGCTCTGGGCAGGAATACTGCTGAGATCAATCGAACCCAGCAAGGTGTCTGTCCAGTCTCCTCTTGAAGACTTCCAAGGTTGGGACTGTACCACCTCTTAATATTTTTTCCTATTATTTGAATGCCAAAGTAGTACAATGGAATTAATTCTACCACTGTCTGGTGCAATGCCAACAAAAATGTGACAAACGTTAGGCAACTAGCATGCTGTGACCACAGTTCATCATATTGATTACAATTGTTCACTGCTACTTTGTGCTCCACCTGTGGGCTTGTTCTATCATATTATCTCTCATTTCTCATATTATACTTTGGCTGCAAGTTTTTGGAGTAAGAAGCACCCACCTCTTTGTTACATGTTTGTACAGTGCTTAGTATGTTGTGGCTTGGGCTCCTAGATGCTACAACAGAATGGATATGTGACAATAAGAACAGAAAAAAGTGCCTGTATTGCAATTTCTTATTGATTGTACTTGCCTACAGCAAAGTAGGACAGTTACTTCTCATCTTCTAGCTGCTGCAGAAACTTTTCCTTTTTACTCACTATGAAGATAAAACAGATATGGAAGGAGTTCTACCTGTGCAGGAGAACTAGAATGCAACTAACCTTAACAATCTCTATACAGTTTACAAAATAGACTCATCATTTAGTGTACACAGCTGCATTCTTCAAAAGGACAAGAGGCCCCCAACTCTGGAACTACTAAAGACAGCCTTCCTCCCCTCTGAGCTAAACCAGTCTTTCAAATAGAATCTGATTATTTTGTGCACAAAACTATTAGTATTTTTACTGAAAGAAACTGTTGTTGTAGGAAACAAGGGAGGAGAGTTTTTTTATATTGTAGGTTTTTATTTTGTTACAGACTCCATTCCCAGCTTTATGGATTTTACCATGTTAATAACAATTAATAAAAGGTCTACACATGTATAGGTCTACTCCCAGAGGACATTGGATTATTACTGAAAGTCTCATGTCTGTTCTGAACTGATTCAAGATAATCTACACTCAACATGGGAACATGAAACCATTCTGGTATTAGACTAGGACAACCAGCAGTTTATGACTAAATCAGCATGACTCCAACTTAACTTTAAGCATGTAAGTATTCCCATTGAAGTCACATACAGAAGTACTCAGGCACACAAGGTTCTTTAGGTAAATCTGATATCTTTTATTAGACCAACTCAATAGTTGGAAAAAAATCTTCTTTGCAAGCTCTTGGGCACAAAAACCATACTAAAAGTTACACACAAAGCAGTACCTTAGGTACTATTTAAGTACTGTGCCAAATTGCAGCTCCAGTTACAGTTCTTTCTTTTTGCTAACATCTTGCCAATGCAAATGATGGTGGATCCATAAACTGTCTGGACAGCTTATGGATTAAGGCCCAAAATAGCTGTTGGAAAGGGAGATGTCTTGCTGGGAGAATCATTCAATAATTTGTCAAAAGTAGTCCAAGAAATTCCTGCCAGGGTATTTGGAGAAATGGAGAGCTTCCTCTGGGGCACTGCTAAGACTGTTTCTAGATGTAGAATTTGGCTGACGTGTACATTTTCACAGGGTGCAGGAAACACAAAAATTAAACTGGGATATTAAGAACTGTTCTGATAAAGGTCACTTTTTAAAAAATCATCAGCATTTAACTCTGGAATTAAATATTAATTTTCTCTGCAATAAATATTTCATAGTAAACAATCTTTGGAATTGGAACACATAATTAAGTGTAGAAATTATTAAAAAATTATAGAGTTTGAAAAGTTCAGCATCATTAGAGATACCAAATGTAGTCACTAGAATTTGCTCACCAAATGCTTTTAGAAAAAACTTAAGCTGCCATGGAATTGGAGGGAAGGTTCTTTTGTGGATTGAGAACTGGTTAAAAAAAACAGGAAGCAAAGCATGGGCTATGATCACTTTTCCAGATGGAGGGAGGTCAGAAGTGGGGTTCTTTAGAGGTCTGTGCTGGACCCAGTTTTGTTCAACATTTTTATCAATTACCTGGAAATGGTGGTGCACAGTAAAATCTTCAAGTTTGCAAATGACAGTAAATTATTCCAGGTAGTCAAATCCGAGCTGACAGACAGAAGCTGCAGAAAGATCTCACCAAGCTGACTGGGCAATCAAATGGCAGACAAACTTCAGTGTCAACAAGTGCAAGGTAATGAACATGGAGGAAAATAACTTCAACTATACATATGCAATCCTGGGTTCTGAACTAGCTATTATGACTCAAGAAAGAGGCCTTGGAGTCATTGTAAATTATTCTCTAAAAGTGTCAGTGCAACGTGTAGTAGCAAAGAAAAATCCTAAAAGAATATTTGGCAGCATTAAGAAGGGAATCGAAAACAAAATGATGAACATCATCATGCCACTATCCAAATCCATAGCATGCTTACATCTTGAATACTGTGTGCAGTTCTGGTCTTCACATCTCAAAAACGATGTAGTGGAATTACAAAAAATACAGAGAAAGTTAACCAAAATGATCTGGGTTATGGAGCAGCTGCCACACCAGGAAAGACAAAAAATTCTAGGGCTCTTTAGCTTCAAAACAAGAAAGGTAGTGGGAACGGGGAGGGGAGCAGAAATGGCAGAGGTCTATAAAACCATGAAGGTATGGACAAAGTGAATTTATTCACCATGTCCCAGTATACAAGGAGCAGGGAGCACCTACTGAAATTAGCAGGAGATAGGCTTAAAACTAACAAGAACCTTTTCACACAAAGCATAAGTAATTTGTGGAAACCATTGCCATAGGAGGCTGTAGTGGCAGAGACTCTAGCCAGGTTAAAAAAGGGACTAAACAAGTGGTACTCAAGCTCTTGGCCCTGGTGGCCAGATGGGTGGCCTGGAACTGGTCTATGGGCCAGATCAGGCCCCGGGATCCAGGGCTGCCCCTTCCCACCCCTCAATTGGGCCCTAGGATCCAGTGCCACTGCCTCTTACCTGTGAATCAGGATTGGGTCCTGGGGCCTGCTGCTGCCCCCTGCTGGCCCCCACATTGGGATTGGGCTCTGGCACCATCCCACCTGGTCCTACATGCTGGGATCAGGTGCTTGATCCAGCATTCAGGACCCAGGGCTCCCTACCTGTTGGAAAACCTGGCAGCAGAGCAGTGGTACAGCTCCCCCACTGCCAGATTTCCAGACCCGTGGGGACCCATGTGGGCTGGATAACATGGCACCACAATCTGGTCCACCGGCCTGGGGTTGAGCACCCCCAGACTAGACAAATTCATGGACAGTGGCTCTATTAATGGCTATTAAAACAGAACAGTTAGAGATGTTTTCCCTGGTACCTCTAAACCAATGATAGTGGATGCCAGGGAGGGTAATGAAAAGGGACTAGATTACTATAGGTAAACCTGGTTCAGTGTTCTTCCTTTAAAGAATCCACTCCTGCAACTGTCAAAGGGAGGATACTGGACTAGATGAACCATTGGTCTGATGCAGTATGACACATTCTTATGTTCTTAAAGAATAATCAGATTTGCTTTCACTACCTACAGAACCCTTAAGACAAAACACAATGCTACCAAGACTCCTGGCCCACCAGAATTATCCTTCATAGATTGTTATGGGAGATAACAGAACGTACCTATTTTGGGGGGAGGTACTTGTACATTATACTAAAAGCTTTGTGCTCTTTACAGGAATAAGGGTGAGATAAAAACAAAATCTGGAGGAAAAGATAGTTCCTGAGATTCAAACTGGGGCATAGGTGACTGAGGCAAATCCAGGTCATATTGCTAATGACTCAAAGTTCAATTTTTAATGGAATGTCTCTAATCACAAGATAATATACCATCATAGTTTTCACCAATTGTTCCTCTTGTTGACAGTCTCAGCAGAGAAGCCAAAGATTATAAAAGGATTTAGACGCAGTGTCTGAATGACAAGGCTGTTGTAAAATTATTTGTTTCAGAACATTTATTGATTTTTGTAAAACTTTTTATCCTGATATTTGCAAACTTTTTTTTATTGAAAACATTATCAGCATGGGTATCAAATGTTTAGGTTTACTGAAAGCAAAAGTGTTTGCTACTTGAAAATAAATAACAATATTATGCAAATTACAGGAGTGAAGATGGCTCAGTGGTACAGGTTGGAATGTGAGAGACCAAGGTTCAGTTCCTTACCCCACCAATGACAGCCTGTGTGAGTATAAGGAAGTCACTTGGTCCCCCTTTGTAAGACCCTTGGAAACAGGATGCTCATTACAGGTCCCCACCAGATTACTTGCAAGCTGCAATTTCTGTACCACCACTGACATCAACATTACATTGGTATGATGGGAACTGAGTGAATGCATTTACTCCTAAACATCACAGGCAAAGTCTGCATGTGTATTCATTTAGTAACTAATGGGGGGTGGAGCAGGTTTGGATTTATGACATCAAATGGAACTCCTGTTTTATTAGAGTGCAGATGTGAGAGATGCTATTATTAGCTGCTAATATGTTCATCATTCAAATGCCAACTGCCTGCTTTCTTTTATATTGTTTGTGGCAAAAGATGCACCTGTAGCTGCATTCACATTAAGAACATAAGCCTACATTTTCAAAAGCATGCCTCTGTTTGGGTACCTGAAGTATGCCACCTAAACACAGCTTGAATATTTTGAAGTTCTATACACCTGCCCTTGGAAAAATCAAGTATTTCAGGCTAGACACCCAGAGGCTCAACATCCCAAATTGCTAGCCGTTTTTGAACCTTTAGGGTGCGTCCACACAAGCGTGCATGTGCCTCTTGCCCTGCCTCAAACCCCTTTGAGGTGGGTTAACAAGCATGTGAGGGAACGAAAAAATGTTCCCTGCGCTGCAGACTTGCAGTGCGGGGAGAAAATTAGACCCCTGGATATCCAGGGGTCTAAAAAAAATCAAAGCTTAAAAAAGTGGCATAGGGCACCGTCCTGGAGTGTGCCCTGAGGCAACCGGAGGCTGGGTCCTCCATGGAGACACTCTGGTTGGTCCCTCGCCCTGGTGCTGAAACACGCAGCTGGCCAAGCCACATGTTTCAGCACCAGGGTTCTGGTGCTGGTGAGAAAGGGGTCGGGGGGGGCTGGAACCATTGGAGGGACCCCAATGGCTCCGCCCACTCCCCCAGCCCCCCTGATGCCTGCCGCAGCCAGCCCCTGTTCCTGTCAGCCCCCCTGAAGCCCCCAACCCCTGCCGGCCCTCCCCCCCACCAGCCCCCCTAAGGCCCAACCCCTGCCACAGCCATTCCCTCCCCTCACCAGCCCCCCTGAAGCCCCCAACCCCTGCTGTGGCCCGTCCTTCCCCCCACCAGCCCCCCCGAGGCCCCTGACCCGATGCGACTGGCTCCTTCCCCCGCCAGCCCCCTCCCCCTGCCCTGGTCAGCCCCATCCCCGCCCCCCCACCCCATACTTTAAAAAAACAAAAAACCCCACCGCTTACCTGCACTTCAGCTGCCGTGTGGCTGACTGGGGCCCTACCCGCACAGCGTGGAGCAGGGTGACAGTCCCAGCGGCCCCAGCCTGAGCCCTCCTGCCCCTCTGCCCCCCTGTGCTGCCTGGGGGCTCTGCCAGGAGGCCCTGGAGCCCCCCCCCACCCCTGCTTCTAAGGTAAGCAGAGGGGGTGGGTTTCCATTTTTTTCCTGTTCTTTTTCTGGGTTTATTTTTTAAGGTAATGGTGCCTGGGGTTGTGGGGGTATCCTAGGAGGCCTGGGGGTGCAAGTCAGGGGGTTGGGCAGGGTGGTGCACCCATCGAGGGGTCTGAGCGAGGCAGTCATTGGGGGGGCTGCACCAGCTGGTGGGGGATGGGGCCAGGTGAGGCAGCAATTGGGGGGCTGGGGTGGGGCATGTGGGCCTTTCAGGGGGGGCCAGGGTGGGGACCATTTGGCCCCCGTTGGGGGGATGAACCCCCTTTTGGGGGGCTGTACCCCTTGTGTGGTGGCTGAACCCTCCTTTGGGGGACTGAGCCCCTTGTGTGGGGGCCAAACTCTTTGTGTGGGTGGTGAACCTCCTGTTGGAGGGCTGAAACTCTTGTGTGGGGCCCGAACCCCCCTTTTGGGAGGCCGATCCCTTTGTGTGGGGGAAGAACCCCCTGTTGGGGGGCTGAGCTCCCTGTTGGGGGGCCATAGCCCTTGTGTGGGGGCCATCACCCTATGAGAGGGCAGCAAAATATGTATTCATGAATTCATGAAAACTGTATTTAGAGTTCACTTTATTATTATAAGAGACTTGCTTTAACACTGTAGATATATCAATAAAACATTGTCCAACTGATCGCTGTCCCTGTCTCACTCTCTCTCTCTCTTTATAGTGGTCTTTTGTTTTACTTGTGGAGGAACATGGATTTGGGGGTATTTTACAGAGTGAATTTGGGATTTTTTTTATCAGGGATTTTTCAGTTTTCCAACAGGGAACACCAGAATTCCTGCTAGTGAGGCCAGTGGCAGGACCCTGCTTGCTCAGAGCTGGCACTTTGGACCCATCTGGCTGTGGCTGACCTCCTGGATAAACGGGGCCAGGAGGACATGCTTTGATAGTTCAAAGCAGGCCACCACACCCGGAACATCATCCGGGTGACAGCTGCCCAGATGGCCGGGCAGGGGACACAAATGGCAGTAGTGCCGCACAAAGGCCAACCCTGCAACTGCAGTCCACTGACAGCTGGCCCAGAGGGGTAGATGCCTCTACTGGCTCTGCAGTCCCCATCCGAGTCTGGCAGGTGCAAGGCAGGTCAAAGCCAGGCAGCACCCCCCACTGCCAGACTGCTGCAGTGGGTAGAGGGTGCAGGGAACTCTCAGGCCTGCTTCAGCAGTCCAGCTGGCACAAGAGGTAGTGTCCCCAGGTACCAATTGGCTGGGCCCCAGAAGCTCCTGAGAGCTAGTAGCCCTGAGCTACTTGTAAGGGCGGCTTTTTATACTGCTGGGGCCAGAACAGGGTAGCTTTTTATACTGCTGGGAACAGCACAGGTGCTGGCCCCGGGCATTAGCTTCCCCTGGCTGAAGATCTGGGAGGAGCCAGGCAGGGTTATTTTGCCAAAAGTGGCACAATTTGCTCCACAACAAAGTGCATGTCTGAGCACATGCACTGAAGCAAAAAGCCCTGGCTCAAATTTGCACTGCTTCTATTTGAGTTGCTGCAAGTGCATGTGCTTGCATGTGTGGATGTGCTCTTAGGCTCCAGGCAGAATGTTATTTACAGATGTGGTGTGCATCCTCTAGTTATGAGGGTCAGCACTATTTTCTAGTTAAGATATCAGTCTGAGTTTGAACTAAATGTAACGATTGCATCCTTATTGTGGGGGAAAGGCAAAAGTGAGTAATCTTAGAGCCTAAATCAGCACCCTAGATAGCATAACAACCTCCAAACTGGATTTAGGACAAAGGTAAGATCTGAATTTTGAAAATCTAAAAGACCTTAACTAGAATAATAAATTTGAAATAATAATTGACAGAACAAGAATGTAATTTTGAAAACAGGACCTCAGGCAAAGGAACATGGAATTTACTCAAAACATGGCCATTAAACAGCAATGTAAAATCAGCAAATGATGAAAGACATCAAGAGAGACAAATCTTTATGAAATACACCACAGTGTAGCAGAAAGTACAATCCATGGATAATGATGCAGGATAGATTTGAAAGGAAAACGTTATCTCTAAGAAGGAATGCAACTCATGTACTTCTTTCAAACACATCTTAAAAGTAAGATTAGTATTCAGAGAGGACCTAAAAAAAATGACACTCATCAACTTTTTTCCTGACATCAAGCTGGGTTAAGAAAGAGAAAGGGAATCAAAGGCACACCCCATATAACATCAGCCAGCTTAAGCAAAAAGTAAGAGATGCTTATTGAAAAGAGACTGCCTGAGGAAGGAAGGATGGATCAACATTAACCCGCTCTCTCAGGATGATTCTGGACAAAAAACCGGAACAGTGAATTGCAAATCTAAGAGCCTACAATGAAATGAGCATAAAGTTGTTTGCAAAGGGCTGACCTGCTGCCCTGGGTTTAAACCTGAGTGCTAAGTATGGGCAGTCAAACAGCCCGAGGCTGAATTGATTCAGTCTTTGCAAGTTAGTCTAAGCTGCACAGATTCAATTGAAACAGAAGTGAACAGAAATTTACCTCCGATTCAGGAAATACAGCTACATGCCTGCAATGACTCAAACCAGAAGCTGGGGGGTGCTAGAGCACAACTCTCTGGCTGTGTGTTTACTTCTTCTTCCTGCTGCCCCTGAGGCCTCTGGGATTTGCAGTCCAGAATTACAGCATCAGGACTCTGCAGGGTTGCTCATCACTTCCCCTTCCTGCTTCCAGGTGCCTCTGGGATTTATAGTCCACAGTTGCAGCCAGCAGTAAGTTTTAGCAGGGGAAGGTGTGCTTAACCTCCCTCCCTGGCCGGAGACCCCAGCCAGGGTTTGCCAGGGGAGGAGGGGCAGTCCCCTCACTGTAGACTGAGTTGCATCCCTAGCCGGGCTTGCCCCCCAACCCTGTCAGCCAGTCCTCACTGCTCCAGCTAGGGAGTTGGCGGAGGGGGGCAGGCAGCCCTGCTCTCTAGAGCAGACAGCCCAGGGCTGGAGGCTGGAAAGCATGCTGGGATGCTGAGGGACTATGATTTAACTTGAACAAGGAAGGGGGCCTGGGACAGAAGTTTCATAAACCGGTTTGATCCAAATCAGTTCAGTATCATATTACATTCAACCAGGTTTATCTTAAACCAGTTCCAGCCATTTTGAAACTGGTTTATATGCATTGAGCTTCTGTTCTGTTACAGGTTTAAACCAGTTTCTGATCACTTAAACTAGCTTATGGGTAACTTCTGTCCATAGCCAAAGAGAAACTTCTGGATCTTCTACAACAGAGAGCTATCAGGTAGTAAATGAACTGGTGGGGAGAATGAATAGATCCATCTATCATTTTATAGAAATCAGGACAGTGTTTGATTCTAGGATACTAAGGATATACAACAGTTTAAAACTGTTCCTGGAAAATGGATGTAAAAGTAGGTATCTATCACATTTCTATACCAAGTCAAAATATCAAGAAGAACAAGAATAAGACAAAGACACACCATATCTCCACAGACCAGCTTACAACAACAATAAAATACTGAATAGACTACACAGGAACAATGAAGAGGACTTTTGATGGACACAAAGCAGATGACAAAACATGCTGTGAAAAGAAATGGAATTGCATTTGTTTCCAGGGGTATGCAGGAAACAAGAACCATCTAACAAATATAATAGCAATGATGTGCATAGAAGAAAGGGCTAGATAATGTTTTGTCCTGAATTATGCTCTGGCCACCTATTAAATGGAACTGAAACCTTGATGCTATGGATTTCTGTTCATAAAAAGGAAGGATAAAAAAGGAAAAACATCAAGCACTTCCAGTTTCACAAGCCATGTGTGATGTTCACTGAGGCCCATGGACACACTTAAAGCAGGGGTTCTCAGACGGTGGCAGGTACACCACTGGTTGTGAATGTGTTTGATGTTTCATAATTCACTTAACAAGCCCAAGTTAAAGTAAGCTGATTATTTAGTTCAAGCTGTAGAAAACATTCATTTTAAATTTAGTAGTTTCACAACGCACTCCTAGGTCAACTCAGTCCTTCACTTTGTCAAAACAGCACCTGTAACATGCACACAGATCTACATTCACACATTCATAGTTAAATGATCCAATGGATACATTTGGAACCAGTGGCACATAAAACTAGGCATACACATTTGTATTTGCAGAATGTGGGGGGGTTCAAGTGCTGATTTGAGGGGGGAAGAAGGTTGTGATTTCATAGTAGCAGGAAAAAGGTTTATCTGGCCCACAATAAATACATACAAAACATTTTGGAGTAACAGCATACCCAATTAATATACAAAGTTTTTCAGCTCTACTTATCCAGGACAAAGCCAATCATTCATGGTGAAAATCTGCCCCCAAAATTTCACAAGGTCAGGATTTCACCCTCAATAGTCTACTATCCAATGTGAATTGTCTTGATTTAACAAATTCCAGCCAAGTATGAAATGAATGTACTGTCTACATTCATAGTAGACAAACTACAGGGTATGTGACATCCAGGCAGAAAATGGAGATAGCCCCCAAGGAAGAATAAGTCATTATTATTTCAAAAGACATTGATGCTAATAATTGGCACTGATTTATTACAAGAACATCAACAAGGGGGCAGGATATGGCTCCAAGTGTGTCCAGGCCAAAAACTGGTGAAAGGCTGAAATACCTAAGATTTGAAGGAATCAACAGGAAAAGTTCTTCCAGAATGGGCAGAGAAACCAATGGGTTTAATCCTATTCCCAAAGATGATGATGCATTTCTCTCTGGTGCATAAGGTAAGTGCTTCATCCCTCTGAAAAGGATGCACATAGGCAACACTATTTAAATTCAAGATGATGATAATCTAACCATGAGATTCCTGATTCTCCTTCCTTCCCTCTCATTTATTAATATGAACTCCTCCTCAACCACAGATATATAAATGATGCATCATACGAACCCTGACAACTTGCCAAGTGTACCGTAGCCATGTAAGACAATAAATAGCTCATGGTTTGCAGCATAACCTAGTTGTTCTTAATACCAAAACTCCCACTGACTTCAAAGGCCTACTGGTATACATTCTGGAAGTTTTTCGGGGGGAAGCAGGTATATATATAAATCACATCCAAAGTAATAAACAGCCTTAGTAGCTCCCGATAACAACAACAACAAACACTGAATACTATTCAGTATTCAGCATACCGAATAACCATATACCCATCTCTCACTGAAGTCAGTGGGAGTCAATGTAACTTACCTCATAAAACAGCGTATATAAATAAAAATGGATACTTTTCTTTTTTTTTTAGTTCACAATTCTATAAATAGTAATGTATATGTTAAAATGATTTAAAATGCATGTATCATATCACATTAAAAGCAATGAGGGATAAAAATAGAATTATGGAAAATAATTCAAATTAAGATAAATATGATATTTTACTATTTTTTTCATTCTTTTAAACAGAAATGGGAAAGAAGCAAATATAAGGGAATCCATTTTAAGGTTAGTGGAACAAAAAAGGTAAGCAGTGTGACAATATCCAAGAGCATGGGATGGAACCAGGAGTCTGGTGGTATAAATTATTCTGGGCAAAAATTGGCAGAGGGGGCTGGTACTTATTTCTTGCTGTTTGCTTCTAGATTGTCCCCCATGAAGTTTAATTTCTTATCTATAAATCAAACCACTGAAATTGTCACTACTTTCCATTCAAAAGCTGAAATTTAGGTTCTATAACATATGGTTAATCTTCTGGAACACAGCATTAATAGTGGCACGCACAATAATATCAAAATCTCAAATAAATGGATTTAACAGGCTTTTGAAAGAACTGCATAGATAAACTCATCAATCAAATTTAAATGCTTGAATAAAGCAATAATGCTGCTTATTAAACATGTCTACAGAGAAACTGATAGATTCTATAGTTGCTAGGAGCAGCAAAATGCCGTTGAGAATATTCATAATTATTGTAGTTATCAAAGTAAAAAAGTGGCTATATAATCCACTAAAAACGTAATGGGGAAACAAACAGAAGAAAGGAAATTGAGCAAGAAGTGAAATATAATGAGTGGAAAATATAAATATACCCTGTTGTGGGTTATATTGCAAATATACTAATACAAGATATTAAAGTTTTTATTGTGCACTACAGAGACATAAGATTTCTCATCATTTCAAAATCCCATTGTCTTCCACAGCATTAATACTGAGCTAACAGAATTCTTTTGGTTCCTCTAAAGAAACATTTTCCCTTCTTTCTTGTTTACTTAATCATGGCTTTGCTGTTTCTTGTTTTCCTTGAGCACCCAAGTGCTATTGGACGGTTCTTACGAAGTAATGAGTTTAGAGACTTACCAACATAATATACAAATTTACAGGAACATGTTGCTCACTGGGTTTTAGAGCAAAAGTTTCTAATATTCTGTGTTTGGGTGGTATATTCCAACTGAATACGTGTAAACTGCAAGCACTGAGATGAGTGAATGGCACCTACTAAGGAGGACCACTTAAAAGGACCATGGCTATTCAGTACCTGTAGGCTCCATTAAAGGCCATATAGTGATACAGTATGCTGATACTTAGCGAGTTTATACACATGCTCTGGGAGTGGAGAGGGGTGGTGCTTTAATTAGTGGCTCTTGAAGCCACTCTAATTAAAGCACCTGGTGCGTCTTGTATATCAGTGTCCCTGAATCTGCTCCAATGTGTTGGAATTCCAGCATGTAGGAGCAGCCTCCCTGCTTGTGTATAGGCATGCTTAAAAACCATCACTTTCTTCAAAATGTAACCTTTACTGAAAGGACATTAAGCCTTTAACCCTTCTAACTTCAAAAATAAACTTCCTATCATGGTTAAATCAAGTCTTGGCCTCCTGAAACAATTATGAGTGTTATCTATAGACCCCCGCTCCACCCCCTTTTTAAAGTGGCATTGGCTCTGAAGTCCAGTGATGATAACTTAAATGGCGGCATTTTAACTGACTCTACACTGATTAGTTATGTATCATCATCAGGATACTGTAAAGACCAAGCAAAATGCCATAACCTTCTATCTGAACTCTAGCTTTCTTTAACAATACATAGGTGAATGTGATGGAGCAACTGTGGTGCTCCGTCACTTCAACGGCTGAGAGCAGGCAGCCATCAGGGGCTGGCCAGCCCTGATGAGGCAGCCATTTTAGATCCGGGCTCGGGGAACAGTTTGCTGCAAGCAGCCGAAGGAGCAACAACACCCAGCGGAGCTGCTCCTCACAACACCTTTGCGGTAAGGGAGCAACTACTGAGGTGGTGTAGTATGAATTTTTGCATATTAGTTATCATGCTTAAATGATAATAGTATTGAATTGATCAACCTCTATGACTGTATTATCTTTATTTTTCTTTGTCTTTTATGAACAACTAAAACTCCATTTTGTGCTCGTTCCCTGCTTGACGTAAGTAGATGAACTTCGTATGCCCTATGTATGTGTGTCTGTGTGACAGGGTGAATGGTGAAAGAATGGTAACTATTTGCATGAAAACAGAAGATTTAATTGATTATGTAAGCAACAAGATGCTGATGTATAAGTTACCAGACAGTAAATTGATTAAGCTAATTAATGGATGGCTGAAGAATTTGTCTGTGATCAAGTGCAAAGGAGATATGCAGAATTCCTTCTTCTCACTGTCCTGCCATTTGAACTACGCAATGCTTCAAGGCAGAGATACTAACGGAGATACCAACTTTACTAGAATGACCTCAAGTTGAGATAACCAGAAGATACAACCTCTAAATAAACACTGAGCATGGAAAAACCCCAATGCTAAACAAAAACTTGAAATCCCTATAAAAGTGAAATGCAGACAAGCCAAGATAAGGAATCCACTCTTTGCAACCTCCTGGAGCACAGGTGCATCTGTTTACCCCCGCCCATTATCCTCAGTGAGCCTGGACTGGTCATCCAGTGCTGACATTGTGTAACTTCTGGTGCTACCTATAACATTTTACTGGAGTGGTTTTGTCTCTGTTTGTCTATGTCTGTTTGTATGTATGCTTGTGTATGTCTGCTTGTATGACTGGTGTGTCCACGCTTATTTATCTGCTTCATGTAATCAATAAACATGGCATTTTGCCTTATCCCCCTTTATAAGGTCTCACTCTTGATTTGAGCAATTGGCAATTTAAAGTAACAGTGGCAGGAGGTTCCTATGGGCCCAGTGAGGTCCAGAGCCCCAGGAAGAAGGCTTCAGCCTAGTGAAAACAAGGCCTGGCCTAGCAAGGGGAGTTAACAGCTTGTAGGCCTACAGAAGGGGTCACGCAAGCCCCAAGTAGATCTGGCAGGGGCAAAACCAGAGGCTCTATGGTGAGATCCAGGAGGGACCCCTTTGGAGTATGGGGGTCGGCCGCTGCTAGGCTGACTTTCTGATCCCTCGCACTGGTCAGCACAAGGGGGCCAGGGCCGGAAGGCCGAGGGGCAGCTATGCCCAATGCGAGGGGCAGGCCAGGCCCCAGGTGAGCTACCTGGCACCTCAACTGGCCTGGAGATGGGGCCAGAGCCCATACAGGCTGAGGGTCCCTTCAATGCAGGGGACATCACAGCCGAAGAGGGTAGGGGTCAGCCAGCATGCTGGTAGTTATAATATCAGAATGAGAGCTGTGCCCAATGAGAGAGACAGCCCAAGTACATCATCCAGGTGCCCTAATGAGGGAACTAGACTAGGGCAGGTAGGCCTGCTTGGTCCTGGGTAAGACCGAAAAACTGCACCCTGCCAGGGAAGGGGGATCTGGTGGGGCTGCCCATGGTGGGACAGTCCCCCAGAAATGCTAGGCCAGTTACCTGCCCACTGAAAGGCAGGTAGGGGTGCCCGATAACTCCAGCCCCCACCATCTGGTGGGTCATTAAGACTGGAGGGAAGGAGGGCCAGGCACACCCAGGGAGAGGCACCTGAGCCCGTGAGGATGTAAGACCCTGAGGTCCCAGTACAGGGGCGCAGTGTGGGCCCCAGCAAAGGGGGGCAGAGCAGTTACCCCAGTGAAGGGGTGGAGCGCATGGGGCTAGATGCCTAAAGAATGGCAGAGTGCCCACAAGATAAGTCAGGGCCTCAGAAAGGGGTGCATGTTTTGAGGCCCCGGAGAGGAGGCCGTTAGACCCAGGTAAGTCCCCGGACACCTGAGGCCATGAGTGCGCCCAAGGCCGAGTTAGCCCTAATCAGGGAATTAAATTGATGAGTTACCTGGAGAGGGGCTTCAGTCAGAACTCCACCCCGGGTGAGGCAAATCGACTAGCTACTGTGCAGATGAGGGTCCCGAGAGGCTGCGTGGTAGCTGGTCAAGGAATGCAAGCAGGCAAGCCTGATGGCCTACAGGAGCTGCTCAAGGGAGCAGAGCAGGCTAAATGTGGCCCATGTGGGGCAGTGAGAGGCCTAGTGAGAGCAGGTGGTATGAATGAGGCCTGTTGGGGTCCTGGAAGCCTCCTGGGACAGCTTGGAGGCACTGCAAACTGCACGTATGCTGGCAGGGATAAGTCCATGCAGTGCATTCTGGACCAGCCCCATTCATAGGGCTTGGGATAAGCGCCACATGCAGCACCCACTCCAGGACCTATTCTGCGCACCATAGCCATGCAGAGCTGATCTGGGATCCCTGTCCCCCACGCTGGATCCAGTGGCTGCTCGAGTCAATCCAGGATGCAAGTTGCGCACCGCCTCTGTTCCGGCCAGTTGAGAACATGCCCACATGTGGTGTCTGCTCCAGGTGGTCCAGGGCAAGAACTGTATGCAACACTGGTCCTGGAGTGGATGCCATGTGTGACACAGTCCTGGACTAGATGAACCAGGCACTGCAGGTGCTGAATCTGGCAAGTAGGGAGGGAAGAAGAAAGGGGGGCAGTTATCCAAAGGGTTGATCTGGCCAGTGGGGCTAACATCATGCTGCTCATCTGACCTATAAGCCAATCTCATGCAACTCTGACACCCCTGCTTTAAGGAAACTTACAATACACTGCACTAAGCAATCACTGTCATGTGCACCATCCTGATACTGTGTTGTGATGCTCCCTGTGTGATTGTTCAGCTGTAAGTCATGATAATGCTTTGCTCTGACTCACCATCCTCCCACAGTTAAACAACTGTGCCATGAGAATGTCACAAGGGAAAGTATGAGGAGACAGAGATATACTATGACGATCTCATTTCTCTCTCCCGTTTAATAGCTGAAAGAGTTTTCTTCCCCACTCTCTCTTTTCCCATTCCACTATGGGGTCAATGAACCCCAGTACAGCTTGTGTTTTTTTTTTAGCTGCAACTTGGGGATAATAATGCTGAATGATCCTTTACATGAGGATCTCAAAGCATGTTACAAAGTGCTTCATGTAAGTGCCATGTATAACTTTATATAAACATTTAACAGAAGAGGACCAACTTGGCTGTTGAAGCAGTTACCACTGTGGGGTCCTAGTCCATAACTAAGCTCAAAGGCATTATGGCAATACCAATAACAACAATAACCCATTCTGGAAATGTATTCTCAAAGCCAACAAATTATCTGCCAGGAAAAACAGTCAGGCTTCCTATGTTTTCTACACTAACCCTTAAACTAGTACGCAGGAACTGTCACACTATGTTCATTTGTTTGCAAAGAATCTGTAAATGAAAAAATAAAACAAAGGAAAGAAAATGGAACCCTTATCACTAAAGACGGATTAAAACCTGTCTTCTCTAAATGCTTTGTTTCAATAAAAGCATCTTGTAGTAAGCGTTGTTTGATGGAGATGTGTCCTGTGCTAACCATCAGTCCTACAACATGTCCCCAGTGGGAGCTTAGAGAAATGCTTGAACAAATTGTTTAAGGCAGGAAAATAAGTATTTGGTATTGCGACTGTTAAACTTCTGGTTAGACATAGGTGCTGATAGTATTTGTTCTATTTCCTGGCTGTTCTCAATAGACCCAATATGAATAAAGAGTAAAGTGTTGAAAAATGGGAGCTGAACCAACAGAGCAGAGGATACAGTGCTCACAGACTCTCTGTTCCTGTGTGCATCTCAACACGTTGCCTGTGCCTATATTTTTAGAAAGTTTCCACAGCTTGTTTTTCCTTAAGAACAGCTTGTGCTACCTGAAGAATTTGCATCATATCAGCACGTCTGGCTGCCCTCTCTGAAGTAGGGAATAAGTATACTGGGTTTGAAATACTTCCTTTTTAAAAAAACAATTTCAAACACAGGAGGTTTAATATGCCTGATTCTCTCTATGTTAAGGTTCTTTCTCACTGCTCTACCAGTGTAAGTTAATACTAAACAGACAGCAAATTTCTCCTGAGAAAATTCCTATGCAGAGGTCTCAACATCAACCCCTGGCACAGGCTGGAATAGACTGCACAATCCTGTGGCTACTTCTGCTCCCCACAGTACATATGCCATTCTGGGAGAGTATAAAATAAAGCAGCTGCTAGGCTTCTCTAACTCAGGGAAATGTCCAAGCACACTACTTGCTCTACTTCACTTCAACCTAAGAACCAGACTAACTGAGAGTCAAAGCACCCATCTAACAATATGTGCTGGAGTGTCTATATAGAAATCTCAATGGTTAAATGTATCAAATACATAACACTGTCATGCAGTTTTTCATTCATACAGGTGTTCATTCCTACATCTTAGGTTTCAGGTTGAGTTATTAAACCCAATTATACATCTGTGTTTTATTTTTCTTTCTTCAACATTTTAATACATCTGTGCATGTGGATGCTGCTTTCCTTTTCCCCAGATTTATAATGCATTTAAGAGATGCTCAGGATTCACATTAACATCTAAGCAGCAGCAAAACTGTCACTTCCACTTCAACCCTCTTGGCTCCTTGATTACAAAGTTCTATTAACTGAAAGACAGCACCAGTTCACAAAGATAATCAAGAATAAAGGTCAGAAGCTTATGAAAGAATTTTCTGGCCTTTCAGTGAAACAACTGGGATTTGTGCTTAGCATTAACTCACAGTATTAAAAAAAAAAGCAGGGATTCAGTGGTCTCTTAATAGTAGACATGATCCCAGCTCCACTCATAACGAGGGATCCAGGTTTTCCGTTCATCATGGAAAAACTGGTAAAATGTGGATTTTCTCATTATGGGAGGAAAAACCCAGATTTTCTCCTTTAAAGAAGAAAAATGTGGTTAAGGCAGGTTTCACCTTGAAGGCTGGCAGAGTTCCAGTTTGAATGAGGCTAGGGAGAGCAGGAGGAGGGTGGTCAGGCAGGGGGTGCCATGCATGTACGCACACGTACATATGCACATGGCTGCCAAGCAGCCTGGAGAGCTGCTTCTGCAGGTAAGTCGGGGGGGGGAGGGGCAGGGATTGAGGCTCCCATAGTGAGGGAGGGAGTTGGGCAGGGCTGGGGCTGATGCCCAGCTGGGCGGTGTGTAGGGCTGGGGGCCAGGGCCATGCATGGCCACAGGGCCTGGGCGGGGAGCAGGACGAGGCTGCAGGCAGCTCATCCCAGGTAGGAGTGGGGGGCATGTGCCCCCCCAGATTTATGTATAGGGGTGAATGAGGGCTGCCTACTGTGGGCTCAAGGTTCCCTTCCCTGCTGCCCTCCCCTGCTGCTGCCCTCCTCCTGGGGCTCCACGGGCCAGCAGGCAGGACCCAGCATGGCAGGGCAAAGCAGGGTGGGGAAACTTTGTGCCGCTACTCTGAGCCCTACACTGTCATGGCAAAGTGCCCCCTGCCCACCTGGCAGCAGTCGGGGCAGAGGCATGGAGTTGTGCCCCTCGCTGCTGCCAGGTGGGCAGGGAGGGCCTTGCCATGGGGGCTCGCGAGGGGTGTCGGCAGGGGTGGGAGGTGGGGGGTGGCAAGCAGCAACCACCTGCAGCAGTAGCATCGGTGGCGCTTCTTTCAGGGGGTGTGCCACCAATCTCAGCGGGTGCACATGCACCCACGTGTACCCCCTACACATTGCCAATGCACAAAACTATGGGGTAAACACTAAGCAGTTCTTTTGAGGCACCCTTTTGCTTCTGTAAGAGTCTAAGTCTCAGGTAATGGTGGAGCTGCCTAAGTGTCAAGCCAGTACTGGGCATTAAGTGCAGTATCAATTTTCAGGATTCCAGGAATCTTTCAATCACCGGTTCAAATGCAATCCACTGAAAATGCAACTGAAAGCTGCTGGTGTATGATGGCTGGTAAGGTACGGGAAACAAATGTGGTAGTCTAAATCCTGAAATAGCTCCCATTAAATATGTGTTTATGTCACTAATAATGCTGCCACGACTGGATGACAAGTGACCCTCTGGGACAGTCTTAGCACAGAGGTCAAGGATTGAACTGGCAGCATGGAGACTGAACTACCCTTGTGCTCTTAAAGGAAAGTCTCTTCAGAAAAATAGTAAAACACACTGGCAATGAAGCTTGCACTGCCCCTTCCCATGGTGTCCAGGTGCTATGGAAATATGATGAACTTCAATCTCCAAGCTGTCAATTCAACAGCTTTTACAAATGCCACATTCACATAAAAATATTTTTCCATCAGTTTCTTTTTCCTTTTGCAGTTTTTATTATTGAAAATAAATAATACAGGGATTAGTTAAATCTGTCAAATAAGAAAAGAAATAATTTGATTATCTTTCATGCGGGGCCATATTTCTTCTCTCCTTCACCTGCTTCAACGTATTTGTTTTGCTAAGTATATTAAAAGAGACATACAAGGGATAGATGAACTCCTTATGAGATTAGGCACTTTGTTCTGGACAAGGAAAATACATTGTTTTCTAAGGGTCTAATCCAAGCCCAGAGCAACAGGAGTCAATAAGAGACTTTCTTTTGACCTCCTCCCAATGTGTTCTATATAGAAGGATTGTGCTTAGAGGAAGTGAGAGACCAGGTTCAATTCCAACCTTCATTTGAAAGAATACAAACCAGCACAGCCCAATGTCCTGATGAACACTGTAACCACCAAGCTATAAACAGCTTTACAGTAGAGGGGCATACTCCACCCATCCCATTGGATGTATTCCACTATGCAGAAAATAACTGCAGATTTACTGGGCCACAAGAGAAACAGGAAACAAGAGTAAATGCAACTGCATAGCACAGTGGGCATAGTAATCACCTAGGAGCAGGAAATCCTGTATTCTAGCTCCCATTTCTAGGACGTCTTAATGTAGAATGCACGCGGTCTTTGAAGGAGGGACCAGAACCCTGGACTCCCTATTGTCGGTCATGCTTACTCCTAGTTTTTTTGTTCCAACTACCGTATTTACTTGAATCCAAGACAAGGTTTTCAGCATGGGGGAAACCCCCTCTTGTCTTGGATTCAAATATAAGGTGGGGGGGGGAAGAGGCAGGGAGGTGCTGTGGCTTTTACTCTGGCCCTGAACCTGGGTTGGGGCCCGAATCAAACCATAGCAGCTGCCTGGCTCCCCCCTCCACCTGTCCTCTGCAGCCTCTGTCCCTCTTCCCCCCCCCCCCCATTACTGTCAGGTGAGGCTCTGGCTCCAGCTGCATTTCTTCCCAGGGCACAGAGCACTTGGAAATTACAACCCCAATAATTTAAAAGAAAACTACTGTTCTGGATTCCAGGTGCATTCTTAAATTAGAGATGATAAAGCTCAGCTATCTGTGTCCTAATCCTGACTGACTTAGGATCATAAATCCCACAGACTTTCATTGGGAATTGTGCTCCTAAATCACTTTAAGGCTTCTAAAACTCCTGATCTTAGATTCCTTGCAAGGCATCAAAAAGTCTGGCTCTCATCATTTTATGCTTCAGAATTCCCACATGCAATGGGAATATACTGTAAAGAAATGTGGTGAGGCTTTATTTCTTAATACACCTAAAGCAGTCTTGAGAGCATCAGAAGCAAGATGATATGCAAGTGCAAATATTTTTAAAGAGCTATTGTTTCAGAAAGCCAAGTGGATTTTTATCTGTGCAAACTAAAAAAATCCAAGAGCAAAGGAGAAAATTTAGGATTCTTCAGTTATTTTTTCAGATTTTGTTTACTTGAAATTTGGAGATTAACTGGCTTTGACGTTTTGGAAAAATAATGTTTTAGAAAGCTAAAATCTACTGAACAAGTGTACAACATCTTTTGTCAATCATTAAAAACATATACAGCATTTAACTTCAAAACTGTATCATTACATTTAACAATTATCTTTTCCAATTCTGTGATTACATTTGTGTGTGCAAATAGCATAAAAAGATATAATTATATGAGCTGTACATTAATGCATTAAGTTGATTAAAAAACCCAAAAAACAAACCCAAATTTCCATTCTGATAACATTAAAATCATTAACCAGAACAAGGAAGGCCATTTACAGACAAAATCTAAACCACTAATACCTATCAGCATAACACAGCAGCCCCTTAATATCATTGAATTATGTCCTGTTGTTTCTAGAAATTGAGCTTTAATCCTTAACTGTTAATTTGACTTTGGCTCTCAACTTCACTGTTCCTTTCATGCAGTTTAATGCTGTGAGAATATTTGAAGTCTTGCCTTGCTTTGTCTAAATATGCTGTAACTACAGCACATTCTTTCTTTGTGACTTAATGTTGTAATTTGAAAAGAAAATGTAAGAGTAATTACTGATGTAATAAAACATGAACACACTGTAGACAACTCTATGGAATTTTAATTAGGAAAAGTAGATTGTGTTATGATTTCCCCGTCCTCTTTTCAATAAGTTGTCTCCAAATGTACATCTCATTTTCATGGATTTAAAGTTTTCAACTTTTTTTGTCAACCCCATCTTCAGCTTTTAAAAGCATAAACATAAAGAAAATTGTGGTGTTGCTAAATATGGCAACATCCCGAGTTCAATCTTCTTACAGAAGAATGTATGTCTAAGAGCTTTCCTCTTTATTCTTTGCTCTGTGCAAATATACTAAAGCATAAATATTGGAAAGGTTGATTCTTTTTAATTTATTTGCACTTAGATCCTGCTTAGACCAAGGCCATGTCTAACCAGGCTCTGACAGTAGATTAACACTCCTGCCATACCAACATGCTTGAAAAAGAATCTTAACTTTATGCTTAAGGCACTATGTCGTCTTATGTGCATTACTATATAGAAGCACAATTTTAATAAACACAGTGTAATGTAATTTTCAGTACTCTCACTGATGATAAAGCATGGAGTATGAAACAAGAAAATTCATAGATCTGTTTATTTGTCCAAGGGAAACAAAGAGATGAATTACAATGTTTATTTCTACAAAGTGTTACTTTTACATTGCTTTGCACAGACTGCACCCTGAAAAAACCCCTTCTGATAACAGAAAAGACAGACACATACAACCCTTGTCATCCACATTTGAGAGTAGATGGAAGCACAATTTTGGCTACAGTACATGATGAAAGTCTTCCCTTACATTTAGTTCTGTTACAGCTGTTCCTAATTTACTACCAGCTATCAGTCACTAGGTTTTCATGCATTTTCTATAAGAAATGCACTCAACAATTTTTAAAAGTTTTTGTCAAGGACTTCTGCAATTCTATCAACACAGCTTTGCTCAAATCCAACTTTCAAGTAACATTAATCATCTTTTCCCATCTGTTACAGACTCTCCAAGATAATCATCATATCAAAAAGTTCAGAAGTGAGCCTTTTTTAAACAATATTTATCACTTTTTATAAAATACAAATATGATATCCCATCTTCACAACACCATGACAAAAAATTTATGGAGAGGCATAATTATAACAAATCAGCTCTGAAAATCTTTAAAATGAACTGTCTCTCCTTTTCATCCATCACTATTTTACATGTGTCTGAGAGCACCACTCAACGTATTAGGGCTTTGTCAGTGTTTTTATCATAAATCCCATTTCTAAGGTGCTCTTAACTCAACAACTTTACTGTACTCCGTATCAATATGAAGCCTGGCACATCTGTTTTTATCTCAGATGTGAATTCTCTCTCTAGATTGAAAAGGCATAGCTTTCTCATTTAAAAAAACAGGAGGAGGAAAAGAATAAGAGGTTAGGTGTCCATTAGCTGGATTTTTATAGTGGGTAACTTTGTTTCATACAACTTGCATCTCAGGATACTTAGCAGAGTTAACCTGCTAACCTACTATCTAAATATACTTTGTAATTGATGAAAGAGGAAGAGAGAGCACAGCCAAAAGCAAAGACCTAGAACCAAAATCTATTATCATTCAACTCTGACATCAGTGGGAGCTTTGTGAGCAGGGTGATGGCAGGATTGAGGGCTTACTGCTGCTTCTATTGAAGCTGAAGGATACCATGCCATTGTCTTCAATGAGACACCAGCAGGGTCCAACACACTTAGTAAGATGCCCAGCTATGCCAAGTTTGGGAGCAAAAGATGATTTTGAGGCATCACTCAATTCCCCAGGGGTCAAAATGCCCCCAGACATAAATTAGATTAATATAAGGACTATTCTACATTACACCTACTACTACAGCCCCAGAGGGACGGCTGTGCTGCGAGGACATCAGGCAGAGTAGCACAATTGCTGGCCCTGATACTCTACTTCCACTACTAGTGCTCTCCTGTGATATATATAGCAGCTACTTGGAGTGCATGAGAAAGCAACCTCAGCTGTCCCTGTAGGCAGCTTTACAGCTGCTTTTTGCTACTGCAGAAGTGCAAGGCAGACATGGGTGCAGCCAGGAAAGTAGCTCTAATTTTTTTTAAATGCAACTGCATACTTTACAAAAGAAGAGATAGTCAAATCAAATAAGGGGTAAGTATGCATTTGACTATGTAATGTATAGTAAGGACCCCCAAAAAGTATTGTAAAACTTGGCAAATGAAGTGGCCCACTAATACATCTAGCAAAAAGGGGAATATGTAGCCAGATTTTCAAACACAGGAGCCTAAAAAAAAAAGAAAGCAGCAGCAGGAAGAGAGGTCAGGGCTCTCATGCATGGCACAGGTGTGGCTCCAGCCCATGCTGCATGTGGGGAGGGAGTGGAGCTTGCTCTATCGCCAGGGCTCCAGTCCCATGCCTGCAGCTCCAGCACTCGCAAGGAAGGAAGCCCCACACTGGAGCCAGCTCTTTCCCCTGCTCTCTGCTGCGCAGGTCCCTGCACTCTGCTGGGAGTGGAGGGAACCCCTGCGGAGTCCAGTGCGGGGCTTCTCCTCTTTGAATGTAGAGCTGCAGGCATGTCGCGCGGAGCCCCTATGATATAGGCAGCCAGCGCTGCACCGGGGGCAAGAAGTGCAGCACTGTGCAGCCTGCCCAGCCACTTCTATCCCTGGGGCTCCGAGCTGCATACCTGTAGCTGCACATTTGCAGCCAGGAAGCCTCATGCTGGACTCCATGTGGAAGCAGGGTGTGGGGCTCCCTCCACTCCAGGCAGAGTGCAGGGACCTGTGCAGCAAGAAGCGGGGGAGCCAGCAGGCTCCAGTGCGAGGCTTCCCCAGCTGTGAGTGGTAGAGCTGCAGATGCGGGGAGCAGAGCCCCCATGATAGGGCGGGCTCCACTCCCTCTCCCCACGCAGCATTGGCTGGAGCTGTGCCTGCACCAAGCATGAGTGCCCTGACCTCCCTGCCTGCTGCTGCTGCCAGGCAGCAGGGGCTGCATGCCATGGAGGGAGCATGTGGGGGTCCCTACATACCCCATCCTCACACCCACACCCACACCCTGCCCAGCTAAGTCCCATGCTCCTGCTGCCCTTCTGGGGGAGGAGGAAGAGGGGAAAGAGATCCCCCCAGCATGGAACAGAGCATCCCCTGCCTTCTCCTGCTCTGGGGCCATGCAGCATTGCATGGAGCCCCCCCCGCTCCCAGCACCATGGTGGCAGGGGGAGGGGGGGAAGGGGAGGAAGAGGAAGAGTCCCCATCCAGCACCATACACAGTGCCCCTCCCCACCCTGGGAGGAGGAAGAGGGGGAAGAATCTCTCCCAGGATGGATCAGAGTCCCCCACTGCACCCTGCAGGACAACCAACCCAGCATGGCCCCATTAAGGTGAGGGAGGCAGGGAGAAGGGTTAATTCCTCCCTCCATCCCTTCCCTGAAGCCAGGGTCTGCCAGCTCCAGGGGCCACTGCTACAGGCCCCTCCCCTCTGCTCTCCAGCTGACAGGGCAGACCCTGGCTGCGGTGAGGAAAGAGGGGAAGGAGGGAATAATTACCCCTCTCCCTTTCCACATTTCCTTAATGGGGCCATGCCAGTTGGTGTCTCTGCTAGGGCTGGTTCCTGCTCCGGCTAGAGAGCAGAGGGGTGAGGTCAGCCCTGTGGCTGGAGCAGAGAGCCCCACCCAGCCCAGAGAGCATGCCAGGATGCTGGGGGAGTCTCATTTAACTTAAATCAGGAAGGGGTCTGGGACAGACATTGCATAAAGTAGTTTGAGCCAAATCAGTTAAGTCTGATACTACATTCAACCAGGTTTGTCTCAAACCAGTTTTGGCCATTTGGAAACTTGTTTCTGCGCACTGAATGTCTGTCCTTAGCCCAGAGGTCTGAAAATTTGGTGGTGGGAGAGCAATGGCACATCTCCCCTGCTGCCAAATTTCTGGATCTGTGGGGAGCCATCTGGGATAGATTCATAGATTCATAGATATTAGGGTCGGAAGGGACCTCAATAGATCATCGAGTCCGACCCCCTGCATAAGCAGGAAAGAGTGCTGGGTCTAGATGACCCCAGCTAGATGGTTATCTAACCTCCTCTTGAAGACCCCCAGGGTAGGGGAGAGCACCACCTCCCTTGGGAGCCCGTTCCAGACCTTGGCCACTCGAACTGTGAAGAAGTTCTTCCTAATGTCCAGTCTAAATCTGCTCTCTGCTAGCTTGTGACCATTATTTCTTGTAACCCCCGGGGGCGCCTTGGTGAATAAATACTCACCAATTCCCTTCTGTGCCCCCGTGATGGACTTATAGGCAGCCACAAGGTCGCCTCTCAACCTTCTCTTGCGGAGGCTGAAAAGATCCAGTTTCTCTAGTCTCTCCTCGTAGGGCTTGGTCTGCAGGCCTTTAACCATACGAGTGGCACTTCTCTGGACCCTCTCCAGGTTATCCGCATCCCTGTTGAATTGCGGCGCCCAGAATTGCACGCAGTACTCCAACTGCGGTCTGACCAGCGCCCAATAGAGGGGAAATATCACCTCCTTGGACCTATTCGTCATGCATCTGCTGATAGCAGATGGCATGATGATATCCGCTGATAGCAGATAGCATGATGATATCTGCTGATAGCAGATAGCATGGCCATGTGTGCTAGATTAGGTGCCAAAGGCAGAGGGGGTCCCCAGGGCCTGACCCTGGGATGTGGAGGGTAGGTACAGGCCCCAATCTGGCCCGCAGACCAACCCTGTGCCACTGGGCCAGAAGATTGAGCGCCACTGGTGTAAAGTAAATGCTGCAAAGCTAAAAGAAGAAAGTGGACAACCCCACCCAAAAGTACTGGAACTAACTATGTCACTGAAAGATTTCACATGTGCCTTAAGGAATCCTCGCCTGATGAAAGGGAATTATAAAATGTTTTCTTGTTAAAAGGGTGTAGGTTGTAGCCATGTTGGTCTCAGGACATAGGCAGACAACCACAGAACCTTCCTGTTAAAATGTATTTTGACAGAAAACAACTACCAAAATATTAATATAAATGTCTGAGGAATTTTACTTTTCTGAGGGAAGTTTCCCACAAGTATCCAGGCACAGGTGGGTGAACTGAGAAAGCAGTTGCAGCATTACACAGAGGCCCACAGGTCTCCTAATCACTGCAGTGGAGCTGGCAAGAGGTCAGTGTGTGTGGTCTCACCTGATTCCTACTAACCTTTATGTTCTGTGGTCCTGAACAGGTTGATAAGTAGGGTGGTTTCTGTAGGCCTACCAAAGACAAGTTAAGGGGATGTCACAGGATCAGTACTTAGTGGCTCAAATTCTTCAAACGAGTATGGAGGGACTTTGTCAAATACAAACAGCCACAGCCAACTGTCCTGGTAGGGGGTCTGATTATGTGCCTCCTCATATCCTTCTTATATTTTGTGCACAGCATGAGGGTGAATTTCATTGCAAGTGTTACAGGGCTCATCCACAGAAAAAGGAATGCAGGAAAAAACATTCGGAAGTGTAATGAGCCTGAATGTAACCCATGTAACTACAGAAGAAGCTTGCCCCTGAGCCTCAAAACCAGGAGAAAAGGTTTTATCTTAGATGGAGGCAAAGAAAGAACCATGTTCTTAGTGATAAATGCAGTCTCCAGAAGCACCTTGTCTTTTTCTACCTGTTTATTTTTCAGTGATCAGTTTTTGAAGGACAGCAGATTTGCCTTAAGTTTCCTATACACAGTATCTGATATTGAAGTGTGATTTTGCACAGACTTTCCCTGTTGAGTTTTTCCTTTGAGAAAACAATTGGCATTACTAATTACAAATATAGCATTACTATATCTATTCTACGTATTGCTGTCCTCCCATAGCAGAGAGAAAGATATATTCACATTTAATACTGGCTAACAATATGAAATGTATATATTATTTCCTTGAGTATTAAAGACCTAAAAATGTAGAAGGATGTTAATAATATACTAAATTGCAAACATGATATTCTTTGCTGAACACTTGGAAGTACCAGAAAAAAAAAGCAAGACATATTCAAAATATATGGAATGCTCACTGAGAGTCATTATCTTCTCATTTTTCTTGCTCTTTCATAACAAACTCTCTCTTCTGCAGTGGGATTTTTAGTACAATTCCAAGAGAATTGTAAAGGGTTACATTTAAGTATAAATCATGTTTTTATAAATTCCAAACCTATGTTACTAACAAGATGCTAGACTACTAAATCTGGTATTTTTAAACTAACCTGTACTTCTTGTTTGCTCCTTGTACTGTGGATTTACCCTTCACAGTCCTTCTATATCAGACAATGAAGCTTCGCCAGACGGCCCTCATGTACTAACACTATGCCACTGTGTTTGAAATCCAAACACCCAAGAGAAATGTTAGTTAGTATGTATGTTCTGTAGCTACTTCCCATCACTTTTAAAAATTATCTAACTTCACCAAAAAATAAAATGGGCATTAGTCCTTTAAGAATCCAGTGTTTGATTACATTCAATACATAGTTTGCACGTCCCTTATGCATTCAGGACTGTGGCAGAAGGCCACCTATGTTTCTACTCAAAAACTCTGCTTTGTGACAATTTGATTAAGATGGGCCCTGCAGAGGGTACACACCTTACCCTATCTCTTTAGGCAACCTGAGCTGGATACATTCCTGAGGGAGTGGGGAAACCTGCTCCCTCTGCCTACATGACTGGCATCACATACCTGGGTGAGGGGCATGGGCTTCCTGGGGAGCTAGGAACTGCCAATCTGCCCAGCAACTAGCGATGCATTTTAAATTGGTAGCTGACAGCCAACCGGTGCTTGCCTCCATTGGACCAGGTAAATGAGGTAATAAGGGCTATATAAGTTAAGGACTGCCCAGGAGGAGGGGGCAGCAGCTATGAAGAAGACTCAGAGAGAGAGAAGAGCTGGACCATCTGAAACTTGCTCTCTCTCAAGACTCATGATCAAGGAACTGCCTGCCTCCAGAGGGAATCTCCACCTGCCTCTGGATGATACTTGTGAGTAAGCTACCTGAGATCCAACTAGATATATAGTTTGCAGTAACTCAGATGCATGATCAAAGGCTACCCAGTCATGCCAGTTTGCTCTATGGTATTTCTTTGATATTGCTCTACCCTATACCCTATTCCAACCCTACCCCTTGTAACCAATAAAGTTCTCCATTGTACCTAGTGTGGGAGACTTATTGGGAGTGGGTCTACATTATGCCTTGGGGTCCCCTTGGTTTGGCTGACTAAGGGAGACCACTACTTGTGCTTCCGACTGAAGGAAGCATCCCAAGTCCTTGAAGTGAATCAAGTACCCTCGAGGGCTACCAGGCCTGTGTTTCCCAGGGTTCACAGAGCCAGAATCAAACCCATCCCTGGATGGTGGCAGTGTTACCCCCAGGCTAGCGGGTATGCTCCAGGAAGGGGGTCGGCCAGACATCAGGCACCCCCAGGGAGGCACTTGGAGCCTGGAAGGTGGTCGGGCGCAGTGAGGTGGGTGACTCAATGCAGGAGCGCCCCGTACTGGCCTGCCACAAGGACAATACCTCTCTTCCAGAATACAGCCAAGCAGGAGTGGATACAGGATTTCCCAAAGGGGGATGCAGGAGCAGCAACTCACACTGAAGGGTTGGCTTCACCCCCTGCTCCCAGCCTCCTCCACCCCCACTAACAAGGACAGACTGTAAGTCCCTAAAGCAGGTGAGAACTCCCCCTTCCTGCTCAGAGGCAGATCCCTTTCCTCCTCTTCCCACCTGCACCCCGTCCCTCCCCAACTTCCCTGCCTACTGCTGCTATTTTCTCCACTTCTGTAGGACAAGGAAACTCCAGAGCTAGCTGGGCTAGGCTCAGCTTGGGAAGGGGTCAGTGGCACTAGCATGGTGGCAGAGTAGTTCTCCCCACCCTGCCAGCTGATGCGGGGAAAAGGGAAGCCCTGTCTGTCAGCGCTCCTGTCATCCCCATCCCCAGCTCAGTCCAGCCCCAACCTCTGGGACGGAGGAACCATGCCTTTGAGCAGAAAGGATGAGGGAGGGAGGATTTTCACATGTGTTAGAGACTTTAAAAAGTCCCTAGAAGCTCCTGTGGTGCATTGCAAAAGCACTTCCAACCTTGGCCCACTTCACTACTTCCATGTGGGCATGGGGATGGTTCTCACATAGCTGAACTCCATGCTGCACATACACTTTGTATGGCCCATCAGAATCCTACCCAGCTCCTTCCCAAAGGAACCACATCAGTTCTGCTGCAAGTCTCTGAACTCGTGAAAAAGAAATAAGATTTGCTATTTAGGATCCCAAGGGAGAATCTGGCTCTTATTTTACAATTGCATTGTGCAGCCATTTGGAGATTTTTAAGGATAATCTGATAACTCTTAGTTAGGACTAACTCTTAGGACTTTCTGAACTGAAAATATTTGCCTTTCCAGCTAATAGGAAGCTTCAGTAATTTACTTGGTCTTAAGGCACTTAGCATTAACTGAGAACAAAACAGTAATGACTAATGGAGACACATTGCTTAGGGATGAAGTGAGGCAGTCTGGTGCTTTGTCTCACCTTGAAAGTGGCTTTTGTGCTGTCACATCAGCTTATATCAGCACTGAACCGCCACTGATTTGATCATAATTGTCCTAATTAGAAGTTAAATTAATGCACTGAGTTTCTTAATAATCAATGCTACCTCTGCAACAAGGTATTTCACAGAGTGCAGTACTGGGCAAGGCAGGTTGGACTAGTACAGGGGGTCAGTAAAAAAAGAAAACCATTTGTATCCAAGTGTTCTATAGGTTTCCAGACACATCAATAGGTCATAACACCTCACAATTTACACTTATGTTTCAGATTAAAAGGCAAAACCTAAGGAATCGTATCGAGAAGATGTTGACAAAAATTAGTATCTATCACAGCAAAGGCTGGTTTCCACAGTAGTCAAGAGAAGCACGATTGGGCCCCTTACAAGAAGCCCAGTTTACATTCTGGGTCTTTCAACAAAGATTCATGATAGGGACCTACCTAATTCACGACAGAAGTGGGGTGCACTGCCGCTCCTTTAATCTTGCAGGTTTAACTACAATGCGAATTAACTGCAGTCAACTGTATCAAACTGTATTAACATGCTATTAGCATTAGCAGTTAGTCCGAACACCTATCCCATCATTTATAACTTTCCTAAACTCAATTGATAGGCTTAGAAAAAAAGTCCAAACTAACCTCTTCTCATTTGGGTTTTTAAACGAGGAGGAAAAACTACACAAAATGTGTAGAAACATTTAGTAAATAATTAAAAACACATTTTAGTTGTTAAAATCCCACATATAGATAAAATTCAGGACAAAGGAAAAAGTGACCTATGCCATATACACTCCTCTGAGTTCTGATGGTGTCTCACACCATCTGGGGATGGACTCACAGCTGGTGTAAACTGCCAGCTCCAACTCTGACACTATACTTCAGCTGAGGATTTGCTCATGTGCTCTATTTCCACAATAACCAGGATGTTATCAGTGCTCCTTTATTTGTGTGTAAGCTATTACATATCAAATGGCAAGAGTTTATGTAGGATAACTCTGTATCTTGGGTACAAAATAAGGCCAGAGGGCAAACACCTTCAAATATCCAATACATTTGGGCACTGAATAATAGCTGCACTTCTTTTTGCTGACTCCTTTTGTCATTTAACTAACAAGCACTGACCTTTGTCCAGAGTCAGCTGAATTTGATCTTAGATAATTCTTATTTTATAAAAGCTTATGTAACACAGATAGCTGTAAAATATTCTCCTCTATCTTTTACTTCTCTGTCCAAATTCTGTCATCCTTATTGAAGCCAACTACCAAGCCCACAGAAATTTTGTTCAATTCAGGAGCACAATTAAGGAGAATCTGACCCTTTTCTTTAAAAAAAAAAAGAAAATAATAAATGCACAATATTCTGAGTTGACTGATACAGGCAGAGGTAGCAACAGACTTCACTTCACTTCACAAAAGCACTTCAAGAGCTTACAGATGGAAATAGTGCCAAGCCCGGACTGCCGGCTGTTTGCAAATGTGTCAGCAAGCTGGAAAACAGCACTAAGTACCATTTTCGCTCTCTGTTGCATCCTCTGTAATGCAGACTGAATGTTACCACTCACTGCCCAAAGGTGCTGATAAAAACTTTAAACAAGGATAATTAAAATGCAATGAACTAGTTTTATGATTTGTTAAACTGAGAAATAAGTGACTGCTATGGTAGCTCAAAAGCAAATGCAATATTGCAAACATTCAGATGACTGTAATTCTCTAAAATTAATGCATATGTATATAAATATATTCACTCAGTGTAATTCACTGTGTTGCTGAATTTTGCCTTTTTCTTCCCCTCAAAAGTTTGGTCTAAATATTATAATTTTTTCCACTTTTCAATATATTGACTTTATGACTATTTTAATGAATCTATGAGCTTTGAGAAGCACAGATTAATTGTATATCTTCAAACATGGAGGCAGTGCCATAAAAGAAGCCCAGTTCCTACTCTGTTACCAAACTACACCCTGCTGAGACTTGTCACCATAAAGACTCCCCCAACAAGGTTATCTTAGAATAAAGTCTCCCCCTTGTGGATCTATTACATAACAAAGGCTCCATCAAAACACTGCATAACAAAGCCTCTGCTCCTAGGCTGATCTGTGAAATCTGCCAAAAGCTCACTTCAGCACATGCCCTTTCCCAGGAGGCTTGACCTCTCCTGAAAGGAAAAAGAGATATTCTATTCTAACAACACATTATTTTGTGATTTTAAAAAATAGAATAAACCAAATTCCTAAAACAAATTATCTTTCTCTCTATTACCACATTTGAATTAAGTTTTTCAGCCATGAATGTTTAGTTTGATGGTCACAAGCGCGATTCAGGCCAAATTGTTGTTTCCTATTTAATTAGGAATTTCAGATGTTCTATCTGACACTTATGGCACTAAGTAAATATAAAGGGGTAAAGTAACTTTTTTCTCCCTGTCCTTGAAAAAAGTTTCTCTTATTTACATAAAGTAATTATGTCCTAGACAATTCCTTATATCTGAGGGATTATGGAGCTATATAACTATTTGCAGAATGATTCCTCTTCAAGCTCTTGATTAACTGTACTGTTCTCTGACATTTTATTATTATGATCCATTAAAATGATCATGCTGGTCATAATGTGCTCTGAAAGGGCCCAGACTTGGGCCAAAGCATGGAGACATTTTATACACAAGATTTTTTTTTTTAAGGGTAGACCAACACCAATCAAAGTCTTTGATGGCTTGTGATGTTTTTCAATTATATCTGTGACAAAATCCTCACACTTTATTCATGGTATCAACTGCTGAGTCAACACTCGGGTAAAGGATCCTTACCACTATCCAGAGGCATGTTCTCACATTCATTTCAGAATAAGATGGTTAAATATTTATTTCTGGAAAGTTTCATAATACTGCTAGACTTTGTTACATTCATTGCTTCTCTCCTATCTCTATGCAGTAATTGCTTGTAAAACATTAGCATTAATTGTAATTTATTGCTAACACTGTACTTCTCACTTGAATAAATGAGTAAAAAAATATTATATCCCTTTGTTTGATGACTAGAGAGAAAGACCAACAAAGCTTGTTTCTCTTCTGAAAAAGTGGTTAACTTCCATTAAAACTAGGGATGCAGGATGACACAGAAAGAAGTCATAAAAGCTACTGGGTTAGATAACATGGGAGACTGTTTTCTTTCTAACCATAGAAAGGATACTGCATTTACAGAGACAGTGCAAGCTTCCCTGTGCTGGCTTGTCAACGTGTCTCAGTTTTGCTCTGAAGTGGCAGCTTCTAAGAGGAGAAAGAGCAAGTACTATTCTCTGTGTCCCCTCAGTCCTTGACCTCTCAGCAGCAACTTTTAACAATCTGTGGGTTTTGGATAGATTGTGATTATATTTTTACAGTATGTACATCTAGCCACTGGGAACTAAAGTGAGACCACCTACACATTTCATAGTCATTAAATGGTAAAGATTTTCAACTGTTGGAGGTCTAGGATACTACACATGAAATGCTGGGAACCATTCAGACCTTTTATATATATAATTTTTTTTTAGCTCAGTTCAGTAAAATATATTTTGCCACTTCTGAAGTGCAGGAGGCTGCTGAAACTGAGAACATTGGTTCTAATATCTATCTGCTGGCTGATTCAAGAAAATTGAGTTGGTTTGCAAAAAACTAAACAGCAAAGGATAAGAAGCAAAGGATAGGCGATAAGAGTTTTTCGCAAGAATCACCTCAATTTGGTAAATTAGAAAAATGAGAAAACAAAATAAATGAGAAAAGTTAGGTATAATATGAGCTGTGTGTGCTCATCTTGTTAGCAGACCTAGGACCACAATTCATTCTGCATATAAAAAGTAGTGTAGGTGATATTTAAAACATAGTGCCATTCTGTTCAACAATATTCAAGTCTTGACTTCCAGGAAAATATTATCTTCAAGAATAAGACAATTTGTTTCAGTACCTGTTGCCTGCCAAGCACTGGACTACTACTACTATTAATGACACATAGTGTATCACATTTTACTAGGCTGGATAATTTGCAATATTTATCCCTGAAGAGAAATGCCAAAACAACCTCTACATGTGCCAATATAATTCTTTTCTGGTTCTTATTAATAAACTTAGTATTTATATAGCCTCTGTACATGTATATGTATATACATCATAATGCAAGTCACACATAGGCACTATACAAACAACAAACTCAGTAAACCAAAACATGCGAGACAGAAACACAAAGTCAAAATATTTTAGCTTCCAGATTTAAAACTGGTTTCTATCCTTTTGTCTCTTATTGCTCAATTGTTATGCAGCACTGTCTGCTGAACACAACACACACACAAAAAATGTAAAGTATATACTTCAGTTCGAGCATTTAGAATGGCAGATCCAGACTCCATATGGAAAATGAAGGAAACTAAATTGTGGAAATTTGCTAGCCAGTCTATCTGAAACATCACCTTCTTTCTCACCATTTCAAACCTCTCACTATTGTATACACTCATTCAGTCTCATTAACGGCGCTCTGTCTTTTACAGCATCATATCTGAGCTTCTCATCCTCAACCCTACATAATTTTACCCCTTCTGTTGTCATGCTGTCAATTCTCCTTTCATGGTCTCTTCCTATCACTCTTTTCATCTTCCTAATTTCTTTCTCTTGTACTCTGGACTTTTCTACTGTCCCTCAGGTTGCCTCCTATGCTTAGAACAGTTTCCTGTATCCTATCTACAGCACCCTCTCTCTCTTTCTAACAATCTTTCCTTCCAACTTGCTCTCAACATCAATAGTCCACCCATCCTTGCTTACCTACACTATTGTTCCCTAGCTCAACAAATGAGAAAAGATAAACATGATGTCATCTGCATATTTAAACCCATGTAACTCCATATAAATTGTAATAATAAATTAAATAAAATGGCCAGATCACAGTGGTATCCCTCCCTCTGTGCAGAGCAAATGTTCACACAGACTTCATGGCATAGCTCTCCATTATTTCACGGGGCATGGAGAAGATGGAGGCAGGGACATGCTAGCATCATGGAAGTTACCTGGAAAAATTAATACAACTTCAGTGAAGGCCTAAGCTGCTACTTACTGCAATGAAACTCATGAACAGAAAGTATCTTTAGGTTTTGAGATACATTATCAGCAAACCAGAGGAGCAGCTGTTATCCGAATACAGTGTAATACTGAGTCTGAAGAGCAATGTGCAGTTTTGGTTCTGGCATTGCTGTCCAGTATTAGGAATATTGCTGGGTCAGGAGAACCAGTGACAGGGATTAGGGCTTGCTCAGACCCAGCCTGCCACTTTAATATTACTATTTACAAAGACTGTGGTCACTTAAACCTGTTCCCAAATCAACCCTGTTTATTTCACCTGCCGCAGTCCCGTCAAACAGAAAGAAGACTTACTTAGCTATAAGAAAACACAAACCCCATGCCAAATACCAGCCATATCTACAGGTGAGATGGAGACATCCACGGGGAAGTTGAAGCAATAAACTATCCAGCTACTGATTCTCCACACTTCCAGAGGCTACCACTTCACCTGCTGCTGCTGCTGGCTCTGCTCCCTCTGGCTTCCACTGACACGGATGCTGTTGTTATACAAGGGCCACGTCCAGTCCTCTTTGAATGAGGGCCACTAGGGTCCATGCTCCTTTGTGACGAGTAACACAGTCCTGCCTTTCAAACATTCACGAAGTGTAAGGCCAGAAGGGACCATTAGACCACCTGTCTGTTACAGGCACACGAAACCAGCTATATTGAGCCCAATAACTTGTCACTGATTATAACGTATCATTCAAATTTCTCATTCGAAACTGTTTGGTTTCCAAACAGGAAACCCGTGTGTACCCTCCTACCCCGCTCAGATGTTTGGCACCAATGTCTGTCCTTTGCGAGGGATGTTCACACGTGACCATCTGAAATAATGGATCCCTCATTCTGTTCACCCCTATCTGAGGGCACTGGAGATTGAAAACCTGGGGAAACAGGCTACCAGGCAGACCACCCTGGGATTACATCTTCGCACCTCAAGATAAGGGATGCCAGTCTGTCTGCTTGAGCTTAACGAGCAAAGTCAGTGCTGCTGAGGTGAAAGGGCAACAAGGTATGAAATGAAAGAAGTGCCCCAGAAGTGCCTTTTGTGATGAAGATGCTGGTCCACAACTTCCCTCTGGCACGGAGAACATCCTTCAGCAAAGGAGATGCTCTCCAGCCCAGGAGGACAGGGCTTTCTCAGCTTTCCCGGAGACAGCCGGCTCCACTCCCACACCGGGGACACCGGGGACACCACAGATGACTTTCTGCTCTAAGTTTGAGCCCATTTCTTTGACTTGGCATAACCACGTTCCCACACAAAAGACAAGACCCAAGCCTATTCCTCTGCACCCGCTTGCTGCCCCTGCCAGGGACCGGGCGAACAAAAAGCACCCTTTGCTCGAAGCGCCCGAAGACACGGAGGCATTTGTCTGGTGCTAAGCTGCTGAGCCTGGCACGAAAGCAGAGCGGAGGAGGAGCAGCAGAGCACCGGTGAAACACCTGCCACCCCCCGGGCCGGGACTCACCTTGTGGGCCAGGACACTGATGTAGCCATCGAGGAGCCCCGTCCCCGCGGGCAGCGCCGGGCGCCGCGGGCCACTGCCCAGCTCCGGCTGCTGCTGCTGCAGCTTCTCCGGCTCGCCCGAGGCCGCCACCGCCACCTGCTGCCGCCGCCCGCCCGGCTCCTTCTGGCCGCCGCCGCCGATGCTGCTGTAGACGAGCAGGACGCTGGTGCACATGGTGGTGAGCGCCAAGCACACCGCCAGCCCGTGGCGCTGCAAGGGGGACACACAGCGCTGGGACCCGCCCGAGCCCCCCGCCCCGCATCCCCCCGCGGCGAGGAGCGGGCTCCCCTGCCCCGGGGACGCTCCCGCCCGCCCGGGGCGGCACGAGGACCAGCAAAGCGGGGGCAAAGTTGCTCCCCCTCCGCGGCCGCCCGGCGCGAGCGGGGTGCGCTGGGCTGGGACGTGCGCCCGGGCCGGTTCCGGCCGCTCGCTCCCTCCCTCCCTCCCTCCCTCACTCACCACCAGGGTCTTCATGTCGCGCTCCCGGGTGTCGCCAGCCCTCAAGCTCGCGCCGCCGGGGCCGCTTCTCCCCCGCGGCTCCCCATGGCGGGCGCGCGGGGCGCGGGGCGCGGACGAGCGTGGCTGTCGGGGCAACGCGGCCGTCTGTCTGCGGCGGAGATTAGAGACGGAATTAAAACTGGACCCTCTTAGTCTGAGCGAGACACACGGCAGCCGCCTGCCACTGCCTGCTGGGTCCTAAACGACTCGGCTTCCCTCCTCCTCCTCCGCTCCGCCGCCGCCAGCCCAGAGGCGGCTTCAGGGGCTGCAGAAGTGAAGTTGTGTGCGCCGTCGGGTCCTGCTGCGCCCTGCGGGCAGAGGGGCGCGTTTCCCCACCTTGAAACGAAACGGGAGAGAGGCTTTCACAGCTGCCGGCTCCTGGTCCACGTTTGCTTTCCCAACTCCCCCCGCCCTTGTGTGACACCAGCTTGGTTTTCTTTTTTGTTTAATCCTGCTTTTAGCACCGAGGCACAGTCTCCACCTTCCGTGATTTCTGTTTGTCCTAGTGGAAAATTCATCACTCTCCAAGCATGGATTGGGTTTTGTGAGGCTTGTGGTTTTCAGGCAACAATCTTTCATCTAAATTATGTTCAGGGGGGTTTTTTTGTGTTTTCTTTTTGCCAAAAAACGTAGCACCCACCCTGCCTCAGACTGTTTTAACTGGGCTCTTTAGATCCTGGTGCTTCCCCTGTAATGCTTACTCTCTTCTGGTCCCTCGTTTAAACGTGCTGCTCTCATTTTGAAGCAGACCCGTAGTTTCTTGTAGTCTTGCCCCTAATGCCATCTTTCTGGGAGCTGAACATAAAATATATATATATATATATTTCCACTCTCATTTGATAAGCAGCCCCCTGGAGTCTTTCCTTATTTCTTCTTTTGGTTTTACTGTATTAATGGTGCATAGGTCAATTGTGAAAACTTTAATAGCCACTTAAATTGCATGCGTTTCTTGCTCCAGGTATTTCACATGTATATATGTGCCCCTTCAAAGCAGCCCATTTTAAGGTTGGTTTCTTATGACGTTATTAAAATGACAGCATAGCATTTTTGCAAAATAAGGTATATCTTAATTATGAACCTATTTCTCTTGGAACTAGTCTTCAAAAATAATAGTTTTAATCTATGGCTTCACATCTAACCTATAGCAATATAACATTAAAGATTACATTAAGGAGAAAATGATCAGCAAGTTAACTCAACCATGATCACAATAGCATCTTTCTCAAGGCTGGAATTGTCACTGAAATTCATTTTTCATATTTACTAACTCATTGGTAGAGTATCAGTGGAACAAATACCATCCCTAGCTATGGCGCAGCATGCAGCATCTAATGCCTTTTAAGAAAGTAGAAATTATTAGCAGAAACAATGTATGCCACATCAGTGGATAGGGCAGTAAACATGCTTTATCATTTAAAAGAAGATTGTTGGTATTGCAGGCATAGTTGCTATTTATTCAATTTGTGGTTTAGGTTGAATAGTACCAGTTGTTAAGACAGGGGAAGCAGTATAAAAAGAATCTTATCAGGTCTTGGTAATTCTTTATTATGCGGTTGCACTTGACACTCAAATTAGTGAAACAAAGGGCCAACTTGATGAATCATTGAAAGCAAATTATCTGTGGCTCTCCAAGGCTTCCTGCAATAGACTACAAAAGGCAGCTCATGCATTTTACAGTGCTGTTTCTCAGCTATCAGCAAGCAGGTTTCTGGTGACTGACACCGCTCCTCTAAAATATTTTGCCATGCCAAACTGAAGTATCATATTTGTGATTTAGGCTCAAGGCTGTATGTTAGACATCTGTTACACAGTATGTCTGACCAAATTCATTAAGCTTATGTCTTTTTGGGTAGTTTGGGCTGGTTGCTAAATCTATTGATAAAGTAGGCAGGTTAGATTTTCTAATTTAATGCTGAGCTTGCCTTGAATAATGTCCAATTTTCTGATTCTCAGGTATTTAATTAGATTGCCATGATGGTCATGGACATTATTCTTGGCAGTCAAATACATAGTGAAATAAATAGAGGAGTGAAATGTAAATTCTACAGAGGTTTTTATGTTTAAGCATGGGAACTTTATAAGGCAACTGGAAAACAGCCCAGCTATTTAATTTCATTTTAAGTTCACATAAATTAGTAGTTTCAACTTTGTGGGTTTTCATACTTACAAGCGTGTATTTGTGCTTACATGTGCGTGAATGTATATTTATTCTCATACATATTATATATAATAATTAGACTTGCAAGAAGTAGAAGAATACAGACTGAATTCATGAACACTTCATCAACTTGGAAACAAGTCAATAAAGCATATTTTAAAGTTCATTGGATTTGACTGATTCAATGAAAAGTGAATCATATAGCCATAATTTCTTTTTAAAATGCCAGGGATACTGAAATGGATTTCCAACTACATATTCAAAATTCTGCCTTGGTGCTCTGTTTACATGAAGCATTGCAGCAACTGTGTCCTATCAATCAACAATCTTGTTTGCTGCTTTTGGATGACACGCTTCACCACAGTCTATGTCAGTTGAAGACTTGAGACCAGTGTCATCTATATCGATTTTCTTTTTTCTTTTTTTTTCTTTTTGTAGCCCTAGATACTTTCCTCTGGCTGGGATTCTCCTTGTGTATTTATATATAGCCCCCATCACTATGGTATCTATGGGGTTAAAGTCGAAACAGTAGTGTGAGCTCTCACCATAGGAGAGAAAGAAGAGCTATGGCTAAGCAGTACCTGAGTGAGGTGAGGAGATTTCCTGCTGCTTTAGCAGAGGAGGAAGCTGGGTACACTGCTCTCTTACCTCCTTCAATTTTACTTTAACCCCAGGTGGTATCTGAAAGAGATGTAAAGAACCGCACAAGGGTCTGACCTGCATGCAGCAGTTGCAGGGAGTATAGGGGAGGAAAATGTCAGAAGAAAACAGATGGAGTGAGAAATACATGAAAGTAGCAGTGGCACAGACAAAAGCAAACTTCTCAGAACTGGTAGCAGATTTGGAACACCAGAGATCTTTCTCTGATCCCTAAATTAACTTTTGCTTAGCTGCCTGGACTGAATGGCTTCACTACTGTTTATATTTGTTACCTAGCTGGCATTCCAGAGGCCACAGGGGCTGCTCACTAGTTGGAGAGCCTTTTTCCTTTCTTCTCCTCCTCCAGTGCATCTCTGGAGCTGAAATCCTTTGACTTACACAGGCTGAGTGCAGATTGGGGGCTGGGCAATGCTGGTATGTCTGTGCTCAGAAGCACAGGTACATGTGCATGGAGTGAGGCCGTGACACTGCCATCATACACACTGGCTTATACCTTTGTGGCAGCAATGGCAAGAGCATGTAAGTGCAGCAAATACCACTTATGATCATGCAGCCTACTCCATCCCTTCCCCAGTCCCCTGGAGACATTCTGTTTGCGTCTGCTGACATCCCCAAATCACCGCTGCACAGATGCCACAGCTGCTCACGCTTCCCTCCATGTCCTTAACGCTCTAACCTTAAATCTTTAATTATTTTGTGACTGTCAGTGATGCTCTTTGATACCAAAGTGGCTCCTTTGCTGTAAAATAATAAGCATTGTTGATTGTGATGATGGAGAGTCATTCTGACTGCTCTGTGCCCAACTTTAAAGGGTGGCAAGAAAACTGTAGTCAAGTACACAAGAGACAGAGGATCAAAAAGGAAGGTGTCTGGTGTGGTACAAAATAATCAATAGTAGGGGAGATCACTAAGGCAACCTGGAGGAGGGCTGTACACAGCTTTATATAGTTCTACCATGCATTCTCTATAGGCCATGTACTTGCAGAAATAGTGCTAGTAGTAGTACTAGTAGTTTTTAAAAATTGTCCCAAGACTGTTTTTCATATAGGTGCCTTACTTACTATGGTTATTTGTGGCTAAGAATGAGAGAAAAATATATTACAAACAAGGTAATTAATATATATCTAAAAATCCAGAATATATTTTTAGAAGTTTGCTGTTTTGAACCTTTTGAGGGCGAGAAGCAAGTTCTATAAAAGCTGTAATTCTTCCCTCTCTGGAGGTAAAAGCCCCACTGAGATCAATCCTACATTCCTTATTGAGTTGACTGGGGCTAGGACCTCATGCCAAGAGTACAAAGCTCCCATTTCTAGTTTTATGGGTTCTTGCGATCTCATACCTTAAGCTTGTCAGTACTATAAAAAAGAATACTGCCTGTCCTGGGCCTCAGGTCAGTGAAAATTTGCAGGGCAATTGGGAATTCTACATTTCAGGAGGGAAGAAAAAAACCTTTTTCTGACAACTTGATTAAAAAAGTGTGGCTATTTGAAGGCACTAGGGCACTAGAGTACACTGGGGGGACTGTATGGATTAATAGGCAGAGAGGCAGTCCAAGAAACATAATAAATACAATCCATCACATTGGTATCACTTCCACATATATTTTATTATTTATGCATATATGAAATTTTAACATTTTTTCTAGGAAGAAAGGGCCGGTTGGAACCAGTTTTACATTGCAAACACAACCAATAGGTAATATGCACTAGCCAGCATGGTAATGAGCTCATGCTATAGATTTTTCAAACTGCCCAGTGATTCATGAAATGCTTTTCAAAATTGGAAATGTGCATTGAGGATTGGTCAAAAAAAGAGGAGAAACAATATTATAGATCAGTCAATACTATCCTGCTTTTATGAAATCAGCTGGCTTTGAACTTCTGGCAGAAGCAAGCTGTGATAGATGCAAAAAAAATGAAATATTGCATGGAAATAGAAGTGCAAATGAAAACACAGGGAAAAAGCACCAAGATAAGATCTGCTGAGTCTGCTGTTTTATTCATTTCTATTTCTTGGTTTTCTCCCTAGTTGGAAAAGCATAAATAAAGGTATTGGATATTTTAGAACCAATATTTCTAGCACTAGGGGAGGGATTCACCAGCGTTGAGGCCACATGCGAAATAACTGGGCTCAGTTCTGGTCACCTTTAAAGAAAGGTGTTCTAGAAGTAGACAAACCACAACACAAGATAACCAAAATAGTACAGAGACTTCAGTAATAAGATCAGATAAATTGTTACAGATACCAGGCTTATAGTTTGGATATGAAGAAATTAAGTCCAGACATCAATTAGATATAGTGCACAGTTAGCTACTAGTAACCATATCCAGTACTTTTCCAAAGAATAAAACTGATGACCCACGCCACTCCAAAACCTTTTTGTGCTCCTATTTACTGGAAAAATAAGTGATAGAAGAAATATATTATTTTTATACAGAGAGAAGATTCATTTAGTACATGGAATAAAGGAACTAAGAAAATCATTTTAAGTCCTACCTATAAGTTTTAAGAGCAAATGTTTACCAACTATTCTGGGGGCACTTTTATTATAATATACAAGGACTTTTAACTTCCAATAGATTGCAGCATGCAAGGTATATACACTTTCTCTTCCTTTGCATAGAAATGTTGCACCAGTATGAAGTCCAAGGCTAGGTACAGACATTCACAAAGTCTGAGGCAGAATCAATCTAAGCTACATGGTTTTCTGTAAATGGCATAGTTTAGACTGGGAGTGAACACAACACACATTCCCCCCCAGGAGGTGGGGGGAAGAAAGAAATCTTAGACCAGGTTCTACCATTTTTAAACCAGTCTGCATGCGCTGAACTTCTGTTCTGTGACGGGTATAGGCCAGTTTCTGATCACTTATACCAGTAAAAGTGTAATGTCTGTCAATGGCCAAAGTGTTACATAGGTAGACATTAAACTTTTTTAAAATTACCTAATTAATACTCAGGAATCAAGCACAATAAAGAGTAGAAGAGGATTGAATGATAAGTAATCATTAAGGCTTGGTTTGCAGTGCTTTATATATTAGACAGTCAATAGGGAACTCTCCTGCTGTTACTTACACAAACACAAACATCACTTATAATGACAGGCTGAAAACAACTATGACAACAAGCGGATCCATTACTACAGCGCTGAAAAAAGGCAGAAGTCAGTGAATCATCACAAATCCTTGGATGTTGGACCTCTATAGCTAGTGTTCTGGTAGAAACCAGTGCACTGAACACAGGGCTTATCCAAACTGTCCTCGCTACTCATAGATAATAGCCACTGTCAAGCCCTGATAGAACATCAGAAACAATAATAAATCAGTTAATGTGCTACAAGAGAGTAACTATAGATTAATCCTATCATAGCTCTACCACACTATGTCCCTCCTACTTCCATTTTGCTAAAAAATAGCAATTCTCAGAGTCTAGGCTATGCAGTAATTGAATGTTTCATATTTCAGCTTTATAAGATGAAAAAGATAATACATTTAATTCATCAAGTGGTTAGGCTGAAATTATTTACTGGTCTTCTTTATATGTTCATAAATCTTGAATTTTATTTCTCCAGCATACTCCAAACACAGATATCCCAATGGAAGAGCCAATCCTTCAGGGTTTGGGTTAGTCTAGGCTAAATTATTCTGGAGTCAACACATCATGTGTCTGTATTCTAAACCTGCAGTAGTGTACCGTAGATTTTATTCTGCAGTAAATTTAATCTGTAGTAAGGGGTGGACTCATAGGCCACGTCTACGCAAGACACTGACTGCACAGTCAGTACTGCGCAGTCATTTAGTACTTGTATAAGCAGGTAAATAACTGTGCAGTAACCTGCGTTACTGCTCAGTAGCCCGAGACTACAGGACAGTCACATCATGTCACTTGCTCACTGTCTCAGCACAGTCAGCATCTCGTGTAGATGTGGCCATAACCCGCTTTCCCAAGCTTGCTGCTGGAGCTATTTTAGAACTTAGCCACTAGATGGTGGGAGAGCCTGTTTGCACTGAGCAAAAGGCTACTCAGGAGCGACACTAGCAAAGACAGTGGACACATGCCATCTACACTGGAATAATTTTCTACACAGTAAATTTACTTCCAGCATGTCCAGAAGTTTATTTATGCTAGAGAAAAGCATCTCCTCCAAGGTAAATACTATTCCTGGTATCTCCATTCCACTTTTTCCCCAGAGTAAAAGCAGGGCAGTCAACTCAAGCAGGACTTTGGGGGCTTAGAGGAGAGCAGAAAAAATGTTGCTGCCACAGCTGAGCAATCATGCTGATGGTACTGCACCTGCCAAAAGCCACTGCTGCTCCATTTGTCACAGCTGCCCTTAGTGTCCAGCTGTGTTGCTATACCTCTGACTGAGAATATTCCAGAGTAAATGTGTCATACCCTACAAGATTAGTTCATCACCTAAGCTGTTGGTATTACATGTATGTACTTTAAAAGGACAAACATCAAGAAAAGAATTAGGGTTGGCCAGGAGTTTGAGGATCCAGCCTTTAAATTAGCCTTTAACTTCTTTACAAAGCATTATTTGTTCAGCATTTGATCAGCCAGTGAGCTAGATCTGAAGATATAATTAGAATCATAACACAGAAAATTAGGGTTGGAAGGGGCCTCAGGAGGGCATCTAGTCCAAAGTCCTGCTCAAAGCAGGACCATCCCCAACTAGATCATCCCAGCCAGAGCTTTGTTGAGCCAGATCTTGTAACCTGATATTCTTCTGAGAAGTGCTGGGAGGTGTCCCCCTCCCTCCCCCAACCAAAGAGCGCTGGCAATCTTCTTCGTATAGCTGTATCAATCTTCCTTAAGCAAAGAATCTGCTAATTTTCTAATTTGCCTTTGAACCCTTAAATAATTTTATTTTAAGCACTTTTATTCTTTAATGTCTAAACATTAACCAATCCTTGCAAAACTCAGGTGTTTTTATCCCCACTTTGCAGAGAAGAAACTTGAGCAGGGAAGATAAGCGCCAGATTATCAGAAATGCTGTTCATTCACTACCCCAACTGAAATCTGGGATATCTAAGTATCTAGGATGTCTAAGAATCAAGCCCACATTCAAGAAGCTTATTTTGGAAATGTGCCCCTTTGTGCAAGACAAGGGAGTGTGTCAGAACCAGGATTTCAGAAGCAGGGCTTCATGACTTTCATTTGGACCACATCTCTATTTGGATTATTGCAACAGAGATAGGAAAGTTGTCAAGTGGAATTGAAGCTTCAGTGGATATGCAATGGAACAGCGTCTCTTACAGAAACATTTTCCCTGAAGCTTATTTGGCTATTAGAAACTGCCACAACTGTAATGGCCATACACTTTCAGGTATCGCAAATAACAAAACCTAGCTTCTTCTGACTCCATCTTCATACAGCCAAACACATGCACAGAGACATTTAATAGGAAATTTAGTTCATCAGTTACAGCTAGCTCTTTACAACCTTCACTGTCTTCTCATTTCCCCATATCCAGAATCACCTACCATATCAGGTAAATTTTCTCATGGAAACCATCTCCTCTGCCAAAAAATGTGGTTTGCGTAACCACGCTGGCCTATCCTTGATGCTGCTACATGTCTCCCACAAATAATTCACTACAGCAGTTTTTTAATTGGTTCCCATAACAAAATGTCATACAAGAAACAATTCAGAACTGATGCAGAAGGTGAGGCAGGGTGACACTTTAAAGATTAACTAGTTAAGAGAGGTATTATCTTTCATAGGCAAGTCTATTGGATGTGGCAAAAAATGACCTTTTTGCTGCTTTTCCAGATGGAAGGCTTGATTAGACTTCATGATGCTTAAGCTTTCTATGATTCCAAAGCTGTTTTTGGAGAAATGTTCTAAAATAAATACAATGCAATTCAATAAGGATAAGTGTAACTTAGTTAAGAATAAGTAACTACATAAATAAAAGATGGCGAACAACTGGATAGGCATTAGGTCTGCAGAAAAGACTCTGGGGATTACAGTAGATCACAAACTGAATCAGAGTCAGCCATGTCACCTTGAGGTAAAAAAAAGCAATAATCATACTGGGAATATCATATGAGTAATAATACTTCTACTCTAACCAGCGGTGGTGAGGATGCACCTGGAACACAGCATCCACTTTAGAGGTATATTAAGGGTCTTACCCCATGCACTCATCACAGGGCTCCTCGCAGGCCAGATCCAGACCTGATGGCAATGGGGCAAGTGTTAGAGATGGCAGAACAAGCAATGGTGGGTTGTACAGTGACAGGCAAACTGACAGAATACTAACAATACTAAAATGTTGAATTGTTCTCTAGCTCATCTGGGGACCAGACAATAAGCTTAAATTGCAGCACAGTTAATATTTAGGTTAGACATTAGGAATAACCTAAATAACTTTAAGGATAGTTAAGCAGTGGAACAGATTACTTCCCAGGAGGTTATAGAATTGTTATTATTAGATGCTTTTAAAAACAAATTAGAAAAAAGTATATAAGTCTCCCTGGCTGATGATAACTGTAAACCTCAATGCTTGAGGGTTGCTCTGTACTGCTTTCAAAGTCATCTTGGGAATGACAGCAGGGGTTGGGGTGCCTTCAGAGTGACTTTGTCACCTACTTTCTGGGTTCTGCACATGTAAAGCAGGTGAGTGGGGCATGCTTGAAAGTAGTGCTCCCAAGACCTCTTGTGAAAGCAGTATAATTTTTCAGCCAGTGTACTGTTAGCTGAAGGAAAGAAAGAGGAAGAGTCACCATCTATTTTAAGGTGGGTTAGTAAAAGGGAAGGATGAGGGAGTAGAAAGAGCCTGTGCAGAAAGTAGGCTGTAGTACATGGGAATGAAAAAGCAATAAACGTGGTCTTAGACATCATTACAGCGGGCCAAGAGGTCAAAAGAGGTATTTATAAAAGTATTAAGTCTGAGCTACACAACCAGAGAAGAAAAGCTCTGAGGCCTAAAGCCTGCCTTGTACTGCTGAAATTTCAGACCAGCTATTAGTGACTTAGTAAGGGTGGAAAACCCCAGTATGCTCTATGTGTGTGCATGTGCAAAAGTGTACTTGCTGACAGTGCTGCTGGAAGGAACATGGGACAAGCCAGGGCATCACACCTACACACTTAATACACAGAGAGAATTTAAGGGAAGCTTCAACTTAGCTTGAAGTCCCAGGGGCTGTCCACAACAGTGAAGGCCAAACATTCAGACCTGGGTTCTGAAATTTAGTCTCCTTGATCCATATTTAAGAATCTAAATGTAAGTGCTTTAATTTTCAAAAATGCTGAATACCCCATAGTTCTTAGTGCCTTGAAGGAAATTCAGGTTTGGATCCAAAGTGTGGCTTGAGCCCATCTCTAATTTCAGCCAAAGTAGCTTATTCTTTTTTTTTCTTGTGGGCTGGCCTTTTACTTTTCCAGTCTACTGCCATTGAGCTGTTCATAAATCTTGTAAACACTAAACAAGGCTAGCCCTCCCAGTTCAAAAAGGGAACATCATTTTTGTAAGCTAATGTTTGCTGTTTTTATGCCTTGATAGCACTAGATTATGCAAACCAGGTGCTGACAGACATATGCTTTCCAAACTTCATTGTGCTGATTGTGGCAACACTGAAACCAGACCAAAGTGTATAGGAACGTGGATTGTGCAGATCCATTTTTGTTCCTAAATGCAGGTATTAACAAATTGGCAAAGTTATTGGCCAATTGACTCAAAGCATAAGCATTAAAATAATTCATCCTGAACAACGTGTGGTTTTATTTTATGTTTAGTACAGTAGGTTCACCTGCACAAATTTGCTGTGCTTATTTAATATCCTCTTTAAGATGAAAAATGATACCAGCCCTGTAGTAATAGCATCTTTTGACGCTGAGAAAGCATTTCAGTGGATTGAATGGCAGCTTCTCTTTACTATGATGGAAATTTTAAAATTTGCCATAAATGTATTGCATCAGTTACACTGTTCTGAGCAAGGCTGCAATATTTTCTCCGTTTTGACTTTTGAGAGGACCAGTCAAGGGTGCCCACTTTCAATGATATTTTTGCTAATGTAAGCAAGCCAATCTTTACAAGACTAAGTGGGAAGGCTAAAATAGCAGGCTGTATTGCTGAGAGCTCACATTCCCCTAGCTGCCTTTGCACAGTGTGATGTAATACTTTATTGTATGTTAGCTGCCTTCTGGAGTTGGAGTCTCAAAGCCAGATTCTGGAGATAACAGCAGATCTGAGACAACTCTTGAGGTATACAGTGAGTAAGTGCTTGGTTCTGAGATCCTGGAGTTGGAAAGAGGAGAGTTTTAGAGGTTCCCACACAGTACAGCTCCTGGTCCTCAGGGTTTTCATCCTGGGCTGTGCAGGTGGGAGGGTGCTTTCCTTTCCTAAGTGAAGGAAAGCACAGATTCACGTTTTTAAAGCAGAAGAAATTCTCTGTGAGAGCACTGCTACATTACAGTCACTGTGAGTGACAGCCCACCCCTTATGTCAGGTACGCCTTGGTGGGAGGCGGTGCAGGGTCCCTCTGAATTATTTGTGGGGCTGTGTGGTTTCCTCTCCCTAGCTGTCCTGGAGCTGTCAGGCAGGGGAGGCTTCTACTTTTACAGACTGACACATTTAATGTGAATAAAAGTGAAAGATTAGTAACACTGACTTGAGCCAGGCATAATGTGGGTAGACATTGTTCAGTCTTCCTCCACATACAGTGAGTGCACCTAAATCCTTCTCTGTAACATTGCAGCCATTTTGCTCCCGGTTCCCAGTAAACACATCCTTAGCATAATCCTTTCTTTCCTCACTTCACCATTTTTTCATTGCTCTTCCTTGCATAGGTCAGGCAGGAGGGCTAGACATTAAAGTGCTCATGGGGACCGTGGGCAGAAACCTTCCACCCCCAGTTCACTCAGCTACTTGTTCCATGACCTCCATTCCAGTTAGAGGACTGGAAAGGTGGCAGCAGTCCTACTGGAAACAGGTGATATGGGTAGAGCACCAGTGTAGTAGTGAAAGGTCCCTGATAAAACGAAACAAAAACCAACTGGTTCTACCATTCATTGCTTCACTGCACAACTTACCACATGCTTCTGCAGCGTAGCATGTTCCTATCACCACTACATGCATCTAAGATGGTTTGTGTATTTCATTGACTCCTGAACTTCAGCCAGTTCTGTGCTGAAATCTATGAAACGATGCACAGAAATGCTGCACCACTGCTACATCCAAATGTGTCATTACTTTCTGAATGCAGTGGAATTCAGCATAACTTCCTTAGCTCAAAAGACCAAATTTTCAAATGCCACAATTTAAAGAAAGTTCTGTAAAGAGAGACCCCCAAAGCCACTTCTAAGTAAGTTTGTTTTGTGTTAAGGAACATGACCAGCTTTACAAGCTGGTTGCCCAGAGTAGGTACTATTGCTGCCCATTAGGTGATGGGGAAGCCAGTCTGCATTGAGCCAAGGATAAAATTGATTAGGGGAGCAGATACACAACAGGTACGCAGGTGAAGCAATATATTGTTACTTCTCATGCTCTGGGAGGTAACTGCCTCCGAGTGGAGTGACTTACATTGGTGGAAGGTGTATGTTGTTTGTCCACATCCTTAATTAATTATTCCAGTGATATGGTGAAGCAAGATGTGTAGGGAGGTAAAATAACCAGGTCAAAAGGCAACCTTTAAAAGCTTGCTGTCAGCTTCACTGTCATATCACAATTGATCCTATCACTGATGGCACCATTAACTAATTAATTATTTCTGTCCTCTGAAGAATTGGCATCTAGTTTTGTATTACATTCAAACATTTTTGATGTAATTTAAATATAAATTATTTCAGATGCTTGGAAATAAAGCCCTCTAGTTAGGAAAATTATGTTTTCACTAAGTACTTAGAAGTTAAATACAAAGCCACTAAATAAAGTTTAACAAGGGTAAACTGAAAGGCAAGATGAACTTACTCTGATGTGTTAATGCAATTCCCTTAAGTAATGCTAGTTTCCCTATAATAATTAATTTTAAACACTAAACCAGTATGTCTGTTTTTGATAATTATAAAAATGTATTCATCCATGTCCCTGCAAATTATTAATATTTATTATAAGGAATATTCTGTAGACATTAAGAACCAAGGGAGATAAAGTTCTGAATCATTTCTATTATGGCTTAACTAAAACAACAGTTGGTTTTCAACTCTTCTGTCTCCAAACCAAACTGAGCTAAAGAGCCAAATCCTCAAGCCCTTCCTAGGTTCTCTGTCACTCAGACACAATTCCCATTGACTTCAAAATCAAGTAAGGATTTCAGGTTTGTGCAAGTATGTGATAGTGCCAAGAATATTGTGTTTACTGTTGTTCTGTTCATGGGGCCCCTAAATACTAAGTATTATAAAGAGACGATGGCAGGGTAGTTTTGCACAATAAAGGTTTGGCTTATTGGTGACTCAGTTTCTTTTGCTTGGAGTTGATGTCATCCTGCCAAGTACAAGAGGCCTTGCACTTGCAGTTGATCAACTCTTGGATTTCCTGGTCATTCTCATCAAACCAGTCTTGATGTTTCCTGGTAGAGAATCCAAGTGTCTCTTCACAGGTGCTGATAACCATGGACTGAAGGCACCCCAAGTGCTGACAACATTCTCCCATTGTTGCTGATTGGAATTCACCAATTTTCTGTTGAGGCACTGGTGGAAGAGGCCTCATTTGATTGGGTCCTTGAGTCCTTTGACGTTGATCTTTCATTGACATTGCATCTGCTATAGCCCTCATTTAGGACCCAGTCTGAATGACACAACTGAGTAGATGAATCAGTAATCAGTCCAGCAATCATCAGCTCCTATCATAGCTTGGGAGATTCCAGGCACAAACAGTGACATAGACAATCAAGTGCAAATGCTTAGATTGTGGGTGTTGCCATGATGTCTTGAGCCTGTTTTTCTGGCGGAACAAGGTGTTGGTGGTGGTAAGTCTATGTTCCTCACATTTGATCAAAAGGAGGATGCCATTGGACTTCACCTTCAGTGCTGGTGGTTCTGTTCCAGGGGTTCAAGTCACTTTGGACTCTGGTGCTGAAGTCACTGAGACAAAGGAGTCTGTTTCCCTCCAAAATTCCAGAAAGGACTTGGTCAAGGTTGGCATTGATTCCTTGATTTCATTGGCAGCATCAAGAGTTGGGGCATATGCACTGATTCAGTAGTGTATTGACTCCCTGACAGTTTAAGATGGAGAGTCTTGAGGTGCTCATTCATTCTGCTGAGTTGGTTTGAGTTCATTCTTGATGTCAAAACCAACTCCATAAAGCTGGTGTTCTTCTTTCTGTTTACACTTCCAGAAGAAGGAAGGAAAAGCCACCTCCTTGTTCTTTCAGCTGCTCATCTCTTACTCTCTGCATCTCTTTTAGTGCAGCAATGTCATTGTTGTTTCACCTGAGTTTAAACCACAATTACAGTATGGCATTCTGAGCATCCACTATTAGGATTATCTATAAAGGTCCTGATGTTCCAAGTTCCAAAATGGAAAGTGTGTCTTCATTGATTTGGACTGCAGTAAAAGTTATCCCACTGGACACAGTTATCCATTGAGGAAAAAGGTAGCCAGGCTATATTTAGGGGTCCTTTCCTAGTCCCCTCTCTATGTGGGGTGAGCAGAGCAGATCCTGAAAAGGGCTGCTTAGCTGAAGTTACAGTTGCTGAATCACACTCCTGATTACCTCATCCAAGTGCTAGACAGCCTTTTTGTAAATGCTCTCTTCATGCTAGTTCATGACTAGGGCTAGGAACAGAAGTTACACATAAACTGGCTTAACTGATCAGATTTACATTTTAAATCTGTAACAGAACAGAAGCTCAGTGCACATAAACCAGTTTCAAAATAGCTGAAACTGGTTTAAGATAAACCTGGTTGAATGTAGTATCAGACTTAACTGATTTGGTTCAAACCAGTTTATGAAACTTCTATCCCAGATCCCTTCCTGGTTCAAGTTACATCACAGTCCCCCAGCATATATTGCAGCCCTGGCCTGTCTGCTCCAGAGAACAGGACTGGCTCCACCCCTCTGCTATCTAGCTGGAGCAGTGAGGGCTGGCTGATGGAGGGGGGGAGAGGAAAGGGGAGGGGGATGCATCCCAGTCTTGGGGGGACTGTCCCTCCAGGCAAACCCCAGTTGGGGTCTGGGGCCAGGGAGTGGGGTTAAACATCTCTTCCCCCACTCAAACTTACTGCTGGCTGCAACTATGAATTACAAATCCCAGGCACCTGGAAGCAGGAAGGGGAAGTGATGAACAACCCTGCGGAGTTCTGCTGTTGTGATTTTGGACTGCAAATCCCAGAGACCTTGGGGGCAGCACAAAGAGGAAGCAAACACATAGCCCATGTTGGCTACATGCCAGAAAGCCATGCTCTACCACCACCCTCCCCCTCTGCTTCTGGCCTGAGCTAATAAGTCATGTGGCTGCATTTCCTGAATGTCTGTTCACTTCTGTTTCAATTTAATCTCTGCATCTTAGACTAACCTGCAAAGACTGAATCAATTCAGCCTTGGGCCTTTTGACTGTCTGTACTTAGCCCAGGAGCTTCCAGATCTCACAATCCTGCTCCTGTCACCACTAGCTGATCACCAAAGAACCTGAAGAATGTTCTGGAACATCCATTTCAATGGAAGATGCCTGTGCATGATTTCTTTTATCATGGAGAAGCTGCTGTATATTAACTTCCACATGGTTCTTGATAGAATGGGACCTTGATCCAATGGCAAGGAGGCCAAGACAATTGGAGATCTCATTCTTCTGCAGCCTTTGTCCACCTTTGTAGCCACTGAGATTCTAGCATCTTGTTCCACCTGCTCCACCATTGAGGACTTGTAGACCCACATCTGGGGGCTGGACAGGCTTATTACAAAGGCAGTTTAAAGACTCGCTGTGTCACAGCACCATCAAAGGATATTTGTGGCTTTCCAGGAAAGCATTGCCATCTGCTGTCCCCACCACATCTTGATGGTGCTGCTGCTGCCAGATGATGCTATAATGATGTTATAAAAAGATTATGAGAGCCCCTGTAATTCTGCAACACTTCAGGGATAACGTTAGTGATAAGGAAACTGCACTGTGACAGTTTTGAGTTCTTTGACATTTCTACAACATTGATAATCGGCAATTCTCTTCATGGATATTTTTAAGCCTCCCAGCACATTTGGCCATAATGCTTCACACTTGTAGAATCTTAAACTCATCCCTATACATGGGAAACTCCCCTTAAGTCATTTGGAGTCGAGGGGTTTTGCTTGTATACGTTCTGCAGAATCAAACACACAAGATCCAGTTATGTGTTGGTTTACTGGGTTGTGGTAAATTAAGAACTTGAAAATTGAAAGTTAGAGCCAAACATGAAGCAAACATTTTGCTGCTTCAAAAAACATTTGGTTCAACCTTTGTGGGACCCTTTTTTGTTGCACCTCTTTTGAACTCATAAAGGAAATAAATATGGAAATTATATTTTCAAAGTATATCCCAGTTCCTTCAGAAGCTGGAATCAGTGGCAATAGCATGGGAACACCAGTTCTCACAAGATTTCTTTCTTAATTAAGAGTCCAGATTCTAAAGGGTGGATGCTTATCTGAGGGGAAGGACTCACCCCACAGATGGTAGAGACAAGGCACTTGTCATGCTCAAAATAAATCCACCCCTACCCTTCCCAGAACAACAGGCAAAAATCATTTTTAAGGCGGAAGAGCAGCTGCAGTTCCCCAAGGGTGGGGCTATTTCTGGACCCAGCTAGGGAGCGTAGGAGTCTTTGCAGCTTCTTTGTGCTGCTTCTTCAGTGAACTGTAGGAGCCAAGCTTCCAGTTGACCCATATTTTTTTTGTTTCATTTTGCTGCAGCAGAGAAGGGAAGTTCAGACTGTGATGGAAGTGCAAAAGTTGATATACAGCCAGGTAAAAAAGACAGAAATGGAGTTCTCCTTATCCTACTTCTACTCCAAAACCACAGGAGGCAGTAGCCACAGTAAAGGCAGATGCACTGTTATTGCCTCTGTGCAGTAGGCTAGCATGGGTAAATACCTCTCTAAGCAATGGCGACGCAGCAACCTGAACTCCTACAACACTAATTAAGGGCTTGGCTCTGGGTGTTTGCCTAGGGTTTACTGCTGCTCCATGTAGTGATGCAAGGATCTAAATCTCTCAGTCTACCCACACAATAAATATTGCTATAGGCTGGGAAAACAATGAAATATTCGAGAGAGACTTGAGATGAAGGAGAGCAAAGCCTTGATATAAGAGACAAAGTTACTAGCAGGATTGCATCAGTTTGGAGGGAGCCCTCCACTCTGAAACCTACTTTCCTCACACAGTAGAACAGAGGCCAAACTGGTTAATTTTCAGAGCGTGCTGTATTCACATGCTTATTCTTGTGGGTCACTATGTTTATGATACTGTTCTTCATTATTAACTTGGCTATTTATGCTGCTGATGGGTTATGTTGTGAAGCCGATTGTGGCGGTAACATTTGAAAGGGATTATATATCCTGTGTTGTATTTTTGATAGCTGTGTAGGCACTTGGAATTTGGAAAGACACCTCTGAAAAAAAATCAAATTAGAATAAAATGAACTCCAGCAGGAACTGAAAGGTTAGTGCTGCTGCTGCAGATGGACAGAATGATCTAATTAATAGCATTTGCCTCAAACTGAGGCAGCAGTTGTGGTAATGACCCTGATGATATTGATGGCATTGGAGACTGGGTTTAGTTTGGAATAGAAATGAGCAGAGGATTCATCTGTCAATTGCATATTGCTGTAGGCGGTGGGAGACATTGTAGCTTTTTGTTTTGTTGGTCTCCTGTTCAGCTGGATTGTGTCAATGGTGCAGCACTAAGATTAATACATATATATATTTACACAAGACAGAGTGTGTTTATTTCAGTGGAGTGGCTCATACTTGGCCATACCTGAAGAATAAGCTTTCATTTGTTTGTGTTCCTGTTTGGTTTTCCATGGCAGCTGCATGTGGGTGGGTGAGTGGGTAGGTAGTTGGGGGGGCTTCCAACTTCTTTATTCTTGTTTTTAAAAACATTTATTTCTCTCTTTTTGCTTTGTGGGAGTTGATGGTAGTGAGGGATGCCAACTCCTGCATCCTGAGATAAGGTTTTGTTCCTGGTAGCATTTGATTTCAATTCAGACCCCTCCTGACATCTGTTGTATCTCTTCTATTTTACTTATTTATTTTGGTTTATGCCATAAATAGGAAATGAGCTCATCACAAACTCTTACAACCACAGAGCTACCTCTTATAGAAGGGTGATGTCACCACTGACTTCCAGGCAATATATACACAAAATCTATCACCCATGCGGTCTGTCCAGTGCCAGAATCTCAATGCCCATTGTCTCACAAGCTTAATTCACTAATACAAACTGACAGGGCCCAAGACTGGAACAGAAACAATTGAATAGATCTAAGGATGACCGTGAAGAACAGAGTCTGAACTACACCTAGGGGATCATCAATACTAGAATTGCTACCCATAAACTTACTTCTTTGGACATATCATATCAGTGTCAATTAGTTTCTGAAGTTGTTATGCGATAGAACTAAGACCACAAGAGGCCTATAATTAAGAAAGGTGTTCAAAGAAATAACATCTAGAAGCCCTGTCTAGGGACTATGGCTCATGCTTATACACACTGGAGAAATCCTTTCTGCCTCCACTGAATTTTTATAGAGAAGTAGGGCTGGAAGGGACCTTCAGAGGTCATCTAGTCCAATTTGCTGCCTATGGCAGGATCATTCCTATCCGAACTATCCCATAATCTAAACTCTATATAAGACTACCCATAACCATGACACAACATAGACCCAACACCCTAATCTACCATAGGTAAAGCAGGAGAACCATGGCAGTCAATGTCCTGCTGCCATAAAATATTAAATATACACTCAAGAGATCCCCAGTAGAGGGCCATGCCCCCCACTACAGAGGAAGACAAAAACCCTCACAACGGGCACATCTACACGAGATGCTAACTGTGCAGTAGCTTAATAATACTGCTCAGTAATGCGTCACAGCACAGATAGTGCTAATACACCACTGCACAGTGTGCGGGCTGTGAGTGGTCCGAGGCTTTCGGGGGTGCGCGGCGGGCTGTGGCCAGCAGCCCTAGCACGTGGGTCAGGGAATTCGGCACAGCGGACTAGAATTAGGCACGGACGCGTAGTGGTTGATTAAAGATTATTTTACTTACACCGTAGATGGTCGCGGTGCAGGCAGGAAAACTTGCTTGCGTTGCAGTTACAGATAGAAAAGAAGAAGAGCGGACAAGAGTTCTAACCACGAACTCTGGTCCAAGGCCAGCTGAGAGCTCTAGAACCGTGAGCCCGTCAAATCAACTGGACGAAATAACCCGAGAAGAGCTCTGGATACCACGATGAGAGTCCGAAAGGTGACTCTCCATGAAAGCGCGCAGGGAAGGGTATATCGAGGGATCAGGCGGCGACGGGGAGGGGCTAGAGGTTGATCAGGCCCCTATATACTTCTTAAGGCACACGCTGGGTTCGTTAAGCTCCACAGCGCGCTTAGAGTTCTTCACGAGATGTGAAGTCCTCCTTCTCCTCCTCCAACTTGGGCAGAAACCGCTCAAGCCTCTTATACAGCTAGCAAGCCAATCGCTAGCCGCCACATGGGAATAATTTAGAAACAGCCAATAGTGGGGCACAAATTTACATACGGGTGGCGGGAACTCCTTTGCACTGGGGTTGTCTCTATGCAACTGAGAATTGCACTGTGCAATGAAAGCTCCTCATGGCGGGAAATAATTCTGCAGTGCCGAAGCACACACAAAATCATACCCTTTGGGTCATGACATCCCCCCTTGCTGAAGGCACAGCTGAATTATACCACATGCTCGTCACTCGGGTCACCAGTAGCTCTTATAATGGGGCGTTGAACTAAATGGGTAAACACAAAATCAGCTAACATAAGAAGTTCGTCCTCCAGGGATCGAATCAAATAATAGCCGGCACAAATACATACACACATAACCAGATTCATAACAAAAAACTGCACGATCAGGGCTTCAGTGGGCGTCATGGCGAAGTCGCGCGTCAAGCCCTCACTTCTGCCGATGATGTTATCCTTCTTGGGGCTTCTCTCTGCCATGCACTCTGAATTCCAGATCTGTGAAAAGAATTCTCTTAAAACAGTTATTTCACTAATATTTACAAAATTCACATGGAACCACACTATCATTTCTAAAACATATAATACAGGTGTTTGCTACTCCGGACAACCGTCTCTTGCACACTCAACTGGATGAAATCATCGAGGAGCCGTTGTCTAACTCTTCCAGATAATGAAAACCTAACTCATAGGCCAGTTGCCATTGGCCTGCGTCCCCTAAAATCCTAAGTTGCCGCTTATTGAGTCCAGAATGCTGTAGGAGAAATCCAAACATGTATCGCTCCTCTGGTGTTCTCTGTGGCAACGATGGAGATCGGATTCGCAATGTCTTGCGCCTTGAGCCTTGGTCAGGTGTCAATGTTCCCGATCACTAGATATTCTTGGCTCCATCAGGATACGCAGTCGTGACAACTGATGAAGGAGGTTACTCACAGGCTGGTTCACCATTGGGTTAAGCAGAATCTGGAGGATAGCGATGTTCTTTCGCCCATAAACCTCAAGACAACTATCTATGCTGTGAATGGTCACTGGAACGGTTCCAGGATTTTGTAGATGACGGTGAGGCCATGGTCTTATTTACTGGAGTGATGTCAGTCCTAGTGCACATGCTCTGGGGTTCCAGGCACAGTACGAGACTCTGATAATCGCTAGCATGAGTTGCTCTGTGCCGGTATATTCTGGCCGTCCATCATGCCATGCGTGGGCTTTTTGACCGATCAGTCCTGCAACAAGCGCTGGCAGTGGAATAGGCCAGTGAACGTTAAATGCCACCATGTCGATGTCAGTGACGTGTCCTCTACTCCACGAAGCTTGTCTGACTAAGAAGCTTGCTTCTTCCTGGTTCAGCAGGTCGGACCCAAGTTCCACGACCAAACGTCCCAACCATACAGCTAGAGTTTCTTCAGATTGGATTCTTGATTCTCTGCACAAATCCTGCAGTTCAGTTCTGGTGCGAGCGTAATAGGTAGTAGCAACTCGGCTGGTTGTTGCTACAGGCTGATCTGTTACTTTGGGAGTCGATGCTGCTGTTATTGCTTCAGGCAGGAGGGGCGGATGCACTCCTCCACTCGATTCTCCCTTCCATCGGCAAGAGGGTGTGGTCACCGGAAGCGACGCTGCGTCGGTGGGCGGGGTCGCCGGCCGAACTCTTGCGGGTTCCTCCGAAGCTCCACCCTTCTTTTCTGGTTCTTCCACATGGTCTCCCTCTTGTTCGGTGCCATCTTGGCGTGGCGTCTCAAGATTTTCTTTCGCAGCCGCTTCTTTGACCATTTGAACGGCCATATGCAGCTGGGCTTTCAAACTTAAATTCTTTTGCATTAAATCGGTTACAGTACGAAAAGTTGCAGTTAGCATTCCCCCCTTGTCACATTTTGGGGTTACCCTCTCATCTACGGCACGTCCCTCCGTCTCCAGGTCTTCGCGGAGCTCGGATGGAAGCTCACGACCCCTCAATCTAGACGCTACCATAAAGGGGGCAAACTGGTCGATTGGCACCGGTTCTCCACTCTTCCGAGCACATCTTAGGCAACGGGCACACTCCTGGGTGAGGGTCGGGTTTACTGTGCCTGTCGGGTTGACTCTGGTGAGGGACACAGTGTCGAGGGTCCTAAACAGGACCTGCTCATCATTCATTATACACCCGAATGCCATGGGGTAAAGACACACTTCCCTGTCTCTTGGGGCTCCGTCTTCGGAAGCTCCCTCTTCTCCCTTCAGCGAAAGGCGTCCGCTGATAAACCTCTCACCCGTTCCACCCACCTGGTGGTAAGCGATATGCACCTCCAGTTCCGTGAAGTTCTCTACTTGGCATTTTCCACTGCGCCAAGGGCCGTTCTTAACTAATTCTAGCTCCATCGTGCTTTCCCCGGATCTCATTCTCGTCGCCATGTGCGAGCCGGGAGCGGTCCGAGGCTTTCGGGGGCGAGCAGCGGGCTGTGGCCAGCAGCCCTGGCACGTGGGTCAGGGAATTCGGCACGGCGGACTAGAATTAGGCACGGACGCGTAGAGGTTGATTAAAGATTATTTTACTTACATCGTAGATGGTCGCGGTGCAGGCAGGAAAACTTGCTTGTGTTGCAGTTACAGATAGAAAAGAAGAAGAGCGGACAAGAGTTCTAACCGCGAACTCTGGTCCAAGGCCGGCTGAGAGCTCTAGAACCGTGAGCCCGTCAAATCAACTGGACGAAATAACCCGAGAAGAGCTCTGGATACCACGATGAGAGTCCGAAAGGTGACTCTCCACGAAAGCGCGCAGGGAAGGGTATGTCGAGGGATCAGGCGGCGACGGGGAGGGGCTAGAGGTTGATCAGGCCCCTATATACTTCTTAAGGCACACGCTGGGTTCGTTAAGCTCCACAGTGCGCTTAGAGTTCTTCACGAGATGTGAAGTCCTCCTTCTCCTCCTCCAACTTGGGCAGAAACCGCTCAAGCCTCTTATACGGCTAGCAAGCCAATCGCTAGCCGCCACGTGGGAATAATTTAGAAACAGCCAATAGTGGGGCACAAATTTACATACGGGTGGCGGGAACTCCTTTGCACTGGGGTTGTCTCTATGCAACTGAGAATTGCACCGTGCAAAGAAAGCTCCTCATGGCGGGAAATAATTCTGCAGTGCCGAAGCACACACAAAATCATACCCTTTGGGTCATGACACACAGTAGTTTCACTTAAAAGATGTTCACTGGTGCTACTGCAAAATAACTCTGGTTACTGCACATTTATTAAGTGCTTGCTAATACAAGTACTAAATACATGTGTAGTAACAATTGTGCAATAGCGCCTCATATATACATGCCCAGTCTGTACCAATCTGATCATTCAAAGACAAAAATCTGATTGATATCAAAAGGGGAAAGATTTCACTTAGTGGCTAAGTACAGACAGTCAAAAAGTGCAAAGCTGAAACAATTCAGTCTTTGTAGGTTAGTTTAAGCTGCAAAGATTAAACTGAAAAACAACTGGACACACATTTACCTTTGATTCAGTAAATGCAGCCACATGCCCGCAGTGGCTCAGACCAGAAGCCAGGGGGCACTAGAACACAGCTCTCTGGCATGTAGTCAGCATGGGCTGTGTTCACTTCCCCTTCTTGCTGCCCCTGAGGTCTCTGGGATTTTCAGTCCAGAATCACAGCAGCAGGACTCTCTCATTACTTCTTCCTGCTTCCAGGTGCTTCTGGGATTTGTAGTCCACAGTTGCAGCCAGGAGTAAGTTTGAGTGGGGGGAGGGATGTTTAACTCCCCTCCCAGGCCCAGACCCCAACCTGGGTTTGCTGGGAGAGGGGGGAGGCTGTCAGCCAGCCAGGGATGCTAGTAAGCCAGGTAGGGAGCAGATGGGCAGGGCCTGGAGCAGACAGTAAAGCCCAGACCAGGGCTGCAAAGCATGCTGAGGGACTGTGATTTAACCTGAACCAGGAAGGGGTCTGGGACAGAAGTTTCATAAACCAGTTTGACCCAGATCTGATACTATATTCAACCACATTTATCTTAAACCAGTTTCAGTCATTTTGACATTGGTTTATGTGCACTGAGCTTCTGTTCTGTAACAGGTTTAAACCAGTTTCTGATCACTTAAATCAGTTTATGCATAACTTCTGTCCCTAGCTCCTATGTCCCATCCTGGGCCCCCTCTGGCTGCTTTGTGCTGCTCTGATAGTACGAGACACTGGGTTTTATTTGACCTTTGCAGATTTCCCTAATATTAAATGGAAAAAATCTGGCATAGCAACTCTGCAGTGACCTGGTCCTATAAAATGGATGCCTTCAGAGCACAGGCCTATTGGTAATGACCCCTTCCGGCTACTGGTAACTGGATGTGGCTTAGCAGCCTCTGGCTAGGGACCAGGCTAGTTTTTTTTTACTTGTCTAGGAGTAGTAGAATATAAAATCATTCATAGCTATTTTGTCCCCACCTTTCCAGGCTACCCTGAGTGTACTCATTATTGCTCCAGGGGTGGGGACTTTGCTGCTTGCTTCCCTTCTGCTCTTATTTACCTTCCCTGAAGATCAACACAGTAATTAATGCTCTCTGAGCTCCCATATTCCCCCATCTAAACACCTGTTCATCCACATACACAATGAGGCTGAGCACCCCACCCCCTACGACTGTCAATGAGGGAGAAGAAATGTGTACTTCAAGTTGTTACTGTTAATTTGCATGTTCACTTTTAAGAAACAACTTCGGGTTTCACTATTTTATGTCTAGGTCACAAAGCCTTCATAATCTTATAGTCCAGAGCTGACAATAATTTAGCAAGCTGCTCCTTTTCACAAGGCAGGAATACAACAGACCCTGTAAATTCATCTTCCCTCTGACCTTCCCCTGCCTTCCCCTGGCTTTATCAAGAAAGATTTTTCAAGTATTTGCAAAGAATACCCAGCCATTTATACAGGATGGAAAAGCAGATAAGATTGTTGCAAAGAACACAGCACGGCATTTAGAAGCTGAGATGCTGTTAAACCTATTGTGTTTTCTGTCATTTCCAAACAACCATGATTTCCATGGTCTACCTTCAGCACTCATTCCAGATGACAGATCACAGTAAATCCTTTGAGCCAGCTTCTCATCTGGTGTAAATCAGCACTGCCATTGCTTTCAGTACAGCTACACTGATCTATGCCAACTAATGATCTGGCCCTTTCTTTCTACCCCCCCACCCCTCAAAAAAAAATGCTTGGTTTTTTAATGCTTCTTCCAGTATCTCTTTGCAATACACACTGCAAAGAGATACAGAAGTAGTTTATACTCTTTGTGTTGAATTCCATCAGTGTCACCCTAGAAAAACTCATTGATTTCACTGCATTTACCCTGGCTTTTTAAGGTCGTAGCTAAGATCAGATTTGGGTTCCAAGTAGTTTTAATGTTAACCCCTAGGTTAGGGACAAAAGTTACACATAAACCAGTTTAAGTGATCAGAAATGGGTTTAAACCTGTAACAGAACATAAGTTCAGTGCACATAAACAAGTTTCAAAATGGCCAAAACCAGTGTGAGATAAAGCTGGTTGAATGTAGTATCAGATTTAACCAATTGAGGTCAAACTGGTTTATGGAACTTGTTTCCCAGACCCATTCCTGGTTTAAGTTAAACCACAGTCCTCCAGCATCCCAGCATGCTCTGCAGCTCTGGGCTGGACTGCCTGTTCCAGGCTAGCAGGGTTGGCCCCTCCCTACCCCTCTCCTCCTTAGCTGAAGCACTGTCACTGCTCTGGCTAGCTGAGAAAAGGGTGGGGGTAGGAAGCCCTGCTCTGGAGTGCTGCTGGGTCTGCCTGGCAAGGGGGCAGCAGCCCTTGCAAGGCATCCGCAGCCCCCACACCCTTTTTGCCTCTCCAGTGGCAGGAGCGGGGGTGGGGCCAAACCCCAGTAGCCTGACGGGAAGTGGGGGTTTAATCCTGCCATTGCAGGGGGTGGTGGTGGTGTGGGCACTGATAGGCTCTGCTTGTGCACCCAGGGCACAGCAGTCAGATGTCAGTACCCTGAAGGGAAGGGAAGGGGGGTTATTCCCTGCATTTCAGGCAGCAGCAGCACAGGCACTGACATGGGACCCTGGGCTGAGTCCCTCTGAAGAGCAGCCAGACAGCCATGGGGAGGAGCAGAGAGGGGGGATGTGACATGACTGCCAGGCAGGAGGGGAAAAGCCAGGGATGGTTATGGAGCCTGACTCACCAGTGCCTCCCACTGTGTCAGCGTGGCCTAGGCTGGGGTGGCCCTAGGGGGTAGGCGTCAACACCCACCACCTCCCATCTCCAGCCCCACAGCGTGGCCACAGTTTGCAGGTGGGCTGCAGCTGCAGCATGGCTCCGCGCTTCCACCCTCTCCTGACAGTGGTGGTAGCAGAATGAACTATTGCAGCAGGTGGAGGTGAAGTACCTGTCGCCTGCCATCTGCTTGCGGCAGCAATGGGTGCTTGGGGTGGGCTGCTGCAGGCCAGAGGTGTGGGTAGCAGCAGGGAGAGGAAATGGACCACCGCAACCTGGTCTGGCCCAGCCCCATGGCACAGGAGTGCAGCCTGGTCTGTTCCAGACTGGCAGCCAAGGGATGTAGGCAATGACTGACCCACAGCAGCTTGCCCCAAGCACCCAGTGCAGCCGTGAGCAGGTGGTGGTGATAGGTGCTTCACTTCTGCCCACCATGATGGTTTGCTTCAGTGCTGCTGCCAGAAGAGAGGGTGGGCAGCTGTGGGCCAGCCACTGCCTATGCCCCTGGGCCATGGTGTTAGGCTAGACTGGGCTGCACTCCTGGTGGTGGTGGTGCTGGGAGCTGAGCAGCAGCAAAATTTGGGGTGGATGCATCATCCCCTCAGCACCACCGGAGCCCACTCAGAGCCCAGTCCTTGCTGAGAAAAGCCCTGTGCAGCCCTGCCTGCAGCCCACCCTGCCCTGCACAGATCAGGGGGCACACCTTACCCTATGCTCTTCCACCTGGGGTGTAAGCAGCGGCGGGAGCTGCCTCCCCATCATGAGCTGTGGCTCCGGGCATCCCTCCCACCCCACCTGGGCAGTGCCTGCCCCTGTCCCCTCTCTCACCATGGGGGCATTGCTCTGCCCCCACCATGCCCCTTTCCACCCCCCTCCCCTTCAACCACACTGGACTTACCAGCTGGAGGCAGCTCTCCAAGCTGCCGACTGTGCTCCTTGCTGCCTTGATCTTACAGGCATTTATCGGGGGATATCGAGCACAGCCAGTTTTCTTTATATCGGTACTGATCCGATATTAGACCGATGTATCAGTGCACCTCTATTTATAAGCCATGTTGTTGGGCTGTCTATGACACTATTGCATCACTTTGCCTTGAGAAAAATCCCTAAGAATCCATAGGGGAATTGTGGCAGGGTTTAACCACCTGCTTGTTCTGCTCCAGGAAAAGACCTTTAGCTCTTTGTTCTCCAGGGAAAAAGATTTGAAAGATTTTAATCAATGTTCTTTCTTCCCCTTGTGGCTGTCTCTGCAGGAGGGAGACATTCCCTTGCATCAGGTTACCAGCTGTTTTTACTTTTTTAACTGTTTATATAAAGTCCTTCTCTGCCCTCACCTACAACTGTTTCTTATTGTTTAATTCAGTATTTGTCTCCCATTATGTTTTTTAAAGTATCCAGCACACCTCAGGCTATTTTGCTTTCTGTGGAAATGCCCTTACTTCACTGCTTTTTACCTTTCTGTGGCTACAGTATGAGATTTTTGGTTTCTGTTTTTTATGTTTTTGTTTTAGTCTATTTTTAGAGGACTTCATGGGGAAATTATTTCTCTTAATAATATTTTTCCCTGCCCTCATCTATCACATAGAAAGTGGCTATTGCTGGCCAGAGCACACAGAACAAAGCCAAGCTTGCCAGCTAGCACTTTGTGTTTCATTTGGCACCACTGATATGAATAGCAATATGGCAGGATATATGTTTAACTGTGTTACTCAAGGTTGAAAACTGGCCTTTGGGAAGTGTGGAAGAGAAAGGATACACCAAAGTCACCCCAAAGTCAAATGCTTGATAAAACCACATCAACATTAATAAGAAATGGCAGCTGTAGGCTCCACATGCATCTCTTTATGCCATTGTCAAGCACAAAAGCACAGAAATGTATAGTGCATGATTTCAAAGACATAAACAAGATCTGCCAAGGTATTTATGCACCAAGCCAAGCAAGTGCCAGTCAGATGAGGGAGGCTACATAGATAGCTATTTGCTTTGGCTTTGGACTCTTTGAACATCAAAAGGCCAAGGGTGACCACATTTTGCTTAGCAAGGTCTGGTGAGGAGCATCCAGATTTCATCAACACTTGAAGCCAAGTCTCCTTCTTTCACTCCTCCCTGCCCTCATTGCTCTCAAGTTTTAGTAAAATGATTATATGTTCTCCTCCCTTCCAAACGAAGAACGTGTTCCTCTGTTACCAGTCATCAGCGATATTCTGTGCACTGGAGTGCATGACCTGTTTTAATGAGATCTGGCAGAACATCAGCTTCATTTCCCCCTCCCCCCCATCTAATTATAGCGTACCATTCGTGCCACTATGGTTCAGGGTCTATCAGCAGTTCTGTTAGAAACACCTACCTTCCAGGGATTTATAACTAAGCAATAACAATGCGCTTAAAAATGACTGAAGATGAGCATGCAGCTGCAGATTTCTGCATTGGTTTTTAATCTATTTACCCAGTTTATTTTAGTTATTTTCTGTAGTTCCTACAGCTTTGTTTGGTACAGAAAAGTTTCTTGCAACTAGCATATGCTGCGAAGGCATTCCTCTTAGTGTTTAAACATGGTTTGCAGTGCATTAGTAAAACCACTGCATTAAACAAAATGAAAACTAATGATTCCAAATAATTAATGAAGCATTCAGTCTCAGGGCCCGACTCACCTGGGACAGTCACTTATACCTGTGCAGAAGCAGTTGAAATTGAATTGAAAGTAGTGGGGAAACAGACCCGGACAGAAGAAAAATTTAGAAAGGCAGTATGTAAACCTGTGTATGCATTTTTTTGGTCTACTTCGTTGCACATGCAATTTGAAAATTCAAAATCAAAAACTGTTTGATGAAAATATGCATTAACAAAATCCTCAAAGGTAGTCTGCATAATTTCATGCATAGTTTAAGGTTTTAAACCTGCAAAAACTAAAGTGCATGCTTAAATTCATGCATGTAAATAGTACTCTTTGCATCAACAGGATGGGGGCTGAGGTGACGCAGGGACTAATTCACAGTTAACAGCCCAAAGGTCGCAAGTGCATGGCCATAGCAGACGTGCTCATGGTGTGGCCTGTCAGATTGCAATGAATCTATGAATTCTGCTAAATACCTTGTCACAAGGACATGTAGAAGGAAGGATCAACAGGATTGCTTGTGCTGAAACCTAAACATGGCTGTAAACCTGGATAGGACTTAAAAGCAGAATCATTTTTCCTTTATTGACCAAATCCTAAATTCCTAGGACTCAGGCTTGACAGAGAATTAATGATAAATAATAGGGTGTGAACCTGAACTTGAAATAGTTAAGGAAAAAATGAATAATAGAGTGAAGAATGTGATATTTTAGATGATTTAAAGCAGAAGTCTATCAACCTTATGCAGTCAAAACCTTACTTTACAGCAAACTGGATTTTTGCTTGAGTAAAATCTGTATGAGGGCTGAAGAATTTGGTATATATTAAACAGGTTGCTTTGCATATTCTTAAATTTGTGCAATTGTGAATTTATGTAATTCACTGTAAATATATTTTGGGGATGGAAAAATTAGATGCTGAGCTACTGACAAATCTTCAACAATTGCAGAATGTGATGTAAGGCAAAATAAGAAAGAGCTCCCAAAATAAGAGAGAGCTTCCTGCTTCAAGCTCCCAAAATGATGTTCAGGGCTGTAAAACCATCATTTTATACCTTGATAATATATTGCAGTATTGTCTTCTCAGCATGACTTGCAATTCAACAGGTTAGCAAAGTATAGACAGATAACTATAGATTCAGACCATTTTACTTTAGTATAGTCTTGAGGGTCCTTTACTGTTTACACTCTGAGTTCTTCTAGTTTACCTTTGCTAAAAATCACATTCCCAGCCTCTACTAGTGACTAAGCAACCGAGAGCAACATATTGCTTATTAAGCATGTCTCTTGCCCAGATTTTTCCTGACATTTCTGCAAGTGGGGCATAAATCTGTAGCCCCACGGAGCTGATAGGAAAGGAAGGAGACCCAGCTCTGCAGCCTGATGTTTATTTCTCTTGGCTTCATTGAAACTTCTCATTGAGAGACCAGTGGAGTTCAAAACCTACAGACCAGGAAGGGTCAGGCCAGAGGGCAGAAATGCAGATCAAGTGGAAACAGCATCTTTCCTAAGGCATAGACCCTTCCACTTCAAATTAATGGCCTATCCTGCTATGAATTAATGTTTAATCAAAGAACCTCAGCCTATACAGGATCGCCTTCCAACTGCAAAAGGGTAGGAGTATCAAAAGACTGGCTGGAATGGATGGTGAAGGCAGTACTGTCACAGAGGGCTAAGGAACTGGAAGACTGTGTGACAGGACAGGGTCTCTCTGTGGAAGAATCGTTTTCATTTTTCAGGGTATGCAGAATTTGGGAACCATAGCCTTACCACTTTCACTGCTGGCAACCCACCAGGAGGAGGGAGAGAACGGAACTACAGAAAACTTAACAGATGGCGTTTTTCAGCCCTGTGACTGAAATACCGTGCACACAGCACTCTGGCTTCATTCTCAGGCATTCAGAAACTGCATTCAGTCTTTGGAACTGAGAGAGGCCTTTTACAACTGAAATGTGAAATTGAGGGCACGTACAGACATTATACTTAGACCGGTCTAAATGAGCATAGATCAATCTAAACCTTTAACCATGCAGAAGTTGGGTGCACATAGACCAGTCTAAAACTGGCACAAGTGACTGAAATAGACCTTGTGGAAGGTACACTCAATTGAGATTGATTCAGGTTAGACCGACATAGCAAACTTCTGCATTGTTCCCCATATCGATTCAAGTTAGATCACTGTCCTTTGGCATCTCAGCCTGCTTTGCAACTGCTTCCTTAACCCTACCTTGCAGGAAGGTGTACTAGCACTCAGCCCATGCTCAGTTTGTCCAGCAGGGTGCTCAGCAGACCCGGCCCCTGGGCTGTCTCAACACTGACCCAGCACAGCCCCTCTTTCCAGCCATCTGTCAGCCACAGGCAGGCAGAGGCGGGAAGCAAGGTATCTGTGTCCCCTGCATGAGCCTCAGGACCTGGACACCTGAGTATTTGGGCCATGCCTCTGTACCTCCAACACCCCATTGTGAAGCACCCCATGATGTACATGCAGGCTCCCAACTCGCAGCCCCCTCCCCAGGTGCTCCTCACTCCTGACCCACAGCCCCCTGGCCCTGCTGGTGGCCCTCACTCCCAATCCACAACCCCCCATTCTCCCCAGGTGCCCCAGGGCCAGGGCCTACAGCTCCCTGCCCCCACACCCCAGCAGCGCCTGAGCCCTGGCTGCTGCCAGTATTCCCTCCAAGCTGCACGGTGTGCGCAGCTGTGCAGGCATACCTGGCAGTGCGGCATGAGTGTTCCTGCATGGCCGTGCATGCCACGCAGCTTAGAGGGCACGCTGGCTGCCACCCACAGGAGTCAGCAGCTGCTGAGGCTAGAGTGCAGAGCCTGCCTCCCTGACCCTCCACCCTGTCTGCTCCCCTGAGGGTGGCATGGCCAGAGCAGAGCCTGTGGTGGGGGGAGGATGCAGGCTGCCGACCCTGGGCTAGGGTCTCCCCACCCTGTTGCCCTTCTTCCGGGCTGCTGCAGCCCAGCAGCTGGGACCTGGTGTGGGAGAGAATGTGGCACCAGCCACAACCCCATCCGCTGATGTTGTGACTCCATTTGGGGTTGTGACCCACAGTTTGGGAACTGCTGTTCTAGAAGGTGGTCACTGTACCCAGCCCACTCACCTTCCCTCCCCATCCTCCCCTTGGCACCTGGGGGACTAGTGGCTATGACAAGACATCCACATGCTCACAGCCCTTTCCCAGGCCATTGTGGCTAAGAACCCCACAAGTCAGGGGTCCAGTGCACAGATGGAGTGGTATTGGGGGGGGGGGGCAGTGAAATGCCTCATCCTGACTGCTCAAAGAATAGGGCCCCAGACCTCTAATTGCCTGATAGGTTTCTGTCTTACAGCACTAGACAGACCAGTCACTCCTTCCCCTCACTTCCGTCCCTTCCTAAAGCACAAGTGAAGGTGACAGGCCCCTTCTTCCTCCCCTGGCCTTGGGAGATGCAGAATAGCAGCCCATCTCCTATTTTGTGGTAACATAAATCTGCTTCATTCACACCTCCCTGTCCTCTTTATTTCTCAGGGCCATGCGCAGCTAGTGGGAGAAGCTGAGCCTCCTCCCAGCTGCCCAGAGCACTGGCATTGAAAGAGCCACCACTCCCCCTTGCCCTAATGGAAAGGCACTAAAATAATGTATTGATCTCTGCAGGCAAAGTATAATGAACAGGTACAAGGGCCAGCGCTCTGCACCAGGCCGTGGTTGGCAGTGCCACGGGGCTGGGTGGCAGAGAGGACATGGAGGTCAGGGACAGGAGATAATGTGCAGCTGTCTGTGAGAACCATGAGTTGCAGTACAGCAGGAATGAGAAAAACTTCCCCTTGCCAAACAACCCCTCTCCTTCCCTCTCTCCCTCCCTTCCAGTCCAAGAGAGGCACAGATGTGATGGCAGGAGTCCCACATGGGAACCATTATCTCAGCTAATCTGGTCACACTGCCAGGGTGATTTCTTGGTGGTGCATCTAGAGAAGCTTGCAATTGCCACTCCAACACTTTCACCCTGCCATCTGATCCAATCCCACTAAGTCTGTGGGAGCCAGGCACAGTCTCATGGCACAGGTAGTCACTGTACTCACCTCTCAAGGAACCCCCACCCCACTTCCTGCAATCTTGGCTCCATCCCGGTACCAGATCCCTGAAAGCAAAGCAATCCCTCCTCTCCCCTCCCACAGTCACAGCCCTCAGTGAGAGCTGCGAGGATCTAAATGCCTGCCTTTATACTTCATTTTATCAGCAAAAGTTGCAACTTCACACAAAGCTCTGCATCTCCCCTGTCAAACTGCAGAAACACCACCTGTGTGAGGAAGGGCAGTGCATGGAGGATGCAATGCCAGCTCAAGGACAGGGGCCACACAGCTGTGGAGCACATGAGGGATGCCTGTAAGAGGTGTCGAAGAAGCAAGTAGGAGATGCTGCAGGCATTGGCTGCTGCCTCTGAGTGTTGGGCATGCACAGCTGACTCCTGGCACCAGGAGCTGCAGGAGCTGCATAAGGAGAGACTCCAGATGTGGAGACACCATCAGGCTGGAGGATGCCTACACCTTGTCTGGCAAGGTGCAGGAGTGGGTCATCCACAGTTTTGAGGAGGCAGCCTGCACCTCAGCAGAGGTGACAGAGTCCCAGTACCACCTCGCAGCTCAGGGGTAGGTAGCTGCATCTCATGGCAAACAGCTGCTGGATCATATACAGATGGTTGCACATGATGTGCCACAGCCTCTGGTGAGAGTCACATGAGGTGACAAGCAGGACACGCTGTAGCTCCTGTCTCTGCATACTCGGGCATGGGCAATTAAGAAGAGAGAGCACTTTCTCTGAGGCTTTTCTAGAAACATCTGGGCAGGACATGGAGGAGGATCCGTAGTGAGGCAGTAGGGGGCTGGTCGTGGTTGCCCATGCCCGGCAGCCAATCAGGGTGGCCTTGGTGCTTGGCTGCCTGTGCCCCCTCCCTGCCCCCTACTCCCCACTGCAAGCATGAACATGTATACTGTATACTGTAAACTAGGTCACTTAGAAAAAAACATGTAATTTAGATCAATTTCTCCACCTGTTTTTTTTGAACATCTGTCCATGGCCTAAGTGTACCCTTGGTGCAGGCTCCCTTCATCACTGCATAAAATTAATGAACCAAATACTATTACAATTGTAAAATAGTACAACCCAGTATGCTTCACATTTAACCATAAATTATTCTGAATTTGCAATAGACAAAGAAACAAATCCCGTTTCCAGATACATGATGTACATGCAACTGAACAGACGTAACATGCTGGAGAGCGATGTCAACTTACTGCACTATTACCAATCTCCTTTCCTAATGCCTAGTGTGACTAGGGACTCCTAAGTGATACTGCTTTCTTTTCTTTTTCATGTCCTTGTGACAAGATATTTAGCAGAATTTGCAGATTCGTTGGAATCTGACAGGTCCGCGCCATGAGTGTATCTACTACGACTTAGTGATACTGCAATATGCATGAAAAAAAATAGATTAAATTCAATAATTATAGTGTTAGAGCCTCTTCCTTCTTTGCTGTGCCACCAAGAACATTTAAATCAGATAATAACATTTCTCTCTGTCTCTCTCTCTCTCACACACAACATTATTAATACATCATTTGCTTGCTAAGATGACAAAATCTGGGGAAAGGAAGTGCATTTTGCTGGACCACAAATTCACAGCAAGAATCACTGTTGCAAACCTACCTCCCACCACTCTATCTAGCTGCTTAACAAGCTTCTTCCCTTTGTTGTCTTCCCCTGCCGTCTGATTATGTTTCCCAGTTTCAGCTTTCTTTTCCAAACACTGGACATCATGGCTTATGAACCAAGTTTGTCAGCATTTGCCTACTATCTTCCCATCTCATCTACATAGCCTCTCTGGCAGAATTATCTGCAATGTGTTACTCAAGCTGGTTTCTCACAAGGGGATGACAGGACTACTGCAGTGGCTGCTTGTTTTACCAACCCCCACACAGACAGCAGAAAATATTCCACTTGCCATTTGTCCCCACTTTCTAGCAGTGCCATGTTTGTTGGGCGTGCAGGCACTTATCTGTATATCCCACTGTCTCGGCTTGCCTGGTGTCTGTGCTCTTGTGAGTCCCCAGAGCAGTGAAACAAGTAAGAACATTGTTCTCTGAAGCACTCTGATGTTTATAGTCCTAACAAACTCTGGAAGTTAGTAGCTGGGACTGTCATATTGTTTTAGTCCTCCTTTTGCCCAGCTGATGGATGTTTTTATATTAAAGGGGCCATACGGGAGGCATTTTAAACAAAGGTTAGGGAGGAGATACATGATCTGTCAACTTTTGACAGCACCCTTCATTTTTCAGTTTTGTTTTGATATTATAGGAAAAAATTGCTGCCTCTTGTAGGGGGAAAAATCAGGGCTAGAGCTGACACATTCAATTAATAAATGAGCCTGCTATGCATAAAGGTAGTAAATTCAATTTCATCCGCAGGCAGTTGAGCAACATGAAAATGTAGTCAGATCTGCTTGATAGCTCATGTGTTTGTGAAATAGTTGGTTGGAGAGCAAGATGGTAGTTAGGTTGCCTGCCTAGGCCTTCCATCAACCTGTGTTCAACTCCCTGCTCTGTTACAGATTTCCATCAAGATGTAGGGCAGATCACTTAGCCTCTCTGGGCCTCAATCTATCACTTGGGAAGTGGTAAAATGGGGACAGTATGACTTTTGTAGCTTGTAGGGGTAGTGACAGATAACTTCATAAAGAATGGTGGGTAATCAGGTTCTAGGGCATGAAGGACCAAATGAGAATTTTTTACTAAATTCACAATGCTGGTGAAAGTTGTAAGTGACCAAGGCCTGTGGCAGAATGACTATACACACAAGGACTTCAAAGAGTCATATATTTTTAGGGTGACAGATGCAAATTAAATCAAGGCCGTAGCTTTCCCTCTAACCTTATTCTGTTTATTACAGAAAAAAAGTAGAGGAAGATGTGCAAAAGGAGATTTCACGTGCCTCTGTTCTGTTCTGGAACTGCTCTAACATTAATTCACCTGCGAAGTCTGTCAGGAGCCATGGTGGAAGTGAAGAGCGGAGGGTGCACTGGGCAATACACTGCTCTCTAAGCAAAGAGGAATTTCTGCATGTTGGTTCTACTTAGTTTTATGGACCCTTGGTACTGGCACAGTAGCAAAAAATTAAGAACTGGGCTCTCCGGGCATCTAAACACATGCTCCAGGGTGGGCATTTTAATTAGACTGGCTCTTGGGAACTGCTCTAATTAAAACACCCACAGCGTCTTGTGTATTCAACATCCTAGGCTTCAAAATAGTGGTGAGGTCACTTTAACTAAAGCTCATTCAATAAGCTTTAGTTAAAGCATCCCTGCTGCCATTATGAAAAGCATGGATGCTGAATACACGTGACAGCGAGGCTGCTGGAGCATTCCAATTAGATTGCTTCAGCAGACATGGTGCATTCTAATTAAAACGCATTGGAGCAGATGTCCTGGCATGTGTACTGGCACCCTCTGTTTTTAACACTGAATCAGAAAATTAGATTAAGTAGAAGACAATTTAAGAAGCTAGAAAATAAAGATTCCAGTCAAACAAGCGTCATCCCAGACATAATTTTTGTTATTATGCAACTGATGCAGAGTAATAGGGATTTTCAAAATATGTGAAACAATAGGTTCAGAGAACCACAGTGCAGGAATTCAGAGATGTTTATTTTGGGGGAGAGTGAGGAGAAATCAGGAAATCCATGAGTAATCCTGAAAAACATTAGGCATAATCAACTGCTGAAAAAGTAAAAGTTGCCAAGGAAGAGAAGCCAAAATAGCTTCCTACGTGTCTCCTCAAAGCCTGAAAAGCAAAAAGAATGTTCTGTAAATGGAGAAGGGAAAACCAAATACAGATGCACAGAGTTGGGAAAAAGATAAGGACAGTCAAAATGGAATGAGTTAATTCTAGTCAAAGATTTGAGGAATTAAAAGAGTGTTCGTAAGTAGATCTAGAGAAAAAGATACTCTAATGAGAAATTAGACCTCTTAATAAATGAACAGGGAGATTAAGTTACTAATGATTAAAAAAAAAAAGTTGAGCTACCTGCACTGGGTTTTTAATTTAGTCTGTAACAAGAGAAATAAAGAAGTATGGCCAGTTAAGTAGTAATGGAGATTATGTCACACATATCCACTGGTAAAATAAAGAAAAGGAAAAGATTATCTATTTTACAGAGAAGCTGTGTGGAGTTTCCACAGTACCTGGGTCCAGGAAACTATATATCTATATCACACACACACACACACACACACACACACACCCAATGCCCTCAAACAGCATCCTCCTGAAAAAAACAAAACCATATTAAAAAAAAGCCATCACCCTTTGTTTCATTAGAAATATCCTAACTCTGCGTTGGAATGCAGTTAAGTGCAATGAAGCTTCGGATCAGTTGTGGTGAAAGCATTGGTCTGATTTAAAGAAAATTATAATAAAAAGATAGGATTCTTGTTGTTTCAGACAAATTTGATTTTTTTTATTGATTTGGTCACAAAAATAATGGATGAAGGGAATGCAGCACAATGGATACAAGAAGAACCATGGGGCACGTCCAGACGAGCGTACACGTGCCTCTTGCCCCGTCTCAAACACCTTTGAGACGGAGCAAGAGGCATGTGCAGGAATGAAAAAATGTTCCCTGCACTGCAAACTTGCAGGGCAAGGAGAATATTAGACCCCTGGATATCCAGGGGTCAAACAAAACCCTGGGGGAAAAATATGGGTTAGGGCATGGTCCCATGCCCTAAGGCAACCAGAGGCTCAGTCCTCCAGAGGACTGCTCTGGCAGAGTGCCAGAGCATCTCTATGATTGGCCTTTTCCCGGTCCTGAAGCACACTGCCTGCCTGCGCTGGGGCCGGGCACTGTGGGGATCGGGGGTCAGGGGGGGTTGGGGGGAGCTGAGGCTGGGCACTGCTGGGATCAGGGGCCTCAGGGGGGCAGGTGGGGGCTGGGGCTGGGCACTGCAGGGCGGGGATCAGGGGGCTGGGGGAACAGGCAGGGCCAGTGGGGGTACCCCCATAGTCCCCTCCCCACTCCTCCAGCCCCCCCAACCCTTTACTCACTGGCTCTGGAGCCCTGGTGCTGAAGCACGCTGCTTCAGTACCAGGGCGAGGGGCCAACCACGGAGATGCTCTGGCAGCCAGATCATCTCCCTGGAGGACCCAGCCTCCGGTTTCCTCAGGGCATAGTCTGGGGCTGTGCCCTGCTCCGCTTTTCTAAACTTCATTTTTTTTAGACCCCTGGATATCCAAGTGTCTAATTTTCTCCCCACACTGCAAACTTGCAGCATGGAGAAGATTTTTTCGTTCCCGCACGTTCCTCTTGCCCCGTCTCAAAGGGGTTTGAGATGGGGCAAGAGGCATGTGCATGCTCGTCTGGACACGGCCCATGGAGGGATTTAAAGGGACTGTTGAGCCATGACCATTCATGGCATGGTAAATGTTTGCTAACATGTTTTAAAACCCTTCACAATCTCCCTAGGTTGCCAGTGCTTACATGTCCTTATGGTTTTAAAGTTTTTCCTAATGTCTATCCTAAATCTCTTTGGCTATAGATAAAGCTAATTCTTTCTTGTTTTGCCCCAGGTAGACTAGTAGACCAGTTGATTGCCATCCTCTTTAAAATAAAATTTTACATGAAAGCTGTTACTATGTCCCTGCTTTATCATGTTCTCTTTTCTAAATTAAACAAACCCAGTTTCTTCAACCTTTCCCCTTGGTCGTTTTTTCTAAACCTCATATTTTCTTGCATTCCTCTGGACACTTGAATTCACATACATTTTTTCAAGTGTGGCAGCCAGAACAGGATGCTGTGCTTCAGCTCAGACCTCAGCAATCCTGAGTGGAGTGGAATAATTACCTTGTCTTACACAGACACTTCTGCTAGTACAGGGGGTGTCAAACTTTCATTGTGCCTTGGGCTAGATCTGAACTGCAGAGCTCTTCACAAGCTGGATACAGCCCAGGGCATGGGGGGAGGACAGAGGCATGTAAGCAGTGGTCAGCCTAGCAGCCACAGGGTGACCAGCGTCTGTGTCACATAGCCCTCACTCTCCCCACTTGCTGCCAGTGGGATGTCCAACAGAGCCACAGGGCCCCAGATCACTTTATTCAGTCCTATTCAATTTGCAGCCAACTATAACTCCCAGATCCCTCTTTATAGTACTGCTACCTTGCCAGTTACTCCCCATTCTGTATTTTTGCACTTGACTTCCTTGAGTTTCAACTTATTGATTTCAGGATATTAATACTATTTCTTAATATTGTTTTGATTTCCAGTCCTCTCCTCCATAGCCGTCGCAATGATTCCAAAGTAAGTGTCATCCAAACATGTTATATGTGTACTTCTGTTCCATCATCCAAGTCATTAATGGCAATATTGAATAGTACCATCCCAAAACACTCCATGGTAGGACTCCATTTGATATGACCTCCTAGTCTGACAGTCATGTATATAGCAAAACACCTCTCACAAAATCTCATTTGAAAAATTAATTCAAATTAATGATCACAAGGACTGGAGACTGGTGGGAGGAATATAAACATAAGGTAATAATAAAAAGTAAAATATCATGTTGAGGGAGTGGTCCAGAGCCAGTTTCATTTAAATGTTAATGGTCTTAAGAGGTAAACAGCACATCAGCAAGTACTAAATTCATCAGCATTCCATATTCCAGTGAAGGACAAAGATAGTCATTGATGTCATTAAGGACTTGAAAGACAAAATGAGATTCTTCTTTTCAAATGAAATCTGTGATACATTATCATTTGAAGCATGGCTATTCAATGGGAAAGAGAGGCTGAGAATTCTAAAAAATCTGAAAGACAGTGAAGAATAGCAAATCAGCACTTACAGTGAAGAGCTATGGCAGCAAGTATAGTGACTGATTTTGTATTGCATACACAGACGTGTCACAGACCGAAGAGGCACTAGTCCTTCTCCATGTGGCTTGGATGAGACTGCATTTAGTGTCTTAGTACTGTAATGCTGGAAAGATATCAACAAACTGAAAATAATTCAGAGAAAAGTGGAAAAATGATGTATAGGCTGGACAGTCTGATTTATGAAGAAGGATTAAAATAACTAACTGTGTATAGATTGACTAAGGAATGACTGAGGGGGATATTATAACCAGCTACAAGTGTTTGACAAGGAGGGAGTGAAATTACTCAGGGTTGTACAGCAAATTATAACTAGGAGTAACACAATGAGAGGGAGAAAAGGCTTCTCTTCATAGATACCACCTCAGTCCAGGATTGTGGATACTGTTTGGTTTTAACTGATGGCCATCTTGTTAGGCTGAGCAAATCTTTGCATAACATCTCACTTCCATGGATCTACAATTTGTACGTTTATTAAAAGGGAACCATTTGCTAATAAAAATTAAAATCTCAGTGACTTTCACATATATAGTTATATGGCTAGGACTTGAAATATGGGTCTCACTTGAAAGATGCTATTTGTAGCTTTCAAGTCAAGCAAATAAGATGGAAGGTTCATATTCCAGGAGTCCCACCGTGATGTGGCTCCCCCAGAGTCATGCTGGTACCAAGCACGTCAGCATGAAATAAACACGAATCTCACGCCTGAATAAGGCAGCCATGTCCTACTTCCTCCTCTCTCTCTTAAAAAGGTCCATGCTTATTATTGGGCCAGAACTTCAGTTGGTGTAAAGTGGTCTCGCTCCATTGGTGTCCATGATGTTTTTTAATTATTTACAGTATACAACAGCCAGAGTATGTCAGGTGCTTTCCAAACAAATAAGGAGACAAGCCCCGCGGAGTTGACAATCCAAACAAGTTAACAGTGTTAACATGATCCCTAATGAAGCACCCTGTGGTGTTAGCACTAATTCATGGGGAGAGTTGGGTACATCTAATACAACACAGCAGAGTCAAGTCTGCCTAGGTTTGCAGTTCTGCCTCAATTTACTGTAGGTGAGAGTGAGCATTTAGGAATTAGTGTGTCTTACTAGTGATAACAGTGTCATAGCTCCTACTCACCAGAGGCTGTCAATATCAAATCCAAATGCAATTCCCATTGAAATCAAGGCACCTACAGGCAATTCTCAAGATTTAACCATCAGTAGTGAATGAACCACTAGTAAATGAGCTGAAAGTGAAGAAATTGAGAGAGCACATTGACGAAAGTGAGAGAGCACTCAGGGACTGAGGCTTATGCATGCACAATAGCACACAAAGCATTTGCTAATTCAGCAATGACAGAAGGACATCTAGCCCAACATGCTTGCCATTTTCCAGATGCACCCGAACCCACCCTCCCTAGTATTATGCAATGCACCCACAGCCTTCCTTTGACAAAATGAATCACTTTCCCTGGAAATAATTTTCCATAGCTCTATTACTGTACTATATGAGGCAATGAATTCTGCCTGAGTATGCTTTTAGATCCCAGTTTAAAAAAAAAAGAGGACAAAGTATTTGCTTAAATGTTTTGCTGAACTGTATCCTACATTTTCTGATTCTTACATGAAGTCCTGTACTTTTTTAACCACTCTGGTCCATCAGTAGCTGATATACCTTGGGGATGAGGAACCTATAAAAACTAGATAGAGAGAAAAACTAAGTAGATTTCAGTTTGCAAAGTTTGACAAGCATCACAGAGGGAGGTTGGAGAGGAAACTAGAAATAGAAGTAGGTAAACTTTAGCAGATAAATGGTAACCATTAGCAAACAAAATTAGCATTGCCTTGTATATTATTATTATTTACAGTTGTATATTGTCATTGATGTAGTCACAGGTTACATAGGGAAATCTTTAAAAAGATTAAAAGTCTATGGAAGGTATTTAAGAGATTTCATTCAGTATTATGAAATGAGCAGTATCCAAAGTGAGATATTCTTACCTATCTCTGCCCTGGCTATCAAAATCAGATGAAAGAACTCTGTGGTATACTTGTCCAGCAGGAAGCCTGGATAGGGTTTCTGCCGTAGTTGCTGCTGAAAAAAAAGCTAGAGCTTGTAGAGAACAAATGAATATTTCTCTGTGTTATACCAATAATAACTTTCCCTATGGAGAAATGTCCATTGCTTCCAGCAAGCAGAAAACTAGATACCTGAAACATGACAAATGGACTGTATTCAAAAGTTGGTTAATTGGAATCTCAGTTTGTGGAGACGTGATTTGTGTCACTCAAAGCTATGACAGTTAATCTGTTCTCACTGGCAACTTAAATAAGAAACCAGAGACTATTTTTTGGCATCCACATGCTACATGCAAGTGTTCACTGTTTCAGTTTTCAAAATCATGGAAATGGAGTTACTTTGGATATAGTTTTTACCCATTCTTGAAGAGTGTGAATTGATTTGAAAAATTCCACCTCAGTCATATCTGCCTTTAATAGTGCATTAATGCAGAATCACAACAGGGTTCTTGAATTATTAAAAGAAGCTACAGTTGAAACCAGTTCTTGAGAATTTAGACTTATACTCCACTAATTGGGCTTTTCAGAGATATGTAGTATTTGAAACCTATCTTGTACTCCTAAAATAAACGTAAGCATGTGAACTCAGAGACTGTGCTATATAGAGGACCCTCATCATGGTTAACTAATGATTTCAAGAATACCTCTTCCCCTAAAATATTTGACCAACTCTTATCGGTAGCTGATGAAGCTAATACTTTGGTTCTCACATTGGCTGTAGTGATGGGATATTCTTTCACTTCTCTAACTGCTCTTAGGTATGAACCCTTGCAATATGTTAGCGATTTAGCAGATAAATGTGCTTACACACACAAAGCCATGACAAAATGACAAAGGATGCAATTTTGGGGGAGAAGTATGTACACCCATTTTTTTCATAGCAGGCCTTGTGAACATAGAAAAATCAGTAATTTGATTCTCCACTCACTAATGCCTTAATTGCCCCAGTGTCTAATTTAAACAAACATCTAATTTAAATGAGGTAAATAACCCAGTTGAAGTCAATGGCACTAGTCATATACTTCAGGTTAGGAATGTGCTTAAATGCACTTGAATCTGGGCTTTACAGAAGTATTTGACCTCAATCTTGTGAAGCTTAGTCACAGGCTTAGCTAAGGCTCATTTGAACAGTAATGAACTGCTGAACTCAGGGCAAGTGATTTCAGGATTATCTCTGTTCAGGTCACTAGAGTTAAACCCATGCTAGTGAAAATATGACCAGACATTTTTATGCTGTAATTGAAAAAATGGTTTTTGGCAGAACCCATATGCCAACAGAAGCCATTAAAATAATAGCTGGTCAGAATACCTGGGGAAAGAGCAGCCCCAAGCACCAGAAAAGGAAGACTCACAACTTCTCAATGTTTCATTTTATGTAAATGTTCTAAATAATTATATTTAAAATTCTGTTAAATTACAGTAAACTTTTCAAACTTCTAGTAGAAAAGCTAATATAATTATGGTAGAGACTCTTCATCATCTACCTGAATGGAAATCCCTCTGGACAGGATTCCTTACAAAAACCTTTGCATAAATTATATACCCAGCAACACTATGCAAGTCATTGCTGAATGTATTAACAATTCCAGTAACCACTTATGCATATGAGTGATTTTTCATATGAATCATCCCTATCAATACATCTCAAAAAATGAAACAGAATAAAAGATTGAGTGGACTGTAATTCACAACATTCAGCTGGAAACTAGTTTTTTTAACTGTGTAGACTGTGAAATTGTTGAATTTGCTACCACCTCCAACAGAAGAATCCCAGATCTGCTATGCAAAGAACCATTAAAAAAAATCAAAACTGTCTGGAGATTCTTATAACTTCCACTTTACCATCAGCCATTCCTTCTATTCCTTTTTCAGAGGAAACCAAATCAAGATGGCAGTTTTTCACCAGTATTTTTTGCAGTTTTTCTTGGTGGCTAGTAGTCTTCTGACAATCCAAGAGCAAGCAAGGCAGATATTGTTTGTGAAAGCTCAATTCACTGCACATCCAGCATAGGCAAGATCAGACAAAAATAAAAGTAAACATTGTATTTACCATTAGAATAGGTCAATTTCTGTCAGAATGCCGATGGTGGAAACTCTGCATGTCATCTCTGTGCCAATGGTGGGTCTGGAGTCATGCAGAAATATATAGGGATGGCTGTGAAGATGATTTGGCAAAATTGGCTGGAACATGTGTATCCAGTCCCTGAAGACATTATTTCTGTGGAGCCATGACTGCTGCCTTTTCAAGAGAACTGGCACAGAAGGCTGTAGGGTGTGTGGGCATATGTTCTTACTGTGTACATGTGCATCAAGTCCTAGGACCTAGTGGTGGAAGAAATGCAAATGTATATCTATTCCCCAATGACTTAACATGTGGTCATTGATACTTGTGGTTTTGCCAACTCTTGCAATTTAAAATGTAAAACTTTGTACAAATTACAGTGTAATAAGCCTGGTTCATATTTACTGTAAGACAACTTCACATGGCTCTGACAGGGCAAAGGGGTTTAAAATGGGAATATAAAGCGAGTATATGGTACATTATACCCACTTATGGTCCTTATACACTAACATGTCAGGAGGCCTTAGCATAAATGAGAATTAGGCTCATCATATAATGATTTTTTGAAAGTGGTTATTATGAAAATCTGGAAAAATGAACACATTTCCAGTGACCTGAGAGATGCCAAAATCATTACCATACATCACAGGCAATTGGTAGGGAGGCATAGGGGGGCACTTCCCCCCCTGAGATTGGCCCCCAAAAGTGCTGGAGGGGGCCCATTGATGCACCCCAACTTGGCACCACTCAGGACAGGGCCAGGAGCAAAGTGGATCCCTGCCAGCCTAATTGTACAGCCAGGGACCATGCTCTGCTTCTCTACCCAGCGCCACCTACCTGACAGTGCTCTGGAGCCCTGAGCATCAGACAGTGCTTCGGCCAACCAGAGCACTGCTGCTGGGAAAAAGGTAAGCCTGGGGCTCTTGCAGGGCGGACAGATGGTGGCCCAGGAAGGATTCCAGGCAGGGGTTGGGGGGTAGTTGTGTGCTGTGCCCACCCCCTCCCCCTCACCTGGCCCTGAAGGAGTTTTTTTGCTGTGTGAGCCGGTGCTATGTTGGGGAGGGGGCACTAAGCTGCAGCATGATATGCTACTGTTACTCAATTTATTGTCACAGAAGCATAGGAGTGGATATGGGGTTTTTGGCCCACCCCCAGGCCCACCCACCAAAATCTTTACGTGGCCTTTATTGACCTACAGTTTTTCATATGGTCAATAGAAAGGCCCTATGGATGTTCCTAACGAGGTTTGGATTGTTACCATTATCAAACTTCTTCATGACAACATGACAGCAATCATCTGAAGCAATGGCTTGGAACTGGACCCCTTCGCTATTAAACTGAGAGTCAAGCAAGGATGTGTAATTGAACCAATGCTCCTTTCTGTCTCTGTCACACCTATTCTGTATTTTACTCCAATGACTGCATCTCATAGACATTAAGGGATGGAAGGGACCTCACGAGATCATCAGGTCCAGCCCCCCTGCCCAACGGGCAGGAAATCAGCTGGGGTTAGATGACCCCAGCAAAGTGAGCATCCAGGCATTTCTTGAATGTATCCACAGTAGGTGCTTGCATCTCTTCTGGGGGGAGTCTATTCCAGACTCTGGAGACTCAGACGGTATAAAGAAGTTTTTCCATATGTCCAGTCTAAAACGGTCTTCCAGCAGTTTGTGACCATTAGAACTTGGCTTCCCTTGTGGTACCCTGGTGAACAAACCAGTTCCTGATGCACACCCCTTATATACTTATAGGCTACCACCAAGTGAACCCTGAGCCTTCTCTTCTCCAGGCTGAAAAGTCCCATGCCTCTCAGCATCTCCTCATACGGCCTGCTCTCTTGACCTATAATCATACATGTGGCTCTCCTCTGGACCCTCTCAAGCTTCTCCACATCCTTTCTAAAGTGTGGAGCCCATAACTGGATGTAGTACTCCAGCTGTGGCTTCACTGAGGCCGAGTAAAGAGGGAGGATGACTTCTTGGGTTTTGCTTGAGATGCACTGGTAGATGCAAGCCAGAGTTTTATTTGCTTTGCTGGCGGTGGCATCTCATTGGTGGCTCATGTTCATCTTGTGATCAATCAGGACCCCCAAGTCTCTGTTGGTTGTGGTGCTATTGAGTGTAGCACTGCCAAGCCTATAAGTATGATGTGGATTCTTTCTCTTGAGGTGGAGTGCGACAGCAAGAACCAAAGAAATTAATAAGCATTAAATATGTGCTTCTTAGAGGCATTTGGAATTTTTGTCTAATATAAAGCTTGTATTTTTGTAACCCTCAAATGTAACTTGTAACTGTTTGTGAAACTGACTAGGCCTCAAAGACAAAGCTATAGTTGTAAAATTAGCTGACCTAATGTTTTTTTCTTGCTCAGAATTTAGCCTTGATGATGATAAAAACTGGATTCAACCACCTGGCCTACCCAGCACATTCCAGGAAAGCACATCTCAAAAAAGCATAGTCAGAGAGATCTAAAGGGGTTGGATTTAGGCAGAGTAATGTTAATTTCAAACCTGAAGATGCTGCATTGGAATTTGCTTACTGGATAAACCCAAGTTTGGGTAGTAACCTTTTATAATAATTTTTAACACCTTTTAATCCCATAGGGTAACAGCTATAGGACAAGATTATGAATGGCTCTAAAACCAACAGATTAGCATAAGACTAGATATAAAAAGCGTGTACATCAGGTGACTAGCAGGAAGGAGGGAACAGAACGGTCACTGCTGTTCCACGGTTGGACACCGGACTCCCAGTGTGAATGAGGATCAGATCCTGATCAAGGGATCTTCCCCAGTAATCCCTCTGACAACGTTGATCGGAGACGCCTGACTTTGCTGGAATCACCTGGCGCGCACCTGGCATTGAGGGACTATCAATAAGTTGCCAACCCATGTCTGTCTATCTGTTGTTTTAAACTGCCAGTGGCTGATACCCCCGCAGTGCCCAGCCGGCCTGCGACAAATTGATCTACTTATCTGTTGTTATTATCTGTTGTTATTATTTACTATTAGCTCTTTAATACTGCATTATTTGCTTATTGCATTTATCTTTCTGTTACCTGTTGTGCGTGTGTGTAAGCTATAATAAATTTGCCATTGCTTTACTCCCAACTTTGCCTCCTCAATCCCGAACCAAACAGCCCAGTGGCTAAATTGATATACTCACAGTGCCCAGCTGGCCTGTGACAGTGGAGCACCTTGCATTTCTCTGTGTTGAATGTTGTCACCAGGTTTTGATCTTCCCACCTTGTGAACCTGTCCAGGTCAGCCTGAATCCCCAGCCTATCTTCTAGCATGACTAAACTTCCCCATAACTTGGTGTCATCTGTGAACTTAGCCAATCTGCTTCTGACATGCAAATCCAGATAATTTATGAATATATTAAAGAGTACTGGTCCGAGTACTGAACCCCGGGGGATGCCACTGGTCACCATATGCCATGTTGACTCTGTTCCATCGACTATCACTCTCTGGGTCCAACCACGGAGCCAGTTCCCCAGCCATCGGACTATAAGATTGAGCTTGGCCCATATGATTATATGTAAGGTGATCATATGCAAGCTTGGTTGTATGTTATGAATAGAGGGAGCTAATTCTTTTCACAGGCTAGTTTGTCACTGAGCTAATGCTTTGATTATAGTGAAATTTCTCCTAACTGACATGGGTATAAAGGAAATCAAAATGAGGCCAAAGTGTCTTCATTAAATTTAGAACCTGGTTAGATGCAAAGAAAAAATGCATTTCAGAAGTGTACTATAAAAAGTGTAGGTTTAAAAAAAAATAATTTCTAATTGTGACATCTATGTTGCAAATTACTATTTCTCTTCTAAGGCTTTCTTTATTAAGTTTGTATCTATCACCCTCGGGCCCCAACTCATCGAAATCAGATCAAAAAATCTCCTAAAACAAAATGATGTGGAACTCAGAGGGCTTTTGTTGCCTTCTTTTTAACTAATGTTAACCGAGGGTGTATTTATTTATCTAAGCTTTGGGTAAAGAATTGCATTTCAGTGCCTTCACTAAATGTCAAAAGCCATTAGGGTAACATGACTGATTTTTAGTTTCCTGCTCTTATTCTCCTATATGTAGCTCTCACCATTCCTGTTTTCCTTTATTTCATCATAACACCAGTAATAGAATTTCACTTCACCTTAATAAAACTGAGTCAAAGCATCTCGTTCTATATATTCCTATTTTACTTTAAACAGACACTGATTACTGATCTGAAAACATGCCACCCCTTACTGCCATCCCTTTCTGCTTCATGTTTTCACCTTTCAGAGTACATCCATTGTTGCTTGTGATGGTATTTTACTAGCAAAACAATATGATATCAGCCTTGAGAAGATCTCTCAGCTGGGTCAAACAATTTGCCATAATGAAAATTGGAAAAAGAAAATAAGTGCTTTCACCAAACAGTCAAGAACACTGGCCTTTCTTCGCTGTGCCTCGTGATAACAGATTGGCCTTGCCAACTTCCATCATAAAAACATTTTCTTCACTAGAAGATCTTATAATTCTTGTTTTGAGTGATTGCTTTTAGATGACACGTAGCAATAAATATGAACCTTATTTTATTTAGTGACCACTGCTTTGGAAAGAGTGCAAAACAACTAAAGTAGTTGAATATTGAATACATAAAAGTGCTATTAAAGAAGGTTAAGGCTGTGTCATAAACCATCTAAAAACTTATTATTTCACGATCAAGTTGATGCATTGGGAGAATAGAGCAGGATACAATCACAGGAGCGAAAGCACAATCACAGTCAGAAAAGTCACTGTAATAATGACATCAGGATGACTTCAATACAAGCAGGAGCAAATCCACTGTGGGCTTATATATTCTACTCCAACAATACCATATCGAAGTCAGCTCACAAGCTACAAGGGGATTTTTTTTTCCAGTTGACAGTCTTGAAAACACAGCAACCAATCTCGTTCTCACTGAACTGAATGGAAGCAAGATCCATAATTAGGAATCTGAAAGTTAAGCTGTACTCTTTCGGTCTCTTTCATCATCACCACTAATGAACATTTTGCAACTGAAATACAGCTGAGATTTCTGGAGCATTACACAGAACAGAATTGATGCTGTTCCACACAGACTGGCTCTGAAAGGGTTATGAAGGAAAAATAAACCCAGACAACAGAGAGCATGTTGAAGGAGATGCCATTTTGCTGTAAAGGCATTTGTATGTATTGGGACCCCTCAGTGTGTGGGGAGAGCAAATCTACTGTTATACCCCTCAAATAGGGGTACCCTATATTCCCTTCATGGCCTCATCTCCTTCCTGTGCTGTTGCACTAACCAGGAGCAATTCACATTCTCAGAAAACCATGAAGACCTCTGAATTGGGATGATAAGAAGAAAGGTTTCTTGCATATATAGAATTCCCCACACTACAAAAAAGCTGACCACAGCTGAGTTTTTCCAGTAATTTTTTTTTTTTTTTGCAGACTTCATGGGTATTGATACTCCTTCTTACATGGCTAGGGCTTGATCCCACAACATACTGAGCATTCTGGCCCTGATCCAGCAAAGCACTTAAATTCACACTTAACCTAGAGTTTATGAGTAGTCCTGCTCATTTCAGAGGAACGTGCATCAGTGCACTGCTGAATCCAAGCTAGAATACTCTGCTTTCCAGGACTGAGTCCTTAGTTATGATCAGCATGTTAAAAACCATTGTAAAAATCTAGCTGTGCTTTCCAGATTATGCATCGGGTGAAATAAAGAAGGATCTGACCTGGAAATTTATTAACCCATAAGAGCCAGCAAGTGCTAATTCTGTCAGGACTGGATGGTTTTCTGGAGTGAGCCAAGGAGGATGTATGGCTAGAGGAAGGAAGGGTCACAGTATAATTTTTCAGCAGAGGCAGTCCTGACTGGTTCCACCTTTCTTGGGTAGGAATCATTTTCCTCTCACCTTATTGGTTTGGTTTTGCTTTGCTTCAGCTTCTGGTTTCACTCCCATCCCCTACCCCTAGTAGGAAAAAGAATCGTCTGGTGGCTGGGATGTGGTAAAACAAAAGCTAGGTGGCAAAGTGGATATGGAGACTTTTTAACCTATTAGGGGCAGGGGATGGGACTGAAATAAGAAGTGGAGCAAAGCAAAAAAAAAGGAAAAAAAAAATCAGACAAGGTTGGGGGGCGGGGAAGGTCATTCCTATCCAAGAACAGTGGAAACAGTCAGGACTGCCTCTGCTGGAAAGTTGCCATATTTACTCGAATCCAGGATGAATTCCCCCCTCCCCATTTAACAAGGGGGAAAAAGCCCCTTGTCTTGGATTCAAGTATGAGGCAAGGGAGCAGGGGAGGAGAGGCAGGCAGCTGCTATGGCTATGGCTCTGGCCCCAAACTACTGCCTGCCACAGCTGCTGCCTGCCCCCCACATCCTCTGCCCCCCACTACCTTTTCCTCCCCATGTGCAGCTTCTGGCCTATGGCAGCCTCTGCTCCACCACCTGTCCCCCACATGGCCTCACGGCTTCTGGCACTTGCTCTGGCTCTGGTGCCAGCTCCAGTTTCCAGCATGCTCTGGCCCACTCCAGCCAGGGGCATGGAGCATGTTTGCCTTGGCTCTGTAGCAGCAGCACTGACAACTCAGGCTGGGCCCCAGACGTGGGGCTGGAGCTGCCATGCTACAGCCACTACCACCACATCCACCTGAGGCCAGAGAAAATACATGCCCTGTGCCCCAGGCTGGAGCAGGGTCAGAGCCTGCTGGAGAAGAAGACAGAGCCAGAGGTAGAGCAGACATAAAGGGAGTGGGGGGAAGGACGGGTGGTGGAGGGAAGGGGACCCGAGGCTATGGGAGGCAAGGGGCCAGCCGATGATCCTCTAAGGTCTTTCAAAATGGAGGGAAACTGTGAAGAAAGCTGAGAAAAAGCCCATTTGCTGTAGGGAGACCCAGGAAAGGAAAGGAAAGGAAAGGAAAGGAAAGTAATGCACACGACAGGTCACAAACACAAGTATGCAACAGAGCACAGGCTGTAATAGGAACAGAGAAACTCACACCAAGGGAACCTTTTAGGGCTTCCTTTTTTCAGTGGACACTTGAAGGTCCAATTCCAGCACAATTCCATTGTACAGAAAGAGACTGGCTCTTTTAGGTGAACAGCATCTGCTTGTCTCTGGGGGGATCATTTACAAGAAGTTTCAATATATTATAAAATATTCACATGCATTTCTGAAAAAAAGTCTGTCAAATCCAACTATCCCCTTTATGAGGCTTATGCTTGACAGGTATGGAAGGGAATCTTCCTACCCAAGAGCAAACCAAGACAGGAAGAAATCCCAATTATCTGAATTTCAGTTTTGAAATTCATAAATGGATCTTAAATGTCTATAACGACTAATTCCATCTGCCCACAAAGCTGCTTCTCCAACCATTCCCTAAAAACCTTAGGACAGCCAGGGTTGTGGAGTTAATACAGCTGCATTGTTAACTCTTGGAAAACAACCCTGACATTTTTAATATGCCATGGTTATAACATATTAGTGGGTAACCCATCATCTGAATCAAGGATTGTACCATGCAGCCTACACTCACATGGGCCACTCATACAGGTAAAAGCTGCAAAATCAATATATACAAAAAGAGGCAATTAAAAAAAAATACAACAGTACAAAGACTTGAAATGCAATAAACTGCTGTTCTACATACAAACCGAAGGGGAAAGTCATATTCTCTGCATCTTAATTTTGTCTGATCTTTATTTTACAACTTTTGTACTAAATGACTGAACCGTTAAATTTTCTCACCTATGTACTACCTGGCTGAGCACCACTTCACCACTTGGCACTAACCAGATGTGTCCCCATTGGAATTAATGTTAACTTTGTCTCAGTTAAGCAGCACTCACAATTTACTATCATTAGGCCAAATAGGTTCTGAGGGACATTTTCCAGGAAAGCAGCTGACTCAGTGGCCTATATTGTTTTTGTGGTTGTTGCCATGCCTTTTTAGAATTAAAAAAAAGGGTTCAGACCCTCTTGATTTTTACCCTGTCATTTTCTATTTGTAAAGGCAATGATTCTTTTTTTCTTTATAAATGATATGTGCAGTCCCATGATCTAGCATATCAGTATTTCTGTGTCAGGTGTGCTCAACCTCCACCCATCTATGCCCTTTGGCACATGGGGCTCCCCACAGGTCTAGAAATTTAGCAGTACAATAGTGGCAGTGCTAATTGCTGCTCCCCTGCTGCCAAATTTCCAGGTGTATGTGGAGCCCTGTAGATCAGCTGTTATGGCTCTGCCCCGATGTGCAGGATTGCTCTGCAGCCATATCTTGTGTGCAGGATTGGGCCAGCACATGGTGGGATTGGATTGGTGTGTGGACAGGTATTAAGGATGAGGCCAGTGTGCAGGTTGCAACTGTGGGCCAATCCAGCACATGATCCAGCCCACGAACTACCCCACAACACTCATCTGGCCTGTGGGGACAGAAGGGTGGGTGCCACTGCTCTACGTAGATTAAGGAATAGGGGCGCCACTGCTCTACATGGATTAAGGAATAGCTTCTCCACTTTTTCTGCTTCGAAGCAAAATTTGAATAATTTTATTTAGGAGGATATTTTTTGCTAGGAAATACTTCTGACTGTTCCAGTTTAGAGCAATTCTGCTGTACCTTTTCTAGAGCTGGTGAGAGTGGAACAAAGGCTTGTAAGTGGGTTAGACTCTCCTTGGTTTTTACAATCTATATATAACATTTAGGAGTTTGGTCTATAAGGTCAAAGAAAAAAGTTTCTATTACGGAAAAAGAAAAGCATGAAATGCAGTGTGAATATGTGTGATTCTAATGCCTTTTGGAAAGTTACAAAGTAGGTCTGACCTCCTAGAGACTATTGTTCCTTGGCCTCCAGCTGAGACATTATGTTAACACTAGGGGCTGCTTTTCTCCTCCTCCCCTTCCAGCAGGGTCCCCCCTAGATAAAGTTCTAAGTTTGTTCCCACTTCAGAAGCTCTTCTAAATTGTATAGGATTTAGTAATCTAACTATAAATAATATTACAGTAAGGGCGTGAGGAAAATGCTTAGGTAACACACCTCACTCTCTGAAGAAATGGAAGGATATGCTTAGTCTTCATCTAGGAAATCCTTAAGCAGTGTCTTTCCAAAGATTTGGCTTAAACAGTTTTGCAAAATATTACTGCAGCTAATACACTGGGGTTTGACAAGTACTTACTAGGCGCATCTACACAAGATGCTATGTCACCATAGCAATGTGCTCCGGAGATATACAAACTGTAGTGCTGCAGCTACATCACTGTAGCGATGCGCTTCCGCGCTATAGCACATTGCTGTGGTGACATAGCAGCTAAAAATAACTGTGCATCGCCAGCATGGTGCAGTAACAATGGTGGCACGATAACAGTGGTGCCTTAGGGGCACGTATAGATACGTCCACGGTCTTTTGTAGGTAATAAATACATTATGGTGATTGATCTTCTGCTAGAATTATTTCCTGGGGGCTCACCCCCACTTTAATTTTCCTTGGGATCAGGTTGGACTAGAAACTGAACCACAAATATATATTTTCCATTAAGTCATTCATGACTACGAAGGCATACATTAACAAGCTAGGCTCATTTTTATCATGCTTTTATCAAGCCCCAAAATAATAATTAGTACTGAAAAAAATTAAGGAGAATTTTCCTTGAATACTGCTTTGAATGGGCGATGAAGTCTGCTCTTTAAAAAAGAAAAAGAAAGGAAATTTTTTAAACAAGAAAAAGGAAAAAGAAATGGAAACGGGAAAAGGCAAAGGAAAAAGGGAAAAAGAAAAAAGTCTTTTTTAGTTTTTTCCTTAAATTAACTTTCTTATTTTAGGAATATTCTCCCTAAACTAAGCCAACTGTATTGACAGCATCCGATGAAGGAAGCCTCAGCCCTCAAAAGCTGGTGCTGTATACCTACTTTGGTTAGTCTATAACGTGCAAGTCTACCCTGCCTTTGACATTACAACTGCCATGGATCAGTGAGATAGTGCAAGACATTTGCCCAAGAATTGGAGTCACTGGGTGCAGCTACATATGCATTAATGCACCGTAAGTGGTGCTACTGAGCATTAGCGCAGATGAACAATTTTTGTGTGATGCTTAATGCACATTGGACTAAAGCTACTGCACATTGATGCAGATGAACAATTTTTGTGTGATGCTTAATGCCCATTGGATTAATCTATTGTGCATTAGCACGTTTTTTGCCAGCCACACTAATGAGCAGTAGAATTAGTCCAATGGACATTCAGAGTCTCATTTAGATGTACACACTGTGTCTGAAGCATATTGCATATAGTCTTTTAATATTAGTTTCTGAGACATGATTGGAATTTTTCCTGTGATTTCAATGAGTGCTGAATCAGACCCACTACCATATTCCTCTCTTCCTCTATACTACTACATGATACACATTTGTAGTCTTTGTTAATATGGAGCTGCACCTGTTCCCACTGTTAATTTTGTTCAATTATTATTTATACAATTTAGCAGTTTTAAAATGTGTGTGAATGCTTTGGTTTTGCTTCAGGAGAGTGCTCTCGGTCTGGCTGTATGAGAAGGAGGAGCCGTATCTCTACATACTGTTCTATCTTCCATTGTCCTTTTGTCATTGTTTGGTGAGCTATTTTTACATCCTCTGAGTTTGAGAGGAGTGGAGTGCAGGCAATGCCCCTGACTTGGGGTCTCTAAGCTCTTTCTTGGTTTGCAGATCCCCTATCTAGGACACCTGTCTGAGAGCTGTTGCCCTAGGGCTTTTTCACAACTCACTATGTATTGAAATCATCCCTGCCTTGCTACAAGGCCATCCTCCTATATTTTGTTTGGCTTGGCCCAAGTGCCTTGGGATGGATCAACACATCTGGTTATATGTTCTTCTATCAATACCTTGGCTTCTTTGAACTATTACAACTAAATTTTAAATTTGAGATGTGTTTTCTAGATGTGTTAGTTATATGTGTTACAGATAACACATATAGTGCTATCTGTAATGGAAATGTTGGCATCCCACAATTTAAATGAGGTACAGACGGACAATAGTGCACTGAAGTAGTTGGAAACTGACTGGGACCAAAGAGTAATACTGAACATTTTGCACTCTGCTTCCAGAAAAGGTGACATTAATTGAATAAGCCACTTTAACTAATTTCTGGTTAATGCTAATAATAATCCCTTTGTAAACAGGCAATTCCTCTCCTAACTATATATTTACTGTAGCTAACTATTGAGGGTTTTTCCCTACTCTGCATCTGTGCTTGTTCTAAATTTTGTGACTATGCAAGGTGTTAGAGCAAAAGTGCTGGAAAATTAAGTCCTGCTGTAGAAGTTTGCCAACACTACCCCAACATCAGTCCTGTGTCTTGATCTGAAGGGACCACTTTTATAAGGGAACAGAAGAGTTAGTCCTTGGCATATCTGCTGAAATTGCCATCAGAGGTACCAAATGATACCAAATGTTGCACTAATTTTTGAGATGTTAACACCTAAGCACTTGAAACTGGACCGAGACCAGCAAATTTATTTCATGCTAGCAACCAAAGGGAAATGATAATAAGTTTTCAGTCACTATTTGTGATTGGATCTGAACTTGTAATCTAGTGATGAAAGGTCATCATGAGTCTTCCTGTATAGAAAGACTATCAGCACAAAGAGACAACTAGCAAACTCATTTTCTATACCTGAGCTGTCTTTTTTCTGGCCCTATACTTAGTATATGTGTTATACTGTGTGAAGCAACTTGGATCATAAAGTAAATTTCCTACAACTTATTTTAAAATGCTTGTGTCATATTGAATGAAATAGTTTGAATGTTTGTAATAGTTGCCCATTACCCAGTTTCAGGAAGAAGACAAGATTTATCTTCTTATCTAGGCCATTGTTTTAGTCTATGTGCGGAAGGTCCTGACTTTGCTCAAAGTCTTAACTCTTGAATTTTATCTTTAGAGGCCTTTAACAAAGAGAACCTAAAAATGACCCTTAAGCAAATACCCTGAGTTCCGAGAGATCAAACCCTAGGGCCTTTTGACAAGATTGGAAAGAAAAGGTCATTTGCAGTGGTATGGAAGTTCCCCAAAGTAATTAAAATGTTCAAGAAAGAAACTGATTACCAAGCAAAAGAATATGTTAAGAAAGATCTGAGCCCAAATTTGGGGGTAATGACAGGTTTGGGTAGGAGGGGCCCAGGACGGCAACTCACTCAATAAAAACTGTAACCTACTCTCCCAAATTGGAGGTAAACTTTACTTGCAGAACAACGAAGGAAGAATCGCAAGTGTAGGCCGGATCAGACTGATCACCTGAACCACCCTCTCCGTGAACACGAATCTCTTAGTTAACGCTGAAGCCGCGGAGCACCCGAAAGGGACTGAAGGAAGGGGACTTAGTCCTATCACTGCTGAGGCCAGCCCATTGAATCGTATTGCTGAGGCGAGCCCATTGAACCGTACTACTGAGGCCAACCCATTAAATTGTACTACTGAGGAATGAAACCATACATAGGTGTTTGGCTTCTCAGAATTCTAGGATTGTAAGTATATTATGAAAATAATAGTATTGATTCAAATTTAACTTTTAGTTGTAATTGTAGTTGTTTTTGTAATACTAATTCTTATAGCATTGTTTGGGAAGGAAGTGCATTCGGAGCATTGTTTCTGATATATGTAGTTACTGTGTTCTTAATGCTTGTGGTATTTCTTAAAGCTAAGCAGTGTTATATGCGTAGCAAAGAATTCTAAAATAAAATTGTGTTGTATGAATTAAGTTTGTAATCATTGTGAAATCGTGCAATCAACTAACTACTCCCCCAGCCAGTGCATCAAAACGAATCAGTAAATTGTGTGGGATCTTCTCTATTCCATAACCCCACTAGAGACAGCTTGAATAAAAATGCTTATTTTCTATAAATCAGTTTGCTTCCTTATCACTGGATCAGAGATATTTTTGTCTAATTTTATTGTCTGGGTCATAATGTATGATGTAGAAAATATTAAATGCTGATTCATTTTTTGAAGTGTGAGCATCAAGGTTAAGTTAATCACTCAAATATTTATAGCGTAATAATGAGGTTAAGAATTTAAATGTGGTATATCAAACTCTTAAAGGATATACATTTACAAATAATTTTAATCTAACACTCATAGAAAACTAGGGAATATAAATAATTGGAATCAAGTACCAGGGATCAGAATTTTAGAGAGATATGAAACTACACACCAGAATTTAGAAATGGGGTGGATGATCTCAGAAGTAAAGGTTTTGAGTCTACACCAGGAAATAGACCTGGGTTGACAATGGCTGGTAGCAGTTAATCCTTGAGACCACCATTCTTGTCTGGTATTGAAACTGGTTTAAAGTGCTAATGTAGGTGAACCAAAGCCACTATAGGAAGAAAAATTAAGATGAGGTAATAAAGATAGATGATAGTTTTGGAGTCTCCTAAGAAACAAGGAGGAGTACTAATGATTATAAGCAGAATGATAATCTAAGGAGCTTTTAGACATTTTAAAATAAAGCACGTATATTATTTTATGACCAAAATACCCTTTTAAAATCAACAAGCCTCTGTAGCACCATAAGAGGTAAACCCTAGCATACTTATTAACTCATCTAGAAATGTCAAGTAATGAGGCTAGGGGCATTAAATGGATCATTTTATTACCATGACTGTAACTAACACAGGAAGCCAGGCTTCTTTTACAACAAAGAAAAAGCCCAACAAATTTAACACGACAAAAGATAAATCAGAGCCCTCGAAAAGCCATTAAGCCATAAGTGTTAATTTCCTTAGTTAAATCTTTGCTCTATCACCTTGTTATATATGAATCATTACATAGAAGTGAGAAAGTAGTGATTTCGAAATATGAAAGTCACAGCTTTATGTCTTCATGAATAGGTCAGGTTCTTAAACTTTCAGTAAAAGCTACCTAAATGCAGCTGCTATCTTTGGAATGGCTAAAAAAAGAAGACACACATGGGGGTAGATAGAGTCTGTGGAAATAAAATATTCAGATGTATTTCAAATAGATCTCATTGGCTCTTAGAAACACTTTGAACAACAGCCATGGCCACTGAGGTACCATAATGACATACCCCATTATAAAATGTAACACTAAGTAAATGTAGGAGTGGAAATTTAACAATTGGACGTTTAATGGCTGCAATTATGGCAAAAGAATAATGAACCTATTAGACAGGAGAACTGGCAATTACTCTAAGCCTTATTGCAATACAGCTGTGAAAAAGTAATACAGAAGCATACTTAAAAATGGTTATTAAAGGGGGATAATGCATTCTGTTTACCCTGACAGAAGCAATTTTTCTTCTGAAATGAAATGGGGCTTTTTGGCTATCAGACACGGGAGCTCAGATGTGATGGATCCTAGTATTTAAAGGTAATGTATTTTCAGATATGCCTTTCCAGGTATAAATGATGCTTACACTAAGACTATAAGCACTAGATTTACAAGCCAGCAAACAGACAGAGGAAGATGCTTAAGCATAGACAGAGAAGCAAAATAAATAGAATGCAGAAATGTAAGGTAACTTCCAAGTGGTCTTCACAAACAGACATGTTAAATGTTAATTGTCTCAGATTAAGAAAGATTAGGTGCCAAAGTCATTACACAGCCTTCAAAATTGGCACAGTAGGATCCAAATGTAATTTATTTATCCTACTAAATTTTTCAATGTACATATCATAATAGGCTAGAAGAGAATAGATGAAGTTATACACCTGCAGCATGGAAGGCTATAAAAGTAAACCACAGTGGTATCATAAGGAAAGCAATATGCTTCACTAAACTAGTGCTATTTTCCTTGGATGTGCTATTTTCCTTGGATAAATAAAGTGTATCCCTCAGGATGCAAAGCCCAGGGAAAAGACAATGTATGATAAATGGTGCATTCTTTGCCCACAGGGATGTAGAGAGTATAATTAGCAAATGGAGGAAAGTCTGGAGAAGATGAATAAGTGTCAGCTATGCTCAGCTCATGAATCTAAATGGGGAATCTGCAGGTAAGTTAGAAAATTTACTGCAATATGGTGTCAGTGTTACTAAACATATATGTCTTTAGTCTCACTAATAACCCATGTGTGTTGGCTTCCTGGTTCAGTCAGTTCCTCAGGAGGGATGGGTGCAACACATCTTGCAACCATCATCCATATTTGTGCAAGCTGAAAGGAAAATCAAACATTAAACACCAATCTCAGATCAGATGGCAGAAGACATGATGGAGAGGACCTCAGACTGCATACCTCATCTCTGCCATTTTCTTTCTGCAGACACCAAGGAGGAGAGGAATAATAAAGGGGAGTGCCTTGCGAGCTTCTCTTGTGGGACACCAGACGGATTCAGGCTCTAGAGAGGCCAGGAAGCAGTACATTAAGGAGTTGTTATGTAGCTGCAAGCTTCTTACCAAGGGCCTGCCTTTGTTCCTACTTACAGAAAACCAGTATGTCCTTTAAGGTGCATGCAGACATTACACTTAGATCAACCTAAGGATAAGGTTTATCTAAATGCCTAATCATGAAGATGTTCAGGAAAGTTAAACTGGGCAAAGAAATGGCAGACCTGATCTAAATTAGTTATTCTGAGAAGGTGAACTAACTGAGATCAGGAACAGGTTGGCATGATCTAATAAATATCTGCACATATCAGAGTACAGCTCCAGTCACTCATCCCAGCCCCAGCCCCAGGGCTGCATTTTTCCTTTTCTTCTCCCCCCCGCGCCCCTTCTTGCCTGGGGTATTCTTAGCCCGACCTTCCCACGCCCCTATGAGACAATGTCTCCAGGTAGACCCATCAACCCCCATGGAGACCTCCCTGATTCCCATCAATGCCCTCACCCCCACCTCCCCTCCTGACCTTGAGTTACTTACATTGGGTTCCTGATGCGCCTCCCAGCACTGGTGAATATCTGCACATGCTGCTCCTGCTCTATCATCACACAATTTAAAGTAAGTTGCATGGTTGTAAACTGGGTATGGCAGGTGTTTGTACACACCTTTAGTGCCTTCCATTCTGAATGATCTTGGTGCAAGTGGCAACATATCCAGTTGTATTAAGACCAGTCCTTGACTGTTGCTACCCAAAGCAGTCTGAAAACTTTTCTAAAGAAGCAGCAATGGATTCCTCCTGACAGAAAAGACATAGATGCTTTAGGTACTTTGTGGGTCATTTTGGTCCTTAGCTGGCCCAGGAATAGGCATATGGAAAAGTGACCTTTAGCTACTGCTTCCTTAGCCATTTTTAATATAAACCTGACAATGCTGAAGATTTAACTTATTGCCTTAAATGGGATTCCCTACTGTTTTCCACCAATAGGACTTAGAAATCAGACCCACCATAACATGTAGTGAAGTGCCACTTTGCATGACAACCATTTTTGCTACATCTACAGGCTTTGCTTCCGTATTATACTTTGCTGAGCATTATGCAATGATCTTCGTTTTCCTCTTAAATGAGAGACTGTTCCATTCACTGATTTAACTTAGACACTGAGGCTAGTGATGCTTACACCATCAGTGCATGAGTGTAAGGTAACAGAGTGTGCCACAAGTACCATATTGCTTGTCTCTCTGCCTACCTGCACTCCACCGAGGGCACAGATAGAGGGATTTAGACCATGGTCACACTTGCAATGAATTGTACCAGGAAGAAAATTACACGGAAATCTCACGCACATGCCCCAAGTGACTAGCTTGCCAGTATCTAAATCATTACACTACTTTTTTTTCACTACCAATGAATCAAGTCCCCTTGGTTTAAATGTCTGGGTACAAGCCTTTTTACACAGTCAACCCAGGCATGACTATTTGAAAATGTAGCCCTAAGTGTTCTTTAGAGGCATAACCTGTTTGATTAGTAATGATGCATGCACCAGAAACAACTAATAAACAGAAAATCCAAGAAGGAGAGTAATGAGGTAAAGTAAAAGGAAACTATGCAATGAAAAATTGCCATTAGGGCAGGGTATTATCCTTAGCTGTCATTTGCTGGGGATATATTTGTTCTCAAAGTAGTAAATAAAAATAACCTCAGGTTCTCTGCTTGGAAATGATAGCTACAAAAAAAGCACATTGCTACTATAATCAGGATTAAGCTATCCTTTGGTTTATGGTTAATAGAGTACATTAGTTAAGTATCACTTGAAGGAATGATTCATAGCATTAGCAGTATTTTGAAGAGCTCCGTTCAAGCTCCCCAGTTCCCCAGAACTCAAGTACATTATGTGACACTGGGAAAGAATAGGGCCTGCTTTGAACACACATTAACATGCAGCACCATATTTTAAATGTTTTAATTGCTGGTATTCAGTGTTCTCATGAGTAAGACAGTCTGTTTATATCTAAACCTCTCTTTCTTGTTAACTTCCTTGTTCTTTAGAAATTGCTAAGAGGAGTCTGTACTTCACTTTTGCAAGCTGTGCAGTAACATTGGGGTGTCTCTTTGCTTTGACTCCTTCAAATACCCATGTATTTGCCTGATGTTGTTGCTCAGACAGTTTGTGCCTTTGTACAGTGTGCTCATCTTTCATTCTTCACTGAAAACTAATTTAGAGATGTGTTTGTGTGGCATTAGTGACATAAATGGTATCAAATCTGAATAGTGGCTAGTTTCCTGGTCCTGACAGTTTGCTACTCAGACAGGCAATCAATTTAGGGGGCACACTCCCAGACTAACTATTGGCCAATAAGAAAGTTCCCTTCTTTGGCTTAAGATTTTGTTTCATTTCCATTCTACATGAGACCTTTTCCAATAGGTTGTCCTGGTTCATTTAGCTCCATCTGCCCACTTCAAATAAGGTTTTATTACTTGGTAGGCTGCTTTTAAGTGTCCTCCTTCTCCAGCAACCTTTTAAATTAAATGTGTTTCCAGAGTATTACTGTTTTCTAACCAATTATTTACCTTGGATTCCCTTACAATTTTAACTCTTACAGTGAAATCCTGGTCCTTATGAAGTCATTGTCAAAACTCCTACCTTTCTCAATGGGTCCAGGATTGTACCTTAAGGGAATGTCTATGTTACAGTCTGCAGGGTACTGAAAGACACTTGAGGTGGCTTGAAATGAGCTATTGGCTCAGCACCATGCAACTCTGTGCAGGTTAATGTGCCCCACCAAGAAGCAGAGTAAATACTTTTTATTATTCTTTTTTCCGGATATGTGAGGAAAAGATAGTGTTCCAGGTTGAGGTACCCTCTTTGACAGGCTTAACATCTACCCTTCATAGATTCATAGATTCATAGATGTTAGGGTCGGAAGGGACCTCAATAGATCATCAAGTCCGACCCCCTGCATAAGCAGGAAAGAGTGCTGGGTCTAGATGACCCCAGCTAGATACTCGTCTAACCTCCTCTTGAAGACCCCCAGGGTAGGGGAGAGCACCACCTCCCTTGGGAATCCGTTCCAGACCTTGGCCACTCGAACTGTGAAGAAGTTCTTCCTAATGTCCAGTCTAAATCTGCTCTCTACTAGCTTGTGGCCATTGTTTCTTGTAACCCCCGGGGGCGCCTTGGTGAATAAATCCTCACCAATTCCCTTCTGTGCCCCCGTGAAGAATATCTTCATTTAAGATATTCTTGCTTCCTCCTGTATTCAAGAAAGAAGGATTTCATATGCCCTTGCAAATCAAGAAAATCATCATGAAAATACAGTATATTTCATTCTATCATTTTAGCTTCCTAACTGGAACAACTTACAAGATCTCAAATTTTGGTTAGCCCCAAGATAGAGAGAATAATAATTAGTTTCTTAAAGAGACATCAGATTGCATTAAAAATATTCCTTAACATAAGAACACAAGAAATGCCATTTACTGGGTCAGACCATAGTGCCATCCACCAATGAACAAGACATGTCCAGAATTTTCAACACCCGGCTTTTCTCCCATTGCAGCTTCTAGCATTCAGAGGTATAGGAAATTCTGTTTTGGAGACTGTACCCTTATGTACTGCATTCAGTACTCCAAAAAAAGAGACCCCAAAGATTTATGAACTTGAAATGAATTTGCAAACATTAGAAGAAATGTTGGGGAAATTTGTATAATCACAAATTTCATGATATGTGTTCATCCTAATTAGCAGGAATGAGTCATGTAATTGTCAGTGAGTGGAGAAAATGGAGGCAGGTGTTTGAAGCGGCAGATTGGCCTAACAACGAAGCGTTCTGGAGCAGGGTGTGTTATACTACTTAAGAAAGTGTCTGAGACTAACAAACTACATCCTGTCCTTGCTGTGGTAAGACACTCATAGTGCCCTAGTCCCCTGCTTTAAGTATGGCAAGTTAAATAGTATCTGTAATGTTTTGGCCGTTATGTCTAGTAGTTGTGCATGAGAGCTGTTTCCTGAAGTTTTTAAGAACAGGTTAGGTAAACACTGGTCTAGGTTAGTTTAGATAAGGATGATCGTGCCTTGAGCAGGCAGATAACCTCCTGAGGCTCCTTCCAGCTCTATTTTAATATGATCCTAGCTTCAGCTCTTTTGGTTGATGGACGACATACGTTAATCTGATGTTGAAATTTCTACAGATTTAGAAAGGTATGCTAAACAGTACAGGTGGCTACTGGAATACAAAAGGTCATAATCCTACATATTCAAGAAAGGCCAGTCATTCCAAAGACTCAGAGACTATAGTAACACTGCTAATTATGGTCCTCAAGCTCATATCTACTGACCATCTAAGTGAAAGCCTAAGCTCCATCCTCAGCAGCAGTCTAGCCTGACCACAGAAACTCTGCTGAACTTTAGGGCATGAGGTTCAGCCCACTGCCACTTGCCTTGTAGCCCATCCCACCCTGTAGGTTATTTGGTACTCAGCAAGGTACTGCAGCAGTCCCACAACTTCATGCTGCCTTGTAGACCTGTACTCTATTTCCCATTTCTACTGCCCATAAATAGAGCTGAACACAAGAACATGCAAGATCGAGTCCTACAGGGATCTGCCCCAGGAACAGAAAGTAGAGTGTGGATGGCTTAAAGCAGGCCACACGGCAAGATAGAGATGGGGAAAGGCGGTTTGCATAGTTGATTAAGGAAGACTCCAGAAGGGTCAAGTTTAAATATCAGAGTAGGCGTAATTTCATTGTAACTAGCATAGGTAGCTGATGCAAAGAAAAGAAGAATAAGGGCTGACTAGAAATAAATTTGCATAGAAGGAAGTCACACCTTTTCCATTCTGCCTGATGTCCTTATTTTTAAGGATTCGACTTCATTATGGAGTGATCTTTACTGTCATTATGTTCTTCCATCCTAGTGTAGGCTGTCATATTGCCTGACAATCTATCTAGTTTATACAGCCTGCAAATACCTTTTTAAGCAGCACTATATCATAAAAAGTAATGCACAAAGTATCCAGTATTGCAACATCCTTTGGATTAAAATTAGAATTTTATATTAAAAAAAATCTAATGCCCTAGAACAGTGATTTTGGGACTTCAATTTCATATCTGCAAGGTAGTTAATGTATGAGAATTGCTAATTCTTAACCCACCCCCCTGCCCCAATTCCTACTTTATACAATTGTACTTGCTAAAGAAATAGCTGTAAGCATCCTCAACAACCAAAAGGTTTACCAAGCATCGATAAGAATTCAGGTCCATGCTTCGGTAAATCAATTCAGACCAAACACAACTGAAAATTAATAGCAGCACAACACTAGACTCATGTTTACATGCACACTGTCATTCCAAAACAGCCACTGGCACTGCACTGTGTTTACAGTGTGCAGTTCTCAGTCTGTCCTAAAAAAGTGACCTAGTACTTATGGGCTTGCAGACAGTCATGCCATGTTTTCATGTCACAGTTGTCAGAATCAAGGTTTTCTGACAGAGCTGTATCACTGAGGCAGAATATAGCTTGGGAGAAGTGCTGGAAATTATGGATGAGCCCTACGATAATACTTTGTACATTCAGAAGCAGCATGATATTTGTGTGGGCTGGGAACGATCTGAGGCCCTTTTTTTGCACTGCGGGCTGTGGCCAGCAGCCCGGACACGCCAGGTCGGGGAAGGCAGGCGGCACGCTAAAATTAGGCACGGACGCTTAATGGTTGTTTAAGATTGTTTACTTACACCGAAGATGGTCGCGGTGTAGGCTAGAACATTTCTAGGAATACTTCACTTAAATCCTAGTTTTAGGACTCGGACAGAACTCTGGATTCACTCACAATTCACTCACACAAAGTTGTCGAGGCTCCATGGAACTTTGCGCGCAGGGAAGGGTACGTCAAGGGATCGTTCGGCGATGGGGAGAAGAATTGATAGGTGATCAGTCTATTGATCAGCTTAGCCGCAAGTCAAATCTCCTTAGAGGCACTCTGCAGCGTGCTCAAAGTTCTCCGACTTGGGCAGAAACCACTCAAGCCTCTTATATGGCTAGCAAGCCAATCGCTAGCCGCCACATAGGAATAATTTAGAACTGACCAATAGTGGGGCACGAATTTAAATACAAATGGCGGGAACTCCTTGCAATGTGCATTTCTGTGCTGCAACGAAGAAATGCACCCTGCAAAGAAAGCTACAAACGGTGGGAAAATAATTCAGCAGTGCTGAAGCACACACACAAAAAAATCACACCCTTGGGTTGTGACAATATTAAGATACCTGTCTAAGCTTGGGCATCTGACACCCATTGTAAGAGACCAGGGAATAGGTTCCTAGTGAGAGGTGAACTCAGGTGACTGGATACACTCGCAATAAAATGGTAGTCATTCACAGAGTTGGACCAAGCCAGATAATAACACTTATTTTGCAGCTAATTATTTCCTCATGGCTTCCATTCACTCTTGTATTTTTAGGCTTTTGCACTGGTTTCAGTCGTACTGATTCTTGTTAGCAGCCCTCAGTAATACAAATCATGTTAAAAAGCATGAGGACTAGCTCAGATTCACCCTGATTATGGATGGAGGAAACTGAGGCTGAAATGGTGCAAAACTAACTCTGCTTTCACTTTCTAGCATTGTAATATTGCTGCAATTTCACTGACTGAGATTTGCCCATGGTGAACACCAGCTGGAAAGAAGATCCAGGAACTTTGCGACTTGCCCAGAGCTGCAGAGAGTATTGCTGCAAGGTCACCTATCACATGGAAAGCAGGTGAACTGTGGGGGGTCAAGAGATCCAGAGCATTTTTCTAGGTTCAGTATTATTTTCTGTTGTTGGAATATAAGAAGCTTCTGTGAACTCTGCCAGGCTTTAGGTGGACTATGCAAGTAACACTTCCTGAGGGTGGCAACGCATAAGTTCACCACTGCTATGACTACCAATGTAAGTAGCATCTGCTGCTGCTGCAGCATTGTTTGAAGAGCTCATGCCTACAAATATCTCTGTGATGTAAGATCAGGCTATTGAAATATGGCTCAAACAAAAGAGCTCAGCCAAATCTGGTCTGCTTTATTTCCTTATTTTTGAGGTTTTCATAATAATAGCCTCTTCATCACAAACACAGATAAATCAAAGTTGTCACGACCACCTCTTGAGGAGCATCAGCATTTAACAAATAAAACAGGTCTGAGACTGGAGCTCATGTCTCCAGTCATGCTGCGCCGCTGCTACACAGGAACAATTGCTTAGCCACAGTTAGACTGATTCCATAACAAGAATCAATCATGGCACTTGTTGCTGACTGGTATTGCATTTTGAAAGTTTCCAACCTACTGCCACTAAAATGCAGACTTCTTGACCTTGAATGCATTAAGATAATGCACAACTACGTTAATGTAATCAGTTGATCATGGCATTTCCCACTGTCTGCAATTTGCTTTTACAGTAACCAGTGGAGAGGCCATCTTTTTCAGTTGTGTTGTTCAGCATAATAATCTCTGTCATGTCATTTTACATGGAAATGTTATTGCATTGCAATCACGCTTCCCATGGCAAAAAATGGAATCTGTAGGAAAAGTTGAACCTGCTGAGTACAAAATTAAATGACTGAAAATGTAAATGCCACAGCTCTTTACAACTCAAAGATCCCCAAGTCATTTACACTCTCTTTATACAGGTATTGTCTCACTCACGACTGAATCTTAACCAGATCCGGAGAGGAAACTTGGATGCTCTTCAATGTTAAAAACATCAGTTTTAAGAGAAGTGAAGAGTAATTTTAAATTAAAACTAGACAAAGGATTTAGAATATCTGGATTAGAATCTGACCAGATATTAGTGTTAACCGCCTCTCACTTACTCTTCTGAAACTACTTATAGGATCATCAATGAATTCAGAATGAAAATAAATAGCTTCCTATCTCACTGAAAAAGTGGAAAGTCCAGCAGAACTTGCATCATATTAACACATTGGATCAGTCCTGATTCATGGGATGGAGAGCCAGCTCCAACACTATTACCAGCCACATTTCCTGAAGCATCTAGAATTGGTTTGTCGGGACCCAGGGCAGCTGGCCAGCAGCTCTCCCTGACTCCCACCCGGGCAGTTAAGGGTCCGTTGCCTTAGAAGGCTGTCAGGCGGGTACTTGTGACGCTTGGAGTAGAATTAATTAGGCGGAAGCTTATCGGTTACAAAGCAAGATTATTTACTCACGCCGTCAAGGTGGTGAATAGCGGAGGTCAGAGATACTTGGTTAGTTACAGCTTAAGGTTCGTAGGTCATAGGTCGGTCTGCATAAGAGTTCGTCAGTCGGGCAGATAAATAGAGAAAAAAGTTGGGCCGGCAGGTCGTTGATTTACGTCTGATAAGGTCGAGACGGGGGAGACTGACAAGTGATCAATTTGTCAGTTATTCTCACGCATACGTTCAGAGGTTTTTCAGGTGTGTGTGCGGAGGTCTCCCATTCTTCACGGAAGTGAAGACGGGTTTTATTTGTGTAATAGCCAATTGCTTTTCGCCACATCATAAATTTAATTAGAATCGCCAATTATCTAGCTGTCTTCACTAGGGTGTTATCATAGGGTTACTCCCTGTCTTTTCTGACCAGTTATAATGATTTATGTACAGCACAGAAGGCTAAGTTCTATCTCTGTTAGTGTCGCAGTTATAAATTTCTTTTTGACATGCGCAGCAAAAAAAGCGGTTACTATCATTATTGTTAACCCTTAGTTAACCTAGTGTAGAAAAAAACTGTTTTGAATGGTTTTACTTGTTTGTGACATGGGCACTACTTAATTTGGTTGTGACATGGTTCAGATATCCCTTGCCTCCTACTCAGTATTTAGGTGCCCCTTAAGCACAAATTGTACATAGAGAATAAGTGTGCATAAATTTGTAATCTGATGACCTCGTTCTACAAGATGGTTACATTATATCACTGATTCTCAACCAGAGTGCCAGGGCACCTTGGATGCTGCAAGATCTTTTGAAGGGTTCTCTGAGATATAAGGAGAGAAGCAGATGTGAAGACATAAATGCAGACTTGGGCTCGTCCCTGTTTGACAGCTTCCTCACTCCCACTCCCTGGCCCCTCTGCAAGAACTGTAATAAATAAAGTAGTGTTTGAAATTGGGTAGGTGCTGCCTGTGGTGGGCACAGTAGGGGGCAATACTATGAAGAGCCACCCACCTCACTGTGCTAGGCCCAAAAACCTGACTTTGGGAGTCTCCCTTGGGGAGCCTACAGCCGGCTGTCCTGGTTCCTGGAGAACACCCATAAGCCTGGGGTAACTCTGCCACCACCCGGGCACTGGTCTCTGGTAGGACTGTGTATAGTCCAGGGCACACAGACCCTGAAAACCTTGGGGGTGCTTTGCCCACAGTAATATTTCTGAGTGCTTCATTCAGCCCGAAGCATCCCAAGGTAGCATCAGGTAGAACTGAAGGAAAATAAAAAGACAAACTCTGCTGGTCAAGCTGGGAGTGGAAAGCCTCTCTCCCCTACTTCTGGGGGAGAAGGGGTGTCAAATGAGGAAGTCAGAATACACTTTGAGCAAACATAAGAAATGTGAGTCTGTACAGAGATTGGATTATGTGATCCTTTTAAGATACTACTGGCCTACACATAATTCATAACTCCTGGCTAGCTTCCAGGTTTTTACTTGCAGAAAATCTCCAGGCAGAAGCCCACCAAGCAAATGCCCGCCAGATGGAAGAGACCACTTCCCCCTCCTCCTAGGAATTTATCTGGCCAGGTCACCTGATTGACAAGCCTGAACTAAGAAGGAAGCACGGAAAGAGAGAGAGAGAGGGGTCACCTGCACTGACCCAACTGAGGGGCAGAGAGAAAGGGAGGGGATTTCTTTACGCTGTCCAATTCAGAAATGTTCAGGTGGTGGGGGTGCCTCAAATCAAATGAGGGGTGCCTCAAGTCTAAGAGGCTGAGAACCACTGCATTATACATTTTAATTTAAAAATTATATGGATAAAGTTGTGTCAGCCTGAGTTGTGAATTTTATAAAATGTTATGAACTGCTGTCTAATGAAACATTTCAGTAGCTGATTGATATAGCATGGAAACAAATACAAAGCCAGAGTGAATAATTAACATTATGAAAGAAATGCACCTCCAAGCACTGAAGATACAACAGAACAAACTACTGCCTGCATCATTGGGTTTATTTAAAATTAAAAAGCTACTCGCAAACACCTTTCTGTAAACACATTTGAATATAAAAGCCATATAGTTTGCTGTTCTTCTAATCTAAAAAGAATTTGTCATTTTTTGAAAAGACAATCTATTCAAAGTACAAAGGCAAATGTGCTGAAGGTGCCAGTTTGATTTAGATAATACCAGGAAGTAGGGCAGAACAGAGATAAGTTTAATTTATAGAGACTCTTTCATACTCAGGTTAGCCCCAAATTCTTTATCACCTTGGAAAAAATGGTATTGTAACAGCATAGGAATAGAACTACAGGCTGGGGAACTCCCTTCTTATCAGCACAGAGGCAGAAAAGGATCTTGAAGTCATTATTGATTCCAAAATGAACATGGGCCGCCAATGTGGGGACGCGGTCAGGAAGGCTAACTGCACCTTGTCATGCATCCATAGATACATCACGAGCAGGTCCAAGGAGGTGATCCTCCCCCTCTATGCGACACTGGTCAGGCCGCAGTTGGAGTGCTGCATCCAGTTCTGGGCGCTGCACTTCAGGAGAGATGTAGATAGCATTGAAAGGGTCCAGAGGAGGGCCACTCGCATGATCAGGGGGCAGCAGGGTAGGTCCTATGAGGAGAGGCTACAGGACCTGAACCTGTTCAGCCTCCTTAAAAGAAGGCCGACAGGGGATCTGGTGGCCACCTATAAACTTGCCAAGGGGGACCAGCAGGCAATGGGAGAGCCCCTGTTCCTATGAGCACTACCGGGAGTAACAAGGAACAATGGTCATAAGTTGACTGAGAATAGATTCAGGCTAGACATCAGGAGCCACTGCTTCACCGTCAGGGTGGCTAGGCTCTAGAACCAACTTCCAAGGGAAGTGGTGCTCGCCCTTACCCTGGGGGTCTTCAAAAGGAGGCTAGACAACCACCTAGCCAGGGTTGTTTGACCCCAGCATTGTTTCCTGCCCATGGCAGGGGGTCGGACTAGATGATCTGCTTTGGTCCCTTCCGACCTTACTAACTATGAAACTATGAGACACCACTGGGAGCTCATCAATAGTCAATATACAGCACTAGATCTTAGAAATTCATATTGAGTGGTGATTATTACCTTTCATATTTCTAAGTGTAACTAGATACCTGATTTTGATTTGAATGGCATCAAAACTAGGCAGTAGAAACCCTAGTTTAAAATCACCTCCACCCTCTGACACTGAAGGACTAACACTGACTATGAACTCGACTTGAGGTAAACATCTTGAATCTATGGTCTGCTGCCCATTGTCTACGTAACAACGTATGTATGGATATAGTGCTTTTCACTCAGTAAAAGATGCTAAATAACACATAAAATTGGTTCTTTTAGGAATTTAGATACCATCAACACCATAACTATAAATGTTACAATTGTTAAAAAAAACAGAAAAAAATCATACCTGTTGCAATGTCCGATCTAACCCATGGACATGCTAGATCTGTGTGAGACACAGGGTGAGATAGCTGTGTGGGTTGTGTTTGGAGGCGGGGGTGGGGGTGTTAAAAATAGACTAGTCAGGGTCAGTGTTAGGGTCAGAGTCAGTCAGGGGAGATAAAACAGCACAGCCCCAGGGCTCTGGCGAGTGGCTGGGCTTCCTGAGCCCTGGGGCTGTGTTGTGAACGCATGCAGGCATTCTGAGGTGAACTAACATTATATCAGGCACGCCGTCTTTAGGGCAATCCAAGCCCTGTGAATGCTTTGTTAGGGCAATCTAAATGTAACATTTGTATATATCCATCATTAACTGTGCTGTAAGCAGATTCCTTAACTCATTTATAGTTACAATAGTCTGTTCCTAAGTATTAGGGCTTAGGCAGCATACAGGAAATCCAATACAAACACAGGATGGTATGTGATCCTTATAGCAGGAAGACTTCATGGTACAGGTAGGCAATCAGGCATTTATGAAAGTAGGAAAGGCAGTGGGCTTGGTGTCATTTATGTAGAGGTTGTTCTTCACATAAGGAGTGGCTTGACAAGGGCACAAAACTGAGTGATCAAAGAATAAAAGAGATCAGAAAAAGGGATGAAGGGAACTTAAGGGGGAAGCACAGTACTACAGAGTGAGAAATACGAATATGAACACAGTACTGGCTACATTTCTCAGATGAGTAACTTGTGTTTGAAAAGATCTCAAGATTAATCAGAGGTTATTCATACAGTTTAGGGGAGCATATAAGGTCTAGTTTCTGCGCCTCTTGTTTTTCTCTGGCTTTTCTTAATGTCTCAGGAAGACAATGAAAGACCTGAAATTACAGGTCATACCACAGTTTTAAAATTCCTGGATGGTGAAACTAGCATATGACAATCAGACCTTGTATACTATAATTCTGTCCCCTAAATGGCTTCTCAAAGCAATGAGAAAGCCAGTGAAACATCAAAAATGTTAGAAGAGATTTTCAGCATTATTTAGATTTACTCCGAAATGGCATATGGGGATTTTGTTTGGGTTTACATGGAAAAAAAAGGTACAGCCCTATGGCAAAGCATGTTTGTAAAGTCATGAAAAAATGCAGCAGTGGCCAATCTAGCTGGCTCTTTCAGAATGATCCTTTTGGAGATGAGTCTCTGTCTATTTATACTACACACCCTGTCATGGTGTCTGACTGGCCTGAAGGCCCATCATACAGGGAAGTTGAGTGTGATGGTACTATGAAAAATTATGGACCAGACTCTTAGCTGGTGTAATTGGCATAGCTTCAATGAAGTCAACAATCCTATACCAATTCTGAGCCTCCTGAGACTCTGGTCTTACCTTCCACCAGAGTAGAAGCAAGGTTTTAAAAATTGCTATCACTCAAGATATTCAGGACTCTATGAAGCAATGATCTATTAAGGATGGTTGAGGATAATTGAATCAGGAGGAAGAAAGAATGGAAAAAATCTCTTGAAAAAAATGAAAAAATCTTTGACAGTTAATTTCCAGCTAGACTTTGTAAGCAAGGGAGTCACTGAATGTAGTTCAGTTACATTAGAAAATACCATATTTGCTTTCTATCTTCAGTAAGACTTTACATACATGACAGTCCCATAACTAAACTGAGGAAATCTGGTGTGTGCCAAACTGGTTAAAAAATTGTACTCAAAGGGTGCGTCTACATGTCACCATATGGCACCATTGCTACCGCGCTGTGTTTTAGTACTTCCTTTTGAAAGTACTAAAGCACGGTGCAGTACAGGCAGTTACTGCACCATGTGCATGGCGCGTGGTTAGATTTTGGTGCTACATCACCGTAGCAGTGCACTATCCTGGGGGAAAGCACTGCTATGGTGATGTAGCTGCTGATCACATGTAGACCCATGTGATTACTATGTCATTGTAGTGTGCTGTAAAGTGACGTACCACGTCACTATGTCACCATAGGGCAATGTGTAGATGTGCTCAAAGAGTAGTTAGGAATGCTTTATTATCAAACTTGGAGGACTTTTCAAGTGAGGTTCTACAAGTCTCTCCCAGGCTTAGTATAATTCAAGAATGTCTTGAGATATAGATAAATATTTATTTTAGTTGCTGTAGAAAGGGGAGGAGCATACAGCAGCTGTTATACCAGGAGTTTGCAACCTTTTAATACTCAGTGCACTGCCTGTTAGACTTAAGGCACCCCTTGGAAAATGGCAGCTCTTAGTTTTTACTCATTTTTTTTTTTACTATGAAAAATTAAAAAAAACAACACTTTACTTATTTACTGTTAAGAACTCAGACAGCAGCAGGTCAAGATGTGCATTCCTATTTGAAATCTTGGATTTATCTTGTGAATCATGTTTGTATACTGAAGAGTGCTAACATTGCATGGGATCCCATGGCACCCTTGAAAGGATATCAAAGCACCCCAGAGTGCTGCAGCACTGAGTTAAACTGTAGCTGTTGCATTGCATCATTCTGTAGTACTACAAGTTCACTAAAGTGCTGTGACTTTGACCTTGAATGAAACAGAGTAACAGTTGGAGTGATTTTGCTACACTTGTGTGGCTACAGAATCATACAAACTTAAGAGTTGCATTACAACAGCATGTATGGGTCTCATTTGATATCAGTATAATTGTTACATCTGTCTTTATCTTAAAACGGTAAAAGAGAGAGTACACTTATAAAATCTACTGTTGACACCAACCTGGGAAGGGTTATGCACACTTTGGAGGACAGGAATAGAATTCCAAATTACCTTTATAAATTGGAAAAATGATCCAAAAATCAATCAGCTGAAATTCAGTAAAGACAAGTGCAAAGACTGTATTTAGGAGTGAAAAACAAATCAACTGTGTGAATTCAAAACGTAGAATAACCAGCAAGGCAGCAGTATTGCAGAGGGAGCCCAGGGTCATGTGGACCACACATTGAATGAGTCACACTATCATGCTGCTGCAAAAAAGTAAAATATCATTCCAGAATGTATTAATAAAAGTGTCATATGTAAGACCTGGAAAGTAATTATTTTGCATGATTTAGCACTGGTGAGTCTCAGCTGGAGTACTGCATCCAGTTTTGGACAGTTTATGAAAGAGAAATTGGAGAGAGTCCAGAAGAACACAAATGATAAGAAGTTTAGAAACCGTGACCTATCCTGTAAGGAAAGGATAAAAATATTGGGTTTGTTTAGTTTTAAAAAGGGAAGCCCCAGGGGGACCTAACTGGTTTTAAATTATGTAAAAGCTTGTTAGAAAGAGGGCTGTAATTATTCTGCATACCCATATAAGAAGCAACTAACTTAATTTTCATCAAAGGAGATATTGATGAAAAAAAAACTTAGGAAATAAGTTTTAATTGTAAAGATAGCTTAGCACTGGAACAGGCTACTTAGTGAGACTGTGGTTGGTTTTAAGAACAGGGCACAATATCAGGGTAGGATGTTGGGACTGGTCTAGGTATATTTGGCCTGCCTTAGAGCTAGGGGTTAGAAAGCTTCCAAAATGTCTGTGCTTCTGTGTATAAAGAGTACCTCATTCATACAAGTATAGATGAGGTGCTGTCCTACATAGATTTTATAGTTTTTTAGGGTGGAGGGGACCTCAGTAGGTCATCAAGTCTGATCCCCTGCCCTGGGCAGGAAAGAGCGCTGGGGTGAGATGATCCCAGCCAGGTGCTTATCCAGTCTCCTTTTAAAGACCTCCAAGGTAGGGGAAAGCACCATCTTCCTTGGGAGCCTATTCCAGATTTGACTATACAAGTATCAGGGGAGTCTAACCATCTAGTTAACTCTCTCAGGGTTTGACAGTGTAGGCTAAAGTGTGAGGCCAAGAAGGAAAAAAATATTAAAAATTAAATAATTATTTGTTGATGGGCAATAATGTATGGAAGAGAGACTATCTAGAGGAAAAGAACTGTACTCATATCTAACATCCAGGCCCAGACATAATGGAATAGAATGCTATTCTGTAAGTTTGGAAAGGAAAAGATTTATGTTATATTTCCCTTAAACAGTTCTTTCCATCTCCTATAGATCTAAAAAAGAAAGAAAAAAAGAAAGAAAGGAAGATAGAAAAAAGAAAAAAAAATCCAACCCAAAAATAAACCCAGTAACTTAGGCCTTCATCCATTTAAAAACATTACAGACATCCAGTCAAGTAATGGAAACAATATCACATGCCTTACACAGCCACTCATGCAGCTCAAATATATATGTACAATAAAGAATTCATGAGCAAACCATAGGAAAATGTATTCTATAAATACAAGCAACAGGCTCATTCATCGTCTGTTTTTGGACAATGTAGAAATTGCTTTAAAAAAGAAAAGGGGTCGGTGGGGGGAGTTAAATTTAACTAATCATATTCTGTGAATAGATTTCCCTGTTCCACCCAAATGAGGGTGATAAAACTGCAGTTCAAAAATCTTTGCCGGGTGGAATGAAAGCCCAGACCATATTGCTCTTTGATGTGAACTCATAGACATTGAAAGCTGACTTTACTGAGATTGATAAAGACACACTCTCTCAAAAATTGAACCACTAAGGGAGTCTCACAAATTAAAGCCCTCAAGGAAACTAACATAATTTTTAAAATAAAATAATAAAAAAAGGATTCTAATATTTTGTTCTTTTCCCCTCAGTTGCTGCCTAACCCCAGGCAGCTAACTGGAGCCTGTGGAGATGTACACATTGCTCAAATACAACACATTTCTCCTGCAGCCTCCATCTCTACCCACTAATGAAACAGCTCCCACATCCTATATCAGTTAAATGATTTATGAAGGGGCTTTTAAAATAGTTTGGATTTTTTCTGTCTAATATCATAGATCCAATGTTACTGCCTTATAGGCACTTTGCCAAAGACAGAGTTGTAGAAGTGCTGGGAGTTCACAGAGAACAAGAGAACTCATTAAGGGCTTATCCTGCTCCTATTGAATCTTAATGACAACAATGAAGGTAGAAAGGCCTGATTCTGATTTACACTAATGGCCTTTTACTCTGGACATTTACATTAGAATCAGCCCTCAGATGATCTCCTGATGACAAATTCATATCAAATACTTCTAAAGCAGAAGGAGACTGTGAAGTGTATGCTGGGACTCCACCTAATCACAGTTGCCAACATTTGAAATTGTTTCTAGGGAGGTTCAAATAAGCCAAGTAGTTAGGGGCTGCTGCTGAGGGGTAAATGCAAACACTGAAGTCTCAAAGATCAGGTCTTTGCCTTGGAAGAATCTTGAATATTCAGTGTTTATCTGACACCCCAGAACTGCGAATGCAAACATTTTCTTGAAGAGAGGCCCAGAAGGAGGTGGTAGGCCAGTTCTGTCTTTCATTCTTCATGGATCCTCGTCCCTTCCTTGCTCTCTGCAAGGGACTAGGAGTAGGAATAAGGCATGACATGAGGTCTAGGAATATCACAAATGTGCCATTTTCTGCAAGGAAATAACTTCTTTCTTTCTTTAACATTTGGTTGTTTTTCTTTTCTGTTGCAGGTACCTTAATTTAAAATATAATGCAAAACTAGCATAAAAAACTATGGATATGTTCATGATAATAACTATACAGCAAGAAAATGACTTATACAATAGTCCTATAGTGTCTTACTCAGAAATCAAGTATACTTAGTGTGTGTACAGACTCTGACATAAAGGACCTTGAAATCAATTCCCACTAATATTTGTTGAAAAGAAGAACTACGTTTGAAACAACAATATTGAGATTTCACTAAGGTGCAGAGTCCTAATAAATAACAAACCAGCCTGGAAACAGGAGACAGTAGAATTTGGGTGACAAATTATTTATCTCCCTGAAGGACTCTGAATATCCTGGGATGAATCCTCTGCAACCTCTTCTTGGTTCCCAGAGAGCAATGTAGGTATGCAGTCCCCCACAATCTTCACATTGCTACTGTTTCCAAATCTTTTTGCTAACAAGTTTGCCACCTATCTATTTTAAAGCTGCTTTATATTTAAGTCATGTTTTTTCAACATAAAATGTGCATGTTTAAAATCTTTGCAACCCAACCAATAAGCTCTGTGCCAGCTTATAGGCTTAATTAATTTTGGTTTCAGTCCCTATGGACAAATGGAGTATACACACTCAAGAGCCTTCACTATCCATTTCCTTTCCAGTGTTTTTCCCAACACAATATTCCTTTGAATTTTCCTGTAGAAATACAAAAATATGCTGAAGTTTCACAGCACAAGGAGCAATATCATATTCTCTAACCCTGGGTTTTAGTTTTATATCAGAGCTTTTCCACAAGAGATATTACCAGCACCCAAAAATGCAATTTCCTAACTTCTTTCTTCAAGTGGCAAGCATTTAACTCCCATATAAATGCTCAGCTGGATCCCTGTAGAGCACTGGGGATATTCAGAGACAAATCTCTGCTTTATAATCATGGGGATTTTCTGTGGGAAGCCAGCCTGCTTCTAAATGAAGACAACTGTCCAAAATAAAAACAGATTATTTGGATCCTACATTCCTTTTATACAATATCTCAATATTTTCTTTGGTTTATTGTCTAGTGGTTTAAACCAACAGACATGAGTGGATATTTTAAAACTAGATTTCATGAGGTTACTTTAATGTATATGTCCATAGGGAACTTTCATTAACTGTTAAGATGAAACCTCCAAAGAGACTTCTGGACATTTAGTTATGGCACTCCTCCTAGCCCATTACTTACAGTGTTTTATTAGTATCTTCACCAAGATATTACTTACATAGGAGTTTATGACAGCAAAAGTGCTTGTGTGAGAGGACTGCACTTCATTAGAGCACATTTTCTGACATTTGTACATTCTTCATTAACTTTTAAACATTTTAGTAATTAGATCTCAATTTGTAAAATGGACACTAACTAGAATCACTTTTTATCGTGGTTCCTGCTCAGTGAAAAATTATGGGTCTGTGGGCAGCAAATGTTCATTAAATATACAGCAGCAGCAAAGTCCTGTATTGCCCCTTCTTTTAGTCTGTAGTTCTTTTGAAAATCAAAGGCTATCATTCTTGCCTCATTTTTTACTTACTTATGGGCAACCAAGGCAACCACTCACCTTCTATAGGTTCCAATACAGCCCCACCAGACAGTACTCCACTCCCTAGCCCTCCAAATCTCTCTTTGCTTGTATTTCCATCACTGATCCTCTTATGTATGCTTTACTCATCTTGTTCCCCTTGATTTATTGTTATAAGACTGGGAAGCCTAGACAATATCTTAAAGACAAACAGGTTGCACTGGCTACCCTCAGCTCAGCTACCTAGATATCAACAAATCTAGAACACGTCCACTGACCACAGTGTGGGCAGTATTGCATCAGGGAAAGATGGAAGTTCTTAGGTAGATAGCTCTTAGCCCATTTTGATCAAAGTTAACAACTTGATATCAAGTTGAAAGTCTATGAACTTGATGAGGTGATAAGCAATTCTAGTCATTAGCAATATCATGAGAGCAGCAGTTTCTCAGCACTTCTGGAAATCTTGCCATACCTAGCTAATTAAGCATAAAACTGTAACAACCTGTTCTGTTCATGTGGCAACTTACTTAGAAGTCAGGGTAGAGATGCATAAACATATTTAGAAGTGAAGTAATGAGCATCAGTTGCCCTTGAACTGTTTGCAAAATTACCATTGATCACATTACAGCGGTATTGAAGCTATTCCCTATAAAAGTGCAAGCTATTCCCAGAGCACCCTGCAAAGATCTCTGTACTGAAAAAAACATTTGTAAAATTTTGCTAAGCAATGACGGCATGGAATCAACCTGATATTGGGCATTAATTTCCTTAACAAGAACATATTTTAATAGGCTATTTTTGTACTCACATTAACATTAATAGCATGTAAGAAAAGTTCTTAAGAGGAACTTTGGTAGCTGAAAGAGAAATCTTCCAGTGTTGAACATCACCAGGGGCTTTAAAGATCCCTGCACAGGACACACACCACTGTAACTTTGTGAATCTTGAAAAAAAATGTCTTCCAGTGAAAAAGAAGAAAAATGATTACTCCCAGATCAATTACATACTTTGGCTCAGATTTCTTTGTTTAAAACAGCATTTCATCCCAAGAGTCTGATGTGAACTGATCTATATGCAGCCAAGCAATAACTTGCCAATGCAATGAGCCACCATTGCATAATGTGTGGTATATATGTCACTACTTTGGAGAATCAAACCATTGCTTAAGTATTTGAATGAGGACTGAATGCTTTGATGTGATGTAGATTGGAAGGCCTGGGGTAAGCTGCAGGAAGAGATTTGGGATGCATACTTGATCATCTGTCTATTGGAATGTATCTTCCTCTTCCCATCATTTCAAAGAATAATTTGGAGGAAAGCTATGCATGCCAGCGTTGGTGTAGGCAAGTGACTAGTAGGTGAGATACTTTAATCTTTCTTAAATATGTTTTATGTTTCCCATAAGTTTTGAACCTTTAATGATTTACAGAAACTATATTCAGAAAAAAGCACAATGGGGCTGTACACTGTATATTCTGATGCCTGTTGTGTGTAGGCTGGTAAAGCTTTATAAAGCATGACTCTAGGCATACACAGAGGTGTGGCACTGAAGGGATTAAGCACTTTCTTTCATGTCTTCATAGCTAATACCTTTTATCTGGTTCATACCTTGACTGATGACAGGAAGCAAATTTTAATACCTGGTGATTTGTCATACCAGAGCTTCAACTGTTTTGAATAGGAGTAAATTATTTTTTAGGCAATTGCTGCTGTTTAATTAAGATTTTTTGTCTTGTGATGCATATAATCAATCACCATATTCACAAATTCAAGGTTTCCCAATGGCAAACTATCTTAAAGGATAGGACTTCTTTGGCTTTCATCCTTTATCAAAATGGAGGATAAGGACATATGTTTTCAGCAATAAATAATTTGGGAAATACATTTTGGACCCAACCTTGTAGTTTTGTGAAGTCCTAGGATTTACTGCTACCAGGAACAAATCAAGGGCAGGGGGTGCTAGTATTCCCTGTCAGCTGGAAAGCAGGTGCATGCAAAAGGAACCTGCCTGCTTCCACCACTTCTGTCTCTAGCCAAGCCTGGCTCCACGTGGAGCAGGACCGGAGGAGCAGGTCTGGAGCCCTGACCCCTGCCAGGTTATCTGGGGACAGCAACAGTGGCAGACAGGGGACAGGACAAATGGAAGGGGAAGAGCGTGAACACACCACTGAGCATGGGGGCGAGAGAAGATTCTTACCTGTTGAAGGAACTTTAAAAGAAGTCCCCAGGTGCTGCTCCCACAGTGTGGTCTTCCTAATCTGCTGGGGGTGGGAACAGGGAGGAGGCTGGGAGCCAAGCTGAAGCTACCTGTTTAGCACGGGTTGCTGCTTCTACACCTCCCTTTTTGAAATCCTATATCTGCTCATGGGTGCTGTATTTAAGAAACATTTTTCTAAGCACTTTTAAAAACATTTTCAGTCAAAGCCTAGACATCCAAGAGGGCTGTGGGAGGAGGCTCCTAATACATGTAGCACACGAGCATTTTCTCTGAATGCATGTGTTGTAGTTTCTTTGGGTTAATTTGCCCATTACTTTGGGGTGTGTTCATTTATTAAGGATAGTTTCTAGGGTCTTGGTGATTCTGTCAATGTGCTGCTTGTGTTACTATACGGAGCTGTATCTCTCCCTCCTGAAAGCCCTCACCCTCAGTGGAGCTATCTTGCAGGACTCAATCTCAGTGGGACTGGGTTCCTCCAGTCACCAAACCAGTCATACACACAAGCACACACAAATTAACGTGACACGCCTGACCTGGCCGGGCTGGTCAGCATGGACAGGCTGACACCCTCATATGCCAAGAATCAGTTCATCAGAGCAACAATAAACTGCAGTCAGACACAAGCACACAGGTAAACAGAATCCCTCTGAATCCGGCTGGGTGTCCAGCTGACACCCTCATGAGCCAGCATTCAGTTCATAAGGGCACGTCTGAGTCAAACTGGGTCAATCAGCCTGTACAAGCTGATCCCCTTATGTGTTTCAAACTCAGTACGTCCCAATCTTTGGCCTCTTGATGAGCAGACCCCACAATATTTTTGGGCTTCACAGGGATCTTTAGCTTAGGTAAAAGAAGCGTTGCTGCAGAGCACGGGAGGAAAGAGAAGCAGAGAAGGAAAAATATACCCAATTACTACCAGTCTGACTATAAAAGTTATTTATTGCTAAGCATATGAAATATATAATAGTACTAGTAGTAATAGACATGCAAAAGAAAAACAAACACAAACAATGACAATACTACCCTGGTTTCACTAAGTATTTGGGGAAACTTAGCTCAAGCTTAACTGATACAGTTCAGGTTCAGAAGTTTATGCCTAGAGAGAAGAGAGAGAGCACTGGGATCTCACCTAGTCCAAGATACTCAGGCTGCAAAGCTGACAGGCACAGTCCGTAGCGCAATCCTTGAAGAGAGAGATGATCTGTTCTTCCAGCGTCCCAAGAATGACAGGGGATGGTGTCAGCACAGGAGTTTTCTTCTTCTTTCCTTTTCCTTTCCTTCTCCTTTCCTCTTCTTCTTCTTGCAGCACACACACTTACAGATTTTTATACCCTCAGTTCAGCTGCTTCGAAGCACCCTCAGTAGTGTAAATCATTGTCTTTTCTAGTGACAAGGGGTTATCTGGTTTGGACCATCTCAGGAAACTGATTGATAATCAGGAAACACTTAAGATTAGGGAGTAACCCAAATACTTGGGAGCCAGCTTGAGATTCCTATGGATGGCACATATACTGATGGGATATCTCATGGTTTCTTCAGGAACAATAGATAGCTTGCAGCATCAGGATTTTGGATTTTTACTTGTTGTGCACAAGCCTCAGCTTAGCATGACTTTTCCAGATCTTACTATAGTCTTTTAACAGACTTAAAGCATTTATTGGGGTACTCATAACCTTTTGTGGAGAGAACTCCCACCAGTCGTCTCGGGAAAGGTATGACAACACCTGGGATTAGGGCTCCAGAAGGCTGGATGCTGTGATGAACCCTTAACCATTGTTCAAATGTTGCCCATACCCCCTCTGACTCGGTCTCTTGCCTCAGCGTTCCCTAACCCGGCAACTGAGTTTTAGTCAATCAAGTTTAAATAGGCCTCCCATAGTGGGACCGGGGAATGTACAGCCTGAGATGCCTATTAAACTTAGAGCTGTGTGTGTGTGTCTCGGGGGGAAAAGTCCTTAGTAAATCCAGATTAGAACTGGTCTGATAAATGCTGAGCTGGGTGTGTGCGAACATGGGTTGATTAACATTTGAAGCACAGATTCCCCATCATGCAGTGCTCCCCTGCTTCTCTGGTGCCAGAATTCACTGCAGTCTCTGCTTCAGGCTTTCTGTTCTCCATCTCTCATGTAAATGAATGGTCATCTGGTTCCATCTCGGATGCAAATGAGACCTAGGGCAGTTGGTTCACTCTTGTCAGCCTTATCTGGAGGGTCTTAGGTGTGTCTCTCACTGCATCTTAATCAGTTTCGTTTAGGTAGAGGAGGGGGGGGGGGTGAGTCCTTTGTGAGTCAGACAGACTGCATCCTGTGCCAGGGTTGCCCAAGAACACAGAGCTGAGACGTAACACTGAATGCATGTGTTGTAGTTTCTTTGGGTTAATTCTTCAATTCACAAGGTTTTCCTTAATATCTTATTTTTGCCAAATGCAGGTGCAGCCACTAGTAATTGCTATGAACCAAAATAAACCTGTTCCTACCTGGGAGAGTTTTTCAGTTTTGCAACTGAATTTCTGGTATACGCATGTACAAATCTACTACATACCTCATCAGAAGTAATTGTAGGCTCACAGCATGACAGTCTGGGTTAGTGGCTAGAAAGTGGTAAGGCCACTGTTACAGCTCCCTTTGCTCTGCTTGTCTGCAGGAAGTAGCCAGTAGATGATGTAGAAGCATTGTGCAACCTCAGTACATCAGAAAGGGTAGCTATTGTTACATGGTTTGAAACCAGTAGTGGGACATGGGTAAGCTGCTAGGGGAGGTATATCTTGAATACTGCTATGGAGGTCTGTGCAGGATTAGATCTTTGGATCAATTAAACATTGAAATTCACTAAAATTGCAAATAGAATAAAATAAAAAGGATTATGTATTTTCACTTGAAATCTGAACCCAAATCTAGATCTAAATCCTAGGTCTGACTCCATCTAATAATGGCCAAAACAAAATCTGGGATCATACAGATCTCACCCAGGCACCCCTTCCCTTTCCTTATGCACCAAACCCAGAAATAAGGCATTGAAACTGCCTTTGGGGCTCCCTCTATCACTGCATTGTGAAAGTGGCATAGACAAACTGAAGACTCACACTCTTAATGCAGGTGATATCAAACACAGGTCCAAACTTACCACCTTTTTTCCATTACTGTTAAAATATATGGTATATGCAAGTCAAACCAGCCATGTTAGTCATAACCTTAAGCAGGAGAAGAAGTGACTGCAGCCTTTGCATTTTGAGTTTTGCTTTACTTAGCATTGACATTATTATCTATCTGTATGCCAAGAGTCTACAGCACAAATCAAGACCTCGGTGTTCTAGGCAAGGCATGGCCCTGGCCTGTGTGGATTTTATAACCCCATACAAGTTTGATAGAAATGACTTCGATGATATTTCAGTCGGTTCTTCTTGATCAGAACTGTTTTCGGAAAACAGTCCATTAAAACTGACTGAAAGGTCAAGTCTCTATTTAGGTAATTATATTGTTTTCAAGACTGATCAGACAGATCTATGAGAACATATTGTGGATTAGTATCTGCCACCATATGGTGCTTCATAATGACAAATAGAAATGATACGTATACTTTGTTAAAGAAGTGTTTTGTGTATAAGCTATTCAGAAGACTGTTTTTGAAAAAGTACTTTCCTCACTGTAAAGCATAGGAATACTATCCATTCTGCACTTGTTTGCCTACCATATGCCATTATATTTTTTATTTGGGTTTGAACAAGGTGCAAGATCATCAGGCCTTTGAGAGAAACCTCTTCCTTTACCACTTATTATTTTAGGCAATTTGTGTGCATATTTCTCTAAAAAGTGCCAAGTATGCTTTAGGCATTAAAGTCTAGATCTAGTAGACCCCTGTTTAGATGTCTAAAGTCCCCTGGATTTCCTAAATATGAATTAGATGTCTAAACACTTTTTGGGAACCTGACCCTAAAACAACAACTTTTTACCCCAAGTTGTCTTAAATTAGGCTTTTTAGGTACCATAATATAAAAGTTACATCCTTGACGCTGTTGGAAACAATAGCAGAACTTCCACTGACTTCAATGGGGATGGGATTTCATACTTTCTGAGTGTGTCTATATGTGCGCTTTAATGCACAGTAGACTATTTTTGTGCACATTAGTGTCATGTAAAAGCCCCTGTGACATTACATTATTATAAAATAGTAAAATAGTCTACTGCACATTAAGTGTCACAAAAAAAAAAGCAAATACACAACTGCACATTGGCACAGCCTAATGCGCATTAATTTAGTACCTCACATTGGAGTGTGCTCACAGATGTGCTCTAAGACTCCTCCAATGTGCTGTAATTACAGCACATTGGAGCAGACTTGATTGACTGAGTCTGCTGGAGTATGGTAATTACCACACTCCAGCCAGTCTCCATGTCTTGTGTATCAGTGTCCCTGTGCTTCAAAATGGTGGTGGGGGTGCTTTAAATAAGTTCATCGAATGAGCTTTAGTTCAAGCGCCCCTGCTGCTAATTTGAAGTGCAGGGATGCTAATACACAAGACACTGTAGTGCTTTAATTAGAGTGGGACTTGGAGACGCTCTAATTAAAACATCCCCCTCCTTCCCCTGGATGCTGTGTAAAAGTGCCCAGAGTTACTAAATTTAACACATATTAGAAAAGGCATGCATTAATGCACATGTAGATGTGCCCTCTGTCTTGACAGTTTTATGCATTGAGAAATCAGGAGTCTAGCTAAATAGCAGTAGTAACAGCAGTTAGTAACAGTGGGTATGTCTACAAGAGACACTACTGTGCAGTGGTTACTGCACATTTAGTATAATCAAGTACTAAATACATGTGCAGTAACTGGAGTTACAGCTCAGTGGTGCTGGTGAATACCTTTTAAGTTATGCTACTGTACTAATACTGTAATAATAATAATAATACTGATAAAAATAATAAAAATGATAATACTGATGCTACTGTAATAATACTGCACTGTAGCGTATTAGCACTGTTGGTTCTATGACGTGTTACTGTGTGGTATTATTTGGCTATTGCGCAGTCAGTGTCTCATGTTGATGCACCCAGTATGTAGAAAAATGGAGCCATTTAAAAAAATTCTGTCTGGATTACGAGCCTTTAGGACACTCAGATCACTTTTTCAAGTTTTCCTCTGCAACTGAAATTCATTGAAAGAAATTAAGTGTAAATAATTCTTACCAGGTAGGAGCTGGGGCTTTAAGACAGACACCACATGCTGAAAGACTTGAGGTGATATTATAACTGTTGGGAACACTTGTTTCCAGTGGTGCTGAATAACCACAAATCCCATATTGGGTGCAGACAGAAGTGCAGCTCCCTGCTGTAACTGAAAACACTTTGCAGGAAGTGTTCTGAAGTTGAATCATCTCCTGGAACAAACAGAAGTTTACAGCTGGTCCCAGTGGGGAGGGAAATCTAGCTGCTGGCTGCCAGCCTGCAGCCAGTTTCCCCTAGCAATGGCCCTTCCCCTCTCCCAGCCTGTTCCTGTTTTAAAATGGGAGAGGGGAAAGGGGGCAGAGGGAGCTCCTTCTGTGGTTCCCCAGCCTGTGCTGGAGGGTGGGGTGGGTGAATTTGCACCCCCCCCACCCCTTCTTGGGAGGGGGGCTCCAATATCCATCCCACCTTCCAGCAGGGGCTGAAACCCCCCCAGACCAAATTCCCTCTGCTCCATTTCCTCCTATTCTGAAAACAGCTTGAGGTTGGCAGGCAGTGCAGACAGGAGTTGGAGAAGACATTCTATTTTGAAATGTCTTCATCTCACCCCTTGTGCAATGAGGGGTCAGATTTTCACCCAATCGGCCATTATTGAAGCTGTCTGCAACCCTGTATTTTTGTTTGGTCACAGCTATAATTTGCTTACTGTGGCCAGATGGGGCAAAAATTGTCTCTTCTTTCTGCACCCAGTTGAGAGCTGTCACTGTTCAGAGACTTTGAACATACAGATTTAGGAGCTTAACTTTAAGCACTTAGGTTTGAAAAGTATCTTACAGTGATAGTAATAGAATAGATGCAGTACAGGTTTCTCCCCCCTGTTCTTCCCAGGTCTCTCAAACAGTCCACATTGAACAAATCTCTCTTAGAGCAGAAGGCTAGTCTTTGAACATGTCATTCAGGCCTTGACACAGGCCCATCTAGTACTCTTTTGTTGTTGCAAAGAGCAACACAGTTCTTTGGTGGGGCCCTGCCTACAGGCTGAGGGGATGCCAGGTCCTAACTCACATACCTAAGACAACCGTCTTGATTCTGACAGTATTGTACAAACAGACACTGCTCTGAACAACACAGCAATAATTTCACCTCAACAGCCAAACCTCAGCCTGTCTCAGTGAGTCATACCAGGAGTTCTCCTTTTGGGAAGCCATAAATGCTCATTCCCATCAATAACACAATATCCCCAGCACCTAAGTTTACAGATTAATGTCCCTAGCCTGATTAATAGTTCCAATAACCCCTGCCTGACTTCTGTATGCTCTGCAAGATAAGACCCAACTTTCTGATACAGTCACTAGTGCTGTGTGTGCTGCAAACTCATTAAGGGCTTGGTTGTTATTCCTATTGCCTGGACCATCCACTGTCATTGCACTGAGTTTAGCTATTCTCAAAAAGTCTACTGCAGCTCCTGGGTCAGTCTAACTGCTTGCTCTCACATTTTCTGTCTGCATGCAAACAAAACTCCCCATGCTGTGGTAGCACCTATTCCAGTCCAGCCTCTGAATCAGCTGATTGACCTAGTAGCCCCAGGTGATGCCCAGCAAATCTCACCTTTTAATTGCCAGCCCCTAGCATTCATCCTCTTGTCTCTGGCAGTGAGGTTCTTCCTCTCCTGTGTAAGTCCACTAGTCGTTTAGCCAATCTCCTGCAGCTGTCCTATCACCTTGGTGGGATAGGCGGCCCTGCTGGGAACCTGGAGAATGGCATCTCTCTGCTTTAAGCCAATCATAGATTTGGGGGGCTGTCCCAAGCTCCCTCACTACTTGATTATTTAAATTCTTTATGTTTTCACCTCTAGTGATGTTTTAAAATAAGACCTGGATAAAGTGATTGAGGCAGACAGAAACTTCATAAAAACAGAAAAAAATAAAGATGTTTAAAAGAAAAATCTGTAGACAAAACCATAAGAACAATCACATTTAAATAATGCTATATCTAGCCTGCCTTTCATTTCAATTACGTTCTACTAATCTACAAAATTGAAAGGTAATGAACAGTATTTCCTTAAAACACATTAAATAACACTGTCAAAATGCAAATTTATTCATTAAGTATAAATGAGTGTGTTAAATATTCATGAATTGTTGCTCACAGTATATAATTAATCCCGTGGTCTATGTGTCCAAAAGCATTTAGAAGATAAAGAATTGAGAAAATGCTGTTGTAGAATGATAACATTCTAAAACATGTTTTTAAAAGCAAAGGTCATGAGCCCACTGGATCCTAAACTATTAGAACTGCTTATAATTCATTATAACACCTCTTTCGGATGTACAAACATTTTCATGATGCAAGGTTTGTATCCTCAACTCTTACTGTCTAATAATCTATTCAAGGAAAGAAATACTTGAGAGCGGAAGGTGCTATTAAATCATCCCATTCACTACCAATACTCTTCAATTAAAACTCTCATTTTTAAACTTCCAAGCATTTCATTGGTGTCCTTGAAAGACTGCTATAGTTTGACTTCCTTGCCCTCCTTGTCTTAAATGTGAAGTCTAACACTTTTTTGGACTGTTGATGGGGTAGTTGGACTTCTCAAGCATCTTGAAAGGTAAAACAAAATTTTCCCTGCATAGTCAGTCAGGCCCAAGCACCAAAACAGTTGTTTTTGCTCCTGCTTTTCTTTGGTTTTTAATAACAATTTGCAGGTATGGAGCTACAAAACCCTTGTGTTACATATTAAGCTGCTAATAGGCTTCCTCGTTGATTCGAATGAGAAGTTCAATGTATAAATAGATGGAATGTGATGGCCCAATGTCCTTAACTTAAATATTCACTCTCTTCTTTGCATTTCCCAAATCCCTATATCTCCTTGCTATGTAATTCAGACTGCTTTCAAACTTTCTTATCTCTGTGATGTTTGCTGTTTTATAGTTATTAGAATTAATCTTTGGGGCAGTTTATTCCTAGTGGTAAAAAGTACTTATTAAGATAATAAATATGAAAGGTATGTTAACCCCCTTACAAAAAAACAAACATAACCCAAACACTCTAGTGTTCACTGTAATTCTCTCCAAAGTATTTTGATGATCTCAGCTTGCTTAGTATATCTATATCTATTTACAGTTACCTAAGCTATTGTTAATTAAAAAACATCCTTGAAAAAAAGCACAACCCAATGCACTGGTCAAGGGCAACATATTCAATAAGCTAGTTGAGGGTAAGCATCATCATGCTGCCCTGGAGATTCTGGCAGGTGTGTGTGTGTATGTGTGTGTTAATTTTCAGGGCAGGATGAAAGAATGCAAAAAATAATAATATGGTCTGCAATACCAAATAAGTCCAAAACTATTGTTCATAGCAGCTATAAACTTATATAGTTAAAGGACCTATAAGTACTATGCTATCTATTCTATCCATCTGCCATTTAACAGTTATTCTATATTATAAATGTATTTAAGTATTTTGCAGAGTTTTATTTTAAATGCAACTGATACCTCTTCCCTTAGGACCTGTCCAAAAATTTAATAAATCAGTCCTGTTTGCATACAAAATGCTGTTTGTGCAACAAAGATGTTTTTACATCACAGAAGAGGTAGGCAAAATTGCACCTGCAGTTTTAGAAGCTAGATTTAGATCCCTTTGAAATTTTACTTCTCACATTTGTGATTGCTATTGTTCCTTACTAATGAAAAATTGTGAAGTATCATCAGGTTTGGAGTCAGCAGAATTAAACATATAACTTTTTATATCTGTAAAGAAAATTTTGTATCAGAAAGTAGGACTCTCACCAATCAGCATGGGTTCATAGAAAACAGGTCTTGGCAAACTAAGTTGATTTTTAAATGAGATTACAAGTTGGGTTGTCAAAGATAACAGCACTGATACAATCTGCTTACATTCTGTAGGGCATTTGCCATGAGATTTTGATTAGGAAACTAGAATATACAATATTAACAGCACACAGGAAATGGATTGAAAACTGGCTGATAGGTCTCAAACTGGAATTGCAAACAGGAAATTTTCACTGAGCACGTGTCCCACAGGGATCAGTTCCTGGCCTTATGCTATTTAACATGCCTATAAGTGACCTAGATCAAAACACAAAATCATTACTAGCAAAGTTTGCCAATGACCCTTACTTTGCCAAAGAGAATGGTAAATAATGAAAAGTAAAGATCACTGTTGGAGAATGACCTGGATCACTTGGTATTCTAGACACAAACAAACAACGTGGTTTCCAATATGACAAAATATAAAGGCATACACTTAGGAACAAAGAGTGCAGGTATATTTATAGCATTGAAAACTCTTGAGAAGCAGTAGCTTCTTAAAAGAATTGGAGGTCATGGTGGGTAATAGATAAACATGAACTCCTGGTGCAAAAGGCTTTTAATAAGCAAAACTATTGAGTAGGAGCAGAGAGCATGTATACCTCTATATTTGTTACTACTACAAATGCTACTGAAATAGTGTCCAGTTCTGGTATCCACAGTCAAAAAATAATGTTGCAAAATTGAAGAGAGGTCAGAGGACTGGAAAGCATGTCTTATAGTGAGAGAGCTTATTGAAGAGAGGGCTAAGAAGAGGTTTGCTGGCACCCTGTAAGTAGCTATACAGGGAGTAAAACTTCAATCTGGGAAACAAAGGCATAACAAAAATCCAGTGGTGAGAAGTTGGAGGTAGACAAATTTACATTAAAAACAAACATTTTTTAATGGTGAAGGTGATTATCCACTGGACCAACTTCCCCAGTTTGTGATGAATTCTCCATTACTGGTAATTTTTATTATAAGTTTTTCTAAAAGAAATGCCTGAGTTCAGAAGGAATTAATTCAGGGAAGTCCTTTGGACTGTGCTATGACTTGTAGAGGGCGACAGTGGTCTCTTTTGCTTTTATAATCTATTAATCCTCTTCACTCCCTTTGTCCTCGCAGGTCTCTTTGGTGTATGGATGACTCATGGCAACAGAAATAGCAGAAAAATGACTAGAGTCCCAGGGGTAGAAGTTGAGCTGAAGATGATCAATCACGTTTCTGGGATAGCTACATAGTGTAATTGGTGGTTTTATTCCTTAATCCTCCTGGCTAGCACAATTCAGGGCATATATACTCTTCGTGGCTTTTAGGAGAGCAGGAGTCTGGTCACTTCACCATAACCATGTACTTAGCCTCTACACAAAAGACACTTTTTTATTCTGGCAGTCCACCATCACTTATTAACCAATATCTAATTGTCCATGTTTGGTTCAAATGCTGAAGTCTGCTTAGGACGTAGTTTTCTACTCTGGGTGCCTAATATTCAACTCCTAGATCAATATTAAGCCAATAAAGTAGCTTAATATTCAGAGGTATGGAACTGTTGCTGCTCTCAGGTCCTTGAAAATCATCACCACCTGCAGTGTAAGACTGAAGCAGATGGAGCCACAACGACTGCTGTAGCCATTCTGAAAATCAGGATGGTCTGTCTGAATTAGGAATCTTACTGTAGGCACCTAGGCTTGGGATTTTGAAGCAGCCTAGGGGAATGACATGCCCTGATCTTTTTGAATTAGCACTGAGTAACAGTTCTGTTCCTGTGGAAATACTCAGCACCAGGATTGAAATAGGGATAAAGGTTTAAAATGAATGACTAGATTGTGGAATACTGGAAGAACTATAGAGTTTCTGGGGCTCCCTGGTCTCTGCAGAGTGAGATGTGTTTAGATACCAGATGCTTTTTGATTTTTTTTTTTACACTTTGTTTATTCACAAAAGCACTTTCACAGCTTAACACATCACTCAAGATTCAGAATTTTTTCTTTTATTTATACCTTATTTCAAAGAAATAAATTTATAAGTCTTTGGTTACAGTATTGTAAGGCTGCAAGCAGATTCCTGTCAAGAGGGTTGCAAGTGGGCAAAAAGGTCTCTGTTTATGGATTAGCTTGAAGGAGTGGAGACTTATATTAATGTGAATGTGGGCAAGTGCTAATAGACAGAATGAAGATGGCCAAAATGTTTCAATAAATGATTATTTTGTGCATGCATTACTCACCATGTCTGCCATTAAGTTTTTTTGGTTTTTTTTTTAGCACTGCATCTCAATAATTAGGATTTACTATATAAGTAACATGTGGATCCATAAGGTATACCTGAATTTCTAATCATGCCCCAATGGTGAGGAGCTGTGTGTGAATGCAGATCAAAAACAGTGTACAAAGCTTAATGACCTGAATGGAAAAAGGAGGATGAATCAGATCCATATTTAATTGTGTTATTAGTATGCATTCACAGCTCACACTGTAATGGCTCTGAAGGGAGCATTAAGGTATATTCAGTGAATATGTTTGAAAAAAATAACACACAAATTCTTTACAAGTCCCTGGGTAAGATACTGAGTTTGAAGAGCCCTCAGAACTGTACATGTGAGTAGCACTTTTTTCCTTTATTTAATTTTAGTTTCACCACAGGAAAGCCACCCTTCATTCCTCTTCCTTACACCACTGAGAGAATGCTACAGCTTGGAAAAGAAATATGTCTTTTCATTCAGGCCTCCCATTTCATGTTTTCTGTGGGTGATACTGGTACCCAGACTTGGTCTGAAATTACTGGATAGTTCATTAGGTATCACAGTCTGGCTATACAATCCTAATATTTTAAATTCCCTCTCAAACTTAATTAGTCTATATATCCTTAGTGAATGGACAAATCATGTCAAGGTAAATTTTGCATCCTGAAGCCAGTTGCTTATTAATGACTACAATAGCTAAGCACTAAAACCAGTAAATAATCACCCTTTTCCATTCAGTGTGATCCTTCATACAACCCTTCATGCTGGGAGGACACATTCTTTCCCTTTTCCTATGGACTGAACACCCTCTCTTATGTGCTTCAAACCTATTCATATCCTAAGTGACTTTCGTCTATGGGAGAATGGGTGGAAGCTATCGATGCACTTGTTACTGATGGGAAGCAATGTACTTTGGTTCCAGTCCTGAAAATATCTATATATCTGCTCAACCCTGAAGTCAATAGGACTACTCACATACAAAGTTAAGCACATGCCAGTGTTTACAGGACTGGTGTCTTATTTATGTGTTTAGTTGTTTAAAGGCATTTAATATTGTTGAGGTCAACATCCTAAAAAATGTCTGATCAATAAGAGCAACAATTTAGGCACAGCTTATGCATTACATTCATCTGCAGCAAACTGAGGGCACATAGTTTCTTTGTACTATGTGAATTGCCAGGTAGATTTTTATCTTCATATAATTAAATAAATGACATCAAGGTTTGTTTGGCACAAAGGTAAGCATACATGATATTAGACATAAGATTAAAAAGTTCTGCAACAGGGGTTGGAAAATTGTACATATTTATTGTTCAAATGTTAAGATATCCCAGGCACAACTTTGCAAATACAGAGAAGCACATACTCCCAATGGGAGTGAAAAGTAAGAAAAATAAATGACAAAACACCCAAAATAAATGTTAACTGTATGAAAGACTCCTAAATCTAGAGTGCATATACTTGTCAGCACTAACAAAAGCAAAATGAAGGAGAAACAATAATAATACAAAATGCAAACCTTTTAAATCAATTCAATGTTTACATAATGTTTACATAATACATAATAGCAAGTTTATTAAAAACGGGCAAATACTATGTACAAACACACATGCACAGATAGGTACTGGCAGGCAACAAGAGAAAGCAGCGGTGAGGTTTATCTTTCGGAGGCTCCCTGCAAAGGTTCAGTTCTGGGCCCCTACTCTGTATCAGACAACCACGCTAAAAGAGCCCTGTAGTGCAATGGGGGTCCTGACCAGCTCAGGTTCCCAGGCAATTACAGTATGTCCTGCCCTAAGTCTGCTCCCGTCTCTGGAAACGATGAGCAGAAAGATATGTGTTATGCAGTATATAAAAACAATGTGTACAGCAAAGCAATATAAATACCAAGTGTAAACTTGATAAAATGCCTGTTTAGAGTAAGTAGAATGAAAATTATATCAGTATCAAAAGGAGCACTTTCCAGATTGTGTGCACGTTGGATTGTACCATGCTGTATCACATTTCTGATTTGTGGAGCAAGTTTAGGAGCTGATTTTCTGAGGCAGTGAGAACCCTTTGCTCACACTGCCTGAGAAGGAGGTTCATAGCTGAAAGAAATGAGGCTCTGAAGGGAATGATCCCAGACCAGAACAAACAGAGGAAAGACACAACCCTGGAGCTTTTGTTTAGCCAGCAGATAAGTGTTGAGAGACAGGCTGAGTGGACGTTACTTATCCCAGGGTTGTATAGCAGTGCCCAACCTATGGCCTGGATTTGACCTCCAGAGTGACTGGATCTGGCCTGCGGCACAGGGGATCGATCAGTACCAAGGAGCGCTCAGCCCGGGGCATCCCCATCCTTGCCCTACAACTTGGCTCTAATCTCCTTTGCAGCCTAAAGGTAGGCTCTTTGCCTTTCTCCTTCCCACCACCCTTCCTCTGGCATTGCCAGCCACTTCCTTTCCCCTTCTCTCTCTCACCCCTTCTGCTCCCGGGGGGGCCTGGTCTCCCACTCTAAAAGCTTGAGCTTCACTGCTGTAGTATGTTTAAGTCAGTCACTTCGAGAACATGCCAGGTCATTGATGAAAGCAATAAAGAGTTTTGTATTTACTAGTTCTCTTTATAGGGCACTGATTCTCAACCAGGGTGCTGAGGCACCCTGGGGAGCAGAGAGGTCTTTTGAAGGGTGCTGTGAGGTGTGAGGAGAGAAGCAGTTGGGAGGAGATAAATACAGGCTTAGGCTTGTTCCTGGCCAGCAGCTGTCCTGCTCCCACTGCCCAGCCCCTCTCCAGGAAGGGGCACTGTAATAAAAAGCATTTGAAATTGGGTGCTGCCCAATGCGTATAAGTCCTGGAGGGGTGCCTTGAGCCAAATGAGGAGTGCCTCATTTCTAAAAGGGTTGAGAATCGCTGCTGTAGGGAGTACTCATTTTCCTCAGTCCGAATTGTTTCTTTATGGAAAAAAGGCTTCTTGATCTGTCAACTCCGTGTGTGTGTGTGTGTGTGTGTGTGTGTGTTCACATGCTAAGGAAAGGACACATGAGTAGCCATTATAATTGGGAGCATATGAAAAGTTTTCTCCAGCCTCAGAAATGCTATTATCAGGAGCATCAACATGAACAAACTGTGCAGCTACCACATCTATCCTGTCACATGTGGAAATCATGCAAAAAAGAAGGTACTCCCACAGATGTCAAACATTTGAGAATGCTGCCCCAACAACATAATTTATTTGACACTGGCAAGAGAGTCAGTCCTGAGGTTTTACCCAAATGTGGGTTTTCCTTATAGCAGGGCACAGAAATGATAGCTGAGCCCTAGGGTAAGTTCACAAAAAAAAATGACTAACTATTTCTGATATTCAAGTGAAAAATGTCAAGTTTAGTAAATGTTTCCTGACTGGTTTCAATAGTTCATATGCCGCAGTCTGCTAATGGCACTGGTACATACTTGAAGCAAAACATTACATTTCAACACCATATAATATGAGAGAGAGAGAAAGCTACCATTACTGAAAACAAGTCTGCACACAATTTCCATTATTCTTACAGTATAAAAAAGAATAAAATAATATATAACATGCTATCATGCATTACATATGGTTAGACCATGCATTAGTTCAAGTTTACAATCTCTTCAGGGCCAGTAAATCAGAATGGCAATAGACCATATTAATGCCTGTGTATCTAGAGGATTTTTCCAGAAATAGCAGCCAATGATTCATTCAAATCAAAGGTTGATGGATCCTTAAACTCAGAGCTCTTTTTAAGTAAGCTGAAGCTGAAACATACTGACAATGACAGACCTCAATGATATTTCAGTTGAATAACACTTTTCTTAACAGCCTCCCTCCCAATTACACAACCACATTCAATACTTAGATTCAAGGCTTAGATCTTCCTGTACAGCAGTGAATGAGACTCTCTGTATTATTGCACCATCCCTCTTCTCAGGACTCCATGGAAGATGCCCTCTAGGGTCACGTTCTAGGGGGAATGGAGTGGACAGACACTGGGCAGGTGATCGCCAGACTGCCGTGCTGGAAGGATCATCTAATGGGACTATGAGGCAGGATTGGGTTGGGGCTTAGAGCCACAGAACTCCATAAAGACAGCCCTATGCTCCCAGAGATCCTTGTCTCTTCATGGAAAGATTTTCTTTCTCTTTTCCCTTTAGCCCCTGAAAGTTTTAGTTGAGAGGCACTAAATCTGTCCACAGATACAAGGATTCTGTGGATTATACAGGGAGTAAACAAAGAATTAGTTTATTCTTCATCTTTACATGCAAACATACGGGTGCTAAAAAAATACATTAATTTGGAGTTTGGCTGTTTATTCACTACCGCATTCTTCACCTTCATGTGTATATACTGCATTTCTCTGCATCCTCCAAGAAAAGGAGAAACAGAATGGGACACAGCTGCTGAAAATGAAACACGTTGTGCTTAAAAGAACAAATTAACAAGTTATATCTGGTCAGGAGAAAAACAGGCTCTTTTTTAAAAATAAATAAATGACTGTTGAACTCGGTATGCAGCATTGCCCAGGCAGAGATCTAACACAATCCTTCGGCAATTGACAGGGACTTTTACTCTAATGGTTACTCTATGCTTTGACAAAGGCAAGTTCTAGTATAACAAGGGGCATACATTACTTCTGAGATATAGTCAGAAAAGATTTTTAACCCAATGCAAGCTCCAATATCTAAAGTGTCAGTTTTTAAAGCAACAGACATTTATAATTCATAGGTGAATTTTCTTTTATGGATATATGGCTTGTTTAACTGTCTCTGCTCTGATACCAGCTATCCTATCCAGGGTCCCACTGTCATAGTGTGGTTACCTGGTCACTGGGCCTTGGCTGTAATAGTACAAAGTGTATTCAATTTGTTTTCTCCTGACATCATGATTGATATAATGCAATCTGCTTGTATGGTTCTTTCCATGCAAAACACAACTAACCTTAGTTCAAAGTATTACAGAGATAAGCATTTTGCACCTAATGAAGCCTAATGAAGATCATGGTACTAATTCAACTGACTCACTACTGGCTTTGCATTGCACCCTCAATGACAATGTAGGACTTGGCAGGAAACAACCTGAAACACATTACGTATAATTGCAAAGTCATCTGTATGTATGAAAGTTACATACATGTAACAATGTAGCATGCAATTAGAGCTCCTTAAAAATTGGGAATCATTTTCTGGAAAAAAAATTGCCTACATTTTTTCAACTTCAAATTTTTTTTTCCGTTTTCAATGTTTTTTTTAGATTTGCTATCAGAGATTAATTAATTAAATGTTAGTTAAACATATGTACCTATTCTTATCAAAATTAAGGATAGGTAGAAGCTAGGACAGGGTGGCACTAGAGACTAACTGGTTCACAGAAGCATGAGCTTTCATAGGCAACAACCTAGTTTGCTAGACCTGTTACCATCTGATGAAGTAAGCTGTTGCCTACAAAAGCTTATGTCTCTCTGAACCAGTTAGTCTCTAAGGTGCCATCCTACCCTATCTCAGACCTTTCTTCAGACTAACACAGCTAACTATCTTTATGCAAAATCAAGACTAATATTTGCAAATAATTTATTGGATGTGGATGAAAATATTTGCATATAACCTCTTTGGCAAATAACTAAACTAAGAAAGAGTAGACTGAATTATGAAAGAAAAATATTTGTGGTACACTTATCCAATATCTGGTGGTAAAACATTGTGCAAGTATTTGTGACTATTATTCTTGAAGTCTTCAGGTCAGCTCCCTGCTTGTTTTATTTATTTAAGCAGTAGATTAAAACAGGACTGCTTGAGTGAATAAGCAATTATCATCCGGTTAAGGTCAGGTAAATTTCAATGTCTTTTTCTTAAAGAATTAATACAACTCTCAACTTATGTCTTAATAGCTCTTAAAAGGTAAGTGATCAAGGTTTCTAATACAGCCCGGTGATAAAATTCTTTCTTTCATATTGCAATGTTGATTTCTAACAAATTCCCACAAAACCATTTCTTTATAGAATCTTTAACACAGTGGTCACAGTTCCTTACTCATATAATAAAAATCATGCAAATTCATGTGTAGTTTATACTAAAGAGAGTCTCATTTAAATAAGGGAACCAATGTTCATTTACTTTGGTGTGACTGAAGCTTAATGCTGTTTTCTAAAATGCGATTTCACTCAAACTATAAGTCCAAGGAGCCTACTACAAGCTGATAGCAATACAAATTTGCTTTGTGACAAACGCAGTCTTAATGATGTTCTAAATTCCGCTGTACATTTAGCTGTTAGTGTGGGGAGCATGTCTATACATGCACACTTAATGTGAAGTAAGTGAAATTACTGGTGAGTGTCTACATGTGCACACCCATATTGTGCAGTAAATATGGTGACTTACACCGACTTGAGTGTAAATTTGATACCTGCATCATGCAAGTATCAAATTTACACCTCAATAGCTACTGCTCAGTAATGCACATACAGATGCATTACTGCACAGTAACACTGTGTATGTGGACTGACTTGGGACTAACTTTAGTCCCAAATCAGTCCACACACAGAGTTAATGCACTTTAATGTATGCACATGTAGATGCTGGACTATTCCCACTTACTGTGCAGTAAATTTAAGCCTGCATAAATGCACATGTAGACATGCCCACAATGCATTTTCTGACTAGCTATTGCATGAGGGGGAAGGGGATTGGATGCTCTAGTTTAGTCCAGACAGAGACAAAATATTCCATAGAGCAGATTCTATGCCGCAGATTCACCCATTTATATCATTCCTTGCTTTTGTGGGCTTTTTTTACTCAGTGGTAAAGAATATACTTGCTGGTACTTTTTCTGAAGTGGGATATTTTAGGGTCCATACTCAAATGCTTCACTGAACTGGGATCCTTGGTCAAGAAAATATGTAAACCTCACAGTCTGGAGAGCTGAACAGGTTATATCAAGTTTATATAGAAATAACCAATCTGTAAGAACTGTTTCATTCATCTGCTCTATCTTGTGGTAAGTAGATACCAACCCTGGGAATTCAACAGTTGTTTTATTCAGGGAAAAGCTGCCATGGAAAAGAGTGGTAATAAAAGAGTTACTCTGGATCAGCAGATCCATAATAAGCAACCCCTCTGATTAATCCTAGTAGAATTATTAATCTGTCTACACCTTAAGTAAGCATCTACATAGCAATGCTAAAACCAGTAAAAAAAATGCCTTTTTTCAAAATAATATGCTGGAAATCCTAGATACAAAGTCAGAATGGAACACCTACAAACGAATGGGTGTTTGTAACAGGTTTGTCAGCCATTATCTGTGAATGTACATCAGGGGTGGGCAATTATTTTGGGTGGCTTACCCAGTTTTGGCAAGCTGTCGAGGACTGCATGAGTAGCCCTGGCCTTTGATAGGTGCCCTGCCCCCTGGTCACCATTTTGGGACCAATGTCCCAATGTCTTTGGTCCCAAGACATTGGGACACTGGTCCCATGTCCTAGGGCCAGCACTGGTGGGGTACAACATGAGGCATAGGGTGGCAGGGGTCTGTGGAGCCGGGCTGGGCTGCACCAGCAGGGAGAGCCCTTGCTAGCTGGGACCCCGCGCTCCTGCCACCCTGCTCTGGGCCCCACCGGCACTGGCCCCAGGACACTGCTGTGGGCCCTGTGTATCCACTGGCTCCCTGCCCACTCCCAGTGTGCCTTAGCCCCACAGTACAGGCAGGGGGCAGCGCACAGCCCCGACCCACTGCTCACCAGCAGGGAAGAAGCTGGTGCTGAGCATGGGGAAAAGCAGCCCCTCACCTGCCCCATGGCTGGTACTCTCTGCTGCAGTCACTCACAGACCACACAGGACAGGCACAGGCAGCCCCACGCGGGCTGCAAGCAGCTACAGCGCAGGGCACTGGGCATGGGCCGAGTGAGGGGCCGCTTTTCCCCACACTCAGCACCAGCTTGTAACCCACCCCTGCTGCCAGCCTGGGCTCTGTGCCAGTTCCGGGCTCGCCTGTCAGGGCTGAGCATGGTGGCAGCAGCTGTGGACCTCCCATGTGCTGTGCCAGGTAGTGTTGGCTGCTGCTGCTTGCCCGGAGCACTGGTGGCAAACACTGCCCAGTGCGGCAAGCAGGGGAGCTACAGCTGCTGTCGCCATGTGCAGCCCCGATGGGACAGCCCGGAGCCAGCATGGGGCCCAGGCTGGTAGTGGGGCCAGGTTACAAGGTGAGCTGAGCATGAGGGGGGAAAAGCAGCGCTTTGCCCACCCTGTGGCCGGCGCCCCATGCTGCAGCTGCTCGCAGCTCATGTGGGGCTGCCTGTGCCTGCTCCGGACAGCCCTGCATGGCCTGTGAGCAGCTGCAGCAGGGAGTGCTAGCCACTAGTCAGGGAAAGGCCACTTTCCTCCATGCTAGGAAGGAGCAGGGAAAGAACCTGGGGAAAAGCTGAGCATGGGGAGGGGAAAAGAGGCCCGTCCCCCACCCTGTGGCTGGTGCTCCCTGCTGCAGCCACTCGCAGCCTGTGTGGGGCTGTCCGGAGCAGGCACACGCAGCCTCAGGCAGGCTTCAAGTGGCTGCAGCTCGGGGTGCTGGCCACAGGGCGGGCAAGGGACTGCTTTTCCTTCCCCCCACTCAGCTTTTCCCTGAGACACTTTTCCCCAGGCTCCTTCCCTGCCCTTCCCCTGTCTTTCCCCTTACCTGCAGTTCTGGCGTGGGGCAGCCGCATGGTCCCAGGCCAGAAGCCCCTTCCAGCTGGGGGGGGCGGGGCCGGGCAGGCCCTGCTGTTGTGGGAGCCTGCCAGGGCTTCCCCTGAGTCCTATTGCCCTTGGTTCCTGTCATTTTTGACAGGAGTCAAGGGCAGAAAAATATTAATTTTCTAAATTTTTTAGGGGCCCTGCGGGCCAGATAGAATGATCTCGTGGGCTGGATCTGGCCCGCGGGCTGTATTTTGCCCACCCCTGATGTACATCATAGCAAATTTTAAAACAAGTTAAGTCTCCAAGTTGTAAAATTAATAGAATTTGACATTTCTGGTTTTTAGTGTGGCATACCACCTGCTTCCTCTTTCTGGGACACAATTCATTTAAATATTTGAATTTGCCCTGTTTATTTTTCAGAATAAAGCTTCATATATTTTACAACAGATATATGGTAATCTGAGCAAGTTCCAATTATCATATAAATATCATGCCTTCAGGCTTGAATGTTATTGTCCATTCTGCTTGCAGATATAAACATGAAGTCCTTGTTCTGTACTTACTGTGGAACAGCTTTCATTCATATTTTTTGGATAAGGAAGGAGACATTTTTTCAAAACCAGTTTCTTCATCTTTTATATACACAATAAAATATAAATGAAGCAAACCCATGGAGAGAAAAGTGGGTCTCAACAATCATAATGCTCAATCGGATGCAATTGGAGGTGTTCTTTTAGGCTCTGGCTGCAGAAAAAAGGACCAACACGACTGATAAGAGGTGGAAAGAATATTTAATGTGCTGTCCTGTTTATATCCATCAGAGAGGGTGATGGTGTACTGTAAGAGACTTGCAGGCTATAGCTGTGAGGAATCTAGTATCTACCATGCTAGATCTTCCTCTACGTGTAAGCTCTTCTGCCCCGTTGGCACAGTTTCTACCCATATTTCACCCTTAGGTGTAGCCTGCTCTCCCCACTAGTCTGTAAATTCTATCAGCGTAGTTTATTGGACAGGACTGACTCCTCTTCCCATAAGTGACCTGTCCATTTTCCCAGTATGCATAGAATATCCCAGTGTTATATCCCCAGTATCCTCATGTTCTTCCTTCAAATCTTGCATTGTGTTTGTTATTATTAGCCTTCAGTCTATCCAGTCATCCATCTGAAAATTGACAAGATACATTTGCCCTTAACAGGAAATCTAGCTCACTGCTGTAACCCTTCATCTTTCCATGACCCTTTTCCCATACTGACCTGATTTCATCCCTTGCTGTTTTGATCTACAGAAGATCTTAAACTCCCACAACAGGAAGCAGTCATTTTAATAATTATGATTTGTATATTGTGGTAGTGACTAGAGGTCACAAATGGCCTATTCTCATGAATACTGTACAAACACTTCGTGAATTATGGTACCCACCTCAAAGGATTTACAGTCAAATGGACAAGACAGACAAAGAGTGGGAGTAAAGAAAGATTATAGTTCTTGTTGTACAAATGAGAAATTAAAGCACAGAGAGGTCAAATGACCTACCAAAAGCCACACAAGAAGACTGTGACAAAGCAAGGATTTGAACCTAAATCTCCTAAGACTTAGCCCAGTGCCTTGCCCCAAGATACATCTTGTCCTCAGCATACCAAGCAGTGTGTGCAACTAAGCAATCACTAAATCACATGTGGCGAAAACTCTGGTCTCTTAAAAAACAAAAGGGAAAAGATGCCACAATGAGAAATGCCTGAATTTGGCCTGAGAAAAAAAGGAGAATGAACTACGGCATCACTAACAACAAGAACTTAATGAATAAACAAGAGCATTGGTGAAGGGCAGTTCCTCCATTTTGGAAGGGTAGCACTTGATGATGATGAGAAAAACCGTGTATGCTGTAGACATATAAAATATAGATTTATATATACAAATATACAATAGGAAATACAGGAAGTGTACAAATACTTACATGTAAAAATAGGTTTTTACTTTCCCCTTTTTACGATTTACAAAAGCATACAAAGTTCCTGTCATTTAACGTTTGAGCAGTGTGAATAAAACCTGTGTGCCTGTTCCACACATACGTCTTTCAAGTTTTCACAGTATTGGTTCTTACAGTGATGAAGCTGAAATTCCAGGAGTTAAAATATTCCCAGGAAATCTTCCAAACGTAAAGAGACTTGCACGTTAATTTAAATACAGTTAAGAAAGCTCTCATATTTTGTTGATTTACGTCACATTAAAAATAGTTCTGCTGCAACTGAAATCTTTTAGTGATGATAAACTCAGAGCAATGTGTTTCAAGTAGAGGCAGACAAATATGATAATTCTTGAGTAGCTTGATTGATGGGATAACCCTGGGTGGTGCTGACTCCTCAATTTCAGCTGAAGTCACCACACATTGAGGACCTCATTATTGAAAATGACACCCAATTAAAGGAAGTGCCCTGCACCCAGCAGGATCGAATCCTAACATGGCTGTCAGTCTCCTTAGCTTTCCAACATACAAGAGTTTATGCTGGGTATCATCAGTGTTGTTGTAAGAATAGATGCTTACATTGCATTTTTTCTATCTGCAAAGTCTTTCATGGATATTAGTTACACCTCACAATGCCCTTCTGTGGTAGATAAATACTATCCCCATTTTTAAAGATGGACAAACTGAAGTAGAAAAATGAAACAAACTGCCCGGCTGTTAACGGTCCAAACTGGTGTTAGAACTCAGGAACAACATGCTATAAGGGTATGTCTAGACTGCGTTCCACGGTATGACGGCACCTCACTTAGACATATGTTAGTGAGCATTTAACATACTTTGCTCTAGTACTGCTAGCAGCACAGCCACAACAGCCCATGATTCAGAATGTGTTACAAAATGCCCAGGTATGCATGTAAATACTTGGGCAGCAAGTCTGCAATGAGCTCCAGTTTAAAACTAACTTGGGTCTGGCCACACAAGCTGCAATTATGTCTTCTGATTGCAGAATAGATATAACTTCAAGTTCTGCCCTCTTGACCTCAAATACTCTCCAAGATTTTGTTATTATTCTGCTTGTAAAGCTACCGCTTTGCAACCCTGGTACAACTATGGTTGATATCCCAGAAGGAGAACTTATATTAGCCAACACAAAGAAGTTTCCCTTAAAACCTGCAAATGTTTGAAACATCATCCAAAACAGTTACAGGCCAGCTAGTATAGAGGTAAGTCAGTTTTCAGAGCTCCTGAGTTACTCATGGGCTTCTACCCTATGAATAACCTTTTATATGGGAATGTTCTACAGATCAGGAACCATATTTATCCCATCTCTTATTTTAATATACCCTTGGTTGTTCAGGTGCATGTCAATGTACACACACACACACACACACACACACACACACACACACACACACTTTGGTGGTCCTTAAAATTTTTCTAGTCATATATAAGATTACTATACATAGTTACCTCAGAATTTCCTATATTTCCTTGCATTTCCTTATAGAAAATTGCTGTTTGTACTGCAAACCTTGAGGTTCACTGGCTGCAGATATTCATTTTAATTATCTAAGGCAATTGACCAGATTAAAGAGCCACCATTCTGTGTGCATAAACATGTATAACACAAAACCACTGTCATCTTAAAACTGCCATTGTCTTGAATTAAAATCCAGTTAAAGTATAAAGTGCATTATGTGGTGTGAAGCCCTAAGAGATAAAGCAAGAAACTCATCTGCCTTCCACAGACTGGTAAACTTTGCTTAACAGCTGAATCATCATCTTATTTTTCAGTTTTATATTCGGCAGGTAGTCTGAGAAAGTCCAGTCAGATGTAAGTAAAATCAGTGTAAACTGAGGCAATTTTGTAATATTATGCTACTAAAGGAGGACCAAAGGAACCAGCATCAAGACACTGTCCAGTTGGGGTGCGTAAATATTATTGTGTGCTTCTTGGCCCACTTAGCAAATACTTTCTTTTCAGTAATAAACCTATGGCCTCCATAGGGAGCATTTTCATGCAGAAAGTATTCATCACATTCATCTCTTCCTGGCTCATAGTAATGGTAAGGAACTTTTCGAAAGCCTTCTGACCTAGAAAAGAAAATTAAAAACACATAGGCTTAAATATGTTTTCTAAGAAATCCAATATATACAATGCAATTGTATTTTTTAGAATCACATCCATGTGTAGGGGATGACCCAATTTGAGGAGTTGACCGGCTGATTTCATGGGCAGATTGTAGTACTGGCCACCTACCCTGGTAGGTGAGGAGATCAAGGGGTTACACAGAAGGCTCAAGGTTTACTTGAACTTATCCAACTTAAGAAAATGTGGCTTGATTTATTATAGTACTGCATGCATAAATCTCTTGCTTTTGTGAATAAGAAACATGTTTACTATATATTCCATTCTTCTTCTTCTATTGATTAAATATGAATGATTTAGATCTTAAGATGATGGCACAGAATTATACTTGTGACAATAGAAGGAATGAGACAATAGGAGTACCAACAATTGTGGGTATGAAATTACATACCTTACCTGGATCAAACTCAGAGGACTTGTTTTATTTTCTAATTAGAAACCCCTTGCTACTCATACCAAATTATATATAAACCTAGAAAGTTGAAGTAGATTGCTTATTTATTGGTGATACATAATTATATATAACTACCCTGAGCTAATCAATTCATTTAATTCCTACGTGTATTTGGCATTCAATGAACCAGCAGATTAATGTTTCCTCTACACATTTGTTTCAGCAGAAAGAATATGTGAGTTTTGTCAAAAGAACAGAAATGTTCAGTTTCCCAAATAACTCAGAGACTGTAGAAAGACTTTGATTAAAAAAAGTTTCTTCTGACATTTGACATTAAGCTTTTGTAAATATTTTTATTTTATCAACACCAAATGCCATATCAGAACTAAATATGCTGACAATATAGTGTCACATCAATGCAGAACAGTGAGAAATGGCTGCCTAATCCATTTCGCGGATTTATGATATTAAAATGAATTGTGAAATTTTGACAAGACATCAGAATTGTAGATGCATGAAAATAATTTCCTGTGATCTTACTTGCAGTAGGTGTCATTTATCATCCCATAGACGTGAATTCCATAGCAGGCATCCATAGCCAGAATTAAGGTAAACCAACCAGTGCTGAGATATGAACCTGACTGGACTCTGTAAAAACACAACACACACAACAAATTTGCAATGTGAAATTACTAACACTTTATCAGAGAAATATCATCTATTACCTGGGACAAAAGGCATTAAGCAACTTGCCAATCTGTCAAAAACATACAATTATTTTGAATTATTTATAGGTGCGCTCTCCTCCTCGCTAGCTTGGAGCTCCAAGCTGTAAGTCCACAGAAGAAATACCATATGCTAAGTATTGGAAGTCAAACGATTCCAGCCCCATAAGATGGTAAGTAATTTATTTGTACATTAGAAAGATGAAAATTAATGTAGAATACAAGATGAGAGATTATAAGTACAGCCAGGCATCACATTAACAGAAGGGAAGTCTCTTATGTGTATACATATACATGTTCACTCACACACTTTCATGGGCACTAGAAGTACTTTATGGTACAATGCACTACATGCTGTATGAATACTATAAATCTATACAGACATGAAACTTTTAAGGTTATGTTAACTAAAGATTGGCCAACAGAATTTCAAAGGACTTGAAAAATACAACTCATCTTTATTCTCATTATAGAAGATGACATATAGGAACCAGGGAGAGGAGTGTAAGGAAATTGGGCACAATTTGGCAACTTTTATTCATGCAACACATTAGTTCCACTGAGTAAGAACTAATTGCACAAGAAAGGATTTGGCTCACAGTTTCTAAATGCCTCCTATTTGGAAAAAAGATATATGACTTGTTAAATAAAGGTCCGATCCTGTTCACATTACTTAAAATAGTAGTACCATTGGGAGTCAACAGAAGTACCATATAATCAGAAGAAGCAAGATCTGTTGCTTTAATACCTCATAAATAAATGATAATATAGTTGGCACTAATGGCTTAAAAATTGGTTATAGTCCAGGTTTTCTTAATGTAAGTATTCCTTTCAGTTCTAATGAGAGAAATGAAAATAATTCCCTGAAAATTAACAGTAAAAGAAACTCCAGATGACAAATGAAAACATCAAGTCCCAAAGTTGGCTAAATATAGCCCAAATGCAGAGCTCAATTCAGGGGGGTTGAGTGACAGGAGAGGATAAGTTGAATGTCTGATATTTTTATAGTCCCCATATTTTGAATACAGTCAGGAAACAGTCTATTTTCCATCATAAGGTAAAGGAGTCTGCACTTTTCTCTCAATTAAATTTGGCTACAAGGGGCTTCTGAATAGAGATGAGTAGAAAACTACAAAATATTTTCCAGTTTTGAAAGGTTTTGTTCCACGTCAGGAAGAGAACTAAGACCTTTCAAGGCTTTTTATTTATTTATTTTTTAAAAGTCAGAGAGAAACTCACTCATCCCACAATGCCCAAGTTGTTAACAATCTTCCGTGGGATGTACCTTCCTTAGGGAAGCTAAATTGAAGTCTTTACTGTGCTTGATTCAGAACAGGGCTTTAACACATGAAGTGCTTATGCTAGGGATGTGTGAAGTGGGCCCTATTCGATTTGGAATTAGATTTGGGCTGAATCAGGGACAGTGATTCGATTCGTTGATTCAGATCACTGTCCCTGATTCAATTCGGCTGAATCCAAATCTGAAGATTCAATGCTGATTTGGAGAATCAACGATTAGGAAACAGATATAGCTTAAATTTTTTTTTCTACATACCTTGAGGTAGCAGGTGCAGCTCATGATATCTGTGGTGCTGGGGCACATGTAGTGTCCCATAGGAGCGTGGTGGGGGGGCCCTCCACATGTTTGGCGGCGAACCTGGAAGTGGGCCAGAAGTACTTCTGGTTCACTTCCAGGTCTGCTGGGATGTGTGCTGGAGGGGGCTCCCCCATGCCTCCCTGGCTCAACAATCGGCCGTGGGGGGACCCTGGGTGCCCCCCAGACCCATAAGGCACCAGTTGCCAAGCTAGGGGGGTCATTTGAGGGGTGGGCCCCGGAGTGCTCCCTGGCGGACCTGGAAGTGGACCGGAAGTGCTTTTGGTCCACTTTTGGGTCTGCTGCTGAGCGTGCTGGGGAGCCCCCCATGCTCCTGTGGGACACTCCATGCACCTTAGCATTGCAGCACTCATGAGCCCCTGCTACCTAGAGGTACGTAGAAAAAACATTTAAAGCTGTGTCTATGTCCAAATCACCGAATCTTTCTGAATCTCTCCAAATTGATTCAGAGGGTTCCGATTTGATTCTAAGAGATTAAAACGTCCTCTCATTCTATTCAGGTTCAGTGATTTGGCCGCTGAATTGGGCCAAATCTCCGCCTAATCGAATCAGGGACCAAACCTTCGCACAGCCCTAGTATATATGTACTGAATACCCTAATCACTGAGCTACTGCTTACACTTTGGTAGGTTTCTCTCCTTTTGGAGCTGTTCTACTATAACTAACTATTGGAGCAGGAACTTAACCCATGACTTCCCACATCTCACCTAGAGATAGTCATACAGATGCTGTACTGCTTCCTCACTCTCCCTGTTCCACTTTGTATAAATAAATAAATGTTCACTGGGGAGAGAAAAAGAGAGGATCTTTATATGGCACTCCCTTTGGATGCAGAAAACTACTGCACCAATGAAGAATTAAGTCTTTACACAAAGTTGAATACTCTAACAGAGTGACTTACTTGCTACAAAATAGGGCTGAGGGGACTTCTTTGAGGTGTAGGAAGCTGAGTTTTAAACTCTCACTCTGAATAGGTATTGAGCTATGGGTATCCTACATCCCCACATGAGGGCCCTAAAAAAGTTCCCATTTGATTATTAGGGGATGCTTTTTCTCTTTTTCTTGTCCGCCTTTTTCTCCCCGCTCCCTCCCCCTCAGAAAAAAAATATTCTAGCCAGGACCCAAAAAATCTTTCTTGTTGAAAACAGCATGTATGTTCCTAAGAAACACTCCAATTCCAATGTACTGACATTGTCCAATGTAGAACTGTTCACTGGAACATTTCTGTACCACTCAACTCCCAAATCTTACCATATACAGGACCACCAAAAAGGAAAGGGGCTTTGGCTATACCTTGCTTTCACTTCCATTTCCCTATCTGCCTTTGTGATAGGGGTTCATATTGTCCCAGGTCTACAGTCTCCACAGAACCCCCATTTGGGGACTCTAGGTATGAGATTCAGCTGGCTTTGTGGAAGCTAAAATTGGGACAAAGATATTTCAAGCTAGTGATGAGGAAAAATATGCATGTAGGAAAGAAAGGCAGGGAAATCAAATGAAGGCTATCAATCTTTCACCAGGGGGACACTGAATACTGTTGTACTTTGGTAACAGACAGACATCCTTATAATTCTGAAACTGCTTAAACTTACTTGCTCATCTCTCAGAAAAAATAGTGTTATTAGAGTCATGATGCATAAGAGGCTTAAAGGTATATAATTTAAAGAATGATCTTGGAGCCAATTTAATGAAATGTGAACAAGGAGGTATCTATATGTCTTTTCTGCATATATTATTCCTCTCCTATCCTTCCTTTCTGTTTTATGCTTGAAATGCTTATCCATGCAGCAACCATCACAAGTGACTCACTTCAAGATTGTATTTTCTTTGTGCCCTCCATTACCAGTTTTTTTTGTTAGTTCACTTCTATGATTGTCTCTAAATCACTTTATCTATCCCACAGATTCTCCAGTTATTCAAAGCAGATTCTGTTACTCCTGCCTAACATAAAAAATACTCCAGCTTCCATAATTCCCAAACAAGACACGGGGAACAGAAGTGGGTACTCCAAAGTAGCAACCTTAAATGTTGAGCTACATTGCTTCAAACAAGCAGCTTGCTTCAGCACCAAAAACACACTAAACTTGAGCCTTTAAAGCTAACCATTTAGAATCATAATAGCCATTTATCAGAACACTATGAAGATCAGGACCCTTCCGATAATGGAGGTTTATTGGAGAGTATACTATATTGACAACAGCTTCTGAAATCTGCTATACTCAGGAGTAAAAAGGAATTTTGAAAAAGAGTTAATCAATATTTCATGTCTTGTTTTAACACCATTGGACCTTAGTCCTCTCATCAATATACTACACTGGCAGGATAAATAAAAACAGCAGAGTAAGTTCCCAGATACCCTCTCTGGGAGCTAGAGTACATGACAGAATACAGATTGTGAACTTTAAAACAAAGCATTTCTTTCCCTCCCCCATTTTTTTCCTGAAGATATGTAACTAATGAAGAACTGCAGTTAAACAGTAGGGATTCAGGATGATTTGTAACACCTTCGAATTCAATCTAATTCAATCTGTTGCTGTAAACATATTTTTGACATTCTAATGAAAACAATACTAGAAGTGTGAAAACAATTTTAGCTGTCCCTAAAAAGCCATAAACCTCTGAACACCTTTTAAAATATCATCTGAGGATACTGTAGAACAAAGTAACAGCAATGCATCAGTCCTTCCCTATTATATTAACGATGAATATTCAATTTGTCTCTCTGTGGTTTGTATCCTACAAGTCCTTTGGCCATGCATTTATGTCACGTATTTGAAAGAGTCCCTTTTGTCACTGTAATTGCATTTAAGTTTTATGATGTACCTATTAAAAGTAAACAAATCTTCAATTTCATATGGGTCGCCAACACATGGTCCAGCCCAAACTGAAGGAAAAAAGAACCCAACTCTACTACAGTCAGGAAAATCTACGTTTCTCAAGCATGCTTTTGTTGAAATCCTATAGGCAAATGTATTATGATGTATGCGAGTAGTGTAAGTCTAAAATTGTTCCCTATGGCTTAGAGTGACTTTTTCTGAGCCATAAGAAATTAATGGGAATCCAGTGCCAGAGAGGAAATTGTCTGAACAGCTCAAGAGAAAAATAATATACCATTTTTCAAAAACACACATTGAAAAAGAAGATGCTTTTGTTTCCAAGACATGATTTACAGCTGGGCATAGCAATAAAAAGACAATGTTTATTAAAAGTTACTTTGTCCATTTATCTTGGAAAAACTTATTTTGCCAATATCCTAAAATTTAGGGCTTCATAGCAAAATATAAGTAATTAGGGGAGTGAATTAATCACCAATAAAAGCCATGATTCATCAAGGTACCGAGGCACTCAACTTTAAGTGCATGAATAGCTCCAATGGAGCACATGAATAGTCAAGACAACTAACATGCTTAAAGATGAGCAATAGGGGTGTGCAAAACGGACCATATTCAATTCAGATTTGGATTTGGCCCGAATCAGGGACAGTGATTTGATTTGTTGATTTGGATAACTGTTCCCGATTCGATTTGGCTGAATCAAAATCTGAAAATTTGATGCTGATTCAGAGAATCAGTGATTCAGCCACAGACACAGCTTTAAATGTTTTTTCTACATACTGTGAGGTACCAGGTATGGCTTGTGAATGCTGCGATGGTGAGGCAGATGGAACGTCCCCCAGGAGTGGGAGGGGCCCTCCCTGTGCCTCCCCGCACCTCCCCAGCTCAGCGATCGGTCATAGGGAGACCCCAGGTGCTCCTCCAGACCCAAGAGCCAAGTCGCCACACTGGGGACCTGGAAGTAGACTGGAAGTAAACCGATCCACTTCCAGGTCTGCTGCGAAGCACACTGGGGAGCCCCCCAGCACTCCTGTGGGATGCTCCATCCTCCCCAGCATCTCAGCATTCACGAGCCACTTGGTACCTTGAGGTATGTAGAAAAAACATTTAAAGCTGATTAAAGGGTCTCCTGATTTGATTTGGATTTGGAGATTCGGCCACCGAATTGGGCTGAATCTCCACTGAATCAAATCATGGACCAAAGCTTTGCACAGCCCTAATGAGCAACTGTTTAGCTGTTATGCTGAATTAAGACCTGAGGTGTTGTGCTTGTGTTGAAAATATCACTATCTTGTTTAACTTTTTATAGTAAATTCTAAGATCATATGTTATTTGCAAATTTCCTAGTTTCAGTCACTTCAGTATTATATTTAAGGGAGGTCTATACAACTGTACTAGAAATAATTGATTATAGTGCATGATAAAATGAAGAGAAAGAATAATTTCTGTTCATAGGAAGTCTCCCACTGAATTATAAATTAAATGACCGAGGAAAACTTAGATAACATGCAAACAAATAAAAAATCTGCCATTACAAGTAAAACAACTAGAGAAAGGCACATGTTCTTAATCTCTGATTTCCATATTGTTCATTTTGCCCTATGTGGTCTTGTGAACTGATTAAAAAATACCCATTCCCTCACAACCTCATCAGGAAACAATCTGAATGTTAATCTTTAATAGGGCTTGAGCCGTGCTTACTGAACCAGAGGAAAAATTCCCACCAGCTTTTACAGTGCAGTATCGGGAATGGAAAGTGGTTTTGATCTGTAGATCTCAAAATGCTTTACAAAGTTGGACAAATAGTGGAACTGATGATGAAATGGAATAGCCATTTTGCAAAAATTAAATTAAAAATGCCCAAGTTATTTTTGTTTTACACAATTTGAAACAGAATACATTTCCATTTTAATTCTTTTTCTGAAAATTCTGAACATTTTAATATTTTAATTCTTCTTCCTTTTATATCCCACCCCATTTGGTGGAAAGGTTGTAAAAGAGGAAAGGAAGGATGGACAGCATCAGAGTAAGGCCTGGACTCACTAAGAGAACTCATGGCAGGATCCCCTGGGAAGCCAAACTGAGGGGGAGAAGAGTCCAGGAGAGCTGGATGTACTTTACAGAAGCCTTACTGAAAGTACAGGAACAAACCATCCCAATGTATAGGAAGAATAGCAAGTATGGCAGAAGACCAGCTTGGCTTAGCAGGGACCTCTTCAATAAATTAAATCACAAAAGGGAAGCTTATAAGAAGTGAAAAATTGGACAAATAACTAGGGAAGAATGTAAGAGCATTGCTTGGGCATGCAGGGATGTACTCAGGAAGGCCAAAGTGCAATTGGGGCCTTTGTACATGCCACAAAATTGGCTTTTAAAGTGGCTTAAATGCCCTTTTGCACCTCTTTAATGGTGTTGCTGTTTACACTGTCAGCAGCATATTGCCTTCAAGGTGTTTTAGTTTGCTACCTTACAAAGTGCAACAGCTGTGGAGGGAAGCACTGGGCCCCATGCAGCTCAGGTGCAGGCAGCCCATGCAGGCAGCCTGAGAGCAGCATGTGCAGACAAAAAAGAAAGCAGTGAGCCTGATCTTTTTCCCCCGCTCCCTGTCTGCCTGCCTGAGCTGTGTGGGGGTGGGGGGCCAGTGCTTCCCTCCGTACTCCCCCGCTGGGGGGTGTCACCATGGAGGGAAGCAGCAGCCCTCTGCAGCTCAGGGACCTCTTGGCCTGCTGGCAGCTTGTTCCCCCGCCTCCTCCCCCACCGCTGGAGAGGCAGGTAAAGATTGGGCCCAACCCTTGTATACAAACCACAGAGGTTTACTTTCATTTAATTCTCCCTAAATTGAAGCAGTGTTTTAAAAAACCCACTGAGCCATTGGCCATCATCTTTCAAAGCTCATGGCAATCAGGAGAGGTCCTGAATGATTGGAAAAGGGCAAACATAGTGTCAGTATTTAAGAAAGGGAAGGAGGGTCCAGGGAACTCCAGGCCAGCCAGCCTCACCTTAGTCTCTGGAAAAATCATGGAGCAAATGCTGAAGGAATCAATTTCTTAGCACTTAGAAGGGAAAAAGGTGGTTCAGAAGTCAGCGTGGATTTACCAGAGGCAAGTCATGCCTGACCAACCTGATTGCCTTCTAGGATGAGGTGACTGGCTCTGTGGATGCAGGGAGACCGGTGGCTGTGGTGTACCTTGATTTTAGCAAGGCTTTGATTTGGTCTCCCACAATATTCTCACAGGCAAGCTAAGGAAGTATGGACTGGATGAATAAACTGTAAGGTAGATAGAAAACTGGCAGGAGCATCAGGCTTAGAGAATAGTAATTAATGGCTCAATGTCTAGATGGTAGCTGGTATCAAGTGCAGTACCTCAGGGGTTGGTCCTGGGCCTGGTTTTGTTCAAAGTCTTTATCAACAACCTGGAAGATAGCATAGAGTACACCCTCAGCAAGTTTGCAGATGACACCAAGCTGGGGTGAATAGTAGATACACTGGAGGATAGGGCTAGGATTCAGAGTGACTTGGACAATTGGAGGATTGGCCAAAAGGAATCTCATGAAGTTCAACAAGGACAAGTGCAAAGTCCTGCACTTAGGGTGGAACAATCCCATGCACTGGTACAGGTGGGGACTGGCTGGGCAGCAACTCTGCAGAAAGGAACCTGGGGGTTACAGTGGACAATCAACTGACTATGGGCCAGCAGTGTGCCTTTGTTGCCAGGAAGGCTAATGGCATGCTGGGCTGCATTGGTAGGTGTGTTGCCAGTAGGTCAAGGGAAGTGATTATTCCCATCTATTCAGCACTGGTTAAGCCACATCTGGAGTACTGTGTTCAGTTTTGGGCCCCCCACTATAGAAAGGATGTGGGCAAATTGGAAAGAGTCCAGTGGAGGGCAATAAAATTGGTGAGGGGACTGGGACACATGATTTATGAGGAAAGACTGAAGGAACTGGGCTTATTTAATTTACAGAAGAGGAGACTGATGGGATTTAAAAGCAACCTTTAACTACCTGAAGGGGGTTCAAAAGAGGATGGAGCTAGTGTTCCCAGCGGTGGCAGATGATAGAACAAGGAGCCACAGTCTCAAGTTGCAGCAAGGGAAGTTTAGGTTAGATATTAGGAAGAATTTTCTCACTAGGAGGCTAGTAAAACACTGGAACAGGATGCCCAGAGAGGTGGTTGACTCTCCATCCTTGGAGGTTTTTAAGGTCCTGGTTAGACAAAGCTTTGGCTGGGATGATCTAGTTGGGGATTCTCCTGCTTTGAGAGGGGGTTGGACTAGATGCCCTCCTGAGATCCTATCCAATGCTCTTTTTCCTTGATTCAATGAAAATCTAAGGAAAAGCCACATAAAAATGAAACCTGTAAATTTCCCTCCTTATAACTTTTCTGAAATTAAGGAAATTTGTTCCATTATACTTTGTGTCATAAAAGGAAAAAAAAAAAAAAAAAAGGAGGAGGAGGAAGAGAATGGAGATGGAATCTGGATTTCATTTTTTTTTTCTTTTTTCAGAAACTGAAACTAAATAGAAAATATGGTTCAACATTAAATTACATTTTAGCCCCCCCCTTAAGATTTCCCATCAAAATTTAAAAATAAATTGAAAATATTTTCCTAAAAATGGTAATTTTTTATAAAATTGCATTTTTGGGTGGAAAATGTTTTGGTCCAAACATTTTAATATGTTTTAGCATGTATCTTTAGATCCATCTATAGAGAAACTCAGACACAACAAGGCAGAAACATTTTGACCAAGATCACACAAATGACAAAAGAGAGAAAAGAAAGCCTTTTTCTTGCTGATCAGTCCAGTACCATATTTCCCAGACTGTGAAGAGTACTGTCTTTGCAGATCTTTTTTTTTCTTCCTTTTTTTTCTTTCACATTTTAGTACATACCTTTTTTTTAAACACACACCTTAGCACCTAGCATTGTTTATGTCATTACATACTAGTATGCAACATGAATTAGTACCTTAGGGCTTGAACATCTGGATGCTTAGTATCTCCACTTCCACTAAAATAGCAAAAAATAGAATGAGGAAATGGTGCTTAATCCCACAGGATCAAAACTTTATGTTTTTTAGATGTGAAAAAATAAAAACATGGAGTTTTTCCACATAAGAAGCTAAATGTATGTGTGCTCAGTAACTGCCTACTTCAGCTCTTTCATAACTGTTAGGGTAGGATTTTGAAAAGTGCTCTGTTGACTTCACAGAAAGAAGAGATCAGCTGACCTTAAGCACTTTAAGTTTGGGAAAGTTTAGGACATTTGGTAAAGGAAAACAGCATATGTTTCATGGAGGACTAGGAAGCAAAACTAATCTTCCTTGACATGTGTTACCATGTTCTGATGAAGACTAAATGAAGGAAGAATTGGCCTCTCTCTCTCTCATCAGAGGGAAAATAGAATGCATTAATTTTTTTTAACGATTAGGACTGAACAAGGCTAGATCAGGAAAACGTTCTGTCATAATCTAAGTTCTGCTTCTAAGAAAAAAAAATCCAGGAAGCTCTTCTCTTTGTTCAAACACAATTCAATTATTTTATAAATTTATACAAGCACTTTCAAACCTAGCTCCACTAGTTCTCCCATGGTTGGTTGGGCAATAATTTCCAGTAGTCAGTTCAGCACTGAAAAAATTGAATCTTCAAAAAGAAACCCCTGATGTGCCAGTTTTCTATTCAGATTAGTTATCTAACTCATGCGTTTGACGGACAAGAAAGGACAATTTGGTAGAATCAGACTGAAACTTAGAAGAATGTATAATTCTTGATTTGAAGAAATCAGGGTGGGGTGAGAGGGATGTATGTCATTTTCATGCATTATTTCATTTCTTGCTCTGAGAAACCAAGATAGCCAGGACTTGAACTAAATGTCTGGTAGGAGAGAGTGTGCCCAAAAGAACCAAACTCTTTTTCTCTTCATTTTAAAATATATTTAAATAATTGTTATAAGATTAAATTCAACGACAAAAATGACAGAGTTTTTGGGCAATAAGCTGATGAAACATACATTTATGGAACTATTGTTTTATAAGCTCATGCTCTCCGTTGGTGCTGATACTCCATTGGTGCTGAGCCCTCCGTTGGTGCTGAGCCACTGAAATCAAGGTGAGTTTTACTGTTGGCTTCAAATGGCAAAGGACTGATCTCTTGGTGAGTTAGTGGGTGCAATTAAGTGTAATAGACTGAACAAATGAACAGTATTATAATCAATGGAGTTAAGACGTTTTATATTGTGGAGAGTACTTCCAGCTTGCTCAAAGGCTTCTGAGAACTATTTAATGCCTCAGGACATAGTGTGACCCTGTGTTAGGGTAAGTGTTGTTTGGCTGACTCTACTAGATCAGGAGGGAATGGGAAGGGCAGGGCCATGATTGTGTCTGAACTAAACAGAATTAATGTTACCATTTTTTAATTCTCTTGATAAAGACCTTTTTTTCTTTTCTGGGATGGCATCTTTGATGCCTTGGCACACCAGGAACACAGTTCCTTTGTTTTCCCAATTAGCCTTCCCCTCATAGAAAGTGGAGCCTCTTCCTAAAGACCCATCTATCTGGCGTAGCCAAAGCCACTTCAAGTGCCTTATAAAAGGGGAGCATTTGGTTCTCAAGTAATGAAGCTGCTTGTTTGAAAGGACTTTGGAATTGGAGAGGGAAGGACTCAAGCAGATGAAGAGCTGTAACACTGGACTAGATTTAATTTGGGGTTTTGTAAAACTCAGTAACTTGCTGCTAATATCTTTTAATTCATTGCATATTTTCTGCAGAAAAATGTAGCATAAGAACTGTGAATAAGACATAAGCCCAAAGAATTGATTTTGCCTGGTGAAAATGACCTATATTTTTCCATTGTAAAGATACCTGTTAAGCAGTTGTTTACGCTAATTTTTCCCTCTTTTGTGCATTGTGCATGTGCCTGCTTTGTGTTCCATAATGATATAGGACATCTAATAATAACTGCCCAGGTCCCTCAAGCAGCAAACAGAGTGTCTCACACAATAAAAACCCCACAGGGTGCTTCAGGTCATTCTGTAAAATGAAACATTTATGTACAGACAGATGTTTGATTCTCCATTGAGTATGGTTTCATGTAAAGATTAAGCAAGTAGAATGCATTCTGAGTGATGTGGTCAAAATTCTGGCTTTGGGATGGGCATATGTTGAAAAGTGGTGCCCGAAAGTGGAAGTGTGAGGTGCAAATTTTGTAGCTTGAATCCTGGCTTCCTCCAAAATCAGTGAGTTTGCATTAAATCAAATTTTCCACAGTGAAACAGGAACTAACATTTCAGGCTGGGGCTTAGCCTTCAGGTTTTGGCACATAATACCCAATATACTTACAGTTTCTGTGCACCCTGACCTATGATTATTGATTATTATACTTCTGATTAATGTTTAGCATTTGCATTGCAATAGCACCTGCAGTCTATGAAGTTCTAGGCCCATTTGCATTGGGTGCTATACAAACATATAGAAAAAAACAGCCTTGGGAGATATAAATTTAAGTTTCCACTCACAGTCTAATTAAAGAAAAGATACAAGTGGAAGGGGTCCTAAGTAACGTGTATGTGGGGGAGTAATGAGGAAGTTCCTAGGTTTACCAAATGAGGTAGCAAAAGAATGCTGGACTTGCATTAATATGTACCTGATTTAATATCTGTAATTTTGGCAGGAGACGTAAAGACCAAATTGAAGATAAGAAAGAATGAGTCACTGGGTTTACCGGAATCAGCACAGTATTTATCTGCATGTATAATTCCAGTCTTTACATTTGTAAACAGCTTTTACTTCCTTGCATGTACTGTATACAATATACAAAAAGGAAGCTGGAGCAAAGGAGGGAAAAAAGTAACTTAGAGGAATTGACTTCTGCTACCAATGATTCTGTAGTTTCTTCATTTCTGATTCCTTGACCTGACTTTGATGTATCTCTGCTCTGTTGTGAACCCAAGTGACATAAGAAGGAAGCTATTACATCCAAGCAGACTGGGCTGCTTGAAGAGACTGTGCTGCTGACAGAAAGACCAATCATGGAAACTTGGTTCACTGCAAAAAACACAAAGAAGAAACTAAATCAAAGTGATAATTACAATCATAAACACAGCACACAGCCAATATATCTGTATTGTTCTGAAGCTGTTTCTTATACAGGAAAATTCAAGCTACTCAATTGTTTTATGTCAGAGAGCAACCCCCATAGGAAATGGGAGTTTCCAACTCAATTTTTATAGTTGCTTACATCTGTCTGGCCTTTGCAGTTCACATGGCTGTGAATAGTAATTTTAGTACAGAAGAATGTATTCCAAGATCCAAAGGAATATTAGATTTTGGGGGAAAAAGATATTTTCTAGAAGGCTTTATTTAACCTTAGCTTCCTAGGTTCCTCCCAACTTCACTATCTGTTTTAGATTCCTTCTTTTGCAGAAACAGACATCCACTCAGTGTCTCACAAATCCCTCTATTTACTTCCCTTTTCCAAGTACAAATGGTGGTCCCAAAGCACTACCTGAATAATGCATGCAAAGGGTCTTATACCTGCCTCCCAGCTAGGGTAAATGTTACTCTTTATGGGTGCATCCAGATGAGTGCGCACATGCCTCTTGCCCTGTCTCAAACCCCTTTGAGACGGGGCAAGAGGCATGTGCGGAACAAAAAAATGTTCCCCGTGCTGCAAATTAGATCTAAAAAAAATGGAGTTTAAAAAAGTGAGGAAGGGCAGAGTCCTGGACCGTGCACTGAGGCAACTGGAGGCTGGGTCCTCCATAGAGACACTCTGGCTGCCAGAGCATCTCTGTAGTTGGCCCCTCATCCTGGTGCTGAAGCATGCAGCCTTCCCGTGCAGGGCATGCTGCTGCTTCAGCACCAGGGCTCTAGTGCTGGTAAGTAAGGGGTCGGGGGGGGGGCTGGAGGAGGGGGGAAGGGACTATGGGGGGGACCACCGCTGGCCCTGCCCACTCCCTCAACCTGCCCAGCCCTGCCCTGCCTGGCCCCACCCCCCACCTGCCCCCCAAACCCCCCAACCCGTGCTCTGCCTGGCCCCACCCCCTGCCTACCCCCCAGACCCCCTGATCCCTGCTCTGCCTGGCCTTACCCCCTGCCTGCCCCCCAGATCCCCCAATCCCTTCTCTGCCTGGCCCCAGCCCCCCCAGCCCCTGCAAGGCCCCTGATCCCTGCCCCCACACCCCAGCATCCCCATAGGAAACAAAAAACAAACAAAACACCCCCAGGTACTTACTGGAAGTCCAGCTGCTGTCTGTATCACTGGGGCCTCGCGTACACAGCACAGGGCAGAGGACAGTCACAGTGGCCCAAGCCCAGGCCCTCCTTCCCCCCGCTGCCCTGTGCTGCCCGGGGTGGGGGGGTGTTCTGCCAGGAGGCCCCAGAGCCCCTCCAACCCCTGCTCCCAGGCTAAGTAGAGGCTTTTTATTTCAGTTTTTTTCTTTTTTTTTCTTCTTATTTTTTAAAGTGATGGTGCCTGGGGTTGGGGGGCAGCCTTGGGGGCCTGGGAGTGCAAGTGGGGGCTGGGGCTGGGTGGGGAGCTATTAGGGGGAGGTCTGGAGGAGCGGGGGGGTGGGGCAGCCATCAAGGGGGCTGCAGCAGTTGGTGGGGGATGGGGCCAGGTGGGGCAGCAATCAGGGGACTGGGGTGGGGCATGTGGGCCTTGCGGGGGGGCCCCTGCAGGGGCCATAGTCCCTGTTGGGGGGGCCATAACCCCTGTTGGGGGGCCATAGCCCCTGTGTGGGGGCAGAAGCCCCTGTGGGAGGGCAGTAGCCCCTGTGGGAGGGCAGCAAAATATATATTCATGTATTCGTGAATTCATGAAACATGTATTTAGAGTTCAGGGATTTTTCAGTTTTCCAATAGGGAACACCAGAATTCGTGCTAGGGTGGCCAGTGGCAGAAACCTGCCTTCTCAGAGCTGGCACCTTGGACCCAGCTGGCTGTGGTTAACCTCCTGGACAAATGGGGCCAGGAGGACATGCTTTGACAGTTGAAAGCAGGCCACCACACCTGGAACATCTTCCAGGTGATAGCTGCTCAGATGGCTGGGCACACATGGCAGTAGTGCCGCATAGAGGCCAACTCTGCAGCCACAGCCCACTGGCAGCTGGCTCAGAGAGGCAAATGCCTCTGCTGGCTGTGCAGTCCCCATCCGGGTCTGGCAGGTGTGCAGCAGGTCACAGCCAGGCAGCAGCCCCCATTGCCAGACTGCTGCAGTGGGTAGAGGGTGCAGGGACCTCTCAGGACTGCTTCATCAGTCCAGCTGGCACAAGGGGTCCCAGAAGCTCCTGAAAGTAAGTAGCCCTGAGCTACTTGCCAGGGCAGCTTTTTGTGCTGATGGGGCCAGGACAGGGCAGCTTTTTATACTGCTGGGGACAGAACAGGTGCTGGCCCTGGGCTGTAGCTCCCCCTGGCTGCAGATCCGGGAGGAGCCAGGCAGGGTTATTTTGCCCCAAATGGCACAATTTACTCCACAACAAAGTGCATGTCTGAGCACGTGTGCTGAGGCAGAAAGTCCTGGCTCAAATTTGCACTGCTTCTAGTTGAGCTGCTGCAAGCACACGTGCTTACATGTGTGGACGTGCCCTATGATGCTCTGAATGAACACAAAACCAATCTTTTGTCAGTGTTTTTTTTGTAAGAACATAGGACTCTAACTGAAACTGATTCAACTTTTTTTTCATTCATCTGACATCTTTCTCTTAATACTTTTGTAAATAAATAACTTGTGCTGTCAACAGCTATTATCTTCAACAGAGATTGAGAGTGGATTCAGCATTGTGTCCCTTGCACCTTATCTATGCTGCACTCATAGAAGAGACTGCAGTACAGGGTAGAGACATCCAAGCCAGCTTCTGCGAGTGCAGTATAGCAATACCCTATGAGGTGCAGCTCACAATTCACAGCCCAGAGGCAGGTAAGGCTATAAACCTCCTTTCTATTCTCCTGATACTGCACTGCTTCATTGGTAGAAGAGCTGTATAGAATACATTGACCAGTGGTGCTCAACCTTTTGGCCATGTGGGACAGATGAGTGGTGTGGGGCTGATCCATGGGGTGGACTGGGAACCACTCTGTCTCTGCCCAGCTTGCACGTTCAGATCAGGCCCCAAGCAGACTCAACTGGTTCCTGTGTGCCTAGATTGGGTCCTGTACTGCCCTGAGTCCAATATATTGTGCAGGACCATAGTATTCAGCCTTTGAGGATCCCCCTGAATCCAGCAATTTGTCATCAGGGGAGCGGTGCCACCATTCTCCCACAGCTATATTTTTAGACCCGTGGGGAGCCAGATCTGGCCTGTGAGCTTGGGGTTGAATACCCCTGACTTAGAAAGTCCTAAGAGCCTCGTGACATCACGGCAGCTTTCTCACACTGCCTATTAGCTATAGCAAACCTCTGTAGTGCTGTGGTGTTTCCCTCAGCATGCATTTTCCATCCTCAATCACTGCCATTGCACATTTCATACACCGTGGCTTGTGTCAGGGCCCTTTGGAGAGAGCATTATGAATGGCAACCCTACTTTCTCCATCTTCAGATTATACTAGGTTTTCAGGGGGTCTTTACATTGTTCTGGTCCCTTTATAACAGAAGAGCTGAAACAGGGCTGAGTCTCTACACCCTGGCAGCCTCTCCTAGTTATAAGGAGAGGAGTTATAAGTCCACTCCACATTTTTCAGATTGTTTTAGAAAAATAAGGTTTTGCCAGTAACTACAGATACAGACCTAGAATTGTCATTGCCCTTAAGAAATACTAAAAAAGAACCAAATAACCAAGGAAAGGTCCTGAAGGGCTAAATGGGAAGAGATGAGATCCACCTGATGAAGAGAGGGAAAAGCATTTTCACAGACAGGCTCACTAACCTAGTGAGGAGGGCTTTATATTAGGTGTGCTGGGGGATGGAGACCAAAGCCCTCCATAGCAGGAGGTAAGCGGGAAAGTGGGACGCCTGGAAGAAGAGCAAGAAGGAGTGGGCAACAGGGGAGGTGCTCTCATACTTCCTGAGAAATCAGGGCAATCAACTAGTTACCTCAGGTGCCTGCACAGAGCCTGGGAAACAAGCAAGAAGAAGTAGAAGTCCTTACCCAGTCATGGAGCTATGATGTAATTGGAATAACAGAGACTCAGTGGGATAGCTTGTGTGGCTGGAGAACTGTCATGGATGGGTATAAACTATTCAGGAAGGACAGGCAGGGGAGAAGAGGAGGAGGAGTTGCATTTTATGTAAAAGAGCCTTATGATTGCTCAGGGTTCCAGTATGAAACTTGAGATAGGCCTGTTGAGAGTCTTAAGGTTAGGGTCAGAGGGGAGAGCAACAAGGATGATGTGGTGGTGGGGGTCTGCTATAGACCACTAGACTGGGGGGAAGTGGTGGATCAGGCTTTCTTCAAACAGCTAGTGGAAGTTTCCTTATCACAGGCCCTGGTTTTCATGGGAGACTTCAGTCATCCTGACATCTGCTGGGAGGACAATACAGCAGTGCACAGGCAATCCAGGAAGTTTTTGGAGAGTGTTAGGTACAACTTCCTGGTGCAAGTGCTGGAGAGGCCAACTAGGGGCAACGCTCTTCTCGACCTGCTGCTCACAAACAGGGAAGAATTGGTGGGGAAGGTAGAAGTGGATAGCAACTTGGGCAGCAGTGACCATGAGATGATTGAGTACAGGATCCTGAGGAAAGGAAGGATGGAGAGCAGCAGAGTAAGGACCCTGGACTTCAGAAAAGCAGACTTCGACTTGCTCAGGGAACTCATGAGAAGGTCCCTTGGGAAGCCAGAGTGAGGAGGAGAGGAGTCCAGGAGATCTGGCTGCACTTTAAAGAAGCCTTACTGAGAGTGCAGAAACAAACCATCCCAATGCACAGGAAGACTAGCAAGTATGTTAGAAGACCAGCTTGGCTTAGCAGGGAACTCTTCAGTAAACTAAATCATAAAAGGGAAGCTTCTAAGAAGTGAAAACTTGGACAAATAACTAGGGAAGAATATAAGAGCACTGCTCAAGCATGCAGGGATGAAGTCAGGAAGGCCAAAGTGCAATTGGAGTTGCAGCTAGCAAGGGATGAGAAGGGTAGCAAAAAGGGTTTCTACAAGTATGTTGGTAGCAAGAGGAGGATCAGCAAAAGCGTGGGTCCCTTACTGAATGGAGGAGCCAACTTTGTGACAGAGGATGCAGAAAAGGCTGGGGTGCTCAATGCCTTTTTAACCTCAGTCTTCACAGGCAACGTCAGGTCCCAGACTACTGCACGGAGCAGCACAGTTTGGGGAGGAGGTGAGCAGCTGTCAGTGGTGAAAGAACAGGTTAGGGACTATTTAGAAAAGCTGGATGTGTACAAAGTCCATAAGGCTGGATGGGATGCACCTGAGGGTGCTGAGGGAGCTGGCTGATTGCAGAACCATTGGCCATCATCATTGAAAATTCATGGTGATCAGGAGAGGTCCTGGATGATTGGAAAAGGGCAAACGTAGTGTCCATATTTCCAATCTGAAAGCAAAGAAAGGATCCAGGGAACTCCAGGCCAGTCAGCCTCACCTCAGTCTCTGTTAAAAACCTGGAGCTCAAAGAATCAATTTCTTAGCACTTAGAAGAGAAAAATGTGATTAGGAAGTCAGTATGGATTCACCAGAGGCAAGTCATGCCTGACCAACCTCATTGCCTTCTAGGATGAGGTGACTGGCTCTGTGGATGCAGGGAGACTGGTGACTGTGGTGTACCTTGATTTTAGCAAGGCTTTGTTATGGTCTCCCATAGCATTCTCACAGGCAAGCTAAGGAAATATGGGCTCGATGAATGGACTGTAGGTGGACAGAAAACTGGCAGGAACATCAGGCTCAGAGGTTAGTAATCAATGGCTCAATGTCTACTTGGCAGCTAGAATGGAGTGCCCCAGGGGTCAGTCCTGGGCCTGGTTTTGTTCATTGTCTTCATCAATGACCTGGAAGATGGCATAGAGTTCACCAGCAAGTTTGCAGATTACACAAAGCTGGGGGGAGTAGTAGATATGCTGGAGGGTAGGGCTAGGATTCAGAGTGACCTACACAAATTGGAGGATTGGGCCAAAAGGAATCTCATGAGGTTCAAAAAAGACAAATGCAAAGTCCTGCACTTAGGGTGGAACAATCCCATGCACTGGTACAGGCTGGGGACTGGCTGGACAGGAACTCTGCAGAAAGGGACCTGTGGGTTACAGTGGACAATAAGCTGAATATGAGCCAGCAGTTTGCCTTTGTTTCCAGGAAGCCTAATGGCATGCTGGGCTGCACTGGTAGGTGTGTTGCAAGTAGGTCAAAGGAAGTGATTATTCCCCTTTATTCAGCAACGGTGAGGCTACATCTGGAGTACTGTGTTCAGCTTTGGGCCGCTGCTACAGAAAGGATGTGGACAAATTGGAGAGAGTCCAGTGGAGGGCAACAAAAATGGTGAGGGGACTGGGACACATGACTTATGAGGAAAGACTGAGGGAACTGAGCTAATTTAATTTACAGAAGAGGAGACCAAGAGGGGATTTAATAGCATCCTTCAAGTACCTGAAGGAGGGTTCAAAAGAGGATGGAACTAGACTGTTCTCAGTAGTGGCAGATGACAGAACAAGGAGCCATGGTCTCAAATTGTAGCAAAGGAAGTTTAGGTTAGATATTAGGAATAATTTTCTCACTAGGAGGGTAGTTCCTCATTATCCAGGAACCCGAGGTCAACCAGTGGTTACAGAGCTGGTGCCACCAGGCAGGCCTTGGGTTCCGGGATAATGACCCACCCTTTCTTGCATGGGACTTGCTTGGGTGGGATGGGCTACACGTCTCTCCTAAATGCAAGTGTGTCTTCTCTTCCGGGTTGGCTGATCTCGTGTGGTCCGCTTTAAACTAGCTTCACTGGAGGATGGGGCCACAGGAAGACATGAGGCTCTGAACCAAGACAGGTGCCATACACAAAGAGTACCCAGGTAAGCAGCAGGGGTCCAGATAGTCCTGAGAATTGGGGGGGGGGGTGGCATATGCACCGATTCAAGGCCTTAAATGCCTCTATATCAATGCTTGTAGTATGGGGAATAAGCAGGAGGAACTCACCCTCCGGATAGCTAGTTGAAACCCGAACATAGTAGGGTTCACAGAAACCTGGTGGGATTCATCCCATGACTGGGTGGTCAACATTAAGGGCTATAGGCAATACAGGTGGGATAGAACAGGGAGGAAAGGCAGGGGTGTGGCGCTCTATGTCAAAGAGCAATACACATCCTCAACCAGAAGGATGGGGTCAGAGGAGAGGCAGGCTGAAGTGCTCTGGGTCAGGGTACAGGGGGGTTGTGGGGAAAGGGACTTAACAGTGGGGGTCTACTACAGACCTTCCAACCAAGGGGAAGAGCTGGACTGCAAATTCTTAGGTCAGCTTGTGGAGGCACTTAAGGCAAGGGATGTAGTTGTCATGGGTGATCTAAATCACTCGCACATCTGTTGGGAGGAGCAGTCAGCCAGGTCTGACTGCTCACAGAGGTTCCTGGCTGAGATACAGGACCTCCACTTAACCCAAGAGGTGCACAGTCCTACCAGGGGGAATGCCCTGCTGGACCTGGTCCTGGCCACAGGTGATGACCTGGTGAGGGGATTCCAGGTTTTCGACCACCTGGGCAATAGTGATCATCACTTGCTGGAATTCACCATCCAGTGCAGGGTGTCAAGGGCCTGCAGCAAGGCAGTAGTCTTAGATTTTAAGAGGGCCAATTTCAATGAGCTGAGGTGAATAGTGGGGGAGGCACTAGGGTCCTGGAGAGTAGGGGAACTGGCTGCCCAAGATGAGTGGTCGTTCCTTAAGGAGACGATACTCAGAGCCCAAGGGGTGACAATCCCAACAAGAAGCAAAGGGGGCAAGAGTGCTCAAAAGCCCCCCTGGCTCACCAAGGGCATTCGTGAATGCCTGATTGCCAAAAAGGAGGCATACACCCAGTGGAATGGAGGGGCTATCACCAAAGAGGAGTATACCTCCACCACTCGGGTATGTAGGGGGGCTGTTAGGAAGGCTAAGGCAGATATGGAACTGGGGCTAGCATCACGGATCAAGGATAACAAAAAGTCCTTTTTTAAATACACAGGGAGAATGAAGAAGGCCCCGGGTAATGTGGGGCCCCTGCAGGATATGCTTGGCAATCTGGTGGTCACACCAGAGGAGAAAGCAGACCTCTTTAACAATTTCTTTGCCTCTATTTTCTTGTGCAGGGACTGGGACTCCCCTACTGAGATTTAGGACGGACTTGGGAGAAACTCCACCAAGCCTAGGGTCAGGGAGGACCGGGTTAAAGAACTTCTGGAGGGGCTGGACGTGTTCAAATCAGCAGGTCCAGATGCTCTCCACCCCAGGGTGTTGAGGGAATTGGCAGGGGTTATTGCGGGGCCCCTGGCATGGCTTTACAAGCACTTGTGATGCTCTGGCCAGGTGCCCGATGACTGGAAGAGGGCCAATGTGGTCCATATCTTTAAAAAAGGGAAGAGAGAGGACCAACTATAGGCCCATTAGTCTTACTTCAATCCTGGGGAAACTCTTTGAGAAGATCATCAAGGAGCACATATGTAATGGACCAGCAGCGGGGATGATTCTCAGGGGCAACCAGCACGGGTTCATTAGTGGCAGGTTCTGTCACACCAACTTGATTGCCTTCTACAATCAGGTCACAAAATCATCGGATGCAGGTGTTGCAGTGGATGTAGTCTTTCTGGACTTCAGGAAGGCCTTTGACACCGTCTCCCACCCCATTCTCATTAAAAAGCTGTGGCATTGATGCCTACACAGTCAGATGGATCACAAATTAGCTGAGGGGCCACACCCAGAGAGTGATTGTGGACGGGTCATTTTTGACCTAGAGGGAAGTGAGCAGTGGGTTCCCCCAGCGCTTGGTCCTTGGGCCTGCACTGCTCAATTTCTTTATTAGCGACTTGGACAACAGGCTGAAGAGCAGCCTGTTTAAGTTCGCAGATGACAGCAAGATTTGGGGTGAGGTGGGCACACTCGAAGGGAAGGACAGATTACAGCAGGACCTGGACAGGTTACAAATGAAAATAGGATGGGATTCAATACTGACAAGTACAGGGTGCTACACTTGGGCAGTAGGAACCGGCAGCATACCTATAGGCTGGGGAACTCCCTTCTTGAAAGCACGGTGGGAAAAAGAGTTCTTGGAGTCATTATTGACTCCAAGATGACTCCAAGATTATTGACTCCAAGATCTTGAAGTCATTATTGACTCCAAGATGAACATGGGCTGACAATGCAAGAACATGGTCAGTAGGGCTAACTGTACCTTGTGCTGCATCCACAGATGCATCACAAGCAGGGCCAAGGAGGTGATCCTCCCCTTCTATGCGACACTGGTCAGGCTGCAGCTGGAGTACTGCATCCAGTTCTGGGCGCTGCACTTCAGGAGGGATGTGGACAGTATTGAGAGGGTCCAGAGGATGGCCACTCACATGATTCGGGGCCAGCAGGGCAGACCCTATGAGGAGAGGCTACAGGACCTGAACCTGTTCAGCCTTCACAAGAGATGGCTGAGGGGGGTCCTGGTGACCATCTATAAATGTACTAGGGGGACCAGCGGGGTTTGGGAGAGACCTTGTTCCCCCGAGCGCCTCCCGGAGTAACAAGGAATAAAGGCCATAAGCTGCTAGAGAGTAGGTTTAGACTAGACATTAGAAGGCACTACTTCACAGTCAGGGTGGCCAGGATCTGGAACCAACTTCCAAGGGAAGTGGTGCTGGCTCCTACCCTGGGGGTCTTTAAGAGGGGACTTGACATTTACCTGGCTGGGGTCATTTGAGCCCAGTTTTCTCTCCTGCCCATGGCAGGGGGTCAGACTAGAAGATCTACAAGGTCCCTTCCAATGACCCTGCATCTATGACTCTATGAAAACACTGGAGCGGGTTACCCAGAGAGGTGGTGGAATCTCTGTCTTTGGAGGTTTCAAGACCCAGATAGATAAAGCTTTGGCTGGGAAGATCTAGTTTGAGATAGTCCTGCTTTGAGCAGGGGGTTGGACTAGATGACCTCCTGAGTTCCCTTCCAAACCTAACTTTCTATGATTCTATGCACTAAAAATACTAAATCAAAACTGCACAAAAAGAGGTCCAGTTTGGTCATTTTTACTGCAGGCACAAAAATACTGCAAGTACAAAGGGTAAGACTGCTGGGGTCTGATTAGAGGTCAAAGCAACAAATATGGTGTTAAAATAAGATAGATATATGGTCAGACCAATAAAATGAAACTTAAGCTAAACTTAAAAATGTGTAAAATTGAATAATAATGACTTTTACTAAAAAAGAAAGAAACAAATGAAATCACTATTTATTAAAATATGCATAAAATCAAAGTCTGCCATCTTGGTGCTGCTGATTTTCTCCTGGGAGGATGTTATATAAACAACACTCTGGTTAATCCAGCATCCCCAGAGAGAATTAATTAGGCAAACTGTCCCCACCCTTTTTTCAGTATTAAAAGGGCATTTAGATCTCCAAGCTGCATATGTTAGTGAAATCTATTGTAGGTGAGCACAGGAGAAATTCCCTGATTAGCTCTCACCTTGTCAAGACAAGATACTGAAAAGAGTTCATCTACCCTTGGCTGAAAGCATGCTTGCATTTTTAATGAAAAAATTTTTCACTAGGCATTTTATTAAAAAAGCCAAAATGAATAGAAGACAAACTCCTCAAGATGCACAGCATATGTTGATGGCTTTGCAACATGGACAGAGACTATTCAAAATATATTTTGTAATTTTATTCTGTTGAGGATGAGAGGACAGCCAGAATGAGACTGTACTTTGACAGAGGAAAGTTGGGGACAGTTCCTCAGCTGATGGAGCAACAAAGATTCACACCAGCTGAGGATTTAGCTATGTTTTCATTTTAGTTTTTCATCATTTTAATGACTGTGTTGTTAATAGTGAGCGAATGGGGGAGGGTAGGAAGTTGCATTTTTACGTCCTTTTGCATAGAATTTTATTTTGGCATGTTTTTGGCATGTTTTCTGAGTGATGACCAGCCATGACATTAACAGGGGAACTTCATTTTTGACAGACAAATGCATGCTGAACACAGAGAAATGAAATATATTGCTGATGCCTTGACGAGTACACTGTATCACTGTACTAATATCTTGCCTCTTTCTTTCCCTGTATTGCTTCCCTTTCAATAGTATTATAAAAGTGTTTGCACAAAACTGCCCAATGATCAGTCATATGATTATTTTGTCTAGGTCACCATTGCACTTTGAGATGTAAGCACAGTACATATACAAAGTGACAAACAGTCCCTGTCCCAATGAGATTGTCATCCAAATAAACAAGACAGACAAAGAATTAGGGGACTGAAAATATTCTTATTTCCATTTAACAAGTGAGGAACTAAGGTACAGCTGGATTTTTATTTCTACATTACAGACCATGCATTTAATTAAAAACCTCCTAAAAAAAATGCACTGACTCCAGCATTTTAAAGTGGAAAAACTTCACTTCCATACTATCCCATACAAAAAATTCCATAATGCCGTAGTACCAGCCCACAGGTATAAATATATTCAGTGAAACTGAATTGAGGCCTAAGGAGACTGGCTTGTGTTCTTTCCTCCATTGCCCATTTGCACAGGCTGAAAATCCATTTTGTACTGTGGAACATCAATATTTTTAGCAAAAGCAAAATCTTAGGTTGGGACAAATTACTCAGATATGAAAAAGGAAGTAAAAATAGAACTTGCGTGGGTCTGAATTTTAATTCAAATGCAAGGGGCTGTAATGTAAGCCATCAGTCACTCTTTGAGGAGTAACTGCTGAGGCAATTAGTATAGATGCTGCCTCCTTTTCTGCTACTGTAACTCTCTCCAGATTAACTTTCTCCATAAAAGGAGAACAAAATATTTCTGCTGCCTTCTTTTATGAGTTTTAATAAGCCACCCACACATGGTAGGGATCAGGAAGCTAACACTATATACTACCATCAGGTTCTCTCTTACTCTACGCTTTCCACCCAGACAACCCCACATCATAACTGCTCCCTAAATTAGGTTCCTCTAAATCAGCTGTGCCTAGAGGAAGGAAACCTTCCAAGCATCAGAACTAGTTCCACTTCTCTTCAACTCCAAACACAGAAGGACCCTTCCAGTCAGGGACTTAGCTTCTGTTCTCCTTTCACTTAGTGTGTCTTGCTCCTACAAATGGGCAGCAGCAGATTGGAAAGATTACAAGTTAGGTTCATTTTCTCTGACCCAAGCTCTATGGCTAAGTACAGACAGTCAAAGAGCCTGAGGCATAATCAATTCAATCTAGGCAGCTTCCTCTAAGCTGCATAGGTGGAACCGAGAACCAACTGAACTGATGTTCAGTTTTCAACTGGGAAAGGCAGGGGGAGGCCTCCACTGACCCAGGCCAGCAGGCAGGAGTGCTAGAACACATCTCTCAGCCTGCTGGCCATTGCCAGCCCAGCCAAGTGTCTCCAACTCCCTGCTCTCCCCACCCCCCTGGGGGTTCAGGAGCCCCCTGTCCAGGTACTGGCCCACCTTGAGGGAAGTCTCCCCCTCAGGAGGTTTCCCCCAGCCTGGGGTCCCCAGCCCAGGCAGCCCTGGGGAGCTGAGAGGAATTGCACCACCTTGCTTCCCAGATACTTCAGCTGCTGCCACAAGAGTGAGGGAGAAGAAGTCCTCTGGGCTGGGTATCTGACCATGCAGCCCAGCATGGGGGCACCAGAGACTCCCTGCTTTGGGAGGCTTCCCCCCACCCAAAGCCAGAGTCCTGAGTCTGGGGCATCCCTAGGGAGCTGAGAGGAGTCCTTCCCCTTGCCAACCCCAGAGCTGCTTGCCTTAGCCACTGCAAAACTCAGGGATAGCCCTGGGCAGCCTCAGGGAGTGGAGGGAAATTCTTCCACTCTCTTGCAACTACTTTTACAGACTCGCAGCAGCTCAGGCAAAACTGGCTGTGAAGGAGCAGGAGAATTTCCCTCCATTCCCTGAGGCTGCCTGAGACTTGGAGGAGCTAAGGCAAGCAGCTCTGGGGTTTGAGAGGGGAAGAGTTCCCCGACTCCTTCTCCCTTCCTCCTGTGGCAGCTGCTGAAGCAACCAGCAACTGGGAAGGGGAAAGGAGGTGGCCTGCCAAGGGTCAAAAAGTCCCTAGTACAGGGACTTTCTGTCCCCCCCCCACATGCTGTGTACATGAGTGGCATCCTGATTTTGCTCCCTTATCTTCCAGTCTGGTCCTAGTCCTCCTCCTCACTTGCCCACTACACTTAAAGAAATAATAAGAAGGGGGGTGGAGTGGGGTGTGGGGGGAGAGTCAACAACCAGATGGTACGAGACTGGAACACTCGTGTCCTGGCAGGTTCCAAATTGTTCCTTTTCTCAAGAAGTCCCAAATCAGAACCACCTCCCTTCCATTCTAATATAGTCACCCCTCACAGCGTGGCCATGGTTGACTGGTCTTTGTTGTGAGTCATCCGCTGAACCTAATCCTGGCTTCAGGGTTGCCCTCCACGGTGTCAGCTTTCCAAGCCCTCAGCTCCTCTCTGTGCCTCTGCTCAGATCTCGCAGCTGCCCCATGCTGCCCAATTTCCTTCTCCCCCTCCTGGAAGAACTGCATCCCAGCTGGATTTCTTCTTGGCCTTCTGGACACTTGGCCAATCAGCATCAGGTCCCAGGGCAAGCCTCTGTGTGGGCTGGGGAAACCTGGATGCTTTCCCAGCAACATTCCCACATCCACCAGGCAGGGGCATGGCTAAATGGCCCAGAATCCCAGTAAGTAACTCTTCTTTCCTTTGGAACAGGGGCCATAGGCCTGTTACAGTAGACCCTGGCTAGGATAATTTGGGGGTCTGCTCTCCTGCCCCTCCATCCCTATAGATTGACAGACTCAGGCAGGAAGCAGACTAAGGAACAGAAGGGCGAGGCAGTCCCTGCTCCAGTGGAGCAGACAGCATATCCCAGGGCTGCAAAGTGTCCTGGGATGCTGCATGACTATTAGGGCTATGTGAAATTTGACTGGCTGTTTTGTTTTGATACTGTTTTGACTCATTTTGAGGTCAAAACAGCAAAATTGAAGTAAAACAAAGGGCATCGAAATAGCCTAAATCCCACCCCGAAGCTAGTCGAAACATTTTGAAAGTCAAAATGTTTTGACCATAGCGCTGGGGATGGGAAATCAGTCCAGCTGGGCTGCCTTCCCATCCCCGGGGCAAGATCGGATGGGGAATCAGCTCAGGTGGCCGGACTCCCCATTCCCCCTGCTAGATCGCGCCAGGGGCAGGGAGCCAGCTCACCTGGGTTGACTCACCATCCCCATACTAGATTGCACCGGGGGCTGGAAGACAGCCCTGCTGGGCTGAGTTTCCGCAGCCTGATCTTGGGGCTGGGGTTGGGAACTCAGCCCAGCTGGGCTGAGTTCCTTTCCCCAGGTGAATGGTTGGGCAAAACGTTGAAACAGCATCAAAATAGCCTCACTGTTTTGATGAAGTGAAACAGTGAGGCTGTTTCAACTTGTAATGAAATTTGATACAAAACACTGTTCTGTCCAGATCTCGAAACTGAAGTCAGAATGGAACAGTGCTGTTTGGCACAGCCCTAGTGACTATGAGTTAACTTAAACTAGAAAGGGATCTGGGACAGAAGTTCCATTAACCAGTTTGACCTAAATCTGATGCAACATCCAACCAGGTTTATCTTAAACCAGTTTTGGCCATTTTGAAAGCAGTTTATGTGCACTGAACTTCTGTTCTTTTACAGGTTTAAACCAGTTTCTGGTCACTTAAACTGGTTTATGTGTAACTTCTGTTCCTAACTTATGTGAAATAACCCCCCTTCCTTCTTTTACAACATTAATAACAGTCTTTGGCAGGTGAGACTGGAGTTATGTTATTGTCTCTTCAAGAATTCTTGAGAGTCCAACAGGATCTAGTAGGGGATAATTTAATGAAATTTATCTAGACTTCAAATTTTGTAGTTCCCAGAGGCAATCAGCAGCCATTGGCAATAAAAGACCCTGGTCTCCATTCCAAAGAGAACCTTTAATGTGAACAGTAGTTCACTGGCTGTTTCTTCATATTCTCCTCAAGTCACTACTCAAATAGAATCTATGCATTCTGCAGGAAACAAAACTGAATGGCCTGATCCAATGGGATATAGACATACCTAGAAGGATAATATGGTGTTTGGTTTCTTTTTGCTGACTCACTCAGAAAGAAAGAGATTGAGGTGCTCTGGAATTAAAAGTCCTCTGTAATACGCAGTGACTTTTACAGCCTTGGAACTGGTGAAAACAAGCCTCCATCTCTCCTGCCCACACAACCCAGAAGCCTGCCACAGTTATGCGGTACAGCCTTAACTTTCTGTTTCCCAATGAAGGCCATGTGTGCAAGCTTGTGTCCTGGAAACAGCTGCTCCAATACTTGTTTAACAGAAAGATACTAAGCGGGACATGTCGAGGCGAGATTAAGTTCTTTCAAAAATCCTTGAGCAGCTTACTGAAGGAAAGATGTTCTGTAGCAAGCAATAATCCCAGAGAGGAATTGACTGGAATAGGCATGAAGGGTCATTGGATGTCTCCTGGTACATCCAACTTCGAACTATGCCTTATGTCCTTCAAACTATATTAAGTATACTGGTACAAATGGGACCCTGGAGAAAATCTCTGTACAGTTTAACAGTTTACTGGAATGTGAGTGAAATTTCCTATAAGTGTCATTTTTATGGCTTCCCTGCCATTGAGTGAAGTACAGAATCTTCATTTTCTGGGACAATTAGAATTCCAATTTTTGATAACAGTAAGTTAAAAAATTATCAATCTAATCATCTAGCCAGTGCACTGTTAGTGTAAGCTAATGCCCAATTATCCAATACAGTGAAGTATTCAATTAGTTTAAGTGCTCTGATTTTTCAAATGAAACAGTTATTAGAGCAGAGTAATGTAGCAGGACAGTGGTCTTCCTTTGCAAAAACAAATATCCCTATTTCCCATTTACATATTATACCCCCATTTACTGACCTTGTCACTTCAGTAAGCCTCAAATTAAGCTGGACAGGGAAGTTCCCCATGCTCTTTAAAGACCATGAGCCATCTAGCCAATACATGATAGGACACATTACAGATCTCTATTTCGTTTGGCTTACAGTATATTATACATAATTAAATAATCTCATCCTTAAAATAAGCTATAGAAAACTTGTTATAATGTAGACTAGTCAACACTATGAAATATTATTCTTTGAACATATTTTCAGGAACAGACAAACTATAGAATTTATAAGTGCTAAACTGTGCTAAAAACCTGCTATCTAGTATTTTATTGCAGAGAACCTAGGTAAGTACAGACTGCTACCCTCCTGCAAGGGATCCTAGATTAAAAATTAACACTTCAGTTACACAGAATGCCAGAGATAGCATCACAGTTAATTAAAAAAAAAAGTTCAATTCTTTATGAAGCTTTTTCTTTGCCTTTGCCTGATAAGTACACACCAATAAAAACCATGTATTAATTTCAGTTAGTTATATAAAGTATAGGACAGCCAATTTATTTATTTCACCTCCCAAAAAACCCCTTCATTTTTGGTTCCAAATGTCTGGTTAAAAGAATAAGTGGAAACCCTAGATTAGAGGTTTATTCCAGTTTTGTATGTGTATATATGCACATATAGCAATATCTGGAAAACGAGTGCTGGATTGGCTTGTTCCTTTAATGCACTTGAATCCATTTCCATCCAAGCAGATAATAGGTCCAAAGTCTAAGGTCCAAAGTCAAGAGTCCCCCAGTATGGTCTTGCAGCTGAGAAGCTTCTCCCATGGTAATTCATAAAATGTGCCAGAAATAAGAGTCTGCACATCTGGTTTTCATGCCATACTAAGTCCCTTTTCTCCATGTTTTCATATTTTTTAAATCTACTGCCCAAATGCACGCTAAAGAAATTAAATAAAATAGTAATATAGTCATCATTAGTTGAGATGGATTATGTTTTAGGCTATGCATTCTTGTTATAAAATTATATAGTCTCTTGACCATATACCAAGGTGACTTCTCATTTCAGCTATTCGACCACCTCTTATACCTCTCTAAGTGCCTTTCCTGCTTCCTCCTGAAAGAGGAGTGCCCCCTGTATTGTGCTGAGCAGGCTCAACTTTATGAGTGTCAAAAGGTGTTCAAATACAAGTCTGGAGTGATGGATATGGGATAAGAATAATTCTATTCTATAATTCTAATTCTGTCAGAAGAGTCTCCTACAACGTATCAAGCCCTGTATTCCACATATACGAAATTTCATAGAAGACCTTTCTAACAGGATTAGGTCCTAAACCCCAAACAAAATAGACTAACCATGCAGTCCTTTCTTGAAACAAATTCCCACTAATAACACTGAAGAAATAACTAGACTTACTGAGCTGATTTAGACATTTTATATCCCTTCTTATCCCTGGATATCATCTGCATATAATCACTGCAGAAGATTAACCCTCCTTGAAATTATCATGTAATAGAGACAAATGAACAGCAAAGGAATCTGCCAGTTTAGACATAACAGCAATAATCTGAAACTATCATATTAGCTCAGTGTTTCTTTAAAGTGCCTTATACTGCTAGGTAACCATTTTGCTCTTAGTAGTCTAAAGTCTTGTCAAAAGGAAGCATAGCACCACACATTTCTTCTCTCTCTTTTTTTTCTTTGGTTTGCAAGTCAGCATTATCTGATTAGGTCTACTACCTATGGCTTGTTCAGTCTCACTTATCAGACCTAGTGGAAAATATTTCTAATAATAATCCACCAGAAATCTGCCTCTATATCTGGTGTCGGTCTGCATACAACAGAAATCTTTTCATTTCAGTTTTAAAGTATTGCTTCATTCAACAAGCTGACTGCTGGCTGACACACAATCTAACCTAAAGGCTATGGATCAGCAGGTAAAAGCAGAAATTCTATTAGTTTTTAGACCTGGGGTTTACGCCTTTCATTTCAAATGAAATCAAAATCCTACACATGAATAGGTAAAGCACAGAGTATAGATCCTTTCTTAAAACCATCCAGTTACCTATTACATGAGTGCCAAGAAGAAAGCAGTTTCTGCATCTTGTAGATACTGTATTTCTAGTACTCAATGACTCTGACAAGGAAGGTAAATAGCAGACATAAAAGAGATCCATTTGGAGGAAAAATTAAAACCATGATGAACGTTTTATTAAGGAAACTGAAATCCCACTAAGGTACAAAGACACACGCATTCAAATATGTTTGGTATTAAGAAAACCACTCCAAGCTTGTATAAATCTGAATTCTTTACCTAAACCTGAATTCAAAGTCATACACAAACTTGTCAGTGCCTCACAGGTTCTGGAAATGAACATCCTCATTTATCACCAGACTGAGGAATAATGTAGGCACTAGAGAGAAATTGCATATTGCAAAATGTCCAGAATGTTTAGGAAAACAATATTTCCTTTCAGAATAAAAAGATAAAATAATAATAAAAGGGTGATTTCATTCCCTTATTACAGAACTGTAGGTAGGCTTGATCAGTAATCAAACTGCCTACCCAATTTTATATATAAACACAAAAGATTCATGAATGGACATGACACCTGACACTGAAAATTTACTGTTTGCTGTAAAGACTTACATCCACTCTGTTGACACAGTCTATGTAGCAAAACTCAAAATTAATAGTCAGTGGACCTAATTCACCACTGGCAGGAGTAGACAGAACTGATGCTAATGGTAATTTTATAAATGTGGTTGACATACTTGTGAGTAAATATACAACATCAATGGATGAGCCAAGTATCACCAAAGAGGTGATACTTCCCCTCTATCGGGCACTGGTCAGACTGCAGTTGGAGTACTGTGTTCAATTTTGGGCGCCACACTTCAAGAGAGATGTGGATAACCTGGAGAGGGTCCAGAGAAGGGCCACTCGTATGGTTAAGGGCTTGCAGGCCAAGCCCTACGAGGAGAGACTAGAGAACCTGGACCTTTTTAGCCTCCGCAAGAGAAGGTTGAGAGGCGACCTTGTGGCTGCCTATAAGTTCATCACAGGGGCACAGAAGGGAATTGGTGAGGTTTTATTCACCAAGGCGCCCCCGGGGGTTACAAGAAACAATGGCCACAAGCTAGCAGAGAGCAGATTTAGATTGGACATTAGGAAGAACTTCTTCACAGTTCGAGTGGCCAAGGTCTGGAACGGGCTCCCAAGGGAGGTGGTGCTCTCCCCTACCCGGGGGGTCTTGAAGAGGAGGTTAGATAGGCATCTAGCTGGGGTCATCTAGACCCAGCACTCTTTCCTGCCTATGCAGGGGGTTGGACTCAATGATCTATTGAGGTCCCTTCTGACCCTAGCATCTCTGAATCTATGAATCTACGAGTCTCTACATACAAGCAACCCTAAACTGGTGGAAAGTTTAAATCAGGATTTTAATGTCATGGCTCTGGCCCACTTCTAGTGTATGTATATATTTACTATATAAATATTCTACATCCTGTTTTTATTTAAAATGTGGGATTTTTATTCATTTGGATATTGTCAATTTGTCCTTTAAGCATAGTAAATGCTGACTGACTGGAAGAAAATTGATTGTGATGAGGTGTTATGGTTCCACAAATAGACATGGCTTTGTTTCTCACCTGAAGTCTCATTTCTGCCTATTCATCTGGGAAAAGTGTCCCATTGCTTTGTCATTATTCAGTGAGATTTTTCCCTCATTGAAGACTAGCTCAATTTTTTTCCCCATTGTAATAAGTGATTTTTTCATTATACAGGAGTGAAACTGTTCAGCGCAGTGGGCTATTTTTATGCAAATATAACCACCTCTTTCACTTGTATTCTGAATATCATATTTTCCTGTGGCTAAGGGTTTGATAGCCTTTGGGTTGATCTTGCACCACTATCACCTCTTATAGGATTTATACTTATTTGGGAGTTCGGTGCCTCTTCTTTCAGCTGGTGTCTAATATTGGAATGTAAGTAGAACCCTACACTAGCCCTTATTTTCCCCAATAGATTTGAAACTAGAGTTGTTACATGGAATAGAGCATATACAGCTGTCCACCCAAGATTTTGCCTCTTTTTTTGTCTTATTTGTTCAGAACAATAAAAATGACAGCAGTTAATTTTGAGCAAAAGCAGAGAAATCATAAACCTAAGGTGTAATAAGAGTCTAACTCTATGCTCATGACAAAACTCCAGTTGACTCAAAGTCAGAGAGATTCCAAATGACCATGATTATCTCTTATGCCATCACAACAAACAATAGCTAGAAAACTAGCTCAGCTGGGTCCATCAAGATTTCCCTTTAGTAAGGGAATCCTCAAGTAGTGGCTCGATGCCAGCCCTTCTCCAGGTCTTAGAATGTCTGTAGCTGATGAAATAGGAGTGTGTGTGTGGAGGGGAGGAAGGGGAAAGCAGGGGCAGAGATGGCCTGGTATATACTTGTGCTCTCTGCTAAAAGCTGCTCAACATTGTGCTTACCAGTTGGGCTGGGGTGGTTAAAAACACACTGGGTGCAGACAGAAGTGCAGCTCCCAGACATAAGAGAATGTTTTCTGCAAAGCGTTCTGAGTTACGTTACCCCAGACCAAACAGAAGTTCGGTGTTGGTTCCAGGAGAGAGGGGCAACTAGTGTTGGCCTGGGAGCCTGAGCCAGGTTCCAGTAGCAATGGCCACGGCTCTCTGCCAGTGCTCTTGTTTTTAGAATGAGAGGGGGGAAAGGCAGTGGAGGGAGCTTGTTCTTGGGGTTCCCTAGCTGAAGTGGGAGATGGGTGAATTGGAGCTCCCCCATATCAGGGGAAGGAAGGGGGGGGGCTCCAATACCCCCACCTCACACTCCGGGGGGGCTGAAAAAAAACCCAGACTGAACTTCTTCCTCTCCCTTTCCCCGCTTCCATTCTGAAAACAGCTACCAGCTGGGAACTCTGCAGACACAAGTTACAGAAGACACTACATTGTGAGATGTTTTTATCTGATACCTCATGCAATGAGGGGTCAGATTTTCACCTGATAGGTCATTTTTGAAGCTTTTTGCAGCCATGCACTTGTGTTTGCTCACAGCTATAAACTGCTTTGTGTGGTCAGATTGGGTGAAAATTGTCATTTCTGTCTGTGCCCATTAGTACCCAGGCTAGATACAGCCACTGAAAAAGCCTGAGGCCGAATTGATCAAAGTTATGTGGTTTTGTGTAAGTGGTATAGTTTAGATTGGCAGTGAACAAAATACATGTTCACCCTTTGGTAGGTGGCAAACAAAACATATGTTCACCTTTTTGGGGACAGGAGGGAGACCTTGGATCAGGTTATGCCATTTTTAAACCAGCTCTGTGCCAAACTTCTGTTCTTTTATAGGTTTGTAATCACTTGTACCGGTAAATGTCTGTACCTGGGACTCGAGAGTTGCACAAACTGTAGTTGTTCATGGTTTATGATCTGGCCTGATGATTCTTTTAATTCTGAAGGACATACAAATGTTTGAACAGTGCATAGGCAGAGGTAGATGCGGAGGGGGTTCAGTAACATGGCTGGACCCCCCCCCGTGGCTATATGCTGAATGCACAGTGAGCTCTTGGTGCACATTTGTATGTCAGTGTAGCTCCTGCTGGGAGTTTTGCATGTGCTGTGAGCTTTATGAGCTCACCAGCTGGTTGGCATGGCATTTGCCCAAAGTCCCTGCTTTCAAGCTGCTCCAGGGCCTCCTACTGTTTACTTTTCCCTCCCCCTTCCCCCTCTTCCCCAAATTCAGCAGCAGGGAAAAGGAGGGGATGTGCTTCTGCCACCTGTCCTCTCCTTCTCTTGCTGCTGAATTCAAGAATGGGGGAGGAGAGAGGGGAAGAGCAAACAGCAGTAGGCTCTAGAGCTGCTTGAAAGCAGAGACTCTGGGCCGACCCTGTGCTAGTGATCTCATAGAGCTTGCAGCACATGTGGAGCTGCACTAACATGCATTCAGGATCACAGCAAGGGGTGATGGCCACATCTTCTTTGGCTATGTGTCACATACACAATGAACTCTCTTCATGCAGCCAAAAGGGGCATGGCTGCAACCCCATTGCCACAATCCTGGATCTGCCCATGTTCATGGGAGCGGCAATCATTTCACACACTCCAAAAATGAAGCCACTTGGAGGTAGGATGGAGGAAAATGTTTAACAATGAAGCAATGGAATGAGGCAGTTTAGGGGTGGATAGGGAAGAATTCTGTATTCAAGTAAGCCCTCCAACAGCCTGTGGGGACACTGGTTCATGCTGACATAGAGAGTCTCTTACTGAACCGTCTCCTAAAGCATCCTAAAATTTCCTTAGACCTTTCTTATCCAAGTATTGACCAGGTCTGACTGTGCTCAGCTTCTGAGATCTGCTCAGATAACAACAATGCCGTGGAATGGCTGCAAAGCTGCGATAAGAAGTTAAAATGTGAACAGAAACAAGGACTACAGAATACAGAAAAGTCCAAAAGGCCCACGTGATGTGAAAATTATTCAGAACATAAAGATCCTCTTTTTCAATGCATACACATTGCAATCCATATAGAGAATACACAGATACAGATATACAACAGGTTGTGATACACGGTGCCATAAAGGTCCTATTGCCTATTATTGCCTATCATTGCCTATCATCAGAGTTGCTCAGTTGGTAAGCAATGTCATCATCCAAAATCATGCAAATAAAAATGCTATGCCATATAACTTCCTCATGTTTCCTTTTCCTTGTGTATTCTCTCTTCATGTTCATATGAATCATAACTAGAGCCTGCAGCCCCCCTCTCCCATGGCTGTGTGTTGCAGGGGAGGACCCAGGATTGGGGGGTGGCTGCCAACACTGCCTCCTTGATGCGGTTGGGGGGAAGAATCCCAGGGGCTGCACACTGCCAGTGCTGCCTTCATAGAGGAGATGGGAGGTTCCCAGGGGGCCACTCTGAAGCATATGGCTGGTAGTAGTATAACTAATGGGGGGTGGGGTGAGAGGGGCATCTGCCCCAGGTCCCAGGTTAGAAAGGACACCAGAATCACTCCCCACCCCAGTGGAGTCTGTGCCATGGCAACCTACCGATGCCAGGAACTCCAAAACAGTCTTCATCTGCTTTTGTTTCTGCTGCTGCTGCTTTAAAAGCAAAACTGGGGCAGGCAGAGCATGTGGTGGCAGCGGCAGCAGCTCAGACAGGGCCCATTTTGGGATTCCCAGAATGAGTAAGCTCCCCTACCCCTGCTCTTTGAACCCCGACTCCACCCTGCTCTCCCATGTGGTTTGCCCTGGGTGGTAACTCTGCTTGTTATGCCAATGATGGCTGGTGCAACGTGGCCTAGGAGCCGCACACCAGAGTGGCGTGCAGCCCCCAGCCACCATGAAGTCGGAAGCCCTGATATACAGCGTAAACTTGGTGCTATTTACTAATACTTATTAGGGGTGTGTGAAACAGGCCCTATTTGATTCAGATTTGACCCAAATCAGGGGTAGTGATTCAATTCGTTTATTTGGATCACTGTTGATTTGGCCGAATATGAATCTGGAGATTTGATGCTGATTCAGAGGTAGGCACAGCTTTAAATGTTTTTTCTACATACCTCGAGGTACCAGACATGGCTCATGAATGCTGCGATGCTGGGGTGTTCCACAGGAGTGCAGGGGGGCCCTGCTTGTGCTTGGTAGCCCAGGAAGCACCAGTCACTGAGTTAGAGGGTGTGGGGGGGCCCCCTGTGCACTTCCCGGTGGACCTGGAAGTGGACCAGAAGCGCTTCTGGTCCACTTCTGGGTCTGCTGCTGAGTGCGCTGGGGAGCCCCCCGTGCTCCTGTGGGATGCTCCATCCACCCCAGCATAGCAGCATTCATGAGCCACCTGCTACCTAGAGGTACGTAGAAAAAAACATTTAAAGCTGTGTCTATGTCCAAATCTCTGAATCTTTCCAATTCTCTCTGAATCGATTTGGAGGGTTCCGATTCAATTCAGAGAGATTAAAGAGTCCTCTGATTTGATTCGGATTTGGAGATTTGGCCACCAAATCAGGCCAAATCTCTGCCTAATCGAATCAGGGACTGAAGCTTTGCACAGCCCTAATACTTATGCCACCACAGCATCAGACATAAATTAGCTCTTATGCTTAGATTAATAAGTCACTGAGGTCTCACATACTGTGGTGTCACTCTTGTTGAATGCTGGATTTTTTTTTTAAATGGTGACACTGTAATACTGCTTTGTTCAGTTTGGCAGCTGAGCAGATATAAGAAATAAAAATTCACCTGGGAATAGAAGAGATGCAAATGAAAGCTATTCCTTAAAATGATTCAATCAATACATTCCAGAAATTATTAGGGAACTAAAACTCTTGATAGTAGTTAATAATGACAAAATAAGGGTAGGTATTTTTTTCAGTCAAGACATTGGGACAGTTAAGTTCATCACTGACTTGCATGTGAACAGCCAAATTCACATGCAAGTGTGAACAGCCATCTGAAACAGTGAGATGTTGCTTCTCTTGCAGGCCTTGCAATTACATTAAAAAATACACAAAAGATTAGTTTGAAATATTTGAAATATTTACTTTCCCTTCCTTGGGAATCACTTGCTACTTGCTAGAATGCACAAACTACATATTTATAGCTCATCAAATTTAAATGGCTGATGGAAGCGGGTGTGAAGTTTTGTACAGAGCACAGTTTGAAAAAGATCCCAGAGCTTACTTCAGCAGGTCCTCAACCACCAAAGAGAAGGATTTCGTAAGCCTCAGCAAAAGAGTGTGTGAAGCTTTCCCATTCTTCCTTGAACAAGTCTTTACTTAATTCCCTAGGAATCTATTAAGGTTTTGTGAGGCAGTTTCTTGACAAACAGCTTATTTTGCTAGTGAACATATTGGTCTGCATTCTTGCAGGAGCACTCCAAAGCTAAGAAAGGCCCTTTTATAAAATCCCATTGGCCGAATTGGCACCTGCTTTGTTGAGAAACCTCCTTCTTAGCTTAAACTGGTTAGTTAAATGCTTCTTAGAGTGTTTCTTAAGTTATGCAAGGTTAATTACCACCATTTAACCCAGGGGAAAGTAGGCAAGAAAGGGTTACCTTAGTTACTGATGACGGAATCAAAGCCAGGCCTAAAGTTAATTAGTGCCAGCTTTAGCTTCTATTCTATTCTATTCTATTCTATTCTACTCCACGCTCAGTGGTCTACATTAATAAGCTAGAGCTCAGATAGCCTTAAAAGGGTTTATTTCCTTACATATCCTGTGATTTTTTTGCTCATAGCAAATTGTGGAAACACATATATTTGGGACAATAAGTGAACATTTGACATTTTAATTATGGATGGTAAATGATTTCAAGAACAATCTGAGGCTGTCCAAACCAGCCTACTGTAATTCCATTTAGAGGAACCAAATCTTTTGTAGGCTTTGGTTCGGGCATACTGCATATCATAATGCAAAGATATAATCACTGCAGTATAATCACTTTGCAATGCCAGAATACTAGAAGTCCATTTCAGGAATACAAGTAAAAGATAGACCATGATCATGATCACCTGCGTGAGGACATTCTTCAGTTCACCCAGCCATAGCTTTTATGTGCAAACATATTCATATTAAAAGGAACAGTGGCTATAATCTCCCACAATGCAAATACTGCACAGTGTAATGGAATATTGCCAGCATGAGAGAAAGCTGCTAATGAGAAAACATTCCTCCCTAAGAAAATAATGGTGATAGCTTTTAAGTACTTTACCTGAACTATTTAACCTTGTTCAAAGATAACAGGGAGGTTGAGGGAGGAAAGAGATTTGACACTACTGTTAGCTGGAGTTTAACATTGCTGCATGTGTGCGCTCTGCTGCAGGTGGCTGATATGGAATGCAGCTAATACTGAAAATATAGTCTACCCTTGCTTTAGGAAAATAAACCATGGCTTTAATTAGCAGTCTACAATTTTCCAAGATGCCAGGCAAAAACAAATGTCTAGGAGGTTCCATTGTAAAGAGTACATGACTGCATGACCATACAGAGGGATACTTATAACCTTCAAAACTGTAAGCAGCAGCATTCACATTGAGTTGCCCCAAACTGTTCTAAGTTTCTCTCATACTATTTTGCAAGATTTTGGTTTTCTTTACATTGCTGCAATATTGTCCATCCAAGGATCTCAACACAAATGTTGAGATTCTAAGATTTGTTTCTGAACACAATTAAGCTATACACATCTGTTAGTCAAGTAGGTATTGTAAGACATTTCACTGAAAGCACAGAGAAGCTATTTAGCTTGTCCAAAGGGATTAAGCCTGCTCTTACTGAAATCAACAGAATATTCATACTGACATCAGTGGCATTGATTCAGGCACAAAGTTAAATCTCACAAATCTCAGGGCCTGGATACTAGGGCTGTGCGAAACAGCAACATTCTGTTTTGACTTCCGTTTCAACGCAACAGTGTTTCGTTTTGAGTTTCTTTAACTATCCTGGGGTAGAAATGAGCAAACAACATCCATAACTATATAAACTTTTAAAAGCACCGTTCCATTCCGTTTTGTTGAAACGGTTTTGCTGTTTTGACGTTTCACCCATAGGCTATAATGGGGAAGCACAAAACACAGCTGAGCTGGATCCGAAGGGGAAGCCCCCCGGGTCCCATATAGCTGAGCCGGTAGGGAGCCGCGCTCCCGAGCCGTGCAGTGTGAACAGAGCGTGCAAACAGGGTGGGCTAGGGAGGAGACTGTCCCCCCAGGCCAGAGAGCACCCCCAGGGTTAACCCTTGGGGAGCAGGCTCCGGCGGCACCGGATCCCCTCAGTGGGGGAGCGTAGGGGGTGGAACTGCCGGCAGGCACTTCTGGGTAGACCGGGGCGCCTGATTGGCTGTTGGGGCAGGGGCGGGAAATTCAAACCGCGGGCTTTAAAAGCCACGGGGTGACGTAGTTCCCAGCACTATATAAACTATGCTGGTATAGCTGTACAACTGAGCTTTCCTAGGGGTAAATCTACACAGGATTCTAATAATTTCCACTATTAAAAGGCTATACAGTGTGTGCCTCTGCCTTATTTATATTACTGTAAGGACATATTAATTACACAAATTTCCATTTTCTACTGTCTATCACATTGAAGTAGATGGTTTGTATATTTAGTATGAGAGTTATATGTTTTACAAAAGCAATAATCAAATTCTACAGCAATGCAGAGTCCCCTGAAACATCAAGACAAGTTGGTATATTTGATGGCTCCCTACCAGGAAAAGTATATTTAATAGTTTATCACAGATCTGCAGATTAACAGTTAAAATGAATGTTAAGATTTTCTGCAAATTATTTGAAACTTTAAACAATGGTTACACACATTTGCTGAAAAAAGTGGTACAAGCAATATGAGAGGTTTATTGTCAATTGTTTGAGTATACAGAAAACATTCACCTTCTCCTAAATGTGCTATGAAGCTTTTAAAGTATAGAATTTCAAACAAGATTAAATACGATCAAACCTTCTTTCATTGTGTTTCATTGAGTTGGTCACCCAAAGGGACTGCTCTCAGCTTCAACTGCATGAGAGCTTGAAATACAGGAGGGGTTGATCACTCAGAACAGTATGCTTCATTGACACAAACTCTATAAGGAATTGTTTCCTCAGCCATGCATGTATGTACCTCCCATGGATGTTATATGCATGTGTCTATTAGAAAACAGACTTCAAAAGGATTGTCATGTCACAAAATCATAGGCCTAAGAAAGCAAAAAGACCCTGCAGTGTTCCACTCCTCTTTTCAAGACAAGGCAGAATTTCTTATAGTAAATCTGCAGTACATTCTGCAAATAACATCAGTCTGCATTTGTTGCATGTCCTCTAGCTCTTCCAAAATTTCCTTTCACTAAAGGGTGAATACAATTCAGAACAACTGAAATCAGCTACTGTAGAAAGGACAAGTAACCAATCTTCAAGGTCCAAAGGAAAATGACCATTCTTTTTTCTGTATGATTCATATCTGGGATTATATCAGTGAAATTTTAATATTTTAATTTGGGTCAAAGCAGCATGAATTAGTGAGCCTTAGTTACTCCAGCCCTTCTTCTTCTACATGAAGACCCATTGAAAGAACAAGGTCCACGGAGTCTTATTTCCAGCTTCTCTAGAAAGATATGAAGTACTAGCCACGTCTTGAAGTACGAGACACCGAATGCGCAGTCATTACTGCGCAGTCATTTAGTACTTGTATAAACAAGTACTAAATGACTGCACAGTAACCTGAGTTACTGTGCACTAGTGCTGATGAATGTCTTTTTTCTGATACTATTACGCAGTAGTGTTACGTCAAGGTTGTTGCCATGTGGCACTATTGAGCAGCACTATCGGGTTATTATGCAGTCAGTGTCTCGTGTAGATGTGGCCACTGCTGAGTGAAGCACTGGTTAATGTAACATTAAAAATATTACTTTGGCATTGAGCAGAAATTCTTTTACAGCTTTCTTGTTAATAGTTTTGAAACTCCCCCCCACCCCACCTTCTTTTCCCAAACCAATCTAGATATCTCCTGAAGCTCTATAGCTATTACACTACAAAAGAAATAAGGGGCAGAGAGGTGAACTATAATAGACCAGATATTAAAAAAGAAAGCTAGAAGAAAGTTTATAAACACTGACACACTAGAATATTAGTCACTTGTATTTTTTGGAATAGGAGATTAGGCCAGAGCAAGAAAAGAAAATGGAAAAAAACCCCCCAAGCCCTAAAACCTGTTGGTTGGCAGAAATGAAGGCATATGATAGTTTTAAAAAAAGACCCTGTATTTATTTGCTGAGTCATTTTACATCTTTTGTGACATCTGCCAAAAACCTTCAGTCGAAGTAATCCATGCATACGCCATGGCATCTCCATTGAAACATGTTATCTGTATACTGTGGAATCATTAGTAGCCGCCCATGACACTAAGCCTAAGCAGCGGGTTAGAATTGGGTCTGAATAGAGAAGTGACTGATGGGTCTTTTATAAGCCAAAGAAATCTGTAAACTGAGTGTCTCAGGAGGCTAATATTTCAACTTCTCTTGGAATATTCACTTCTCCACTGGCCCTCATTGCAGTATAGTGCCATTTATTGTAACTGCAGCAGGTAAAGGGAACCATCAATTAGAGATCAGCATCAGACAACTAACTTTTCAGGATGTAATTCAAAGGAAAGTCAAATTTCCCTGTCTATATTCAGCTACCTGAAAACTAGGCTTAAAGATAGGATGACAGCTCCGAATTTATCTTCTCTCTGTTATTGAAGCATAGTTCTACGATTGGTATGCTAGACATAATGCAAAGTTGTCACTGCATGAGTTCAGGATACTAATGCCTTACAATGACCCCTGGAGGCAAACCAAACAACCAACCTCATAAACAAAAAAATAAACTAACCAATGTTGATTAAAAAAAAAAAAGACCCTATGAAGTCTAATTGCCAAATAACTGACAACTCCATTCAGTCTGTCCAGAGCTCTTAATACCTAAGAAACAGAATGTTTCATTTATCACTGTTTACTGATCTTGCTCTCGCAGGGCTCAGAGTTTGGACCAACTGCAATAGCCACCCACTCCATATTCTTAAGATCTATCTTTTTCTCATGCCATCTGTTCCTTGTCCCAGGCTAATCATGATATATTGGTTGATACAATTGTTACTTATTATAAATTCTGCTTCTAATATTTTATTTTGGATTTCATCAGTATCAGAACTGTGAAGTTATTGTCTCTCAGTACATAACAGAAGCTCTACATTGCAGTATAATCAAACTACTCCAAATGCTATTATAATTTCTTGTTCAATGTTAGGAGAAATTTACTTTGTGATTTTGCACTACTGTCATGTGCAAAGGCATACCCTTCAAACCTCTGGTTGCCTCAACGCTAACTGAAAATGCCCTAAGATTGGATATGAGAGGAGACTGTTTCCAGAGGGGATCTCACCAGCACTAAGGCACCAATGGCAGGTTACTAAACATCATTTGTGGCAATACACAGGCTCAGTAAAGAGACCTGACAGGTATCACACACAAAGAAAGACTGTTTTCCTCTTTGGGCTAGGTTCTCCTGTGAACAAATTCAAACCCAATTTTAACATGGAAAATTAGCCAAGGGGAACCCCATCCCCCTGCCCCACCTTAATAAACAAAAAACATTGTACAAGATTTATGAAACCTTTAGGCTATTTGTTGAAAACCTTCCCTCGTATTTCAGTCAGATAGTAAAGTAACAGAATAAAAATGTTCATGTTCAGAAAAGAAAAACGTTCAAAGCAATTTTTTTTTTCTGTACCTCTGCCTCTGCTTACTTGTGGGGAAAAAACCAGCTGTGATAATGTATATTATAAGCCAGGAAGGTGACAAGGGAGACATTGTTTTTAAAAATGTTCTCCTGTTTTACTCCAGGTGATACATGCTGTTAAATGCTAAAGGCTAAAACACTAAAGGGACAGTTTAGCAGTGTATCCTATATCATATATATGTAAGAGAGTCAGTATCATAAGAGACCTGGTTAAAAAAAGGGTGACCACACTAGAATATCAGTTTGGAAGTAAAAAAGTAAAATACTGGAGGGCAATGTACTTGTCTACCCAACTTTTAGAACAGCAAGTAATTGTGGAAAACTACGACCAGCCTGTTAGCAATTCACAACAGACAAAAAAAACCAAACAAAACTTCAGTAATTTTTTTGCTCACAGGAAAAAGCATCTTAGTTTGCATTTGTATGGTAAGGAAATATTCCCAATCCTCTTCTGGTTTGGAATAAAGGTTAATGGAGGTGAAGCATTCAACCAACTTCACTAACACACACTTTCGCAAAAAGAGGGGAAAAAAAGAAAAACAGTTCTCTGGTTATTATTCCAAGTCTGTGATGTTATCATCCTGGATGGAAGATCTGTATAGTGTAAGAAAGAAATGTCTTGACTTTTAGAACAAAACTTGTAGGTTGTACATTTATGATTTTTATCAGAAAGAACTGGGGCATACTTTTAACTGAATAGACAAAAAACAAATGTCATAGACACTTTTTTTGCTAGGGTAAAATGAAGATTTGTTGTTCTTATCCAGTGACACCAGGAGTTTCAGTCCTATCTAGGTTGATAAGCTACAGTCCAAATAGTGGTAACATTAGGTAGATTCTGTTTCTGCTCTACTTGAATTAACTGTCTGAAAAAAATCATTACCTAACATAGTTCAAGGTTTTAGATACATCTGTATTAACTTTGTTGGTTCATTTTCATATGTAACTTGTACACAGCTTTAATCAGACCTTTATCAGTGGCTGGGCTGTTTTGATATGCATGAGGCACAAAATTAGTGATACTTGGAATGCTGGGGCCTAATTTCCCTAATTTTTCTTACATCAAGAGCAAGCACGCAGAATCATACAGCTTAAACATTTTTTTTTGATGCTAATAGCACAAGAGATAAAATATGGTTCTAATCAACATGACTTGGGATTGAACATTAAACCCTGCAATACCCACTTACACAATGCTGTTTCTGGTGAGAAATGTGATACTCAATGGTATAACATAACCCGACGTAATAAATAACATCCATAGTAAACGGAACAGGTTGATGGCAAGGCTACTAAATGCTGTCCTTTTACTGTGTGATGGTAGCTTTAGATCTATCCGAAGAGAAGTTACTTGCTCCAGGTTTGTTTAAAAGTAGTCAGGTCTGCAGAATCCAACTGGAGCACTCAGAAAGAGATTGTGCCTGTCAGAAGGCAGCATTAATCAACTTGGATTTGGTAACAGGAAGGCATTATTTAAGAAGAACATTAACATGTTTTTGTTTTGAACTTGTCATTCTGATTTGTCTGGGAGCCTTCTCTTCATTTGTCTTCAAAAAGCTTACCAGGGACAAACAGAGACCTTTTTGGGATGTCTTGTCACATAAAAAGGCTTTATCTTACTGTCCACCCAGTTTGCTAAATAAGCCACCTGTCATACGTCTATTAATTCACTCAGGCCAAGGCTGAGATTCATTTTGAAGCTCATATTTCAGCATTTTTCTCCTTGAATTTATTGAGCTTGTTGTATACAAACACAACACAGTCTGTCACAGACAGGAAAACAACTTGAAAAATAAAGAGAGGGGAAAAAAATCTGTCATACACTTTAGGCTGTTTTTTTTCCCTTTCAGTTCAAACAAGTGTCTATTTTTTTGTGGCAGAGACTGGTACAATACCTCATCCATTTCAAAAGAGAGACTGCTTTATAAACTCATGGAAAACTGTTATTTTATACAGCAACTTGCAGATATGATCCTCTGACAAGCAGCACTCATTAAAAGAGCATCAGCTGGCTCAAGCAATAGTCTTGGTTGTTATTGAAGTAAGTTAGCCTCTTGGGGATTTTAACACCATTTGTTCTACAAACACTGTCTCGCTCTGTCCAGCTGTAAAGAAATTCCAATTTCAAAATAAATCTTTTGTAATGGGCTCAAGGAAATATTTGGTACAGGAGGATTGAGCAGTTATCTATTATACAGGCATTCCATTCATATCCAAGATGATTCTGCCTTGATAAACGAACAGTGACATGGTTGGCAAATCTGGGAGTTGAAGTAATGGTTCATTAATGCAACTGCGCACTAAGTAATGTACTTCTGTGTTAGCATTCTGCTGGGTTTCCCAACCTCACTGTAATGCTCTTTTTTCTTCCCCCTTTTTTGTTCTTAAAAATGCTCCGGCACTTTTATCAATACATTAATTTGAAAAGTGTCATCGTGGGCCTGGAACAGTAGCGTGCGTACGTAGCTGTGCACTGATGATACATGCATTGGCTTGATGCATTCTGGTGCCGAGAGTTCAGTCTCCTGTAGAGATTCCAAATTACGATACGATTGCAGTGAGTTTATAGACTTTTCTCATGCTGGGATGGAGATGGTCTGAGGAACTAAATCCACAGAACAGAGCAACACACTCATACTGCATTCCCGGTTCTTCCCACTGCACACAGTGCTTATCTGATTTCTCTTTAGAGGAATGTGGAGAATTGCAATGAGTGGGGTAGAGGAACAAGATTATCCAGGCCCTCTCCTTCCTCTCAAGAACCAAGCTTTTCTACAGAAACTTCCAGCACTCTCCCCTCTTCTTATTTTGTAAATGTATTCTATTGTCACAAGGCTTTTAGCTGCTAAGGGAACCTATTTTTACAACCGTTCTGCTCATAAATCCCCCAAATCTGTGAGGTTAGTGCATACATATGGGTATATAATAATGATATTTAGAATTTGGAAAAGTACAGTGGTTGCACCTGGGTTAGGAGGGTGCACACTACTTTGAGGAATTATATCTGAAAAGGTCATGCTCTGTAATATCTTTCCATTCACCTCCAGACAGCACAAGGCACCCAGATGACTTAGTTTCACTTCTTCAGTGAAGCTAATTAAGCCATCATTGTGCTACCAAAGAGGAAAAATAGGTTTTCAATAAAATGTTGTAGCATCCTATTTAAATACTATCACATTTGTCAGCAAGAATTGCTGCTGGTTGGATACATTATATAATGTTATTGTATAAAGAACTAAAAAATGCATGTGTAATTGTTCTAAACATATTTCATTAGATTTTAATATGTGGGATGATGTGACTCATGCAGTAGAAGGTGACCTCTCTCTTGCTGCCCCAGGACATTCTTGAAAATGAGATTTTCAATTCAGTGGGATTCACATAGTAATGTATTTTAAATTACTAAGGACCAGTCCTTTGACACACTTTTTCCAACTGGCTCATATTCTCTGACCTCTCTCTCTACATGTGGGTATATATATACAGTATGAAGATCCTTTCTTATTCAAGTAGTTTACCATATCTGACACAGGAAAATCATGAAGGAAATCTCTAAGGCAATTATGTTTGAATTAAAAAGCTGTAAGGAGCTGTCAGATACATTCTGGTCAGCGCTGCATGAAATGTTTGCAATACAATGTGAAGTTATGGAACAGCTCACCTCAGCTGGGATTTTGTTAAAAATACAGAAACCTCTGATCAAATTTACTTCCATCTTTGCAAAGATTCTCATGTCCTCTTACCTTACAGAGGATCACGACACTCAGCAGAGCTCCCTTGCTTGTGTGCTACAGATGGGATTTCATCCCTGCTCCACAACTGGGTAGCATGGCTAAGAAATATCTGCTACAATCACTGCTCTTTGCCTCTGTTCCTTGCTATAACAAACCTGCTCCATTAACTGAGGACTACCCAATTTGGTCCCAGACCTTATCGGTCTTTATTGCTTAGATATTTTTAGGGTACCAATTGCCATAATGCATACAACTAGCTACTGCTCAAATTGTGAAACATGTAAAGGTACACTTGTAACTAATTTAGTTGTTGGGCTAAGATCATGTATGTTTGATGGTAATCCCAGTAGTCCCAGCCTACCCTAGGGAGTCCCTGTTGCATCAGTTTGGCTTTTGATGTATGATTCCAATAGATTAAAATATTTACTGATTTGCAAGCACTGAGGGTACACTTGAGAACCTCTTGTTCCAAGCCCAGAGTTCGATATCAGGGCTTGCCTGTTGGCACATTCTAAGCAAGAGCAATTTAAACACCAAAAATGGACATGCTTTTATTGATCTGGTTTTGTCTGTTGTTCAAGATGCAGTTTCATTCCCCTCTACTTATACAGCTCACTTGCCAGGCCTTACATTGAAGGCCACTGAACTAGAGAACAAATTGATTGATTTCCTATTTGTATCCAACAGCACTGATGGCTATATAATATTTAGTAATGTCTGTTAAATATTTCATAGAATTATCAAAAGAAACAAAGAGAGAGATCCTGTGTACAGTGTAAGCACATTGGTTGGTTCCCTGGGAGGGTCACATCTTGATTAAGCAGAATGTCAGGAGTATTGATAGCATCTTCTCAGTATTCTGAGGAGCTGCCATCAATAAAGCCCTAACAGAGCACAGCAGCTTTGGTGCAATTTTTATTAATCATGAAAAAGTATTTACGGTCAGAACTGAAGTGCACTGTACACAAACATGAACTCTTTCTTCTCACATCCAAGTTACAATCTCCTTTCATTTTATAGGAATTGAAGTCTAAAATGGAAGTCAGCTCACATGAATCTTCCTGCTGCAAACCATTATTGTTACCAGAAATCTTCAAGGAAAATCAAAACAAAGCTCCCAGGCAAATCAAAATGACAAGTTCAAAATAGAAGCATGTTAACACTTAAAGTGGGGGGAGGATTTATTTTCTTTGCCAATTTGAAACTTATTAAATCAATTCTGACAAGCACAACCATGTTATGAATGTTATTCCCTAAATCTACATTCCTAATTGTTTTACATGACACTGTGACAAGGAAATACCGTAGGATGGAGCTTTCAAACAGATCTCCTTACTTCTAATATTACTTCTAGTTTCCTTACTTCTAATATCCATATTTACTGAAATATAAAGATGACCCCCCTCCCCCCACAATCAACACGGGGAAAAAAGCTCCTCATCTTATATTTGCACACAAGGAAACCTTGTTAAGCACATTGTCTATCATTAAACTGCTGCCAAAAGCAGCATGTACTTAGTAATGGAAACCAAATATGATGTTGATTAAATGCAGCCAATATGTAGGCTGACTATGAAACACATGGTTCATATTGGGCAAACATATTGATGGACACCTGCCACAAGAAAAGATTGCTGCAGCCGATCTGAGTGAGATATACGGTAGTGCCCATTGCGCTCAATTCGCCTCAGCACCGACTCTTTTTCAAGTCATGAGCCACTTCACTGAATATATTTTGTCTTCCTCTTCACTCCCACAGCTGAGCTGTGCCTTTCCGCCTTTCCTTCCTGTTTTCACTGATTCCTGTTTCTTCAACAGCCTTAAATGTCTAGCAAACATCACAGGATGGGGCCCCAAACAGTTTACCCAGAATCTCTCTGTCACCCTTTCTCTTAGCTTGCCACATATGATTAGTGTGGCCCTACCCTGCAGGTGGTAGAGCTGGACCAGGCTGTCCTGCACCTCATCTGCATACAAATATTTGGAGGATCCCAGGACTTGTAACAAGAACACTCAGTTCCAGCCATTAGTTGGGGGTTAATCAGCACATGGATCCTTTGTGGTGGGTATCTGGAGTACACACATATACCGAGCAGTGCTGAGCTGTGGGCACATCATGGTCTGAAATGCTGTCGACTCTGCTGGGGCACAGCTCAATGAGCTATATGGCAAATCATGAACCTTGTGGATTAATATCATACATATATGATAGGTACAAAAGTGCTGATTAAAAGTATATTTATGGAATATCTGTGCTAAAATTTGTACCAGGTTCAAAAAGGTAAAATACATCAATTCTGGAAGAACTAGGTCTATGGATACCCATAGTACAAAGTCAGTGTTTTCAAATATACCCCTTTTTCCGTGTGCTTAGGGAGAGCAGGAACTGACAGCAAGAAAGGGGGGAAAGGGCTGCAGGGAGAAGTTGGGGGGCAGAGGGCAAGGGGGCCACACCTGACTCCCCCAGATTTATTTTCCTTGCTGTAGTAGTGGGAGGGGGACAAATTCAGGGCAAACCTCCAATAATTAGATTCTATACCTGGAGAATTATAACAAATTTATAACTTTTCCATACATACAATTTAATTATTTGGGTATTGTCCTATGTTCAGGACTGTCTTATATTCAAATAAATATGATAAATGCAGAAGAGGAGGACACCATTAAAGCCTCGTTAAAGGGAAAATTCTCTTCTCTGATTTGCATTCCAGATTTCTGGTACAAGTTCTACCTGCACAAGAGAGTACAGAATAGCAAAGACAGATGACTCCATGGACAGCTCTGCAGGGCAGTCAGAGGGGAGAAATGTTACCTCTGCAGATTGGTGCTGTTCAGTGTAGGCCAGATTGAAGGGTTCTGCTCGTACAAGTCTTTAGGAAATCTTGCAACTTGCATAGATATAATGCAAAGAAGAATGCCTTTCCCTAGAGGAAACACTTTCTGATATTTATTCCAACTGCAAAACTTACTTTTTCTATAAACTCTGTGTTTTTCCAATCCTATGGGATGTTGAGGGCCTCCTGAGACATAAGCAACAGCCTCAGTGCACTCAACTGTTTTCAGGAGACTCTCAGCTCGCCCCAAGATTGGATTCTTAATGAAGAGAGGCAAAAGACACCGAAAAACACAAGAAAAAATTGCGTATTTTATGTTAGGGTTTCTGTGAACAGAAGACAGAAGTCTTTAGAACATGCTCTCAGGAAAGCGCACAGTCTGTGAGGTGCAGAGTTCCTAATTAAGGGGAGAAAAAGTCATAAGAACTCTGCTGCATTTTAGATATAATTCCTGTATCAGTCCAAGGGCAAACATTTCAGAACGAAACCAACATGTTTAATTGGCTTGTTTTTATTTTTGTAAGCAGAAGTCCCAGGAAGATGTACATGTTCCAGTTTCATTTCATATCTTAGCTCTAACCTAAAAAGTTTAACATTCAGAGAGTCACTTTATCTGTCAAAAATGGAGGCAGTTGGCAAATGTAGTTCACAAAGGTGGAGATTAATTACCCACGTGTATTAATTGTTGCTGTTTTTCTGTGTTGATTACATCAGAACCTAAGCAGCCATTAGTTTTTCCTCCCTTACATTCAAGAAGAGAACTCCTGAGGGTTTTGTATCTTTTATCCCTGACTTTTGAAAGAGGAAAAAAAATCTAAAGGTGAGTCTAGGCCAAGGGCAGGCAAAGTCCAGCCCATAGTGGATTCCATTTCCCAGCAGCCCCTGTCTGCGCTGCTGTGGCCAGTTTCCATGGAGGCCCCAGCAGCAGTGGGGCCAGGGTTTCCATGGATACTGTCCCCAGCAGTGCTGGCAGGATGTGCAGCTGGGTGGGGAGCTGCTCCAGGGCTGGGATCTTGTGACAGTGACAGTGACAGCATGGTCTAAAGCCAGGGCAGAACTGCACTCTGCTGCCCACATGCTCCGTGAGGCAGTGGATCATGGCTCTGCCCCAGCTCTGGACCACATTGTCACTGCCGCAAGATCCCAGCCCTGATCCTGGAACAACTCCCTGCCCAGCTGCATACCCTGCCAGTGCTGCTAGGGCCAGTATCCATAGAAACCCTGGTCCACGCTGTGACAGCCACTGCTGGTGGGGTCTCCATGGAAACGGGCCACAGTGATGCAGGCAGGGGCTGCTAGGAAATGGAGTCCAGACACTGGCCAGATCCACCATTTTGCCTACCCTACACTAGATTCTCCTTATCTACCTGCAGAAAAAGACTCTGGATTCATTACATGTTCTGCAGTGAATAGAAGTTTAACATTTTAATCAATTTTTATGAGAAGATTTAAATCCAACAGACCAAAACATATAATTATTCATTTTAATAGTTAATAATAATATTTATGCACAGATACTTTTTGTAAAATAATTTCTTGGTGCTGTATGCATGTGTCCTTATAATTTTGTCTTAGCTATATTAAGACAGATCTGCATGGTATCTGTCAAAACTGCACTGTAGTAATGTTATCAAGAAAAATAACTAAAAGGACATTTTACAAAATAGAACTTTCTTTCTGCATGTAGTTGCTGAAAATATCTCACTGAAAGTCCATTCTGTACTAACTATCTATCTATCTATCTATCTATCTATCTATCTATCTATCTATCTATAAATGTATGTTCAGTATCATAGGAGAGACGGAAATATGGTTTGCTATAAAAGAACAGTGTATTAGTCAGTGCCTCTACAACTGATGACATGTCAATTCTGCCTTTAGCACCTTAGGAGAGACAAGCTTTTCACTTTGCTCCACAGCATTTAGAAAACATCTTTTATTACAGCTGAATTCATTAAATAAATCCAGGTATTGGTGTTAGCACAACATTTTCCACAGGAGGCTAGATGAAGAGAATGTGTGCTGAATCCATGACTAAAGTGCAGAGGTAGGCAAGAATGAACCTCCTGGACTCAGGGAAATGCCAGTATAGAACAGGGGGCAGATGTTAAAGTGGGGGCAAGTTCTGGGCTGTACGGCAGCCTGACCAAACTTGTGTTGGAACCAACAAGACCCCTTCCATTGGCTTAAGTGGTTGTTGGATCCAGCTGTAGGACATAGACAAGTCTATTGTAAAGTTGCACACATTAAAGTTGCCCTAAGCAGCCATGAGTTTCTTCTCCCTTACAATTAAGCATATTCTCATTTTTCGTGTGGACTAAAACAATACATGATACAAAAGAGTACTACACTTACTATCAATGGACCTGGAGACATTTCGCTAAAGCAAGCCACCATTTTCACCCCCATTTTGCCAATGGGAGGAACCTAAAGTACAGAGCAACTTGCCCAAGATATAATAAATCAGGTGGCAGAGTTGGAAAGAAAACACAGGGATATTGATTCCAGGTATAGTGCGATCCCATATCTTCTGCCCTATGCCATTAAACAGACATCTTATTTGATGCTGTCCTGATTGTCCCATTGTTTTAAATCAGAGCAAAATGGGAGCGGCACAGGAGTATACAATATGCAAGCCTGCGCTAATGAGGTTGTCTTGCTTTCAGTTTGAGACCTAGTGCGGCATATCTCCAGATAGCGTTGCTTTGCTCAGAATAGACACACGTATTGAGCATATCTGTAACCTCAGAGGGCCATGCTAGGGAGTGCCCCAGTGAAGCACAGAACATCCACTCTGCATGTGCATTATATCCCAGTGCATATACCAACATGCCTGCCTTAGCATGGCACTGATCACATGCTAATAAGCACACCAGACAGCCAGTGCAAAGCAGGCATGTCATGCTTCACTAAAGCACTCTCTACATGATCTGGAGGCAATATAGATGTGCCCTTTGTGTCTTTACATAAGCTGTGAGGTGCAGATAAAGTTATCTGAGACTGGAAAAGTGTAAGGACCATTCATGTTCTTTTGTTTATTGTGCCAACAGCCAAAATATTACTAGCTATTGTGGTCCAATGACGTGCATGATTAAAAATGATATTTGCCTACTGGGCACTATAGCCACAAACTCTAAGCAGTGCAAATATAAATTGCTATCTCTCAAGGCCCCAAGGGGAGGAAGAAGGGACAAGGGGGCAGCGGCTATCTTGGCTGCCGGCTGTCTTCTGTGTGGTCCTGCCCCTAGTTACTGATTGGCAAAGAGATCCTGGGGGCAGGAGGCTTGAGAAGTGGCTGCCATCTTGGCTGCTGGCTGCCCTTGATGCTGCCCCACCAGATGGCACCTTCCCCGCCTGGGCAGGCTGCAAGACAGTGAGAATCGCTAGCTCCCACTGGGAAGCCAGCATTTCATTTTTATTAACTTTTTAAAGTTGATTTTGCAGACAATCCTGGATTGCATGGTTTCCACTAAATCTGCAAAATCACTAATTAAGTAGGTCCCTAAGTATAAGCAGACAGATTGAGCAATTCAGACCTGCCGCAATGTGTAATGGCATAGTAAGTGCAATGAAGTGGAAATATAAGACCACAAACATGTCACCATACTAGCAATCAACAAGGTCACATTTTCCATTAGGCACGTACAATTATTTCCATACAAAACTTAACACATATGAGTGAGTGAGGTATTCAGCACAGTTACATCCCTGCTGTTTTGCACATTTGAGAATACCTTAAATACAAATACACATGTATACATTGGATAGTTTTGCATATAATTTAGGCCTGCATTATTATTTGGAAACCTATATCTAAAGCAAGAGGCTGAATATTACAGTAAAAAATGCCTACTGAAGAAAATGAAAACCAAACCAAGCCAAACACACAAAGCAGTGACAATTTAATGAGACTACAATTTGAAAAGTCTGCTCAACTATTGCAGAGGGTTCCTGGAAGCTGTTAAGTGGTCACCTTCTTAGCTTTCCTTAGTGCTAAATGAATTTAGCCAGCTGTGACTCCTGGGTCTCTACTTTAAATAATGACTTGCATATATTTCTAAAAACAAGCTTTTGCCTTTGGTATACTGCACATTGCTACAGCTGTAATATATTACTCCAAATGTACATTAGAGTTTGCAAGGAAATAATGCATGATTTTTCATGAAAAAAAAGAAAAGGAAATTAACTCCTCCTGTCCCTGTGACTCCAGTTGGTCTCAGCCTTGTCCTGTTTTTACCCAGTAACCACTTCCATCCCCAAGGTGTTGATACAATAGTAGAATTAGTAACAGTTAAAGACCCAGTGAGATGCCTGTGCTAGACTGAAGTTACTGCTCATGTACAGGAAAAGCTTTAGAAGTACTGCTGTAAGCAATGGTTTGTGAATTTATCCCAAGGCCCATAAAAACTACATTACACACATCCATACATAGACACTTAGTGAAGGTAAGCAGAACTATTTTGTCATTTTCAGATTGTTTTTGTATCCTTCTGCTTATTACTATGGAGCTCACAGCTCTCTTTCATTCTGAGCAGATGCACTGAAGAAGGTTTTACTACCTGCAGGTTTCTGATAAGAGGTTTTTCCCCCCCTTTTCCAGCTCAAGTTTGGATTCCTTGAAATCATGTAAAATTTCTGTCTGCCGTCATGGTAAAGACAAAGTGCAGGATGAAAGCAAAAGCTGCCTGCAATGTGATGCCAGATAACTGCATTGCAAAGGCTATCCTGACTGCCTGCCACGGCATTTGGTATTCAGTTGTCATTTGTAAAGGTGTTTAAGGAAATTTTAATCGATACAACTGCCTTATCGCAAAGGTGGGGTTGGAGGGGGGAGTGATATGCCGTACTCCAGGCTTGGGCCGCTACGCTAATGGAATTACCAACACTCTGCAGTGGGTCTGTCACTAGGACACAATTATTTGTCATCTTTGAAACATGCTGGTAGTTATTTAACGGGCCCAAAGATCAACAGATAATTACAATGCATTTTGGTAATTACATCAGATATGATTTATGGTATGTTTTAATTACTGCAGAGAGCCTCGCCAGAAGGATGAACACTTAAAAATCAAAATAAATAAATGAATAAATTATACATAATAATAAATTCATTAAGTAACATACACAGGAGGAATATTTGCTAGTAACCATGCAGCTGGAATAAAAGAACCCCTTTCTATTTCTTATATAAACTGCCAATGGGCTACAGAATAATCTCTCACCATTGCCCATTTGCCAGCTGCTGTAACACATTTATAGTTCCCATGGTGTACATACACCTTTAACGGAGTCTGTAAGAAACAAGGCTAATACTTCAGTTTAAATAGGTGGCATCAAATGCTATCTTCTTAGCATTATTTCAGCCTTCTGCTAATGGATTCTAACATTGCTGTAAGTGAGTCTATCTTTTCAATTATGCAAACTTCATTCTCATTATGTGACACAAAAATGTATAGTAATGAGGTTGTTCACATTCTCTTATGGTGCATAAGAACAGGAAACACAAAGTGAAATGAACTTTCTTTGTGGCCTTTTTTTAGTTTTTATAGAAGAAGCTACAAACATGATTGTCTGGTTTGATTCTGAGATATACATGTTTAACTATACTGCATCTACCCTACTGATAGTATGGGACCAAATGTTACAGTAATTAACAGGCTGCACTGCATTAGCATACTGATATTGAGATCCAGTGATGAATTTCTGGTACAATACAATGTGATGTTTACCAATTTGTTACCATGACTGGATGCTACTTGCTTAAAAATGGCAAAATCTAAAACATCACAAAATAGTAGCATTCTGGAGGCTACTGTGCATCACCACACACTTCTTACACTCTATAAATAAAAGCTTGGTTTATGCTGCCAGTATAATGGCTGAGCTACTAAACCCAATACCAGCTGTCTTAGGGAGCAATCAAAAGACTGTAGGTAGTGTGGCTTGAAGTGTGAAGAAGATAAAGAACTACATTTCTAAAAAGTAAAGCTATTGTCAGGTTAACCAGTATATCCCACAAAATTCCCCTTTTGGAAGCCACAGGAATAGAAGCAAAGAGATATGGCAAAGACAGGGGTAGGTTGAACTGCTAAAGATAGGAATTAAAATATGGGGCCCCCAGGATGGGTCTATAATACAAAGACAAAAGACCACTTTTAGTATGAACAGCAGAAGGAAGGACACTCAGATGATATCTCACTCTGATCTTGTGGTATGAAATAATTAAGGAAAAATTAGGTTATAGTATATGGTCTAGGCCAACAGCTCACCAAGAAAATCTTGGCTCCTAAGAAAGAACTGGTCAAAACTCAGAATTTCCATTTCATAGGCAATTCTGACTTTTCAGAAATAGGTTTTCAGTCCAAAATGGAATGAAAAGAAACAGCTTTGAAATTGTAAAATATTTTGGTTTAAAAAAGTTCTAATTATGGAATTTCACAATTTTGTTCTTAATTCTCTTTTGTATTCTTATATACAATGTAATACTTCTTGACACATCAGTAGTGGCACACTACTACAGAGATGTCACAGTGGGACACAACAGTTGAAATACATACTCGTTTTAATGTTTCAAATAATTGGGTTTGGCATGCAGTGTAGACATAACAAAGGCATCTCCTACTTGTATTGGAGAGACAAAGTGTGATATATAGACACTATCTTTACTTATCTGTCTAATGAAATGGCCTAATTTTCCAAAGTGATTAATACAAAGGGCTATCACTGAAAGCTGCTGGATCTCTCAGCATTTTTGAAAATCAGACCATCTATTATGGAGAAGATTTTCAAAAGCACAACTGGTAGTTGGGTACTTGCTTAGCTGCTGTTAGTGATATCTGGGCATCTAACAGTCAGGTAACTTAAAAAATGTTCTTTTACATGTCTTTATGGATTTAAGACCTTAATACAAATTAAATCAAATTTATAACTCTTTTTTACTTTTCTAGTGCACTCTCTAGAGAGTGGCTGGCAATTGATTAGTGATATATAATTTCTGTCGACATCTGGCAACACTTTTATAGAAAGGTTGAATCCAGAACCTCTGTTTCAAAACCCAGGGAACTGTTTCCCAGCTTATAGAGGGTTTGCAGTTCTTTCTGTCTGTGTCAGTACCCATGATCCAATCTTTCATTAAAAGAATTTTTTCTTTAAATTAATTTTCCCAAAATAATCTTTATGACTTCTCTATCAAGCCATGTGTGGAAGAATCCCATCACATCTTAATGCACCCTCCCGAATTTCGCAGCTACAGAGAGATAATAGATGTTCTCAGAATCTTTTGTGTGAAACGCCAACATATTTATGTTCAAATCTAGGGTCTGAGGTTGAAGCATTATTACAATAGCAGCAAAGTAACAAGTTCTAAATGCAATTTGCTGTGAAACAGAAGTACACTCTGTTCCACGTTTATATTCAACAATCTTTACATGCTGAATGCAATGCCATTATCACGTCTATTTGAATTCTTTGTCTACCCAGGCACAAAAGAAATAGTTCTTAATCACACCGCCAACCTAGTCTTGCAAGCCACCAGGAGACCAAAGTTTCTTTCCAAGCTAAAAGGGTTGCATTGTGAGAGCTGAGGAGGTGAGAGTTAAGTATTGTTTAGCTGCAGGACAGATACTGTACGCTGCACACTGCAAGCTGGCACATTGCCCAGTACTATGCTGGCATCCCATGCTATCAGTTCAATACAGCTTTAACCTGGGAGAATTATTCTTTTTCTAGAAAAAGGATCTCCTCATTAGGAGTGTAGCCATTATTTAGCACATTGCCAATTGTATTATATATTTTGGTTCAGTGGGGTTTTGGTCTAGTGCTATTCTGAATGAAGCAGCGCGTGAAGTTACATGGATCAACAAATCCTTTTGTCTTCTGGTGCAAGACAGCTTGGGATGGATTTGTTTAAATTTGTTTATGCAATAGAAGTGCACAGGTGGAAAACCCCGGGGATTGTAGGAATGGGGAAAATGCAACCCACGTCTTAGTGACTCCCTAACTGGCATCCTGTGGAAACCTTTCTGTGGAGTCCTCCTTCCATGGTGCTTAAGGGTGGGGCAGAACAGAGAAAACAAAGACAAGCAGCTGCTCTCAGTGTTGTTGCCCCCAAGGATTTCTTTCCAGAAATCCCAGATAGAATAGGTTTTGTGCATTGCATTGCTAGCCCAATACAGTCACATCTGGACAAATTATTTCTCCCTTAGATCTGCAACAGGGCTGTAAGAAGAGGCCTATCAAATTCCAAGAACACTACACTACCTAAGAAGGTGCAAATACATTGTTGCAAAGACCTCTACACAGGCAAAGCTTCAAATGCTACACATCAAGTAGGAGCTACAGTTTGAACTAGACAGAACCTGAAGCTGTATGCAAAGAGGAACATGGAGGGAAGCCAGTAATTTGTTCAAGTTGGCTCTAGCCTCTGTTGATTTAGGGGCTCCTTCTTTAAGATCCATGGGACTGGGAAGTGCTAGTGTATTCAACAGAGGTGTAGCTAGTAATTTTGGCCCCCTGGGCAGAGATGCTGTTGCATGCCAAAGAGTGTGGGGGCACCCATAGCATGGATACCCCACACTCCAGCTATTGCTGCTACAGTGCGGGTTCCCTGGAGGCTGCTATTCGAGGCACCCCTCTAAATTAGCTCCCTGAGCTGGTGCCTTGCTTGCGCTATTCTTATTCTTGTTATTCTACTGCTATTCCGGTTAATATTGCCTAAATTTTGTCTATAGTGTTCATAGGCTTTCTGTGCTGTTGCCCCACTGACTTGTTCCCCATAAGACGTTGCTTTCTGACCTTTCATGGCTAGATGGTGGGAGGAGAATGCTCTCAGGTTTGTGATTTCTTGAATCTTTTTTACTTTAATGGCCACAGACCTTAGTAGTGCAATGGCTCAGATCGGTGATCAAAATATGTCTGTTCAACTAACTTTCTTTTCTCCATACGTAAGGCTTTCCTCTGAACATGCCTGCCTCTAACCCAGACTTCCTCTTCATTACAGATCAAGAAAACATTGCTTGATTGTAGCACTGCAAAATGCTCTTGTGAATAATGAAAAATACTCTCCATACCTGAGCCTTTTTTCTTTTCCAAATTCTGATGGTGAAGCAAACTCATGGCAGGAGCAGTAGAGTGACCCCCAGAACAGGTGGAAGTGCACCATCTTACAGTGATGGGTGAATCCCTCACCAAAACTGGCACCAACATACAGAGAATCTGCTGAAATGTACCATTTTTATCACTACCATTAATGAAATGCAACTTCATATAAACAATAAAGTTTAATTAGTGACTAAAGTGTCTACAGCAATTAAATATGAAGGAAGTGTTCTGGAACACAGCGGGATGGATTATACTTATAAGTAATTTGAATTGCAAATGAGTTTTAAAGACATTATTGATGGAACTTTGGGGAGAAAGCAGCTCATTTTGAAAAGGAGGGATTTTTTTTAAATGAAGTGTTGACTCCATGACACTTTCAGTTAAATTCATGGCTTAGATAAACCTGGGGCTAGTAATGCTGTTATTTCTGAGACCACATATAGAACTAATGGGAGTTGCTTGCTAGTAATTTCTCCTGTACTAAGGAAACGTAAAACAAGTCAAATTAAAAGAATCTAGAGTAATGACATGACTCATTGGCATTAGACCAATATACCACTTCATATTAAAGAATTTATCTTCAGTTATATGGTACAAAAAATAAAATGATTAATGTATTCATGCCTGAGTATTTGGAACAGAATACAACTGCTTGCTATCTAGTCATAACACCACCAGAGACATTGAGATTCAGAGCAAAGCTTATATTTTGAGACAATTTGTGCATGACTTAAATACTGGTAGTACACTCTCTCTTTGTTTCAATTCAGTGTTCATTGCACCTGAATTATTTATCTTCCAACAGGAAATGTGGAAGTCTACAAGAAGAAAATGGTTCAGGAATGAGAGAGAAAGAGGAGAAAAACCAGTACCTATGGCCTGAGGTCAAGTATTCCCCTCTATAGTGGAAAGGCTAAGAAAGCAAGGTACTACTACTTTTTTAATACTATATTTACTCAAATGAAAAACACAGGGTTTTTTTCCTCCATTCAACACAGAGGAAAAAGTCCCTTATCTTGGATTCGTGTACAAGGTGGGGGTGGGGTTGGGGTGGGGAGAGGAGGCAGGCAGCTACTGTGACCTTGGCTCTGGCCCCAAACACTTGGGGCCAGTCAGCGTTGCAGCAGCTCTGTGCTCCCACTTCTCCTGCCCACAACAGCCTCTGCCCCTCCCCACTTCCGCTGCTTACCATCAGGCACATCTCCTGCTCCATTCCCTCCTGGGCACAGAGCACGTGGAAACTTTGGCATCTGCCTGGGCATGCAGGAGCAGTAGTGGCAGCTCTGGCCCCAGGATGCTGCTCCCTAGCCCATGTGCTCCATGCCTGGAGAGGGGCAGAGGATGTGGGTAATAGGAGGGACAGGCAGGGACCGCAGGGGGGCAGAGCAGGGTATAAGTAGGGGCAGAGGCTGCAGGGTCAGCAGAGGCTGAGGGAGACAGGAAAGGGGGGCAGGTGCCTGGGGGCATAGGCACTGTGCGGGGGAAGGCTTCAGTGGGGACAAGTGTGGTGGGGCAAGGGGGCTATATACACCCCCAGGCACTTGCCACTCCAGATGTCCCCTTGCTGCTGATTCCTGTGTTGCACCAATGGGGGGATGAATTTAAGATGACTCTTTGATAATTAGATTCTATACATGGAACATTATAACAAATGGATAATGTTTCCATATATAGAATCTAATTATTGGGAGGTAATCTTAAATTTCAAGTTGTCTTGGATTCAGGTGAATACAGTATGTTAAGATATTCCTCACTTATCCCTGCCATATATAAATACCAATGTATCAGGATGGTAGCATTTTACACTGCTGTACACAGAATTACATGGCTGCTATAAGTGAAAGGTAAAGCAGAGCCATACGTAATACCTTTGTCTTCATTTGAAGTTGAGTCTTTTGTAGACCATATGGTGGTAACTTGGTATGGTAAGCATGTTTTCACAGTTCGGTTGGAAGGTAAAATTCTTCCTTTCTATCCCAGTTGGTCTTTTATGTGCACTGGCTTATTTAGGTTTGTCAGTTGCTAGTGGAAAGTAGAATCCTCTTAAGACCCTGATCTCTGAACACTGGAAACATCACATGACAATGCTCAATGTCTATATACAATATTTTTGTGTATGACCTGCCTATGTATCACTAAGACTGACCCTCCGTTCTACTCGAGCATATCTAGAGAAGAATGCTTTACTTTCCCTGTTTCTTTTCTTGTCTTTTTTTTTTTTTTTTTTTTAATAAAAGATACCTTCATAGCTTTAAGAAACAGGAACCCAAAACTGCAAATGATTTACTTGTGTGGTTTTTCTTAATTGGCTATTGACCTGTTGCTCCAGAGCCATTCATTAAATCTGTACCAACAGGGTGAGTGGCTCTAAGATCCTATATAGAAAGCTGTATAAGAAGGTAATTACTGCCAAGTCATGCTCACAGGTAGGTCCAGTTAGCTTAATGAAAGGAGAGAGGAAGACAGTCCTTGGACCCACAGAGGGAATTTGGGGATCTTAGAAACAGATAAGCTCAGTAAAAAAAGGCTTAGGCTTTCCTTTCTGTACTGGTTTTGAGTTACTGGTAGGGACAAGCTTAGGAAGGGGCAATTTTAGAAACTAAAGCCCTCTTCACTCTGTAGGGTGGTAAGGACTCAGCCTGTTCATACTCACATCAGACACGATAGATTTTTGTGACATATAAATCATGCTAAGAATTTTAAATCCCTTGTACATATTGGTTCTGCAGTCCTTGGCTTCTTATCTAAAAGGTTTTCCATGAACTGAAGGTGTTTCGCTTTTCATGCCTCTATAAGCTTTCAGCACAATCTATCCTCAATTAAAATTACCCTCCATGCTCACATTTTTTTCTGTTCATCCTATCAATCCTAGTGAAGTTTAACGTGACAAAATTCTGTTCTTTGAGTACTGTGTTGGAGTCTTCCTGGGATTTTAGAAAGCTTTAAGGGATGTTGACTATTCCCTAAATTTGGAACAGTTGGGTCAATGCAGTAACTTAGATTTGCAACTGCTTTTATGAATAAATCTCTCTGTTCACATTCTTTTTGGTCTGCATCTTTTCAAATGTTCTGGTAATAGAGGTGGGGCTTTCACATGAATTCAAATCTTGGTTTACCTTGGTACTGTTGTGATAATGCTAAAATTCCTGTTGACCTTACTGTGATCAGAGCTAGAACTATGCTGATTAATTTGGAAAACCCTACCCCTAAGTCTTTCTTCTCTTGAAAATGCTTGCAGAAAAGGCATCAGAAGTAGTCTGTAGTTTAGCTCTAGGATGTTTGCTGTGCAGGATGAATTCTCTCTGGAGAAACAGCTTTTTTCTTACAGAGCCAAATGACAGAAGTTTTGTTTCTACAGCTCAGCCTTTATTCCTAAGCAACTGAGAAAGTATGCCTCCTTTGCCCCATAATCCATGAAGAAAACATTGCCGCCAGTTTGCTTCTGTTCCCAGGCAAAGTAAGAAAAGTAATACCCTCGTATACTTATGAAAACTGGCCTGTACCCTTGCCATGAGAGCCAAGCAATAGCAACACCAAAAATCCAAAGCCCATACTCAAACTTACAAGCTCTTTGTTCATGCTCTCTTAATCACTCTGAAAAGACATAACAGTAGATATTTTAAACTGTTTATATAAAGCCCAGTCTTGCAAGGCCCTGAGTTTCTTCTGCCAGGTGCTAAGCAGTCCCAGCTCCTATCACTTTGGGAAGGCAGTTGAGTACTTGCAGGACTGAACTAATAATTTATATTTTTATGCTGTCAGATGACAGAAAAATTGGGGATCATGATGAGTTGAAAATCGTCACTAAGACTATACTGTTCTTCTCTGTAACAGCCACAGAATTGTGTCCTAGAACTAATCAGCTAAACTGCATATGCAAATAGTTAAGTGTTACGTGGCTGAGAGCTAATTTCTCAGGCTAGGAATTCAGGCTGTAGTCCAATGCCATGTTATAGGGAAGTCAGTGCTCCTGGACTAGTTTATTAAAAGTCTGTAATACAGTATTTGCTTTTCAATCATCCACTGTTTTATAGGTAAGGGTTTCCAAAGTTTTTAAATATGACATGAAAGTGTCATGACTATAAAAAGCCAATATCTAGATATTTCCAATGAAAATATTCTGAATATCTATAGGAAGAAATGGTGTCTTCATTCTTCATCTTTCTTTCTAGAACCATCCCAATATAGTACTAAATATGGTGGTAACATTGTGATGTTAACCTTACCAGAGATCAATATTGGGGTATAGGTAGAACAAATCAAAACCAGGAAAAGGATTTAACCTTTGTAAAGGATTTTTGTCTAATCCTGGATCTGAAAACCCCCTCAGATTTCAAACCTAGAATCAGATAGGAGCTTTTCCTCTTTGAAGCAAAACCTGCTAATCAAGAGAAAGTTGCCACAGTATATTGTGCTCTACAGCATGTATAAGACTGGTGATAAGGGCTACATTTCAGAAGCTGAATGGTATAAGTGCACACTGTATCAATAACAGTCTTAATTAACATTATAATAGTTGTAACACTGAACCATTTCCTCCTGTTTACACTGAAATCAATGAGAATTTTACCAATGGGAGCAAGATTGTACCTTAAATGGATTGATTTAGGTAGCAGGACTACTCAAGGTGGCTGAATATGGTTTCAGTCAAATTCCTAGTATGCCACATCCTCAATATAGATCACCCTCAAATTTGCATGAGAATTCACAAAGAAAAATTTGTTCTATTCATTTACCCATCTTGATGTTTGTGGATTTCCTGAATTCTGTCCATTATAAGCTTGACCCAAAAACCACCAAAGTCAAGGAAAACATCCCATTGGCTTCAATGCTTTTGAGACCAGGACCTATTTGAACATATTTGATCAATATCATTTTGGTTATCACTCTATTAACTAATTACAGATACTCAATAATCAAAATTTCAGTTGTGCTGCTTGCAGTGATCAGTTAGACCAGTCTCGTGGAACCATGCCTATTCCACACCTGGATGACCATTTCCAAACAAATATTTATACATTTCAATTTAAATGTTGGTTCTGCAAATATTCACTTACGCCTGAAATGTTGAAATTCACTGCAAGCATTTTTCCCAGATTCTATTGCACAAATATTCATAGTCAATGAAAGTGAGGCTGAAGCATAATTTATTCAAAACTGACAGTTACTGTTCATGGAGATTTTTATTTTTCATCTATCTCTGTTCAAAGCAGAGGCCAAAAAATGATTTTACATGGAGACTGGACCTTTAAACATAGCCCCCCTTAACTTAATGCTGAGGCATACTGCTGGGTTATATTAAGGAGCCTGCCCCACTGCTGTTGTGATGTGCCTGGCTGGTAGAAGAGGAGTTACCCAGTAGCACTGACAACTTGGAAAATTTTAGTTATTACAACATTCATTTTACAAAAGAAACAATATCAATTTCATTTTATTCATCCTAGGATAGCAGCGTGGGGAGAGATGTGGCACATCCCAGCTGAGAAAAAATGTAGTGTGGATAATCACCCTCCCTTTGCTCAAGTCAGTCTTCAGAATTAGTATTAATGCCGTGACACCATGAAACAGACATATGGAAGTGTTATTTCTTTCTCATTTACCAAACAGATAAGAATATGGAAATAGTTTCAGTCCATTTGTTTGATGAGCTTCCTAAGCCAGTAATAAACAAATCAATACAATTAGTTTTGGCTCATCATCATTACAAACCTTTGCTGCTGGGACACAATTTAATTATACCTCTTGTTCCACAGCAACAGAAAACCATTGGAAATGTTTTTTTGCCAACTATTGAACTGGGAGGGAGGAGCAGAAGGAAATATCTGTGATGCAGGGGTTATTTTCTGAGCAGAGTATGCAAGATGCAAAGCATATTGTGCAATACAATTTTTCTGATTGCATTTCTAAAATATTCCTGCCATTAAGTGCTTATGAGCAAGCCAGTGTGAAACCCAGCTGTAAAATGACTGTGTATACGACATGCTTCATGTGAATGTTGCAATTAATACAGCATGCATCAATCACTCTTGGAATTGATTACAAAGTGCACTAATCCTAATTGATTAATTAAGCTGCAAAGTTACATACAGTACTGTCAGTTAAAAAAGCCCTCACCATATGTGTTGCTAATGTCATTCCCAAATACTTTTACACTGTAGAGATTAATGCTGTTGCTTTGCTCTCAGCTGTGCTTCCAGCTTCTAACAAGTGGGGCTGCATTAAATGTGGATGCCTTTTCAATAACTAATCCTTTAATATGCACAGTGTTGCTCCTAACTGCATCAATTAGTGATAAAACTGAGTACAACCCTAGATCCAAACTTCCCAAAAATATTTTGGTGAAGGGACGGATTGAAATTTGCAAATAGCTCCTGACCTAAAATTTGTTTTCTGTTGCAGTAGCATAAATTTTGGAAGAATTCCACCAACAGATTTACACCTGGGGGCAGAGGGTAGAATACTAAACCCAAATTGTGGATCCATCCACCTCCCCTCCCCCACGCAACTTTTAGACCACCATGGTCAAAATTCAGGTCTAGTTTTAGGAGATGGTTTACTGTATGAATGCAAGTCCAAAAAGAAGAGTTGTCCTTCAAACAACCTCTTTAAAGTTCAAAAAGTTAGGCTTGGGCATATCCATTCTTTGCCATGGTTACAGTATATGTTCATCATAAATCATCTAACTGGCTGTGAGGTGGACATCACCCAATGTAAGATGATCCTGAAATGTATACTATTGACCTGGCTGGCCCAGTCTAAAGTTATGTTCAGGTTTTTGGAGTTTGATTAATTTCCTATTTTTTGGCTATCAAAACTGAAATTCAGTATTTTTTTGGTGGCTTTTTTTTGTTCAGCTGCAAGGCTGCCATGGTGGTTTTTGAGGAATTCAGTTATAGTTTACCCAAGATCAGTAAGTCTTCCAAGATCTTGGAGGTGGCAGAATGGGTAGTACTGATATTGATGGGGCTAGTGCCTTTGCCTGCAAAGGCAATCTTACTGGCAAACTTCTTCAGTGCTATGTTCAGCATGTCTAGCTGGTACATTTGAACTTCTGTAGACTGATGGAGCTAGTTGGATCCTTAGGGCAGACCAGCACTCCTGGTCCATATTCTGTCTGTCCATCGAAGTGTATGTGATATCTGCAGTCACTTGGAAGGTACACAATCATCTGTTAGGTAGAGCAACACTTAATGCTTCTGAAATTTCAAACAATAAGCCCTACTGTTATTGATTCAGTGGGTCAACCAGTACTTTCAGGGTATGGACTAATGTACATTTCAGATACTTTAAAAGGGGTAAGAGTAGCTGCCACAGGAGTCTCCTGCAGGGTAACTACATTTATATTGTTCTCCTGGAAGGTTTTTAAATGATAGTCATACTTTGCACTTGATAGGTCCAGATTAACTGGTAAACACATTGGGAAGGCACTCACTGACATTAACCCTTTTGAGGATCACTAATATTGTCTGTCGCTTACCAAATCTAGAGATGGCAGCTGAACATCCAATTGATCTTTTATGCAGTTTGCTGCATTGACAATTGAATGCTTAACAGGCGCGCCATGTAAAGGCTGTTTCACCACCATTACATCTATAACATACCATCTACTCCCAGACGTCTCATATTCATACCAGTTTGCAGAAAGCTTTGCACAATCAATATAAGTTTTCTCAAAATTAATTACCTGAATATTTTAGAAGCGTGTTGCCTGTTGAGGCACTGGTGGGCAATACATTCTACTTTATCATTATCATCTTCGTTATCATCTTATAATTGAGTGGAACAGAACAAAAATACCCCCCAAAACATCATCAGTCACATTTTTTCTACTCAGCTCTCTGAAGGGTGGAGATAGGTCCAGGATTCACCAGTGAGGATTTTGAAACATCAATTCACATTGAAGTATGTGAGGAGAGTTGCCCTAAGGAACCTCAGCAATGCCAATGTGACACCACTGACAACTAAGTATCTCAGCAAGACAGTCACAGAGTGAGTATCTGAAGGTTTTCAGAAAATAACAGGATTTTTTAAAGCCTCTTATACAGGCCTTTACATTTCGCTCAGCAGAAACTGGGAAAAATAATGAGGTCTGTTTCATGTTTGTTTATGATTACTTTCCCTGTCAGTGTGGACACAATCTAGGGTACTTTTGATTGCATACACAGGAATGCATTTGCCCTTCCTAAGGTTTAACACTTCAGCTTCTCTATCATCAGGCCTGTGGGTTGTAATCCAATAGAGAGGTCTACCATCACTTAAATCATCATCTGAGAACAAAGCCATTAAATACAACAGAGTTGATAAAAGCAATAAGCTACTGGTGGTGAAATGTATTGATGGCTTAGCTCTGTAACAAATTTATCAGGCTCCTCTATAATGTATTATCACCAGTAACCAGCGTGGCTGCAAGGAAGAGAATGCAGTTGCTGGGACCGTTAAAAATAAATGTTGGTCCTTCTCAGACTGAAATGTTTTGCTTTGTCATACTATTTTTGAAGTACCTTCCTCATCCTCCCAATATGACACTAGTTGCAGGACAAGAACCCGCCCCCCCCCCCCCGATAAAATGAAGGACAGGTGAACTTACGGGGAGTAGTGAGGTTGCAAGCCTTTTGGACTGTGAGGAGAGTTAAACAGTTACTGAATCTTGAATGACTTGACTCCTGTCCTAATTTATTTTCTCTGGTGTGAATCCCTAGAAATGCCAAAGAAACCTGAATCCAAAGGATCTTTTGCCCTCAAAACAGAACAACACATAGATCAAAACTAAAACTGGAAGTTTGGTGTGAAAAAGCAAGATCCATTTTCCTGGACATCCTATGCTGTACAGTGTGGGAAAACCCCTCAAAACAACATCACAGCAAAATAATATATCGTTCTGCTCCCTGAATTCTCACAGCTATTAGTGCAACAGGAATTTACTAACTGCTTGAGGGCCAAAGTCCTCTGAAGTCAATGAAAGTCTCCATTGTTGCCAGGTCTCATGGCTGTATTATGACTCATGCAGTACTTAGTGTTTTTATTAAAGCTTCAGCTCCTGGAGTCATTTGATTAGATGAGAACTTGGGCTTTCAATAAGCAGAAGCAATTTTTTGGCTATCAGAAAACTCCCCCTGTAAAATATCAGTGCTTTAGAGTAAAAAACCAGAAGGCAAGTTAAAGAAGCCCATCTTATTTCTAAAATTAACAATTTTAAATTTGGGAGGGAGCTTACTTCTGACTTGTGAATGATCTGGATTGACAACACCAAGATTACCACTGAGGTCCCCAAAGGGCTCTGTATCAAGCCATGACTATATGTGTGGATTCTGCCTACACGTTCCATGGTATGTATGCATCAATGCCGGTCTGATGATGGGTGCAGATACCAAATCTGGAGATAGACTCTTTGCATCTGGAGTTTTCTGCCAGCTACATTGGCTAACACTATACCATTTAGCTGAAATCCAAGCAACAAATTGTAGATAAGTCAGCTGAGAGCATCAGTGAGATTTCATGCCAGGAGAAAAGCAAGAGGTTTATTAGTATACATCTGGAAAACCCATTCTGAAAAAAACCACATGCACATGTATTCCAGTGAGTACTCAAATTAATGCACGGAGATGCTGCGCCTTTATTTGGACATCTGTCATACAAAAAAAATCATAGTTAAATTTGTTTCTGTTTTTAAAGACATTATATGCAAATAGATATGATAGTGCAATAATAGATAGAAATTTTAAATGCAAACAATCCTGTGGTTTGTTTGTTTGCTTGGGGCTTTTTTGCCCCTACAACATTCCTTTCTGTATAAAACCTAAACAGGGAATTCAGATCCACAGCTATGTACCTTGTTCATTGTGAGCATTCAGTACATTCTACCCTTTGCCTCTTACAGGAGTTCCACCAAAAATATCACAGTTTAAAGTAATAGGGCCAAATTCTCTACTGGGCTAAGGCAGTCACAGAATTTGCCCCATAATTCCAACCACTTCAGTGAAACTGAACATGTTATAGATTAAGATCTGAACTTGGTGGTAATACAACATACAAGACTACTGCCTTGGGGCAATATATACCATCCAGTTTTATACAAAAATCTTTTATTTCAATGAGGCTTATGACAGTTCAGTATAATTATAGTACAGAGATCATTTATCTGCTTTGTATTTTCTTAGTTTTAGTGAAGATCATTTGGGATATTAAAGCAAAAGGTCACCAGATGTGTTCATGTGTAGGGAGGCAAGAGCCTTAAAACAAACTATTCCTTTTTCAAACAGGAGAAGCATTTTGATGTCTAAGGCATGCTGTGAAGCCCATCTCTTTACCTACAATATGTTCTGAGTGAATGGGTTGAATAGGAGCTAGTAGTGGAGCTGAGTTGAATGTTTTCTGGTTTACACTGGATCAGCTTCTATTATGTAATTAGCTGTTGTCGCAGGGCACCTCGGTACCCCTGCTCCTAGAAAGGAGGAACTGCCAGGGAGCGAGTGAGCGCGCCCTGGCCTGACATAACGAACCCAGCTGAGGCTTGCTCAGGTAATGAGCGCAGCTGCGGGTTGCTGGAGCAACCAAGCGGAGCCAGCTGCCTGTAGGGGGCAGGGCCTGGCCCTTATAAAGCTCAGGGCTGAGGCCAGGCTGGCAGTTTTCTGCCAGCAGCCAGAGAGGCAGGAGCTTCCTTGGCTGAGAGATGGGAAGGAGCCTAAGTAGCAAGTACAGCTCATGATAGCCCTGGAGGCTTGAGCTATGATGATGAGTTATGGCCATGCGGCTTGCATTTGTGTTACAGCCTAGGGGCTTGTGGTTTTGCTTTGCGTTTGTATTATTACACCCGGAGGCTTGGGTGAGGCTGTAGGGGTTGGAGGAGGCCTCAACTATAGGGACCCCAGAGAGTGTGGGGTGCCCTAGCACCAAGAGGGCGCATTATCTACATAGCGCCAGGGAAGGCACAGCTCGCATGCCAGTGTATGAGCAACTGGTGGCGAGGAGCGCGGCCAGTAGGTCACGGGCGCAACCCGTAGGTTGCGGACGGGGACCGAGACCCCGGATTGCGTGTGGGGGGGAACATAGCCCCCGGCCCCAGGAAAGGGGCGGTATTACTGAGTAGCCCAGTGTGGGCACGGCGAGCCCCAGAGAAGGGGGGAGCGCCATACTGAGCAGCCCTAGAGAGCGGGGCCATACTGAGTAGCCCCGTGTGGGCGCGGCGAGCCCCCAGAGAGGGGGAACGCCCTTGTACATTATTGAGTAGCCCAGTGTGGGTGTGGCGAGCCCCAGAAAGAGGGGGAACGCCCTTGTACATTATTGAGTAGCCCAGTGTGGGCGTGGCGAGCCCCAGAAAGAGGGGGAACGCCCTTGTACATTATTGAGTAGCCCAGTGTGGGCGCGGCGAGCCCCAGAAAGAGGGGGAACGCCCTTGTACATTATTGAGTAGCCCAGTGTGGGCGTGGCGAGCCCTAGAAAGAGGGGGAACGCCCTTGTACATTATTGAGTAGCCCAGTGTGGGCGCGGCGAGCCCCAGAAAGAGGGGGAACGCCCTTGTACATTATTGAGTAGCCCAGTGTGGGCGCGGCGAGCCCCCAGAGAGGGGGAATGCCCTTGTACGTTATTGAGTAGCCCACTGCGGGCGCAGCGAGCCCCAGAGAGGGGGAACGCCATTGGGTTTTATTGAGTAGCCCAGTGTGGGCGCACGGGCATAGCGAGCCCGGCCGCAGGCTAGTGCGGCAATACCCCTCAGACCAAGGCAGTGCGCTGCGGTTGCCCCTGAGAAGACAGGGAGTAGCAGCGCAGGGAGCCAGAGTCAGGGAGGGTATCCGTGAGGTTGGCCCATAGGACTGGAGGCCCGCTAGAGAGTCCCGGAGTGGAACCACACCGGCAGGGGAGGCCCAGAGTGGGCTAGACGGGAGTCCCAGCAAGAGGCTGGGCACGAGAGAGGGAGCCCAGAGTGGGCCACATTAGAGAGGAGGCCCGGGAAGCGGGCGTATAGACCGGACAACGTCCATTACATCTGCGAGGCTTGGGGCGTAGTATTAGGGGCTGGTAGGAGCCACGCATAGCCCATAAGGCTAGGGCGCTTGGGTAGCGCCCATTATACGGGGAGACCCACGAGGGGTCCAGGAGCAGACAGGCCCGAGGAAACACAAGGCAGCCTCCCTATTACATATATTCCATCAAGACGTGGCGGGAGAGAATGGAGGGTGCCCTCGGGCCAGAGTAGCGCGGTGAGAGGGCCTCAAGGAGGTCATGGCCCTCCGTGAGGACCCCGCCGTGACAGCTGTGTATATGCTTGGCACACTGGATCACACTGGATCACTGTGCACTACTATAAACTGAAATATATAATATTTTTACATACACAAGCTGACAAGATGTGTGACTTATGTATTGTCCATAGCTTTAAGTATTTTTATGTAGTTAAAATCTCTGCCATACTATTCCATCAACATAGCTTCTTGCATTGAATATATTACTAATTCAATTTGTCACTTGAAAAGAATTTGAGTTGAGATAAAGTAGGCAATGTATAAGAATTCCACCTAATCTTAAGATTCAGTAACAAGGAACAGTTCCAGTATTATAATTTTACTCCTGAAAAGAAAGTCTTTATATAATCACTCAAAATTCCAATTTCTCTACATAGAATGAAATTCCAAATGGTTATTGAGAGCAATAACGCTTATGCAAACTTACTGCAGTTCAGTGACTGAACATTAATTCATACCATAATTAAAAGCAAATCTTCAAAGTTGTCTCTCTCTCCCCCTCAGCATTTAATACAAATTGATGACACAACACAACCACTATCATAACATCTTTCTTCATGGATTATTTTCTTAGTTAGTTTCACACATTCAAAGATACTAAAATTTGACATTCGTTTTACTGCCTCTTTTCAAATTGCAAAGACTGGCAGCCTGCCTCTAATTTTCAGTCAGTTTATAATTTAAATAATAGCAATTTAATGTAGACTGATTTACTAGGAATAGCTATACATTAATTAGCATATACTGTATTTAAATGTAGTTACTGAGTTTAAGCAGGGGGGTCTGTATATGTGTATATTCCAGTAGACAGAGACATTTACCCTTTCACATCTGTTGCTGTAATATTGGGCTGCAGGAAAATGAATTAACGCCACAGCGGGGTAGTACTTTTTTACTCTGCACATGTAGATGCAGCACATGTGTAGACGCTGCCCTGGCTGGCTGGGGCACGAGGGTGCTTCAGTGCGGGGGCTGCTGCTGCCTAGCCCTGGACTGTAATACCCTTGTGTCCCAGCTGGCCACAGCATGTTGAGCTAGGTCGGAGCAGTGCTGGGCTGGCAGGCTAATCCCCTGAGCCTCCTGCCAGCCAGTACTGCTTCGACTTGGCTCAACGTGCTGCAGTCCTGGGTGCACAACCAAACAGCGTACCCAGATGCAATAAACTCCAGTGCAATAAGCACTGGATTTTATTGCTGCACGCTAATAGCATATTTAAATGCACCCACTGACTCCTAATTGTGTGGCTGGTGTTGATAATAGTACAGATATTCCTCTAATCCTTTCTTCTTGTTTGCAATATCACCCTTTCTATCTTGCAATGCATGTAAAGGTTTAACTCAGGTTTAGAATAAACTGCACAGATGGAGAATTTAACTCCTTCTACAGTTTATGTGCAGAGTTGATAACTTAATAGGTGGTACTTTTTCCTCTGAGTCAGAACTGAACAGTACCCCAGTTGGGATACTGCACACTGAGAAGTGATAGGCTTGATTCTATTTTTCAGTGAAGTAATTCAGCAATAGCTGCAGTAAAGCTGGTCAGATTACACCCAAGTTAAATCAGGGTCAGTGGGAAAAGTCTTAAGCCCACTGTCTTTTGGCTTATACCAACTGTAAGGCCAAAGTTTTGTCATACTGAAACCACGGTGTAACTTGCAAGATCAGAGAGGTTGGCCATAGGTATCTGCTCAAATTTGAGCTTGCATGACTGTTCCAGCTTGTCAAAAACATGGAATTTTTCAACAAAAAACTAGGACAAATTTTCATTAAGATCTGTGTGAAAAAAATTTCTTACCCTCCTTTTTTATTTAGTATGAATAACTACTCCCTTCCAATCTATGTATTTTCCCTGCAGTTTCAATTATGCATATTTTGTCTTTCCTTTCATTCTTTAAGGCTTGTGTGCTATTAAGCAGTTGCTGTATTGCATCCCAGAGGTAAATGCATTTCATGGTAGATGGAGAGACCCCAAATAAATAGGGATGCTAATTATTTCATCTTATTTTTGGGTATTTTCTAGAAGTCCCCTCTACCCCAACATGAGCTGTTATAAATAAACCCATTGAATAAAATTATATACTTCTAGTGTCCCAGTAGATCTGTTCTCAATTTTTCTTTTCTGTAAAATCAAACTCAGCTTTCTTACAGATAGTGGGTAGATATTTATTAATTCCACTAGGATTATGAGTTTGCATCAAGATATAATACCTACAGTAAATATAAGAGTAACTTGGAAAGGCCAACATGATATTTTGGACTTGTTCAAAAGGCATTTGGATCCCCAGATCAGTGGAAGCAATGTTGAAGTGGGTTCCCCATTGATTGGCATATGAAAATGCAATCTCCATAGAATCAACAGGACTCCAATTCTTATTGACAAAAGAAAACAAATGCAGGTAGACCCAACTTTCTCAGTATCGTATAACAGCATCTCTGGCCCCTTAAATAAAATACAATTGCACTTAATATATTGAGACAGCAGCTAGATCTATGGACTAAGATGGAAAAGACCAATGCATAAACAATTCCAAGTCTCTGCATTTAGAAATCAGCCTCTGGTTCCACCTATTTCACAATAAAACAGTTTGGCAGTTTTGTAGAGGTGAGAGAGAGCCCCCATTCTTCACCCTTGAAAACTAGCTGGAACTAATATCTATAATTAAAGTTAATTTAAAGGAATGTTTGGTCCATGCACAGATGAACTGGCAAAAGCACTGTATCACAGACTATGCTCTGTGGATGAGCAGTGCTCAGTGCAGCTGCAGGGAGCCTGGTGCCTGGTAACAGCTGTGCACAGCTGGAGCAGCTCATAGTTGCCTTCCTGGAATGGAGGATATGATCCCATGAGCTCAACTCTAGCACAAAACCACCTGGCTGCCAAGTCTGGGGGGATACCCCTGAACCCTACGTTGCTGACCACTAGGGCTGTGCGAAGCTTCAGTCTCTGTTTCAGTTTGGCAGAGATTTGGCCTGATTCTGATTTCATCTCTCCGAATTGAATTGGAACTCTCTGAATCACATTGGAGGGATTCGGAAAGATCTGGCGATTCAGATATAGACACAGCTTTAAATGTTTTTTCTACATACCTCAAGGTACCAGGTGGCTTGTGAATGCTGAGATGGTGGGGCCAATGAAGTGTCCCACAGGAGCACAGGGGTGCTGAGCTGAGGGGGTAGAAGGTGGCCAGGTCCAGGCAGGATGCTCTGATTAGGGAGGGGTTCCCTCCCCCTCCCCTGTTGCTACTCCTGACCAGCCAGGGAGCCAGCAGGGAACTGATAACACAGCATTTAGCAGCTCATCAAGAAAATAAAAGCTTCTCTTGTTAGTTCAGGCTCTTCCTAAACAGCTTTTTCCAAGGAAGGAAGGGAGGGACATTACCAGCTACCTGTTGATTAGCTCCAAAAAGCCCTAAGTGCACACTGTCCTGTCTGCCTTACATAAACACCTTTCAGCATTAGCTAGCATACCACATGCTGGCTATGGTCCATGCTGTGGGAGAGGGGAGAAGGGGAATCTTTGCTTGAGCAGGGAGCAGTGAGGGAGATGGGGTTCTGGGGAAAGCCAGGCAGAGGGGTGAGGCCAGCTCTGCAGTGGAGCAGACAGAATAGCCCAGGGCTGCAAAGCATCTGAGATGCTGAGAGACTCTTGTTTAAGTTAAATCAGGAAGGGCTCTGGGACAGACACTGCATAAATAAATAGGTTTGACCCAAATCAGTTAAGTCTGATAATACATTCAACCAAGTTTATCTCAAACCAGTTTCAGCCATTTTCAAATTGGTTCACGTGCACTGAACATCTGTTCTATTACAAGTTTAAACCAGTTTCTGATTACTTGAACTGCTTTATGTGTAATGTCTGTCCCTAGCCTCAGTTATTTTATTCCTCCTTGAAATTCTCAACTAAGAAGGAGCATATGCTTTCTTTTCACCTCCTCAGGACTTACCTCTCTGGTTTGGTTTTCATATCACAGAATCATCAAAAAATAGAGCTAGAATAGAGCTTTTACTGTCTTCTAGGTTCAGAAAACCTAGAAAAAGAGGGTCGCTCAGTATATGAACTTCTAATCTTAACGGTAGCAAAAGGGAAGAGTTATTTGCTTGAATTATAAAATTAGTAGTATGCTAGAAGACTGCACTCACCTATTACAATGTACAGACATTTGGGGAGGTTAAGGGGGCGGGGGTTAGACCAAGTTAAAAATGGCCACCTAATCTAAGGTAAATTGGGAAGGCTGGTGGGAGGAGGTTGGAGGAATCTGGGCGACCAGAAGACTCAGCGGGGAATTGTGTGGGCTAGCAGAGTCCACAGGAGGGATTGGGGAAATGGGAGGGGAGTAGCAGGAGGGATCATCACAGGGGTGACTGGGGGGCAGCAAGAGGGGAGGAGGGATCATGGGGCTAGCAGGACCTGCAGGGGGATAAGGAGGTTGGTGGGGTCTGCAGGAGGAATCAGGGGGACAAGCAGGGTTGGCAGGGGAGTTGGTGGGTCTGGGATGGTTTGGTGGGATCATAGGGGCTTGTAGGAATCCACAGGGAAGCTTAGGGGAATGGGGGGGCTCACTCCCCCCACCCTCCATCACCAGGGGCTGTTTTTTGGCCCCCTGAACCTCCCTACCCCCACAGCCAATTACTCCCCCTAATCCTGCCTACTCTTCCCCCCATCCCAACTTCCTCAGCTCTTTGCACCAATGAATACCAGTAAAACTGGCACTGGGAGTGGTTTGTGGGATGTAGTATTTGGTAGGCTCACAGTGGGGGCAGGGCGACTGGCTGGTCTACAGTTTGGGAGGCAGTTGTCCATCTGGGGGTTGAGGGCTGGAGGGATAAATGTAGCCCAGTGCCAAGTGGGGCAAGTAGGAAGAGCCCCGGGGCTGGGGCCAGCAGCTGGGCTTTCCTAGTTCTGGGGCTGCATTGGGAACTATACAGAAGTTCAATTAGATTATTTTCACCAGATCCAATCTAAGTTAGACTATCTCCAAGGTTCGGTTAACTTAGATTGGGTCAGCCAATCTTAGACCTATTTAACTGTCCTGAACTTCTGTACAGTTTGCACTTAGATCCACCTAACTAGAGATCTAAGTGTGAAGACTGCACCTGGGTGAACTAAGTTAGATCAGGTAACCATTTTTAACATGATCTAGCCCCCAACTTCCCCAAATGCCTGTATGTACCCAGTATCGTATTACAGTGTCTAACCAGTAGGCTGAAGTAGTAACTATAGCAGACTAATTAAGAATTAATTCTCACTATGTTATTTGAATGTGCAGGTGTATATCTATAATTTACCCTAGACCCTTAACTTATTTAAATTTTACCACTGGCTACTCAGTGGGATTGAAGTTCTTGCCTTTAATAGTTAATATCTCTTCTAACTACATAGTTGGTCCAGTAAAAGACAGCACCAAAAAAACCTTGCTTCTCTTTAATAGGTAATACATTTTACATTTGCATTCTGTGTGACGAAACCATAACTAAGACTTTAAAGGTCTATACTTTTTATGTCTCTTGTCTGCAGGACTAATATCAAAGATTCAGATAAATGTGGACATCATACAAAGTATTACTGGGAGTTGTTCACCATTAAAAAAGAATGCCTTGGGATCTATGTTGTATATACACACTTCATCAATTTTTGAAACTTGTATTGCTTGACTATGTAGCAATAGCAATGGCAGGAGTGTCACTGAGATGTTCCTGTTCAAATGTCTCTCCTGAGTAAAAGATGTTTTATAGGGTTGATATGTGACTCTAGCAGAGCAGTTGTTTTAGATCATGCCAGTTCTTTAGTTACAGCTGAAGTCTTTGTTCAGAGCTGAAGGTTAATATTCTAGTCACTAAAAATACTAAAAACTGAATTCTATGAAGATGGTATTTATATAATATGTAACCAGGAAAGATATTTGATCTGATACAACTTATTTCTTATATTTAATCTTTCATATAAAGGATCATAAAAACACTTTGCTCTGATATACAAGCTAATGGTCTTGAGGAAAAATAGACTGTTTTATTTCTTGTCAGATAACAGCTGATTTCCCAACAATCACATTAGAGCACAATCTTGGAGTGCTGCAGCATAAAGCAAATCTGTGCTGTTATGATTTACTTTCCTTTGCTGTTCTCAAAAAGGAGCTAGAGGAAGGGGAACATTTTATTTCTTGCATTGAAATCCTAGGAAGGTCTATTGGCCAGGTAATTTTGCATGTAATCATTGAGAAACTTTTGAATTAAAAGAGCCTAAACATCTTCTCTGAGTCTGCAACCTCTCCAACCAATTCAGGGCTGGACTGGTAAGATTTTTAAACTGTAAATTTGTAATACAATTTGAAGTTCAATTTTACTAAAAGGAAGAACTTGAGGAAACAGAAGAATCAATGATTGCATATGAGACATTTCAGATACTGGTTTAGGGTCAGTGGTAACATGCGAAAGTAACTTTACATGTAGTCAGCATTTTTGAGTGATTTTCAAACACCTGTATTATATGTCTTGTTAGCTTCTTCACCTGCTCTGTGCAGTTCATTTGCCCGTTACATAGTGTGGATTATCATTGACAAGTTTAATCATACAAAATTAGGGTTGGACGGGAACTCAGGAGGTCATCTAATCCAACCCCCTGTATTTTTCTCTTTCACTTTTAAAAGGTGCAGTGGTTTGTAAGTATAACTGCTTTTATCTGAAACATTTAAAAATACTGATAAGAAATGCAATTGTTTAATGTACTAGCCCCTTGCTCTGAGAGACTTCGGGTTAAATCTAGATTAAATAAAAATGTTGTAATTTGATAGTTTCATCAATCCCTGGTGGTGGTTCATTCACATCATAAAAGTACAGTGTAAAATAGTTGGATCAGAAATCTTTGCTCAAAAGAGCAAACAAGAACTAGAAGAGCAGGGTTGCAGAAGTTCAAGACTGACGAAAACCGACAGAACTATATGGGGGAATTTACACTATTGCTTTCCCATAGTACACCTGGTTCTCCTCAGTGCTATTAGTCTATCACCTTCGTAAGTACTAAAATTAATTGAGCTACTTGAAAATAAGTGAAGAAATTCAAAGAGCGAAAAAGACTTGGCTCTTCAAAGCTGATCAGGAATCTAACCTAAGTCTATAGTGACAGAAAGTTATTACCACTAGATAGTAATTTGATGGTCCATGTGAGGTGAATTGTTAATCTTAGTTTAGTTTACATTAGACAAGGTGTGTCCACATAGCAAAAAAATATTATCCCTCAGATAATATTGGCAGCCTATATAGAGAGGTCAAGGGAGACTGAGCTTTAAGGGCAATGAGTTCTGTTTAATGTATATTTTATAGGTAGTTTAGTGTTTCCATCATTCAGGGATCCAAGTAAAACACTTACAGTCACAGATGCTGTGCACTGGTGTGACTTGCATTATCACTCTCCATGGTGTATCTGGTTTTTCTTTATCTAATAAGGATTGTACAGAACTGTGTTGCATGTAGTACTGAAAGATATGTTGATCATGTTTATAGACTAAGTTAGCAATAATGGCATATGATGGGTGCTCCCTGTGCTGTCAAGCACAGGAACCGTCTGAGATGAGCTTTGTAATTCTCCTTTCTATAGTTATCACAGAAAAACATTTAAAATGCCTTTTAATTTTTAATACCAATGTTGGCTACGAAATCATTTTACCCCATGTGTTTGTGCCATCTCTACTGTTAGTCACAGAACTATGGATATACAATGACGAATAAAGAAGTGGCAAAACTAGAACTTATACTTTCGCTTCACACTATCAATTAAAATGCTGCCAGCTTTTAGGAGAGGAGAACTAGAGATCCAGAAGCAAATTTTCAATCTAGCAACTCTTGCTGTTGGTGAAATTGAGACACTGGACCTGAACACTATAGAGTTTGGGGCAGGGTGTGTATGTGTTATTCATATCCCAATTAAAATTTTGCAGTTTAGATTCATTTCTGTTAATGCAACTTTTCTACTGTTATAATAACTAGGACTGAACAGGAAGCATGTATGTCTCTGTTCATTGAGTTTGATATTGTATGGGGAGCAAAACAGGATAGCAACACAGTTATAAGCCATTTTGAACAGGCTTTCTTCAACTAATTCAATTAATTTCATGCTATGAGATCACTTATAACAGCTTGTGTTTTTCCCCCTCTTTCAGCCACCAAAAATGCCTAATGCAAAGAGAAATACTGTATCTGATTCCAGTCATGCCATTCTAAAGAAATTAATCTGAATCATCATTACCTTAAACACTTCCATTCAGAATGATTTTTATGATGAGCTCAAGAAAAGTAAATGGTGTTTCAAATAGGCACCTCTATATATTAAATCAAATAAATGAATGATAAAGTGCTGCCACTTTTTGGTTATAATCTTGTTATTGCTTAGAGCAATTTCTAATGCAAATGTGGAATGATGTAGAAGAGCAATTTTCTTTGATGGGCAATGCTGACTGCTGGAAATTGGACAGAAATGCAACTAGTCAGATGTAGAATCATAGAAAATTAGGGTTGGAAAGGACTTTAGGAGGTCATCTAGTTTAACCCCCTGCTCAAAGCAAGACCATCCCCAACTAGGTCACCCCAGCCAAAGCTTTGTCTATCTGGGTTTTGAAAACCCCCAAGGATGGAGCTTCTACCACCTCTCTGGGTAACCTGTTGCAGTGTTTTACTAGCCTCTTAGTGAGAAAATTCTTCCTAATATCTAACCCAAACTTCCCTTGCTGCAACTTGAGACTGTTGCTCCTTGTTCTGTCATCTGCCACCACTGAGAATAGCCTAGCTCCATCCTGTTTTGGACCCCACTTCACGTAGTTGAAGACTGCTATTAAGTTTCTTCTCAGTCTCCTCTTCTCTAGACTAAATAAGCCCAGTTCCCCCAGTCTTCCCTCATAAGTCATGTCCCCCAGCCTTCTCACCATTTTTGTTGGCCTCCACTGGACTCTCTCCAATTTGCCCAAATCCTTTTTGTACTGGGGCCCCAAAACTGAAGACAGTACTCCAGATGTGGCCTTACCAGTGCTGATGGAGCCAAGCTTTAACAAACCTCTGTAAACTCTGCCCAGATCAGAAGATAGATTTGTTCCCTGCAAAGTGTAATCGTTACACAAAAAGTCAAGTGAGCGAAAAGGTGGAAATGATGATAAAGGCCTAGTTTGGCACACAGCTAAAGAAACTAGAGCTGTTTTGAGTTGCAGGTTATTTTAGGATACGTGCAATTTCTTGTGAAAATTTGTAGTTAGAGAACTCAACACTGTACAGGTTTTATAAAAATGCATCTATTATGGCCTGATTTACTTCTTACCTACTTAAAAGTCTCACTGAGTTCATTGTGAATTTAGGTGGGCAAAAAATTCAGTACTAGGCTTAATGTACATAACAAAACATAATATCTTTTAAATCTGTTGTAAATATAGTTGATTTTACATGGTTAGCATTTCTGAAAATCTGGCTACTTATGTAAATAGGGATTTAAGAGCCTGACTTTATGCTCCCATATTTGAAAACTTTGGCTTTAGGACAAATTCCTGACCCTGATGGTGATTTACTATGTCCTATTCTAACTCTGTGCAGAGTTCATTGTAGCAGCTAGGACGCAATCCTGCTGACCCTAGAGAAGACCTTGGGCCACTTGGTCGATATCCCTATGGCGAAGTTTTATTGTAGAATGGGTGTGGTAATAGTGATCCATCGTTGTGTGCTGCTTGAAAACCCAGGGATAAAATGCTCTATAAGAGTGCTAAATGTTGTTAGGAGCTAACTAGGGCCAGAAACACTAGAATTCTCATCTTTCTTTTTAAAAAGGGAAGACACTTGGACAACTATCAATCTATTTTGTAGAGGAAAAATTGTATAATAGCCAGCATGGGCTTGTCACCTTTATTAATGAAGTAATAGAGTCGGTAGATAAAGAAAATGTGGTAGATTATAATATCACTGTAAAATAAAGTACAGCAAATTCCATGAGAGACTGAAGGCATATTATCTCAATAGTATGACATGGTGATGGGAAACAGCCAATTATAGTGAAAGTAATTTCATGGGGCCTCTTCAGAAAAACCTGTGGTAGAGGGAAATAACACTAAACCCCTTTTTGCAGGGGCTCCTTCACATTTCCTTCTCAAGAAAGCAGGGTTTATAAATCTGTACTGAGCTCCTTGGAGCAGTTTGGATGCAATTCTGCTGACCCTACTGAAGACTGCTGATGTCAATACATGGTAGCACAAAAGAGGAAATTCTGGCACCTCATTTGATGTAAACCAGTGATGTTCAACTTTCTGGCCCTGCAGACTAGATTTGTGATGCAAGGATAGCCCATGGGCTGGATTCTGTGCATAAAGTTGATCTGTGGGATGCATCCAATGTTCGGTGAGCACATGGGGTTGGTTTTTGGGTTCAATCTGGTGTACTGACCTGGCCCAAGCTATTGGGGACCATGTTATCCAGTCTGGCAATTAATTCTGCCAGAGATCCCCCAAAGCCAAATTTCTAGATCCGGGGCAAGCCCCATGTGCCGGATGAAAACACACCGTGAGTTGGATTCAGCCTGCAGACCAGAGGTTGAGAAGCAGCCCTGCAAACAATTCCCCAAGGCATGGAGGAAGTCAGGGTGTAGCCACATGGCTGTGTCTACACCCCCAGAATAGAGCAGCCACAGAACAGATGGCATTGTAGCATGCTGAGCTCCAGGAGGCAGTGGACTTTAAGAGGATACAATGGCACCTTGCCTGTTACTCAGTCTGCTGCTCTGCTAAATTCCCAATGCAGGGAAAACCTGATTGCCTCAACTACCCATTCTTAAATGACTGAAGACAGGGTGAGGGGGGGATAAAAGAACTATTTATATTAGATAGTGATAATGAAAAACAAGGGCCAGTATGTTAGTCAATAGGGGCTTTAACGAAATTGCATTAGCTGTTGTTAGAGTGAGTCAAATAGAGACTAGAGGATTTTATAGAAACTTTTCTGGATAAAATCATTGTAACATGAGCACGTTTTTTAAACCAAAAGGACATGCTTCCAAGACCGCTAAGCTCCTGCATTAAAAAAAAACAAACATATTTCAACACTTTTTTGCACAAAATGTTTCCCATTCTCAGGATAACTTTAAAAATATTGAAGCAGCATCACAGAAATTCATAACAGGCAGTGGGGAAAAATGGAGGGAGGGAAGGGCATTATTTCTTCAACAGGAGAGCTTGAGGAAATTACATGAATTGAAATTTGTTTTTCTTTCTTTTCCATGTGTGTGAATGAAGCTAGACTACTGCTAGTCAAGGTCCTTATGATTTCATGCTGTTTTTAATACATTGTACTTTAAACAGCCTAACATTGGGTCTTTTTAAAAAAAAGTCTTACTCATTTAACTAGTTCATATTTTTGCAGCATTTTGCAGCTGTAAACCATTACTGACAAACTAAGGAACTGTTCTTAATAACTATTTGGATAAATGGATCCAGAAAATTGCATATTGATGAAAAGAGTTTATGTTCTTTGCAATCAAATATTTTCTCACTGGCTTCATGCAAAAACTGCTTGGCCAAACAGATTTTTCCGAGGCGCTCTCAGTAATGAATCCAAGATTCTTTTGTTTCTGGTTCCTCTCCGAACACATCAGGAACGGGTAAAACATGATGGCATAGGTCTGTTGTCTCCTTTAACCCTCTGGGATTATTTTCTCTAAACATGATTGTTAGAAAATCAGCAGTTTTCTGCCATGGAAATAAAACAAGCCATTTTCCTTCCAAGCAAGAGTGAAAAATCTAAATGCTATGAAGCCCACTCACTCATGCTACATTAATTTTTAAAAGAATCAATTTTGTAATCTTTCAGTTATGGTATATTATAATGATGATAATCACAGGGAAATCAGGCTTTTCCATTGCTTGTAGCTGTGTCATCAGATGGCTTTTAGCTATGTTGGAGACACCAGACTAATAAACCAGGCACTATTTATTTATATTTTACTTTTACTTATTTAGAAATGTATTAAACATCAATTCCCTTAGCAACTGGTGATGTTGCAAAAAATTAAAAGCAAATAAGTTATACCTATTGCTACAAAAAGGACAGCTAAAAGCCACTACTGCAGGCAGTTTGTCTCCAACTGTCATAATTGAAAGGTATTAAAAAAAGGCCAAACAAACCACATGCAACTTGCATCATGCCCTGAAGGCTCACTGCCAACCTTGGGTTCTGTGGGACACTAGAGAACAAGTTTCTGGACCAGATGTCCTCTTTCGAAACCAAAACCTGAGAGTGAGGGTGTTCCAGCTCAACTCAAGTAAGAGGATTCCCGGCCATACTGATTTTAAGATTGGAAGTTATGCTTTCACTGGACATCCAGCAGATCTGGGAAAAAGAGAGGTACATCTCATTCAGGGCCTCAAGTATGCTTTACAGTAGTATAACCTGGAGGGGACAAGTCTTGGATAACCACTGGTTTAAACATTCACAACTACAGTAAAAGTTCTGTTAACCAGCATCTCACAAGCTGGCGTGCTCCACTAACCGGCATTCCAGCTTGTAAGATAAAGTGAAACTGGAAGTACCCACCGTGGCACTTCTGGTTTCTCCGAGCCCCCACGGCCTGAGGCAAAGCAGCCTGCACTGCAAAGCCCCCGTGGCCCGGGGGAATAACAGGCTGTGTGGGGCTGTGCGAGGCCCACCTCCCTGTCCCATGGGGCTCACAAGACCCGCGGGAGGGGTGGCAATCTGGCAGGAGGGGCAGAGGGAGAAGTGGCGGCCTGGGCCACTCAATTAACCAGCATATTTTGTTATCCAGTTTCCCCCATTCCTGGGGGATGCCGGATAACATAGCTTTTACTGTGTGTGTGTGTGTGTGTGTGTGTGTGTGTGTGTGTATATATATATATATATATATATATATATATATATATTAATCCACTGCAGCTCTGTGACACTGTGGGCACATGTACATGAGCCACTTTACTGCGCATTAACATAGTTTACTGTGCAGTAAGCATGCGCATCTACACACGCACACACTTACTGCGCAGTAAAAACCCCTAATCGCAAGTAAATTTGATACCTGCTAATGCAGGTAGCAAATTTGTGTGTGATTAGTTACTGCACAAATTTGCTCCCAGGTCAGCCCTGCAACTAGCGGGTCGGCCTGAGGCTAGCCCCAAGGCTCCGGACTGGGAGCCTCTCCTGCCCTAGGGCTGGACTGCCTCTATGGCAGCCCTTGCCCTCAGGCCTTTAAAACCCCAAGGACATTTTGAGCCCTGGGGGACACAAGCAGGGAGCCTGAGGCCACTTGAGGCCCCTATGTACTCCTGAGCAGGCTGCAGGCCACCTGCTTCAGCCTGCCTACAACCTGGCGCCAGTGCCTGGCACCGCAGTGCTGCGCGCCTACCAGGCCCATGCTGTCCAGGCCTGCAGGCTGCTGCAGGCTCCAGCCAGGCCTACTAGCCCTCAGGCCCAGCTGTAGGCATCTTCTGGCTGCCGGCACCAGCTCCACCTGCCTGCAGCTCACCTGCAGCAGCCTCCCGGAGTCTGCAGGTGCTGTGCAGCATTACCTCTGCCACGCAGCTGCCAGTCCCATGCCAGGTCCCTGTGCTGGGTGCTGTAGGAAGCTGCCTAAGCCCGGCAGCGCAGGGACAGCTGCGTAGGGGCCCAGAGCACCAGTGCAGGACCCATGATGGTGACTTTCTTGCCAATGCCCATGCCTGTGCCTACCCCCGGAGCCCCAATTGGTCACAGGAGGAGACTGGCGACCCTGTGGTACTATGGGGTGAGGCGGAGGTGCAGTGCCAGTTTGGGGGGGGGGGGGAGCGCTCCAATGCCCATGTCTGTGAGGGGCTGTCGGCCTGGATGCAGGAGTGTGGGAATAATCAGTTGGCATAGCAGTGCTACATAAAGGTCAAGGCCTTGCGGGCACAGTGGGTAGCCACCACTGACCACAGTGGTTGGGGAGTGCCTGTAAGTCCATGCCCTTTATGTGGCAACTGACAGACATCCTCATGCTCTAGGACCCAGGCTGCAGTTGTGCTGTCTACAGCAGCACAGGCAGCCTGCTGAAGCCCCCACCCTGAGCTGGCGCCCTCAGTGACATGTCACTGGGGGAAGGCTCCTCGGGCATCCAGAAGCCCCTCCTGCCAAGATCCCCAGATGCACCCTCCACCAGCAGCTCGGGGAGCCCAGGCCAGTGTCTGCCACACCAGCTTTACAGCCCAGCTCCCTCCATGAGGTGCAGCCAGCCATGTCACTGCCAGCCTCCAGCAGCCCCAGCTCCTTCCTGGAGGGGGCCCCTTGTCTGGTTGCCTACTTGCTGCATCCCACTGTCCAAGGGCACCACCTGGAGCTGCACAGCATTGCCAACAGCCATGACTGTGTGGAGCTACCAGCCATGCCAGCCCCAGCCATATAGTAAGGCCCACACAGGGATAAGGTGATTCCTACTCCAGTCCCTGACCCTGGCCTCATTCTCTGCCTGATCTGCCTGCGCTGCCCTGGCCCCAGGTTCCCCCCGTACAGCATGCAGTGAGGCAGGAGACAGTGCAAAACTTTATTAAGCACCTTGTGCCCATGCAGCTAAGTGAGCATGGGACCCTGATGCTGAGGCAGCTTGGGCTTGCTCCTCATGCTGTCATAGCTCAGGGTCCCATGTCTGATGCACAGGTGTGCCTGGGGCACCATAGCCATCATCATCAGCAGGGTATAGTGGGTCGGGCACCTCTTGGTCCATGCAAACAGCTCCTCATGTATAGCCTGGGGCATGTGTAGCAGGAGGATTTCTCAGGGGGTTGGGGCACAGCAGGGGGATTGTGCAACTGTGGCCCAGGGTGGGGCTGGCCCCACGGCACCTCCCCGAAGAAGACCCCTGCAGGGAGGGCAGTCAGCTTCTCATCCCAGTCATCCGGGAGCCCAATGCCCCCCCAAGCCTGGATGCTGGGAGCTGGACAGCAGCTGGCCTGCAGGAGGAGGAGGGGAAAAGTGGGATCTGGAACTGTGGCAGCAGGTGCTGCCAGGAGCCTGGGCTGTCCTGCCCTGAGAACAGGGCAGGGGAGGCAGGCTGTCTGCAGCCTGCACCCAATGGCCCACCGACCCTGGGGGAGCATGTGGGGATCAGTGACTTGGCCAGCTGCTGCCTGGGTCTGGGTTTGCCCACCTGATTTACCATGGTACCTAGGCACCTGTGCATGCCTGACCCCTGAACTGAGGCTGGGTAGTGCAGAGACCCTAAAGCCCAGTGATCTTCAGCAACTCAATAAAATTAATGCTTTTATCAGTTGCACAGTGCAGCTGCAGGGCAGGTGGCAGTCAGCATGGCAGCCAGCAGGACCCCGGGGTGCTGGTCATTGCTACCATATGGAGCAGCCATAGCACAAGGAGGCAGAGGCAGTGAGGAGAGCACTGCCGTGTGCTGTCCCTGCACTGGGCATGCTGCTCCTAGCCAGGGTGGCCAGCAAGTGGGGCTCCCTTTTGAAGACTGTCATTTGGTGCAGGGGAGGGGTGGTGCCAGGCTCCAGGGTCTGATGCTGATGCATAGGACTTGACCCAATGCATGGACTGGTCCCATGCCACTCGTCTGGCCCATGGGGCCAAAAGCTAGAGCACCACTGATGAAAACAGAATAAAACCAGCATAGCTAAAACAGTACTATGGTTTTGTTTAACAACAAATATCTGCAAAATCAGATGATGTCTGATCAAACTTTAAGTTCCCTGCTGCTTTAATTCATGCTACAGAAATCCATTAATAAATATTCATACACAATTCCCACCTCCCACCAGAACATTTTTTGAACAATGGAACTAATAGAAGTAGTGATTGCAAATCTCTAACTCTAGATTCATTCTTCCAGATCTGCTCTCTCTGACCAGCTCATGTAAAACACCGGAAGGAATCCAGTCCTCTGATTTAAGTGAGCTTGGATATTGTGCAGAGCCATATTCCACTGCCCTGTGATGTTCCACATCAGCTACCATCCTGCTCAGTGAGCCAATATTAGGGTGACTATATGGGACAATGTGAAATCTAGAATGATGTCTGCTCCCCCTACTCCCTCCTCAGTGCTGCAGGGAGTCAATGGCCCATTATTGACCCATTGTTTTTTACTTTACAGGTGTTAGCAATCATCTGTGAAGTAACAATCAGTGTTAATAGGACTTCCTATTTCACATCTCCTGTTTCTCTGCCTCTTTGATCTACACCCCACGCCCAGGATGCTCATTTTAATTTTCACCGGCTGGCTGGGGCCAGTCTCCAAAATCTGGGACTGTCTTGGTCAATCTGGGACATATGGAGAAAAAGTGTGTTCAAGACAGTACGTGAACAAATATTCTTTCTTTCACAGTGGAGGATAGCAAGTTGATGATAAGAAAGACAATAGATCAGCGTAAAAAACAAGTAATGAGGAAGGAAACTGGAGCTAAAAAAAAGGTAGAAAACTGTCAATAAAACGAAGAAAAATTACAAACCAAACAGGAACAATGGGCCCAGGATAGATAGCATGATTAGTTGACTCATTATACTGTGATGAGTCAATTAATCCAACAGTAAGAGACAGAAGGAGCAAAGGAAAGAGGAAGAGGACTGGAAAATCTGGAAGGGTTGCTTAAGGGTGGCCCATTGGCTTCTTGGACAGCATATGCCTCAGGTAGGTATTGAGTCCTCAAGGCATTGAAAAAACCGCAGGCTCGTAGACAGGGTAACTGGGTATTGCACAAACACAACAAGGGCCTACAATCTTGCATGGTTTGACTTCCAAACCTTTCCCTGGCATAAGGTTTACTAGAACAGAAAAGGGAAAAAACCATCTCTATCAGCATGAAAGGCTGTTTGAGACTAAAGAATCCAAGCTACCAAGGGGAACATCCCAGGGGTGGTGCTTGTAAACATCCCAAACTGTCTTTTCACTTCACAATCCTCTGTCTCCAGTTCCTTTCCAACTTGAAGATCTCCGTTTCTTATCTTGTGTTTTTCCTGTTGGTTCAGGGTAGAGAAGGTGATGTGGAAGGAAGCTGGTGGTCCATTCTCCCCTATTCATTCTCTCTTGGCCCCAGGGATAGAGAAGGTCCTCTGGATCTGTAGAGGCAACTTCTTTGGAGATCTCTACCAGGGAAAGGGCTGCCTGATGTGGCTGTTGATGCCTTCTCCCTAATTCTAAAAGGTACTTTGGGTTTGTATCACATGCACTGGGGAATGGGATTAGAGCTGGAGAAAGAATGAAAGATGATCTATAAGATGTCAAAGAAGTAAATAAAGGAGATAACCAAGCCAGTGACTTCTCAAAAGGCAGAAAATTAGCCTGAGCTAATTAAATGCCACAGTGCTATGCTGAAGACATTTTCTTTTGATACCAGCAGGGAAAAATGTGTAATACAATCACTACAGTTATATTTATAAAAGCAGGCTCAAAGAGGCTTCACTAATGCATACACATTCTACCTTAGGAGTGGGACTGATTAAATCAGGGGCAGGCAATTATTTTGGGAGGAAGGCTGCTTAACAAGATTTGAGAGCTGTCGAGGGCCATATAGGTAGCCCTGCCCCTTGACAGTTGCCCTGCCCCCTGCTTGCCACATTGGGACCAGAAGTTCTGTCCCCTAACCCTTGACCTTTTTCACCAGAAGTCCCTCCCTCACCCACTAATACTCCTTTTGGGAGGGGGGGAGGTTGCCATCTTAGAACCAGAAAAAACCCCCAAATCTTAAACTAGAAGTCAAACACCTACTATAATATATTTTAATTTTATTCTAAAAAATATTCGTAATTCATAGATGTTAGGGTCGGAGGGACCTCAATAGATCATCGAGTCTGACCCCTCGTCATGACTTGTGATTGTGTACTGTATATAGAAGGAATTGCATAATAACTCAAAATAAAGTGTCACTCTTTTATAGCGTGTGTGGTAGGATATGGAAGTGTGTTGGGGAGTAGTGAGAGGGTGTGGTTGTGTAGGGAGGCATAGGGTATGTTGGGGTGTATGTGTATGTCGATGAGGTTGTGGGGGCAGGTTGTGGGTGCGTGGGGTGTGAAGGAGGGTAGGGGCTGTAGGGACCCCCCTCATACACTCCCCACATTGTGCAGCCCCCACTGCCTGGCAACAGCAGCAGGCAGGAGGGTCATGGCTCTTTTGTCCAGCACAGGCACAGCTCTGGATAATGCTGTACAAGGGGAGGGAGTGGAGCCTGCCCTATCACTGGGGCTCCATGTCCCACACCCACAGCTCCAGCACTCACAGCAGGGGAAGCCCCACACTGGAGCCTGTTGCGTAGGTCCCCGCACTCGCTGGGAATGGAGAGGGCCCCATCCCCTGCTTCCCTGCGGTGTTCAGCACAGGGCTTCCCCACTGTGAGTGTGGCACTGCAGGTGTGGCACAGAGCCCCTGAGGAAGAGGCAGCCAGCACTGCATTGGAGGCAAGGAGTGCACCCCTGCACAGCCTGCTTGGCCGCTTCTATTGCAGGGGCTCTGTGCTATGTGCCTGCAGATCCCATACTCACAGTGGGGAAGCCCCACCTTGGACTCCATGGGGAAGCAGGGGTGGGGCTCCCTCCACTCCCAGCAGAGTGTGGGGCCTTGCGCAGCACAGAGTGGGAGAAGCAGCAGGCTCCAGTGTGCGGCTTCCTCTGCTGCAAGTGCTGCAGCTGCAGGCATGCAGCATGGAGCCCCAGTGATAAGGCAGGCTCTGCTCCCCCCGCACAGTGCTGGCCAGAGTCACACCCCACTAGGTGCCTGCGCTGGGCATGAGCACCCTTATCTCCCCATCTGCTGCTGCAGCTGGGGCTGCATGCCATAGGGGGAGCATGTGAGGGGTCCCTACACCCCTCCACTCTTACACCCACACCCTTACCAGCTGAGCTCCGTGCCCATGCTGCCCCTCTGGGTGCAGGCTCCATGCTGCACTCCTGCTTCTGCCCAGCTGCAACTCCACCCCCTTCCACCAGCCCCACTAATTCCCTACCTGCTGACCTGAGTGAACAGGTTCTGGCTGCAGCAGGAGCACCATCCAGAAGCTGCTGGCTGGGCAGAACCCTTCTGCCCACGAGGGTGGGAGTGAGGCCCAAAAGGTTATGTTGGGTTATATACGTAGGCACCTCACTCCCACCCTCATGGACGGAAGGGCTGGGTAGGATGCAATTTGGGTGGGGGCACTGCAGGCTTAATAAAAGTGTCTGGTGTGCAGGATCTGACCCATGGGCCATATTTTGCCTACTCCTGGATTAAATGCTGCCACTCCCATCTCTAATTTATTCTGGAGTCACCAGTTATTGCTCCATAATTAAGAATGAGTGTTAATCTTTACATTTAACACAAATTTTTAACTACTTGCTTATCCATGAAAATACAGCAGGAAAACCTGTGTCTATAAAAACAAGTATTAAGCTAATTTATGACAATATACTTTAATGCCTTAATTCAATAACCAATGGATACTGGAAGGTTTTACTACTAGACAGGGTTAAAGGAGCTTAGACATAGGGGTGTGCGAAGCAGGCCCTATTTGATTCGGATTTGGCCCAAATCAGGGACAGTGATTTGATTCGTTGATTTGGATCACTGTCCCTGATTTGATTTGACTGAAGCTGAATCTGAAGATTCAATGCCGATTCGGAGAATCAGCGATTCAGACATAGACACAGCTTTCAAAGTTTTTTCTACATATCTTGAGGTAGCACGCACGGCTTGTGATTGCTGCGATACTAGAGAGTGCATGGAGTGTCCCACAGAAGGGGTGGGGGGGGGCCTCCATGTGTTCAGCGATGAATCTGGAAGTGGACCAGAAGTACTTCCTGTCCACTTCTGGGTCTGCTGGGGAGCACACTGGGGCCCCCCCCTGCACCTCCCCAGCTCAGTGATCAGCTGTGGGGGGACCCAGGGTGCCCCCCCAGACCCAGAAGGCACCAGTTGCCAAGCCAGGGGGGCTCAAGGGGCTCCCCCATGCGCTATCTGGCAGACCCGGAAGTGAACCACAAGTGCTTCTGGTCCACTTCTGGGTCTGGTGCTCATCATGCCGGGGAGCCCCCCCGTGCTTCTGTGGAACACTCTAGTCGACCCAGCATCACAGCACTCACAAGCTCCCGCTACCTAGAGGTATGTAGAAAAAACATTTAAAGCTGTCTCTACGTCCAAATCTCTGAATCTTTCCGAATCTCTCCGAATCGATTTGGAGGGTTCCAATTCAACTCAGAGAAATTAAACGGTCCTCTGATTTGATCTGGATTTGGAGATTCAGCCACCAAATTGAATCAGGGACTGAAGCTTCGCACAGCTCTACTTAGACACACTGACTGCATTTTCATACCTTGAGACATTTAGGTTTCTTTTTAGTTTGACCCTAACTTCAATACTGGAGATACTTAAGTATTCCCATGATACATTTTACCCTAAAGTACTAACATGCATTTTGGCCATAATTCTATCCTGACATAGTTTTGTCTGAAATATGACCCTTTAAAATAAAATACTTTAAAGAAAATGAAAAACTTGCTTACAAATATGTTCCTAAATTTTAAGTCTGTACACAAAATACAAAAATCTTGAACAATAAGTAGATTGTACCAGTGCTCAAAGTCATTCCACTTTTCCAAAGGGATGCATGGAAGAATTTAATTCAATTCATTTTTCACTTGCCTAAAATTGAAGAGGCCATGTTCTCTGTCAGCTAATACAATGTTGGGCTACTTCTCTTTCTTCCAGAACATCAGTGGTGATCTACAGGCTTAAAAAATAACTTGAATTTACTTTGTTCACTGATTGGTTCAGTACAATTATGCTGTAGGATTCTACTCCTTTATTCAGAACTTCATTTCAATGTAATTTCAAGGACCCTTAATAAATTAACCTTCATGAAGATTACACATTTCCAGTTCATTTAATAGAAAAGAATCAGTTACAGTTGATTATAAAATGGTCACATTTCTGAATACATAAAGAATGAACGTGAACTTCACTAATACATACAAATCCACTATTTTGTGCAAAACACCATCTCTTTACAAGAAGTGCAATAATGTTAAATTTAATTAGATATAATCTTCACTGTTTTCATTAGCTATTAACATTATGTAAAGATAAACTTAAGCATAATGAGTCCTTTCATTACCCCATAATTGTTATTTTAATGATTACATTATGAGCAATATAATACTGTACATATTTCCACTTTTCACATTAGTGGGCAATTATTTATAAAGACTTCTATTATAATCCACCCACAGAGACCAAATTATTAATGCCTCCATTTTACTATAATGATGGCCATGGTTGTGAAATCAATATGATGGCCTCGGGGAGAACTGCAAAGTAACACTGAAGAAACTGTATGTGTAATGGGTCAAACTAAGTCCCAGTGTAGGCAAGCAGGAACTACTCAAATGAAATCTCTAGCAGTTCTTCTATTACCATTACACTGCATTTGACCCATACAAGCCAAGCCTGTTGAAATTTCCATAAATTAAAGAGAATAAATTAAAGACATGGTCATGACTTGGAAACAGACCTAGACTGAACTTCTCTAAATGCTAAAAATCTCTGGAACAAAGGAAATTAACATGATAATATTAAGTCTACTCCCTATATTAATATTTAGTACAAATAATAGTAACTAAAAAATCTGTAGCATATGGATATATGGTAATCTCTAACTCTTGCAATATCCCCTGTAGCATGCTCTTTGTGTTTTGGATAGTGTTCTTTGTAGTTATGGGTGAGCATCTGAGGTACTGATTTTGAGGATTCCTTCAGTTAACAATTGTCCGTGAGCTCAGGGAATTAAACCCAATAACTCAGAAGCCCCCTTCTGTCCTGTTTCTATTTGACCTCTTTGTGCACATAATTGACTGACTATAAAATAAAGCCTCACCTCAAGTAATGCTTTCTATCATCTTTGTTGGCATAGACACGCTGCTCCATTTTGGCAGATGATGACCTGGCTTCATTTATTCACACCTTTGCCACTTTGTCTAGGCTACGGTAATACAATATACCTGTAGGAATGATGGATGGTATGTGGGGTACCTTGAGAAATAGGAACTTCAGACCATCTTGTGAAAACTTTGAAAACAACGAATAAAGAGATAGGGCATGTATCTTTAACATTTACATTTCCTCTTTTTTATTGCTAAGATATTTATAATAAAAAATAAGCTCTTAGGAATTCATCTGCTCTTGCTATTTGTCCTTATCCTGAAGTGGCATCATGGGAATTTCTATACCATTCCACAACATTTTGCATCAAGTACCATTTATATTTCAGTAAATTATTTAGAGAAGTTTATTGAACAGGCAGATTATGTCTTTTTAAAACCTATATATAAATATAATAGATGCCTTAACATAATCCACAAGAATCAGGGCAAGATAATCACCATCACTTTCCAAAGTAAAAATGTGGGCTTTTAGGATCTTTCCCCTCAATTGTAGCTGTGTATTTTAATGCATGCTAATCCACTGGGTAGGGTTGTTCAGGTATATAAAAGTTGTGTGTAGACTCGGTGCGGAGCGTGAATTATTCTTAATGGTACTATAAACGAGAACTGTTTTGGAAATGTTAAAAATGAAATGGCTGAATCATTACACATATGACCCAAAGATATTTCATATTAATGCAGTTACCCAGGCCAACTTATGTGCTGATCAATAACTGAGACAGTAAATGAACAGTTTCTCAACATTTTTGAAGATCTATAATTGGTCCCCATGGAAGTCGTTACATTTTTCCAAACTGGTACAGCTTTCATTGTCTGCTGAAGACATGAAATCTTGTGTAAGTTTATGCATGATATTTCTTGTATATGGTATCCTTTAGTTCACAGAACCATAGAAGCATAGAAATGTAGGGCTGGAAAGGACCTCCAGAGGTCGTCTAATCCAACCGTCTGCCTGAGCCAGGATCATCCCTATCCAAACCATGCTACACAAATCCATTGTATAACCTATTAGCAAAACTATGTAGTCAACCCTGACACAAACACAAGCCATAACACCCTAACCTGCCACAGGTAAAGCAGGGAGTCCCTGGTAGCCGACAACCTGCTACTGCTAAGGTTCTGTAACTTAAATAATTAGAGTGCTGCTGAAAGAAATATGGTTGCAGCCAATGGATTTTTTACTAAATTCAGTGGGTATTATACCCCAGCATCAAGATGAGAAGTAGAGTTGCATATCCCTGAAAATATAAAGAGCATAAACCTAATTTTGCAGATGGACCAGCATAGTTTCAGTAATCTGAAATTGTATCATACACTTTTTATATGAAATAGATTTTTAATCCATGACAAACAGATACAGAGAGATCTTTCTGCATCTATTATAATAAAATATACAGTGGATATGCTTGGCAGAAATTCCATAATTAGGACTGTCTTCAAAATGGGCTTATGAAGGGATATGAATTCCTATTTCTCTCTGGCAGTAGGTGGCTAATCAGTGTGGAGTCTGATAGAAGGTTACTTTGTAAATCCCTTACATATTATATGCAGTTTTGGTTTAGTTTCTGTTAATACATTTTAAATAGAAATTTCTGAACTGGCATGATGGTTAAATTCCTTTCTTGGTAGTCCTGCCTTTCACTGCTGAACAGTCTTTCTTCTCACACATTGTCTGTTGCATTCGAGACTTGGTAGGGGATTTATTCTGTGTAGATCTGGCACAACAAATACTTAAAAAAAATGTTGGATTTAGGGTTATGTTTAGCCCTTGTTGAACATTATTCCTGAAAGTCTGTGTTCTGGATATGCAAGTCAGATTCGTTACTGGAAAGCCAGATGCAAAGACAGACTTTTCTACCTTTTATATGTCTGTCAAATTTTATTCTAAACCTAAATGGTACTGTTGTACAATAATTTCTAACTAGGTATCAGGTACCTTGACCACAGTAAGTTATCTGAGTCATAGTTACATAGAGCTCAGCAGCCATTAAGAAGACCCCAGTAACTCACAGCTATCACTTAAAAGGATCTGCAAACCAGTGTTTAATATAGTGGATAATGCCCATAACTATTGTACAGTTGTGCAGGTCTAACAGCTGGCTGGCAATGTTTTAAGACAGTTAACTTTGCTGCCAAGTGAAATGTACATTTATAAATGTCTGAATTTCTTGAGTTTCCGACAACTCCCATAGAAACACTTAATGTCTCGTTGGAGTAAGTCCACTAAATTAATTTCAACATTCTACATAAACTGTGTCTATACAAGTAATTTTCCTTCCAAATTTCCTACCATTATAACCAGCCACTGGTCCCTCAGCCATAGTAATAGTGGAAACACCCACTGTACATTTTAGTACTGGAGTTGCTTTTTAATCTTTTGTGTTGTATGTAATCCACTTCAGAGTAGATTATATGTAAATTATATGTAGATAAATGCAGACAGAACCTTGTCTACTACCAGAGTTCTGTTACCAGCAAAAGTGAACTTACGGTATTAGTAACGGAAAGGTGCATGAAGAGGCACATGTATCTAGGCACATGCACTAGTGAATATACATATAAGGCTTTAACATCTGGCTTGTCAAAAACCAGAGAGGAACCAGAAAAATAGATTAAATGGTGCTTAAAAACAATTTGCTCTCCAGAGATCAACAGATGTGGGATAACACAAAGTAAAAAGGGAAACTGCACAGTGGAGCATAAGGTATCCTGATGAAGGGTTTTTGAACCCGAAAGCTTGCTTAATAACTATTCTCCAACCATTTGGGTTGGTCTAATAAAAGATATCAAATTCACCCAAGGAACCTTGTCTGCCTATATCCTTAGACCAACATGGCTACAACCTAAACCCCTATACCGATTATATACATTCTTGGCTTATACTATAAAGCACAAAGAAATAATTTTATGGCTAAAGTCAGTAACAGTCATAAAAACAAGTTTACACACATGCACACCCCTCCCCCATTCCTAGTTTGATCAAAACACATTAGCTATTATTCATCAATTTTTGTTTAAAAAGTTGTCTTACACGTAATTAGTATAATGCAAAGAGAGCTGTTTCTTAACTCAATTGCCAGTGCTTTGTGCAGTATTTGCTAGCAAGTTAATAACAAATGGGCTCCTTCTATTGAGTCCTATCCACCTAATAGAGAAAAATGTCCATCCTAATTAGGAGAATCTTAATAAAGAAACATAAATGCAGTTAGTAATGGGCTACAGAGAATAAATCTAGGATGCTGTGAAACAATTGGTGTGTTATCAGGTAATGGTAATCCAGAAAGTGTAAAACCCCAGAGCAGTTGTTACCAGGCCTATGATTGACCACAAACAGTGATACAGGTTGAGCTTTAAGTGTTTTATAATGAAAAATCTATTTATTTCATTAAGCTTTCATGCTTTATACCCTTGTTTTTTCAGGTAATAAAGGAGTCTTAACTGCCAATGGAACTATTAGTCACTATGAATTAAGATGGACAAAACCGTTAAACTTTTTTGAAGGAGTTACTCCATAAAAAGAAAAAATGGAGGTGACAAAGTATGACCTGGGCAAGGCCCTGGATCAAGTACCTAAAAAAACTGTGTTAAGGAAATATATATAGAGATTTGATATGATGCTCACTGAAGTGAATGGCAAAGCTCCCACCAACTTTAACGGTAGAGGATCAAGGCCTAGGTCCAGGGGATATGAATATATTAGAATATAGTTCTGTCATTTAAAAACTCTCTTAATATAGTCACAATAGAATGGAAGGATAACTCAACTGTTGTTCTTCCTTTTCTAATAAAAATATGCACTTCAGTATCCAAGAGTCTCACACTTAGAACAAGGTTTCCAATGACAGTATTCAGAACACCGTATTAAAAAATAGCTTTCTGTGAATTTGTACAAGACTGAGCTAACATTTGCTATTTCTAGGAGTATCCTTGACAATAAAACAAATACATATGTGTAAAACAACTACAATAGTGGCATAAACGCACCTAGGCTTTTGAAATATTTTATTCAAATCAACTGCCAGGGAAATCACTTAAATCACCTTTTTGGCAGGTGTGCCACAAATTAGCCTTGTGCCTTCACCAAATGCCACTCTGGTCCCATTCCCCTACCTAATCTGCTGCTCTGCTTCCTGTTCTCTGCCCTACCTGCTGCTGTGTTGCCAGCCCCTTCCCCAATCGGCTGTGTGCCATATACAGAGGTTACCTGTGTCATAAATTGGCCAGCCCTGGTTTAAAGCGCTGACATTTGCACACTGGCACCTTTAATCCTGTGCTTCATATGGCAGTATTACCAAACACTGGCAGCTGCAGCTATCTGAGTCTCAAAGAATGTAATTTTGTTTCTTCATTTCAGTGACATCTTCACTAGACTATAAGGCTTTGTACCGATTAGTCAGACACAAGGAAAACTACATATTAGTTGAGGTGAAGCTATGATGACTGTAGTTGTCTAACAGTGTCAATCTGCACTTTAAATTAATATAATTTGTGAGTGCCAGACGACAGAGTTATAATAAAAAGCTCATATATTGCCAAGGTAATAAATAATTAGTGAGCATAACTGAATGAAATAGCAGGTTGAGCAGACACCCAAATTTTGAATCTAGACTCAGAAGTCAGTGAGCAGAATGATCCATTTCTCTGCCTTGAATGATAAAACAGCTCTCTCACAACCTAATATGCAGCACCATCTGGCACAAACACAGAGGAGACAGAACTTCTGGAAGTGAAACACAAAAGCAATTTAATTTGCTTTAGGAGTGTCCAAAATATTAAAAGAATCCTTCAGAATATGCAGCAGACTTTTTTTTTTTTTTTTGCATTCCCTTCCTAAAGATGTGGACCTGTGTCTTGTAGAAACATTTATATAGCTGGTTATGTCAGTAGAGTATCACTGAACTGATTTTGTTTATGTGTGAGTATGCTATACAGGTAAGTCACTTTCAGAAACAAATGTTAAAATGAATACCGAGGTATGCCTTATTTTACCAGTCTGAATACACAACAGGACAGATCTGCTTTAGTCTCAGTGAGAAACATAAAATAAGAGAGAACTATCAGGAGTCTGGACTACATTTTATATCACAGCTCCACTTTATATGCAGTTATTAACATTGGCACATGAATGGAAATATTAAACTATGCTTAGCTGAGGTTTATTTTTTGAAAAAAAGGTAATAATAGTGACCAATATCACTACGTGTGAATCACTGATTGTGAAGTGGTTCCATTTCATGAGCCCTTATCTTTCATGTAATTGAAAAGGAAAGCTCCTGTAGTATTGTTAGCTTTGAAAAAGGACTGTGAAATGGTTCTTGCTAAAAACATTATGCAGAATGTACCGTGCAAAATTATTAATCTGTGATGTTTGCCATACATATAGAAATGGGGTTTGCAAGCTGGTTCAAATTAGTCTGGCTTAGCCAGTATCACCACATCTCAGTATTCATTTTATTATTGCTTTCTGAAAGTGACTTTTAATGTAGACTGTTTTCTAAATGATCCTTAAAAGACACTCCCTTCCTCCTCATCACCTTCACCTAAAGGCAATCATGTCTAGTAATATTGATCTATTTGCTGCTAGTTTTCATTAATTTTACCCTCCCTAAGGGTGGTTCAGCTTTGGCACCAGCTAATTAAAACCTATTTGGGGCTTCTCAGAACACTTTATAAAACTAGAATTAGCTCTGCTACTTTAGTAGAGACTACATGTTTCTCCATTATTGCCAATTAAATAATGTTTCCATTACATATCCAAAGTAAAGGGAAAGTACATAACTCCTCACCTGGATTCAGGTAAACAAAAAAATATAATAGTTTTTACCTGGTGCTTCTTGAAATGTACTTTAAATCCTTCCACTTGACTACACACATTAAATAGAGAAGTAGTAGTGAAGTACTGGGAAATGCTGACATCTTAGGAGTATCCTCTAGGGTAGTATTAAGTAAAATGCATTAATGCAGAAGTGTAAATAGCTGCCAATGTATATTATTATACACAACAATTATTAAAAAATGTGTGAGTATGCAAAGCATTAATGGAGTACTTAAGAACTCCATTAATAAAGATCTGTAGAAAGACCAGGATTCCCCAACAGTCTAGATTCAGGTGCATCCCCCTGATGCTGACAGTCTGTATTTTGTCCCTCTGTAGAATAAAAATTGGTTTGTTTTAAACTGAATACTTCTATTAGCCAATAACAAGTACATTATGAATGGCCAACCTATGGACTTGATGCTCTACTTCACTGAAATAAATGGCAGAGCTCCATGGACCTCAGTGGGGCAGGATCCAAGCCTATTTGCATTATAGGAGTGACTACAGCACATGCTTTTTGGCTACTTTTCATAACACATACCACAGAATTTGAGCACCATTATGATGAGACTATTTAAAGTCCCATTAATTGCCTAAAGAGATGTTACATCAAAGACCTGAAAGAAAAAGCTCATTAAAGCCTTGGAAGACAAAAAAATCCATTGTAATCTTATTATGCACTGGTAGTGTTCACTGTTTGTGAGGATAGGTTTGTAGTATTAAGACGAAAATAATTCAAGTTTACAACTCACACTGCATATTTTTAAATGCGAGTGGAACTTGGTTTCTTTCCAAATTTTTTCTTGGGGGCACAGTAAAACAGAGCACTGTTCAAGTAACAATTGGAAGCATGTTTCTCCTAGGAAATGAAGGAATATTTGACTGAGATACCTGAAAAGGTTTGTGTCAACATCATAATATTCTGGTGTGATGCAGGATGCTATTTTCCTCACTCAGAGAGCTCTGTTACTCTTTACTGCTTCAGCAAGCAGCATAGATCCCAAATAGCCTTCACGGTCCCAACCAGACCACTGAATGGAAGCAGTTTGATGGTGTCACAAATTGAAGACGTATGTGAGGGTTCCCAAACTATGGTCCGTAGCCTAGTAGCCATTGGTGGAATGTTCTCTTCTAGTACAGATATAGTGCTGGCTATTGACATGGTATTTGCTTTCCCTATTTTCAGCCCCGTTAAATGAAGTTAAAGATACATTTCTTATGTTGCACAGAAAAGCAATACCAGGGCATAACCTCTGCAAGGCTGAAAGGACAAATTTGAAGCCAAATGTGTGCTTCAGGTAAACCTGATCTTATGTGTCGAAGTAGTTATATTTTAAATTGGTGAAGATGCAAAGATTTCTTCACAACTTAGACACCAGAAGGTAGCACCTGATGTGGTAGAGGCAGGACGAAGGAAGGGCTAAAGAAGCTTCTCTCATGGAGAAGCCCATTCTCTTTCTGAGTAGATTGTAGCAGAGCTTGTGGCTCCAGTCTTCCCCTGACCTGCTTCTCTACAGGGAAACCTGGACCATACAAGGGATGGGCAATGACCTTCTGTAAGCCACTGGTGACTAGGACTGGTTGGAAATTCTCTGACAAAACAGAAGTTTCATTGAAAATTTAGGTTTATTGAGCCAAAATGTTTTGCTCCAAAATATCTCATGTTCAGTTAACTGAATTCAAGGCATGGTTCTCAGGGTGTCCCTGTCTGCATTCTTGGCTGCTCTGCCCCACAGCTGGGGATGCTGAAGGAGTGGGGTCCCACGTCCTCCATATGCATCTAATTGGTCTACGGAGACCCTAGAGGCCAGTAATCTTCAGCAACTCAATAAAAGTGATGCTTTTATCAGTTGCACAGTGCAAATGCAGGGTTGGGAATTAAAAAAAAATTGGTTTTGATCTGATTCAAACAAAACTCAAAATTTCCAAACTATATTTCCTGGAACTAGTAAACCCTGGTTTTGGATTCTAATGTCAAGTGTATGTTTGTGCTTGTACCTAGAGGATACAAATCATTACAGTGCTCAGCTTCAAACTGTAGCAGTTCTTACTTTTAGGTCTGTCGATCCCTGGAGCTTTTATTAAGATGGGGATACTGTCACCACCCATATGGTATACTCTCTGAGGAGCATGCCCATACATACAGTTCTCCAGGAAAGCAGGAGACGTAATTTAGTAATTCGATAACTCAGCCATTGGTAAGATTCCTCATTATCCATTTTTACTGAGACATTTCCACTTTGTTCGCTATGCAGAGATCTGATAATCATTTATGTTTGAGGTAAAACTACAACAGAGATTGGTAAAGAGATAAATATAAGATACCAAGTTTCCCAAGGTTGTGTGTTAGGAAGAATATTGTGTAGGTTTTTTCTTTTCAAATAAAATGTCAATTTAATCAATAGTAAACTGAGCTGAAAACACCACACAGCTCTGAAAATGCTTCAGGAAGACATCCAATATTTTTGGGATTCAGGCCAACAAAAATGGAAAGAACAGAAGGTAGCGTAGGTGGGGTAAATGGGGCCTGGCTGCTGCCTCATCAAGTGCTCATAACAGTCAAAAACATATAACAACCTGTTAGAAACATATTGGGGGGTTCATTTAATAACTGGCATGCAGCAACACCTTCTCTCATTTATATTTTGTCATTAACATTGTAGTAACTCTTCAAAGGCAAAACTTACCGGTCTTTTCCTGTCTCCTCCTTAAATACAGCATCACAGTAACTCATGCGCTTTTCTGTTGTCACATAGATTTTGGCACTGGGGTAGCTGTCAACAGTTTTCTTCAGCATGTTGTACACAATGCCATTGCCATCTTTTCTCATGTTCCGAAAAGGCCCCCAGATGACATAGATTGTGCTGTTGGCTTCCCTAAAAAAGTAGTCCGGATTCTTGAGCAACAGGGGCACACTGGTGTGAGAGACCACTCTTATTGTTGTCCTCTTCCCAACATCCTCCTCGTAGCCCTTGGTGGGAGCATTGTTCATTCTCCATATACAGGAGGACTGGTCAATCTCAATTCCCACTTTCTGGGCAGCCATCTGACCCGAGTTTGAAACAATGGCACAAAGGCCACAGTCCAATTGTAGAGGCTGAAAGAGAGAGAACATAATATATGGTATGTCTTCACTCTTAGAAACTGAAGATTGAACATTTACTTTAAAAAAGGCACAATCCAATCAACTGGCTGCAAGATGCTCTCAAAATGCTTCAGTTCCCATGCATAAGAGCAGGTGGTGACGTATACTGTGGCAAAGCACCGAGTAAGATTTTCTACCAAAATAATCACCATGTGCTAATCATTTGCTTTATGTTCTCCACATTGCAATATTATATGTATTTATGAGTTAGTGGTATAGCCATTTTAAGCTGTCTGCAGCCATGCACTTGTGCTTGATCACAGCTATAAATTTCTTTCTGTGCCCAGATTGGGCAAAAATTGTCATTTTGCCTGCACCCTCTCTCTTATGTTCTTCCATGGTAAATAAGTGTCCTCTGAAGAGAACCTATAAACGTTTTGTCTCCAGGAAAAAAAAGTTGTGTGCTCTAAGCTGGTTTTATAAAGGTTTTGACACAATATCTTCATAGGATTAGATTACAGCAGAATATCTGTAAGAGAGAGTCTACATATCTGATTATTATTACAAATTAAACATCCATTCATCCAGACATGTTAATGAAGTATTCAGTCAGTGCACAATTACATTTCCATCAATAATTTTCTGGGTTTTAAATTTATTACTGACAACAATCTGTTAAGATAAACAGAACATCCAACTAACTCATATATATATGAGTTATATATATAGGTTAGTTGGATATTCTGTTTCTTTACATATCTATGTAAAGACTGGTGGCCCATGGACTAGAACAGGGGCAGGCAATTATTTTGGGCGGAGGGCTGCTTACCCAGTTTCAGCAGGCTGTTGAGGGCTGCATGGGTACCCCTGCCCCTTGACAGGCACCCTGGACCCTGGTCACCATCTTGGGACCAATGTCCCAATGTCTTTGATCCCAAGACATTGGGACATTGGTCCCATGTCCCAGGGCCAGCACCAGTGGGGCCCAAAGCAGGGCACATGCTGGCAGGGGTCCATGGAGCCAGGCTGGGCTGCACCAGCAGGGAGAGGGGGGAGCTGGCCCGGCTCCATAGAGCCCCTGCCAGCTGGGACCCGGCGCTCCTGCCACCCTGCTCTGGGCCCTGCTGGCACTGACCCTGGGACACCAGTGTGGGTCCCGTGCTCCCGCTGACTTCCTGCCCACTCACTTCCAGTGCCCCCCAGCCCTGCAGTACAGGTGGGGGGCAGCGCACAGCCCTGACCCCTGCTCGCCAGCAGGGAAGAAGCTGGTGCTGAGCATGGGGAAAAGCGGCCCCTTGCCCGCCCCACAGCCAGCACTCCCTCCTGCAGTCACTTGCAGCCCACATGGAGCTGTCCTGAGCTGGCACAGGCAGCCCCATGTGGGCTGCAAGCAGCTACAGCGCGGGGCACCGGCCATGGGGTGAGTGAGGGGCTGCTTTTCCCTGTGCTCAGCACCAGCTTGTAACCTGCCCCTGCTGCCAGCCTGGGCTCCGCACTGTCTCCGGGCTCACATGTTGGGGCTGCGTGTGGCGGCAGCAGCTGTGGCCCCCCCCGCATGCTGTTCCAGGCAGCATTTGCTGCTGCTGCCCACCCGGAGCACGCACTGGGCATCCCAGAAGCAGTGGTGGCAAACACTGCCCAGCATGGCAAGCAGGGGGGCCACAGCTGTTGTCGCCACATGTAGCTCTGACCGGTGAGCCCAGAGCTGTGCAGAGCCCAGGCTGGCAGTGGGGCTGGGTTACAAGGTGGTGCTGAGTGCGGTGGGGGTGGGGGTGGAAAAGTGGCCGCTTGCCCACCCCATGGCTGGTGCCCCACACTGCAGTCACTCGCAGTGTGCCTGCTCTGGATTGCCCCACGCTCGCTGAGAACAGCTGCAGCAGGGAGCGCTGGCCACAGAGCAGGGAAGGGCCGCTTTCCTCTGTGCTGGGAAGGAGCAGGGAAGGAGCCCGGGGAAAAGCTGAGCACGGTGGGGGGGGAAGCAGCCTCTCCCCCACCCCATGGCTGGCGCTCCCTACTGCAGCTGCTCGCAGCCCATGTGGGGCTGTCTGGAGCAGGCACAGGCAGCATCAGGTGGGCTGTGAGTGGCTGCAGCATGGGGCACCAGCCACGGGGCAGGAGAGGGGCTGTTTTTTCCCCTCCCCCACGCTCAGCTTTTCCCCAGGCCACTTTTCCCAGGGTTCCTTCCCTGCCCTTCCCCGCACTTTCCCCTTTACCTGAGGTTCCAGTGTGGGGCAGTCATGTGGTCCCAGGCCAGAAGCCTCCGCTGGGGCTACCGGCTGGGGGGGCAGGGCTGGGCAGGTCCTGCTGTTGTGGGAGTCCGCCGGGCTTCCCTTGGGTTCTACTGCCCTTTTTTCCTGTCATTTTTGACAGGAATCAAAGGCAGAGAAATATTCATTTTCTAAATTTTTTTAGGGGCCCCGTGAACAGGATAGAATGGCCTTGCGGGCTGGATGCAGCCTGTGGGCTGTATTTTGCCCACCCCTGGACTAGAAACTTGACCCCTGGGCCCAATGAGGTCAGAGGGAAAATTTAAAGTTTCCTTATGTCTAAAATGGAAACAACAGTAGTTACCTCCATCACAGAAGTACTGGAATTATTCCATTCTATTTGCTACAGTTATGGGGTATCCACTGATGCCCAAGAACAGTAGGATTGGGACCTACATATTTATAAAGTACCTTGAAAATGAAAATCATGACATATATAAATGAGACTATGTGAAACATTAGGTTAGAATCCCAAATCAGCTTGAGAAGCAGATTCATTCTACAAGAAACAGCATACAATTGGGATGATATTGTACAAGCCCTCCATTCATCCCATAGCCATTGTAAGGAAACCCTCCAACACTGTCTGTGATCATGACTTGAAATTCTTTCCTGCAGCCCAGCAGTCTGTTAAAAGTTCTTCAGGCGTAGCACATCCACTTCCTTTCTTAACAGAAGTGAGGACTATATATTTGGTCTTTGCTTTGCACACAATGTAAGTGTTGTATAACAGCAATGAGGGAGCCCTTTATATAGCTGATATTAATCAGTGTCCTGGACACACTGGGTACATCCACACGAGCATGCATGTGCATCTTACAGCGTCTCTAAGCCCTTTGAGATGCTGCAAGAGGCACATGCGGGAACAAAAAAATGTTCCCTGCACTGCAAGTTTGCAGCATAGGGGCAAAATTAGACGCCTGGATATCCAAGAATAATTTTAAAAAAATGGTGCCGGGAAACAGCGGGGCAAGCACCATCTTGGACCATGCTGGGAGGCAACTGGTAGAAGGAGTCCTCCAGAGAGACACTCTGGTATTGGGCCAGAGCATCTCTATGGCTCCCCCTTGCCCCAGCAGCTGAGCACGCCCCTTGAGCATGCTCAAGAACAAAAGTGGGGCAAGGCTCGGAGCTTGCTTGTGGGTAGTTAGTTGGAGGTAATAAGTACTGTCTGGAGAAGTTCCAGAGTCTGGAGGAGTGGAGGCTGAAGCCATGAGAGATAAAGGTAAGAAGGGGGGGGAACTTTCTCCCTAAAAGGTTTTCCTCTTTGCAAAGGGCTCTTTGCAGGCTGCCAGTCTCAGCCTGCAAGAGTCACTTGCAAACTGGGGAGAAGTAAGAGGCAGAAGCCATGGAGCCCACCTTGTCCGACGGCTTGTACGAGCCCTGGAGGGGGGGACTGGGAGGCGGAAGCTGCGTCATGTGTGGGGTCTGGGGGGCTTTTGGCTGGGTTTTGGGGCCCTCCCCCCCATTCCTGCCCCAACCCCTGCCACTGCCACCGCAAAAGGCAGCTGTGGGACCGTGAGCAGCGAGTTGTGGGCCTACACATGGTGCAGGGTGCTGACCCAGCCTGATGCTACATGCCTCACCTAGCACAGGATCACACGATTCTTGCTGCTACCCAGGGCCACACGTGGTGGCAAGAACCAGCCTGGTCCTGCCTGAGGTGATGGCACATGGTGTTGGGCCTGGTTGGCACCCTGCACCATGTGTAGCAGGGAAACAAGTAGTGGTGGGAGCTGCTGGGCGACACTGCTGGGAGCAAAGGGAGCAAGGTGGGTGTTGAGAGCCCCACCCCCCACACTGCAGCCCCTGCTGCACAGAGCCCCACAGCTGCCTGAAAAAGGCAGTCGTGGAACCGTCTGTGCACTATATGGCTGCTTCTGGCAGAGTCGCCTGGCAGCACTCACCACCACTTGTGTTTCACATTGGCAAGTAGTGCATGCTGGTAGGGCCTGCCTGTGCCATGTGTAGGGTCCAGGAGGGGTTCTTGGGTGGGTGTTGGGGGGTCCCCACATTCCTGCCTCCACTGCACAGAGCCCCACAGCTGTCTTTTGCAGATCCATGCAACAGAGTCGGCCAGTGGAACCTGCTACCGCTTGTTTCCCTGCTGCACATGGTGCAGGGTGCCAACCTGGCCTGATGTCCATGCCAGGCAAGAACCGGTGCAGTCCTACCTGAAGTGGGGCATGTGGCATAGGGCTGGGCTGAGTCAGCACCCTGTGCCACATGCAGCAGGGAAGCAGGTGGTGGCAGGTGCCGCCGGCTGACTCTGCCAGGTGCAGCCATCCAGCACACGAACAGTCTTGTGGCTGCCTGATGCAGAGGTTGGGGGAGAGGGGGCACAGGCATGTGTGTGGCTCTCTCTCTCCACGCCCCCCACCACATAAAAATGTCCAGGTGTCATTAAAGCACGACTTAGCTTTTTTTCTCTCTTGCTCCCTTTCCTTTATATATGTGTATGTGTATATAGTGGGGTTCCAGTTTACTAGTGGAAGTTCATGGGTATTTGGGGTTCATTTTCTAATGCATGCAATTGAGATTTGTTAATCTGAAGTTTGAAATTTGTAAACAGGGAACCTCAGGATCCATGCCAGTGAGGCAACTGGTGGGACCTTGGCACAGGAGCCTGGTCAGAGCCAGCACCAGGGACCCACCTGGAGGGCAGACTAGGTGGCCAACCTCCTGGCCGTTTAGGGCCAAGAAGACACACTTCAGCAGTTTAGAGCAGGCCACTGTAATGAACACATCTATCAGGTGATAGCTGCCCAGATGGCAGAGCGGGGACACCAGAAGACATGGCAGCAGTAGTGCACAAAGGCCAAGGCATTACAGTGGCAATTTACTGCTGTCCATGATGCTAACTGGTGGTCAGGATCAGGGCGTACCACCATGCCCCACTACAAGGCTCACATCCTGGGGCCCACAGCCACCAAGTGGCAGGGGGCAGCCAGTGCAGGGACCCAGCTAGAGTCCCCAGAAGCAGGGCCATCCTCTAGACCTGCTGGTCTACCATCCACAAGTGTTGGGAGCAACAGCAGCAAGAGGAAGACTGCCAGCCACAGCCAGTGCCACCACCATGCCTGAGAGGAGTGCTGAGAAGGAGGACCCCTGTCTTCTGCAGAATAGCAGTAGCAGTGGGGAGGGGCAGCCCAGGGTGTCACCTAGATCAGTGGAGGGCACACTCCGGAGACCTTGCCACCAGCCTTCACCCCCACCAGAGGCTGGGTCTAGCTCTACCACTCAAGCCAGCCACCCCGTCACCAAGACCTGGCAAGTTCTACACATGCCATCGGGAATTGGGAGCTTCTCCCCCGGCCCGCTCCTCTTCAAGGCCTGTGTGTGCCTCATGTGCATCCTTGCTGCCTCCCTCCCTGCCTTCCTCCTCTCCTGACCTCCCCACCACTCCTCAGTTATGCTGAGGCCTGCTTCCCAGCAGGGCCAAGACAATCCCCCACCTTGCCAGCACTCCCTGCTGGATGGAGCTGGCCCTGGTGCTGAAGGCAGGGGGGGAAGTATAGGATTCACCCCACGAGCCCATTGGGCCACAGCTCTGCAGCACTGGGGCCACTACCTGAGAACCCGGCCCTCTTGGAATGCTGATCTTACCTGGTAAAAGGAGATGCTGGGCACCATAGCCTGAGCTGGCTGTGATGCCTTTCCCCAGGAGGATCACTCCAGGTGCATAGTGGGAGGGGATGGCCAGATCCCAGGATGGCCGTGGCCCTTGTCAGGGGGATAGGCCCACATGGGTCTGGCATGGACTGCCTGCATGGCCATGTGTCCAAGAGTGAAGCTAATCCTTGGGGACCCTCACAAGCCTGCTCTTGACCCATGCCATGTTGCTGTATCTGAAGATGGCCATCCACTTGTTCTTTTTCCAGACAACCCATCTGTCAGAGGAGAGGCCACTGTTCTGCACCCAGGAGCTGCCCGCCAAGTCTCCCAGACACCAGGGACTATCCAGATGTGTAACCTGTGGCAAGAGCAGTGCACCCAGTGAGAGGGCTGTCAGGAGAAGGAGGTCTGGGAGGAGCGGTTACGCCACCAGCAGGCTCAGGAGGCCCAGTCTGGCAGGTGCTCCATCAATTCCGCTGCAACCATGCTGTGGCCACTGGGGAGTTGCAGGCTGGGAGGGTGGCCCTGGAGTGCCTAGTCACCCAGATTGAGGGGGAGCTGCAGCTGGTCATGGAGATCTTGGAGGAGACATGGAGACTCCATTGATATGGCCATAGCGCAGGGTCAGTGAGCAGCTCATGGCTACCATTACTGCCCCAGCTGCTATCCCCCAGGCTCTGCCAGCCTAACCACAGCCATCTGGCCAGCCTGTGCCCCTGGCACCAGGGGCAGGGCCTGGCTGGGGCATGTTGGCTGGATGGTGCCATTGTTGACCTCCCACAGGCCCACTATGGGCATCAAGGGGCATGGGTTTGCCTCCCCCTCTCAGGCCCAGACCAGCCTGCAGTGGCTGACCCCCAGGAGGAGTGATACACCACAGGCCTCCTCTATCCACTGGAGTGCAAACACCTCTCCCCGGGACTTGCATACATTGTGCAGGACACATTCTGCAGTGATGATGCAGGATATATGTTGTGGTGCTGCCTCCAGGTGGGTGGCAAGGCTCCGCCAATGTCCCTTCAGCTGGCCAAACGCCTGCTTGATGGTGCATCAGAAGTGGGCAAGGGCCTCATTGTACCTCTGCTGCTGAGTATCCAGAGAAGGGGCGCATCAGCCAGGGGAGGAGAAGGTAAGCTGCATCTGCCACAATCACTGGTGGTATGATGACATCCCCAATGGTCAGGTCTTGGATCCCTGGGGCAAAGGCCCATGCCTTCATCAGTCCTGGAAGTGCCAAGTAGCGCAGCACATGGGCTTCGTGGGCATTCCCAGCCCACCCAGTGTAAATGTGGGTGAAGTGGCCACAATGGTCTACGACCACTTCAAGCACCACTGAGTTGCTGCTGCAGCAGTTGATGTACTGCTGCCCTCCCCCAGGGCAGCAGAGGATGGGGATGTAGATCCTATTGACATCCAGAAGGTCTGTGGCCAGCATACATCATCCCAGGTGAGGAGGACTATACACTCCCACCAGTGTTTACTGGTAGTCCAGGCCCAGGTGTGGTGGTACACACGGGGAGTGATGACAGAGTCTTCATTGTCAGCCACTCCCTCTGTTGCGTCTGGCCTGGCAGTAGTGGGACAGAGTATAGCAACAGGGGCTGGCAGCATGGGTATGCTGCTCCGCAGCAGGGCCAGCTGGTATTCACAGCCCCAAGCTAGGCAGGTGTCTCTGATTCCAGACCAGGCTGTCTGGATGTAGTGATGCTGCTGTGTAGCCACAGCCTACTGGCAGCTGGCCCAAAGGTTCAGGCAGCAATGCTGCAGGGCCCATACCAGATCCCAGGTGGCTGTGTGGTCTCTGTCTGTGTCTGGTAGGTGTGCAGCCATGGGGCCACAGGTGCAAGGAGGCAGAGTCTGTTGCAGGTGGCAGCAGGTCACAGCCAGGCAGCAGTCCTTGCTGTCAGACTGCTGCAGTGGGTAGAGGGTTCAGGGGCCACTGTAAGTCAGGGCAGTCCAGCTGGCATGCGGGGGCTGGCGTCTCCAGATGCCAAGGGGCTGGGCCTCAGAAGCTCCTGAGGGTAAGTAGCCCTGAGCTGCTGGCCAGAGCAGTTTTTTGTACTGCTGAGGCAAGCACAGGTTCTGGTCCTGGACTCTAGCTCCCCCTGGCTGCTTATCTGGGAGGACCCAGGCAGGGTTATTTCACTCCAAGTGGCACAATTTGCCCCACACCAAAGTGCATGTTCGGGCATGTGCTCCAGGGCAAAAAGCCCCAGCTCAAATTTGCACCACTTCTATTGCAGCTGCTTCAAGTGCATGTGCCTGCATGTTATGGATGCACCCATTTAACAGTTGTCATCTTAGAATGTGATTAATTAATAAAAGATGTCACAAGATGGTTTGTGACAACTCGTACTTGTTTAAATCATCAGTGCAATGCCGACAGACTAGTCTGGAGAAGCTCAGAAGATGACAGGTGAAATGCTTCTTTCATGTGAACAAAAGGTCTAACAGTGGCACTCGACCATTTGGGCCCAGAGACCAAATACAGGGTGTGGAGTTTGTCTGTGGGGTAGATTGGATCCCATGGGTCAGGATTGGTCCCTAGGGTCCTGTGCTGTCTCTGCCTAGTCCTGTGTGCAGGATTGGGCCCCAGGGTTGTCATGATGTCTCTGCCTGCTGGGATCAGGCTCTGGGGGTGCCACACCGTGCCACCTTGCCCACCATGATTAGGCCTTGAGGGCCCTGCACCACCTTTGCCTCACCTTAGATGCCAGGATTGGGCTCTGGGGCCTTGCGCTGCTCTGAGCACCCAATCTGTCTTGCAGGACCATGGCCTGTGTGGCTCCCTACAAGTCTTTGGGGAGCCCTGTGGGCCAGATGACATGGTGCCAGGGGCCAGATCTGGCCCAGGGGCCGGGGTTTGAGTATGCCTGAGCTAACATATAAGACATCTGAAGTAAAGAAACATAGATGTAAAGATGTGTGCTGGTTTGGTTTTCAGCACACATCTTTAAAATAGTCTCTGTATTTAATCATGAGTTAAGGATGCTTGACCTTATGCAAAAAGATCAGCAGTACTTTATTCAGAGAGTGCTGCATATTTTTAGTCTCCTTGCAAGCTCTCCTGTATAGCTCTTTGGCAGCCCGAATGAAATCCCAGGAGATAAAGCTGAAACAGTATCTTTCTGTTTACCACTTAGTTACAGAAATCCTCTCTAAGATACTTTGTGAGGACATGGATGGATGACCTAAACAAATCCATAAGCATAACCCACATGCTAACATGAAGTGAATTGTTAAAGTCCCAGCAGATTAATTTACATCTCTTAGGATACACTTTCAAAATAACAAATAATGAGTAAGAAATTGCTGGACAAGAAAAGCCCACTTGGCCAAGCTCTAGTCCCTTTTAAATCTTCCTCAACCTTACACTGTTTCTTTCTTCAAGCATTCTTCCTTTGCATTAAAACTTATTGCTCTTTCAAACTTATTTAAATTGTTTGATTTGATGGCCTTAGTTGGAAATTTATTCCATGTTTTCTATATACTGAGTGAAACTGTTCTGCCTGAATAAACTGCCTACACTTGCCCTTGCAACTGTCACACAGTTTTCTAACTCTTTTGTTGGGATCCATTTATCTTGTTCCACTTTATCAATTCTTTTCTTAATTCTGAATGCTTGTATTAGGTCAGTGTGTAATCTGCTCTTCTCCAGTAGGAAGAGACTTAGCTTTTTTAGCTTTTTCTCAGAATAAATATTTCTAAAACCTGGAGTCCTCAGCTTTCCTAATTTGCACCACTTCCTAAAGCAATCCTATTACGCAGAAGGCCAACAAAGACTCAGCTGCATAATGACCCAATCCAAGCTCCTCAAGGTGCAGACAGACATGCCAATTTTTGCTCAATCTGGCCCCAGAAGCTGTCTACAGCTGTGACCAAACACAAGTGCATGGCTGCATACCGCTTTAAAAGGGCCGAATACTGTGACAATCTGAACCCTCATGTAATGATGAAGGTGCTCCAAAACAGAGTACCTTCATTAATTTGTGTCTGCGTTGGCTGAGAGCAGGGCTGGGCTGATGCAGCCAAGCCCTGCTCCCAGCAGTGGTTTTCGAATGGGAGGGGGGAGAAGGCAAGGGAAGGAGGTCTGTTCTGTGGGTTCCCCAGCCATGCTGGAGTTGGGGGGCACAGGTGCATTGGAGCCCCCCACAAGGGTGGAAAAGCTCCAATAATCCACTTGCCCCTCTCCTCCAGTGTGGCTGAGAAACCCCCAGAACAGACCTCCCGCCCCTGTCTTCTCCCCCACCCATCCTAAGACAGCACTGGAGCCAAGAAAGGTGGGGAGAGCTGGGAGAGAGAAGCTGTAAACATGCAGCCTCTCTCCCTGGAATGGCTCCAAATTGGAGCTGATTCTCCAAATTGGAGCTGATTCTCCAAGCTCCCAACCCAACAGCTAATGTCTGTTGGTTTGGAAGGATCAGTCTAACTCATGGTGCTTTTAGAAAAATACCATGAGTTAGATCATAGATTCACAGGTTGTTAGGGGCTGGAAGGGACCTTGTAGATCATCGGGTCCAGTCCCCTTACACTAGGCAGGAAAAGACAACTGGGGTCAAGTGACCTCCAGCAAGGTGACTGTCCAGTCTCCTTTTGAAGATTTCCAGGGTAGGTGACTGCACCACCACTGGAGGGAGTTTATTCCACAGTCTGGACACCCTAACTGTGAAGGAGTTTTTCCTGGAATTGAGCCTGAAGTGACCTTCCAAGAGTTTGTAGCCATTGCTCCTGGTCTTTCCCAGGGGGACCCTGGTGAACAGCTGTTCACTGAGCTCTTAATGTACTCCCCTGATGTAGCAGTAAGCCACAACCAAGTCCTCTCTCAGCCTTCTCTTCTGTAGGCTGAAGAGGCCCAAGTCCCTCAGCCTCTCCTCGTACGGCTTAACTTGCAAGTCTCTGATCGTACGGACGGCTCTTCTCTGGACTCTGCCAAGTTTTTGCACGTCCTTGTTGAAGTGTGGCACCCAGAACTGGATGCAGTACTCCAGCTGTGGTCTCACCAGTGTGGAGTACAGCAGAAGTGTAACTTCCTTAGTTTTGCATGAGATGCAATGGTTAATGCATACCAGCATGTTGTTTGCCCTGCTGGCCATAGCATCACACTGCCGGCTCATGTTCATGCAATGGTCGATCACTACCCCTAGGTCCCTTTTGGTCGTGGTGCAAGTCAAATTGTCACCACTAAGCCTGTAGGTATGTTGGGGATTGTTTGCCCCCAGATGGAGCACCTAACAATTCTGAGTGGTGAACTTCATCTGGTTCAGTCTGCCCAGCTCTCCGGCCTGTCCAGGTCTGCCTATATTTGCAACCTATCTTCTGGCATGACCATGCTCCCCCATTACTTGGTGTCGTCCACAAACTTGGCCAGCAAGCTTTTCACCACCACATGCAAATCTTGATTTCAAATCTTGATAAAGATTTGAAAAGCACTAGTCCAAGCATGTACTACTGAGGGACACCACGGGCCACTTCTCACCAGGATAACACTGATCTGTTCATGAGAACTCTTTGGGTCCTACCAGGCAGCCAGTTTTCCACCCACTGAACTGTTGAACAGTTAAGCTCACAATCTTTCAATTTTCCACAAGGATATCAAGGGATACTAGATCAAAAGCCTTTTGGAAGTCTAGGTATATAACGTCGACCTTCTTGTCCCATGTCCAGATGGTGAAAGACCTGTTCATAAAAGGAGATGAGATTTGTAAGACAAGACCTACCCATGATGAAGCCATGCTGGCTGTCATTCAGAATCTTACCCTCAACAAGTGTATCATACATAGATTCTTTAATGAGTTTTTCCAGGATTTTCCCTGGGATGGAGGTTAGGCTGATTGGCTTATGGTTGCCCAGGTCCTTCCTCTTCCCCATCTTGAAGATGGGCACAATGTTGGCCCTCTTCCAATTCTCAGGGATCTCCCCTGTGTGCCATGATTTCTGAAAAAGTTTTGCCAGGGGTTCCACAATGACCTCAACCAGCTCCATCAGCACTCTCGGGTGAAGTCCATCTGGTCCAGCTGACTTATAAATGTCTAGCTTTTCTAGTTGGTTTTGCACCAGCTCAGCATCCACAGTGGGAAAGCTATCATTCCCACCATGCTCCTTGTGATCCTTATCATGCTTGTGTCAGGGAGCTACACCTTTTCTCATCCAATGGGAGTCATTCCCCCTCAGTGACTTTGAATCAGACCTCTGTGCTCTACCTTCACAAGATACAGTGGTTTTCACCCATTGCATAGTGCATTTTCCAATAGAAGAATCCCAGTAGCTGCTTATCACAATTTATAATTGCCACATACAGAAGTGCTTATTTCAACAATTGCAGTACAACAGCATTATAACTTGTTTTCCTATTCAATCTGCTATATTGTTGTGTATTGTTTAACCTTACTGGTATGAGGCCAGTACTGCTTCCACTGAACTGTGATAAAACTCCAATGTATCATGTATGCCAAAGAGAAGAATGTATGAAGCAAAAGAAAAAAACTGCTAGTAACAAGCACAATAATAGTGGGGAGGTGGACACTGGAGTACTACTGGTGAGCTTTTTGCAATTAAAATAGACTGTTCCTAGGTGTCCACAACCATAAGAACACTGCTGAATGCTAACCCATCAGTAAACTAAGCAAAGAAGTGAAACCTGAACTGACATGGAAAGCAAACTGCTCCCTCGGTTCTAGAGTTGGTCCTACCATGTTAGGATTGATGGAGGCCTGCAGTTGCAGTACTCCTCTGCATAGTCTTAGACTAAATTACCGATGCATGGCCTGACTCCTTTCACAAGCTTTAAATTCCTGTACATAAACAGGTTGTACGTTAAAGATCATTATAAGAAAAGAACGGATTATAGACAAGCATTCATTCATCATTTTCCTGCTTCTATTTACCATATTTACTTGTTTAAAATATGCCCCCTCCCCCAATATTAGCTACTGGAAATTGCGGTGCATATCGTAAACAAGGGAGTGTGGCAATCACAGGGCCTGATCATACAGGAGCTGAACTGCCTGGTGTCTCCAAGTTAGGTGGGTTGCCAACAGCACCTGCTGCATCTTGCAGCAAGGGGGTTAACAGAGCAGCCACAGGATTTTGCTTTCCCCTTACTGCAGCTGCCCATGTTTCCCTGTAAAAATACTTACTGGTTTTTCAAGGAAAGATCTTTTTTCTTCATTCTGCCCTTCAAAAACAAGGTGTGTGTCTTATTCAGGGGCATGTGAGAAAATACAATATTTGGATACACACATAGCCTCTAGACACCTTAGCCATGGCATCTCTCTGACCTATTATCTTCAATATGCTTCTTTGTCTCTAGAAAATTATTCATTGTGCTGGCTGACCAGAACCATGTAAAACTCCTCAGCAATGTTAGCCGGGCACCATTCTGACAAGTGTTTTTTGAATGATAAGTTGTACCAGGTGTGGAGCACTTATATTTTAATCAACCAGGAAAATGAAATGTTCAACCTTTCTGTTTTCTGTACGAGCTTACAGACAATGGGCAAGATAATTAAAACTGTGAATTAGAACTTGCAAAAAGCAGCACTGTTCCTCTAGCAAAGAGAAACATCTGTGTAATAAAGGTCACTTATACAACAGTTCTAGTTATTAAATCGTCGCAGTTCGCACTAAAGTAGCTCCTCAGAATCAAAGGTCAAGTCATTAAAGAACAAAACAGACAGAATTAGAAAAGGTCACAAGCAAGCCCAACTGGAGCTGTGGCAAAAGGTAATTCTGTATCCTATAAGGTTGCAATAGTTTGAATTTTGGTTTCATTCCAATTCCAGGTACAACCCCCCTGCAAGTTCTTCATAAAAGGGGGCAGAGGCATTTCTCCAGAGCAGGGCATGGCAGGGTTGCCCTAAAGTCATGGATCCTAGTAGCCTGGGCCCCTGAGCAGCTGATCAGGTCGACAGATGAAGTGCCAGATGGAAAAGCTGCTAAGAAACTCAGCCTGCTTTGCAATTTGCTTGAGTTCCACTGGAACATCAGTGAAACTGGACAGTCACCACAGAACTTATCTATTCTGGCAAGCTGTGGCAAAAAAAATGAAATAAAAATAATCTGAATTTTCTGACCAGCTTTAACCTAAACTACTAGCTATCCAAGGCAGCCAAACCTACTCCTATGTGGGGATAAATATATAGCCCCTGACCTAAGCAGGCATAATTCATACTGATGCAAAGCTGTTTTTAGCTAATAGATGCAAAAGCATCCTTGATTTTGAGCATCTCACAGAGGACTATGCCCACCTACCTCCCTTCAGTGTCTTATTCCAACAGTTGGAAAACTAGATTATTATGGGCTTTAAGAAAAATCCAATTTAACTTTTTCAACTCTTATTCTAACAATGAGAACACAATTTTGTAATTTGGAGACAATACATATTAAATATATAGCAAGGCAGTTATTAGCTGCTGAGCACTTATTAATTTACTCCTTTAATGTTGAAACAACTGAAATCTTTTCTTGTAATCATCTGATTTGAGTGAATTCTAACAAAGCCGATTGAACAAAGCTCCAGAGAGGCATTCTTCATTTGGTGCCATTTATTCCTCTACTTTTCTTGGATGTCTTTAGAGTTTCAGTTTTAGAGGATACAACATTTATAATGATGCCAATGGGGAATAGATTTTGCCTTTATTCTTTCATGATGTTCTTTTGAGGTCTCTCAATGAAAGGTACAAAAGAGGCATTAACCGTCTGGCATTGTTTTTATTGCTTTTCTCTGCTTTATAAGCAAAAAATGTATTTTAATTTTTCCTGTGTTTCAACACTGATTAATCCATCTGGTTTTAGGCACACTGAGCCACTTTCTACAGACCTCTACCTGGGAGCAAAGAATTTCCAGGCTTCTACTGGAGAAAACTCAACGCATTGAAAGAAGACAGAAAGGTAGTGCTGCATTTGTTTGCGTGTTCACACACCAGAATTTCCAATTTAATGCACCTCTCAGGAGTCCTGTATATAATTCACAAACTAACATCAAAGAATACAAATAAAAATAATAGAAATCTCCTGAATCTGATTATACTGCATGTGTGGTTTTACCTTTCCCTTCCTTTTTCTTTTTTTTTTTTTTAAACTCCAGCAGTTGCTTTGGTCCCTGCCCAGGGCATCACGCTGCAGTAAACATCTCTGCCTTCATAAAATTTAATGCTAAGATTCATAAACATTTTAACATTTGGACAAAAACAAGCCATATGCCAACATGCATCTCGGTTTCCAAACTAAACAGAATATGATGCTTCCTCTTCATAACACTGCGCCTGAGATACAAGTGACACAGAAATTTTATTTAGGTGAGTGTCACTGATATGTGCAGAGTTACTACACCTGCAAGAAATCATTTTTATCTGAATGGTATGACTTGGAAGCCACAGAACATTTTCATAATGGAAACAGTCTTCCAACAAAGGGCTGAGTACAGAAGACTCACCAGCATCTTTGTTCCAAATACAATTGAGTTGCCATATGACCACTCAGTATTACTGTTCATGATTACAGTTCTTTAAAAGGGTCACTTCACCCCCTTTACTTCACCAGGCAGGGGGGCTAGTAGTTTGTATGCTTCTGCTGCGTGTGTCTGGGGGAGACAGCAAAAGGAAATGGAGCTGGGAGTTGGATAGAACTTGAAACTTTCTCATTTGTAGAGCATCATCTTCTCTAAATCATATGTATGATCTAAACTTGGTTTAAAAATTCTCAGTTTAACCCTTGTGGGAACCACAGCACAAAGTGACATGCATAGGCCTGGCTGGCTAATATAAGCCCTGATCAATATATATATAATCATATAAAAGCTTTGCTAAAGCATTGACCTAAGCAGGCCTCACCCAAAGCTGGCCTCCCACCACCAGGGTGCTCTTGAGAGACAGCAGAACGTTAAACCTGACTGCTAAGGGTGGTGTAAGAGAGTCTGTGGATGCATACATACATTCAAATAATCTGGGGAAATTCTCCCAGGTTTGTTTTCCTGGTACAAAAACTTACGCGGAGTTATTTGAGCCAAGTGTACAGACATTTGAATACTGAGACCCTGAACAGTGGAGAGCTTGCAGGGCTGACACTGTGCAGCTAAGGGATGGAGGTGGGGGTGCTGTGAACACATTTCAGCATATTCTGCAGGCTTCCTTAGTCTGCCAGGTGACAGATGGCAGCAGTGCATAGGGGATTGTGAAGGGGGTGTGTTTTGCTCCCTGCTGGAGCAACAGAGTCCAGTGAGCAACACACTGTCTCCCTGAGGGGATGGGAGGTGGGAGGGAAGACTTTGTTCTCTTCTAAAAGAAGCTGCCACAGCATGTACACACATTTGCTTTCTCAAGAGAAACTTTCCTTGGAATGATTCAATTTTGGTTGTTCCCAGGTTATTTTTCTCTTGGAGCAGCCATTTTTACTCTGAGAGAAAAAGCCTGAACATCTATACACTTCAGGTTTCTCTTAGGAGTGCAACAACTGTCCCAGGAGAAACTGAATGACTCTACAAGGCCTACACCTAATGACAGAAGGGTTGAGGATTAGGGAAATGTGGTTTGTTATGTAAATGTCTGATGCATCTAGAACTGTTTTGAACCAGGTATAAGAAAAGGACTTGACATCTTTGGAATTTGCATTAGGCCTGGGGGCAGTATTCATGAGTTGTGCCTGTGTCTTACCAACAGCATCCAGGGCTAACATCTTATAACCCTGTAGACAGGCATGTTAGTGAGTAGGTGCTGTGTAGGTAATAAAACTGGGTGAACCTTTGCTCTTTATGTAACATCCAGGTCTCCAAGAGAACATGCACTGGTTGCAGCAGCCACACAGACAACACCGACAGAGCGCTCATACCTAGAGAGCTGCACTGACCTAGAGAGAACACGGAGAAACAGCAACATAGCATTGGCTGAAGACAGCTCCAGCTCCTCTGGGACTGCTCCCCACTGCAGTAGGGGCAACTGACCAGAACGCTGCCAGGTTTCCTGCTGCAATTAGGAACCACATGGACGGCTTTGAAACAAACGAGTCAAAAGTGGCAGCATTCTACTCTCTTCTCCCTTGCCCGGTATTATGTTAACAGATTTTCTCCTGACCCATCTATAAAGAAAACCTGGCAGAATTTCCAATCCCCTACACCAAGTAACCCTTGTTGTAGCAATGGGGTATCAGGAAAATATACATAATTATGCAAAAGAGTTAACTGGAAATTCTTGGGTGCCTCACACTTGCAGGACCTGGGCCTACCTGTGGAAAAAATAGATCTCCCAGTTCCTGAAATGTTCATCCAACAAAAAGCAACCAAACTATTTATTTGTCTATAACATTCCTAATTTCATTCAAATACTCTTGCTTGTGGCTGTAAATAACCAAAATGCTTTTCTAACTCTGTCTATCACTCATTTGCAAATACTCAGCCTTTGCAATATCATGGGGCTGCAACAGTTCAAAAGCCGGGAATTCTTCCAACCAAATGCTGCTTGTTGCCTGCTGAAGCCAATAAGCCATTTATCTTAACATCCACCATGTTGCTCACCTGCCCTCATTAGAGCTTCAGGACTGTTTGAGTCTTGTGCTCTGTGAGGCCAACAATAATAAATAATTTAAAGCAGAAGCTGCTGATATCAAGTAGCATTAGCTGCTCTAAAAATAAAATGATCAACCAAATCAGTACGCAGCAGGGAGCAGCTTCTGTCCAACTAGCACTTAAACTGCTTCAGTAACTTTTTAAAAAGTATTTGTTTGCAATTTTTTTATAAAAAGTAAATCCTGATGCCAGTGAATCTGGTGATGCCAAATTTAACTGGGTTCAGGTCACAATCCTTTGCCTTTTAAAACTCCCCTTTTGCAGTGGATCTCTCGGCTGTTTTTCATGACATACCAACAATAAAGTTGAATATACTCTAGAAATCAACAAGGTCTAAACAGCTCTTGACTCTCTGTATCTGCTAGACAAGCAGGACAAACCACCACAAGGTAAAAGGTCAGTTATTACTCCAGGATACATACTGGGAAGGAATATCCTGTTAGCACATGGACTGAATTGTGAATGAATCACAATACTACATGACCAAAAATAATTTCAAACATCTAATCCCATATAAATGTAGTACGGTACACTTCTAAGTAACACATGGCACATGATCCTTCCCTATAGAGCAGGCTTCAGAAAAAGGTTTTTTGAAGACAATCAAGGTGCAGATGACTCTTCCTAAAGGCTCTCTGCCACCCTGACACAACCTGCTAGCAATAAATTCTGCACAAAGAATCCACTGTTATTTTATGGAACAAAGTAAACTGTTGTGGAAGGAAAAAACCTAGAAATTAAATAAGACTGTCTCAGGAATACTTTGCCCTGTAGTTAAAATACTGAAGGTAGAGTTATTTTGAAATCATTAGTTTTAATTTGTATTTATAATAAATACCCGCAGATGGCGGTAAAGTATATAATGTATGCAAGAGATTTGTTCCAAATTCGCTTTCCTCTAATAACTTCCTATTATCAGCACTCACTATTAATCATGGGCCATTATCTAGGAACTAAGTTGGCCAAATTACAGATGCAAGAGGGCTGGCTGGCTGTTGTGCATCCCACCTGGGTATGTTTGAAACATTTCTGCTAGCAACTAACTGATAACACTTCTAAAATTAAACATGTATTTTATTTTGAGTCTATTTATTTATGTTCTGATATAGGAAAGTAGTTTTAAATTGAGTAACAAAAACTTGCAAAAGAATAAGAGCATATTCCAATTTTTAAAAAGTAGAAATCCAGCTAACATGCTAGAGCCTAACATCTAATTTACTTCAGTACCATGCTATCTAGACTTATTATTTAATTTTGTCTCTCTTGGTGGTCCATCTATCAAACTATTTGTATGCATGGAGGGAAAGTGATAAGCTGAAATGCTAATTATCCATTTTCTGGAAATAAAAAATAGCCATGTGAAGAATAACAATAAGGCTATTCTTCATGTGGCTATTTTTTATTTATTTTAATAGCATTAAACCAACAGCATTATTCATTTGACAAAATCAACCTTAACAAGCTTTGAGTCCAGAGTTTGAAATGCTGGACACTTTATCTAGTAAGAGAATACATACTTGCTTCTAGCCATGTACTTTTCTCCTGCCTTCACTGCCAAATTGGGAACATTTGCTGTGCCGTGTTAAAAGCAAGCCAGAATTTAGAACCCATCTTTTAACAAAACTTTAACATTTGCTATAAAATGTTAAATTCCAGCTAAATCTTGTTTCAAACAGACTAAACCTAAAAAATATTTTTTAAATATTCAACTTAAATTATTAACAATTATTTTAGTTACAGAAAGGCAAGAATCTGAACTTTAATTGTATAGATGTTTGAACACTTCACTACTGTATCTTGGGCATTAGGGGAAAATTTAGGATAGGTTTTTGGTATTTTTTGCTCAGATAATTGGAAACATTTATTGTAGGACATTTTAAAGCAATTAATAGGGACTACTGAAGGATATCTGCATATTTAAAAACCTGAAATTAAAAGCATGCTTTAATTGAAAGATTGACTGTGCATCTGAATTAGTGTATGTTACTTGATCATGGTTACTTTTACAATCCTGATTCAGTGTTTATGTTCATTAGCCATATTTTAAAGCACTATACATTTCATTGCATGCACTACAGTTTATACCATAGATTAATATGGGTTACATGTTTCTGAGCACTACAGAGTTCCCTTTACAAATTCTACTGGGTAAAATGACTTGTCAGTAGTTCAGATCTCAGGTATTACAGGACATATGCACACATCTGCAGGGTCCAATCTACAATCACACATGACTTGTAAGTCACAAGATTATAGATTGGGTATCTGCCTGTACACGCATTTGCCAGTGCTGGGAGCTGTGTTGGGAACATGATTTAGTCCAGGTGGGGGGAGTGGTGGAAAGGATCCCACCAGGAAGGTTTTGGCAGGATTGGGAGGGCTGGCAGAGCGGGGGAGGCATTGGAGTGCCAAAAATAGCTCAGCCAGAGTTGTGGGGGGCTAGGAAAAACACAGCCCAAGGGCTGGAGCAAGTGGTTGGGCTTTCCCATTCCCAGGGCTGTTCTCCAAATGTGTACACATGGGTAGATCAGGTTAGCCTGATCTAAATAGTGCACCTCCTTAGATGAATGAAATTAGATCGGACTGGTCATTTTTTCATAGATTTCATAGATTTCATACACATCAGAGCTGGAAGGGACCTTGCAGGATCATCAGGTCCAGCTCCCAGCTCAAGGGGAAGGAAGTCAGCTGAGGTCAAATGATCCCAGCAACATAGCATAGGCATCCAAGTATTTTTTTGAAAGTATCCAGAGTAGGTGCATATACGCCCACTGGGGGAGTCTATTTCAGGCCCTGGGGACTCGGACAGTAAATACATTTTTCCTTATGTCCAGCCTAAAATGGTCTTCCAGGAGTTTGTGACCATTGGACCTTGTCTTCTCTTGGGGTGCCCTGGTGAACAGACATTCTCCCAGTTCCTGATGCACACCCTCATAAGGCCTGCTCTCTTATCCTCTAATCATGCATGTGGCTCTCCTCTGGACCCTTTCAAGCTTCTCTACATCCTGTCTGAATTGAGGAGCCCAGAACTGGATGCAGTACTCCAGCTGCAGCCTCACCAAGGCCGAGTAGAGCAGGAGGATGACTTCCTGGGTCTTGCCTGAAATGCATCAGTAGATGCACGCAAGAGTTTTGTTTGCTTTGCCAGCTGCAGCATTGCATTGGTGGCTCACGTTCATCTTCTGGTTAATCATGACCCCCAAGTCTCATTCAGTCACGGTGCTAGCGAGTGTAGCACTGCTAAGTCTATAAGTGTGATGCGGGCTTTTTCTCCCAAGGTGGAGCACCTTGCATTTCTCTGTATTGAACAGTATCAGGCTTTGATCTGCCCACCTTGCAAGCCTGTTGAGGTTGGCCTGGATTGCCAGCCTATCCTCTAGGGTGACCACACTTCCCCATAGTTTGGTGTTATCAGCGAACTTAGCCAGTCCACTTCTGACACTAGAGTCCAGATAATTTATAAATATATTGAGTAGTATAGGTCTGAGAATGGACCCTGAGAACGGATCAACCTAGTTAGGTTGATCTAAGTGTAATGATGAGTGCTGTTAAAGAAGTACATCTTGATAAAAGCCAATCTTGTTTATTATCTTCATGAAAGACTCTAGCAATGTTTTGCAGACAACTCTTTACAACAACCAGCAGCTCTCTCTGCTCTCAACTGGTCTCCACCAGTTCTGCATAACAGAACAACATGTGCTCTAAAGTTTCAGTTTCCAGTAACTGTTCTCTTTATAGCCTCCTTTGCTTCACCAGTTTCTGTAGTCAGCCAAAACTCTCATTTACTTAATAGGAAGTTTTCCTAAAGTAAGGCCCCATACAGGTGAGCCTTGACCTCTACATCAAGACCTATGGAACTCAATGGGGAGCTAGATATTCAGACACATCTAGCAATTCATCCACCAGAAGCCTGTAGAAAATCAAGGCCTAAAGAAATGCTAAATAAGACATATGTATGAGACATATATCTGTGAGGTTAAACACGCTTTAAAGCAATTGGAAAATACAGTTATATTAACAATTTAAATGGAAATAAAAAATCCTATCAATCTTTTTTTTTTTCAGTTTCCACAGTGCAGTCCCAATGGACTTATCTGGTATTCATTGATTTCCATGTTATAAGCGCACACTGTTCAAATTCAGAGAGCTATAGTTTTAATAAATGTTAAGAGAAAAAAAATTAATTTCCAGCTCCTTGAAGGGGAAGACACCCAGTGACTAGAAGCACAGGAACCTACACTCAAGCTTTCTAGAAGAAAACCTACACTAACTTATCCTAGCCCATCTGTGGGAGAAGTGGCATGTTGGCCTGGCTGAAAGCAATAGCAAAATTCTAATTGACTTCAGAGGAGACAAAATTGTGTGTGCGCTTGTGACTCTACCCTCATGCCTTTGGGGAGGCTAAGACAGCCTTAAGAGGACAGTGCATGTGAAAGCACCGTACTTATGACCCGCTCTTGCAAAAGGTAAGAAATCAGTGATACTGAGTTGATTATTTTCTTGCTCTACAGCCTAGCCTCTCTGTTTTGTTTCAAAAAGTCCTCTGCCTTTCCTTTTTTTACAAGGACCCACAAAGACTGGAAGACTTCTCTGCTCACTGTACATGATTTTATCCCAGCAAGTCCCAAGTTTGATAACTTGTAGATGATGTTAACTTCCTGCTTCCTGGGAGAAGTGTGCTTTGGAGGGATGGCTCTACATTTCAAACTCCGCCTTTGTGTGCACCTGTTTTTAACACTGACAATTGAAGATTATGGTGCTGGTTCTTCTTTTCTATGGCAACCTGGAAAGCAACTTTAAGGAATGATACTGAAGTTTGCCACCCATTCTTTTGTTTCCATTGGCATAGAGTAAATCAAGGCTGTTCATCCAGGCTTAGTAAAGATGCTAAAAAAGCCTGAGGAAGAATTGATTTCACTTACATGGGTTTCTATAAGTGGCGTAGATTGGGAATAAGCAGAACACATGTTCACCCTTTGTGGGGGCACAAGCTGCCTGCACTGGCTGAGATGTATGCCTCCTACTGTGCCCTACATGCTTGCTGGGCTGCCGGAGGCTGAGTGGTACTGAGTGGCCAGGCCACCCCTGATTGTCTGCTGGGCACAGATAAGCATGCCCCCAACCCCTGTCACCATGGACACTCCCACCATGCCCAGCCATAGGCTTCAGGAAGAGCCCCAGAGAAGGTCACCGTGAAATGCCTGGCAGCCTGGCTAGTGGTGGGAGTGGGGAGGGGTGCCCTTCAGAAGGAAGGCTGTGTCTCCTTGGAACTGGTGAGCGGCAGGTGTGGCAGCAGGTTCCTGGCAGCTCTGCACTGTGTGGCAGGGAAAGAGGTGCTCCACAGAAGGAGGGATTGGGCCCCTCAATGCTCCAATGAATGGCATATGGGAGGCATGATTCCTGCAGTTGCACTGGGTTCCTGCTGCTGCTGCCACCTGCCATGCGCTGGAGCTCTGCGGGGCCCAATTCTTCCTTCTGTGGAGTACACAGCTGACTGCAGGCAGGAGGCAAGCTGGGCAAAGAGGCTGTAGTCTGAGAGCCAGTGTCAAATCTGTGGAGCAGAAGCCTCCATCCCCCCCCCCCCCCCCCACACACACACACATTGCCTGGCTGTGGTTCACAGCTGGACGCAGGCAGGAAGTGGGGCTGGGCAGAGGGCTTGTGCTGACTGGGCTCTATGAGAGCCCAGAAGCAGGGCCAGGAAGGTGCTCAGCCAAAGCAGTTGTGTGCAGGCTAGCTGCTAGTGCACCTCTGTACAAGCGGGTGTTAGTGGGAAGGCACAAAGCAGCCTAAGATGCTGGCGGACAGTCACCTAACTGGAGTTGGTAGGGGATCAGGTACACAAGTTCGATATACTGGTCTAGCCTAAATCGATTAGGTCTGAGACAAAATCAATCCAGGTCTATCTTAGACCAGTTTCTACCATTTTAAAACCAGTTTACATGCTCTGAATTTCTGTTCAGTTATGGAAGTAGACAAGTTTCTGATCACTTATACTGGTTTGTGTGTAATGTCTGTTCCTGGCCCCAGAGAAGAACCCTAGTGAGCAGCTCTAATGGGTGTGTGATGGCAACTTCACACGTCCCTCCCTGTTCAACATTTTGATGTGGCCAACACCACCAATCAATGGCCTCACAGTCCAAAAAGCAACTGATGCAATGAAAAGAGATTATTAGCTATCTATGTTAACTCTCTCTCCCTCTGTACCCTCTTCCTCTTTGCTGGACGGAAACCAGACAACACAACCCTGGGGCAGTGCTGCTAACTCTGGAAACAGAAATCTCCTAAAAAAATGTCTAAGTTACTAGTTTGATCTTCTGAAGTTCTCACAAACTCAGGCCATTTACCATCTAGTGTACCAGAGAGGTAGTCAGCCAGTTTAGTCTGAAATTAGGCAAAAGGCAGGGAAGTGTGGCACCTTAGAGATTAATAGGTTCAGGGAGCACGTTTTGTTAGCATCTGACAAAGTAGGTTGCTGCCTGCAAAAACTCATACCTTTCTGAACCAGTTAGTTTCTAAGGTGTCACCCTGCCCTACCTTTTATCTATTGAGCAAACCAACACAGGATCCTAAATATATTTGTTTTGTTACTAGGAACACCCAAAAGCCATTACGATCTGATGACAAAATTGTTAAGCTGGCAACCTGCTCTGCATTATTAGCAATGTATTGCTCACAGCTACCAACCAGCGGTCAGAATTTGGGCACTTGGAACAGGAGGAATTGAGCTGCTATCAAGAAGGGCTAAAAGACTGGGCGGCTGACTGAAAAGCGCAATGCTCTTTCTGACCACCAATTTGTTATAAAACAATGAAACAAAAGAAGGACCTATGCATTTTACAGTTTGTATCCAGGCAAGCTGCCAGCTAAAATCAGTGGAAACTTGGCTGTCACAGAACTGCCAGAATAAGCCCTTCATTCCCATGGGAAATAGTTTGTTTCTGTAAAGCATGTTGTGCCCAAGGTTTTATGTTCCTTGCTCAACTGACAGACGATTATTTTTTTAAAATTATATATATAACAAACTCTAAAAAGAGCTAAAAGCATATTTAAAGGTGAGATGTATGTTATCAGTTTGAGTGTGAGAAAATATTGATGGTAATTTATGTTAAATTCAAATATGGAGGTTTCCAAGCCGTGATCTGTGATTCATGCCTCCACTTGGAGTGATAGAAGCTATAGAAAGTAAAAGGCATCATGTTTGTGTGTGTGTGCATGTGTGTGTATGCGCACATGTGTGTGTATGTGCACGCATGTACACGCATATGCATACGCGTGTATGGGTGGGGGGGAGCTTGGGTAATGGAGTATAAAATAGATGGTCACCATGGCCTAAAGAAGACTAAGTAGCCCACTAACTCCACAGCAGTATATAATGGCTCATGTCCCAGAGGACAGCACTAGAGTTCTCCCGGTGTAACTGGACCTAGAGCAGGGGTGGGCAAAGTCTGGCCCACAGACCAGATCAGGCCTGTGGTGGACTCCATTTCCTAGCAGCCCCTGTGGCAGCAGCACCTTCTGGCTGTCTCCACTGGACCCAGCCCCATTGCCCGGGCACCCTGACCCATCCACCCTGCACCCACTGCTGGGGGCAGGACTCATGCAGGCAGGGCATGTGGCTGGGCTGCTAGGATGGGGCCATGGCCAGCAGTGAGATGGGCGGGTGGAGTTGGGGATCTTGTGGCAGTGACAGTGTGGGGCTGGGACCAGGACAGAGCTGCAATCTCGTGCCCACACACCCCTGCAACAAGTGTGGGCTCCATGGGCAGAGGTGTGTGGTGCAGGGAGTGGAGTGCGGCTCTGCCATGGTCCCGCGCTGTCACCACCCCAGAGCAGCTCCCTGCCCAGCTGTGCACCCTGCCCGTGCAGCTCCTTCCCAGCCAGTCTCCATGGAGACCAGGGGAGTGCAGGGCTGTGACAGTGCACTGTCATGGTCCCATGCTCCTGGGGTCTCCGTGCAGACCAGCCAGGAGCTGCATGGGCAGGAGCTGCTGCAAAACAGAGCCTGGCCACTGGCCAGATCCATCATTTTGCCCACCCCTGACCTAGAGATTATAAATTGCAGGCAGAAAAGGAAGGAGCCTCATAACAGGGGATAAAATTTCTGTGGCCCTAGTACATAGGGTTCCCTTCACATACTCCCTTGCTGTCTCTCAAACCACCACAGCATGGGAAGGAGTTGGAGGAAAAGAAAATAGGGGTGGGGGCTGATATGGACAAAGAACAACACTGAAATTAGGGAAAGAGGCTGATAGATTCCAGTAGTGGAAGTGCTTAAGCAACAATAATCTAAAAAAACCCACTACACACAAAATATTGGAACATACAAAATCCATATGAAGAAACTAAGCAGGGTGACTGGGCCAACCTTGGCACCAACATAGAGGGAGGCATAACAGCTGCCACTGCTGCCACCTGACCTTATCACTGGAAACCAAGCTAGCCTGTTACACCTCTTAGTCAAGTTACGTCAAATGACCTTAACTCTGCCCTACTTGATTCTAATGCAATGTTTAATTTCAGACATTAATGGGTGCTTAAATGTGACACCTCTTTATCATCATTCATTCATTTCCAAGTGACTAAACTGGCTTTGATGCTTTTAATGTTCCCTTTCTTTCTCAATGTCTATTTTAAAATTCATAATTAAGAATTGAATGGTTAGTGAAACTTAAAATGTGACCTTTTTACTTTCAGCAACTGCCATAATCATATACAAAAGACAGTAGCAGACAGAAAAGTTTGGTAAAAAAAAATACCAGTAGATAATAAAAACTGTTGTGTATATCATATTCCCGGTCTTATGAAGGACCTAGTTTTAATAAATCATATCTTTAGGTAAAACATTGTTCTGAGTAATTACAATATTGGAAAAGCAGTGTTGTCAAGCTCATGCCCTACTTAGAAGTCAAGGTCACTGGAACAAGATAGGAGTTACTTGGTATGAATTGCAGCCAACTAGGTGGGAAGAATATCATATCCTACAGGAAACTGGTAAGAAACCAGGTTGTACATTACATTCTTGGAAAATCCTTTATGTGAAGCTGCAACTATAATACAGAGAATTTTAAGGCGACTGCTAAATGTGGGGTGCTAAAAGCCAATTCTGAAAAACTATACAAGCAGGTAAATACCGTACTTATCCCTTTCCCTAATAATGATTGCACTTTGGTAGCTGAAACACTGCTAGTTCTGCCACAGGATCCTTGCAGAAATGTTGCAGACCCTGTTTTTCAAAAGAGCAATAATGAAAAAATAAAGTCCTGTAGTGCTTTTCTCTATCAGCTCTGTTTATGAATTCATAGCACAGCATGAAGGTTATTAAAATCCCATATGTGAGAACCACACATAGCACAAGGAGATATGAATTGGCATTCCATGGAGGTAATGCTATCTAATGGGCAAAACAAGAAGTATGGTTTCATTCTTATTCAGAGTACATTTGAAAAAGGCAAAGCATCCAGCTGCTGCTCATGGATAGCTGACCAGACACAAACCATGTCTCCCTCTTACCTGTTGATTAATAAGTTAAATGTAAAGAGCATGGTTGTTATCTTGCCAAGCCTTGATATTCCCATGACACCTTTTACCCAGAATCATTTGACATGAAGTAGATTAAATGCAATTTGGGCTACCTTGATACAGTGACAAACTATTAAACATGTTGCTGTTTACTCCCACTCATGTGTATTTCAAATCAAAATGTAATTAACTGACGAGATAGCCAATGCACCTCACATTAATTCCAGAGTCCTGCATGTCTGATAATTTCATTATTCTCAGAATTATTCATTTAGTTCCAGTTTCACAGTTGAAACACAACAGTTAAATGCTTCGCTTTATTGCATTGCCAGAAATGATTCCTTTGCAGGCAGCAGGCAGTGCCATGTTGAATGCCACCAGCAGCTGGATGAGCTTCAGAAAAACCTGTCTAGAAGAAGTTTACTTGAGACAACCCCCCCCCCCCCATATATTTCCATATTCTCACAGGTGTCAGAACATTTCAACAAGCAAATACTTAATATACTTTAAGTATTAATTGAGACATAGTTACAGTAGAAAAGAAATAAAACTGAATTAGTTTTAATTAAAATGATTAAATTCGGAAAATATTTTTTTTTTAAAGAATTCAAAAGATAGAGCAGAAACAAAGTAGCTGCATCATCTGTTATTTAATGGTAATGCCCTACATAGTTTTGGTAAGCCATTTTTCTCTTTGGTCTGTAGAATCAATTGGCATCCTAGTTGAAACCAAAAGGTTAGATATTACTGAAGAACAAAATATAAGAACTGCAGAGAGCCATCTGAAACCCAACCATCTCCTAGCAGAAGTAATTCTGTTAGATCACCTGTTTGACATCAATGCTATGATAACTAATGCTTCATTTCTCTTGCTGAGTATTTCTAGTATAGCCTTACCATTCAATGACAACTCTTTGGCAACCACTGTTAATGTTCAGACTTGGACCTAAGCTGTGATGTCTGTATCCAAATCTAAACTTGTGCAAAGTTCATGAAGGATAAGACCCAAGAGTCTTACCAAATTACTTTGTCATAGCATGAAAATCTCCATTACATGATTGCAATTCATGGTTATACTAGTTGAAAACCATAGATGAGATCACTATTTAATTTATCATTTTAAATTATCATTTGAATAATGGGGTTGGAAGGACCTCTAGAGTCATCTAGTCCAACTGCACATAAATTCAGGGTGCACTTACTCCTAAATGCTAGATACTTGAAAAGGAGGAGTGAAGGAGATTCTACAATTTCCCTAGTCAGCTCGTCCTGCTGTCCTACTTTTCTGACATAAAAGAAACTTGTTTTTGAGATTTATTCTCAGTCTTCTTTGCTGAAGTTTAAACCCATTACTACCATGTCCTGGCCTCAACGGCAAGGGATAAAAGTTGTTCCTCCTTTTCTTCATGGTGACCTTTCAAATATTTGAAAAATGCTATCATGCCCCCCTTTTAATTTAAGGCAATTTTCTCCAGTCTAAACAAACTAGGCGTCTCAACCTTTCCTTGCCTGACTTGCATTCTAGCTCCTTCATCATCATTGTCACTCACCTTTGGATCTTCTCCAGTTTCTCTACATCCTTCTTAAAATACAGAGACTACAATGACAAAAAATATTCCAGCTGAGGTCTAACCAGCGCTGAAGAGAGTGGTACAATCCCCTCTCATTTCTTACATACAATACTCATGTTAATACATCCCAAAAGTGCATTGTCTTTTTTGGGTCCTACATCACATTGATGACTTGTGTTGAGCCTGTGATCCGTCAAAATACCCTGATCACACTTACTGCCTAGCTAATCATCTCCCATTCTGTATTTATTCATTTGTTTCTTTTCCCCTAGATTTTGCCCTTATATTTGCCATCGTTGAATTCATTACTCTTTGCTTGTTGTTATTCAGCTAATTATGTGTTCATCTAACAGCAATATGATTTAAGCCACATTTAGTCTATTTTCTTATAATGGTGTTGTATGATGCCATATCAAAAGCCCTATTCAAATCCAAATATATTACGTCCAATGCATTTCCTCTATCCACTAAACTGGTTACCTTGTCAAAGAATTATTAGGCAAGGCGAGGCCCTATGAGGAGAGATGGAGGGACCTAGATCTCTTCAGCTTTTGCAAGAGAAGGCGGAGAGGTGATCTTGTGGCTGCCTATAAATTCATCAGGGGAGGGCAGCAGAGAATAGGAGATACTCTATTTACTAGGGCGCCCCCTGGAGTAACTAGGAACAATGGCCACAAATTGACAGACAGCAGATTTAGGCTGGACATTAGAAAGAACTTCTTCACAGTAGGGCTTGCTAGAATCTGGAATGGGCTTCCTAGGGAGGTGGTGCTCTCCCCTACCCTGGGGAGGAGAGGAGACTGGACAAGCACCTAGCTAGAGGTTGTCTGACCCCAGCTCTTTCCTGCCCAGGGTAGGGGGTTGGACTCAATGACCTACTGAGGTCCCTTCCAACCCTAACATCTATGAATCTATGAATGGTACCAAGTTGGTTTGGCATTTGTTTTTGACAAATCCATGTTAGCTGCTAGAGATCACTTTTTCCTCCTCTAGGTGTTTACAAAATGATTTGCATCATCACAGCCTCACAGGAGAACTGAGACTCCTTACCAGCCAAGAACTGCTGCACAGAGGGTTTTTCCATCTATTGACTCCTCTGTGAAATCCTATGAAATATGAACTTTCATTTCTACCCAGGAGAACTTTTACAATCTTCTCTCTGATGCCTCATGAAGGGTATTTGTGCCCGAAAGCTTGCAATTAAAGAACATTTTTTTGCAAAAACCTTGTTGGTCTAATAAATGATATCACGTCTGTCCATGAGCCCCAATTGCTTTTTCCTCTAGACCAATATGGCTACAGCCCGGATACCAGAAAATCATCACAATTTGTAATGTTTTCCATGTCTAAAATCTGATTATTGGGGCATTGTCTTAAATTGAAAGTTGTCTTGTATTTGGATAAATACAGTACTTACAGATAATGCAGAGAGGGCTGAAGGTTTTAATGCCTTTTCTACCTCAGTCCCCACAAATAGGAGCAGCCACCAGATGACAAATGCAGTTGGCAGCAAAGATAGGGAACGAGACAAACAGTCTAGAGTACTACAAGTGCAGGTTAGAGATTACTTAGGAAAGCTAAATACTTTCAAGTTGTCAGGGCATGTACCCTATGGTACTGAAGGATTTGGTCAAAAGCTACTGGATTTGGCCAAGAGCTAATTTCAGAGCTATTGGCCATCTTCTTTGAGAACTCATGAAGGTCAGGTGAGGTCCCAGATAACTGGAAAAGGGCAATATAAGGACCATTTTTAAAAAGGGGAAGAAGCAGGATCAGGAGGACTACAGACCAGTCAACCTCCTCCACGAATCTATTGTGAAATACCTAGAGAGGAGAACCAGGTGATAAGGAACAAGTAGCATTGGTTCACCAAAATCAAGTCATGCCTGACCAGCCTGATTTCCTTCCATGTTAGGATGACAGGCTCTGTGGACATGGGGAGAGCAGTGGATATGATATACCTTGTCATGATATTTTCATTAACAAGCTAAGGAAATGCAGACTATATGAAAGTACTTTAAGGTGAATACATAACTGGTTGCATAATCATACTCAACACACAGTCATCAAATGGCCCAAAATATGGCTGAGGGGAGGTATCAAGTGGGGTTTCCCAGGGAGGGGTTTTGTCCTGGGTGTGGTATTATTTAATATCTTCATTTATGTTTTGGATGATGGGATTGAGTCTACTCCTAGCAAATTTGAGGATGACACCAAATTGGTTGAGGTGCAGATGCTCCAGGGGGTAGGGCTAGGATCCAGAATGATGTGGATAGACTGGAGAAATGATCTCCAATCAATCAAATGAAATTCAACAAAGATAAGTGCAAAGTCCTGCATTTGGGATGGAATAACTGCATGCACAAATACAGACTGAGGAATGACAGACAGGACTGCGGAGAAGGACTTGGAGGTTACAGTACACCATAAACTGAATATAAGCCAACAGGATACTCTTGTTGCAAAAAAAGGCAAACAGTATACTTGACTGTATTAACAGGAGTACTCTGTTCAGCACTGGTGAGGCTCCACCTGGAGTACTGTGTCCAGTTTTGGGCCCCATACTTCTAGAAGGATGTGAACAGTTTGGAAAGACTTCAGCGTAGAGCAACATAAATGATTAGGGTCAGAGATGTATGACATATGACGACAGGCTGAATGAACAAGGATTATTTAGTCTGAAGAAGAGAAGACTGAGGGGGGATTTAATAACAGTCTTCAAATATCTAAAGGGCATTACAGAGAGGGGCTTTCCTCTGTGACTGTTGGGGACAGGACTAGAAGCAATGGCCTCAAGCTGCAGCAGAGGAAATTTAGTTTGGAGATTAGAAGGAACTTTCTGACTATGAGGGTGGTCAGTAGGCCTGTGTGAATAGGGAAGTATTCAATTTGGATTTGGCTGATTTGGAGGACAGTGATTCAATTTGGATCACTGTCCTGAACAGATTCAACCGCTTTGGCTTTGGAAGACTTGGTGCTGATTCAGAGAGATTTGGTGATTCGGACTGGCTGGGGAGAGCGGCAGGAGAAGCCCCCATGGCTGCCCTGCCCAGGCCCATCTCCTGCCCGGCCCCAGCCTAGACCTGGCACTTAAAAAAAGGCAAAAAAAGCCCTGCACTCAGTGGGTCTGGCAGTAGGACCTCTGACGGCTTGTGGCAGAGTGCCCCCATGCACCACAGGGCAGCGGGCAGCAGCGGAGATCATCCCCCTTGCCTGGCACCAATGTGGCAGCTACCCCATGGCATGGGTGCAGCGTGGCTCGGGCAGGTGCCGCACACTTTTTGGGAGCTGGGGCTGCTGGGAATGAGTGCTGCCAGGCTCTGGCTGACATTTGGAGCTGCCGCAGACAGTGTACAGTGCCCCTGCTGAGCCGTGCTGCACCCGTGCCATGGAGCAGCTGCCCCATGGGTGCCAAGTGGGCACCGCTGCCCCCCACTGTCTAATGCTGAGTGTGGGGGGGGGGGGGGCACTCTGCCACAATCAGTACTCCTACAGCTGGTGAGTGTGGAGCTTTAAAAAAACCCAAAAAAACCCTACACTCGCTGGCTGCAGGAGTGGCGACTGGGGCCTCTGAGAGCTTGTGACAGAGCCCCCCCCATGCAGCATGGGGCAGTGGGGGGCAGCAGGAATCACTGAATTTTTGAGGAAGCAGGTACTTCAGGGTGAGTGCTTTGTTATTATTTAATCATGTCTGTTTTGGGGTTGGAATTTAGTACTAAAGCTGCTGTATTCTGCACATTTTTTGTAGCAATGCCCACAGCAGCTGTAGCAGACTGTATGATGCCCTTCAGCTCACATATGTGTAGTCCCACAGAGTAAGTTATGATCATCTGTTCATTTGTGATTTTATTGGTTTCTTTTTATTTCAATCACAGCTCATAGAGCTTTGGTCAATGTTACAAAGAAGACACTCCTCCACCTCCCATTGCTATCTCCTTAACTGATATCAAAGGGTCAAAAGAACAAATGTCACGGGTTTCCTCCGCCCCATCCCGATGTCTTTTGATCTGCTTTGGAGCATCAAATTCATTTTGGGGAGCTAAGGCAAAAGTAAAATAGAACTTTTAAGTGGCTTTGGGAAATCAAAAATTCTCTAGAGTTCCTCTTCATCTCCCTGCTTCATTTGTGTCAAGTCACAGAAGAAAATAAATACCCAGAGAGTGGGGAGGGGAGGACAGGGGCATACAGAACAAGCTTTCAGTGTTCTGAACACTTTGGCTAGCGACAGAAGTTACACATAAACCAGTTTAAGTGATTAGAAGCTGGTTCAAACCTCTAACAGAACAGAAGTTCAGTGCACATAAACCAGTTTCAAAATGAATGAAACTGGTTTATGATGACCCCGGCTGAGTGCAGTATTAGACTTAACTGATTTGGGTCAAACCAGTTTCTGAAACTTCTGTCCCAGACCCCTTCCTGGTTCAAGTTCAGCCAGAGTCCCCCAGCATCCCAGCATACTTTTCAGCCCTGGGTTGGGCTTGGCTGTGATGTCTGCTTCAGCAGAGAAGGGTTGGGGGAGAGGGGAGGCAATGACTTCCCCCTGCCCCCAGCAAACCAAGGCTGGGGCCTGGAGCCAGGGAGCAGGGTTAAACTGCCCTGCTAAAAACTTACTGTTGGCTGTGACTGTGGATTTCAAATCCCAGAGGAACCTGGAAGCAGGAAGAAGCAGCGATGAGCAACACTGCAGAGTACTGCTGCTGTGATTGTGGATTGCAAATCCCAGAGATCTCAGGGGCAGCAGGAAGAGGAAGTGAACACACAGCCCATGCTGGCTATGTGTCAGGGAGCCATGCTTTAGCACCTTCTGGCTTCTAGCCTGAGCCCCTGCAGGTATGTGGCTGCATTTCCTGAACCAAAAGTGAATGTCTATCCAGTTGTTTCTTAGTTTAATCTCTGCAGTTTACACTAACATGGAAAGACTGAATCAATTCGGCCTTGGGGTTTTTGACGGTCTGTACTTTGCCTTAAGAAAACAGATGTGTTGAGGTACTTTGCCTGTCTCTTCCTCTTCCCTTCTCAGTCTTTAAGATGGTATTTGAAAAAGCAAAAGTACTTACAAGTACTGTTGGGGGCATAATGCGCACCCCCTGCCAACATCCAGGACAAATTATGAAAATAATAGCACTTAAAAGACTCCCTATTTTTTCCATTGGCATTTCCCTTTTCTGGGATGCATTTTGAAACAAAAATAGAAATTAATGCCATTTTCACTGTTTTAATGTACAAACCAAATCCAGCCCCTCCACGTTCTTTCTGTGGAGCAAACGTGTCATTTCATTCCACTTCCCTCCCCAAGAAAAAATAAATAAAAAATGAGATCATGGTTTTGTAACCCTGTCCTGAACATGACTTTTGGTTTTCATAGGTGATCTGGATAGCTGCAAGAATGTACGTATTTTGCTGTCTGTGTGAAAGGAATATGAACATTTAGCTAAATTAATGGATGCATTCAACCTCCTAATGGGAAGAACTATCCTGACAATGACAGTCTTCTGTGCTAGAATGCGTGAGCCTCTGACATCATTTATATTCACTCCCTAGGCAAATATTTCACTATAATTTTAATTTTAAACAGGACAGTGTGTCACTGTGAATACTCTAGTTATACATTCCATGTGTCAGGGAATGGAAAAGCAGAATCCAATAGAAGAAAAATAAATCCAGTTTTCTACCCAGTCAAGAAACAAACAAAATGACTAAGCAAACCTTTTTTTTTTCTGACAAGTGCTGGCTAACTTTCATACATCTTAAATGTGTCTCTCTCTTTAGAGTTTTTCTTAGGATTAAAAGTAGTAACTTAGGAAGGATGTTAATTCTCTATCCTGTCAACCTAAAGACCTTTGCTCAAATCTCATTTAGACAAAGAACAGAAAAAAAGCTGTAGCCAAAATTTAGAAATTGTCTCAGGACTTTTATCTGAAGTAAATCCAACAACAAAAAAGGTGAAAAAAGGTGATGGCCACCTCAGCAGTGCATGCTACACAGCTTAGTCAGTCAGCAGTATGGAAGAGACCTCAGAAATAGAACATTAGGTATAAAACAGTCTTTCTGTAACTAGTGTGCACTTCTATTTCTCACTAGTTTATTATGCATCATATCCTCACATCCTTTTTTGTATTGATCAGAACATTACTCCAGTAGTCATCCCACTAAAGAAAATGGCACTACTCCTGGAATACTGGACCACCCATAACAAGTGAAGGTCTCAGATTCTGGCCCTTCCTTAGGCTCTGTCCAGTTGCAAGTAATCAGACCCATAAATTATACATGGGAATTTATTTCTGAAAGAATGGATAATACACATTACTGTGTTGTAGCTTTTGAATGGAGTTTACCTACTGCTATATGTATATTTTTAATATAAGGACTTCTGGCTCTGCATACAAAATAGTTGCACATGCAGATACATGCACACATTTTTTGTTTGTTTGGTTGGGTTTTTTTACATTTTCTCATTGGACCCTTCCGCTGCTTCATTTCTAAACTCAGTGCTGTATTGTCAGCATTCTCTTCATATACAGCTACCAGTACAAACAGATTAGACAGTACCAATTATTCAAGGTCAATGAAGCTTTGAAGGGCCCGTCTGTGCAAAAGTTTCCAAATGTAGAGCACGAGCCTGCTGTACTCCAAGTCTGCTCAGCGAGATTCTCTTGCAATAGTGACCATATGTTTGTTTATGGGAGAGGCAGCATCCATGTCTGATAGTGAAGAAAGGCTTGTTTGTGGTTAATATACTGGATAAATTATTCAAAAGCAATGGAGCTATGAGCCCTTTAGGCAATGCTAACTAACCAAGCCTATTGACCTACAAAATATAGATTAAACCTGCATTTTACACATTGCTGGAGTCAAAGCCATTGCACACTGACATGCTAATCAAATGAATGTTTCATAAATAAAGATATCATAAGACTACAACAGTTATGACCCATAATAATAATCCAGTATAGTACTTGTAATTTCTGTGGCACCCACAGATCTGGGTAGTATTTGTGTACCTACTCCAGCAAATCAGTCAAGAGAGGATGGCATTTACTTTTTCCAGGCAATGAGCATCTCTGAAAATACCACTTCTAGAAATTTGATTACTTTTAGGTTCTTATTTCATTTACCAAAGTGGAGCTTGAACACCATGAACCAAATAATGACCTCGACACATATTCATCAGTATCAGTATGAAGCAACTCCATAGGCAGAGGTAAGAATCTGGTTACCCTATGTCCATGTATTATGGAGAAGTATTCCTGTCACCTCTGCAGTTGCAACAAAATCCCTGAAAATGGTACAATTGTCATGCTTCTCCACAAGGGCAGGATGGATCTAGGAAAGTCCTAGACAAGGTGTCCATCACATACAGTCCATCACCCATTTCAAAGCAGTCCACAGCCTGGTGGGAAAAAATCCTCCACTGTAATATTAGCAGGAATTTTCACACAGTTCTATTAGCAACGGTGTTTACAATTCTTATCAAAATACTTAGGCAGTTAAACCTCAAAAACATGCTGGTTGTTAGCAGTGGTGTAATCTTTGTAGGTACTAAATTATCACTATTAAAGTCTGGGAAAAGATTATATATATAATTAAAAAATTTGCACTCCACTGCTGTCCTAGAAGGTAATTTAAGAATAGCAATGGCTCTCATCTATCACTTTCAGATCATTACTAATTAAGCTTAGTATGACCACTAAGATTGCCTCTATGCTTCTTTCTCCTTCCTTCTATATAACCTGCCAAACTGATGTTTTGTGCTCCTGCAAGTACCCTACACATATCAGAGCTCCATGCAGGTCTGAATGCTTGGGTTTACAAATGAATTTTAATCTGGGTATTATTTGAATTATCTTCAGATCTTTAAATAGGAAGTACAATGTAAGATTTCCCACAGCAGGGAAAATTTCCCGTCCTACATGCTCCTGAACCATCAGTACCATAGCAAGAGGGGTTGAACGGGGCAACGGCCCCAGATGCCGAAGTGAAGGGGCACCAACAGGAACTGCCTAGCCAGGACGGGGCACAGGAAGGAGCCGTGAGTGGCTAGTTTGGGGGGGGGGGGGTTGCCAGGATGGGGGGGGGGCAGCTCTTGCCGCTGAGTGCACCCCTGGGCAAGCATGGGGGGGTGGATCTGTGCGTGGGGTGCTGTAGGCTTGCTCTGGGCACCAAACCTTCTTGCTATGGTACTGTGAACCATCTTCTACCTCCTGGTGAGGAAGTCCTGTTAGATTCTCAGTGTGGTTTCAGACCATCCTGTGGGACAACTGATGTGATCTTTGTTGCTTGCCAAGTCCAAGAAAAGTTTTGGGAAAATCAGGATCTGTATATGGCCTTCGCTGACCTCACTAAGGCCTTTGATTCCATCAATCACAAAGCCTTGTGAAAGTACTAGCCAAATTTTGATGTCCTGAAAAGTACATCAAGGTCCTGAGGCTTCTTCATGACCAGATGACTGCAACTGTCTTATGTAGTGGATCAGAGACAGATACATTTTTTCTCTGAATTGGGGTCAAGCACAGATGTGTCATCACCCCACCACTATTCTCCATTTTGTTGACAGTTAACTTGGTTTTCATTAAGGACCATCTTCCTCCCTGGTACTGACGCAGAATATCAAACAGATGAAGGGCTATTCAATCTGGGGCTTTTTGCTCAAAAACCAAGTACTCAAAACAACCATTCTTGAACTTCAATACGGTGACATCTGTATCATCCTTGTGCACACTGAGGAAAACCTCCAAACTGCATTGGATCTTTTTTGGAGAAGCTTATCAAATGTTGGGCCTCTCTCTCAGCATTGAGAAGACCGAGGTGCTCTATCAGCTTGCCCTAGGCCATGGATGTGACCCCACTCCCTAATTTACCATCAAGGGAAAGACCCTGGATGTAGTAAAGCACTTCCCCAACCTCAGTAGCTACCTCTCTCAGAGTGAATATTGATGAAGAGATCTAGCACAGGATCTGGTACACAAGTGCCTCCTTTGGAAAATTGCTTTGGTGTTTCTTTATTTATTGCAATATTCAGAAAGACACAAAAATTGGGGTCTACAAGGCAGTCATCATCCCCACTCTTGTGTACAGATGTGAAGCATGAGTGACCTATCATTGTCTTCTCAAGAGCCTGGAGAGGCATCACCAATGATGCCTCTGGAAAATCCTGCACATCAAATGGGAAAATCACCTAAAAAATACCAGCATCCTAGCTCAAGCCAATGTTACCAGCATTGAGTCAGTGATCCTCAAGCATCAGCTTTGGTGGACTGGACATTGTGTGCAAATGCCCAACCTCTTGACTCCCAAAACAAGTGCTCTACTCCCAGCTTAGTAACAGTCTGAGATCTCATGGTGGCTACAGGAAATGCTACAAGAACACATTGAAGGCATACCTCAAGAAAATGGATGATGACCTCAAGAACTGGGAGAAGCTGGCTGTTGACTGACTCCAATAGTACTGTAACTTCAACCAAAGGCAGGTAAAGAGTTTTGCCCACAAAGCAAAGAGAGCATGGAAGAAAGAAAAGGAGAGAATTCCTAGTCTACAGCCTCTCCTCCCCTGAGGAAAGACCTACAACTTCAGTGGATGGGTCTGTGGCTCAAAGATTGGACTCTTAAGTCACCTCAAGACCCACCAGTGACCTGTGGTAGAGATCATCAAGGGATTGCTGCTGCCACTGACAAGTTGTAACAAACTGGAAACTAAAGGATTATAGAGGGAATGTAAATATCATAAACTTAGGAAAGATGGCTAATTATCTTAATTTTAGAATTGCAATAGATTATTGAAATATTGCAGACAAAAAAGAAAATTTAAGTTGGGATAAGTCAGCAAGTTCTGTTTCTTTGCAAGATGATGCTCTGTTAACCTTACTCAAGTCCAACTGCCATGTGCTCCATAAGATTACTACTGAGTAGCATGGCAAGTAACAAAACGATAACAGAACGAACACTCTATGACCCATAGACAGCATGTTATGCTTCATATTTGCTATATCTGCACTGCAAAATTAAATAGATTTGAATTGTTGTAGAAGAATTCAGTTGAAAACAGAGAGCTGTAGTGTCTCCACATCTTTGAGTATCTCATCACTTATTCAAATACCTAGAAGACTAAAAGTGAATTTGGATGCCTAAATTTCAGCCTATGCATATGAAAATATTGTACTGAGGCATGGTGCACATGAACAAACTGAGGTCAGGGACTTACTAGGCATATCTATACATTTGATCCAGCCTAAATTTACTCTGGTGTCAAATACTCTGGAGTAAGCGCCTTTGGGCAGATGTCTACATATTCAAGGATTAGGGAGCAGATTTGCTGCTCTTTGCACCAAATTTTCTGCAACCCTGCAATGGGCCCCTGCCACCACCAGGGGAAGCTCAAGGCTTCCCCTGGGTGCCAGCCCAGGAGCTGGTAGCTCCATACCTGCCGGAAGACATCTGTCTCTTGGCCCCAGGGGAGCTGCCTGCTACTGGGGCATGGACAATGTCCCGCTGCCCCAGCAGCAGTGAGCTCCCTGTCTTGGCTCCCTGATCAGGGGCAGGGGACTTGGAAAGAGGTTCCAGCCCCCTGCCCTGATCTGCCAGTGGGGCAGTTAGTCATTGTTAACACTTAGTTTATTTTTACTGTGTTGTAAGAGCCAAAAGGTATTTTTTTTCTCTGGCCCTGTGTTCTTCTGGGTATGAAATACAACAGCATATGAATATAAAATGCTATCGAACACACTGAAATTTTGTTAAAAAAATTACCTGCAGGCCACTGCTCTCCTTATTAACTTATTGATTTCAGTAGGATTGGAGCATGAGCAAGGTGATCAGGACTTAGCTTTAATGAAAATTAAAAATAAATAAAAGCACTGTATGGGCCTGGTATCACCCATGATTTTTTTTATTTCAGTACAGAAAAAGGTATGGAGAGGCTGATTCTTCACTTGCACTAGAATACACCCTGAAGTACTTCTATTTCTGTCAACAGAATTACAGTGGTATGAATGAGAAGAAATAGGCTCTGAAATTCTTCACCACAGTAGACAGGTGTAATCAAGGAAAGTTAAAATAATGTATGAGTTCCTGATAAAAAGAGTGATGAGTGAGGGGCTGGGAGTTGGTTGGGGGAAGAATTGCTTTTGGATTACAGGTTTACTGTTCACAGCCATTCATGATGCTAACTGGTGAAAATTCTTCTTCTTCTTCCCAATAGTGAGCATAGAAGAAAGGAAGAACAACTTCAGATTTTCTTAGGTCAGGGATAGCTTGTATAAAAGAACCACTTTAAAAATTCAGGCAATTTTCTGAGGTACATTTAAAAAGTCCAGAGGAAACTAGAAAACTAGAAAAATTAGATTATCATATTTTAATCATATGTACAGTTTATAACATTTAAAAAATGAGAAAAACCAGAAGGAAAGGTCATTGTCCCAAGCTCAGTGCACAGAAATGTTCCACACAGATTTCCTTCTTCCTGCATAAAGTGAGGAAAAGAGCAGGCCAGGCTAAATGTGGGCACAAGTAGGCCAACACTTTTAAACTGAGGAGTCTAAATTTACATGGCTAAATATACTGTAGGCATCTAAATGGTGGCTTTTCAGAAATGATGTGTACTCTATTTGGTTTGGAGTGATTTTTTTAAAGAAACAAATTTATCTAGTCTTTTAGTGAACTCATAGCAAATGAAGTATAGCCCAATGCCTGTTGGTCACTGGGCTCATCTATACGTTGCCCTACAGACACATTGTTTTGGAAGTACTGAGGCACAGCACGGTAACCGCCTGTACTGTGCTGTATGCACAGTGTATGGTTATTTTTAGCAGCTACTTCACTGTAGCTGTGTGCTATAATGTGGGAGTGTGCTCCTATGGCGAAGTAGCTGCTGGTCACATGATACCTGTGGATGCTGTCGCCATAACACATCGCTACAGCAACATAGCATCAGATGCACCCACTGAGTGCCAGATTCTTATACCCTTACTGTAGGCACAGACAGAAGTGACAACTTTCACCCAATCTGGCCTCTGAGGCTAGGGGCAGACATTAAGAAAGCCCAAGCCTAAATTGGTTCAATCTTTGCAGGTTAGTTTAACCTGGCTAGACTAAATCACTTTGTAACTGCACAGACATCCCATACATGCAGGCACATGCCTGCAGTGGCTCAGGCTAGAAGCCGGGGGAGGAGGGGGGGGGGGAGCACTAGAGCAGCCCTCCCTTCTCTTGTGCAGTGGTAAGCTGAGGGGAGCATGGCCAGGCTCTGGCAGGACGCTTTGATTAGGGAGGTGTTATCCTGCTCCTGACCAGCCCAGCAGGGAATTGATAACAGTGTTTATCACCCCTAACTCACTGTTTATCACCTCATTAAGAGAACAACAGGGGGAAATTACTAGCTACATGCTGATTCTCCCTTTGTCCCATCTGCCACAACAGGGACTGTAGCTAGCATGTGGTCTGCTAGCTAATGCTGAGGTGTCTGTAAGGCAAAGGGGATGAGGAGGGGGAGAGGGAGGAACAGGGACACCTGCAGTCTGTGCTGAGCTCCAGCCAGGGAGCAGAGGGGAGGGGCCAGCTCTACTGCAGAGCAGACAGCCCTGCCCACCCCAAAGAGCATGCGGGGATGCTAGGGGTGTCTGCTTTAACTTAAACCAGCAAGGGGTCTGGGACAGACATTGTATAAACCAGTTTGACCCAAATCTGTTACGTCTAATACTACATTTATCTCAAACTGGTTTCAGCCATTTTCAGACTGGTTTATCTGCACTGAACATCTGTTCTGCTATAGGTTTAAACCAGTTTCTGATCACTTAAACTGTTTTATGTGTAATGTCTCTCCCTAGCCCGAAAGCACTCTACAACTGTGACCAAACAGAAGTGCATGGCTTGAAAGAGCTTTAAAAAGGCTTGATTCTGTAAAAATCTGAACCCTTGTGGCATCAAAGCACAGCATCTTTAATAACTTCTGTCTGCCTGCCTCTCAGCCTTGGAGCTGTTTTCAGAATGGGAGGAAGGGAAAGGGAGCAGAGGGAGTTTGGTTTGGAGGTTTTTTCAGCTGGCAATGGAGGGCAGGGCGGGTGTATTGGAGCCCTTCTGAGATCTGGAGACTCCAATCCACCCACCCCAGCCTCCAGCACTAGCTGGGGAACCCCTAGAATGAGCTGCCTCCCTGACTGGGAGAAAGGAGGGGCCATTGGTAGGCGAAACCAGCTGCAGGCTCATAGCCAGCAGCTGGATTCCCAATCAGTCCTCCCCTCTGGACCCAACAGTGAACTTGTGTTTGGTCCAGTGGATTGTTGCAATCCACAATGCTTCTTGCAAAGCATTATGAGTTACAGTGAGGAGCTGCGCTCTTGTCTGTGCCCTCTGATAAGGATACTGTAATCCAGCAGTCTGAGGCTGTATTAATTCTTATGTGATCCCTCCTCTGCATTCAATATCATTCACTGTCCTTTATGAGGAGACTCAAGGGGCAGTTGCAGCAAGAGAGGATCAGGTTGTGTAGCTATCAGTAAGCTGCTTGGGGACTAGAGAGAAGGTAGGGACTCCAGATCTTTTGTGGAAGGTAGGGTCTCAGTGTAGAAGACAGAGTACCCCTCATGGTTTGAGGAATCTCTGAGGTTTGAGGAAAATTCTGTAAATGGAACCTTTGAGGTTTTTCCTTGTATGAGGTTTCAGAGCAAAAAGTAATTGCCCTCAGCAACCCCCCAAATGAGAAGATATTTGAAATATGAGTACTGCAGGAGCTGGCTCAGATAGGATCTCCAAGGGAAGGTCATGAGTGACAAAGGTGGTTGAAATCTCCATGCTGGTAGAAAAAAGGTGCAAGAGTAGACATATTTTTTCTGGATTTCAGAAAATGATTTGATACTGTTCCATCCAACAGATTGATTTCTAAAATAAGAGATCCTGGCATTGAAGAAGAGAGCAACCAGAATGGGTTATAAATCATTTTACAGAGAGGAAAAACAAGGATGTCAGTAAAAGGAACATTTCAAGGTTTGAGCATGGAAAATGTGTAGTACCATAGAGGTCTCTGTTAAAAATCACTTCAGCTTAATTTTTATTCTCTGTAATGACTTTCAAGAAAGAAAAACGGTACACCTAACATAATTCAAGCTTAAAGATAGTAAGACATAGTAAGTGCTTCCTACATTTTCATAAAAGAACAAACTTCAACCTGTTACCATGGCCACTGGGCATTTCACAGATATATATGATGTGGGGTTATTTCCAGAGATATCAAACAGGCAGTTTAAACAAGGCAACCTCAGCTTATATCTTGTCTGACAGCTATTTGCATATCTAAGAAATTTCTTTTTATTACTTGTTACTGTTTCTGCTAAATGTAGTTTTATTGCTGTTTACTATTTGCATATAACAATATGCCAGGCACTTTACAAAAAGAGACAAAGAAAAGATCCTGGCCAGAGGGTCTTATAATCAAAGTAGACAATGTAAAAATGAAGGCCTAAGAAAGGAATGAAACAAATAATAATAATAAGCACGTCTTAGTACTGATCCAGTGATTAGATAAGTTAAAAAACTACCAAGACAGAATGGCAGAAATTTAAACTTCCTCTGCATGCATTTTTTTCTGGTGTAAATGATTAAACCAAGATAAAGAGAATCGGGACAGTATCCTATATGGGTTGACCTCTACATTTTCTTTCTATTAACTGATACAAATGTTTATAATGCATCCCTTTCTCTGGGTGGCTGTCCCAAAAACTAAAATATAGGAAAGCCAAACACATTCAAAATCACGTTGAAAGAAAAATTCATGTTTTTTACAAAGGATGCAGGTGAATAGCATGGGGGAATCTAAGCTACTAAAATGGAAGGGCAGTAATTATCAGATAGATTAAAATATAATGGGAAAGAATGAACAATCCAGTGTCCTGAGATGGGGAATTATGCATTAACTCTATCTGTAGTGTATATTCTCATATGTAATTTTCTTACATTTTAAAGCAAAGGTAGGACCACATTCATGAAACAGTAGGTTTGCCTCATTTATTATAGCAAGATTATGGAAGATGATAAATCCAGTAGAAAGTCAACCAAAATAATAGAGTTTGGGATAGGAATAAGTTATAAACAAAGATCAAACAAGAGCATGGGCAGCTTCTCAGCTGCTGAGAGTGGTCAGGCCTACACCAATGTTGCTTACCTTACCTGAAAATCCAGCCCTCTATTTTCATCACAGCATTTACACTTATATTACCAGCATTACCCTGGTGTAAAGTTGTGGACGGAAGATACAAACTCCTAACCAGATACACTTTGCCTAATCCTGTGGATAATTATACCTGAAAGAATCAGGGATAAAGCACTACCAATGTAAGTTTCAATTGTTTGCATTCCTCTTGCGGTCTCAGGGAAGCTGTTTGTTAAAGGCAAACAGGCTACTAGACAGAGAAGAAGCAGTAACAGCTGCCTAGAGTGTGAACTGTCTTGGTATATCTTCTCGTCTGCCCATTCCTGAACCCCAGTGTAATTTACATCACCATATAAAAGTGATGTAAATGACAAGCACTGGGCTATGTATTTGCTATCTGTAGGAATTAAGAGACAGGTGCAGTGAAATACAAAATCAAGCACATATTTAAAAGCTTTGGGTTTGATCCAAAGCCCATGAAAGTCACTGGGTTCCTTTTCATTAGATTCAATGGGCTTTAGATCAGGCCTTGGCTATGTAAAGTTGGATTTAACCATATACTTAAGTGCTTTGTTCAGCTGGTGTCTAAAAGAGCAAATAAAAGTAAATTTATGTTGATAAGAGCCTTAAAAAGAGAACTGGTGTCACTATAGTATGTGAGAAGGTAATTTTCAGGCATGTTAGGACGAAACCATTTCAACTCTACAATCTAAAGAAGGGTTGATATATTTTTTAAAGCAGGTTAGGACTTGCTAGCATATATTTGTAACTATCTGAACCTCTCTGAGTATGTGCACTTTAATATATTTCTAATTCTAACTCACATGAACAGCATGTTACAGGAATACAGGATTCCACAAATCCTTAATAACCTATAAAGTGAAATGTGTGCCAGAAAATTGAGATATGGACCTCAAAATAGTACTGCTGTATATCAAAATTGTAAAGCACAGGAATAGCTTTGCTGATTTAAATTTTAATCCAAGATTATCAGATTCCATCCCAATGCAAGTCCTGAAGAAAGACTGTAAAGCACTGGTATTTCACACTTCCTGTGAGATAAAACAATAATTTTAGGCTATAATATATGTAATTCATTGTAAAATCATTTCCAAATAGTTTCCAAAGTGGAAAGCATATCTTTATAAAAGCTGATAAAACCAGCATAAAATAGTGATAAAAGAGTCGATATAACTTCAGAGTTAGCCATCTATTTTCATTACCATTCTAGATATTTCAAAAAGAGTTCTTCTGTATCTTGGAGATTTAAAAAATGTACTACTCTAGTGTGTTAAAAATAATAATGAATAGATGTAGAACAAATCCAGAGTAAAAACTAAAATAATCTCTTAATTAAAAGAACATCTGCAGATTATTTTCTGTCTTTTTAAAAGTTATTTTAAAATAGCCTTCACTGGTTCCAGTACAACTGAAGTAACTTTTTCAATAGTAATTTTTCTTTATCTTCTACAATCTTAGTTATTGTGAGGTTGTTTTCTTGTGAAGGATCCACAGGTTTGAGAAAAATACACATATATTGCACAGTATTTGAAGCAGGTTATAAGGATCTCGTATCCACTATTCTGTATTAGTCTTACAGCCTTTTACTCAGGTGTAAAAGAAAAATAAGAGTGGTTGACAAATGTGGGATAAAGAAAGATGACTGCATTTGGGGCTTTCTATCCCTAAAGTTGTCATTTAGATCAAAATACTGATGATACCCTAGTAATTCTGAGCATCACCTTACTTCCTGTGCAGCCTTGGTATCAAAGTACCAGGTAATGTAAGTAAGGGGGTATCAAAATTCAACCACTAAGCATTATAAACCTGCATCTTCAAGTTTTCGCAACTAGATTGTATATTTAGGTACATCCCTGAGCAAGGGGGACTGTTTAAACCACAGCCCTGATCAACAGTCCAAGGAGGAATCACAACTCAGACACACCTCCTCATCATAAACCTCCCCTTCTTACTACTTCCTTCTTACTTTTGAATTGTGGAGTGGGACCAAGCCCACAACCACAACAAACAATGCACAAGCTGGGTTGAGTAGGTGTATGCTGGCCATTGAAGGTTGGGAGCCAGACCTCTGCCTGTCTCCCTTCAGGTTGAAGATCCATGGGCAAAAGAGGAATTCTTACTCACTTAGGCCTATGGTCCAAATCACAATCTGAATCCTACAGCATGTATATTGCTTTGGTCACATGAATAGTTCAAAGGAAGTTGAGATAGAGTCTACGTTTAAAAGCTTTGAGTAATTTTATTTATATGAGTAGACCAATATCTAGGTTAATGATCTCCTTTACTCTTTCCCATCCACTTTTACCAATGTCCCCATAGTCTTCTTATTTTATTTTTATTATTCTAAGATAATATTCTAAATTACTCAAAAATCATACAAGAAGTTAATACCCCTCTTTCAAAATTATTTTTGGAAACAAAAATCATCTGGTCTGAGACAAAATTTCATTGTTAATGAAATACAATTATCATCTAAAATGAGGGCCTGAGTCTCATACTGTTCGTGCTCAAGTCATAAGTGTCTCATGAATGCAGTCCTCATTAACTGTACAGAGATATTTTAACCACATCATTAGCAATAGGCTATGAAGAATTCATGTAGAAACACCACTAGGAACAATGTAACAGGCTGATTAAGAACAATGCCTGAAGAGATTACACAATAAAAACAATACCAACTTTTTCAAAACAATTAAGCAAATAAAGTGTAGTTATTCCTAGAGATGCACGGCCTTCAATGCCAGGGTAGCTTGAAATTTGCTGTTCCATCAAACTATGAGATCAAATTGTGAAATCTTTTGTTCCGCTAAACAATTTCCTCAATTTTTATACCCAATTGGCAGCATGGCAACGAAAGGCAATAAAGGGAATGATTTAATCTTTTATATAAACATGCAGGTGTGTAAGTGCACACAAACACACAACTTACAGTAGAAGAACATTCCATTTCTAAAATCAAGCATATGAAGTTAGGAGACATTAGTATTAAGCACGCCTATGCAACTTTAATTGGGCCACCTTCTGTGTACGCATTATAATATAGTCTTTAATTACATGACCACATACTATTTTTCTAGTGGACCCCTGTTTGCCCAGACTGACATGAGCAGCTACTTCCATATTTTTTCTCGTTATTGTTCAAAGCATAGCCCCATGGCTCATTTATTGCACACTGCCTGAGCCTTCACTATAGTATCTTATACTCACAAACATGAATTTATTTTCACAACATCCTTGTGAGAAGAGGGGGTGGCATGATATCCATTTTAAAGATAGTGACCTGAGGCACAGAGTGAAAGGTACCTACTAGTTTAGTATATCTAATTTGGGAGATCCACAACCTATATTTTTCAGAGTACTTAGAGTTAAATAGCTCAGATCTACTTCAGCCTAACTAGCTTGTCAAATTGGCATCAGCAGCACACGAAGGAGAGATGTGGTCACCATCATGTGGCTAAGCATTACATCTTGTGTGTGATTCCCCAACCCAAATGAACAGGTACCCATTCATAGCCAGGTTAACATGGAGGGCCAAACTCAAACATCTGGATTTGTAGTGAAATATCTTAACTGCTCTTCCATCAGACATAAGGGCACAAGGAACACAGAATAAATGGCCATCTGTAAAAAGCTTAGTTTAAATGACTTGATGGGTGTCACACAAGAAGTTGGTGACAGAAGCAAAAACGGAATCTAGTTTGTCATGGCAACATCCCAGCTCTTTAACTATGAGGCTTTACAACACCCTGTCACATTCTCTAAACATTGTCCACTGTCTCCAGCGAGTAGGTAGGGGTCTTATAGATTCTATTATTCACTTCACAACCCTAATCCCATCCCCAAATTGGTCAATCCCATGCACAAAAAAAGACAGAAATTAAGTGCGAAAAACTGTCGTTAATTGTATAATAATGCCTTCAAGTTAGGGAGCCTTCCCTAACTTGTTAGTTTAAACAATTGTTGCATCTGGCATTCTGTTGATGTCTACCTCATTGATCAAGTCTCCACCCTTGATCTAGACCAGCACTTTATGGGTTTCATATTGATTTGTTGACAGCAGCAGATGATGAGCTTTAAGAGTTTGGGGTTATATTCCAGGCTTTGGAGTGGAATGTCCTCTAGCAGACAAATTCTTTAGCTCATTTTCCCCATGCTTAATTAATCATTTTTGTTCTGAACCCTCCAGTCTCCCATCTCAGTGTTGTCCCTTCATTCCAATCCCATTCTTCTTGCCTACCTAGTCCCAGTCTCCACTCAGGTTTCTCAGTCCAGTTCCACTTCCTTTGACCAGAAAGTCTCCTTCCTCCTCTGAATTCTCCTACCCACTTTTTCCTGACCTCCATCTGTTCTCTCTGACACCTGCTTTTTTCACAACTCCCACTGGTTCCTAGACCTAGTTTCCACCTCCTTGGGTAAAACCATTCTCAAGTATGTGTGAGCTGAGATTTTTTTTCCAAGTCCAATGGTGAATATGTATATGATACCCCTCTATCCTGACCAGGGAGGATACGAACTACTGCAGATGGAAGGTTCTTTAGCATAAACTATAGCAGCTTATGGTTTTAACTGTGAAGGTCCTCCAGTGCTGATCTGCCATAGGTCACCAGGTTTTTTTCTTTAACATTGTAAAACTATGCATTCTCACACAGCAGAAACAGATAAACCATTTGGCTCTTCTGCCTTAGGTTTGGCCTGAGGCAGATATCCAGTGGGAGATTTCCAAACAAGTGGTTAAATTATGGCAACGTTATAAACAGATTAAAAAAAAAATCTAAAGGGATGGGCCAGGTATCCTTACTAAGAAGTGATATTAGCAGCCTTGCCTGTAAGTAGAGTGACTATGATGCTCCTGAAATTAATACTCAGCAGTGGACATATTCAGACATGCTGTAGGCAAATATGGTAATATTTTCCCAACATTCTTAGGAGGTTTCTAGTTTACAACATGCCCGGATGTTGTCTAGGATGCCAGTCCTGGCCCTCTCCTATTTTCCTATGTCACTGACCACTGCAGACCAAGATGAGACCAAACTAATTTTCACTTGTGAAATACTGAGATTTAAAAGCAGGTCTCTACAGAGGAAAGGCTAATAGGTAGGGGTTGGTAGCAAATTTTCCACTGAAATCGTTTTTCAAGGGAAAATCGGGTTTTCAATTAAACAAAAGTTTCTTGCTTTCTCCTGCTTTTGATTTTTCATTAAGAATCAAAATGCTTGAAAAGTGACAAATTTTTCTGTTCTGAAATGCTACAGCGGTGCCTCACAAGAGCTGGCAGTTTCCATGTCTTATATTCCTATTATTTTTATTGTGGTAGGGTCTCTGACACCTTTCATGGTAAACCAGTGCTATCCTGCTACCCTGGTGCATGCGACACCTCCTCTCCACAAAAGGGGAAAATGAGATACACCATAGGAGATGTTTGAGCAATGAGCTGAACCTGATCTATAAAGGAGAAGATAAGGATGAGGCACCCAAGTACAGGTCCCAGGATGCTCTGCTGTGACTTTGGGTTTCACCTCAAAATATTCAAAAGAAAAACCAAAACATATTTTCCAATTAACCCCATCTAAAATATTTTTTCCACAGTCCTCTGTTCCTTCCTAGGGGAACCATACATAGTAACAGAACCTAGGTTATTAAGACCAGTCCTGTACTATTACAGGCTGACATGTCATATAGATCTTTTTGTAAACAAATCATGCCATTCAGTAAACCTTGCTTTAAAATGTAATTATAGCTGCTCATTTTGTGCTCTGAAAGGGAAGTAACAAAGAATTAATACTCAGGTAGAAATACAAGGATACACTGAGCATAATGAGGTAGCAGGACTACTGGTGAGAGCCTAAGTGTGGGACCAGAAAATTCTGCACTCCAATCCAGACTACTTATTTACTGTGCTGTCTTGGATAGGTCATCCAGTGAACCAGACAGACATTCAGTTTGTACTGGGAGAATCATGGTAGAAAACAGAACTATGCAGACATTCACACTTTTCCTCCCAGAACAAAATTGGTGACTTCAGGAAAAGAATAACATGGGAACAACCAGGGTTAAATCCCTCCCAGGAGAGTTTCTCCCAGGAGACTGAATATCTGCACATTTTTCTCCAGCTTAGCTTGTTCCAGGGATTGGAAGCAATGGAGCAAGGGAAAAGGCTCCGGTGCCTTCCCGAGATGGAGTCATCTCAGTCAGAAGAGAGCATGGAGGCAGCTGCTCCACATCCTCGTATCTATGGAAGGGAAGCCCCAGCTGTTCCCCACCTGATTCTCACACCAGAGTTCCCAGTGTGAGAAGCAGGCAGGGGCTCTGCATTGCTGCTCCCTCTGCTTAGCTCCTGGGCACTGGGAGCTGAGCACAGGGAACACTGCCTCCTGTCTGCTTCCCCTTCCTCTGTCAGCCTGGAGCAGTGCAGGGCAAGGTAGGATGCCATACCCCTGTGGCAAAGTTCCCAGAGCCTTTCTGTGGTGGCATAGTGTTCATCCCACCCTCTCCCTGTACTCCTCTGGGTCAGTCCAGAGGAGTGCAAGGAGCGGAGGCTATTCTGTTGCAGGGGAGAACTGGTGGGAGTGGGTGGTGGGGAGAGGGTTTCCCTTAATGCGGGGGATAACCCTCCTGCCAAACAGATGTTTAGCAGGATGAGGGGCATTTTCCTGCAGCTGGAATCCTCCCCACCTGCCAACTGCTCTCTTCTCAGGTAAGAGAGAGGACAAGCTGTCAATTAATGGGCTCTCCTAAGGGTGGCGGTGGCCAAGGGACAAACCCTCTAGTACCAACTGCTAGAGAGTTTGTCTGTCAAACTCTCAAGCCATGGGGCTGGAGGAATGTCTGTACGGTCCAGCTCCTGGGCTATTTTTCTACTGTGAGCAATTTCTTCTGGTAATGCAGCCAATGTCTATGCCTCCTTTTCCCATCTGCAAATGAGGAAATGCTGCTTGTCTTTCTCTCAGGGAATATTTTAAATATTTATTTATGAGGATGCAAAGCTTCATATGAAGACTAATATTATGATCCACAAAGTCCGCAGATATCACTATAAAAACCTCAGTTACTTGGAGTGTATGGAGATCAGTGGATCAGTATATCTCTGACCTGCCAGCCATTACCTTACTGGAAATGAAGGACAGAAGGGTAAGAAACAATTCCACAGACTATGGCCGAGTAAGCTGGAGGCATGGATATGTGGTCTGTGAGCCATATTTCAAATTAACTGAATTCTCACCCTTTTAAATGTATTTGGGTTTGGCCATCCATTACCAATAGATACAATGGTTATGAAAAAGGTAAAAAGAAAAGATTCCACACAGATTGATAGACATTTTAACAGGGATGGAAATCATTTTAATGTGCTTAATTCTAATGCACAGTAGGCATGGTGACACAAGAACATCCTGCAAATTTAAACATTAAAAGATTCCCATCTCTTTCTGTGTACATGTGTGTGTGCATATATGTGGAAAGAGATGTTTTAGACAAATAAATTAATTTGTCTATGCAAAGCTATAAATGGATTGCCCATACAGCTAGGAGAATATAATTAGCAAAATGACAATAGCTTTCCTATACTGAATGTATTCATTTTAAATCAACATTACAGGAACAGCAGCAAAAGAAAACATTCATAATCAGCAAAAATCTCTTCTGTTGACAGGTTATTTTTCCCATTAGCTGTGCAAAACATATTAATCCTAGAAGAGTGATATTTCCTTTCAGCTTTGCATAGCAGTGTGTACAAATAAAAATGTTAACTGCCAGAACATAATTTTCAGTATGCTTGTCTTACTTTGGATGCATGTTTTCAGTTTGGAGCACAGCTGTTCATATTTCCCAACATGAGCTTCAGTGCAGTAAATATCTTCTCCATTGAGAGATACATTCCCAAAGTATTGCACAGGGGGTTATGTATATGATGTGTGTTAGTGCTAACATGACTTCTGTGCATGGAAATCCACATGCACCACTTTGCAAATGCAGCCCCCACAACGTGACCCTCCTCACATTGCAGAATACCTTCCCAGAACTGCCATACTTATTGTTGTGGCAGTGTGTCTATGAAATAAACCATATTTTAAAGGGCTTTTACTCAGCTGAAAAAACTCACTGTGGGATGACATTTGGTAAACCATTCTGGAGCATTGCATTAATGAAGCAAATTATTACTACTAAATTGGAAAACAACAGCATTTGGTTATTGAAGAATTTGATTTCCTAGGTTTGTTATTTAGGGGAAAGGTAGAAGTGGCTGTTTTTGTGTTCAGAACTGCTTCTGTACTTCCAGATATCAAAAACAACTTGTAAGATTGTCAGCACAACACAGCTGGCAAGCACTATTTCCTCACTGCTAGAAGGTCAGAGATGCACATCTCTTGCTGAGGCATGGGCATGTATCCAATGCTGACACTGCAGTAGAGTGCATAGGAAATGTTGTCGTACTGTTGAAATTGCCTGCCTTCAGGTGAGGATCTAAATCAAGGTCATTCTGTCCATTGCTGGGGACCACCTAGGTGAAAGGTAATGATCTCACAGCTATTTCCAAAAGGGCAGGGTAGAAATGTGACAGCCTTTCCAACAATTGCTCCTAACAAACAGCCTCTTGTATCTGAGTTTCTGTATGAACTACAGCTAACCACATAATAGAGACCCAGGGGGACATACCAAACTCTGTCAACAATATTGATCTCTTTACTTCACAAAGTCATCTCTACTTCACAAAATGTCTAGAGTAGATCTAGGTTCAATTAATTTTAGAGGAATAAATGCAACAAGAATACATTAATGTGATTTTCTGTATGGGCAGGGGACATATCAGTCATATTCAGAATCACACTGTATGTGTTCGTTGCAAACTCAACACAAGAAGGTAACTCGGTCTGTTCCTGCTATGCTGTGATTTTGTCACTGTGAGTAAAGGCGCAATACAAGAGCTAAAAGTATGGGTGAAAAAGACTTTAGTATAACCTTTCTCTGAGCTTAGCAACAGAGTTTATAGACCATCTATTCTTTTTATACCTTAATATTTTAAGTAGAGATATGAGATTTGATTGATAGGCATATGACAATTTAAGAAGGTTAAAATGATACACAATCACCATCTTGTATTTTTAAATGAGTTATATATAATAAGAGCTAAAAAAAGTCAAGAGATTATACCATACAATAGAGTGCACTGAGGGAATACAGGAAGGGGTGGTCTGGTTGTTTTCAAGAATCTCTTCAGGCACAGACAAAAGTGCAGCTCATATGTCTAACTCATGGCACTTTACAGAAAGTAACATGAGTCCTCCCAACCCAAAAGACATTAGCTGTTGGGTCAGGAAGGTGGGGGACTGAGCTCCAATTTGGAGCCAATCCAGGGAGAGAGGCTTCACTTCTGCAGCCCCTTCTCCTAGCTCCACTCCCCATCTCCCAGCTCCCATGCTGTCTCAGGAAGGGAGGTGGAGAAAGCAGGGGTGGGAGGTCTGTTTTGGGGTTTGCCCAGTCATGCTGAAGCAGAGGACAGGTGGATTGGAGCCCTCCCCCACCATAGCTTCAATCCATGCCCCCCAACTCCAGCACAGCTGGGTCAAACCCCAGAATGGACCTCCCTCCCCTGCCTTCTCTCCCTCCCATCCAGAGATGGCACCAAGGGCTGGGCTGGGCTGCAGCAGGCCAGTGCTGGAGCAGACAGAAATTAATTAAGGTGCTCCACTTTGGAGCACCTTAGTTTGAATCCTCATACAAAGAGGGTCAATTTGTCCCATGATCAGAGTGCTTTGTAGCTATGCTCTTCTGTTAAGGAACAGCTTTGGAGCACTTTCAAGGAGCTAATTGTATGACAAATTAAATTTTTGTCTGTGCCCTTCATGTCAGGCTACAGTGTCATTGTCCTGTCTCTTCCCAAAATGCAATTAAACAAGGAAATTTCATTTCATTTCTTTGTACCAAAATCTGGGGGGAGAGGAAGCACAATCCTCCAGAGCGGTAGTTCTCAATCCTTTTAGTCTCAAGTCACCACTCATTAGACTCAAGGCAGCCTTTGGAAAATGTGATCTCTTTTTACTTTTTTTTTTTAACTACAGAAAATAATAGAGAATTTTTTCTGTTGCAAACTCACAAGTCAGAATGTTTTTGAAACTGGACTCTTATTTGAAATCTCTGGGTTTATCTTGTAAATCATGCTTACACCTAACAAAGCTAACATCCTGCATTACCCTTGAAAAGATTGCGGCACCCTACTTGAGAATCACTACTCTAAAGAACTCTTCACGCACAGTAGAAAATTTGATTAAAAAATTCTGAAGGAATTTGCAGGCAAGGAAGAATCCATCAAAAATACAATGTTTGTGATTCTTTCCAAAGAAAATGTCAAATAGACATCAGAAGGATTTGCATTATTTCTTGTAGTGAAAAAATGGGGGATTTCACTAGGCTAAGACAAGTAGCCTTAGGCAGGACTTGGAAGAAGAGAGTTAACTTTGTTTTATTCATACATGTAACAGATAAAAAAAAGATGACTTATCTTTGAATAGGACTGAAAATTGGGACTCTGTTGACATTTCTGGGAGTGGCATAACTCCAGTATTCACTTCCAGCAAATGTATTCACTTCGAAACTGCTCACAGATTAGAGTGTTCCCCAGAACATTAGGTACAAAAACTATATTTGATTCAAAATGTTGATGCTGTTGAAACTCAAGTGTCTGCCATGATTGCAGCTGTAGTAAAAAATGGAAAGAAGTGCAAAATGGAAGTGGACTCGGACTCTCAAGATGCTCCCTCACAAGATCCATGCCAATGATGGACATACATTCATCTTCACCCTGGTCATCCTGCATCATGTTCAGCAGGGTGGTCCGTTTGGGCTGGTGAAAGACTGACACAAAGTAATCATTAAGCAGATTGGCTTTTTCCTGGGTGTCAGTAGTCAGCTGCCCCAGCTGGTTTATCAGGGATCCAATGTTGCCCTTGTTTTTCTTTCAACTCCCCACATATCTGAAGCACTTTTTATTGTCCTTGATTCGTGCAGCCAGGTGGAGTTCAGATGTAGACTTAGCTTTTCTAGTTTTCTCCCTGCAGGTGTGAACCAGTGCAGTACACTCCTCCTTAGTGGTGTTTCCTATCTTCCATCCATTATACATTTCTCTTTTTAAACGTAGGAGGTCCATAAGTTCCCTGTTGAGCCAAGGAGGTTGTTGAGCCCTTTTACCACCTTTCTTATGGGTGGGGATGGACTCCACTTGTACTTCTAGGATCACTTCCTTAAGGAGCAATCACTCATCATGAACTCCCCTCCCTGTGAAATCATGGCCTCTCAGGGCCTCAAGAACAAGCCTCCTGAGCTTATGAAAGTCAGCTTTCCTAAAGTCGAGGACTACTGCATTGCTGTCTGACTTGCCAGCTTTGCAATGGATAGTGAAAGTGATCAATTCATGGTCACTGTCACCCAGCTTCCCTTTGATTCTTAGGTTGCTGATTAGATCACCCCCTTTGGCCAGTACTAAGTCCAGCAGTGCCTTGCCTCTTGTCAGCCCATAAACTTCTTGGGACAGGTAGACCTCATCCATGCATGTAAAGAAGCTTTGTGACTGATCAGATCTGGCCAAGTGCTCATTCCATGAGATGTTTGAGTAGTTGAAGTCTCCCATGACGACCATGCACTGAGAGCGTGAAGCCTCAGCCAGTTCCCTGGCAAATCCTTGGTCAAGCACTTGTTCCTGGTTTACAGGTCTGTAGTAGACTCCTACCATTGTCATTCCCCTCATACTTTAACCCAAAGGGTCTCCAGTCGTCCTTCTTGCATGCCAATTCTCAGCTTGTAGGGGTGTGTAGCTCTCCTTCACGTAGAGAGCTACACCCCCACCCCTTTTTTTGGCACGATCTCTCCTGTACAGGGTATAGCCATTTATACAGTGGTCCAGTCATAGGAGTCCCACCAGGTCACTGTGATCCCTATGAGATCATAGTCATTTTTGTTTAGCAGAAGGACCAATTCCTCCTGTTTATTCCCCAAACTCCTAGCACTAGTGTACTGGCAAGTAAGTGTGCTGTTAGAGGCCCTAGACTTCCTTGTACTCATGGAGAAGCTCTCTTCCTGAGCTGGGGTAGGAGTGGGTTCCCTTGAGCATCCTAACCTGCTGGTTTTGCAGTTGATGCTTGGTGAGTTTGCTTTGGTGGTTGTCCACCCATCCCCTGGCGAGTTTAATTTAAAGCCCGGTTGAGCAAGAAAGCCATTCTGGCTGAGAAGAGCTTCTTCCCCAGTGGAGTGAGGTGGAGGCTGTCTCTTCCCAACCGACCACTACCTTTCTCTCCAAAGAGCGGACTGTGGTTGTAGAAGCCGAAGCCTTCATGGTGGCACCAGTGACACAGTCTTTTGCTTACTGCCTCGAGTAGTCTCTCCCTCCTCTGCCCGTGACCTGTAACCAGAAGGATTGAGGAAAAAAACACCTGTGCCTCCAACCCCCTGAGCCCTACTCCCAGAGCCCTGTAAAGTCAAGTCAAGTCAGAGGCAGAGCAAGTATAAGTTTTGCATACATATACCAAGGGTAATTGTTAAGATCCACCCTGGATATGATTCCAGAGAATTATAATAATAAATAAATAACTGTAGTTCAACACAGGAGTGTCCAGAGTGTTGTTGCTGAACTCACAACATATCACTAAAGATCATAGGACATTTCCAAAGAGGAGGGTTTAAGAATGAAGCTGTTAAAGAGGAGTATCCAAGTTTGTTAGGATCAAGTACATCTTTACAAAACAAGGTGCACTTGCAGTTAGCTGAAAATACACCAATTTGGCAGATTAATATTTTGCTGAAAGTAACATACTAAGCCTCTAGGAAGCTATTACATAGGGACCAAAGCTTATGTCAGGTTCATTTTCTGCTACAAAATGAAACTGGGCATCATTTCACTGGAGGAGTAGCACTACAGACATGAATATTACTGCTCATCTCAAACAGTTTAGCTATCGGGGGACAAATAGGAGATTTTAAAATACCACTGAGCATTGGGTTGAGCATAACAGCTGTTCAAATGGATTGTCCCTCATCTTGTTTGAGTCACCTTTGCTCCTAAGCTGGAAAGACAGTAACTGGAAACCCAGGAGACTATTACCAGGTGTTATACCAACAGCAATACCATTTGTCAGCTGTACAGCTTAAAGCACCACATTTAACTGAGTTTTCCAAGATATCTACAGAATACTTTTCTTCACAGATTTAGAAGATGCCAGGTGTCATTTTTAGATACATTAGATAAAAACATAATTAAGGACTCTAGAAACTCATGTATATTGCTGGTGATTTTAGATCAAGGCACATAGATTTGAACTATTGTCTAAAATAAATCTTCCAGGTTTATACCCTGAATATACACAAAATCCAGGAAGCATAAAACATCCTCCATGGAGAAGAATGCTTCATCCAGGTAAATAAGGGCTGCAGACTGAGATACAAGTATTAGACCAAAACATTCTTAAATCCTTTAGTAATTGCCCAGTTTTGACAATTACCAACATGGATAACAAAATACCTACTTACAACTAGTCAAATGTATAAATGGTGCTTGCCAATGGTGTGCACCTACTCAAATTCTATACATGTTTATAAAAATATTGTTAGACAAACCTAATTGTGCAAATAAAATGACAACATTTAGTTGAAAAGAGAAATTGGCAGATGCAATATTTGGTAAAGTTTTCTGATACAAAGATGGATTTTCAAGAGGGTAGGATGCAACTGCATGCATATAATGCATACATAATTGCTCAACTAATGTGCATGTACAATAGTCAGAAATATAGGAACAAATGACTAGTTAGGGGGTTGGTTATTTTTAAACTGTGAATAACAAAGCTGCTCATATAATCAAGTAATTGAATAAAGTGGCAGGGAAACTCATGCATATATGATTGGAAAAATCAGGGCTAATCTGATCAACAAAAATCTTATTCTAAATATTATTGAAATCAGTTTGTACAGGGCTCTCATCATATGGACTGAAAACTGGTGACAAGGGAGAAGATAAATGGCAAAGTATTAACTGGTGACAAATAATACTAATCTTTATTTTGTCTTTCTTTGTAAGGCTGGTACTTATATAGTATCTGTATTCATGACCTTGAACTGGAAGCAGAGGAAATTTCAGGTGACACTGAAGTTGAATGAGTTGCAAACATCAGCGACAACAAAGAATAATGCAAAGAACAGAATGGAAATATGTGCAAAAAGAACAAATTGGTATTCGTCTTAGAAAGGTAATTCAAGACAAGTTACTAAGGAAAAATATCCAATGTAATTGTGTTCTCCAGAACTCCACCCAGTGCTATATACATAGCCACAGAAGTATCCAGAGAGGCACTATGACACAACATGATACTTGTGCTTCTAAACACACAGCGCATAAACACACTGTGCATTGCATGGAGTCCTGGGAAATTCCCCATCAGAAGTATATTGACAAATTGGAGAGAGTTCAGAAACAGCACCTGGGTGAGCTATCAATGCTGATAAATTAGGAAAGATTATAGAGCTTGGTATAAATAATTTGGCTTAGAGAAAGCAAAGTATTTATAAGAGTCCATACCAGTGATTCTCATCCTTTTTAGACTCAGGGCACGCCCCAGTAGACTAGAGGCACTCAGGAAAATCTAGCTCTTAGTTTTCACTCTTTTTTTTACTACAGATGTTACCAAGAACTTAGAAACGCCACACCTGATCATAATATTTTTAACATTATGGATACCTATTTGAATCTGGGTTTGTCTTGTGATTTGTGTTTGCATACCTAACAGTACTTATACTGAGTAGCTTCATGCATCATCCTTGAAAGAATCTCAAGGCACTCCAGGATACCATAGCACCCTGGCTGAGAACCACTGGTCAATATACATTTGGAGTAGATAATCAATGAGAAGAGAGTAATGATATTTAACATCTAAAACGATTTGAGTAGGAGAAATAGGCTGACATTAAGAGAAATATTAGACTACAATTCAAAACTGAAAATATGATTATCAGCCTGTGGAAAAAAATCTGTCAAGGAAGATGTTCTATGAACCCATGAATTTTAAATGTAAAAGGAGATGGGTTAAAATGCTTGTTAATGTAGAACATGTGTCAATCATACCATAGCAGAGGGATGGATGAGACGATCCAATCAGTCGTCACCAGCTCTAGAAATTCTTTATATGTGTAAGTATTAAACTGTTTTGCACAGACTGCAACTGTCAGAAAAATATATAAGTTATTCCTGTTATTTATGGTAGGCATACACTGCACCTAGACAGTAGGATTGGAACTAACATCAGAAAAACGGAGGCCTTGAAGAAATATACTAATCCCACAAACCTCAGTCTAGCACTGCAATCTTTTTAAAGATTCTGTTATTATCATGGTTAGGTTTGTAGAAAATGATTTCTACCCTCTTCAGATAAATGACCTCATTCAAGGCCATTCCTTCCCTAGGAAATGAAAAGAAGAGTGGCTAACACCTACTGGAATGAGAGTGAGCCATTTAATGACAAGTGGAGGGCAAACTGTGATGTTGGTTTCTAGGTGATAATCAACAAACTGAACACTGAAAATGTTTTAGGTTTCACCAACACAAAATTTACCGTATATTCTTCCAGGCAGTAGAGACTCCTCATTTTGAGCATGGTACAATATCACTTTTACCCACTGTTGGAAATGACTTCTAATCTGTTTTTGCCTGTTAGTTATGCCTACTCATTTTCAGATATCACTAACCTCCACATCTCCAGACACCTATTTTTTCAGGAACTCCTCAGTTCAGGAATACAATTTAATGAGTGTTATGCATGCTGATCAAAGGAAGACAATACAGGCAGAAATTAATGGAAGTCTCCTTCTATATACTGATGTTTAATAAGCAACAGACAACCCATGCTGCTTACATGTCTCAGGTTTCCTTGACTTTGTCGTTCAGAGTACAAGTTGAAGCATGGATGATGAGTAGGGCACCAGATATGGATGCTGATTTAGAAGGGGCAGCAGAATAGCAGGCCCTGGAAAGAGCCTGGCCAGCCAGAGCCACAGTCTGGCTGCTGGCCACACTTTCTGTTGCAGGAGTGCCCTGACTGCAGCTCCCAGAGGCTCCCAGAGTTGCTGGCCCTGGCCTCCCCTACCTCACCTGGGGTAACCTGCTGCACACAAGAGTGCACATGGCACGGGTATTCCCCAGGGACCAGTAGCAGCTGCACAAGGTATGCCGCTGCTGCTTGTCCCCGGGGAAACAAATATTCCCAATCATGTAGACATGCCCTTAGGGTGCATTCAGATGAGCATGCATGTGCAGTTTGGAGCACCTCAAAGCTGTTTGAGGCACCACAAACTACACGTGGTGCACATGCACCCATTCACCATGCTGTGGATTTGCAGCACAGTGCCAAATTTTGACATCAGAAGATCCCAGTGTAAAAAAAATAACTGTGGAAAAAAAAAAGGGGTGCAGCACACAGTGGAGCAGCGTGCACTGCCAGAAATGGAGCTTGGCCAGTCAGAGCCACACTCTGGCTGCCAACCAGGCTCTGAGCAGCTGGCTCAGTGCCACAGCTGCCCCGGGAGGTCCCCAGGACCCTAGGTAAGGCTGCTGGGGCCAAAAAAATGGAGCAGCACAAATGTGCGCCACTGCTATTTGTGCTGTGGGAAACATGTGCCCCTACATGTGCTTGCTCTTCTGGACACACCCTTATTTCCCATTGCCTTGTACTATTTTAGATGTCAAGTCTCTTCTGCCATTATTTCATAGTCTATTCCATGTTCAGTCCTCTTCATGAGGCTTTGCACTTCTTCAGTTCTCCATTTCATTTTCTTTCCCCTACAGGCCCTACATAGAGGCAGGTAAGAATTGCTGCCTATTGGGGTACATCCAGACGAGCGAAGGCATGCACTGGCAGCTGCACAAATAGTAGCGCCACATATTTATACAGCTACTTTGTGCTTCCACTCATGCCCCTGCACATGCACTTTGTTGCAGGACACAATTTCCTGCTTTGGGCAAACTGCCATTGCCCAGCTCCTCCTGGCTTCCACTGTGCTGGAGCAGTAGGGGCACAAATAGACCAATAGAGATGTTCTGGCCAGCAGCCAGAGCATCTCACTGGAGGACCAAGCCTCTGTTATTTTCCTGTGTTCTGTGCCACCTTTTTTCCCAGCACTTTCTTTTGCTACCAGGAAATCCTAGTAGCAGTCCCCCCCGTGCTACAGATTTGCAGTCTGGGTCATGTTTCAATGTTCCACACATGCAGATTGTGATGCCACAAAGAGGTTTGTGGCACCACAGACCACACGTGCCTACACGTGTCTACACGTGGGGACACAGCTCTGCTGTCATATGCCCTCCATTACTGTGCTCCCCCTAAAATTACTAAAAGGCATTAAAGAAAAGCCAACGAATTAGAATGTGTTGACATCAAACTATTTCAAACATCTGACGAGGAGACAAATAAGGGGGGAAGGTAGAAATATTTAAAAGTGATCTAGATTGGTCTTTAAATATTCTTTTCCTGATTTTTACCAGAAATGAAATGAGCTGTTGCACATGACATTTCATATAGTTGGTTTATTTTTCAGGGGAACTGAATGGGGATGGGACTTGGAAAACTGGGAAAACACTGGGAATGAGTCACTCAGTAGTTAAGTTTGAAGCTATCACAGATCCATAATAGAGAGGTTGATGCAATAAAGCAAATGGTAGTGTAAGCATTCCTACTATTTGAGACAAAAGTGGTAAATATTTAAGGGTTACACATATCTCTGAAGTGTTGGCATCCAATAGTATAAAATAGCACAAAGGTTATTGCTTTTTGTTTCTTGTATTCCAACACCAGAGTGAGACTAAAATATTTTTTCCAAAAAAATCTTAAAATGCTTTAAGATGAAGCAAAGTAGAGAACAGTTTATTAAATATTCTTACATAATGAGAGAGAGAGCTTAACCAACCCTAATTAAAGCTGTGCACAATACAGTGATGTTGCTATGGTTTCCTTGAATTGTAACAATAGCAACAGCTATGGAAAATTGATTTTACATATAGTAAACATAAGATCTGATTTACATCAAACAGGATGAGTGTCATATTGTACTGATCTCTTAAGGTTAGACACATTTTCATTTTCTGACTATTGTATTATTTATAAGATAGATGTTTCTAAATTTGCTTTTAAAGGACTTCTGGATTTCACAGCCAAAAAATGTGCATTCAAATCCTTACCTAGTTCAACTCCAAGATAGCCAAGAGGATCCCTTTTAGAGACACTCTTTCCTATATAGACTCTCTTTCCGCCTTCAGGGGCTGTTTCCTCATACCTGGCAGGACCTTTGTGATCTGTAGGGGGCCACAGCTACCTGCTTCCACAATACTGCTCTCTGGACTCTAGCTCCTGATGATTCCAGCTGTGCCTACCCCATTCCCTTGCAGAAGAGTCCCACAAGTAAGTTTTTAATACAACCTAAATTCTTTTTTCTGACTCAATATGCATCTTCCAGTTCCTCTTAGCTTCTTTTACTTTTCCCCATCCCTACCATGGTCCCTGAAGAAAGGTCCCTGTGGCTTCAATTCCTTGTATAGGCCCCAACATGTTTTGTGTATGTCTTTCCCACACATTTTTACAGAAGACAAATATATACGTTTAGAATAGATTTGCTGCTGCAGAAAAGCTAGATTATCAGCCCCAAAGAAGGAGGTGTTCTGTCCACAGAGTAAGGCTACAAACAGGTGTTGAGCTTGAGAAGGCATCAAAATGTCCACGACTGTACAAAGTGAAAGCACAGATGCCCGTGTGCTTTGCCAGACCACAAATGCCCAACTTGGTGGCTGCAACAAAGCAGTATACATGCTGCTACTTTTTTGTGGTGGATGTCTGTTTGTTTTAAGGTGGAAGAGCATGGGCAACTAGAACTGCCTACACCCTCTAGCTGCTTTGAGCAGGTGCTTCTGGGGCTTCAGGGGCACAATCCTGCATACACCGGGAATTCCCCTACCAGGGAAGTGTAGCATGGGAACTCCAGGGGTGCAGAGGATCAGGGCCTTGATGACCCAGGAACACCTGTCTGGGTTTCCCCATTTTCAAAAGCATGCCCCTAGTCAGGATCCCTGGGCATGTCTCTACAAGCAGGGAACCCTGTCTCTCTGTGCTTGGAGAGGATTGGGTCCCAGAAGACCCGGGAGTAGTTAAGTAGCCTAAGTTCAACAAGAACTTTAATACTTCCTCCAAACATGAGGAAGTATACCCAGCATAGACCCAACAAATGACGTGGAGAGGCCAGTCAAGTGGGTTAAAGGCTAAATTCCACCTAAATTCCATTAAATTTGAATTTAACTCTTTCAGTCTATTTGATTTGTATTTAGAGAATGGCTATCAATGACAATAATGATTTTAGCCATGATTTCTGTACTAGGAATTGTGCAGATCATCCCTTTTCTTGTAAACAGAAAAGCTGGCAAAACTGATAACTATTTTTGGTTGCTAATGTGGTTAATTGCACTTGTACTGGTAGTGATAACAACTATGGTCATTACCAGTCTATGAGCCTTCTAATTCCATTATTCACCATCAGCTAAGTGCCAAGCTGTTTAATTCATCAGATGAGAACCTTTATCTGGTGGTTCTTCTCTTTTTGTCTTTCTTTTTCTCTTTCTCACTCTCCCTTTCTTTCTTATTTCCCAGATAAACTGTGACCTGAAATGAACCTGAGAAGTTTTCTCTTCTGATGATAAGAGCATGAATAGTAAAGCTGTGTGAAGCTTTGGGTGCTGATTCGATTTGAAGGAGATTTGGCCCGATCTAGCAGCTGAATCTCTGAATCCGAATTGAATTGGGAGACCAATAAAAAGGTCTAAATTGATTTGAAGCCTCCGAATCATCTTGGAAAAGATTCAGAGAAAGATTTGGAGATTTGGGCAGTCCCTGCTCACCACCGCAAGGAGCTGGACCTGGTCTCTGTGCTGGTAAGTAGAGGGTGAAGGAAGGGCTGAAGGAGCGAGGAAGGGACCATGGGGAGATCCTAGCCAGGCCCCATCCCCTGCCTGCTCCCCCATCCCTCCTGAGCACCCCCAACCCCCACCTGTTCTCCCAGCCCCATCAATGGCTGCCCTGCCTGGCCCTGGTGTCCTGGCTCTTAAAAAAAAAAAAAAGCCTTGCACTCACCAGCTGCCGGATCCCCGCTGCCCCCCACTGCCCCATTCTGCATGGGGGCCTCTGCCATGAGTCCCCATCATCTTCCCACTCTCTCAGCCCAGTCAATGCTTGCCCCACCTGGTCCCAGCGTCCTGGCTCCTTAAAAAAAAAAAGCAAAAAAAAAAAAAAAGCCCTGCACTCACCAGCTGCTGCAGTGGCTGTTGGGGCTTCTGGGGGCTTGTGACAGAGCCCCCCCCCACATAGCGTGGGGAAGTGGGGTGCAGTGGGGATTGCTCCCCTGCCTGGCAGCAGCCAGCAAGTGTGCGTGGGGCTATTTTTTTTTTTTTTTTTTTAAAGAGCCAGGATCCTGGGGCTGGACGGAGCAGCCATTGACAGGTCTGGGAGAGTGGATGGGGGATGGGGCCTGTTTGATTTGGAGATTCAGCCAAATCAGTTCGGGACAGTGATTTGAATCACCAAATCCCCTGAATTTGAAGTGAATACTAGCCGCTTCGCACAGGCCTAATGAATAGACTAGATAATCTTAAGTCTTTCCCCTCTCTAATTCTTTTGATTGTATAACTCAAGATTTTGTGACATTTTAATGACATTTACTTTTTAAAAAATTCTTCTCAGTCTGGTTTATGAAAAAACCCTTTTCTCCTTTTTTAGCTTAAAATATTGCTTTGAAATAATTTTACAACATTTACTTCATTGAGGGCTCTTGTCATTCTGATGTATTCCCCCCAAAAAATAAAAATAAAAATCTTGCAATGTATTAAATGCAATCAAATATGTAGAAGAAGAATAAGTTTAAAAATTGCACCTCCATGAAAAAAAATCTGGTAATATTAATGAGCACTGTGCATTAAAATTGCAGCATTATGACATCAATTTAAAACCCATTAGCAGCGTGAAGTCTTATTTTAAGCAAAGTGCTCCCTGAAAGGTGAATTTTAAGGACTTTTTAAAAATTCCATTATCAATATTAAAAGTAATTTAGTATTTTCTTATGTATAGCAAACCTGCAGTATAGCTACAGTCACACTTTATGAGTGCTTGTGACAAATATAACTAAATAGCATGCTAACAAAGTCAGTGGAAAGGGAAGTTCTGGGATGGCCTGTGGCTTCTATTTTAAATAAAGAATGTGAGAGGTCTAATGTTTTTATTCATACCACTATAGTAGAGGTATCAAATACTTCTTGCCCTGTGGGCCAAACAAGGAGTATAGGGCCATTCTGCAGGCTGTAATGAACTCATAGACCAACCCCACATGCAGGATCCAGCATGCAAGGCCGTTTTGGTGTGGGCACCACATGCAGTGTAAGCCCAGGGCTGGCCCTGCATGTTGTTTGCAGTGTGTGCTGACTTCATCCCCAGGCACCTCATGCAGCACATAATGGCCTCGACTCTACGCGTGGCAGGTAGCACATGGGGATGAGTTGGGTGCACAGTGTACATGTCACAAAAGGCGTCTGGAGCATGCAATGCATGTGGTGCCTTCACTTCCATCAGACCAGCCCTGTGCATTGGATCTAGCATGGTATGTGACCCAGTCTGATCCAACCCTAGATTGGGCCCCCGACGATCGAGTCCAGCCCCCTGCCCCAGGGGCAGGAAGTCAGCAGGAATCATAGGATCCCAGCAAAATAAGCATCTAAATGTGTCTTGAAGGTGTTCAAAGTGGGTGCTTGAACCACCTCCCGTGGTAGTCTATTCCAAACCTTGGGGACTTGGACAATGAAGAAGTTCTTTCGTATGTCCAGCCCGAATTGGTCGCAGCAGAGTTTGTAACCATTCAATCTTGTCATCACTTGGAGCACTCTGGTGAACAGACGTTCCCCCAGATCCTGATGAGCACCCCTGATAAACTTATAGGTGGCCACCAGATCACCCCTGAGCCTGCGCTTTTCCAGTTGAAGAGTCCCATAGCTCTCAGTCTCTCATCATAAGGTCTGTTTTCCTGACCTTTGATCATGTGCATGGCTCTCCTCTGCACCCTCTCAAGCTTCTCCACATCCTTTTTGAATTGTGGAGCCCAAAACTGGATACAGTACTCCACCTGCGGCCTCACCAAGGCCAAGTACAACGGGAGAATGACGTGCTGGAATTTGCTTGAGAAGCATCTATGGATGCAAGCCAGCGTTTTGCTCACTTTACTAGCCACAGCATTGAAGGCTCATGTTTCTCTTGTGGTCAATCATGACCCCCAAGTCCCTTTCAGCTGTAGTGTTAACCAGCGTAGCACTGCCGAGCCTCTAAGCATGCTGCAGGTTTTTCCTCCCAAGGTGGAGAACCTTGCATTTCTCGGTGTTAAACACCATCAGGTTCTCATCTGCCCACTTCATGAGCCTGTCAAGATCTGCCTGGATCACCCTCCTGTCCTCAGGTGTGGATACTTTACCCCAGAGTTTGGTGTAATCAGCAAACTTGGCCAGTCCGCTTCTGACACTAATGTCCATATCATTGATGAAGATGTTAAATAGTATAGGCCCCCAATAGTAGGACCCAGAGGGTGGTGGTTGATGGGAGCCAATCGTCTTGGTGCGCGGTCACCAGTGGGGTCCCTCAAGGGACCCTTGAGGGACCTTTGAGGGACTCCACTGGTGACCGCACACCAAGACGATTGGTTCCTGTTGATCATCACCCTCTGGGTCCTACCATGGAGCCAATTCCCCAGCCAGTAGGTTGTGGTGAGGTCAAGGCCACAGTTAACCAGTTTAGCCAAGAGGTGATCTTGGGATACCAGATCAAAGGCTTTTTTAAAGTCAAGATATACAACATTGATCTCTTCCCCCTTGTTCAGGTGATAAGTCACCTGGTCATAAAAGGAAATGAGATTGACCAAGCAAGACCTACCTGCAACAAACCCATGCTGGGTATCCCTTGGGATATTGCCTTCAGCTAGTCTGTTAAGGATGGCCTCTTTGATAATCTTTTCCAAGACCTTCCCCAGGATAGACGTCAGGCTGATGGGCCTGTAGTTTGCTGGATTTACTTTCCTCCCTTTCTTGAAGATAGGCACAGCATTGGCCCTCTTCCAATCTTTGGGCACTTCACCAGAGCACCAGGAGTTCTCAAAGATCTGTGCCGGGGCTGAGCTATGATGCTTGGCAGCTTCCTGAGTACCCTTGGGTGTAACCCGTCAGGGATGGCTGACTTGAAGTTATCCAGCCTCTCAAGGTGTTCCTTCACAAGGTCAGCTTCGGTGGAGGGCAAGGAATCTCCCTCACCTGGGCCTCCCTGACCCACAGTGGGCAGGGGCGTCCCATGGGACTGGTGAAAAACTGACACAAAGTACTCATTTAGCAAGTTCACTTTTTCCTGGGCATCGGTTGTCAATGGATCCAGCACTAGATCCAGTATGTAGTGCTGCATGCCACAAACTGATCCTAGCCCAGCCCAGCCCCATATGCTGCATGCAAGTCAGCACACATTGTATGTGGTGCCTACACCAGACCAGCCTTGCACACTGGATCCAACATGTATTGCTGGCCTGTGGGATCCACAGGCTTACATCCAGTGTGCAAGGCTGGTCTGGGTCAAGCGCTTCATACAATATGTACCCTGGATTGGCCCCAGGTACCCTTTGCAGTACGTGCCTCAGCCTGGATGTATGTACTGTGGGAAGTGACTCCAGCTTTGCTATGTGTGGGCTGTGTCAGATAAGCTCCATGCACTGCAGGCAGCCCATGGGACCAGGGCCAGTATATGCTACATGTGGCATGTGGAGCCAGTCTGAGAACCACAGATAACACTGAAGGCAGGTGATAGGCTTCTGGTAGCTGGATCCCACTCGTGGGCTGTATCCTTGACACCCTTTTACTAGAGTCATAACAGGGTTAAAAAGAGAGTCCTTTTACTTTCAAAGCACTTCAGTGAATTAGACATAGAAGGAACTTGGGAACTACAGTAATGAGTGTGACATAAAAGCCTACATAGACTAGAAGAGATTTACCATAGTAATTGTGTTGTTCTTCAAATAAAAGGCAAGTGGGGCAACCTCCTTAGATGTGTGAACTTCGGTAAGTCTTCAGTGCCTTTTGTTCAAAGATGTCAAACAAAGTTATAGGAAGCTCTGTTCATTACAGAAGCCATTTTACAGATAGGCAAGGAGATGCAGAGAAATTGCAGGTGGCCAAGTCATGCAGTTAGTAAGCATGAAAACTGGCAACTCAGAACCTACTCTGAGTGACCTATTCTAACTGCTCAATAACATTCACAATATCCTTTGATTGGGTGTCAGTTTTCAAAACACACTTTTTTCCCCAGCTGTGAATCTTAGTCACTAGTGCAATGGTGCTCAACGTTTTTGGTGGGTAGGTCAGATGGGTAGTGCCTGGTCCACCCACAGGCCGGATCTAGCTGGTGGTCCCAATGCAGCACCTGGGGCAGTCGCAGCAGGACTCCATCCAGCAACCAGGAGCAACTGGGAGAGGGAAGGGGGAAGCCCAACCCATCCCAGCCCCAAGCCAGCCACAGCGGTGAAGGGGCATGGCCCTACCCCAGTTGAATGGGGGGGGTGGGGCGTGCAGGGGACAGGCAGAGTGGGGCATGGTCTGGCCTCAACCTGCAGGAGGGTGGCAGTATTGATTGCCACTGTTCCCCTCACCAAGTTTCCCAACCTGTGGGAAGCCCCTTGGGCCAGATTCAAAGAACTACAAGTTGAGCACCCCTGCATTAGTGCATTATAGATTTCATAGACATTAGGACTGGAAGGGACCTTAGAAGATCATCGAGTCCAGTCCCCCACCCGAAGGGCAGGAATTCAGCTGGGGTCATAAGGTCCTAGCAAGATAAGCATCCAATTTACTCTTAGCTCTGAGCAAATCTTTCTTTTTATCACTGCTCACTGCTCTTCACTGAACCCTGTGTACACCTTTCTCTAATCCAGTGATATCCCACTTGTGACCATCAGGCTGGATCTGACCCACAAAGCCATGTCATTCTGCCCCTAAGGGCTCCCCACAGGTCTGGAAAGGTGGTAGCAGGGTGTGGTGGCAATTAATGTTGCCACCAATTCCCCACCAACAAGTTTCCAGACCTTTGGGGAGCCCCATGGGCCAGATAATATGGCTGTGTATGCCAAGTCAGGTTTGGGTCACAGCCAGAGTTGACGTATAGAAAAGGTTCAATGCACTGGATCATACCCATTGACCAACCTCTTGCTGGATCAATCTCATAGATCATAGGTCAGGATGTAGCCCACAGACAGGCCTTGTACCACTCAGTGGGCCTACAGGGCTGGATAGGTTGAGCACAACTTGCCTAACTTAAAAATAGGCTCTGTTTAACTTGTCTCTTCCTTTTTTTGTCACAATTTAAAAAATAAGACATTTTATCGTACAATAGTTTCATGGCCATCAGAGCCAGCCTGGTGACTTTCCAGAGACAGGGAACCAATGCAAGAGGAGAATTTCTCTTTTTACTAATTTCAGTCCATGGAAAAGGAATCAAGAAAGCATTGCAGATGAGATCAGGAGACCAAGTTAGCTTGTAAGCTCTGGGGACAGGCACTGTCTTTTAGTTCTGTTTGCACAGAAAGCTGTGGACTCCTGGGCGATGGCTGGGGCTCTGAAGCATTTCAACAATACAAATGACAACAATGAAGATTCAGTGAACATAGGTGGAGATATTCACTGGCCCTGTATGTCATTTGTGTAGAATCAAATAAGTCTTCTCTCTATTGGATTTGATTGTGATTTCTGCATCCTCTGGAGCTAGATCCGCACACAGCTATTTTCTGTGACCTGTTACTCTAGCATGTACCAGTCCTAGCTGAGTAAATAATACAATACTAAAGGACTGGCAAATAACTACCTTGCATTTCCCTGACTGGGAAAAGGTGAAAGAAGGAAGCATGGAGTGGTTTATGTGCTGTGGTTACATTAGCTTTAAGTATTTGCAGAAATCAGCAGAGAAAGTTGTATTTCATGCTAGCTGGGTCATTTTGCTGCTGTTAGGAAAATACTTAAACAATAGGAGACTGTTTATCTGTGGTACAATTCTGTTAACACCACAAGAGGTGCACTAGGGAGGAATTTGCCCCAGTATCTGCTCTGCTGTGGAAAACCCCAGTAATAAATAACAATAGGAGGAGACTGGAGGCAAATAAAAAATAATTGCATTTAAAAAAGTAAAAGCATCTCAGGCAATAAGAACACTGACATCAGATGTTGAAACTCAGGTTTTATGCTATACCTGCCAGCCACATGATAGGGATGATATAATTTCAATAATAACAGAAGCATAGCTATCAAGGATATTACAAAATGATAAGAATAGTAATAGGAAATGAAGAAGGATAATTGTACCAATCACAAGAGGCCAGATTCTTATAAAACTTTAATAACTAAATTAAGAAATGCACAAAGAAAGTAAGAGGCTGGAATTTTAAAATTAATTTCTTTCTAGATACAGATGTCACCAGAATTACAAAAGGGCTGAAGATATGTTATGAAATTCTGTAAGTGAAGGAAAGGGAGGGATACAGGGAGCAGTCTGGGAGATGCATAAAGTATACATCAATTATGCTACTTGGTGCAAAGGCATTGAAAAATAGCATCGGACTTCTGAGGACCCTGCTGCACATTCAAATTAAAGCTGGATGGAAACCAGCTATAGAGTTATTGCACATTTTTAAGCATTTTATAGTTGATTATCTCTTTTTATATCTGGGTAATCATTTATATCATTTGATAATTACCTTGCACTGTGTGGCAGGTCTAAATTTATTGCATGATTAACCAGTTAATTGTGTAATATATATAACATGTAATGGGGGCCTGAGTTAAATCAAAACACAAGGGACCAGATTCAGCTTTTGTATCAATTTTGTTTTCTCGATTTCAGAAAAGCTACTTCTCAAGTACACCAGTGCAAGTGAGAAGAATCTGGTCACAGGGAATGTTGCATCATAAAAGTTGCATCAACAGAACTTGCTATACCAGAAAGTTGTTTGAGGGTTGATACTGGACAAGTCTTTTCCTGAAGGAGTTTATCTATTATGATACCTTAAAAATGCACATGATCATTTTTTAAGAGAAAAGGGTCAGATCTGTCTCAGTCATTCATAATTTAAATCCTTCATAATAATCTGATTCTCATTGTCCTCTCGTCTCATTTCAGATTTAGTAATCTTGCGATAATAGAGACAAAATGACATACTGTATGAGTTTTTTTGGATTCTGTTGCTGCTTTACAAACTTTTAAAAAGAATATCTGTTTGGGGCATTATTTTTGTTTCAATGAATAATCTATTTTATTAATTTCCATTAATTAAATTATGCCACCTGTTACAGGGTGGCTTTTTGTTTGAGAGTTTTATATATTTTATTTTATCTACATGTATACTACCTATACTAGAACATCTATCCCAGGGTCTAGGAACCTTTGGTACTGTTTCAAAAACAAAAGTTGTAAGTAAGATTCAAAGTAAGATTTGACCACTGGGAGCACAACTCCAGTAGCAGTGTTCAGATAGCATAAATAAACATCCCCAACTAAACTGATAGACTATATCATCCTCATCCTCCTCTGACTTCTCCATTAGTTAGGGAAAAAAGAGTAACCTTCAGAGGGCACATCTACACATGCATTTGATTTGGGCTCAGAGACAGAAGCTGTTTATGAGAGTTTGCAACATTTCTCAGGTAAGATGCTCTGTACCAGGGACTGTGCACTGGTTGGGGGTCGGGCATGCAGGGGTGCCCCAGGACCATGGTAAGTCTGGCCGCTGGCTGAGCCTCTCATGCCTGCTTGCTCCCCTGTGGCTGACAGATTGCTGAGTGCTGACCACAGGCTTTCCCAGTCTGGGCAGGCCAGGCTCCTGGCAGCACCTGCTACCATGGCTCCATACCCCACTTCCTGCAGGCCAACAGCTGTCCTGTGCTGCCACATGTAGCTATGAGTGCTTACTGCACAGTTAGGTGTCTTGTGTAGATGCACCCAGAGTATGGTGCAAGACCCATGTAGAAACAAGTGGAATGTTATAAGTCAAGTGAGGGAAGCGTGTGAATGAAAGACACAAGACTTCAGAAGTTATACTGCCAGAAATATTTTTGTTTTATACTGATGAAACTTTAGCAAAGGCACCTACATTGATTGCAAGTATGGCAGCATCTTATGAAGAAGTATTCTATGACAAATGTATGAAGTTACTAAATTTGAAAGAGTGAAATCTATTTATGTAGACTTTTAATTTGCTGAATTAAATGGAAAGCCTCTGTGCAACATCTCTTATTGAGAGAAGTGTTCCAAGATAAAATGGTGTGGAATCAGAAAAAATATATGCCTTAAACTTTGATTATTTTAGTTATAAGATGACATAACCGCTTTGCGTAGAATTGCTGGCTCGGTACAGTAGAACAGATAAGGGCAAGTGTTTGTTCTTTGTAACTCTTCTGCAAATGCTTCGCTCACCGCGGCCTTGAAGGTAAAAAAAAAAAAAGTATGTACAAAGTAGATTTCCAGGTGCAAGAAGGAGGTTTGTGAACTAACCCTATCTCCCCCATAATTCCCATCCTGATAACAGCAAAGAAATAATGAAGTAATATTATAGCCGCTTTTCATGCTAATTTCACTATATGATCACGTGAGTTGTAAGCGACTGTTAAAAAGTATATAAGCCTCCTGATTTTGCTCTTGGGGGGGGACCCCTTCCAAGTGCTTGGGAAATCCATGTCACTTTGGAACTCCCCCTACAGCTGTAGTTTCTTTTGAATAAAAGCTTCTGCTGACCTGACCCAAAAGTACTCTGTGTGTGTTTCCACGACAATGGCTACCTTGTGTTATAAAAAGTTAATCTTTCCTGTGAAGAACTTGAGGTGACAGAAGTGTATCTTTTTGCTATCTATGGACTAGTAGACTGAATTAATGTTGTGATGTTACCTGGAAAAGTTTGAAACTGATGCCCAGTTATTTTGGAGTATAAATTTGCCATTTTGACTTATTTGCATATGATGTTTCCACAGAGTTTGCAAACCATTTTGAAACTTTATATTATCAACAAATGGGAACTTTATGCTGTATATCTGAACCAAACCCCTAATGGGAATTGGCAGTTATGTTCTCCACAAGAGAAGCAGGCTGGACAGCTTTCAGATAAGAGATAATTTGTTTGAGAGCATTTGAGGATCTCTCAGAAAGAACAAAAAACCTTGTACAACTGGTTGACTCAATAGAGCTTGACCTGTTAGGGACTCCTGTTTCAACCATCAGCAAAGAGTGCATTTCTAGCATAGCAACAGATGTCTAGTGAGATTCACAGTAAGGCAAACAGAGTTATGGATGGGTTGGTAAGAAAAGGAGCAAATGGATTTGGGACAGTTATTTCCTGAATGAGCATAAATTAGCAGAAAAGAAAAATTTTTAAATGTCTGCTAATCCCAAGGTACGCACATGGCCTGCAGCTGTTAACTCCCAAACCAAAAACAGTGTAGTAACAGCAGAGCAGGCATGGCATGGCTCAGCATGGCACTTCCTTGCACTATATAGATGTAACTCCTGTGTTTACATTAGGAGTTTTTCTGGGATAGAAGTGTTGCAAAAATTATAGCCCTATCTGGCATTGTTCTGGCAAAGATTCTAGTGAATTTTCTATATAGAAAGACATTCTCAATATATGTGATGTTAGCATGATTCTTACCTTTTGCTACCCACATATTGCTAAATTATATCACCTTTCGCACTGGAAAGAGTGCCTAGACCCCACAATGTCCAATATCTCAGTCGTATAAATTCCAGGTGCAAAAATTAAAGTTAAGTGAAATTGCCAAAATTAGGACAGATGGAGAAATTACTGCAGTCATTTTGAGGTTGATTAGTGCTTAATCACAATTTATCCTACATTTTTGTCCTTCAGTGGTGTCTCTAGCAACCATAACCTTGTTCACCCCAACTTTCCAAGTAATAGTGGCATTTTTTAATATGTAGCTTTGCAAACCTGTCTGTAAAAATCTCTAGTAGTTAGCAACTTGGATTTGAGATTTGAAATTGATGACAATGCCACAGTGGTAGGCTTGGGATCAATATTTTTTTAAAGAGAAACTGAATAGCATCCTACCACAGTGATGTGCTATAAAAGGCTCTCAAGGGCCCTTTAATATTCCACTATCAAAGTGCAAGTTGGTTTGGGTTGTTTTTCATTGGGTCCATATCATCCCCTATCTGATATTCTCAAACCATCCTTTCCAGAGATGACTTGTTCTTAAGATTCCTATTTTTAAACAGTAGGGACTATTTTTGGTTCTTGAGGCACACAAGGATTAACCAAGCAGTATTTAAAAAAAACACAAAACTTTTCCCAGAATTAACTGATGATTGTTTAATAAAGCCCTCTAGGCTATTTTATTGGTTGGATGATATTTTCCTTTTTGCAATGTGATATATTCTTTATGTGGCAAGTCATCCAGCTTTGATATAGCTTTGTGTAAGGCCTCTGTCTGTTTCACTTCCCTCCTCCCCTTCATGTCCAAACATCGGGCGTGCATTGATTGGATGGGTTATAACGGTTGCATTCTTTCTTTCTTTCATCCATCATTGCTCCCCTCCAGTCTGGCTTCCTTTTGCTTCACTGGAACTGGTCTTACCAAAGCTTCTAATGGTTTAACACTTCACACAATTACACAAGTATGTGGGAGAGATTCTGAAGCACTGCATTTAATGTTCTGGTGGTAAAAGACAGTGCTTAACAAGTGAACTGCTGCATTGTATACAGGCTTCAGTTTGAGTGGATTCAAGGTATGTTTCCAAGTAAGAGTGCATTATAGGTAACTGTAACGTGATGTTTGGTGCTCCTGCCACTTCAAGAGTAGGCAGGATGCAGATAAAGCAGGCAGTGGGTGTGGCAGGAGACAATCAGGAGCCACATGACCCAGAAGGGGGCTGGCCTTGCAGTATATAAATCCAGGCCTGGACTGGGTGGGCAGTCTGGCCCTGTAGACTGCTGAGAGAACATCTCCTGGCCATGCAGAAGATGGCTTCAAGATGGCTGTAACTCCTGAATAATACCTAGGAGATTACAGCCTGTGGTAACATCTGGAGGTCTGGGAGGCACTTCAGGAAGGAGCATGTTCCAATGGTCCAGGAGAGGGGCTAGAGGCCCAGGAGCAGGACTAGAGTGTGGGTGAAGGGGAGAAAAAGGACCAGGCTGGGTCCAGTCACTCTGAAGTGGAACAGAGATGAGACCAGAGAAAATCCAGTGCCTGGAGTGGGGCGGAGACCAGGAGGGTCCAGTGCCCAGAAAGGGGTAGGTATCCAGGAGTAGGGTGGAGATGGGACCAGAGCAGGTCCAGTGCCTGGGGAGAGAAAGAAGGGTCTGGCACCCAAGGGGGACTAGGTACCCAGGAATAGTGCAGAGAAGAGAGCCACGGTGGTCTCAAGGACAGAACCAGAACAGACTCAGGCCCAGAAGTAGGACAGGAGCGGATGAGCTAGCTCAGGAATCCCCAGGGCAGGCTCCCTTTTCGTAATGGTATAGGTACATCAAGGCATAGGAGGTGAACCCAAAGGGAGATCAGGGTAAAGCAAGGACTGAGTAGCCACTCGGGAGTGCCACAGCCACACCTGGGGCACCTTTGTCATAGTAACAGACCAGCAAGTACTGAATAGAAAAGAAAAGTATACAGCCGTGAAGTAAAGGCTAAAACCTACTTTGACTTATGCTGAAAGATGCAGCAACAAGTGGGATGTTAACCTGACTCCTAGATGCTGAATCTCAGTGACCCATGACAGAAACAAAACAGACTGTTTGTGAACACCATTTTTGCTGTGTCTTTTAATTGGTTTTTAGAGGCATCACTTCTCTCTTCACTGGATTGAGACTCAGCCATGCCCACTTGCTGTTAGGTACTGGGAAAGGCACTTAAACATGCTCTCTGGGTCAGAAAAGAGAAGTGTAAAGCTTCTTGAAAATAGTGTTGATATTGCTTCCTTACTAATCCTCCTGATAGCTTCATACATTTATGGGAGCTTTGTGGAATCCCACATGAGAGTGTCTTTTGAGCTAGAGGAGAAATCCCATGGGATGCGTCTTGGAGACAGGCACAAAACCACTCAAAAGCAGCTCTGCTAGGTCCTGCTCAGGTCCACCAGCATGCTGTCAATCTATCAGTAGTAACAGTACCAAAAGAAGCTGATCATATGGTAATAGAGGTCTATCCAACTTTAACGTGCCTCGGGGGGCTGCACGCTGCATGGGCTCCCCAGGCCCCCCACCACATGGACAGCGTGAGCCCCCTGTCAGCTACCCCCCTTATCTCCCTGCTGCCACTGTGTAGGCAGCACACACTCTCCCAGCTGCCACCCAGGCAGTGTGAGCCTGCCCTGCCACTGCCACACAAGCAGCATGCCTACTCCCCTGCCAGCACTGCTGCATAAGCAGCAAGCTCAATGAGCCCCCACCTGTTGTGCTGTTTACCCCAGAGACCCCAGCCACCACAGCAGCAGAAGCAGAGAGGGGACTGGTGGCTGGTGGGAACCCACAGGCTTGTTATTAACTTCTCTTGGGCTGCCTGTTGGACAGCCCAGAAGTACTGCAAATTAATCCTAATAATACAAGTTAACCTTCCATCGCCAGAAAGTGTTCAGAAAAAAGAATGTAGCCTAATGGAAAAAGTGCTGGAATAAGCCTCAGAATGGGTTTCAGTTTTGGATCCAGCTGCTGGATTGCTGGGTGGCACTCAACAAGTCACTTCCCTTCTCTGTGCCATGGAGACCTCCTCTGTAAAAAGATTGGAGACCAACTAGGGAGACATGCTCTAAGGGAATACTTGAAGTTCCATTATGTGGTTAACAGCTTTCTCCCTCCCCTCTTCTTCTGTTTTCCCTTCTACTATACAAATATCCTTATGTTCCCTCTGGTATAAGTCTCTCCATTACACACATCTTGTAGGGTTATTTAGGGCTTTGTAAGATCAGTTTGAGCCAGGATACCCTCCTGCAGACCACTTTTAGACTTTAGGGACCCATTTTTAAAACCTGGGCTATATCTGTTTGGGGGCATCAGTTGGACTTTTTGAAATGCATGTTCAAGAATAGCAGTGTCACAAAGCCCTCCAGAGAGTACCCTCAGAGCCCTGGGTTTCTCCCCACTGCCCCACTGCTTGTTCCAAGGGGCATTCAAGAATGATACCGGCCCTGGGGTAACTCTTTATCCCAGCAAGGTCCCCGATACCTTTTACAGATACAGCAAAGGGATTTCTGCCAGCTCTAGGTGAGCTGCCTTTTGGGTTGTGAAACAGGTCCTCCTTTCTATAGGAAGGGCTACCCTGGACTATCATTCACCCAGACATCACTCTTTCCATAGGCAATCAGTAACGAGACAAAACAACAACTTAGTGTGTAGCAGAAAAGAATTATACAAGACAAACTGACCACAAGTTTAAAGAAAAACAAGACATGTAAAATTGCTTACCTTCTTATCTGGCTGCATCCTAGCCCTCCTAAGACTTGCCAGTGTTTTTAAAGATCAGTCTTCCTATTGATTTTACAGCTGACTGCTGAGGCGTGGATTCTCCAAGCCTGGGATCCAAAGACCTTGAGTCTATCATAGCTAGATTCTAAAAGAGGGGCGAGCAATTATTTCAGGCAGAGGGCTGCTGAGTGAGTTTTGGCAAGCCATTGAGGGCCACATGACAGGCAGCCAGGGGCAAATAAATATTAATTTTCTAAATTTTTATAGGGCCCTCCAGGCCAGATAGAATGGCCTGGAGGGTGCATCTGGCCCGTGGGCCGCATTTTGCCTGCCCCTGCTCTAAAAAGAACCCCCCCGCCCAGTCAGCAATCTTCTAAGTAGTTACTCATGAGCAGTGTCTTAGAATGAACTACTGGGTTCGGAAGATTGCCTGCGCTTGCACAAAGGACGTACTCATGGTTGTTCTCACCCTTGCAAAGCTTTATTTAAGGATACTCGCAGAGGCAGGCAATAGGACAGAGCAGAGAGGATGGTCACTTCAAATCAGCTCTAGGCGGCAGCCGCCACCCTGCATAGTTCCCCTGGCCCCGGAGGGTCCCGGGCCCGCCAGGCTCCGCATAAGTCAGATCTCTTGCCAGAGTGGAGGAACTCCTCATAACTTAAGAATGTACAGCTTATATAGTCTGGAGTAAATAACGTTATCTCGAACTAGGGATTTGGTTATCTCAAGCTAAGAATTTGGGATGAGTCGTGATCCAACACACCTGGTGTTTGCCACATTACACTGTATTACAACATTCTACTATCTAGGTTCATGGTCCGGTCATGCTCACAGAGCAAAAAGCTACGTGCTGTTTCACCAGCCTACTATGGAGTCAGCATACAAAACTCTTGCTATGAGCATTAAGCAAAGCTATTACAAGCAGGGAACCTGGTTTTCTCTGTTAAAATTCCCAAATTCTCTGATTTAAAAAACCCAAATCTGCAGTTTTCCATGATTTAAATGAACCACCACTACACACACAAGTGCGCGCGCACACACACACACATACACACACGTATCAGTTGAACCCAATGTTTTATCGATACATTTACAATGTGAAAGCACTTGGAAGCCTACTAGTGCCTCAAGCATTATAATAAAATACAATCTAAATACCTACATATTTTGGCATTTGATTTTGTTTCTTTTATCATGGAAAATAGGAGCTTCTCCTGCTCCTTTGCTTACCATGATGTGGGCCCAACTGCGGCTGTCCCTTGCCACTGCTTTGTGGTGCTGGGCAGCCCTGATATGCCAGTGCCCTGCTCTTGCCTGTGCCGTTACCCATCACTCCGAAGTTACAGCCTCCCTAGCCCTGCTGGTGCCCCTCACTCCTGACCCACAGCCTCCCATCACTGCCTATGCCCCCTCACTCCTGAGCTGCAGCCCCCTTCTTCCCCCAGCCCTGCCAAAGGGGACCCCCAGCTGCAAGGGGTATGGGACCCAGAGGCTGCATCCTGCCTGCTCCCTGCCCCGCAGATGCCAGCTGCCGCCGGCCAGCAGCGCCCAAGGCCCAGCTTCCAGGTACAGGAGGCAGCAGTTCCTGTAGCCAGAGTTGAGAGAGGAGTGTGGAGCCCAGCCCCCCCATGGGCAGCACGGCCCGAGCCAAGCCAAGCAGAACCCATGGGGGCAGAGGTAGGAGCAGGAGGAGGATGCAGGCTGCTTGCTGCAGGGCTTGGGGCACCCTGCCCTGCTGCCCTCCTCCCGGGGGTCTCCACAGGCCAGCAGACAGGACTTGGTGCAAGGAGGGTGGAGTGGGGCAGGGAGATTTGGTGACATAGCCACCACCATGGGGACCCCATGCCAGCTGCACTGCCAAAGTGAGGTGTCCCCTGCCTGCTTGCCCACACCAGGGGTGGCAGCAGCGTGGAGATGTGCCCTCTTGCTGTGGGCAGGTGGGTAGGGAGCACCTCACCTTGGCAGCATGGTTGGCATGGGGCTCCTGAAGCTGGCAGTGGCAGCACCGAGTCTCCACACACCGTTCCGCCTTTCTGTGCCAGATCCCTCCCACTGGGCCACAGAGGCAGCTCCAGCCCAGTACCGACCCGGCCAGGCTGCAGCCCCATGCTCTGCGCCCTGCTGTCTGTGCAGAAATCTGAAGTGACACATGTCCCCCCATGCTTTCCTGACATGTTGCCAATGGGTGCGTCCGGACCATGCCTCAACGGTCCCCAAGCCCTGACCCTCCAGGCCTCCCCCCATCCCATATGCTTACCTTTATCCAGCTACCAGGGCTGCTCCCACCACCCTTTCTGTCTGTATTGCCAGCCATGTATGTGTATGCATGCACACGCATGTGGCTCCCTCTGCCTCCACTCCCCCCAGCCCCAAGCAGCCCCTGGTAGGCTGGAACTCTGCCAGCCTGCAAGACAAAACCTGTGGTTTTCCACTTCAAAGGGGAAAATCTGTGATTTTCTCCTTTAAAGGGTAAAATCCAGGTTTTTACATGGGGAACAGAAAACTCAGATGCCTGCTCATGAGTCACCAGAATTTCTATCCCTCTGATGCCTCGCATATCTTTGGCCTGAAAGGCATTTTCTCTCAGATGCCTTTGCAGGGGTGTCAAACTTATCCAGCCTCTCAGGTTGGACAAGTGGTGCGAAGCTGATCTATGAGCCAGACCAGACCCACAAACTGGTCCCATGTTCCAGATCCAGTGAATTTCCTGAAGCAGCCAGAGTAGGCATGGTGTATGACAAAGCTGTATTCCAGCTGCTCCAGGGCCATGCCATATGGCCCCAAAACCACAGGGCAGCTGCCGCATGCAGAAGAGCCCAGACTGGCACTCAGGGCTTGCGCTGCATGCGGCAGCCGCTTGGCTGCTCCAGGATGTGAGCTGGATCAGGTGCTGCTTGCAGTGTGTGGGGCCACCTAGCATGCTCCACATGCTGCCTGTAGGTCACTCTGACGCATCCAAGCAGCACCAGGGGCCAGATGATGTGGCTCCATGGGCTGGACCTTTGACACCCCTGCTACAGAGGAGTTGACTTCCTCACTGCAGGTGGGTACAGAATAATATAGGCTTTCCAACGAGACCACATGTACCATATCAATACCACAAAACACAAGAAAACATTCATGACACCCCAAGAACCCTGTTATGTTTTGGGGGTTTGTGACAGTGGGTGAAAAGGAAAAGGGATGGGGAAAAGGTAGGGGAAAAAACATTCTGACAAAAGGAACCAATTTTTCAGAAATGAAATGGCTTTGACCAAAATACAATTTTCTTTGGAAAAAAAAATCACATGAAAACTACCTTCAGCAGCAGCTGTGCTTTCAGCCTTTCTTTATTTTAATCAATGTAATTAGCAACTTTAAGTATAATATTGATAACTTTCATAGAAATATGTCAAGTGTGTGTATGACTGAGCATCATTTTGTCACAAAGGAAACAGAGATAGTGTGGACCTTCAGCTCATCAAGACACATCAGTATCACAGTAAACGATGAAAAGAACATCTGAACCTTATCAAGTCAAGTGGAATCAAATGTGTTCAGCATCTTGCGGAATGACACACCTGTTTTTTGATTCCACTCATAAAACAGATTATTACCTAGCTGTTTCAGCATATGCGATGTGAGGTATGCAAATACATATTCATTGACACTTCTATGCATTTTTCCTTTAAAAAAAAACCAAGATGTTAGTCTTTAAAAAGCTATATTAGAGTTACAAACATGGGGTATATAATAGTTTTCCACACAGCCAACAAAAAGGCGGTCTTCCTTACTCAGGGAATAATTAATTTAAGAATATAGAGTATTTGTGATTAGCAAGACATGTTCAGTTTTCTCATTATCATTGTTAATTAGCAAATATTAATGTAATCTGCATGTATGAGAAGGAAAAACAATTAAAGTTACTGATTTTAAAAAGTCCTCTGTGGCCTTAACTAAATTGAGACTAATGTCTTGCTAATCGATTAATCAGTCACTGACTATCAGACCATCCACCTCCATCTCAAATCTTATTGTTAGAATTAGTCAGTGTAGCACCAAATTTCAAAATGAGCCAATGTCATTTAACCTCTGGGAGAATGAGCTGGCACAGAGGAATAACAACAACATATAAAACCTTTCTCCTTTCCTATGAATACAGCTTAGATTGGTAGACAACCAAGTGACAGGCAAGAATTCTGGTGGGTGATATCTTTTATTTTATCATCTTTTATTTTTATCTCAACCACGTGGTTGGGATAGACATAGACAAGCTTTTGGATATCATCGTACCCTTCTTCTGGTCTCTGGGAGGGAAGCACAGCTAGAGCTAAATAGCTGATAGAAAAGCTTTTTTGAAACTTAATTGTAAATAAAAACTGGCTGTATGAAATTATCAGGCAGTCAACAGACCAGAGAAATACCCCTGATAATAGAAGCATGAGATCAAGGATCAGGATCATTATCACCAAAGTACAGAGATTAATGAGTATCAGGTAGATAGGTTTCTTATTTTTTAAAGTATATCAGTTGGCATCTCACTTTTACACGTGCTCCGGGGGCGGGGGGTGGCACTTTAATTAGAGCAGTTCCAAGAGCTCTTCTGATTAAAGTGCCACCTGTATCAGCATCTCCATGATTGAAAATGGCTGTGGAGGCACTTGACCCAAAGCTTGTTCAGTGAGCTTTGGGTCAAGCACCCTCACCACCATTTTTAAGCTCAGGGACGCTGATACAGGCGGCACAGGAGGCTGCTGGAGTGCAGCAAATGCCATGCTCCAGCAGAGTTAATCAAGGCTGCTTTGACGCACTGGAGTTCCAGCACATCAGAGCAGTCCCAGTGGTTGTGTATAGGTGCCCTCAGTGTCATTAAAGTCCATTGCAAAACTGCATTGATACAAAAAGACTTCTTTTCCAATGCTCAAAAATGTCAGTTTTAAAAGAAATAACCCTAAAAATGGCAATTTCTTGCTAGAGCTTATTTTCACTGCTTTAATAGTGAAACAATTAACCTACCCAGTGAAGTTATAAAGCTGAACCAAAAAAAAATGAGGACATTTTTCACAAAGTGGAAAATATTTCTGTTCTCTAACAGAAAGGTATTTCAAAGCACATCAGACATGAGTGTAAGAACTGTCTTTTTCTTAATAAGAAGAAGGAGGGAAAAAAGCTAAGTAAGAAAATGGGACTGTAAATGCTTTTTTTGGAGGGGGAGGGCGGTATTATAAAGGAACAACTATCAGGAAAAGCTTGTAAAAAAAAGTTAATTTTTAATGTCATTGAATAGATTTGTGCTTGTCACAAGTAGAAAACAAATGCTAGAGACAAACAGAAGGGGCAAGATCTCAGTTCAGAAAAATGGACAGAGAGAAAGAGACTACCACGAAGAATGATAACAACATCCAATTTTCTTTTACATTGTAAAATGGCTTTCCAGTAAAATCCAAACCAAATGTTTGCAAGGATTAAAATACCACAGTTCCACCGTAAAATAACAACTAGAAATGCAAACCTAGACTTGAAAGATAACTAATGTAATGTTTAAATACTTGAATTACAACCTGATAAAATACTGGTTCTATGCTTTCTTTATAATGCACAGACTTCTATTGAATGATGCCCTTGTTTCTTGCCATTAGAAATACACACAGTATCAAACACTTTCTGGGCAGATGCTTATCTCCTTCACAGGCAAACAAAGGACAAGAGGGAAAAAAAAAAAAAAAGATGTTCGGGTTTTGTACAAAGAACACACACAACAGAAATTACTCTGAATTTTAGCAATTTCAAGCTTTATATCAATTTGAAAAATTTTCATGTTGGTTAATTTTTTTCTGTCATTTTAACTAGTCAGAATTTAGGAGCCAGCACAATGCTGTTCTAATGCTCTACGTATATAAATTATACAATTTAAATAGTCACTGGAACTTTAAAAAGGTTCCCTTAGTGTTGGAAAATGCTGCTTGCTTAGATTTTTCTTCAGGGCATTTTCCATCTATCAAGGCAGCAAGGTATGTTTGCTGAGCTCCTGATTTGGTAGTTTGATTTTTTTTTTTAACAGTTCATTTCACTACAACAGTAACAGATGACATGTTCTCTAGTCACTGGTTTGGTATGAGTTCTTACCTCTTGAGTTTTCACATTTATATATCCATAGTGGGTTCTGAGAGTCCGTCTTTGGGTGTAGGAAAATGGTATCCATTTGACACTTGCTTGTCCAAAGCAGTTTAATATCAAAGGGAAGTTCACTTCATTTGTGAGACGAACGATGATCAGGAAGAGGAATGCTGCTATGAAACTAACTGCAACAATGGATTTTCTCTGCAATTGAAAAAGAATGCAAAATAATTGTTTTACTAAAAATATGATGAGCAAGTTCAACACAAAAAAACCCTTTGCAGTAAGCAGTTTTTTTAAAGGAAAGCTTTACCTGTTGTTGTGCCTATTGTACACAACCACTACAGCTGCTCTAACCTGTCCTTTCCTGTGTCCTTGTGAGACAGCAGAATTCACAGATTCGTTGGACTCTGACAGGGCCATGCCAGGAGCACTTCTGCTATGGCTTTGAACTTGCAACCTCTGGGTTGACATCCACGTGCCTTAGCGCCACCCCAGCCTCTGCTCTAACTCTGAATACTACTGAATGAATAATTCAGCACACTTTGAACCAATCTGTTTTCCAGGATCAGAGATTTACAAAGTAAAGCCCAGAACAAGTTGACCTCCAATGTTATTACTGAAAAGGTCTCCTGAGTCTCCACCTAATTAACCCATACTTTTCACCTCTACCCCACCTAACCCTGAAGCCACTTAAGGTCACTTTTCTAACCATAAAAAGAGCATTACATTTCCCTCTGTGTAATTAAATCCAGCTGCAGGGTGATGGCACATTTCAAGATGACAATTTATAAGTACTTGTACTTCAAGAGGGATGTGGAAGGAGGGCCACTCATATGGTTAGGGGCCTGCAGGAAAAGCCCTACAAGGAGAGATTGAGGGACCTGGATCTCTTCATCCTCTGCAAGAGAAGGCTGAGAAGTGATCTTGTGGCTGCCTACAAATTCATGGGGAGAGGGGGGACAGCAAGGAATAGGAGATGCTAGAACTTCTTTACAGTAAGGGTGGCCAGAATCTGGAACGGGCTCCCAAGGGAGGTAGTGCTCTCCCCTACCTTGGGGATCTTTAAGAGGAGGCTGGACATGCACCTGGCTGGGGTCATCTAACCCCAGCACTCTTTCCAACCCAGGACAGGGGGTCAGGCTTGATGGTCTACTGAGGTCCCTTCCGACCCAAACATCTATGAATCTATGTATAAGTAATACTTGTGCACTTTTAATTCCACCAGGGATATTGCTTCTAATTTACTCTGGAATAAGGCATGTCCTGATAGTGGGAATGGATGAATTTATCTACAATTCTATATGGCAAGCCATGGCTTTTAAGGTCTTCTTGGGGAAAACATGGCACTTAGAGACTTTAGCTATTATATACTATGTCCTAGATCATTTGATTTTCCTAATTTGCCACTATTCAATCACTCAATTAAAAGTCATTCCATCAACGTAAACAGCCTTATAAATGAAGCTTCAGTAAAAGGAAACACTAATGAACCTGTTTGAGAATCTATAGGTTTTATAGTGTGGAGTCTCTTAACAGTGAACGTCAGACTCTGACCCTGAATAGCTTTGTAATAATTTTCAATTTAATTGTTACTGTTGTGGGTAGCAAGAGAAAAAAAATGGAGGCCAGATTTGACTGCAGCCACATCAAAGGATAAATCCTCTCTTGCCTGGAGAGTCATTTGCCAATCTTCTCATTTGATAGTCCAGAGTTATTAAAATGTTGGTCGTGTGTAGTGAGGCATTCTCTCTTTTACTTTTTATATGACAAACGTAGCATGAAGAAACCACATAGCAGGGTTCACTGATAGATATTGCAGGCAAAGCCAATAAACATGCCTCCAAAAACACTCCTCATGCTCTTCCCCTGCTAAAAGTTAACTGTCATGTCTTTTTCTGCTGAAATTTAAGGGTTAAATTTCAAGGATTTTAAATGAGACTGGGACACAGAAACATATATTGAGATATAGTTGTCAGTTCTTGCATGATGCTCATTTCATGTCTCATCTGCATCAGAAGTTTAAACATCTGCATGGCCAATCTATTGGAGTGTTCCAAAGCCAAAACAAAATGAAAAATAGTATAATAATAAGGGAGAAACCTTATTCCCTCTTAGCTTATGTTTCAAGAAGATGCATGCTGCTCTTTAACAAACCCTTAGAATGTGTTTCCTCTTGCAGTCCCAAATCAATCTGTACACTCTCTCTAATTGAATATAGACATTTTGATTCATTTAACATTTTAATTAAAACATATCTAGCTTTAAAAATGTTTCCTAACTACTCAGGAAGCAAATTACAGAAGATAATACATATTTTTAAATGCATTCATAGCTGGAAGACTGGCAAGAACTATTAATTTTCATAAGCTTCTACTCCTCTTACTAGAGTGATATAGACTCTACTCTAGCAGACAAGTTGCTAGAAGAAAATTACCATTTTTATATACAATGGCCAACAGGAAAAGGGGTTTTTGTTATTATCAAAGTAGATGTTCAGTCAAGGAAAAAAAATATTTGTGTGGCTACTCTGATAAAATTGGATGCATTGAAATTATTTGAATGCATGCAATACAATACTTGTGGTCACAGACAGAAAATTTGGTATAGCACTAGTCATTTTTCTCATCTTCCTTTTTTTGTCTCCATGATAATATAATCCAAATTTCTTCTTCTGTTATCTCTCAGAGATCAGAATCATTCTTTCTAGTGTGTATATCAAATTCAGTAAGTAGCAGGCCTGACGAATCACTCCTCCCATGCCTGAATTTGGTTTGTTGTTAAAACGAAGAACAAAATAGTAATAGGACTGGCATATTATGTTGCTGGTTAGGATGCAAAAGGAACAGTCTGTGGAAATAAACACCAATGATAATATCAATGTGTTTGTATCTATATCTGACAACAAGATTTCTAACTTGAGTTAACATTTATAACCTTTGCATTATACATATTTCGGCTATTTACCGAGGTGAGCGGGAGAGAGTCTGTTATCCACCCACCTCACCATCCAGCGCAGGCTGGGAAAACCCCAGACAAAGCTCCCTTCACTCCTTTCCCCCCCTCCCATTCTGAAGATGGTACAGGATCTGGGAAGGGGGAGGGCTGGAGCCAGGAGAGAGTGACTGTAAGCATGCAGCTGCTCCAAACTGGAGCTCGATCCCCCAACCCCCCGTACCAACAGCCAATGTCTGTTGGGTCAGTGGGAATGCTGCATCTCATGGCGCTTCCTGTGAAGTGCCATGAGTTACAGCAAGGAGCTGCACATCTGTCAGCACCCACTAAGCACATTAAGTATCTGAACTCTTGCACTACTCCAGAGCTTATACATCTGTGTCAGGGATGAAAAGGAGTCCAGACTACTTGGAGTCCAGAATCCTTACCTGAGTCTAAGTGCCTATGATGCTCTTTCAAAGAGCTGAACAGAACTCAGTTTATTTTTAAAATATGAGCACCAGCAGAGCAGCCAGTGGCCAGAAAGATGACCTTTAATGAAGGAACCTATTGGTTAGAGGTCTCATCCAGGAAGTGGGAGACCTGAACTCAATGCCTTTTCTGAGCCAGAAAAGTTTTAATCCCAATTTCCCATCTCACAGGGAGGTGCCTAATCACCAAGGTACAAGCTCCTCTAGATGAAGGCACCCTACAATGCTCCTCTTGAAAAGATGACACTTTTCAGGAAGGACTGCAATGTTCGTGGAGCTTGAAAGAGAGGGCCTCTTAGAAGGGGGACTCTTGGGTTCTGCTCCTAGTCAGTGGATACAATGGCTTAAATGGGAAACAGGCTCATAGCTGGTCAGGCTGAAGCAGTTCTAGAAATGCACAGAAACAAAAACTGCCAAGAAATCTGGTAAGTTAAGGGTTAGGTGGCCACTGACCAAGATGTTTTGGATCAAAATTTTGGACATAAGCACCAAAATCTTGTTTTGGGGTATGGCCTTAAGTGATGTGCCCAAGGTAGTACAGAATTCACTCATACTCTGATATTCTAGACCAATGTTTTCTTACAAGATTGTTACTATTACTATTTTTGTTTATCAATAACAAGCTTAATCTTGTACAGGACATTAATACAGACCGCCAAGCCCCAAACTGTAGTCTAAAATAAACATCTTCGGGAGAAATTGATTGTATAGCTCTTATTCTATTTGTCTGAAGACAGACTATCACTGTTCTTGGAAGGACAATTGAAAGGTAAGAGTAGGTTTGAGTCTCTTTTAGAATAAATGATATGGTGTACTGCCTTCATTATATCTATTTTTATGACTACAATGAAAAACTCAATCACTTTTTAATGCTCCTGCACATTATACTATTTTTGTTATGAGACTGGTACAAGTTTTCAGCCTTTTTATTCAACTATAATACCAATTGAAAACAATAATGGTTACACTTACTGAATTTGCTTCATTTTATGAACAGTATAGGTACAGGAGTATGGAAAACTAGTTTTATTTAATTTGGTCTGTTATAGTCTTGATAATCTTGTTGAGATGCTACTTTCTGTTCCAAAAAACCATGAAATGAAATTCCTTCAGAAAAATATTTTGTTCATGCCTGGCTGATTTCTTTGGTGTTGGAAATAGATATGTCCTCTAGTTCTTACTCTGAGAATAAACCTCTCCTTGGCAATGTGGAAGCAGTGGGACAGAGCTGTTGAGGGTAACAGACAGGGATTGTTCTTCTAAAACTCTCCAGAGAGATTCGGTGTCATCTGTAACCACTCAAAAGCACTACAATGGGAATAACATTGCAAACTGGGAAATGTCATCTTTGCCTAGTAAAAATATTTTTTAAGTACACTTGCATGTCAAAGGCAACTGTGCAATCTACAGTTGAAAATTTATTTCACTCTTGGAAAAAAAGAAAAAGAAAAAGAAGGCAGGGGCAGAATTGGCAGACAGAGCAGAAACTAGCAGGTAAATGAAGTGTTTCTTTTTTCTTGGACAAGATATGTCTGCCAAATGTTATTCCTGGAATGTAACCAGCAGAGAAGCAACAGGGCAAGAGTAGAAATGAAGATGGCATGTATGAAAGGAACAGAATAAATAAGATCTACCAGGAAAGAGATCAAAATTATGTGATGAAAGAAACTTGTGGGTCAGTCCTCTGCTATAACCTGGAGAATAAATTTAATTGGGTAGAATCTTTTAGGCAAAGGTGCCCACACACTGTGAATTGCCGTCAAGGTTATAATGCTTTCAGACATCATGGCTGGAAAACTGGCTACCTTGCATCTGTCATCTACTGGAACACCTTATTTTTACATGGAGCACTTCGTGACTGGAAGATCCTGATGGTTAGATCACAGCAGCTTCAGTCTTCCAGCCATGAGGGACTGCGTACACATGCAAATTAAAGCTGGATAGAAACCAGCTATAAAATTATTACACATTTCCAAGCAATCACCTTGTAACTGCTGGGACCTTTTTAAGGCACCATAGTTAATTTGCACATGTAGCCAGTCTAAAATTATTACACAATTAACCAGGTAATCATGTAATAGATAACATGATAGAGGGGGCTTACATAGTGGAAAACTGAGTTCAGTGGCTACAGACAGACTGGCAGAACACTACATGCTTATTTAACAGTCTCTTTCCTTGACTATTGGTCTTTGTGGCAAGAATGGCTTAGAATAAGATCCTGTCATATACCTGGGTCATATATGACCCCTGCAAGTTTCATCCAAATCAAAGTGGGAACCCGGTCCAGAGCTCTGGATCAGATCGCTGGCATCCAAAGCAGCAGGATCCACAGCCGGATCAAATAGCTGCCTACTCGCACAGGCCTAGCAGCAACCACTTCTGGAGCCACCGGACCCAAAAGCTTCTATGGCATTCAAAGAAGGGCTCAATTGTTACTCTACTCTGTTCAGCGGTGTTCATGCAAAGAAGTGCTCTGCCTCTGTCATTCTATGAGCAGCTACCAATCAGAGCCGGTTGGGAATTTTTCAGCAAAACAGATTTTCTACCAGAAAATTATTGATTTATCAGAAAGAAAATAATTTTTCAAAAAGAAAGTTTTCTTGATAGAACTTTAATCAGGAAAGGTTCTTGGAGCTAAGTTGAGAGGTCTGGTCAGACCAAGCAACATTCTTAGAACAGGTATTTTGCCTGGGCTCAGGGCACTCATCTGGGAGACTGAGATTCAAGTCCCTGATAAGTCCAACTCAGGCTGTTCTGGTTCTGCTTGGCTTTTTTCCCTCCATTAAAAGCTTTGCAAGGACTCTGTAATGCAGACCAAATACAAGTTATGAGCTGGAACTTTTGTTTCCACCCAGCCCTTTGACCAACCTCAGGATATGTTTCTAGATCAGATAAAGTCCTGTAGAATTGACTATCTGCTATGGAAAAAAAAAAAGCATGTGTTTTCCTGACTCCCCCTACACAGCAAGACTTTTACTGCAGCTGAAGCACCTTGCTACTTTGCATAGTGTTTTTGTCTACAAGGACTAGACCATCTTTTAGTGGTTGAACAGATCAGCAGAGGCACAGTGTGATTAAATTAATAAATAAAAATAACAAATGTAGAGTGGGAACAACAGAAAGGACTTCTGTTCCCACTGAAAAAAAATAAGGGGGTTTGACTTCTGTTGTCCAAAACTGCAAATTCAGTACATCTATTAGAGCTGTGCAAATTGGGCCATATTCAATTTGGATTTGGATTCAGCCTGAATCGGGGACAGTGACTCGATTCATTGATCACTGTCCCGATTCGATTCAGCCGAACCTGAAGATTTGATGCTGATTTGGAGAATCAGTTGTTCGGCCATAGACACAGCTTTACATTTTTTTCTACTTACCTCAAGTGCACATTACATGCCAGAAATACAGTAAGAGCAATCTGTCAGTTACAAGGGAAAAGTGAAAGTAAGATCTGGACACAGCTCAGAGGGGGCAGAACAATGATCAGGCTCAGTTCCCTAGCAGCTGCTACTCAGCTACTTCCTACAAGGAAAGCTCTTTTTTCCCCTTCATTCTACCTTTTAAAAACAAGGTGCAGACTTTATTCTGGGGCATATTACAAGCAATAAATTATGGTAATATGTAATCTATGCAACCCAAATCATCTGCGTGAAAGAAAACCACAGGGCAACCTGAACTTTTGAGAAAAGACAGACTATCAGTCTAGTATTTCATTTTACACTGTAACTGAAACATATTTAGAAGAGACATTTATGACCCAGATCTTGAGGCATTTAGGCTAGGGACAGAAGTTACACATAAACTGGTTTAAGTGATCAGAAACCGGTTTAAACCTGTAACAGAACAGAAGCTCAGTGCACATAAACCAATTTCAAAATGGCTGAAACTGGTTTAAAATAAACCTCGTTGAATGGTAGTATGGGACTGACCTGATTTAGGGTCAACTGGTTTATAAAACTTGTGTCCCAGACCCCTTCCTGGTTCAGGTAAATCAGAGTCCCCCAACAGCCCTGGACTGGGCTGTGCTGTCTGCTCCAGCAGAGATGGGTTGGGGGGGATGGAGGTGGGAGAGGGAGGGACTTCACTGATCTCCCCCTGCCCTAGGCAAACCCTGGCTGGGGTCTGGGGCCAGGGAGGAGGGTTAAACCCCTGTTCCCCTGAGTACAGAGCTGCCCTGCCCTGCTAAACTTACTGATGGCTGCAACTGTGGACTACAAATTCCAGGAGTACCTGGAAGCAGGAAGAAGTGATGAGCAACCCTGCAGAATCCTGTGGCAGTGATTCTGGACTGCAAATCATAGAGACCTCAGGGGCAGCAGGAAGAGGAAGTGAACACACAGCTCATGCTGGCTACATGCTAGAGAGCTGTGCTGTAGTGCCCCCTGGCTTCTGGCCTGAGCCACTGCAGGCATGTGGCTGCATTTTCTGAATAAAAGGTAAATGTGTCCAGTTATTTCTCATTTTAAACTTTGCATCTTAGATTAACCTGCAAAGACTGAACTGATTCAGCCTTGGGCTTTTTGACTGTCTGTACCGAGCCTTAAAATGGAGGCGGGGGGCGGGGAGGAACTAAATAGCACAGCTCCAAGACCCACACTAATTAAAGCACCTGGGAGTGTTGTGTGTATAAGCATCCCCATGCTAAAAAAAATGGCATTGGGGCACTTTAACTAAAGCTTGTCAAATGAGCTTTAGTTAAAGCACCCCTGCCACCATTTTTCAGGTGCAGGGACACTGATACACATAATACTGGAGTCTGCTGAAGTGTAGTAATTACCACGCTCCAGCAGACTCAATTAAGTGAGTCTCCTCCAACCAGTGCATTGGAGCAGTCTCCCTGTACATGTACAGGAACCCATGATTTAAAAAAATAAGATGGTTAATGTCTCCTATCAGACTAATTTGTTCATTAAGATGTGATTTATCTTAATGTACTATTATTGATTCATTAATGTTTTCCTGAAGAATTGGAGCAAACTTGGCCGGTAACTCTGTACATTGTACAGATACTAAAAGGCACTTTGTCTGATACTGTGGTAAGCAAGATGTTGTGGTACTATATAAAAAACTTCTGCAGTACAGCTTTCAAATGCTGCTTTTTTGCTTTGAATTAATGCCCAGTTCTTCTTATCAATAGCCTGGCAAGCTTTCAGACACATACAGGTTGAAGCACACTTCCCTTAATAGAAATGCTGGTATAAGAATTTGTGATCTTTCAACCTGGCAGATAGTTGCTACTACTTACAGAAGCACCCCCTGATTGTAGTTATTTTTCACCTGCTGAGAAAAAATTCATAGGAAAAACACCACCCTTTTATGTTTTAACCCTTATGTGGCTAGAAATACTTTATTTGGTCAGTCACCTGAATCCCGTACAGAAATGTTTTAAGCATATAAAATACAATGTATGTTAATAGTAAATCAAAGACAGCAATTAACTTTGATTCTATAACCAAAGTTATAGAACCAAAGACACTGGATTCAAAAGTCAGTATCTGCTATACCTTCCATTAAGATCACCCTTTAAAAAGTTGAAGTCTCCTTCCAGAAATATGCCTAACACTATGTAAAAAATACAATACTTTTCCATTCTGCAAATACTTGTTAACATTGGCAGGTAGATTTCCCTAGAAAGTTTTTCTTCAACAGAATTGCACTGGTAGGGTGTGAATTCATCAGGGTCTGTCAAGAAAAATGGGGTAAAAGGATGGACAAAATATATTGGACAGAGAACAAGATCTGTATACAACAAAAAGAAAGATCACAATTAGTAAAAGCTCTGGGTCTCTGCATAACCTCTGTGTACTAAAAAGAATATGTGGAAAACTCAATTGTGTGATATACCTAGAGCTAAATAAACAGTCTTAATTTTAGGCAGTAGGAGATCTGTGTTTTGGGAACAATGGATATGTTCTATCCTTGTTTCCCACCTATACTGATGGCAATGCAATCCTGCAATACCATGGGTATTAATCCATAGTTCTGATAACATAGTGTGACATAACCTCCAAAAGTGCTAGCTTCTAGATACAGAACCTCAGAAGAACGGTAGCCCAACAGGCAGGTAAAAAGAGAGGGAACAAAATGCCACAACAGCTATATATTTGTAGACTGCACATCTGAGAAAAACATTCTTTTCCTAGGAAGCCTCACTTGACTGCAGCTCCTACTGTGGAAAGCTTATACCATAAAAAACACTATAACCAGAAATCCAGATGAGTGAAATTTAATTGCCTTCTGCCATCTGGACAAATCAGAACTTTCTACATTGAACTATCCTGTGTATATTCATTGACTGGCATGCTAGACTTGAAGCCAACAAGAAAAATTGGCCCCATGCCTCAGTATCCTTTCAAAAGCCACTTAACATTGCAAGAATTAGGAAGCTTTGCTCAGCCTGCTTCTTGGCAAGATTCTTGCTCTGGCCCTTCAAACCAGTTACATTCCACACAGCTCTTTGGGAAGCCAGCACTTTTGGAAGCTAATTCTGGATGCACTCAATACCACAGTGCAGCCTGTGGTACACCTGCTATTCAGCTGCATCACAAAGAAAACAGAAGCAGGTGGTCAATTTTCATTTTTAGCCTCATGGTGACTCTGCCTAGTCAGTCAGTATGCCCAGGACCTTTCAGTGCAGATCACATTAGTGGCTTGTTCTGAGGGGAGGTGCATACAAAACCTATTTTATCTGCATACCACATGCAAAAGAAAAAAATATGTCTTTATGGCCTCAAAATTAAAATGTACACAGCCATTTTTCCTCATCAGACAACTAAATTCAGTTGTCTTTGGAAAAGCCATATTTGGGGAAAAAATTGCCTAGCCTACTAGTAGGGGTGTGCAAAGCGAGCCCTATTTGTTTCAGATTTGGCTCGAATCAGGAACAGTGACTCGATTTGTTGATTTAGATCACTGTCCCTGATTCGATTTGGCCGAATCCGAATCTGAAGATTTGATGCTGATTTAGAGAATCAGCGATTCAGACATAGACACAGCTTTAAATGTTTTTTCTACATACCTCAAGGTACCAGGCACAGCTTGTGAATGCTGCAATGCTGGGGCACATGCAGCATCCCACAGGAGTGTGGGGGGCCCTCCATGTGCTCATTGGCGAACCCAGAAGTGGACTGGAAGTACTTTTGGTCCACTTCCAGGTATGTTGGGGAATGCACTAGGGTACCCCCCACAACCCCTTAGCTCAGCAATAAGCCATGGGGGGCCCCTGGGTGCCCCCCCAGACCCAGGAGGCACCAGTTGCTGAGCCAGGAAGGCATGGGGCAGTCCCCCAGAGCACTTTCTGGCGGGCCAGGAAGTGGACCGGAAGTGCTTTTGGTCCACTTCTGGGTCTACTGCTGAGTGCGCTGGGGAGCCCCCTGCACTTCTGTGGGATGCTCCATCTGCCCCAGCATTGCAGCATTCATGAGCCACCTGTCACCTAGAGGTATGTAGAAAAAAACAGTTAAAGCTGTGTCTATGTCTGAATTGCCAAATCTTTCCAAATCTCTCCAAATCGATTCAAAGGGTTCTAATTCGATTCGGAGGGATTAAAGGATCCTCTAATTCAACTCAGATTCAGCGATTCGGCCACCGAATCAGGCCAAGTCTTCGCTGAATTGAATCAGGGACCGAAGCTTTGCACAGCCCCTGCTTCTATATATTCTGTTAGAAATGTAGAGGCAGTCATCCATTGCCTTGGAGCACCTTCTTTTTCTGGTATATGGATGTCCAAATGTCAGCGAGCTTAAGTAATACGTTTACAGCCTTTAAAAAGTGAGACCTAATTATAGTGGCATTTAAGAGGAGATAGGTACATGGGTATGTAACAGGGAACCCAAACTGTGTTTCTTGGACACAACAGAGGGGGAGGAGAGGGGTCTGTATGGAGGCATGGGGCTCCTGTAACTAAGAGCAGGCAGCAGACTAAACCAGCTGTGTAGGGCCTCATTAGCAGGAGTGTAGGGTGGCCCTTTGTTAAGAGCATGAGACCCCTGTGTGTGACTGAGGGAAGCCACATGACAAAAAGGGGCATGGGTTTGAGGCACATAAACCCAGAGCCTGAGCCAAGGCAGGCATTCAGACCCTGTGCACTGCGGGGAGAGGAGCTTCCAAGGGAAGCAGACTACAGGAAGCCATTCAGAGGGATATCCAAGCTACCCCCAAAGGTGAGACTGAGCCTAGCACTGGAAATTATATCTTGTGGTAGGTACTGACTGACAATGGGGAAGAACTTTGTGAAAGCAGTTTGCTTATTTTTGTTGTGCTGATCTTTAGGTTTGTCTATGTTGGTGAGAACCAGAGGACTGGGAGAGGCTCCTGGAAGGCACCCTCCACTACGAGGCTGAGGCCCACAGAGCCAGGGCCTGTGTCAGTGGATCTGGGCTGAGGGTGAATAGCTTGAAGCCCTGACAATAGGGTGGCCACCTAAACCTAACTGGGTGGGATAGGCCCCGAATGGGAACATCAAGTCCCAGTCCTGGGCTGCACCACTCTGGGACAGCATGTCCTGGATTTGCAGTATCCTGCAGGCATCCAGGTTTGGAAAAGTGGCAGGTTTCCTTTTGCAGACTGCTTGGGGCTGCTGGGAGCAGGATGCAGGGGTGCCACATGCATGTGGTTGGGAATTCAGCCAGGCAGCATAGAGAGCAGCACCCTGAAGGTAAGTCTATGGTGGGGAGACCACAGGCAGCTCATCCGGGGGGGGGGGGAAAGCAGCTCCCCACTGCTGTGCACATTCCTGGGGGGGAGGTTCATGGGCCCCAGATTTGTGCGCAGGACAGAGGTGGATGTAGGCTACCTGCTGCAGCCTCAGGGCTCCCTGCCCTGCTGCCCTCCACCTGGGATCGCACCCATGCACCTGCCTGCCCAGCAGCAGTGGGGACAGCAGTGGTGCAGAGTTGTGTCCCCCACTACTGCCAGGAGGTTAGGGGGTGCATGGCAAGTGTGGAGCTCTCAGGGGAAAGGCAGCAGGGCAGGGAGCCCTAAGCATCCAGCAGCAACCTGAATCCCTCTGCTGGCTTTGGCCATGCTTGCATCTGCCTTGCTCTGCTCTGGCTGTGCTGCCGGCAGAGGGGTGGTTGTGGGGGGAGGGAAGTGAGAGGCAGGCATGTGTCCTATCTTTCCATTTTGAAAGGGTGGTCACCCTACCTAACAAGGGTCAGGGCCCAAAGGACCCAGTGTTAGTCCAGAGAAGAAAAAGAGAGAGGGAGAGAGATGGAGAGAATTTGGGTGTCAGTATCAGAGCCCCAAGTCAAGCCAGCCAAGTTCAGCCCGCAAAGTAACAAAGAAAAGACTAGGAAGAGCACCTAAAGCTCACTGGCCTCTAAAGGGCAGCCTTCCCTCTTCATTAACAGCATTAAGGCCTGGCTGGCGAGACATCAGGGGAAGACCCTGAGAGGCAGGAGCAAAGGCTGGACTGAACTAAGGTGGCCATCAAGGGGGTTCAGTGGCAATCCGTGTGTCCAGTTACAGGCAACTAAAACTTTTTGTGCCATGGGATCCACATTCTACCGCTTGTATTGAAGCAGCCGTTCTCCCATGGATTTCTATGGGTGTTCTGAAATTTTATACTGTTTCTCATCCTCATGGAAGTGGAAGCTTTGGGGAGGAGGTTGTTTACTTCCCTGCAGGGAAAATTAAGGTGGACAAAATATATCTACCACAGTATAAGCCCCACCAAGGCAGTAAAGCTAAGAATGTAGGTTGAGATTAGTGAAGCTGAGATTCAGATGCACAAATCACATTACCTCAATGGCATGGGTTTTTTCAGCTCTTGTCAGGGCAGGGCTGATGTTGACAGGTGTACATACAGTGGGGGGAGGTCTTGATTTTACTATGGTAGATTATTTTTCATTGTGAGGTTGACAGAGGCTGCTAGCTTTATATTTCATTCAATTTTTTTTTTTAGAAACAATGTCCAAACACTTCTGACAATGGCATTTGGAACTCACCATAGGCACTCTTGTTAATGCTGACCAAGAATCAAATATGTTGCAGTAGGCCCTAATAATTGGAGGTCCATTGTGCTAGGCACTGTACATATGCATGTGGGTAAGAAGATAAGCTCTTTGGGGCAGGAGGGTGTGATCTAAACAATAATACAGTAGGCAGGCCCTAAATTTTAAAGCTCACTTGAGGAAAAAGGCTGTATCACGTAGCCTGATGCCCCCAACACTCTGTTCAAAACTAACATAGCTGGGGGATTCAATGCCTATATTGCTGGTCCTATTTGCTGCAGCAGCTGTGTTCCTCAGAGGTTATACCCTTTAAAATATTCATCCTGTTTTACTCACTATTTCTAATATGATTGCACAAGAAGGTAGGGATTAAATGACATTTCTTGCCTGTTGAACACAATTTTCTTCCTTTTACTTATAAGACTCTGTTCATTATTCATTCTTGGAGGGTGTGAGCTAAAGGTTATCACAAGTTGCCACAAGGGAGACTCTCCAGATAGCTAAGAATATGCAGCATTGTAGTCACAGAACTCAGTGCCTGCTCAGATATTATTCAGAAAGTTGATGACTTATGTCTCAGCTGACTAGGGAGCTCCTTAAATCAAGGCACTGAGACTCAATAAAAGCACTGATCAAGGCAGTGGGACTCAATTTAATTATGAGATTTATTGATCATGTCTTTACTCTAAAAGTGCTCACATAACACTGGCTAGCCTGTATTGGGCTTCATGTGAAAACTGATGTGGGCATCCCAGAGCAGATTCTAAACCGGCAATTCCTGATTCTAATTAGAAATCTAGTGTGTATTTTCTCAAGCCGTTTCTTTGACCAGTTAGCTTTCAGTCCCTCAAAATGCTAATTTCTACTCAGAGATAACTAATAAGCAAACTAACCCTGCCAAGACTGCAGCATGTATGTGGATTAGCTAAGGGGACCCATGGAAAGATGCATTTAAATGTAAAATGATTCAACCAAAAATGAAAATGGAGACGGGAGAATGTGGAAGCAGGATCCACTTAGATAAAATATTCTGAAAAGAACTAAAGCCACCAATACCATTAAACACAGGCTTTATGCCTTTTCCAAGGTCTCAGAGAAAGCCTTTCAACTACACCTTTCACTAATATTCTATACTACTGGAATATAAAGGGCTTTTGCTGCTATGATGACAATTACTTCCCAGATTGACAGAGAAAAGTCACTCCCAGCACATAACATGAGCATTCAGAGGTGCAGCTTCCCAACCGGCTGCCAACAGCCTGATGAAAAAAGCAACGTTTTTGAATGGGCAGCAGAACCTACATGATGATTTAAAACAGACAGACAATTTAAACTTTTTCCACATTTTCCCTAGTCAAGTAGCACCCCTATGCCAAGGTCACTGTGCAAAGTGTTTTGCAAACCTCATTTCATTACTTTTGATACATTGCATCACAGAGCATTTTAAAAGAAGTTGAAGGAAATGATAAAAATTAAGTTTCCCAAAGGAAATTCTTCTAAGAAGTAAAGTATAATCTCTCACTGATCTGCTATCTTGATAGAACAGTACAGGGACAGTAACATACATATATCCTACATAAACACATGTTCTACCATCATATCACATTGCTCTTACAGTGGGTGAGCTAACTGAATTGAACTTGACCTTCAAAGCCCTTGGAATGCAACAAAATATCTGTTTTCTGACATTTATCGGTGGCTTTTCTGCATGACTGCTTTATTGCCTTGAAAATATGGTGAAAGCTGTGTATACAAACCTACTATAAACACTGACAAATCACACAAAAAGAAGACAGATTTATTCAGTGCAGATTACTCCACAGCTAATCTAATCAAATCTATGATTTACATTTTTTTAAGCAGATCACAAAACACTGGGAGGATTGTTTTGTGCACACAATACACTTGTACTAGAATTTTATTTTAATATGAGAATGCATTTTATCCTATCTGGGTTTTCATTGCACGTCCTTTGGATAAAAAAAAAAGGGGGGGGCTTGTATCTTTCACTAAAAATGCAACTTTGAATATACCTTTCAAGAAGTGAAATCCTATGAACAAGTTATACAGGAATAGCCAATGACCAATTTAAGTCTAATATTGTGTGCCACCAATACAAGAAAATAAGCAGCATTACATGTAAGAGTAGTTTCACAAGAGTTGGATGATGTCCCCATTATTCAATAGGAATTTTACTATTAACTTCAACAAGAGCAGGTTGTACATAAGACTTTTATTTGATGGTTTAGGGTGCCTGTACACATGCTGGGAGGCTGCTCTGATGCACTGTAATTACAACATATCAAACAGCTTCTGCATCTCATGTATCAGCGTCCTTGCACTTCAACATGGTGGCAGTGGTGCTTTAACTAAAGCTCGTTCAATTAGCTTTAGATAAAGCACCCCCACCGCCATTTGGAAGCATGGAGATGCTAATATACGAGATGCTGTGGGCGCTTTAATTGAAGTGGCTCTTGGAACCACTCTAATGAAAACACCCCTCACCCCTGTGCACGTGCAAAAACACCGTTGGAGAGCATAATAACATTTGCATTCAAGACACCCCAGTTCTGTCCTTGGCATTGTCACTTGCGTGCTGGGTGACTTGAGGCCAATCACTTTACCTTTCTATGCCTCAGTTTTTTTATCTGTAAAATGGGGATGCTGATACATACCTCCCTCATCCATCTGATCTCCTTGGAGATCTTCTGATGAAAAGTGTGATATTAAAAATAGGTTTTATTGCAATCAATGAAGAGCTTTGATAAAACTAGCTCCAACAAATATTTTTACCACCTTGAAGAACGGAGCCAGAAAAGAGCCTTTTTCTAACTGCCAACTGAGCACCTTCAGATCAAGATTTGATAAGCAAGCTGGGGCTTTTCTGTGTCTTCTGGTAACCCTGGTAGTAGTAAAGCTTCTTCATTAGTTTATGGTTTTCTGAAGATGCAGGACACAGGTTCTATCTATGTACTTACATGCCCCCTTGTTGCTTTGGAATCCCTCACAAACAGTAACATGCCTGCACCTCATTTATCTCAAGGTCCCTATATACTTCTCTTGCCTAAAGGAGTAATACAAAAGGTTTCCGAGGCCTCCACTGCCTGAGGAGGTAAGCACGGAAAAATGAGACAACTTGCAGAAGAAGATGTTACAAGATGTCTGAGGTACAGCCAGGATACAAACTCAGTTCTCCTGAGCCCACATTTGGGGCTTTAACCACAAGAACAACATTTGTTAGCAGCGGAAGGAAGAGCTGGCTTCTAAGATAGCTGTACAGTATTAATAAATAAAACAAGTTTTGTCAATAACATCAGTGCCTCTCAAGTCAAGTGCCATGGAGCAAATGCTATTTCTGACTGGAGATCTATATTATTTTCTCTGCTTATTTTTCTCTTATTTTTTGTCTTCATTTGTAGCTGATCAATGCCATCTGTGTGCATCTCCAGCTTCATTATAGTGCTGCTGAAACAGCACTTCCTGATAAGATGATGAATTTAAGCAGGGGAGAGCATTCCTTAACCTTTTGCAAGTATGGGCAAGCACCATTTACCATTCCCAGTTTTGTTGTGAGAATATAAAGTTGTGGAACTAGTTTGTACCTTCATTACAAAGTTATAAGAGTATTTTATGATCAGTTCCAACCACCACAAATCGTAAAAATTATCCTCCAGGGCTCCAAAAATAGTCTTGCAAGATTTCCTTAGTGACTCTGGAAGTCTTTTAGCCATAAATCTCAGCAAATAATGCTGTTTATTTAATTTAAGACTGCTATACTGAGAGAGATTAATGAGACAAGTTGTCCACCAGTCAAGGGAGGAACACAAGATCTATCCTATCTTATTTCATCTCCAGGTTTAATCATTGTAAACGTTATGTAATGTGACATTCACACATTACTGGAGAAGTTAAAAGGAACAAATTGCATATCGCTAATCAGCTGATCATTTTTCATTTGCTTTCAGACTCCAAAATTAATGCTGCCCTTCCTTTTTCATTAGATCTTTTTTACTTTGTTTCATTAAATAAGAAATGGAATATGCTAGCAATCAGAACATCTTTTTGCAATTTCTTTGCTTTTGCACAAGTAACCAACCCCAACAGAGCTAGAAAATAAGCTTAAACAGCTAGGCTCTGGGCTTGTTAGGCTTCTGATTAATTTTCTGACTAGAGGGTGCAACTTCAGACTTTCATGTTCAAAGAGATTCAGCTCCAATATTTTCAATATTGTATTTCTGATTCTTCAAGTAGCTCTACATTGCCACAAACATTACCAATTTTGCAATGTTACTTACTGTTACTTACTGATTACTTACTGATGTTACTTACTGATTTTGCAATGTTACTTACTGTGATACCGCCAAATTTGCAGCTTCTTTGCATGGTGCATTTCTTTTGCATCTCAGAGATGCACGGTGCAAAGGAGTTCCTGCCATTTGTATTCAGATTTGCGCCACATTATTGGCCAATTCTGAATAAAGGCACACGTGGCGGCTAGCTATTGGCTTGCTAGCCGTACAAAAGGCTTGGGTGGTTTCCGCCCAAGCCGGAGAGACAGGAAAACTGGAGAGAGAGAGAACTCACCAGGAGGAGGAGGAGGAGACTTCATGCTGTGTGAAGATCTCTAAGCGATGTGGACCCTTACGGACCCAACGTGCCTCTCTTAAGCAGGCAACAGAGGTCTAAATAGCCTTTGGCCTCTCCCCATCGCTGAGCGCAATCCTAGACGTATCCCTATCCTATAAACCCAAGCCGGATCCTCGGAGCCTTAGCAACTCCGTGGTAGAGGGAACCAAACCAAGGCCGCGGAGCTTTAATAACTCCGGGGAAGATTAGTGCCGTATGAACCCATGGAGATTCAGCCACTCCGGAGGGAACTGAACCAACGGAGTCTCAACAACTCCGGGGGAACTGAATCCACGGAGCCTCAACAACTCCGGGGAAAAGAGCTGACTTGTCGAAATCCTCCAACGGGGATTCAAGCGGAGCTGTGCCTGGAAAGCTATCCAGCCTACACCACTACCATCTTTTGGTGTAAGTAAACAATCTTTTAATCAACCACTACGCGTCCGTAATCAATTCTAGCTCGTTGCGGTCTTCTCCGGCCCCGCGTGCCCAGGCTGCTGGCCACAGCCCGCGTGCGCAAAGACGGGCCTCGGCTCACCCCCGGTCAGCCTGCACATGGGCCACCCTGCTTGTTGGTCCTTACCTGGCCCACCTTGCCTCCAGTCTCTCTTCTGCCACGACTTGATGTTGCTCTGTTGGTTGTTGGGGGAAGTGGTCCTTGGGGCCAGGCATAATCTCACAGGTCATGGTGTGCTTGATCAGGCTAGCCTCACCTTGGGGCCTTTGCTTTCTCTCTGGTATTTTGCTTTCAGGGGGAGATGAGCTGACTTAGGATTCCAAGCACTTCTTGGAGTTTTGGCTGTCCCAGCCTTGGCCCCTTTTTACTTTCTGACTGTACCCTCCACCTTGGCCTACTGTTCAAGGCCTCAGCCTTCAGATATTGGCCTTGCCTTGATGGCAGCCCCCTTTCCTAGGGGGTCCACTTTTACCTCGCTAGTCTCTGCTCCTCTGGCTCAGAACTAACTTCTGGTGCCTATTGCAGGGAAGCACACTCAGGCACCTCCTGCTCAGAGGCTCCTCCACCCCTATAGCCACTATCTGGTCCTCTTGTCTGAAGTCCAAAATGAAACGAACAAAAAAAGCATAAGCCAGCTGCTTCATAACAGATAATCTCTTTCCCTCAAGGTAAAGTGTTACTTGCAGACCCCACCTTTCATTGGAGCCCTCTCAACTTTGGCTTCCTTTGGCAGCTTGTTAGGGACTGTGTCTGCCTCCAGGAGCTTGTCCCGTAGGCTCCTCTCCCTGCTGCAAGCAGGGCCTGCCCCAGCCTGCTCAGAGACTGGGCTTATATTATATCCCCAGCCCAGCCTTCTTCTGGTCACTTGACTGGACCTTCTGCCCCTCACCTAGGGCCAGGTATAGTTAATTTAGCTATGTGGCCTTTTAATCCCTCATTCAGTTCACTTGGCCCCTGTTCTGATTTTCTTGCCTGGACCCTGGTTTCCTACCTATTCAGGCCTTCCTAGTAACAGGAGCAGGAGTTCCCTGTTACACTTACTTTATGGAGTACCATGAAAGAAATCATTTAAACCTCTGCCAACACTATTTACTCAATCCAACCCTTCCTGAATTATATGGAACTTCTCATTTTTCACTATTGCTTTCAAAAAAGTCTGGTTTTCATTCAACCCAGAGTACTTTTCCCCTCTGTTTTCTTCTCTAGTTATACCCCATCTTGTTTAATTTATCCATCTCCTTGCCAAAATTCTTTTATTTCAATTACCATTCCTAATATGTTCATTCCTAATATCTTCATTTCCTCATTCTCTTAAACTCTTCTCCATGTATTTACTCCTCACTCTATTTATCTTACCCACAGTGTTTTAAAGTCCCTTTCTAAACATCTATCTTCTCAACCAAATCCTATTTTTTTTTTACTTAGAATCATAGAAACATAGGGAAAAAGTGCCATAAACTTACCGCAGAAGGTCACCTAGTCCAACCCTGTGCTCAAGGGAGGATCATCTCATCCAAGTGTTTCTCTAGCCTGCTCTTCAGAATACCTCCATTTCAGTGCTAGCCACTTTCATATAGTTAGGAAGATTTTTCTAATATCCAATCTAAGTTTCCCTTGTTGTAATTTATGACCATCACTTTTTGTCCCTTTCTTCATGGCTACAGAGAATACTCTATCATCATCCCCTTTATAACAATGCTTTACATCAGTGGTGCCAAAGATAAGGCTGCAGAGCTACATCATCTGGCCCCTAGTGCTGGCCCCCCACCACACATATAGGATCCAGTGCCTGTGGCACCTGCTCCAGCTGGTCCAAGACTATGAATCACATGGTAGCTGCTCTTACCTGTCCAGGACAATATTATACTATTGACTCGTATTCAACTTGTGGTCCAGTATAATACAGAGGTCCTTTTCTACAGTACTGCAGCCTACCTAGTCATTCTCCAATTTGCATTTGCGTACTTGCTTGTATCATCCTAAATGCTGTACTTTGCATCCCTGCTTAATTTAATTTTATTAATTTCAGACCATTTCTCCTAATCCTATTCTCCAAAGCCCTACTCAGTAATCTGCAAAATTAGTAAGAAGACAGTCAATTCTATCCTCAAAATCCAGACGTCTAGGAGGAACATTCATCAGGTGGTCTGCCATCCAGTATGACACAGGCCACAGAACTTCACCTTTTGAGTTTATTCCCATATTGAGACTATAACTTCTGGTTTTGCTACAGCATAACATTCAGAAATATGTTTCTAAATATATTCAAGAATTCAGGGCAACAAAAAATGGCAGCCTTTATGTCTGGTCTGAATTTGTCTGGCATTGCAGGATTGATTCTTGTTATGCTTTGGTCTCTTAATACAAAAGACCTCTACTCCCCAGGTACTTTAAAGACAATGATCAAGTGACCTCACACTATTATCTTGGATAAATTAGAAGGACCAAGTTTCTATCAGTCTTACTACATGGCAGACTTTCCAGACTTCAGAAACATTCTTGTAGCTCTTTTCTGAAACCTCTAGTCTTCTAGCATACATTCTGAAGCCTAGAATTAAATATAGGAACATTAAAGTGTACATAGAAGTGACATCACCTTCTTGCTCCTACTTAATATCTCCTACTTATACATCTAGATTTTGAGCTGGCTGTCTAGCCACTGCTTTACATTATGAGTTCTTATTCACTTCCTATCCAGCCAGCTGAATTTCCAAGTAAAAAACCAACTATGTACTGAATGCTTTTCACTTTGCCTTTATGACTGACCATATTTACACCACCACTTTTTGTTTCTCAGGCAATAAATTGAGATCATTTGCTTTTTCTGTTAGTCCAACTTCTGAGAAAGAACTTGTGTACATTCAAACCAAGCAAGTCACATTTCCATTTTCAAGTCACATCCCAGGCAAAATGACTCTCAAAGTATATCTATTCATATGAATGAAGGCTGAATCCCCTACTGTTTAAATATCTGCTCACAGCAAGAGAGGGGTTTATGCATTCCCTTATATGAGAAGCAGAACATGTATTATGGATGCTTGGAATGCTTGCTCGAGTAAGAACCTCAGTGTCTGGGGCCTTGTATCGCCATCTTATCCTCATCAGTTTCCTCAGACAGCCCATGTGAAAGTGGTTCAGCTTCATAGCATGGCATCTGTACACCGTCCAGGTTTTGCCTGCATACATCAGGATTGGTAACACAGTGGCTTTGTAGACCTTCAGTTTTGTTTGTTGATTGATGCCTCTGCACTCCCACACGTTTGCATGTAGTCTGCCAAAGGCCATGCATGCTTTAGCAATTCTGGCACTGGTTGCATCACTGATGTGAACTGCACGTGACAGTGTGCTGCTGAGATAAGTCAATTTGCCCACTGCCTGGAGGGTTTGGCTAGTCATAGATTTCATAGACATTAGGGATGGAAGGGACCTCAGAAGATCATCGAGTCCAGCTCCAAACTGGTCACTGGGAGTAGGCTGTACGTAAGGTTTTCCTGGTGCGTGTTGGGGTATCACTTCTGTTTGTTGACTGTGAGACCAAAGTTGTCACAAGCTGAAGAGAAATGGTCTATACTCCATTGCATATCAGTCTCAGATTTGGCATTCAGGGAACAGTCATCAGCAGACAGAATATCATGAACAGTCACTTCCTGTAATTTCATTTTTGCCTGTAGTATCCTCAACTGAAGAGTTTGCCACCAGTCAATCCCAGTGTCAATGCCTGTGTCACAGTCACAAGAGGCATCTGTAAGCATGGTAGAGAACATCATACTGAAGAGGGCTGGGGCCAACGCACAGCCTTGCTTGACTCCACTGATGACTGCGAATACTTCAGATGACTCACTGTCATCCACAATGCGAGCAAGCATGCCATCATGGAATTGCCAAACCATTGTGATGAATTTCTCCAGCAACTGAATTTTGCCATGATCTTCAAAAGATCCTCCTGACTGACTGTATCAAATGCTTTTGTCAAGTAAATGAATGTCATGTACTGGTTGGAGTTCTATTCCTGGCATTTCTCCTGAAGCTGACGAGCTACAAACACCATATCTATGGTCCCACGTCCTTTCCTGAAATCACACTGACTCTCAGGCAAGAGCCTTTGTTCAATGTGTTGCACAAGGTGATTCAGCACAATTCTGGTGAGGATTTTACTGGACACTGATAGCAAGCAGATGCCCTTATGGATGTTGCAGGATTGTCTATTGCCTTTCTGCTTGTACAAGTGGACGATGGATGCATCCTTGTATACCTGGGGTATAGTACCTTGAGTCAATGTTGACTGGAAGAGTTCAGTCAGTTTCAAAGCCATGTGCGAGCCTCCAGCCTTGTAGACCTCTGCTGTATATAGCACCTGCTCTGGATTCTTTACCACCTGACAGTAGGTTAATTGCTTTCACAGTCTCAGTCAGCATTGAAGGATCAGCAAGAGATATCTTAATGTCTACCTGGGGCAGTCAATCAATTGCCTCCTCACTAATAGATGATTGTTGTTGAAGATGTTGTTGAAGTGCTCTGCCCATCTCTGCAATACCTTTTCTTTATCGATGATCAGTGTGGTGCCACCAGCACTCAGTATTGGAGATGTTCCTGATGACCCTGGCCTGTAGACTGCCCTCCGAACATCATAGAAAGTTTCCATATTGTTCCTGTCTGTGTAGGACTGAATCTCATCTGCCTTTTTGCTCAACCGTAAGTTTTGGACCTCTCTGAGTTTGCACTGAACAATCCTCTTGATGTTATTGATGGCTGCCTTCTTAGATGTCGAAGTGCTGTCTTCAAAACAGGCCTTATGGAGCCAAAGTTTCTTGATGATTAGGGTAAATAATAAGCAGATAAAGTCCTTGTGGCCCAATTTATATTGCAACGAAAACAGAATGTTTGCATTCTCATCATGACACTCTTGTGATAGTTATAACAAACATGATTTCAGTGGAGTTAACAGTGCAGCTCTTCTGCTTCCCAATCACAGCTGAAGAGTGTCTGTTCATTTACACCAATGACATTCTCCATGCATTCTGGTGCAATTTGTCCCATACTACTTAACCAAGAACACTGATTTGGAGCAACATATGGGTCAGTGAATCTAGAGAATCTGACTGAACAATGACCAGAGAGGAAGAAGAACTGGTCAAACCTGTTGCACAGCCACAATAAGATGATTCCCTCTTCACTGCAAGAAAAGTAACAACCTTAGCCAGCTGCAGCAAAATTATTATTAAGCCAGATCAGGCTACTTGCTAGAGTGATATAGTTACTAAATGAGTTTTCCCCCACATTGTGTGGTAGAATCAATAGGGACAATTAACCAGAATAAAACCTCAGTTCAAAGTTGTAGTGGAGAAAAAGAAATGGCGTGATAATAGTCTACCTACATTGCAAAAGACAAACCAATTGCATCAAAATATAAACTAATCCCATTTTTACCAGTTCTTCAAACTATGCCAAACTGAAGCCATGCGAGGCTTGCACTCTCCTACTATTAAAGCTACAAGCCATAGAATGGCTCTCTATTCAAGTATTTCACCCTCATTTACAGTTCACAAATTATTTGACTCTTTCTTGAAATGAAGGATGCCACGGTCAAAGTTGATGCTTAAAATTATACTGTTGCCTGGTCATGAATAAAATAAGAGAAATTCATTGCTTAAATTCCACCCCATACTGGTACCTTCTAACTCAACTGGAAACAGATTAAAAATAAATTACTATCCCATCAAAGGAATTTTTAATGTCCATTCAAGAATTAATTTCATTATACAGTTCTATCCAGAATGATACTATAAACAGACAAATCCATGCTACAGTTCATTATCATTTAACTTTTAAAATCTTTTTTAAAATGTACAACAGTTAAATTGTCTAGTGATTAAATTAATTTCCAGGAATTATAAATCTTTTCCTCCTAGAGATAATTGCCAGCAAAACTTGACTGAATGAATCATTAACAGTATATAGCTTTTTAAAAACTTCTCTAACCAGAGGTGAACCTTGAATTTCCAGTCATTAAGCTTAACTTTAATTAGGAATCCATGAATTGTCTAATACTTCAAAGATCTAAGACCATTTAAAAGAACAAGTAGCAAACTAGTAAGTGTGAGGTAATGTGTACTTCTAGGCTAACCTGTGGTTTTGAACTCCAGAACCAAACAGGTGAGAATAATTAAAAGAAGAAATGCACTGTGGCACTTAAAGAATAAGTTAGCTTTCAGTGGAAGTGGTTTCAAAGGGAATCAGAAGTCATCCTATTTGTACAACTAACTATGGACAAGTTATTTAACCTCTAACAATCCCTGGCTTTAAATACATTCGAGAAAGAAAGATGGATAGGAACGCTTCTGTGTAGCTGTGCAATTTCTTTTCTTCATTACTTCACATGCCATTTATTGCTACCAAGATCATTGACCTAGATAAAAATATACCTGGGCACTGAGTTTCTAGGTACAAAGATTTAGTTGCAAGTTCTTCCTGGAAGTTGTTGTACAAGGATACCATTAACTCCATAGTGGGTACGGGGTAATCAAGACTGAAGTCTTGCCGGCATACAGGTTACTGCGTTTTCTAGTATGGTGTATATCATATTATACAATATCTGGATAATAAGTCACAATTATTAAGTAGTGAGGGCTGAACAATTACAGATAAAACCACTTTGCTGTTTACTGAGAGGCTATCAAATAAAGGCTATTTGTCCCAAGAGCTAGAAGAAAAGCTTTTTAAAAAATGTTCTTTATTTATTCATTATAAACACCTGGACCAGGAACACTGCCTCAAGTTGGACTAATACATTTTAGGGTCAAAGGGAACTATTCTGACCATCTCATTTGGCTTTCCTGTAACATGGGTGATCACAGAACTCCATGAAGTGGGAACTCCTGCAGCAAATTGCCACAGACCACACTGGCTGTAATAATCAGCTGGTGCAGCTCAGTCCCTAGAATCACAAAACCCATTAATCTCATGACACTGGCATTTATAATATTCTGAATCAAGAAAAAGGTCAAAGTACAGGGGAGTACCAAAAAATGGAGGTTTCAGATCTGTTTTCACTCTAAGTCTAGCATAACATAAATAACTTAGGACATGTCAGGAACTATTTATTTAGTTCTGGTTTCATGAAGGCTTGACTAGGAACATTTTTATTAGGGGCAGATTATGGTCCTTTTATTCATCTTGTTTAAATAAAAACTAATCATTTCATGTGTGGTCACACTAACTTCTGTCACAACCCAAGGGTGTGATTTTTTGTTTGTGTGCGCTTCGGCACTGCTAAATTATTTTCCCGCCGTTTGTAGCTTTCTTTGCAGGGTGCATTTCTTCGCTGCAGCACAGAAATGCACGTTGCAAGGAGTTCCCGCCATCTGTATTTAGATTTTTGCCCCACTATTGGCCAGTTCTAAATTATTCCTACGTGGCGGCTAGCGATTGGCTTGCTAGCCGTATAAGAGGCTTGAGTGGTTTCTGCCCAAGTTGGAGGACTCCACGAACATCAGGAGGAGGAGACTTCACGTCTCGTGAAGATCTCTAAGTGCTGCGGAGCCTATTAGACCCAGCGTGAATATCAAGAAGGCATCAGGGGTCTGATCAGCCTCTCGCCTCTCCCCGTCACTGAGAGAAATCCTCGACGTACCCTTTCCCTGCGCGCACAAGTTCCACGGAGCCTAACAAACTTCATGTGAGTGAATCCAGAGCTCTGTCCGAGTGCTTAAACTGGGACTTAAGTGAAGTATTCCTGGAAGTTTTCCAGCCTGCACCGTGACCATCTACAGTGTAAGTAAACAATCTTAAACAACCATTAAGCGTCCGTGCCTAATTCTAGCGTGCCGCCTGCCTTCCCCGACCCGGCGTGTCCGGGCTGCTGGCCACAGCCTGCCGCGCGAAAAAAGGGCCTCGGACTGCTCCTGGCCCGCACAACTTCAAATGGAACTCATTTGTTGTAGGGTAGTGGTTTTCAACCTTTTTCATTTGTGCCCCCTCCAAAAATTTTGCACGGAAGAACAGACCTCATTGTAAATTTTGAATGGAGGTGCAGAGCCCTTTGAATTGTAAGTGTGGGTATTCACATACTTTTGATTGATCATAGTCATCTTTTACACATCCCTTAGATATAGTTTGCAGACCCCCAGGGCTCCATGGACCACAGGTTGAAAACCACTGGTGTAGGACATTAAGTCAGGAAGAAGGGCCTCACAGTCTAACTCTGGATTTTTTGTCACAGCCCTCATTGTGAGATATCACTTTCATATCTCCCCCTTACCTACCTGAAAACACACTGTGGTCTAGACTGGCATTTAAGTAAGGTTTGTAGTTCTTTCTTGTAAAAGCTCCAAGTACAAACTCTACAAAAATAACACTTTTGCTATCTCTGTGGGAAATCTGGTCAAGTGAAATTGATTTTCTTCTTTATTAGCAAGGCTATTAAGTGTGAGGCACTGTAGTGATGAATGGGGAGCAAGCCACATAAAGGAACAAAAACATTTTCAAAACACCCTTTCTTCACTTCGTACATGCTTGCTTGAGCCCAAACATCTGTGTGCAGTACATTAATCTATACATAAACCCCACAGGCAGCATGCAAAAGTACTGTTAAATCAAACAACATACATGCAGATCATTGCATATGCATTAATTGGCTGCCTGTAGAAGTTTGATCCCACGACTGTTAAACAACAAAAAAAAGGCATGTAAATTATGAAAATTATGAAAAATAAAATGAAGGTTGCTTCTGTCAAACCTATGTCTGTTGGCCCAAATGTAACAGGAAGAAAACTATTTAACTTCAACTCAGTACTGCTTGTTCAATATAAACACATCACAAAAGACAGGGGCTTGCAATGAAGAGCACAGAGATTTATTATCCACCCACTACACCTTCTATTTCTTTGAACTCATGCTCTATCTTCCTTCTACTTTATTTTTCAATGCCCTTTCCTTATTTGATCAACCAGGGCTACCCATATACATTTATAAATATAGATTATTGCCCCCAAAGTCATGGCCCTTGCATTTTCAGAGGCAGAAAAGAAAAGAAAAAACAAAAATGAAAAGGCTTCAAATAAGATCTGCACATCATTACTATAAAGAAATGGGCCCTTATTCTGATCTTTTGGCCTTTTGTAGCATTGGTTTCTGACTGGTCTTTTAGGCAGTTTGATAAATATATGATGAGTGCAGTATTTTGATCTTCCAGCTTGGGAAATGGCTTGGTGCACGGTGACAAAGTGAACAAAGGGGAGAAAAAAAACCCAAGGAATTTCAAATACATGGCCTTGGTCCTATGAGAGAAATGTGAATTCTTACAAGCAGAATTAATAGGATACTACTTTTTTAATATCTTAAAAAGAGAGCAGTAAGAGAGAATAGAAACTTGTTCACAGACCGTGACAAAGCGGAATGTTTAAACAGGGATGTCTCCCAGGACAAAATCAGTACCTCCCACATGTAGAATTGTAATAATAATGTTACTAATGGAAGTAAGAAGTCATCTTGATTTTCAAATAGATCACAAATATGAGAAACGAGAGTAAGAGGCAAGAAATTCACCCACACTGCTCCCCCTCTCTCCTTTACAGGAGAAGCCTCCCTAAGTGGTCAAAATCAGAGGACAAATGGATGAGGTCCACTCACCCTGACCTGGCTGAAGACTTCATGGATTGGAGTCACTGGGCATGGCTCTGGCATGGAGCTGTACTCTTGAATATTCCTCCAGGTGTACTAACAGATACATGACTTCTTCCTCCCTGCTTTGTTTGTGCACCAAACTGGACAGTGGTCTTGTGCCTTCCTGGATTTCCATAATTAAAAAAACCCTACCTCAACAGAAGAGCAGGCAGATGACAAAAAAATACTTCAAAATGCCTGCAAAGGTGAATGAAAATTTAACAGAATAGAAACCTCTATTTGTCTAGGTTTCCCTTGCCGTTGGATTAAGGTTTCCTTCTCATGAAGTATTGTGTGGTTGCTCATGTGCAACACCACCCCCACATTAAAAAGACGACAAACACAGGTGTAATTCCTTTAACAGCAAGTCCTATTGTGATGTGTGAGTGGTGATGGGGGCAGGTATTAGCAAATACTGGAAGCTGCTAGTAATGGTTCAGTGTGGAGATGATGATTGTATGGTGGCCATTTTGTACCAGGAATTAAGACAATCATACACTTTAGCAGTGGCAAACATGATTAAGTGGGTCTATTTAGGATCTACTTTGCTCATTCCATATGGGGAGGGGGCTAGAAAGATGCCCTAAGCATAGTCTGTCTCATTTCACCTGACTGGAAAGCTGCATCCAGTGGCTGTGGTCAAATCAAGTAATGAAGTTTGCATCTTGGAACATCTGTACCCTGATGCACAAGACTTATAGTGACTGACCACAGAGAAGGACAGCACTTATGGCCAGAGAACTGGCACAATTTGGTATGACATTCCTATACCTAGTGAGACTAGATGTGTAGGAAAGGGGAAGCTCACAAGGTATGGTGGTAGCTACACCTTTTTTTTTTTTGCAAAGGAAAAGCCAAAAAAAGATGGACACATACATGGTATGCATTGCCTTTGATATCAAAAGCAAGACTATTACTCAGATGCAGAAGTGTCAGGTTAGCATCAACAAGAGTCTTATGATCCTTTGTCTCCAACTGACCAACAGACAACATGAAACAGTTTTCGGTGTCTATTCACCAAACCTTGATGCAAAAGATGAAACAAAAGAAGTATTCTGTTCTAATTTCAAACAAGTCCCATCTTCTGTCCCTAAATAACTTAAAATAATTATTTTTGGTGATTTGATGCTAGAGTGGGCAGAGATTCTGAGCCATGGAATGGGACCCTCAGAAAAGAAGGGGTAGGGAAGTGAACTGGAATTGAATTATTCTCCTGATCAAGTGTTTGGAACAGAATCTCATCATCACAAACTCCTTATTCCACCAAAGACATAATGGATACATCGCTGTTATGACACTGGCATCTGACAAAATCTGCTATGCCAGAAACCATTGCAACATTCATAGAAGCAGAGCTATGACCAGTGCAGATGACTACTAGATGGATCTGATCTGATAATCATCATCATCTGATAATGATCCATTATGTACATTTGCATCACTCAAAAACAACATAAAGGAAGCAACCATTTGATACCACTGATCAATGGGAGAGCCTCAAGGAAAGCTTATGGTATGTTAAAAATCCCTAAGCTTCAGGAAACATCAAGACTAGTTCAATGAGAATGATACAGAAAAATTCTGTCTCACTAACAGAAAAAGGAGAGCTTTCAAAGCTTGGCATAACTCCATCAACTCCAAACAGAAGTAAGATGGTTATTGCTACATTAAAGCTAAGACCTAGAAGAAGATTCACAAGTGAAAGAAAAGGTGGTGGGAGAACAAAGCAGAAGAGATTCAGAAGTTTGCTGATAGCCATGATATACATAGTTTTCTTATTGCAACCAAAGGTATTTATGGGCCAAGCATACAAGGAGCCATCTTTCTGAGGCCCAAGGATGAAATAACACTCTAAAGACTGCACCATCAACACATGGCTAAAGGCACTGAAGAGCTTCTAAACCAAGGTTCTAACACCAAAGACAACTCCACTGTAGCCATTTAACAACACCCCATTAAGGACCTGAAGATCCACCGATTTATCAAGAGACTGTGAAAGCCATTAAGCAGATGAAAAACAACAAAGCATGTAGTCCTAATGGAATACCACTTGAAATTTATAAGCAAAGTGAAAAGATTCTCTCACCAACTACATATTTTCATTCTAAAAATGTGGAAACAAACAGATTCTCTATGACCTGAGATGTGCTAAAATCATTGGCATATACAAGAAAGGTGATAATTGCTGCAAGCCATTCTATCATGATATTGCACTCCTGCCCATACCTTGAAAGATCCTTACCTGTATTCTCTTCAACATTTACCTTCCTCACTGAGGAGATTATACCAAGTCCCAGTGTGGTTTCAGACCACTCAGAGGGTACAAAAGATATGACTTCTGTTGCTAAACAGCTGCAGAACAAGTGCTGCTAGCAACACTGAGATCTTCACATGGCTTTCATTGACTTGACTAAGTGCTTTGATTCAATCAACAGAGAGGCCCTATGGAAGATTTTGATGAGGTTTGGATGCTAGCTAGAATTTATCATCATCAGACTTCTTCATGATGACATGACAGCAACCATCTTAAGCAATGGCTCAAGAAATAGACCCCTGAATTATTACAACTGGAGTTAAGCAAGGATATGTGATTGCACCAACACTCTTTTCCATTTATATTGCAGCTGTTGATCATGTCATTGTTGACAGGCCTCCATTTGGAGTCAGCATCTAGTATTACATGTATGGGAATCACTTTAACATCAACTGGTTACATTCTAAATCCAAGACAACCAATACCTCCCTTACTGATTTTCAATATGCTAATAACAGGTGGGCACTGCAGAGCAGACTTTAGGTGAAACTTCAGAGAAAGTCAGACAACACCAGAAGAGCAACCATGAGGAAAAGTCACAAAGTACCCCAAAGAAAAAGGAGAACCCAACCTCAACAGGAGCTGCAGAAGTAAGGTAAGGAGTTGGGGATACTCATGGGGTGAGAAGGAAGTTGCAGTAAGCTTGATGCACTGAGGGGGCATTGCCAAGGCAGGACCAATGAGAGAGGCCCCAAAGAGCAAGCAGGTGACCCGGAAGGGGAAAATGAGGAACTTGGAGTGAGAAAAATTATATTCCTCACTGCCAAAAGTCAAGGGGCAAGAAATGAGACAAAGACCTGAAAGTAGACTTCAGATCCATGGCAGAAACCTCCCTAATCCAGCAAAGTGATTGACTGTTCGAAGATTGTTTGAAGAGAGAATAGGGGGAGTGGCTTATTTGAAAGTGCATACTCGTGTTGGAAGAAGGCCTACAGGCCATGGTAAATTTGAGTATTTGGACAAAGACTATGCCCAAGAAGCCCTGAGAGCTTGATGGGAATTGGGGGAAGACTCTTGGACATAAAGGAAAACCTATGGAGGCAGAGAGTACCAGGAAACCCCCGGGAAGTAAAGGAGCTAGGGTACCTGATCATCTGGTATAGACAGACCAGAGGGAGGAAGAAAGTCACAATTGCAGAGGAAGAAGAGGTTCAGTGTACCCAGGTAGAAGAGGACTTCCCAAACACCAGCAATAAGGCCCACAGCAATGAAAAGGAAGAGCCAAATGGGTGTCAGGGGATCTGCAATCCTGTAACCCATGCCAGGAGGTGGTAGGGATGATGAGGGAGGCACTGAGATGTGCCTACTCCTTTAAGGGAGAAACCAGCCTGAGAAGCTGCATGCAGGTGGCAAAGGGGAGCTAATGAGGGACTCGCCTGCCCAGAAAAGGGCTCTGGCTTGACTATATAGATGTTTATACATGTGCTTCAGGATTGGGGGGGGGGGGAATAGGGGGGCATACCCACTTTCCTTGTGATGGAAAGTTATACGCTCTCATGGAATGACTCCTAATTTGCTCCAGTGTGAAAGATGAGACTTCAGTTCAAAAGTACCTTACATTTTCACAAAATAACTAAACATTTAGCCCTTCTCCCTCCTGCAAAGAAACGCCACTGAATCACAGGCTGAAAGGCATAGAAGTCGTAAGACCTTAATAAATCCCTGAAACCCATAAGACTGTATCACCTCCCAAATCCATCATAAGAGCTGCAAAATGACAGGAGAGGTATTTGCTAAAGACATATATGGAGTATTAGATTCGATAAGTATCAACATGGTGTTGTTACTCTGCTGCATCAGACCAGAAATGTAGAGGACATTGTACACTGTTTTCACAAAAAACCTCTAAAAAAAGAAATCTTGAACTTGGGAACATCTAGCATGTATCTACAAAGTCTCTACTCCCCATCAATATGCTTAAATGAACTCTCAAGGGAGCAACATGATTACAAATAACTAGTGCATCGACACAGTTTGAGAATGGAAGCTGATACAGTTGAAACAAGTGAGAAACTATCATGCTAGGATGTTGGATATTTAATTAATGAAAAAAAACAGAAAATGTTCACTAGAGACAACTGTTCTGTATTCCTAGACTTTGGCTAGCTGGTTTAAGCAGTGCTCCTCTTGCTAAACTGAATTTAAAAGAGGAAAAAAAAAATCAGGCATGCGAGAGCCTGATGTTCAATTAAACAGTTTAGTGTAAGTTTTTAACAACAGTCTCTTGAAACAGAAGGTTTTAACATTCAGAGAAATGTGAACTCCTGATTGGCTTGGCATGTTCCAGAAATGGTGTCTGAGTACACCTCAACCCAGCAGATTGAGAAATCTGTCTTAAAGGATTACAACCTTCAGGCTTGGATTTCTGATTTGTACAGCTGCTGGAGGGCATCGTTGAATGAAAGCATTTTGGGTGGGTACAGTACAGTATGTGCATCTCAAGTGCCTTGCTCATATGAATGCAGCAAGCCTGTCTTCATATATGACATATCAAGGACCCAAATATTTTAGGAAATAAATTATTCTTCACTATACCTCTGGTGCAAACATTCCTCTAGTACTGCAGGGTCTTGTTTGATAAAGTAACTTGACTGATAACAACTGTGCAGCTCCTCTGAAGAGTCAACACACCGTATCACAGATGGTGAGATATCTTGCTGTATCTTTCCCACCAAAAAACACCAGAGCAAGCATTCAACCCACATACTAGCCAATAATTTCCAATAAAATTCACTGAAGGGGATTTTCGAGAGAAAATGTCATACTTGCATGCTGCTGTCAGTTTTATATTATCCAAACACACCCTCCCTTCCGGGCTGCATGTGGGAAAGCATTCAGCACTCAGTGTGTTGAATATTTCTGCCCTAGTGAGTCTAAGTGCATATGTAAGCTAATGTCAGATTTTTGACAGTGATGATAAAATGGAAATGCGGGGGGAGGGGGGAAAGCAGGTGCAAATTATACTGAACTACAAGTGACTTAACTGTAATGCCTGGAAGACCATGGAATTGAACGTCCATTCTAGTAATCGCAGTGTAATATCTTTACAATACACTGTACTAGCCTGGTAATGCAGTGTCATTATGTTCTGCCATTCACTGTCTAACTAGAATAACTGAACTCAATTACATGTATAGTGGATTTGTGGAGTGAGGCATCCAACTCTACAAATAAAGTAACCATATTCCACTGTACTGAATTATTAGATAAATTGGAAAAAATAAAGTGCAGCATTTCTATCATCCCAGCTACTCAGCTGTAGCTGTCCCTTAAAGTAGTAAAGAGACTATATTAAATATATCTCGCAGAAAATGGGCAAGTACTGAACAGGCAGTCAGTTCACAGCCTACACCTTGGATGGGGCATTTTAAAGCCCAATTTAGAGACAGACATCACCAGGAGCTGAGTACTGCAGACTGAAAAGAAAGAATCACCAGACACTAACCATTTATATACTTTAAGGATATATTCTCTTCGTCTATATGGCTGGAATATTCAGTTATATCTTTATCTCCCAGCCTTAGTCCACTGCTCCCTTCTCAAAACACACTCATTCTCAGTCCCTCTAAGCCTGCACAAAACACACAACTACTAAAATCATTTTCCTCACCTATCAATTTAACACACCTGCCTCCCATTTAAAGATCTCCATTGCCTCCCTCATCATTTAAATTCAAGGTCCTATGCAACCCCATCCCTGGCTACATTTCAGACCTCGACCCTCTTCAAAATGTTTCCCAAGGTTCCAGTGTCAGTCCCTAGCACTTTCAGAAAATGGTATTGTAACCACTATTCCCCTGCTCCATCAATAGCAGCTGCAAGCACAAGTCTGTCTGCTTCCCCACAGTTGCTTCAGAGCCTTTTTTAAAGGTTAACCCAGGGGTGAGCAAAATATGGCCCACGGGCCGGATCCAGCCCACCGGCTGATTGGATCTGGGCTGCAGACAGGCACCCAACAATTAATTGTATCCAGCCCTGCCAATGGCTGCCCCTCGTGCACTCTGCATGGGGCCGAGTCCTACGTGTTTCCGCCAAGGGCAGTGCCTGCTGCACTTCCATCCCCTCCTACTGGAGGGCGCCAGCCCCAGCTTCCTGGCAGGGCTACTGCTGCTGCTGCCCAGGGAACTGCTTGGCTCCCCCAGCCTCCAGTGACTCCTTCTGCTGTCCCTGCTGCAGTGCTCCTGGCAGCAGGTAGGGAGGGGGAGCTACAGTCTTGAGGCGAGTGGTTTGGGCTCTGCCTTTGGTCCTGCTTGAGCATGACTGGGTGGAGGAGCGTGTGGGAAAAGGGGGGGCATGAAGAAGCTTGGCTTCTCACAAAGCATACTCCCAAAGCCCCGCCAGGCAGACGTGGGACAGGCAGGTGGGCGGGAGCTGCAGCAGCAGCCAGCGTGGACTTGGTGCAGCCCTGCCAGGCAGGCACGTGGGATGGAAGCAGCAGGAGCCAGCACAAACTTGGGTGCAGCCCCAGCAGGGTTGCACCAGAGACAAAGAGAGCTGGTGGTGCCAGGCTCGGCTCCCTGTGCTCCCTTCCCCTCTTCAAGGGCCTCTCTTGCTGTCTGTGCGCAGCAGCTGCTTTCCTACTCTTTGCAGCACATTGGGAGTCAGGCAGGCAGCACTGATCCCCCCCTCCCCCTGCACATGCGCACACCCAATCCTCCCCCCATCATACCTACGCAAACACCCCACACGCCAACCACACTCCCCACCATACCCACACACAACACCTACACCCCTTACACTTTCCACACACATCCACACATACATCACCACTCTGACCCCCACCATACCTGCACCCCCCACACATACACCCACACCCCAACAACATATCCCACCCCCACACATCCAGACACACACCCCACAGCCCCAATTACATATACACCCCAAGCACATCCACACATATACTCACACCTCCCCACACACATCCACACCCCATCCCCCACATTACCTACACACACATCCAAGTCCCATATACCCCACACCTCAGCCACATCCACCCATTCACTCCACACACATCCTACACCCACACACCCCAGCTGCACACACACACTAATCACATACTCCCCCAACCACACACCCCTACCCCTCCATACACAATATACAAGCAACACTCCCCCCCCCCTCCCCCCGGAGTACTTTCTGGGCAAGGGGAGAGACTTCCAGTAGCAAAGATCAGGGGTTAGGGAGTGGGACTTCTGGTCACAAGATGGTGACCAGGGGGCAGGGCACCTGTCAAGGGGAGTTGGGCCTTGTGGCCCTCAATGCCTCTGCAAAACTCATTAAGTGGCCCTCCAACTGAAATAATTGTCCACTCCTGGGTTAACCTGTAAATATGGAAAACCCTCTCTGATCTAGCCAACAAAGTCAATTTTCCATCCTCAGTCAAAACCTCCTTCTTCTTGCGGTCTTCATGGAGAAGACATGTTTCAAATACAGCAGTTCTCTAGTTTATTAACAAAAAGTATTGCTTCACCAATAGGAAGTGTCCTATTAATCAGTAACCAGTAGTTTTACTGCTAGCAACCCTGTTCTTCGTCCTTTTCATTCGGTCATGTCTAAACTGGAAAAGTGACTATGGACCTGATTCCCACTTACAGTAAAACTGCTGTATCCACCCCAGCAGTATAAACGGGTCTCAAAGGAGAATGTAAATAATGGAAATATTATTCTTCATGAATACTGTTATTAAATGCTTAACCTCAAAGGGCTTTTATAAATGACTCATCCATCCTTGAAAAGTAGTTGGGTACTCTGGTGATGGGAGCCCTAAGAATTCCAACTGGAATCAGGTATTCTTTACTGCAAGACCAGACTGTGCAGATAGGAACATATGTGATATATGGGGCCACATGTTGAATATGAAGGTAAATACACATTTTGGGAAGCTATGTTCTTGAATAAGGACTGCCCATTATATGCCCTGAATGAGGCAAGGGCTCAGCAAAAAAATCATGTTTAATGGGGGAAGCTGCTAGTGAAGTCTGTGACAACTGTTGTACCACTGATGATTAAGATATGAATATCTTTAGAGACTTAGAAAATAACATGTCCTACGTAATCTGTGGCATAACTATAGCAAAAGTCACCAGATATAAGACAAGGCATTTCAAAAGGACATCTAATAAACTGGCATAAGTATTCAGAATGCTTTGTTTACAGCAGTGTCCACATGATAAGTCAGTATTACATCCTGAATAGAAGCTTCAAACTTTCTAAGGCTTGTCATGCCCTTGGGAGATGATTGATTATCTACCCACTGACTCAAAAATCACACACACCTGTGTGGTTTTTCTCAAAAGAACCAAGTCCATCTTGTATTAATCTTTTCCCAACCAATTTAGCTCCCAGATTGCTGCTTTTTGTTGGATGGCAATCCTCCCTCCCCGCTCCTCCCGCAACATTACTCCTGATATGTTAGATACAGTTTCAGCTGCAACTCCTGAGATTTTTCTGCTTGATACTGAAGTGGATTTACAGACTCCTGATCAAGTTGGAGGGATCCTTTTCTATTTTCCTTTTGGCCAATTTCTTGAATGGCATGGCATCCTGATTTGCAGTGTTTTTAGTTCCCACATCCATAGAGTAGCCAATTGCCTTCAGTTAGTACATCATCGTCTCAGAGATTGTTGCTCTGTAGATCTCCCCTTTTAAACTTGTCTGGACAGCTTGCTGTAACTCTGGATCTTAGACTTTTATTTTCATCAGTATTAGTCTTATGTCCCTTATCTCATTCAGCAGTAGGACTGTCCTTTCCCCTACAGAAGAGGGACTTCTGCTTCACAGCTTGATCCAAACTGTGTATCGTCACAGAGATGCACTTCACTACCCTCGCTCAATTTCCCATTATTTAGATACTTCCTTCCCAGCAACATGTAGTTTATCAGGCAGTTTTTACAGCAACCTGGCTGCTGCTTCAAATGATTCTATCATTACCCAAATGCTGTCATACTGTAATCCTATGAGACCAAACGGAAGACGTTTGGTACAAGGACTGCACGTATCTTAGGTCACAATAAAGTTTTGGTAAAGACACTGTCTCAAGATCAAGAGTTCCAACTAGGAAACCTCAAAGTGTCTCTTTTGCCTCCTGTGCCCTCTTGGTTGCTCTCAGTAAAGCATAGTTGGCTACTTTTCCTGCTACTAGGACTTTAAAATATTGTTGACTTTTGACAAGCTCAGATCACATTTCTGCTCCAAGCAACTCATGAGATGCAGTCCTGTGCAAACCACTCTGACTAGCTTCCTCCCTGTGCCCTGTTCAAATCTCACTTTTATTTTGATGTACCAAACTATTAAAGCTTCACCTGGCTTCTTGAGGGGGTTTGCCAATCTGTCCCATAACTTCAAAGTCCTTATCTGACAGTAATTCTGATTTATGGATAAGGAATAAACAATCTTTCAAAGGGGTTTGGATTTCAATTTCTTCCATGGTTTCCTGAATGTGTACATCGGGCAATTTTCATTTTTCATAACACTGTTTCTGAACAGTCTCTCCTTTTGTTGTTTCAATTTATTCCTCTGCTGCTGCAGCATGGAGGTGTAAAATCTAATTTTTCTAAACTCCAGAATCATAGACAATCCCTAATATCTGAACTTTTAAGCTCTTTATTTTTAGGCAGCTTATTATAGGTTTCATTTAAACCAAACAATCATCAAATTTCCTATGTGTTTTTAAATAGGAAAAAAGTGGTGGTTGGGGGAGAGGAGGTGTTCTTTTCTTTTTTGTCAGTTAGTAGCAATCCCACATGCTGTAATATTAAATAGGTAGGTTAATTAGCTATCCTTTAACATGCCTGTTGATGATTCCTCATGCCAATTGCAGCACTGTGTGCCCAATTCATCAACTCCCCATGCACAAATGTACAAGCTCCCCCAAATATTGGATTCGCATGCAGAAGAGGACAAGAGAAGGACAAAAACAGTCCCCTATGATGAAATGGTAGCTGACTCCCAGGTCCTTGCCACCCCTTGCAATACTAGCTCCATCTCGTCGTGCTACTGCCTCTGAGTATGGTCTTGTCTCTGCGCTAATCGAATCTGGTCCAAAGGTAGGCTCACCTTACCAACTGACTTCAGCTCTTTGGGTGCTAGGTAAAAGGGCCCTCATGGGAGTTGATTCAGCCCTATTATTTAGATTTTACACAGACTCAGTGCTTAAAAGCAGGGGAGTATTGCTCATAATGGGTATGCAGGAGATGTATTCAGCTTTCCTAGATTTCTAGATGGGGCCTAAAGCTTGTTTTCTGATTTCATGTAGAACTGTCAGAGCTGATGTAGAACAACCTGGCTCATGTGACTACTGACAACATCTAGGGCCCTGCTGCACATTCAAATAATAGCTGGATAGAAACCAGCTACAGAGTTGTTACATATTTTCAAGCACTAACTTTATAGCTGGTTGGCTCTTTTTATAGTTGGAGTGTCATTTTTATTGTGTGATAATTACTTTGCACTCTGTGGCTGCTCTCAATTTATTGCATGATTAACAAGTTAATTGTGTAATATATATAATGTGCAGCAGGGGCCCTGGAAGAGTCACATTCTAAGCAGCTGCATTGTTGAGCTCATGCAGAAGAAGAGTTAAAGTTTGTCCAGCCACTTTAAGTTTGTCATGTCTGATTCTTGATTTCTGAGTATTTCTCTTTGCAGAATCTTTGTGTATACAGTATCAATTTGAAACAACAACAAAGCAACTCCCTGCTGTAACAAAAAAGAACAAATCACACCCACAACAAATGTTTAGTCCCATTCTTACCCTATTGATTCCAACTCCAAGGGGACTTTGGATACTGTATTATCATTTACATGATAACTCAGAGCAAAAATTCTTCAGTAAAATGTACTGCTGCTCACCCTGGGACTTGACCCTGCCAAGCTCTGTTTCTCCTGCATTTTTCATTTTGCCATCAAGTTGAGTATTTGCTTTTAAACTGCACCAAAGTGTACATATGGTTCCACGATAAAATTCTCAAGAGGTGGCCCTACCAGTTTTAGGAATAACAGTGGAAAGAACATGAATAGCGCTGTGTGAAAAGGAGTCACAGCAAGACTCTGCTAACTGAAGTCTCTTTTGCATTCAACATTTGAATTTTGTACATTATTTATTGCCACCATCAAAAGTTTAATCCTTAAGGCATCATTCTGCATGCAGTTGCCTTATACTTTTTGTAAGCACATAGCACCCTGGGTAGCTTAATTCCAATACAGTCACATAAATTTTTAACTTCTTCATCTCCAAATATGACGCACATTTCATCTGGGGAATTGCTTTGGTTCCAGAACTTCAGTGAGGAGCCCATATTTCTTGTATTCAGCTTTTTATCAGGAGCAGGGATTCTTCATTTGAAGAGCACACAATAGGTGATAGCAATTTTGTAAATTACAAACAAAACTAAGGCAAAGCAAATATTTATCTGACAGCAACATATTTCTGACTTAGACATAAGGTTGCATTTCTGAATTCTCTTCTCTCTAGCAGGTCAGCCATACTTCCTAACACTCAAATCTTTTTTTTATATAGATTAGCCAAAAAGTGTCCAATTGTGAGGTGCATCAAGATAATTTACTTACTTCCAGTACACCATGCATGATGACTTAGGTTGGTTGTGACAAATCCCAAAGAAGAGGGTCTCGGAGCATGCAAGCACTATTATTCATTCCTCACTTTCACAAAACCCTGAGCAGCATGTGGCTATCAGCCTTTTTTCAAGCATATTTCTATGTAAAAGCTCAACATCAATATATGCAAAAAATATATTAATTTCTTCTTTAAAAATAAAAAGGACGAAGAATCAGGTTCATAGATCCAGTAACCTTTCTCCATTATCTTTAGAAGTAGAGCTGAGCGTAGAGAGGAGAAGGGAAGACCTTTTTGCAATACATTTGCTAAATCCAAAATGTGATATAATTTAAAATATGTTATCTCTTGGGTTCACTTTTAAACAGATGCTTGTGACTAAGGGTTTGTCACACAAGTGTCTAGAAAAGAGCTTTCAATCATACACATCAGGTACACTTACTTGGCCCTCCCTTAGCTGCCAGTATATGGGAGTGAGGGTTTTGGGAAAGAGGGAGATATTAGAGGTATCAATGCTAGTGACTTGGAACTATGTAAACAACTGAATAAACAGCATGAGAAGCAGCAAGACAAAAAGAGGGGTTCCTAAACAAAAAGAAAGACTTTAAATTTTGTTCAGATCCACAATTTGGAGAAATACGTCTCTGCATTATAGCCAGATAGTAAGAGGTGTCCAAACTTTGAGAATGACCCCTAGGCCCCACCCCCGCCCTTGGCCCATGGCACTATACAGCCTCCCTGGTCAACCTGTTTATTATCAAGGGACAGTGGAAAACCAGAACAAGCAGGAACATCAGACAGAAAGAAGGGAAGCCCCAAACCACCATACTGGCTAGGGACATACATTACACATAAATCAGTTTAAGTGATCAGAAACTGGTTTAAACCTGTAACATAACAGATGTCTAGTGCATGTAAACAAGTTTGAAAATGGCTGAAACTGGTTTCAGATAAACCTAGTTGAATGTACTATCAGACTTAACTGATTTGGCTCAAACTGGTTTATGGGTCTGTCGCAGACCTCTTGCTGGTTTAAGATAAACCAGACTCCCCCAGCATCCTGGCATGCTCTCTGGGCTGGGTGGGGCTCTCTGCTCCACAGCAGGGCTGGCCCCTCCCCTCTGCTTTCTGGCTGGAGCTCTGACACAGACTGCCGGCACAGCAGGGTCTGCCTGGTTTCCCCCTGCCCTACACCCCCATTGCTGCTCGCTGCTCAGGCAGGAATCCCACCCTCCCTGCCTCCCATCTCCCACAGCACAGCCCCCAGCCCCACAGGCCCTAGGCGTGTGGTATGCTAGCTAATGCCAAGAGACATCTGTGTGTGAGTGTCTCCAATTTCACTGGGACAGGCAGACATAACAGTGATCCCTTAGGCATTTTGGGAGCTAATTAACAGGTTAGCTGGTCAGCTGTTTAAGAAGAGTTTGAATTAATAGAGAGAGGCTATGGTTTTGCTGATGATGTGATAAACACTTATCAGCTCCCTGCTGGCTCACTCACCTGTCAGTTTGCTGCAGACAGTATAAAGAAGCAGGGAGAGAGATTGAAAAGCTCCGTATCATCAACAGATGCATACACTGCACACACACCCTTGCCTCCCAGGGCTAGCCCAGGGCTAGGGGCTGGCAATATGTCTGCCCCTTGAGGAACCAGTGGGGAAAAGCCTAGGACAGTGCAGGCAGGGTGGGTGTTTATACCCCTCCCGAATGCTGCCAGAGCCTGGCCACAGCTCCCCTCAGCTCAGCACTCTGAAAGGGAAGGGAGGGCTGCTCCAGCAGCCACAACTTGTAGCCTGAGCCACTGCAGGCATGTGCCTGAATTTCCTCATTCCAGAGAGAACATCTGTCTGGTTACAAACTGGTTCAGCCTAGCCAGGTTAGACTAACCTGCAAAGATTGAATCAATTCAGGCTCAGGCTTTTTGAATGTCTGTCCCTAGCCTCTGAGATCAGAACAACAGAATCAAGATGATGATGGAAAAAAAAATCTTGCTTTTGCAGTCAACTGGTGAGAAGTTTCAGTCAGCAATTTCCTGTAGCTGGGGAGCCATGTTGGGTGCCAAGTGTACGTTTGGGTATAAGCTGAGGAGCTTGCAGAGGTCATAAAGTTGTGATGATCACAAAGCATGTGATAATGCTAGCAGTGGGGTTTAGGCAGTTTAAGCAAAGCTATCAAGAGTTTCCTAAATAGCAGGATACTAAAACTTTGTCCCTGTTGTTTGACATCCAACTCATTGCTAGTCTGTCTGAAAAAATACTTGCTTATCAAACTAAGTCTGCTCCTGGTTCTCAGGTTGATGAGGTAGATTATACTGCTACCTTTATTCAGCCAAGTGCTTCTGCTGCTAACAGGACTAGGAAATGGTGTCTTTGTTCATGAACAATTCTCTTCCACAGGAGAATACAGAATGACCCCTTTCTAGATGGGTGGATCATTATACCTCACTGGTGTTACAGTTGAGGTTTGGTGGTTCTGCACTGCATGTAAGGCCAGCCTTTCTAAAATGAAAATTTTTTTCAAGTGAGGGATTTTCTAAAATTATGTTTTAATGTGCACACATCTGGAACATGCTCAAGATGAGTAGAACTTTGTGGAGTCTGAATCAAAACCCACTGAAGTCAACACACTCACACTGACTTCTTGCCACACAAACAGTGTTGGTGAATACGCACTCAGAAACTGAGCAGCTGTTTTTGTACATTCCCCAAATGTAGTTTTGATAACAAGAATGCCAGAATAATTCTGCTTCTTTGTACAAGAACCCACATTTGTACAGGAACAAGCATTGATAAGTGCAAACAGATACATTCTTCTCTTTGTTGTTTTCTTGCTTCAGAAGTTTCTGCATCAAATCATTTATAAGAAATAATCACATAAGCAATAAATGAAATACTTGAAGTAGTGAAAGCAAATGCTATACACCAAACCAAAGCATAAAATATTTTTGTCCAAACTACTTTGCAAATTCCTATGAACACACTAGCAAAATGTGGGGCAACTTCCTGGGTGCATCTACACATGCACCATTACTATGCAGTAACTTAGATTACTGTACAGTATGGCACATGTCTACACGTGTATACCAGTACTGCATAGTAACTACGGCGACTTATGCTGATTTGGGCCTAAATTTGCTACCTGCATGATGCAGGTAGCAACTTTACACCCAACTAGGTACTGTGCAGTAAGGCATGTGAAGACGCCTTACTGCACAGAAACCCTGTTTGTGTGGACTGGTTTGGGACCAACTTTAATCCCAAATCAGTTCACACAGAGAGTTACTGTGCTGTAATGCCTGCATGTGTAGACGCCGACATAAAAGCTGCTTACTGCACAGTAAACGCACGTGTAGACACAACCCCCAAGTCCCAAAACAAAAACAAGGATAAAACCAATTGGATAAATTTGGCAAGAAACAAAACACATTGACTGAAAATAGGACAGTCAGAGAGACACTAGAATACTAAAATAAAAAAGAGAAAATATTAGAAGGGAAAGGCTTGACATCACCACTGATGATTCCTTAGTTTGATCAAGACACCTGCTGTTTCAGGGACTGAAAGAAGATCAGTGAAGTAATGGAAAACACCAACTAACATCAGCTGGTTTCAATAAGGCCTTAAGTTAAAACATTTGGGCTTTGATGTGCAAAACACCAATAACATTCTCTTCAGTTCAGCAGGAGCACCATGGTATATACATTTTACATTAAAATGTACCATGACAGTGGTAGTGAAGTCAACAGAAAATATCCAGAAATACTATGGCAGGAAACTGTCTTTAATTTTTTTTGTTATTTAAGGCCTTTCAGGAAGAGGGAGTTTGGAAACCCTGAAATTATAAGCATTTTTAAGTTAGTGAAACCTTTTTTTCTAGATTTCTTTACCTAGTCTGCTGAAGCACCTTATGGTCTCTTTCTTCAAATCCCCAAATCTCTTAAAGTCAATGGTATGCTTTCCATAAGTAAGGTGAGCAATTTATGGTCCAGTTTCTCCCACCAATATTCTTTTCATCTGTGCCTTTGGAAGAAAGCACAGATTCCAAATTCCATAATTTTCAGTCACAGGGTGGTTACTGTAGCACTATTCAATATACTTAAAATATAGGAAAAGGCTTTTAGAACATTGTTTTACTTATACCACCCACTAGCTCAGTGAGGTAGTTATTGGAACCCTTCTTTAAAAAATGGGAAACTACGGCAGAGAACGGCTAAATTTTCTGCCTGTGCAGGGACTCACTATCAGACCTGGGGCTGAACTTTGGTCTTCCCAGGCCAGTGCTCAAACCTCTGAACCAGAGGTGGGCAACCTGTAGCACACATACCACAAGTGGCATGAGCAACTTCTGTTTGCAGCACACAGCAGACCAGGCAGGGAGCAAAAGGTAGGATGCAAAAAGCAAAGTAGCATCTCAGGCAGGAGAATAGGATCTCCGGGAAGGCGTGGGGCATAATTGGTGGCACACCTGCTGGAAGGTTGGCCCTCACTGCTCTAAACCATGTTCCTCCTCAGTTGGTTACTTTCATTCAGTTTCATTGCTTGCTGCCACTGTTGTTTTAGCTGCCTTGTACTGCAGGCAGTGGGAGTGCTTCTGATTTCTCTTACAAATCTTTTTTCTTTTAAAAATAAAATACCTTTTTCCTAAAGGAGAATAAAAGCTGTTCCTTAGAATTTGTTTTTCATTAGAAGCCATGAGTAGTATCAACTTTTTCTTCAAATTACCTTTGGAGGCTGCATCTGGTTAGTTTAATCTTTCAAAGATTGCCTTGCTCTGTCTCTTCTTGGCTCTTTATGCTCTGTCATACTTTGGCTCATTTTATGTCTGACAGTTCTTTTATTACCAGATTTCATTTTGAATCCGATTTCTCCCCTGTCTCATTACTTTCTGTCTTGCACTCTGTTTGTTCTCTTTTTCTTTTTCTGTCTGACAATTCTCTTATTAGTGGATTTGGTTCTGCTTTTGTTTTATGTTTTCTGGTCTTATTCTCCCATGTCTTGTTTTTTCTCTTTTGCTTATTCTTCTCCCTACCAACTTCCCCTGTCAGATTCTTTTTCCTTCTGCTGCCTCTCTGAAAAATGCATTTTGCATTTTAGTGCAGGTTACTACATTTCAGCCTGTTGTGCAGCAGGTTTATTGCTAGGTAATTTTGTCCAAGAGTAACCTGGTTTGATTACCAGTCTCTGCCTCCATCTGACCTAAAAGTACTTATTCCCCTAATTTAAAGAAGCTGACCTGATTAGTAAGTATCCAGTGTACCCCAGGGTTCAAATGTCTGGTTCCACTCTAAATTAATTATTCTAAAAAGGATGCCACTATGGTGGCTGTTTCTTTTTTAGATCAGTTACTCCTGACAACATCCCTGAATTGCTAAGTATTGTCCAAATAGCTGCCAAAGTCTTAGTTCTATTCTATACAGGTCCTCATGCATTTACATCACCATAGTATGTGTGCAGATTTTCCAGAAGTGCATTAACTGATGTGACCAACATTCGCAAGAAGCAAGGAGTTGTTTTGATCACTTTTATTGGACCAACTGTGTAGGTAGGAGAGATGTTAGACCAGCTTTCAGGCATAAAATGCCCTTCCCCAGGCCTCTTGTGATTTCTCCTCTCATCCTCTTGTCAGAGGCAAAATTGTGCGTACTCTGTAGTATTCTGTGGCCCAGAAGCTTCAGAGGAGAAAGAATTAATTCTCCCTTCGATTGGTGAATAAAATAAAAGTGCTACCATAGCTTCATTTGCATAAGCTAATTATCTATAATTTCTCTAGTTACCTTTGGGAATCATCATAACTAGCCATGAACATGGATTTTAGAGGGTAATGGGTTCCCAGAGAGGCTCAGGAAGGAGAAAGAGCTTTCACCTTGTGGAAGTGAACTCATTTTTAAGCAGCCAAGACTGCTCAAGGGTCCCTTCCTGAGGCAACTTTATAATAGGGCATGTAGAATAGGGATTTTGTCATTTGATTCAGCATACCAGAGTGGAGTGAACTCCAATAAGTCCCCAGCATCTTATCAAACTGAATTCCTAAGCTACCTGAACTCTTGATGTCCTCATGCAATTTGGTGTCCTTGACAGTTTACTCCCCTAAGACTAAAACAAAGCTTCAGAAAGATACCTGCTGACCCTACTTTCAGGGCAGTTTGATGATGAGAAAGATGGTACAGTCGAGGGATTTTACTGTATAATTCTGGGCAGTAAGAGGTTGACTGATCTCAGGATACTGGGGGGAGCGGGGTAGGACAAAAAAGGATGGGAGATTTCTTATTGTGTGTATATTTTATGTTATATGCATTCCTCTTGTTATATGTCCCATGTTTATCAATGTGTTCCCTTTCCCCTAATACAGGGGTTGTCAACTGGGGGTACATGTACCCCTGGGGGTACCTGGGAAGGCCCCAGGGGGTATGCAGCAGTAGCGCAGAGAAGCGGGGCTGCCAGCACTTTGCACTGCTTGTGGTGCTGTGCACCATGTGTCACTGGCGCTTTTGTTTTCACTGGCGCAGTGCTTTCGTTGGCACTTATGGTTTCGCCACTGCACAACGCCGGCAGTTCCGGTTTCGCCACTGCAGGCCGCCAGCACTTCTGGTTTTGCTGCTGTTGATTGGCCGCTGGTGGGACCCTCCCCCCACCACTGTCAACCGCCTACCAGGGGACTCCCCACTTCTCCAGCGGCCACTGGGGGTACACCAACCAAAAAAGGTTGAAAACCCCTGCCCTAATCCTTATTTCTTTGTTCGCCTCAAGAGTGGGCAATATGCAGTTGTTAAAGGCATCAGGAATGGTATTTTTAGGCTCCCCAGGTTTCTGGATGGGTGTTCAAGCCAGTTACTTTTTGTTAAAAGGGACTCTAAATAGTAAACCCTACTCTCTTTTTGATGCTGCCAGCAATGAGCTGGTAGAAGAGTTAGATTAGCTTTTCATTTAAATATGCCCATGCTTCCACCTTTACATTTGCAAAAGCAAGGTTGAAACGCACCTCACTCTGGCAAGAGAAGAGAGTGGTGTTTGTAACAGTTATTAGTTGCTGTAGGACCTCGTTCCACCGTCTAGAACCAGCCTCTGAGAGAGCAGTTTCCTGTATCCACTTCTTTACTCTACTGGTAGAGAAAAGAAGAAATTAAAACAGAGATGAACTGCTGTGTCATTTCCATATCCTGAAAGGGGAATACTTCAACAAATGAGTCAGCACTCTTAAAAGGTCATTACTGCCCAGGCATGAGGAATATATTTCCCTTCTGTGATTTCCTAGACTGCAGTTTCTATTTCAACTGTCCTGCTTACCGCTGCAAGTAACTGTTCATCAATACAAGTAAAGGCTTCACAATCTGGCTCTTAATTGAGACTGTCTTATTTCTAGAATACTGGGAATATTCAGAGTTTTTGATCATACTGGATGTTCAGAAACCAGTAGCAGTACTCCGTATACACTAACATTTATTTGTGTGTGTGTGGACATACACATAATGAATAGCTGTATCTATAAACACAATACTAATTTGCAATAGGGTTGATTATCAGCAAATGTTTATATCAATGATATGTAGACCTCAAAAGCTTGCTAGTAAGGTACTCTCCTAGAGAACTGGAGTGATTAAGGATAGCATGCATAGGCTAGGATTCTGAATATGAGTAATGTTGTACCCAGGAACAGGTTACAGCTCTGCAGGCTGGTTATGCACTGGCACATCATTCCATCTGCCAAGATTTTGTAAACGAAGAAATAAAAGGCTATGCTGCATATAATGGGATGGTGTGATACCACGTCAGATGGTGCACGACTGCATGCTTTGCTTGTGACATTATCTGCCAGATTTAAATCAAATACATATGTTAGGATTGAAAAATGCAGTTCAGAGCACCAGATGCCAACATTTTTCTTGCCATGTGCACACTCTTTACTGGACAATACTGCTTCAGCATTCACACCACAGAATGGGAGAGAGAAATAAGAAAACCTAAATGTGCCTTTAATGGGGAAGAAATTTATATAACAAAGTGACAGAACTAAATCCCCAGAGCAGCAATAATCACATGACCAGTTCAAGCTGCACCAGTGTGACTGATCCATCTGCTGTTACAGATTTTTTTTGTCGCTGTAAGGCTCCTTTCCACACCATTCACCTTCCTTTCCTTTTAAAATATAATTAGGGTCAGATGCAACCCCCTTATATCATGGTCCCACTGACCACTGCAAGTAATTGCTCATCAGTATAAATAACGGGCTTCAGAGCCTGGCTCTTAATACTTCTGGAGGACTCCTGAAAATGAGACTAACAGTACTAGGCAGTCAGAAAAAGCAGGCAGAGGCCAGATTTTCAAAGGAATGCAGGTGAGAAACTGCAAGTTTAGGCATTTTTATAAACCCCACTGGATGTCTAAGTGAATTAGGCACCTAACCTGCTTAGTATTAGATCACATCCTGCTAAGTCATTGCACTTGGAAACTAAACCTGATTTGAAATTAGACCTCTACAGCATACTAGGCAACCATGCTATTAATTATTGAGGCCATACTTTGCCTACACAGGACATACTCCATTCTGAAATGTCAGCTGAGCCTGGTAGAAATAGCAAGCTCTAAGAGAGGGATACGACATAAAAAGTAAGGATCAATGCCCTTTACTCTACTCTTCAACTGTAACAAATGGGGGAAAGGCCCCAGGTATCAGAGGGGCTCACAGGGTCTGCAGGGAGGCTTGGGGGGGGTGGGGCAGGGTGAGGGGCTTCTTTTAGCTCCCCAACCTCCCTAGCCAAACTACACCTCCATTCCTTCTGCCTCTCTCCCCACCAGGGTTTATTTGCTCAGCTCCAGCAGCAGTGAACACTGATAAAAGTGGCAGCACCCAGAGGAGCTTGCAGGATGGGGGTTGGTAGGGCTTGCTGGTCTGGGAGCGGGGCAAGGGACTGGGGAGCAAAAAAGTAGCCTAGTGCAGGGCAGGGGAGTGGGGTGGAAATCATATCTTGGGGCTAGGACAGGCAGCTTGATTTTCCCAGCCCCAGGACTGCACAGGGAAAATGTGCAGAAGTTCCATGCATTGGTTTGACCTAAATCGAGCAAGTATGATTCTACATTGACCCAGGTTTATCGTAAACGGGGTTCTGCTATTTTTAGATTGGTTTGTGTGTATGGAACTTCTGCATAGTTAGAGGTTTAAATTGATTTTGATTCACTGAGATGGGTCTGTAAGTTTAAGGTCAGCACCAGGATGAGATAAGTTTAAATTGGCTAGCCATTTTGAACTCAATTCAACCTCCCAAACATCTGTACTTAGACTACATGTTCAACTGAAATGAAGACTTCTGACAGCCTTCTATCAGACAGAGTAATACTGTAACAGAGTTTGTTTTTTTCCCCCATTTTACCTTGCAATAGGATATCTAACAGATAAAGCATTAGAGTTGTTCATGTAAGTACACATAAGGCTCTTACACACATGCAAGGAGTCTGCTTCGATGTGCTGGAAATCCAGCGTGTCAGAGCAGACTTGATTCATCGAGTCTACTTGAGCATGTAAAGTGCCACACACTGGCAACCTTGCACATCACATGCATTAGTGGTGCAGTGCACATCAGCACTAAGAAAATGGTGGCAGTCCACTTTGAACTAAAACGCATTCAATGTGCTTTAGCTCATAGCACACTGCTGCCATTTTCTCAGTGCTGATGCGTGCTGTACCACTGATACATCTGCTCCTAATACAGCACCCAGCACTGTTTCAGAAACATGTGTAAAAATGTCCATAGTGACTGAGAATATGAAAAAGTAGCTTTTAAAAGAATTCCTTGGCAAAATGGTTTGGAGTACTTACTGGCTAATTTGAGGTTGCATTCTGCTCCAGATCGACAAACTGAATCTGCAGTTTTAGTTACTTAGTCATTGAATCAATCAATAGTTTTGTTCCACCAGAAGCAGAGTAACTGTGTGTGCCAGTACCACCCAAGGGCCCAGTAGAGTCCTCGTGTTAGCAGATGAAACTTTATTTACTTGACAAGGACTGAATTTGGCCCTGAGTCTGACATTACTTAATAAAAAAATTGCATCCTGCTAGGAGCTATCCCCCAATTGTTTATCAGCAGGAAAACAAATCTGTAAGTTTACATTTTTCAAGGCCAAAAATTTCTGGCTTTATAGTAACACCATTGATTTGTAAATAAACAGCATGAAAAGGAAAAATCTATCATGCATGTTAATATTCCTCTCATAAATATTGAAGATATATCCACCTAGCGAATAAGGAGCAGCCAACGGTTTGAAATGCTTGACATTTCAGCATTTCGAAAAAAAACCTGGGATTCTGTTGCCAGACAAAAAAGTATTAAGTCATGAAACAAATGGCCTTGTATTATACAGCCTCAGTCATATAGCTAGATACTGAAAGACCTGCAGGAACATCCTCTCAACTCTAGTGTTGGACTGTGGTACCAACATCTTTAAGATTCTACATTTGGTGATTAGGAACAGTCAGCATGAATTCACCAAGGGCAAGTCATGCCTGACCAGCCTGATTGCCTTCTATAATGACATGAGTGACTTTGGATGTGAGAGACAAGTGGATGTGGTACACCTTGATTTTAGCAAGGCTTCTGATATGGTCTCTCACATTTCCACAGGCAAGCTAAGGAAGTATGGGGTGGATGGACTGTAAGGTGGATAGAAAACTGGCTGGAGCATCCTGCTCAGAGGGTGGTAATCAATGGCTCGATGTCTAGTTGGCAGCTGGTATCAAGTGGAGTGCCCCAGGGGTCAGTCCTGGTGCTTATTTTATTCAATATCTTCATCAACAACCTGGAAGATGGCATAAAGAAGAATTCAATGCTGATTCAGAGAATCAGCAATTTGGACATAGACACAGCTTTAAATGTTTTTTCTACATGCCTCCAGGTACCAGGCATGGCTCATGAATGCTGCGATGCTGGGGCAGGTGGACCATTCCACAGGAGTGGGGGGGGGGGAGAAGCATATGTTTGGCGGTGAACCCAGAAGTAGACTGGAAGTACTTCCATTCCACTTCCAGGTCCACCAGGGAGCATGCTGGGGGGCTCCCTTTACTCCTCCGGCTCAGTGATCAGCCATGGGGGGACCCCAGGTGCTCCCCCAGACCCAGGAGGCACTAGTTACCAAGCCAGGGGGGCCCCCTGTGCACTCCCTGGCAGAGGATCAGAAGTGCTTTTAGTCCAATTCTGGGTCTGCTGCCAATTGTGCTGGGGAGCCCCCCGCATTCCTGTGGGACGCTCCATCTACCCCATCATTGCAGCATTCATGAGCTGCCTAGTACCTTGAGGTATGTAGAAAAAACATTTAAACTGTGCCTATGTCTGAACCGCCAAATCTATCTGAATCGATTCGGAGGGTTCCAATTCAATTCGGAGAGATTAAAGGTCTCCTGATTTGATTTGGATTTGGAGTTTCGGCTACCGAATCCGGTCGAATCTCTGCCAAATCGAATCAGCAACCGAAGCTTCACGCAGCCCTACCAAGAAGGCTAACGGCATACTGGGCTGTATTGGTAGGAGTGTTGCCAGAAGGGCAAGGGAAGTGATTATTCCCTTCTATTCAGCACTAGTGAGGCCACATCTGGAGTATTGTGTCCAGTTTTGGGCCCCCACTGCAGAAAGGATGTGGACAAATTGAAGAGGGTCCAGTGGAAGGCAACAAAAACAGTGAGGGGGCTGGGGCACATGACTTATGAGGAGAGGCTGAGGGAACTGAGCTTATTTAGTCTAGAAAAGAGAAGACTGAGAGGGAATTTAATAGCAGCCTTCAACTACCTGAAGGGTAGTTCCAAAGAGGATGGAGCTGGACTGTTCTCAGTGGTGACAGATGACAGAACAAGGAGCAATGGTCTCAAGTTGCGGCAGGAAAAATTTAGGTTAGATATTAGGAAGAATTTTCTCATTAGGAGGGTAATGAAACACTGGAACAGGTTATCCAGAGAGGTTGTGAACGCTTCATCCTTGGAAGTTTTTAAGACCCGGATAGACAAAGCTTTGACTAGGATCTAGTTGGGGATGGTCCTGCTTTGAGCAGGGGGTTGGACTAGATGACCTCCTGAGGTCCCTTCCACTATGATTTTCCAAATGATTTTCTCTCCTTCCAATTTTCTCAAATGGTTGCAGATCTGCTTAAGTGACAATATTCCATCTATAGCTTCCCATATTCACCAAAAGCTATAAATGGTGCAGAAGGGAAGTGCCAGAGGAGGAAAGAGATGAGGACAAACTCTTCCATTTAGATTCAGAATTTCCCTGCCCCTCCCTCTCCACTCAGTCAGAACTTCCCCAAAGGTTAGAAGGATTTAGATGCTGGTTACAGGTTCATCACTAGAAAAGTCCAAGAAAAAGGAAAAAATCCTCTTAGCTGGAAACTGTGCTGGAGTAACTCAGCTGTCCCACATATCTGACCACTACAAAGGCATGATGAAGAGTTAAAACTTAAGAAGAGTTAACACACTTAAATATCCACACTTAGTAGGGTTGGAGTGCTTGGGTAGCCACAATGGCCCAGGAAATATGCAAGAAGCAAAGAGATTTTGATTATATCTTTTGTTGGAGCAGATGTATAATTGAAAGAGGTGTTAGATGAGCTTTCAGACACAAAACACCATTCCTTTGTGACCTGAGGAAAAGCACTTTGTGCCTGAAAGTTTGTCTCTCCAATCTATACACTTGGTCCAATAAGATATATAACAAAAAATCCTTGTTTTTCATGCTTTCTTTGATATTTCAGACCATATTTCAAGCAGCTCTTGGCTCATAAGAGCCTGACCTTATCAGGAGAAATAGTAACCTGCTACACAAGCCAGTACCAGAATAAGCACTATTTGCTCAGAAGCCAGAAATTGCACACACAGACAAATGAACTACTTTGCACACACAGACAAATGAACTGCCAATAAGGGTCAGTTATTTCCTGACCCTATAAACTCCCACTACAACAGTCTCACGATTGAAATCCTTTGCTGCCTTGTGACTGCCAGCAAGACTTACTTCTGTATTAACTCACCTCTATATCTTGACTCATAGTTATATAGGCTGTGTCCACAGATGGCTTGCTACTCCATAGACAGAAACAACTTAGGAGGTCTGAGGGGACACATTTCCCATTAACTGCCATTTCTGTTGTCCAAATTTCTCTGAGACCAGCATGAACACTCTTGATCAATCAATCCCCAGTTATTCTGGCAAACACGTGTTCTTCCACACTGCTCCTCTCACATAAACCAGGGGACAGACTAGCCCAAAAGACAGCCACACATTGACTCACTTCCTTTATCCTATTTCTTGGGATGGTTTTTTACTGAACAATACACTAATACAAAAGGCACCCAATACCACAGTACTGACAAGGGATTTTTCTAGTTTTTCACCACTGGGAAGGGAGAGGACTCATCACTCCTTCTCAAAGCCTTCCTGCCCAAAGACTCTTTCAACCATGGGTCTCTTCATGCTAGAAGCAGACCACTTCAAAACTGTAGGAGGTACCATTTGCTATGTCACAATACCCTCAGTCATATGGCTGCTGAGCATAGTACCCAAAGTCTTAGAACAGAGTGTAGGGATTTGCACATGCCCATCCTGTTGCAAATTATTAGCTAATCAATGAGAAAGGCTAATGGCTGTGATTTCTATGGAAAGTGGTTCTTGCTTTGTTTGAAATAGTTTGCTCACCCATAATAAATTCCTAGGTACAGCCAGCACTGTTTAGGCAGCCATATTATTTTCTTTTCATAGGTCTGCTCCACACAGAAATTCTAAAGAAAGCCAGAATGACCCCATTCAGTGCTATAAAGTAAGAGATTGTGGAAAAAGGCATAGTTCATCTAATTTTTATATTCTTACTCTTTTCAATTGAAAATTCATATTCTTTGGCAGATGAGAATTTCTGATCAATCGTTTTAAAACAATGATTGAGTTCTACGCCAACTACAGTAACAGACTTCATTGGCAAATCTCTCTCCTCCAATAAGATTGTTTTATGAGCCACTGTATTCCGCAAATCTCATTTAAAGCTGAACTCTGCCTCAGAACTATCTACCAATTAGATTAAAATTTCTCACTATAGCTCACTATAATTCAAGCAAGAAGAAACATTTATAAGTGGAAAAAGATGTCAAAATGCTGTTGCATTTATAACCACGGATATGTTGTTTAAAATACCCTTATGACTAATTCTATCAAAAGTTTCAATTGCTGCTAAACAAACAAAAACGTTTAATGGTTCTTAGTATATAATCTCCCATAAAGCCTAACCTTGGCTCACAAGCAGGGATCTGGGCTTTCCATTTCCCATGGAAAAACAGAGTAAACAGCGGCTTTTACCTTTTGCCAGGGCTGCGGCTGGGGCTGCTGACCAGCCAGGGGGTGTATCATGGTATCATACTGCTTAGGGTCAGAAGGGACCTAAACTGATCATCTGGTCCAACCCCCTGCCCCAGGTAGGAACAAGTGCTGGGGTCATAACACCCCAGCCAAATATCTATGCAGCCTCCTCTTGGAGACCCCCAAAATAGGAGAGAGCACCACCTCCCTTGGGAGCCCATTCCAGAGCCTGGCAGCCCTAACCATGAAGTAATGCCTCCTGATGTCCAGCCTGAACCATCTTTCTAACAATTTGTGGCCGTTATTCCTAGTAACCCACAGTGGTGCCCGGGGGAACGAAGCCTCACCCAATTTTTGCTGGCCTCCACTGGTGAGTTTGTAAACGGCCACCAGATCCCCTCTCAGGCTTCTCTTGTGGAGGCTGAATAGGTTCAGACCCTTTAGCCTCTCTTCGTAAGGCCTGGACGCAGTACTCCAACTGTGGCCCGACCAATGCCACATAAAAGAGAAGAACCACCTCCCTGGACCTTTTTGTGATGCATCTGTTTGTGATGCATCTGTGGATGCACAACGAGTTAGCCTTACTGACCGCTTCCTCACATTGGCAGCTCATGTTCATCTTAGAGTCAACAATGACTTCAAGATCCCTTTCTGCCACCGTGTTGACAAGAAGGGTGTTCCCCAGCCTATAGGTGTGTTGCTGATTCCTTCTCCCTAGATGCCGTACCCTGCACTTGCCTGTGTTGAATTCCATCCAATTCTTATCTGCCCATCTCTGTAACCTCTCTAGGTAATTATCTCCTGTGCGTGGCCTGCTTTGAGGGGCACAACCCCATGCTGCTGCCTGCACTGCAGCCCCACATGCAGGAAGTGCATCGCCAGGGCAGTGGGAAGCTCCCAGCAGTGAGCAGCTTTTCTGCACAGCCTCGCTGTGCCCTGCCATGCTGGGTTGCACTTGCTGGGCTGTGAAGGCCACAGCAGAGGGCAGCAGGATGAGAGCCCATGCTCGCAGCCTGTGCCTGCCCTGTGCACAGATTTGGGGGACATGGGTCCCCCCGCCTCCCTCAGGAGTGTGCACTGTGGCAGGGAGCCAGGCCCCCTCCTGCAGCAGGGGGGAGCTGGGGCAGGGGGCTTTGGACCTGGGTAGCAGCTGGAGGCCCCCTCTGGCCAGGCTGGGCAAGCAGGGGCTGTGGGTGGGGGACAAATCTGTGGTGGGGGCTGTGAATGACAGGCATGAGCAGGGCCGGGGGGTAGGGGGAGGTTGTGGTGAGTCTTTAATTTTAATAATGGATTTTTGGGGTTTTATTAGAGAATTTATGATTTTTTTTATCAGAGAATTTGCAATTTTATATCAGGGAAAACCAGGATCCCTGCTCATGAGCTTTGTCTCTCCCATTCTGCCCTTTGGAATATCAAAGGACATAGAAAGAGCCCTTAAAGGTAAAAAACCCCATACTGAGGATGATCTGTGCAAGAGCAGACAAAAGGTAGCATCCACACTAGGGAGATGATTCCTAGAAGCTAAGAGATGATGCAAATGAAACCAACTCTGCAGGGGAGGCACAGGTTTGATAATAATGTTTATTACAGATTTGCAGAAAAAAGATAAAAAGCAAAACACAGCTGTAAGTTATTTGGAAAGATAAAATAACCCCTGGCCTCATCAGAAGAGACAGACAACAGAATACATTCATGAGAAGTGTGTAGAATGGCACAAAGGGGGCAACTGCAAGTGAGAAAAGTTACTTGACCGTTTGGCTAATCAGTTGCTGTGTTCAGTTTCTTGATTAGCATTAAGGGAATCCCACAGGGCCTGGCCTCTCCATCCTCCATCTACAAAATCGTAAGCTACTAATCAGAGGGCCACAGTTTGATTAATAGGGAAACTGCTCTTTACATATGAAGTAAAAAAAGCATTGCTGTCAGAAGCAAGGATTCACTCCACACTGTCATAGGAGCTCTGAGAATTCAGTGGAGGACTCTCAAAAGTTGGCAGATGAAATCCCATCATTTCCCTTGCCTCTTTCCGATCCTTAGCTATATTATTTTATTCATTATAATTCATTTTAATGTTCTATGTGAATCTCCTATGCTCACTTCGGAAGAATGGTGTCTTCACTAGGATTAAAAGTCACACTTTTCTAGAAGTTAGGGTGGAAGTGTTGGCATACTTCTATACTTAAGGTCAATAGCAAGGTGTGTTATTGTCTGTCAGCAATTTAACCATCATGAACACATGCCTTCAGAGGAGATTTCCCAGTAAAATAGTGTGAATAGCACTAAAAATCTCATCAGTGTTCAATACCGATCAGGAAAGAGTATGAGTCACCTATCTTTGGACTGCTCTGTACTGGGAAGAAGTTGTGCAAACATATCTATCTATTACCAGAAAAGCAAAATGTTTCCGAGGAGAACTTTAAGAAATTGGCCAAATATGTGACAAAAATTATAACAAACTGATAAATTTACAACTGTTAACCCTTTATGACATGACAGGCAACTCTTAGGTCCTGGAAGTTATTTCAGTTAGCAGGAGAAACTGATGGTCAAATATCATTGATGTTGTCCAGTTTGCCAAGAAACATATAGGGTTCTGCTTCCTTCAAAACTGCAGCAATCAAAACACAAGGCAACAGTTTATAGTTTCCCCTCAGTCCTGTGTCTCAGTCAAGCAACTGCTCATCCTGAAAGTGCTTTCTCTCTCTTCGATTTTCACTCAGGTCCATACTGCCAGGTCTTCAGACTCAGTGGGCACTTCCACACTTTCATTAATGTGCCATAGTTACCATGCATTTAGTTTAATACTTCTTTACTAAAGTACTAACTGAATGTGCAGTAACTACATTTACTGCACAACAGCACCAGAGCGCTTCTTTTTGTGATAGTTACTGTGCGGTAGCCTAATAACACTGCGCAGAAGCTTATTAGCACAGTTTATGACCAGCACACTACTGCACAGTGTTATTAGGCTACCACGCAGTAAGCGTCCTGTGTGGATGTGCCCTGTATCTGGTACTTCTTTGCTGCCTTGTCATTACTTCACTGGTTTTTCCAGAATTAGACAAAGTTCTAATGTCCTTCCCTCCTGGGTTTCAAACTATCTAATCAGATGCTAACTTTCCTAATGAAGTTAGCATCTCTTTGTACAATGACCATACGACCCAATTTTTGGCCCCAGTAGTTCTCTACCTTCCAACACAAGAAATTCCACTCCCCTCCACCCTGTATGAGGACTTTCTGTTTTCTGTTCTCCCTTGCCTTACACACAATATTCATATTGACTTATACTTTTACATCTAGTCACACTGCAAGTATGTCCTTAAGTGAACTGTAGAGCAAATTTAACTTTGGACATTTGTAGAGTTTTGAATGTCTGATCCAACAGTCTTAGCATTGCATTTGGGCTAAGTACAGGCAGTCAAAAAACCCAAGGCTGAATTGATTCAGTCTTTGCAGGTTAGTCTAAATTGCAAAGATTAAACTGAGAAATAACTGGACAAACATTTAACTTTGATTAAGGAAATGCACCCATATGCCTGCAGTGGCTGAGGCCAGAAGCCCAGGGGCACTAGAGCATGGCTCTCCAGCACTTCCTCTTCCTGCTGCCCCCAGGTCTCTTGGATTTGCAGGCCAGAATCACAGTAGCAGGACACTGCAGGTTTGCTCATCACTTTCTATTCCTGCTTGCAAGTGCTCTTGGGATGTGTAGTCCACAGTCATAGCCAGCAGTAACTTTCAATAAGTTTAGCAGGGCAGGACAGCTCTATACTTGGGGGAAGGGAAGTTTAACCCCCATTCCTGGTGCCAGACCCCAGCCAGGGTTTACTGGGGGGTGGGGAGGCAGGTGGAGGGTAGTCCATGCCTCTCTTCACCCCCCTCCCCCAACCTTTCTCTGCTGGAGCTGACAGCACAGCCAAGCTGAGGGCTGGAAAGCATGCTGGGATGCTGGGGGACTCTGACTTAACTTGAACCAGGAAGGGGGCTGGGACAGAAGTTTCAGAAACTGGTTTGACCCAAATCAGTTAAGCCTGATACTGCATTCAACCAGGTTTATCTTAAATCAGTTTCAGCCATTTTGAAACTGGTTTATGTGCACTGAGCTTCTGTTCTGTTACAGGTTTAAACTAGTTTCTGATCACAAACTGATATATGTGTAACTTCTGTCTCTAGCCTTAAAGTCTGTCTAGTAGTCTTTGTTTTCCTCCAATAAAACAGGATGATAGAATTCTGGTGCTCCAAACACAAGGCTGTGGCACTTCTTGCTTGTATAACCATTTTGATCCAAGATTAACATCTGTGTTTCATCCTAGACTGGCTTTTCTCTCATTTCAGAGCCCTGAGCCAAGTCCATATGTTACATAGCAGTGCATTGGTATACTCTGCTCCTTAGCCAGAAGTTAAAGTTTTTTATTTCACTTTTAAAAGTCTGCGATTCATTGTCCATTTTTAAGGTTGATTTAAAAAACACATATTTCTTTGATTTCACTTGTTAAATATTGCATTGTATTTGTGTTTTTATTAGCTGGATGCAGGCCTCTGAGGCTCTGTTATGAAGGATGCTTTTAAAATGCAAATGTGATTGATTGATATTATGGCATACATTATTCCACTTGCATAGTGCTTTTTGGAGCAGGAGAACCAGAGTTTTTCTTTGTTGATGAAAAGGCACTATGGTAGGTATATTTATCTTGTAGGTGCTTGCCCATGCATGCACACATACACATGCACACAAAGGAAAAAACATTTTTATGTAACATCTCTTCTTAAAAGCATCTGAAAATGAAATTTGAAAACACTTCTGTAACATGACCTACCTGAAACCAAATGTGTTGGCACAGACTCAGTACATTCCTTCCATAAGGTAGATAGAAATTCGCTTATCATAAAATTGGCCAATTTTAGACTGATAAATGCAAACCACACCATTCGTATAGCATTCTCTACTGGAAGGTGTTATGAAACAGTACAACAGCAACCTCGGAGTAGTCTAAGGGACATATTACTAGCTCTGGCACTAGAGGGGAGACATACCAAGGGCATAAAACATATACCATCACAAGATTACTTGCCCACATTGAGGCTGCTTAGATTGCCTTCAAAGGTTAATTAAATAAATGACCATCAAAATTCATTTATTTTGAAGACAGGGGTGGCCAACCCACCACATATGCCACAACTGGCATGGCCAGCTCTTATGTGGAGCTCCCAGGACTTGTATGCCCAGTAAAAGGAAGGCACCAGAATGGAGATGGCACCATGGAACAGAGCACGGGCAGAATAGTGCTGCCGAAAAGAACTGCCAGGTGTAACTGCCCGGAGGACAGGTTAACTCTTCCCTGGCCTTGCAGATGCCACCAAATTCAGGGCTTTAGATCCTTACTTATCATATGAATCTGCAGTGGTTGTGGGACCAGGGAAGGGTTAACCTGGCTCATGGTGGTGACATCACTTTTGCAGCAGTGTCCTGCCCCCTTTGTTCCACACAGCTGGAATCTCAAGCTCGGCCCCCCACTATCACTTCTTAGAGTTGAGCACCCCTGCCAGCACCCCAAGGTGCAAATTCTATCATTCTATTCTTCTGCCAGGGGGTGGATGTTATAGCAGCACAGGTGGGGGCGGGCGGCGGAGAAAGATTTGGGGCTTAATTTGCAATGCACCTGCTGAAAAGGTTGGCACCACTATTTTAAGACTACTATATTACTGAACTGATAGGGCTCCAGAATTAATGACTCAGAACATTGCTAACTGGAACCAGTTTGTTAATGAAAAAAATCTTTTAAAAGAGAAAATTTATGTTTATGGTTATGATCTTAATTTCAGATGAGCCAGATTTGCATGAGGAGGTATAGTCAATTGAATCCTGGCAATTCCATGACAATTTTTGACTGTAATAAACAGGGGAAAACTATTTCAAAACCGAGTTGCATATTATCCAGGGAGACATTATAAAGCAGAGCAAGTAACTAAGAAGCGATTCACATTTCACATCCACAGGATTAAAAATGCACCCACAAGAACAAAAGGCATTTGTTGAAAATTTAAACAATATTAAGTGTGCTTTTTTTTCCAGTGACTTGGTGCAGCCCAGAAGATGCAACTAATTAGAACAGAAGGCTGCAACAGTTAGAGTATTTTAGAAAGAAGAGTTAAGGTGCGTTACCATATGGTTCTGAAATCTCATGTAATACAATTCAAATAGAAGAACATGTGCATACACCCCTGTGAGTTGCCCAAGCAGTAATACTGCCTTTTAACTCATCAATTGAGCACAAGCACAACTGCTACTGTACTGCATTAGTTAAGATAGTGACAGAATCATCAGAGTCTAATTCACTGGTGACATGTAGGGGGTGCACATGGGTGCACATGCACCCCCTGAACTTGGCGGTGCACCCCCTGCAATAAGCACCACTGATGCTGCTGATGGCACCTGCAGGCAGTCGCCACTTACCCCGCCCCCTCACTGCCAACACCACAGGCGGCATCTGTGGGCGGTCCCCAATCATTGCTGGCTGCTGCTGCCAGTGGCATCTGCAGGTAGTCGCTGATCACTGGTCAACACTTGCCACCTCCCGCCCCCACCACAGATATCACTGTGGCTGCCTATGGGACCTCACTTCTTGCCATTGCTATGCCCCTGCCACCTGCGAGAGCTTGTCATGCCCCCCTAGCCTCTGGGGGCATGCGGCGTTCATGGTCTAATTGCACAATCATGTGAAGGACTTGGCATTAATTTGGAAGCAGACGCAAGTAACCACAAATTTCTTACCTGTGGTTACTTGGATTCTCAGAGTTCATGGCCAATATTGCAATGGGATGACATTAACCAGCTCCGTGTCCATTTATAGATTTGATTAAAAAAGTATGAGCACAAAAATACTTAAGTGTATATTACTAAGTTAATGGGCTTCAATAATTTTGTGAAGCTAATTAAAGATGAAACAATAACTTGATCACAATTAGGACTGAATCAATCAATACATCAGGAGGTTCAAATTATCAAACTAACAGATTAATACTACAGGTAATCAGATCATATTATAAGGTTGACACTAGAACGTATTATTTTGGGTTATCTTAGAAAAATGTGAGTAGAAGCCAGCTTCCTTTCAATCTAAGATTCCGATCAGTGTTCTGTTTAATGAGGTGTTGAAGGCTCTAGTAATCCATAAAATTTAAAATGTCCATCACACTGATCTTGCCAAACCAAATCACCCAAGAAGGTAACAACTGTTCCTGGATTTAGCCTACAGACATGCAGCAACTGGATGGCCCCTGCACACTCCATTTTAAGACTTATTTTTTCAGAATAACAAACTATATAAGATTTATTTCTTCCTTTACCCAACTAAGAAGATTGCATCCTTTCATTAAAACAATGGTGAAAATTTAAAAGTTTGCACTTTGCTGTTATTTCTTGAGGTCTTTAACTCACAAGTTTACTTATTATTAGAAATCATGGCACGGAGGCTTTGTTCAAGCTTATAAGGCATTTGGTGTCTCTTATCTGGCTGATCAACTGGCCTTCCTGCTAACTTTGGACCCATTGGACCCCTGCTAAACCAGATGGGGCAACTGACAACCAACGCCCAGGAAAAAGTGAACTTGCTAAATGAGTACTTTGTGTCAGTTATTCACCAGTCCCATGGGATGGCCCTGCCTACTATGGGTCAGGGAGGCCCAGGTGAGGGAGATTCCTTGCCCTCCATTGAAGCTGACCTCGTGAAGGAACACCTTGACAGGCTGGATACCATCAAGTCAGTCGGCCCTGATGGGTTACACCCAAGAGTACTCAGGGAACTGATAAACATCATAGCTCAGCCCCTGGCATGGATCTTTGAGAGCTCTTGGCTCTCTGGTGAAGTGCCTGATGATTGGAAGAGGGCCAATGTCATGCCTATCTTCAAGAAAGGGAGGAAAGTAGACCTGGCAAACTACAGGCCCATCAGCCTGACCTGTATCCTGGGGAAAGTTTTGGAAAAGATTATCAAAGAGGCCATCATCAACAGACTAGCTGAAGGCAATATCCTGAGGGATACCCAGCATGGGTTTGTTGCTGGTAGGTCTTGCTTGACCAATCTAATTTCCTTTTATGACCAGGTGACTTATCACCTGGACAAGGGGGAAGAGATCAACGTTGTATATCTTGACTTTAAAAAAGCCTTCGATTTGCTATCTCATGATCACCTCTTGGCTAAACTGGCTAACTGCAGCCTCAACCCCACCATGATATGCTGGCCGGGGAATTGGCTCCCTGGTAGGACCCAGAGGGTAGTGATCGACAGGAGCCAATCATCTTGGTGCACTGTGACCAGTGGGGTCCCTCAAGGCTCTGCCCTAGGGCCTATACTATTTAACATCTTCATCAATGATGTGGACATTGGTGTCAGAAGCAGACTGGCCAAGTTTGCTGATCACACCAAACTCTGGGGTAAAGCATCCACATCTGAGGACAGGAGGGTGATCCAGGTGGATCTTGACAGGCTCATGAAATGGGCAAACGAGAACCTGATGGTGTTTAACACTGAAAAATGCAAGGTTCTCCACCTTGGGAGGAAAAACCTGCAGCATGTTTATAGGCTCGGTAGTGCTATGCTGGTTAGCACTACAGATGAAAGGGACTTGGGGGTCATGGTTGAACACAAGATGAACATGAGTCTTCAGTGTGATGCTGCGGCTAATAAAGTGAGCAAAACGCTGGCTTGCATCCATAGATGATTCTCAAGCAAATCCCGAGACATCATTCTCCCATTGTACTTGACCTTGGTGAGGCCGCAGCTGGAGTACTGTGTCCAGTTTTGGGCTCCACAATTCAAAAAGGATGTGGAGAAGCTTGAGAGGGTGCAGAGGAGAGCCACATGCATGATCAGAGGTCAGGAAAACAGACCTTATGATGAGAGGCTGAGAGCCATGGACTCTTCAGCCTGGAAAAGCTCAGGCTCAGGGGTGATCTGGTGGCCACCTATAAGTTTATCGGGGGTGCTCATTAGGATCTGGAGGAATGTCTGTTCACCAGAGCGCCCCAAGGGATGACAAGATTGAATGATCACAAACTCCACTGCAACTGATTCAGGCTGGACATAAGAAAGAACTTCTTCACTGTCCGAGCCCCCAAGGTTTGGAATAGACTGCCACCAGAGGCGGTTCAAGCACCCAATTTGAATGCCTCAAGACATATTTGGATGCTTATCTTGCTGGGATCTTATGATCCCTGCTGACTTCCTGCCCCTGGGCAGGGGGCTGGACTCAATGATCCTCCAGGGTCCCTTCCAGCCCAAATGTCTATGAAATCTATGAAACTTCAATTTTGCACCTCTTTTTTCTTCTAGATAGCATGTCTAGGGAAAATAGGGGAATGCAGCTTTGGCTCTTGCTGATGGTGAAAGAGAACTAGTCCCCAGTCATCTCCTACCCCCACATCCCCTTCTCCAACTTTCTCTCTCTCCATTTTGATAGGGTCAAATTCCATTTTATTCCACTTTAAGGCCCATATTTTTAGCTAATTAAATTAATCTACTGTTCAAGATAGTAAATACAGTCTTGTCTTTTCACAGTGGGCAAACTTTAGACCTTAAGTCATGATGGAAAATTTTACCTGATTTTTTTTCCCCAGAAATACAAAGAATAGAATTATATAGGCCACCTTTGCCAGGAAAACTTACCTAGCTGAGGTTATAGACATGAAGCCTACAAACACCAAACAGCATTTTCTGAAAATAACTAATTTCTTAATCAACATATTCCCTCCCTGTATTTATCTTTCTCTGGGCAATTACTTCAGTGTCCCCAGCATTTCTTAAAATAATCTGGAATGAACAAAGATTGGAGAATTAATGAGAATAAACTCATTACTTATCGAAGTAATAACTTTTTTAAGCTTAAAATTTTATTAGAATACATTTTATCAGAATAAATTTGCTCAGAGGTTTCCTAGGCCCAATCCAAATCTTGACCTATGTTCCTCACAATTAAATGCAAAGTAAATAAAGAACTTGAGCAAGACTTTTTAAACTTGGCTGCTGCCCATTCTCAGAGCTCTGAATTGGTGATCTCTCTCATTTTGAAAAGTATCAGGTACTTACTGCTCCTTGAGAATCAGCCTACAAATTTAGGAGCTCACCACATTAACAATGAAATACTGCCACAACTCTTCAGTTGGCAGCCACAGCCACACAGACCCCCAGTGCAGCAAGAAGGGAAAGAGCCTACATTTGCACCTGCACCTAGTTTCATGTCTTCTTCTCATAGGGAGGGAGGGGAGACCAAAAGGCATTGGCTGAAGGTCTTTTACAAATACTCAATAAAAAGCCAACTCTCCCTTTCCTCCAAAGTAAGTTTTAAAGAGGCTTTTAAACTCAGATATTTTAAAGAAGTGTACACCATTGATCTTTGTCTCAACAGTAGTTTTGCATGCGGCTTTGTCTTCTTTTCTAATCTGAGTCATGAAAACAAGGTACGTTTGCTGAATTCCAATGCCTAAATGTATTCATTGACATTTCGTAATGTGCTTTACTACTTTGGCCTTTGCGTATTTTGTATTACAACTGCCTGGTCATCCTGCCCCTTCCCTACAGGTCAATGACACTTCAAACATGAAAAGCAGCAAAATGCTACTTGAGATGATGGAATAACTTTTTAATTTTCTTATTCCAAAGCCTTTGAAATAAAGGTTATAAATGGTGGTAACAACACAAGGCAGCTCATTGCTGTTTGTGTCAGCTCTCTTCAGAAACTACCTCAGTACTACCAAACAATTCAGACTCAGCAGCTGCCTACTGAAGAAACCTACCACTGCCATTCCCTTTAAATACATACGCTGATTTGGTAGAAAGTTGAGTCTAAGTCTTTTTCATGATCTAACATAAGATTCTATTTTAAAGCCAGCTACACTTATTTTGAGCAAGTCGGTCTAAGGCAAAAATACATTTGAAATTTGCAAAGAGCATTAGCTGAGAAATAAATCTTTTATGTCACTTCCCTGACTGATAACATTTAGCCAATGTGAAAAATAGCTATTGAAAAGCCTGTTCTTAAATGTGAAAGATAGATATTCTGATACTCTCATAATCCTAAACACCTTTACTGGTACATTTTTAAACTGTGAAATAGTCTTCCAAGAGATCAACAAACAAATATTGTAAATGCATTTATTGTTACTTTTTTAATCCCAAATACTTCATAGGATACAGAATATGGAAACACAGCCATCTCTCTAATGGAGAAACCAGTGCCCAGAATGAGCATACATTTGGAGAGGAAAAACAGATATCAGAAAAAAAAAAGCCACAACAACTTTATACTACTGAAAAGGTGGCAAAGGTACCTTTATTTTTAAACAAATGAAACGTTTAAAATATTGTCTTTCCTGTATAGAATTGACTGGCATATGTACTATAAATATACTTGTGAGGAGCATATGTGGGCTATCTAGGAATTATAACCAGGGATCCTGGTTTTCTTTGATTTAAAAAAAAAAAAAAATCCCTAAGTTTTGGTTAAAAAAGTAACCCCAAATCCACATTTTTCTGTGATTAAAAAGAAACATCACTTATATATATATAGAGAGAGAGATCTATATCTATATCTATAAAGTGATGTTTCATTTTAATCACGGAAAAATGTAGATTTGGGGTTACTTTTTTTAAAAATCCCTCATTTTTGGTTTAAAATCGGAGCAAACCAGAATCCCTGGTTATAACAAATGACTTAATGCTAGCAAGTCTTCTTTGTAGGGAGTGTGACATACTGACTGGCCCCCTTAAAATTTACTGCAACACTCCCAATGACTTCAGGAAAAGGCATCTTATACCTGCTAAAGGGAAAATTCTTTCAAGCATCTTTCAAATCAAGATGATTTCTTTGAAATGAATATATAATAACCAGTAAGATTTCTCTCTTCCATGAAGGAGGAGGGAGCATATATCCTTCCCCCGCCGCCTCTCCCCTTCACTGATATCAGTAGCTTTTTCTGCTAACGCTAGGTATTGTTTTGGATCCCACTGTCATCCACTTTCCATAAGAACCCAAACTTTCTAGTCACTTTAACTGGAGTCTTCTCTGAGTAGGAAACAGCACCAGATCCATAACACCCATTCCAAATGTATTACTTGATTTAGCAGCAGATACTATTTAGTTCCAATGTAGCTCTACATCCAGATTCCCCAGAGACTGTATAGATTACAGTTTTAAAGAGCTGAGCATCCTAACAACTCGCTGTACACTTAGATGTACAGATTTGCTGCTATTATTTTATAATGCTAGATAGCTATAATAATAGTATTTCATGTTGTTTCACAGTTAGGCAAGATAAAAGAATCATCTGAGAATCAACAGGGGGTGAGTGAAACCAAATAAAGGTTTTCTATTCAAATCTACTGAGTCTTCAAGCAAAATTTTTCATCAAAAGTATTTGTATAGATTTTGCAGCAAACTCCTTTCCTTTAAACTCTGCTGTGACACACACCAATGTTTTTTCATGCCTTTAATTAGGGAATTAATAATCAAGAAGGATTTCTCAGAAATAATTTAGTAGCAACACTTAGCAAATTATTTATATGCCTGGTTTGTCTCTGTATTTTATAAAAGAAAAATTACTGGGGAAAAATTAAAAACTATGTATGCTTAGGAAAGCAAATATGTATTAATGATCGATGATCACTTTTCTGTCAGAATACATTATACACATCTGTAATAATTTAATCTGAAGTGTAATGAAGGTTGCAATGGTAGGATGCTGCTCTATATTTTGAGCTGGGTATAGTAACTGGCTGAAGAAAACTGGGCCAATTAGAAAAGGAAGGAAGGCAAAATGACTTAGAGAAGAGACACCAGAAGAAGAGCTGAAGCAGTCTGAAATTTTATCTTTTGTATACACTAAATACCAAGCTTGTCACAAATGCACTTTAGAACCAAAATGAAAGTCAATTCTTCTGGAAGGAAAAAGAAAGTGTTAAATCAAGTTTATAAACACTTCACATTTTCTGTGTTCTCCTAGACTAGGAAAAAAACCCTAATGGTGCTTTATACCAATAGTCTTGGTGCAAATGATTTACTTCTATGGAAATCATTCCTCTATCAGAAGTGAACACATAAATGTCAGAGCAGCTGTAATATATTTGCACCAATAAAATCATATGTTATGCTTATATACCAGCAAATAGAAAAGGAACTTTATTAACCTTCACGAGGATTAAACATGGATTTTAAAAACTGCAGATTATTGGGTAGCTTCTACAGGAGTAGAATGGAGAAATTCGATCTGAACAACAGACAGCTAGAACCCACTGAGCACCAAGGCTGATTTTTTTCCCCCCACTTTCTCCTTTCCTAGGCTTGGCAGCATCAGTAAATCTCCCTGGCCTCAGTTTCCTGATCTGTACTGATGATAATAATAATACTCTATGAAGAGTAGGGTGGTAAAGAAGAATGAGTGCTTTGACATCAGTGCTTCACAAACAATGGGCTAAATCTGTAATATATAGAATTAGTTAGGAAAGGAATGGTCTGTGTTCAAGAATATATTATTACAAAAAATCTTTTTTTCCTAAGAGGCTGATGATCAATGAAGCAGATTTAGAACACATGTTTTTTATTTTTAAAGCAATTTGCTCTTTTCTCTCCCACCCTCTTCCAAATCACTCCCCACCTTTATACACAGTCACCTTTAGTTTTTTTTTCTCCTTTTGTCGCTTTGATTAATTTTTTAAAAATAACTAAAAGACATCTTTGCTTAGGCATTTTCTACCTGCAAATAAGGCAAGTAGACTGGAAACTTCTCCAAAAGAAAATGAAATAGGATTAAAACAAGAATGAGAGATGATGTGCTAGCTATCACATCCTTCCCCTGTTAGACATAAATTGCAATAATATACACTTTTATCCATTCCATTTAAAAAGAGGAGAGAAAATAGTGTATTAGGGGACTTCAAAATAGACAAAGGTCATACATATGTTTACATTTATAACTATGACTGTCTCTTATGCACACAACTCCTGGTTAATTTTAATAGGAGCTACGTATTGGCAGACAAGGGTTATATTTCAATATATACCCCATGTTGTGCAGGTCAAGTTCTATGCTGCTACAGTGCTGTTGAGTTCTTTGCTAAATATATAGCCTGATGTGGGCTTTATAAAACTCTGATGGAAAAAACAGCACAATGCAGCTAACTAGGGTATACTTACAAAATGAGTCGATTGTATATATTATTATTCCAGAGAGAATACCCATGCTGACCAAGCCCATGCTCACCAGAAGAGTACAAGGGCCTGCCCAGCATGCTCCATGTCATTGGTAGAAGCCACATGTTGCGGAGTAGTATATGATACCTATATTATTTATACATTCCTGAAAGCTACTAGATTTAAAAATGAAGGCAGGGTAGCATGGCACCTTATAGACTCATTTGTTCAGTGTGGCATGAGATTTCATAAACTATAGCCTATTTTGTCACATGCTATGCATGGATTTACAGTTCCCAGGGGTTCTAAATAGAAAGCAGTACAGTCATTCAAATAGAAAGGATAAAGAAGGAGGGAGGAAAGGAAGGGGCACTGCTGAGAGAGGCAAAGCTCAGCTGCAAAGATCAATGGAGGTAAACTTCCAAACAAGTAGGACAACGTAGATTGTAGCCTAATGGGCTAGGGACAGACATTACACAGAAACTGGTTTAAGTGATCAGAAACTGGTTTAAACCTGTAACAAAACACAAGTTCAGTGCACATAAAGTAGTTTCAAAATGGCTGAAACTGGTTTAAGAAAGCTGGTTGACTGTAGCATCAGACCTAACCGATTTGGGTCAAACTGGTTTATGCAGTGTTTATCCCAGACCCCTTCCTGGTTGCAGTTAAATTACAGTCCCTAGCATCCCAGATGCTTTGCAGTCCTGGGCTGGACTGGGCTGTCTGCTCCAGAGAGCAGGGCTGGCCCTTCCCCTTTGCTTCCTAGCCATAGCTATGACGGAGACTGACTACTGCTGCTCAAGGGTGTGCTGACTTCCATACGTGCAGGCTTTCCCTGTGCTGCTACCTTGCAGCACGGGGGGGGGGGGGGGGGGGGGGGGGGGGCTGACCCCAGGAGAGCCCCCAAAAAAGCAGGACAATGCACATGATGACAGTGCGTGCCACCCAAAACTGAAGCCTGGCCAGCTAGAGATACACTCTAGCTTCCGGCCAGGTCCCAGCTGCAGGAGTGCCATGGCTCCAGCTCCCCAAGGCCCTCAGGACCCCAGATAAGACTGCTGGGGCCAGCACAGCCTACCCTATCCCACCCAAGCTAATCTGCTGTGTGCCAGAGTACACATGGCACGGGCATTCCCTGAGACAAGTAGCATTGGCACAAGGTGTACTGCTGCTACTTTTCTCTGGGGGAAACAAACATTTGTGCTCATCTGGATGTGGCCTAAGGTGCCACCCTGCTCTGCCTTCTGCCTGATTTCAGAATAACACAGCTAAATCATTTCTCCCTAGATTTAAAAATGACAGCGTTCCCAATACAATTAAAAGTGTCATTACCTAGAATGTCCAGCTGACATACATGAATGTGTGAATAACTGCACAATTAAGCAAGGTCAATGAATCCAGGATGTATGGTTACCCTGTCTATAAATGTGTCCATAATGTTGGTCCACAAAGCTGTCTACTCACTCATCAGCTGGAGCCCAAACTGGGCTGAAATAGAGGCCAGTGAATCAAATGAAAATTAAAACAAATGCACATTCAATCTCTTTAATACAAACTAAGACAGAACAACTGAGGCAAACTGAAGATGCGAGACACCCACTACATGACCATCCCACAGCACACAAATATCTGAAATTACACAGAAGCAGAGCTTCTCTCCAACAACCAGCCACTCAGTGCCACACCCAAGGAGACCAGACTACAGATGTGGAATGAGAGGTTGAAGAAAATACCTGACAGTGGAAAAAAAAAAATACATTCCCGTGCCTGATGAACCATGGCAAAAGTTAAATCTACGTACCAGTCAGATATTCCAAGGAACTAATGAAGATGTGGGACTATATACTATTGGTTCAACCACCTGTGACTGTGGCACAGAGCATCAGACAATGCAACACCTCCTGTAATACCCACTGCTTGAAGGTACATGTATAGCAAAAGATCTTGCAAATTACAATAAATGAGCACAACCATGTGTAACAAAATGGTCAAATGTGGTGTAGAAACAAGAAGAAAAAGTACAAACTGCTTCTAATGTATGTTTTGAATCTATGTTTGTCCATGTCTTACCGCACTGAAAAGTTGGACAACAGGTCTACAGTGGACAAGGCAAAAGGCCCAAATCCACAAAGACTGCCTAACTCATGGCTTTAAATGGAATTTAAAGACTTGAAGGTTTGTGATCTGGGCCAAGGTGCCCAACCTGAGAACAAAGGAGAAGTACAATTTGGTTTTATTCTAGATCTTGACCACTTAGTGTAACATAATGGCTAATTTGATATATCTTTTATAGGTGAAATCATGGTTTCAAATTTATCAAATAATCTCAACATTATGCAGGGCCAATTCTTCTCCTTCAAAGTAAATTAGAGTTTTGCTATGAACTTCAGCAAGAGCAGGTTAAGACCTACAGTGTTTGTTTTTTAAATGCTATCCATCATTTCTGACATATAGCATCAGGAAAGTTCTTTTGTTTCATGGAAGATCACACTAAGAGTTGATTTATACATCATAACCAATGTGTGCAGAAGAGTGGAAGAATTCGAAGGTGGCAGGAACTAGAGATAAAGATTTCAAATATCAAAAGTCTTTCCAAAAGACTCTAGATTCAGTGGATTAAAAGGTTGAGAAGTTTCTCACTTAGTTGACTCTAAATCTAGAAGAGTCCAAGATTATATCAGTAGGAAGAAATATTGGCACGGGGATTTCTTTACCATCAGAGAAAAGGACCACAAGTCTCACCTCTTCTAGAACTCACTGTAAGACTGATCTCTATACATGGGTTTCTTTTCCCCCTTCATCCCAAAGAAGGAAAGAACTGAAAAAGTCCCTCTGGATAACAAACAAATGGGTAAAACAAAGAAGTAGAGGAAAAAATATAGGCTTTACTAAGTGCAGACACTTGGGGGGAAGGGGGGCTAGGAGGGAAGGTTCAAAATGGCTACCCAATCTAATTTAGTTTGCCCTGGGTGTGGACCTTAGTCAGACCTGGTCTCAGTGACCACAAATCAATCAGACCCATAATAGTACAGAAACTCTGTGTATACAGACCAGTCTAAATATTGCAGAACCTGGTCGAAGATACACTTGGATTGATGTAGAATCAGACTTACTGGATCTATGTTAAACTGGGGCATGACACTTCTGCACAGTTCTGTACAGAAGTAGCCTGGCACTGGGCTATTTTTAGCCACCCCTGGTCCCCTATCCCCCCACTACCTGAAGATCTGTGCCACGTTTGATAACTTTATTTACAATGCTGAATATCCAAAGTTCCATAAAGGACCATTCCTCTCTGAATTAATTTTTAGGTTTTAGACCATAGTAAGCATCATAGAAACTGAGTTCTCCCCCCAGCGTGAACCAGGCAGCCCCCACAGCCCACCATTCCACACACCGCTCTGGGTACCGCCAGTTTTAGCAGCATTGGCCACTGCCAGAGCTCAGCAAGCAAGTATTGGTGGGGGGAATGCCAGGACGGATGGAAGTTCCTTGGGGGGAGTTGGAAAGCTAAAAATAGCCCCTGGTTCTCCCCAAGCCCCTCCACCATGGATCCTGAAAGTCTCCCTGATCCCTCCAGGTCCTCCTAGACCACAGCACCCCACTGTGGACTTCACCTGACCACCCATCTCCACATAGATACCACCTGCCCCCCCAAACTCCCATCCCCTCTTCCCCACCCCACCGGTGGATCGTGCCTGCTGCTCCTATCACTCCCATGGATCACACCTGTCCCCCTATACCCCTGCAGATCATGTCTGCCCCCCCCACCCCCTCAGCCTGTTTGTCCCCCTCCGTCCTGACTTACATTAGATCAGGTGGCTATTTTGAATGCAATCTAACCTGCTTCTAATGTCCCAGAATATCTGCACTTAGCCCAAGCAACGTGAATTTTAGTTTTCTCTCTAGTGCCTAAACATGGGCTTACAGATATATTAAAAATGCATACACATTTTAAAATAGCTTTAAGAACCACAAAACAAACATCTGTTAACCAAATGGGAAGTATCTAAAAAATTAAAGAGGTTGTTGAAAATGTGTTTGTTTTATTCTTTTGCATTGTGCACAGTCATTATATGTTCTTTTGTTGTAATGGAGTCCTCTAAGCTACACAATATTAAACAAACAAAAATGCCCAGTCATAATGTCTGTTTGTATCAGTCTTTGATCAAGCTTAAATGCAAGAAATTAGAAAGAGTTCAAATATTAATTAGCTACATTATTACAAAAAAGTAACACAATATTTGCACAGCAATTCTGTCACAGACCAAAGTTATCAGAAGTGTTAGGTTAGGTGCTGTAAAATTACATAAAACACTAAAATGAAAGAAAAAAACTGTCTTCAAGAGAGAAGACTATAATAAGTCATAAGGCAATCAGTGAATAAGGGTGGAATGTAAAGTATCTTATATGAAAAACTATTACAGATATCAGACCTTAAGTCTTAGTTAAAGTACTAGATTTACATGTACCTTTTCTATGGCCACTGCTGCAAGTTATCCACCACAAGGCAAGCATCAGGAAGAGCATATGTTGCAATCTACTTCTCATTATTTTAATTTGTCTACAGACAATGTATTGCATGCAGAAGGTAGGCTTTTCCATTAATTCTTTCCTACCAGGATGTATAATTTGAACAGCCAATGGCCATAAGGAAATAATTGGCTACACCCCATTCTGATGACATCAGAAAGACTTTTCTATTCTGAAAACGATTCCTGGACAAGTATATTCACAATTCAAGAAAAAAAAAATAATTGGCTACCTCAGTGAAATAATCCTTTGATGCCAAAAAACTGCCACCTCATAGAACTGTAGATAATTAATTCTACTAGTTGGTAAAAAGAGAACAACTTTATTTCAGCAATACTATTAAAATATGCCTGTGAACAATCCTGACTCAGACCTGAAGGCAGATTTTTCTCTAGAAAATTACAAGTCATGGTGTTAATTCTTTGCTAACAAGATGTGTAATTTATGTAGTGAGTAGTTTAATGCATCAATAATTTGTCCTCCTGCTGCTAATTGATAAAACACTATTTTTTAACTTTAAAGAAAAATTAAACATTATTTTTCAATGCATTATTGACCTTTACTGTATACAAATAGTGCACAAGAAAAATGTTATGCTAATCTGCAATCAATTTTTGGAATACCTTTAACTTTCACACCCTGAATTTTTCTGTTATATATCATTGATCATTTAACAACTCTCTCTTATTTATATATACATGTTTATGAAAAAAAAAATGGTAGGCTCATATTCTATGTGACCAGAATAAATTGTTTCTAAACAAGATTTTTCAATTGGTTTGCTGAAAAATGTTTTCTTTCTTTGTGTCATTTAAAAAAGAAAACATTTATTCTGCAAAATAGCCTTGGCATCTCTATGAAAATACAAATACAAAATAAAGTAAATAAATAAAATTATAGATGTTTTCATTTACACTGAAAAATTATGGGCCTTCTATTGCTGCCTCAAGCACACACAGCACAGTTTTATTGAAGATGGCAAGGATGCATGTAAAAAGTAACCAGTATTTGTCTCCTGACATTTCTACAGACTTGGAGAATCTCTCTCTGAATCCACAGTATATGTGAGAGGGATGATTGATAGGCCTTAGCTAACATTGCAGAAAATTTCTGTAAATAGTCACTCAAATGGTTAGGCTCATAACCTGAGTGTCACCTTTCATTTTGTCCTTTCTATAGACCCATTAATTTGCCCAAATTTTACTATTGTATTTTTTCTACAGGTTTGCCAAATGCCATGCTGTCCTTTTGTGTATCTAACTAAATATCATTTGGCACCCATCATTTCAGCCTAGTGTACTGAAACCTCCTCTCCAGCACTGGATACCATAACCCTATTCACCTTAAGTTCCTCTTACTGGTTCACCATCCTCACTGTAACAGCCAATTCTACAAAAATTCCTCCATTGGATCCTCCTTCAACCCCTATCCAAGTATATGTTATTTTAGATCCTCCATCATTCCTTCAGCTGATGTAATGTAATGAACATGCTTGAAAAAAGCAAGATCCGTGAGCAAAAAGAACTAATCTAATTAGATAAATACTAATTTATTCTTATCAGTTGATAAGGAAAATAATTTGTGCACCAATAAAACACTCATGAAGCCTTTATATTTTGAAATATGAAGAAATATATTATCTCATAACATGTGAAGCCTTAAAGTAAGTTATTTCTAGTTCAAGTAGTTATTTTCAAATAAAGCAGAACTTCAACTCTGAGCTCTCTGGACAAAGACTGACGTGTTTGGTAGCTGTGGGTGTGCATAGATGTTTAGGCAGCCTGTTGGAGAAGTGCTTTAACTATGGTGCTCTACACAGAAGTGCCATAGTTAGACCACCATTGAAGCCTGCCTACACCGACCCAGGCCAGCAAGCAGGGATGCTCCAGCAGCTTCCCAGAGGCTGCCAATCCACCCTTCTCCCCAGCCAGCCAGCTGGCAACTGTCAGCAGTGGCTGGCAGGGTGGGGGACAGACCCTCCCCCCCACACAACTACCCCTCCTGCAGTCTCAGTGGCAACGAAGCCAGGCCAGACCTGCATGGCAGGGGGAGTTCTCTTCTCCCCCATCCCCCAAACAAGCCACTTGACAGCAGCAGCCTCCTAGCTGCTGCACCTAGTAGAGCTGGGGCAGGGGGAAGGAGGTAAATGGAGCCCCTTCTCCCCTCCCCCCCATCTTACAGTCCTGCCCCTGCTGAGGTCTTGGGGGGAACCGGGCTGGGCCCATGAGGCAAGAGGGGAGCTGTGTTCCCTCCTCCGCCCTCCCCAGTCCCGGGCAAGCATCTGTGTGTGCGCCACCACTATCAAGAGTCTGGGGCACGGGGAATGGAGCTCCTCACCACATGGGCCCAGCCTGGTCCCCCCTAATACCCCAGCCAGGGTAGCTGCAAGGGGGCCCCATGAGATGGGGGGCTCCCTTCTGCCACCTTCAACACCTAAGCGTCCTGACAACGGGCAGCACTCAGCTGCTGTCTCAGCTTTGCCATAGCCAGAGCTGGGGCAGGGGGAAATGGAGCCTCCTCTTGCCTTGTGCTCCTGGCCCAGCTCCCCCCAATACCCCAGCACAGGTAGTGGGGTGGGGGGGCAACAACAGGGGGCTCTCTCCCCCTCCCCTCTATCTGCACAGGGAGGAGACAGAGCTTTTTCTGTCTCCACTCTGGGACAGCCATGGGGCAGGCCTGGGCCAGTGCTCACCCACAAGCACCAGCTGGGCCCTGCAGAGGCCCCTGGGATACAGGCAGAATCACTTGAAATTAGCCCTTAATGTGACCCTGTACACAGGTTTCCTAAGGTGCTCTCCCCTAGGGTGCCTTCATCTGATATTATATCAGATGAGGGTTAAGTTTTTGTGCAATCTGCCATTTTTAAAACTCTGCACCTCTGAACATTTGTTATGTCACAGCTACAGAGTGCTTTTGGTGGTGCAAAAATTGTAACTTCTGTACACACCCCATGTGGAAAGCACGTCCTGCAACACGTGCTAATACTCGATAAGGGACCACAATACAAACACCAATGCCACCTCAATCTATAATAGAAAAATGACAGCCAAAATGTACACCCCCCAAAACTAACAAAAAAAAAACAACTCCATGCTTGATAATAAGGACCCTATTTCAAAAAGGAGTAACAAACTGTACGTGTCAATGCAAATCGCAGAAATCTAGCACACCAGATTCTGAACCAGAGTTGGCTATGTAGATGCAGTTACCTGCTTCATTTCTGTGAATTCTGTGGGCAAATTATGGAATCTTCCTAAAACAGGATGTCACCCAGAGACAATGCATGATACACAGAATAATACAATTTTTTAGTTAAATCAAATTCCTTCACCAGGCACAGAGGCCATCACCCAGTTTCCCACATAGCACTGCAAATGTTATTAAAACTTTAGAGGGTGCAAATTGTGAAAGGCAAAAAGAGGGGCTTTAATCTATTTAGGTTCTTTGAGAATACTGGAAATAGGAAAAACACAACCTAATACTACTACATTCAGCATTTGAGAGAAACACAGGGAGTGAGAGTTAAAAACACCTAAACTGAAGGCAGAGAGCTAATAAGAAGGGTGAGGAATAAGATTTAGGAAAAAAAAAATAGGGTTTTGTTTGGTTTTTTTTTTATAAGGTCAAGGGATAGTGTCTAAAATATAATTGCCAAGTATCTTGTGCTCCAATCCTGAGCTCCTTTTTGGTCTACATGTATGAAATATGACTTGTGGAGGGAGGGCTGCTTCAAGTGCTCCTTTTATCAAGGCATGAGTCCCTTCCTTCTAAAATCTCTGCAAACAAGAAAGAATACCAGGTAAGGGAAGGATGATAAGCTTTTTATTTGCCAGGAGGACACACACACACTACGGCAAATCTTCAGTAACTTGCATCGCTTCAGTAACTTGCATAGCTTAATCATGTCTTGCAGGCTTCCTTCCAAAAGAAATTACTGTGATGGTCAGAGAAAGCACTGGACAATGCAGAAGGGCAAACATGTTGTCCAGAAACCAGGTTACAGGAGGTAGTGCAGGAAAGGTACCTACATCTAGAAACCCTTGATTGCAGTTTGACTAGAGAACCTTTGCTTTTTCCATGGAGCAAGATCTTGCAAGCTTACAGACAGAAGTACATGGTAACAAATGAAATCTGGAGACTCTATACTATGTAGGAGATTAACCATGTATAGCATAGCCCAGCATTTCTGTGGAATTAGGATCAATATTGTCAGAGATTATATATCAATGTTGGGAATCAGAGCACCACAACGATAATGAATGCTAGTCTAGAAACATTTCACTTAAAATATTGAACGGTCATAAATAAGTGAGTGCTGCATATGGTATTGAATACAGAAGTCAGAACATTTAAGTACAGGTGCCTAGGCTAATAGATAGTAAGTGCAGTTCAATACTGATAAGGTTCAAGCAATATATTCTACAGCAAAGAATTAAGAAGAAGCCCCTGCAAAATTGAAAGGTAGTGAAGCTGTTGCATACTGACCAGGAGGGAGATCCTAAATTCTGGTGAGGGCTGGATCAACTCAATGTACAATTACAGTAATAAAATTAGATTATAAAATGCTTTGCAGTTCTCCTGAGCTTTTGATTCAAGACTCTCCAAGGATTTTACATACATTAGCTAGCAATGTCTTCATACATGCCTGTGAAGTAACCAAGTATCTTTCCAACCCATTTGTAGATGGGAATGGAAAAAAATATATTAAAGGGATTTTTGTTTGTTTGTTTTTTTAACAAGGTCATTGTTTTAAAACCTTCCCAATGGGGCTAATTACAGACAGTCAAAAAGCCCAAGGTAGAATTGATTCAGTCTTTGCAGGTTAGTTTAAGATGCAAAGATTAAACCAATAAGCAAATGAACAAACATTCACTTTTGCTTCAGGAAATGCAGTCACATAAAGCTAGGGGCTGCTAAAGCACAGTTTTCTGGCACGTAGCCAGCATGGGCTGTATGTTCACTTCCTCTTCCTGCTGCCCCTAAGGTCTCTGGGATTTGCAGTCCACAATCACAGCAGCAGGACTCTGCAGGGTTACTTATCACTTCCTCTTCCTGCTTCTAGGTGCCTCTGGGATTTGTGGTCCACAGTCCTAGCCAACAGTAAGTTTAGCAGGGCAGGGCAGCTCTGTATTCGGGGGAAAGGAAATTTAACCTGCCTTCCTGGCCCCAGACCTCAGCCAGGATTTGCATGGGGGCGCCAGTGAGCCAGGCCTCACTGCTCCAGCTAGGGAGTAGAGGGGTGGGGCTAGCCCTGTTCTCTGAAGCAGACAGGACAGCCCAGCCCAGCCCAGCCCAGCCCAGCCCAGGGCTGCAAAATGCTAGTATGCTACCGGACTCTGATTTACTTTGAACCAGGTAGGGGTCTGAAATGTAAGTTTCATAAATAGGTTCAACCCAAATCAGTTAAGTCTGATACTACATTCAATCAGCTTTATCTTAAACCAGTTTCAGCCATTTTGAAACTAGTTTATGTGCAGTAAGCTCCTGTTCTGTTAGAGGTTTAAACCAGTTTCTGATCACTTAAACTGGTTTATGTATAACTTCTATCCCTAGGCGAGGGCTAGAGACAGACATTCAAAAAGCCTGAGCCTGAATTGGGTCAATCTTTGCAGGTTAATCTGTGTAGGCTAAATAAGAATTGTAACTGGACAGACATCCCAGAACTGCAGGCACATGCCTGCAGTGGCTCAGGCTAGAAGCTGGGAGGCACTAGAACAGCCCTCCCTTCCTTTCCACAGCATGGAGCTGAGGAAGGCATGAACCAGCTCTGGTAGGACACTGTGATTAGCCCAGCATGGAATTGATAACAGTGGTCACCACCCAATTAAAAAAAACAAATGAGGGACATTGCCAGCTACTTGTTAAGTCTGCCTGTTGATTCAGCACGGTCCATAGCCAGCGTGTGGTCTGCTAGCTAATACACAGACACCTCCTCAGCAAGGCAGGGGAGAATTCTTGCTTAGCAGGGAGTGGTAAGGGGGGGGGAGGGGGAGCAGCCTGAAGTCTCTGGAGCTGCAGCCAGGGAGCAGAGAGGAAGGGCCAGCCCCAATGTGGAACAGAGAGCCCTGCCCAGTCCAGAGAGCATGCCGTGATTCCGGGGGGTGTCTGGTTTATCTTAAAACAGCAAGGGGTCTGGGACAGACATTGTGGTTTGAACCTAATCATTTAAGTCTGATACTACATTCAACCAGGTTTATCTCAAACCAGTTTCAGCTATTCTCAAACTGGTTTGTGTGCACTGAACATCTGTTCTGTTACAAGTTTAAACCAGTTTCTGACCACTTAAACCAGTTTATGTGTAATGTCTCTCCCCAGCCTAGGAGGCTATATATTATGGGCAATGTCTAGGGACATGGAAACTCTACATTTGGCAAATGCTTGAGAAGATAAAGTATGAAGAAAAAGGAATAAAGCCTATTTTAGTCTCTCTCCTTTTATGCTTGAACATTGAATGTGGGTGTTGGAAGTGACTGGCTTCTGGAGACATGTGGAATCAGAAATTAAATCCTGAAACTTCCTCCACCTTCCACCATACAGAAAGAGTAGATACTAATCATGTCATTGTACCAGATATTCTATCCTTGAGCAGATGAGCATAAACAGACATGGTTAGCAAACTGAAGTCTTTCATATCACAGAGAGAAAATTACAAAATTGCAATGGGGCTGGGCAAAAGGGAAATCCAAGCAAGAGAAGCAACAATATTAACTATAATGGACAAAAGCTGCTACATGCTCCAAAAAACTTGAATGTGTTGGCAGCACACTGGGAAAACCCATGTAAAAGTCTAGAAGTGCTCCAAGAAACCTCATTTACAAAAAAAGAAAAAAAAAAGTGCAAAAGGTCTATTTTCAACCAATGTAATTAAGAGTCTGGAGAATCAATGGATTGGTAGATTGCCAAACTTCAGGGAATGGCCAATTCATGCCATTGTATTAAACAAATTAATTAATCTGGAATGGATTAGTAACAGAAACAAAAGATGCAACGATGTAACAAAAGAGCATTCAAAATGAGAATGCTCAGAGAGCACCCAGTAATTCTACTGACAACTAAAGATATAGAAAGCTAGTGAACAAGTTCGCAAACAAATGGAAACTGTAAGTGGAGCCAACAGAGTTAATTCACCATATAGCACAGGAAAAGCATGAAAAGAAAAAAAAATACAAGGGAAAAAGTAAATGCAGAAAGCACAAAAGTTACATTAAATGCAAAGAAAGATCTGTGGTTACTATGGAGGAAAACATGATAAGGGAAATGGCCTGTAGATGGGATCTTATGCAATAACATTGCTAAGAGAAATCATTATGTCAAAGCTTACAGACAAGAAAAAAAAATGTACCAAACTGAGGAAGCAAGCAGTGACTCAGAGGATGAGGTTTTGTATGTATATGGCATTAATGCAGTGCCACACAATACAAATAAATTGTTTGTAAGAGCACAGACCAGCACCAGATGCGAAGACAAGGCAGCAGCACATAAAGGAGAAAACTGATTGCTAAATAGACAGCAGGGCATCACTGAATAAGCTGTGCTATGAAGGAGAAGAACACAAAATAACAAAGCAAACAAGGCCAAATTAAAATTATACAATAGTATAATCATAATAGCATTAGAGCTATGTAAATTACAAGTAAAATACCAAGAAAAAAAGTACACAATCAGAAATTTATATTGAAATATAAACACCATAAAGCCATTGCATTTTGCTAAAACACAGAAAAGCGTAAATGTAGCAATGCCCAACCTGGGTAAATGATTCATACAAGAGAAATGCACATGAAAGCATAGACTGATGCTCAGCAAAGATGCAGGATGGTTATGATAGTTGCTGGCAACTAACTATCCCACCTTATAGTACCCTGAGAAAGGTGAAATAGGAGCCATATAATGTGATGCTAGTGCCACGTTGATCAAATGGTGACTGCTGCAAAAACGACCTCCCGTACTGTTTCTGTCTAAGTCACTATCACTACTGGAACAATACATGCCCAAAATAAAAAGAATATTTTGCAATAGTATTTGCATGTGAAAAGTTGCAGCAGTACATGCAAGGGGGGGAAACCACTAGAAAAGAAAGGACCACAAATCACTAGAGAGGTTTTTTTCAAGAAGTTACTGCTAGTAGTCTCCAAAGACCTTCAGCACAAACAATTGAAACTGCCACACCATGGCTTATAAGTAGCTATGAGAGAGAGAGATGTATATAGTTGACTTGTTATCCAGAGAAGCCTTGAAATTATGGCACGTGCCAATGGTGCTGTCTGCGGGGCCTGTACGGCACTGTCCATGGGACCCTACAAAGGTCAGGGTGTGGGGCAGTCGTCCCGATTCGCTGCCCCTCCCATGGCTCTGGCTGTGGACTAGCATTTTCCAGGCCTCAGCTGAAAGGTGGGGCAGTTGGATCAGAGCTCCTGCATGTCACAGCTGTTCCCCCAGTGTCACCCTGCTCAGAGCTGGGAGTGGGAAGGGATGGGGCTGGGGAGAAGGGTGGCTCCTCAGCTGGTAAGAAGGGCTGCTCTTCAGCTGGATGCTCACCTGCAGCTAGACTCGATTTTTCTTTGGGCAGGGATGGAGCAGGTTGGGGGCAGGGAGGGCCACGGCAGTGGTGCCCCTCTGAAGATGGATGTGGGGTGGGGGGGATTTGCATGCAGCAGCCGCCACTGCCACCACCCACCACCCCGCACTGCTGCTTCCCAGGAGCAAGGCTGGGGTGGGGGAGGGCAGTGGCACCCCCCTGCGGGCCACACATGTGCTACCCGGCCGGTGGCTCTGCAGTCTGCTGATGGGCAATGCGTGACTGGCTGGGCATGAGACCCATCAGGAGCCCATGGAACCCCATGTGCAACCGTCCATAGGAAAGTGGGGTGCAGCAGTGGCAGCACAGGGTGGCAGGTTGTGACAGCAGGGTCATGGGCAGCGGCGGCAGCCACCCCGTGCAAGCCCCCCACCTGTATCTGGCCGCCTCCACCAGAAGGGGCACCCTTATTAAAAAAGGTTGAAAACCCCTGCTCTAACTCATAACACTTAATGTAAAGCATCATGAGTTAGAGTGGGGGCCCTGCATGTCTGTCAGTGCCCTGCATTACATATGGAGACATACAGGCCAAGAAGAAAAAAAAACAATGAAGGTACACCCCATCCATAACAGCCTGCGGATGAAAGTAGGAATGGTCTTTTTTACTACACACCACACACATTCATTAATGTAGACTTTTATTCAGACTTCTAGGAACTAGGCAAAAAGTCAGACAACATTATAATGACCAGTACTGACAGAATAATACACAGTGTCCCAAAACAATGTAGTTTCAGACAATGCAAACTAATATACCTGCAGGAAATGTGTGTGATATGGCTGGGAATAGAAATCTAGACAAAATGCATCACCACCATTCAGTAGCCAATTACATGGCAAAAACAAAAGGCAGTTAAAAATTACTAGGACTTCATTAAAGAAGGTGGAAAAATGCAAATAAAATGCACTGAGACATGAAAAAAATCACAAAGAAGACCTTTGATGTAACCCAGTAAGACACCTGATTACAGGGATGCACCGGTACTTTGGCATTTTTAGCTGCACCAGTGGCACTGGTAATCCACTGGGAGTGGTAAAAGGTCCAACAGAGACCTGTAAAAGGCCAAAGCCTATTTTGAAAGACAAGCTAAAAACGTCCTAGAACTACAAATTATTTCTTCAAGAAAAACATTGCAAGCTACCTGTGCTAAACTGGTAAACACCCTCAATTCACATGCTTTGTTGGCTTGGAAATGGTATTTAAAGGTCTGTTTTTTGGGAATTGGTTTATAGGTATAGATATATGCATTATAAGGGTTCAAGATGGGCAGCAGGGGTTAATGGATTTCTAAGAACTTGGGTCTTACACACACAGAGTTCCATATAGCTCTGGAAGCAGACAGGCTGTCTAGCACAACAAGGCCAATGGATGGACACAGCCTGAAAATTGAGGGGGGCATGCCATAACACAAGATCACAGCCTAGCACAACAAGGACACAGTCTAGAAAACAGCCTGGGAACCAAGGAAGTATGTGCCATATGCTAAGTGGCAAAAATTGCCTTTACCATACTTCTTGCGTATAATACGCACTATATCTGTATTTCTAGCAGCTGAAAAACGGTTCATGTTATATGCGAGAAAATATGGGATTCTCCCATCATCCACAGACTGGCACTCACTCTAACAAACTTCCCACAGGTTCCAAGCAAGACTTTATACAATACTAAGGAGTGAAAAACTAACCCTCTCAAACCCAGAGAAAAATACATCTCTCCCCAACAAAGTTAACACCAGATCTATCCATTAGCTCTTAAGTTACATATGTGAGAAGACAGATTTTATGGAAGCAGAGTATAGAAAGTTGAATGTGAAAGCAACATTAAATATAAATACCATAACCTTCTACTCAGATACAGCTTATGATAGCTGCCCTAATGCAAAACAATTGTGTACTGAGTATTCCAGACTGAGTCTGCTGATAATTATAAGTACCATGGTTCCTGTTCATTAAAAATTATTCATGGTATTAGAGATTTGGATCTTTGTCCATCCCAGATCCTTTGGCAGTGCCAGGAAGAGAAGCCTGTCTTTTCAACCCCAGCTGAAACCTCATTGTTGTAAATGGCACCGTTCTCAGTTTGAAAAAGTTCTATACAAATATAAGGGACCTTTAGATTATATAGTCTGATCCCTGTATATGATGTTTCACCCAGATATCCTACTGTCAAAGCAGGCCAAATATTTCAATCCAGAATTAAAACACGTGTTGCTGGCAGAGGACAGGAAGGACCAATGGCACCACCAGCGCATGCAAGGTTCCTGCAGTGGCAAAGAACAGACTGAGGTATGTCCATATGATCCCACCAGACAAAACCATGTCTCTGTAAGTGAAAAGCTTCTAAAGTCCCTGCCCATCTAACCTAAAGGAAAAATTCCTTCCTGACTGCAAATCTGGTAATCAGTGGGCACATCTACATGAGACACTGCGTCACCATAGCAATGAGCTACAGGGACGTAGCTGGTCACTACAGTGACGTAGCGCTGGCAGGCACAAACCATGATGCTGACGCTACTGCGCAGTAGGGTGGGAAATGACCTATGCACCACTGGGACTGCAGAGTAATGGTAGTTACTGTGTAGTCATTTAATATCAAATGTGCTAAAGCAAGTACTAAATGACTGCGCAGGAACAACTGCACAGTCGGGGCACATGTAGACGCGACCCCTATGACTCGGCGTGAGGGCAAGGCATACCAATCAGGTACTTGCGAGCACTCTCTATACCATTCCACCCATTACCTTCTTTCTCAGCATGGCTTTTGTTTTTAATGCTGCTTCCCACCTTTTCTTTAGGAAAGCATTACGAGTCTAAGACTAGGGTATTTTTTTTAACTAACACCCTGCTTGCTCCCAGAATCTTAGGGTACACAAGTGTTTTACTACAGGCATCACTGAAATACAGTAACATCACAAGGCAGCCCAGATGCACTCTGGGAGAAAACATTCCTTCCTGACAAACCAATGGAATACCTGAAGTATGCAATGCTGTGTCCTCTTACCTGCAGAGCCGTAAGTGCTATGAACATGCTAAGAGCAGTACAGACATAATACTTTATTTCCAGGCCTTCTTAAGGAAGGGGAGGAACAGGGAGACTCAGGGGCTCCTGTGTCTTAGCATAAAGACTAAAGGAATATCTCCCCAATTCTGGATCAATACACATATGTTGAGAAGCTGTGCCTTAAAGTCTCCAAGTGATAATGAACTCCAGAACTACCACAGTGGATCTTGTTATAGGAATCACTAACAATGTTCCTACCACAAATAAGAGGCCAGTCCTTGATGACATTCCTAAACTTACGACACCATACAAGTCACTGTTCAACATATACTGCCACATTGCTGAGGATCAGTTCTGTGCGAATGGGTGAGTTTTACACTGGCTGTCATCCCACCTGAGAATTATTTCAACTAATGAAAGCAAATTAATTCTTAACCTTTGAGGATTGTATGTGGAGATCCAAAAGCACTAACACTGCCTCCATCGCTGTTATACTGCTTCCCACCTTTCTTTAGAAAAGTACTGAGAGTTTTGTAGTATGGTATTTTATTAAACTAATACCCAACTCTCTCCCAAAATCTGAGATGACTCAAGTGCTTTACAACAGGCATTGTTGAAATACAGAATTAGAAACTTAGCTTGGCTCTCCAGAAGGCTAAAGTTGTACTGACTGCAAAGAGCAGGCCAGTCCCTGGTGTTCTATCGTAGGAAGGAATTGGTGTTCTAGGCACAGCTCAATCTCAGATGATGTTAGAAAATCAAATGTCTGCTGTCATAGGCAGACCTCTTTGTCTCAAGAACATTACAAGATCACAGCCATTTCCCATCCTGATGTGACGACACGATGCATGTCTGTGTAACATGCAGGTCTACTGTGGATTATGCAATTCTGTTGCTTCCAGCCAGAGCACCAGCTCAACTGGCAAGCAGGAGGGGATGCTGCATACACATCGCTGTGTTCCCTCTACACTATTTGTAGGAATGACCGGACTTGAATATTTTAGTTTTAATTTTACTCAACTTCTTACATCTTATGCACCATCCTATTATTCCTTCAAGTCTTAGAAAGAATGGAGCGAAATCCTAGACCCATTGAATCCAAGTTTTAAAAATGTAGAATAGACATCCTCCAGAAATCAGACACTTGTGCACTTTTACCCCATGTAAGGAGCCAGAGTTCTCCTTTTGCAAGTCCTGGCATGCAAGGTGCTCTAACCCTGGGAAGGTATGTCAGGGTGGGAGCTGAAGCACACAGTGGTACAGATATTCTGGTAGAGCTGCAGTCTGCAAGGAATCCTTGGGCTGTCATAACAAAGACTGAGCTCCAGTTACATCTTAATTACATCAGGGACTTCCCAACTTCCAGAGGAGTTGAGTACTGGGATTACCCAAAAGAACAGCTTAAACCTAGTTCCTAAATTGTGCAGCATAAACCATTGGGAGGAGTATGAAAGGTTCCCAGAGGGAGAAGGGGCATGCAAATAATACAGCACACCAGACCTCAGTCACTATGCAAGGGAATCAGCAGCACCAGAGGCTATGGCACTTGGTGGCAGGAGGGGGGGTGCGAGAAGAAAACAACTGAGGAAAGTAGTGGCAGCAGTGACTGAAATATGGGGATACCCAATTTTTATTACAGTTGGAATAATCCCACCAGGTTCAGGAAAAGATGGCTTAAACCATCTGAGATGGTCTGCTCTTACAGGTGTAGCACAGAATTTCTTTCTGTACCTTTATTTCTGTGGCTTGGAGCCATGCAGATGGATGTCTCATCAGCTTTGCCAGGGTTTTGCAACCTGTTCTTTTCTCCCCTTTCACAAACATTGGATTGCTGAAGGCCGTGTGCAGAACATGCTTATTTTATTTGGGATTTTCATAGCTTAATTCCTGTTTGAAAAAAGACTGGTACATTTTGCACAGTTTAATACACATATCTGTACAGCAAAGTGCCTAAAGCTCATAGATGAGTACTGTATAAACAAAACAGAAACCTCATGTCAGTACGCTGTGCAATATGAACACCAGTGAAAGGTGGCAGGGCTGGCAAGTTCCACATAACATATAAGAACGATTCTGGTGAACTGAGGGGACTCAGTATTTTCAGGACGTTGCTTAAGCCACCCAGGCTGCTAAGCCTGACCTCTTCTTGTTTCCCCACCTCCAGCTTGCCTGTCAGCCTGTGCTCCAAAATCTTACAACTCCAGCTCCCAGCTCAGGTCCTCCAGCCCTCTACTACTCTTCCACCTGCCTCAGGACAGTCACCCTGAATGTTAAGCCACTGGCCACCAATCTCCTGTGCAACAGAAACATGAAAGGTGTACATAGTCATTACCCAGTCTCCACAGGAAAGGGGTAATACTCAGAGGTTCTCAAACTGTGGTCTGCAAGCTCCATTCAGGTGGTCCGCAGAGAGGTTGCAGAAGAATTGAGAATATCTGTACTTGGCCCTGTACTTGATTTATTTTTTCTGACAATGGAGATTAAGTGGTCTGCCGAGACCCTCAGCAATTTTCAAGTGGTCCGCGAAAAAAAAAAAAAGTTTGAGAGCAACTGCTATAGTTCATAGGGTGCCAATGTGAAAGAGTTAAAATGTGACCAAACAGAATGAATTGGATGATATAATGTTTCCTGCTTTTGGATAAGACATAAGGCAGCTTCAGTCAGCACTGTGACGTAAAATATTGACATCTGTGCTTTTGGAATATGTAGTCTAATCTCCTCTGTAATCCCCAGTGCTTAATCTGTCAGTCACCACACAGATTTAGTAGTTATTGCCAGGCATTAACTCTCAAGTCTTTCAAGCATAAAAATCATCAGGATTGAACAATATAACTAAAGAATCAGACTCTTTTCACAGAGATTTCCTACCTTGTTTTAATTTATAAAGCAGCAGCCCTATTGACTGAAACATTAATCTTATACTTAGTGTATTAACTGTGTAGGCATTGACAAATATATGATCCAGATCCAAACTTTATCATTTGGGGTTGTTTGGAGGCAAACCTCTCATAAAAAACAAACAGAGGAAGTGGTACCACTCAGAGCTAGCTGTAGCTCTCCTCTTATAAAAGGCTGAGAGCTACTGGTAGGACATTTTCTGGGAAGGCCACTTGGCTCTGCATCACAGTCTCCACTGCTCCACCAGAGTCTAGATCAGCGGGTCGCCTCACCCTTCACACAGGCAGTAGGGAATGGGGCTTATCATTAGAGGAACAGGATGGAGAAACAATTGCTTGGTTGCCTTTGCTGAAGTGAAGAGTCTATTGCTCGATGCAATGGCTAACATAAGAGCCTATGCTTTTAAAATTATTGCTAGCACACAGAATGTAAGAATGAGTACCTATTAAAAGAGAAGGTTCTGTATACATAGAAATAATAAGCAAAGCAGATAGCCCTGTAAAAGGAAACACTAGCAGGAAAAGATTATTTCCTCCAAGGAGAGCAGTAAACATTTACTCTGAAAATCAACAGTAAAGAACTGCCTTTAGGCATCACTGCAAACAAGTGGACCAGCTTCCCACCCCAAGTGTGATTGGTTTTTGTTGGGTATGTGTTTTTTTTGCACTCCTACCACATTGGGCTGGAAGGAATACCAAGAAATCATTTAGTCCAAATTCCTGTGTTGATGCAGGATCAAACCTATAGACCAGTGGGGGCCAACACTAGCCTGGCACCCTGCCCAAGTGCCACTCTAATCCTTTTCCATTACTTGCTCTGCTACTCAGCTTTCTGCTCCCTGCCCTGTGCTCCCTGACCAAGCTGCTGCTCTGTTTTCTGCCTGATCAGGTGCTCTACTGTCTGCTCTCTGCCCTATCTGTCCCCACCCCGATTTGCTGCATGCTATACATGCAGGTTGCTCATGCCACTTGTGGCACCCATGGTGCAGGTTGGCCACCCCTGCTCTAGACCATGACGGGTTAAGGCAACTTTGTTGAAATTCTGTATCCAAAGGATTGGCTGAAATCAGTTACTAACTTGAGTGAATTGAATTCCTTGCTGGGTACTGTTACAGCTGGGTACTGTTATGGGCATCCATATCACAGAGATTTTTAACAATAGTTTCCTGGGCTAAGTACAGACAGTCAAAAAGCCCAAGGCTGAATCGATTCAGTGTTTGCAGGTTAGCCTAAACTGAAGAGATTAAACTGAGAAACAACTAGACACGCATTTACTTTTGATTCAGAAAATGCAGCCACGTGCCTGCAGTGGCGCAGGCCAGAAGCTGGAGGGGAGCTAGAGCAGCTCTCTGGCATGTAGCTAGCATGGGCTGTGTTCATTTCCTCTTTCTGCTGCCCCCCAGGTCTCTGGGATTTGCAGTCCAGACTCACAGCAGGATTCTGCAGGGTTGCTCATCACTTCCTCTCCTTGCTTCCAGGCATAGACAGGGGCTGCTTCCAGGTGCCTCTGGGATTTGTAGTCCACAGTTGCAGCCAGCAGTAAGTTTGAGTGGGGGAAGGAGTGTTTAAAACCCCTCTCTGGCCCCAAACTCCAGCAGGGGTTTGCCAGAGCATTTGGGGGGGGGGGTGCAGTCTGTGTCCTCCCCCTCCCTACCCCCAACCGTTCTCTGCTGGAGCAGACAGCCCAGCCCAGGGCTGCAAAACATGCTGGGAGACTCTGATTTAACTTGAGCAAGGAAGGGGTCTGGGACAGAAGTTTCATACACTGGTTTGACCCAAATCAGTTAAGTTTGATACTACATTCAACCAGGTTTTTCTTAAACTAGTTTCAGCCATTTTGAAACTGAATTTCTGTTCTGTTACATGTTTAAACCAGTTTCTGATGACTTAAACTGATTTATGTGCAACTTCTGTCCCTAGTCCCGAAGAACAAATCTTTTGCTTTGAAATCTACCAGATGCCGGGTATTTTGAAAGCATATTTGCAGGGAAGATTCTTCACAGCTCTCCATGCTCCCATATCAAACAAAATAAATAACATGCCAGTGTCCCCAAAACAGAGTTTGGAAACAAAAGCATAAACCCTGCCAGCAAAGTGCACATAACATAAGCTTATTTGCTACTGCTGTTGCTTTTCTCCTGGATTATGAGAACATGCTTTTTTTAAACAGGAAAAAAATGAATTGCTTTTTCAGGGTCTCACCCCTCCTTTCTGCATCACTTGAGTTTTACATCACAGGGTAATGGAGAACATTTTTGTAGGAATCCATTGTTGAAATTCTGGCAGCACATCATCATCCTTGTGATGAGCAGCTATAGAATGAGAATGATACCCAAGTCTACCCCACGCTCTGGTCTCTCAAGTTGATAGAGCAATTATCTCTAGGTGCTCTACTGGACTATCTAAGTTTTATTAGATGCAGTTTTATGAATATTTTATTTTATAGCTGTATCTTCTACTGTTCTGTTCAGGCAACCATAACCCACTGTATATCAGATAATTGTTTTTCCCTTACTAGCATTTTTCAAAAGAGTGTCTGTAAGAGGAACTTTAATGTCCCTGAAGACAGTAACTCTTTCGATCGATTATGGCAGATTATAGGAGCTATATCCTTACATCCCTATTCTGGAGCCCAAATTTTTTTTTTCTGGGCTCTCATTTTAGGGAATGGGCAAACATCCATGTCAGCATGGACCCTTCCTTTTTTCAAAGAGATGTGCCCAGATCACTCCTAATAGATTGGGCTGTCTGCCAAGACACCAAGGTCAATGACCAAAAGTTTCCTTTGCATAGGAATGACTATCACTGTGGTGAAGTTTTAAATTTAAGGCTATCTAAATATCATACCTGGCACAGAGTCCATGGTCATCATCCTTAAGGATGATACATTTATAAGCAGTTCCACTCAAGTAAGAAGAGTGGCAAGACAAGGCGTTTATTTTTTATTGATGATAACATGGGTGTCTGATGGAAGGCCAAGAGCTTAAATAAAAAACTGCCTTGAAGTGAAGGTCAGCACAATCAGATACTTAACTCAATACTCAAGGTTTAACTTGCCAAACAAAGGTTACTTGCTAAAGGAAACCATCAAATGCTACATGCTGCAGTGTACTAACACAGGAAAGTTCACACCAAGTTGCAACTGGGAATTTTTATGATGCCGCTGTAACATTCAGAATGACAACATAGCATTGCAGTAGTGTAACTGTCCAATGTTCATCCAGTTATAAACAGGAATCTTTAGCAAGATGACTTGCTAATTCAGAGTTAACACAAAATGTAACTATCATGTCCAAGCATATTTTTTCAAGTTATAACAAGAATTGCCAGTTAAGAAGAGGTTTGTTCAAAATAAGACCAAAACTTGCCAAGAATACATAAAATAAACATGTTTTAAATTAAATCATTATAATATACAACAAATGTATGAGGTCAACAGTCACTAGACTAATGTCTTGGCAAATAGCTCATTGAAAGAATAAAACTTTGAACATTCTACAATTTTTCTAATCAAATTAAAGGAAAGTAAAACACTCTACTCTGAAAATATTCTAAAATCATCTTCATCTGTATGCAAGCCAAATAGATTTCCACAACCTCAAATTAGTGTTGTATATAACCAGCGGACCTTAGTTGGGAATAGCAAAGATAAATAATAATGCAGCATTTTAAATGTCCTAGGACTTAGTTACAAATTAAATAATACATCACCTTCTTCAAGGAGAAATCAAGTAGCTAGAGTTCCAGAAGTGCACAACCTAGCAACAGTGCATGACTGCTGGCAGATCCCTCCATAGTGTTGGTGTTATTGACAAAACTTTTGTAATAGACACACAAACCAATAAACCTAAAGGCTCAGTTATTTTTCTGTAGCATTCTCTACCTTCCTAAGTACTTTGCTTTCCCAAGCGCCGGCCCTCCTGAAGCCTTCTATGAGCCAAGATTCAGTTTTACAGATTCACCTTGAATTTTCCAAAGACAGCGTTCAGACGGTTTGTATTAGACCTGCGTACCTGTGTACCTTGTGAACCAGAATTTCTGCTTTTAGACATGATGTATGTTTCTACCCGAGACCTGGTGTACCCACTGACCATGTCTCCTGAAAGGCTAAATTCTTCTCCTCTGCTCATATACTTAAAGTGGTAGGACTTCAGCCTTGGACTCAGATAACAGTAAACTTACTGCTTCTCAGTTATACCAGAGGTGCTCAACCCCCAGCTCTTAGGCCTGATCCAGGCCATGGAGCCGTGTCATTCAGCCCAGAGGACTCTGCACAAGTTCAGAAATTCAGAGGCAGGGAAGCAGTGGCAAATAATACTGTCACTACTCCCCTGCCACCAAATTTCCCAGCCCCACCCAATGGGCTGAACAAGCCCCACACACTGGATCTGACCCATGGACCAACCAGGCACTGGCCATCTGGCCTGTGGGGCAAAAAGGTTGAGCACTAACCAGTCAGTTATACTATCTGCTCTGAAACTTGAACATTCAAACAGCAGAGACTAAAGATGCTAGTCTTGTCCCAGCAGGCCCAGGGCTCAGCGAAGTATCTTAAACATCCTCTGGTTCTTGTAAACTCACAGTAAGTACTTTTAAGAGATCCCAAAAAATTAAGATTTATATATCATCTTCATCCCTCCATAATAGATAATTTAATCTTATTACAGGGGCCATAGGCATCTTGAACATAACTTCAGTGTATATCCTCAAATTATATCAATTAACGATTTGTTCTGGAGGTACTTCTGGCATCATGAACAAACTAGAATAGATTAGACAAACTGCAAAATTCACCTAGCTCATTGGCAAATAATCTGATAATTTATCTGAAACTGGACAACATAAAAAAGAATACAGAGTCCCTTACATGGACTGAACTATTCCCCCATCCATATGAAGTACTATAGTAGATTAACTAAGATAGAAAGTTGACAACTTGCACCTGACTATGGCAAAGACTGATGTGAGCAATTACAACTTCAGTAACTCTGTTTCTGATTTTTCTTAGACTCAAATGCTGGGCCAAGCAGCAAACCCTTTATGGTGCCCTCCTAGCTTTTCTTTTCATGGAACTAACTTACAGGAAAAGAAACATATTTGGGGTGGTTGGGGGGAGGAACGGCAAATTAACTTTTACAAGAAAACCTTAAATAAGGATCAATGAACCAACATCCCAAGTAATACTTAATACAAATGGGGAGACCTAATGATGTAACTAGCAGGCTTGAAATACCTCTGCTCCCTGGAATTATGGGCTCATATCCCATCAGGTTGAGGTCCGTGGAAAATTAATTGAACTTCTTGTAATTTGTGATGAGGAAGAGCTTTCAATCAACACTTGAAAAGAGGAGGCGGGTAGGAAGGTAGGCAAAGGGGCAGGAAAATTCAAACAGCTCTTAGACCTGTGTATAAAAGAATTAGTTAAAAAAAAAAGCGATCGTCGTCCTGAAAGTGCCTAAGTATATTGTTAATAGTGCAAATTAAAGACCAAGACTAAAAACACTAGTGTAAACCATATAGCGATATATAAAAAGAGTAATTACAGAACTACTGGATGGAAAACAATCATGGTATTTTAGTTAAAGGAGATGAGACTAAGTAGTATAATGAATTCATCTGTTGTCTGTCATAATGAAGGACGTAATTTGTTTGAATACCATTTAAATATCTTAAATCATTCACAGCACACGGTAAACTTCAATGACATTTTAAACATTTAAAAAGCTATGAATTTGTTAAAAATTGGAGTACAAGAAAAAGGTTCAGTGGAAGTGGCACTTTTTTTTTTTTTTTAAACTGGCAGGACTTCAAGAAGACTTTGCAAGAGGTAAGAAGAATATTCTATTCCCTTGGGTATGAATCTGTGTGTATTATCGCAACATATAATAAGGATTAAGAACCATTATTTATGTGAAGCAATGACAGCTAGTATGCTTAGAGCTAAACAACAATTATGTGGGACCTAAAAATTATCGTCTCCAGAAAATTCTTTTGAGAACTGTAAAGGCTGCTCCGACAGTGGAGGTAAAGCTGTAAGCCCATAAACCCAGAATGGCTCATCAAAGAAGGTCATGTCAGCAAAGGGGGAAAAAAACAATTGTACAGACAGATTGTATTTTAACTGCAGTCACCAAACATTTAGGGCTTCAATCCTGTCAACATTTGCACATGACTATGAGAAGACACACTGACCTAAGTGAACTAACTGCGCTAGTAAAAGTAATCCCCTCACACAATTGTTTTTGCAGGGTCAGGATCCTCATTTGCATCTCCATCTCACCAAACATTGCAAAATTCCAGGCATAACCATTCAAGCGGGTATAGCATAACCACCCAAGCCTACTCTACAGAACAGATTTGGCTTTTGCTGGATTTGGCTATAAAACTTGCAATGCAGTGCATTATAATTGCAATGCAGAATGCAGTACAATGAAAAGAAGATGCAATAAACAAGATATCATTTGTGATGCTAAATACTTTTAAAAGACAATTACAGCTATATTGCACATCTAGGAAAAACTGCTAAATAATAAGTCAACTTGTTTTGGTTTTAAATCAGACATACTTGAAAAAGTTTCCCCAATACAAAAACCCCTCTTCAAATCAATCCTGGATAAAGAAATTAGTTTCCAGATGCAAGAGGTAAAAAAATCCAATAGAACATTGATCTGCAAAAATAGATTTGTGAATGAATACACTGTCTGTTTACTAAACACCTAAATCTCTCTCAGCCTTCCTAAACAACTCTTTATTAAGGCATAACTATATTGGGAGAACAACATACAGGAGGTAAAGTTTATCCATTTAACAAGTTACTTTATTCCAACTATCCACCTGTCCTTTCTTATGACACTGTTACTCAGTAAAATGAACAAATATGAGCAAATAGTTCTATTTGTTCACATTCTAAAATGAACGTAACGTCCATGGTATCCCTTTAGTGTTTGCCTTTTGTGAAAAGTATGGCCCTACCACTATATAAGCGCTAGAATAGCAAAACCCCCAAAACAGAACTGTTTATTAGACAGTAGATTTCCCAGCTCACATTGTTATACAAATCTTCCAATCACAACATGATTTGAATTGGGAATACTCACAAAGGACAATTAATGAACAAACTAAAATGTTTGACTGGAGACGCTTGTAAACTTTCACAAATAGATTTGAGAATTTGGCAATGCAAAAAGATACTGTTAGTCTAACGAATGAGTCCTTTCAAATTACTGGGTCATCTGTAACAATAGAAACGTCACTTAAAATTCGAACTGCTAGAACACAAACACATCAAACACTAATGAGAGTTAAATGGGACTAGTATACTAAGTGAACCATATACAAGAAATTACAACTTGAGTCATACTTAAAAAAAAAAAATCTTTATCATGATATATAGTAGTTCACTTCAAATAGCCACAACAACAGCAAATCTGTACGAGAACTATATTTTATCAAAATATATTAGGGGTTATTGTCCTATGTGAGTTATTATCCATCTTATTTATCATATATGACGTAGGGTGACAGTGATCATCCCAAGTATACTGGAGTTGTGTCACACTTCAAAAGACTACTACAATTTACAGATACCACATATTCTGTACTTTCTACTGTGATCTAGGACAAAGTATTACCAAAAGATAGCCCTTAAAAATAGATTTGTAGATGTTACAAGTAGTCCAAAAAAGTCCAATGACATAAAATTCATTTTACCAGGCAGCACTGAGTAAGGAGATCTAAAAGTCAGTCAGACTAAGCTTGTCATTCAGCGACAAGATTTATCATCTTATGAAATCTTTATGCAATCTAAAAGGGGTTAAACAGCCAAGTATAATGTTCCTGTAAAAATACCAAAGTTGAAGATGTCCTGAACCAAGCCAGAATTACCTTCTTGCTCACTGCTTATTTGTGTGTTCTTTCCTTGCATTTCCACTGATGTTCTCCAAGCAGTCACCATTTTTATTTCCCCTTTGAGACTAGATAGGTTAAAGCAGAGTACTTACTTGAAGCTGCATATCTAAAAACCTACTCAATTATATGTCAGTCACCAAGGTGGTTAAATTCAACCTCCAATGTAACAATGACTGACATTTCAGCTACTATTATAACAGCAGTGTTTATGTAGCACTTTGTTTAGAGCACTGCATAAAGTTCAACTAATTAAACTTGCAACAGCAATCTAAAGTATGCTAAGCTTTTTTTAACAATAAAGACACACACACATGACAAAATTATAAATGATAAAGAAAGTGACTTAGTCGAGTCTCTACAGTAAATTAATGCTAGAACCAGTATTGCAGGGGTTTGGGTTGTAGCCGTGTTGGTCTAAGGACATAGGCAGACAAGGTTCCTTGGGTGAATTTGATATCTTTTATTAGACCAACCCAAATGGTTGAATAGTTATTAAGCAACCAGTATTAAGAACCAGTATTGTGCATTTTGTAACCATGAAGATTCCTTTTAGGGTCAAAATCCAACACAGTAACTCCTTTCAGTCTAGTTTTTTTATTATTATTTCACACACAGTAAATGGAAACAGAAGTTACCTAGGACATAAAACTGTTAATAGACAGAATGTAACAGGCTAGTACTAAACCCTTTAGGTTCGGGTCCTGGCTCTGGAGAAAGATGCGCGGATGAAAGCCCGTTGCGCCCAGGAGCCCAGGGACCCCAGGAGAGACCTCAGAATCTCCCAGGACCCCCGACGAGCCCCGGCCTGCCTGCAGGTAAGCAGGGGCCCGTGGTGGGAGGGATGTAGACAGCTGGGAGGTGGCTGAGTGGGCCAAGGAGGGTCATGCCCCTCCCCCCAGCTCCTACTTGACCCAGCCCCCCAGGGAGCCATGTGACCGGGCTGCCGGCACATGAGCCAGGTTAGGAGGAGTATTTACCTGTCCCCTCCTTTGGTGGGGGAGGGAGGGACCCCGCTTAGCCTCCCGAGAGCAGTGCGGCACTGTCCGGACCTTCTGCGCATGTGCAGTTTAAAAAGGGCCTGGCAATGGCAGAAGCCGTATTTGGGTCCTGGCTCTGGAGAGAGATGCGCAGGTGAAAACCTGCTGTGACCCTGTGAGCCCAGGGACCACAGGAGAGACCGCAGGGCCCCCGACGAGCTCCAGCCTGCCCTTAGGTAAGCAGGGACCCATGGTGGGAGGGACATAGACAGCTGGGAGACAGCTGAATGGGCTGAGGAGGATCACGCCCCCCCCGGGTCCTATTTCATCCAGCCCCCCAGGGAGCTGTGTGACCAGAGCCTCGCGAACAGGCCGTGCAAACAGGCGCGCTCCTGGACCCTGCACATGAGTTAGCACGGGAGTTTGTGCAGGAGGGTGAGAGGGAGGGCCCTGCCTGTGAGCCCCCTAGGGTAGACAGTCCCAGCTGCAGCTGGCCTACCAGCGGCATGATGCAGATGGGTGCACACTGCATCCCAGGTGTCCCCTCGGGGTCTGCGGCCTCCCCCTCTGGGACCTCAAAGACCTCCACCCAGACAGAGCCCATGGTTCCAGGCTCCACGCAGACGGAGACTCTGGCTCTCAGCTGTGGGGGCTGCCTGTCACTTTTTCAGGCTCTGGGGTCAGGGAGCATGGCCACCTCCCCTTGTGAGGTCTGCTCCCTTTTGGAATCTCTGGTGTGCCAGCTGGAGGAGCTCCAGGCCACAGTCCAGAGACTGCGTGCCATCAGGGATGGTGAGCAGGAGATAGACTCCTACTGCCAGGCCCTTCTCCCCCTGGAGGCAGAGGGTAGACCATGGTCACCTTCCAGGACAACGGAGGACTCAAGGACCTTCCATGCTGTTCAGGGGCCCTTGAGACTTCATCCTGAGGGGGACCAAGGGGGCAATCTGCCGCCCCGACCTCTTAGCCCAGGAAGTCTGCTGTTTCCCATGAGCCCAAATCTGAGACACTGCGGAGAAGATCCCTGAGCTCCTCTAGCTCACTGATCACTACCCTATGCTCCTTATCTATGTGGGCACAAATGACATGGCATGGAGCACTCCTAGCTGGGTCATGAAATGCTACAGAGATTTAGGAGCAGGGCTTAAGGGGTTGGGGGTGCAGGTGGTGTTTTCATTGATCCTCCCAGTTTTGGGCTACGGGCTGAGGAGGGAGAGGAGAATCAAGGTAGTGAACCAAAGACTGAGGTGCTGGTGTCATTGGGAAGGCTTTGGCTTCCATGATCACAGTCTGCTCTTTGGTGAGAGAGGCAGTGAGCTGCTGGGAAGGGACAGCCTCCACCTCTCTCTGCAGGGGAGGAGGCTCTTCTCAGCCAGACTGGCTGACCTGCTCCACCGGGCTTTAAACTAAGCCTGCCGGGGAACGGGGGGACTACTGCCACTGCTGGCCCACTGAGCAACCCTTGCAAAGCCAGCAGGCCAAGGCACTCTAGGGAGCCCACCCCTGCCCCAGCCCTAGAACGAGCTGTAGGCAAGGCAAGGGCCACCAAAGGGACACTTGCTTGACTGTACACAAAAGCCAGGAGCTTGGGGATTGTCCTCCTGCTAAACACAAATAATTACGATGTCATAGGGATAACGGAGACCTGGTGGGACTCCACTCATGACTGGGCCATAGGTATAGATGGCTATACCCTGTACAGGAGAGATTGAGTGGACAAAAGGGGCGGGGGAAACTACACGCTCCTGCAAGTTGACATTGGCACCCAGGGTGGATGACTGGAGACCTTCTGGGTTAAAATCCAGGGGGAACACGGCACAGGGGACACAATGGTGGGAGTCTACTACAGACCCCCCTACCCAGGATCAAGAGCTTGACCAGGAGTTCGCCAGGGAATTGGCTGAGGCTGCACGCTCCTGGTGCATGGTTGTCATGGGACCCAGACATCTCGTGGGAAGAGCACTCGGCCAAATCCGAGTGGCTGCAAAGCTCTCTCATGCATGGATGAGTTCTATCTGATTCAAAAAGTCTATGGGCCAATGAGAGGTAAAGCACTGCTCAACCCAGTACTGCCAATGGGGGATGACTTAATCAGTGAGCTAATCATCGAAGGGAAGCTGGGTGACAGTGACCACGAGCTGATCACTTTCACCATCCGCCATAAAGCTGGCAAGTCAGTCAGCAACAGAGAAGCCCTTGACTTCAGGAAAGCTAGCTTTGACAAACTAAGGAGGCTTGTCAGTGAGGCCCTAAAGGGCCACAAACCAAAGGGGAGGGGAGTTCAGGACGAGCGGCTGCTCCTCAAGGGAGCAATCCTGGATGCGCAAGCAAAGTCTATCCCGTCTCGGAGGAAAGGCAACAAAAAGGCACAGCAGCCCCCTTGGTTCTCCAAAGAACTAGTGGACCACCTGCATCTAAAAAGAAAGACCTACAAAGGATGGAGGACTGGATCCACCTCCAAGGAGGAATACTCTGTACTGGTCAGGACCTGCATGGAGCGAACCAGGAAAGCCAAGGCTGCGACGGAACTCCAACCGGCTACTAGTATCAAGGACAATAAAAAGTCCTTTTATAGATATGTGGGGAGCCGGAGGAAAAGCAAGGGCAACATTGGACCCCTGTTAAACCAGATGGGACAACTGATGCCCAGGAAAAAGCCAACTTGCTAAATGGGTACTTTGCATCAGTTTTTCACCAGTCCCATGGGATGCCCTGCCCATTACAGGACAGGGAGGCCCAGGTGAGGAAGATTCCTTACCCTCCATCAATGCTGATCTCATGAAGGAACACCTTGAGAGGTTGGATACCTTCAAGTCAGCCGGCCCTGACAGTTTGCACCCCAGGGTACTCAAGGAGCTGGCTAGCATCATAGCTCAGCCTCTGGCACAGATCTTCAAGAACTCCTGGTGCTCTGGTGAAGTGCCTGAAGATTGGAAGAAGGCCAATGTGGTGCCTATCTTAAAGAAAGGGAGGAAAGTGGATCCAGCAAACTACAGGCCCATCAGCCTGACCTCTATCCCGGGGAAGGTCTTGGAAAAGGTTATCAAAAGCGGCCATTCTTAACAGGCTGGCTGATGGTAACATCCTGAGGGATAGCCAGCACGGGTTTGTTGTGGGTAGGTCTTGCCTGACCTATCTTATTTCCTTTTATGATCAGGTGACCTATCACCTGGACAAGGGAGAAGAGATTTATGTCATATATCTTGACTTTAAAAAAGCCTTTGATATGATATCCCATGATCACCTCTTGGTAAAACTGGCTAACGGTGGCCTTGGCCTCACCATGAAACATTGACTGGGGAATTGGCTGTACGGTAGGACCCAGAGTGTGGTGGCTGACGAAAGTCGATCGTCATGGTGTGCTGTGACCAGTGGGGTCCCTCAAGGCTCTGTCCTAGGGTCTGTATTGTTCAACATCTTCAATAATGATGTAGTCATTGGTGTCAGAAGTAGACTGGCCAAGTTCACCAACAACACCAAACTCTGGGGTAAAGCACCCACACCTGAGGACAGGAGGGTGATCCAGGCAGACCTTGACAGGCTCATGAAATGGGAGAATGAGAACCTGATGTAGTTTAACACTGAGAAATGCATGTTCTCCACCTTGGGAGGAAAAACCTGCAGCAAGCTTATAGGATGGGCAGTGCTACGTTGGCTAGCACTACAGATGAAAGGGACTTGGGAGTCATGATTGACCACAAGATGAACATGAGCCTTCAGTGTGATGTTGCAGCTAGTAAAGTGAGCAAAACACTGGCTTGCATCCATAGATGCTTCTCAAGCAAATCCCAGGGCATCATTCTCCCATTATACTCGGCCTTGGTGAGGCCACAGCTGGAGTACTGTGTCCAGTTTTGGGCTCCAAAATTCAAACCAGATGTGGAGAAGCTTGAGAGAGTGCAAAGGAGAGCCACACGCATGATCAGAGGTCAGGAAAGCAGACCTTATGAAGAGAGGTTGAGAGCCATGGGACTCTTCAGCCTGGAAAAGCACAGGCTCAGGGGTGATCTGGTGGCCACCTATAAGTTTATTGGGGGTGCTTATCAGGATCTGGAGGAATGTCTGTTCACCAGAGCACCCCAAGGGATGACAAGATTGAATGGTCACAAACTCCTTCATGACCGATTCAAGCTGGACATAAGAAAGAACTTCTTTACTGTCCGAGCCCCCAAGGTTTGGAATAGACTGCCGCCAGAGGTGGTTCAAGCACCTACTTTGAACACCTTCAAGAGATATTTGGATGTTTATCTTCCTGGGATCCTATGATCCCTGCTGACTTCCTGCCCCTGGGGCAGAGGGCTGGACTCAATGATCTTCCAAGGTTCCTTCCAGCCCGAGTGTCTATAAATCTATGAATAAACAGAAATATATTAATCAGCCCTATCTACAATTCCTGACATTCTTTAAAAAATCTTCTAGCTATATAAGCAGATATTAAAGCTGATCAGAACCTTTTGACTCATCTTTCAAAGCTTGAAAAATATTTTCCCAATTTGATCACTTTTCCCACAAAACTAACTACAATAGAACTTCATGTAACTTTACAAATATCTAGTCAAAGACTTTGCAACTTCTACATCGTTTTTATAGGGGGAAAAATATCACAGTGGTGATATTTATGCACTGAAGTATGCACTGAATATAATTGAGAGAGAACCTGGGGCACTTTGTCACTTTAAGAGAAAAAGAGCCTAGGGAGACTTCTGCAGGAGAGATGGGCAGAGCTGCAACTAGGTTGCCCTGGAGACCAGTTAATGAGATGAAGCAGAGGGTACCTGTAAGCAACCCTGGGGAGTCACCTGACCAGAAAGGGGGCAGGACCTGAGAGAGATAAGGTGGGGCCAGAGCCAGGGTAAGCAGTCTGGCCTAGGAGGCTGAACAGGGAAAAGTTCTGCAGAAGTGCATGTGGCTATGAGCCAGGCAGTGAGTGTGTTGTGGCCAGAGAAAGCAAAGAGAAGAAGCTGAGGGCTAGCCAAGGATTAAGCCCCATGGTTGTGTAGGAGTTTGTGTTATAGCCAGAAGGGCTTAGGTTTTGGTTGCTGTTTGGTCCGGTGCCTGGAGGGAACCAGGAGGGTCTAGTGCTCAGGAGGGACTAGGTATTCAGGTAGAGTCTGGTGGTTTGGATGCGACTGTCAGGGGTGGTTTGGAGGTCCCACAGCACCCAGGGAGGGTGCGCGGAGGTCCCACAGCACCCGGGGAGGGTGTGCAGAGGTCCCACAGCACCCGGGGAGGGTGCACCAAGTGTGCCCAGAGCGGTGATTACATAGCTCCTGGGGCACATCAATGCCATTTATGCCTAAAAGGCACACAACCACCTTGAGCCCTGCCCAGGACAGGCTCAAGGCACAGACTGGGGTCCAGAGGGCCTAGAGTCTAAGCAGTGCAGAGACTGGGGCCGGGAGCCTAGTAGCCTGAGTGGGAGCAGAGATAAAGACCTAGGAGGGCCAGACAAGAATCTAAGGACCTAGAGGCTCCATCCAGTATAGTGGACTGGAGCTAGAGGGTGGAGGCTGAGAAGACCAAGGTCCAACAGTGGAGAATGATTGTAGGCTCGCTCTAGATCCCTCAGGCAGCCTCCCTCCCTCCCAATAAAATAGTAGCATCAAAAACATGGCGGGCAAGTAAAGGAAGTGAGGGTCCCTAGAGTTAGAGCCAGGGGAATAATTGTGTGGCCACCAGGGGGCATCACAGCCACCCCTGGAACCTGAACCTATCACAATAATATATGTCAATATGCGTAAAAAAGATAAATCAATAGGCACAAGTTTTGCTCTCCAGATAGGCTTGTTACTTCCAGAGGTGTTTAGGAGCTTATCCAAACATGAAACTGAAACAAACATATGATTACTTATCTGACTAATTATAATCAAATAACACACCTCAAAGAGCAGTGATAGATACTTACTGAGAACTATTCACAATCAGAGTTCACAGATTCACAGGAGTTTAGGGCTGGAAGGGACCTCGTGAGATCATCGGGTCCGGCCCCCCTGCTCTGGGCAGGAAAGACATCTGGGGTCAAATAACCCCAGCAAGGTGCATGTCCAGTCTCCTTTTGAAGATCTCCTGGGCAGGTGCCTGCACCACCCCTGCTGGAAGTGTGTGTGTGTCTGGTCACAAACTGTGAAGAAGTTTTTCCTTCAATCCAGTCTGAAACCTTCTTCTAGGAGTTTATGACTGTTGCTCCTGAGCCTCTGGGGCGCTTTGGTGAATAGTTGTTTGCCTAGCCCCCAGTACTCACCCCTGATATATTGGTGATAGTGCAACCTGCTATGGAGTTAAGTCAGGAGCACTAACACAAAGAGCCCCTGATGCTCACCCCTGTAAGCTGCCACCAGATCCACTGAAGTCTTCTCTTTTCTAGGCTGAACAGTGCCATATCTGTCAGCCTTTCCTCATATGGCTTGCTCTTCAGGCCTCTTATCATACAAGTTGCTCTGCAGGCCTCTAATCATACAAGTTGCTCTTCTCTGGGCGCTCTCAAGTTTCTCCACATCCTTCTTGAAGGATGGCTCCCAGAACTGAACACAGTACTCCAGCTACGAGTTTGAAATACACACCAAATATTGTCAAATTGAGAAAAACCAGGAGCTGCTGAAATTAATATTCCATGAATAGGATGGAAGGAAGGACAGAGACTAAAATTCACCTAATATGTGTTTATTCACAAATTAGGTATTCAGCTGTAAATCAAATACTTCTCCATGGGTACCACAGACAGTGAGACCTGGAGAGCATGATTCTTAAGTACTGCAATGAAAAATAAGTGATTTTTTCAATAATTGAAGAAAAAAAGGGGGGTGGTGGTATTATGTTAGGTTCAAGCGTTTAAGTAGTGAAAAAAATGATTCTAAATAGGAAAATGTCAAAATGATTCATTAAAAAGAAGTCTGAATAAAACATGCTGACTCTTAGAGATTTTGGGGGTTTTCCCCAAACTGCCACAAATTTAACAAACAGAGAGAGGCAATCATGAAACTATTGGCTGTCACTCAAGCTTAATTTTTTTTGCCAAAAAGTTTGAGCTGAAAAATTTCACATGACCATGCTGAAAAATCAGGATTTGAAGGAATGATAGGAAAAAGTGTCCCAAACTCTCAGCCATTCCCTGGTCTCTATAGGGTTTGCCAGTGGTCCCCAGAAATACAAAGTTCTCCTCCTGTGTGATGCCTGAAGTAATCTTTGGGGCTGTATCTCTACTTAGTTGTCTTCCTCTTCCCAGTGCTCTTACTTCTTCAGTCCTCCCACTGGAGTCGATTAGAATTTTGCCTAAGCAAGCACTGCAGGGTATGCCCTGCTGGTATTAAACAAGTCATCATTTTTAATTGACATTTTAAGTTCCATCAGGCTATAGAATACATCTCACATTGTCTTAGTAAATGTTTGCATAGAGTAACAATTTTGATCATGTTACTCTTCAGAAGCAAATTAGATATATGCTGTAAAATACTAAGTTTTGGTGAACAGTTTGAGGACAAAATATATCTTTTTTTTTTTTTTTTTTTAATCAGTACCCAAATTAAAGTTCTGGTAATTCAATTCAGTCCAAACCAGTATATCTAGCTCTTTTGATGCATGCTTATATTTTCTCCAGATGGCTTGAGGCAGGTGAAGTACATTGTGTGTACTGAGGACTTCTTAAAAAGCAAGTTGCATAAATACATACATGCATTTTCTAAGTGTCATATTATTTATTCCTAAAAAACTGTATTAGCAAATTAATTACCTATGTGTGCCCACACTAGCAATTATCTGAAATTAGTGTAGCCCAGATGCACCCAGGAGTGTGCCCTGTCCGCTGGTGGAAGGGACGGGGTGGTCAGGCGAGACTGCTGTGAGAGGGGCCTGCCACAGAGGAGCAGTTCCTTCTTTTCTCCATAGAGCCAGTCCAGGAAAAAGCACTTAACTATATACAAATGTATTGCTATACAAAAATAAATATGAATAAGAGACATTAAATATTTACAGTAGAATTGGTATGTGACACCATATACAATAATCTGCAAATCAACACATTGCACCACTTTGAGAAACTGCAAAACATAGAACAGATAACTGAGAACTCAGTACAGGCAATCCACAGTGTAAGCAATAATTAACCCCCCTTGCCAACATTAACACCCTGGAACAGGCAGGTCAAGGCATCAACACAGTAAACACATGTAAGCATCATCTCATATAAACCCAGGTAAGTTGAGGTAGCAATGCAATAGATGTACACAGGCAACAATAAAGGTAAGTTCAGATAATAGGCAGTAAACAGATATAGGTAACCTATATAAACCCCCTTAAGGAGTACCCATAACTATATTAACATCTACAGTACAAAGCAAATATCAGTCACAAAATATGGGGTGCTCTTAGCACCCCAGGGAGTGTTCCCTGGATCCCCTCCCCTTTAGGGCCCTGCGATGTGGACACGCTCCCCCATAATGGAGGAGGGTGGAGGCTGCAGACCCTCCCCTCCCAAGGCTGCCTCCCCTGTTGGACCCGCTTTCCCAGCAACTCCCGCTCCCACTCTGAAGCAGACAAGACTCGTCCCATGGTGGCCAGGCCCACAAGGGCCTCTCTCCAATGGTGCCTCTGGCTCCTCTTGATGGCCTGGTGCCCTGCACTGGGCATCCAGAGCGCTCCTATGGGGGCCAATCCCTTACTGGCTCCAGTTCCCCAACCTCACGCTGGGAGTCTTTCCCCTTCCCAGGCCCTGCTGTGGGCACTGGGGCTCTTTGTTTAATGCCGAGCCACACTGTGGGGCTCCAGTTACCTGGCCTAGAGCTGGGGCTAACTTGAGTAACCTCAAGCTGCTCTCGAGGTCGACTCTCCCTGCGCCAATCTGTGCACCGTGTGGGGCCCGAGCAGCCTTGAGCTGCTCCCAGGGCCGGTTGTCTGTGTGCCAATCCATGCACCACCCACCCAGCCGCTTGCCAGGTTCGCAGGCTCAAGCTGCCTTGAGCGGCTCCCAGAGCCTGAGTGCCATGTGCTGATCCGCGCACCGTCAAAGCTCAGGCAGGGTCCCAATGATGGTCTTCTCTGGAGATTTTCTCTCCTTGCTGTCCCTCGCCGCGTCTGCCCCCAGCGTGCTAAGCACACTTTCCTTTTATATGCTTCAGGGGCTCTGCCCCTGAAGTCTGACAGACCTGCCATGCTGCAGTCCACAATCCTCTCCCCCTCCCTTTGGGAAAGGGGCGGTGCCCACTTTCCCCAGCTTGTTCCTGATAGGTGGACTGGCTCTATCAATTGGAATTAAGGATTCCTGAGCCCCTGGACATGTTGGAGCTCTATCAGGGAAGTCTGTCACACTAGATACATCTGCTATTATGATAAGCTAGTTTATAATACATGCTCACATATCCAATCCCCTCCCCAACAGGTCCACCTCTCACCTTCCCCTCCCCTCCCCAAAAGAGAAAAAATGAAAAAAATTCATTTGATTTTATATTGCAGAAGTTTAGCATACTCAAAGTTTTATATTGGGTTTTACAAATAGCATAGGATCAGAATTTATAGAGACTTCTGAAAATAGTGTCAGATGAGTTGAGATTTTCAAGGGACAATACCACAGTTAACACAGATATCACTTTGTTTGCTTATGACCTGGAATGAAGGAGGATGAAGGGCCTGATCTTACAAACCTTCCTGCTACAAGCGATTCTTATTCACAAGTCATTGTGTTGACTTCTATGGACTACTCTAATAAGCACACACAAATACAGAGTATAGTACATGTGCATTAAGTGTTCCTGGTTTGATCTCATATTCTGTACTGATGATCCAGTATCTCTTTTAAGCCATAACTTTACAGCCTAGATAGTGGTTCTTAACATTTTTAGACTTGAGACAGTCCCGGATAGACTTGAGGCACCCCCTGGAAAGTGCCAGCTCTTAGTTTTCACTCTTTCGCTCTTAGTTTGCCTAGAGAAAAATTAGAGTGGTTCTTGTCTTGCAGAGAATTCAGACCACAACTATTTCTACTTGAAATCTCTGGGCTGATCTTGTCAATTGTGTTTGAAAACACAACTGTGCCAACATTTTGCAGCACCCTACATCACCCTTGAAAGGATATCAGCGCAACCCAGGACTAGCCTGGATAGATTCTTAACAGGGTCCTGGCTAGAAATACGTGCACTGGATGGAGCCAGTGTTGGTGTACTTCAGTCCAGAGATGCTTCTTTTTCTCTATATACTTTTTGGCCTACCCTCCTTCCTCCTGTCCTAGTGAAGCTCTACATTGTGAACTCTTTGGCCTGGGGACCATGTTTCTTTTTTTCTTTTTTTGACAACTCCTAATACAGCAGTCCTTTGGGATAGAAACAATACAATAAATTAATAAGTAAAAAGAGAGTTTATTGTGCTAAAATTAAATCAGGCTTTGAGGGGAAAAGGGGAGACTATGACTCAAAGGAGTACAAAGACAGCATGATACATTATACTAAATTTATTTGTGTACAGATGGAACACGCACACAAAACCTTACTGAAGTGAAAACACTTCGACGGGCAAGTTATTGTTTCTGTGGCATCTGAGAGTTAAAAGGCAAATTACAATCAGTCCCTCAGTAAAATTGAATTTGACACCTCTTTTCTATTGAGATTAGGAATTATCATCTTGCAAACCTGCACCTTGTAGCATCAGTGTCAACCTGTCTGGAATGTAATTTGGATTTTTCAATAACATAAAAATGCCTTCTCTTGTGTAGTCATTAGTGGTGGCATAAACAGTCTGACAATATTATAAATGAAGGCCCAGACACTTTGCAACACTAACCCAACCTTTTGTTAGTAGCTTTAAAGTTCTCTGAAGAAAGGAAATACAGTGGACTCGCATCATACGCACATTTAACTTACGCAAATTCAACTATACGCGGGATGGGGGGGGTGGGGGCTTGAGTTTGCACGCGGTGCTGCCGCTTACCTGGAGGCCCATTATGGCGGTGACAGCCACTGCCTCTAAAACCTCCCGCTGTCACCACGGAGCCATGCCCGGAGCTGTGTGGCTGGCCGCCGGGCGGCAGCGTGGTCGTGGCCGGGCGGCATGCAGCCATCCCCACCACCACCCCGCGCTGCACCGCTGCCGCCGGCCGCACAGCTCTAAGTACGGCTCCACAGCAGCAGCGGGAGGTTTTGGAGGCAGAGGCAGTCACCGCTGGCATGGTAATTTTGACTATATGCGATTTTCGCCTTACGCACTGACTTTAGAACCTAACCCCCGCGTAAGACGCAAGTCCACTGTAAATGCAACTCTCTAATCAAGGTCTCTATACTTTTTGATTCTGATAGACAAAAGTTAAATCTTTTTATGATTTAAATCTGCTGGAAAACCTGCTATGGAGTTAAGTCAGGAGCACTAACACAAAGATTAAGTGCTCTGATCATGAAAAAGGATGAGCAACAATAGATTAGCCATTCTCATTCCCCTCTCATGGTCCTGGAAATGTGTTAACTGTTTTCTTTCATTTGATTTATGAAACAATACTGGACTCTACCATACTGCCACATTTTAAGCTGAATTTCCCCAATGAAACCAATGGGGACTTCTGCTTAAAACTAATGGCACAGTATGACCCATACTTATCTTGGGAAGATGCCTCCCGAGTGAGGAGAGAAATGAAGGTCATTCTCTAGGAGAAAAGAGCACTGGAACAGGACTTAAAGTAATTTAAAATTACATTAACATTTTGATTGTTTTTCATGTGTTGTGGCTGTCAGGGCCACAGATCAGACAATGTAAGAGGAACTAAGAGACCAGAAAACTAAGAGACCAGAAAACTCAGGGAATTGGAGCCTTTTATGGTGAAAACTGGTGTTGTGTTGGACAACGATGAAAAGACAAACTACTTTTTAATAAAATCACATCTCATCTGGCAGGCATCAAGAACTGCGTGGGCTTCAAGACAAGCAGGTTCACAGAACTGCACCAATTGCAATGTTTAAAATCCTAGCATAAGGAGAAGAATGCGAGTTTTAAGCAGTTAATGAGGACAGTAGCAACATTTGGAATTTTTACAACAAAAATTTCTGTAGGTTAGTCAAGATCAGAGAAGATGGTGAGGCATTTCAGAAGCTCCTGCCTAAGCACTGGACTGCACAGCATGACTGCAGATGAAACAACTATATGTATTACTTGCATTCAAATTCACTGTAACCTCTCAAGAAAGAAAGATGGGTCACAGCAGCCAGTTCATTGTGGACCACTGGTAAAGAGTAAATTAATAAAATGTTAGATTTGTCCAAATAGTGGAAAATACTGAAAGCACCATGCTGCTATTTTATAAATCTGTATTATGTTTAGTTCTGGTCACCCACCTCAAAACAGGCCTAGAGATAATAGAAAAGTCAGAGGTGGACAACAAATGACATGAAAAGGCTTACTTACCTATGCAAAGAGACTGAAAAGACTGGGATCAGTTGATTTATACAGAAAGAATGAGTCACGACTGAGGTATTCAGTACAACAGATGGGGAAGATAAATTGGAACTTTCTATCTACCTCTTCAGAAAGCTAGATCAAGGGACCAGCTTATGAATTTGAAAGGTAAAAAGGAAAAAAAACCCAACCATACGCACATATGTTCTGTTATACCTTTAAGTGATTCGCCTGTGGAAATCAGCACCACAAAATGTCAGAGGCTAGAAACAGAACAGATCCATGTATCTAGATACCAAGAGCTTCCTATGTTCTACAGACACACTAGCATTACCAGTAGGGCTGTGCAAAGCTTCAGGTGCTGATTCAATTCGGAGGAGATTCAGCCCAATTCAGTGGCCAAATCTCCAAATCCGAATCAGGGGACCAATTAAAAGGCCCAAATTGATTCAAAGCTCTCCGAATCTTCAGAGCTGCAGCTGGACTCTGAGCTGGTAAAGGGGTGGGGGAGGGGACAATGGGGAGACCCCTGCCAGCCCCCAACCCCCACCCGCTTCCACAGCCCCCACATGGGTGCCGCACCCACCCCAGCTCCTGCCATTTAAAAAAGAGCCCCACTCACTGGGTGCTGCCAGGTGGGTGGGGGGCAATCCCTGCTGTCCCCCACTGCCCCATGCTGCATGGGAGGCTCTTCATGAGTCCCCCTGACCTCCCCACCTTGCTCCTCCAGCCCCTCCACAGGTGCCGGGTACAACGTGGGGCAGCAGGGATCACCCCCCATCCAGCAGCACCCTCTGAGTCGGGGCTTTTTTCTTTTTTAACAAGTGCCGGGAGCTGGGGCAGGCAGGGGCAACCATTGGCAGGCTGGGGGGCATGGGCCTGACTGAGTCGGAGATTCAGCAGCAGTCAAATCTCTGAATCAGATTCAGCTGAATTGATTTGGGACAGTGATTCAAATCACTGTCCCCCAAATCGGCCAAATCTGAAGCGAATATTAGCACTTTGCACAGGCCTAATTACCAGCTCTTGCAGTGCTATCACAAGCAACGTGACTTTGGCTCCTGCTGTAGGAAGTTTCATGATGACAAAAATCTCAGTCAGGAACAGCATGGAGTGAGGCAGCAAAGCCAGAGGGATTTCTTCCACAGTATCCTGCAGTGTAGGAGCTATGGGTTAATAAGAGCTATTCCACAAGGTTAGACTGACTGCACCTGAGACAAAGAAGTGTATGAGATTTTGCTTATATTATGCACTAGAGTGAACTCCAAAAAAGTCAGGATTGCATCAATAAATCTATCTTTCCAGAAAGCAAGCATTACTGTTCAAAATGTAACATCAGTGATGATTACAGGGCATTAGATGCCTCCATGTGACGTTCATCAGATAAAGAGCATTTCACCTGTAGGCCACCAATTGAAGTCCTACCCAGATCAACAGTAATTAAAAACTTATCTCAGCTAAGGTAAAACTGGTAGCCCTTTTAGCAGATGAGTGTCTTGAGTTCAAGTTCCATCTCCCAGGACACAAACCAAGTATAAAATTGTAAATACTTCAGAAGAGGCAACTGTGCTTTACCATGAGTTCATATAGTGCCAATACACAATGTTAAGCTTTTGGACTTGACAATACAGGGTGTTTATAGAGTCCTTGTGCAATTTTTAATTTTAATAACTTTGGATGTACACATGATAAAAGCAAACTGTAAATGGCAATTGAAAGCATAATTCATTAACACAATACAACTCAAATTTCTAGACTTCAACCTAACCGCTATCTTTTGTGATACATCATTCAATCCGATTTTCCAACTCACAGAAAACATTTTCCAGTTGCTGCTGAGTGATTTCATGAAATTGCCTTTGTGATCCTTACCCTATGCATAGCTTTTACTATGCTAAAAAAAACTTAATGAATGATGCTTTCAATCACCATTTACAATTTGCTTCTATCATGTGTATATCCAAAGTTATTAAAGTTTAAGGTTGCACAAGGACTTTATAAAAACCCTGTACAGTAGGTGACTTTCTACAAATGCAAGATGGTATCCCAAATGCAAGATGCTCTAAATGCAGCAGCTGACTCCATTGCCACTCTACAAAATGACAATTCCCAGAATGCCTTGCACTCCATTGCACATGTTGCTTGCCCAGGCTGGTAGACCATGGGACAGGAGATCCCATCCTTCCAACACCCCTCTCCTTAGGCAGTGCCCAGAGCAGGACACTGCCTCACTCATCCATCCCACATCAAGCTACTGCTCTTAGGCATTTAGTTCTAGTCATCGATTCAAGTTACTGAATGAGATATACTACTTTTGTCTGATTTGACATATCCTCTTACGTTTTTATTAAACATACTTCGAAACTTAAGAAAAGAACAGACTATAGATCAGTTTGCATCAGCATACCCCTGCAGGTTTGTGGTCTTATATCATATACCAGTGGAAAAAAGTTCGGCCCTATTTATGATTGATACTATTTTGGTATTACATGTAGTTGATAACCCATCATTTACACAGTATTATTCAGGCATGTAGAACCAGTTCCTTCAAAACAGTTGGCAACTGCCCATTCTTAAAAAGGACAGAGTGATTAAAAATTGCATTTTGAAAACATATTTGTATTAAATAGTGTGAAACTGCAAGAACGATACATTAACACATAGCTTCAAATGAGACGTGGTAAAGACACCGCGCAGTTTTTTTTTATCAAATTAAGACAGAGATGCTCTTTTCCTATTATTTCTTTTAAAATTCCAAGAGCGCCCTCTTGTGTAAAAACTGTTACTTATTACATTACACAAAGTAATAAACCAAGTAAAGGTGATGTGGGTCACTATATAAAGTGCATAACAACCTAATTGCATTCTATTATATCACCTCGTCTTTGTCTACATTTGACATCTTATTCTGTCACCGGATTTTTATTCCCCTCTCCCCCCCAGATATGATTGGGAACTGGGAAAAGTCACAAGCAAATTAATGCAGAAGAACATGCTCTGTATTTTCTTTTTTGAGACAAAACAAGTCTCCCTAGTGTTCGTTGTCTCTGTAGAGCTCTTTGGGAGTCATTGTTCTTGCAGACAAAGTATGACACGTAGTAGATCCTAAGAAAAATCAGCCAAACCCTTTTAAGCTAATAGGAAATACACTAAAGAGCAAAACCAAACTATAAAAGCAGCTTGGCTCTTTGCTGTCCACTTTCAAATCAGACAGTTTGCAGTGGGAGATTTCCAGACGTTAATGGTTTATTTACTCTGGAATGGCAGTAGAACATCACTTGGCACAGAGGAAAATGAGAACTGAAAGGCATCAGAGACACTCGCCCTGCGGTAACATATTGACTGACGCCACAGATTTCAAATTGGCAGGTGCTCATTAAAAGCCACAAATGATAACCAGCCGGAGCAAAGCCAAATTTACTGGAGGAAAATGCACACACTGCTAGTTTAAGCATCCATATTTACCAGAATAAGTAAAGCAGACAGTCAGAACTACTGGGGAGGGAAGGACTAATTTAGGCAAGAATTTCAGCTAGAAGAAAGAGGGGGGTGGGAAGGGATTTACTGATTCAGTCAAGGCAGCGTATTAAACTCCCTCTAATAAGGAGAGTTACTTATTCTTTTAATTGTGTGCCTGCCTGGAGCTTTCCTTCCTGTAGCAATTAAGCTGAATGTCCTTGACAGTCTGTGCTCTACAACGACACGCATGCTGAAACTAGTCCTGTGTGATCCCCATAGTACTTTAATTTTCTAAAATCGGAGATTTATGGAAATGTTGACATTCATCTCTCTCTGCTAAAATGCTAGCATGTTGCTTACAAACACAGGCTCTCACTTTTTTTCTTTTCTTATAGCTCAAAGGTTGACAGGGAGGGCTTAGCCTTCCTCTTATCATTATGCTGCACAGGATGGGCTGTGAATTTTATGAGCTTTATCATCTCGACACTTACATCTTTAAAAGCTGCCAGACCACTGATATGCTCCCCCCCAACCTGTTTCATAGGCAACGGGGGTAGCAATTAGCAACTGTTAAGCAGCCTGACATGACTGGAGAAAAGAAGTGATGTTGAAGAAAACAATGAAACTGGAAGCTCAAGTAAAATTGTAAGTGCTCGGTATAGCAGAACCCCAAGTCAAAAGTGTCAGAGGAAAGGAGAATGTGGGGGGTGTTCTTCATTCATAATACTATATTATAGCTCCTTATAGCTTAAGAAATACACTTAATTTTTGTCAGCAAAACTTTACAAGTGAAGATTTCATTTCTGATAGATGGCATTTGAAGACAGAAGGCAAAAAGTGTCCTAGCAGGAACACTTATAGCTAACAATCCTGACCAGCTTATCTTCATAAGGAAGGTCTCTAGCACTATCTACTCTCTTAACCCGAAGTGAAATCTTCCCTAATGGCCAAGAATCAAGTCTTAGTAGCGTGGGGATATTGTTGCAGCTGCGATAATCCAAGTGTACAAGAGGCAAGAGTTTTGTGTTATATTTTTAATTGGGCCAACTGTATATATGGGCGAGCTGCGGACAAGCTTTCAGGCACAAAAGCTGGTCCCAAGAACTTTTGAAGAAGGGAACTTTGTGCCCCAAAGCTTGTCCATCATATCTCCCAACTACACAGTTGGTCCGATAAAAGATACCACAAAAAAAACCTTCCCTTTGTTTTAATTAGTTATTTCCCAAGAAAAGAAAAGAACAGGGGGAAAACCCATCAGTCATTTCTTGTCTCCTAGATAAAGCACGCAGTTTCACAGAATGCTACCCAGCTGTATTTGTACTCTGTGCTTCAAGCAGTCTCAAATGGAGAGAAGTACAGAAGAGCAAAACTGTTCATTAAGCAACATCAAACATCTCAATAGAGGAAGATGCAATGTCATGTTGCGGAAGACCACTAGGGAAGAAGTGGAAAATACCATGATCATTTGCACTTATTGTAACAAATATTTGTAAAAAAGAGAATGAAGTCAAAACAAGAAGCAAAGTTATCAGCCAACAAAGATATGAGTAAGACGGTAACCAGAAAAACTAGATGGAAAACCATTTGAAACTGAATATAAAGACTCTTCCTCACAAAAGCAAACATGATATAATGACCACATATGGCCGAGGTTGTTTGCTGAAACAGACAAAAAACATTAAACTGGTTTTAATAGAATACACGCGTGAACTTGAGAACAGGATGTGAAACCGGCACCTAAGTCATTGCAAAGATATTCCTGTTTATAGTTTTTAAACTCAGTATTTGTAATGTTCTAGTTAGAGGTCCTATTTTTAGACAAAAGATTCGACTGTTGTGCACACAATCTATTTTAAAAGTGCTTTTGCATGCTTTTTTATGTGTTTACCGATGAATCACTATTTTCATCATGCAGAACTCCAAAAAGATGACAAGAACCAGTGAACAATTTAATCAAAATTTATTGAAAGTAGTTTACAGATGAGCCACTTCCTTCTACAAAGGAATGTATATTCAGGGGCCTGCCTATGAGGAGTACTCCACAACCACCCACCTCTGGTTAGGTTCTCTATTTCTTGCCATCTCTCTCATACTTATTATTATCCCCCACTCCCCAACAAACACCTAATCCTTACCAACTCAAAGTTCCTTTTGTGAGAACAGTGCTGCACGTATTAGTATACTTAATCTATTAAAATTACCAGACTGAAATTTCATTGTTGTAAAAAAGGCTATCTTCTGTACAACTATTTATCTGAATCTACAACTTTACACTTGATCCATAGAGAGATTTAGCCAGCTAGAAGTCATAATTGTAGCTCAGTTTGCTAGTAAAAATATGCTCTTGCTTAAAACTTGAAGAAGAAAAAAAGAAATGCCATTGATTTCTACATAAGACATCCAATTAATCTGCACAGGTTTCAGCAGCTACAGAAGTTTCTCTTTTTCCCCTAAATCCCCAACAAGAGAGGTGTGGTGGGAATCAAATCAGAAGGCAGAGTAGATTTCCACCTCACAGACTGACTAAATCAGACACGTATAGCATGGTTTTTCATGATCCTGAGCTGAGCTAAATTGAACTCAGACTCATGAAAGCTCATGCTATAAATCTCTGATTTAGTTAGTCTATGAGGTGCAAATCTACCTTGCCTTCTGCCTGACTTCAGACTAATGTGGCTAACTATCTCTGCTCATGGGAATCATCCAATCACTCTTCAAGGCTAGGGATAGATATTACAAATACACTGGCTTAAGTGATCAGAAACGTGTTTAAAAGTGTAAAAAGAACAGAAATTCAGTGCTCATAAACCAGTTTCAAAATGGCCAAAATTGGTTTAAGATAAGTCTGGCTGAAAGCAGTATCAGAATGAACTGACTTAGGTCAAATCCATTTATGAAACTTCTGTCCCAGGCCCCTTCCTGGTTCAAGTTAAATCACAGCCCCTAGCATCCCAGCATGCTTTTCAGCCCTGGGCTGGGCTAGGCTGTGCTGTCTGCTCCAGAGAGCAGGGCTGGACCTGCCCCTCTGCTCCCTAGCTGGAACAGTAAAGGCTGGCTCACTGGCCTTACTGGCTAGATCACTGCCCTCCTCCCCAGGCAAACCCCAGCTGGGGTCTGGGGCCAGGGAGGGGGCGTTAAACTCACCTTCTCCCGAGTAAAGACCTGCCATGCCCTGCTAAAACTTAGTGCTGGCTGTGACTGTGGACTACAAATTGCAGAGGCATCTAGAAGCAGGAAGAGAAAGTGAGGAGTAACCCTAAGAGTCCCTGCTGCTGTGATTGTGGACTGCAATTCCCAGAGACCTTGGGTACAGTAGAAAGAGTGAGCAAACACACAGCCCAGGCTGCATTTATAGCTCTTCAGTGTATAGTTTTTCAGAGAAAGAACTATTCTTATTCAAGCTTTTATGAATTCAATACCACTACCTTCCCATGCACCCCCCTCCCCCGCCCCCCCGACAGAGCACATGTTAGAGTCAGGCCATGCCCCATCTGCACCAGCAGGCTTTCTATCTTCCCTCTGCTTTGGCAGTCTGGCAGGTGTGCTCTCAAGCCCCCCGGTTTCTGGCATGAGCCACTGCACGCATGTGGCTGCATTTCCTGAATCACAAGTGAATGTCTGCCCATTTACTTATTAGTTCAATCTTTCCATCTTAGACTAACCTGCAAAGACTGAATCAATTCAGCCTTGGGCTTTTTGACAGTACTTAGGCAAATAGCACTCCAGGGCCATCTCCTAAGTCTACAAAGATACTGCTCCAGGGCTCAGGGGATCGAGATCCAGTGCACAGCAAAAACCACTTGTCTTTCTCCTCAACATTTTCAATGCCCAGCAGCAGCACCACTAGTCACTCATTACCACCAGTAGGCTGAAGAACAATGTCTATAGCCTCAAGTCTGTTGCAGCACAATGCACAGAGCTGTCACAGCTCTTGGAGGCTTGATATCTCACCAAACTGAATTTGCACTTTTATTTATTTTTGTAGCAGATAAAAAGTTGGGTCACCTCCCAGGAAAGTAAAACTAATGCTAAAGTTGCTTGAATCTGTTGCTTCTGACAATACTGTAAACAAGGGGTTAAGAAATAATCTTCCCTTCAAAAAAATAGGAGAGAATTTAGGGCTTTAATAGACAACAGCTTAGATCATTCCAGCCATCAGCCTCAACAGGCAAAATCTAGGTCACTGAAACTGAATCTAAAGGCTCCACAGAATAAAACATTTGCGTGTTAAAACTTAAGATCAGATAAAGACAAAGGTCATATTAATGCTACTAAATGGAACCACACGCAGCACAAACCACAGTGATGGTTCTCTGTAAAACAATAAAAGCAAGAGATTGCAGCTAGCAAATAAAAATGTGCCTGGCTTGTCACTACACCTATAAACGTACCGCAGGGATCAGAAGCTTCTATGAGACCATCACAATATTAATAGTTAAGTAATGTTTAGAAATCCCTGTTTGTAAAATAGAAAATCTGATGCTGTTGAGATATTTTCCCCTTAAAGAATAGCCAGACTTACTACATATAACATTTTTACCTTCCCATACATTACAGTAGGTAGAAATGGGCTGAGATATTTTCTATTCTTTTCTGATGTTACAGAAAAGGAAAACCAGCCTGGATCTCCTCTATGTAAAAGAAAAATGCTGCACAGATCGCTTACAACTCTCGCTCTCTCTCAGGATTTAACTCAAACAGCCAGTATTCTACCCAGAAATTGCATATTTTAGTAGATAAAACTAGGAAATGGTGTTCAAAGAAGAAAGCTGACAATCTCAACTGGAGGAGTTACAGGGAATGCTTGGGTCAACAAGAATTCTCTGCTCTGGGAGGTCAAGAGGGAGTGAAGTAATTAAAATCAAAAGCATTTCCAGCAAAAACACGGTACTTGGTACCTATAATGCTTCAATGGGTCCATCATGCTGCATATATACAAAAAGAAAAAAAAAATAAAACAAACCTAGGGTGAGTTGCTTAGCCATGTTTTGAGATTCCCCAATTATTTTATTAACTTTCTTTCCAACTTTCCACTTTACTAGCATGCACACAAAAGTACACACTCATGCTTCTTTCACACCTCATCTATAGCACCTTGTGAATTTATCCAGGCTTTCACAGGAAACTCCTTGGCCATAAATCAAGGACAGTGATGTACAAGAAAAAGTTTGGGCTCCAAGAGTGAGCCACACAAAGGCTCTTGGCTTGTCAGCACGGTCTGTACTATCAAGTTCTTTATCCTTTTCTACCAGGTGTAAACAAACAACAAAGTACATTGTGCTACCTGCATTACTATAAAAGTATAAAGCAATATCCTGCTGACCACTTCTAATGGCACAGAACATGGCACCTACAGAGCTCCTTACAAAGAGATATGCACTAAGCCCAGCATTTCTTGGAAATCTTATTGTCAGTTGCAAGGGAGAACAACTGTAGGTCATTTCTTGCGAGACAGATCACAGATACACATGTGACAGAAAAAACTTTGATCTTTGCAGGGGATAAGAGGGAGGGAGTTGTGCTTATATTTTTGTATTACCAGTTTTATTTTTTAAACTAGACTCAGACATTCAGTGTACTTCTACAGTTTCCTTATACATCCAAACAAAAAGGATATTTGCACTATTTTCAGTCTGGCTGGTGAATACACATTGCTTTAAATGCATCTACCACCATTATCAGAGAGTCTCCACATTTTTTTTTTTTTAATAGAGTAGCAAATTAAATCTTTTAACACCACTGTCTATTTGTGAGGAGGAAGATGGGAATGTTGAGGTTCAGACAAGGCTAATGAGTTCTCTGCCTCCATAAAGGAACAACAGCCTCTGGTAGGGACACAAATAAAAGCATGTGTCATAGTTCTAATACCGGCCTAGTTATTAAGTTGGGCATCTTCCTGGGTTCTGGTATTTATACAGCTATACATTTAATTTACATCTCTTGGAATTACTTCGGAGGCGTCTGTCCCCTATGGGACTGGACTATATTCATAACAACAAACTTCATCTGCAGAGACACAAGTACAATAAGTAGAACCGGATACAGCAGTGAAAGCTGATTTCACAGCAGAATAGTTCCATTTTTCTGATATGCCCAATGTCATCTAATTTGCTATCTGGAAAACTTCAGTTACTGGGTTCACTGGAACACTTAGAGAAAGGGCCAAAAGGACACACTCTAAAAGGTGAGGACAATACATTTATATTCCCCAGACTACAGGAGGCCATGAACTACTGCTTGGGGACAGGGGATATTGATGCTTATCTCCGCATTTAATATACCCACTACCAAGGTATCCAGATAGATTAAATAGTCTCACAACTTGCATCCCTCCAGTCAAAACATAACTTGATGGGACCATGTGAAGTATGTGAATACTGCTCTTTAAAAAGGTACACTTCTGTTGGATGATATAAAATTTGCCTTGACATTTAAGCCTAATTTTCTGTCTTTGCAGTGTTTATAGCATTTATTTAAAAGGTTACACATGCATTTTAATAAACAACATTTGTAAAAAACACTTTATTGGTAGCTACACAAGTTACTTTCACACAGTTTCCTCATGTTTGTAAATGTTGTCTAGTTGATCCTTACAACATCCCTTTGTATATCATCTACATTTTACAAATTAGAAAAAAAGTTGAGGCACTGCGGAAGCTATTTGCTTAAAGCCAAAGAGCTGCTATTGATTAAACCGGGATTAGAACATAAACTCCAGATCCCCAACCTGGCTCTCAAGCCCAGAGCAACTGCCTGGTACTCTGGGCCAAGGGGGATGCTCCTCCACAGAAGTCATCTATCGAAGAAACCTACACTTTAGGGCACGTGTAGACATTTCTGAGACCCGATCTATGAATACATGGCTTACTTGGTGTAGTTTAAGTACTTTGAATAAGCCATGCAAACATAGATTGCATCTTGGTTGTGCACAAGTTCACCGATGCTGAAAACCATTCTGGGAATGCAATCTTAGTCAGAGTGGGGGAGGGATAGGCAGGATTGAGAAGTAAGAGGGCAAAAAAATCACCCAGTTGAGAGGTAGAAAAAGCATAACCCCAGAGTTGGGGGTGAACAGCTGGCTCCAAATGTGTACACACATTAGATCAGGCACAGGTTAGCCTGACCAACTTAGTGCACCTCCTTAGGTTAGATTGAGCCAGCCATTTTTTTGCCTGATCTAAACTCCCAAAACGTATCTACAGTTCAGCACTTAGATTGACCCAACTAGGGTTAGACTGATTGAAGTGTAATGTCCGCACATGCCATTAGTGTTTGCTTGAGGCCCCTGCAAGTTTACTATCAGCTCTGCTCAAACTGTTTGAGCACAGATACCACAGTAACAAGTGGAGAATAAACAGTGTCCAAATTTCCTTTTTGAAGGCGCAATAGGTAAGGATCTCTGTAAATTGTGGAGGAAGTGTCCCCCGCAGCAGCTTTCATTTTTTTCTTTTTGCTACTTGCCCACCCAACCCCCCCAACCCAGACCGGTGGAGGGGCCGGGCCATTTGCTGCTGATCACCAGGGAAGCGAAAACCACAGTTTTAAATATGCTGCAGTTTTTGCCTCCCCACCACTGATTGGCAGAAGGTAGCCCTGCTGTTACGACTGAGCAGCAGGGAGGCAAAAAACCATGGCATATTTAAAACCGTGGTTTTTGCTTCCTTGGTGATCAGTGGCAAATGGCTGGGTCAGCAGGGCCCCCCTGCCAATCAGAGCCGGAGGGGGGTGGAAGAGAGGCAAGTGGCAAAATGAAAAATATTAAAGGAGCTGCCATGGGTTAGGATCCGTTAGGATCAAAAGCCCCATTGCACTAATTTTTTGTTTGTTTTAACTGAATTTTTGGAGTGGAAGAGTATACAAAGAGTAAAAAGTACCCGGAACTGACATGGGACTGCTGCAATTTCTACTTGGAAAGATTTAAAAAAGGAAAATAAGGAAAAAGCAGAAACATCTGAGGGAAGTGCCTACAGGTACTCACTGAAGAAGGAGAAGCCAGTGTCACTGTGCACCACTGCAAAAGCAGCAAGGACCAGAAGCAGAAGCTGTAATATTCAATTATTCAGCTCAATTAACACACTAATGCTTTTCTCAGTCACCAGATTGTTGACAGGGATTTTTTTCCTTCCTACCTGTACTCTGGTCTAACCAAACCTCTTTGCAGCCTTATCGGCCTGTGTGTAGAAGAGCAACCTCCTGCTCTTCCATGCCCTCTCTCTCTCCCATAACTACTGTGCAAGTGATACATGATGCTGGCAACTACCATCCCCGTGCTGACTTCTCTCTCTCCAAGACACTGTAGGAAGACTAAAGATATCCATATTTATGGCATACTCTGTGTGGTAGCTTGCATTTACAAATCTCTCTCAGAAATACTTTATCTGTTCTCCGAGATACACATGCCTGTTCTAAATAAAGCTCATAAAGAAAACAAATGTTAGTTATTTCCATAAGTCTCTATACTGTAAAACTCCTCATGACAGGTTTTTCTCATATATCCTTTAAGATACAAAAACTGAAGAACCATAAACTCCTGGAGTAACATAGGGTGCTCTTAGCTTAGGATTTCAGATGACAATACCACGTCATTAGTACTGCAAAGTATCCCAGGTGCCAGCTGCATCACCCCCCACCCTTATGTAGAGAGCAGTGTTTCTCAACCTGTGCGTCATGACCCAAAAGCGGGTCACAAGAATATACAAAAGGGGCACAGAGAAACTTTAAAGAAATGGATCAACAGACTTTTAAAATGGATTCTCCCTTAAAAGAGAAAAATGTGGGGAACCTTGGGTTTCCCCTTGCAGGCTGCCAGAGTTCCAGCTTGCCAGGGACTGCTTGGGACTGGAGGGAGCAGGAGGAGGGTGATCAGGCAGAGGGCACCATGCACATGCATGTGCACACAGGCATGTGGCAGTCAGGCAGTGTGGAGAGCAGCTCCTGCAGCTCCCCCCAGGTAAATATATGGGGCAGGGGAAAGAAATGGAGGGGCATAGATGATGTATTGGGGGGGGGCACAGGTGACACTGCTCACCACCCTATCTCCTCTCTGGGGTAGAGCCGTGGCCTGAGAGGAGCGGCAGCAGCGGCCAGGCCATGACGGTGGGGTAGAGCTTACAGCCAGGCGCCCGAGTGGCTGGTGGCAGGAGAAAGTGAGGGCAGTGTAGCTCGCCCCTTGTCCGTTACTCCTCACACTGCTGGAGGCATGGCTGGTGCGGGGCTTCCAGCAGCAATGGCAGTAATGAGTCCCACTGTCCTGCTCTGCCCTCCTATGCCGAGTCCTATCCACTGGGCTGCAAAGATGGCTCCTACCAGCCAGGCTGCAGCCCCATAGCCACTGTGGGTGCACAAATCTAGGGGAGCATGTGCCCCCCCATGCTCTACCCCCTCTCCACCCCACACATTCATCCCCTGAACCACCCACAGGGGGGCTGGGTCCTGGGGACAGCAAGTCAGGAGGGGCACCGGCAGGGCTGGTGGGGGTGGGGGATTGTGGGTTGGAAGTGAGGGGCCAGCAGGCCAGGGAGCTGTTTTCTACTTAAATGATTTACTGGGTAGGGACTGACCAATGTTTACAAATGGGTCATGGTAGAAAAAAGGTTCAGAACTACTGTTCTAGAGCATGCCACACAGGTTTATAACCCCCTACCCTTACCTTAGCCCTTACCCTTGGAAAATCATCATCTTCCCAAAAATGCTATTGGGACACCTACAATCTTTGTATCCTGCAGGCTTCTGTAAACAGGGATATGTGTTTTTGAGCATCAGTGACAACAGCAACGAATAACAACATACAGTACTTGAGGGAGAAACCCCAAAATGTGCACCCCAACCTATCTAGCAGGGACAGGTCTGAACAGATTCTTCCCCTTACCTATCTCCAGATCCTCCACAGAGGCTGAGCCCAAATAATTCATGACAAAGAGAGGATGAGAAGGGTCACAGCACTGGGCGAGAAATCCTCTCCAATAGTTAGACAGTGCTCATATGGGAAGATTTAAATATGGAAAATAAAGAAAAAGCAAAAACTTCTGAGGGGAGTGCCTACAGGTGCATGTTCATGAAGAAGTCAGTGCCACTGTGCACCACTGCAAAAGGGGTTTTATAACCTTATGGAGCACATAAGCACTGTGGACCAAGAGCTCTATAACCTTCTGTGAGGTTCTTCACGTCACCACCCTACAAACTCATACCCACTTGCTCAAGTGGGTGCTGCATTTGTCCCACTTTCACATAACATACATTGAAAAACGCTGGCTTGCATCCATAGATGCTTCTCAAGCAAATCCCGGGACGTCATTCTCCCCCTGTACTCGGCCTTAGTGAGGCCGCAGCTGGAGTACTGTGTCCAGTTTTGGGCTCCACAATTCAAAAAGGATGTGGAGAAGCTTGAGAGAGACCAGAGAAGAGCCACGCGCATGATCAGAGGTCAGGGAAGCAGACCCTATGATGACAGGCTGAGAGCCCTGGGGCTCTTTAGCCTGGAAAAGCGCAGGCTCAGGGGTGATCTGATGGCCACCTACAAGTTTATCAGGGGTGGCCACCAGTATCTGAGGGAACTATTGTTCACCAGAGCGCCCCAAGGGATGACGAGGTCGAATGGTCACAAACTACTTCAAGATCGTTTCAGGCTGGACATAAGGAAGAATTTCTTTACTGTCCGAGCCCCCAAGGTCTGGAACAGCCTGCCACTGGAGGTGGTTCAACCGCCTTCATTGAACACCTTCAAGATGAAACTGGATGCTTATCTTGCTGGGATCCTATGACCCCAGCTGACTTCCTGCCCTTTGGGCAGGGGGCTGGACTCGATGATCTTCCGAGGTCCCTTCCAGCCCTAATGTCTATGAAAGTCTATGAAATCTATGAAAAGATGGACAAAGAAAAAACAAAAGCCAGAAAGTGTGCTTCATCTCTCCTAGTCCAAAGTAGTTGGACTTTGTACCTTTGTTCTGAAACTTTACTGACTTTACAGATACCACACTGGCAGATGCAGGATTTGGGGGGGGGGGGGGGGAGGGTGGTGTACGAGGGCAGGGGCAGAGATACTACATGGGCAGCTGTACCTATACTCTCCCCACCACCCCAAGGTGGGCAGGCCAAGCTGCAGGGACTTTTAGTCCCCAAACAGGTAAGAATCTCCCCCTGCTTTTGACACCCACCTCAATGCTTGACAGCACATCCCCTCCTTTCCCCTCCCATTTTCCCCCTCCCCAGCCCACTGCTGCTATTGTCTGAAGCTGATTGGGGGGGTGAAGGTAGCCCCTCCTTCTCTGCTGTAGTCATACTCCGCAGCAGTGGGCAGGTTCTTCCTCCCTGCCTGCTCCCCCCAGGTGCTCCCTGCCAGCCTGAGTACAAGCATGGGGCACAGGAACCCCACCTCTGCCATGTCTGCTGTCCCTGCTGAGCCCAGGTTCTGTGGCTTTGGAACCCATTCCCTCTAATTTCACAGGGAGAGAAGCTTCAGAGCCACTGCTGCTGGGTTCAGGAGGACACAGCAGAGGTGTCAGGCAAGGGGCAGGGTACATGATTCTTTACTGATTTGGGGACTCTAAAAAGTCGGAAAAGGGAAAGTGGCTGCACCCCCATGGGTCCACCCCTGGGTACACACTTTCCCCAAGCTCACTGTACTATATCTCCTAAAGCTACTATCAACATTTGCAACACAGGCTTAGACTATGTACTATTCTAATGCACACCATGATCAGGCAGTCAGTTATTCACTTATATCATATCCTTTGTGTGACTGCCACGAAATCACTGTATATCACAAAAGCACTTTTAGAAGGCTATGAGAAAGATGCATCACTGTAGTATTTTAAAACTTATCTACTATTAGGTAAGCAACTGCAAATAAGCAAGTATTTTAGCTGATGCGCAGTAATTGACAAAACACCATTCAAATCATTTACATTGTTTGTAATATCAAACCACACTAGAAAAGCATTGAAAAAGCTAGCACACATCATACTAAAATAGCTTATGTATGTTCAATAAATCCATTTATTATGAAGTGCAACCCCCTTAGAATAGAGTAAATGCAATACATTCATTTATAAAGCAGTTATAAATTAGTTATTTAATAAAGCATTCATAGCAGACTGTATGAAGATGCCATCTACCAAACTATACTTACTAAACTATTTACTATTGAAATATGCAACCTTTCATATCCAGCACCATTAATAGATTTCTAAAGATTATTGATCCATTCCAGTAGCTGAATATATCATTTGTAATACAGCTTTTAATGAAATATTTATTGAGATGCATAGTCTTTAAAACAGATGAAGTTTTAGGGTTGCTGAAGTAGCCCAAGCTGGTCTATGCTGTGAATGCTCTGGAAGCTATTTGAAAATATATTAATTCCATGTAACCCACATATCACTGGCTTGGAAAACATTCCTGAAAGTGTGGGCTAAGAAGTACGAAAATGACAATAGTCTGGACAGAGGAATACTCAACCATCTGGCTTGAAGAACAGAATCTCTTTTGGCCCTGGAACAGCACTTCCAGAAGTGTGGCCTAGGATACTGGTTTTCAATATAAATCTGTGGGCATACCTCCAAGAGTGCTTAAGATTTACTTTTTTGCACCTGCACAGGGTCAGACATTACCTTCTGTTCTAGTACAGGTTCAAAGCAAACTTAAGGGGCACAAACTTTGAATCGAATGAGGGAGAGGGAGGCTTTGGGGTCCTTTGAACCACACAGGAGACTTAGGGTGTATACAGACATTCAGGGAGGGTAGATTGAGTTAAAAATAGCCACCCAATCTAAGGTAAATTGGGATGGGGAGGCTAGTGGGGAGAGCTTTGGAGACTGGCAGGGCAAGCAAGATCCAGGGGGCATGATCAGTGGGGTTTGTGGGGAGGCAGGATCTCTCTTATATCCCCTGGGCCAGGGGCCATTTTTAGTCCCATGACCCCCTCCAGCCCAAAGTAAACAACCCCTCACAATGAACCAACCCCCAATCCCACCTATCCCTCCACCCCACCCCAACTTACTTCCTCAGCTCCCAGCATTGGCATACACCAGTAAAATCAATACCAGGAGCAGCTTGCAGGCCAGGAGGGGTTGGCGGGCTTGGGGGGGAAGGGGAGGCTGGCTGGTCCACAGGGAATGGATAGGGGCCACGGGGCTAAAAATAGACCAGTGCCAGGGAAGGGGTAGGAAAAGCACAGCCTCAAACTTGGGGCCAGCAGCTAGGCTTTCCCAGCCCGAGGGCTCTACTGGGAATTATACAAAAGTTCAGGATGGTTAGATAAGCCTAAAAATAGCCAACCCAATCTAAATTATATTACCTAGGGTTAATTTTGATCAGGTTGTCCATTTTTAGACCAATCTAACTGCCCTGAACTCTGTACAGTTCACAGTTAGATCAGCCTAACTAGGGATCTAAGTGTAAGATCCATAACTTGGTGAACTAAGATAGATCTGGTGGTCATGAGCTAATCTCCCAGACCATCTATATGCACCCTTAGGTTCTATTCCCTACTCTTCCATATTGTGGCACAGCTGTCAGTAAGCCACTATCTGTTCCCCTTCATTTTTCTTCCTCTGTAAAATGAAGGCAATGGCATTTGCCCTACTTTGTAAAGAGTTATGTTCTATAGATGAAAAATGTAATATATTAAATGTCTTAGTTTGGCAATGGAAACCAGGAAGTTAAAGTCTGTACAAGAATATCAGTGCAAAAATCAAGTCTTGGAGAAATCAGTAAAATTAATTTTTGCCCTTGAAAATTCTTGAATTAAAATCGCCTCACTTTGAGTTGGTAATTGAACCTAACATGAAAAAGTTGTGTAATTCCTTGTAACTATTGTATAGCTCTATGGTCATAATTTCATGGCTCCAGTAGCTTCTCAGGACCAAATTATGCCACCATTTTCCCAGTGAACCTCACTAATGCCAATAAAGTTACATAAGAGTAGACAGGAGTTTGACTCATGGTCTCCAGAGACACACATTTAAAGCAAGGAATTACCCATTAGGATTTTTAAGGCTCTATTTGTTGCATTGTTTATACTGCTGAAATGTGTTGCAGTTTATATAAATCTCCAAGCCTGTTTCTAAAGCCTCTGCAGAGTTAGCATTGACTGTGCTGAATACCAAACACTCAACCTCCCAGCACCATCCTCTTTTGTTTCTGTTTCAACAAGATTTTCCACTCTTCTCTGGAGAGTGAGTTTTGCTTTAAAAAAAAAAAAAAAAATCAACAGAAGGACATATAATGGCTTCAAACTCTTTTACAGCTGGTAATATGGTCTAGACCAACTGACTTCTCTAAGCTGGGGGCACTTGTGCTCTAGGTACTGACAGGAATCAAGGTTTTTTGTATGCGTGCTCTGGAAAACAATTTGCTGAACTTATGACTGATAATTTTACATACAAGTTCCCAATTATCAGAGTGGCAATACTTTTCCTTGCTTCTGATAGCTCATTTCTAAAGAACAGCAACAAAAAACACTGTTCTATTATGGTGCACCAATAAAAAGGAATGCTTATTTTACAAGAAATAAGATCTTTCCTTACACAGGCAACACAGACAAAGCCTTGCAGAAAGGAGGCTAATTAATCCTATTTGAGTGGAGCCAAGCTTAAACTTGGAATGGTTGCATACAAACACACAAAGTATAAGTACAGAGAAATAAAAAGAAGAGTTTTTGTAAAACGAAAAACTTCAATATAGTGAGTGGTCATATTTTTTAAACCACTTAAGTTTTAAAAATTATCTTATTCAGGTGAAAAAAAAAGAAAAGAAATGAAACTTAACTTCTTATCTCAAGTAATGAGATCTTGCCCCATTTTAAGTTGACCTCTGTGGTTTGGATCCAACAGGGTATTCAGGCAGAGCCACATAATTTGTTATTGATAACACCCTCTTCCCCCACTAGCCTAGGGACAGAAGTTACAAATAAACCAGTTTAAGAAATCAGAAACTGGTTTAAACCTGTAACAGAACAGAAGCTCAGTACACATAAACCAGTTTCAAAATGGATGAAACTGGTTTAAGATAAACCTGGCTGAATGTAGTATCAGACTTAACTGATTTGAGTCAAACCAGTTAATGAAACTTCTGTCCCAGCCCCCTTTCTGGTTCAAGTTAAATTACAGTCCCCCAGCATCCCAGCATGCTATTCAGCTCCGGGCTGGGCTGGACTATGCTGTCTGCTTCAGAGGGCAGGGCTGGCCCCACCCCTCTGCTCCCTAGCTGCCTCTCCACCAAGGCAAACCCTGGTTGGAGTGTGGGGCCAGGGAGTGGGGTTATGTACCCCTTCCCTTGCTCAAACCTACTTCTGGGCTGCGACTGTGGACTACAAATCCCAGAGGCACCTAGAAGAAGGAAGAGGAAATGATGAGGAACCCTGCAGAGTCCTAATACTGTAAGTCTGGACTGCAAATCCCAGAGACCTTGGGGGCAACAGGAAGAGGAGGAAGTGAACATACACCCAGAAAGCCATGCTCTAGTGCCCCCTGGCTTCTGACCTGAGCCACTGCAGGCATGTGGCTGCATTTCCTGAATCAAAGGTAAATGTCTGTTCATTTCTGTTTCAATTTAATCTATGCAGCTTAGACCAACCTGCAAAAACTGAATCTATTCAGCCTTGGGTTTTTTGACTGTCTGTACCCAGCTATAAAGGTCAGCCAAGCAGCCATTTTCAGTGTAAACCAAATGTTACATTGGCTTCTTCTAATAGATAAAGAGAAACAGAGAAAAAGGAAAAAAAAATGCCTTTTTTCTTGTTTGAACTATGGCCATCACACTTTGTCTGAGTTTAGTTCTCTGAATGGGGTTTGGCAGTTTGAGCCAATCAATAGTTAGCATTTCACCCGATGATGAAGGGGAGAAAATGGGCCCATGTTCTCAGTTTGTGCAGGCCAAATGCTGACTTCAGACAATGTATGCTAAAGTCAACAGAACTATACTAATTGACATTAGCTGATAGAGAGAAAAAATAAAGAGACATCACACTTTCTGAACACTGCTACAGAGGAGAAAGCTCCCCATATATTTGTGTCTTGAATGCTGTGAAACAAGATAGAAAAAAATCTGATCCTCTATGCACGTTACATCAATTAAACTAATAAACTGACAGGAGTCTAGTTTATTTTACAGGTTTCATCAGATGGGCCACAGATCCTTTCAACTGTAAAAGCCAGAATATTTTGCTAAATTTTTAATATGGAACTCCTAACAGCAAAATAGGGAATTGTAGTCTAGTCACATACAGCAATCCATTTATGGCCTGCAGATGGTCTCAGGCTAACTTCAAAGATATTAAAATATTGTGTTAAGAATCAGACAGTTAAGACAGAAAATTAGAAACAGTTAAAGAAGCTGATGGGACAGGAAGTATATACACGGAGAAAGAGGATTCTAAGCACAATATAAAAATCATGCACACATTCTCTCTCTCATTGCAAATAACAAAAATCTGATTAGAACAATGTAAACTTTAAAACTGTAGTTCTACTTCAATAATGAAAAGAGTCTATCCTCGAGCGGTATAGACATGGTAAAAAAAACAAAAAACAAATTACAGAAGATATGCCTTGTTTCAAGCATCATACTAAACAAGAAATTTTGACCATTTGAATTTGAGAATTTATAGTCTTACAAACTTCTCTAGTGAGCAGGGGTGATGCATCACCTTAGATTACACACGTCCTCACTGTTTGACTGAGAACCCGAATTAACTGAGTTTTCAATTGATTTTTGCCTCAAGAGTAACACACAGTAGGGAGTCAGGAGGAGGGAGGTCATGCAGACCTTTGCTGGAGGACAACTGACGAAAGAGTTCCTAAGTACAGCCGGTTGAGCTCTGAAAGCACAGCAAACTAGTATTTTAAAATGTAAATGTTTGGCCAAATTCACCTTGCCAGTGAGTGGGCTGTCATTTCACTTCTTGCGACTACTATAGTAAGCAGCTTTACCAGCAGGAATTTCAGCAGGAACTACTACAGTTCAGTTCTTGTTAGTGAATGTGAAACACATTTTTAAAAAACCAAACATGTCTACAGAATTGTGATGCAAAATATAATGCTGTGTTCTCCCTTTAAAATGTGTTTCCATCAACATGTAATGGAAACATTTCTCTTTGACACCTTCAAGCTCTGGGGTGGCTGAGCATGCTACAGATGTAACGAAACACTGTTCATCAATATCACCATCTATGGATAATCCTGTATGTTTCTGTATGCTAATAAAGAGAGAACATTCTGAAATGGAAGTGACATGAGCTGTAAACAGACGTTTGGGAGATTAGATTACATAAAAAATAGCCACCAAATCTAACGTACGTTGGGATAGCAGGGAGGTTGGAGGAGGATCGGGGGGCAAGCAAGCTCCTGGGAAAGATCAGGGGGCCAATGAGAGCCCACAGGAGGGTTGCTTGGATCAGGGAGGGTTTGGTGGGATCAGGAGGGCTTGCAAAGTCCATGGGGGGACTTGGGGAGATAGGGGAGATCCTTTCCCCCACTCCCTCAGGACCAGGGGCTACTTTTAGCCCCCCATCCTTCTCCCACCCCCAGACAAATACCCCCCCATCCCTCCTGCTCTTGCCTTCCCTCCTCCCCCTAACTTACTTCCTCAGCCCCTGGCACCAGCAAACACTGATAAAAACAGTACTGGGAACAGCTTGCAGAATAGGGGGTTTGGTGGGTTGGGGGAAAGAGGAGCTGGCTGGTCCATGGCTGTCCATCTGGGTATGGGCAGAGGGGCTGGGGGCTAAATTTAGCCTAGTGCCAGGGGGGCAGGTAGGAAAAGTACAGCCCCAGAACTGGGGTCAGCAGCTGAGCTTTTCCAGCCGTGGGGCTGCACTGGGAACTGTACAGAAGTTCAGTTAGATTAGTTTAACTTCAGCTGGTTCTGGTGAGACCATCTCAGAGATTAATTTGACTTAGATTGCGTTGGCTGTTTTTAGAGCTATCGAATGCCCTTGAATTTCTGTACAGTTTGCATGTAGATCCACTTAAGTAGTGTGAGGTTCACACCTGGGTGAACTAAGTTCAATTGAGTAGCCATTTTTAATGTAATCTAACCTCCCTGAATGTCTGTATGAAGCCAGTCTTATAGCATACTGTGTGCAGAATTCAAGGGGTTAAGGTATGTAGTATTGGGATTGTAGCCCTTTAAAGGAACAAGCATAGGTGTAGATTCCTGCAGAGGCAGACAGCTGGAACTAATCACCCCAGTTCATCACACTCAAGATTAATAAAGGCCTTATGCATCAAACATTCCCTCATCTATCCTTGATATTTAAAAACCATCATGGAATTTGTTCATCAGTAATGAGCTGTACACTTCACTCATATACAGTCCCTACAGTATAATTAAATTGAACCCTAGTCTCTTGGTGAGAAAGTTAATCACCCTGAATATGGACTCTAAATAGGGCTCTTGGGAAAGTCAGGGCAGTGCTACAAGTCAATGAGCTGATTCCAAAAGAGGTAAGGTCTGTGCTCCCTGGTTACTCAGCTGCAAGCGTGAAAAATAAAAGGGAAAGAGAGGGAGGCAGAGAGAGAGGTTTGCAACAGAACACCACATATCTTTTTCAGATGTTTATTGATTTAAAGCAGGGGTCAACAACGTTTTTGAGCAGTGCCAAAAACACCCGCAACCTTAACTTGTAAGACGTTGGCATGGCAGGGGCAGACAGTGGGAGAACTGCGAGGGACCTGATCCTTGTTTTGGGAGCGCAGCCCCAGCCCCTTCCCCACTGTCTACACCGAGGCATGCATGCCAAGCAAAATGTCTTTGTGTACTACACTCTGGCATCCATGCTGGGGGTTACCTACTCCTGGTTTAAATTATGTCAAATTGTGTGGCTAAAAATAGATGCATATGTTTGAAAGCATGCAGTAGGTGAAGAGTTGCACATCTCCATAGAAGACAACGCTCCATTAAACTGCTTTATGCACTGTAAAAACATGATGGGGCTGAAAGATCATAACCAGCTGCCAATGAGACTGTTCAGTGGAATACCCTTCTCTGATCTTTCTTAAAAGACACAACAAACCATAACTCCTTTCACCAACCCCCACATTTCACTGCAAGAGACTTGGTAAATGATCAAGGATACCAGTCAGGAGCTGAACCATACAATAGATTGTCTCCTTAGCACATGATGGGAACAGTTTTAGCGTTGCTGAACTAGAAACACTATTTTCCAGGTTTTCAGAGTCTTCCATCCCCAGATAATACAGCACAGATCTAAAATATTTTCAGCCACTGGATGTGACCCTGTTCTATTTTAGCAAGTTTAGAAAGAGACACAAGCAGCATGATCCACTACTGGTAAGTGTGATTCTATGTTAACAAGGTGTTTGATATACCAGTTTGCAGTCACTATTTTGATTATCAGGAGAAACACTGCAGTGAGCATCTTTTGTGAATGGAAACTAGAACATGCATTATATCAGGATAAACACCCACTTATTGATTATTGCACATCAGAGACTAGTAAGACTTCTCCCCCGTCTTTCTCCTAGTTCATGTTTAATTTGTTTTTAGAATTTCAGTTTATAAAGAAAAGAAAGCAAAGCTTCCCGCCTCCCATACACACACACACATGGCATAGACATGCTGCCTGTTCCCAGTGAACCAGCTAACTGATCTCGCAGCCTAAGATTATAAATCAACCCCATTGCGTGAGGTCCAGGAAACATCCCAATCCCTATTGATAAACCAAGACTTTGGTGAATTTTCCCTAACTAATGCATCTAGTTAGGAAGAGAACAAGCTAAAATAGCATCATAGTAAAAGAATTCCCATTTTAAAGACAGGCCTTAATTAAGCCAAATGACAGGCTGTCATGTTATGCATGCCCCCAGGCCAACATGTTCACTCAACTCAGGTGCAGTCCATTACAGGCAACCCCCGCTTAACGCTGTTTCACTTAGCACTAGTTCACTATAATGCTCATTTGAAATTAATACCCATATTTCACTTAGTGCTCAGAGAGTTTTCTTATAATGCTCTGTCACCATCTTGGCTCATTAAAAACAATTGTGGTTGACACCTTGTTGAATACTTTCGGTTTTGCTTAACGCTTGTTTTGCTTAATGCTCAGTTTTTTAGGAACCAATTAAGAACGCTAAGTGGGGGTTCCCTGTATTGGCATTTAGAGAGGTAGTAATACCCACCAGCAACACACTACCTCAACAAACCAACTCCTACCATTCACAGAGCCATTCACAGGGCTGGGCTCTTCTAGTGTTCAGACAGCGGGGGGGGGGGGGGGGTGTATTATGTCACCCTAGTAGGCCTCCTGTGCCCGCGTTAGAGAACAATGTTTCCTTCAGCAGAACAGAGAGTAAAATCATAGAAGTCATTCTTGTGAGCCAACACGCACAAACACAAAAACAAGCCTTATATGGTACAAAGGAAGTGTAGAGAAGCCCATCTGTTCTTCTGTCCTGAGGAAACAATCCAACATGCACATGACAGCACAGACTCAAAACGGCAGGGTAAGGCTGGACTCCCCCCAGCGTCACGCTATTCTCACTTCAACCAAGACTTAAACAAGGTGTATATTGAAAAGGTCCAAAAAATACTTAAACTGAGATCTAACTTTAGCACAGTTTCGCAATGGCCCTCATTTCACTCATCTAAAATAACCACCGTTATTTATATGATCTGATAAAAACAATATGCTCCAAGTAGGAATTTAAACAGAAGAGAACACGCCACCTTCCCTTGTGCCATTCCCATTCTAGCTGGTATCAGGTGGGCAGCAGGCGTGCAGCCATTCACCTTCCCACATATCCCACAGCTGCAGTAGTGGAGTGAGATGGGTTGTCAGGCAAGACGATGGCTCCAGTATCTGCCACCTGCTTTTCCTCAGCTTCCCTACAGTGGAGCCTTCCCACTAGCTTCTCCTGCTTCTTCCTCATCTGCTTTCCCCTCACAGAACAAATCAGAGGAGCAATCCTTTGATTTCCATTCTTCCCCCTATGTAAAAAGTCTTAGGCCTGCAGCTTTCACTCAGCATGGTATCGGAAAGAACAACCATACTGAAAGCTAGCTCTTTCAGAGCAGTGCATTTGGGTAGCACAGCTAGAGTCAGACAGTTAAAATACTTGACAACTTTTATATTTAGCATTGCTGTGCAGGCGGAAATGAATTAGTAATTGGCATTTTGCAGCACTGAGAAGCACTTAAAGAAGGAAAACAAGGATTTCAGCTTTATGCTGAAAGTATTCCTGGTCACATCAGTTTTATAGAGAAATAGGACACAGGCAAGCCCTGGGAAACTCTTAGAAAAAAATATGCTAAAGTATCATATTCTATCTTTAAAAAAATGCATAAATTATGCTGTTTGTTGAACAAGCAGAACCATTTAAGCTCTTGATGTCAAACTGAACCTCTCAAATCTCTGATATTCTTATAAGCACAAAAAGGAATCTCTTTAAACCTTGTCAAGTAGCATTTGCTAAATATGAAGTAATTTGATTTCATATTATTAGTGCAGGTTTTGCTGCCATTCCCATTTTAAGATTTACCAATGCTGATGAAGCAGCTATCATGTAGCATACAATCCTTTAAAGAGTGAGAAAGAATGGCTCCAGGAGTGAAATCGAATTCTGATTTGGAAACACATGTTAGTATAAAACCAAAGTAGCAGATATTAGCACTATCGCTTTTTCATTCCTGACTAGCAATGTTTAATAAAGTAGGAAATGCAAGTGTCACTGCTTCTGGAGAGTTCCTGGAATCTGAAGATGCAATTGGGTAGGTACATTAATAAAATAAACAGCTGGATTGAACTATCTGTTATCACAGGAACTTGAGAATCAAATTTAGGGAAAAAATTGTCAAATCACCATTTTTTCAAAATACGGTATTAATTATGAATCTGCAAGCCAACATTTCAAAGCAAGCTTTGACTAAACTTGCTCTGCTACAATGCTATTATATTTCAAAGACAAGCCTTCCATTAAATTTAATTACTTCCTCCTGTGGCTTAGGAGAAAGAGCAGCTCCTATTATATTTCATTACCTTCCCCTGTGGGTTCCGTGGCAAAGGTGCATAGTAAAATCTTGAAACAAAGCTACTAAGCAAATACATTTCATGTGTATGCCAATATTGCATATGCTTTATACTAATTTAGGGCATATCTGACTGCAATAACATGAGCAGAATGTTAATAGAAATATTCATATGAATAAGAAGAGCAGAACTGGCCCTGTTCTTTGACACTCTTAATCCCTTTGAGTTCTGGTTTGTAAATAATGTTTTAGATTCCTGTGTGAAAACAAAAACCACTAAACACCAGGGTAATGTCTATTTTACATTCAAGAACAGTGCATTAAATGCCAGCATTTGGACAATGTGCCTTGTCACTAGTTGCTAAACTGTATTCACTGCTGATCCATTAGAGAAACTCACAATACTGCTTTTGTGCTTTATATTTAATCTCTTTTCAGTCAGTCAAATTACAATACTCACAGCTTAATGTGGAGAGTCAGTGAATCCTACAATCCTTGAGCACTCCTCCTGTCTAGAGTTGAGGAAAGGAAAGTTGAGAAGGGACAAGGACAGTGCTACAGAAACAGAACAATTCTTTACTGGTTCTTCAGATTATGTCTTTAGTCCCTTGAAACACAGTGTAATGGCATTACAGGACCCACCTACAGTCAGAGAGGAAACAGTGTGAGCCCATTTGATGGGAATACTGGCCTGATGCTACGGTGCCCTTCCAAGTAATGGGAGATCCCTTTTCAAAACTTCAAAAACTTCATCAGAACTGACAAAGTAGTGACAAACTTTATAATAACTATTATTAAGTGTAGTGTGAGAGAGAGGCCTGCGTGAGGGAAAAGCAGCATCCTGATTAGCCGTCACACGTGCATATCACTTTCGGAACCAGAGACCCTTAGAAACAGCTGTTTAGTCTTTATAAACTATAAAATTCATTTTCTTCTAAGAAAATAAAATGTGTTTCCTCCTAATAAATGTTAAATCTGAACAGAGGGTTTTAGGAGACCCCTCCCAGTTATACCTAAACTACAAAGGTATTTTCCATTTCTCTCCTACAAAGGGCATGTCTACATGAGACACTTAATGCTCAGAAGATGAATTCTACTGTACATTAGCGTGGCTGGCAAAAACTGTGCTAATGCACATTAACATCACTTTAACTGTGTTCATCTGCACTAATGCGTAGTAGCACTGATTACAGAGCATTAAGTTAGTACCTATTATAACAGATACTAAACTACAGCACATTAATGAACTTGTAGACATGCCCAAAGAAATTTAAATTTCATAAAGGGGTTAAATATTTCCCCAGAAACAGATTTAGAGAACTTTTCATGCAGTGCTTCACAAGATAAGGCTACAGAGTACTGGTAACTGTTAATGGTACCAATGATAACAAAAAATCCCTTGCTTTTTGCTATCTTTTATTTGTCCAAATGTATAGTTGGGAGAGGTGTTAGGCAAGCTTTTGGTCACAAAGTGCCATTCCTCAAGTCTGAGAATGAATTACTAAAGCCGGTTTGCCTAGCTTCTATTTCCACTACAGATTGGTTCCTCGGTATCATGTTATCAGAAAATTGTAAACTGAAGATCAAAAGGTAAAAGCAATAAGAATACATGGATCCAGAACAGGTCTTGCAATTTGAAGTCAAAGTTGTTACACGGAATCCAAATCACTGCCACTGGAATCAGCACGTGGCTAGTAATAAAGCCCTCAACCAGCCTTCACTGGAGAAAAGCTCAGTAAATCACCAGCCTAATTCAGAAGTATTGGCATGTATACAATTAGTTCTGGGAAAGCCATGGAAAGCTGAATTTTCAGTTATTTGTGAGCAACACACACAACCCAGACACAAGATACACCAAGCGGCAAAATGAACTACACAAGCAAAGCTGAAAAACTAAAAGCTGATTGCGCTTCACCTAGAATGCCTCAGGTAAGAGCATTCTGCTGGGAATGGCACGTCAGCTAACAAGCTGCATTGCTCATGGCCAGACTTTGAAATGATCTAGAGATTTACTTCAGGATTTTTCAATAAAGTAGCCAGAAACAAAAATATCTTCAGAGGTCAGTAAGGTATAAGGGCTAAGAGCAATTTTAATATCCCTACTGTATATGACAGCCATCCAATATCACTTCTTCCCTAAAGGCTAAAACAGTACACTCTTGTTTCTATGTTTTCTTTTAGGAGTCTACCAGCAAGGGTTTCTTCAAGTCTTATTTGGCCAGAACATCTTAAAATAAATTTAAATAGTATGGATTTAAGGTGACTATTTCAAGATCTGCGAGAGGTACAATCATCAGCAATCAATATTTCTTATTTAACAAGCAAAATTCAACTTCAGAATTCAAATTCACAAGAGAGAAGGTAAAATCTATTGTTTCTTATCAAGAAACAGGCAGAAGCCAAAAACCAGAGAAAAATTTAATACCTACAAATTAGGGGTGTGCAAAATGGACAACAATTTGATTTTTTGATTTGGATCGTTGTCCCTGATTCGGTTCAGCCAAATCTGAATCTAAAGAGTCAATGCTGATTCAGAGAATCAGCGATTTGGCCATAGATATAGCTTTAAATGTTTTTTCTACATACCTTGAGGTACCAGGCATGGCTTGTCAATGGGGTGATGGGGGGGGTGGATGGAGCACCCCACAGGAGCGCAGCCCTCCCCCCCAGCCCCCACGTGCTTGGTGGCAAACCTGGAAGTAGACCAGAAGTACTTCCGGTCGACTTCTGGGTCTGCCAGGGAGCACACTGGAGGGCCCCTGCACCCTGCAGCTTGGTGATTGGCTGTGGGGGGACGCTGGTGCCCCCCCCAGAACCAGGAGGCACCAGTTGCTGAACTGGGGGAAGGGGCATGGGGGAGCCCCTCCCCCCCCACACGCTTCCCAGTGGACCCAGAAGGGGACTGGAAGTGCTTCTGGTCCACTTCCAGGTCTGTTGCTGAGTGCATTGTGGAGCACCCTGAGCTCCTGTGGGATGTACCATGCGCCCCAGCATCGCAGTTTTGATGAGCTGCCTGGTACCCTGAGGTATGTAGAAAAAACATTTAAAGCTGTGTCTATGTCTGAATCACCAAATCTTTCTAAATCTCTCTGAATCAATTCAGAGGGTTCCAATTCAATTCAGAGAGATTAAAAGGTCTCCTGATTCGATTCAGATTCAGAGATTTGGCCACCGAATTGGGCTGAATCTCCACCAAATCGAATCAGAGACTGAAGCTTTGCACAGCCATACTAGAAATCTCTTGCTATCCCAAGAAACTGATAAAGTCTGAAGAAATACATGCATCAAAATCCAAAATCAGAAATACAAAATATTTGCATGCGATTGTGCATAACTGCATTAGGTTTTAAAAAAAATAGAATTACCATCTAAAATATAAGGCTTTAGTAAGGCTGCAATGAAACAGGGGTTAATAAAATAAATATACAAGATGATATTTTATCTATATTAAAGTGTACAAAATGATCTATACAAATATTTTACAGTATACAGCTCTCTCCAGGACTGAGATGAGAAGAGATTGGATGGAAGGCCAAGATGCATGTCAAGATGTGCAGTGGCTGGGGGTTCAGAGGCAAATTGGTTCTGTAGACACAACACTGATGTGGAAAAGAAAGGATGACTGGGAAAGGGAAGATGGGTGTGTTCACAGAGTAAGAGATGCCCAAAGGCTGAAGTCCCAATGGGAATGATTTCTATCAGAACTATCTGAAGAAAAGCATAAAGAAAGAGGAACAAGGCAGCTTTTACCTCCAAAAGCACATTGTGGGAAAAACAGGCAGTCTCAGGCTCTAGGCAAGGAGTCCTGCATCCATCTATTCACAAGTCTAACAATTCAGGAGATGCTAGACAGAGCTAGATTACAATTCATAACAAGTTTCAGACCTTAGCTACCACACCGACCTAGGCACAGGTGAAACAAAACAGCAAGACTGGAGCAGAAGCAGGGGCGACACGCAGTGGGTGCACGTGCACCCCTTACAAAAAGGCACGGTTGCCACCCCACCACCACCACCGCCAGCGATGTCTACAGGTGGTCTGCGATCCCCACTGGCCACTGCCAATGCTGCCGGTGGTGGCTGCGGGTGGTCGCTGACCCTTGGTCATCACTCGTCACTCACCACCCCCCCGCTGCTGACAGTGCTGGCAGCATCTGCGGGAGCTCCCCTGCTTACCACCGCTGGGCTACCACCGCTCCGCTCCAGCTACCACCACCGCCGTGCCCCCCACCCTTGTCCCCCACCCGTTGTTAATGCAAATAGCTGCAAAATACACCTTTCATTAAAAAGCTACCCGCTTTTTTAACTATTAGCAAGAGATTCTGTTTTGGGAATCAGACAGGGACAGCCACATCACATATACTGGGCAAGCATGCTAAACTCACCTTTTTTTACAGCATTTGTTCTTAAAGTTAGCAGAAACAACAGAACCTACTTCTCAGCAGAACTTTCTTCTGAGCTTTTCTGTTTGTTGGATTTTTATTTTCAAGATCCTCATGTTTCTGTCTCAGTCCTTTCTTCTTCCGTCTCAAAGAGGGGCCCAAGGGATGGATAAAATAACTTGATAGATATTCATTTACAATTTCAAGAATATAGGCACTAAATAATTACTTCTGCCATATGCTTCTGCTGAAACCATCATCAGCAAAAGTAGTTGTCAAGCCCCTAACAATAATTAGGACTGGGTTGCATACAGACTGTGCACTGGTATAACTATTTCAATTAGGGGCACAAATTTTTAAAGCAAAGTTGCTATACCAGAATTACTCCTGGGATGCAAGTAAGTCAGTATGAAGAGTCTTATTCTAGTATAGTTTATTTGACAGTAAATTCTATCTTTGTAAATGTTTTTATACCAATATATCTGAGCCCACCTTAGAAGATTTGTATTTAATTATTCTGGTATCAGCAAACTGGTACAACCTGGGCATCAGCAAGAGTAGACTTTATATTTTTTAAAGACTTTATATATTTTATATATATGAATAAAAATTACTGGGACAATTCTCACTTCTTATGTTATGTACCTATCCATCAATCTATCTATATTCTTATATGCATGCAGAGGAACATTGCATGTATAATTTAGCTCATATTCACAAGTTTGCCCTTATAGCCATTTTAATGAAAAATGTTTAAATACTATAAAAGCCTATAGATCTCCCACTTTCTGGTGGCTTACGATGGTTTAATTTGAACTCTGTAAATAACCTAATGTAACACAACCCAAAAAACCTGCAGCAGGTGGCAGCATAGATGATCCACCAAGACTAGAGAGTGGACATCCATGGGCCCTCTTGGCACCATTTACCACAGCTGACCATGATATTGCTGCCATCTGAGAGACAGCAAAGTAATTCTTTAAAACAGTTCTAGTCATCCTATATGATACACCTTCCTTCACCAAACCTCTCATTTGTGGAGTCCCAAAAGGATCATTTCCCCTCCAATCCCTTTTAAACTAATACTGCGTATGCTCCCCCTGGGGAGAACATGAGAGGATGAACACCTGACAGGTATTAGTCACTCTGTTCAGAGCACCCTGGAAGGTGTCAGGAGCCCTAAACTGAGGACTCCTCAATTTACATCTCCACTGACTGCCTTTCTTGCATGCACACCAGCCTCTGACTTCTTTACTGTTCTTTCATCCAGGAAGAGCACACTCCAAATGCAGATGATTCCTCAGCCTGATGAAAGGTATTTAAACCTGAAAGCTTACAAAGAAGAATTTTTCCAACTATTTGAGTTGGTCTAATAAAAGATATCAAATTTACCCAAAGAACCGTGTCTGCCTATGTCCTTAGACCAACACGGCTACAACCTATACCCCAGGAGCTCTAACAGGCAGCCTAGCCAGGACTAATTGTCTAATTGTCAAACCTACCTGAGGCTCTAACTCAGGGGTGGGCAAAATACAGCCCATGGGCTGAATCCAGCCCACCAGGCAATTCCATCCAGCCCGTCTGGCCCCTCCATAAGCCCCCTGTAAACCCTGACTCCTGCTGCACTCTACAAGCGGTGCCTCCATGCAGGAGGTGCAGCTCTGGTTGCTAAGCAACTACTCCCCACCCCAACCTGGTCTTCCCTGCTCCAGCCCCAAGCCAGGGGGCCTGAAAGACAAGGAGCCTCTGCCTTTCAGATCTTGTGCCTGCCCCCTCTCCCCTCCCCCTGGGGCTGTTCCCAGTCCTCCCTGTCTGCAAGAGTGGGAATTCAGGTATGGACCCCACTGGGCCGGGGCCGGAACTGCTAGGGGAAAGGGGGTGGGAGTATGGAGAGCTGTGCACTATGGGGCTGGGCTTAGCTGGGCTGGCCTTGCACAATGCTGAAGCTGTGCAGTGTGGGGCTGGGTCAGGCTGGTCCCACATGCTGCCACCATGTGTGGCTGGGGACTGGGGTGGGAGTGCAGGAGCTATACACTATGGGCCTGGGTGAGACTGCTCTGCTTTTCTGCCATTATCTGCAGCTGGGTACTTGGGCAGGAGCATGGGAGTTGCATGTTATGGGACCAGATGGGGCTGACCCTGAACACTGCCACCACATGCATAGCACCCTCTTCCCAAAAGGAGTACTTCTGGGGGTAAAAGGAACTCTTTTGGTGGCAAAGTTCTGGGGTTAGGGGCGGGACTTCTGGTCCCAAGATGGTGGTCAGGGGGTGGGACAGCTGTCAAGGGGCAGGGCTAACCTTGCAGCCCTCAACAGCTCACCAAAACCCATTAAGCAGGCCTCCAACTGAAATAATTGCCCACCCCTGCTCTAATTGGAAGTCCTATTCTGCTAGTAAACCACTGTTAGGGCGTTCTGATCAGCTACTGGGGAGAGCAGCCTCCTCATTTAAGTGCATCTGTGGCAACAGAACTTCTGGCTGGCCTGCAGTGGTAAACCATCCTGGACCCTGTGATCTTTGGTTTTCGGACTTCCAACACTGCTTGGCTCTGCCTCTTGACTCTGTCCCTGGATTTGGTTATTTGGTTCCTGACTTGGACTCTGCTCCAGGAATTCCCCCTTGGTTTGGGTACTTGGGACCCTACTGCTTGCCCCCTTCCCCCACCCACAATGTCCTGTGTACCTTTGGGTCCCTCAGCTCCCATCTCTGGCCCTCCCCTGGTGGCCTACCGATCCCCTACAACCCAGTCCTTACAGAAGGTATGCATTACTTACCCATGTAGTCACTGGTAAACACATTACAAATGCTAAATAACACTCTGTTGTTTTAAGTTTACTGAATGGAAACTATAGGTGAAAACCAAACGAAAAAAAAAACCCAACAACAAACAAAACAAAACAAAATCCACAGAAATCTCCCATTTCCATTTTCCTGCCCTTAATAATCTTGACATGTATTGTGGAACTGGCTGAACAAGATGTGTGTTTTGGGGGTGTATTTACTGTCAACTTACCAAGGGTAAGGAAGAGTACATCTATGGTACATTGCAAATGTTTTGATATAGTACGAGCAGTCCTCACACATGACAGATTACGTTCCTAGAAAAGGCGCTGTAAATCGAGATTATGTAAATCAAATCTGATATTCCCATAGAAATAATGTTATAATAGGGGGTTACGTTCCTGACCAAGGCCCTGATGCCCAACTTTTTATAGAAATTACCATAAACACCATACTGAAATCAACTATATAATCAACTATAAATGATATACGCTCTACAGGACAAAGCTTTCTAAAGCGTACTGTATATAAATCGATTAAACAGGGCAATACAGTAACTAATCACATTAAATTTTATTTAGTCAGAAGGTGAAGGAACACCTTCATCAGTGCATGGAATTCAGAAGGGCTTCTTTGGGGAGATTTTGGGGAGACTTAGGGCCTCTTGATGGCTTTTTGAGAAACTGATCCAGAGATGTTTGTTTTGCTGCCCTCTTTTTCTCATTGTAAATTTCCCTGTAGTGCCATAAGTGCGAGAATCCAGCAGCGTAAGTAATAACGTGGGTGTAAATGGTGGAGCGCCGCAAGTGCGAATTGCTGTAAGTTGAAATGTCGTAAGTCGAGGACTGCCTGCATGTCAGAGAAGAGGAGTTTGCTCTATCCTATGATGTTTCACGTCACACTATAATGTGCCATGTTGCTTAACAGTTATAATGAGGATTAAGAAAAATTAATGGGATCTAATCAACAAAGCTCATGTGTGGATCAAAGACAAACTTTTTCCAAGCAGCCTGCTCTGTCTTTAATATGATTCCCTGACAGTGACTATGTACACAACTCCATACAGTCTAGAGAAAAAGCAAAAAGGACAACATCTGGATGTCATATGCTTCAGTGCTTAAAGGTGAATTGCAAAGCATAAACCGTTTTTTGCCTTCCACGGCTTCATTATCACATATAGTAATGACTTTTAGAACCTGAGGTAGGTCCTAACTTGCATTTATTTCTGAGAAGATGCTTACTTACATCTTTATTAAAATCAAGCTAAATCAGTATAAATACTGTAAATCAATATAAGTATACAGGATTTATTTCCCAAGCTTAACTAGAGTGATTTTAAAACCAATCTGAGCTAAACTAATGTCTATTGTGTGCATGAAAGCCTTAGGCTGGCTAGACAGTTGCTTTCCCATCATTATAAAGACAAAAACAAGATGTTTGAGAAAAAATTATTACACATCATAGAGGAACACACCCCACATTTGTAAATTATCTCTAAGCAGCAATAAATACAAGGACCATGCTCACTAGCCCATCAACCAAAAGATAAACTATGCTGTAGAACTGCTGCCCTCTCTGAGGCCAGTAATAGTGTTCCCTTCAGAGACATTTGGAGGAAAATTGCTTTTAGGTGTTGAACTATTACAGCCATTAGTGCCGAGTCAGTCACTTATGGAATCCCTTTTTGTGTCAAAAATGATGAAAACTGTTTTTTATAGCTGTCAGAATTTCATTTTAATCAAATTTGCAAGAATTCAGCCTAATAAAAGACATTCCATGTTTCTTATAATGTAATCCATAAAATTTTGTGTGGCAAGTGAGTGCCATTGGGCCATGCTACAGCCCATTCTAAATTTGAATAATTCACAATGTGTTAATTTATCTTTCATTCAGTTTGGATAGCAATTCCACTCTAAACATTTCAGAGAATGACCAGGAAAAATAATGCTTTAGATTCCAATAAATTAGTTTTTTTTAATTGCTGTTTCCTGTGACCTGTTATCATTTTATTGTGCAATGGAAAGTTAATTTCAGGATCCAAGACTATAAACAGATGTCTTCTTTGGAGCAAAATCAGTTGTGCCAGGATGTGTACCAGCACAGCTGATCCACTTCACTTGCATCTACAGACATTGATGGGGTTGCTGTCCTGCCAAGTCAGGTCCCTGCCACTCCCAGTGCTTCTAGGGCCAGACCCTGTAGGGCACAGCACCTGGAGCTGTTGTCCTAACTTGGGGAGCATCTCTGCAAGTGCATTCCCCTGCTCACAAGGGTGTGCCCAGAGTCAGGGTGTGGCAGCGCAATACATGCTCTCACGGGGCATTTATCTTCCCTGGGCACACAAAACCTCAGGAACATGTGCTGGCCATGCAAAGGCAAGAATTGTCACACTCTCAAGTTTGGCACTTGCAATATGACATCTGTTTGCTTGACTTCTGTGCCATTCAGAGCTGTCTTGTGGCCCAAGAGAACAGGAGTCAGTTGACTTAACAGGAACATCAAAAATGAGGGGGAAAAAATGACCAAGCTTAGGTATCAATTAGATCAGTGATTTAAATTCCATCTTCAGAAGAGGGAGCTCAGCTCCCAGGGATTCTGAAAGAGCACCATGTACACTTCTTGTGTTCTTGAAAACAAAGGGAAAGTGCTACAGCAAGAGGAATTAAGGGGCAAAATATTCTCATATTGGCAGAGGGATTTTTAATGCTCTTCTTCATCATCTGGTTGCATTTACCTGTTGTCTCTCATCTTACACTTCCATTGTGCAAGCTGTTTGGAGTAAGGCGCATCTCTTTATCCTGTGTTTATATAGTGCTTAGTTTAATAAGATCTTAATCCATAACTGGAGCCATAAATATGGCTAACACAAATCAGTAAAAACTGGATAATTAATGAAAGGACTATGCTGCATGGGAGACTCTTCTTCCATCAGCATCTACATTCACCAGCCCAGGATCTCTTAAGTGTTTTGCAAATAGTAATTAAGCTTCAACACCTCCATGCATTTAAATTTGACCTGAACCTAAATTCCTTACTTAAATGAATAGTTTTATAAAGAATATGATAGGTCTTACAAAACAAGCGCTGCTATTCATAGGAGACAGAAGTCTTACCTTTATTATGCTACTCTGCATAGCTAGAAAAATAAATGGTTTATAGGGTCTTGTTTAAATAGCCCATTTCCCAAATAAAGAAGACAAGTCATGACACTGTATTCCAATTCCAATCAAACTTAAAAAAGCAAATAGAATTGCTTTTAACTAAACAATGCAACTTACTTTGCTCTAAGGTTACCATATTTCCAGTTCCAAAAATGGGGACATCTCTTTGGCAAGGGGTGCCCCCAACTCCTAACATAGCCCCCCACTCCCTCTAGTTCCCTTCTCAACCACAGCCCCCCTGGCCCTGCTGGTGCCCCTCACTCACAACCTGTAGTTCCCCATCCCTGCTGCTGCCCCACTCTCACTCCTGACCCACAGATCTGTGGCCCTACCAGTACCCCTCAGTCCCAACTCGCAGCTGCCTGCTCCCCACAGCCCTGCTGGAGAGGGCCTCCAGCTACCACCATCTAAATCGGGCCAGAGTAAGGCAGCTGCAGTGGCTCCAGCTCATACAGGCAGTGGGAGGGTGAGTTCAGCCCTGGCATGGCCTGGAGAGAGGAGAAGGGAAGACTAGTGGCACCCTCTGCCCTGGGCAGAGGCTCCTGTGCCACCCTGGGCAGTGTCTCCTGGCCACCCCATCCCTAGAAGCATGGGCACCAGCCCTGGTGCTGCTGGCCTGGCTGCATGGCTCTCCACTGCCCCCAAGGGCCTGTTCTGCCCCTTTCACTTGCTGGAGGGGCAGGTGCTTCTCCCTGCCCCACTGCAGCCCCAGCACCCATGCACCTTTCCCCAGTGCCAGTAGGCACCCCCCCCACACACACACACCCTCAACACATCCCTGACACACACACAGAGCCCCCTAGACAATCCCCAAACCCTGGCCCTGCAACTCCCCACCCCAGACTTACCTGCATCCAGCTGCTGAGGCTGCTCCCAACAGCCTGTCTGGCTGTATGCCGGCCATGTACATGTGTGCACACAGACACACATGGTGCCCCCTGCCTCCAATCACCCCAAGCAGCTTTAAAGAGGAAAACGCACATTTTTCTGCAGCAAACAGAAAACCCCAATCCCTGGTAAACATACAGGCTGCTAGAACAAGCTGGGAAATGCAGTTCTACCAGGAAAATCTCAGACACTTATTCCTATTTCAAAAAATCCACCCAGACAGAGACTGGAGGACCCAAAAACACAACATGTCCAGGAAAATCTGGACATATGGTAACCCTACCTTGCACCTGTGAACTGTGACTCTGAAAGCATTGAGTTTATTAAAATAACCAGATGTAATCAAATAATATTTTTGTTGGTAAAGCAGCTAATCAGCTATCAACTACTTATTTAGGTTGCTCCATGCATAGTAATACTGAACTGGAGGTCACCTCCAGCCTGGTGCATTGCTGGTTGATTTAAAGACTGAACATTTCCATTATAACTGACTCTCCATATGTGCAATTCTGAGAACCAACCTTTTTCTAAATGAAGGTGCCATTACAGAGTGTGTGGAGATGCATGTTCTCTGGGTCCTGCTACACAGATGTCTTATCTGCTCCAACAAATCCTTTACAAGGATGATCTTTAAAACCATATACAGTACTCTTTACATGTCAAACAACCACTATTATTCTAGAAATTGTCTCTAAAGAATGTGACCCACATAGCATAATTGTATGAAAGGTTATACAAAAAAAAAAAAAAAAGGCTGCTAAGAGCTGGTATTACTCCTTGAAGAGAGTAATAAAACAGGCACTCATTACATTGCATCCATTTTGTCATTAACTACATTTAAACTGAAACAAACCAGGTAAAAGGGTTCCTGATGAGTTCAGCTCAGCTTGTATTTTCTCACAGTTTTTCCCCCATGAAGCATGTCCGAACAGAAAACTGAAATAAAAATACTGGCTAACTGGATCCATGAAATGTGAAAAATGGCAACTTTGGAAACTGAAGACTAATCTCTTACATTTTAAAAAGGCCCTTTTAATTCCTAGAGATTTAAACATGTAAACATAGGAATGTTTTTACCCGCAGTGGAAAATTGAGCAGCCTGAAAAATATTGCTTCATCTTATGCCAGAATATTATATTAAACTGAAACTATGGGTAATGCCCAGAATCTTCTGTATGCAAGGATCTTCTCATATGGAAGGAAACGGTCAAGCATGCTCCTTCTGCGGGACACCAGAGTGCTCTTTATGGTTGGAAAAAAAACACACTGATGAGAAAGTGTTCAGTGGGTGTGGCAGCATGGCCCTTATTACCCTCCCCATCATGGGGAAATCATCCTCTTTAAAAAAAAAAAAAAAAAGGGGACGAAGAAGTAGGTCCCACGGTCAAATACCCTACCAGGCAAAGTGTAAACCAGTGGTTCTCAGAGATTTTTTAGACTCAAGACTTCCCTCAGAAAATGTCAGCTCTTAGTTTTCAATTGATTATTTACTACATAAAAATAGTAGAGAAATTCTTCTACTGCAAAGAACTCAGAAAGACCCCAACAAGTCCAAATGCTTTTAACACTACAGATTACTATTTGAAGTAGCTGGATTTATCTTGTGTAGGATATCAGCACACTTAAAGGTGTTAGCATTGTGTGGCACATTGCAACACCCCTGAAAGGATTTCAAGGCATTCCAGGCTGACAACCCTGATTGAAAATCACTGCTGTAAACTGCCAGGAAGAAAAGGTAGGAGACACATCAGGGATGAATATCAACAATTATGGTCCTCTTCATGTTAGCTCAGCTGTCAGGGACATGGATGGTCCAGACCCACGGTCTGCTCTATAATATTTTTAAAGCATACATCAATTGGATAATGGCTATTTATATTAATTTTAGTTTCAAATGAAGTAACTCATAACTACTACATATATGCATGACTGGCTTTGCACTCTATCTGTGTCTCCATTCCCCTGAAGCCTTCTCTTGTCCCTCTATACAACCAGCTCTGATATATTTGGTCCCCACTCCAAAGTTCCTACTATCACTGCAGGGTCAGGGTGGAGAGAAAAGCAAACTTCTTACTTCTGACAATACAGAAACCATCTGTGAGGTATTATCTGTGAGCTTCCTCATGTAGACTGACTCTCATGGGACAAGTGATCACATTAGCAAGTTAGTATCTAAAGTGACAAAGACACTGGAGCTTACACCTTCAGCTTTTAGCCTTTCCACCTCTCCAATCAAGCATCAGCCAACCTGAGCAATACAGAAAACTGAACTCACCTTTTCTCTTTTAGCCCCAAAAGTACAGGTTTAGCATTTTCCTCAAAAATAGTAACATTATTTGTCTTTCAGTACTCTTCAGAGACTCTAGTCAGCTGTAGATCCTGTAGACAATGACCAGTCTCAGAAGGAGACCATTCTTGCCCAAAGGGGTTACGTTCTAGGTTAAGAGAAGACACAACCCATTGGCTTAACTAAACTAACAGAATTGTGGGGAAAAGGCATGTAAAAAGGACAGAACAGTGGTGCTCAACCTTTGGCCCCATGGCCCAGATGAGTGGAGCAGGGCTGGTCTCCAGTTCAGATCACACCACACATACCAACATTGGGCCCTGGAGCCTGCAAGTGGCTCCTCCTGTCAGGATTGATTCCTGGGGCCCTATACCACCCCCTATCACTCAGACTGATCTCAGGGGCCTGGCACTACCTCCTCCTGGCTACCCACACCAAGATTTAGTCCTGGGACCCAGCACTGGCCCCTCCCAGACCCCTGCATGCTGAGCTTAGACCCTGCGGGGTCTGACACCCAATCCAGAGCATAGGGCCCAGGACTCCCCATGAGTCCAGAAATTTGGAGGTGGGAGGAGTGGTTCTACCATTCTCTCCACTGCCAAATTTCCAGTGTAAGGGGGAGCCCATAAGGCTGGATGTTATGAGGCTGTGGGCCAGATCTGGCCCATGGGCCAGGGATAGAAGAATATAGTTGATGGCTTACTATGGCCCCAAACCAGCAGAGCACTTACCATAGGCATGTGCTTAAGTGTATTTATGGATTGAAGCCTACATGTAATTTTAAAAAAAGAAAAGTACTTTCAAACTGTATAACAAAAAATATTGTTCTGTGTAACAAGGTGTCTAGCCCTTGAAGAGGGAACATGCAGCCCTGCTTTAGATAGCTGTGGGCATTTAGGATACAAGGAAGTATACTACTAATAGCTTCAAACCTCATAGGAGACAGCAAAGTGAAGCAAACTGGTTGAAGGAACAATTTAGAGAGAGGAGGTAAACTGGAACTCAAATAAGTTTGCTACCAGGAAGAGACTATGCTACTGTATTGGGCCAGAGCCAAGGGGCCCCTTCCTACTGCCCAGAGAAGGGCTAAAGGCTTTTGTTTGTTTAGTACAAGGTATTTTCATATATAAAAGCCTGGTTGAGGATCATCTTAGGGAGTAAAGTCAGCTTGCAAGGCAGTGGGTTTACCAACCCACTTACAGGTGGTGGAGAATATGGGCAGCCTCAGCTGAGATGGATACTGAGGCTATACTACAATGGCTAGAGGGGCTGCATCAGCACCAACAACAGTTATTTCAGCAGCTCCAGCAGAAATTAGAAGAGTTTCAGCAAAGAAATGCCAAGTTTCAACGTAAATCACAAAAGAAGCAAGAACACTTTATGCTTTGGCTGCTGGACCAGGCAAAGCCTAACCCAGTTACATTATGGCTATCAGTTGGCCACCCACCTGCATAGTTTGACAGGATATACGTGCACACATTTTGCCTTCTAACATCCAAAAGCAATGCATTTATAAAATTCAAATCCCATTTACAATACAGTTTCACACAATGTGTTTCTCTCCTGCTTTCATATATTAATAGACAACCATCAATCCTCTGGGTCATGGTGTATGCGTAAGAAGTCTAGTCACATGCCTAATGAATCCACATGTATAGAGTCCTGAGACCATCAAACCAAGACCTTTGATGTGTATGCCTAGGCAAGAGTATGGAAGAGTGGAGTCTGCCCAAGACCTTCCACCCCCACTTTAGACCAGAGACAGAATCCAAATGCCAGACTGGGTCCAGATATTCAGTGGCTCATTGGTTGTAGTTTCTGCCAGAGAACAACAGATAAGAACTGCTGCTGACTGCCTAATGCCTCAGTGATGGTGGGTTTCTGTTAGGTTACTGTTTCTTAGACTTTCTCCAACCATGGAGAACCCACAAGGCAGTGGAGGCTAGGGTTTTGAGGTACCCTATAGTCACCTTACTCTGAAAGTTGCAACATTGTGGTATTTTATCAGAGCTGTCCTGCCATGAGCAGCCCCACCATGTTGCTATCAGGCCCTCCAGTCAGATGCAGTTTACAGTCATACCCAGTTTATATATAATCATTGGCTTAACACCATGTCCTAGCAATCTATAAACATGTATGAAATGCCTTCTATTCACTGCACTGTTAATATATGCCACATTAATGTAGGGAAGACATATCTTTCTAGATCCTGTATTTGATTCTTAGCTACACAGGCCCAGCCAAAATAAGGGAACAACTGGCAAGGCTGCAGCATGAACCTGGGAGTTATAGTAAAGAAAACACTAAATAAGAGTCAACAATGTATTATTGTTGCAGAAAATTAATAGTATACTGGCATGCATTAAAAATTATGTCAGAAGAAATCATTCTTCCAAAACTGGTGAAACTTCATCTGCAGTACTGTGTCCAGTTATGGGTACCACACTTCAAGAAAGAGGTTGTCAAATTGGAAATAATGAACGAAATGTGAACAAAATGAATTAAAGGTTTCAGAAACATGACATATAAAGAAAAGAATAGAAGAAGGATTATTTTATCTAGACGAGGAAGTGTAATGGGGGAAATTGATAATGAAAAAACTTGTTTATAAAGAGGATTCATAGATTATAGAGTTGGAAGGGACCCAATGGATCATTGCATCTGACCCCCTGCCCCTGGCAGGAAAGAGGACCGAGGTCAGACAACCCCAGCCAGGTGATTGTCAAGCCTCCTCTTGAAGACCTCCAAGTTAGGTGATGGCACCACCTCTCTTGGAAACCCATTCCAGACTCTAGCCACTCTTATTGTAAAACATTTCTTCCTAATGTCTAACCTAAATCTACACTCCACTAGTTTGCACCCATTATTCCTAGTTACTCCCTGGGGTGCTCTGGAAAACAGCGCATCCCCAATTCCCTGCTGTCCTCCCCTCATAAATGTATAGGCAGCCACAAGGTCACCCCTCAGCCATCTTTTGTATAGGCTAGGATGCAATCTATTGTTCTGTGTCTATAGGGAATAGGACAAAAAGCAAATGGGCTTAACTTGCAAGAGAACTTCTTAGCTCTGAGAGTGGTCACGTACTGGAACAGATTACTGGAGAGGCTGTGGCAGCTCTGTCACTGGAAGTACAGTTTAGACAAACATTTGGTTGGGAATGGTTTAGGCCTAGATAAATTATACTGCCTTGAATGGGGTTGGGCTAGAATCCCCTATGATGATATCTGGAAGGGACCTCAAATCCGGGATATTTTTGTGCCTAAATCTATCATATTAAATTTATAGGGTTAAAACTGTACCATAAGGACAAAACCCACTTGTGTAACAACAACAACAACAAAAGATTTTGAGAACAGGAAAAACAGAAACCATGAAGAAGCCCTCCCTGTTCTCCTTGTTCCAAGTACCATCACCAAATATGATGCCTTACTACTCCAAGGTGCATTAACCTCTCTTCCCCCTCCCCACCCCGGAAGAGTACTTTGTGCCCCAAAGCTTGTCTAGCATCTCTCCCAAATGTACAGTTGGTCTGATAAAAGATATCATTAAAATAAATCATTGCCTCTCCTACATGTTGAGAGATTTGAAATGTTTTAAAATATTAGAGATCAAAAAACTGCTTTCAAGAGGTGATGTTACAGATATATACTGTAATATAAAGAGATAACAGTATATCTGAATTCACTTTAAGAATTTCCACCCTTCCTAACTAACTCTGGAATAATCCCAGCAAATTAATTTCCTAGACACCACGGTGAAGGTTTGCAATAGCCACATTGTAACCACATTTTATCAGAAACTCATTAGTCACTACCGCTACCTTCACACCATGAACTTTCATCCTAACAATACCACTGATTTCATTGTCTCCAGCCAAGCTCTACCTTACAACTGTATCTGTTCTGATCTCACCAACCAGCATGACACTTTAAGGATCTGAGGCAGGGATTCCTGCAGTTACAGTATAATCTCAAAACTGAAGCCATTCAAAGGAACAAAGTCAGACTCAGAGATCACTCCAACCTGCTCCAGTACCAACCCCAAGACAAGAACACCGGAATCCCTCTGGTTGTCACCTCTGGCCCCCATTTTAAACACAGTCATAGAACATATAATTAATGACCACCAACCCCTTCTGAAGTAACAAATCTGTTCTAGCTTACAGACAGCTACCCCTCCAACTTACAGTGGGATCTCTCAAGCAGTCTACCTAACTCGTAGCATCACCAAGACACCCAGGATGGAGCCACATGCAAGCTGTGGCCCCTCATCAATACAAACCAGATCATCACTGGATGAAATCACATAGTTATAAAATCCAAGGTTCATTCATGTGCACCTCTACCACTGCCATCACCTACTTACAGTGCCCTTTGCTGTCTACATTGGGAAAGGGCGGGGTGGGGTTAATCCCTCCATGTAAGAATGAATGAATACTGATCTGACATCAGTTCCAGAAAGACGCACAAGCCTGTGGCAGAACACTGCATCTCCCTGGACATTCTATCACTGACCACAGAGTAGCTGCTTTTAGACAACGAAACTTGAAAAAACAGGAAGTTGTGAAACAAGAAACTATCCACAGAGTAGACGTTTGGCCTAAACAGCAACTACAGATTCTTATCCCATTACTGAAATTAGCATCTGTGACCCCCCTTTGACCCTATGGGCTGTTTGCCTCTCCCAGGACTTCCCACCTCCTTTGTTGTTTGATCACTGTCTCTATTTGATGAACCATTCTGTGCATGTCCTTTCACAGCATCTGATGAAGGAAAGCTAAGCTTATGAAAGCTTATACATCTCTATCATTAGGGGTCTACCTAATTTGAGGAGGCGGCCAGCTGATTTTGCTGACAGATCTCATGACCAGTGGTCATTTTTTGTGGGCTGAGCAGGGCAAGGTCCACTCCCCCACATCTCTGATTGGGTGAGAGGCCCCAGTGGGCCCGCCCCTCGTTGCTGATTGGTTGTGAGTGCTGTTCATCATACACCCTGGCCCCTTGTCACTGACTGGTTGTGAAGACTGTCATGCAGTCCCACCCCTCACTGCTGATTGGTGGTAAGGGGCAGGGCACAAAACAGGTAGCCCTCCCAGCCAATCAGCAGTGAGGAGTGGAGGCAGCAGCCATCTTGCCAGGAGCCTTTTATGCCAGCAGCCTCTCTCCCTCCCCCACCACCCTAGAGGGCTGCATGGCCAGGCCACAGAGCCATGAAGATTGCTGGCTCCCTTAAGGGAGCCAGCATTTTACTTTCAGTAAGTCGGGGGGAGGGTTTGCAGCAAGGTAGCCAAAATCATGGAGCCTGCCCAATTTTGCATTTTTTGTGAAAAATCACACAATTGTGAATTTGGTAGGTCCCTATTTATCATGCCTTTATCCTATATTTGAACTACCATTCTTTTAATAAGAATGTGCAAGGCTGACCCATACAACGATCATTCTTAAATTTAGCATAAAATTTGGGCTTCCATACTACTTTATTTACTTCCACTATGTCAACTGCTGGTAAGCATTGATAAGCTCTGAAGTCTCAGACACAGCTAGAGAATGGTGACTTTTTAAATAGCAATCATTAAATTTATCTAGTTCCCATTGTTATAGCACGTGGACATCTTAATCTTAAAACAAAACTAGGGTAGGCAAAAGGACCATAGATCTACCATGGTTTTTATTTAAAGACCTGGAAAATGTCCTAAAACTCCAAAATCATGGTCACTGGCAGTTTACCAGAATTAGTAAGCTTCCCTGCTTTCAGCTTCAATGCTTCCTTGCCATCTAAAGATGGCTCATTAGGAAAGATATTCTCACAGGTCTCAACTGATAGACAGATGTAATACAGAAATGGCTACCTCAGAGAAGTCATCATTATCTCTAGCGCTGTCCTAGTGAGTATTTTACCTTTGATAAACCTTTAGTATTCAAATTTCTATGGTAAAGGAAGTACAAAGGACATGATTTGCCATATATCTTATTTAACATAGGTAAATAAGTCAGTTTCCAGTAGTCAGCCCTAACTTTTCCACTTAGGCTAGGGACAGACATTACAGATAAACTGGGTTAAGTGATCAGAAGCTAGTTTAAACCTGTAACAGAACAGATGTTCAGTGTATATAAACCAGTTTGAAAATGGCTGAAATTGGTTTGAGATAAACTTGGTTGAATGTAGTAGTATCAGACTTAACTGATTTGGCTCAAACTCATTTATTCAATGTCTGTCCCAGACCTCTTGCTGGTTTAAGCTAAACCAGACACCCCCAGCATCCCGGCATGCTCACAGGGCTGGGTGGGGATCTCTGCTCCACAGCAGAGCTGACCCCTCCGCTCTGCTCCTGGGCTGGAACTCTGGCATAGACTGCAAACACAGCAGGGCCTGCCTAGATTCCCTCTGCCCTACCCTGCCTCGCTGCTCACTGCTTACGCAGGAATCCTCTCCCCTCCCATTTTCCACAGCCCCATGGCCCCTAGGCATGTGGTATGCTAGCTAATGCTGAGAGGTATCTGTGTGTGTCTCTCCAATTTCACTGGGACAGGCAGACAGAACAATGACTGCTTGGGGCTATTTGGAGCTAAGCAACAGGTTAGCCGGTAAGCTGTTTAATAGAAGTTTAAAGTAATGGAGAGAGCCTACTGTTTTGCTGATGAGGTGATAATCACTGTTACCAGTCTCCTGCTGGCTTGCTCACCTGTCAGTTTGCTGCAGACAGTACAAAGCAGCAGCAAGAGGGAGATTGAAAAGCTCCGTATCGTCAGCAGATGCACGCACTGCATACCCCCCTTGCCTCAGAGTGCTAGCCAGGGCCTGGAGTCTGGCAACACCCCTGCCCCTTGAGCAGCCAGCGGTGAAAAGCCTGGGACTGTACAGGCAATGCATCTGCAGGACCTCCCTAATCAGAGGTCCTGTGGGAGCTTGGCCATGCCCCTACCCCTTTGCTCAGTACTGTCCAAGGGAAGGGAGGGCTGCTCTAGTGCCCCCTGGCTTCTAGTCTGAGCCACTGCAAGCATGTGCCTGAATTTCCTCAGTCCAGAGAGAATGTCTGTCCAGTTACAAACTGGTTCATTCTAGCCAGATTAGACTAACCTGCAAAGATTGAATAAATTCCAGCTCACAAACACCAGTCCTTCACAAATGTCATACAAGCCTCCATACCCCTGGGAGGCTTGTATTACTACAGCCATCTTCCAAACTTAGAGCAAGAGCTTAAAGAAAGAGCATTAATTGCTCAAGTCACTGACAGAACTTGTAACAGAACTCAGAGATCCACTACTCTATCTGTCACTGAAAATCCACAAACACAGGGTAAATTGTTTTCATGCACAAGCTACAGAGTGTAAAACACAGCCTACACAAAATGCAGGGAGGTAGTGTAAGACAGAGTGGATGGGGAGCAAAGGGGTATAACTTAGGCCATGTGTAAACGAAACACGAGGCCTGTGTGCACGACACTTTAAAGTGGGCTAAATGCTTTTGCATTTTAATGATGTCAGTGTTTGCACACTTTGGCGGTGTACTGAGCATTAATTCAAGCCACTGTAGGAAATTTGGTGGCGTAACATCCCTTAAATGACTTGGGGCACAGCAAACTAAAACTACTCTAAGGAGTTTTAGTTTGCTGCCCCTACAGCTGTGGAGCACTGGGCTCCATGCAGCTCCACGGCTCTGCAGGAAGCCCAGCAGACAGCCTGGCAGCAGCCCGGGAAATCAGGCTCCACCCAAGGAAAGCAGGAAGCCTGCCCCCTCTCCCCGGAGCCTGCCTGAGCTGTACGGGGGCCCAGTTCTTCCCTCCATGGCTGAGGTAGCCCCCGGGACCACCTGATCCAGGTGCCTAAGAGCAGGTGCCACCTGGGGGGGCGCGGCAGGTGTTGCTGCCACAGAAGGAAGCACCAGCCTCCTCCCCTCCCTGCTGGAGAGGCAGGTAAATCAGTGGTGTATGTGCACAACCCAGGGGTTTAAATCAGCCCTAAATTGAAGTAGTGTTTTTTTTTAAATCCACCACTTCAATTTAGGACCCCCATTTAATCTACACATACCCTAAAATATGCTTGAAGTTGTAGGAAGAAGAAGATACAGTTGGGATGCAATTACAAATTTAGTTCCTATTCTCAGTTTCATCACTTAGTTTGAGTAACAACCTGAAGTCACTTTAAGGTGTCTACTGAATTTCTTTTGTAGATATTAGTTACTATATCTCACATGATGAAGCACATGTTTATAGACAAAGGGCTAAAAGAAAATACCAAGTATTAAAGTGACTATGAATCATTGGTCTAAACCTTTAGATTATTCCTGACAGAACAGAAAGAATCTAGTCAGTCTTGCTACAAAGCTAATCTCCACATCTCTTTCACTTTTTAATCTTGTTAATAAAGGCAGATACAAGGATAAGAATTAGGCTGACTGGAGTACTGTCAGTCACAACTACCCTACCGGCCAGGAATGCCAGGATTTGAGAAGAGGAGAAAAAATATGATTATAGAGTAACAAAACAGCATAAAAAGAAGGATCTACAGAAGTCAAACTTACAGAAGTGACACAATGGCTTTGGGCCACAAGGCTTAGCGGGGAAGTGAAAAATTGTGCCTCTGGGGAAAGGAGAAGAAAGGAAAACACAGGTGTGGAAACCTTTGAGTCTTCTTGCAAAGGAAACAACTACCTTATCTTTCGGGTCCAAAGAGAGCTTTTGCATGAGAAGTTTCCAAGGAGTGAGAAGAATTATTTCTACATCAATTTTTGGGTTGGTTGCAGATGCTACCACCAATGGCATCTTATCTTTGTGAAAGCAGGCCCAATTCAGGAAGCTCCTGTGTCATAATTTATCCAATTGCTATTTTTTTTCTTCAGGTGTTACCTCCTCCTGGGTGTTAGTTACCAGGAACATTCATACAGAGGGGGGCTCAGCAAGAGTTCAGCATTGAGCCAGCCTCTGACATATTTATTACTAAAAACTTCCACAAAATACGTATGCATTGAAGAAAACTAAGACACATGCACAAACTATTTTGTGAAAAGGCACAGGGGTGGGGGAGGGGAAGACAGGAGAAAGCTGTTTGTTCCTCAAGAAAATGTAAGAAAGCAAACAAAAATCATCTTATTAGTGAGAAACAAGCACATTTATTTTTCAAAGATTAAGCTGCGCAATTCATTAGCTTTGCTGCTTTTTTGGAGAGATTTACTATTTGAGCCTGTCCCACAGCTCAAAATAATCAACCCTTTGTTAAAGGAGTAATCCGACTGGAAACGAGGGAATGCTGGCAGATGGGTCTTCATGCCCTGTTTTACTTGTGAAGTGGAACAGAGTGGGTTTATGCTTTAAAATACAGGTAGAAAGGAAAAAGGCAGATTGCAAATGTGACCCATCAGCTACTTAATCTGTAAAATATGAAATGATGCATAGTGGCTCCCTGCTAGTAACAATGCCGTAAGGAAGCATATGTTAATTGTTCTTATTTGCCTGCACTTCTACTTTCTCCCCTCCGATTCCATACTTCTGTAGTGATGCTCATATAAAAACGGGATTTTCGTAATGACTCTTCTATTAGCAAGGAAAGCCGGTGGGAATATGTCTAACAGGGAGGTGGAAATACAACATAAAACTGGTGTTCACACGTGTCAGCATGTAGTTGCCCCACCTGGTGCAGTTTGGCTCCAAAATATACTAGCATGTGGATTTGTGTAAATTCAGAAGGGGGTGTGTGCTTACGGAGCAACTTGTGCAGCTTTGTAAGTCTGAAGCCTTTTCTTTAAAGCAGCAAGCACTGCTCGTTCAGAGAAGAAAAACAACTTCCCCTTTTTTGTCCTTTGTACGGGGAAGCTGTTGCCCACACGCTATAGCTCCTGAAGGAATTCAGCTAAACAAAGTCAGCTAAGACAAGCCAGAGGCCCCGCACCCCCTTCATGCCTTCCTATTATTCTACACACAGCTTCCTTTCCACTAGCTAGCTGATAGCCTGCAGTTCTGACAATGCAGGGAAAGAATGGCAGAGAAGGGAAGCAGAACACAGCTGTACATTTCAGAATCCCTCCATATTCATTTGCCAGACAAAACCAATACTCAAAAAGACAGCCAAGATTAAGATGCAATAGGACTGCACTGAATCCATGCCTCTGAGCAGCTAGGGTCTCTTTTTAACAATGCATTCAAGCAACAGATACCGAGATTTACCTTCAAAATGCAGGCCATGTTCTTTTTCTATCCTTCCTAGCACAAAGCAGAAGGATTCTACTTTGTGAATAACAACTCCAGTGTCAGGAAAAAGGCTGGCAGAGCTGCAGAACTGCTAAAGTCTACATTCCTGTAGATCCAAATAAGGGTACCACAATTCTAAGATCCGTTAGTCATATTAGTCTTTTCATGCCCTGTTTGTTCCACCCATCAGCTTCTGCCACTGGCTGGGAGCCAGCACAGTACCTCCCCTTAGTCACATGACTGAGTTTGATTCATGGTTCCAGCATGTATTTTTTTAAGCTCTTGGACGCTATCAGACAATATACACAAATGGCAATTCTCGGTATGCAGATATTTGTGACATTCAAAAAGCAAGCTGCTCACTTCAAATAAATCCCCCCTCCCCCCCCAAAAAAAACTCTCCACAGATATTTCTCCCTCAGTTATAATCAGAAAAAGTTCAAAGTATATTTTTATTATTGGTGATGTAAAAACTATTAGATTTCTTGTGAGTGTTGGATACTACATTCATCCCTTTTAGCACAGGAATTTGCCCTTGTTTGAAATATTTAAATTGCCTATAAGTAGTGAGCCACTCACCATGAATAACAAACTCACATAACCCCTAAGAAACCGTTGAATTGTGCTGTGCAAGTCATTTTGGGTAAGGAATGAGAAATGGTTTTCACTTGTGCTAGGCTAATGACACCTCCTAACTCTTTCAGGCATTTATATGAGCTTTCCTGACCTGTGAAGAAATTACCCTGATGCTATTACTGAAGCCATCTTCCTCCACCTGGACTTAGACTATAACTTTCCTACCACTTACTACAATTAAAAACCAAAATCAAGCTCTTCTCCTGCATACCTGGATCTGTATAATGCATCACCTTTGCCATCTCTTCCCCAGCTGCCTCCTCTCAGCCTACCCCCTAATATTTTCACTTTCCTATACCTCTTGCTCACCTTTGTGCCCCCCCATCTTGTTTGATTACAAGAACAGTATCTATGCTCTTGTCCACCAACCAGACTCATTCGTGTGCGGTAAGGGAGGGGCAAGTTCCATCTGACCAATTGTCACAAACCCTGGTGGTGGCTCTGAGGGCGCCCTTCAGGGCACACCTCTCTCCACTGATCTACTGCTTGTCCATTGAGAACAAACTAAGATCTGCTCATGAGATAACCTTTGACCTCAGTAAACTTTATTTTTACCTGTCTCAGGTCAGGTCTTGCAGAGGAAGCTTTGCCAGGTAATGAGGCATGCCCCTACAACTTGTATAAAATTACAGACCCTCTCTTCCACTAAAAGAAGTTATCAATGGTTCTGAAAATCATCCCTACCACGGGCAATCAAGAAGGTAAATAAAACAGCAACAAGATTTATTACCCAAACAAGATAATTCACAGTATACTTTGAAAAGACAGTGTACTTTGAAAAATAATCATAAAAAAATTAAAGTAAAATCTTACCCCACATTTCTTACTAAAATGTAATACTCCCAGCTTCTCCCAGCTAGGGGACTAGATCACCAAAAGCCTAGGGATCATTAGAAAACCTATTACCAAGGCACCCTCTATATACTATTACCTTATTTACCTATCTCTATATTTCTGTTTCTAATTTTCAAGGGCATATGTACACTACATTGGTGACCTACTCCCCCAAGATAGGCATCTGTCTGTCAGGCCAGGTGATATTCCCCATTTACAGTTACATTTAAGACCTATAGAAATGCCTACATCCTCCCAGACAGATAGGTCAATAATCTAATATCCTTGGCTATCCATTACTCAAGATAGATATAAAAAAAGAGCTCTCTTATTCTATTCACAGGTGAAAAAAATTAATCCCTGATGAGATTCCTTCCAGATGCCCATCTCCTGAGATTGGATTCCCTTTGCTGAGGCCTTTTCCTTGGAATTTGAACCACAGTTGTTTGTGGATGGGCACATGTCTACACTGTCTCTTCCGGACTAGTTATGTGCAGTAGCTTCAGTGTACATTTTTAGAGAGTGGGATCTTCTCTGAAGTGTGAATAGCTATGGCTGGTCTGGGGATATTCCTGACACTTCAATAGCATTCCTACTATTGACTATTTCCAGTCATACTAGGATACATGGAGAACCCCAAATCAGCCCCGCTTTTGGGGTGAGTTGGAGCCACTCAACTAATCTCTTTTAGAAGCACAATAAATTAACCTGCAAGAAGCTCCATTTAATTCCAAGATATTTTAACGCTTTGCTGCAGTCTGCAGTGTTTGACATACTCTTGATGAGAGCAGGTGAGTGCACAAACTTAGGTAACCTCCTTGGTAGCTTTGTTCATTACTCCCAACACCATGGAGAGCACAAGATTCTGCACAGCACGAGAACTGTAACACTTTCATTTGCTATTCAGTGGCACAAGGGAACTGCACTGATTGTCCAACAGGCACGATAGCTTGGCCAATTTCACCATAGGCTAAAGCTAACATTTTTTTACTGCTCATGAATAAACCGCCCAAATAAAATCTACCAACTTGCCAAAAAGAAGGAATTTTTCCTGAGGATTTCAAGACCTATTTTCATTAGGGAATCTTCTAAGATACCTATGAGGTAACAACTCAGAGGGCATCCGTAAAAATGTCTTTTTACCATTAGGGAAGGTAATTACAGTATTAGTTGAACATTTTTATTCCCTGGCACAAAGAGCAGCTATATTCATCATGCACTGCCATGAAATACCATTAATCTTTCCCACAAACTCCACCCTGCTAACCACACCGCTAGAGCTCATAGTGGAACACACCCAACAGAAGAATTCATTGTTTTTGAGAATGAGGTCTCTTAAGCTCTCCAGGAAGCCAGGCTTCGTTCCCCAGACCACACTTCCACTGGCATTTTTAAAAGGTGGCTCTGAACTTCCTTCCCTTCTTGCATCATGAAGGATGGGAGCTGGTAGCCAGCCTCAGCAGTTTATCTCCCTAAGTCTTCCAGACTGTTTACTACTCATTCCTGGCTCCCTAACTGCTTGGCCCTGTGGAACAGAGATGCAGGTCTGGATGGATTTACCAGCAGGGCAGATGATAAACCAAAAGCACTGGAAACCTCCAGCTGCAGCAAAATGGCCAATTCTGTAGTAGAAATACTGAATTCCATGGCATCTGAGAAAAAATGTGAAAAATTCTGCAATGGTTGCATTGTAGATTTCAAAGGGCTCTGCCTAGGGAGAACCAGGAAATCCAAAGTTACAGCTACAGTGGCAAGGAGCCAGCCCCCCTGCCAGGGCTGCACACAGCAGCAGGAAGCCAACCCCCCAGCCCCATCTGCTGCCCCTCCAGATTAGCCACCCATGACTCCATCCCACTCCTCGGCTGGGCCCTGTGGCTGCACATTCCTGCCCTGGGCTCTATGCACTGCCCCAGCTGCCAAGCCTGCCTCACTGTGGGGGCCTCAATCTGCCCCCCTGCTCCACTATGGTTCCTCCCCACATAGGCTTACCTGCAGGAAGCTGGGGGAGCTGCTCTCCATCATTGCCTGGCTGTATTGTTGGCCATGTGCACATGCACTCCATATCCCCCAGCCCCAAGCAGCTCAAATTCTGCCAGCCTGCAAGGGGAAACCCATGGTTTCCCATGTTTTTCTCCTTCAAAGGAGAAAATCCACCTTTTTCCATGGTGAACAGAAAACCTGGATCCCTGCACATGATACTGCTATGGTTTGAAGGGAGTCCAGGACAAATGCTGTCTCAGAGTCATTCAGCCCAGGGCCAGGACTTGATGCTTATCTTTCCAGACTGGCCTACCCAATTAGGGATGGGTGATGATCACCCTAGTCTGGTCCAAGGCCCAACAGAATAGTAGAATTTTACCTGATTAAGTGTGATAGCTCGAAGCCCAGCACCTGAGTAATGGTTCATATGTAGTTAGAATTGCATTTAACCTAAAAATTGATAGGCTGCACTATGAATACCTTCATTCCTATTCTAGAGATGTTTCCACATTTCTAGATTTGGAAATGAGGCATGGAAGTTAAGTGATTTGACCTGGTCACATAGAAGAAAGAACAGAGCCGAAAGCTTCTGGGTCAGTGTCAATGAGCTGAAGAAATTCAGTAACCCTCCTAAATTACAGTAAAAAAAACCAAAACATTTTAAGCACAGCTTTTCATGAAACTGTTATGGCGAGTTTCAGGAAGAACTTCCCTCAAATTTCACATCCCCTTAAAATCAACTTTGGCTTCAATTCAGCCTGCAGTTACAAATGAGTACTGGCTCATGCAAAATGTCATTCCTTTCTGCAAGCTTTCTGTTTGAAAAAAAAGTAGATATAGGTATTTTTGATCCATGTGAAAGGAACATTTTTGGTGTGCTTGTAGAGTCTGGGTCACTGGAAAAGGCCACACCGACTAAGACACCATTTCCAGTCCTGATAACACAGATCTTATATGTTTATCCAACTCTGACCCCGACTCACAAGAAGGTATGACATTGACAATACTGGGCTTGTTTTAACAGCAACCACCCCAGAAAGCAGGCCTTCCAGGGTGATTCTGTCAAAACAAATCAACCAACCAGACATGAGCCTGTTCAGAACAGAATTTGGAAAGATTTGCATAGCTCTAGCCAATGACTAATTCCCCCATGCTTCTCTCTCATTGCTGGTACACAGTTGAACTCTACCATGAATGCTCCATGGCCAAATGATTCATCTGTAATGTTGCTGGTAGTTGTGGGTTTGCCATCTAAAAAAAGAAATTAAAAACACCTGGAGCTTCATTACAGACACTTCTAGCAGAATTTGTTTATTGACCCCAAATTAAAATCTGCTTTTTATTTAGACTATATATCATTATATAATTAAGTTTATTTACATACCTAGAGTGGCTTACTAGCTGTTCATATCAAAGTCAGGTTAACGGACCCTTTTAAAAAACAGTTCACCTAGTGAAACTATATGTGCTAAGCTATTATGGATGGGATACTTTATTTTTCAAGTTTACATCCATTAAAGAAAAGCCATCACTGTTAGAGACAATGCAAAATGGCACCTTTCATGCTGCAGGTATAACCAGATGGTTGATCAAGCAAAGGAAATCTCCTGAATTATTCAGTTAGACTCTTCTTTTTCAGTTTTCTGAGTTTTTGCCCAGATCACATGAATAGCCATTAGAGAGGCCAGTAATACAAACAACTCAAGAGTTCACCAGCATGATAGAGAAGCAAGGGACAAGATGACATGGTGAAAATGTAATGGTAAATACAGACTTTCAGGGAGGTTAGGACACGTTAAAAATGGCCACCTGGTTTAACTTAGTTTGCCCTGTTGAAGACCTTACACTTAGATCCCTAGTTAGGCCAAGCTACGTTCAGCACCATACCTAGACTCCTGGTGGCCCCAGGTGAACTTTTAGTATCAGGCCCCTCTTCACCAGAGATAATGATAATATAATTTTTAAAATTACCATTTTCAGGCCCCCTTTTTGTCCAGGCAGCCACCTGGTTTGTCCACACCTGTGTCCAGCCCTAAGTGTGAACTGTACAGAAGTTCAGAAAGGTTAGATCAATCTAAAAATGGCCAATGCAATCTAAGTTAACTGTATTTCTGAGGAAGTCTAACTTAGACAGGATTTGATGAGACCAATCTTGCTGAATTTCTGTACAGTTCCCAGTATAGCCCCATGTCTGCGAAAGCCTAGCCACTGGTCCTGGCCCTTGGGCTGTGCTTTTCCTACTCCATACCTATCTGTTTCCCACCCCTTCCCCCACCCTGCCCTGGCACCAAGCTATTTTTAGCTCCCTGGCCCCTGCCTGGTCCCACCCCCAGATGTATAATAATCCTCCCACCCCACCCCCATGGACCAGCCAGTCCTTCCCCGACCCCCCACCCCCACAGCCTGCAAGCCACTCCTAGTACCAATTTTACCTGCATTCACCAGTATCCAAAGCTAAGGAAGTAAGTCAGGCTGGGGGGGAAGGGGGACAGGCAGGATCGGGGGGTTGGTTAACCATGGGGAGTTATTCATCTGAGGTGGGGGGGGGGCAGGGTGCTAAAAATAGTCTCTGGTCCTGGCAGGGGGAAGAGCCACCTCATCCCCCAGGCCGCAGACCCCGCTAGCCCCCCTGATCTCACCAAGTCGCTGTAGAACCTGTTAGTCCCCCTGATCTCCCCAGCCCCCACTCGGCAACCCCCACTTGCCCCTTCCCCAACTCCCTCGTGGAACCTCCCTGCCCCCTAGTCCCTCCAAGACCTCCTGCAGACACTCTTGTCCCTCCAATCCCCACCACAGACCTTACTTGCTCCCCAAATTCCCTTAATCCCCCCTGCAGACCCCACTTCCTCCATGATCTGCCCCAAGAACCCCACTAGTCCCCCATCCCAACTTACCTTAGATCAGGGTAGCCATTTCTAACTTGGATCTAAACTCCCTCTAACCACCCCAAACATCTGTACATACCCTCAAGGATCATTTAGCTGAGGGCTATGAAAATGTTACATGGAGCTTTAAACATAATTATTCCTCTTTGAACATCCCCAAGAGAATGTGACTCTTTAGTCAATAAACAGATGAAGTCCTGATGGCACAAGTGTTTCTGTCAGAAAGCTGAGTGACCCAAGGAAGAGCCCACATAAAGCCTGGAGCTCATTAGGATCTACTAACACAGCCTCCTGTTTAAAATTATATTACATTTTATTATAAGGATTTTAAGTTACAGCTGAAAAATGAGAGAGAAGCATGGGTAATGATGAATAAACTATAAGATGATGGGGAAATAGTCTTAGCCAGGTTATTTGCCTTCAGTGTAACACTTTGTGCAGCAACTAAACTCGAGTCAACTAACAGCTTGGCAATATAGAGTACAAAGATTGGACTGCAATACCAGAAGAATAAAGAAGTGGCTCAGGACAGCTATTGGCCATCTGCTGCCTCATTGCTGGTTAGTTTCATGGTAACAATATTACACTTAGTCACACAGCCTTTCCGACCTGGCGCACTCATGTTTCACAATGCTAGATTGTTTTAAAATGCATCAAATCCTTCCATTTAGCAACATTTCTACCCTGAATGCCTTTGCCCCAAAAGTAACACTCAGAAAACACACTCGGATGGGCCATAAATTGCACTTTTGACTATAGCACCTTTCCTCCGAGGTTTCAAGATACTTTGCAAATGTTCCCACAAAGCAGAACTATGGGTATGCTTTGTACAGGAGTGTGTGTGTGTGTGTGTGTGTGTGTGTGTGTGTGTGTGTGTGTGTGTGTCATATGACTCGACCAAAATGTGTCCACTTCTAGATTGGAAAACAGATCCATTACAGGGCCAGATATTAAAGCTATGCAAGTCAATCAGGCACCTGCAGTGCACAGGACTATAACACAGCAGCTACCCTCAATCAGGTATTGAATCAGACTAACCCAGAAAGGAGGATTAGACAACATAATCATGGATAACCTCAGTATCTCGGTCCCAATTATCAGAAATTTGTTTGGCCTAAAATTTGGATATAGGAGGAAATAAATCTGCAGAAGACTGGAGGATTCATTGATTTATGGATTTAAGGCTTAAAGTTGCTGTTATACCCTGATCTCCAATAGCATCAAACCCTGATATTATCCAAAATTAGGGTACTGGGAAAACTCAGTACCAATTCACCAGCAGCAATAGCGGGGCTTTGCCTCACAAAGCACCTTTACAAAAGGTAGCATTCTCCACAGTTCAGAACCTGAGGCAGGAGGTAGTGTAATTCTCCCCCCCCCACCCCACTCCAGTTTGTAACTTGCCCAGCTATCTCAGCAAAACTTAAAGTATAATTTGGGCCTGAACTGAGAAGGTTTAATGTTTTAACATCCCAGCCTCTAGGGAGGCTGCTAGCATACTTTAACGATTCAATTATTTATCTTGTCAAATAGGAATAACTCTATTGAGTTACCTTCAAAAGAGTACAGCTCTATTTACACCAGGGCTCCCCATATTAGAATATTGGTAAACAGAAGCAAACACGACTAACTCAAGTAGTTATACTGATAACTTTTCAAAAGGTAGGTCAAGTGAAAAAGCTAGAATTCCTGGGAATAACAATCCCCCACAGCGCAGAGGTTCTGTTGCTCTAACGTCACAGAAAGATCGCAGACATGGTAAGAATGGAACAAAAGTCTAATCTTGCGTCTCAAATACATTAACTTGTCAGTGCAAAAGTAGTGCTGTAACATTTATGAAGCTTAAACTATAACAGCCCACTGACGTCAGTGGGAGTATGGCAAAGCCCTAAAAGAGTAAATAATTTCAGAACACTTATTTCACTTTTAAACAAGTTAATCTGAGCACTACTTATTTCTTCTAATAAATCTGGGCATTGCATAGCAACTAGTTTGCATTTAACTGCAGAGTTGACTTGTATATTAAAACTCTATTTCACATTTCAGCTATTTGTAAATATTTGTATTGAAACAAATGTGATTTTAAAAATGCAGGAAAGAAGCTGGGTTGCTCAAACAAGGAAAATACTGCCCATGTTCCCCAATAGCTTTTCTCCAAGTAAAACACACCATACAGCTCTTCAGAGTGCTGTGCTGTATCTGCCACCAGCTGTTTTGCTCTGCATAAACAGCAAGGAAAGAAACATAGTTTATTGTGGCCTCTCTCCTAAAAGAAAAAAATTAATAAAATTCCTGAAAGAACTAGAAAAGCAAACTATCTGTTTAGAAAAGCATTACCATTTAAAGAGGCAGCTGGCTACAAAATGTGGTTAGTAACAAGATATTTCTTACAACCTCTTTCCATCAGAAATATTGTATGTGGCGCTATTTTATTTTTTCCATCAGTAAATTTTCACTTATCTTTATCTCCCAATGACCCTGGATTCCAAAGCCCATACTAAGTTTGCAATGCAATTCTAACATTACTAAAATAGTCTCCCTTTTAAAAATGGCTATGCCTGTTTGCTCTTTCCTTAGGCTGTATCTTGGAAAAATACAACACTCCACAAAAACAGGGGCTAAACAAAGCAACTAGTGACTATTTCAGCCAAGCTATTTTCAGCCCTAAATTAAAAAAAAAAAAATATTCAAGCCAGGTGTTTGTTCAGTGAAAACTGCATCCATCTCCACCACAGCAAAAGGCTAGGCAGGCTCAAACAGTGCTCCTTCCAAAGAACCATCCAGCCATCAATCTTCTGGGCCACAAGCTATCAGTATCCAACTGGCTGCTGTTCATTTGATTCTTCTGAAGCAACACAAGGTCTTTATTTTGCTTTTGGGTGTCTCAGTTATGCAAGAGGAAAAACCTGCCACAAAGAACATTAAATGAAGACTTGTCCACCTGTGTTTTAAGAAAGACTTTACAGCAAAACAAGATAGAATCATTTAATCAAACCAGCAACAAGCAAAATGAAGCAATTCTAGATTTCCTCACCTCCTGCTCTGAAGAGATAATGCAGATTCTAGAGTTCTCTTACGTGGAGGGAAGGTTTTTCTAATCTGAATAATTAGTAGAAAAACCTAGCAAGAGAAAGGACCAAATTAATAAGATTTGTTTGTACTACAAATTGTCACAGCCAATGAAATGTGTACGGGGTATCAACTAAACACTGGATTTAGCCTGAGGTTTTATTTCACTAAAAGTTACAATGTATCATTATTTCAGCACTCTATGAATGGATCTATAAAAGGATACAATAATTCTAGGATGAAAGTCTTTCACAAATGTTTCTTATTTTGGATATTTTTACTCTCTTTTATTTTACGCAGTTTGGGCAAATGGGGAAGTAAAAAAGAAAAAGACTTGAATCGTTCTTTGTTGTATAAAGGATGTAAATGATCCTAGACAAGGCTCAGACCTCAATGCAGGTCTTCTACTTCTATAAACCCAGGCTGCCTTTGGTTTCCATACTGAGCAACAGAGGTGTATACAGGCATTTTTACATTGTGTTACCTCTGCTTTGGACATTACAAAAAATAATCAAAAGTTTCTCAACCAAGATAACAGCAAGTTGATGCTGCAGCCAGGGGTATATTTCAAAACCCTAACAAAGCATGTTTGAAAGCACCTATCTGCAGCGCGAGGCATGAATGCCATAAAAATGATTTACAAGTCACAAAGTCCACCCCAGATATTTGACATGAAGACCTTTGATACCGTGCTTAGCTGACCCTCTTCTTAAAAGCCTGCAGAGATAGTAGACCTAAAGGTCACAAGGCTTTGACTCCATTAGACCGAAATAGCTACCTAGGTATTAGCACAGCCTGCAAGCAAATGGCAAACAAGACTGTGCCTGGAGGAGTCCATCTCATAAAACAGAATATAAATTCTCAAAGCAAAAAGGATGGCTTCATATCTTCTGAAACATCTGTTATCCCAGACTGACAGATTTTGAACAAAACATGTTTCACATAATCCTTTTAATTAACAGAAACAAATGTTAACAATTTTATAACTGACAGCAAGTCTCTCCTCCTCATGCCTTTCTGTATAATTCCCCACTAGAAGAGAAACACTATTATAACTAACCAGGTTAAGATACCTAATAAGTTACAATTCTAGTGAAATCATAAACTCCCATTTTAAGGGTAAAAATCAGATCCCGGACATTACAAGTGTTACACAGAAAACTATGCTAAAAGAAAAATTAAAGTTGCAAAGACAAGCTAAAAAATATCAGAAACGAAGTCCCTTTGAGTGTGGCTCTGGCTGGCCAGGCTCCAGTTTTGGGCAGTGCACACTGCCACCATGTGTGCCACCAGTGGATCTTTTCTGCGCAGGTGTTTTTGACCATATGCTGCTATGAGCTGCAAGGTAGCAGCACAGGGAACTCCTGCTTGTGTGGCATGTGGCACCTACATACTGCACAGCTGCACTCATCTGGACATGGCCCTTGTGTGCATGTGTCCAGTTGTGTGGTCTTTATTTACCTGATCATTCACTATTTTTCCAGTAGGATTCACATCTCAGTCCATGAACAGGATGGTCCTGCTCTGGGAACAAATCAGATTGTGTAGTGAGTGATGCTGATGTTTATAGGGTAACTGCATCATTTATTACAACAGCTGGAAAGTCTACAATGAATCAGGCATAGGAAAAAACAGTTGAATGTCATGAAAGGCTTGGTTCTACCCTTAACTATCCCAGAGGTTTTGTAAGAAGCCAAGCAAGTCACTCAACTCAAAATTCATTAGGTGGTCAATAATGGCACATCCTTTATTTCTGCTTCCCCAATTTGAGACTATGGATTTATGAAAGTGTAAAGCACTCACTGCTTCACCTGAAGATGACAGAAGCTGTATTCTCTACAGCTTTACTATTAAGCACTATGAAAGGTAGCTAGTTGTGTTAGTCTGAAGTCAGGCAGAAAGCAGGGCAGAGATACACCTCAGACTAAATGAATCGGAGATGCATAAGCTTTCATAAATCAAGCTCGCTTCCTCATTAACATCTGATGAGGTGAGCTTGCTGATGAAAGCTTATGCATGTCTGGCTCAGTTAGCCTCTCTCTATCTAAGGTGCATCTCTATCTTACCTTCTTATTAAGCACTACATAATGTTAAGAACTGAAAAATCTTGTTGGAGGCATCTCAGAGCAGGGCTTGAATAGTGTGCTATAAAGGAGGCATGGGGCAACACAGTGAATGAGCAGTGAGGACTAAATGAAGTCTGGAACACACTGAACTGTGTATGGACCAAGGCAGGGAATCTTCAAGAAACACAACATGCAATCACATAACTAAAGGCTGTATGTGCATAATGTAATACACATTACCTTAAAATTGACATTCCAAACACTTGAGTAACTGACTTTTTAAGCATAATATACGATTGCCTAATTTTTTGTTAAATCCATTATATGGTATAATTAATGACCAAATGCATCAAAAGTAAGAACAGAACTTTTAGACATATCGCATAGTCATTTGCCACATGAATTAAGAGCCCAGGCAGCAGCAGTAGTAGGTTGTCATCCTGTGACCAGCACTGAAGGGGGATGAGACGCACACTTTCCGCCATTTGCTGAGAGCAGCAGAAAGACAAGACTTGCCACCTTGCCTCTTATTCTCAGCTCCAGAGAGAAGTATCATCTAGTAAATACAAAACATTTTCTGTGTGCATGAGTAGGGTGGCCATATATCCTGGTCTGGCTATGACACTCCCGGATTCTGTCGGCCAGCCCTGGCTGGTTGGGAAAAAGTTCTTGGCCAAAGTCCAGGAAGCAGGCAGCTGGGTAGACACCGCTGCTGTTGTGCAGAAGCCAGGACATGCCACATGCAGGAGGGATGACACCTGCTCTAATTTACCTGCCTTGCTCCCACACAGGAGCAGGGTGCACCAGGCTGCTCTGCTTCCCCACTGGACTCTGGCCTGGACTTTTGACCAACTGGGCAGAACCGGCCTGCAGAATCCGGGAATGCCCTGGCCAAACAGGAATATATGGTTACCCTATGGGTGAGAGAATCCCTTTACATTAAAAAGCTATTGAAATAATGTATGCAATTTTTCGATGTTCACCTTAGGGAAACATTGGTTGTTTCAGACATTGCTTTACCCAGCTATAAAGTTTAAGAAATAGAGTACCCAAGGACTGCAGATTTTATCAGTCTGAACCATGCAAATCATCACAAATGCAGAAGATTTTTAATTAAAAGTAGAGCCGTCATGAATTCTGATGATTTGTGAAGGTTAGTTAGGAATTTGTCAGAGTCTAAGAAATGCTTGCTCATTATTTGGAGCTTTGGTGAGAACTCTTAGAATATATGTTCCTGGCAAGTGTCGCTACCGTATTTACTCAATTAGAAGAGGATTTTTTTCCCCCATTTAACACGAGGGGAAAAAGCCCCTCATCTTACAATCCAGTGTACGGTGGCAGGGGGCGAACAGCTACTGCAGCTCTGGCTCCAGCCTTGGGTTGGGCCCAGAACCAGTCACAGCTGCTATCTGCCCCCTGCTGTCTCTGCACCTCCCCCAACCTCCCACCATTCATCCCTTGCCACTTCAAGCCCCACTGCCCCCAGTCCCCCCCACTGCACTGCTTTTCTCCCTCTGCCACCCTGCTCCTTACCTTTGCTCTGGGCTGGCAGTCTCCATCCTTGTTGCAGCCTGGAGCACATACTTCAGCCCAGCCCTGTGGCAGCAATGCCAGCTCTGTGCTACTGCTATGGCATAGACTGGAGCCATGCTTGGTGCCCCAGGCTGCAGTAGGGATGGAGCCTGCTGGTGCAGAGCAATGACAAGGGGGAGGGAGTAAGGGGACCTGCGGTTGGTGGAGGCAGAAGCACTGTGGAGGCAAGCTGCCTGCATCTCCCATGGACTGCCCCCTACCACATGCCCCACTTTTGCCCCCACTACCTGCCCTACACAATGCCCCGCTGCCTGGCCCTCCCCCACCTACCCCATTACCGCTCCCCTCATCACCTCTCCCCACCCCCCACCTGCAGTAGTGGGAGGGCTGGGAGCATGAATTTAAGATAATCTTCCAATAATTAGTTTCCATATATGGAAAATAATAATAAATTTATAAATTTTCAATGTATATAATCTAATTATTGGGGGGTCTTCTTTAATTCAGGGATGTCTTGTATCCAGGTAAAGATGGCAATTATCTAGGTGCATAACAGAATGAGTTTTTGATCATGTTTAATACTCAAACGGGTAAGCAGAGCTCATGGAAATGAATGAGAGCCCTTACGTTTGTATCACTGATCTTTATACCAGACCCTTTCTTCTAAGCGTGGGGCAGGTACTTTCACAGCTTGCTGTATTTTTATTTAACAGACAACTGCATTTGTACCACACCATTCTTCTGTGCTCCCCACTGCATTACCATTTACATTAGGAATTTCAGTGTCTGTCAAAGGGAACTCAGTCCTTTCTCTCCAAAATTCAAGCTGTGCAATATTACACAGGAGAACAACTTCAGGACTCCTGTGAAAAAGTAATTTCAGTACATCCATATTAAAATTCCCTGATGCCCTATAACCTATCCTGTTTTTCCACAGCAAAGAAAATGAAAATATCATCTCAGAGCATCTGAGAGTTTCAAAGCAAAATATACTATGTTATTAATAATGTAGATTCTTGTCTTCAGCACACGGGTCTGTGTTGGCCGAGGGAATCTGAGCACAGAACCAGCTTCCCTGTGGCTGTATGTTAAGAAGATTTTTAGCATTTCACTTTTTGCAGTGCCTCTACATGTCACTTTTAGCTATTAAAGTGTTTCAAAAGTTTTGTACAACCTTTGGGTTCAATACTCTGTTTAATATGTACGTGCCCTTTCAGCAACAGGAGCTCAAGCTGTGGTGCACATCATGAGGGACTACAGCACTGAGGATGTCATATAAATAATTTTAATTTAAAGAAAAACATTTATAAAAGGAAACACGTTGTAATCAATACGTGGTAGGTGAACTACCTGTTACACTCTCTTCCCTCCCCCTCCCGCATATCTTTACAGAGTGAATTAATGTCATAATGTCTATGATATGGTAATACTTAACACACCAGAAAGTTTAAAACCTGTAATTTACTGTAGGTACTGAGGCACTTTTAGTGTTATTATTATTATTTAAACCTTTCAGTATTTTTCTTCTCAAGATCTAACAGGAACATGCCTGTAATTCAGCTGCCCATTATAATCCTGTAGCACATGGTATAGGTAGAAATTAATTTATACAGCATCTGGATCTTAATTTTAATAAATATTTTAAAAACATTTGGCTTTTGACAGACCTTTGGAGAAATTAGTACCAAGGACATTTGAATTTTATTAACTGAAAAAAGAGAAACCAAAAGGCAAGATCAACTTTATAAAATATTTTAACAATGTTTTGTATGTGAATGTGGCATTCATAATGGCTGTAACATATAACACTGGTTGTAGCTGGACATTTTATGGATGGGTGCTGTGTTACTTCTGGAATCCCAAGCTGTAGAAAAGCCTGTTCATTGTGCCAGAACTTGTCACAGCATGTGGTAGTCTAAAAATGAAAATAGGATACCTATTGCCAGTTACCTACAAATACATTTTAGAGCTGCAAGGAAGCTCTATTTTTGACGTTTCAGGCTGCAGAAGTAGACTCATTTAAGGACTGATTTGCCTTTCACTGGGACACAAAAGTAAGACTGCAGAGGTCTCAAGCAGCTCCATTTTTTCCTAGTGTAATCTAAAAGGACTAGGCTTGGGGGCCGACAAGTCAGTGGCAATGGTTTCCAAAAACTGGAAACGTCCTAATGAGTGTTGATTCCACACCTCCTTTCCTCTTTCAGATAGCTACCAATTTTCTCCAATGTGAAAGAGAAAGGCACAGAGAACACACACTTGACTATAAATGGGCTGCCATTTTTGAGTGCTGCATCAAGGACATGTACGAACAGCCACTGGCCAGCAAAGCGCTTTTCAGAGTGGGAAGAAGAGATCAGCAAAGGAAAAGCCTCAGCTCCACGCTGCTGTAGGAGGGACCAAAGAAAACCTCTCTCTTCAACAAGATTAATAGTTCCCCGAAGCAGCAGCCATGGAGACTCCCAAAACACCAGCTGTTGGCCATGAGTGGGAGTAATGATGAACAATAGTAGGATAATACTGGAATAGTGTTCAGGAGGGAGAAGTGACACAACAATATATCTAGGAATAAGTACATTTTCCTTCTACTTCTTAAACATAAGACTCACTTGGAATTGTACATCAGGGAAAGCATTTTCCTGTATTCTCTTGTTTTGTAGATGACTCATAGTAGAGGTTCCTGAACTGGGAAAGGTTGATTACCATCGTTTCCCTTCTCAAAGACCCTAGAGACATTCCCCACTAAGGATTAGAGTCCTATGAACTCAACCTCCCTCCCCACCAAAAAAACAAAACAAAAAAATCAGGAGGCCACCCTGACAGGCTCAATTATATAGAACATGCTTACTTCCCCTCTTTGAACCTGGAATGTTTTTTTTGGTCCAGACAAGGCCCCTGGTGATCAGATGACAAGCTGATCACTGAGTGGAATGGATGAGGTATTGGACAGGCATCTCAGGCCCATATTCTTTGGCCACAACATGGGACACCCATTCAAGTCAAATTGGTGCACACTTGGGTGCCAAGTTGAGGGGAATGCTGAGAAACCCAAGTCACGGGAACATGGACAATGCTCAAGTAACAGTTAAAGGTTCATTACAATGTCCAGCCCATCAGAACCACTGAAACCTCTGACTGTGGGTTTTGCCATATTTTTTCCAGTACGACTGGATGGAAATCCTCCCTGTAACTTAAGCATTACAAAATAAACACATTCTCTTTGTAGCTCTGTAGCTTTGAAGGTGAAGGTTAACACACCTTTGAGGAGAGGACTGTTAGTTAAATTTGGGGTTCAGACCTGATATTTTCTCTTTAGTATACATATATGTAAGTAATGTGTTATTTTTAATTATTTACTACTGTATATATACACACATAATATAGTTAACACAGCTATACTTATGTCAAGCAGTAGTAGTATAAGTGCTTGCTTGTTATAGCAAGGCCCAGTAAGATGAGATCACCAGCAGTGGAAAGTTTTCCCATGGAAACCTGACAGGAGTGGTTCATACATACATTCCAAAGACAAGGGGGTTGCAGATGGAGAAAGTATTTTTCCCCAGTCTGTAACAGGCCCTAGACGTCTCTCCTCGTGCAGATAAAGGCGCGGCTGGAAGCACGAAAACAGGTTTTGGACTTAACCCACCAATGATCAAGCACCAGCACAGGACAGATGGCATAAGCTGGAGGTATAAGCCTGGAGTGGTAAACAAGGGGGATATGCCCTCTCTCCTTCCAGCATCAGCCTGCAGTTGAGTTCACCAAAGCAGACAACCTGCAGATCAGTGTACTGGCCAGATGTCCACCTTCCTGAGAGCATCCCTAGAAGCCCAGTGTGTGGTGAGAGGTTTGCTTGCTTGTTAATCATCACATGCTGCTCCTGTGTGTCAATAAAAAAGTTTCCCAGTATCAAATGGACATGTTGTGATAGGTTTTTGATGGTCACACCTGACCCTGAATTGGCTGGTGATTCAGAAAATCAGGCCAACACATGGGTTGCAAGAAGTCGAGTCTGTGCACACTAGGCCAGAGTGCTAGCTGCAGTTGCAAACTATCAGTTTTTAATTTAAAAGGCAGTTTATTTTTCCAAGCATGTAGTTCTTTCATGTTATTACCCAGCACACACTATATGAATCATAGTGGGAGAAGTAAAATTCAAATCTACGCTCCAAGCATAACAGTGCAAGTCACAGGTGTGATATCAATGCAATACCAGCAAGAGAAAGGCATAAGAGTCTTCCTGGGCCCTGTGTGTCATTCTAACAAGGCACAAAGGCCAAATTTCAACACCTCAAGGGCATACTGAGGCAAGAAATAAATGATATAGTCACCAAAACTCACAATTTCATTAGTTCTGTGGAACTACTAATGCAGGAATTGGCAAGCTTACAAGAGAGGGAGCAGCACTGCACACATCAACACTAGCTAAGTGAATAAGCAACCTAGAAGCAGTGAAGAAAACCTTCTGATAACAAAGATCTCCTAGTCCCTAAACCACTGAAAAAATGTCATTACTCAAGAGATGTAGATTTTCTGTATTAAATAATATATTTGCAAATATTCAGTTCCAAGGCGACAAATTATTTGCAAATTCAGGTCAAATTCAGTGACTAATTTCAGTCACTGAAAAGTCCCCTAAAGTCCAAAAAAGTCCAAATGTTCCAGTTTCTTTCATTAAAATATTTGTTTTTTTAAAAATGGACAAACTTAAAATTTAAAAAAAAAATGTCAGATACCCAAAAGCATTTGTTTATGACAAAAGTATTTTGAAAATGATTTTTTGTATATATATTTAGGTTTGCCAGCTGAAAAGAAAGGTTATTTTTCCTGCTCATTTCACTGCCCATTACCCAATTTATCCAGATGTACCATAGGTTTCACATCAGGAATGCTTTTTACCAGACTGAGCCAGATGATCTATCCAGCCCCCTGACAAACTTTGTCACAGCTTCTGGCAAGCAGTTGGGCATGAAGGGACCACAGGTTTGTACCTGTAACAAGTAGCCCAGCCAGGTGCTTGAGGGACTAGATTGTAATTGAGTGTAGGAAGGGGAAATCAAAAAGTGGCAATCCAGGGCTATGATGTCAAACTGTGGCAACTCCTTTAGAGTTGCTAGGACTGGAATATTAGGCTAACTAGAAATAACATGAAGCCTCCTTTATGACAGTTGATTTTGACTCCAGCTGTAACCTGAGAAATTGAGAGTCACAAAAGGAATACCAAGCCCAAAGAATGTGAAAGGAATTCAGTGACTGCTCAGGACAGGTGTCTCTTTCCAGGTTCTGCATACAGCTAGACACTTTCTGAGACCCCTCAAGCCAGTTCCCACAAAACAATGCAGTGTAGAAATAGTCAGAATTACATTTTTGGAACAGTAGACTTAATTATTTCAACACTGCAGAGCAGCAAAAGCTATAATGTGATCTTTCAGGAGGTGAGCTAAGCACTGATGCAAAGCCCAAGCAAGCAGCATTGGCTAATAGTTGGCCAAACATTTTTGGAAGGCCTGCCACAAGTTAGCCTGCACCAAATGCCACTCCAATCCCCTTCCTGATCTGCTGCTCTGCTTCTTTCCCTTTGCCCACTGCCTGCTTTGCTCCCTGTCCTATCTACTACTCCCTGCCTAATCTGCTGCAAGCCACACAGCAAGTCTGCCTGTGCCACTTGTGACACGTACCACAGGTTGGCCACTCCTGGGCTAACCACACACTTATTAAATCACAGAAAGGGAATTAGTTCAGATACAAGAGATTCTACTGGCTGAGCTCTTAGTAAAAGTACAGTTCATCTTTGAGCATCAGACAGACATGCAGTCCAATCACAGCCCACATGGGTTTGTCTATACTATATCCAAGCCAGATCTGAAGGAGGACAAGCATGGAGCATACCCCAGCCTTCTGAGTTGGCTGATGCATGCATTGGAAGTTTGCCAGCAAGGCTACTCTGGACTTTTTCCCTAGCATCCACTTCCAGGCCTGCTGGAGAGCAAGAACTAGAGAGCAGGCTCTGGGGAAGAGCCTAAAGCACCCTCAAGGGCAAACTTCCAGCTCAGCAGATTTAGGAGGGCAGAACGTTCTTCTCCTTGAGACCCACCACTGACATGGTCTAGACAAGCCTTAAATCTGACCAGTCCAATATTTAATTTGAATGACAGCAGGCTTTTAGTCATGCTTCTCTGTCCCAGAGAAAGCTATTCACATCCAAAAGCCAAAAAGGGCTTCCGTGCAAGGAAGGTTCATTAAAATCTAAAACAAGTCTAAGGGCGCGTGTAGACAAAACAAGGGCCCTAAGTTGAAGCGGTGGGTTTTTAAAAACACTGCTTCAGTTTAGGGCCCTTTAAACCCCTGTGTTGTGCACACACCTGAACTTGCCTGCCTCTCCAGTGGTGGGCAGGGGAGGGTGAGGTGCCGGCAGAGCGGTCCCTGGGCTGTGGGGGGGAGGTGCTTCCTTCCATGACAGCAACAGCCTCTCCCCCAGGCAGCACCCACCCACAGGCACCCAGCTCAGGTGGTCCCAGGGGACATCACAGCTGCTGAGGGAAGCACTGGGCCCCCGCGCAGCGGCTCCAGGAGGAAAAAAAAATCTCAGGCAGAGCCTGCCTTCTCGGGCTGCTGCCAGGCTGCCTGCATGGGCTTCCTGCAGAGCCCCTGAGCTGCACAGAGCCCACTGCTTTGCTCCGCGGCTGTAGGGCAGCAAGCAAACTAAAACTCCTCGGAGGAATTTTAGTTTGCTGCGCCCCAAGTCATTTAAGGTGCATTACACTGCCAAATTTGCTACAGTGGCTGGAATTACTGTGCAATTCGCTGCCAAGGTATGCAAATACAAACACCATTAAAGCAGCGCAAAAGCATTTAAGTCGCTTTAAAGTGTCATGCATACATGCCGCTCATTTTGTCTACACGCAGCCTAAGACGTCAATTCCTTCAGCTCACTTTCCATCTTGCTATTCTGCTGCATTTGGGCCAGTTCAATCTCATTACTGTATGCTTCCCTGCTACATTGATCGTTATATATACATGTATATATAATGAATATTATATATACATATACACACACATGCATATATACGTATTATACACATGCACACACACCTCAAAGCATTGGCCAGAGTAGACCCAAACAGCAAATCTGACCAATTCATGAACTCCTTACATAAACAAAGCTTGCAATGTGGTCAAGAGACGGGTGAGATGTGCACTCCTATCATGTGATGGGAGGAGGAGATGGCTGTACAAGGTGCAGGATGATCTAGTACCAGGATGATAAGGATAAGGTTGGAAGGGGAACAGCCAGATCAGGATGTTGAACAAGCCCATGGTACTGGATAGCTCAAGATATTGGTGGAATAAAAGTCATCGTTTGTTTTGATCATTATATAAAAGGAGAATTAGATATTATGGGAACTTTGTATTGGCCTAGGGCAGTCTATATGGTGTTGTGCCAATACCTTGGTCACAGACATACATGCTTTAACACTTTTTCTGTCAGATCACAAGTATGTTAGGGCTGTGCCTTGCAGGCAAACCTAGCTGAGCCTTTGCCACCGAACCAAGCCTGTGGTCATTCTTTAAAACAAGGTTCGTGTTGGGATCTCCTAGCAGCAACTTTGTCTGCACCAAGTCTCTGAGACTTCAACACTGACTACACATCAAGAACACTCGACGAGGACAGCCACAGCAACAATTGCCATAGAAGAAATGATGATGGAAACAATGATAAGGGAACTGGAAGCATCTGCAAACCAAAACCTAATCTGAATTGGTGCTGGATTAATTGCATCTGTGTTTCTTTAGCTTTCCTGAATACTGAGCGACTAGCATACAAGGCAACGGAGGAAATGAGAACAGTGCAGTGGACTCTGGTTTAACTACAGCCCATAAGAGTATTTTTTTCCCCTGGTTATTTATTCATTGACTGTTTTTAAATCCCACAGAACAGCGTGTCAGAAGTGTCAACTGTTTCTCCAAGGGGATAATCACTTCCTGGTGGAAAAGTAAACAGCACAAGGCCACTGACTGACATCTCATTTAAACAGAAAAGCATCAGGATCGGGTCCATGGAAAGAAAACTGCCAAATTTGTGTCTAATCATACTGCAAGTCAGGATGGAAGTGGCAAGCATTTTCTTGAAGTGACGTTTTGTTTCTTTAATGCAGCCTCCAGAGAATAGGCCCCAGGTAGGCAAGCGTAAATTTGTGAATCTTCAAAGCTGAACCTCAAACCCACTAGAGATTTCAGTGACATTTACATTTGTATAGTGCCCGCTTTATTTCTGTTTGGCTTTCAGAGCCAGGCCTTCATTTGCATTGCTTGAAGCTTTTTATCTGCACAGTACAAACACTTACATAAACAAGTTTGAAGCACGGATAAGAGAATTCTGCTTTGAACATTTCAATCCTAACTCTGCATTGAGAAATTTCACTTTGAACCAAGCTTTTGGGGGTATTATAGAGCTGTTGCATTGCTTGAGACTTGCTATAAATACAAGAAGTGGCATTTCCCCACCCCAATTCCTTCCTTTCCAAACCAGTAGTAAGTGGTAAATTAGAGGGTGCCTGGCTCTAGGCAAGTCTTAAAACAGTGCTGGAAATTGCAGAGGCAAGCTGTGGGAACAGAGGGTGCAGCTTCATGACAATGTACCTAAACCAGGGTGGCATACTGTAAGCAAATATAGAGAAATACAGAAAAATGAGCAAGAGAAGTGCTGGGAAATAGTGAAAACCTGGGCACAGAGAAACTCAGAAAGGAGAGAAGGCTCCTGAAAAGGTAACAACTTCAAACACAGAATAGCAGACCGAACAAACAGGAAGGTAGCAAGTCATAGCCCAGGGGAAAAGGAAGACTGGCTTTATGAGAGAAAATGAAATGAAATGACCTAAGGGCCATAGCCAACAAAATAAGCCCCGTCTGCTCTGCTATATCAGAGGCCAGCATAGGCAGACCTAGGAGCCGCCTTAAAACCACGGTACAGAGTTGTATGCAGGCTCTGTCTCAGAAGAGCCTCAGATGGGCTTGGGATTTGGAAAAGAGTACACCAGGCACTAGGGGCCACTCCTAATTGCCAGTCTCTGATGTGTTTAAGAGGGAGCCAATGGGAAAAGCTGGTCAGTAGTAGGCTTGGGGTTGAAAGGAAAAAGCTGTATAGACATGGCCTAAGAATCTGAAGGGACAAACTGCTGGATACAGCAAGCATAAAGAGAAAAAGGTTGTTTTTCTGGATATGTTTGCTGAGTACAGATATGTTTGCTATATCCAGAAAAACAAACTGTTCTCTTTTGCTAAAAACTTTTCTGTTTGCATTGACTTTCTCTTCCTTATGCAAAGCTCTACTTGTTTCTTAAAGCAGCTGTGACACTGCCTCAGTCATCTGGAGAGAACATAATGAGCAAATGTGTCCCAAGAGCAAATGCATGGATTCACTCCTTATGTGATGCTTCCAGAAAGCATGAACTTCAGTAACACGCTTGCTGAAAATGAGCTTCAAACTTGGAACGTGAGGTTACTTGCATGAAATCAGATTTTTCTCCCTCACAAATATTGGTGAGAAACACCCGTGTTTTGTTGAAACAGAGGAAGGAAACAACACCCAGACTGTCTGACTAATCCTGACTCAGAGTTGAACAATGAGCGCGGAGCTCACGCTGGGGAATGCAGAGGGAAGAAAAATTACCAAACCACCCCCCGAAAAATGATTTTGAATACTTACATTTGGGGAAATGAAGCTCTGTTCACAGACAGTCCAGAAGCAGAGGAGGCTAAATTTGGTGGCTAATTATTCTAGAAACAATTCCCTCAGCTCTGGTCTTCTGGCACATCACTTTACTTTCAAGTTCAAACACTGTGATGATAACTTAACGAGTAAATATTCCTAGACAAGTTGCTCTACAGTTGAAGAAAAATGCATCACTGGCTTATGCTACCCAATTTTTCATAGTAAGACTGTGTTGATCATGCAGTACACAGGACACAATGACTTCTCATGTATATTTCTGATGAGGTGCAGCTAGATTCAAATCATAATAAAAGGTTATATAGCACCTTTGCCCAGAGCTGTCATGTTATCCACAAAAGCTTGTAATTGTCTCAGCCATCCCTGAAATGCAGACCCCTTGGTGTGTAATGAAGCAAAACACATAAATGTTACACAACTAAGACAGAAAAGGGGAGATTGCATGGAGCATTAAAATTAATAAATAGATATGATAACTACTACAGTCTTATATTGTCCAATCCCCTTAATCTAGGAGCTTAGAAACTCTGCTTTCAGAACGAGCTTATTGAGAGAAAACAGCGTATACTGAAGAAGGAATAAAGCCCTCATGTTGCACTGTCTTGGCTCTTTCTTTTTTGTACTTGAACTGAATTTAGCCTCTGAAGCAATCCGACTCCCTCAGGTATGTGAAACCAGGAACTCATTTCACATGTTGAACGAAAAAAAGTAGTCATGGCCGTGTAGCAGAAGCCTATCCCAGAGCAGATGAGCACAGAAGGCAACAAGGTTAACAACTAGACATCTTTCAGACACGAATGAGAAAACTACTCAATTGCAGAGGGGAGAGGAGCAACTATGGGATGCTTGGATGTGTGTGTAGCTGATTGGAAGGATTCATGTAAAATCCTAAAAACACCACAAATGCATTTTCAATCCACAAAATGCACAGTGGAAAAAAAGTAGCTTTTCAGTAAAAGTAATTGAAAAGCTAAGCAAAAGAAACCCACAGATCTTTAGTTTGTCATCTGATGCAAATGTCAAATCTCAAAAGATGTTACTAATCTATCATCAGTTCATAGAGCAAAAGATGGAGAAGTTCAGCTGACGTGGCTTAAGGAGCCTAGGGTAATTCTATCAGGAACTGCAGATATGCTGAACTAGTGGGAAAAAAAACCCTCACATCCAAAAGGAAAACATAGGCAGAGCAGACAAAGAGTTTATTCACTAAATAGCAGAAGGAAAGAAAAAAAAAGATAAAAGAAAGCACATGCACAAACAGAGCAGAGGAGATAGCTGAAATGAAAAAGTACACCTCTAGGTACTATGGAGAGAAGCACCAATAGATAATTATGCATATAGGAGATTGTAGCAATAACTGTATTAAGAGACATAATTATGCCAGACTCTGCAGACAAAGAAAAAAAAAAGATATGAATCATATCAAGCAGGCAAAGTGGCATCAATATAAAGCAAACTAGAAAAGAAAGTAAAGCTTATACCTAAACCAGATACAAAGACACAGCAACAGATAGAAAATGTAATGTCAAGTAGATAATGGGGTATCAGTAAATGTGCAAGGCTACAAAGACTTCCCCAGTGTTATGCAAGAGAAAAAGAGCAAAACTGCCACCAAGCAAAGCCAAATTAAATGACAGCATGGTTGTAAAACCCTGAGGACAGTACTAATTATAAACAGAATGCCAAGGAAAAATTATATGGGCTGAAATTTCAGGTAGTATAAACACCACAGAAGTCATGAGCAAATTCATTAAAGCAGTGTCACTGAGCCTGAGTAAATGACTCATACAAGAGAGACATGGACAAAACAATGCACTATGGCACCCCTGCAGCAAATGTGCTAGAAGATTACCAAGATGTTTTTGAAAGACTGGGATATTTTCCAGGCCTGTTACACCTGGAGACAGATAAACAATTCAGCACCTGTCTTGCAAAGTATCTATTGCATGGAAGGGAGAAAAATGGGATCAATAAGGCAAATGAAAAAAGACAAGGTAACTGTTAAAGTCACAGAACCCATAAGTTCGATAGGCAGCAGGCAGCATTGTAGCCTCTGAAAAGCCACGCAAACATCATATTTGCACAAAGCCAAACAGCTGAAACAAAGCACATAAAAGAGCAAACTAACAAATGCCTGCAGCTAAAGAAATAATATCTGACTCAGCAAAGGCAAAGATCCTTTCGCTACTCAGTGCCAAAATTCTATATTATTCAATGCCCTTAGATAAGAAAAACAGAAACTGGCCAAAAATGACTACAGAGATTTCTAAAAAGTCATTCCTAGTTGTGAGAATTGTATACTTTTAAGGGTTAGGCAGTGCTTCAGCTCCCCTCCAGGATATCACTGTATCCACATAGTTAGAGATGGACAGAATTTGAAAGAGAGCCTGAAAAGGAGTCTCATGGCTGTCTGGGTACTGTTGACAAGAATAAAGAAACCTCTTTGTTAAAGTGACTCCTGACTCAGTTAAGTGAACCCATAACACAACACTAGTGGTCCCAGAACACATTCAGCTCATGCCATTAAAATAGCAGGACTACAGGTTAAAACACATGCTACAAGAAAGGGACTAGGGTGTTTATACACATGCTCTGGGGTGGGATGGGGGGGAAGGAGGCACTTTAATTAAAACAACTCTCCATCACTCTAATTAAAACTCCCACAGCATCACACGTATTCAGTGCCCCACACTTCAAAATGGCAGCAGGGCACTGTAACTAAAGCTCATTCAATGAACTTTAGTTAAAGCACCCCTGCAACCATGTTGAAATACTGAGATGCTGAATACATGTGACATGGGGGCTGGTGGAACATTCTAATTAGCACACTCCAGCAGACTCAATTAATTGAGTCTGTTCTGATGCATGCTAATTAGCACACATTGGAGCAGAGGTTTGTCATGTGTATAGATGCCCCAAGGCCCCTGCCACACATCACACTTATTATGCAATTAACAGCTTAATAGTGCAAAGTAAGGCTGACCACACATGCAAACGAATCATCACACAATTTACTGGTGAGTTAGTAGTGCAATAAATTTAGACCAGACACATGTGCAAAGTAATTATCACAGCATATCAAAGTAATTATCACAGCATAAAAAATGTCTATCCAGCTACAAAAAGAGCCGACCAGCTACAATGTTAGTGTTTGAAAATGTGTAACAATTTTATAGCTGGTTTCTATTCAGCTTTAATTTGAATGTGTGGCAGGGCCCTTTAAGACACACCGAGCTAATTTAATCTTGAGAGCATCCTTGTAGCATAGAGATAAAGCAGAAGAACAAGAATGAGATCCTTAACCTAATAAAGAGATATCAACCAAGCCAGTTGTGTGCCAGTTTCAAGGTAGGATCATAGGAAAGTAGGGCTGGAAGGGACTCCACAAGGTCATCTAGTCCAGTCCCCTGCACAAGGCAGAATTACCCCTTACTAAACCATCCCAGGCAAGTGTCTAAACCACCCTTGAAAATTTCCAGGGGTGGAGATTCCACAACTTCTCTACATAGCCTGTTGCAATGCTGGACTACCCTCATAGCCATCATTACCATCATAGAAGATTCTTCTTAATTTGCTGAAGGATCATTCTAGTTTTCTTCCCCGTCCCACCCCACCCCATGCCAAACAAAACTATACGGGATTTGAGTACTCTGGTGCAGGTGTAATGATATGGCTGGGTCCCTGAGGCAGATGCCACACAGAGGGCAGCTTCTGGTTGCCAGCACACCACCTGATCCTGACTAAGCACCTGCAGCAGCACTTGGTTTTCCCCACAGTCTGTCTCCCCATGCTCCACATCCTGCCCTAGGGTTGGCACCCAGGATGGCTGCTATTGCTACCCTTCCCTAGTTACACCACTGCTCCAGTGTATTATTCTGTCAGCAGGGTTAGAAAATACACCTGCTTCCCAAGAATACTGGAGACATGCCAGACACTCAAGGCAGCATCACCTGTAAGGTAAATGTGCTGTGATACACAGATAATTGAAAACAGAAACCATCAAGAGCCTCCGATTCTGGAGTGGAAACATGCCTCAGGAAAGACTAGAACACTATATACTAGCCAGCCATGACCAAGGATAGCCAAAAACCTGGTCAACAGCTATGATACACATGGATCAAGCAGAAGAGGGAGAGAGAGCATATGAATATGCAGCAGACCTTAGAGGAACATAGCAATGGTCTTTCACCCCAAACCACCTCATCATTGTAAACTGCTACCCAGACTTCTGGGAGATAGATAAACTCTCAGTCACTATGAATGCAGCCAGCACAGAAAAAGCAATAAAGCATGGTGGCTGACACAGCTTCCCTGTTACAGACTGTGTATTCCACTATACCTGAAACAAGTTTGTGCAAGTTCTATATAATTTGAGTACTCTGTCATATTGTATCATTGCCATAACGCAGCTAGTCAAACAGCAATGTCAAATTGGCAATTCAAATGGCTAAGGCTTTATTAAAGGCTACAAAAAATAAAGAGAATACACTGCAAGAAATCCCTGAATGGCAAAAGACAGAAAAGGCCTTAATGTAGTAATTTGGTACACCTTAGTACCAGGATGCATACATACATTGGTACCTATAGCCCACGCATTCCTACAGCCAGCAGGACTGGAAGGAGTAACAGGCAGACAGACAGACAAACATCAAAGCCTATTATGATTTACAAGTGTAAGACAACAAGTAGAGAGAAGGCTCTATCAGGATCAAAATTATTTCGTTGAGACACCACACATTTGGAAGCAAGCTATAGACACCAACCAGATAATTCCCTGTTCACAGAACATCCATTGCACCAATTCACATTTATCCACTAGGAATGCAAATCCTGCAGAGAGGATGGTGAATTATGCACTGTGACAAGATTCAACAGACTTGGACCACATCCCAATCAGCAACCAATAGGTTTTTAAACAAACTCAAAACACATTCATCAGAAAAAAATTAACACGTCTGCTATCACAAGAAGTGCTTGCACTTGCTCCACAAGTGCCTGTGTACACCTCCTCACCCACATGCGCATGCATTCAAGCTCTACTGAAATCCAGGCCTGGCTCTGTGCACAAGTGTTCACAAAATTGTGGATGGTACAGAGGAATAAACAGAATGAACCAAGGAAAACACCCAAGCAGTCAAGCCAGTTTAGAATTTTTTTTAAAGAGAAATTGGGGGAAACTGTGTATGTGATGATTCAGATGTTTGGAGGCTATAGCAGACTATTCAAGTATTTAAGCAGGTTATTGTCCTCAGAGTTAACTTTGGCATCCCAAAAAGGTGACAGAAGGAATAATAAACAAGTTCCCATTAAGTCATGCTAAGATAAAATGGTGCCTAGAAACTTCACCAACTACTTCCTGAAAGAGAACTAGACTTGTGGAAAGGAGAAAGCCTGAATGCTAGCTCTTTCACCAATCACTCTACAGCAGAAAATGCTTCAGCAACAGTGCTCTCCTCCACCTCTGTAATGCAGCATTTTCCTCCTGTCAACAGTTCCTACCCTGAGACTCACCAGCCCACATGTTGAGGCAGTCCTACCTTGTGGAGGCTACAAGAGAGTCTGCAGGTGGTCTCCTAACTATGGCAATCTATTTCTGGCCTGAAAACTCCTCTTCCACCTTCCCAGGGAGCCTAATCAGGCTCAGTTCACAAGACCTAAGCCAGCTGTTCAGGGCTGCAGTTGGCTGCCTGTTTGCTGGTTGGATTCCTGGATTGGCCCTACAAAGCAGTTGCATTCTTTTAACAGTCTCCATTTCTGTACTATCACCTCTGAAGTGGTGTATCTTCAGCCCCCATCTATCAAAGGCACTATAAAGATACACTAAAGGCCATCAGAGAAAGGCTGTACAAGTCTGAGAAGGGGCTCAGAGTAAATATCTGCCCCTATGCCTCCAAATTAAACTGAATCACAAATTGACTTAAAGATGTGGAGACCAACCAGCTTTCTGAAAAGTGTCCCAGCCTGAAGACTGCTGACCTGAAATAGGAATTGGTGGGACTATTGATGTCCAGCTCTCCCACTGGCTTGCTGTATTAACCCTGGGGCCAGTTTTCACCCATTTCTTCCTTCACTTTGCCCATCCTGTAATTTGAACTGAAAGCTGGTTCAAGCAGGGACTGTGTCACTCTGTCTCTACAGTGCCCAGCAAAATGGACTCTGACCTCAGCTGGGCCATTATGTATTACCATATTCTAGCAGAGCCATTTCAAAGATAAGTAGTTTCCGAGCACTGCCAGGAATGAATATCCAATGTGATGATCACAGCTTCTGCAGACATCCTTGCTATCATCCCACTCAACAGCAGCCTGCATTAGCATTTAATTAGTTCCCAGGTAGCATCTCAATTTAGCAGGTTTCCCAGTTATGAGCATGCATCATTCAGTAGGATTTTTACTTTGAAGCCTATTCCTATTTGCTTCACTTTTTACCACAGTTAGATTCATAGCATGCAAAAGTCAGCTCTGGGAACCCCAGACAGAAATAGGAGGCCTCATTTGAAGCAACAAAATGTTACTGAAATCCAATAGGTAGCTGATTCCAGGTGAGGCTGTTACTCACTGTGATAGCTTCCATGCTCACGGCTCATCTGGTTTTATCCTATCCTAGTTGAGGCAAAGGTGAAGGTACCCGGTAGGGGATAGGGGAAGGAGAATAGGTACAAACAGAAGCTGAATATGCATGTAAGAGGAAGCACACGTGGGTACCATGAAGAATGAGAGTACTAGTATTAGAACCTCTTTGTTCATAAAAACCCACACAAACTTAGCAAAGAGTGCAAAGGCCAACTCTAAACTGACCGTGTTCATAGCTGCCCATACATGGGCAACATACCCAGAATATTAGATTTTGTATAAGAGTTAACAGGTCCCTATTTTTCTTACATTTTGCTCACAGTGTCACTGATTGAATTCTTAGCTTGTACTTGACCCTCTCTCTCCCTGTCAGAAGAGCAATTATCTTTCTAAGTCAGCAACATCCTAGTCTACTCCAACTCCTTAACAACCTCACTTCTTTCCTCTTCAGCCTGCCCTAAAGCTCAAGCATCCGGGCTGATACTTGAATCAGTGGATATGCAGCTAATTTGTTTCTGTTCAACAGCAGCTTAAATTCTGATCAGAATTATGGTAGCCATTGTTCTTGGGGGGAAATGTTGTTCTGTATTTGTGTTACAGCAATGCTTGGGGGTCCCAGCCAACCTTGAGTCTCCACTGAGCTGGATGCTATACAGACACTTAGTAAAACAGGCCCTGTCTTAAAGAACTTGCATTCTAAAAGTATAGGGCAAAAGGCAGGAGGAAAGGAAGCAACATATTAGAGACAGAAAACTGAAGGGTAGAGAGTTTAAATGACTTGCCCAAGTTCATGTGAAAAGTCTGAGACAACAATGAAATCCAAAATCTACTGTAGCCTAACAGCACTAATCACAAAATCATCCGTTCTCCTCAATCATTAAATTGCAATGTTTTCCTTTTGGAATAGTTTTAGTTCCTGTATCATTCAATGTAGTTGAACTGAATGATAGGCTCTGCCCTATTATTGTGAAAACACTGACACATGCTTTAGTGCGATGTGTTTCAATTAAATGCCCATACTAGAATGACAGGGAAAAGCAGAGTGGAAAGATGTTATAATAGCACTGACTTCACTAAACATTTATTTTCTATTCCGGTAAATAGTTCACCCTTTACTAGCAAAGTCTTGCCCTGCTACTCTCTAAACTCAGCACAGTGCTCTGAAAGTTCAGTGTTTCAGTGCAACAACTTGAGGGTACAGATATTTCTTTTTTTTAAACAAACAAACAAACAAACAAAGAACAGAAGGAAAGTATTCTTGGGCTTAAAGTTGCAGCCTCAGGCTAATTTCACCCAGGAGAGTTACTGCTCCCAAAATGGGAAGCAACTGCAAGTTAGTGCACAGCACAGACAACTTAGTGGTGGGAAGTTCAAGATAATGCAGTACAGATAGTGTTTTACCTAGTCCCAACCATTAGCATTGCTAGAATAATCTAGCAAAGTTTAGCTAAACAGGGTTGTTGCTGGAAGGAAGATGTGGGGAAGGATGCACCCTGCACTTACTCAGGATCAGGCCTAATGAGAGAGCCTACTTCCCTGACTAGTAAATGGACTCCCAGAAGAAACCTAGACCACTACATCAGGATCTCCAGCATTTTCATATAAACCTCTGAGGTTCTGAGTTGCTCTTCCCTCTACAGCACCCTTGGCTTACCGTAGTTTCTCTTTTTAAAGTTAGAACTGTCAATTACAATAGGAATCCTGCGTACAAAGCGCTGTATAGGAAATTAACTGGCGCTGTGCATGGGGTATACACCTGTGGCGTGTTAGCACTGTTCTTCCTGGTATCGAAGTCTGTTAATTTCAGAACTAACCAAGACTGGCTCCTAGTTGTCACTATTCATAACTTCCTTTTCCCTGGACAGCTAAAGAAAGAGAGAGGGAGAGAGGAAGATTTATCGTGAATCCGTTCTGTCAGTCTTGCCTTTAAACACTCTCTCTTCCTTTACATACATTCAATTCTCAGAGGTCTTTGCAATACAAATTTCAAGTCATTATTTTTTCTGATATGTACCAGAATACAAATATTTATACAAGTCACTCTACATATCTGATGCAACTGAATATTGGGCCAGGTAATTCAATATTAACTGAACACTTATTAATGTAAACACAGATAGCTAAAGCTCATGTATAGCAATTTAGAGGTACAGTGGTTGTCAATTGGACAGCCCCGATGTACTAGGAAGAAGATGAATAATGGCCTTGCATTCTAATAAGTGGCTGGAAGAAGTAGAACGCTTATCTACTCTGGTTTTTTGTATGGAAGTTGGCTATATCCGCTTGTTTCTTCTGCAATTTGGAGTCACAGAAATAAACCCACTTTTGCTTGAAAAAGACAAGGTAGAAAGCACATAACCCAGGGGTGGGCTGAAAGTTGGATCTCACCATTGGCTGGACTTCATTTCCCAGCAGCCCCTGCCTGCATGCTGCGGACAATTTCCATGGAAACCCCAGGAGTGAAGGGGGGGAAAGGAGGAGGGGGGGTTCCATGGAGAGCAGCCCAAGCAGTTCTGGCAGGGCGTGCAGCTGGGTGGACAGCTGGTCTGGGTTTGGGGCATATTTTGCAGTGTCAACAGTGTGGTCCAGAGCAAGGGCAGAGCTGCAATCTGCTGCCTGCACAACTTCCTGGGACAGCCGCGATCCACTGCCTGCATGCCCCTGCCTGGGGCGTTCAGGCAGCAGATCACAGCTTTGCCCCAGATCCAGCTCATGCTGTCACCGCCACAAGATCCTGGCCCTGGAGCAGCTCCCCAGCCAGCCATGCACCCTGCCAGTGCTGCTTGGGACAGTCTCCATAGAAACCCTGCCCCACACTGTCACGGCCCCACTGCTCCTGGAGTCTCCACGGAAACTGGCCACAGTGACATGAGCAGGGGCTGCTGGGAAATGGAGCTTGTCATGGACCCAATCCAGCCCATGGGCCAGACTTTACCTGCCTCTGACATAATCCATTCTTATACACAGCAGAGCGACTCCAGGATATTCATTTCCTTTCAACTCCCTGCTTCAGTTAGCAGAGCAATGAGCTTGCCTTGTCAGAAAGTAGCCTGGTTGGACATTAATGATATTATCCATTGGATATGTTGGTATTTTTCAGTAATAATCACTCAGAACCAAAGAGTTTGACATAGATTTGAGATTTAACTGCTCAGCAATGTACAACATTAGCTTCTGCACAAACAGCAAGCTATCCTGACCACCTAATGACATAGCCTCTTAAAAGGTAGAGTTCCCCATAGCATTCAACACACTTATATTATTTGATTTAAAATAAGTTATTTCAGTTGACACCCACCAAACTGACTTATAGTAAAAATAAACCTATAGCTGCAAGGTAATACAGGGGGACTGTATGAAACACATATCCTAGCCTGTTAAGTCATCCAGCAGATGTTTTGGCTGGAGCCATCATGAATTACCTGTCACCAGGGGCAGATTAATGTATGGGCCCCCAGGGCACCAGGAGCAGCATGGCCCAGGCAGGCATCCTGGCCATGGGGATCCAGGGCAGGCAGCACATGCCTCCTCCCCTCCAGCCAGGCCATGGCCAGGGGACTAGGGTGTCAGAACCAAGTAGTTGTATGCCTATGGCACAGTGGAAAATTCCATTGGTTTGATACATGTGCCACAGTAGAATCTCCCGCCATAGTGGAACATCCTGCTGTCAATCATTCTGCTGTCAATCATTCTGAATGTTATGGCACAGTGGCAGTAACTAGGTCAAAGCGAGAAAAATAGGTCACAGTGGAAAATTCTGCTGAGACAGAACCCAAGGACTATATGCTATGTCATGGAAAAGTACAGCTTTAGAAAAAGTTCCCACCAACTTTATGCAAACACGCACACCACCATTGTCCGGTTCTAAATTATTCATAGTGGGTGACTAGCGATTGGCTTGTTAGTCATATAAAAGGTAAATCAGTTTCCGCCTATGTTGGAGAACTCTGCATATTTCTCCATGTTGGAGAATGCCGCACACACCTTGGAGCTGGAGAACTCAGAGAACTTGGAGAAACCCGCTCATTTCTCAGAGTAAACCTGGTGGACTGATCACCCACCGGCGACTCCCCGTCACCGACCTACCCGACGTACCCCCACGTCTTGCACGCTTGTTCAGCCATTCACGGACGTCTCATTTAGAAATCAGAAAGCTTTCATCTTGTTCGGTTTGCAACTGTAACCTAAGCCAGTTTCCGTCCTGCACTGTAATCATCACCAGTGTAAGTAAAGTAATCTTTTGTTCAACCAATACGCTTCGGTGCCTAATTCCGCTCCATCTGTCAAAAAGTACCCACCTGCCGTTTCGGGCTGCTGGCCACAGCCCCGGCCTACCACTCGACCGCCACATAGGGGTGAGCGTGGGGCTCTCTGTGAGTGGTGGTAGCTTCCCAGGGAAGTCTGCTGTCAGTAGGCCCTGTGGGTAGCCCTGTTCCTCACTGTCTGCTGGTGGCCACCAGCACCAGAGCAGCTGGGACAGGATGGGCTGGGATGGAACAGCCCTTCCCTGATGGGGCTGGCAAAGGGGCAAGCAGGCAGCAAGAGGTGGTGGGGAGCCCGTGTCCCCCAGGCCAGCCCCAACCCTGGGTTGTCCTGCAGCACCAGGGAACTACAGCCCTGGCTGAGCAATACCTGCTGGGTGGAGAGGCCAGGCTGGGCCAGGTCTGCCATTACCTCAGCAGCATTCATGTCCCAAAGTTCATCCCAGATGTACTGAGAAGGATAGGCTGACCCAGCTGCAGCACCTGGCAGAGGGAACCTGCCCTCACCCAGTGGAGGGGCCACCAATTTTCTGTTTAGCCAGGGCCCCAATAAATCCTAATCCACCACTGCCTGTCACTATGGCTAAGTATAGACAGTCAAAATGCCCAAGGCTGAAGTGATTCAATCTTCACAGACTAGTCTAAGTTGCATAAATTGAACCGATAAGCAAGTGAACAGATATTCATTCCAGAAATGCAGCTGTGTGCCTGCAAGTGGGGAGGTGCAAAGAATCCTAGGATGCTAGGGGACTGTGCATGAACAACTCATGCCTCCTGAGGCTGGGGGGTGGGGTGGGGGGGGCATGGCAACTGCCCGCAGGGGGTGGCAGCGTTGGTGGCGGTGGCATGGCGTAGTGAGCGGGGACTGACTGCAGGAGGCTGCAGTGACATTGGCAGCGAGGGCAGGCCGAGTGGGGACTGTAAGCAAGCAGCCGCAATGGCATCAGTGGTGAGGGGGGAGAGTGGCAAGTGGTGACTGCCCGCAGACATGAGCAGCAGCATCGGCCAATCTTGGGGTGGGGTGGGGCATGTGCTCCCCCATGCCCCATCATGCATCACCTATGGGACTGCAAGTTGAATCTGGAAGGGACCTGGGACAGAAGTTAAATAACTGATTTAGCTTAAATCGGTTTAAGTCTGATGCTACATTCATCCAGGTTTATCTTGAACCAGTTTTGGCCATTTTGAAAGTAGTTGATGTGCACTGAACTTCTGTTGTGTTACAGATTTGGACTGGTTTCCAATCACTTATACCAGTTTGTGTGTAATTTCTGTCCCTAGCTTATGACAAAACAGTGCCCCTTTGAGTTTAAGTGGTACCTAGGTCTGTCTGCCTGCAAGGTTATCTGGAAGTAAACATGTTTCAGTTCTTGGCATAAACAAGAACAACAAAAAGCATGGTTTCAACATCAAAACAAAAGGTTTTATTCAGGCTGTTTAAAGTCATTATTATATTTTGACAAATTAAAGTGGAAAGGTTTCCAAACAAATCAAACAAACAGACAAGTAAAAAAACCTTTCAGAATGCAGGGAGCAGACCAGGAAAGCCAAGGCTGCAACTGAACTCCAACTAGCTTTGAGTATCAAGGACAATAAAAAGTCCTTTTTCAGATATGTGGGGAGCCGGAGGAAAAGCAAGTGCAACATTGGACCCCTGCTAAACCAGATGGGACAACTGACGTCCAGGAAAAAGCCAACCTATTAAATGGGTACTTTGCGTTGGTCTTTCCTCAGTCCCATGGGATGCCCACGCCCGCTACGGGACAGGGAAGTCCAGGTGAGGGAGATCCCCTGCCCTCTGTCAATGTTGACCTCATGAAGGAACACCTTGAGAGGCTGGATACCTTCAAGTTAGCTGGCCCCGACAATCTACACCCCAGGGTACTTAAGGAGCTGACGAGCATCATAGCTCAGCCCCTGGCGCGGATCTTCGAGAACTCCTGGCGCTCTGGTGTAGTGCCCAAAGATTGGAAGAAGGCCAATGTGGCGCCTATCTTCAAGAAAGGGAGGAAAGTGGATCCGGCAAACTACAGGCCCGTCAGCCTGACCTCTATCCTGGGTGAGACCACCAGGCCTCGGACATCCGGAAATGTGTGGCCTTGGCCTGAGTGGCCAGTGGTGTTCACCCCACAATTTCCGGTATGCCGTTGGGTAGGTGTTTGCTCCCAGAGTTTTCTCCCCCGATCTTGCCTGCCATGACTTTGAATGTTACCCCAGTGGTGGGGTGACTACTCGGGGTACCTCTGCGGCATGGGATCTGTCCGGTGGTCGCCTGCGGGGCTCCACCTCCTCTACACCCCAACCTTACACCAAACCTTGGTTGGTCACTGAGTCTTCCTGGCCATACTCCCATTCTTGCTGAGTTACAGCTGCCTTGCTAGCCCCCTCCCATCCAGGTTCCCACGGCTGACTCGCTTAGTCAGCCTAGTTGTTTGCAGTCAGGAATCCCAGCCTTGAAACCAGTTCCCTCCAGTGTATGATGCCTCACTAGTGTCTTAAACCAAAGGTGATGCCTATACGAGCCCTGCACCAGCTAACTCAGCCCTATCATCCACTCCTATCCCTCAACTCCTCCAAATGGGGAAACACAAAAGAAAACACAAAATAACACTCTGCTATGTTGTGGGGAAGCTGTGCAGCCCCTTACGTCAGGGTACCGGGTGCCTTATTCCCTAAGATCTCTCCATAGGATGACCCTTACATGGGGCTGGGTACCCGTAGCCTCTTGCTCGGGTCATCTCTCCCACTTTATCCGGTTCTTCCCAGGGTATGGTCCTGCCCCACTTCTCTCTCTTCTGTGGCATCACTATTCAGGTGCCTTGTAGCCCCTCTGTGTATGCCTGGTTGCTCCCTATATCCAGGATCAGCACCCTGTCTCTTCACAGCCCTTCACATTGCTCCTGCCGGGACTTTCCCAACGGAGGAGTTTTCTCCGCCTCCCAAATGTCCCCGATGCTCCCACCTGTTGTAGTTTTGGTTGTCGCATCCACCCCTCTGCTCCCTTTACTGTCACTGCCTTTGCCGGCTGCAGAGGCTTCTTCTGGCTTGTCTCTCACTCTGCCGAGCCGTTCCTCGCCGCCACTGCCAGGATTGGTGCCTGGAGCCTTCTCTGGTTCTTCGGGCTGTCTTTCTTCCTCATTGAGGGACTCCTGAGAGGCACCCTGTGCTAGTGCCCTCCTCTGGTCTGCTCCCTTGTCCCCTCTGTCTCCACCAGCAGCTGGTTTTATTCCTGCCAGTGACGTCACTAGCTGGCTTCAGCTGAACAAAGGCGCGGCTGATGAACCGCGTGGGTTTCTTTTCCCGTTCCAGCTGCGCTACGGTTCCCACTTGGGTTTTTTGTTTTAATTTTATGTTTATTTTCTCTTACTTCTGTGTATTTTGTTCCCAGGGTTCTCTTCTTTTAGTTTGGGGTCCTTCCCCCCACTCTCTCCCGGGACACTAGGGAAGGTCTTGGAAAAGATTATCAAGGAGGCCATTCTTAACAGACTAGCTGATGGCAACATCCTGAGGGATAGCCAGCACAGGTTTGTTGCGGGTAGGTCTTGCTTGACCAATCTCATTTCCTTTTATGACTAGGTGACCTATCACCTGGACAAGGGGGAAGAGATGGATGTCATACATTTTGACTTCAAAAAAGCCTTTGATCTGGTATCCCATGATCACCTCTTGGTGAAACTGGCCAACTGTGGCCTTGGGTCCACCATGATCCACTGGCTGGGAAATTGGCTCTATGGTTGGACCCAGAGGGTGGTGGTTGGCGGAAGTCAACCTTCATGCTGCCCTGTGACTGGTGGGGTCCCCCAAGGTTCTGTTCTTGGACCCATATTGTTCAACATCTTCATTAATGATGTGGACATTGGAGTCAGAAGTGGGCTGGCCAAGTTCGCCGATGACACCAAACTCTGGGGCAAAGCATCCACACCTGAAGACAGGCGGGTGATCCAGGCTGACCTGAACAGGCTCAGCAAATGGGTGGATGAGAACCTGATGGTGTTCAACACTGAAAAATGCAAGGTTCTCCACCTTGGGAGGAAAAACCTGCAGCATCCTTATAGGCTCGGCAGTGCTACGCTGGCTAGCACTCTGGAAGAAAGACTTTGGGGTCATCATTGAGCACAAGATGAACAGGAGCCTTCAATGCGATGCTGCAGCTAGTAAAGCGAGCAAAACTCTGGCTTGCATCTATAGATGCTTCTCAAGCAAATCGTGGGATGTCATTCTCCCCTTGTACTCAGCCTTGGTGAGGCCACAGCTGGAGTACTGCGTCCAGTTTTGGGCCCCACAATTCAAAAAGGATGTGGAGAAGCTTGAGAGTCCAGAGAAGAGCCAAGCGCATGATCAGAGGTCAGGAAAACAGACCTTACGATGACAGGCTGAGAGCTATGGGACACTTTAGCCTGGAAAAGCGCAGGCTCAGGGGTGATCTGATGGCCACCTATACGTTTATCAGGGGTGACCACCAGTATCTGGGGGAACGTTTGTTCACCAGAGCGCCCCAAGGGATGATGAGGTGAAACGGTTATAAACTACTACAAGACCATTTCAGGCTGGATATAAGGAAGAATTTCTTTACTGTCCAAGCCCCCAAGGTCTGGAATAGCCTGCCATCGGAGGTGGTTCAAGTACCTACATTGAACACCTTCAAGAGACATGTGGATGCTTATCTTGGTGGGATCCTATGACCCCAGCTGACTTCCTGCCCCTGGGGCAGGGGGCTGGACTCAATGATCTTCTGAGGTTCCTTCCAGCCCTAATGTCTAGGAAATCTATGAAAAGTCTGTGTCAGAGTGAAATGTTTGAATTTTTCAAAATTTCAGCCCTATTTTGAGGGGTAAGACATCTCAGTGAACACAAATTCAGAAATCATTTTGGTTTACCTAAAATTGCAATTTTTTTGCCAAATAAACTATTCACTCAGCTCCAATTACTGATATTGATATCTTCCTTGCCTTTGAAAATGACTGATTTACCACTAGTAATTACATCGTTATCCAAGCTGTTTTGCCTCTGAAGTTTCTACAAGCTGCATTTCCTTTTCAGTCCATATTTAAAGCTTTGCACTTGACATCTTCAAAGTACTGTACAAAACACGTAACTGCCATTCTCATGATCTCTCAAGGTTCACAATCAGTTAGCAATTTGCAAACAAGAGAAAAAGGGTTCTTATTAGATACAGAGGACAAAACCGTTCCTGATAATTTTTAACTAATATACTGTATATGTTGCCCTCTCTCAACAGCTAAGTCAAGAATTTCCATCAACTTTACTACACTTAATAGTATTGGAATTGTTTATTTTACTGATCACAAGTTAGCAGTTTGTGCTGCAGAATGAGAGGTTTCCTGGAAAGTCTTTTGTTCAAGGTTGCTGTGAATCAAGTACAAACACCAGTGTTTTGTCTGCCTGAACCAGCAGATAGTCTGAAATCAACACCACAGAGGGGAAGGTCTTGCTCTAAGTTGCCACCAAAGCCTGGCAATGCTAATATAGAGTGTTCATAGTTAACTAGATCTTTGCTGACCAAAGCATACAGAAAAGATAGAGTAGCTTTCTCAGGGGAAAGCCAAACCACATTGGAGCCCACACAGGGTTTGAATGAGATGCCCAGCAAAGCATGTGCCCAGTTCTGAGAACTATACTATTAGCAGCAATGACTCCGTTTGGTGGCTCAAGTGAGTAGTTTGGTCTGTGGACCCATGTGCAAGAGTACATCCTGTTTCTTCAATTGCCCCCCCCCACCATGTATACAAAACTTCTCTAGCCCTCCTCAGTAAGACTCTTTAATAAAATGCTACTCAGTTTGGAAGGCCCGGCCCCAAGGTCTGAGTTACAACACCATTATCCAGAGTCCCTGCTACTCATTCAAATTAAAGCTGAATGGAAACCAGCTATAGAATTGTTACACATTTTCAAGTACTAATTTTGTAGCTGGTTGGCTCTTTTATAGGTTGATAGTCATCTCTATGGCTAGTCTAAATGTATTGCCTGATTAACTTCAATCCTGAAATTGGTATGCACTTATCTTAGTAGGAGTAAGGTACCAAAATATATTTAGGGATTTAGACCTTCATGTTACTGCTGAGAATTCTCTCCCAATTTTTGTCAGATTTCTTTTAGCTGTTTAGGATCAAAGGCTTCATTTTCCAAGTTCAGTACTAGATCAAGCCTCCTTGTTCTCTGACTTGGCTCTCCCTACACATTTCTCCTTCTTCTGCAGTCATGAAAGACTAACTGGATGGCTAGGAATACACCCAGTAGTTCATCAGCTTTGCTTCAGACTGGAAGTCAAGAAACTAAGTTGGAAATAGGGTTCTGAGTCAAACCTAGAAGCATTGTATTTCTTGAGGGAATTGGACCTTAGCAGCCATCTGATAATTCAGGAGATACTGTAGGAGTTTCATATATTTCTATTTTTTGTATTTTTAGAAGCTGCTAGGGTTTAGCATGGATAACTTTGTTGTACGTAGCAGGACTAATTCTACCTCTATTCACCCTCTAGAAGGATAGAAGTACTCCTAAATAAAGGACCAGCGTAGGGGAAATAAGCAGCCCTGCATTACCCATTTCACAGACTCCTAGCAGGAGAGGCCTGGCACTAGGGATAGGGCTGATACAAAAAGGGGCATGCTGATAGTGCTAAGGACAACAGGAATTCTGGAGCGAGGTATAGCCCAGAGGCAACTACTAGAAGTCTTTCATGAAGTTCAAATGTGCCCTACACTGCTCCAACTTACAGCATAGGCAATTTTTGTCCCTTTAACAGCCCAGTCTCTGTGGGACAAATCTAAAGCTATTCCCCTAATTTCTTCCTCCAGCTCTAACTTCTGTGTTGTATTTCAAAATCTACCCCAGCACCTTTACATGAACTCTGTTCCCCAGATTTGCAGAACTAAAAAAAATACAAAGAGGAAAACTTTACAAAGCAGTGGACATAAATGCATTTCTCAAAGGGGCAATGACAAGCTTAATTATTTGCTTTTACAGTGCTCTGAAGAGGTGAAATGCAGTGAACTGCCAAGTTTATTATAACTGCCACCACAAACAAGCATCATGCTAGCAAGGAGAGCAGGAAGTCCCCAGATCACTCAGCCTGATATACTGACTTCACATTACTGGGGCTTGTATGTTCTATAGATTTTTCTATTAATAATCACCAGCCACACAATCAAAAGCCCATCTGGTGCAGTTAAAGAATGAGTCTGGATTTTAAAAAAACAACAAACCATGGTATTTCTTTCCAACATGTTCCTGCACTGTTAAAATCCATGTCTACCTTTTCTGCATTCAGTTGAATCAATGCTGCTTTTATTCCTTTCTGAAAGCATCTCGGTTTAGTTAGAAGCACTTGCTTTCAGCCAAAACAGATAAGCACAAAGGATAAGATAGTAATTAAACGGTTGTTTTCTTTTTTCTTCTCCCCAGCCTCTCCACAGACAGTACAACCTTCCTAGTATTTGCAGTTAGAGGATTATAGTGTCCCCACTCTACCCCAGTAATGCTTGCAATATAAACCTGCTGCTCTACAGGGAAAAGTTGAGGGGAAGACTAATTTGATTTGCATTGTCCTAAGCGGGCAATCAAGATAGCTGTTATGCACTTTTGCCATATCTCTTGTACTATTACAAGTCACTCCAGTCCCGTTTTGCTGTGGTGTTTCAATTTCAGTAATATCTTATCTACAGTGTCAGATCCTAATATTTTATCTGCTTTCTGCTGTGTGAATGCTGTGGGGTAGAACTTGCCATAAGAACCATCTTCTGTTCCAGAAAGAGGCATAGCTAGACTAGGAGGGAAATATGTTGATCCAAACCCCAATTACCAAAGGAAGGGCAGCTACACACATGGCTTTATGTCCCTGGTTGGCAGCTGAAGCAATGTAACAATGCTAGGGGTCTCATTAAACAGATTCCACTATAAGATATTCAAATAGTTCCCAGTTCCCTGGGAATATGGAATGCACTATTGGGCAGCTAGTTTCTTACTGAATCAGAAATGTCTACCTTAGCTGGACTTGTATCCAGGCATCCTATCTTAGCTACCCTTGCCAGGTTCAGAGGGAGAGTAATGAGATGCTACAGTCAGTGGCACTTACCACATTTGATACAATCAAGTACTGCACTCTGCAGCATTATTAAGCTCTCTCACAGATAGTGCAGGCCTGTATGTCTTTGAACAGATCTTAAGACCTGGGAAGGAGTTTACCAGATAAGTCCTATGTTACCTGACATAACCCATAGCATAACTGAGAGGCTTCTGTATTTGCTCATAGGTTACGTTAGTAATTAGAGATAATGCAGATGTTCAACAGGAGAAAACTTTTTGCTCAGAGAGCTACACTGAAACTAAGAGCCCAAATGAAATGTGTCTGCAGAGACACTAAGTACAGGCAGCCCAGTACATTTGTGCAAGTTGGGCTTTCACAAGAAGAAAGAAAGAAAAAAATTCTTCATTGGCAAATGTTTCCCTTCTTTTCTCAGCTTTCTAATTTAGAAGGTAGAGAGTGTCTAGCTATGAAAAACACTGTATTAACTTTCTCTTCATCCAGGCAGATCTCTTCTGTACTAATGCAAGTCTTAGTAGACTATTACCTATGATGCATTAGCCTGGGTAAGGCTGAGTGCAGGTCTCTTAGAGCTCAGGTGGGCCACAGCCAGTGCTAACAAATAACACGTGCTACCACTTAATTTTTTTAAGTCTGATTTTCAGAAAAGCTGAGCACGCATGGCCCCAGCTGTAGCCAATTGCACTTATAGGGGCTCAGCACTTCTCAAAAGCAGGATCTTTGATTTAAAGGCTTTCCTGAGTCTAGCAAAGGGGTGAAATAAAGGAAAATAATGGGTTTGCATTAGAGTCAGGCATTCTGGAAAAATCAGGTGTAGGGAAAAAAAATAATCCTTTTGTGCCATCCTTCAAAAGGAACAAATGCCTGATCAGACCAGCAGGTTCTGTAGTTCAGGCACTTGTCTACAAGAGTGGCCAATTCCAGCTGTATTAGAAAAAGGTGCAAGAAGCTCTGAAGTTGGCTCAGGAGCATTCCCTCTGCCTAGAGCAGAATAAACTTGAATTGCAGTATCAGCACTAAACGGTTTGGGACCTTGTCTCTCTCTTGCTGCTATGTGTTTTTTCTACTGTTCCTCATGCATGGAAGTCTCAAGATTGTATTGTTAGCAATGTTTTCTTAGCAGGAGGCCTTCTAGTGTGGATTCTTCTTCCCCCTGGAGCTCACCAAGTCTATTCACTTCAAGGCCTAGCTAGTGTCAAGCTCATCTCATCTCCTAAGCTACTGGCTAATATGGAGGAGCTTGAGCTCTCGTGGCAGCTGCCTGGTCAACAAGAAAATGAGATCGTTTGTTTGCTAGCAGAGCTGGAAGCAAAACACTTGAGACATAAAGGCATATAGCTCCTTTCATTCTTTTTCATTGAGTTAGCATGTCCCTAATGGGGTGGAGTGGGTGTTTTCACCCAAATTATTGTGACCAGAGTTGAGAAATAGGGCACATGCATGTGTTGGAGGAGTGGAGAAAGGTGTCAGCTAATCTCTAGGCTTGTGCCATCTGCCCTGGTAGGTTCTGGCAGTAGGGGTGAGAACCCCTTTTTCTCAGGGCAGTCACTAGGGATGACTGTCTCAAGGGCACAGGGCTTTGAGTAAAGCAATACAGATTTCCTTTTAAAAGGGGGTTGGTTTTGCAGGAAAACCTGTGCAGTTTACAAGGCCTGACTGTTGCTCAGCCTGTTCTAAATTTGCTGCTTGAGATGGGCAAGAGCATAATGTAAGTCATCATATTGAGCCTTAAAGAATGGGATACTTTTGTTTGAGCATGAAAAATGGTGAGAGGGAGTTTCAGTGCCTTTTCCTCTGCTTCTTGGGCAGGCAGCTCTCAGCAGCAATCTTGTTAGGGTTTAATAAAATTGTGGTCACTTGGCCAAAAATGTGAAGTGTCTGTGTTCATCCTTCTGGTTCCTGATACCCACAAAGAGCTACCGGACTACAGCCAAGAGAGCGCCTTATCTGGATGATGTGATTTTTTTGTAGCTTTTACAGTGCTTTAAGGATTAAAGGAATTGTGCATTACTTGTTTTAGTGTCTCTTCTAAGAGATAAAGAAAGATTAATAATGAAGAAACAAGGGGCTCTGTCTTAGGTAAGTGAGGAGGAAATGCTCATAATGAGCAGCAGTCACCAGAATGGAGAGAAGTTCACTGTAGAGCCACCATTTGTGTAGCTTCAATATTGGTTATAAATAGAGGTGCACCAATAGAAATTTTTTGGGCCAATACTGATGGCTGATTTTTAATGATCAGTATCGGCCAATACCAATCTGATTGCCGATATGCAGCAGGGCAGCCTTGAGAGCATTGTCCAGCTGGTAAGTCTGTCGCGGGGGAAGGGACAAGGGGGGAGGAAAGAGGTGTGGGGGGGAGATAGATCAAGGCTCCCACAGTGAGCGAGGGAGTGGGGCTGGGGCAGGGGCTGGGGTGCTGCATAACCAGGCAGGGCACAAGATGGACCTGCGAGTGGCTCATCTGGAGGTGCGGAGGAGGGGTGACTCCCGCTGCTGCATGCACCCTGGGAGGGCATGGGGGCATGTGTCCCCAGATCTGCACATGGGGTGAGGGCTGCTGCTGCAGGCTGGGGCCATGGCAGGCGATAGCACTGCAATGACGGCTATGGTGAATTTTGGAGTGGCTGCAGCCCCCCCACCCCCTCCGGTGCTGCTGATGGTTGCCCTGAGTGCAGCCAGGCCCAGCCCCCCACTGGGAAGAGCCTGATGCTGCCCCAGCCCAGACCACAGTGGCAGCCTGTGCTCACCCCATGGGGCAAACACCCCTCCATGCCCTACTGGGGTGCATGCAGTGGCAGAAGCTGCCCCTCCCTCAGTGTCCCCCAGACAAGCTGCTCATGGCTCCGTCTGGCACCCAGCCCCGGCTGCACAGTGCTTGCCTCTGCCCAGACCCAGCCTCACTCCCTCCCTCATTGCAGGGCCCTTGATCTGCACCCCCCACCTCACCCCTTCCTTCACCACAGATTTACCAGCCTAACCAGGCTGCTGGGCTGTGCTCTTGGCCATCTGCATGCTGCACTGTGGCTGCGCACATGCACGGGCCATTTATCAGCAACATTATCGGTCACATCAGCCAAAAAAATCCAATTGCTGATGCTGTCAATTTTCCTGATATAGGTGCCAATCCGATATGGGACTGATGTATCAGTGCACCTCTAGTTATAAACTATAAAACTGCACTCAGATACCTATGAACAACTACAAGTGAAAGCTACACAAGATGTTCTTGCAACATTTAGTCAAAATATGTTTCTATATTTGTTCACAGCTTGCTGAAGAGCTGAGCAATGTGTTGGTACATTGTGTGATGAAATTACATTGTTTTAAATTAAAGATATCCAGAACTGCTTCTAGGGTTAAATGCTAGCTAAGTGAAAGCAGACTGAAAGATACTACAGAATACACTGTACAAACTTTGTTGCCAGCTGTAGGGAGTACAAACATATTTACTATTGCCCAACTCCACCAATTGAAAACACCAGCCAAATGCAAGAAGTACATGGAAACTTTTTAAAGACTAGTTTTGTTTAGCAAATGCAAAGAGGGGATTAGACTGAGGTATACACATTTGGAAAGTAGTAGGAAAATCAGAATCTTGTCCTCTTCATGTTGATAGAATATAAGAGCAGAGGAAACTCCTGGTGAAACTGAAGTTTGGTAAATTTATAGCAGACCCCTTTATACCTCAAGAAGAGAGTCTGGGAGTTTGCTGCAGCCAGAGATCTTGCACTAATAGTTTGGAAGGATCTTTGAAAGGATGAGATCATTTTATAGCTGCTGTTAGGTGCAGCTGTGCAAGCTGGGACACTCCAACACAGATAATCTAACAGCATGCTTCAGGGAACCAAGTGATTGCCTGTAGGGCTGTGTGAAGCTTTGGGTGCTGGTTTGATTCGGAGGAGATTTGGCCTGATTCGGCAGCCAAATCTCCAAATCCGAATTGAATCAGGAGACCAATAAAAATTTGGGACAGTGATTTGAATCGCCGAATCATATCGCTGTTCCCCGAATTGGCCGAATCTGAAGCGAATACTAGCAACTTCACGCAGGCCTAGTTGCCTGCAGGGATCAGGAAGGAATCTACTCTCCTTCCTTGACAACACTTGTCCTTCAATGTATTAGCCAGGTGGCATTACCAGGAAGGTAGCTCCTTTTTTCTGAATAACTTGATTATCAGGAGTTAGGTATTGCTAAGGGCAAAGATCTCCAAATCGATGGTATGATGCAGGATGACCATTCCCATGGCACTAGCCACAGTTAATTTATACACAAAGTCCATAAAAACTAGATGATAATTTCAAGCTCCAAGACAGCTTTTTCAGAAGAATTTGTATTTGCCATCAAACCTTACACAGCCAGGTGAAGTAGGTGATACAGTTCTTACATAACAGGGTTTGCCACTTGCATGACACCTAAGATGAAAATATGACCTTCCCCCTCAGAATCTCTTCTCTTTAAGGAGCTTTAGAGACTATTTTTAAAAGTGAACAAAGCAGGAGCTGTTTTCTTTAAGCAGTTCTATAGTGTAACTAGATCAACTTTTATCTTCCTCTGAAAGATAGGTGTCCCATCCTGCACCCACCCCTCCCAATCTGATTGGAATATGTAAGAAATATTTGCCCCCCCCCCCCAAAGTCTCATTTTCCCCCATGAAAAACATCCTAAATAAGAATTTTCTGTATAGTCCTATCTTCTTACAGGAAAGTCAGGGATGCCTCAGGGAAGGGAAGGAAACAAAAAAAGAGATAGAAGTCTTTCCTGTCAGAATATTAGTAAAAGAATTCATTATTAATTTTCACCACTGATTTAAACAGGAGCAAGATCAGGCATATATGAGTGTGGGGTGGGAATGACCCTGTTTTTATGTACAATGTCTAGGGTAATAAAATGAAGCCTTATGCTTGCCAAATGAACTTGGCTCTTTATTATGAGAACTATTTGCAGAAGCATTGCAACTGCAGCTAGAGTTCTAGCTGGACTGACTTCCTCATGCCTCCTCCAAACTGTTCGGCAACCTGTTCTTCTCACTCCAAGTAGATTGCTAAAACTTTCCTTTTACAATTTTTGTTGTGTCTTTTGCTTGGCATTTTCTTACTTTCTCAGCCTGTGCTCTAGATATTTATCTCCTTGAAACATGTCTTTATATTGTGAGAGTGATGATTAGAGCCCATAATGAGTGCTCTCTCCTCTGACTCAGGGGATATTGTACTGCAGTCATCTCCATGCCTTCAATTGCTCTGCTGCCCAGTAATGAGTGTTAGTCCTTTTAGGGGTATGAATCCCACCCTGTCACCATATTTCTCCTCTCACTTGCTAAATAATTTATTACCAAAGGACTCTATTTAGTGAACTAAACTGGCTCCTCATTAAAAGAACTATTTACTGAGATGCTGCAGCTGCACCTAGCCTTCCATCCAGGCCAACCACCTTGATACTTCATTCCTCCTGTACAGATGTGGAAGTTTCCCCATAGCCATGGGCTACAGCCATACATCTCCAGATTCTTCTTGCAGTCACCTGATACAAAGTCTTAGACTTGCTGAATGTTGCCTTACTCTATCTGCTTTGGGGAATGCAGATCTAGGATTTTACTCTAGGTGTTATAGTTTTTGCAAGGTTGATTCTGACACGTATCTTTATATCTACAAAGTTTCCTGATACATCTAACAGTATATACAACTGGCACTTGCAGCGTTGGAGTTTGTTTTTTAATAAACATATCCCAGATGCAGCATAGGTTTGCTTACCATAGACAGGTTAGCATTACAATAGTTGGGGTTTTTTTAGCATAAATGTCTGGTTTAAAAGTTTTCAAAAATACAGGGAGTTTCTCCTGTCTTCCAGTGTGAACATGGCTAGCTTCAGGTCTCCTTACATATTTTTAGTCTGATAGAGTCATCAGACACTGCAATTTCTAATGCTCTTTATTAGTAATTTCAAGGAAATTATGTTGATAGAGCAAGCACATTTTAAGGAGAGAGAAATATTAAATGCAGTATATACAACACTGTGAATGTTCAACAAAAAAATGAAGATTAACCCTTGGTTTACTCTACTTGATGATGAAAGGTTTCTTCCTATTTTTGAGGTTGAATACACTGATTTAGATCCTTATATGGGATTAGCTGTGCTACAGACAACCTTATAGTGCCTGAGACAGACCATGCCACAACATTAAAAAATAAAAATAAAAATAAAGCTACAGGAAACAGAAGAAGAAGAAGAGTGTTCTGTGTTACTTCTTAAAATGACTGTAAGAGAACAAGTTTCTTAAGAAACTTGCAGTCATAAGAAAGTGTCTTTCTTGAAGTCTGGCTGACGCATTCTTTTTTTATATTAGTGTTCTGGTAGGTTTCAAAATATTGCACTATAAAAACCAATCAATCAGCACCTTACAGAAGTTTTAAACAAAGGCTACATTTTTGCCTCCTCTTGCCTGATTGCTTTTGATCTTGTATTACATTTGAAGGTAGGCCTTGAAGGTGCTCCAAGGACAGGGATGTTAAAATTTGATTATCATATCTTTTGACAATCCTGTTATTAAAACCTACAAGACAAGAGAGAGAGAGTCAATTTTTCATTGTTTGTTAACCTTGCAATTTTTCATGACCTCAGCAGGCACAAGGTATATTAAATGATTCTCTGTCAAAAGTAATATTCTGTTTGTAACAGGATTTTGCAATAGTTTGTTCAATGGATAATTTTTATACTTGTGATCATAAAAACAAAGAAAGGACATATACAATATCTATCAAATCAGTTTTAACTGATAGCCATGAAGCTAACTAAAAAGGATACAAAGGCCGCATCCGGGCGAGCGTGGTTATGGTATGTGGCACCACAGACACGTCTGCGGTGCCACATACTTCACATTCAGCTGTTCTCCACACCGCAAAGGATATCCAGGGTTCAAAAAACCAGTGCAAAAAAAAGTGAAGCAGCACAGGTGGGGGCAGCACATGATGCTCAAAACTGGAGCCTGGCCAGCCAGAATCACACTGCAGCTATGGGCCAGGCTACGAGCTGCAGCACCACCACTGCTGCAGCCCCAGGAGGCCTCCAGGATCCCAGTTCTGGCCCCAGCCTCCCCTACCCCACCTGGGGTAACCTACCATGTGCCAGAGGGCATATGGCACAGACATTCCCTGGGGATAAGTAGCAGTGGCTGCTGCTAGTTGTCCCCAGGGAAACAAATGCCTATGCTCATGTGTACATGGCCAAAGGGTAAAAAAGTTAATGGAATCTCCATTATGACTTGTTTGGGTCATATAAAATATTGAAATTTTTTTGGCTTGTACATATCCAGAACACAGTACATATCCAATCCATACAACTAGAATAAATAAGAATTTTTCTTGACCACTTTATCTTTCTTTTTTGTTGATAAAAAAAAACCCAAACAGACTCACCGCTAAAAACTTTTTGCCTTCTTCCTAACATCAAGTTTTAGCCATTGATTTTTGTTAGGACTTCCTCTGATAGATTAAACAGCACTTTCGTACCCAATAATTTCTTCCTCTGAAAGTAAACTAATCAAATCACCCCAAGACATCATTTTGATAAACTAAACAGGTTGAGTGTTCCCTTACTGCAAAACATCTTAAACCCTTTAATCATTTTAGGCAATTTTCTAACTCCCTCTTAAAAGAAAGGAAGAAACAAAGAAAGGAAGAAATAGCAGATCTCTCTCCTTTTTAAAACCCACCACGAACATACTGAGCCCTCTCACCCTGGCCCAGCAAAATATTTGATTACATGCTTAATCTTTAAGTGTATGAATAGTCTCGGTGAATTTGAAACTACTCATATGCTTCAGACTAAACAGATGCCAAAGGGTTATGGGTGCATTGGAGACAGGGTATTCAGTACCTTTGCAGGACTATGCCTATCTGGTCAGGTTTGTGAGTAAAACACTAAAATGAATCTGTTGTGCTGAATAATCTGTGCTCTGAAACCTTCAAACAGTACTTTTCACTAGTCCAGGAACTTAGTCCATCTGCTTAAACTCCCTTTAAAATTGAACAAGAGGGCTGGGCAAATTCGAGTAAAACAGTTCCATCATTGGGCATTCAAGATAATAGTTATAGTTGAAAGCTCCAAATTAGGACTTGCTAGAAGCTATAAAAGAAGCAGGGGACAGATTAGTTTGGAAAGGCCCTGTATAAGTGCACCAGCGGTCTGACTCAGTATTGCATCTCTTATGTTCTCATGTCGATTATATTTTTAGTACTAACTCAATGATTTAACTTCAATCTAATACAGAGTTTAAATTATTTTACTTTATCCAAATTCAGTTTGATAATTAGGGTTGTACTCTTTGGTATTATTAATAGCTGGCTTTAGTTATGTTTTCTGGATTTGATCCTAGTTTGAGTTTTATTGCTTACTATAGTTTACAGTAAAATTTTAATAGTAAGAGGTACAAGGGCTCAACAAGCAAGGCAGGTTTTCCTATTGCAAATATATGAGTTGCATAGTGGTGACTATATATCTATAATACTATATATTTTATAATACAATATATTGTCACCATCATGCAAACCTTGTGTTTGGTCAACCTTTTAATTGAGCAGCTGGTATCTGCTTTAAGTCCTCATATTAGCACGCACATTTCTAATTATGGAAATATTCAAAGAAAATTTGATAACGCATCATGGGTCTGAGCATAACTAATGGAATACTTGATTCACATTCATAAGCATCTCAACTAAAGGCAATGTACATATTTTTAAAATTTAGGTAAAAAAATCATGTGGTAAAAATATTTGCCAAGTTTCAATCAGAAGCCATTTTATCCTGGATCTACATCTTGAAAACAGAAGCAGAGTTAAGGCTTAGTGTAAAGAAGTGTGCTAAATATTAAACATATCAAAGATAAATTGGACCATTAAAACCAATACTGTAATAGGTCAGTAAATTCAAATTACAGTTATCTACAGTCAACAATTAAAAGCCAAGTTTAAGATGCCTATTTACCATTAGTCTTGCTACCAGGCAAATTAATTTATGGAAGTTTTGTTATACAAACAAAATAAATACTGGTTAATAATTTAACTAAAAAATTTGTACCCAGCTTGGTTGCAATTTACAACAAAAGAAACCATGAAATAATCAGACAAAATGAACAGATACTTTATGCCCCTAAACACAATCTCCTGTAATTTACATCTTTTCTCATGCTAATCGTACAATCATTTAGATTTAGCAGCACAAAACAATTGCATGTCATGCTGTACTATAATACAAAATGAGAAACTTCTAATGTCTGTAGGAAAGATTATATTATTAGCATTCGTAGCTTTTAGCCCATAATATACCATATTGGCATTACTGAAATCTGGCATTTGTTTGATATATTCAGTGCAGTTGTGGAGAGGAGGCTATGATTCATAGACACAATTTCATGACAAATTTGAGACCAACATGGAAATTGTTCCCTCCTTCTATTCACCACAACACTTCTGGGATGGTACAAATGCTATGAACATATTTCTGTTTAATTACTATAAGAATGTCATATAAAGCCCCCCTAGAAATGAGTTAAAGTGCTGCATAAAGGATTTAAACTGGGAGTCTGGGAACATTTTAATACCATTCTAAATTGTAAATTATGCTTCCAATAACATACAACTGTATTTTGAAACTTCACCTGTTATGAAACACTTTCTTGTGGTTTATCATATTTGAAAACAACACTGCTGAATATCATGCCATCAGAACTACCAAGTATAAAACAAAACTGTAGTTTTAATTGATTTGATACCACTGAAGTTACTAATAGCCAAAGTCATGTTTAAATACTGTCCGTTCTAGTTTTTGAAAGAAAAGTTACAATATTATTTTTTGCCTAAGTGAAATCATGAAATCACAACCATACGCTGCTAGAGAGGGAAGCCTTGGCACCAGAAATCCATAAGCTTCTTTTTCTACTCTTTCCTAACTTCTTGCCACTGCACTGGCAAGACAGATTCCCTTGTCTGTCCTGCTCAATACTTGTGACAGGCTCTATTATTGAGTTTGGTCTTAAGTGCTTGTGGTGTGTGGAAAGGACATTTCTCTGGACTATTTTGGACAAATGGTAGCCTGCAAATGCAGAGGAGTGGAGTCAGTGGTCTGGGAGGTTCTTTTCAGTTGTATATTCCCCCCCATATCAGCAGCACAAGGCTCCAAACCCATCCTCCTCAATATAAGCTCAAGAGATCCCCAAAAGAGGGCCATACTCTCCACTAGAGAGGAAGGCAAAATCCCCCACAGTCTATACCAATCTGACTATGGGGTAAAATGCCTTTCTGGCCCAATGTGGTAGTTGGGGTGACCTTGAGCAGAGAGGCAAGGTCCTCTAGCAAGAAACCTCCAGGTTTTAAGTCCCCATAGGATCATTGGCACACACCAGTCAAAATCCCCAACCTGGATGCAGCTGACACCCAATGCCTCTGAGGAAGATTAAAACAAAACAAAACTACACAAAATCCTGACACATGTAGCAGCAGGGTGGGTGGAGGAATTCCCTCCCAGTTCCATGCGGCAACCAGCAAAGCCCAGAAGCATGGGAAGTACCCATAATGAAACACAGGCATAGCTACACCCAGATCATTCCTGACCAGTGGCTATCTACGCTCTTTTGGAACGCCTCCAGTGATGGAGAGTCTACAACTTCCCTAGGCCAGCTATTTCACTGCTCTAAGACTGAAGAAGTTTTCCTGATATCCAATCTAAACCTAACCTGCTGCAACACCAAGCCATTGGTCTGCATCCTTCTCTGCAACAAGAGAAAAAAGGTGTTTTCCCTCTTATGCCAGCCATTCAACCCCTTGAAGACTGCTATCATATACCCTATTATGAACCTTTTCCGCAAGCCGAACATGCTGAGCTCCTTCAACCTCCTTGCGTGATTTGTCTTCCAAGGCATTCATCATTTTCGTTGCCTGCCTTCTGCGCCCTAATTTCTCCACATCAACATCATGCCGGTGCAGCATGGCTTGGCAGCATGCTGCACTGTCTGGGAGCTGGGACTGCTCCAACAGTCAGCTGGAGCCCAGCACCACTCAGCCCCAGTGGCCCCAGCTCCCAGACAGTGTGCAGTGCCCTGCTGAGCCATGCTGCACCCACTCCATGAGGCAGCTGTTGGTGGATGCCAAGCAAGGGGGTAGGTGATCCCTGTTGCCCCCCACTGTGCCAGGGGGAGGGCAGAGGCCCTGATCACTGCTGCTACAGCTGGTGAGTGTGGGGCTTTTAAGTGCTGGAAGGCTGGGGCCAAACAGGGGATAGGGCTGGGCAGCCATGGGAGCTTCTCTCATGGCTCCCCCTGCCCAGGGAGAGGCAGGCACAGATGGAGGAGCTACAAGAGAACCTGCAGCTGCTGGGCTGTGCCTGCCTCTTCCTGGCCAATCCAAATGTCTGAATCAGTGTCAAAACTCTGAAACAGGTTTGGCTGAATCGAAATGGAAGTGACCCAAAACACTGAAATGAATCACTGTACCTCCGAAATGGCCTGTGGTAAAGTCAGGGATACCTGCTTGGAGGAGAGTCCCAGCCAAAGAAGTCTGTCCGCCCATTGTAGTACAGCTACCCTCTGGAGGGATCTCCTGATCCGCCCCAGCGCAGCCTTATCAGCTTGCTGGGTGAACCGAATTGGTTTAATTACACCACCGGGAGCTATTTCTGGCCCTGGACACCAGCGAGAGGAAAAAACAGTAAAAGAGAGGAAGAAGGGCTGGCAGGGAGGGAAGGCACCCACCTGCTGGCCAGGACTGAAGTCCTGGGAACAGGGCAGCAGACCTATGTGGTCTACAGAGCTCGCAGGAGCTCAGAGAAGAAGGACAAAAGAGGACCCCCCCCCCCCCAAAAAAAAAAAAACAAGCAACAAACAAACCCAAAACCCCGCTTCTGCACTAATTGACCGCAGCAGGTGTTCAATTAAGTTGGCGGAATAGCAAGGTGGAAATTAGCGGGGAGCAAGGAGAAAAAAAGACCACGCTTGATTGCTGGAGCCATGATCGAGAGTGCCTGGAAGGTAAACGAGGAAAGAGGGAAGCCCCAGGGATTGTAACCTACGGGCAGAGAGAGAGAAGACCCATCAGGATTTTTGTGTTTTCTTTCTTCTTATTTTTTTTTTTCTGGTCGCATCTTCCATCTTGATAAGCAGCAGTCAGATTTGGGTCAGGGGAACCACTATCCTCCCAAATTTAATCAAATCATCGAAGTCATGGAAGGAGAGATAGCGGAGAAGAATTCTGACCCAATTTTGCTGACTGACGCCCACCCTGGGACAGACAAAGCAAGTGGATGTCATCGGGACACAGGGCCTGCGTCTGTATCTCGTGATACCCCGACACAGCCAAATCCAAAATGGAAACAAAATGTAGCTGTTTCACACAGCCCTACTAACCAGTGCTGAGTGGAGAGAAACTATCCCCTCATGTGTCCTGCACCTAATGCAGGGCACAGATGCATGCCAGATGCATGCTAAAACCACATTCGCCTCTTGCGCAGCTGCATGACACTGAAGATTCATATTGAGTCTGTGATCTACCAAGACTCCCAGAGCCTTCTCCATAGTGCTGCTATCCAGCCAGGTGTCACCCATTTTGTATTTATAACTATTCTTCCTGCGTTGTGGCATCTTGAATTTGTAAACATTGAACTTCATCCTGTTAGCTTCAGCCCAGCTTTCCAATCTGTTGAGATTGTTCTGAATTGTGTATCCATCTGCCAACATTTTCACAGTCTTTCCCAGTTTTATGTAATTGGCAAACTTGCTTAAGAAGCTTCCTATGCCAGCCTCTAAATCATTAATAAACATGAACAGCACTGACCACAGGATGAACCCATGTGGGACTCCACTTGAAACCTCCTACCATTCTGACATAGATCCATTTATAATTACCCTTTGCTTGTGGTTATTGAGCCAGTTGTCTATCCAACTTATAGTAGTTTTGTCCAGTCCACATTTTCCCAATTTATGAGAAGGTCATGTGGGACCTTGTCAAAAGCCTTGCTTAAGTCCAAACACACTAAATCCATAGCATTTCCTTCATCCACCCAAGCAGTTAGTTTGTTGAAGAAGATCAAGTTTGTTTGACATGATTTGTTTTTAGTAAATTCATGCTAGCTGCTTGTGATAAGCCTTTCCTCTGCCAGATGCTTGCAAATGTACTTCCTTAGGATATGCTTCAGTAACCTGTTGGGCATTGAGGTGAAGCCAATGCTCATCTCAGTTGGGTTCTCCATTTTGCCTTTTTTTTTTTTTTAGAGGGACACTACATTGGCTCTTTCAGTCCTCTCTTACCTTGCCCATCTTGCACGCCTTCATGAATACCATTGCCAAGCGTTTCAACATCTCCTCTGCCAATTCTCCCAGTACTTTGGGATGAAGTTCATCAGGGTCTGCTGGCTTGAATTAATTCAGACCTATCAAAAGCTCTCTGATCATCTCTCTCATTATTTTATCTCTAAAATAGATAAGGATATTATATTGTCCACTTCCTTGTCCAAATAATTCTTATTAGGTGTCTGGCTGAAGCTTAATTTTTCTGTGAAGGCTGAGGCAGAGTAGCTGTTGAATAGCTTTGCCTTCCTTGCACTTTCTGTTAGGAGTTCCCCAGGCTAGTTAACAGCAGGCCCATAGCTTTCTTCATCTTTCTTTTCTGGCTACCATACTTACAGAACCTACTCTTCTTGTCTTTAACCTCCCTTGCCACGTACAGCTCATTCTTCATCTTTGCCTTCCTGATTTTGTCCCTGAAGGTTCTTACTATCTCCTGGTAACCTTCCTTAGTGACCTGCCCATTTTTATGCTTTCCTTTTACATTTAAGTCAACCTAGAAGCTCCTTGTGCAGCCACATTGGTCTCTTGTCATTTTTCTTGTGTTTCATCATGTCAGAACAATTTTTTGTTGGGCTTCCAAAGCTGTTCCCCTTAGAAGCTCCCAGCCCTCCTAGGCACCTTTATCCTTCAGTCTTCACATGGCACCATGTCTATTAGCTCCTTGAGTCAAGTGAAATCCACTTTTTTTTAAATCTAGCAAGCTTGTTTTCCTGACCTCATGCTTCCCCTGTTTCAGGATCTGGAATACTATCGTACAGTGATCCTCCCAAGTTGCCCATCACCTTCACATCTTCCACCAGTTCTTCCCTATTGGATTGTACAAGATCCAGTATAGATGATCTCCTAGTTGTATCTTCAACCTTCTGGAAGAGAAAATTGTCCTCCACACAAATTAAGAAACTAGCTTGACATTTTAGGTTTGGCTCTATTGTTCTTCCACCAGTTGTCCAGAAAATTGAAGTCTCCCATTGTAAGGTTTGACCTAGAAACTACTATGCAAAGCCTAAGCAAAAGTGAATGTTATGTGTCGAATGCCCATCTGCAATGATAAGGAGCAGACAGTCTTAGATAGAGGAAGCTTGAAAACAAAAACAGAATCAGAGTTACTGGAACAAAGAGCTCATTAAAATACTAAAAATCACACCCCTAGGCAGAGAAGATATATGCTAATGAAACATATATGTATGTTAATGAGATACATAGCTAAAACACAGGTATAGAGACATGCTCAGTAAAGAACTCCTTGCGTCACTCCTTTATAACCAATTAGCAAACAAGGATGCTTATGAAGATTCAAACTCTTGTATATAAGGGGCTCAGTATTGCATATGTGCTGTGCTTGTCTTGTGAAATTATTCTGCTTGCACCTTTTATTGCTAGCAATAAATCTTTTTTATACTTTCACCCCTGGTATCTTTATTGGCCTTTGCATACCGGGCACGAACCCAGACTTGAGCTGGGGCCTAACACCATCAGTACCATTCCATAGCTTTTGGATATATTTGTCACCTCGTTGAAGAGTACCTCATCTACCTCCTCTCCCAGATTTGGTGGCCTATAACATATAATGGCAGGGATATCAGATTTCCTCCAAAATGGGTGTGTTTACACATGTATTTATGTGTGTCTAAACTTAATGTGCCTTTGCTTAAGGCATATTAAAACAATTTAGTTTTGCATCTACATGGAGATGTACTAATGCACACAAAGGCACATTAAATGTAGCCGTAAATAACTAAGTTGCATTAGCACACATGTAGACATGCTAATATGCATTAGCATGGTATGTGCCTATTGATGCACACTGTGTTAATGTGCATTAGCCCATCTATATGTGCGATAATGCAACTTAGCTATTTATGCCTAAATATGATGTCTGCTTTATACAAGTATGAAATTTAGGCTCACATAGCCTTCAATAGTCATTTTAAGGAGCGTTAAGGGTTTGCAGGTTTAGACATGCACCATTAATGCACCTTAAAAATGGTGATTTTCTGCTAAGTCCATTTAAAAGAGCCACATGTAGACGTGCCCACTGATCTCTTCCCTGTACCATCAGGGCTCACCACACAACATCAGAACCTCCAGGGCACAAACCAGCTTCCCACAGCACACATTTTCCAGATGTACCCCTAAACTGTGAACACTTAACTTTGAATTTAAAGTCACCAGTTGCCAGTGTCACTGGTTCTGCAGGAAAGGGTGCAGTCAGCTGCAACCACTAAACTGGATATCTACCAATGGTTCTGGTTTTTCTCTATTCTTCACTCAACTGATGCTTAATATGGCCCTACAAGTAATAGTAGTAAGACTTAGCATAAGGTGAAAAGGGTTACAGGATAAGGATGACTTTTTTTGGAAAGAGATTGGGGCAGGGTGGGGGGGCATTGTAATAGGTCGCCCTCCCCAGCACCATCTTTTGCATTATCTGCGGCCTATGTGGGGCGCCCTTGGAGTCCCCTTCAGGTTTCTCGTGTCCTGCTTTCTACTCTCCTGCCACGTCTTGATGGAAATATTATATTGATGTTCTTGTAAGTGGGAGACTGCCTTTTGTTTTTTCTATGTCAGGGTCCTCCGCCACCATGGGCCAAGACCCCTGTCTTTCTCTAGCTAGGCCTCCCCATCTAAACCCACCAGATAGGGTTTGACTCCGAGGCTCCAGCTCTTTAGTCTCAGGGCTCATGGCCCTCCTTTTTCTCCAATCTGGAGCCCAGTCTCCCTGGCCCAGAAGCCCGTCCACCGGCCCCCCACAGCCAAGGGATCACAAGTTCAAAGCCAGTCAATGGCCTTGAACCTCCACTGTCCTAGTCCAACAAAAAACACATAGCTGCACCCCAGGTGTACCAGGCCACCCTGACCTTTTAGGATTGTGCTCTCTGGCGCTGGGGCCTATGCACCCCAAAATACTGCACCCTTTCTGGTTCTGGGGCCTGTGCACCCTGACTATTGCATCCACACTGGCACTGGGATCCCCACGCTATAGTGGGCCCCCAATAACTTCACCCAAACTACCGATGTTATTCAATAACAAAAAAATATAAACAGTCTGTCCATGAGCTATAACCGCCACCACAAAAATATATGATTAAAGAAGGCAGCATGCCAGCTTACATTTACTCAGGGTGTCATGCTTCTGCTCCCCACCGTTGGCTACAGTCCTTCTTCTGGGGTTGCTGCCGCTTCTCTGGGGTCCTCCATAGTTCCCCTCCTCCAGCCTTTGGACCACTCACCAAGCCTCTCCATGGAGCTCTTATATGGACTCCTTCCACTTTGGCTGCTGGCCTTACTGCTGCCCAGTCCAGGGTTTTTTATAGTTCTGGCCTGCCCCCTTCCGGTCACCTGATCAGCTGGCCTGGCTTGGCTTTTAACCCCCACCTTGTCAGCATGCTGTGCCCAGAAAGTTCTGGTTTTAAAGGGGTCAACCTGCCTTCTGGTAACAGGGCTAGGGTTCCCTGTTACACGCATGAATGATAATTCAGAGGGGAATTAATATGACAAGCCTGTAGCAGAACACTTCAACCTTCCTGGATATTCCATTGCTGACCTCAGGATTAGTGTTCTCAGGAAAAAATAAAAAACAGTTTGAACAGGAAACTGTGGAACAAGAAGTCATTCATAAACTGGACTGTTTTGATGGTTTAAACAAGGGCTATGGATTCTTATCTCATTACCTGGATTAGTTTTTGTGAGCCCCTCTGTTCCTAAGGGTTTACTGCTTGTTCGCTTTTCTCTCCTAGCATTGCCCTCTCTCCCCAGATCCTCCTTTGTCTTTTTCATTCTAATTTCTCACTCCTTCTTATACACTGTTTTCTGCATGTCCTTTCACAGCATCAGACAAAACTTGGGTTCATGAAAACTTACTCTTTCTATATATTATATATCTTATTTAGTTAGTCTATCAAAATGCATATCTACCCTGCCTTCCAACTAAAAGACTACCATTCTGGTCAGTGTTTAAAATAATGAACCTAGAATGAAGGACCCTATTCACTCAACCCAGTCCTTGGAATGCAAAAGAACATCTACCCAGCAGTTGTAGTCTATTGTGTTCTGGATGTGGGTTCATTATTATAAAGACTTCTGTAAAGATACCCCACTTTAATCACCACTACTTATGAGGTAGGCAGAGACAACCTGAGCAGGGTGCAGGGTCTGGGGCAAATCAGCCTGTGTGGGGCCCTGCCCCTGGATACAAGGAAGCCAGCGGCAGATTTGGCAGCAAAGGGTGCTGAGTGGCTGGATGTGAAGCCAGCAGCAGCATGGAGTCACTGCAGCCACTCAGCCGGGCTCCACGGGGCCCCCTAAAGTGCGGGACCCAGGGCAATCACACCAATTTGCCCCTCCCTAGGACGGCCCTAGAGGTAGGAGTTTGTTTGTGCTACACAGCTTTTTTATTTCCTAAGGACATGGCTGCATCATATATTGTAATAAGAATAGGATGTCAGTTTCTTATGTCTTATTTGCATGGTGATAGGATGGGTAATACTTCTTTCCTAAAGGTGTGCAGACTCCCTTACCTAAAGAGTTGGCACTTTAGGAGGTAAGCTACAAACAATAGGGAAAGAGATTTAGAACTACTTTTATATAAATATTTCTAACTGCAGTTGCCTACTTTCTTGTAGGCATGACAGAAGTGGATGACCTTGAGGAAGTATTTGAAAGAGAAGAAGATAGCTGCTTTGCCTATGTAAAGAAGTATACAGAGATGATGCTGGGAGATGTAAACAAACAGAGAGCCAACACTGGCAGAGAACAGGAAATTTGGTTGACGTGATTAAGAGTCATACATCACTACAAAATGTTACTCATACCATAATCAGTAACATTTTCCTGTATGTGACTGGAGAGTCTATTAAATATCCAGAGCACTGTGAATGAAATTTCAGCAATGACATTATTCACAGAAAAATACCAAAACTAAATGATTCTAATAACAGAAACATGTAATAACCCTTAGGAAAGTGTCAAAAAAGTCTAGTTATGGTTAGCTTAAAAAATGTAAGCATCATTGTAAAACAAATCATGTGTGTCAGTCCTTGCTATGACACTTTCTAAAATATCCAGAAAAGCCCTGAACATTTACTGCATTTTTGTTATTACTTCTATGACACATTTTCTCTGACACAAATTTCAGTAACATGATCAACTGGATGGTACTAACAAATCAGTGTTTTGGAGTTCTAACACCAAAGGTGTTTACTCTGTATCCAAAGATCCTGTGTATTATATTTTATTCAGTTAGTTCTCTACATATTTCACTATCCCCATGTTAAGATTCCCAGATGCATTTTCTATTTTAAATTATAAGAAATTGAAAAAAGTAACAGGTCAAATTATGGTTGAAATTTACATAGTGCATATAGAACAGCTGTCGTTAGCATTAAATTGGGAAATGAATAGTCTTGATAAATTACACCCACTGCTCAAGAGCCAAAGGAGTCATTAAATAAAGGGTAATTTACATGCCATTTTTCATCAGGACAAACGTTTCTTTTTCTGGTACCTTTGTACTTAAATTCCTGCTGTTAATCATGTAAATTAATCCGCATGTGCAGTATACCATGGCCCGAGATCCTCCTCACTGTTGGTGCAGCTCTGTCAGTGCAAAGCTATACTAAAACTGCCTGCCTTGGCAGTAGGGAAATTCCATCAGCAAAAATAAATTAATGAGTGGAGTAGAGGTACTCTGGGACTTTTTCTGTCAACCCGCAATGGTCCTGGCTATTCTGGGCTATCTAACAACTCTTTGGAGCCATTGGAAATAAAAAAAAATGTATATTTACTCTCTCAAGAGAAATTCTCTTGAGAGTGATTTAACCCTGGTTGTTCCTGGGTTATTTTTCTCCTGCAGCAGCCATTTTTGCTGTGGCAGAAAATTCCTGAACATCTGTATACTTATGGCAGCAACTCTCCCAGGAGAAACTGTATGTCTGTACATGGCCAAAGTGATTAGAACAATCCATGTGTTTATAGGTACTGGAGATCATCCTGACACCAAGCAGGCCCTGTAGGAGAGCACAAATTCACAGTGATGCTCAACATTCCTCATTTTCCCTTGCGTGCATTTGATTTTAAAATAGTCTTTTCCTTCCTCAGTGTTTCATAGCATTAACCGACTATACTACTAGGTCCATAGCCAGGGAAGAAACAAAAACATCATTTCTCAACACTTTATCCACTTTGAATCTGGTTGCTAGGAAACAGTGTAAAATGGCCAGGTATAAACCTCCAGGAAATTCAAGGGGTTAAAGCTATTTTTCTGTATCTAATTAAGCCAAAACAAAAACAAAGAACCCCAATGCAAGTGTTATTTTACCTGGCAGGAGAGAGAAAAAAGTGGTAAAATCATTTCTATAAGATTCCTCAGCTATGCATTTTTACAGATTTAAATCCAAGGCCTGGGTTCTCCTGGGAATATTTTGTGTCTAATGCCAAAGCAACATTTTAGAAATAAATTCAAAACAACCCATAAATGGAAATATCATGAGCACAGGAGGACTGTTCTGCTGGGCAAGCTGTGAGAACAAAACAAACCTGTTTTAAGAGATTTTCTTTCCAGAAATGGAAAACATTCATAGATTCATAGGTTCACAGATGTAGGGTCAGAAGGGACCTAAGTAGATCTTCAAGTCTGGCCCCCTTTCCTGGGCAGGAAAGAATACTGGGCTCATATGACCCCAGCTAGGTAATTATCAAGCCTCCTCTTGAAGACCCCCAGGGTAGGAGCCAGCACCACTTCCCTTGGAAGTTGGTTCCAGATCCTAGCCACCCTGACTGTGAAGAAGTGCCTTCTAATGTCCTGAACCTACTCTCAAACAACTTATGGCCAATATTCCTTGTTACTCCAGGAGGTGCTCGGGGGAAGTGTCTCTCCCATTCCCCGATGGTCCCCCATGGTAAGTTTATAGACAGCCACTAGGTCCCCTCTCAGCCTTCTCTTGTGAAGGCTGAATAGGTTCAGGTCCCGTAGCCTCTTCTTGTAGGGCCTGCCAGTGGCCCTCCTCTGGACCCTCTCGATGCTGGCCACATCCCTTCTAAAGTGCGGTGCCCAGAACTGGATGCAATGCTCCAACTGTGGCCTGACCAGTGTCACATAGAGGGGGAAGATCACTTTCTTGGCCCTGCTTGTGATGCATCTGTGGATGCATGACAAGGTGCAGTTAGCCTTACTAACCGTATCCTCACATTGGCGGCCCACATTCATTTTGGAATTGATAATGACTTCAAGATCTCTTTCTGCCACTGTGCTTTCAAGAAGGGAGTTCCCCAGCCTATAGGTATGCTGCTGGTTCTTACTGCCCACGTGCAGTACCCTGCACTTCTCAGTATTGAATCCCATCCTATTCTCATTCACCCACCCCTGTAACCTACCCAGGTCCAGCTGTATCCTGTCCCTCCCTTCTAGCGTTCCCATCTTGCCCCAAATCTTGGTGTCATCAGCGAATTTGAACAGGGTGCTTTTTCACCCCCTCGTCCAAGTCACTGATAAAGAAATTGAACAGTGAGGGCCCGAGGACTGAGCCCTGGGGGACCCCACTGCCCACATCCCTCCAGGTCGAATATGACCCATCCACCACCACTCTCTGGGTGCAGCCCCTCAGCCAATTTGCGATCTGACTGTGTAGGCACCAATGCCACAGTCGCCTAGCTTTTTAATGAGAATAGGGTAGGAGACGGTGTCAAAGGCCTTCCTGAAATCCAGAAAGGCTACATCCACCGTGACACCTGCGTCCAATGATTTTGTGACCTGATTGTAGAAGGCAATCAGGTTGGTCTGACAGGACCTGCCTCTAATGAACCCATGCTGGTTGCCCCTGAGCATCATCCCCCTGCTGGTCCTTCCCAGATGTGCTCCTGGAAAATCTTCTTAAAGAGCTTCCCCAGGATCGAAGTAACACTAACGGGCCTATAGTTGCCTGGGTCCTACCTCCTCCCTTTTTTGAAATAGGGACCAAATTGGCCTTCTTCCAGTCATCTGGCACTTGGCCAGAGCACCACGAGTGCTCATAAAGCTGTGCCAGAGGCCCCTCGATAATCCCTGCCAATTCCCTCAGAACCCTGGGGTGGAGAGGATCTGGAGCTGCTGATTTGAACACAACCAGCCCCTCCAGAAGTTCCCTAACTCAGTCCTCCCTGACCCTAGGCCTGGTGGAGTCTCTCCTAAGTCCATCATGAATCTCGGTGGGGGAGTCCCAGTCCCTGCACAAAAAAATGGAGGCAAAGAAATTGTTAAAAAGGTCTGCCTTTTCCTCTGGTGCAACCACCAGATTGCCAAGCATATCCTGCAGGGGCCCCATGTTACCCAGTGCCTTCTTCATACTCCCTATGTATTTAAAAAAGGACTTTTTGTTGTCATTGACCCTTGATGCTAGCCCTAGTTCCATATCTGCCTTAGCTTTCCTAATAGCCCCCGCTATAGACCTGAGTGATGGAGGTATACTCCTCTTTGGTGATAGCCCCTCCCTTCCACTGTGTGTACGCCTCCTTTTGGCTTTCAGGCATTCCTGAACACGTGTATTAAACACGTGTATTTCACCAAATCACACCATAATTTACAGATTACCATTGCTTCTATGTACACAATCTGTTTGAGAGAGAACCTTTCATTTTCTTCACTTGAAAACATACTATTCCTCATCCCCCCAGGCAAGCAATGATGAACTTGATCATGAAAGGCTGTGGTTAGACCCGTACTATTTGGGTTACAAGTATTGCTGCTTTTCCTTTTGTAAATGAAGCAGTAGAGAACTTGACCATTTTCCCAGTGTGTTACACACACATTTACTAGTCAAAAGTAGAATAGTGTGATCAGGAAATGTGCACTGTATACCTCCTTCTGGGAAAGCAGTGGCTTAGAGCAATTAGTATACACAAAGGCAGTATTAATAATTCTGAAAAGCAATGGAAATAAAATGGGATATGCCATATTAGAAGCATAAAATCTGTCAGCAGTGATTCATAGATTGTTAGGGGCTGGAAGGGACCTTGCAGATTATCGGGCCCAGCCTCCCCCGCTCTAGGCAAGAAGACAACTGGGATTAGGTGATCCCAGTGAGGTGACTGTCTAGTTTCCACTTGAAAACCTCCAGGGTAGGTGACTGCACCGCGTCTGGAAGGAGTTTATTCCATAGTCTGGACACCCTGACTGCGAAGGAGTTTTTCCTGGTATTAAGCCTAAAGCGGCTTTCCACAAGTTTGTATCCATTGGCCCTGGTCTTCCATGGGGCTACCCTAGTGAACAGTTGCTCACCAAGCTCCTGATGCACTCCTCTGATATAGTGGTAAGTTGCTATCAAGTTCCCCCTCAACCTTCTCTTCTTTAGGTAAAGAGGCCCAGGCCCCTCAGCCTTTCCTTGTATGGCTTGCCTTGCAAGTCCGTGATCATATGGGTGGCTCTTTTCTGAACCCTCTCAAGTTTTTCCATGTCCTTATTGAAGTGCGGTGTCCAGAACTGGACATAGTACTCCAACTGCGGTCTCACCAGTGCTGAGTACAGCAAGAGTATCACTTCCTTAGATTTACAAGAGAAATCAACTGATTTCTCAGTTGATGCATGCCAGCATGTTGTTTGCCTTGCTGACCACCGCCTTGCACTGATGGCTCATATTCATATGATGGTCAATCATTACCCCTAGGTCCCTTTTGGCTGTGGTTCAAGTCAAGCTGTCACCACCAAGCCTGTATGTATGTTGAGGGTTGTTTGCCCCCCAGATGGAGCACCTTACACTTGGAAGTGTTAAACTTCATCTGGTTCTGGTCTGCCCAACCCTCAAGCCTGTCCAGGTCTGCAACCTATCTTCTGATGTGACCACACTGCCCCATAACTTGGTGTCATCTGTGAACTTGGCCAGCAAGCTTTTCACTCCCCCATCCAAATCATTGATAAAGATGTTGAAAAGTACCAATCCAAGCATGGACCCCTGAAGGACACCACTGGCCACTTCGCACCAGGATGACACAGATCCATTCATGAGAACTCTCTGGGTCTTACTGTGTAGTCAATTTTCCACCCAGTGAACTGTCAAGCAGCTGCGCCCATAATCTTCCAGTTTTCCCACAAGGATATCATGGTATGCTAGATCAAAAGCCTTTTGGAAGTCTAGGTATATAATGTCTACCTTGTCTCCCATGTCCAAGTGGTGAGAGACCTGGTCAGAGAAGGAGATGAGATTGGTAAAACCTACCCACAACAAAGCCATGCTGGTTGTCATTCAGAATCTCACCTTCTGCGAGCGTATCATACATAGATTCCTTAATGAGCTTTTCCAGGATTTTCCCTGGGATGGAGATTAGGCTGATTGGCCTATAGCTGCCTGCATCCTCCTTCTTCCCCTTCTTGAAGATGGGCACAATGTTGGCCCTCTTCCAATCCTCAGGGATTTCCTCTGTGTGCCACGAATTCTGAAAGAGCTTTGCCAGGGGGTCCGCGATGATCTCAGCCAGCTCCTTCAGCATTCTTGGATGGAGTCCATCCAGTCCTGCTGACTAGCTTTTCTTGCTAGTCTAGCTTTTCTAGCCATGTCTAGCTTTTCTAATTGGTACTGCACCCACAATGAGGAGGCTGTCATTCCCGGCATGTCCCCTATGAGTTTTATCTCACTTGACTTTCCCCTTGGTCTGGTGAAATACTGAAGCAAAGTGGGCATTCAGGAGTTCAGTTTTTTTCCTGAATGTCAGTTACCAGCTGTCCCGAGGTGTTAAGAAGGGGTCCCACACTTCCATTTGTTTTCCTTCAACTGTCTACATACCTAAAGAAGGACTTCTTACTGTCCTTGACTCCTGTAGCTAACCTAAACTCTGTTGTTGCCTTGGCTTTCCTGATCATTTCCCTACAAGTGCTGGCCACTGTTGTGTAGTCCTCCTTGAGGACCATCCCTCACCTCCACTGTGTATACACCTCTTTTTTCTTTTTTAAGAGAACAGCAATGCCCCTATTAAGCCAGGAGGGCTTGCCAGCCCTTCTGCTGCCTTTCCTCTTTGCAGGAACAGTTTTCTTTTGTGCTTTGAAGATTGTATCCTTGAGCAACAACCACTCTTCATGCACCCCATAAGAAGCCATCTTATCTTTAAAAAAAAAATGCATATGAAGGGATGATCAGCAGCTGTTCCCTACCTGTTTTTCTCATTTTCTTTTCCTTGAGAACTAATCATCCATGAACATCTTATACCACAGATGCCATTAAATTAATTGTGTTAAGATTGATGGACAAATTGTTAGTTATAACTAAAAAGTTATAAAATGCTCTGTAGATAAATACTACCTGCATACTTGGTAAACTGCCCTGAGCAGGGGGTTGGACTAAAATGATCCTAATAAGGTCCCTTTCAGCTCTACTTTTCATAGCTTATAAAATCATTAAATCAGCCATTGAAAAACACAATGGGGGAATTCTAAAAGAAGTTCTTACCATCTTCCTGGTTTTACCTGCTGTTTGGTGATGCTGCTTTCCCTTTCTAGCCAGGCTGGAATATATTCAGAGCAACGTATCCCTCCCAAATAAATTTTAAGTCCTTGCTCCAAACCTTAGAGGCACTAAAGATTCACAGTGAAAGAATTGGCATAAGGAAAAGCAAGGTGGAACCTCAGGGCATTTTTACACACACAACAGCCGCAGCACTGAGAGCTTTGAAAAACGCCTGATGCTGTGATGCTTGCAGTTGTATAAGCAGCAAAATGCGCATTAGCGATGATAAAATGGTGGCAGCGCACTTTTGAACTAAAACACATCGGAAGTAGTTTAGTTCAAAAGCACACTGCTGCCATTTTCTGTGTGCTGATGTGCATTTCACCACTTATACAACTGCATGTGGCACAGCACAGTTTGCCTCAGCTTGTGTGCAGAGCAGACTCAATTAGTGAAGTCTGCTCAGTAGTGGCTGATCTCCAGCATGCTGCAGGATAGAAAAGTATGTGTATAAATGTCCAAGACTGGCTGATCCAGAGAATAACCATTTAGTCTCTAAGATGCAACCCTGCCTTGACTTCAGACTAACATAGCTAGCCACTGTTCTACTAATGAAAGAACAGCAACTTAAGTTTTTTAACACGGGCAAAGGAACGTATTTTTCTCTAACTTTGCCCATCATCAGCTGAACAACTGCAGTATCTTTGCTCTAATATTCCAAAAAATAATTAGCCTGAGGCAGAAATCTTGCATGGGAAATTTGTCTGAATAGTTGAAATTTTCTCAGTTGAAAAATGACAGGCAACTGCAAGCACTCCCTTATAATGGAAACTATGGGTCTATGCATGTGCTCCAATGTGTTCTAATTGGAATGCATCAGGGTAGATGTGATTAATCTAATTAGAACATTCTAGCATGCTGCAGCATCCCACGTATTCAGCATCCCACACAGGGATGCCACCAACACATCACCAGAATATAGGACGGCCCCTTGGCCAAACAGCAGTGAGGGGCAGGACTGCTGCCTCCTTGGCCAATCAGCAGTAAGGAACAGGGCCAAAGGGCCCCTTGGCCAATCAGCAGCAAGGAGCAGAGCCACCACCTGCCTCCCTCACTGCCTGGCTTGGAACCCCTCTCCTCCTGGCTGTGCACTACCCTACCTCTAGGCACAGTCAATAGAATCATGCAAACAAATGATGGACTTGTATTTCTACCAAACAACTGAAAGGACTTTTTGCTGTCTTTAGAAACAGACAGGGGACAAAGGGCTTAAAAACAGGACAGTCTGGTATAAAACAGGACCATCCTAGTCCCATGTTTCAAAAAGCATTAGTTAAAGTGCCTCAGAGCCATTTTGAAATGCGGGATGTTTAATACGTGTAACGCTGCAGTGTTTTAATTAGAGTGGCTGTCCAGGAGCCAATCTAATTAATATGTCCCCTTCCCACCCCGAAGCACATGTATAGACACCCAAAATCTTACCTTTAGGTGCTCCTACCACCTCCGCCCACAGTAAGAGATTAAAAACTAATCAGACAGATAAGATTTGAATAGAAGTATTATATGGAAAATTGGCAAAAGTGAATTTTCTTTTGTAACTTCCTTATTCCAACTTGATAACATCCTTTGTTTAGAATCTAAATTCTGTGAAGCAGAGACTTGTCCTATGTATACAAAATACCCTATCATGTTTTGTTTCCTATGTAAATTATACACTAAAATAGGGAGGAAAAACATTTTTATTCAATGGGATGGCTGTGTTCTTTTAAACTGATTTATAATCAACATAAGTTCTGGAAACTCCTGGGAAACACATAGTTGCTAATTTTATATATTGTTTATTGACATTTTGCATTCTACCAAAATGCTGTTTTCTTTTTCTTTCAGGTAACTGACGTGGCCTGGAAGGAGAATGGGGAGAGGGATATTTTAATCTGGAAAATAAAACAATGTTTTGTTTTGTTTTAATTTGCACAAGTTCAAAGAATTAAAGCTAAAATATTCTCTCAGCAGAAAAAAAATCCTTTTATTTTTTAAAGCTTTTGATTTTTGTCAGGACAACATGTAATCCCAACCTTGTCAACAAGAAATCAAAGAGTTTGGGCTGAAACAAAAGTGCTGAAATGAATCAAACTGCAGAAAATTTAGACTTTAAATGTTTTGTTTTTTTTTTTACAGGTGTCTTTAAGATGTAAGAAGTAAATAATAACATATGTTCAAGAAAAAAGTAAACTACTATAATTTAGAATAGGCATTTATTAAATGTTAAACAAATACTTAAATTATAAAATTATATTGTTTCAAAAGAAACATCTTTTTTAGCTAGACTGAACTTCCACATAGGTCCTTGAGGAGGAAGTAGACAGAACCTATTCCTTTTGAATTTCCCTTATGAGGTAGAGAAGCACTCATTAACTCCAAGAGTATACCTCAGGCCTCATTGGCTAAATTGCAACTGAATAAATTTTCAGCAAAAGTGAACTCCTGAGTGGTAAATGTCCTGCCTTACCTTTCAATTTGTGAAACTAGACATTAACATAAGAGTGAAAGTTACTATAACAAATTATTGTTAAATTCACAAAGAAAACAAAATAGAACAATAGAACTGAAATAACTCTTCCTCTGGTCTCTTCCAGTCTTAAGGTAGTAATCTTGGATGCTACTTGTAACTAGGTGTAAATGTGTTTTGGCAAAGAGTTCAATGCCAATGCCTTTTTTTAAAAACAATCAACCATCAGTAATGCTGAAGTAGAAAGCCAAAACACATCCCATTTTTATCAGGGAGTCATCCACAAAGACTAAAGAAGTAGTTGGCTTCCCACAACTCCCTATTAATGCTGTTGTCCGTTCCTCTTTCCCACAGGAGCCATGTCTCTTAAACGATTTAACCCAGCTCCATGGGATGGAAAAAAAAATGTATGACACACTCTGCATAACATCTAATTTTCTATTTTGAAACATACCTATTCATTTTCCTCTACTGCTACAGAAATCATAAAGTGGAGCCCCCACTATACTCAGAGTCTGAAAATGGGGCTTCTGCTCTGAGTCTTTCATCATTAACATACCAAGCATTGTCCATCTCATGGCCATTTTCTCAATGGGCATGTAGACTTCAGGCTAACAGGCACATTCTTCTTTTCCCAAATACATTCCAGAGTAGATCTGTTAGCCAGCACTGGACAACTGTAAGAAAGCTGGAGGGACACAGGGGAAAAAGTTCATCCTGTAATATCATCCTCTTGAATGAGACTATCATAGTTGTGCAAGCAAATGAGCAACAAATGAGTTGGATCAGAACTCCAGATCTGGGGAGGAAGCAGTCTTGAGTTGTTAGCCAAATGCTGAATTAAACGTTATACAGAAAATAGGTGGAATTCCCTCCGAAGAATGAGCAAACTCAGTGGCTGCACAGCAAGGGAGAAAAGTATAGCTTTTCTGCCCAAGTCACAGTGCCAGTTTTTCGCTGGCCAAGATCTCTAATACATCTGTATAAGATCTGTATACTGTATAATACTAATGCTGAACTATCGAGCCTTGAGTAGTTAAAATACTATTTGCATTTGTCTCTCTCAAAATAAATAAAGGGGAATATTATTATTATAATACTGATTTCCATTATATAAAGCAGATGCTTCTGTTTCAAATTTGCTTCAGAAGAATAACTTGGCATATAATCACATGTGGAGACCATCTATGAGTATGACAGTAATGAGTATAATTTATATTAAATTGAAAGTTTTTTTTTTTTAATGGAAAACTATTGCTAACAATATGGTGTGATAGACAATAAGCCTTGTCTTCACCGTAACAATTAGTCTATTACCATAATTCATACACTACAGTTGCCCTTCAGTTTGCCCAAACACTGGACAGTCAGCTTCATACTTTTTCTTCAGGCCTTTCAAGTATATTCGCAAGCTGTCTGGATCCAATCGAGAGTTCCTGGCAGTCTGAACAAGCCTTGTTGCCAGATGATAAACAGCCCTCTGTCTTAATGTCTCGGGAGTGCTTCTTTGTCTTTGCTGTTCTTGAAAATACACACAGCCTTGAAAATGTGAATTTCAACATTCACTTATTAAAATAGTAATGTTAGCTCTTTTTGTCTGTTTTCTTTTTCCATTTCTAGGGAGCTGATCTACCATTTGAATTTAAATCTGTAGTACTAACTAGTACTTCCAAACCATAATGAAAAACCGGTTTTGTACTTGATGGTGCTCTATAAACCCCTTGGATCTGCTTCCAAAAATACAAAGTCTAGTTTATGAAACTAACACAAGAATTACATGACAAATCAATTTGGAATCCACATTATGAACAGTTTCTTAATATACAAGTCTCTGATAAAAAGTTATAAATGTTATTTAATTATGGATTTTTTTTCAACACTTCATGGAATGAAGATTAACTTCCTAAAAGTATAAAGAGTCATCCCCAGAGGTGGTGTCTTGGGCAAACCCTACAGAGGTGGGGGAGAAAGGAGACAGGATGGGGAGAGCACTGGAGGAATGTTGGGGGTTGGGCACAGGAGTCTTACCCATGCCGGGGATGCACAAACAGCCACCCCCAGCTGCTGCTCTTACAGTAGCAGCACAGAAGCTGTACATCTGGCTGCTGCAAAGCCATAGGGCTGCTTTTGCTGCCAGGATGTAGACAGGGTTTTGGGGTAATTCCCTCCTAAGTGCATGCTCTGCTCGCCTACCCCTAGTTATGCCACTGATTATCTCTACCTTTCCCATAATGAATTTAATTGACATGTTAGTTACAAGTAACATTAATCTTCTTTAAAAATTCTCAGTGATAATACTATAAACTTCCCCACGAAGATCTTATTTCTTACACGTGCCATACAGATGTAGTTCTGTAATACATTTAAGAAAATATAAATAGTTAAAAAAAACTAGACAGTTCACTAGACCTAAACCTCTACACTAGCTATGATAACACGTTGGAAATGTGTGTCTTCTAAGACTACAAATTCCAGTATGATAAACTTCCTACAAACCAGAATTTGTCGAGTAATATGATTTGTGATATTCTTTGCATCCAAAATTATTGATGGAGGTAGAGAGGAAACTTCTGCAGCTTTTAAACCTAAACAAAACAGACAGAAGTTCTTTACTGACTGTGCCAGAACAAATTGTTAAGATAATCAAAGCATCATTGTCTTAAATGAAGTGTTTTGAACCCCCCCACAAAGATTTATTTCCTTCTTGCAAGTGCCCTCTTCTTTGTTTATGAGTTCAGTAATTCTCATAATAGAAGAAAAAACTAATAGACGCTTATGAACAACAAAAGCTAATTCATGTCTGCTCACAATCCATGGCAACATCTGCTCTGACATACGTATATTCAAACGAAGTATTACAACACCTCACCGCTAAAGACATTGTCAGAATCTTATCAGCTGTGATATTAATTTGGAGTATGGACAGTCTCCACCCCCTTTGCTAGAATGGGGGAAAAGAAGCCCTCACTGTGAAGATTAAAAGGCAAAGATTGAAGAATAAGGTCAGCAGCCTTCAACTTCCATTTCCTTTCAATTTGACAGGCTGTTCTGGCCACAAAGAAAGAACAAGTAGTGGGCAAAGTAAAAATAGGGAGCATAAGGGAGAAATCAATCTGGATAGCCAATATTCAGGGGTGGTGCAAATAGCCAATGCTTTCCATCCTTCAATTTTTTCAATCCCCAGAAACTGAAAAGGCACCTCTGAGGCCTCAAAGACTGCATGTCAAAATATTGCCAATAGCAGTCCTACTACAAAACTCTAGCGCTTGATCCATCTTCTAATCCTGGATGGCTGGATGGTTATGGCTGCTGAAAAGATTTTCTTCTCTCTAGGTGAGCTGCCTGCTTTGGAAACTGATAGTTAATAGTGGGACTATACCAAGTTAGGAGAAAGTAGGCATGTCTACACAAGACACAATGGTGCAGTAGCAACAATCCACTGGGCTGCAGCTCGTTGCTACAGCCCGCAGTAGCATTGCCAGGCACTAACCACGCAGTGACAATACAGTGCAGTACTAATAAGCAATGGCTTAGTAGCATCAGGAAAAAAAAGTGTGGCACAGTACTGCACAGTAATACCAGTTACTGCAAAGTCATTTAGTACTTGCTTTTGCAAGTACTAAATGACTGTACATGTAGACATGGCCAGCGGGGAGCAAATCCACATCTTTGTGTACAAAATACCACTGCTAAAGCAGTGTCCTCAAAGTATTATTTAATTATCCTGTCGCTCCAATAAAAGCCTACAATCACAGTAACCATGAATATGGATGAGTGATAGCAGAACATCAACTAACAACCCCGCAACATGGAAGATCCTGAATTTTGCTGTTTGAAGTGGAAACTTCACAACATGAAGAATAAAGAAGCTAACCTCAACAGAGAGATATACTTTCTAAGCCTATGCAAGAACCCAACATCATTCCCAGAAGACTGAACATCTACAATCCTCTGACTACCCCACACAGCTCCAAAGATGCTTCACAACTATGCAGGAGAACTTCAGAAAAAACTAGAAATCATCTCCTTCATATAACCTACTCCAAAAGAAATCAACTCAAGAAGAAAATCAACACATGCTACAACAACCTCAAAAGAGATTAAACTGGATATCTTCCCATACATTGTATAATGTATACAAAAAGACTACCAAAGATTTGTTATAACATTCATCCAATACAAAAAGACAAGATGGTACCAATTACTACAGGAACAAGTTTTCCAGCCAGAAAAACAACCCTCAGAAAAACACCAGGAATACCTTACAGCATTTCAACCTCATACTTGATGACAGTGGAAGGAACCATTCAACCCTCTAATATTATCAATCTCTTACCAAAGCTGAAAAATCTGTCCTGTATAAAGGCCATAATTTCTGTTCAGAAAAATACCCAAAAAAGATACTACAATGTGGAGAACTAAAAGAAATTTCTGAATGCCTCCGTCTGAAGGAATATTTCCATAACCAAAACAAATCCACTTTCAACACTACTTCATCCTGTGACGACATCAATAAAAATATTAATGCCAAAAAATCCAAAAAACCCTCAGATTGGACACCTTACAGTGGATGAAATTCAAACCTCAGCTGCTATATTAACTGCTTTGGAGAAAGAATGAATAGTGAAATACTCAACAACAAACACCACTAAAGCAGCCTCTCCCTCTCAGAAAGAAGGGCCATAGAATCTCTAAGATCCAACCACCAAATAGTAACAAAACCAGCAGATGAAGGGAGAGCTATACTTATCCTAAATTGTGAAGACTACATAAAAGAAGCCAACAAACAACTCTCTGACACCACCTACTACAAAAAACTAGAGGAAGATACAACTCCCCTTTTCACCTCATAACCACCATCACATCATTTCTACCTGAATTATAAGAAAAACTGCAGACCCTGATCCCTCCACTACCCAATCCAGGGACAATTTACATGCTCCCTAAAATCCATAAATAAGGGAACCTGGGCAGACCTATCATATCCTACCATGGAACCCTAGCTGAACAAATATCAAGTTTCATTAAATCCATCCTAAAACCTCTTGTCACCAAAAGACCAAGTTTTATCCAAGACACAACAGACTAGGTGACATGCGGGGGGGGGGGGGAGCGGCAGGAGCACCAGTGCCACCCCGCCCCCCACAAGTGCCCGCTGGGGAATGGTTTTCTGTGGCACTCCCGGAAACAGCTGCAGCCACTTCTGGAAGTGGCCACAGTGATCAGCTGTCTTGCGATCGGCCGTGGGGGAGCACCCCCCTCTCCAGTCGGCGGGATTGACTGCGAGCTCCCCTATTGGTTGCTGACTGGTCACTGGGGGAGGTGCATGACTAAGGCGGCACCAGTCGTCCTTGCTTTCTGTGAAAACTCAAAAACATAGACCACCTTCCCAGCAATACTCTGTGTCGCAGAGCACTGAGGTGCCCTGCTCCTAAAGAGGGGAAACTGCTAGGGAAAGAGCCCTAGCAGTGAATAAGTAGCCCAGCTGTCGGTTGCCAGGGCAACTAGAGCTAGCAAGAGATTGCACCTGCCAGCGGTCATCTGACTGAAAGGGGCAGGGCCTGGCTCCCTTATAAACCCTAGAGGCTGAGGCCAGAGGCAGTTCCCTGCCAGCAGCCAAGGAGGAAGGCGCTCTCTGTCATGGAAGAGAGGAGAAGCCTGAGGCAGGACCAGTGTCTGACACTGCTGCGAGATGAAGAATCCCCGGTAGGCTTGAACGTAGTTATAGCCGGGTGGCTTCCGTTTATGTTATAGCCAAGGGGCTTGCGTTTGTGTTACTGTTTGATACCGGTGGTTTGGGTGAGGCTATTAGGGGTTGAAGGAGGCCTCATAGAGGACCCACAGCAGTGTGGGGACCCCAGCACCAGTGAGGGTGCAGCAGTCGGGGTGCACTGACCCCAACCCCAGAGAGGGGCAGTTGAGAAGTCCCAGAAAGGGGGCGTTGCTGAGAAGTCCCAGGGTGGGCGTGGTGAGCCCCAGAGAAGAGGGGCAGCATTGTGGAAGAGCCCCAGAGAGAGGGCAGCATTGTGGAAGAGCCCCAGAGAGAGGGCGGCGTTACTGAGAAGGCCTGGAGAGAGGGGGCAGTGCTTTGAGAAGTGCCAGAGAGAGGGCACGGAGAGAGACAGGGCCGCAGAGAGCCTGAGCACCAGAGAGAGGTTGTAGACCTGGACCGAACAACGTCTACTCCAGCTGCGAGGCTTGGGGCGTGGTAAAGGGATGGTTGGAGCCATGCATAGCCCATAAGGCTAGGGAGCCCCTGAAGCATCCATTGCTGAGTGGGACCACAAGGAGTCCGGGAGTCCACGGGGCAGATATTACAGCAACCCGTGTCCAAGACAATGTAAGGCAGCCTCCCATACATTTAATCTCCATCAAAGACATGGCGGGTGAGAAGTGAGGGTGCCCTTTTGAGCCAACTTGGCATGGGAAGGGGGCCTTGAGATCACGGACCTCCTGTAGGACCCTGCTGTGACACCCTCCTATACCCTCCTAACCACCATGGATGTTACCAGCTTATATACCAACATCCCACACCAGGATGGGATCCAGGCCTGCCTCACATATCTACAAGAGCAAGATGACAACTCAGAGTACAGACCTCAAGATATTACTGAACTTACACACTTCATCCTCACACACAACAACTTCAGTTTCAACAACTAGCACTCCAGACCATGGGTACAGTTATAGGCACCAAAATGGCCCCACAATATGCCAACTTTTTTATGCCCACTTGGAAGAAGAATTCCTCAAGAACTGCACCATCAAACCCATGCTATACCTGAGATATATAGATGACATGTTCATCATTTGGACCGAAAACCTCTCTGATTGATTTCCATTAGAAATTCAACAATCACCCCTCCATCAGACTATCTCTTGAACATTCCAGCACTGTCATTTCCTTTCTAGACACTATGATTAATATCTAGAATGGGGAAATACAAACTACCATATACAAGAAACCCACAGCCCATCATACATATCTGTACAGAACCAGCAAGCACCCTAAACAAACCAAGAAGGCTGTAAATACAGCCAAGCCCTCTGGTACCACCGAATTTGCATGGACGAGAATTCACGCAATCGTCACCTCAACTCTCAAAAGGGCTTTCACCCAAGAAGGACACTCCTCCAGAGAGCTAGATCACACTTTTGAAAGAGCCACCCAGATGCCATGTGAAAAATTGCTACGGTACAAAAAGAAAATCCCCACAAATCACACATCATTAGTTACGACATATCATCCTTCCCTGGAACCTACATGGAAAATCCTCAAACAATTGCAACCCATACTAGAAGAAGACCCAATTCTTAAAGAGATCTTTCCAGAACCACCCATACTAGCCTTTAAACAAGCTCCAAACCTCGCTAACCCCATCACCAGAAGCAAACTCCCTATGACCCAAACCACACCATATAGATCCAGACCATGCCAGGACAAGAAATGCAAAACCTGCCAACACAGCTCCACCACTCCCACAATAACTACACATCCCACAACAGAACCATCACCATTCTTGGATCTTACACCTGCACCTCCAGATTTGTAACACATCGCATCCAGTGCACCAAATTTCTTGATGGAAAATATGTAGGAGAAACCAAACAACAACTGTGTACCAGAATGAACATATACCAAAAATCCATCAAAGATAAAAATATCCAATTAACTGTGGGTGCCCACTTCTCACAAGACAATCACTCCCTCTCCAATCTCTCAGTTCTAATTCTCAAAGGGAATTTAAATAACCAAACCTTTCACAGATGAGCCTACAAACTTTACTTCAAATCTACTGGATACAAAAAATCATGGACTTAATATAGACACTGGATTTCTGACACATTACAACTTGCCACATAGGGCTTTTAAACTAGGTTCATTGGGGGATGGGAATGCAGAAGATAAAGAGAACCTAGGATCAGCGAGCCACAAGCCATGTGCTGGATCAGCCCAGGTACTAAGGGACCCAACAGGCATCAGGACAGGGGGGTACCAAGGGCACCCATTGGGGGCCTTAAATGTCTCTACACTAATGCTAGGAGCATGGGGAACAAGCAGGAGGAACTTGCACTCATGCTTGCAAGCAATAACTTTGACCAAGTTGGGCTAACTGAAACCTGGTGGGATCCTACTCACAATTGGGCAGTAAGCATTGATGGCTATAAGTTGCACAGATGTAATCGAGTGCTTTCTATGTTAAGGAGCAATACACATCTTCTATAATCAAGATGGGATCAGAGGACGGGCAAATTGAGATACTGTGGGTCAGAATACAAGAGGGTCAAGGAGAAAGGGACTTGGTAGTAGGGATCTAATACAGACCGCCACACCAGGAGGATGAGCTAGACCTGGAATTCTCAAAGAAGCTCTCAGAGGCCGTGCAGTCAAGGGACATGGTTGTAATGGGTGACCTAAACTACCCTGACAGCTGCTGGGAGGAACAGTCAGCCAGATCTAACTGCTCACATAGGTTCTTAACCTGCATACAGGACCTCCACCTAACGCAGGAGGTATACGGTCCCACTAGGGGAAACGCTTTGTTGGACTTGATGCTAGCTACAGGGATGACCTGGTGAGGGATCTGTAGGTACAAGGCAACCTAGGGGATAGTGACCATCAGTTAACTGAATTCACTATCTGGCATAGAGTGGGAAAAGTAACCAACAGGGCAAAAGTGCTAGACTTCAGAAAGGCTAACTTAAATGTGCTCAGGAGATTAGTTAGGGAGGCATTGAAGATCAAGAGCACTGGCAAAATGGGAGTCCAGAAAGGGTGGTCCTTCCTCAAAGGAGCATTCCTTTGGGCACAGAAGGAGACAATCCCATTGCACACAAAAGGGGGCAAAGGGGCCAAGAAACCCTGTTGGCTGAACAGGGAAATCCAGGAAAGCCTAGGGGCAATGAAAGAGGCATACAAGCTGTGGAAACAGCGGGTAGCAACCAAGGAGGACTATATCTCCTTGGCTTGCACTTGCAGGGAGTCAGTTAGGAAGGCCAAAGCAACAATGGAACTCTGGCTGGTGACAAATATTAAAGACAACAAAAGATCCTTTTTCATATATATAGGGAGCAAAAAGAAGGTGCAGGGTAACATAGGACCCCTACGGGCTAGAGCAACTGGTGACAGATAGGAGGGACAAGGCTGAACTCTTCAATGAGTTTTTTGCCTCTGTATTCCTGAACACGGATCAAGACAAATCTCGCAATTGCGTTATCAATAGGCACAGGAGGAACACCAGCTCACCAAAGGTCAGCATTGACTTAGTAATGGGACACTTGGAGGGGCTGAATGTGTTTAAGTCAGGAGGCCCGAATGACCCTCATCCAAGGGTACTGAAGGAATTGGCCAGTGTCATAGCAGAGTCACTAGCATGGCTGTTTGAGTACTCATGGTGCTCAGGTCAGGTCCCAGAGGCCTGGAAAAGGGCCAGTGTGGTCCCTATTTTCAAGAAGGGGACGGAGGATCCGGGTAATTACAAGCTGGCTAGTCTCACTTCCATCCTTGGGAAAACCTTTGAAAAAATTATCAAGGATCATATTTGTGGGAGTCCAGCAGGAAAAATAATGCTGAAGGGCAACCAGCATGGCTTCATAGCAAGTAGATCCTGCTTGGCTAACCTTGTTTCTTTTTACGACCAGATCACAAAATGCTTAGATGCAGCAGTCAAGGTAGATGTCATCTACTTGGATTTTAATCAAACTGAGCAGCTGTGACATAGATGATTACACAGTCAGGTGTGACCCTTAGGAAAATTTGCCTAAGGGTCGCACCAAGAGAGTGGTGGTAGATGGGTTGGTATCAACCTGGAATGATGTGGGCAGTTGGGTCCCCCAAGGTTTGGTCTTTGGATCTGTGCTATTCAATGTCTTCATCAGCGGCTTGGATGAGGGTGTGGAGAGCACTCTATCCAAATTTGCGGATGACAAGAAATTATGGGGTAAAATAAACACACTAGTGGGAAAGGATCAAATCGAGGTAGACCTGGACAGGTTGGAAAAGTGGACAGAAAAGAATAGGATGCAGTTCAACAAAAACAAGTGCAAAATGCTGCATCTAGGAAGAAGGAATCACCAACACACCTATAGGCTAGGGGAGGACCTTCTCAGCAGCACAGCAGCAGAAAGGGATCTCAGAGTCATAGTTGACTTGTTAATGTGATGAAGTAATCAGTAAAGCTAACCGCACTCTATCATACATAAGCAGGTGCATCATGAACAGGTCCAGGGAGGTGATACTTCCCCTCAATGTGACATTGGTCAGGCCACAGTTGGAGTACTGCATCCAGTTCTGGGCGCCACACTTCAAAAGGGATGTGGATAACTTTGAGAGGGTTCAGAGGAGGGCCACTCGCATGGTTAGGGGCCTCCAGGTAAGCCCCTATGAGGAGAGACTGAGGGACATGGATCTTTTCAGCTTCTGCAAGAGAAGGCTGAGAGGGGATCTTGTGGCTGTTTACAAATTCATGGGTGGGGAGGGGGGCAGCAAGAAATAGGAGATGCTCTGTTTACCAGGGCATGCCTTGGAATAACCAGAGAGCAGATTTAGGTTGGATGTCAGGAAGAACTTTTTTACATTAAGGGTTGCCAGAATCTGGAATGGGCTCTCAAGGGAGGTGGTGCTCTCCCCTACCTTGGGGATCTTTAAGAGGAGACTGGACAAGCACCTGGCTGGGGTCACAGTGCTCTTTCCTGCCCAGGGCAGGAGGTAGGACTTGATGATCTACTGAGGTCCCTTCTGACCCTAACAACTATGAAACCTATGAAATTATGACATCTGATTCAGCAGGTACCTGCCTGAAGCTTACCATTTGCATTCCTTCACACATCCCCCCACTCCTCTCTTCTCTTACTCAGACTGAACAAACCCAGTTCCCGGAGTCTCTCCTCATAGGGCCTATCCTCCAGGCCCCTGATCATACGGATGGCCTTTTGAGCTTATCCACATCCTTCTTGAAGTGCCGTGCTCAGAATTGGGCACAGTACTCCAGCTGTGGCCTTACCAATGCCAAATAGAGGGGGAGGAGCACCTTTCTGGTTCTATTGGCAACGCACTGGCTGATGCACACCAGAGTTCTATTTGACATACTGGCAACTTCATCATACTGATGGCTCATATCCATCCTTGGGTCAATTATCCCTCCTATCCCCCCAGTCCCTTTCAGATATCACATCTTTCCAAAGAACTTTGCCAGCAGAACATCAAGATAATCAATCTCATTAAAGACATAAGCACTAGTGTCACAGTAGCTACTATGGCTAAAAAAAAAAAATCTAAACATGTAGAATCATATGCTGCCTTTAGATTCACATTACACATATCTTTAAAATATAACTTTATTTATGATCTGTAAACAGAGATAGCAACAGTTACAAAACTAGATATTTCTACAAGAGAGATGACTGCTTAGATACACTACTCTTCTTCATTTGTCTTGTCAAATCTTTGAAATTGACCTTGTATTTCCAAAGGTGAGAAGAATTAACAGTGAAATTCAGCCAGATGTAGAAAAAACATTCATCTCAAATTAATTCCAACCTAAAATGGAATATTACGCAGTCTTCAGTGCAGTCAGGCTTGCAAAAATCAGACAATACCCTATTGATTAAATGTCAGCTAAAGCAGGAAGCTGCTACAAAATCTAGCACTCAAAATTATGTGGATTTGTGTCGCTCCTCAAAGGATTGTGGTTTTCTAAAGATATGAATGGATGACAATGAGATATAAATAAAATGTTTTAATTCTGATGCAGTTTTGGTTCAATATATTTTTTATCTAATTTAAAGGATAATTGAACCCGCTTTCTGAAGGACACTACTTTAAAATTTCAAAGGATAAAAAGCACCTCTTAACATTCTATATATATAAAAGCCTTAGTCTGCCTGAAACAACCAATCAGAGTGCTCCAAGAGCATTCTGGACAAGAGGTGGCGGTGCTCCGGTGCCATGAAGGCGGGGACAGAGGGGATGGAGTGGTGGCCATGGAGTGGCTCCGGCCATGCTCCCCCCTGCTCCCTGCAGGCCGCGAAGATGGAGTGGATGGAGGGAAGAGGACATGGCCAGAGCTGCTGACCACGCCCCCTGCAGGCGGTGGCAACAGAGTGGATGGGGGGGGGGCAGTGCTGCTCATCCCCCCAGTGCTTCCTGGAAGCTTCGTTTCCGCCCCCCACCCATCATTCTTGACCAGCAATTGGTTAGTAAATAATAGGCCTGTGCAAGTCAGCAGCTATTCAGTCTGGCTTCAGATCCAGATGCTTTGTATGCCAGCCATCCGATCCGGAGCTCCGGACCGGGTTTCCACTTTGATTCAGTCGAAGTGGCTCCAAAGCTTCGGAGCTGCCTCAGAGATCCAGCCATAGGGTATAATGGGGAATCACTGAAATCAATAACTTTGTTGGTTTTGGTAGCATGAAACCTACCAACTTTCAAGTAGATTGGTGCAGGGGTTCAGGGGGAACTGCACCCCAAATTCTTGAAAGCAAAACTCATGTCATGTCTATGTGTTACACTACAGGGGGGATGAAAACTGCAGGGGTGGTAGCCCCTGGTGAGGCCACAAAGCCTGCCAAATTTCAAGAAGATAGGTGCAGGGGCTTGGGGGGGACTGAACCTCAAGCTACTGACAGACAAAACTCATGACATAGATGACCCTGTGTGTGTTAAGGTGCAGCAGGGTGAAAGCTGCAGGGATGGTAGACCCTGCTGTGGCCACAAAGCCTACCAGTTGTCGAGGAGATAGGTGCAGGGCTTCTGGGTTCTGGGGCCCTGCACTTCTAGCTGCTGACAGGCAAAACTCATGTCATGAGTGCTTGTGCAACTGTGTGTCTTGGGGCAGTGAGGATGGGAACTACTGCAGGCCTGGCTGCTAAGCTACTGTGTTACCAGTTACCAATCAATCATGGTTTACTCAGGGACCAGCTCAATACACAGTAGCTAGCTAATGTAGCCACTTAATTAGCAACAATTAACACCCACAAAACCACAGACAAAGAAGAGGAAATAATCAATACAGACAATCAACTGCCCCAAGACAGAGACAGTCAGTCGCACAAGCACCCATGTCATGAGTTTTGCCTGTCAGCAGCTAGGGGTGCAGGGCCCCAGAACCCCGCTGTACCTATCTCCTCAACAACTGGCAGGCTTCGTGGCCTGAGCAGGGGCTACTACTCCTTCAGTTTTCAGCCTGCTGTGCCTTAGCACACACAGGGTCATCTATGTCACAAGTTCTGCCTGTCAGCAGCTTCAGGTGCAGTTCCCCCCAAACCCCTGTACCAATCTTCTTGAAACTTGGCAGGCTTTGTGGCCTCAACAAAGGCCACCACCCCTGCAGTTTTCACTCCCCTGTGGTGTAGCACACAGACATGAATTTTGCTTTCAAGAGTTTGGGGTGCAGTTCCCTCCGAATCCCTGCACCGAGCTTCTTGAAACTTGGTAGGCTTTATGGTCTCAGCAGAGGCTCCCACTCCTGCAAGTCTCACCCCAAATCAGACAAAAAACAACAACGTTATAGATATTTCATCGACTCCCCATTATACTCTATGGCCAAATTGCCTCCGAATCTTTTCCGAAGCGATTCGGAAAGCCTGAAGCTTCCAGAGATTCGATTCAGATTCATAGCTTCTGCCTCTGAATCATCTCCAAATCATGATCCGAAGCTTTGCACAGCCCTAGTAAATAATAAACATAATAATATACATATATGGCCATTAAATTGACATTTTTGTTTAAACTCTACTTCTTCAAGATGAACACAGATATTAGTTAATTATAAAAAAATCACAATTTATGAGCAAACACAGGGAAGTCTGCTCTTGTAACCAGATACCTGTCCATTTAGATTTTAAACATTATCACCAGCACCTTCAATTACTCCCATAAGGAAACAGGAAAGTAGTTCAGACCACTCAGTACAACTACTATGTACCCACAGTGGTTCATCTCACTCAAGTAGCAAATCACTATGTTCTCAAACAGCTAGAAACTCCAGATAAAACTTGTGAGTGAAAAAAAATCTTTTTATTAAACAATAGTTATGTTATTACCCCAACTGAAACAGTATTTTAAAGCTATGAGTGTTCCTGTATACGAATCATTTTGAGATCTATCAGTGGACAGAAGAATGCTAGACTTCCTGATAGTTTAACATTATATCTAAAGTAATGTTTCATAAGTTAAATCAATAATGTAGTGCATTACCATAGTTTTTTTCTTCTGTGTGTCCCTTTGAAAGTGTGTAAGTATAAGCAATTTTTTCTTCATTTCCAGTACTGCTTCTCACATGTTGCACCTCAAAATGGTTGTTTTCCACATTGGGATATAAAGCATCTATTTGACACAGTTCCAGAAAATGTGTAGCAAATAGTGTAAATGCCTAAGTTAGGAATCAGGAAAAAAAAATTGTAACTTGTTAAGTGATTACACATAATATACCACAATTATGCAAAACAAGATAAAATATATTCTTAAGGTGGTTTCTGGAATTCACTTACATATTTCTCACTAAAAGCTAAATCTTTAAAGGGAAGATTAGCAAAACTGTCACTAAGTTGCTAACAAATGAAACTCAGCAATTAGATCTATATATTTGCTTAATGCAGTAATATACGGATGTGAATTCAGTGAGACACTGAACATAGCTTCAATTACAGACAGTTTAAATTCAGTTAATTTTTTTTTTTTTAAAGTGGCCCTTTGTTTTTAAAATGAAGTAATATTTTCTGCTGAATGTAGCAAGGTCAATGAACTGAATGAATGCAAGTATGACTGAGCATCAGGAAAACTGCTAAGTGAAATCTATGACCCTACTGACATCTCCTAAGAGGAATTATTGAAATCTCAAAACATGTTTTCAATTTGACTAGAAAAGAAAATGGTAACCATGCATTTAAGACAGGGGTGGGCAATTATTTCAGCTGGAGGGCTGCTTAAAGAGTTTTCTTGAGCTGTCGAGGGCTGCCACGGTGGCATTGCCCCTACACAGGTGCCCCACCTCCTGGTCACCATCTTGGGACCAGAAGTCATGCCCCCTAGGCACTGACCTTTGACACCAAAAGTACCTCCCCTTGCTCCTGGAAGTACTCCTTTTAGCAAGGGGGTTTGCCATCTCAGAACCAGAAAAATACCAAATTATATTCTAAAAATCAAACATCTACTATAGCATTAATTTGATTTAAAAAAAAATTATCCTGATTTATCCTTTTGTGTAGTGTACATAGAGGTGATTGTATAATAGCTTAAAATGAAGTCTTACTCTTGTATGTTGTGGGGGGAATGTGTGGGGGTATAGGTTTGTGGGGAGCTGTGGGTGCATGGGTATATGAGGTATGGGGGAGGGTGTGGATGTGTTTGTGGGGGGATAGACAGGTGCGGGGGATGTGGGTGTGTATGGAGTTCGGGGTGTGTGGATGTGTATGTGGAGCGGGGGGGGATGTGGGTGTGTGTGGATATCTGGGGTGTGGGTGGGTATGGGGTTTGTGGGGACCTGCGAGTCTGTGAGGGAAGGGTGGCTGGGGAGGGTTGTGGTATGTGTGGAGGGGGAAGGTGGCTGGGGCGTGCGAGGAAGTGTAGGGTGTGCATGGGAGTGTAGGATGTGCATGTATAGCAGTCTCTCTCTCTCTCTCTCTCCCCTGCTGCTTCTGGCCCCGGGGCACCAGCGCAGGCCCCGTGCTCCTGCTCACTGCCTCTTCCCTCCCTGCCCCTGTGTCTGCCACTGCTGCCCTTCTCCTGCTGCTTCCTTGTCCCCAGCCCCCTCCCCCCACCCACCACTCTGGCACAATGTCCTAGCTGCATGGCCGAGACCACAGGACGTAGCAGGAGCTGGCCTGGCACGGCTGGTACCACACAGAGCCAGCAGAGAATTGCAGGGACTCCTGCCAAGTTCTGTAGTCTGGCAATGCAGCTGGGAACTACGTGGTGCTGGAGTGGCCACCTGGCAGGTGGGTGGGGAGAAGCAGGGGCAGCAGGTAGGAAATCAGGGAAATGGTGGCAGCAAGTGGTATGGGAGAGTGGCAGTAGGCAAGTGCGTGGGAGCGCAGAGACAGCTGAGTGGTGTCGGGACCGAGGGCGGTCTAAGGCTATGGCCAGTAGCCTGGACCATCAGGTGGGGTTTTTCCACGACGGAGTAGAGTTAGGCACAGAAGCGTATTGGTTGTACAAAGAAAGCTTTACTTACACTGCCGATGGTCACAGTGCAGGAAGGAAACTTGCTTGAGTTGCAGTTGCACACAGACAAACACAAGTGAGATCTCTTCCGAACCGAACCGAGATGAGTCATCAATGCACGACTCCATGAGTGCTTCACACGGGGGTACGTCAAATTTTCCACTATGATGGGGAGTGGCTAAAAGCTGATCAGGCCTTTATGTCCTCCTCCAAGACACACGCGGAGTTTGCTAGGCTCCACAGCGCGCTCAGAGTTCCCCACGAGATGGTTGTGGAGTCCTCCAACTTGGGCGGAAACTGCTCTAGCCTTTTGTACGGCTAGCGAGCCAATTGCTAGCCGCCACATAGGAATAATTTAGAATTGACCAATAGCAGGACACTAATTTGCATACGTGTGGCGGGAACTCTTTTGCACCGGGGATTTCTCTCTGCAGCTGAGAAATCCACTGTGCAAAGAAAGCTCCATGTGGCGGGAAAATTCCAATGTGCCGAGGCACTAAAAGTCATTGGGTTATGACATGCCCCCTTGCCGATGGCACAGCCAGAATTTTAAACCACATGCGCATCGTTGGAGTCATTACGAGCTCTCTTGGCTGGTTCATATGCCAAACGATTAAACACAAATTCAGACAACATAATAAGTTCGTCCTCTAAGGACCGAATCAAATAATAGCCGGCACTAACACACAGACACATAATTATATTCATAACAAGAAATTCAACTATCAGGACTTCAGTAGGCGTCATGGCGAAGTCACAAGTCAAGTCCTCGCTTCTTTAACGATGTTCTCCGTCTCTCTCTCTCGGGACTTCCCTCCACCACGCACTTTGAGTCCTGGACCTGTGAAAAGAAAATCCTCAAAACGATAAATTAAGCTATATTACAATATTTACAGGGAACCGCGTGCGATAGGGCAATCAGCAAGATTTGTCGCCGCTTCCCGCTTTTCACAGCACACAATACAGGTGCTCGGGCACGGCTCTGCTCTGGACGATCTTTCTCCTGCATGCTAGTGGATACAACCGACGCAGAAGTGGATGGCAAACACCGCAGGGTTCTATCCATGCTCAGCAAGACGAAAAAGTCGATGACAACATCGAGAAGTCGTCGTCTATCTTGTCTGGATACTGAAAACCCAGTTCGTAGGCCAGTTGCCACTGGCCTGCGTCTCCCAGGATTTGGAGCTGTCGTTTGGTGAGCCCAGAATGGTTTATGAGGAACCCAAACATGATTCGCTCTTCGGGCGTTCTCTGCGGCAACGGTTGATAATCAGATTCGCTATGGCTTATGCCCTGAGCCTCGATTGGGTATATAGTAGATCAATGCTCCCAGTCGCTGGGTGTATTCGACTTCATCAGGATGCGCAATTGTGAAAGCTGACGCAAAAGGTTGCTTGCAGGTTGACCAACCATGGGGTTGAGGAAAACTCGGAGGACGATGTTCTTTCCTCCATAGACCTCAACACAGGCTCTTACGCTGTCCAGCTTTATTGGTACCGTTTTAGGATTTTGCAGATAGCGATGAGGCCATGGCCCTCTCTGTTGGGATGGTGTTAGTCCCAGTACACATGCTCTGGGGTTCCAGGAGTAGTATGAGATCCCGACCGTGGCCAGCAAAAGTTGCTCCGCGCTGGTTTTCTCTGGCTGTCTGTCATGCCATGCATGAGATTTCTGACCGACTTGTCCTGCGGCGAGCGCTGGAAGCAGAATGGGCCAATGAGTGTTGAACATCACTGTATTGACATCGATGGCATGCCCTCTACAGATCAGGAAGCTTGCTTCTTCTAAATCCAACAATTCGGACCCAAATTCCACAACTAGACATCCCATCCACACGGCTAGGGTCTCTTCAGGCTTGATCTTTGACTCCTCATACAGTTCCTGCAACTCAGTTCAAGTACGAGCACGATAGGTGGTAGTACAAGCTGCACTCTATGGATCAGTTGCCTGGCAGGTCGGTGTCACAGGGCGAACTGCTGCTAGAGCCATTATTGATTCTGGTAGGAGGGGCGGATTCTCTCCTCCGCTCGATGCTCCCTCCCCATGGCAAGAAGGCGGGGCTGCCGGAGGCGACGTCACTTCAGTGGGCGGGACCACTGGACAGATTCTCGCTCGTTCTTTTGAAGCTCCGCCCATCTTTTCCAGCTCCTCCACGTGGCTCCCTTCTTGCTCGGCGCCATCTTGAAATGGCGTCTCAAGATCCTCTCTCACAGCTGCATCTTTAGCCGCCTGAACGGTTGCGAGCAGCTGGGCTTTCAAACTTGCATTTTCCCGCATTAGAGTTGTCATAGCATGGACCATTGCACATAACATCTTTCCCCTGTCGCACTTCGGGGCTGCCCCTTCAGCTGCGGCACGTCCCTCCGTCTCCAAACTCTCACGGAGATCGGACAAAAGCTCACGGCTCCTCAATCTAGACAACACTGCTTGGGGAGTAAACTGGTCTTCCGTCTCCTGCACATATCGCAGGCAGCGGGTATACTTTGGGTCGAGGGTCAGGTCCACTGCGCCCACTGGTTTCACTCGGACCGAGGATATGGTGCCCCCTTCCTCTCGGGATCTAAATAGGACCCGCTCTCCACCCATCACACCCGAAAGCTCTGGGGTGAAGATGTGCTTCCTTCTATTCTCCCTTCAGCGAAAAGTAGCCGCTGATGGGCCTTTCACCCGTTCCGCCCACCTGATGGTAAGCAATATGCGCCTCTAGTTCTTCGGCGTCTGTTACATGCCATTTTCCACTGTGCCAAGGGCAGTTTCTCACTAACTCTAACTCCATCGTGTCTTCCCCGCATCCTGTTTGTGACGCCATGTCGGGACCGAGGGCGGTCTAAGGCTATGGCCAGTAGCCCGGACCGTCAGGTGGGGTTTTCCCACGACGGAGTACAGTTAGGCACGGAAGCGTATTGGTTTTACAAAGAAAGCTTTACTTACACTGCCGATGGTCACAGTGCAGGAAGGAAACTTGCTTGAGTTGCAGTTGCACAGACAAACACAAGTGAGATCTTTTCCGAACCAAACCGAACCGAGATGAGTCGTCGATGCATGACTCCACGAGCACTTCACACGGGGGTACGTCAAATTTTCCACTATGACGGGGAGTGGCTAAAAGCTGATCAGGCCTTTATGTCCTCCTCCAAGACACATGCGGAGTTTGCTAAGCTCCACAGTGCGCTCAGAGTTCCCCACGAGATGGTTGTGGAGTCCTCCAACTTGGGTGGAAACTGCTCTAGCCTTTTGTACGGCTAGCGAGCCAATTGCTAGCCGCCATGTAGGAATAATTTAGAATTGACCAATAGTGGGACACTAATTTGCATACGTGTGGCGGGAACTCTTTTGCACTGGGGATTTCTCTCTGCAGCTGAGAAATCCACTGTGCAAAGAAAGCTCCATGTGGCGGGAAAATTCCAATGTGCCAAGGCACTAAAAATCATTGGGTTATGACAAGTGGGAGCATGGGGCCTGCACATTATCTGAGGTGAGCTTCAGCTCATGAAACCTTATGTTATATACATTAGGGCTGCGCAAAATTTCACTGGGTGTTTTGCTTTGAAGCTGTTTTCAACGTGTTTCAAGCTCGAAACAGCAACATCAAAATGAAACAAAAGGCTTTGAAACAGCTTTAAAATGAAATGAGGGCACTTGAAACGTTTTGAAAGTTTTGAAACATTTCAAGTTTCAAAGCCATGCTTGCTTGGCTTCAGCGCCGGTCCCAATCAGCAGCAGCAGCCTGCTGTCATCCCGCATGCAGATCCAGGAGCCCACACCCCCAGGAGGAGTCTGACACAGCCCTCCCAGGTGGGTGGGCCCCCAGATCTGTGTGTGGGATGACAAAAGGTTGCTGCTGCCACCTGGGACCGGTGCAGGGCACAGCCAGTGCCCAGAAGATTGCTGCTGCTACTGGCCCCCCAGCAGCAGCAGCAGCCTCCTGTCATCCCGCGCACAGATCTGGGGGTCTGCACCCCTGGGAGGGCTGTGGGGCTGTGCTAGACTCCTCCTGGGGGTGTGGGCCCATGCATCTGCACACAGGATGACAGGAGCCTGCTGCTGCCACCTGGGACCAGCACTGGGCACAGCTCATGCCCAGCACCAGGAAGTGTCCTGCTGCCACTGGTCCCAGGCACCAGTGGCAGGCTCCTGTTATCCCACACACAGATCTGGGGGCCCGCACCCCTGGGAGGAGTCTGGCACAGCCCCACAGCCCTCTGGGGGAGTGGGCCCCCAGATCTGTGTGTGGGATGACAGAAGGCTGCCGCTGCTGCATGTGGCCAGTGGCAGCAGCAATCTTCCCAGCCCTGGCCACAGGGTGCATCCAGTGCTGGTTCCAGGCAGCAGCTGCAGTCTTCTGTCATCCTGTGCATAGATCCAGGGGCCTGCACCCTTGGGAGGACTGCAGGGCTGTGCCTGACTCCTCCTGGGGGTGTGGGCCCCCCAGATCTGTGTGTGGGATAACGGGAGGCTGCCGCTGCTGGCTATCATCCCACATGCAGATCCAGGAGCCCACACCCCCAAGAGGAATCTGGCAACTGTTTGAGGTGAAGTTTTCCAGAAACCTTTGCACCTACCTCTTTGACACTTGGCAGGCTTCATGCCTGCAGATGGGGCTACCATCCCTCCAATTTTTATATACATTAGGCAATAAATGACAAAGTTACAGGCATTTTCATGATTCTTCATTATAGCCTATGGGCGAAACATTGAAACGAAGAAACAGTTTCGACGAAACGGAACAGTGCTTTGAAACTAAATGAAACAGAACAAAACAAAACACTGTCCCTTCTAAATGGTGAGACGGAAGTCACAATGCAGTGGTGCTGTTTTGCCCAGCCCTAATATACATATATATATCTACTTTGATTATTTTATAAGGTGCAAATTATGTATGCCTTCTACATATATAAATTTAGCCGCTAGTGGAAAATCCACTGATTCTTATAAAATTCAATCAAAATGTTTGCCAGCATTCCAAGGTTATATACTGTCCTTCAATTAGTCATGGGAAATATTTGATAATTTCAAACCTAACTGCATAAATACTCAAAAATAATCCCTAGAAATAGATCTTGTGTCTTTGCTTGAAAAAGTCTGACAGTGCACTCTGATCTCAGAACTAGTATATCAGTGAAACTCCTCTCTTCTTCCCTCATCAAAAAACCCGTTCAGTTTCTCTCAACAAGCCACTAAAATGAAGCATTTTAAATCAGTCAAGTGCAGAATAATCATGATTTTGGAATCAGACAGCTGGGAAGGTTCCCTTTGGAGATGTAAGTATATAAAATTTTAATCTCCAAGCAAAACTGAAGGGATCAGTTAGTTTGTTTCCCAACTGCAATACTAAACTGAAAGATATATTTCATTAACTTGATTCTGCAGATTTGTTATAGCTCTAATTACTAAACAACTGTGTTAGGGATACTGTGGTTGGCTTCATTAATGAGAACAAGATATAGTCAGATTAAAATGATAAAAGCCAAGGCTCAAGCTTTTCTGAAGCTTTCCAAGATGAAGGACATAGATGGAACCAAATCTTAATAGAAATATGCTTCAGGTATAATCCAGGGGTTGGAACGAGGAGATAAGGATAGGACAAGGACCAGAAGTGATAGGAAGTACAGCACTTTCTTATCTATTAATCCATCTCTTATCTATCCATTGATCCTGATAAATTTATCAGGATTACCTAGATCATAAATGTCCACATAACAAAGTCTAGGATAAGAGACAAAATATTCATATTTAGTATATTGTCAAGACAGTAACACAAAATAATTACACATTTTAGATGCAAATTATTTAAAAATGTAAAATATACCTTTAAACTCAATAGATATTCACAGACTGCATAACAAATGCCAATACCTTCTTCAGTACTGGTACCTCTGCCAAGTTCATCGATTATAATAAGTGATCTGTCATTAGCATTTTGTATGATATAGGCTATCTAGAAAAAAATAATATTTTGTATCAGCTCTGTTAGTAAATTGCTAAATCCCTAACTCTTAATATGCATACATTGTTTTATTTCACCTGAAATATAACTCTTAGCATAGATTCATAGATGCTAGGGTCGGAAGGGACCTCAACATACCATCGAGTCCAACCCACTGCCCTAGGCAGGAAAGAGTGCTGAGGTCACCCCAGCCAGACGCCTATCCAACCTTCTCTTAAAGACCCCCAAGGTAAGGGAGAGAACAACCTCCCTTGGAAGCCCATTCAAAATTCTGGCCACCCTTACTGTGAAGAAGTTCTTCCTGATGTCCAGCCTAAATCTGCGCCCTGTCAGTTTGTGACCATTGTTCCTTGTTACCCCAAGAGATGCCCTGGTGAACAGACCATATCCGATTCCTTGTTTCCCTCCCCCAGTGAAACATTTCCACCACTAGAAAATCATTCTGGGGGAGGGAGCAGTACAAGCATTTAGCCTGCAGCTGCCTCCTCTCCCCTGGTCCTTGTGCCTTTCTGAGACCAGGGTGATCCTGTTCAGAGGAAAATGTGGGCAGCAGCAGGTGCTCCAGTCCTCCCATTCCTGGGAACAAAGTGAGCAGCTCCTTCTCAGAACAGAGACTACTCTGAGGAGCAATCAGGGAGCAAGGAATGGTTGCTCATCCACTCAGCTCTTAATGCTTCCATAGGATATTCTTGCTGCCCCCATCTGGTGCTGGGAGCCAACTTAGGGTCAGCCTCCCCAAGCCCAATTCCTGGTCCCCAAGCTTTGCTACCAAGCTTTTCCACATTAAAAATAGAACTTTTTGGCCTTTGTCTTTTTATCCCTATATTGGACTGAAATTATAAGGGGGGACAGGTGGACATGGCATTCAAAACCTGAGGGCTGGGAACTTGGCTGGGGCTAGCAAGAATAGAAGGGCAGTGTATAAGCATTCACTCTTGCAATAGAAAGTCTCTCATAAGGAAGATTTTCCAGGTTAAGACCTCAAAGATCTTCTCCTGGAAGAGGCATGTTTCTCCTGGGAGAAATTCAGTGAAGCTGGGTTTGACCCATAAAGTCCTAAATGATCTGAATGTACACTCCATAACACAGGGAAGATAGATATGAAATGTGAGGGGGCTTTTACTGCATTTTTATTATATATAAACAACCTGCTTCAGTGGAAATGAAATATAGAATTATTAGCCAATGTAACCTGTAGCTGGCTAAATGTGAATTAGGCCCTGATACACAAAACACCTAAGCTTAGTACCTATACCTCTTTCATTTCCTTCATGAATGTTGATGCATTTGTTTCTATATCATCATCCATACCAATTCTAGTAAAAATTTGTTCAGCAATTCTAAAAGAAGAATAGTCTGCTGGAACATAAGAACCTACAAAATAAAGAGTACAAGATACTTTATATTATGATCAGTAGCAATATTATTGATAAAAACACCCTTATTTAATATTGATATAAAATCCCATCTTCTTTTTAGAAATGCATTTTACTGTTCATAATTAAAAGAATATCAATAAAAATAATACAAATAGCATGAAAGAGTACTTATCAGGTAACTACTGCTCACCAATCTGTGCCATAATTTGACATAGTGCAATCTGTTTTAGGTAAGTTGATTTTCCACTCATATTTGGTCCTGTGATAATGACAAAATTGCTGCCCTCTGTGAGATATGTATTATTAGGAATGGGTTTTTCCAGAGATATCTTTTCAAGAATAGGATGCCATCCCTGCTTGATTGCTAAGGTATCAGTGAATTCTGGGCGAACTAAACCGAAGTAAAAATGATAAAATATATATTAAGCATTGAACATATAGTATTTGCTTGCATCTAAGTTGAACCTGACTTTAAGATGGCCCCCTAATAATTAGATTCTACACATGGAAACTTTATAAATTTGTTATAATTTTCCAGGTATAGAATCTAATTATCAGACGGCTGTCTTGAATTCATCCCCCTTCCACTGCTACAGCAGTGCTTTGTCCTCTGTCATTCCCCAACTTCTTCCCTGTGCAGCCTTCCTGACCCCTGCCACTAACACCTCCCTACCCCCAGCTCCCCACAGCACCTCCCCTCCCCACTTATTCACAGAAGCTGCTTGGGTTCTATTCCCTCCTGGAGCACAGCACATGGAAGCTCAAACCCTGCCAGGCCATGCAGTGGTGTTGGCATTGACTGGATAGGCAGAGGACAGAGTTTTATTGTGCTTGGTGCCAGGAAGGAATCCAGCCCAAGCTGAAGCTGAGCTGTGCCTGACAATAAGAGGGAGGAAAGGGACAGAGGGGGTCAGAAGCTGTAGAGGGCAAGGAGACAAGGGAGCAGGAGGTCTGATTCTAGCTCCGACCTGGGCTCATAGCCAGACTCAGAGCCACAACAGCTGCTTGCCGCCCCACACCGCTCACCCTCTCGACTTTGTATGAAAATCTAAGATGAGTGGTTTTCTTCTCCCTTTCTGACTGAGGGAAAAACCCTCATCTTAAGATTTGAATAAATGTGGTGTGCATGTGTGTGTGTGGTATGTATGTGGGCTTCCACCTATTATGAAAAAAATGTTCAAATAAGTGTCACTCTTACAGAAGAAAGCAGAACTCCATGGACTTGATTCTGTTACTTTTACTTTTGTTAAAAATTATCTTACCACATGTGTAGTTCAGTAGTCAGTGGGGCTATTCACAAGGAAGGTACTATTCAATGTGAGTAAGGATGGCAGAAGGAGGATATTTCCATGTAAAAGACCTGGCTTATAGCTATCAAATCAGTAAGATAGTGCACTTGGGAAAACTAATGGACTGTTTTCCAGTGGAGATTGTCTTATATACAAGTCTTTATGATTTATTACAAAAAAGTAAAGTGCTGTCCAAACTCAAATTAATATTCAATGATTGCATTCAGCAACAAGTGACATAAGACATGAGTAATAAAGGAAAGAAAAATATGAGAAATGAGATTATAAAAGTAACTCATACACTAAAATGACACTCTATTTTAGCTTTATAGATGACTCAAGTATGAAAAGATAAAATACAAGTGTCATGAACTAAATCTGATACTATTATAAAGGAATATACAATATAAACACAGGGAACAGCCTTCCCTACGTTTTTATTAATATTTGCTGTCAATGAAGATCTGAGGAGTCTATCTACCTGCAACATTTCTGTTTGCTGTTGAGATTTTCTGTGTGCCTCTCTGATGAATTACCAAGTTCCAAATTCAAAATAGAATTTTTGCCCTCTGTATCTTTTTACCATTATCTTGGATTGAAATTCTAAGGAGTGTTAGCACAGGATCAACAAATGAAAGTCAATACCTTTGATGACTGTCCATTTAAATGGACCACCCTTGGACAAAGAGGTGGCCAACAGCAAGAGATAATGAGTTTTTCAGGTGTGAACTCCAGAGAACAGTTAACTAAGCTTATCAGAGAATTTTAATAATTTTAAAGGGCGGATTAGAGAGCTATCTGATAAAGGAGATTGGAAGAAACAGTATTACATAAGGCAACTAGGGAGAAAGAAAGCATCACAGATCAGGTTTATACTACAGTTTCAATGGTGTAACTATATAGGTGAGGTGAAAGACAAAAGAGCCATCCCCCAGCCCATACGTCTAATCCTGCTAAACCTCTGGTAGGAAGCGGCTATCGCAAGAAGGGTGCTTTTGTCAGTTCAGCTAATGACAGGAGATGATGCACCAAACTCTCATACTGCTTTCTCTGAGGAAGCTCTTCTGATTTGGCTGTGATGGCAAACATAGCAAGCCCAGAGTGTCTGAGGTGGGGAGCTTGAATGGAAAATCCTGGGCACTTCTTTGCCCTGGAGAGCAGCAACACATGGGGCAGCATCAGTGAGCCCACCAGCAGCAAAGGCTGGGCCAGCAGTGCAGTGGCTGCTGTTTTTGCATTTCTCCCCAATCTACAACTCAGGACCTGGGACTGCTGACCTAGTTGCCCACCTTTGGCTATGCTACTAGGAAAAGCAGATGGAACAGGTTATTCCATGTTCCAGAAAAGAAACCATATGCAGGATTTGAAATGGGAGGAAGAATCCTGGATTAGAGGTCTTTGAGGAAGCCGTGGCAATCATTTTTATTCTGTTCAGACTTGTCATTACTTCTTGTGCCAGTTAAACCATGACTAGCTTTTGAAACCCTTACAACTATGTAAAGGATTTCAGAACAGTAACTATGCACCTGTTTTGCCATCACATATCTCTGAAAAGGTGACCTGTAAACCCCAAGTGCCCACAAAGCTGGAGTTTTGGGCTAACTGGTGGCCCATGAATGTTAAAGTTGCTGCCTGCCAGGTTTGTTAGTGCAGCTGCCAGAGCCTACTGGTGCAGCTTCAGAATCCATAGGGTGAATGTGGCAGTGGGGTCCTACAGGAGGGTTGTGGCCCCCTTTACCGTGCCAAGTCGGCCCAAGGCTTCCTCAATTCTCGCCCACCACATCTTTGCTGTTTAGTGTAAAGTTGGGAGGCTGCCTATGACTCCCTGGGCACAGTTAGCCAGGACCTCTGTCCCCGTGTGTTCCGGGACCCCCGTGGGGTCTCCCGGGATGATGGGTGCTCCCCAGACACCCTAGCCTTATGGGCTATGCGTGGCTCCTACCAACCCCTAATACCACGCCCCAAGCTTCGCAGATGTACCAGACGTTGGACTGTCAACCTCAATGATTGCCCGCTCTCTCAGGCCTTCTCTGTATGCGTGCCCTCTCCTTCTAGGGCCTTCCCTAACGTCGCCCCGCTCGGGGCTCCTAGTGTACCCCTTTTCTGGGCTCTCTCTCTCTAATCTACTTCCTTTGGGGCTCTCGATATGCCCCCTCCGGGCTTTCCCTAAAATACATCCCTCCTCGGGACTCTTGTCCACTCTAGGACTTCTTATCGGGTCACCGGTCTGTTAGGCCCACTGCTCTGCTTCCCCTTTCCTAGACACTGTGCCGCTATCCCCTTTTTCCCGGGGTCACCGCAGCACCCTGTCCCTCAGGCTCATCACACTACTACCCCCTTTTTCCCAGGGTCACTGCAGCACCGCCCTTCTTCTGAGTTTTCCTGCAGTGCAGGCCTGTCACCGGGTCCGCCACGCCCGTCCTGGGCTTCTCAAATACTGTCCCTCTCTAGGGCTTCTCAAATACTGCCCGACTTGGGCCTCGCAATGGTCCCCTCTCTGGGACCTTCTGGGCCCCGCTGGGCTCCTTAATAATACTGCCCCCTTTTGGGGCTCTCTATGCCCACGCTGGGCTCTTAAAAGTGCCCCTCCCTGGGGCTGGGGTCTATGCACCCCCACAAATGACACCCTTACTGGCGTCAGAGTCCTCACGCTCCAACATGAGGCCCCTTTAAGGCTACTGCGCCCTTCCCAGGCGCTAGGGTCCCCCACTCCTATGGGGTCCCTATGAGGACACTGCACCCTCTTCAGGCGCTGAGGCCCCCCCCTCTGGGGTCCCTATCAGGCCTCCTCCAACCCCTACAGCCTCACCCAAACCTCCGGTGTAATACAAACATTAACTAAACAAAACACAAGCCTCCTGGCTGTAACTTAACTTAAGGCCACCTGGCTTCAACAACATAGCTCCTGCACCACAGAGCCACCATCCTTCAACCTGCTTGAGCAGTACTCGCATCTTAGCCCCATGACCTCCTGCCTCTATGGCTGCTGGCAGGGAACTGCCAGCCTGGCTTCAGCCCTGGGTTTTATGAGGGCCAGGCCCTGCCCCCTACAGGCAGCTGGCTCAGATTAGTTGCCCTGGCAACTCGCAGCTGTGCTCATTAGGTTCTGCCAGGGCTCTCTCCCTGGCAGTTTCTCCTCTCTAGGAGCAGGCACTGAGGTGCCCTGCGACAGTGAATGCTGTTGCTACTTAGCCCCCCATTCCCTTGCCCATCACCAAATTTGGAGTCTTTGGTCACTGTCGGTGACTAAAATTGGTGGCATAGAAAAAGAGGGGACATGAAGTAGTAGTGTTCATCCCCTAGGTTTTAAAACTCATGTTTATCATTAGCTGGGGGATTTGATGGGCAAGTTCCATTTTGGTGAAGGGACAGTAGTCAGATAGTCCATTGCAAGCAAAGTGTGTCAGAGAAGCTGGAGTAGGAGATACTGACTGGAGTCTACTTTTACCCAAGGAACCTAAAAGTCCCGGAACTCAGAACCCAAATACACTGGCCAACTAGGCCATGTTCACCAGAGCTTTGCAGAGTAACTAAGAAGGAAACTTACCATAGTCAGAAATAGTGCAGGTGTGGGCAAATGACAGCAGCATGTCCAGCATGGATACAGTGTCAGAAAGTTTGTACAGACAATGAATATGTTCATAGACCTCACTCAGTAGTTTACACACTATTCTGTAAGCAGATGGTTATTATTCAGTTCTGGTATATTAAATTTAATTGCCTTACATATTTTACAGAAATAATACAATTATTAGCTTAAACTGTTAACATGGTACTTAATAGCATGACAGGCACTTTCCAAATGAAAACCAGAAATATGGGCAAGTCTGTGAATTTCTGAATAACATATTAAATGGAGAAGGGAGGGAAATTATCAACCTCTAGGCTAATTCTGTTATCAAATTGTGGCTGTAACTCCCACTGGCTTGCAAGAGAGCTGTTTCTGCAGAACTGGTTCTCTAAAATACAGCTTGGGAATCAATAGTATCAATATTCAGAGTATGACTTTTCCGTTCCCTGAGTTCATGGATCAGGATAAATTCCAAGGAAAGGAACGGCCAAAATGGGCCATTTATTGTCTGTGCTAGCTTTACGGAATTGATAAATTTGCTGCATCTTTTATGTTAATAATACCCCTACAAACTGTTTAATATTTGTGATGAATAATAGGGCTGTATGAAGCTTCGGTTACTGATTCGATTCGGAAGAGATCTGGCCTGATTCAGCAGCCAAATCTCCAAATCTGAATCAAATCAGGAGACCCATTAATCTCTCCAAATCAAATTAGAAGCCTCTGATTCAATTTGGAGAGATTCGACAATTCTGCCAGACACAGCTTTACATGTTTTTTCTACATACCTCAAGGTACTAGGTGGCCCATGAACGCCGAGATGGTGGGGCGGATGGAGTGTCCCACGGGACTGTGGGGGGGACCCAGCATGCTCAACAGCAGATGAGGAAGTGGACCAGAAGCACTTCGGGTCCACTTTTGGGTCCGCCGCAGAGCATGCAAGGGACTCCCCCCCCATGTCTCCTCGCTTGGCGACTGGTTCGTCTTAGGTCGGGGGGGGCACTTGGGGTCCCCCCCATGGCTGATTGCTGAACCAGAGGGGCATGGGGTCCCCTGCACGCTCGGTGGTGGACCTGGAAGTAGACCAGAAGTACTTCCAGTCCATTTCCAGGTCTGCTGCCAAGCACACGGGGGGGTTTGCCTGCGCTCCTGTGGGATGCTCCATCCGCCCCACCATCTCAGCATTCACAAGCCACGCCTGGTACCTCAAGATATGTAGAAAAAACATATAAAGCTGTGTCTATGTCCAAATTGCTGGTTCACTGAATCAGAATTGAATCTTCAGATTCAGATTCGGCCAAATCGAATTGGGACAGTGATCCAAATCAGCAAATCGAATTGCTGTCCCCCAAATCGGGCCAAATCCGAATCTGAATCGAATATGGCCCACTTTGCACATCCCTAATGAATAACTTCTTTTTATGTATAAAACTTAATACATTTCAATCATGAGTTGATATAATATAATTTGGCCTTTTAATTTTCTCTCTCATGATGTGTACTTGCACTCTCTCCGTACAATGTTAGATTGCTCTTATAAATTACCATAATTTAACAAGTAAAACTGGTTAGAAAACTTTGTAATTACTTGTTAATGTGACAGAAATCAAGTTACCATAAATATTACAATGTTTGAAATAATCTTACAAGTAGGTCATGTGATAAATTTCTCTCAAAGACTCCTGGCACCTTTCATTCATTTTAATCACATCTGCTGAAGTAAAGCTATATGTATTTTTTATTTTCATAATCTGTAGAGAAATACCAAATAATCACAATTAACAATGGTTTCCAAAAAGCATAAAACATAATTACTTTACTGCAGTTTCCCTAAATCAGTATGCAAAAACAAGAAAATAAAATGAAATTATCAGAATGATAATACACCCTTAGAGCATTGCATATTATCTGACAATTGAATATTATGATATGTACAGAAATAATACACTATATAAAAGAACAAAATCAAATAAAGTCTAACCTAATTTACTTTCATTTAACTTCACTGGTCATTAATTTCATGACAAAGCATCTTTAGAAGAATATGTACCTTCGTGAATTCTGAAGGAAGCTGACCATTGGATAAAACTGCAGAGTCTGCATTCATCTGGATAAAAAATCCACGAGAAGAACTGAAACTTGTCTTCAAAGGGAGGTTATATTTTTCTGCAAGCTGTGCTATCATTCCTATTGCAATATGAGGGGAAAAAGCAGCTATAACTAAAACACTTTATAATGTATTATAAAACTTGTAATATCTAAACACTGAAGTCCAGTAAATCAGAATGCTTTGCTGGGACCTTGGAAGGAGCATTGTGTGGAGTTGAAAGGATTCAGATAACCATTTAAATAAGAGCTCTGACAGCACAGAACCAGTGGATACAAACTACCAGAAGAGAACTCTGGTACTCTTTTTAAAAGATTATTCATGTTATAATAATGTCTGAGAGATATCAAGGTTGGCTTTTCCCTCCACTAGGAAGAAAATTTTTCCAAAAAAATTAAGTTCAGATGGGTCTGCTTTTCAGCTAGTGATGTACTGTCCTGTGTTCTCAACAGGAATCTTAGATCTGGTATGCTGTCTTTTCCTGCTTGTGACTCTAAAACAGTCCAGAAGCACAGCAAATATGAGGAAATGAGAGTAAAGTTAGGGATGGAAATTACACACAAACCAATACAAATGGTTGGAAACTAGTTCAAATCTGCAACATAAGAGAAGTTCAATGCACAGAAACTGCTTTCAAAGTGGCCAAAACCAGTTTAAGATAAACCTGGATGAATGTCGTATCAGACTTAACTGATTTAGGTTAAATCAGTTTATTGAACTTCTGCTCCAGATCCCCTCCAGATTCAAGTTAAATCACAGTCCCAAAGCATCCCAGGATGCTTTGCACCTCCCTCACAAACCCTCCCCTTGCAGGGTGGGCAGGCTAGCCTTGGCCCATGCCATTTGCTCCAGCAGAGCAGGGAGGCATGCTCTAGTGCATGGGTAGAAAAAATACAGCCCACAGACCAGATCTGGCCCACCAGGCCATTCTATCCAACCCACGGGGCCCCTAAAAAATTTAGAAAATGAAGATTTATCTGCACATGGCTGTCTGTCAAAGATGACAGGAGGCAGCAGCAGTAGAACCAGAGGGAGCCGGTGGCAGGACTAAGCAGCTGCAGCAGCAAGGCCAGCCAGTCCCCACCCCGCCCCACCCACCCGGAAGCCTCTGCCTGGGATCCTAGGGCTGTTCCTGCCTCCCTGAGCCAGAGGGAAATTCAGATAAGAAGGGGAGGAGGTAGGGAAGGACTGCAGGCAATCACCTGTCCCTCAGGGCCAGGCCAGGCCAGCTCCTGCAGTCCTGGTACTGCACCCGGGAACCATCTGCTGCTGGAGCAGTTTGTGGGTGGAGAGGGAGGGGGGAAGGAGGAAATGGCTGCAGAAGGCAAGGGGAAGGGGCAGTGAGACTGCACGTGGAGCACAGCAACTGCTGGGTGGGAGTGTGGGGCCTGTGCCAGTACACCAGCACAGGCCCTGTGCTCCTGCCTAGCTTTTGTTGCACTCCCCACGCCCATTCGCTGTCACTCCCCCACCTCCTGCCGCAACCATTTCCCTGCTTTCTTGCCCATAGCTGCTGCCGCTCTAGCACCACGTGGTTCCCGGCTGCAGTCCCGGGCTGCAGGACTCAGCAGGAACTGGTCCAGCCCCTATTATTCTCAGTTGGCTCCATGCACTAACAGCTGGCCCGGTCCCGTTCTTGCTGCATTCTGCAGTCTCGGCCATGCATCTAGGACATGGCGCCAGAGCAGTGAGCGGGGGGGGGGGGGGGGGCGGAGGTTGAAGGCGGAACAGGGAAGCGGCATGAGAAGGGCAGCAGTGGCAGACAGGAGGGGGAAGCGGTGGTAAGCGGGAGCATGGGGCCCACATGCCCCAGAGCCAGGAACGGCAGGAGCATGGAGCCCAGGCTTGGAGGAACACTGGTGAGGGCTCTCCCTGCTGCAGGGGGAGCTGTGGGCAGGCTGTGGGCAAACCTTTCCTCTCCATGCATGCCAAAGCTCTCCTCAGCCACCCTCACCCCACACATTCATAGCCCTCCACAAAACCAATGCCTACCTACACCCCACACATCCACACACACCCACATGCTCCTCCACCCAACAGACACACATGTAAATAAGGACATTTAGAAAAAAAATGAAATTAATGAATTTTGTAGTATGTTTGATTTTTAGAATATAATTTGGTATTTTTCTGGTTCTGAGATGGCAAACCCCCTTGCTGAAAAGTGTACTTGGGGGGGGGGGAGGGACTTCTGGTGGCAAAGGTCAAGGGTTAGGGGGCAGGACTTCTGGTCCCAAGATGATGACCAGGTGGCGGGGCACCTATCAAGGGGCAGGGCTACCCTTGTGGCCCTCAATGGCTTGCCAAAACTCAGGAAGCAGTCTTCCAGCTGAAATAATTGCCTGCCTCTGCTCTAGTGCTCCCTGGCTTCTGGCCTGGGTCACTGTAGAACTGTGGCTGCATTTCTGGAATTAAAAATGAATGTCTGTTCACTTGCTCATCATTTCAATCTATGCATCTTAGACTAACCCGCAAAGACTGAATTGTTTCAGCTTTGGGCTTTTTGACTGCCTCTACTTAGCCTAGTTTTCAAAAGGAGGGCTACAGTGAAAGTAGACTGAAGAACCTATAAAGAGGAATGAAACTATCCATGTACTTTTCTTTGGATCTCAGAACTAAGGAAATTATGGCAAAATGAGGGGAAAAAACTAAATACTTACACTTTGTATACCACAGAGTGAACAGCCTAAGATAAAACGCTAACAGGAACCTCAAGATAATGGAAAATATATTATTAGTTCTTAAATTTGGATCTTCAGTTCATCACTCTTGCTAGCTAAAGTGTTAATCCATTTTATGATATCATTTGTTAACTGTCTGCTCAGAAAAATTACAGAAGCCATTCCAGGAGAAAAAAATACTCTTCACTTTTGGACTGTCATGTTCACAAAAGAATAGAAGCATTTTTCTAAAATGTCTATTGTTCACTTTAGCTTAAAGAACAAGATTCAGATGTAACTCACAAACAAAACAAAAACTGGTTAAAATATAAAGAACTCAGTACCTATCATTTGAAATGTAATAACTTTATATTGACAGTTGCAATTCTTTGAAATAATACTGTTTGAATACTTCTGACCAAATTTAGACCTGGCACATGTGGGTACCAAACTCACAGTGTTTATATACGTAGATTAAAATGTGATTAACATTATGGTATTTTTGACACACTAATTGCCAATTTCTACATTCTAATTTTCTTATCAAGGACACAATTTACATTAACATTGTCTTTTCCGCATTAGGAAATCAGCATAACACATTTTTATAAAATGTTATAGTTCTATGTAGCAGATAAAATGTATTTTGGAGTTTCTGTATATGAAAATATAAGCATAGAGATACCTGCTATATCATCCACTATCTCTGTGTATGTTCTACGAGCTATATCAAGGAATTCATTGATGTTTGGTCTTACAGCATAGCACTTCTGGGTCCTCATATTCAAGCAGCCTTTTGTGTATCTGGTATCATCATTAATGACTGTCTTAACTTTTTCAAGTATGATTCCAAACCTGCACCATTAATTACATCATTGATGGATTTAGCTATGCAATATTAAACAACAACATTATCGCCCAGAAATTACAAATAACTGAAGGCAGTACATGTTGGTAGTTCAAAATAAATATTAAAAACTGAATATATATTTTAAAATCTCAGAGCAACATATGGACACAGTGAACTATGAGTGAAATGTGCTACTATCTGAAGATAGATAGACATAACAATATGCAATTATTACTGGTGAGTCTGAGAAACTGAAATATTTTTAAACTGATTTTTTTTTCACAGAGTACTTGACTGTTTTAAGAACTTGTTTACCATTCACTCACCCAATTATTAAAACCAACTTTGTTTTTATCTTGAATTCTTACTGTATAAGTTGAAAAACTGAACTTCTAAAAACTTTACCAACTGCCTTTAAGAAGAACATAAAACAGGAGCTATAACTACAAATATTTAAAGATGAAATCCTATAGCCAGCCTAAGGAGACAGTTGGATATAAAATTCATGAAAATATCATCATAGTACCGTTTATCTTCCAGAGAACTGTAGTATGCTTTTAGCAAAGGTGTCTTGCAGCTTCGTAAGGCAGCCTATTCAAAATGAAAATATAGTACAGTTACAGATTTAAATGTATAAGCATTTTAAGTTTGTAAGGGATTTAGATTCACTTAGCCTTACTTGAGGTTGGGGTTATATGAAAAGAGCTCAAAAGGTCAGCAGGAATACATTTAAATTAACTATTTCTTATACAATCAAGAATTCAGTAACATTATGAATTTAATTTGTAAAGTATCGGATTCAACAATATTTAAAAAAGATTAATATAAAAATAAATTTAGAGGTACAGTACTCCTCTTATTTTTCGAGGATGTTACTGCAGTAACAACATACAGTTCCATGAAAGGTAAAGTAAATATAATACGTTAAATTGTGCAAAAATGAAAATCAACAGAAGGTTTGGATTTTATATGGATATAGTAACAGTCTGTAGTTCACCTTTAGAGGATCCACAAGCTCTAGGGTATGCTTCAAGTAGATTAAATTAGTTATTTTTGATTCAGCCGCTTTAACCTGTTGAAAAAATATTATCAATATAATAGGAATATACTTTAAAATAGCATACTTTCAAAACTATCATGAACTTTAAACACATTCTAAATGTGTCATTTCATAAATCACTGAATGTATGAAAAAACTGCTACCTGATTTTAGAAACAGGCTTTGAAACATTTGTAAACTTTCTATGTAACTATATTTTTAAAATACTTATTGTAAATGAGACATCTTACTCCAATGCTTCATTATATTTGTAGTCATATTTCAAGCCATTCTACCCAAATGGTGGAGGGCAGTTTGCAGCAAGGTCCAAAAAGCCAGGTGGCTCCTTCTGGCTCAGTGATTTACATTTCTCCCTCTGTTCGTGTGAATAATCTCAATGATTTGAGACATGCAGTCCCAATTAAAGGACTCAGATTTGACAGGGGTACTTGATACTTTACAACCTGTATTTGCAAATTGACAAGTACAATTACTACTAACACGGCTGAGTTTCTAAAATTCTTATCTCTGGGGTTGCCTTCAGTAGTCCCTGCTGTTTCTATCTCTCCTGGATTATAGGCATGATTAAGAAGCCTTATGTTATATATAATAATACAACACTATAAATATAAAATACTCAAATATGCAAAGCCCTTGGAGGGGACCCAGTAATGGCCATCCACTTCCTTGGAAGTAGGGTCACTGAAGCAATCATTCATTCAGTGCACTTATTTCACATGGAACATGAAGCAGTGGAGTGAGCTCCAAAACCATTTCACTGGGCTCTTTTTAATTCGTTACATTAAAGATCACTGTTTGTGTCTGTGGCAGGGCACTGTGTGTGCCTGCCACTTTAAGGGCCTGGAGCTGGCAGCCACCAGGTGCCTGACGAGGGCAGCCATTTTGGAGGCAAGGGCTGCCTATATAAACAGGGCAGTTTGGCTGCTGGGGGCCAGGCAGCAACAATTGCCTGGCTGGAGGGCTGCTGAGGTCATCTGGAGGTAAGGGAGGAGCTGTAGGGGATGGTAAGGAGGCTCCTGGTCCTGGGTATGACCTAAAGCTGCACCCTGCTGGGAGTGTGTGGCCTGGTGGGGCTCTCAGTGGCGCGGTAACAAAATTCTTATACTTCCTCTAATATCTGTGTGCGAAGTTGTATTACTACTGGCTCTTGCAGGTTATAAGCAGGGATCCTGGTTTTCTCCGATTTAAAAAAAAATTCCCAATTGACCTCGTTTGATGTCAAGGTGGTTCAAAATTAAATAGGCATCAGACAGGGTGGTGCATGATCTCTACTAAGTTTTGCAGTTGTTATTAACTGGAGCTTGAAATGCAGTGGCACAGTGAAGGTCTTTGCTGATGACATTGCAATGCTAGCAGGCAACACCAGAAGTATGTAATAGATGAGAAGTAGCTTTCAAAGGCAAGCAGAAAAGGTGGGCTTGAAAAACCCAAGAAAGACAAAACTTGTGTCTGCTTATAACCAGGGATCCTGGTTTTCTCTGCCTTAAACCCCACCCCCCATTTTCAGTTTAAAAAAAATAAAATAACCCCAAATCCACATTTTTCCTTGATTTAAAATGAAATACCATTTATATATATTATATAAACGGTGCTTCATTTAAATCCTAGAAAAATGTGAACTTAGGGTTAGCTTTTTTTTTTTTTAAATAGGGAAAACCAGGATCCCTGGTTATGAGTAGACACGAGTTCTGTCTTGCTTGGGTTTTTCAAGCCCAACTTTTCTGCTTGCCTTTGAAAGCTACTTCTCATCTATTACACACTGCTGGTGTTGCCTGCTAGCACTGCGATGTCATCAGCAAAGACCTTCACTGTGCCACTGCATTTCAAGCTCCAGTTAATAACTGCAAAACTTAGTAGAGATCATGCACCACCCTGTCTGATGCCTATTTAATTTTGAACCACACTGACATCATACTTTTCAGTTCAATGCAATATTCTGAGCCATCATCCAGAGCTTTAGTCTTGCCTAACCGCAAACTTATCTTCTGATGGTGAAGATGTCAGAAGAAGAACCACTAACACTAGGAGACCCAGAACATTGCCTGTGCATGGAGGCCTTTGGCACTAAAGACTACTCCTTTGGCAGCACCCCTTCTTCAAGGTTAAAGGTGAAACAATACACTCTTGGGCTGGGGGTCAAATGAGGTTCTGCTTGTAGGTCTGTAGGTTCTACAAACAGAACCCCATTTGACCCCCAGCCCAAGAGTGTATTGTTTCACCTTTAACCTTGAAGAGCTCTTCTGCTCACCACTAATGGGTTCATAAATCTATAACACTATTTTCCATTCTTTCTTAAGATGCAACCTTTTTTCTTACAATATATTACTACTTTGTAGATGCATGTTTACATGTTTCATACTCTATTAAGATTTCATAGATTTCTAGGGCTGGAAGAGACCTATTAGATCATCGAGTCCAACCCCTGCTCTGCCCAGGAAAGAGCACTGGCGTCAAATAACCCCAGCCAGATGCTTGTTTAATCTCTTTTTAAACGCCTCCAAGGTAGAGGAAAGCACCACCTCCCTTGGAAGTCATTCCATATTTTGGCAACTTTAACTGTAAAGATAACTGAATATTAAAGAATAATTGTTAAGGCAAATATATTTATAAACATACTGTGTCCTGCTTTGGGAGTTGTACTAAAACTGAAAGAAGTTGTTCGGTATCCAGAAATCTTGAAATAACTGTAAAACAAAATTAAATTAAAAAAAAAAAAGTTAGAAAATGAAGTGGAATGTAGTATTCTTTTATATAACTAAATTATTTTTTTCCAAAACAGACACAGAAAATTGCTTTTTAATATTTTGGTTTATTAATAATCACATTCTTCCTTCATTTTATTAAGGAAAACATGTTGACAAAGTATTATAATTGCATCTACCAAGAAGCTAGCTGTCAAAATAGTACACATTTACATAATTTTTACATATCCATAATCGCAAAACTTGAATACTTATTGGACACCATATTATGACTAATATAATCAACTCGGCCACATTCTCTTTATTAACAAAACTTGCAAAACATCTGCAATCTAAACAATGTTAATATCTTCCAATAAGGACAAAGGGTATAAACCTAATAAACACTACTGTTGCCAGGGAGCCTCTGTTCCTTGATCAATTACTTTACTTCACATATTAATCCAGAAAAAATGTCAGACAACATACAAAGCAGACAGTACTCAAGGGCCATAGGTTATCTGAAAACCCATAGCAACATTCTCTGGTTGAAAATCCCCATCCAAATAGAAAGCTCCAGCTATGACAGACAAGAGATAAACACAACTCCACAATTTCACAAGTTATATCCTCAGTAAGCCACCCCCCCCCCCCAAAATAAAATCTGCAAAAGAACAATCTTATCAGAAGGAATGGGAAGAAAATGCACTACATTACTAATTATACAACTACAATGACTGAAGGAGGAAGATAACCAGTGAGCAGTATTGAATTATTGAAGAGATGGAAAACTAAAAAACAGTGCAAAATAAAGATGAAAAAATCCCTCAAATCTGATTAATCCCTGCTATGTTCCAGTGCTTTAGAAGTGCTATGGGACTGAAGAAACAGCATTGCAAGGGACAGAGAGACAAGGAAGAAGACTAATTATAAAGCACCACAGTAAATCAGGAGGAAAACGCTACCTGAGATACACAACCAAGCAGAAGTAGCAGCCACTCTTCAAATGTTAGGCCAGTGGTTCTCAACCTTTTTTTAGACTGGAGGCACCCCTCAATAGATTCAAGACACCCCTTAGAAAATGCCAGCTCTTAGCTTTCACTATTTTTTTGACTGCAGAAAGATAATAGAGAGAAATTTCTGTTGCAAAGAGCTCAGAAAGACCACAACTTTAACACTATGGATTCATATTTGAAATCTCTGGGTTTATCCTGTGAATCATGTTTTGCGTACCTAGACAGTACTAAGATTTCATGGTACCCCATGGGAAGGAAGGTAAGTCATCCCAGGGTGCTGCTGAACTCTGGTTGAGAATCACTGAGTTAAGACATTAAGTTTTCTTGGAAGTCTTTGAAAAAATTATCAAGGCTTACATTTGTGAGAGCCCAGCAGGGCAAATTATGCTGAGGGAAAACCAGCACGGGTTTGTGGCGGGCAGATCGTGCCTGACCAATCTAGTCTCTTTCTATGACCAGGTTACGAAACGCCTGGACACAGAAGGAGGGGTGGATGCCGTATACTTAGACTTCAGGAAGGCCTTCGATACGGTATCCCACCCCATACTGGTGAACAAGTTAAGAGGCTGTGACTTAAATGACTATACAGGCCGGTGGGTGGCGAATTCGCTAGAGGGCCGCACCCAGAGAGTCGTGGTGGATGGGTCGATCTTGACCTGGAAGGGTGTGGGCAGTGGGGTCCCGCAGGGCTCGGTCCTTGGACCGATACTCTTTAATGTCTTCATCAGTGACTTGGACGAGGGAGTGAAATGTACTCTGTCCAAGTCTGCAGATGACACAAAGCTATGGGGAGATGTGGACACGCCAGAGGGCAGGGAACAGCTGCAGGCAGACCTGGACAGGTTGGACAAGTGGGCAGAAAACAACAGGATGCAGTTCAACAAGGAGAAATGCAAAGTGCTGCACCTAGGGAGGAAAAATGTCCAGCACACCTACAGCCTAGGGAATGACCTGCTGGGTGGCACAGAGGTGGAAAGGGATCTTGGAGTCCTAGTGGACTCCAAGATGAACATGAGCCGGCAGTTTGACGAAGCCATCAGAAAACCCAATGGCACTCTATTGTGCATCAGCAGATGCATGACAAATAGGTCCAAGGAGGTGATACTTCCCCTCTATCAGGCGCTGGTCAGACCGCAGTTGGAGTACTAAGTGCAATTCTGGGCGCCACACTTCAAGAAGGATGCGGATAACCTGGAGAGGGTCCAGAGAAGGGCCACTCGTATGGTTAAAGGCCTGCAGACCAAGCCCTACGAGGAGAGACTAGAGAAACTGGACCTTTTCAGCCTCCGCAAGAGAAGGTTGAGAGGCGACCTTGTGGCTGCCTTTAAGTTCATCACGGGGGCACAGAAGGGGATTGGTGAGTATTTATTCACCAAGGCGCCCCCAGGGGTTACAAGAAACAATGGCCACAAGCTAGCAGAGAGCAGATTTAGATTGGACATTAGGAAGAACTTCACAGTTCGAGTGGCGAAGGTCTGGAACGGGCTCCCAAGGAAGATGGTGCTCTCCCCTACCCTGGGGGTCTTCAAGAGGAGGTTAGCTTATGCAGGGGGTCGGACTCGATGATCTATTGAGGTCCCTTCTGACCCTAACATCTATGAATATGAAAGTCATGTTACAATTCCTAGAAGCTGAGCTACAGATGCAACAGTATATTTCCAAACCCATCTTTATCATTATTAGGAACACAGAACTGAAAAAGGCCATCAAGTACCCAGCTATTCATAAACTGATCAGACCTTACATTAAGTTTCTCATCCTCACTACTTCTACTACTAGAATGCTCCAGAATCTCATTGCTCTGATGTTTAGACACTTTCTTCTAATTTCCTGCCTAAGCTTACTCACGGGCAGTTTATTTCTCTGTTCTTGGATCAATATTTACCTTCAACTTATACAGTTATTCCCTGCCTTATGTTTACCCTCCTACTGTAGCCCTACAACAGACAAAAGTTACTGACAAAATGGACAAAAAGACAAAAATGATAATGCTTCCCACCTTTTTTTTTTTTTTTTTTTTTTTTTGCACAGCTAAACAAGACAAAAAACACTTTATTCCCCTGATCATCCTAATAGCCCTGTTCCAGTTAGAATTCACCTTAACTGGACACTGCATTTCAAATAAGGTGTTACTATAAGGGTGTGCAAAATGGGCCATATTCAATTCGGATTTGGCCTGAATTGGGGACAGTGATTCAATTAGTTGATTTGGATCACTGTCCCGATTTGATTCATCTGAATCTGAAGCTTCTATGTTGATTCAGAGAATCAGCGATTTGGCCATAGACACAGTTGCAAATGTTTTTTCTACATATGTCGAGGTACCAGGCATGGCTCATGAATGCTGCGATGCTGGGGTGGATGGAACATCCCACAGGAGCACAGATGGCCACTCTGCATGCTCGGTGGTGAACCTGGAAGTGGACCAGAAGTAATTCCAATCCACTCCCAGGTCTGTCGCCAAGCACACCTGGGGGTTCCCCCACGCCCCCCACTCTGGCTTGGCGATCAGCCACAGGGGGACCCCAGGTGCCCCCCCAGACCCAGGAGGCACCAGTCACCGAGCTGAGGGGAGCATGGAGGGACCCGGAAGTGGACCAGAAGTGCTTCTAGTCCACATCCAGGTTGCTGAGCACACTGGGGATCCCGCCCCCCACCACCACGCTCCTGTGGGACGCTCCATCTGCCCCACCATCTCAACATTCATGAGCCGCCTGCTATCTTGAGATATGCAGAAAAAACGCTTAAAGCTATGTCTATGTCCGAATAGTCAAATCTTTCCGAATCTCTCTGAATTGATTTGGAAGCTTCCGATTCAATTCAGAGAGATTAAAGGGTCTCCTGATTCAGTTCAGATTTGGAGATTCACCAACCAAATCTGGCCGACTATCCATCAAATTGAATCGGCGACCAAAGCTTTGCATACCCCTATGTCACTACGATTTCATACAATACTATTAATGTTTTCAGATTTCTTTGGAAATACTTCACTGAGACATAATAACATTGTATTTGCCTCTTTTATTGCTGCATCATACTGGTTGCTCCTAGTAATTGGTGTGTTCAGGTCCTCATTCTTCTCAGTCATTGCCAATTAATGAGCTCCTAATGTTTAGCAGAAATTCTTAGTATTAGAGCTCAAGGGCATGACTTGGCATTTTGCACCAATGAATTTCATTCCCTTCCTACTACTCTAATCCTCAACTTCATCCAGGTCTTCTTATGCACTATCCTGGTCCCCCTCTGTTTTGACAATGCCTCCTAACTTTGTGTCATCAGTACATTTTATCAACACTCACCTTTTTATTAGGAGGGAAGTAGCATAGTAGTAAAATAAGAGTGGGTAGATCAAGTTATAACTGGATAAATGTACTCTAGGTTTCAGGAAAAGGAAAGTGAGATATGAAGGCTGATGGGCTGGTGCTTTTATATACTAATTGTGATTGACCACTTTTTTGCTTCTTGTTAGGGAGTGACATAACTGTCAAAATCTTTTCTGTTGGAGACTGGGAATTAAATAAAGACTGAAAAATTACAAGCCACTATTCTAGTTATTTGTGATGCTGGAACTATTGTGAAACATTCTTCTTTCAAATACTGTATATGCAATATTTAAATTCTAAATGTAAAGGATATTCATGCTAGAGTCACACTGAAGATCTGCCAAATTTGATAGATTAACATATGTTCTGAGATGACTGCATGTCATCCAATATTTTTATACTGTAAATGTTGTGAAAAGATACATTCTGACCAAGAGCAACACTCCATTTAGCCAACCTCCCAACCCAACCCACCCCCCTAAGCTTACTTATCATATTTACTTGAATACAAGATAAGCTCCCCATTTAACAATGTAAAAAAATGTTCCTTGTCTTATATTCAAGTATGATGAGATGGGAGGGCAAGCAGCTACTACAGCTCTGGCTGTAGCCCTAAGTACATGCTCCTTACTCTAGGCTGCAGCAGGGATAGAGCCTTCTAGAGTGGGAGCTGAAGCAAGGATAAGTGGAGGGGGGTGTTTTGGAAGGAGGGGGTACTAAGACGCAGGTGGGGCAAGCACAAAGGGAGGGCTGAGGTAGTGGGGAGGCAGGCACAAGTATAGGGGGGCAGACAGGCAGCAGAGGGCAAGGTGAGGAGGAGCAAAGGGCAAGGAACAAGCCCCACCACTGGGGGATGTCTTAAATTCAGGGTCATCTTGGATTCAGGCAAATATGGTATATCATTCAAAACCAGATAAAAAGATTAACATTTTATAGCAAATTTGGCTATACTAACTTTTGCTACTTAGCTTCATGTATGTTTACACACAATGGGCTTCCTGAGTTTTATGCCAAAAATGAGAAGATACATAGTTTATAAACATTCAAATTACATTACAGATGCCTTTGTTTATTAGTGATAACATTCTACATATTTTTTGCAAAATTCTGCTCCAACATAATATGTGCCTAATTAAAGAGCTAATGGCCCTAATCAAAATTTTTTTAAAATGCCATTGGTTCATCTATTTCTTATCCAATTTCCTAGAGAAGTTTACCTTTTTCTTGATCATTTAACTGAAAATTGTAACAAAACAAAGTTAGATAATAACAACATGTGAACTATCACTTCACAGACTCAAAAAACTTTACAATTTACTTTAAAATCCATGACAAATATATCACAAAACATGTTTTTTGTATATTATTATTATTATTATTATTAATAATAATAATAGTGTCTAAAGTAATTAGTAAAAATATTTTAACTTTGGTTTTTTGCCCCCCCCCCCAAGTATTTAAAAATAAAATGTATTATTACCTTCCTGAAGACTAAAAAACAGTTCCTCATCCTGGAGTAGTTCCTGGACACAATCCAGTCTTGTGTTAATTGTTTCTGCATCAACCAGAGGCTCCAAGATATTGGACCTAAGTCTTCGGCTTCCACCTGGAGTTTTAGTATAATTTAGAATTCCAAAAAGTGTGTGTCTGTTCCTTTAAAAACAATACAAATTTAAAAAACAAAATTTCACAAAGGTACATGATAACTCCTGACATTTTCTAATTCAATTATCTTACAAATTTACAGATGCATCAACCATGACATGAAAGGCAGTTTAAACCCTGAGGTTTAAGAACTTGACAATTATATCCTCACTGCTGTAAAAAGATGTCTCGCCTGCAGTCCATTCCTTTCTCTTCTTCCCTTTTTGTTTTTTGAATGTCCACAAGGTTAACACTGAGTACTAAATAAGTAAAGGATGTTTCTTCACAAAAATAGGTTTCAAAATTCAAATAAACTGCTGAAGTGGATTAGCTCCATCTCCTGGCCCCATGTCACTTCCACAGACAACCAAAAGAAGGTTCTGGTTGTGCTGCTATCCTCACATGAGAACAAGTGGCAGAGAGCATATACATGGCCTCAAAGATCACAGTGAAAGAAATAAGGACAAGGGCAGCCTCATGCAGTGGTTAGTGAAGAGGACTGGGATATAATACCAGGAGGAATCAGGGCCAAAGGCAGGGACCAGAAGCAGACACCTAAGGGTCGCAGATGAAGCCAAGGGCCAGAAGTCAAGGCAGAGAGGAATCAATGTCAGAGAGAATGAGACCAGACATATCAGGGCCTCTAGTCAGTCAGCCCAGGCAGGGCTGAACTCTTAAGCTTCCTCACTTGACCTTGATCCCAGAGGCAATGCAACTGCCCCAGTTCTCTGTAACTAGATTGGTTGCTAAGAGTGCCACTTAGCCCTTTTAAGCACACCTGCAGCCTCAGGTTGCAGGCCCACTTTGATAGCCTCTGTCTGCTCTGGTGATCCTTATGTTCACTGATCTCTATGATTCTCCTGGCTCACTCAGCTTCAACTTTCCCTGACCCTTTGCATGTGGCTCTCTAATTTTCCTGGTTTTAATCTCTGCTTGTACCCTGGACTGCAGCTCTTGGCTCTCCCACTTAGCTCACCTGGAAATTAGCCATGAGTTTTCTTTCTCCAGACCCTGACCTGATGCCCTGGTAACCTGTACCCCCACCTAGCTGATTTCCTTGTTGCCCTTCAGGGCCTAGCCACATACATCTTGGTTGACCCCTCACAACAGGCAGTCAAGAGCTGAAGACAGGGATCAAGAGACAAGTAAAAGGTTATGCACCAGGAACAGGAGTCAGGAAATAAGCCAAAGACCTGGAGAAGAGCTTCCAGTAACCACTACAGGTTTCAGTGTTGACCAGTCAAGGAGCAACTGCAGAAGCTGCTCTTAATAGTAGATGTTTTGCTCCCAGCAGCCAATATGCATCTGGCTGCACTGGAGGCATCATGGCACTGGCTGGGCCAGCAGCATAACTGCTACTATTTTTGCACCCTGCCCACAGAGCTTGGGGATGATAGCCTGGTGTCCGGAGCCACTTTGTTATATTACTGAGTCTCACAACTATTTCTTCTTTCAGGCTTGTTTTGTCTTGTGTCTTGGGTAAGGGAGATAAGACCTAGGAATGGTAAAGCATAGACACCATCTTTAAAGATTTTTTTTGTCTAAATATTACTTCTAGATTATCAAAATATATTTACCAATTGTATTGGTCAAGTCTGCCATTTATTTGAGACTGGTACACCACACACACTATGCTATTCTCTATTTTTGAGGTTTTATATCCTTTTTTTCCTACCATTAATAGGATTTTCTGATGTACGTGGAAAAAACTCTGAGGTAAAAACTACAAATTTTGTACTAAATTGTATTTCATTTCTCTATTAAAATTATTTAAAATCAGCCTTGCATAGGATGTAATTACTCTTAAAGAGGGACCAAAATTAACTATCAACTTTTTGTGTCTTGACAGACATAACCCACAATATAGTGCATTATAAATCTATAAGAGGGGAAAAACTGAATTAGTACAACACAAAATGACCTTACCGAGAATCTCTATTATTAGTTACTAGTTCAAGGTTTTGGGCTGATGATGAATCTATCATAGCTGTTTGTTCACTTCCCTGGAAACAAACTTTGAGTGACTTAGGAGCATAAACTGAATTTTGAATAAATTCAACATATTTTAGTAAAGCTGCCACAGCTGCTAGACAGTAATACCTGAAAGAGTAATAATATATTGAGTATTAAATATTTCTACATAACCAGAACAGAAAACACACACATACACACAGGGAAAGTATATGAAGGAGCAAGTTTTCTCCAAGTAGTTTTGTTTCACTCTAAGAATTATGTTCACAGCTTTTGGCTTATTGACTAACATGGGTTGAGAGTAGTATATAAGCAGTATAGTCCAGGTACAAATCTTTAGTAGTGCAAGTACATTTTTGTACAGGGACTATGTTCAATATGCATATAACATAAGGTTGCCTTGTATACACATGAGTACTGTGCATATGCAAATAAGGAAGTGCAATTCAACATGTACACTATTAAAATCCAACCAAGTACTTACCATATTTACTTGAATATAAGATTAGTTTTTTTGCCCTAATCAGCATGGGAAGAAGGCTCCTCATCTTACATTCATATACAAGGAAACCTCATTAAATGCAATGTCTATCATTAAACTACTGCCAAAAGCAGCATGTGCAGTATGGAAACCAACTATGAAGTTGATTAAATGCAGCGTTGGCACTGCACATGACTATAAAACACATGGCCTACATTGGGCAAACATACTGATGGGAACCTGTTTTTTCGTTTGTTTCTGTTTTTTTTCATGTGCGGCTCTGAAACAAAAGGGGAGGGGGCTCCCTCCACAGGGAACTGGCATCAGGCCTGGAGATACTATAATACTAGGCAGGCACCGGGAGGGCCAGAGCCAGCTCTGACACTCTCCCTTTGGTGCCAAAAATGTTAAAGCTCCAGATGACAAAGTTTGAGGCACAAGGAAATATAGAAGACCTAAGCAAGTGAATATATAATAGGGGTGGGGTGAGGATAGGGGTGTGGATATAAGTAAGTTACATATGGAACATGCAGCCAACTAAGCCCACAGGTGAGGGGGTGGGAAGGGGGAAAAGGTAGGGATAGGGACACAAGGCTTATACAGCAAAGAATATATAGGAGACAGCACACAACATTATCTTAGCCAAAAAGGTTGAGGCATACACCACAAGGATAGGTTAGTGCAGTGAGATATGAATGAGATTTATGGTAGTTCCCATTGTGCTCAATCCCTCTCAGCACCAACTCTTTTTAAAGTCATGATGAGCCACTACATAGAATAGATTTCAACTTCCTCTTCACTCCTACAGCTGAATCGTGCCTTACTTTTCCATTTCCAATTATTCCTGTTTCTTCAACAGCTTTAAATGCCTGTCAAACATCACCAAATAGAGCACCAAACAGTTCATCCAGAAACCCTCTGTCACCCTCTCTTTCAGCCTGTCATATATTAGTGTGGCCCCACCCTCCATGTGGTAGAGCCAGACCAGGTTGCTCTATGCCTCATCTGCATATACATTTTTGGAGGACCCCAGGACTCGTGACAAGAATACCCAGTTCCAGTCATGAGTGGGAGAGCTAATTAGCACACGGATGCTTTGTGGGAGATATCCAGAGTACAAACACATACTGAACAATGCTGAGCTGTGGGGTTACCATGGCTTAAAACACTGTTGACTCTGCTAAGACCCAGCCCAATACACTACATGGTAAATCCTAAGCCTTATGTCTTTTGGATTAATATCATGCATATTTTTGGTTAAGATCACGTGACATGGGACATCTGAACCCCAAGTTATGTGGACCTGGGATTTGCATGTAGGATGCCTGTCTGGATTTCGGGAGTATTGAAAACCACAAACCAATGGGTCTGGATGGGAGCATATTTGTCCCGTGGTAGAGCCACATGGACTTGACCACTGAGTTCTGCTCAGTCAAATTTTGGAATGTGATTATTAGGCTTTAAGACATCAACAGATTTCTTAATTAAACACATGGATACATGGGAAATGTTTGCTTATTAGTTAAAAGCTAACTATATTGATACATCCTAAATTTCATGGATGGCTGTAGTGACAAGTGACAAGCCACTGGCTGCTTCATTGAAACTATAAAAACTTTTAAAGCCTCTTATTTGATAATATTACTTTTTTCTTAAATTAAACATACTTGGACTGAACTTCCATTAGGACAGTACTGAATTCAGATGCACACAACTGTTCAATGTGTTCCAACCCCTTTGTCTCATTGAAGTATTTTCTTTGGACAGTAGAAAAAGTCACATTCTAAAACAATAATAATAAAAGAGTCTCAGATGCTATAGAAAATTGTTAGTATATTTCATTCTGTTATTCTATAGATTTTTCTAGAGATGTATTATTCAAAGGACATTTTCCCATTGATGATTAAGAAGCAAATTGTTTAAATATTTGGTCTAAACTATTACAATATGATCAGTCAGCAGTTCTATTATGTCAGCTCTACATACTGCAAGTGTAATGATTCTCAATTAGGGTTATGCAGCAGCCTTCCATGCCTTGAGATCCTTTCAAGGGTGCTACGGAGTGTCACAATCTTAGGGCTATTAAGTGTGCAAATATGGTTCTCAAGATAAACCCAGAGATTTCAAATATGAATCCACAGTGCTAAAAAAATTCTGAGCTGCTCTAATCTTTCTAGGTTCTCTGCAATGGAAGAATTATACGATTATTTTTCTGTAGTTAACAATTGAATGAAAACTAAAACCTGGCATTTTCTGCAGGTGCCTTGAGTCTAAAAAAAAAAAAGGCTGAGAACCTCTGTGCTAATGTAACCAACACAAACAGTGTTTGACTTCATTTACCTCTAGGAACTGGTCCGCATAAAAAGATTTGAACCTGTTAGTTGCCAACTAACAAAAAGCCTTTCTTGCTTAAGCAGCAGAGATTCACACTGGGTTCAATTCCCCACTGACAAACTAGTTAGAACATATTTTTACACTACCACAGCATTATGGCTGCAGTAAGTAGTATGACAAGCTACCACCTACCATAATTGGAATGAACAGTAGTCATCAAACCTTGAAATGGTACATAAAGAATAACTGAGTGCAGGATGAATTCCTGGAGCCATGCATGGGAATCAGGGCACAATGAGGAATTTATGAGGTTGGGAAGGCTTCTTAGACGAGGAAACCACTTATTAATGGGGACAAAGCAGCAAATACACTCATATAGGAGTGTGAGGCCAGGTTAGTCTTACTAGAACAGATATAGTTAAAAATTAAAAGAACATTTTCTAGCTTTAATAAAGATTAGAAGCTTTAAAACAGCACTTTTTTCCATCTGTCCTGTTTCCTTTTACAAAAAAAATGTTTCTCTCTGTGCTTTTATTCAGTTTGTTAGCCAAGCTGCGCACCCTCGGCTCTTCCTGATTGGCTGCCTAGCACAAAAAGCTAATACATTAAAAAGTCAAATGAAAAATAAGCATGTATCAAAATTTTAGCAAATTGTTTGACAGTATTCTCTGGTATAGAATGTAGACATTGACAATAACCAATGTCTGGGGTCATAAGGTATAGAATTTTGGGGAAGTTCTTAGCAACAGATAGTAAAATATATATTTAAAGGTGTTTTCAGTGAAAAAACAAGGGTAAATTTGACATATCTTTCTTTTGTTACTCCCTATCAAAAGTGTCTTCCCCCCTGGGTCACTGGGGTCAGAACTCAATGAAGATCTACTTAAGTAACTGAGGCAAAACACTGATTTAATTTTCCTATCTTTGCATCTTCAAGTGGTCTGCAAATTTATTGAAAATATTTCTATGCTGCAAATTCCAAGGCTTCTGCTTTAATCAGTGCTCATTTTATCTATTAGGTAGGATTAGATCGAGGCTATGGAAGTAGCATAGATATAATCCCTTATAGTGGCATGGATCGGCCTGAAAGCATACAAGAACACCTAACTGCAATTAAGGCTTTTAAAAAGTTATAAAAGACCATCACAAATTAGCAACTATACAAAAATAGTCACACTGGAGTCCTTTAAAAATTAAATGAAGTCTAGGAAAAGACTACCTTGAAATTATCTGTTATCAAACTGAACAATTTTGTTGCATTTCCTGCATCACAGGCAGTATTTGACATTATTATTTCTAGTGGTGTTAAAATCTTGAGCTTAGTGACAACCTGAAAAAATTAAAACATCATCCATTAAAAAATGTTAGAACTCTCTAAGTATATTTTTGCAAACATTAACTAATCCACTGTTGAATTCTATACTCTTTGTAAATACAAGTCAATTCTACTTTCCAAAAAGAAGATTTAACTTTCAGCTGATTCCTCTAATACTGAAGGAAAAGAATGTCATTAAAATTCTTAAAATTTAGGTAAACAATTTGCAGAATAATTAATCTCGTGTCATGAATATACAAAAAAAATTGAGACAGAATTAAGGCATATAAAATAAAAATGAAATATCTACTATAATACACGACTACTACTGAGGAAGAACCTCCTGTTTTCGCAATCAAAAGCAACTTTTCTGGAAGAAAATTAAATGTCAAGGATTCCTTTGATTAGACAAGGCTTTGGTAAGGATATATATTAGACCTTGTTCTAACTTTTTCTCATACATGTATATGCTACAGTTTAGGGGTTGCTAAACTTCCCAAACTCAAACCAAAATTTGGACACAGTTGAGAATGAAAGGACACCAAACTTTTTAAATGTGTCCCAGAGTTAAGGATCTGCATGCAGCAGCCTAACTCAAGTAATAATTTATCAATAAATGACTTCTTTAAAATAATTAAGCAAGAACTTAAGAAAATCCACAATAGAGAATAATAAATGAATGGAGGGAGAGAAAAAGAATGCTTTTATTTAACTACTCTTTTCTTCAGGAACCACATTTAAACTGCCCAGAAGGTGTTTGCAAGCTGTGGTTTGGCTACCCTTTCTACTTCTCACCTGCATTATTTCTTTTGAACATGGATCAGGAGGTAGACATTTAATTTAGTTTTTCCTTTTAATATTAAATACCTATCTAAATAACATGGAGCAGAAATATAAAGTACAATTACATTGTGATGTTTCCTATGCAGAAGAGGATTAAGATTAATATATACCAAACAGAAGCAATTATTATCTATTGTTTAAAATGTTCTTATTTTCATTAGTGTGCCAAGTCCCCAAACAAGGGTGGAAACAGATGTCACCTGTGTGCCATCATAAAAATTATATCTGTGGCTATGACAGAGGTGGTAGCAATGGGTGCCTATACACATGCTTTGATGCATTCTAATTAAAATGCATTGGAGTAGACTCAATAGATTAAGTCTGCTAAAGTGTTCTAATTAAAGCGCCCCCATCGCCATTTTGAAATGCGGGGCACTGAATGCATGTGATGCTGCAGTATCACATGCATTCAGTGCCCCGCGTTTCAAAATGGCGATGGGGGCGCTTCAATTAAAATTCATTGAGTAACTAAAACAGTCAAAGCGCCCTCGCTGCCATTTTGAAATGCAGGATGCTGAATACAGGTGATACGGGGGCATTTTAATTAGAGAGGCTGTCCAATTAAAATGCTCCCCCTCCACCCCAGAGCATGTGTATAGACACTCAATTTATGCTGCTTTATTGTGATAAGCCTCTGCTAGGTCTATGGCAAAAGAGCATGGTCAGCCTAGAGCTGCCTACACTCTCCAGCCACCCAAGGCAGGCACTCCCAAGACTTCTGGGGCTAAAACTTGCACACTTCAGCAATGGGAATTTCCATTCCATTCCATTCCTGGCATGCACAGGATTGGGCCCCTAAATGCCCACTTTTCTGGGTTCGCCTGTTTGAGGCGATGCGTTCACAATGGATGACGTGTGTTTCATTCAATGAGATGGATCGGCTGTACTGGGAAGTATCCCAGTACAGCTAATTTGCTTAATTTGGTGACTGTTGCTGGTATGTGTTGTAAGGTTTCGGGGCCCTCTTTGTCAGTGCCTTGCCCCTCAGTGATGTCAGGGTAAGACCCGGCTTCAGCACCACCTAGATGATCTGAGCGCTTCCCCTTTCTCACCTACCATGTCTTTGATGTTATTGTTGGGGAGGCAGTTCCCTGTTGGTGACCCAGAGGGGTCTCGGCCCTGGGGTGTCTTCATGGGGCTCCAAACCTCCCCTTTACCCCAGCTTACAATGTCCTCAGCCTTGGGTAGATGCTGCTCCCCACAGATCTCCCACACTGTCTTGGAAGGGACTGGTCTTTCTGGCCATCAATCTTTAGGGGTCTGCCCCTTGTCTTCGGGACGGTTTCCCCTCTTCTAAGAAATTAACCTGCCCTGTCCAGGGTCAAACTACAAACTTAACTGAGAATGAACGGCCCCTTTTGGCAGGGCTCCCTCTCTCTCAGGTCCTTCGATTCCCTAGGGAGACTCGTCCATCCCCCTCTCCTTTAGTAGGTGCGGGTACAGGTGACCACCCTGCGCCCTGTTTCTAACAGCTCTTCTGGCATCCTCTCCCTGGGGCTCGGCTGACCTGAGGTCCAGTTGTCTTGGTCCTTCCAGCCGGCTTCACTTCTCTCCCCCTTCTGGGAGCTCATGATCCTCTGTGCTCTGCTCACTTTGGGGCTGTCTGATGATGCCTGCAGGCTTGAGGATCCATCCCTAGCCACAATGCCTGAGCTCCTGGTTGGAGCTCTGCCGCTCCCCAGTGGCCTCTCTTCAGGTTGCTGCCCCTCTGCGGGGCTCCCTAACCCCGGTTGGCCCCCAAGGCTACCTTCTGCCTCATTGGTCGGGGTCCTCTGGCAGGCGGCTGACTCCTTCCCAGAACGGCTGGAGCTGAAGCCTCCCAGCTCCACAGCCAGCATCTCCCAGCCAGTGTTCTGCTCCCAACTTCCCAGCGCCGGCTCAGCTGAATCCCCAGCTACCTTATAAGCAGACTGCACTACTCCAAAGCCATGCCCACAGCGTTCACCTCTACGCAGGCTCAGGCAGCTGCGAAACTGCCAAGCCTGTGTCAGCATCTCCTCCCAACTGCTGCTCATTCTGGCTCCTGAGGTGAGTGTTGGGGCCATCAGGTGAGGGTCCAGGCCACGGCTTTTGCCTCCCCTCTCACAGTGACATTTATCTCTAGCCTAAGACCCAGAGTACAAGTGCTGCAAAAACAACAGATAGGAAGATACAGTCCCAGTCTTATAGACTTTGATCTAATTTAGAACAAGTGACAAAGACCTGAAATGAGCAGCAAGAATGCAACTATAATAAATTCATCAGGTTAGTCAATTAGTAGAAGTATTGCCAGTAGACTAAAGGAAATAATTATTCCCCTCTATTCTGCACTGGTGAGGACATATCTGGAGTACTATGTCCAGTTTTGGGCCCCCGTTATAGGAAGGATGTGGACAAATTGGAGAGAGTCCAGCAGAGGGAAATGAAAATGGCGAGAAGGCTAGGGAACATGACTTAGGAGGAGAGGGAGAGGGAACTGAGCTTGTTTAGCCTGCAGAAGAGAAGACTGAGGGGGGATCTGAGAGCAGCCTTTAACTACCTGAAGGGTGGTTCCAAAGAGGATGGAGCTAGGCTGTTCTCAGCAGTGACAGATGACAAAACAAGAAGCAATGGTCTGAAGTTGCAGCAAGGGAAGTTAAGGTAGATATCAGCAAAGACTTTTTCACTAGGTGGGTGGTGAAGCACTGGAACAGGTTACCTAGAGATGTGGTGGAATCTCCATCCTTATAGGTTTTTTAAGGCCCAGCTTGACAAAGCCCTGGCTGGCATGATCTAGTTGGGAACGGTCCTCCTTTGAACAGGGTGTTGGGCTAGATGACTTCCTAAGGTCCCATCCAACCCTAATTTTCTGTGATTCTGTGATCTACAAGTACTTTGATTTAGGAGTGTGGCTGCCTGACTTATCATCATCAATTAGCTAGGATATTTGGTGGCATCACAAAAGAACTGATTTTGAGAGGGTTTTCAAGGAGATGATAATGACCCTAAAAAAAAGATCTTTAGGAAGAGAGTTCCAAGCATTATGGTTAGCACATAATAATTGCAGTAAGAATTAAACTGATATTACTGGAAAAGCGGACATCACAACACTTTCTCAAGAACACCTTGGATAAGTAAGGGTAAGTGGTTGAAGACAAAAAGCTTCACAATGACGTGTTAGAAAATGGAGTCAGAGGATACATTTCAAAGGAGGTGAGGTAAGGTTAGGGTGAAAGTCAAGGAAAAGGAGCTGTGTTTTGTGGAAATAGATAGCTGATGTGTGACCAAGGAAAGACAACGGAAGAAGGTTATAGTAATGAAAATACGAGGTGATTAGGGTGTCTTAGCACAGAAGTTGCAGAATTAAAAAAAAAAAGGGAGATGAGGTTTTTGGAAGCATTAGGATTTGGACACAGACTGATGTGGGGTGAGGGGGACAGGTAAGGATGATTTACAAGTTATGGGTCTGACTGTAAAGGAAGATGGGTCATTTATCACCAGTGAAAGAGAATGTAGGAAGGATTTAAGAGGATTAGCCCAGTGTTTTGATTGTGTTAAAATGAAAGGAAGAAAACCATCACAGCCCGAAATAGAGAATGGGATGGATTAGGTAAACTCTGTGGTTTGAGGATAGACTCCAAAGTAACTGCAGTAGAGAGTAGGAGGGAGGATGTAGAATCCAGACACAGATGAATCTAGGACTAGTTGAAAATCCAGAGTTAGTATTCTGTCAGTATGAGGAATAGTTGGAATCTTTATCAGGGACAAGTTCAAATATCAGAAAAGTATTTATAGGAAAATAAGTTATCTTACAGATATAGTTACTCCAAGTTATCTTAAAGAATCCTACTGGTCATACTAACACTACTACTTTGTACATTTGTTACACTTGCATTTTTCAATAAATTATTTTCAATTTTAAGTTGCAAACTTCAAAATTTGTTGTTAATTAAGTTCCCTAACTTAAGTTGTTATTTGAATGCTAACATCTCCTTCATATACCAATGTTCTGAAATTACTCGTGACTGGAGTGTTTCATGTGATGGAAATAGTTCCATAGTCCCAAGTTCAACACGTACGTGTATTCCAACCAGAATACTTTCAAGTGCAGTTACAGTAAAAAAGTGACTTTATAAAAACTGATACCATTTAAAACAGATATGATTGCTGCATATTTTGGGAATTATATCTACTTATTGTACGAATGTTTTACTTTAGCTTTACACAGCTAGCACAATGATAGCACAGTAAAGTTATGTGATTTTATGGCATATGCCCTAAAAAAAATAGAATTGTTAACTAAGGCAGTTGACTTACATGAAGAAAAAAACAACCCAGGAAGTGTTAGTTTGACCTGCAGTGTCTGTATAGATCGGGTGCTTTAGCAGAGTTTTTTGGTGCTTTTATCTAATAGCTGAGTCAATCAGCTATTAGATAAAAGTGCCAAAAAGCCCCACTGAAGCACATGATCAATACAGACATTGGGTGAGCCGTGTCAAACTAACTCGATGCCTTTCTGGGCATGAGCTGTGCTTGTTTTGGGGGTGTGCCGAGCTGAAAGTAAAGCGCTGGGGTTTTTTCATGTCTGCAAGCAGCCTTAATGTAGATATTTATTAAAGAATGCAGAATGCTTTTCAAGTTATTTACTCAGTATACAGCACTGGGAGATTGAAAGGCAATTCATTTATATTTGAATACATTTTGTTTGGAAATCACTAATAGGTAATAAACATGCTACCAAATAAAACCAATTTTATGGAATTAATTTGCAAAAAAATGACCATACTAACTTATGCAGCTCTACTTCCAATGAGGCTTGCTTTTGTCAAATGAAAAGCAAATTCTATCAGTTTTTACATATTCCTCAATACTTTTCAAAACAATAACATCCCACTCCTGAACATAAGTACAGAGGGTCGTGATGCATACAATATTCTGTAAAATAAAAACATCCCTTTTGCATACAGGTTGTGATATAACTCTAAATAAATAAATAACATTGTTATCTTTTTTAAATTATCTAAAAATCTAATATATATTTTGGAGAATGTCCCTGAGGGCAGAGCACTGCCTTTTAAAAACTTCTGACATTTGAAAAACACATAATCTACTTGTCCATTCTTATTTTTTTTCTTGAAAAATTTCCCCTCTAGATTGCAAAAAGTAATTCTAAAAGTTTAATTCCTGATCCTATTTATAAAAATTTATGCAAAGAGGACATTGTAATAATCATCTTCATTCTGTAAAACACAAGCAAATACAGCAACCAGAAGGACTCAAAATTACCTTAGCATACGTTGAATTGTCTGCAAATTGGGATAAAATGACCTGGGGATTTTTTAAATCAATACTAGCCATTCCTACTTCACCTCGGGCAAGTCCTCTTCCTTCTACTACTGCTACAATAACTGACGCGGTGTTATGAGCAGAGACTGCAGACGAGGAAGTAACTGTAAAACAGTTGCATACATTTAAACGTATGACTCTTTATTATACAATGAGTAAATAATGTGCTTATACCTCCATATTCCATAGAAGAAAATATCCAATAATTGTCCAAATTTACTTTAAAATTCTACAACCGTCTACTGAATCCAATATCTAATGTATTACATAAAGAACAAATTCCTGTTTTTGAAACTAGGCTCACACACACACACACACACACACACACACACACACATAAAAATAGGAATTGAGTGCATAAGTAGATGGTGAACATGAAAAAACATGCATAAAAGAAGTGATAATATATGGGAAAAAATAGTGCGTAAGGAACAATTTCTCCATTAACAAAAAATAGATGCATAGAGAAGTATTATTATTTGTTAAGAATTTGTAATTTTACAAACAAAACTGAGAACTGCTATTGACTGAGGACAGTCAAATTCAGCCATGTTAAATTATGGAGATACAATGAAATTTAAGATAGCTTTCCATTAAATCTGCAATTCTGATTACACTCCCTGAAATTTTGCCTAATTTAAAGCAACCCATTTGAACTTGAGACAAAAATGATATGGCTTTCATTTTGGAGAAATTCTCCTATTTTTATTCAGAACATCTAAAAATAAATTGGGCTCAGAAATACCACATTTTAACAATATGATGAAGTTGGTGTCTGTTTAGTTTTGAAGTACTGGGCTTCAGAATCAGTGGTTGATTAGGTATGCTTTCACAAGCTCCAGCAGGTGCAAATATCCAAAAGCATAACGAAATGTTACAGAAGTAGGAGTGATGTTCTAGATACCATATGATTTAGGAAAAGGAACACAGATCTATAGAGTTAAAATCCTATTTCTTCTCACATCTTCTAAGGGTTTACTTTATTTCTCTTAAATAGCATTTCACAAACATTATTTATTTATACCTTAAAAAACCATGAGACAAATTAATATCAATCATCTCTATCTTATCATGAAAAAAAATCAACGCACAAAAGTGTTTTGCCAATATCAGACAGCAAATTAGTGTCAGGACCAGAATTAAATCACAGGTCTCCTGGCTTTCATAGCTAAGCCTAATCATGTAGACAAGTGATATCCAATCTATTTCAATTCAGGATCATCCTCATTTTTTTTCATGTTGTAACCCAGAAGCCTTGTCAGACTGGAAAAATGGCAAAAATTCAGAGGTATTTTAGGGACTGTAATGAGCTGTTTGGTGCAGAACAGTTGCTGTTTGGACTGCCTTGTTTCATGAGTAGGAGTTGCTGCTGGCTTATGAAAATGCTTCCTTTCTCTCTCTCTGAAATTTCCCATGTCCTCTCAATCTGCATTGAGACAATGCTACTTCAAGAAATTATGAGCCTGTTCCAATGACTCTAGAAGAGTGGTTTCTCAACCTTTTTGTACTTGAGGCACCCCTCAGTGGACTTAATAGCTTTTGTGAATTAAGTGGGACCCAATTTTAAAAACTAATTTATATATGTCAGTGGGCACGTCTACATGTGACGCTTAATGCGCAGTAACCTAATAACACTGCACAGTAGTGTGCTGGGTAAAAACCAGGCTAATAGGCTACTGTGAAGTATGTGTCACTAAAAAGACCCTGAACCGGTGCTACTGCACAGTAACTATAGTTACTGCACATTTAGTTAGTTCTTCATTAAGCAAGTGCTAAACTAAATGCACAGTAGTAACTGCACATTAATGAACATGTAGGCACGTCCAGTCCTTACCTTCTTGCACAGGGGATGAGCAGTGGGGGTGGAGGCAAGGACAAGCCTGAGCCTGCACTAACCTGCTTATCTTCTCACATTTAGCAAGACCCTTCAAAGGATCTGGCAGCACCTTGGTTAAGAATCGCTGTACTACAAATATTGTTTTCTTGTACCAAAGCTAATCACTGTGCAGTAGGAAAGGGCGAGTTTGGGAATGGGGCATCAGCTGCAGCAAGAAATGATTACTAAACAGTCAGGGGAGCAAGCAGGTCCTTCAGTGCTCTCTCATGGCTTCTGGAGGGTTTTTGCAACTATAAGATTCTGCTACGGTTCCTGGTCATGTGGGTGCAGCTCAGCAGGCAACCCCTGGCAACACACCTGAAATGTTCTTTATCCATTACTTGAGAAATTCTACTATAAGCCACAGTGCTTCTTAGATAAGACATTTAAGTCAGCTGAGAAACAAAGAGATTTGCTTTGTATATTATTTCTTTGGCAAATTGAGTTCTATGAATACTACATCAAACAGTATTTTTAATGTATCAAAAGCAGATGGTAAAAACACATAGGTTGCTTTGATTGATGTCTATGAAGAAATTAGTAATGACTTCTTGTTAAAAAATAGGCCAGAGAATATGCTATTCAAATGATGAAAATCTGTGCAGTTAAAATAAAAAATATACTGTTATATTTATTCATAACGTGAATTTCTATTGATATCAAAAGCAGGAGACAATCAGTCATTCATCCTACTGAAGTAGGTAAAAGGAGCCCAAAATCAACAGGAATTTGCATAATAAAAGGTAACCATATTGAAGTACATTGTATTAAATTATGGAAAGCAGCTGCTGTACATGCTTAGAAATTATTTAAAAAAACAAAAAAACAACAACTTGTGTTTCATTAATAGATACTCATCTAGCCTATCTTAAATTTCAGTCTAAAGTTGCTGGAAGCATGAAATTAGAACCTGCTGAATAATGGGGTTCTTGACAGATTCCTGATTTACTTATCCTTCTAGAAGCTTGTATGAAACTGCAAAGAAAATAACTTCTTTATTAATTATATGATCCTTAAGTTTGAGACACCAAAATAAGACCAAGAAAAATATGTGTTTATGGTAGACATACTGTATTTGAGCTTAATTTACTACAATTCAGCATTATGTAGCTTGTTATGGCATAGAGATATTTTTGATGTATTTAACAATTGGAAACTGCAATTGAATTATTGGTAAATCCCAGAACTGTCAAAAAGTCAGTGCATGTTAGTTTCTTTGTTAGAAAGAAAATTCTTTTCTCTGCTTTTGTGGCATCAGGCAGTGCTCTCATCAGTCACTTTCATTTTTTAATCAAATAGTATTAGAGACGTCAACATCTTCATCAATCTTTTTTTTCTTTTATCAATCAAACTCGGTGTCACAGTAGTCAACATCTTTATCAACCTGTCAGCTCTCCCTTTTATCCATTTTACTATCACCTATTTTCAATTTATCACCATATTCTATTATGGTATGATAGTTTAAATAAACCCTAACTGGGTTATTGTAATATTACTACTTACTTTACACATACATTCATTCTAAATAACCCCAAAGCACTTCACAAAGTAAATCTTTAAACCATCTCTGAACAGTTGTCATCAATGAGAGGGAGGGCATTAGCTAACTAATACAACACGATAATATATAATAATGTGATTGAAGGAGAATTTTGGCTAAACAAGTACAGCAAAAAGTACTCCCCCTTCAGGTATTTAAAGTGTGACCGTCACAGAGCTAAGTGAATGGAGTCAAATATCCTAACAGTCTGATTCCCTGCTCTCTGTATGCACAAATATGTCTTGCAACGTTTTCTTTTTCTTTCCATCATCATCCTCTTCTTATAGCCTTTAGAGATGTTGTTGTGGGAACTCTAATGTAAGTAGATTGGTTATATTTTGCTCTGAAAGTCATAAGAACTGAGAACATTCTCAAAGGAGTTCTGTAGTTGTAGGCTTGCTGCAAGGAAGGCATGTGAATTTTATCCTGGGGGTAATCAATTTGTGTCCCTTTAGAGCAGGGGTGGGGAAAAAAACAGCCTGCAGACTGGATCCACCCCACTGAGGGATTTTATCCGGCCCATGGTGGATCCCTCAGTCACACCTTCCCAGGTGCAAGGGCAGCCTAAGCTGTGGCACATGAGGCTTCTCCTGCCACCCCCAGGTGCACAGCAGGGCTCGGGTAGTCCAGCAGCCAGACCATCTCCTGGCAGCCCTTCTGGTTGCCACTGCAAGACCCAGTCCCACTGCCTGAGCACCCCAGGTTGTCCTCCCTGCACCCACCACTGTGGGCAGGGTGCTCAGCCTGGCGGCAGGTATGGGGCTGCAGAGCCAGCAGGGAGTGGCATCCAGGAGCAACATGGGTGGGTGGGGCCTGGAAGAACCCAAGATCTTGGGGCAGTAACAACATGGGGCCAGGGCATGGGTCAGAGCTGCAATCCACTGGCTGCACACCCCTGCAACAGGCACGGGTTCCATGGGCAGGGGCAGGAACTTGCAGAGAACACATCGTGGCTCTGCCCCAACCCTTCAATGTTACTGCCCTGCAACTGGGGAGTTGCATCCAAGGGCAGATCCAGGGTCTTGGGACAGTGACAGCACAGGGCTGGGACCAGGGCAGAGCTATGACCCACTCCCTGCATGCCCACAGAACTGGAGCCCATCACAGAGGCATGCAGACAGCAGATCATAGCTCTGCCCTGGACCTTGGACACAGTGGCAACGTGTAGAGGGTGCATGGGGGGTGTATGTGCACCCCCTGAGAGCGCTGGTGCCCCCTAAAAGCGCCGGCCAGGGAGCGTGCCAGGAGAAGTGGTCCTCCTCCGGCAGCAGATCCTGCTGACCTGGAAGAGCCAGTGTTGTGCTGCTGCCAGTTGCGGAACAGCAGGATTGGCTGTGGGGGGACCCCCTGCCTCCGGTCAGTGATTGTCGACTCAGGAGGCACCAGTCGCCCATGATCAGACCCATGCTGTCACTGGTCTGTGACCCTGTCCCATGGTCCCGGCCTTGCCTGCCTGTCCTGCTCTCTGCCAGCCTATGGCCCAAGCCCACATACGGAGTTTTGGAGAGGTTTTGCACAGGGCGGGTAGGTGTGGGGGTGGGGGCTGTTGACCTGGCCCACAACAGCTCAGCAAACCTCCCTATGTTGGCCAGAGGCCCAAATAATTGCCCACCCCTTTTTTTAGAGCATAGCTTGCCCACAAACAGCTTAAAATACAGGTAAGAACTTTAAATCATCAATAGACTAGATACCAGTGTCTTGTCAGACTTGAGAGATCCCAAAAGAAGACTATCATATCTTAGTAGGCCTTGGAGAATTCTAGAATAGCCAGTCTGACTTCAAAACCTAGAAATTACTAGAGCATATTATAAAACAGCCAATTTGTAACTACTTGGAAGAGAAATAGATAATCATTGGTAGCTAACACTGATTTGTTAAGAACAAATCATGTCAAACCAACCTAATTTTCTTTTTGGACGGAGTAATCGGTTTGGTGGAAAGAAGAAAAGTGGTGGACACAATATACTTGGAATTTCCTAAGATGTTTGACTCAGTATCACATGCCATTTTCATAAGCATGCTAGAGAAAAGTGTGCAACAATCATCACAAAATTGGTTGATTAACACCAAGCAAAGAGTAGCTATTAATGAACTGAATCCAGACTGACTAGAAATTTCAAGTGGGCTTCCACAAGAGTCCGTTCTTGGTCCAAGGTTGTTTAAAATGTTTATTCATGCCTTGGATTCCAGGATAGAGAGCATACTGATCAAATCTGCATAAAGCATTCTGGAAGACAGGATTAAAACCAAAGAAAATTGGAAAACTGAGAGCTGGGCAATAGAGAACAAAATGAAATTCAATAAACACAGAGAAGAAAAGCTAAATGAACAAATGTACAATGGGGGAGAACTGGTTTGGCAGTAGTATTTCCAAGAAGGGGTACGGTGAATCACAAATCAATATGAGTCAACAATATTATCCTGTCACAAGAAAAGTATATGCAATATTGGGGTGCATTAACACATGCACTGTATGCAAAAAATAGGAGGTGATAGTGTAACTACTTTCCACAGGTTATGCCTCAGCTAGATTACTGTGTCCAGTCTGGGGCAACCCTGAAGAGGGTCCAAAGGCAAAGGATGAATATAATTAATAGGCTGAAAAGAAAGCAATATGAAAAAAGGTTTAAGTAATTAGGTATGTTTAGTTGGAAGAAAAGGAGATTAAGGGAGGCCATGACAGCAGTGTTCATATATTAGAAAATCAGCCGTAAAGATGTAGAAATATTCTCTTCTCCCATGCCAGATGGCAGGACACGTGGCAATGGGTTTAAACAGCAGCAAAACAGACTTATACAAATCTCAAGAAAACTCCCTAACTAAAAGCAGCTTGACAACCTTGTTAACAAACAAGAATAGTTCTGTTGCAAAAGTAAAAAAAGAAAAAAAAAGGATCCTTTTGTGCTGTAGCGAACAGTTTAGATCTCGGTTTATGACACTTACATTTTATAGACAGTATATCAACAATGGCTTGTACCAACCACTTGGAAAATGCTGTCTTATTAAAGGGATTTCTGGTTCATTTGCTGTTCGGTAATGCAGAATTGTACTGCACCTCTCAACTTACTTACTCAGGGTCTGTGGAAGACTTGTTTGTAGCCCAAGAATTGCTACCTGATTACATGCTGCTACTACCTCTCCTTAACAGCTGCTAAATCCCATTAAAAGCAGCAAAAATACTTCCTATTACATGTTCATGTATTCAATTGTTGTAATGATCACAGATACTACTATCTGATTACAAACAAGACAAGGTCCGCATATTCAAAATCTGTAAATCAATCACAACAAAGTCCAAGAATCATCAGGACACAAAATAACCTGGGTGTACGTGTGCGCAGAGAAACAGCATTGGACCCAGATTTAAAACCACAGTATTCTGTGAGAGTCATTGTTAATGGATTGATAATGAATATCAGTGATTCAAGCCAGACTAAACTTCTTGGATCGCATCATAATAAGAAGCTTATTCACCACTGATTTTGCATCTGTTAGCGTGACTTTTGTAATCATGGGCCATGTCCAGATGAGCAGAGCCATGCGGCATGTAGCAGACATCCAAGGTGCCACACACTGCACATTCCGTTGTTTGCCACACTGCAAGGGAGCAGAATGGGAGGGGGTTTTTGACCCCTGGATAACCAGGGGTAAAAAAAATCTGCTGAAGAAAAGTGAAGTGGTGCACATGATGGCAGCATGTGCTGCCCAAAGCCAGAGCCTGGCCAGCTGGAGCTGCCCTCCACTACCTGGCTCCTTTAATCTTGCATGTTCCCCTGCATGCAGCTTACCCCTTGCCTCCCTACCCCGCCGCTCCCTCTTGATCAGCAGGGAAGCTAAAACTGCGGTTTTAAACATGGCACTGGTGTTGCCTCCCCGCCAGTCAGCAGCAAACAGCAGAGACATCCAGAGCCCCTCAAGCCAATCAGTGACAGGAGGCAAAAACAGTAGCATATTTAAAAACACAGTATTTGCCTACCCGCTGATCAGGAGCAAGCTGTAAGTGGGAGCCTCCACCAATCAGTGGAGCCTCCACCAATCGGGTCAGGGAGGGGAAGGGGTCACAGGGAAATCTGCAAGATTAAAGGAGCCACAGTTTACCCCACTTTTGCCATGAATTCAGTAGGTCCCTAGATAAGAGCTACTACTCATCCACCAAATATATGTGACAAAAACCTGCTGTCCAATGACCCCTCTGTAAATGACTTGGACTAACACTGAAAAACACCTTGAGAGAGCATTTTTCCCTTAGACATAATTTAATAGAAAACAAGGTACTAAAATGTGGGAATTCACCTAACTCAACTTGAAAAAGTGGTGGATTGTCCAGATGGACATGTGAGAGCTAGAAGGGATTTTATAGGTATAGAATACAGACTCTTAACTTCCCTAAATATCCAATAGCAGGGCAGGGCAATTTGCAGCATGCATGCTACAAGTGACATGGGTAGCCTCTGTGTGTAGTACACATGGCTGGCTGTGCCCAAACAGGTGTCCCTGCTCCAAAATCTGAGCAGAAGTCAATGAAAACGCATGACATTTTCCAGGGGTAGTCAAGTTGTCTAGCAGAGAATGCACTGATTGAAAATGAAGGCTTGAAACCAATATTGCTCTGTGCCACTAATCAAATGTTATTTGGAAATCTAAAGCGCACCAATACAGATTTCCTTGGCTGATACTGATGGCCAATTATTAACCAGCCATATCAGCTGATCGGTGCACTCCTAGTAAAGGGATTGAAGTGGTGCTCAGGGAGCATATGGGGGAAATTTTTGGCATGCCTACAAACAAGGTTTACTCACCCTGCAATAGCATGCGACTTCCCAAAACAATTTATAGCAAAAATAAATCTTAGAAATACTGTCTAGAGGAAGTGATCCACATAAACACACTAGAAGGTTACTTCACCTGTTGAAGCTTGGTCATTGACTGCAGCTGCATCACGCGCAGTGAGCTTTGAAAAAAACTATTTTCTTGCTGTTTCTGATGCAACTCTTCATCATATATTCTTTATTGATAAAGCAGACTAACAGGCTGATTTGCCTTTCTTGTGAAATTCATGTATTAAAAAAAATGTTATCTGAAGGTATCGCCTTTGTTGAAAAGGGCCATAGAACAATTATTTTTTTAAATGTAATAACTGAATTGTGGTTGAATGAACCACTAAAAGGATATGGAGTGTAGAACTTCTAGCCCTAATCATACGCTTACATTTTGATGAAGAAAAAAGAACTAGAAATCTGAGAAAATATAGATTATTTTGTCTGAGTCAGAAGATGAAATCATCAGGACAGAAGATGCAAAACTAATGCAAAACACAGTGAAAAGAAATAGGGATGAAGCTGCTCACTGAAGAGACTCTATTAGTGATCTGCTGTCCAAACTTTTATCATAAAACAAAACAAAACAAAACATCTTCAGGGTTGATCCTGTTGTAATTACTGCACACACAACAAGAGGTCCTTCAGTGTATGTCAGAGAAGAGATTCTCTTCTTGGAGACTATTGTATTTGTATGAGTTTAGTCCAGTCCAAGTAACTGCATTTTTTTTGAGCAGAGAACTCAATAATAGCTGCAAGCCCAGAGTACAATTGATTTGTATTGAGTATTAGACCTGACTGAACCGATCTTATGTCATGGATAGAAAAAAATGAATGAATGAATATACTTAGTGAAAATGAATAATGGAGCTAGAAGGAGAGTAAGGAAAGGGAAAAAGACGAATAGAGGAACAATCCAAGATTAGCAAACTGTATTTGCATTTTCAGATTTTATAGAATTTCTTACACTAAAATGCAGTGTAATAATGTGGAATATTGTTACTCCCTGGAGAAGAGAGGAGATTGGTATTTTTTTTCTTTTTTACCATATTTACCTGAATCCACAATGACCCTCAATTTAAGACAACCCCCCAATTAGATTCTATACATGGAAAATTTATAATTTAGTGGTAATTTTCCATGTACAGAATCTAATTACTGAAGGGTCATCTAAAATTTGCACCCCTCCTCGCCCTGCTAGTGGGGAAAGCAGTGGCAGAACGGCAAGTAGCAGTGGGGAAGACAGTGGGGAGGCAGATGGTGAAGTGGGGTCAAGACACTTGACCCCTTGCCACATCCCTTCCACCACTTGCCTTCCCCCATCCCCCGCTGCTTAGCTTCATTTTATGTTTAAAAATGATCGTCATGTTGTCCAGAGTTAAGCAACCTTCAAAACTGGAAGAAACACCAGGACAGAAAAAATCCAATTCAGAAGTGTTAAATTTGACTGTCAACGGTTCTAGCACAGGTGGTTGCCCCATCTCAGGTAAAGTATATAAAATACAGGTTTCTTTCCTTTAGTCAGCTGAGGCTGAATATGTATTCTCATTTCTTTGTATTGTGTTTGTAATTGATAAGCCAAGCAAAAAAACTGGGTTTTGCATTAAGTTCCATACCCCTAGTGCAAGTTTATACATGTTAAAATCAGCATCCAAGTGACTTTTAAGACTGATGGGAGTTCACAACATAAACTGTATAAAGTTGATATTGAGCACTGTGAGAGATCACCCTTACAAAATGACATAAAGATTGCTAGTATAAATTCATATATTCCCTACAGATGATTTTAGAGTCTGGGAGAGCTTTCCATTGGCACAGCCAAAAATTACTCTTCCAAAAAGGCATGGGGACAGAACTAATTTTATCTTCAAGAAAAAAAAAAATAAGGTACACAAATATTAGGCTGGGTTCCCTATTGTAGTCACCATGGAAACATCAGCATATCTACACAAATGTTGAATAGTTTGCAAGTGTCCGAATCTCAATTAAATCAATGATTTATAAAAGTGTAAGGATAAAAAATCAGTTATTCAATACTAAAATAAGATTTTTAAGCATATCCATCAGTGCAAGGTATACTTCATAATGTGTCAAACTGTAAAAATACAAAAGCATAGATATAATGTTTAATGCCTTAATGCATAATGTTAATGCGTAAAATGGTACTAAAATAATGCCGCAAATCTAAAAAGAGGTGGTTTTTTTTATGCGAGCTTTACCTGAATATCCCATGAGAGGAGTTCGGCTTCTACCTGACCTACTAGAAGAGAGGGGTGTTTTTCCTACCCAAGCGCTATTCAAACCTCTTGCTGAAGAAGAGCTTGTAAAATTAACTGTGCTAATATTCTCTGCATAGGAACTTTTGTCCCCAAAGTATGAATCTACAAAAAAACAAATGTAGAAAGGTTTTTTAAAATATAGGCAACAAAGAGACACATGTATTGTCTTAATGTGTATTAAATTTAAAAGAAAACAAACTGAAACCATACTCTTTAAAAACAAAGAAAAATAATTGAGACCTTTAATAAGTCATTTTCATGAAGTTTAAGATTTTTTTATTGAACCCACTGTTAGATTAATAATATTTATATATTCGTAGTATAAAAATCGGAAAAAAATCATTAAGATTTTGTTTTAGAATCCAGATTGGTACGATCATTAATCTATGCTTACTCCCAGTAACATGAAAAATCCTTGTTTAGAACTTGGAAATAGCTCTTATCATGAAAAATAATACATTTTCAAAGAGATTTGCAGATCTACCCAAAAGATTTATAATAGGTCTGCTCCATTTGGTAGATTTTCTAAGCGCATCTCCCTTTAGGTTTCAATATCCATATCTGAAGCTGCGCAATGCCCTTTCAGGAATTTCCAAATCTGAAAAGGGTCATAAAAAGAAAGTATGTCCTGACACTGAAAACATATTTTAAAAGATATTTTAAAGGATAATAAAAGACAAGAGGAAGAACCATGTTCAGAAATTCCTCTTTTGGCCTATATGGCTCAACTTTTAAAGTCATACCATTTATAATTCAAGAACTGGTATGTTGCCTGAAGCTTCCATTTTACAGAGACATTTTAAGTTGGCTCTGCAATTTAAATCAGATGACAACACATTTACCACAGAATTTGTTTCCATTTTAGTATTAGTCTGTGTTTATTTTATACTACTGATTTTCAAGCAGTTCTCATAAGTGCACCACTATATCACCCCATCTTAAATTTCATAGATTTCATAGATTTCATAGACATTAGGGCTGGAAGGGACCTCAGAAGATCATCGAGTCCAGCCCCCCGCCCAAAGGGCAGGAAGTCAGCTGGGGTCACAGGATCCCAGCAAGATAAGCATCCAGGTTTCATCTTGAAGGTGTTCAATGAAGGCGCTTGAACGACCTCCGGTGGCAGGCTGTTCCAGACCTTGGGGGCTCAGACAGTAAAGAAATTCTTTCTTATGTCCAGTCTGAAACGATCTTGTAGTAGTTTGTGACCATTCGACCTCGTCAATTAAATTAAATCAAATCAAATCACAAGATGGCTCAAAATGTAAAATATAATAGGAATATTTTTTCTCATTTAAAAACTAGAAGGCATGTAAAAGAAACTCCATTAAAAGTACAAAAATGTGTTAACATAATAAGTTCTGTGAAACAAAGCATCAGTCCTCTCTCATACGAAATACAACTACAGTATGTTGGTTTACAACATAGTGCAGTTAGATATTCTTGTTAAATGCCTCATGAATTATACCAAATGATTTTTGAGTGGCTAGCACAAAAAGACAAAGAGTTTACAACACTGTTCATGTAAAACTATCTTTATTACAAAATGATAACTGAAGTACCATTAAAACTCAGCATTTACTGTCCCAGACTTCCTGGAGTAAGCACAGTATTCTGTAGTTAATCCTCCAGGTTAACAAATCACTGCATGTTGGTAGATGAGTTTTCAAATGGCATTTACCATACTAATCACACGTGAGGGATGGGGTTCGTTAAAATATCTGATTAACAAGCTACCTGATGAACAGAAGATGGCTGCCAAGTATGAGTGACAAAAGCTTGAACTACCTTTCATAGATTTCATAGACATTAGGGCTGGAAGGGACCTCGGAAGATCATCAAGTCCAGCCCCCTGCCCAAAGGGCAGGAAGTCAGCTGGGGTCATAGGATCCCAGCAAGATAAACATCCAATTTGCTCTTGAAGGTGTTCAATGTAGGCGCTTGAACCACCTCCGGTGGCAGGCTGTTCCAGACCTTGGGGGCTCGGACAGTAAAGAAATTCTTCCTTATGTCCAGCCTGAAACGGTCTTGTAGTAGTTTATTACCATTCGACCTAGTCATCATCCCTTGGGGCGCTCTGGTGAACAAACGTTCCCCCAGAGACTAGTGGTCACCCCTGATAAACTTGTAGGTGGCCATCAGATCACCCCTGAGCCTGCGCTTTTCCAGACTAAAGAGCCCCAGGGCTCTCAGCCTGTCATTGTAGGGTCTGTTTCCCTGACCTCTGATCATGCACGTGGCTCTTCTCTGGACTCTCTCAAGCTTCTCCACATCCTTTTTGAATTGTGGAGCCCAAAACTGGACGCAGTACTCCAGCTGTGGCCTCACTAAGGCCGAGTACAAGGGGAGAATGACGTCCCGGGATTTACTTGAGAAGCATCTATGGATGCAAGCCAGCGTTTTGGTCGCTTTACTAGGCGCAGCATCGCATTGCAGGCTCATGTTCATCTTGTGGTCAATGATGACCCCCAAGTCTCTTTCTTCCAAAGTGCTAGCCAGCATAGCACTGCCAAGCCTATAAGGATGCTGCGGGTTTTTCTTCCCAAGGTGGAGAACCTTGCATTTATCGGAATTGAACACCATCAGATTCTCGTCCATCCACTTGCTGAGCCTTTCCAGGTCAGCCTGGATCACCCGCCTGTCTTCTGGAGTGGGTGCTTTGTCCCAAAGTTTGGTGTCATCGGCGAACTTGGCCAGTCTGCTTCTGACTCCAGTGTCCACATCATTAATGAAGATGTTGAACAATATGGGTCCAAGGACAGAGCCTTGGGGGACCCCACTGGTCACAGGACACCATGATGAGTGATTTCCATCATTTACTACCCTCTGGGTCTGACCACGGAGCCAATTTTCCAGCCAGTGGATCGTGGTGGACCCAAGGCGACAATTGGCCAGTTTCACCAAGAGGCGATCATGGGACACCAGATCGAAGGCTTTTTTGAAGTCAAGATATATGACGTCAATCTCTTCTCCCTTGTCCAGGTAATAGGTCACCTGGTCGTAGAAGGAAATGAGATTGGTCAAGCAAGACCTAGCCGCAAGAAACCCGTGCTGGCTATCCCTTAAGATGTTGGCGTCGGCCAGTCCATTAAGGATGGCCTCTTTAATAAACTTTTCTAAGATCTTCCCTGGGATAGAAGTCAGGCTGATGGGCCTATAGTTAGCCGGATCCACTTTCCTCCCTTTCTTGAAGATAGGTGCCACATTGGCCTTCTTCCAGTCTTCGGGCACTACACCAGAGCGCCAAGAGTTTTCAAAGATCCGCGCTAGAAGCTGGGCTATGATGCTCTCCAGCTCCTTGAGTACCCTGGGGTGAAGATTGTCAGGGCCGGCTGACTTGAAGGTATCCAGCTTCTCAAGATGTTCCTTCACAAAGTCAGCATTAATGGAGGGCAGGGGATCACCCTCACCCGGACTTCCCTGTCCCGTAGCAGGCATGGGCGTCCCATGGGACTGATGAAAGACCGACGCAAAGTACCTATTTAATAGGTTGGCTTTTTCCTGGGCGCCAGTTGTCAGTTGCCCCATCTGGTTCAGCAGGGGTCCAATGTTACCCCTGCTTTTCCTCCGGCTCCCCACATATCTGAAAAAGGACTTTTTATTGTCCTTGATGCTTGAAGCTAGTTGGAGTTCAGTTGCGGCCTTGGCTTTCCTGGTCTGCTCCCTGCAGGACCGGACCAGTGCAGAATAATCCTCCTTGGAGGTGACTCCCATCCTCCATCCTTTGTAGGCCTTTCTTTTTAGCCTCAGGAGGTCTGTTAGGTCCCTGGAGAGCCAGGGGGGCTGCTGTGCCCTCTTGCTGCCTTTCCTCCAAGATGGAATAGACTTAGTTTGTGCATTGAGGATCGCTCCCTTGAGGAGCAACCACTCTTCTTGAACTCCCCTCTCCCTGTGGTCATGGTCCCTTAGGGCCTCACTGACAAGCCTCCTGAGCTTGTCAAAGTCGGCTTTCTTGAAGTCAAGGACTTCCGTGCTGCTGACTGACTTGCCAGATTTTTGGTGGATGGTGAAGGTGATCAACTCGTGGTCGCTGTCACCCAGCTTCCCATCGATCACTAGGTCGCCGACTAGGTCATCCCCCGTAGCCAGTACCAGGTCGAGCAGCGCTTTGCCTCTCATTGGCCCATAGACTTCTTGAGTCAGGTAGAGGTCATCCACGCACGAGAGGAAGCTTTGCGACCGCTCAGATTTTGCTGAGCGATCCTCCCACGAGATGTCCGGGTAATTGAAGTCACCCATGACAACCATGGTCCTGGAGCATGGTGCCTCAGCCAGTTCCCGGGCAAACTCCTGGTCAAGCTCAGGACTTTGGGTGGGAGGTCTGTAGTAGACTCCCACCATTGTGTCCCCTGTGCCGTGTTCCCCATGGATTTTAACCCAGAGGGTCTCCAGTCGTCCACCCTGATCGCCAATATCGGCTTGCAGGGATGCGTAGCTTTCCTTAACATAGAGAGCTACACCCCCACCCCTTTTATCTACACGATCCCTCCTGTACAGGGAATAGCCATCTATACCCGTGGTCCAGTCATGGGTGGAGTCCCACCAGGTCTCCATTATCCCTATGACATCATAATTTGCATTGAGCAGGAGGATGAGCTCCTCCTGCTTATTCCTTTTGTATGGTGTTGAGTGGTTTCCATTTAAACTATTCACATGTACCATTGTGTTGCATTTACACTCTTGTAATAGACTGGGGTGAGGGAGAATATAGGGCAGAGTTGCACCATAGAGGCTAACCGAGAGAGAGATGAGCTTCTGTAGGCAAAAAAAAATACTTCATCAGATGGGGTGATGGAAAATGTAAACACGAATGTGAATGGTTTCTTAAGGCAGGGGTTTTCAACCTTTTTTGGTTGGTATATTCCCAGCCACCAGTAGAGAAGCAGGGAGTCCCCGGCGGACAGTCAACGAGTGGGAGGGGCAGGGGGAGGAAGAAGGAGGTCCTCCGTGCAGTGTGCAGCAGCAAAGCTGGACATGCCGGTGGCACATGGCACTGAAACAGAAGTGCTGGTGGTGCATGGTGCTGCCCCCCCTTCTCCTCGCTGCCGCCAAGTATCCCTACGTGTACACGTAGCCCCAGCTGACAACTCCTGTCTTAAGGTTTTACACCTCTACACAAGCTAAAGCAAGCTTTCCTATTCCATGTGCTTAAATAACCTAGTATATCTAGGATGAAGTGCTTAAAAGCTGAATGATCCTGCCAAACACAGGCTTGTGCTTTGAGTTTTGCTCACTGGTGATTACTAGGAAACTAGTATTAGTATTTAATATTCTAGTAAAGTGTACTTTAACTCTCATTTCTTGTCTATGTACTGTACTGAATTGGGGGCCCAGCTTTTCCTGAACATTGCATGCTACCACACATGAATCTGACCCACAAGGCCCTAAATAGCCAGAAGCCTGCACACCTAAGGGACTGCCATTTCCCTTGTGCCTCACTGTGATCCTTTGGGTCAGTCAAGAGTACCATCAATGCACTAAGTCCACCTGACAAAAATGTGTTCATCTACAGTAGTTGCATCTCAGTGCTGGAACTCCCTGCTTTTTAAGGCTCACCAGAGACCAACCCTAGACATCTTTCAGAAGTGCTAGAAGACCTTCCATATTGGGCAGGCATTTAACAAATAAAGCTAAGAATGGATTCTTTTTCTTGTGGGGAGGGTGTGGGAGGGAAAGGGGCACAGAAAAAGAGGTCTGCTTTATGTTGATACTCTATAGTTTTGTCCTCTTGCTCGTTCTGTTGTATGTTATTCTCTTCTTTTATCGAGAGCTACATCAAGCCTTTGTTGGGAAGGGTGGCATATCAATCCAAAAAAAAAGAAGTGTATGTTTGGGTGAGTAGAACTAGAGGCGCACACAGAAGAAAACAATGAGTAGCAAGTTGCAGGGTCCCCATCTCCAGGACTCATAATGCACCACTGAGGCAGGAATTTTACCACTGACTTCTATGGCCTTACCCTGAAGGACAAAGAAACCATGGCTTTCAATCACATTCATTAAAGTTAGCGTAACACAACAGCAACATATTTAAGACTGCATTTGTACAAAGACTTAAAAGGCCTTTTATTTTTTATTTTTTTTAAGGAAAGTTTTTTGCGTCCTAAGTCAAATCAATTTCAAATACGTAAGCTATTCAAGAACCACATGACCCTGGTACTGGCAAGCAACTTCCACCCCTGCCTGGGGCTTCACACGCTTCCAAATCCTTTAGCAGACATCCTACACGCAGGTGCAAGCCTTGGGGCTCAGATGCCCCTGGGTTTTACTTGGCCTCAGCCATACCGCCGCGGGAGCAAGCTAGGGAGGAGTCTCCCATTGCCATAAAGTCGGCGCATGGCCAAGATCTTCCCACTGGAAGGGAAAGTGAGAGGCTAACTTCAGTCACGGTCCTTTCCCTGGCAAGGAAGTGGGTTTTCCCCAGCAACTAGGAAAACTACCTTAGTGGTCATGGTATTTCCCCTTAAAGGCCTTTCCACTCAACCTTATCCAAGTGTTATAAAGCTGACAGCACCGAGGCGTGCACGAAGAGGGGCCAAAGGCAGCTGAAACTGCCCCATTATGGACCTCAGCGATGCTGGCGTGGCTCCAGCTTCAGGCACCGTCCCTCCAATGCCAGCCTAGGCAGCAAAAGCGGGTCGGACATGATCCCTGAGAAGAAAAACTGGCCTGGAAGGAGACGGGTGCAACTGTGCCCTGCCAGGCCAAGGAGCCATGGCCTCCAACAACCTACTGCTGCCTCCAGGGTCCCAGGGAGGAGTTGGTTTAAGCTGGGAAACAAAATTAAAGTCCGGGCAGGATACAGATGGAGCCGGGGGGGGGGGGGGGGGGGGGTTCCCAAATGATTCACTCTGTTGACGTTATTAGCAGCCGCCGAGGTCTGGGAAACACCCCTGGGAGGCGGCTCCCCGCTACGCTGCGCTGCGCTGCCCCCCACCTCCTCCTCCTCCTCCTCGGCGGCCCGGCGTGAGGCCGCTGCTGCAGGAGTCTGCCCCAGGCTGCGGCCCAGCCCCGCCGCGCGAGGAGCCTCCCGCCGGGCCCCGCGGCGTCTGCAGCAGCCCGAAACTGTAGCGGGGCGGCCCCGCCGAGCCGGAGCCGCGGTCCGGGTCCGAGCCCGAGGCGGGGCCGGTGGAGGCCCCCACGCCCCGCTCGCCGCTTCCCCGCAGCATCCCGCGCAAGATGGCGCCGCCCGCGCGTGTGCAGGCAGGGAGGAGCCGCAAAGGCGGCCCCTGGGCCGACAGGGGGCGCCCTCCAGACCCCCCCCCCCAGGCTCCACGTGCCGGCGGCTGCGGGACGCGCGCGTGGCAGGGCGGGGCCGTGTCCTTGCCCAGCTACTGCAGGGAAGAGGCGGTTGGACGCAACCTGTCCCCACCCGGGGCGGGATCTCTTCTGCCCTCAGGTTTTCTCTCGGGCCCAGCGGTAGTAAGAAAACTTACAGGCTGGCCGGGCGCTGCCACGCTCCCCGTCACCTGCTGCCGACGTGCTGCCCGCTGTTCTAGTGTCGTGGACGAGTCTCGCAGAGACGCCCCGGCACATCTGCTGTGCCGGGCCGGGCCGGGCCGGGGTGGGGTGGGGTGACTGTCAGCCCTTCTTCGTGCAGTGGATGCTGCTTCCTGCCAGGGCAGCCAGACCCGTCTTCTGGCAGCGCAGCAGCACGAGGCTGTTCTGTCTGAGCAACCAAAGCCTAGTGACACACACAATTTTAAGGCAGCTACTACAGTTACATGTCATTGAGACATCTTTTTTTAACTGCGGGCTCTTTTGCTCGTGACCCACACAGGCATTCTCAAGGGAGAGCTGAAGTTCTCCGGCACCATGGTGATGCCCAGATGAAATCATTCCTAGTTGAGACCTTGAACTGATTTACACAGCTGCTCCCTGCTTCTCTGCCCGATTCAGGTTACTAACAACTGCACCTGAAGTGAGTCGACCTAACAAGGGAAGTGGAGATGAAGTCTGCTGGCTTTCCAAGATTTTAGGGACAAAAGCAGCTGGGAAACAATTACAGCTGATCTGTGCCCAAAGTTGCAAGGAGCCCTTCACAGACTCCACTCTACCACTGTTCAAGATAAAAAGTATCTTTCCAGACTACTCCATTGCATTTGGCTTTACAGTAGGTTCATGTTCTGTAGGTGACTTACCTATAGAACATACTGAATTTGATTTCAGCATCAAATTCAATAGCAAATTTAAACATTTCTTTAATAGATTCATTTTTTTTAAGTTTGCATTTACTAAATAACAAGCCATTATTGCTTAAGTATAAGCAATATTTTATAAGTCTATTGCATAGTTTGTGTTACATGTTTTGTCTTTCAAGTGTAACTTCAATTATGAGATTGGACCAGTTTTAAAGATTATAATCTGGTTGAAGGTTCTCTGAATTTTAATTATGTGTTACTTAGTCTTTCACTTTGCGGAGGAACTGGTATTTATTTTTTATAGAACTTTTAAATTAAACTAAGGTAAGAGCTCCCCCTAGTGTCTAATGATCAGCAACAAGTAACTAAAGAGTTTCAGAGCTGTAGTGACATTGCGAGGTGCCAACTAACACCCAAGCAAGTAAAACCATTTCAGTTAGAAATACGAAGTGGGGAGGGAGTCTATACTTGCAAGCCCGCAAAGAACCAAGTCATTACAGGAGGACAGCATGTGTAAACTTCGAAGTGAATATTAAATAGTATAGAACAAAAAACAAAATTAGAATAATACTTTTTCTTTTCATTGTTAATAAAAATAGCGTCTTTATTTTACATTGAGTGTGGTATGTTTCCTAAAACTAGCTGAAAGAAATTAACTGCAACTATTTGGTTTAACTAGGTTTGATGGGATATGCGCCACTGGGTTTTCAAACAGTTTCTTTATTCTTGTCTAACACCAAAATTCAGTGTTGAAGTAGAACAGGAATCACTGTGATTGTCTGGCACACACACATACACGCAAAAGAAGTGCAAAGGATGAGGTCTGAAAAGCTTCTACATTTGGGCTGCTTACAAGAATAAAAAAACAGAACAAAACAGTACTTTACTTCTAACTGGGTGCACCTGTGCCAAGCCCAGCACATGCCCAGAAGAAGCATTGTGTTAGTTTGTATAGAACAGGCACTTCAGGTGGGGCTTTTTTGGCACTTTTATCTATCTGATTAAATCAGCTATTAGATAAAAACACCACTGAAGCACCTGATCTATACAGATGCTGCAGAGCTGGGTTGAGCTAATTTGCTGCCTCTTCTGCTGCTGGTAAAGCATGTGTTTGTTTGTTTTTTCCACATCTGTCAGCAGCCTTGTTGTTTAAATAGTGCACAGCAGCTCTTGAGCATGACTTGGGCCCTCCCTCTAGAATGGTGTTCTTGAAATGTACTGCCCAAGCTATTCCAATCATACTACTCTCATTGCTCAAGTTGAATAGAATGGATTTTCCTGTCTCATGAAAACTTGAGATGTTTTTAAGTCCTGCCCTGGTTTTGGGATGAAAGATCTTCTCCAAAAATAGAGGAACCACCCCAAAACAGCCTGTATCACTCACCTAGGATACTGGAGGTGCAGGTTAAAGGGGAAGTCTTTATCTAAGTGTCAGCAAACCTCAATAAATACTGAAAGCAGATTGTATTTCAAGTATTAAAAAAGTTTTGTTAGAGGACTTTAGGACAGTAAGTATGTGAACTAGGAATTATTTCTTTGCACTATCACCAGTTGCTATCAGTATTAAACAATGGCTAATTTAAACCAAAAGTTAAGTGTTATTAACAAACAAGGCTTGATAAGTTCCATCATCTTTTTCTACAGTCAGTGCTCCATACTTACTGTCAATACATGCTTCTATCATCAAGAAATGCTCTTATGGTGGTGTGGAGAACAAAATTCATTCAAGTATTCTAATACTGCTGTGACTATTAACAGTGTTATTAGAATGAAATGTACAAAAAAGGCCCACATATTACAGATTAGAATTTTTTCTATATCTGCTAATACAATCTAAAAGTACATTATTATACCCAGATAATTAAAACAAGCTAATTTTGACATAGTCCACATACAAAGTGACAAAGCTTACAGTAAATCAACCATTTTACTGTATTAATGTAAACATAAAATGCAAATATTCAGATGACTTCCATTCAATAAAATCAATGCAGCTCAACACAGAAGCCATTTGTGGTCTAGCTCACAAGTTCAGGCTGTACTTTTATTCTTTGAAGGACCTCTTCAGGCATACAAAAGACAGGGCTGACAGGCTTAATTTGTTCTTCTCCTAACAAAGACAGTCCAGCAATTCCAAATAAGGTGTGAAAAGGATCAACCTGAGTGGGGGGGAAAAAGAAGCAAGAACCAGTTTACATTTGGCAGCTAAAATCCTTTAGGAATGAGCTGTAAAAAGCAATACCGGGGCTAGGGACAGAAATTACACATAAACCAGCGTATTGGAAACCAGTTTAAACCTGTAACAGAACAGAAGTTCGATACAAGCATACTGGTTTAAAAATGGCAGAACCCAGCTTAAGATAGACCAGTATCAGATTAGGTTAGACCAGTCTATCAAACTTCTGTTCCTGATCCCTTCCTGATTCAAGACAGATCAGTCCCCTGGTATCCCAGTATGATTTGCAGCCCCCACGCTAACTCTCCATTGTAAGGGAGGGCTACTCTCGGCTAGTGCTCCTCTCTGTGTCTGGACCATTTGGGCTGGCTTCGCCCCCAGGGCTATCACAGCAAAGCTTCTGCTTCCCAGCCCTGTGTTCTGCCTGTACCTGTTGGCCTGGTGGGGGGCAGCAGAAGAGAGGTGGGGGAATGGAGTCCCTACTCTCCGGCCTCCTTGCAAGCTGGCGTCTGCCCAGCTGGAAGGTGCCCCCTTGCTGCAGGGGGGCCCAATCCTTCCCTCTATGGAGTACTGTATCCCTGCCACATAGTGTAGTGTTGGCATTTGCCTACTCTTCAGCTTGTGAAGACAAACTTGAGTTCCATTCATTAACAGTCCTATCTATGCAGCTTAGAGAAACCTCTGAAGATTGGATCAATTCTCCCTTGGGTTTTTTAACTGTCTGTGCTCAGCCTCAAAGAGCAAGATGGTTCATAGAGACTGGGAAACCTCAATAGTGATTCAAAGTTTATTTGTATAATACGCAACAGGGATTTGTACTGTAGAAATATTTTCTAAAATACTTTCAGCTGTCAGAAATAAATATTAATAAACATGTAAAACAAACAAACAGAACAATAGCCAACTTCAAGTTATATGCATGTAGCAGCAAAATGCAATGTCCCAGATGTTTAAATTGTGTATTACTACCAAAACACTATTTAAAATCTAAGTTCAACAGCATACAGGCAGACACTGGGAAATGCTTTTTGGTCTTCTACTCCAATACCCCCAAACACTACCACAACATGGAAGAATCAGAACAGCTCCACACTATTAAATGTCAGAGACCAAGCTGGTTGTCTAAAGGAAGCTCTTCCATAAACTCCATATGCATGTTCTTCAGCAACATTATATTGCATTTCAGCACTTTCTCTGTACCGAAAACTGCACTGATGAGCCTGAGACATCAAACATGTAACTAGGGATAAAGCAGAGGGGAAAACTGGGATATAAGAGGGTTATTTTCTGGGTTCTAAAGGATTTCTTAAGGAGATGGCAAGTTTCCCCCAAGAGGTTTCCAAACCCTATTCACCTACTATTATATACTGACAACACAGAAGACTCTTACTTAGTCCTGAGGTTAGAGTCGACCTAGATAACTAACACTTGGTTGCAAGTATCCAGTTGAGCCTAGCCTGAGCATGAAGAGCTGTGCTGCAAAATCCTGCCCAAGTGACTACCACCATCATTTGAGTTGTAAAGATTCTGGGACATGTTTGCTGTTTCTTTTTGTGATGTTGTATAGTCCTTTTGCAGTGTACTAGGGAGAACGTCTTTTTTCCCCTGCAAGCTCAGAAACAGTTAAGCCATTTGACAGGTAGTTTAGTGACTGGGCTGCATGTGCACTGTAAGTGGGAAGACACTAGGCTCTAACCATATGAGCAGCAGGAGTATGTAGCTTGGGCGGAGAGAAACAAAAACAAGTATCAACAACAGCGCAACAAAAGAAGTTAGCTTGGACAGGAGAATGTGCAAGTGGGTGGGTTGAGACAATATATGGGTAAGAACCCGTACTAACTCTACATCAAGGTCATACTTTTTGGATGGAATTCTCTTTTTTTACAAAAGCTCTTCAATTTTCTGGCAGCACAAGTAGATATTAAAAGGGACAGAAATAGTCCTCTCAGAATATGAACTGTAGAAGATGCCTGAAAGGCCAGCCTACAGCTGATTTAAGGGTCCTACACTGACCATGCCACCAGATATTCACACATTAGTATTGCAATAGTGCACAGTGAACGCATAACAAAGGGCTGCTCCTGTTCCATACAGCAACACAGGGGGAGGTCCTGGGTATGATGAGAACGTACAACTTCCCACGGCCTGTTAGAACAAAAACAGAGTTGAAGCAGTCATGAGACTCTTGTAGCTTACACAGGAAGTCAGACAGACTCCTGAATGGCCCCAAGTTACAGGAGGGAAAAGCCACCTACATTTGGAGATAGTAATGAAGTTAGATATAGACTTGAATCAGAAGGCTTGGATCATGAGAAAATAAGTCTATCTGTATGTCATTTTCTGGGTCCTATTCGATTAAAACAGGAATTGAAAGTTCCTGCAAAATAATATTAAAAAATTATATTATGGCATCTTAGGTGCAAAATGTTACCTAGCATGAAGCATGACCTTAGTGTTAGGGGGGAAACAGGGTTAATTGTAAAAAAGAGAAACAAGATTTTGTTGGAAACAGGTATGGAGATTATCTGGATTGGCTAAAAGCTCTGGACACCAAACCAGAAACAGCAAATCACTAATCAGTTTCCCCACCTCCCCCTCCCCTCTACAGCACTACTCTCTACAGGGCTCAAGGGTATGCCATATATTGTGAGACAATGTACTATATTTCAGCATGGTGCTAATTTCTAAACCAGAAGCAGTGTAGTCACATTAATGCTTTAAAAAGCAACACTTAACCTATGTGGTTACTTACAAGGCTGCACTGCTTCCTCTGTAGGAACTTGGGCAGCATGTCTCAGCATAGTTCTGCTTCATAACACAGAAACATACCCCAAGCACTTGGACTGCAGTACCAAACTCCAAAAAAGATGCGAGTGTTAAAAAAAAACAACCTTGGGGGGAGGGGGAAACCTGACTGGCTGCTATATCCAGCCTAATGACGTAAAGAAGTGTGGGAGGACCACAGGTGGCTATCTACACTTTGAAAAGCAGCTTGAAGAAGAAAGCTTCCTTTGCAGCTGGAAAGAAATGGTTTCCATTGTGTGCCTTTGGTAGAAGACAGATCAGCATCTTTACCTCATGAGATTAAGGGTTCATACTGGTCTCAAGCCCAGAGGCATTGAAGCTTACAGGTTAAGCCTTTCTTGGAAAGCCCTAAAGAGGAAAAAGAGTTAATCTGACTTTCTAATTCTTGAATACAAAAGCTTTCTACTCTAAGCATATTAAAGCACTTTTTCAAGTGCAAGATGAAACAGGGTTAAGAAGTTTTCATTCCCAAGTGGAAATGGGACACCAGCTTGAAAGGAAAATTGAAAATTGATTCAAATCACTAAGAAAATTAAGAAGTCAAAGGGGAAGGAAGAGCCTGAATAAAACACAGTAAAACTTTCCCCTCAATTTTTAGCAAGAAAGATTGCTCTACCAGGATACAAAAAGAGTAGATGTGAATAGCATCATGCAAAGTCCTATAGTACCTCAACTCTATCTTATTAGTGGTTCAAAAAGAAAGTCAAATGGAAATTATATCCTTTCAATTTCACACTCCCAACAGCTGTTACTTGGAAATACAGGGAACAGACCAGATAAAGCACAACTTGATGCTACTCCCCTTTAAGGTTGGCATGAAAAAGACCTTTGATAAACACGAGCAATAGCCATGAAAGCTGGTCTAGACAGCTATACAGAGAAGTAAAACAAGTGACAGTTTATAGCTGACCTAATCCCTTTGAGGCAAGATAAAAAAATCCTGTTTCCCACATTTATTTGTCAATGCAGATTTACACCTATGGGCTAAGATAGCATAACAAAACACCCCACCACAACAATTCAAAACTCACATGAGACCAGGCCAACAGTAACTAAGTCTTTTAAACAGTGAAGAGAACCCAAGTTGGTATGAGCTCCAAAGTTTATAAATAGGATTAAGAAGGGGTTTAGGTATATTAAAAGGAGTATCCCACCTCCACCTAAGGGCTTAGCTCTCTCAAACATACCAGTTTCTCATCTTGGCCAGCAAGTCACAGTTCTTAACTAGAAGAGGACACACTGGGCATGTCTAAATGTAATGACAGGTACTTAACGTAACGCACCGTAATCAGCACTACTGCATATTAGTGCAAATGAATAGTCCTTTTGTGACATTAATGCGCAGTAGACGAAATCTACTGCTCATTAGCATAGCAGGCAAAACCCGCACTAATGTGCAGTAGAATTACAGTCAACTGTGCTCAAAGTGTCTTGTGTATACATGCCCACACACTCTTTTTGCTGACTGGATTGCAATTTGACCTAAAATATATAAATATAGTTCTCAGAAGTCTTAAGTGTTACTTTCACATTTTTTTGTGTAGTTCCCTTCAACTTTTTTCCTCCCAGATTTTACTTAAATTAATCCACATCAATAAATGCAACCAGACTATTTTAAAGATATATTAGTAACTAACTATCATACAGCTTTTTACTGGGGCATTAGAATAGAACTATTACTGGTACATCCTACACTCAGATTTTATTAAAAAAAAACTAGGGATTGTTTACTCTCAATCTTCAAGTGGTAGTTTAAATAGGGAAAGGTCTAGAAGCCAGTCTGATGGAAACCTAGACAAGCCAAGATAACATTACTTGTCTTATTCACATGATCACTTGTGTAGAATAAGTTGTTTTTATTTGTTTTTGCAAAGCTGAACATCTGGCTTGTAAGTTTGAAATGAGAAATGTACATTTTGAGATAGAAATAAGTTGTCAAATGAACTACAGAAATATATAACTTGCCATATCTCCCGGTCTGTCAGCAAATCCTCCAGTCTCTTCATCCTGGCAAGCCAAGATAAAGCACCGCAGTTTCTCTCTGTCAATCCAATGTAATCTGCCGATTATCTTCAGGGATGCTAACACCCACCATGAATAGCATACATCTGGCAACTGGCAAGTATAGAAAGAGGATGTTAAAGTTACATTTGGTTCTGAACACATGGTTGCAGAAGTAACATTGATATTTGTTAACTCACTCACCACACTACAGTAGGCAGAGACATCACCATATCACCAATAAAGAAAACTTTGGAGCACTGTTCTTCTATCCCAAAGAGAACAGAGGTCCTCTACACAGTCAAGTTTCTTTCTCCCTCTTAAGGCTGCATACAGCAGCACAACTAGGACAGAGACGTAGCAAGCTCACTGGGGTACCTGGGCGTGCTAACTACTGTAGACTGAGCGGGGGGGGGGAGGGGACGTACAGGGAATGGGGCAAAAGCCCTTGTGCCCAATGGCCCCCCACCCCCTCATACATGCATACTGGGAGCAGAGCTATACCTGCTCTGGCAAAGGCTCCCGAAGGGAGGAAAGGACAGCGAGAGCTCTATTCAGCCTGATCTATATCCCTCCTTCTTTCCACCTCCCCACCAGAGGAAAATTCTGGCACCCCCTCCTAGTTGGTGCCTCGCTTACCCTTCCCTACTTAGGTTACAGAACTAGGATTGGGTGACCACGGTATGAGTCCTAGGCACTGACTATGGGAAGGACACCAAAAATGGTAGCAGGAGGATATCCAGGGGCCACTAGCTGTGGCCAGACACACTAAAGGCAGGAGACCCTGGCTGCACAATCACAAGAGTTTTGCTGCTTTTCATACTTGCCATTTTCTTCTAAAGGATTTGGCACTGAAGAGGAGATTCACTTAAACAGGAGCGTTTCTTTTACTAGAAGTCACAAGAGGTTTGATACTAAATAATTTAACAAATATCTCTAAAATCTGAAAGCATTTCTCTGCTGAAAAACTCCAGACTTCAAACTAACCGAAATCTCCGCTTTTAAGGTCATTCCCTTGTTGATTTTAAATGGTATTCTACACAAGATAAAAGGTACAACAAAAGCCAACTTTTTTCCTCGTTGTTTTACAAATAAGAATAAATATGTTAGTACAAAGAATTCCTCAAATCATCACAATATATTACAGTCCAGTTTAACAAGACAAGTAATTTCAAAATGAGAAGGGTCAATTGGGGCCTCAAAACATACATTAAGGACAGTCCAGGCTGGATCTTAAAGCCAGGGATTAGAAAAATCAAGATTAACATTAAAAATGCTGGAGCTTCAAAAAGAACTTGAAAAAGTCCATGAAAAGAGGTGGGCAAATCTTTTGCTGGCACAGGCTGCCGTTTCCGAACCAGCCACGGCCATAACTGTGCTCCCTGGAGAGGCCAGCCGCGTGCGCTTACCCTTGTTAACAATCCCCATCCCCTCTCCAGTAAGTGTAAATGCAGACAGGGCAGAGCAGCAGGCCCCACAGCAAAAGGAAACGCTGTAGAAGGGATGAGGAGAACAGCACAGCTCCATGCCACTGATCTTCTGTGCCAGACTGTACCTTTTTGGGCCAAATCAGACCTCTTTGGAGGGCCAATCCTGTACATAAACTATAGGTTACCAAGCCCCGGTTCATTACTTCCTCATTCCCAGAAAATAAAAACCACCACTTCATAAATAAGGATTGTTAAACAATGTTTCATTTTAAGATGATCCAAATACCTTCTCTGGCCTTCCATTGAGTCCCCCAGAGGGTAACTGACGTTCACAAAGCCACCAGCCCAGCAAGTCAGCATTTATTTGGTGTAACTGGCCTGTTATAGCCAGAAATCCTGTGCAACAATAGATCTAAAATTACAGACATAAAGTTCATGTGTATTTAAGAACTAAATACAGCTTAACAGACTAAACAAAGGATGAAATCAGAATTCCAATCTGGAACCCACTTTCATAATTGTTTTTTTTTTTTCCAATTTAGCTTTTCATTTAAATTCTTTCAAAAGAATTTTTTTTTTTTTTTTTAAAAGACCAAACAAGCTTAGTGAGGCTGTCTAACTGCTGGCCTGCAGGCTCTTGCTTGGACGCCACTTCCTGCATTGCTTCTGCTGCTGAAGCAGCTGGGGTCTCCAGGCACCCCCACCCTCCTCTGTTTTTTTCTTCCTGCCAAGGAAGCAGCAGGGGCTTCTGGCCCTGCCAACACAAGGTGGGGAGGGGGCAGGAGGGGTGGTGAGCAAGAAGGGGTGGAAGGGAAAAGAGGGGAGAGTATGTGCAGCCCCCGGCCACTCAGAAGTTGGGCAGCCCTGTCTTAATATATGAAGGTCCCCAGAGATAACTTATATTATGTGTGTTACGTGTTTCAACATTTCTTTAAACAGCTTTTATAGTTTCATTACTACAAAAGAATTATTTCGCATCGTGGCACTCAGCATAAAATATGAAAGTTTAACTCATTATTGTGACATTTACATTTAAAAGTATTAACATATTATGCTCAAGTTGACTATTTCTATCCACTGGATGTTCAGAGTTGGCAGGAAGCTGCTTCCCATGCTTATTTCAATTATGTGTAAATTTAAAGAAAAAAAAAACCTCATAGGTTTTCCTCCTTGGCATTTATGCACCCTTAACTGTACTGGTTCCTCTTCCAATCAGCCTGACTGTCATCTTAAAAAGATTTCTGCCAGCATCTTCATCAAGGAATTTGTTACATCACCATTGCAACATGCCACCTCATTGTAGATTCCACTAATCAAAGTTCAAGTTTCCCTTTCACTTTGCAGCCTACTTGTTTACTTTACTATTTATTTACAGTCCAAATTAATATCTTAGTATGAATGGTTAAGACATTAACCAATGAGAAAACCAGTGAATGCAAAGTGAATTGATATATCTATCTAATATAGTAGATAAGACTTAAACTATGATAATTACATTATGAAATTCAAAAATTCCTCCCTAATAATACCTGTGGAGCCTGAATGCCAATAATTATTCTAAATATTTTTTTAAGTTAAGCATTGTTTCAGCTCATCTTTGAAGGCTAAAATGGAAAAAAAAAAGTACCATATCATTCCAATGGATTTTTACATTTGAAAATCAATTCACTCCTAAATCTTTAACAGACCAATTATCTGTACCTGTTGTAAATTCAGAGACTAAAAGTAATATATGGTTGGGAAGAGGTAAAAGAAAAAAAAAAAAAGCAAGCTTCAGTTTGCATCACTATTTCTAACACCTATCAAATTAAGAAACTAGATATTCGATAGTTGAGCAATTGTTGCTAACTTTAAAAAATTCCACAACAGAAGCAGAAGTACTTACTTGCCCTGCATGCGATTCAGATCCTGGCCTACAACCAAATCCACCATCAAAGTTCATACAGGACAGGACAAATTCTACGGCTTTTTCCACATCAATAGCATCCAACTTCCCCTGAAAGTCAGAAAAACTTCCAATGCATTTTTACTACAACCACATAAATTAAACAAAGCTTCTGCCTGTCATGTGTTGAGAAATATGTTCAGCATGTATGTCAAAGCTTAATGCCCATGTACTAAAGAACAACTTACCAGAAGTGCTAATGTTGCCGCAGCACAGAAAGAAAATCTTGTATCTATTTCTCCTAAGGGAGTGAGAAAGAGAGTCACTATAGAAAATTAATTGTGACAGAAATATGTATTTATACACAAAATTCTTGTGAAGAGCTGATTAAATGGAATTTGCACCCACATTTTCTAACAAGATGAGAACCATCAGCCAGTATATATGCATTTTCCCCTAATGCTTTTTAACCAATTGCACTAAACAAAACAATGTCTCTTGCACATGAGCCCTTGGATAATTTTGTGTTAGTGAGGAAATATCCAGGTTATTTCTAGAAGTTACCATTAGCTAAAATACTCTTAATAAATTATAAAAAAGAGCTCCCACTAGTTTGTGCACTGAATATAAAAATACAGAACTTGTTAGCCAACATCAATAGTGAAAAATAAATCCACCATCATCCTTAACACCCAACCCCTTCAGACATCTTGATGGGAAATCTACAGACTCAAAAGCCTTTGGTAAAAAGCTTCAAAGTGCATCTTCAAAATATCCTAACATTAGACGACCTCTGAGCATATTGGAGGCAACTAGCACGAAAATATATAAAAAAACCCCATGGTCTCGGGTCACCAAGAATTCTGTGCTTTAACCTAAATTTAATATTTAAAAACTTAAATATAACAGAAAAAGTCTTAGTGAAGTTCTGGTTATACCACTAAAAAGAGCTGCTTATATTATTTGGCAAAGCAATGTAAACTAAGCCAGCTGGTTGTTCATTGGTTGGCTGGTTGATTTTATTGAACCAAAAAAAAAAAAAAAATTATATCTTGGGCAAAGTACAAAATGCTTCAACTATTGTAGCTTTAACATCCTGCAAGATCTTTAAAGTGACTAAAAGATTATTTCTGTTAGACCTACAAAAACAGAACTAAAGACAATATAACTCCAAAGTAATTGTTTTGCAATCAGATCAATAGTCTCAACAGCTACTGACTGCAACATCCTTGTTTACTTCATTATTAAGCAGAAAATTCCTTTTGCAAACCAAATTAATATACATCATAATGTTAAGGTCTCTAAAATATTACTGTAACAGGGAACCCCTGCCACTATGATTAGGAGGGCCTGAAAGAACAGGAAACCTGGGGCCAGGAAGGGTAGCAAGGAACAGCAATCTAGGTAGACTGAGCTAGGGACTAAAAAAGCCAGCTGCCTAATGAAGCAATTAGCTGTACAGAAGACCCGGTCACATGGCCAAAGGAGACTGGGCTTGGGTATACAAGCCCAGGCTCTGACAATGCAAGGGACAGCTCCTGCATGCAGCAGGGGGAGGATCTCCCAGGAGAGAGGGGCTGCTAGAGATGGACAGGCAGATACCAAGCCACTTAGGGGAACTGGGGTGAGATTGCTGACAGAGATAGGGTCTGAGGGGCAACATTTACTCTAAGGGAGAAAGACTATTTTGTGAAGCAGCTACCTTGTGTTTTTGTTCTGTTTTGAACTTAAGACTGGAGGACCAGGTTGTAGCTATAGAGGCAGAGAAGGCCACAAACAGGAAAGCCTGGATGGTACTCTCCTGCTAGGTGCGTCAGAAATTAGCCCCAAGCCAGAGAAGGCATGGTGAGACTGGAATCCCAGGAAGGGCTGCCACCAGCAGGGCCAATATCCTGGAGCTAAAGTCTTAAAATAGTAGACCAAGGCTGATAGTGTGGCCAGAGAAAGGGGGCCACTGAAGCCCCAACAAGTGCTCAGAAGACTGTGGGGATACACTCGAGGAAGAACTCAGCTCCCAGTGGGGAGCTGATCTGGCTGGGCAAACAAGATGACCAGAAAGGTTACCCCAGGGACCACCTCCACCAACAGCAAGCAAAATAACAGCAAGTCATGGACATGAGAAACCGGAGGTGAGGCAAGGCTAGGGGAGAGCCAGAAGACAGGTCGGACCATGGGGGGGGCAAGGGGGAGAGACCTGGTGCGGAGATGGCAGTCGTCCCCCTCCAATTTATATTGGAGTAGTAAGGTACCATCAATGTATAGCTTCTAACAATGGTTCTCAACCTTTTTTATACTCCAGGCACCTCTCCATAAAACTTTGAAATTGGGTGCCACTCAATTCATAAATAATTAGTTTATTTATTCAGTGCCTGTCTACTTGCTAAAAAGGATGAGCAGTGATTTTAAAGAAGCTTGCGATTATCAGCTTAGTTTATCTAGCTCCTGTTTTCCTCACACCTTGGGGCACCCTTCAAAAGCATCTGGCAGCACCCCAGGGTACCACAATATTCTGGTTGGCAATCACTACTCCAACAAATTTAAGCTTACAGCTACTTCTATGCAGGTTAAGTAGTTTCTGTTTCTTAGGTCTATTCCCGTGTAAGTTCAGGGTCTTCTAGAAAAACATGCCAATGATTTACATGAAGTGAAGCCTTTTCATACAGCTTTGGAAATAATAACAGTTAAAACATACTACAGGTTTCCCTCGCTTTATACAGGTTCTGTATGTGCGAATTATGCGATGACCCTTTTTATACCAAAAATTTGATTTATGCAAGGTAAATTCACTCTTATGCAATCGGTGTGGTGGAAGCCCGCAGTCAGCTGCTTTGTGCAGTACATTGTGGGAGTGACACGCACAAAATAGTCTCCTGTGTGGATCTGTTCTCCTTGCTTGTTGCCTGCGACATGTGTTTCTGTAGTTGCCATCCCCATTATGCCTTCTAAGCTAGCGGGACGCTTATATCCTACTCCTCTCTGCTGTTGGCGAGTACTAAAAATGTCTTGTAAAAGTGGAAGAAATGGGTCTGGGAGTCAGTACAATCAAGGTCTTGGAACGTAACCCTATTTGTTACACTGTAAAGTGGGTTCCCTTTATGCAAATTCAAGTTATATGCTGTTTTCCAGGAATGCATGTATAGCATAAAGTGAGGGAAACTTGTATGCAACAATACAAGAAACCCTCACTATTTGCGGGTTCAGCATTCACGGTTTCAAATATCTGCAAATGCTGAACCCGCATCTTCAATACACTTAAAGAAGCTACTTGGGCACTTTGCGCTGGCTGCAGCTGGGCTCCCGCTGTTGTCAGCACAGCCATGCCCCACCTGCCCCTCCCCACCCCCCAGCTGCTGGGGGCACGGCATTCACGAATGCCGTGCCTTATTCGGGGATTTTGCCATTTGCAGGGGATACAAAAATGTATCCCCCAAGAATGGCAAGGGTCTCCTGTATACACAAGAGCTTTTTCTTTACTGCTTCAGACTGAAGTGTATCAACCCATTCTCCATTTTAAAAATAAAAAAATTACCCCATTTGTCTCCTGCAAATGACCCATCTTCTTTTTGAAGGCTCTGTACATATTCCACAATTTTATTTACATCAACAACCTGGAGACTGTCATATAAAATAAGAATCTGCAAAATAAAAACCAGTAACAAAAAATATTAGAAATAGAGTAATGCTCCCTAGAATTTACCAGAAAAATATCAGGACTCAATTTCTAAGTTATAGAAACTTAACTAGCATTGACAAGGTTTCTTACTACTCTGAAACCATCAGTTAAATTGCAGCTCACTTTTCACTATGCACCTGTCTGAGCTCGGGATTTCTATGTCTGATGCTATACCATCCTCCATTCCCCCGATTTCTCCTCCAAAATAGCTAAGGACAATTTCAGTAATTTTTAATTTTCGGGAAAATTTTAACCACCTTTTTGATCCAGCGATCATTGCCTAAGTTCAATGAACCTGAAGAAAAGACTCTTCAACTCTAACTCCAAGTATGGAGTTAGAAGTAATCCAAATTAAGATCTTTAGAGTTTAGCATCACACAGAAGCTTTAGTTTAGACTAGTGTTGCAGTCTACTTCCTTAAGGATGATCACACTAAATGATTCCTCCAGCATATTGTATAAATCCACTTTTCTCTCTGGAAATTGACAACACAGTGCACAACATTTACTTTGGATAAAATGTTGTTCTTCAGCAAAAAACAAAACAAACAAACAAAAAAAATGAAAAAAAAACAATTTGATTTTTTAGGAAGTTGTAAGTAAATATAACCCAGAAAAGGGGTTACTCATTTGTGTGTCAGGTGCCAGCAACTATACTCAATTTCACTCTGGATTTGGCCATTTCCTTAACCTACTTTGGGCAACAAACTTTGCAGAACTGGTCAGACCCGTTTCTTACCATGGAGTAAAAACATGAATATCCAATACTCTTTGGATTGAAAATTAAAACAAAAGTTAAGATGCCTATGCTATTGTAATAATAAATTTGAAACTTCAGAAAACCAAAAAGACATGAGCTAAGGCTCCTATGGTAACATTTACCCAACTTGTGTATATTTTGTACTTTGAATTGGTATTTCCCAAGTTTTAAAAGTTGCAGACTTAGCCAACACAGGATTTCACTGTCCTCAAGCCCTAATCACATTTAAGCTGCAAATCTAGTTGGTATTTTAATGCCTCCTAGCAACATGAACATTATGGAAAGGAAGGTTAAACAAGTATGTTTCAGATAAAGAAAGAGGAACCTCAAGTCTTAGTCCGTCCACGAGCTGGAAGTACATATGATTTGACTAACCAGAACAGACAAACCCATTTATGCGTGCAGCCCAAATTTACTTTAAGAACCGCTTTTATCTTCCCATTTATGATGAATGTAGATTATCATAAATTCTAGAGACTGCAGAACCCAATGTTATGATATCCTAGGTCTCAGAGTAATTCTAGAGCTAAAGTGACAATGAACATCAACTTTAGAATCAGATAACATATGCCAACTCATCACTGACCTAGAAGGCTACGTTGCCACTTCTCAGAACCAGAGATCTTCTCTTTCACCTTATCCAAAATGTACCTCTCTCTTTCCTCCTCTCTCCCCCAGCTCATTTTCCATAGAAGATCTAAGCTGCAATATTTCTAATTTCTGTATAGGGTTTCTAATTTCTGTATAGAAATACATTTACATGAAGTTAAACGTTTTCCCCCCCACCCCCATGGGTGTTGAAATCTGGTTTGGGTAGCATTTCTCACCACAATGTAAATGCAGCCTGACTGTACAGGTGTAAAAAACTTTGATCTGTGGAAGAGAGACCGTGAATGCAACTGGGAGGATCTCTGCTGTATCATTTTCAACGTTTCCTGTCAGCTACAGCTGTGGCATGACCTCACCCTCACCTTGAAAGAAGGCTCTGCGATGTTAGCTGATTATGGGTAGGAAGGCAGGCTGGGGAAAAACTAAGGCAAATGTTGGCTGAGAATGACAAGATGCATCCTGGTCAACCTTTGTGAGTGGAGCCCTCACACCAAAAAGATAAAAATTTGTAATAGGTTAATTTAAAGATTACATTACTATTTTACTCCTCAAATGTGTACCTATTAGGCTACTAAAACTTTGAAATAGCAACTTTTCATTAAAACTTACAATTCAGACATGACATATAAAGGAAAAGACGTAAACTATAACTATTTCTGTCTTATATAAATAGCAGCTTATTTCCCCACCCAAAAAGATATCCAGACAATTCAGACAGTCATTTGAAATTTTCTTGAAACTGCTGCATGATATGAACAAAAATTATTACCACATGAGGCCCCAACCCGCAAAGAAAAGCAAGGCATTCTTCATCAGGACACAGTATCACCCTAATACTACCATAATTAAAAATTAGAAACACTTTTTTTCTAGTGAACAAGAGGTACTGAAATAGAGCATTTCAAGGTGCTAAAGAAATAATACACCTTGCTGGTACCTGTACAGTCAGATTAATTTAACTATCACCAATAATGCTTTTATTTCTATATATTTATTTACCTGGACAGCACTAAGGGTATATAAAAGGTGAGGATCATGACCTATGCTGGCACTTATTCCACCACACTCATGTTGGCATGATTTGATGAAAGCTAGAATTTCTTCTTTGCTCATTCGGTGCAGGTGTCCCATGAGATCCATTACTGTCAGTCCCCAGTAGACACCACTCATCCTCAAGTACTCCGACATACAGTACTCCTAAGTAGTACAACATTTTAGTTCTTAAAATAGACAAAAGACACACACAACCACAAACTGAGGTAATGTTTGTTACTGCAGCTACAAATATAAAGTGTTTAGTATGCTTTAATTCTGTGAGGCTGCAGGTTCAAGCTAACACTATATCTAGACCTTAACAAAAGCAGATGCCCCATCCCATCAACAAGGCAAACTGCCTTTTAGTCTAAACAGCTTATATACATAAGATTGACTCAATATTAGAGGTGCACCAATACATTGGTCCGATATCGGATCGGTACTGATATAAAGAAAAATGGCTGTATGGATATTGGCCCCATAAATGCCTGTGCTGCACACAGCCACAGTACAGCACTCAGGAAGCAAGAAGCAAAGCTAGTAACGTGGAGAGCTATCTCCAGCTGTTAAGTCCAGTGTAGTGGAAGGTGAGAAGGGAAGGGATGCTGGACACGCACGTGCGCGTGGGCACGCCCCCCCCCCCCCCCCGTGGTGAGGGAGGGGCAGGTGCTGCCCAGATGAGCCAGGGCTGCAGCTTGATGGGGGGGGAAGAAGGCAGCTCCTACCACTGCTTGCACGCCATGATGGCAGGGTGGGGGGGCATGAACCCCTGGATCTGCACAGGGCAGGCTGCAGCCAGGGCTGTGAGGAGCTCTTCTCGGCAGGGGCTGGGCTCGGAGGAGGTGCTGGCAGCACTGGGAGGATGCTGCATCCACCTCAAATTCTGCTGACGCTCCGCTCCCAGCACTGCCTCAGCTCTTCCTGGCGTGTGGGTGGAGGCAAGGCATTGAGCAAGGGCTGTGCTGGGTGGCTGGCAGCACTGGGAACAGAGCAGCAGTGAAATATGGAGTGCGTGCAGCATCCTCCCAGTGCCACCAGCGTTCACTCTGAGCCCAGCCCCCCACTGAGAAGAGCCCCGCACAGCCCTGGCTGCAGCCCACCCCACACAGATCTACAGGGCACACGTCCCTGTGCCCTCCCAGGGTGCAAGCAGTGGTGGGAGCCGTCCCTCCTTCCCCCAAGAGCCAGGGGCATTGATCTGCTCCCTGCCCCATATCCCTTCCATCACACCAGGCTTACCAGCTGGAGGCATCTGTATTGGAAATCTGATTGGAATCAGCCAATACACCTTCATAAATATTGGTTATTGGTATTGGCCCCCAAAATCTCTATTGGTACACTCCTACTAAATATAGCCATGAATTCAACAGCTAACTTTCCCTAAACTTTCCATCTCAAATGGCTAAGGCACAAGGTTAAGTTACCTACCCATCCTTATGCAACAAGCTTGGCCCAGACCACTAGCTAAAATTTTCTTGGCTAAAGGTCCTTTGCTTACATTACCTCCACAAATGCTCCCTCAGCAGTCAATGAATGATATTGCTGCTAACTGCCAAAACTAAAGAAACACAAAGTAGGAACAGTAAAAGAAAAATCTTGCATTTATCTGAAGCCATTATTATAATCCTTCTCAAGTCACCTGTACCCATGATTTTCATATGGCATTTGTTTTATAGTTGTTTATATATTACTTATTTTGCTGTATGCATCTGGCATAAGATAAATTTCAGCTATGATCAGAAATACCAATTTTAAACTAGAACTGAAATCTTCTAGCGAATTCAGATTAAATCTAGCAAGCCAGCAAGTTTTGGACAGAGATTTGCTACAGTAGATAGAATAAAACACATTTAAGATCAAGTTTTTTTTCACCACTCACCTATTTAGCCTAGTAAGCAAATTAGTACATTTCCCAGGTCTCAGAGTAATTCTAGAGCTAAAGCAGTAATCTTCAACTTTAGTCAGATAATACATGCCAAGGCTCATCACTGACCTAGGAAAACTACCATTACCACTATGCAAAACTAAATCCTTCTCTCTTTTGCACCATAACACAAGAAGCCTCCCACCCTGTCCGTTCAAGAAAGGGCAACATGCAGCATTTCTAAGAGAATGGGAAAAATAACAGTTGCTACATACATAGTCATCTTTTTTTGTTCCATAGGAAGCTATATAGTCTGCATGTTTCTCCAGAAGCAGTGTGCTTAGGGCATCAGGTTTTATTATAACATCTTTTTGTGGTGTCCCCTAAAAAACAAAAAAGCAAAATAAAAATCAAATTCTGAATTGTTACCGGGTAAGCGGGTAAGGTCTTTACCATCTAACACAAGGGTTAGCAATGTTTTTGACCAGAGTGCTAAAAATACACCAAGTCAAGGCATAGGCCAGGGTTGGGATGCCAGGGGCAGATCACAGGGGAGCCATGAAGGGCCCAATCCTTGTTGCTGGCGGTGGCTGCACATGCCTTTGGGTAGACTGTGTGGGAAGGGCAGGGTTGCACTGCCCTGCCCTGCCCTGCGCACGAGATGCACGTGTAGCCACCGCCTGGCAGGGAGCTGGTGCTGGACCCCTGGATCCCGCTGCGAACGGCTGGCTGCCTGCCCCAGCCGGCCTGGGCTCTAGGCAGTTGTGGCAGACTGCAAACATCTGCCCTGGGCTCTGGAGCACTGGCTGCATGTGGGCCTCTGGGCACAAGATGGAGAAGGGGCTGCAGCAATGCAAGCCTGGCCTCTCCCCTGCCACCCACCCAGAGCTGCACCTGCTGCCAGCCACCCTTGCAGCCTCCCAACCACCTGCTGCAAGCAGCCCCTGCTCTGCTCTGCGGCCGGCAGCCACCGCCCAGCGCCAGGTGGCTGTGATGTGCGGACCAAAATGGCCTCCGTCCCCTGCTCTGGCACGTGGTGGGGGTAGCTGACCCCCGCCCTAACGTTTTTGATAGTGGCTTTCAACAAGACAGAACAGAAGCAGCCACAACGGCCGCACCTCCTCTCGTTTTGTCCCCTTCCTTCCCCCGCCCCCCTCCCCAGACACCCCCCCTCCCCCGCCCAAGCGGTCACGTCTCCCGTCACCGCCTCTTCCAGTTACAGGAACAAGGACTCGGCCCAAGGCGGGAGGGGGAACCCCTCCGGCAGACGTGCCATAAATGAATCCCCAGGCGCTCCCCGAGGGCCACCGCGCCCCCCACGCCTGCCCGCACTACTGCTCCCCGCCGCCACCGGGGCAGATCCCTCGTGGAAGCGCCCCCTCGCCCCGGGAAGCGGAGGCCCCGGCCCCGGCGAGCCAAGCCCGGCCCAGGGGACGAGGCCGCGCCCGCTGCGGGCGGCGAGAGCAACCCACCATGTCGGCGGCGCCCGTGGGCCCAGGGGAGGAGGCGGCGCCCCCGCCCGCCCCCGCGCAGGACCCGCCAGAGGTGTCTGCGGCGCTGCCTGCACAGCGGCACCAGCGCCAGGGTTCTGCCGGGTGGGGCGGAGTCCGGCTGCTGAGCAGAGGTGGCTGGCGCGCTGCCTGCCCCGAGCGCCGCACGAGGACCCCAGCTGCCTTGCGCAAAACAGCAGCGCCCAGATGACTCTGCCCCCCGCCCCATGGGCGCTCGCGCCCTATTGTTTTGCGCCTGCGCGGTGGGAGGAGGCCGCCCGCGCCGCGTCACAGCCGTGATGCGCCAGTTCTGCAGCCGGGAGAGCAGCGGGCCCTTCAGTCCCGGTTACAGCCGTTATACGATGACTTGGTTAATCAGGCAATACGTTTGGACGGGCCGCACAGTGCGAGGTATTGTCGCGGGATCAACACGGCCGTCCAGTTATAAAAAAAGAAAACCGGCGACAAAGTTAGTGCTTAAAAAAGTGCAGCCTTATGGCTGGTTTCCTGCTTCCATTTGAACCTGTGGCAGGGCCCTCCGGGGCTAACTGCCAAGGGGACCCGCAGGCAACACCCTGCCTCCTCAGCTGTAGGAATGGCTCAGGGTCCTGTGCTGCCGCCCCACTGGGGCCGTGCTCTCGGGGCCTTTGCTCTTTTAAAGGCTGGTATTTCCTTGGCATCTCTTGTCATCTGTTCAGGCTGCTGCTATCACCCTGATGATATGTCATAATCCCACCTGAGTTTAGCGTGCTTTAATTCACTTTAAAAGTACTCCAGAATTTACAAAACACTTTTTGCACATGAGCCTAGAAACTTCACTTCAATCTACCGGATACAAAAAATTATGAACCAAGTATAGACATTGGACTTATGGTGCATTATAATCCGCCTGCCGTCCGATAACCCTAGGTAACCTCTACGACATTTTACCAACAATATTCCCCTCCTTTCCCCCCACCTATTTATTGTCTCCCATTCCCTCAGATCCTCACTGTCATGTATTTGCATTTCCACAGACCTACATTTTCCATATTGGCTTCTATTCCACCATGGAGACATGGGCAGACAAGGTTCCTTGGGTTCCTCTGCCTATATCCTTAGACCAACACGGCTACAACCTAAACCCCTGCACCATGGAGACATGACATTTCTTTTCTACCTAAAACTTTTACAATCTTTGAATTCTCCTCAGCCTGAAGAAGGGCGCAGGTATCCGAAAGCTTGCAAAGAAATGGCAAAGAAAGCCCCTTGCAGCTCCCCTGCTGTCTGCCTCCAGCACACCAAATTGAGGCATGGGTAAAAGTTGGGGAATTTTTGACGCTGGCCAAAAACATTGCCAACCCCTGCTCTATAGAATTTCTAGCTGAGGAAGTGAATCAAATAAGAGCTGAACAGTTATGTGCAAAGAAATGAGAATCTGCAGATTTGCTGCTCTAGTTTTCTCAGTGTTGGTGCACTCTGTTGGGCAATCTCTCAACACAGTAAACTACAGGCAGTCCTTGGACTTAAGATGCGGTTTTCAGGAACCAATTGTGTCCTAAGTCAAAACGCAGTCCTTGGACTTAGGACGCAGTTGGTTCCTGAAAACCACGTCTTAAGTCAAAACATTGCAACTCAGAACCAATTTTCTCATAAGAAACAATGTTATAAATGTGGGATTGGTTCCTGAACCAAGGCCCGATACCCTATTTTCACCAAAAATACCCCAGAATCTTGTACTCGATCAATTATATGAGTAATATAGCTACATTAATGTATTTATACTGTAAATAGCAATCATTGATTTGCAAGGACTTCTTTGAAGCGACTTTGCTGGACTTTTTGAAGGGCTCTTGGTTGGACTTTTTGAAGGGTTCTTGGCTGAAGTCTTCTCAGAAGTCTTGGCTGCAGGTTTTTTTGGAGTCTTGTCTGTTTTCTTAAAGTGTCCAAGGAAGTTTGGACAGATGTTTTCCAGGGAGATGAGCAACGCAGCAAACTTGTTCGCTGGCGTAGTGTCGCATCGGATCAAGCATTATAAAGTCAAAACTGACATCATAAAGTTGAAACAGGGTGTCAAGTTATAAATGTTGTAAGTGCGAAACGTAACTCGAAAAGTTCTAAGTCGAGGACTGCCTGTACACAGTTTGGCAAGTCTGTATTAGAACACAGAACTCTAGACCAGAAAAGATGCAAAGAAGATTTTTCAATATTTTTTTGCAATATTTTTCTTGAAGTCTCAGAAGGAAATGGCATTCTTCCTTTGCTAGAATAAAATGCTGATTATTGCAACTGTACTATTAAGCTGTCTGTGTGTTATACACCAAAAGTGGGCACACTCTCAAAACAGGATAAAAAGATATGTGATTATAAGTTTGCAAAGTACTCAGGGACCAGTCAGGATGAAAAATTTTATATAAAATGTAAAGTAGCATGTAGAGCTGTGCCAAGAAAGGAAAGTCTGCTAAATGTGAATTATGAATGTTGTGTTTCCCTATCTGCATCACTTCAATAACTTTGCATGATGGACTTTCTCCAGCTAGATCATTTGTAATAACAAGATTAAAACACACAAGGAAGTCAGTTACCTGCACTATAGATTGAATAGATTCTCCTCTTTGAATTACATCAAGCACAAAAGGCAAAAAAAATTAAACAGACCCATCAGTACTTTTGACTTTGGATATTACATTTCAGTTGGTGATTTGCCATAATAATGAATCACCCTCAAAAGAATCTGTCCAAGAAATTAAGTAAATAGGCATCTGAGAATGTGATCAAGAAACATCTGTCACTGAACTAAACATCTCAAAGGAAATTGCCCCGTTCAGCAGTTTCTGCCACACCTATTTCTATGTTTGGACTGATGGAAGAAATGACAGACTGCAAATGCTGAATGTACAAGAAACAAGATTATGTAAGTCACTGTAAGGCAAGTAAGCACTAAATAATCTCACAGATTTCCCAACAGAGCAAGCTCTAAAAGAATGCACAGCTTTGTGAAGTGGGAAGAAGAAGCAATCTCAAAGCATTTTGGTGGAAATCATTCTGTTTCCTTTTCCATTGCCTGTGTGACTCAACAAGTTAAAAGTTTAACTGAATTTCAGGCATGTTATGGTTAACCAAGTGAATTGGATTGATGAATCTTCTAAAGCAGTGGTTGTCAACCGAGGGTACACATACCCCTAGGGGTACTTAAAAGAGTTATAGGGAGTACGTAGAACTGATGTGGCTTCTGAGAGCTGCAATGGGGAAACTCCCCCTGGGCAGTGAGATCTGCCACAGGGGAACCCCTCCCCCCACGGGTCCCTTCACCCCTGACTAAGGCAGCACGATTTGCCCGTGGTCCAGGAATTATGTGAGAGGCAAAGATTTTTGGGGGTATCTTTTACTGGACCATCTGCATGGTTGGAATAGTTAGACAAGCTTTCAAATCCAAGTATTCTTCATCAGGAGAGCCCCGAGTTTGTCTCCAGTGCTGCCACTTGCCCCAAGGAACAGAGCAAGGTTACTCTGAGATAGCTTCCTACCCAGTCAGCTTCAACTCCCTTACTGGACCTGGCAGCAACAGTAAAGAAATGTCAGCTCCAGGTGCCTCCTGCTTTAGGGTAGGAAAGAAAATTGGGGGACAGTGATTCGATCTGTTGATTTGGATCATTGTCCCGATTTAATTCAGTCGAATCTGAATCTGAAGATTCAATGCCAATTCGGAGAATCAGCAATTTGGCCATAGACACAGCTTTAAATGTTTTTTCTACATAGTTTGAGGTACCAGGCACGGCTCACGAAAGCTAAGATGGTGGGGTGGATGGAGTGTCCCACAGGAGCACAGCAGGGGGCCCTGTGTGCTCAGCGGCAGACCCGGAAGTGGACCAGAAGTACTTGCCAGTCCACTTCCAGGTCTGCCAGGTCCCCCCCCGGCTCAGCAATCAGCCGTGGGGGGACCCTGGGTGCCCCCCCAGACCCAAGAGGCACTGCTAGGTGCAAGCTTTCCCCTGTGCCCACTCATGTCCGGCCAGTAATTCCAGTTAATAGAATTCCCGGTTACTTAAATGCCAGATAACAAAGATTTTACTGTAATTTTTATTTGCTCTCTTCTGGATTCTCCATGTAGTTCAGCTCTGGGGTGCTCAAAACTGAACACAGTGCTTCTGTTAAGGCTGGTTGGGGGGAGGGTACAGATGAGTTTGTCATGCCCAGTCTAAACTGCTCTTAAAAACACCCAAGGAGGGTGTTCCACAATCTGTGTAGGTAATTTGCAACTTGTCCAGCTTCTCTTTAATAAAACCATACATAGGGGTACTGGCAATAATATAGTAGTAGTTCTCTGTGTTTTTCCTTATTCTGTTTCTTCCTTTGGATAATTTTGATTTTTGTAGCTGTGACAACTTAAGAACACTTTGAATCGGTGCCAAGTGCATAGAAAAGCAGAAAAAAATGTTTTGGAATAGCTTGACCACCACAATGTAGAGATGTATGCCATTAGTATAATCTAGCCTACAAATTGGCAGGAATAGTCCCCTGAGAATATCCTCCTCCCTAGCTACTACGGAGCTAACAAAAGGCTCATTCCTAGCCCCTTGCCAAGGTGGTATATTGGCAGCGTAGCACATCTTTTTACAATATAACTGCAAAAAGTGAGAGTTCAAAATAGATAAGTGACCTTCACTTTGTAGAATATTTTGGGGCTTTCCAGTACTCTTATTATCTTGAATTATATTGCAAATTAGATACATGACTGCTGGCAAAAAGCTGAAGCCATATACACTAAACTCCAAAAGCAGAGATTTTTTTTTTCCTTTAGAGAGGAAAGCAATAACCCTTATTCTTTTTAGGTAGCCAAGTAAAATGTTTCACTTCATTTTGGATCAACAGGAGTAAGAGATATGTATAAGATATGTCAGAGTTTTGCTTAAGTGTGGCCCAAACAACTAAGACTCAATTGTACAAGGTAAAAAGTGAAATGGTATAATTAATATTTCAGAAGTCAATATCACAAAACAAAAAACCTATCTAATTCCTGTTTTGTTTTGTTTTGATCACTTTCTTCCACAGAACCATCATATGAAAATAAAGGTGTTTCAAATGTACATGTTTCTTTCTCAAGCATGGATACAGGCTTCTTGGTAAGTTCGGCAGTGGTCATCGTCTTGCTGTCATACAAGCTTGCTTTACACATTTCCCTTCAGCAAGCCGTTACATTTCAGACTGACAGAAGAGATAAAGGTTTGCTACTACTACCAAGTAAAGTATACACCTGGTATTTGAAATTAACTACTTAAAAAAGAAGCTTAGACAACGCTCTCCCCCTACAAAAATGATTCCGTCAGAGCTAGCAACTTAAAAGCAAACACTGAACTAGTATTTCAGGAAAGGAAGATGTGGGAACACTTTTTGAATACTGCCCAGCATTCATTTAAATCCTGAATTTAGCTAGGTTCCCAAAACAGATAGAAGACATCTTTCTGACTCTGAAGTGGTGAGTTACTTCCTCTAAGAGCAATGTTAATTATTCAACCTCTGGCTTTGACTGTGATAGTCAACTGCAAAAGTGGTTTGCGATACCTTCAGTGAATATGTAGGAACTACATTATAATTACCAAATGATTCACAAAGATCATATAGTCTATTTATTGTTAGCTGGAAGTTTAGCCTTATTTAAACATAATTTAAAATGCAATGAGCTCAGTATCTTATTAGGAGTAGTAACCTCTCACAGTCTCCATTTTCTGTTGCAGTCTCTTAGAAAAAAATCACTCCCAGTGTGAAAATAAAAACAAGAAGAAGAAATAGCACACATCTCTGTTTTGAGAAAAGGATGCTTTTTATTACTGTAATTCAGCAGTGGCAGAAACACCTTCTTAGTCATAAAATAACCCTGACAAAAACAGTACTGAGTTATTTACTGTTTCTAGCCAACACTACACTTGAATTTATGAGGTAATATCTATGTCAAATATGATTACTATAACCAAAAATATGGCACAGTAATCAATGCTATTTTGAATGCACACAATTCAACCTAAAACTTTCTAACCTGAGTGATTGTACTTCCGTTTTTCTACTATAACAAATACATTAGCGTGCATATATTTCTTGAAAGTTGTTCATAGTATTTGCTTACAAAAAGAATGTTTTTTTTTAGAAAGGCTGAAGAGAAGAAAAGTATAATGAGAGTATTTCTGAGGCACTGTAAATACATACCCAAAATAAACTGAATAGAAAAGTGTCATCATTACTGGATTCTGATGAGTAAGGCAAACAAATATCATAGTATGATATATCCTTGTAAAAACATATTTTGCTCACATAAGTAGGCTTTTGAAGACAAGTATCTTACAGACAATATGCAAGTAGTAATTCTGCAGCTGCAATATGAAAGATTTTTCTAACATAATCACAGTTTAATTTGTAAGCATATGGTATGACTTAGCAGAGCATAAAAATTCATCTATACTCCATTTTAAATGTTCTGAAAGTGCAAGTGTCCAGAACCCAGAAGCTCTAAAACCTTGAAGAAAATGAAACCTACTATTTTTTAGACCACATGCAGCAGAATGTAACCCCTGAGAAAAAAAGAATAGTAGCTTTACTGACTATTTCAATACATGTTCTTCATTTAAGATCCATAACTGCTTATACCAAATTAAATAACAAAACTGCAATTTACTTTAATGGGAGAAAGTTTGGAATATTATAAAGTTGGAGAAATTCTAAGGAAGTCTAGTATTTTAAGTTTTAATTTTTAATGTTGTCACTAACAATGAGAAGATCCCTAAAGTCTTCTGATACTTATATGATTTAATTGTGAAGACTTTTGACAGGTAAAATATGCTCAGAAAAACACCATTTTAGAAGGCCAAAGATATGCTTTAAAAAATAACAACTTTGTAAGCCACAAGGAGGAAGAAAACTTACAGTTATATGAGAGAATGTACAGAAAACACAAAAGTTTGTGAAAGAAATGTTCTTATACTTCTTCCACTTAAAAATATATTAACAATCTCTTTCTTTAATGAGGATATTGAGAGAGATTTTCAATTCCAGACCAATTTATAGAAATGTCTTTAAGCTTTAAACTTGCCAATGTGCTCTCGGGCTATGATTAGCCTTTGGATCTGAGCTGTTCCTTCATAGATCTGAAAAGAAAAAAAATTAACAGTATTAAACTATTGTTACATTGCTTTTAAAAATGCAGAAAAATCTATTCAGACACAGCATACAGAAAAATCTAAAAAAGCACAAACAGGTTAAATCTTTAATCCTGTCTGGGACCATAGATGAAAAGTAAGGAGATAAAAAGAAGACTTGAAAACAATAATAGTGAAACTGGACAACAACAGGCTAAGTGGGAGGAATTATTTACAAGAACACCGAAAATCACCGTCCCTGTCTCTTGACCACTGTAAATTCAATGAAGATCATATAAAAAAAAAGGAAAGAAAAGGGTAGACCTCTATTTCCTTTGTGAACCTGAAATGGCAGTTTTTCTAGCTGTGTACATGGGTGGTTGTTATAGGCCCTGCTTCTGTGCTGTGGATATGTAAGTATGCATATGCAGACTTGAGCACGCTCAGTAGGTTATGTAGTGGTCAGGAATATCTTGAGTATCTGAACCCAGGCCTCTGGCTTTCTGGGCCAGTGCTCTACCCACTGAGCTGTAGGGGCTAAAACACAGGAGGGCCTTCTTCCTTCTCTTGGCATTTAACACTCAATAGTCATGGGTTTTGTGCTGGCTATGTTTTTGCATTTAGATGCAGTTATGCATCCAGAATGAGAGCAGGTACATGACATACCTGCCCAGCCAGTTTGTAGCCTGCTGAGCATCCTCAGTCGGGGTGGGCACATTTACTCACCCACGGTACAAGGGAAGCAAAAATTAAAAACTTTATTAGTGAATGTTAAAAAATCGTAGTTAGTTACATGGCTTTGTAGAGAATGAAGGAGATACAGGATCCTAGCATGGTGGCTACTTGGTACATAGTTGGTGTAAGCTGAAACACTTCAAAATATGCATTTGGTCATGCAGCCTGTATTAGCCCAGGCCTATATTAGCCCAGGGAGGGGGGAAACATTACAGTGCATCGCTGTGAGGAGGATACAGGACCCTACACATGACAACTGTAATGGTGCAGAGTTGTGAATTGGCAAGATGCACTCAGGTACAGGTTTTAACAAGTCACTTGCACAACCAGAAAGCTGCCATTCAGCATTACACAGAAATGCATTTTATTCAGCCTGTAAAATTGAGTTTGAGAACAGCCGCGGAGATAAAAGGAAACTGCTTATGGTAGAAGCTTCAGTACCTCTGTATCTACATTTCCTTAAACCTCAATTTTCCATCATCGCTTTCCCTTCTTACTTACCCTCTTTGTCGCCTTCTGTTATTCCATTTTTCTCCATTTCCTTTTGTTTGCTATGACCCAGCCCCACACCACTATTCCAGTGTTCATGCCACATTCTCATATATTCCCTCCCACCTTTTCTCTTATTATTTTTCATTACTCCTGTGTTCTAATCAGTGTGCTGGCAGGAAAACAAAAACACAACTACAAAATATAAACTAAGGTTTCAGTGTTAATGCAGACATCTGTATTATGGTCTCTGTCCTTTTCAAGTACACTAAAACTGAGAGGAATGTATGGTTTAGTAATTAAGGCCAGCCCTGGGAGTTCGGACTTTGGTTCCAAACTCCTTCAAAGGCTTGCACAAATTTGGCAACTTGCTTAAGGTTACACGGTCTCAATTTCTCTACTTTTATAATAAGGTGCTGCTAGGTTCTCTGATCAAAGACACTACAAAGTATCATCAGAACACTGAAACTTTTAAGTCTTGTTAAGGTTCACAAGGACTTCAGTTTGAAAGCAACTGGAACTAGCTTTAGGCTCTTAAGAATTTTCTGCACTTTAAGCACAAAGGCCATTTTCAAAAAATGAAGTTGCATAGACAGAGCTTCTAAGATCAGGATCATTGTTGGCTCAGATGTGTAGATTAAATTAAACTGAGAACAGAATGTGGTGAAAGGATTATACCAGAACACCATATGGAAGAATGTACCTAATACTGAGTACAATCAAATACAGAAATAAAAGAGTAGGAGGAAAAGAAAAGTTTTCAGTTTTGAAGCATATGGTCAGCAAGTATATACCATAGGATGAGGCAGTAATAAAGAAAGGCTGACAATGACGTGTAAAATATAATCAAAGACAAGAAGCACATAAAATACCATATCCATGTATCCGAGAGTGGAATACTTCCTTTTAAAATGAAAGTGGATAAAAGCGGTATGTCATTTAAAGATTGTTTCCTCAATCTGTAAACAAACATGGTGGATCATCTTTTTCCTTAAGCTACACAAAAAATAAAGGTACTCCCACCTACTCCCCAGCCAGAAGTGTGGCTGGATAAAATTGTTAGAAAATGAATTACAACACAGCTGGTGAGTAATTGATGTCTGAAGAATTAAAACTCTTGAGATCACATTCAGAAGGATGCTGTAAAGAAATTCTTTCTATTACCGGGGGGAGGTCAATACAAAGTTAAATAATTAAGCATGTTGCAAGCATTTATAAATAATTAAGCATGTTGCAAGCATTTATAACAGAAAATCAATCAAAACCACAAAAGAAAATATTTTCAGGAATTAAAAAGGAGCCGAAGTCAACCAACAAATAAATGAAAAAAAGTGTTGCTTGAAATGAGGTTAGTAGGAATAACCTTAAAACCAGTAAGACCCAAAGATGACTACAGAAAAGTTGGAGCACCTGTCTGATTATTAACCTTCCTTTTGAGTCCAATAGAGATTTGATAACAAAAAATCCAAGTCTCTGGGTGGAAGACTTAATACTACAAATTCTTACAAAATAACTTTGAAATCAGAAAGTCCCAGTCATTTTGGATAATAGCAATAAATTCCCAGAATCTGATCCCTTTTAGAAACATCAAGTCATATGTGAATGCATTCCTCAAATATAACAGGAATTGCTAATATAAAAATATATTGCGAAAAATTAATTCCACTTGTATAAATAAAACAAAACCATATCACAAATCCAAGGCACCCTGAGTACACAATTAAAAAATCTGAGGAGACAATGACAGAGGTGGAGCTGCTTTGCAGTAATTTATGAATATCTATCTATGTTGATCCGATTAATGTCAAAGCTTCCTTCATAAGTTCAAACTCTCTTCAGAATGTCAGAAATTCTAACCAGTGAAAAAACAGCCCATGAACAGGAGTGTATACGCATTCCAGCTCTCCAGGCAAAAAATAAAAATAAGGCTGTTTGCTGGCCCACTTCTGCTGTTAGGAGAGCCCATTACTTGACAGCCTGTCCTCTCCCCTGCCCGAGAAGGTTATCAAGACAGCCCACAAGTTTTTAAATTGCCATGTGTACAGCCCAGATGGGTTGCACACATGGTGATTTAAAGCCAGATGCGTAGGGAAGCAGGGGTGGGGAGAGCTTCCCCAATCCCAGTTCCTGCTTCTCGATATTTCATACAGGTTGGATATGGAATAGAGCTCACAGATAAAACTTGAGAACAGCAAATCTGGGAGGGGTTGCAAGAATTTTGGAAGACAGGGTAAGAATTGAAATTGAATCTTGATAAATTGAAAAAGGGTCTAAAAACAACAAGATGAAATTCAATAAAGAAAAGTGCAAAGCACTACAGTTCAGATAGTTTCTCTCTTTTAAACTTGTGTATCTATGCCCCCAGATAACAGGTGAATTATTTTTAGTCTGTTTTTCATATTCAGCAGTCTATTTTTTAAGTTAGTAACCATTACTTGTGTTTATACACTTAAGTTGACTTGTATAGGGTTATTTTAATTATTCGCTTTACTTACCTGGTAGATTTTGGCATCTCTCATTAGTTTTTCTACTGGATATTCACTATTAAATCCATTTCCTCCAAAAATCTGGACTGCATCTGAAGCTACTTGGTTTGCAATGTCACCAGCAAATGCCTTTGCAATGGATGCATAGTAGGTATTTCTGCGACCAGAATCAACTTCCCATGCAGCCCTTTGGTAAGCCATTCTAGCTAGTTCCACTTTCATTGCCATTTCAGCCAGCATGAAGGACACTGCTTGATGCTATGATTGGTGAAAGAAAAAAGGTTAATATTGCCTACTTAAGAATTCTGTATAGAACATTAAAAGAAAATACAATATATTTAATATTGTTATATCAAAATTGAATTAATTCTATTGCAGATGTATATAGGTGGGGATGGCAGGATATTACAAGTCCATGAAGGATTTTAAGAGATGAAGAATTAGAAACTACTGAATGACAAGACTGAGTTTTGAGTGATTTGAATTATTCTGTTTCCCTACATTGTTAGTGGGATCTATATTGCAGCCTACTATTTATTCTAGTTATCATAGAAAATCAGGGTTGGAAGGGGCCTCAGGAGGTCATTTAGTTCAGTCCCTTGCTCAAAGCAGGACCAGACCCAACGAGATCATTCCAGCCAAGGAGCTTGTGCCCAGGGGGTGGCGGCAGCACAGAGCTCAGCTGGGCAGGGTGTGAGGGAGGGTGGGGGGTATGGGAACTCCCCTCCACAGTCCCCCCATAGTGCGTAGCCCCAACAGGCAACGGTGCAGCAGCAGGCGGGGGTACTTGTGCTTGGTCCTGGTGCCAGCACTGTGCAGCAAGGAATGCAGCCCCGGCCAGGTTGTCTGTATCCCCGGGGCTCCCTACATAGCCACACCCCCTCACAAACTCTCCTCACCCCCCCCCACACGCACCCCACTATACACATATACCCCCCCACTGTACATATACCCACCCACCCACCATACACCCCCACAATACACACTCCCCACCCACCATATACACACACACACACCATATACACGCACACCCCCCCATATACACACACAAAGACACACCCCCAACACAATATAAAAGACTAAGAATTTATTTTTGAGTTCTTATGCAATCACCTCTGTATACACTACACAAATGCAAATCATGACAAAAATATTTTTGTAATAAAATTAAAATATGTTTTAGTAGGTCTTTGACTTTTAGTGTATGATTTGTTTTTTTCTGGTTCTAAGATGGCAACCCCCCATCCCAAGGGAGTATTTTCGGGGGGGTTAGGGCAGCACAAGGGAAGGACTTCCGGTAGCAAATGTGAGGGGTTAAGGGTAGGACTTCTGGTCCCAAGATGTTGCCAGGGGGTAGGGCAACTGTCAAGGGGCAGGGCTGCCCATGCGATCTTCGACAGCTCACCAAACCTTGTTTAAGCAGCCTCCCACCTGAAATAATTGCTCGCCCCTGGTCTAAATCCATCCTGCAAGGCCCCTGGTCTTGCATCCGTGCACATGCTGCACCCCCTGACACCAGCTATGTGTCGCCACTGCTAGTACCCATAACCTAAGAGGAAAACAGCAAGCAGCCTAATGACTCATCAATTAAGCAATTAGCTGCTCTTCACAATTGCTCCCTCCCTCCCAGGCAGGGCTTTATATGAGCTGTGTTGTCTGGCTGGGCTTGCCTCCTCCCCACCTTCTCCTAGTCAAAGGGCTCCAGGAATCGGGAGTGGCTTCCAGCAACAGCTCTGTCAGAGTTGCTGTTTTATCGGTTAATCGTTTTAATGGATATAACTAGAGGAAGTTAAATGAATATTTTTTAAAACAATATTTGCATCCCTACCCTTAATCTATTGGCAACACTCCTGCTAATGCAGCCCAATATGCTATTAGCATTCTTGGCAACACAGGCACACTTGGCTCATATTCAACTTCTTGTCCATTATAACCACCAGGTCTTTTTCTGCAGAGCTGCTGCTTAGCCAGTCAATCCCCATCTTGTAGTGGTGCATGGGATTATTCTGTCCTAAGTGCAAGACTTTGCACTTGTCCTTATAAAACCTCATGAGATTCCTTTTGCTCTAATCCTCCATATTGACTAGACATCTCTGAACGCTAGTCCTATCCTCCAGTATATCTACTACTTCACCCAGCTTGATGTCATCCACAAACTTGCTGAGGGTGCACTCTATCACATCTTCTACATTGTTGATGAAGATATTGAACAAAACTGGCTCCAGGACTGCTTCCTGGGGCACCCTGGTTGATACAAGCTACCAACTAGACTTTGAGTCATTGATTACTACCCTTTGAGCCCAACAATCCAACCAGTTTTCTATCCACCTTACAGTCCATTCATCCAACCCCCACTTCCTTAGTTTGCTTGTAGAAATATTGTGGGAAGCCATATCAAAAGCCTTGCTAATGTCAAGGTATATCACATCCACTGCTCTCCCTACATTCACAGAGCCAGTCATCTTGTCACAGAAGACAATCAGGTTGGTCACTGACTTTCCCCCAGTGAATCTATTCTGACTCCTTCTAATCACCTTCTCCAAGTCCTTGTAAATGGATTCCTTAAGGACCTGCTCCATGATTTTTCCAGGGACTGAGGTGAGGCTGACCAGCTTGTAGTTCCCTGGATCCTCCTTCTTCCCTTCCTTAAAGATGTGCATTGTATGTGTCCTTTTCCAATGATTTGGGACTTCTCCCAATTGCCACAGGTTTTCAAAGATAATGGCTACCACATCTGCAATCACATCAGCCAACTCCCTCAGCACCCTCAGGTGCATCATTTCTGGCCCTGTGTACGCATCCAGGTCTTCCAAACAGTCCTTAACCTGTTCTTTCACCACTGTCAGCTGCTCATCTCCTTCCCAAACTATGCTGCCAGGTGCAGTAGTCTGGGAACTGATCTTGTCTATGAAGACTGAGGTAAAAAGCGATCAAATATCTTGCCCTGCAAGATACGCTGGGCAGTCTGGTGGTCGCGCCAGAAGAGAAGGCAGACATCTTTAACAAATTCTTCACCTCTGTTTTCTTGGGCAGGGACCGGGACTCCCCCACTGTGATTCAAGATGGACTCGAGGGGAACGCCCCAAGACCTAAGGTTGAGGAGGACCAGGTTAGAGTGCTTTTGGAAGGACTGGATGTGTTCAAGTCAGCAGGTCCAGATGCTCTCCACCCCAGGGTGTTGAGGGAGCTAGCAGGGGTTATCGCAGGGCCCTTGGCACGGCTTTACGAGTGCTCGTGGTGCTCGGGCCAGGTGCCAGATGATTGGAAAATAGCCAATGTGGTCCCCATCTTTAAGAAAGGGAGGAGGGAGGACCCGGGCAACTATAGGCCCATCAGTCTTACCTCAATCCTGGGGAAACTCTTTGAGAAGATCATCAAGGAGCACATCTGTGATGGGCCAGCATCAGGGGTGATGCTGAGGGGCAACCAGCACAGTTTCATTAGGGGCAGGTCATGTCAGACCAACCCGATTGCCTTTCACGATCAGGTCACAAAAGCATTGGATGCAGGTGTCGCTGTGGATGTAGTCTTTCTGGACTTCAGCAAGGCCTTTGACACTGTCTCTCACCCCATCCTCGTTAAAAAACTAGGCGACTGTGGCATCAATGTCTACACAGTCAGATGGATTGCTAATTGGCTGAAGGGTCGTACTCAGGGGGTGGTGATGGATGGGTCATATTCAACCTGAGGGGAAGTGGGCAGTGGGGTCCCCCAGGGCTCGGTCCTTGGGCCCGCACTGTTCAATTTCTTTATCAGCGATTTGGACGATGGGGTGAAAAGCAACCTGTTCAAATTCGCTGATGATACCAAAATCTGGGGTGAGGTGGGCACGCTAGTAGGGAGGGAAAGACTGCAGAAAGACCTGGATAGGTTGCAAGGGTGGGCTGACAAAAACAGGATGCATTTCAATACGGACAAGTGCAGGGTGCTGCACTTGGGCAGTAGTAACCGGCAACGCACTTATAAGGTGGGAAACTCCCTTCTTGAGAGCACAGAGGCAGAAAGGGATCTTGAAGTCATCACTGACTCCAAGATGAACATGGGTCAACAATGCGAGGTCACGGTCAGCAGGGCTAACTGGACCCTATTGTACATCCACAGGTGCATCTCGAGTAGGGCCAAGGAGGTGATCCTCCCCCTCTACGTGACACTGGTCAGGCCACAGCTGGAATACTGTGTCCAGTTCTGGGCGCCCCACTTCAAGAGGGATGTGGACAACATTGAGAGGGTCCAGAGGAGGGCCACCCGCATGATCCGGGGACAGCAGGGCAGACCCTACAATGAGAGGCTACGGGACCTGAACCTGTTCAGCCTTCACAAGAGAAGGCTGAGGGGGGACCTTGTGACCATCTATAAACTAACTAGGGGAACCAGAAGGGTTTGGGGAAGACCTTTTTTCCCCCAGCGCCCCCCGGGATAACAAGAAATAACGGCCACAAGTTGTTGGACAGTAGGTTCAGATTAGACATCCGTAGGAACTACTTCACAGTTAGGGTGGCTAGGATCTGGAACCAACTTCCAAGGGAAGTGGTGCTGGCTCCTACTCTGGGGGTCTTTAAGAAGCGGCTCGATGTCTACATGGCTGGGGTCCCTTGAGCCCAGTTTCTCTCCTGCCCAGGCAGGGGGTCGGACTTGAAGATCTACAAGGTCCCTTCCAACCCTACTTCTATGATTCTATGAGTACTTCAGCCTTTTCCTCATCATTTTTCACTAGGTTGCCTTTCTCATTCAATAATGGACCCACACTTTCCTTGACCTTTCTCTTGTTGCTGACATATTAGTAGAAACCCTTCCAAATGCACTTTGGCCTTCCTGATTTCATCCTTGCATGCATAAGCAATACTCTTATACTCCTCTCTAGCAGTTTGTCTACTTCTTGTAAGCTTCCTTTCTGTGTTTTAGTAAACTGAAGAGTTTCATGCTAGGCCAAGCTGGTCTTCTGCCATACTTGCTAGTTGTGGGATGGTTTGTTCCTGTGCTCTCAGTAAGGTTTCTTTAAAGTACAACCAGCTCTCTTGGAATCCTTTCCCACTCCAACTGGCCTCCCAGGGGATTCTATCCATCAGTTCCCTCCTCTTCTTCCCTGACGGTCCTTCCTAAACAATTTAAACCCATCCATGACAGTACTCCCTCCAATTATGCAAGCTATCCCACCAAGTCTCTGTTATTCCGATCACATCATAGTTCCATGACTGTGCAAGGACTTCCAATTCTTCCTGCTTGTTTCCCAAGCTCTGTGCATTCATATACAGACATCTGAGGTAACTAGCCAATTTTCCTACTTTCTCAAGAATGAGAAAGCCTCCCCAGTTGGCCCTGCCTGCTTGTGCTTCCTCCAGGTCACCTGCTTCCCCATTTACCTCAGGGCTTTGTTTTCCATCCCCAGCAAACCTAGTTTAAAGTTCTTTTTAAACCAGTCATTAATCTCAATGTTTGCCAGTCTACTTTGTCTCTAACCATATTAGTATATTTCACATTTTGTTTTATGTGCATCAAAGAGAATATGGGATCAATCTTTCTTTCTGTGAAACTCTTTTCCTAATAAGGAAGAGGACTGAATATCTGGTTGCTGCCATTAAGTGTGAGCACTTGGGTTGAAAGCCAGACTGCTTACCAATTCATTCTTTAAGAATCCCTGGACTTAGCACATGGCTAGCTTTATTTGTAATTTTGGAAACCAGAGCAAGGGTGAACGGATGCTGTGCTACCTTATGAAATCAAGCAGATTTATGAAAGTAGGCTATTTTAGTAGCACACATGCTATTAAACTACAGCTTATTATTTTATAATAAACTTACTTCTACTAGCAACTTTCCAAAGGTTTTTCTCTCCATAGCATATTTAGTAGCTTCATCCAGTGCTCTCTGCGCTAGCCCCACAGCACCAGCTGCTACCTGCATTGTGTAGATACAACATGTAGTGAAATCAGAATCTGCCATTTAAAAAAAAATATTATGAAGACAACTTATTTCTGCTACTTACTGGAGGTCTGGTGTTATCAAAAGCTCCCATAGCAATTTTAAAGCCCGCTCCCTCAGTAATGAGTACATTTTCTTTTGGCACTCTCACATCCTCAAAGACAATACCTCTTGTATCTGAGCAGCGTTGACCCATATTGAACTCCTGCAAAGAAAGTTTACAAAAGTGTAATTGGAACAAAATGCTTCCAAGGCAATGTTTTCTAAATGTTGGCTTGCTAGGAGAGAAAAAAATAGATTTTTCTCAACCAATTTTTTTCTCAACCAATAAACACTTCTGTTACACCTACAAAATACTCATACGTACATACTGCAAATACCAATGTAGAATCAGCTATTACTAAAATTTTTACCCATTTCTTTTAAAATAACATTTTTAAACAAAATCTGATTAAGAAGGCTGTTCTTTCAGATTCTTGCAGAATAATTTTAACCTTGCTTGAGATATTCATGGTGAAAAATTGATATTTAAAGATATTTCAGTTTTATTAATTGCTTTTGTCCTCTTGACCTTTATTTTTTTTATTTCTATCATACAATCAGAAGTGATAATTTCACCTTTTGTAAACAAGTAACATTTACAGTTCCAAACACTCAGAGACAAATCATTCCTTCAGAAATAAAAGAATTCTATTAAAATGTTATGTAATCAAGTCTTTTCTATTGAGACATGATTTGTTCAGTGTACATTTAAAGAATGTAAAGCTATAATCATCAGCTCTAAATCTATGTGACAGTCCCTCTAATCTCGTTAAATTAGTCAATCAGTATTTAGGCAACATTTCAAGAGCTTAGAGAACCAAATGTGACGTGCTGCATAAAACGCTGTCATTCAAATGATCTCACATACCATAAGAATTAGGGAAGGTATGTTTCTTTTCTGGTTAAATGCTCATTTTGAGTCAGTATAATACAAATGCTATCCCAGGATTTTACAGGGGTATAGGTTGTAGCCATGTTGGTCTAAGGACATAGGCAGACAAGGTTTTTGGGTAAATCTGATATCCCTGGATTTTGCCACTTGAATGGACTGGACAATTTTGGCAGATTTGAAATCATATTTTTCTTTTCCCTACAAAAGATCCACATAAAAAAGCAACAGACTCTCTATGCAGACATACACAAAGTGCTATAACATGCAAAATGGGAAACCTGGAGTAAAGAATTTTCCTTTCCTGTGCAGTGTTATTTGCAAGAGTAAGTACACATGGATTTTTTTATTTAAGAGGGTGTAGATTAGCTGCTTCCTTTTCATGCTTACTAGTTATGCTTGCCTGGAGATCTCAGATTTTCAGCCAAAACATAAGAAGCCCTTGGCTGCAATTCTGATTTCAATGACTCCTGATTTGCATTGGTATGACTCCCTGATTATTAAGAGTTACACTACTGAAAGTAAGATCAAACTAGATCTTCAGTTTAAACATCATGGTGACCTGACTGGTGCCGACTTAAACAAAATTAATAAAACAGAAGTAGCAAGTCATCAGTTTAATTCTACGTCCTATCCCAAATATCCTAAAACAACATCTTAAGCAAACCACAACATAGAAACAGCACTACTAAGTACACAGAAGATCCATATGCAAAGCAAAGACTTATGATACACATACATATATAAATAATAAATATTCATTTATGTAATGGTAACTTTTCCTTTAACACTGATCTACTAATCTATTGCTTTCTGAGCTGTAAAATGTTAACTCCTGGTATCTTAATTTAAAACAATAAATTACATAAACACTTCACCTTTCTTCCAATTTGAACTCCAGGGCTGTCTGCCTCCACAATGAATCCAGTGAAGGCTTTGCTTGCAGGGGCTTTTGGATCAGGATCAGTACGAGCTAACAGAAAATACCTAGTGCAAACACAGAGAAACAAGAGATTCACAATTAACTTGACTTCACAATTAACTAGATACTTTACTCGGGTTGCAGGTTAACAGATATCTTTAAACTAGCACTTACTACCTAACATGAATCTCATCAAGAAATTCTTTACAAAAAAAGGCAGCACTATGTACTTTTATTTTTACAGATGACATGAACAATAAGCACACTGCTTTAAATAGTAAAACATTTCTTTGTGTGCATTTTTAGTAAACCCACTGGTATCCAAGCACCAACAAAATTACAGAGACATAATTAATATGAAAGACTATTCTCCACTTTTTCCTCAGAATTCACAGTGAGTTTTTGTGATGCTGCCATTATTAAGAACGTCACAAAACATCTACTAAAGAGATGGATCATTTCACAACAGAGACATAAAATCGAGCGACAAAACAATTTGTGTAAATTTTTGCACACAACTACCACAGATCCCTGGCACGGGCATAGTTTTATTATTTCGGCTCTCAGTTGTAGCTAATTTCTAAAAGAGAAGCTTATTAACTCCTAAGTCACACCTGTACTATTCAGCAATACCAGAAAACAGCTGCAGGCTAGTTACATGGTTTTTTTACCCCAAAACCTTGAGGAAATAGAAAATCCTAGACATTATCACCTCTTGTGAATGTAACACTTTCATTTGAATCATTAAAAGGAATATCTGTGAAGCGGCTGGTACAAGATATTACATTGGACAGGATAAGGGAACTGCTTTTTAAAAAAATGCTCACTGGTAACAGGTGGAGACAGTTGTAAAAGTCTATTCTTTTAAAAACACCATACAAATTGGATATTGGATTTTTATAAACCCTGCACTGGGTTTATCAACTGATTGTCAGGCCCAGACCCAAACAGCCCCAGGACTCACTGGGGCAAGTCTACACAAGATGCTACATCGCTGTAGCGACAAGTGGCGATATAGTTCATCACTACAGTGATGTAGCGTTAGCAGGCATGAACCATGATGACATTGGGACTGAAACAACCCCAGACAAGAGCTACCCAGGTCCCAGTGCTGACAATCAGTCAACTCCTGGCATCAGGATGTTGAAGCATGCACATATTTAATTTACAGTGCCATAATTTGGCTGGACATAGTCATGTTGCTATTTATGGCACGATTAATATTTGTAATCTCACCATAAATGCAACACATGTCAGACAGACAATTTATACTAAGATAAAAAGGGGTGGGACTTTATTGCATGTTACTGTTCTATGGTAACTGTTGAGTTGACTCCCATCTTGTGGTAAGCAGAAAAGTAAGCTAGGGCAGCTTACCTCAACTGAAACTGCTCTGAGTTAATGAATTTAGCTTCCACTTACCACAGGATAGGAGTGGACATCAAAACAGTTATTGTGGAGCACCTGATTTGCAGTAAGTCTCCCTCACCCCTTTAGCTCAGTATATAAGATGTTCATTTATCCCAAACTTAAGCTGTAAAAATGTTCAATTTTATTAAAGCAAGTAGAAGAATTAAACAGTAACTGAAAATGTAATGCCAATACTAAACTAACTAACATACCAGTTAGCTTTTCCACCATTTGTAATCCACATCTTTTGGCCATTGATGACATATTCATCCCCTTTCTTTTCAGCTCTTGTTTTTATACCAGCCACATCAGAGCCTGCTCCTGGCTCTGTTACACAGTATGCCTAAAGGAAAGCACAAAGCAAAATACTGAAGACAAAATTCACTATATTTAATGAAGAAGAAAGCATAAGTTATCATGCAACATGTGCACCAAACTAACACCTGTAACAGTTCTGCATTTTTGTATGCAGTCATGCAATATGTTTCCACAAAAATATTTAAAGAAGTTTTAGCAAAAAAAATATTAGGTAAAAAGCAAGGTAGGTTTAATACTTTCAGAGTCAATCACTAGCTAGAAAATATGGAAAAGTTTGATAAGCGGATCTGTAATTGATTTCTGGAGTAATGGGAAAGTAGGCAGAGATGTGCGTAAGAATTCTTAAGTCCCTATTACCTTTCTGTTTATTCCTTATGCATTTTATTGCAAACAACTGTTAATAATTCAGTCTACGGCAGTAATCCCTGACTCTTGCTGGTCCCTAACCAATAATATTGAGCAAGTAATCTGCTCCGGGTAGCATGGCACTTTGCTCTCCCTGTCAATTTCAATTTAAACTTCATAATTTCCTGTGGTCATGAGCAATGTCAAAGGGTCTTGCAGGTAACATGTTTTTGAGCCATGGGTTAGGGGTTCACTGGTCTACAGCGGCACCTTGTTGTCAGTTTCAGCAGAACACGTGAGCTATACAGAAACCAACTTCCCTCTCAGGAGGACAAAGCAATGTCACATTGGTGATGTAATATACCAGAGAGAAAAATGTAAGTTCCCATATTGTACAATATATTGAGATCAGCTACTATCTTAAAAAGATAGAAGAGTTTACTAGCACAGCAGACAGTAACACAATCTAACATTTGGATATATCTAAAAAGTCTTTTATTAAGTACAAAAAAGAATTACATGAGGAGTATATAGGTTTCATAGTTAAATATATGCAGAGGGTAGAAAGGTGGCATCACAGTATCAAAAATAGCACTGGCAGTGATAACATTTGTACTCAATGCCAAGAAAACTAATTGTACTACTCTGTTCTGACAGGCAGCCTGTCAGTAAAAATGCACATGCACAGATACATAATAACAGGCTGTCAAGTATAATACAGCATAAACACATGGAGACAAGCATCTACTGCTCCCATGTTACATTTCAAATGCAATTTCTCATTACAAAGCCCATTCAGGACATACTGAAGCCTTTTACTAAAAATACCATTTATAATCAGCAAAATGAACCTCACATTCATTTTAGTTTTGCGTTCCAGATGCAATATTGCAGTTTTTGATATTGTAGATCTAAAGAAATTGGGGCTGTCTTATGCTGTCTGTTACAATGGAATCCCATTACAAACAACTGGAATATGCAAGAACACCAAATGATTTGCATCCAGCCACTTGTCACCCACCCCCACTGCCGCTGCATCCAGGCCCCCCACAGGCTGATTTGCCCTGGGCCCCACACCCTGCCACAGTACCCAGGTATGACTACCCAAGTATGTAGTTTTGGATGACAAGATTTAAAAAAGTTACTTATGAGGCTGTGCTCTAAAGATTAAAAGTATTACAAATAAGTTTGGGTTAATTGAATCCATATACCCCTAGGTTTGTACACCAACAAAACTTCAAAAACTATTATATATAAGCAAAGGGTGATTTCTGTTCCACAGCTATAGCTTTGTATGACCTAAGAATCTCAAATTTTCTCTGCTTCAGTTTCTGCATCAGCGTATGTGAAGTGCTCTGAAACCTGGAGATAACAGTGCAAAGTAATGTTGGATGTTTATCTTGTTCTTTTATAATACTCTCTTTTGGATTCCTTACTTATGACAACCTAATTGAACCAGACACAAGTCTTCACAACCTTCAAGCTATAATAGCTCCTGAGTGTTCAGTATTTTGATACTCTGAAATGAGGTGCTCTATTTTCTTTCTGAGTTGCACATTTGCTCACATAAATGTAATACTTTTCTTTTTATTTCACTCCTCTTAAAAAGAAAATTATTAATTTTATTACAAAGATTTTAGTGCTCCTGATAAAAGCTGTTATGAGGGAGACTGTCAGTTTGCTAATATGGGTTAAGCAAATTATCAGTATGCCTTGTAACTTTTTTCAAAATAAGGTAAAATTAGTCCTAAACACACTACAAAGTAGCAGCTGCACTTACACACATTATTGGTTCTTCAGTCATTCTCCCCAAATACTTCTTCTGTTGTTGCTCATTTCCTGCAATTATGACGGGCACTTGCTACAAAAGAAGATTTATTCTTTAAATATAGTGAACAACATTCTATATGTTTCAGTCTAAAATAGTAGGAAAGAGATGTAACTTACTCCCAAAGAATTTGCTTCAATAGCAGTTTGAACCCCTGTACATCCATAAGCTAATTCTTCTGTAATAAAGCATGCATCAAAAGTGCCAAGTCCAAGTCCACCTACAGGTAAATATTTCATTTACCAAAACTAGTTTAGAGCTGAAGTATGCAATGATTCATTATAAAAAATGATTCAATAAAACAGCAAAACCATATCCTTCACATATTGTTTTTTATTTACCACCCATTTCATTTGAATAGTTAGTTTCCCATGCACAAGAGCTCAAAGTTTTGTGGAAGTAATAACAAATTACTTAAGAAGTAGCATGTCACAGCATCAAGGTCTGTATATGAGCTAACCTCAGGAGTTTACCTCTGGGAAAGTGTTTTTATAATAAACGTCTTGTCAATTCTTTTTTTTTTCTTCCTATGTCTAAGAGTCAAGATTCTCTCCCAGATTCCAGGCCCATGAGAAGCTAGCTGTTATCTGATCAGCCAAGAATTTCTCTGTATTAAAAGAGCTCTCAGCTGGCACAAAACTGGCAGCTTGGGCTTCTATACCACCAGAATTCTTACCATAGGATATGTGCCTAGGGACTGCCACAACACTAATGTGCTGCAGCTAGCCTCAGCCAGCAAATGGGGCAGCTAAACCTTAGATGACTCCAACCTATGCCAGAACAGAGGCCAAGAGAGGCAGAGAAATAAGACATAATCAGTTTCCTGGCTATTCTTATACTGCACTAATCCAAATGTTAGCTATGGCAGAAAGTCTGACTGCTACCCCATGATCTTTGAATTCCTGTAGTCAGCTAGATTAGTCCTTTAGGGTGCCTATACACATGCAGCGAGCCTGCTCTGATACGCTGTAATTACAGTGTGTCAGGAGTATAGTAATTTTTGCACTCCAGCATCACATGCAGTAGCGTCCCCGTGCTGAAAAATGGTGATGGGGCGCTTTAACTAAAGCTCGTTTGACAACACTGATACACAAGACGCTCCACGGACACTGATATCCAAAACACTGCAGGCGCTTTAATTAAAAAGGCTCTTGGAGCCATTCTAATTCAAGCCCTGCCCCTCCCCTCCATAGCACATGTATAACTGCCCAAAGTCTACAACTTAAATTCATGCACCAATATACTCTCCACTCATATCTTATCCCTCTTAATATCTAGTACTTTTTAATCATTCACTAAGACAGCCTTATTCTTTCTGCTTGCTATCCCTTTATTTCTTCATATTCAAAATAGATTTTAACATTCTTCTCTCTTAATTTTATAGTTTAGAAATGCTTAGTCACCACAACTTTCAGGTATGTGGGTATTCATCAAACCAAGTTCCCATGCCCGTTTTATGAGAGGAACAGGATACTGAAAATAAAAAGAGAGATATGTTAACATCCTGGTTCATGAAGCCAATATAGTCCAGTTGTGTGAAGGTTAGGGTATAAAACTATTTTTCTCCTCTAAAATCTGGCAAGCCTACCTCTCCACTTCTGTCATATTGTGCAGCAACAGGGATAATTTCCTCCCTAGCAAATTTACGAGCAGTAGCTTGAAACTCTTTCTGTTGGTCAGTGAGCTCTAGAAAACAAAATGGTTTAGTTATGCATTCTACACTGTAGTTAAACTTCCCATATAAGATTCCTTATAAGATTATCCACTAATCTGTTCCTACCTAAAAGAAGGAGAAAAAAGCCTGACAGATTCCAGAGCGCCAAAACCCACCACTCCCTAAGCCAATGTTTCCAATTCTCATGATTTTTGGTGTTGTTCTTAAAGTCTACACTTCAGGAATGTGAAAAACTTAGCTCTTTCTTTTATATATATACATAAATATAAATATATATAAAAGAAAGAGCTAAATTTTTCACATTCACATAAATTGAATATACTATCAAAATAAATGAGGAATGCTGTACAGATGGGAACGGAGCAGGGAATGAGCAAGGTTAAGGTTTGACAGTCTTTGCCCCTAAGTCCAAGGTTGCTGCCATGCACTAGGAGAAATAACTATTTAGAGTTAACCCCCTATTTCAAAACAAACCATGACTATGTTATCCAGGGGCGGAAGCCTCCAGCACTGAGGAACAAAAACCACATTGTGAGAATTTTTAAACTACAATTATGCAAGGCTTTTCTTAGCTGATCAAGAAAGAAGTGTTGGCTGTAGCAGTATTTAAAAAGATAAGCAAACAATTGTGTGTAGAATGAATCCCATGTGAATCAGAATTACAGTATCATGCTGCACTACAATAATCTGAAAACATTCCTAAGCAACTGAAGGATAGCTATGCTATATCTACAACAAAAGTATCTTTAAATTGTATTAGCGAGTACTTGGCAACATTTCTCAGACATGCATTAATTACCTAAATTAAAACCAACTCCAGGTTTGACTTTGTGTGACACTGCAGCAGCTTCAGTAGAATGTGATCTCCATTGAGCTATGCCACGAAGCACCTGTTCAAAAGAGAGGAACATGAGTGTTAGGATGTCCACAACTCAATGCTCCAAACACTACCAGAATGACCCCAGTGCAATTTTCTAACACATTAAAACTCCCATCCCATCCACACAGCTGACCGTGCCTTGCTCATAGGGGTCCTAGCCAGTCTTCAAGGAACCGCCCCCCCACAACTGTATCCAGGGCCGCTGGTGGTGGGTGCGGGGCCAGGGTGCCCGGTCAATGGGGCTGGGTCTAGGAGCAGCTGAGACACTAGCAATGGCAGCTGAAAGGAGCTGCCGCTGTGGGGGTGCTGGGCAGTGAAGTCTAGCCACCATGCTGCCCCTGCCCTGCTGTGCACCCAGGGGTGGCAGGACCAGCCATGTGTCACGATATGGGCTGCCCCCCGCACCTGGGCTGGGTGGGGCCAAAGGACCCACCACAGGCCAGATAAAATTCCTGGGCAGGCCAGATCCAGCCGTATTTTGCCCACCCCTGGCCTAGGCTGCCTGCTGACCTGGAATCAGAGCAACATTCTGCCACCCCTAAGCTACTTAACTCACCCCTAAGTGATTCAGTCTACTTATTACTACTTATTGTAGTCACAGCTACATTGCTTCCGTTTTGGAAGACAACCCCATGCGAAGCAACATAACATGCCTGAGAGCACCACTGCTGAGCAATAGTTCCCCCATTTCAAAACCGATACTGTATCAAGTATAGCACAGCAATTACAAGTGCTTTTAAAAATAAGGGAAGCCTCTGGCTATTTTAGACCCTATTCATACAGTGTGTGGACGTGATTCCAGTTCTTTTAGTGCTGGTTATGCCTCAGGTTAGCTTTTATTTACTACAGGGTGTCACAACCCAAAGTTGTGATTTTTTGTTCGTGTGCGCTTCGGCACTGCTAAATTATTTTCCTGCTAAATTGCAGCTTCTTTGCACGGTGGAGTTTTCTGCTGCAGAAGAGAACCCCGGTGCAACGGAGAATTTCCCGCCAATTTGAAGCTTTGTTTGCATGGTGCATTTCTTTTGCACCTAAGAAATGCACAGTGCAAGGAGTTCCTGCCATTTGTATGAGAATTCGTGCCACATTATTGGCCGGTTCTAACATATGCACACGTGGCGGCTAGCGATTGGCTTGCTAGCCGTATAAAGAACTTGGGTGGTTTCCACCCAAGTTAGAGAGAGAGAAATTGGAGTTTGAGAGGGAGAGCATGAAGATCTCTAAGTGCTGTGGATCCTTACGGACCCAATGCATTTCTTAAAAGGCAATAGAGGCCTGAACAGCCTCTAGCCTCTCCCTGTCGCTGATAGATTCCTAGACGTATCCCTTCCTGTACGAGAAACTACCGAACCTGCGAAGCTTCAACAACTCTGGGGAAAAGAATGAATTTGTCGTAGTCCTCTAATGAGGATTTAAGCGGAGCTGTACCTGGAAACTGTCCAGCCTACACCATGACCACCTTTGGTGTAAGTAAACAATCTTTAAATCAACCACTACGCGTCTATGACTAATTCTAGCTCGCCCCCAGTCTTCTCTGACCCCGCATGCCCGGGCTGCTGGCCACAGCCCACGTACACAAAAGGGCCCGGATGCACAAACGAATTGGCACAGAGCAGCTAATGCAAGGTACATCCCACCCCTTTCTACCACTTCAAATGAATTATCATAATCTCATCTTTGATTTCTCTATTATATAGTTATAAGAGTGATACTAGATCCTGCAGACATCAGAATCTGCCAGAATAGCTTGCAGGGACAATCCTCGTCTAACAAATCTGCAGAGCATGCAGTCCTTTCGCTATCTGTGTAATAAACTCGTCCTCTAGATGGTTATTGATCTATAGTTACTCTGCTTCAGAAACACGATTACGCAGAAAGCAGAGTACACATTCCTCCCTAATGTTAATCAATTACTTATTTCCTCTTTTTTTTTTTTTTTTGCCCGTGCTTTGGATGTTTTTACGAATTCAGGGTAGTGTTAATTATGATACTGCTTCTGTTTACAGCACCCCCTACCACGCACAACTTCAGGGCTGTGTGAAACAGCACCGTTCTGTTTTGCCTGGGGTTTCGACGGAACAATGCTCCGTTCCGCATTTCATTTTGATTCAGAACAGCTGCTCTGTTTTGCTTCCTCGAAGCAGTGAGGCTGTTTCGACATTTCGCTAGATGGGACCGGGGTCGGGGAGTCAGGCCAGCTGGACTGACTTCCCATCCCCAGCGCTCTGACTTTCGAAACGTTTCGACTAGCCTCGTTTTGTTTCACGGCGGTTTCTACGCCCTTTGTTTCGCTTCGATTTTATTGTTTTGACCTCGAAATGAGTCGAAACTTAACGAAATTTCGCACAGCCCTAACAGCTATCACCAGCAGCTGGCGTGCAGGTTCTGATTAAGGCTGATGAGAACGGGTAAGCTTTCCCCAAAACAGATATACCCACCGATTCTTAAATTATTTGGAAATAATAAAAAGGAAAATATTTAGTAGGTTGAACTGCAGAGGTGAAATGAATCAAAGGACGAGTAGGAAACAATTTGGATTCCCCCAGCAAAGAAACAGAGAGCTAAGTAAAGTTGCTTTGTCAGTCTAATGTTCCAGTACAAACCCTCTGACCGGCAAAGGATTTACGAACGAACACAGCAGAGCCAAATCCACCGACCATTTCCTTGCCAATATCATTACACAGGAATAAAGGCCGTGCTGTGTCCGGTTCCTTCGCTCGCCCGGCTCGTGCTGGTCACAGACACCAGCGCCAGAAACGAGCGGGTTTCAACACAACACGCACTGAGGGGAAATCAACCTTCAAGATAAGCCTCTTTCAGGGCTTTGTTGAACTGTCCCAAAGTGAGTGTGGCAGGCCCGAGGCGGAGGCGGGGAGGGCGCTGTCGGGCTCTGCCTTGTCTCCGGGGAAATGCCGCCTGCCCGCCCGGGCCGCAGGGCCCCGCAGCCACAACCCGCGCTCCGGATCTGGGTCCGAGACGGGGCCTCCCCCGTGAGGCCGCACCGCCACCAGCGGGAGGGGCGGGGGGCAGCCCGGGGCGCTGCCCGCCGCCGCCCTCGCCCCCCGCCGCCGCCTCACCCGCGCCACCCGCAGCGCAGACATGTCGGCCTCGTCCGCCCCGCTCCACTGCGCGAGCGCGAAGGGCGCCGGGCCGGGCCGGGCCGGGCCCTCCTCCCGCGGGCGGGGGCTGCAGCCGAGCGCGACACGCGGCGGCCGGGAGAGCCGCCGCCTCGTCCGCCCCCGGACCTCCGAGCCCGCTCCGCTCCGCTCCGCTCCCTCCCACTTCTTCAGCCGGGCCAAGAAACGTGTCGGTCCCTGGTCAGGGCGACGGGCCTGCGCGTGGGCACGCGGCCGCGATGGCTCCCTGTCCCGGACACGCCTGTTCCTGAGAGGGGCGCTGACCCCCCGCCCCCCAACTTACTAAAATGTGGGGGTGGGTTGTCGGGGAGGTGCTGAGCTGGCAGGTTTCGTCTGCGCTTGTGCCACACAGCTGTGTCGCACCGCGGGGGTTTGTTCCCCTCCGGTCGCTTTTGCCACCCTCAGCCCCAGTTGTGCAGTTCAGCAGAGCTGGTGTTAGGACTAGGGTGCCATCGTAGAGGACAGTCCGGCTGTCCTCTGTCCTCTAGTGATACAAAACCCCGATGCCTTTATGGCCTCAATTTTCCTCTTGAAAAAAGAGAGATTCAAGATTTTTCTCTTGAAAAACATAAAGGCGTGGGGTTTCCTATCACTAGAGGACAGAGTAGCAGAAAACCGGACTGTCGTCTGTGATGGCCATCCTAGTTAGGACCCGTGCAGATTTTTACATTGATTTTTGCTGGTGTGGACAAGGCAGGTGGTAGCACTGTGTGACAGTACAGCAGGGATAGTACTGTGGTAACTGTGAGACACTTATCAATTGATAAATGCAAATTTATAAATGTGTATAGAAAGATGAATGGAATACAGACATTTTGTTCTGTACGTTGCCTGCAGTTAGCAGTTCATAAAAGCCACAATTCTGGATTTCCAAACATTGTTTGGGATTTGAATAATAAATTAATGCTTATACATGACTTTCAAAAGAAATATGCAGTGACTAATATTTCCATATAAACAATCTGTTTTTTCCCAGATCTCTGCAGATGGAGGTTTAACAGAATCCTCCGTTTAAAGCAGCTCCCAGAGGAGTTGTAACTCGTAACTTGACAGTCTCCCTGTAATGAACAGATATTGTAACGTTGAGCTTGATGAGCCATTATTACTATGTTTATTACTGAAAATTTGGGATAATAACTTTGCATGGCTCCCGTATGAGATTGTCCTTGTGTGGGTTCCTTGTACATGGGCTTTTTACTTGTTTGTTTCTTAGGCTATTGATGGGCAAACAAATATGGTCACATGGGTTTTACACCAATGTAACTCCCCTGGCCTCAGTTCCTAATATTCCTAATACAAACCAGAGTGACAGATTAGGATCAGGTTCATATCTCATTAACTAGCAGTCTTTAATTAATCTTCTTTCAGGTTTTTAACATCCAGGGGCCAGATTTTAACAGTCTTAAATTCCTTCTAAATAGCAAGCATCTTACTCCACAAATAGTCAAACCAGGACCGATCAAGTGGGTAAATGGTTAGAATCTGGTTTTAAGAATCAGATCCCCAAAAATATTTTGACACCTGCTCCCATTGATGGGCCACCCGACTGCAGAGCTCTCTGCCCAGCTCATAGTGAGTATGGTGGCTTTTCCTTAACTTTCCTTCTGTAATATTTGTGCACCTCTAACTTCCACAATTTTAGAAGGCAGGGCCAGAAGGCACAAAGATCTGATTCATCTGGCTCTTTATATTTGCATGCTTCATCCATCAACAGTGAAAACAAACAAAAGTAACTCCCAGACCTCCAAACATGTGTATTAATAAGGGTGTGCTCCTAAGGAATAAACAAAGTTGCCATTAAAGAACATAACCATGACAGAGCATAGCAGGGTTACCCTTTATTCACAGTAGCAGGGAGGAGCCTCCATCCATTTAGGATCCAGAGGCTGGAACTTGCTTCTAAAGGTAGATGCCCACCTTTAGGAGACCAGTCTTCTCTTACAAAAAGGCTGGTACTAGTGATGCTCTCCTTTCTGTAAAGCAGGGATGTCTAGCTGGAGGACCATGGGCCACACAAAATCATAGAAAAATAGGGTTGGGAGGACTTCAGGAGGTCATCTAATCCAACCCCCTGCTCAAAGCAGGGCCATCTCCAACTAGATCATCTCAGCCAGGGCTTTGTCAAGCTGGGCCTTAAAAATCTCCAAGGATGGAGATACCACCACATCTCTAGGTAACCCATTCCTGTGCTTCACCGCTCTCCTGGTGAGAGAGTTTTTCCTAATATCTAACCTAAACTTTTCTTGCTGCAACTTGAGACCATTGTTCCTTGTTCTGTCATCTGCCACAACTGAGAAGTCTAGCTCTATCTTCTTTGGAACTACCCTTCAGGTAATGTTGAAGGCTGCTATCAAATCCCTCCCCACCCCCCTTTTTCTTTTCTGCAGACTAAATAACCCCAGTTTCTTCAGCCTATCCTCAGAAGTCATGTGTCCCAGCCACCTAGCCATTTTTGTTGCCCTCCACTGGACTCTCTCCAACTTGTCCACATCCTTTCTGTAGTGGGGGGCCAAAAACTGAACACAGTACTCCAGATGTGGCCTCACTGGTGCTGAATAAAGGGGAATAATTGCGTCTCTCAATGTGCTGGCAACACTCCTACTAATGCAGCCCAGTATGCTGTTAGCTTTCCTGGCAACAAGGGCACAGTTTTGACACATATCCAGCTTATTGTCCATTGTAACCTCCAGGTCCTTTTCTGCAGAGCTGCCGCTTAGCCAGTTGGTCCCCAGCCTGCATGGGATTCTTCCGTCCTAAGTGCAGGACTTTGCACTTGTCCTTGCTGAACCTCATGAAATTTCTTTTCACCTTATCCTCCAAATTGTCTAGGTCACTGAATCCTAGTCCTACCCTCCGGGCTATCTGCTACTCCACTAAACTTGGTGTCATCCCTGAAGTTGCTGAGGGTGCACTCCATCCCATCTTGCAGATTGTTAATGAAGATATTGAACCAAACTGGCCCCAAGACCAACCCCTGGGGCATTCCACTTGAAACCAGCTGCCAACTAGACATTGAGCTGACTATATAGCCAGCTTTCTATCCACCTTACAGTCCTTTTATCCAACCCATAGTTCCTTAGCTTGTTTGCCAGAATGTTGTGGGAGACAATATCAAAGGCTTTGCTAAAGTCAAGGTATAATATGGACCCTTGAGGCTCCCAGTCCAGACACTGGCTCCCCCCACCCCTGCCAGTGACTGGTGGAGAGAGTTGTCCATCCAGTCCCGGCCCTCGCTGCTGATTGGCTGAGAGGGGTGACTGTTGTGGCCCCATGCCTCACCACAGATTGGTGGAGATGGGCAGAGCCACGTGCCAAGCAGCCCTCTCAGTCAATCATTGGTGAAGAGTGGGGGTGGCAGCCTCTCAGCTGGGAGGATTGCTGGCTGCCACTGGGGAACCAGCATTTTATTTTTAGCAATTTGGGTTTTTCTGTGTATTTTGCAGAGATCACCAAATTCACTATTTCCCCAAAATCATGATTTGAGTAGGTCCCTAATTGTAAGATACAGAAAAGTTGTCCAGAGGATGGCTCTTGATGAAGTCCCCAGTTAGAAATAGTAGTAAAAAGAAAAGAAAACTATAAAGCATTAACAGCCAGGGGTAATGGCCTCGAGGAAACTCCCCAAAGTAGGAGGCAGCAGCAGTGGGGAGGCCAGAAAGAAGGCTCTGACTGGACTGAAGGGTCAATTAGGTGAAGGCAACTCAGAGGTGAGAAGTTAGACCTCTGCAACCCCCACTTAATGCTGTTTTGCTTAGCACTATTTTGATGTAACGTTTGTTTTACATTTATACCTGATTCCACTTAGCGCTCAGCGAGTTTCATTATAACACTCATGGGCAAGTCCTAACAGTGATTTTGGTGGCTTAAGAAAGCAAAAGGTGAAAGTGAACGTTGGTTTGGCTTAACGCTTGGTTTTGCTTAAAGCTTGGGTTTTTGGGAACCAATTAAGAGCGCTAAGCGGTGGTTGCCTGTACTCACTTTCCCACTACCAGTTCTCTTCAGGCCCCCGAGTAAATAGCTGATGAGGAATTTTGGCTTGGGACTTGTTGACATTCAGGCTGTGAGGTCCCCAAGAACTGACTTGTATTGTTCGCATGGGAAACAAATATCCACTGAACTGTTTAGCTCTTGGGTGTGGGGGTTGTATTTTAACCTGGAACTGTAGGTCCTCACAGGAGAAAGAAAGATGGTCTCTCCTTTTTTTTTCTTCTGCCTGAGCTTTGTGATTATCCCTTTGCTAATACGCCTCCAGTACTGTTTACTTATTATTTCTCCCCTGAGATTTTTTTTCTTCAGTGTGGATTATATGTTTCTTAGTCCATTTCATTAATACAGTAGAACCATCCATTTCATGCTGACATCCAAGAGACCCATTGCTTATTGCTAAATTAAGCAAATTACCAAGTAAACACAATAAAAATAAAGATAGCACATTAAAAATATATTTAATTCATTTATTTTGACAATTGTAGTCTAGGCTTAATTATGTATGTTAATGCATACAAAAACACAAAGTATTTATCTTCTTAGTAGTAGTAGTAAATGTATTACAGTACTTTTTAAAAATTACGTTGCACTAATATGAGATCTTCACTACAGTATCTTCTAGTAAATTTTACAGGAGAAAGAGAATAACCCAAATTTTCTAGGTAGATTAGTGTAGGGAAATTAAGGAGGCTATAATGAAAAAAGAACATTTTATGTTGTTATCTTGAAGCCATGACCTACAGAGCAAGACTGCTTTCAGCACAGGGCAGCCTAACAACCAGGCTAGTTTCACTTTAGAAAATTATTGAATTAAAAAAAGATCATGGAAGGTACAAACACAATAGTATTCAATAGATTCAGAGAATATCTTTGTTCTACTTTGCCATTTTCAAAGTCTTGCAACTTCTTTAAAATGTACTTTCTTTGACTTGGTTTTTATATTTGGAAATCTTCAGAAAATAAGTGCGTGCCTGGTGGCTTTTACATTATCAGAATGTGAAAAGAGCATGCTGTTCAGTTTTAATGTTTTCAGGTTCTTTTGGTTTGCTTGTTGGATAACTCAAACATTGCTTTTTTCTGTTATTACAAAGTCACATTTGTTCAGAGTCTGGAGATTTTTAAGTTGAACACTGATCATGCACATGCAGTTCATTGTTCTCCTTACCATTGGAAAAAGAAATATCTAAAACACAATATTAGAGAATAAGGGAGTGACATTGTGACCTTAAAACCAAATGAATAACATTTGTAGTATATATATATCTATATCTATATATAGATATATATATATCTCCCCAAATATATATATATATACATATATATATATAGATATATATATACTACAGCTGTCACTTTTTATATATATATATATATATATATATATATATATATATATATATATACACACACACACATATAACTCTACATTTAAAGAGGCTCACAGGGGTGGATCCAGAATTTCCCAAACAGGGGTGAAGGAGCAGGACCACACACTGCAGAGGTGGCTACACCCCCTTGCTCCCAGCCTCCTCTACCCTCCCATTGGTGCAGGAGCCTCCAGACATTTATTAAATTCCTAAAGCAGGTGAAAATACCCCTTCCCTTCCCCGTTGAATTCAGCAGCATGTCTCCTATGCTTCAATGCTGCACCCCCCCACCACCTGCCCTGCTGCTTTCCTTGCTGTCCTGGGGAAAGAGGGAAGCTCCAGAGCTGGTTCTGCCTGTCCCAACAAGGCTGCATGGGGGCCAGGCTCAGCTGAGGTTAGGGTCAGACACTGGGACTAGGGATGGGCTGGGTGGTTCCCTATCTCCATGCCTGGGGAACCAGGTAGGGAAGAGGTGTATCGAACGCTAGAAACTGAACAGGAGCCAAAAGAAGGGTTCTCAAATTTATACAGGGGTGTCTGGGGTGAAAGGGTCGGAGGTCAGGGAGCTAAGGATATTGGGAAAACTTGGATGAATAAACATTAAGGTACATACACTTAGGATATACATAGAAAACAATAACAATGGCTCAGTGATAAAGCTCTTCAGGGACAGATAGTAAGATAACAAATAGGGAACATTAACAATGTGATACAATACACTGAAGAAAACTTAAGCCCTCCTTTAACTCCAAGGGGACTCTCAAACCAGTCTTTAGTCTCACAGTGTTGGCACTGGATTTATAACCCAGATACCTTGTTCCAGGCAGACCCAAACCCTCAAACTGACCATGACCTCTCCATTTGATAATAGGTGAATTTTATTGATACAGAGTGATAGCAGATAAGAATAATGCAAACACTTTTATATGTACCAGTCCCAAGGTTCACAGAGACAAGGTACATCTGGCCAACATGACCTTCACTCTGAGGTTCTCTCTTGAATGTCAGATGTCAACAACCTGAAGGTTGGAAGCTGAGCCCCCACTCCCTTGTGGGGTGGGTGAGACGGGCTGGTGGTATGTCCACAGTGGTCTCGGGTTCCCCTCTTGGTCCTTTGCTTCTCTGAAATCCCTCTTTTTGGTATTCTTTGCCTCCTCTGATGACTCTTCATCTTTGGGCATCACTGTTTGTTCTCCCTGTGGTCCTCATACTGTCCACATTCTGTCCTGTCAGCATATTCCTTTGTTTTACAAACCCATCACACGCACACATCCTAATTTGAGCTTTACCAGTCTTCTCCTAATTTGATCTGTTCCCCAAAACCGGGAATCCCAAGGGTTCTGCATTTGGGCACTGTGACTTGGTGCCAATGCTGCAGAGTTCCTTATCCTTGTAATGGAACAGTGTGGTACATGTCTTCAGTTTCCCAGCCTATGTGTCTTCTTGCTGCTTGTCTGTCAGACACAATGGGCATTGAGGAAACTTTGTCACAAACAGGCTTTTTAGAAATCTATTAACCCTTGTCCTGGACCATTGTTCTGGACCATTATTTTAATGCATATCTACTTTGCTTGCAAGCCAGTTCCCGAAAGCAAACCTCTAAATGCCATTTTCTAGCCATCAATAGACCACTCAATTCCTGGGTACCTGGGCTTCCCATCTGAGCCCTGCTCCTGTGGTTTGTGAAGTAAGCCCTGCTGCAGCTCCTGGATCTCAGCATACATCTTCTCTCCCAGCAGCTTCTTCTCTCTCTCTGTCTCTGCTCTTTCCCACAGACCTGTTTCTTCATGCACAATCCTGGCTCTTCCTCTGCTTCCTTCCTCTTTCCTCAGGAGCCAGCTGGGAACAGTAATTCCTGTTGTGATGTTACACTCCATTACATCACCCCACCTTTTAACTGGATGCATCTGTGCATCCAGCCTGCTTCACATCATGTAATTACTAAGCCACCTGGGAAATTTCTGCTCCCTCTTTGGCCTACCTGTGGACTCAGAATTAGGCACCTCCCTTGGCTCGGGTAGGTGTTGAGTACCCTCAGGTATACTGATCCCTGCTCTCACCCCCTGTACTCATCCATCTCAACTAGCTCCGTTTACATCAGGCCATGGGTCCCACTTTACACCCCTGGATTTACAAGCACCCTCTGGCAGCACTTTGTTGGGCCTATTTGGGACTGTGTTAACAACAGTTTTGTTGTGCAGGCCCTGGAGACATCATGCTGGTTGACAGACAGGCCTCCTAGTTCCCATGTTGAACTAGGGTCTCTGTTTCCTGAGCACACTTACGGCTTCATTCTGTTATAGTGCACTACTGATGTCTGTCCATTGGGCCCACTCACTAACTCATATAGTGCCTCAGATAACTTCTTAATGATGGTACAGGGGCCACTGAGCCTTTTACATAGTTTTTGGCACTGTCCCCACCTCCTAGACTGGCTTTGTAGCCATACCAGTTCCCCTGGTAAATCTATCCAGTGACCCTGAGGTAATAGTACTCCGTTTGTCTTTTTGTGGTTGCAGCCTGATGTTTCTGAACAGCTTGGCTAACTGAACTGAGGTATCCTGCCACCTTCATGACTCAGGCCAAATTCATGGCAGAAGTGGGGTGTTCTGTGGCTCCTTTAATTTTGCAGGTTTCCCCCATGTGCCCCCCCCTTCCATTGGTGGAGGACCCCTGCTTGAGGCTCAGTCCTGATTGGCAGGGAGGCAAAAGCTGTGGTTTTATATATGGCACTGTTTTTGCCTCCCACCTCTGGTGAAGGGGAACCTACAGGAATAAAGGAGTTGCACCCCACTTCCACCATAAATTTCATAGGGCCCTATTCATGACATATTCCAAGGGGTTGTTAAATTCCTCTGACACATTTATCCCAAAGATGTCATCAATTGGGAACAGATCTCCCATCCAAACAGCATCATATATGGTATACACCCCATAAAGGACTACACTGCTCTGTTAGGCCATCTGTAACAGATGCTGGTCTCAGGGATTGCCACAATGCCTGCTGGGGGCCACTTGGCTCCTGCTCTTCCCTCACTTCTCAGGTTTGCTCCTCTTCACCTCACCAGCCATGTATTGTTGTTACTAGATCCTTGGAAAGGGAGGGAGTTTACCTTCCTCCCTGCCACTCCTGACTACAGTTTTTCCTACCCTCTTTCACACAGGTGAAGCCCTTCCCCAGCTCAGCACTTCCCCAGACCACTGCTCACTCATTACTCCCAGATGTCTTCTCCTCCCCTCAATCCCTGGTAAGTACCTGCATCTCTGGGGTTGCTCTGCTCGCCGATTCAGTCTTGTCTTTCACCGCAGCTCCATTCTGTCTGTTTGCCCCTGCCCCAGGGGCAATCTGTCTGCTCTCCCTGCATCCCTTTTACCTTCTGGCTCTTCCTGTAGAAGCCAATCTGCCATAACAGGCACTGTATCAGGTGCCCTGTTACAATGTGGCTCCAACCACCCCTTATACCACACCCATGCCTTGCAGATGTTACCAATCATGCTCTATGTCCCATCCAGTAACTGTCTCTTCCCAGGGGCATCCCAACACCCCAGGTTCCTATGTCACACCCGTTAAATCCATCACCTGGGCACCCTGTTCCTCAGGCCTCTGTTCTTTAGCTGTTCTTTGCTCCTTAACTATACTTGACTCCCCTGAGGATCCCAGTACCTCAGGCCTGTCTTGGGCTCTCTGGCCCTGTTTCTTGGCGTTTGGTCCCTGGCCTCTGGTTCTATTCCTGGGCTCTAGTCTTACTCCCAAGCCTCTGGCCCTGCTTCTGGGCTGGTTGAAACAACCACTGCCCTTTGTCTCAATCCCTCAACCACCAGACCATACCTCAGCTCTAAGGCTGCCTTCTCTTGACCCCTGGGAGTGCAGTCTCTGTTTGTATGCTGCTCAGGAGGTCCTTCTATGTCAGCAGCCTGGGTGATACTCCTTGCCCCAGCTCTGGTCCTGGGCTTATCCTCTAGTTAAGCCCTGCTTCCTTCTGGTCAGGTGGTCCCCTGCCTGCTGACTTAGATCTTTCCAGAGCTTTCTTCCTGAAGGTAACAGGTGTGTCCTGCACCTGTTATACCATCTATCGACAAGCACTCTTGTCCCACACCTCTGGGTCAGGATCACAGTTCTCTTCCTTATATTCACCCACCATGCCTTGATGGAAAAAGAAAAGGGAAACTGATTATTGGTACTAAAATAACAAGGACTGCAGCCTCCTCTCACAGATGGATCCTCTTCACAGGGCTCTGCCTCCCCTATACCCTATTCTCGTCATCCTGTATGGTGACTCTTAAGATCTTTCCTGTCGTCCCTGCCCCGAGTGATTGGTCCAAGGCAGGTCTTGGTCTCCTGGCTTCATGCCCACCTGGGGTTCACATCTTCTCCTTCTGTTATGATTCCCAATAAACCACTGAGATGTGATCTCCCCAGTTGGTACCTCTCTCTTTTTCCCCAATGGCCCTAGGAAAGCCCTTTAGGAATTTTCAGATTAGGTCCCACAGACAGATTTACCCAGAGTCAGATGTCCTCAACCCGGTTCTAACAATCAAAGTCTATTATGTCAGTTGTCCTCCACCAGTTAGTCGAAATCTCAACTCCAACATTTCTTCAGACCAATATACTTGGGCTTCAGTCACCAATCCATATAGCACAGTGGCCCCACAACGGTAACTGAGGATCAGGGTATGCTACAATGAAGGATGACATTAACTGCTGCTGTAGCTCAAGGATGGCATCCTGATATTCCTTGGTTCAGGTGAATCTCGCCTCAGAGAACTTATGTAAGGGGCTTGTGACGGTAGCAAAACTTGCCACAAATCTTCTATAATAGGAGGCTAGCCCCAAAAAGCTGCACAGTTCCTTTACACTATGAGGTACTGTCCTTGTTTTAACAGCCTCCACCATCTCTGGTTCCAGGCCAACCCCATCTGTGGAGAACATGTGTCCCAAGAAATTCATTTCTTTGCAGAAAAGCTGGCATTACCAAGTTTAATTTTTAAATTGGTCTCTTTCAGCCTCTTAAGGCTGCTGCTTGCAACTTCTGCAAGTATTCCAGGAAAGTTTGTTCTATTACAATGATATCATCCAAGTACACCAGACAGGAGATCCCTTGTAGATTTGTAAGTGAAATATCCATCAGGCTCTGAAATGTACTGGAGGCATTGCATAGCCCAAAAGGTATAATATTAAATTCAAAAAGTATCTTCTTAGTGCAGAAGGTGGTCTTGTTTTGGTCCTCTGGGTGCATTTCCACTTGCCTGTATCCACTAGCCAGATAAAGAGAAAACCACTGATGCTTGGCCAAGAGGTCTAGCATGTCATTGATCTGAGGTAAAGGATAGGCATCCTTAACAGTGACATTGTTCAGTCAACAGTAGTCCACACAGACGCACACGTCTCTTGCCTTCTTCTGCACCAGCACCACAGGTGCAGCCCATGGGCTAGCAGAAGGTCTGATGATGCCTCTCTTGTTGATGTTGGTCAAACTCCATCTGGAAATGGGTAGGAACCCATCTAGGGCCCCACTTGATAAGTCTGGCACTATTAGTGTTTATCTGGTGCTTTGTCAGGCTTGTATGGCCCAGGTTGTGGTCCCCCAACCTACGTACGTTGACATGCCACAGTAGGACTTCCTGGGCTACCCTCACTTGTTCAGGTTCCAGGCCACAATGACTTAATCTGAACTCTCAGTCCAACTTTCTTGCCGTTCATTGGGGGTTATCACCCTGGTATCCAAGATGCTGGTATTCATTTGAATTTAGTACCCTTACAGAAACTGGCCTCTGTGGCTCGGGATCCTTCTACAGAATAGCCACCCTGGTCTTGAATGTCTCAAGTATGGTGCCTTGGTATGCAACCTGAGGTTCTGTTGATAAATTAGCAGTATACGCTAGATTTTACCTTGCTGGCTCTTGCCATTGCAGTCCCCACTAGGAATCCCAACCCCTCATTGTGTTTGGGTTCAAATAAGCCCTTCTCATCTCCATGGAACCATCTTTTCATTCTGCTTTGATCATCTCACTTCATTGATAAATTGTTAACTCCTTTTCGACCATGATTTCATGCACCCCCACTTTGCCATCTGTGTTATACAGCAGGAAACTCCTTCCCAGAAAGAATCAAGTACAATCAGCAAAGTTCATAGTAACCTGGAATGTCTTTAAAAATCCAGTGCCTAACAAGGCATATTGGGTAGCATCCTTGGCTATGAGAAATGCACATGGCAGCTGCAAACCATGGAAATCAATAGGTACAGTCCACCCTCCCAGAATTGGGAGCACTTCCCCATTGGTTGCCTTGACTACAAGTCAACCAGATTGGAGATTCCTGTCTGTCTTTGTTGTAGCTTGCTCCCATACCCAGCTATGGACAATGGAAATCTGAGCACCTGAATCAAGCCTCCCTTCTAGGTAGCCTCCGAGGATCCCTCCCAGGTAGTACTCTAACCAAAGGGTTCTCAACCTTTTTCTTCCTGAGCCCCCCCTAGCATGCTGTCAAAACTCCACAGCCCACCTGTGCCACAATAACTGCCACCTCCCCAGCCCTACCTGCATGGCCCCAGATGCAGCAGGCAGGATTCGGCAGCTGGGAGCACTGAGGCCCTTCACCTGAGCAGCAGCAGCACGGAGTCTCTCCCATCTGCCCACAGTGCTATCTGCAAGATGGAGGCTGTGAGACTGGGTGGGGTGGGCCCACCTCTGCCCCCTCCTTGGGACTCACCTCAGTCCTGGGGGGGGCTGAGGCAGCTCCTCTTTGTACCAGTTTGGATGGATCCCCTGAAACCTGCTTGCGGTCTCCAACCCAGGTTGAGAACCACTGCTCTAACTCTGCATCACCAACAACTAACACTTGGTCCTGAGGGCCTCTGGGCTTATGGATAGGCCCCTCCTCTGCCTGCCTCAGTTTCCCTGTCTGGAATGCCATCTGCTCTCCAGGCATTCCCTACAGAAGCAACCATGGCTGCCACAGTAGCAGCATTCAGTTGTAGTGTCTTAATAGGGCCCCAACTGACATGGTCTATTGGGGTCTCCACTGGCACATCTACCTTGGGGGACTGGTGATATGCTGTTTGAGTCGGTTCAGTTCACCCTCAAATTTTTGCATTGTCTCAGTCATTGTTTGCAGGACTGATGGGCTTGCGTCTGAAATGTGTGGTATCAACGTCTTCTGTGTGACATGCATATCCACACTTGCCTTGGTGTCCTGGGTACTTAAAGTCCGCAGCTTGGCTACTAATTGTATTTCCATGGCCTTATCCTATGGCTTTATCCACAGTCTGGGGCTTTCCCAACCAAAGTTGAGCCCGTGCCCACTGAAGACATTGTTGAAAAAATGATCACAGGCCAGCATGCTCTGTACTTTGGGGCCAGCTTGTGGGAAGGCTTTTATGGCTAATCATCTTAGAGCCAGGCCAAACTATTGTGTTGACTCAGCTGATGTTTTCTTACAATAAAAAAGAGTGGCACGGGCCCAGCCAGGACCTGTCTCTGGTTCCAAAGCCTTCCCAAGGGCCCCAATCAGGCATTTGTAATCCTACTTAGCTTTGCTGCTGAGCTTATAATAGGATGCCCTAACCTTTCCTGTGAGTGAGAGGCACAGGGATTTTAGTTTAGTGGCCTCATTCCATCCATTTAATTCAGCTGCCATTTTGAATTGGTCATGCTAGTCATCCCAGTCTTGGTGTTCTCCGCAAAAGTGTGGTGGGTTAAATATCGGCTTTGAGGCACTGGGAGGGAGTGGTGTGCTTATCTTCCCAACACCAATATTTGTACAGTAACAAAATGTGTACACACTCTGCATCAGTTTGCTCCATGCCTTATGGCCTATCCCACCTCAAGCCACCAGTTTTACCAAACCCTAGAAGCTAAAAGAAGGGTTCTCAAATTTATAAGAAGAATTCTGGAGGGATAGGGTCACAGGCCAATGGGCTAAGGAGACTGGGAAAAACACGGGTGAGTAAATATAGATTCATAGATTGTAGAGTCGGAAGGGACCGCAATGGATCATCAAAGAGGACCACGGTTAGATGACCCCAGCCAGGTGACTATCAAGCCTCCTCTTGAAGACCTCCAAGTTAGGTGATGGCACCACCTCTCTTGGAAGCCCATTCCAGATTCTGGCCACCCTTACTGTAAAGAATTTCTTCCTAATGTCTAACCTAAATCTACTCTTCACTAGTTTGTACCCACTATTCCTAGTTACTCCCTGGGGTACTCTGGTAAATAGCGAATCTCCAAGTCCCTGTTGTCCTCCCTCGATAAGCTTATAGGCAGTTACAAGATCTCCCCTCAGACATCTCTTGTGAAGTTTGAAGAGATCCAGATCTCTCAACCTCCCCATGTCGGGTCTTTCACAGAGGCCACTAATCATGCGAGTGGCCCTCCTCTGAACCCTCTCCAGATTCTCCGTGTCCCTCTTGAAGGTACATACAGTTATAATATACATAGACAATAACAGTGACTCAGTGATAAAACCCTTCAGGGACAGATAGCAAGGTAACAAATAGGGAACATTAAAAATGTGATGCAATAACTGAAGAAAACTTAAGCCTTCCCTTAACTCCAGGGGGCTCTCAAACCAGTCTTTAGTTTTATGGAACACACAATTACTGTGTACCCAGGCTGCCTGTCTGAGCCCTGCTGCTGTGGCTTGCAGAGTCAGGCCTGCTGCAACTGCTGCATGCACCTCAGTGGCACCTGCTTCTCTCTCTCTCTCCTACTCTTCCCTCAAAGCCATTTCTTTGCACACGATCCTGGCTTCCCCTCTGCTTCCTTCCTTTTTCCCCAACAGCCTGCTGAGAATGATCATTCCTGCAGCTACGTTACTGTCCATTACACGGGAAACTATTTTCCCACCTTGCTGTTTGTGCTGTCCCCATCCTCGGTTGAGCCCAGGCCCCTGCTGCATTGCTGGCATGGGCAGAAGGGCTCTAGTGCCAGGGAAAGCAGCAGCAGCAGGTGGAGAAGGAAAGTAGAGGAGATGATTTAGGGACTTTGAGTCCTTGGAGATTCCCATGGCGTACTTCAATCCAAAAATGGGGTGTGGCCACACCACTGTATCTCTCTAGGTCCACTCCTGCTGACCCACATTCCTGGCACACTCATGACTTCCACTGACTTCATCAGGAATTTTGGATATCCAAAAATTCAGGATCTCAGGCTTTTTGTGACACAAGTAATAGTATCTTCGCATTCTATAGTAGTTGTCTTCTGAAGATCTCAAAAATGTTTCTAGCCTGAAGGAATATAATCACCTCTGTGAGGTGAGTAATAATTTTGGCTCAAGTCAGGGGTTTTCAACCTTTTTTAACAAGTGTACCCTTTCTGGGCACATGGGGAGTGCACGCCCCCAGATCTGCACATGGGGCATGGGGGAGCTGTTCCTGGTGGGGGCTGGGCTGGGCTGGGCTGTGCTTGGAGTGGGCAGTGGTGGCTCTGGGAAGAGGGCTATGAAGGGGGGCTGCAGCCTCCTCAAAATTCGCCATAGCTTCCCGCCCAACCCCTGCTCCCAGTGCAGCCTGGCACAACACCCCCACCGAGAACAGCCCAGCACTGCCGCGGCCCCAGCCTGCAGTGGCCACAGCCCGCCACAGCGCGCATGCAGATCTGAGGGCACCCCATGCCCTCCCAGGATGCGCGCTGTGGCGGGAGCTCCCCCACTTCCTGTGGCCCCCCCCCCCCCGACAAGCTGCTTGCGGCTCTGTCCCACACTCCACCCCAGCTGGGCAGTGCCTACCCCTGCTCCAGCCCCAGCCCCACCCCCTCCCTCACCACAGGGACCTACGGGAGTGGAGCTATGGGGGGACTGCAGCCACCACAAAATTTGCTGTAGTCCCCCAACACCCCTCCCTGCTGGGAAGAGCCTGCCGTGGCCCCAGCCTGCTCCACCCTACATGCAGATCTGGGGGCACACATCCCTCATGCCCTCCCAGGGTGTGTGTAGCGGAGCTGCCCCTCATGTGACTTAGTCCCATGCCCTGCCCCGGCTGGGCAGCCCTTGTCACTGCCCCACTCCCTCCTCTCAGAACAAACTTATCTGCTGGACCTGGCTGTTCTCCACATGGCCGGGCTGTGTCCTGGCCACCCATGTGCTGTGCTGCAGCTACGCGCACACACGTGGAGTTCTGCATACTCCCTATGACCCTTTTAAGTACCCCTAGGGGTACACGTCCCCCTGGTTGACAACCACTGGCCTAAGTGATTTGCCCAAGGTAGTATAGGAAGCTGAGAGTATATCTCAGAGGAAGAATCATGTCTTATGTTTTAGTAATTATACCATTTCATCCTAATTTGTTTTAAAATACTACATGAATGATAAATATAAATCTGGCTGCTGAACATTTTTTTTAATGTGCATTATTTGGACATTATTTTTAACTTGTTCTGTGGGTGAAATATAACCAAGTTAAAAATCGCCTAAATAAACAAAAACTAGTACATTAGAGCTAGGAAACTACCTTTCCATGTTTGGAAAGCACCTATGACATTTTGGGCACTAACCTAATTTAAATAATAATATTAAAAAATGTGCTGCATTGAGCATTTTAGCAGCTGGAAAAACTTTCAAATATGCTGCTTATAGTCCCTTTCTGCTTGGGAAAGCCATATTTTAAATATTTAACAGAGTTGCCCAGCTGCAATGAAAGCATCTACTTGTCAAAAATATTTAACATTTAGAGTAGTTCAGAAGCTGGAACAGTAACTTCATAAAAAGTACTTCATGATTAGAGCTGTTGTGTGGGTAGGAAAAAACTACTTATAACTCTAATATTCTGAAACACTAAGTACCTTTGAAAGGAACTCTTTGTTGAAAACATCCTGGGTTTTACCACTTAAATGTTTGAGTGATGTGGGAAATATTGCATACAGTAAAAGAAAGGATGTATTTATGTATGGTATGTTTTCAGTGGCCAATATCTTGGACTGCAGAAATGAGACATATTGCTAAATGTTACGACAAGCTATGGAAGGCTTCATTTATTTCCAAAGTATTGTTTAATCAGTCAAACTTGAATCATCATCTGAATGGTTCACAACCCACTAAATTCTCAGTGAGTTATCAAAGTAAGGATAAGCTGTTCAGCTGTGGCTTTTACTTCAAAAGTGTAGCAGGGAAGCTCTGCACCTGGAGCAGCCATGGTATGCAGGGCAGCACTGGCTGCCACAGTGCCGATCATGGCAGTATGTTCAGCTGCTTCTGAGATGGTGGCTATTTTTGTGCTCTTTCACAAAAGCAGCCCCTGGGGCTGCTTCTCCAGTTGTACTCCCTCCCCTGCCCCCCAGCTATATTAATAGTTGCCATTTCTCCATTCAGTTGGTGCTCATCAGTCCCATGCAGCTGTTGGTTATGGCTATAGGGGCTAAGGCCTTCTCTATCCCACTGAAGAATCTGGGTTCTGCAATACTTCTTTTTATTTCATGACCTGAAAAACCATGCTAAAACCAACAGTTGCTTTTTTGTAAAGGGGAGGGGGAGGGAGGTGTTTGGATTATCTGATATGGAGGTAATTTTCTTTAATATACTGTATAATTAAAATAGTTTGAACTAATGTTCATAAAAGTGTGAAGTTGTAGTTCCAGATCCTGAAGTTGTCAGTGTTCAGGAAACTGCAGCGGAGCAAACTTCTTTATCGCTTTAACCCTGCTCAATATCCTGACATTACAGGTAAAAAAAAGGGTTCAATTCTCCTTTTACATCTAAAGAGAAATATTGAATATTGTCAGTTAATGTTGATTACTCAACATGGATCTATGTCTACTGGGAAGTGTACTTAGGTCACCAAAGTCATTTAATATGGGAGACAAAGTGATAATGGAATAATAACTTCTGGTTGTAAATAAACTGGATTGTATTTAAAGTAGAGATCCACTTCAGAATGAAAAGAACACTATATGATATAATGTATTTTTTAATAGAAAAACAAAATTGCCTTTAATTTTACAGTGAATATAAGACTAATTTGTGGTTAGTCTATGTTGACATAGAGTTACTATTGATACACTTAATGTAGAATTACATTGCAAAGCAACAGTAGAAGGTGCTATGGTAGGAGCATACTGTACTTTTCACAAACATTTGAATTGACATAATCATCAAATTTAAATATGCAAGGTAAGAAAAATATTGTAATCTGGAAATATATAAAAGCCTACACTGAACCATAAAAATGTAACTTAGTATTAGCATAGTTAAGATGCAGTTTTAACAATAATTACATAGTGGAACCTGCATTATAAATTATTTTTAGCTGCAGCAGCAAAAAACTGCACAAAATTTACTTTAAGGCAAATTCTTTCCTGAACTTCATGGTGTGCGGGCCGGGAACGGTCCGAGGCCCTTTTTTGGTGCGGCGGGCTGTGGCCAGGAGCCCGGACACGCCGGGTCGGGGAAGGCAAGCGGCACGCTAGAATTAGGCACGGAAGCTTAGCGGTTGATATAAGATTGTTTACTTACACCGAAGATGGTCGCAGTGCAGGCTGGAAAACTTCCAGGAAAACTTCGCTTACGTTGCAGTTTCACTCGACTCGGACAGAGCTCTGGATACACTCACACGAAGTTTGCTAGGCTTCGTGGAACTTGCGCGCAGGGAAGGGTACGTCGAGGGATTAGGCGGCAACGGGGAGAGGCGAGAGGCTGATCAGACCCCTATAGCCTTCTTGATATACACGCTGGGTCCAATAGGCTCCGCAGTGCTTAGAGATCTTCACGAGACGTGAAGTTCTCTTTCTCCTGATAGTCGTGGAGTCCTCCAACTTGGGCGGAAACCACTCAAGCCTCTTATACGGCTAGCAAGCCAATCGCTAGCTGCCATGTGGGAATAATTTAGAACTGGCCAATAGTGGGACACAAATTTGCATGCGGGTGGCGGGAACTCCTTTGCACCGTGCATCTCCTTTCTGCAGCTCAGAAATGCACTCTGCAAAGAAAGCTCCGAGTGGCGGGAAATAATTTAGCAGTGCCGAAGCGCGCACACACAAAATCACACCCTTGGGTTGTGACATCCCCCCTTGCTGAAGGCATAGCTGAATTATGCTGCACGCTCATCACTCGAGTGATCAAGAGCTCTTATTACGGGTTGCTGAACTAAACGGGTAAACACAAAATTCGCTTACATAAAAAGTTCGTCCTCTAAGGATCGAATCAAATAATAACCAGCACAAATACATATACGCATAATCAGATTCATAACAAAAAACTGCACGATCAGGGCTTCAGTGGGCGTCATGGCGAAGTCGCGCGTCAAGCCCTCACTTCTTTCGATGATGTTATCCTTCTTGGGGCTTCTCTTCACCACGCACTCTGAATTCCAGATCTGTAAACAAAACTCTCAAAAAATAAGTTAACGTATCTCAAAATATTTACTAAATTTCCATGGAACTATACTATTATTTCTATATAATACAAGTGTTTGCTACTTTAAACTACCCTCTCTTGCACACTCAACTAGATGAAATCATCGAGGAGCCATCGTCTAATTCTTCTAGATAATGGAAACCTAACTCATAGGCTAGTTGCCATTGGCCTGCGTCCCCTAAAATCTGAAGTTGCCACTTATTGAGTCCAGAACGCTGTAGGAGAAATCCAAACATATATTGCTCTTCTGGTGTTCTCTGTGGCAATGATGGAAGATCGGATTCGTGATGTCTTGTGCCTTGAATCTCGGTCGGGTGTCGATGTTCCCAATCACCGGACAATCTTGGCTCCATCAGGATACGCAGTTGGGACAACTGACGAAGGAGGTTACTCACAGGTTAGTTCACCATTGGGTTAAGCAGAATCCGGAGGACAGCGATGTTCTTTCGTCAAGACAACTGTCTATGCTGTGAACGGTCACTGGAACAGTTCCAGGATCTCGTAGATGATGGTGAGGCCATGGTCTTATTCGCTGGAGTGTTCTCAGTCCCAGCGCACATGCTCTGGGGTTCCAGGCACAGTACGAGACTCTGATGATTGCTAGCATGAGATGTTCTGCGCCGGTATGTTCTGGCCGTCCATCATGCCATACGTGGGCTTTCTGACCAATCAGTCCCGCAACAAGCGCTGGCAGTGGAATAGGCCAGTGAACGTTGACCGCTATCATGTCGATATCAGTGACATGTCCTCTACTCCACGAGGCTTGTCTGACCAAGAAGCTTGCTTCTTCCTGGTTCAGCAGGTCAGATCTAAGTTCCACGACCAAACGTCCCAAACATACAGCTAGAGTTTCTTCAGATTGGATTCTTGATTCTCCGCATAAATCCTGTAGTTCAGTTCTGGTGCGAGCATAGTAGGCAGTAGCAACTCGGTTAGTTTAATAGATTTCATAGATTTCATAGACATTAGGGCTGGAAGGGACCTCAGAAGATCATTGAGTCCAGCCCCCTGCCCAAGGGGTCATAGGATCCCAGCAAGAAAAACAACCAGGTTTCTCTTGAAGGTGTTCAAAGTAGGTGCTTGAACCACCTCCGGCAGCAGGCCATTCCAGACCTTGGGGGCTCGGACAGTAAAGAAGTTCTTCCTTATGTCCAGCCTGAAATGGTCTTGCAGGAGTTTATAACCATTCGACCTCATCATCCCTTGCGGGGCTCTGGTGAACAAACGTTCCCCCAGGTCCTGGGCCATCAAGTCGCCCCTGAGCCTGCACTTTTCCAGGATGAAGAGTCCCATGGCTCTCAGCCTCTCATCATAAGGTCTGTTTTCCTGACCTCTGATCATGCGCGTGGCTAATGCTATGTGAAAGCATTCATTTAAACATCAATTAGGCCAATCTGTTTTGCAATCAATGAAAAACAACACAAAGCTTAAACAAAACCTCGCAGTGGATACCAGAACTTGACTCTGGCAGTCTTGCAGGGCATGACCTTATCACCATCTTGCTTTGGTTACACATATGTAAAATGGGGATGCTCATCTACACAGGCCTCACAGGATTTAAATTAGTTTTTGAAAGAACTTCGGCATGCTTAGCTGTAATATGCTGTACAACAAGGGCTAAGCACTTTTACTGAAACGCAGTTAAACCCAACATATCACAGTTACTTCTAATAACTTATTTCAAAGTAAAGGTATCATTTTCTTTTAAACTGTAATATTTGCTATCAGAGTTTAAAGCAAATTTCTACGCTTTCTGAGCTCACTGCAAGAGAAAAATTACTCCACTATTTTTCTCCAGTTAAAAGATAAATAAAAACTAAAAATTGGTATTTTCCAAGAAGTGCTGTAACAGGGAACCCAACCCTATTAGCTACAATCCGAGGGAGGACAGGACTTTTGTAGCCTGCAGGAGCCAGTGACACTAGGCAGCCCCAACAAGAAAATAGACCCTGAGGTTGGGGCCTGTTAAGGACCCTGGGAGGGTGCAGGGCAGGAACACCAAAGCTCACTAGGCCAAATAAAGGCAGCTGAGATAAGCTGCAGCAGGGTGGAGAATAGCTGATTATCAAAGTGTTGTTGTAGGCTGGACTGCTGCTGCGGGAGTCACTGCTGCTGTTATTGCTTCAGGCAGGAGGGGCGGATGCACTCCTCCGCTCGATTCTCCCCTCTGTCGGCAAGGAGGCGTGGTCGCCGAAAGCGACGCTGCATCGGTGGGCGGGATCGCCGGAAATGACGCTGCGTCGGTGGGCGGAGTTGCTGACCGAACTCTCGCGGGTTTCTCCGAAGCTCCACCCTTCTCTTCCGGTTCTTCCACGCGGTCTCCCTCTTGCTCGGCGCCATCTTGTCATGGCGTTTCAGGATTCTCTTTCGCAGCCGCTTCTTTGACCGCTCGAACAGCCATACGCAGCTGGGCCTTTAAACTTAAATTCTTATTCATTAGATCAGTTATCGTACAGAAAGTTGCAGTCAGTACTCCCCCCCTTGTCATATTGTGGGGCCACCCTCTCATCCGCAGTGCGTTCCTCCGTCTCCAGATCTTCGTGGAGCTCGGATGGAAGCTCGCGACCCCTTAAACTAGACGCCACCATGAAGGGGGAGAACCGGTCGATCGGCACCGGTTCTTCACTCTCCCGAGCATATCTTAGGCAACGGGCACACTCCCGGGTGAGGGTCGGGTTTACTGCGCCCGCCGGGTTGACTCTGGCGAGGGACACAGTGTCGAGGGGCCTGAACAGGACCTGCTCATCGCTCATCATACACCCAAATGCCGCGGGGTGCAGATACACTTCCCTCTCTTTCTGGGCTCCATCTTCGGAAGCTCCCTCTTCTCCCTTCAGCAAAATGTGTTCGCTGATAAATCTCTGACCCATTCCGCCCGCCTGGTGATAAGCGATATGCGCCTCCAGTTCCATAAAGTTTTCTACTTGGCGTTTTCCACTGCGCCAAGGGCAGTTCTTAACTAATTCTAGCTCCAGTGTGCTTTCCCCTCATCCCATCCTCGTCGCCATGTGCGGGCCGGGAATGGTCTAAGGCCCTTTTTTCGCGCGGCGGGCTGTGGCCAGCAGCCTGGGCATGCCGGGTCGGGGAAAGCAGGCGGCACGCTAGAATTAGGCACGGAAGCTTAGCGGTTGATTTAAGATTGTTTACTTACACCGAAGATGGTCATGGTGCAGGCTGGAAAACTTCCAGGAAAACTTCGCTTACGTTGCAGTTTCACTCGACTCGGACAGAGCTCTGGATACACTCACACGAAGTTTGCTAGGCTTCATGGAACTTGCGCACAGGGAAGGGTACGTCGAGGGATTAGGTGGTGACGGGGAGAGGCGAGAGGCTGATCAGACCCCTATAGCCTTCTTGATATACACGCTGGGTCCAATAGGCTCCGCAGTGCTTAGAGATCTTCACGAGACGTGAAGTTCTCTTCCTCCTGATAGTCGTGGAGTCCTCCAACTTGGGCAGAAACCACTCAAGCCTCTTATACGGCTAGCAAGCCAATCGCTAGCCGCTACGTGGGAATAATTTAGAACTGGCCAATAGTGGGACACAAATTTGCATGCGGGTGGCGGGAACTCCTTTGCACCGTGCATCTCCTTTCTGCAGCTCAGAAATGCACTCTGCAAAGAAAGCTCCGAGTGGCGGGAAATAATTTAGCAGTGCCGAAGCACACAAACAAAAATCACACCCTTGGGTTGTGACACATGGGTGCAATTCCCCCAGCAGCTGGAAGGAACTGTGCCCATATACTGGGGGCAGAACTAAATGATGATGATTATAGTTGTTGTTATTTAATCATATTACAGTAGGCCCTGGAGACACCAGCTGAGATCAGTGCCCCAGTGAGTTAGGCACTGTAAAAACACAGAATGAAAAACAAGACTTCCCCAGAAAAGCTTTTAATCTAAATGAATGAAACAAAGGTGTTGGGGAGGGAACAGAGGCACAACAAATGTGAGACCTAGGATTTTCAATTGTTGTGGCATGGTAGCTGGATACCAAATCCCATTAGGCCTCTTTGACAACCATTGGCCATTGTCATACGCAGGTCAGCTAAATTTGCTTTAATATTGCCTGTGATGCTCCTGGTTTACGCTTTTGAATAAATCATATGAATCCAGTCATAACAGTTGAAGACTGCCAGTTTATTTAGACAATCATCCCTAATTAAAAGATAAATGACTAGAATTCTTTGCAAGGGTAGACTTGAGAGATTCACCTGCAGAGAAAAATGCATGGCTCTGGTAATTATCTAGTCTAATCTAGACTGAGGGTGACTGATGGTGTCTGTATTTTGTAGCATTTTCCTTCCCTGGACCTGGCTCAGGGCTCACTCCCAGGCTGCTGTCCCCCACAGATACTGTTCTACATATCTGGCTTTATAAATTCCATTACCTGTGCCCTTCTCTGAGAGTCCAGTCTACTTTCTAGGCTTGTAACCTATATAGACATTTGGACTGTACCCAGGTATTTGCATGTGGGGAACAGAGGAAGGACTTTTCCCTTTTAGACTGTGGATTAGCAATGCAGCTATTCCATGGAGATTCCTTCAGATGGTTGAATGAATGAACCCTTTCATGGCTCTACTGCTCCCCACTGCAGAATTGGGAAAATCCAGAGCATTTAGTTATACCCTGGTCACATGGGGCTGTCCCACTTTCTGCCTATCCCATATCCTGCCCATCATTTTCAGAAAGACTGATGTGGGTGAGAAGATTTGGGTATAACTCTTAGGATGCAACACTACTACAAAGTGATTTATCCTAGATTTTAATCTGTCATCAATTTATTCTGTAGTGAGGAATGGACACACTACCAGATCTCCCTATCTGCCTGTCTACAGTAGATGCTATGACAGCACTTGGCCAGCAGAAGGTCCAGAAAGCAGTTTTTAATTCAGCAGCTACTGGAGGATAAAATTGACTAGAGGAGCAAACACACAACCTGCGTCTTTACTATACTACACATTTTTCAGGGGGTAACTTTACCTGGATTCAAGCAATTTATTAAGTAGTACAGCTGTTTGTCGTGTGTCCATTCTACTTTTACTCAATTCATAGGAAGGTCAATTCATAGTAGGGTTTGATTCAGTATATAGTAAGGTCAGAGAGAGAAAGTTAACCATTTTAGTCTGAAGTCAGGCACAAGTCAGGGCACAGTGGCATGTTAAAGATTAATTCATTCAGAAATGTAGAAGCTTTTGTAGATGACAGCCTACTTTAGACTTCACTAGAGTACCAGATAACTACTTCATGGATGCATCAGATGAAGCACAGTGTTATCTATCAAAACGTATGCCTTTCTGAATGAGTTACTTCAGAAATAAAAAATGACATAAAAATGACAAACTTTTAGAGCAAGAGAAAATGATGGTAGCTGACCAGGCCTTCAATAATCTTAAAATGGAAATCACTTGGTCACTATGTAGTATCAATGTAGCCACATCCTTGCCAATTTAGCAAATTCCTGCTACATGAGATCCCACTGCATCTGCTTTGCAACATGGACCTGTTAGCGGCTCTCAGCATCATCCCCTGAAAGATCAGCCAACTTGCTTATAAAATACAAAAACCTCTTTCAAGTAGGATGTATGTTGATGGGACTTGGATTAGGGGCAACACTTGAATAAGAAACAAAGTTAACTTTGTATTGAAAACATACCATCTGACTTAACCAAGCAAGTAAGCATGTGTGTAAAGCTAAGCAAGTGTTTAAGTGGTTTGATGAAACTGGATGCTTTTCAAGATGAAACTGGATGCTTATCTTGCTGGGATCCTATGACCCCAGCTGATGTCCTGCCCTTTGGGTGGGGGGCTGGACTCGATGATCTTCCGAGGTCCCTTCCAGCCCTAATGTCTATGAAATCTATGAAATGAGAATGCTCAACTTAAATATTAAATGTATGAATTCTTATAAACTAAGCCAGTGAGCAGAACCTTAGTGCCCCCAAACATGCATCTCCCAAACTGAACTTTTAGAAACCCTTTAAAAAGAAAGATTCTTTCCTATGCCAGAGAAACATAATCATTGGAGTAAGTGAAGGAAGCATCTCTTAGAACAGGAACCCTTCCCTTCTTCAACATACCCATTTTCTTAAGTTAAAGTGAAGGTAAATTCTGAAAAGTGACTTTATAAGGAGTATGGTACAGCTTCATTTTGTCCTACTGACTACAGCTAATGTTGATCAGATAGCTGTTCTCAGTGTGGTCACCACAGCATAGAGCCAGGGGTGGGGGGGGGGTTCACTGATGCACTTGCACTGCCCCCTCCCCTTTGATTCCCGCTCCACCCAAAGTTTAAAACCAACTGCCTGATAGTGGCAGCAGCATTTCTATTCAGGCAGTGCTGAAGGAGTCGATTGACTTTATGGCTCATTATAATCTATCAGATCTCTCCTAAATTCTTCATTCCAGGGTGTTAAGGACCCTCTCTTCTTTTTAATAGTTTTGATGTTCTACCAATCAAGCTGTCTTTTGTTCTGCAGTTCTGGTGTCTGTTAGCTGCTTCTGGTAATGAAGCTATTTCACAGCACTGCAGACTGTTTTTAACTCATTCTAATGAAGTTATATTGGTTTTTGATTCAATATACACCTAGGCTCCTAGCATATTAGTAAAGCTTCTAGTTTATTTTTTTTAACTGGAGAAAAATATGTGTTGTTTCGTATGTGAGGATGCACCTCACCATCTGCACTTCCCTTTTCAAAATTTTAGATTCGCCCATGCAGAGAGCTCAGTTTGGGCATCAAAATCTGCCTGAGAAGCTGAGAAAATACTTGAGTGGTTAGCTGTCTTGGCCACCCTGTGAACAGTACCCAAGCTGGCTAGTTTAAAACTAGCTTGGATACACTGTATATACAGGTACTGAAGTTGTTGTACTGAGTGTTGTAACTAGTGATCTGCAGGTCAAGTTTGCTCAGTTTAGCATAGTGGAAATATAGACCAGTGGTTCTCAACCTTTTTGTACCAGGACTCATTGGTAAACATCGACGCCCAGTTCTGACCCAGTGCTCCTCACTCCCACCCCACTGTCCCCCACCCCCAGGCCCCAGCCCCCCAGGGCCGAGGGTGGGTGTGTGAGGCAAGGGGGTTTGTGCGGGGCAGGGCGGCCCCAGGCAGCCCCTTGCAGGCGTGAATTCTGACAGCAGTCTGCAAGGGAAAAGACACCATTTCTCATGATTTCTCCTTTAAAGGAAAATCCATTAAAGTTTGTTGATCCATTTTTAAAGCGTGTTGATGACCCTTTCATATATTCTTGTGACCCACTTTTGGGTCATGACTCATGGGTTGAGAAACGCTGCTACAGACAACACTTTTGTATTGTTAGGGGCATATACTCAATAATATAAAGATAACACTTTAATGAATTGATTTGTACCATAATTAAGTGTGTCTACTTTTAATAAAGTGAGATAAATGACTTTCCAAATTTGGTGTTTACTTTATTTATTAATGCAATCCCTGTGACATATTTTTGGGAGTGAGGGTGAAGATTAAAGCTCAGTCAAGATCCCCAGCTGTCAATACACAGAATAGGAAAAAAGATTACTTTCTGTAATTGCCAGCCTGGAAATCCCATATAGAGTCAGGAAATCAAATGATGTTCTTTTTCTGGTCCATATGCATCATCACCACTTGGGTAACTGGGGCAACATTCATTAGTAGATGTGGCTGAGATAAAGTGAGGCAAAGAAGAATCTTGTTTGTGACCTATAGTTGCTTTGAAGTGCTTAAAATTGTATTGCAAATTTAACATTTTGATGGTAATATAAGATTTTAGAATTCAGCCCACATAAAGATATCAGATCTGTGGCATAAAGGGCACCTTTAACATGCCTTCTGGCTTTATCATCACTGCTGAGGGAAAACAAATGTTACCATAACCTGGTGAAATGTGACTCGCTATGAACATACATGAATGAATTCACTGGAATAAGCAGCTACAGCTATTGCAAACCTGTAGGCAAAATTACTGAGAAGGATGTTTCGCCTTTTGTAAACCTTTTAATCTTTCTGTTTACCTGACGCTATACTGAAAGCTTCCATCGTTTATCTGCATATGCACATCAGCTTCATCTTAAGCAAAGGGAGTTTGTGCTCATTCCTACCTCTGAGCATCTCAAGAGGCTTTCCCCCAAGGGTACCCTGATACAGGCACTCTTTCTTGGAGGCCTTGAAAATATCTTTGTCCCATTTCACACCTTCCTGGTACAAATATCGGCCTCCCAAGCACACCTCTTTCAGGGGTGCTGGGAGGAGGACAAGCCACTCATGCCATTCAAATGGCCTTTCTCTCTAGAATCAGAGAAAGTGAGGGTTGGAAGGGACCTCAGGAGGTCACATCAAGTCCAATCCCCTTCTCAGAGCAGGACCATCCCCAACTAGTTCATAGATTCATAGACTGCAAGGTTGGAAGGGACCTCGGAAGCTCATCAGGTCCAGCCCCCTGCACCAAGCAGGAAAGATAACTGGGGTCAGGTGACCCCAGCCAGGTGACTGTCCAGTCTCCTTTTGAAGATCTCCAGTGTAGGTGACTGCATCACCACTGCAGGGAGCTTATTTTACAGTCTGGACACCCTGACTGTGAAGGAGTTTTTCCTGAAGTTGAACCTGAATCGATCTTCCAGGAGTTTGTGGCCATTACTCCTAGTTTTCCCCTCAGGTGCCCTAGTGAACAGTTGCTCACCGAGCCCCTAGTGTAGCAAGCAGTAAGCTGCTACCAAGTCCCCTCTCAGCCTTCTCTTTCTCAGGCTGAAGAGTCCTGGATCCCTCAGCCTCTCCTCGTATGGCTTGCTTTGTAGGACTTTGATCATACAGGTGGCTCTTCTTTGGACTCTCTCAAGCTTGTCCAGGTCCTCATTAAAGTGTGGTGCCCAGAACTGGATGCAGTACTCCAGCTGCGGTCTCACCAGTGCTAAATAGAGTGGAAGAATTACCTCCTGCATCAATTGATGGAAGCCAGAGTGTTATTTGCCCTGCTGACTACAGTATCATACTGCTGGCTCATATTCATACTGCGGTCTATCATTACCCCCAGGTCCCTTTCATTTGTGGTGCTGGTCAGTTTGGTGCCGCCAGGCCTGTAGGTGTGTTCATAGTTTCATAGTTTATAGGGTCGGCAGGGACCTGAACAGATCATCAAGTCCAACCCCTTGCCCTGGGCAGGAACGAGTGCTGAGATTATAATACCCCAGCCACATATCTATCCAACCTCCTCTGGAAGACCCCCGAGATAGGGGAGAGCACCACCTCCCCTGGGAGCCCATTCCAGAGCCTGGCAGCCCTAACTGTAAAGTAATGCCTCCTGATATCAAACCTGAATCCACTCTCAATCAACTTGTAGCCATTATTCCTTGCTATCCCAGGTGGTGCCTGGGGGAACACAGCCTCACCTATTTTCCGCTAGTCTCCCCTGGTGAGTTTATAGATGGCCACCAGATCCCCTCTCAGTCTTCTCTTGGGGTGGCTGAATAGATTCAGGCCCTTTAGTCTCTCTTCATAAGGCCTGGCCTGCTGCCCCTTGACCATGCGAGTGGCCCTCCTCTGGACCCTCTCAAAGCTAGCCACATCCCTCTTGAAGTGTGGCACCCAGAACTGGACGCAGTACTCCAACTGCGGCCTCACAAGCGCTGCACAGAGGGGAAGAATCGCCTCCCTGGACCTGCATGTGATGCATCTGTAGATGCACGACAAGGTGTGGTTAGCCTTACTGACCGCTTCCTTGCATTGGTGGCTCACATCCGTCCTGGAGTTAGCAATGGCTCCAAGATCCCTTCCAGCCACTGCATAGTGGAGGGGGTGTTCCCCAGCCTATAGGTGTGTTGTAGGTTCCTTCTCCCTAGATGCAGTACCCTGCATTTGTCTCGTTGAATTTCATCCTGTTCTCATCGACCCACCTCTGTACCTGTCTAGATGTAGCTAGGGGTTGCTCGTCCCGAGATGGAGCACTTTACATTTCTCTTCATCTAGGTCCGCCTGTATCTGTAGCCTATCTTCAAGTGTGTCCCCCATAACTAGGTGTCATCTGCGAACTCTGTCAGTGAGTCCTCCATCCCGGCCAAAGCTTTGTCTAGCAGGGTTTGGAAACCTCCCAGCATGGAGCTTCCCCCACCGCTCCCGTGCTTTACTACCCTCCCAGCGACAACGCGGGTGGACTCCGGGGCCGGGCAGCCCCTGCCAGCGGGGAGGGCCGCGCTTGGGGTGCGAGCCGGGGCCACCTCCAGGCCCGTCAGCACGAGGGCGAGGGACAGCTCCGCGCCGGCAGGCGACGCTGGAAGTAAACTTTCCCGCGGCGGCGGCCCGGCGGGGGACTCGGCTCCGGGCGGCGCCCACGTGCCCCCCCCCGGCGGTGGCGGCAGCGGCAGCGGCGGGGCCGGGCCGGCTCAGAGCACGCGGCTCCCCGCCCGCCGCCCAAACGCCGCCTCCGCCGCTCGGCGCAGCCGCTGGTTGGAGCGGGGCCGGGACCGGCGGGGTCAGCGCGGGGCGGCGGAGCGGAGCGGAGCCGAGCCCAGGCTGCCCGGCCGCTGCCGCCTCGCCTCGCCTCGGCGCGCCTGCCCGCGCCCCACGCGGGGCTGCTGAGCGGCCGCGGCCAGAGGCGCCGGGTGCGGGCGGGCGGGCGGTGCGGGGCCATGGCTCGCAAGGGAGACGCCGCCCCTTCCCCTTACGGTAAGCGCCGCCGGCCTGTTTACATCGCCGCTGCCTCCCTCCCTCCCTCCCTCGCCGGCGCGGGCAGCGGGGTCTGCGGCAGCGCGGGGCGGGGGACACAGAGCGCCGGGCTCCCGCTGCCGGGCCTGGGGGTCGGCGCTGACGAGCCTCCGCTGCGGGCGCGCAGGGTGCTGCCCGGGGGCCGCCTCCCTGCGACCTGCCTGTCTGCGGCCCCCGAACCGGGGAGTTATTTGCAGTGCCCAGGAAACAAGGTGCAAATGTGGGGGGAAGAGGAAGAGCCACCAGGAATGATAGCGCTGCAGAGAGGACCCCCGAGTACTTCCAGCAGATTCAGCTGAATCTTTGAAGTTGCTCGAGTCCCGGCAGGGGCTGATCCCCGCAGCCTGGCAGCCCCGGCTCTGCGGTCAGTGGGCCCCAAAACAGTAATTGCGCAGGCAGCCAGATACAGGGACCCACGTGTAAGATAACCAGGGGGCACAGGCTTCAGAAAATGGAAAAGAGCTCTTAGAAGGAGTTTGGGCTTGTGTATGTGCAGCATTACCATTCCCTCCCGCGCCACCTACCAGCAGGAGAGCGCTGTTACGGAAATACGCGGCAGGAGAATGTGGTTGTGTTGTCATGCTCGGGTGTTACAAGCTTCAGTTTTAAAACCTGTTACTCTGATAAAGCTGCTGTCCTTTAGCAAGGTATATCGTCTGTAGTTACATGGAGAATGATCTGCTTGGAAAAATGTATCTCTTGCATTTCAGGTTTCATTTCAATGTATGATTCTGACGAATTGTACTGACTCGGGTTTCTGCTGTTTTTACAATTTCATGTTCATCAGCATTTTCATTTTCTTTTCTCTTCTTTCTCCTGAGGGTATCTTCTGGCAGGTACGATGCTCCTTCAAAGGAGTCTTTGAAAATTGCTTCGGTTTTGTGATGAAGCAGATTTTGAATTCAGTTGTCTAACTTACAGGTCTCATAATGTGAAAAAGGGATTAAAAAGAAAGAGCAGTGCAGTAGTTTTCTCAATTCAGAACCTGTGACACCTCATGCCTTTTAAGTGAAATCACTGTAATAGTCACTCACCATTTTGTTATTCTTCAGACTTTGTTAATAAACCATTGATATTTTCTTGGAAGAGTAGGTGCCCTTAGCCTCTCTCTCCCTCTCTTTTTGGAAGCCTGTTTTACCAGACCACTGGTGGCTTCAGTGTTTTGTAAGTGACAGAGGCAAACCCTTCTCAAAAGTTTCAGTCCATTGACTTGTGGCATGCCTTGAAAGAGCTATCTCAAGGCAGACCTATGGCTGGCAGCTGACTGCAGGCTCCCTAGACAGCTTGTTAGCTGTCTGGCTTTCTCTCGGAGCTAACAAGTTCTCTATTTGGTGATTGGTCACTAGATTTAAACTGCCTAGTGGAAGTCCAAGATACAGGTTAGTGCCTGGCTGCCTGCTGTACTGAACTTAGCTAGGTAAAAGGCCTTAGCAAATCTGCACGTATTTTTGGTGGGGCAGAGGTGAGGGTTCTCTTTTGTAAGCTCCATTTGTTTTTAGCCACATTGTTTCTCTGCATGCAGGTGAGAAGGAGCCATAATCTGATCCTTGGAAAAAAGCTGTAAACTGGCTTCCCAAATTCAGGCAATGGGGTTTGCTAGACTAGCTGCAAATTGGCTACTGCAAATGTAGCTTGGTTTCCTAGCCACAAAAAATGTGGCAAATAGAAAGGTTTTGTCAAGAGCAATGACTTTATTAAGGTTCTTTCTCCAGGAGAGTATTTGTAGTGTAAAAAAGATAGACCTCCTTTCTCAGCCAGAGTTCTTTAGTTCCTATCCATTAAGCAGAAAAATACCAAGGTGAAATGGATAACATTTGTTCCCTGGATGAAAGTGTACTTTGGTGCCCTGTACCTTGGTGTAGTGTTAGATCTGTCCAGAAGGGAAGTTTTCCATTGGGAGTGAAGAGCATAACTGAATTCTTGAGCACTTGCTTTCTTATGATAGCTACTATTGAGCATTTTTGTTTTGTTTTCCACAAAATAAAATATTACAATATTTTATATATTCAACATACTCATGGGTGTCACTTGACTTGATCCAGTGTCTGTTGAAATCAGTGAAACAAACTTCCATTTACTCCAGCAATACAGGATCTGGCCTCTAGTGATGCCAAAAAGATGCATTTTTACCACTGTAGTTGTTTTAAGAATAGTGGTTCAAATATTGAATTAAAACACCAGAAATAATTGTCAGGGGAGAAGATGACACTGATATTAAAGACTGCTGATTTCAAACAATTCTTATCAACACACAGTGCAGAGAATAAATATACAAAGTACCAGATTTTATTAGTGTTTTTCCTGGAATTTAGCGAATCCATTTTTGCATTTGCAAATGACAGGATGCAAGTCCTGCAAGGCGGGTACTGTTGTCCTTGGCATTTGTCTGTACTACTTCAAGTGTGTTCACAATCTCTGCCTGGGGTCCCTAGTTACTTTTAGATGATGTGGTGGTGGTGATGATTATGATGATGATGTCATTTAGACATGCAAATATCTGCTTGATCCTGTAGATCATTACGCTGAATTACACCTTCAGATTGGTTCTGGAATTGTTTGTGTCTGCAGGTGATTGCAAAACTACAGATGCAAAAAAAGAGACTTCTATTTTGAAATATGTACCAAAAATACAGGTCAGGAAATGTGAGCCTGTAGTATTTTAGACCTCTTAGATAATTTAGTCTATTCCTCTGTCTGTGTGAGATTGATCCTCATTATGTATTTACTCCTATTTTAGACTCTTTGTTTTCAGTTTCCCAGGCAATAGAGCTTCCACCATTTCCCTTGTGAGAATTTTTCACAGGCTAACAAACTTCACTATCAAGACTATTTTATTGTGATTTAGGCTACATTTTTCATTTCTTAATGTCATAATTTTACTCCTGCTTATGCACGGTGCCACCCTAAATCATTCTTCCCAATTTTTGGTATTTGTACTTCAGACAGTCAGGTGTGAAGAACTTCAAGGTTGCATCTCCAGCCACCTCTTAATTCAGATTTGGTCTGATTCAGATACAGTATGAAGGGGAGGAATGCTACTGAGTTAAATTTTCTTAACCTTATCTAAAGTGGACGCATATTATCTAAGTTTTGCATGTGGCATGTTAGACAAGTCAGCCACTCTTTGGGCTCATCTGTCATACCTTGGTACAAAAGTTTCAGTAATGACTCAATTTGCTAACTATTATTGATTTTTAGAAAGACTTTTTCACCATGGAATAAACTTGGAACAGGGAAAAGAAAATTCAAAGATAGCAATTAAATTTGTGCTTCCTGTTGTTTAAATCATTATTGCAGATGTATCCTTTTGAACAAATATGTTCTTCCTTAGCACTCTGCTTCATCTTCTCCTTGATTCAACAGTGAGGTCTTAATCATGCATATGTTGACATTTCACTGCCTCTTACTGGGGAAATGAACTTAGGCACTTAAACTTCACTGTAGGATCAAACCAGGAGTACATGGATTTCGAGGGAACCAACCTGTGTTCAGATAGTCATTTCTTTTTTTGTTAATAAAAGTAGCTAAAGATATTTCTTAAAACATATGAAAGATAAATTGACCTAAGACTTATTTTTTTCCCATTTGAAATTCCATATTTAAAATATTAGTGTTATTTTTACATAACTGTTTATAGGAAGGGGCATGGAAACACAGTCATTTGTTATTTAATATTATTTCTTTGTATACTTATTATAACTTTTCTTCATCTCATGAGATCATTATAAGCAACATTTAAGGCTATGTTTTGCAAATCTTTTTAATACTCAAATAAATATTAGGTTTTCTAGGATATAATCAGATCAGATGTATATAGGAATTATTCAAGGGTTAGGAAATAAGTTGCAGGATTTAAGTTCCATAGTTATAACTTGTGTTTTAGGCAAGTTAGGCAACACAGATTCTTATTTTTGCATAACTAGTTCTCTCTGAGATCTTAGGAAAAAATAAAGAAGTAACTAGTGTATCAAAGCTGTTACATCTACTGGGCTGAACTATTTTGATGATTCTTTGCAGAGACCTTCTGAAACATTCGTATGGTTGTTCCCTAGTACACTGAAACCAGTGCAGCTCCACTGAATTCTATGGCCCTTCTCAAATTTACATCAAATGAAGATATTTCTCCAGGTCTTTAAATTTAGTGAATAATGAATGTCTGGAGATGCTATGGACTAGCTACTTTGTTTTCTTAAACAAAAGTTGTTGAAAAAAGCAACCTTAGGGGAAAAATACCTCTAGGTTTCTTGTTCAGCAGATATGGCATTACTGTAAAGTAATATTTAGAGCAGTCTATAAACTGAATTAAATGAGGAAACTTTTCTGTATAGTAGATGCAATTCCTAGAAATAAATTAGAAGGGATAGGCACAGCGGTGGCTTTCAGCTCTGTGACGGAATTCTGAGCTTAGTCTTCTGGTTCCATTTTTTCCCATTTAAAAAAAAAAAAAGAAGCAAAGCTTTGCTTTGTCATAACTTAGTTGTGATACCTGCTCAGGAATGGCTCAGCGATACCAGTTCAGGAAGTGTGGCAGTGTATATCATACACGAGGTCCTTGTGAGTGAACTATGTTAGGAAGTTTACTCAGCATCTACCAACATTATGTGTGATTCTAGGTACAAGTTCAGGGGCTGATCCAGGGGGGTACAGTGGTGCAGACTTGCCCCCCATTCAGTCAACCATGCCACGGGAGCAGCAGCCAGGAGCTTTTTTTAAATCCCCGGATCAAGTGAGAATCTCTCCCTTTCCTCCTCTCTGCTCATCAGCACCTTCACTCTCCTCCCCTGCCTACTACTGCCACAGTTTCTGGCTTGCCCTGGGGTGAGGGCATTGGGGAAGAGGTGGTGGGAGGAGCTCCAGAGTTATTTCCAGTATCAGCCAGGGACAGTGGCAGCAGTGGGCAGGTCCTTCCTCTCTGTCTGTTGCCAGGGTATTCCCTGATAGCCTCGGAGCAGGTTGGGGCAGGCAGAGGAACCTGCCAGCTGCCACTGCCACCCCTACTATCTATAGCCAAACCTGGCTCCATATGCAGCCCAGCTGGAGTGGCTGTGATGCACCTTCCCCTCCCCACTTCTCCTCCATGTCATCTAGGGGCAGCAGCAGCAGCAATGGTGGCAGGGGAAATGGGCTGGGAGGGGAGGGAAGGAAAGAGGAAGGGACACGCCGATGAGCATGAAGAAGGGAGCCGAGAAGGAAGATGCTTATTTGCTTGAGGGACTTAGGAAAAAAAGTCTGCTTTTCTGCTCCTGTGCTGAGTTCTGCCTGCCCTGGTGTGTGTGCAGATGGCTGGGTGCTGGGGTGAAGCCATTCCTTCAGTGCAGATCACTGCTTCCACAGATCACTGCTTCCACACCCCACTTTACAAAATCCTGGATCCACCCATGTACAGGTTGCTACTCTTTCAGCTTCTTAACTGTTAAATGATCAAACTGGGAAACACCTGCTCCCAGTGTAGGTCTGAGCCATAGATTAGGTGAACAAAGCTGCAATTAACTAGTAGTTCATGGGAAATTGTGAGAGTACCTAATCATCTTCTTGTGCCATGGTTGTTTAATTGTACTATGAGGTATCTGGAGATTATATTACTTGGAGACCTGATGAAGAATGTCTTGCATTCAAAAGCTTGTCTAACTTGATCCCAACTAAACAGTTGGTCCAATAAAAGATATCACCCTAAGAGTGCCCCTTGCATTGATTGACACTCTATCATGAGTTTTTCTTGTGTTTATAAATTATCAAGTATAATTTATCAAGCATCCTTTGTTGCATATCTAGAATGAGTGCAGAATGAAACATCAGCTTTTTTTTGCTTTGCTTTCTTTTGTTTTGTATCACTGCCTTGTGGTACCTATTGAAATCTTTTTAGAGTTGTGTCAAAGACTTCAGCTTGAGTAGGACAGGGGCCCATGAAGTTCTTAATTATTTTCTTCTTTGAATTAAATTAAAGAACAGTATTAAGAAAAGACAAAGTAAAGAGACAAATTCCTCACAGAACTGTGTGAGAATAGACACAATGGGCTGGAGTTGCTTTTCAGAGAGATTACAGTCTATTGTGTAAATATGTGTCTCTGAACTGTGTAAAGTATGGATTATGTAAATGTGTATTTCGAGATTTAAAATACATAGTATTGATAGGGCCTGCTATAATAGGATATATAAATATTTATCTAGGGAGAATTAAAGATGTATTATTGTACATTGTTCTTACCTATTCTACATATATGTATAAAGGGCTATTTAAAAAGCGTACATTATTTACCCAAAACAGTGTGGTAAAAACAGTAATACACTTTTATCTTTTTAAAAGTGATATTAGTCATCATGTACTTATATAGTGGGATCCATTTAAAAACCAAGATTACTCAGCTAACTGGAATCTTTAGCTTACCATATGATTACATTATTTTAGGATTTCCTGTGGGCAGTGTCTTCATGATCTTTTTGGACATCTATCATGGATCTGACATTGCAATGACTTAAATATGCACATAGTTTTATGTGCATAGTTTTAAATATGTGCAAAGTATCCCATGGATGTCTAAGTGTTTGTGAGATGAGGGGTCAATCTTGATATGTTAGAAATAATAGTTCAAAATAACTGATTTGTTGTATAAGGTAGCATCTCCTTTGAATACCTTTTCTCCGTTTGAACATTAGAAGTCAGATTTTGTAGCCTTTCTGCTAACTTGTAGCCTAGTTGAAGTCAGGAGACCTTCTGATGGGCCTAATCCTAAAAGGTACCATGTATGTAGCTTTGATCCCTGTAAGTAGGGCAAGCAGGTTATTGGTTTATATTGCAGAACTTAAAATTAGCCCAAATAGTTCTATTTATGCTGTTTTGTGAGCCACATTTCTTGGGCCACATTTCAACCCAGACAGAAATTTTAACTCCCATGTTAAAACTACCTGAGCTTGATTCAGCACCTGTGCAGGGGGGGTGAATAATACCTTACTCTACAAGCAGTGAGCTCAGTGTGGCTATTTGCAAAAATAATCCACATGATTAAGGGAAGCATCCTCAGAATTCTTGGCAGTGTATTTGCTACAGAAAAGAAACTTGGCTATAATATATTTGACTCTGTACAAAAGTAGTTTCATAGTAGGTAGGGTCGGAAGGGACCTGAGCAGATCATTAAGTCCGACCCCCTGTCATGGGCAGGAAAGAGTACTGGGGTCAAATGACCCCGGCTAAGTGATTATCTAGCCTTCTTTTGAAAGCCCCCAGAGGAGAAGTGAGCACCACTTCCCTTTGAAGTTGGTTTCAGATCCTAGCCGCCCTGACTGTGAAGTAGTGCCTCCTGATATCTAGCCTGAATCTACTCTTGGTGAACTTATGGCCGTTATTCCTCGTTACTCTCAGTAGTGCTTAGCGGAACAGGGACTCTCCCATAGACTGCTGGTCCCCCTTGGCCAGTTTGTAGACAGCCACCAGATCCCCTCTCAGCCTTCTCTTGTGGAGGTTGAACAGGTTCAGGTCCCTTAGCCTCTCCTCGTAGGGCCTGCCCTGCTGCCCCCTGATCATGCAAGTGGCCTTCCTCTGGACCCTCTCAATGCTGTCCACATCCCTCCTGAAGTGCAGCACCCAGAACTGGACACAGTACTCCAACTGTGACATGACCAATGTTACATAGAGGGGAAGATCACCTCCTTGGACCTGCTCGTGATGCATCTGTGGATGCATGACAAGGTGTGGTTAGTCTTCCTGACCGCGTCCCCACATTGGCGGCCCATGTTCATTTTGGAATCAATAGTGACTCCAAGATCCTTTTCTACTTCCGTGCTGAGAAGAAGGGAGTTCCCCAGCCTGTAGGTATGCTGCTGGTTATTCCTCCCCAGGTGCAGTACCCTGTACTTGTCAGTATTGAATCCCATCCTGTTCTCATCTGCCCACCCCTGTAACCTGTCTAGATCTAGTTGCAGCCTGTCCCTCTCCTCCAGCATGCCCACTTCTCCCCACAATTTAGTGTCATCCGTGAATTTGAACAAGGTGATTTTCACCCCCTCGTCCAAGTTGCTGATGAAGACGTTGAACAGTGCGGGCCCAAGGACTGAGCCCTGGGGGACCCCACTGTCCACATCCCTCCAGGTCAAAAAAGACCCATCCACCACCACTCTCTGGGTGCGGCCCTCTAGCCAATTTGCGACCCATCTGACTGTGTAGGCATCAACACCACAGTCACCTAATTTCTTAATGAGAATGGGGTAAGAGACAGTGTCGAAGGCCTTCCAAAAGTCCAGAAAGGCTACGTCTACCGCGACAACTGCGTCCAAGGATTTTGTGACTTGGTCATAGAAGGCCACCAGGTTGGTCTGACGGGACCTGCCTCTAATGAATCCATGTTGGCTGTCCCTAAGCATGATCTCCCCTGCTGGTCCCTTGCAGATGTGCTCCTGGATAATTTTCTCAAAGAACTTCCCCAGGACCAAGGTAAGACTAACGGGCCTATAGTTTCCTGAGTCCTTCCTCCCTTTAGTGGGCATACAAACAAATCACCGTGTAAAGAAAGGTCAACTGTTCCATGGTAACTGCCCCATGCACACTCCTACCTCTCAGTAAATGAAAGTTAACTCATGGAAGTGCATAAAATGTACTGCAGAGTAGCTGGTGGTCTGTAAATCCCCATCCTCATTTACCCTGCAGCAATTTGTTCATGTGCTCTTGCCCTTGGCTGTTTATCACTAAGTGGTTTGTCTCATCAGAAGTGAGTACAAGGCTACTGAAAGTTAACCAACCAGAAAGGAGGTTAATGAGCTAGATCAGGGTATGATTGAACAGGTTTCTGTGTCAGAACTCTTTATATTAACATGCAAATATTAATGCATGTTGAAGAAATGGAGTACTCCCTTCTAAAATGCAATTTAACAGTAGTAAGATGACACAACAGTCTAAGACATCATTTCTCCAAGGTTTATTGGATGAGTTCTCTTCCCACACTCTCCAGAGCAAGTGTGTGTCTGAAAATTGTCACCTTATTGGAGGAAACAAACAATCTAAATGGAGCAAGCTCATGCCTGCTGCAGTTGATGAAACCTGTCACGTGATTAGCATTAGCAGGAATTGGCCCTTTGTATGACACATTTTATCCCACAGTGGCTACCTTTCTCTGAACTTTACCCTCTGAAAATAAAGGATTATACAGAGATGTCAACAGAGACATAACTGTAACATAGCTGTAGTTAACTCTTCTTTAATAACTGTGGATTAATGGCAGTTCTATCAGGCTTGCTATCTAACAGTTAGCAATAGCTTGCTTGTTTTCCATACTCTTTTTTTCTTAACCTCCCACTGAGATTTTTCAACATGCCTGTTAAACATTTGAAAGATCAACTCGTGATGAATTAATAAGGACTTTGTATGTTTGCAACAATATGATTGCTTTTACTATTCAGATCAGGACAAGGAATCATAGAGACGCTGATGATACAACAATGGGATTTAGACTGTCTTTAATATCTGTTGTTATGTCAGATGCAGGCAGCTGTGTCCACTCATAGATCTTCCATAAATATCTTTCTCCAACTCCTGTTTTTAAAATTAGATGCATGTATTAAAAGGTAAAACAAAAAATAGCCCAGCTTCTCGCCTTTTCCCACACACATAGAAGCAATGTACTTCTTTTTATGTTTTTAGAAACCTCATGGAAATGTTAAGTCAGGGGAAAAGCCTCATCTGTACAAAGTACACAGTGAAATTAACAGTGCCCGATGTATTATTTTTATTAATTTTTTCATAAAAAAAACCATTTTTTTTCAAAATCAATTTCTTTGGGGAGAAGTAAGGAGCTGTCAGATTTTATTTTCATTTCCTGGACCCTGTTCCTTTCCTTTTTAATATTTCTTTCCACTCCCCCTCGTAAGCCTGCACTGAACAACCATACTCTCTTAAGCAGAAGAATGCTAAACAGTGACCTCTTTAAAGTCCATCAAGTCTTCTGTTTGTGTGGTCATTGCAGGTAGGAAAATCATAAGAATGAAGCTTGGTCTTCAGAAAAGCCTGTCCAGCCTAACTCTGATAATTGTCCCAGTTAGAAATGTATGAATAACAGATTTTGGGGGGGGGGTCTGGTGCTCAAACAGAGAAACAGAAAAATACAGAAAGACAAATTCTAAATTTACTCTGGTAGACTGGAACCAAAAATACTGTGTTCTGATTTGAAAAAAAACACCAAACCAAACGCAAGCTAATGATTTTCCCCCCTCCCGCACAAAAAAAGGAGCAAACCCCAAAAACAACCTAAAGAAAACAACCAAACAAAAAATCCCAACCATGCAAATTTATTTTGGGTTGAAGAAACTTTATTTTTACCTAAATGAAATGTTGTTTTGAAAAGTAAAAAAGTTTCCCTGTGGAAATGTTTAAGTGAAACATTCTGACCTTAGAAAAAAGTTTCATTTTTTTCCAATACTATGTGCTGAATTTAGCTTGTGTTGTTAGCCTTTATCAAAATAATGTTTATTGTCCTAAAATTTCATTATTCAGCAAATAAACAATTTGTGTGCTTCTGTGCATGTCTGCACGCACACAAACATGCACACACCACCCGCCTCCCAGCTCCTGGCAGGATGAAAACAAGGGACCACTTTTAGAGATGAATTCTGATTACTTCAGTGGTGATGTGTTTTGTTATAACTACAAAACACATCACCACTGTGGTGGACCACTGGGCTGGCTTACTGCTTTAAAAACAACAGCACTAGGAAGGATAAAAAGAGGGTGGGCCTTAAATCATTGTATTGATGGATGCCATAAGGTATCTTCAGTAATAATGATAGATTTGTCTCATAAATCTTCTGCTGTCAGACTGAGTTAAATGCATGGAAGGCAGTGCTCAGGGATTTTGAGAGGTAGTTAGTTAGCTGTGTTAGTCTGAACCAGGGAGAAGGCAGGGCAGGTTAGGATGTAACAAGTGTTTGCAGGACCTGGCTCAGGTTTAGGCGACTTTATTTAAGCCACTTAAACCTGAGTCAGGAGATACACGTGCAAGTATTTGCTGGTTGTGGGCAGCAGAGGCAAGTAAGATGGGGGACAGGCTGGTGGGATTGGAAGGGCTTCGGGTCCATGGAAAGTTGGTGGGTCTGGGGAGGGGTTGAAAGGCCTGCAGTTGGGGTTGGTAGGTACTCAAAGCGGGTAGGGGATAGCCCAGCCCAGGCCAGGGGTGTTAGTCAGGAAGTAAAAATAGCCTGGTCAGGGTTGGGACAAGTGGCATCACAGGGCTGTGACAAGTGGCTGGAGTTTCCCATCACTGGGGCTGTGCTGTGAATGCATGCAGGCATTCACTAGTCTGGATTAATCCTGGTTTAATTGAGTTAACGCTTTGGCAAGCTAAAGTTAGTTCACCTCTGACACAAACTAACTTCAGATTGGGCATACCATTTTTAGGGCAACCTAAGTCTTGTCAACACTTGTACACCAGTGCATTTACATCACCCTAACCTTGTTAGGGCAATCTAAAAGTAAAGCTGCAGATACTAAGTGGTTCAAAGAGGCATAAGCTTTCATAGGTGACAGCTAACTCATGCAGTAGTAAGTTTGAGAAAGCCAACGCTTTTTAAGCCTTACCTGGATTTGCATCATGTTCAAGTCCTGTGTGATGCCTGGACCATTGCCTGCTTTCGCACATGTAGAATCTAATAATATAAAAGCCTAAGTCTGTCTGTCTGTAATGTTTTATTTACATTCTGATTGGCTGACAGAAACAGCCAATCAGAGTGCTCCAAGCGTGGGGGAGTACTGCCATGACGTCTGCGCCAAGGACCGGACCGGGGGGAGCCAGGGCCAGCAAAGCTTCCTGCAAGAGGCAGAACAGTGGCAGCATGGGTCATTAGGTGGCAGCATCCTAGGGCTCCATCCTAGCCCCCTCCCTACCCCGTCATTCTTGACGAGCATGATTCCAAAGCTGCTCCGAAGACCAGATCTAGGGTGGGGAAGCTGGGACCTCGGCTCTCCCACCCCAGTCCCTGCAAGAGGCAGAACAGCGGCAGCATGGGGCATTAGGTGGCAGCACTCCATCCCAACCCCCTCCCCCGCTCGCCCTCCTGTCATTCTTGATGGGCAATTGGCTAGTTTTTAATAATTTTAGAATGGGAGAATGCATTATTCTATTTGAGAAATGAAAAAAGCAGATATTTGTAGACACATGGAATGTTTATTTCTTATCAGCCTCATTACAGATGTGCAGATGTGAAGCGTCTTCCCAGCAAGATGTCATAAAGGCTTTTTTTTTTTTAATGCTTTCTTGAAGATATTCCTCTTTGAATCCCTAGGTAAATTTTAACAATGACTACTTTTCAAGTTGTCTTATTATTTATCTTTTATTTGTTTGTGTTCTGGGTTCTATTCTATTCTATTCTATTCTGTTTTAAGCAGTAAAATAGAATAGAATCGCTTCTTGGCCTCTTGAAGGCTCAGATCAAGTGTATACCTGCATCTAGGATTTCCATGTTTAAATACTGGACCAGAGGCTAATCTGGGTTCCATTTCTCAACTTTTAGAGGAAACACCACTGCTTTTAATAGAATTTTTCTTAATTTATACTAATGCCACTGTGATCACAATCTGGCTAATTATTTTGTTAAACTGAGATGATAGCAGGGGATTAGAATATAGGAGACCAGGTCCTGTTTCTTTCAGTAGCATTGGATTTTGAAGGCTTGTCAACATGGGAAGTTATTTAGGAATACCTGTTCCTGATGGTCTCTTTGGAAGGAATGTCTAATTTATTAAAAACCCCCACCCTATCTTCTTATGAATAAGCTATTCTATGCAAACAAGCCTTATGTATTCCTAAGTGTATCCCTGAACTGTGTCTCAGTTTTCTTTTTCCAGTACTGAGAAATGAATACTTACCTGCCTTTTAAAACCACTGGTTTATCCATGGATGAAAAGTGTTATAGGCAGTAACTGAAACATTGTGTAGCATTGTTCAATTATTGCCTATGACACTTTTCATCCATGGGTAAACCACTGATTTTCAAAGGCAGATAAGTATTCATTTCTCAGTACTGGAAAAAGGAAACTGAGACACAGTTCTGGGACCCACTCAGGAACACACAAGGCTTGTTCCCAGCAAGTTTAATTGTAAAGCTCCCATTGACTTGTCTAATAGAGTGCTTCTGAATATCATGTTTAATATATAGATCTCATATGAAACCTGCCATTCCTTCATATATATTAGATATACTGATATACAGCTTAGCCTTTATCTGTTATTGGTATGTTCTTATTCACACAGCTTGTTCCAGATGAACAAACCCTGTCATTGTAACCCTAATGCAATACACAGCTCAAGGGCACAGGAGTGAGGAAAAAAAAGCTGTTTTATTTTTTCTAGCAAACATTCAGTAATATTGGTTTTTAAATGTAATTCTAACTCAGGGTTTGTTTACCTTCCTAAAATGGGAGACCAGAGTTTGCAGTATTTTTGTCATCTATAAAATCAATTGCATGACCTTAAAAATCCACTGTTGAATCATCATCAGTGGAACTGCTACGTACCAACACCCTCCTTTGGAGTATGGCCTATTACTAATGTTGTTACAATTGTAACAAATATATTTGAACAGTAATAATAGCTAATGCATAATCAAAATATTTTGTAACATGTTTATCTGACATAGATAGCAAAGAGATGGTTTCAAAATGAATTTTCATGCGAGAGCTGTTGTTTGGAATATAGGGTATTAATTAGTTTTTTCCAAACCAGCTCACTGTTCATAAATGCTTACAGCGAAAGTATGCTATTTAAGATATGTTTAGAGATAAAATAATTCAGATCTTTTATGGAAGTTGGATAATTATAGCTCTTTTAAAATTTTGTATTAATATTTTAGTATTTAGTTTGTGGACTGAACATCTTTTCCTGTACTTTTATCTTGTTGTGTTATTACCACTGGTAAGTGAAATAGGGCTCTCCTTCTGACAGGGGTGGGTCACTAGGAATACATTACTCCAGTACTCCAGAGTCTGCAGTGGGTTCCAGTAGATTTCTAGGTGCAGTTCAAGGTGCTGGTTTTGACCTATAGAGCCCATAATGGCCTGGGTCCTACATACCTGAGGGGCTACCTCCTCCCTTGTGTTCTGCTGCAATTCCTAAGGTCAGATGTGGCTCCTCTTTTATTTGTAAGCTTCAAATTACATTGTAGATTGGGGCAGGCAATTATTTGGGATGGAGGGCCGGTTAAGGAGTTTTGCTGAGCTGTTGAGGGCCGGGGGGTGGGGTGAGGGAGAGCAAAATTGATCCTGTCTGGCCCGCCAGCCACTGCCAGGAGCCTGAGGAGGAAAGGCTGCATCCTGTACTGCTCTACTCTACCACAGCCAAGGCCACGCCGGGCAGCACAGTGCGCAGACTTCTCTGCCCCCGCTTCATCCATCCTCCCCACCCACCCGGCTTCCTGTTGGTGTTGTACAGTCCTGGCACCGTGGCCCTCAGTCACTAGGCCGACACAGGACAGACCACGGTGCAGCATGACAAGTAGCTGTCATACCCACAGCAATGAGCCGCTGCTGTCATGCAGCATGCTGCCATGCCCCCAGGAACGTCGGGGTCGGTTTCCCCAGGCAGAGCCCAACCTGCGGCCAGCACAGACTAGCAGTGTCTTGGTAGCAGCAACTCATTGCTGTGTGTGGGACAGCTGTGCAGTGCACTGCATCACAGTCATGCAGGCCCAGTGGCTGTGGTATCAGGACTGTGCAGCTGCAGCACCAACAGGAAGCCAGGCAAGGGAGATATGGATTTGGGGGGGAAGGGGGGCAGAGGAGTCTGCGTGCTGCCTGGCCCTCCCTCTTCAGGTTCCCAGCAGCAGCCAGTTGGCTGGATAGGATCAATTGGTGGGTTAAATGTGGCCTGTGAGGCATATTTTGCCCACCCTTTTGTAGATGCTACTGGAAACAAACAAGAAATGTAAAATCTTAATTTTTCAGCAATAAGCGCATACTGAATTACTAAAATGATAGTGATGTAGATTCCAAAAGACTTTGTTTTGAATAGGCATCTCAGGCTAGATTGTGGCATTTAGCTATAGGCCTAACTTGTTATAAATCCATAATGTCCTAAGGACAGATTCAAAAGGAATTAAGCCTCAAGAAAGTCTCTTTACTAGATTGTCCTTTTGTGAGAATGTTTTGTGTTTTGACTAAGAACAACTGCAACTAGAATTGCGTACATCAAATATCAAAATGCAAAGCTACATGGTAGCAAAAAAACCCCCAAACCAGTAAGCATGCCCTATAAATAAGCCACTTGTTCCATAAAACATTCCAGCTGTAAAGGCCATGTGACATTCTGTTTTGATATTTGTTGTTTCCCACATGATTTTATCAGAAGCTCTTGGGAACTGAGACTCTTTCAGTACTGTTTACACTTACACTATTAGAAAGATAAGTAATGTCAATCTGGAATGGACACTTTTTTCAGAGATGGATAAAATTAGATGCCCCTGGACACAAACAAAAATGTGAAATCTAAAATTAGCTTTAAACCTTAAACACATGCTAAATTACCAGCCTAATAATGTTGCTGATCCCAGAAGATGTGGGAGTTCCACTTGCTTGTTTGTCACTGTGTTTTTGTTGGTCCAGTTCCTGGTATTTTGTAGCTTTTCTCCTCACATTATTTAATTAGTCTACTTCCTTCTATGTAAGACGATTATATGCCCTTCTGCTTTAGTGGAAACCCTGTGTACATGCTTTCTAACACTATTAATTTACAGACTGTCCATAAAAACAAGGCTAAAAATGTCTGTCTGTAAAGTCTGTTTAAACTAATTGAGTCTCCTGTAAAAAAACAAAACAATAACCAAGCAACCAGGAGCTTGATTGAAGATACCTCATCAGAAAGGCTGAAGGCAAGCATTGAAGGATGGACAGAGCAGAGCACAGCTACCTGGTATCTGCTAAGCACCCTACAAGGAGCATTCTTTCCGGGCTTTGTAACCCACTCTGCCCCCAGCCATATGATGTTGCTGTTGCATCCTGTCACCTGTCTGTAACACTGCTGGCAGTCACAAGTTGGTATACAGTAGTCCTTCTTTGGGGATTTCTGCTGGTATAGGGGTGAGGCTGGTGGGGGGCAGTTTAGGGGACAGCACTGTGTGGGGTACATTCGGTGTCAAGGTATGGAGGTGAGTAGGGAACTCCTAGGGTAGGGGCAGAATGATGTAAAACCATTTCTGCAGTCAAGCAGGATTGCTAACCCAAGACCCTTTTTCACTGCTAATCTGCAAAGTTTTTACTCGTGACCAAATTTTTTTACTCTGGTTGCTATTAAACTAAATTTAAAACTGGCCTTGTCCAGAAGGGTTACATCTACATTTCATAAAATATATGTCAGTAAAAACATCTCAGTAAACCCTGCATGTACAATAGCAAATACAAAACTCTTACAGCTGAATCTGGGCTGATTAAGCTGCTTGGTCTTGTAATTAGTCCATACTCAGTAATCAATCTTCACTTGGATGTGGAAGCACTTCGTTTGCTGTGCACTCACTCCTGAAGTGCAAATGCACATAGCAACCACAGCTGCTTAACTCTGGGTGTATGCTTCTTCCGGGTGCTCCAATATTTATCCCAGAGGCTGTGACACTTATAAAAAGCAGTTTCCTGGAGAGTGTGTGAATTGGGTCCCTACCCGCCATCTGAATATTATGTTGAACTGACAAAGAGTGAGTACATTGATGAAGACTGTCTGTTACAATAAAACAGAAACATTGATAATGACAATGTAAATTGAATGGGTTTAGAACTATTAAAACACATCAGCATGGGAGCTGGGTAGTTAATCTGACTGTGATGCTATCAGCAGGCTGTGCTTTAGGAAACATGATTATTCCTGTGTTTCTAGTAGTGAAGACCAGCCTCGTACCCCAGTTTCTGAACTGTATTTATTTATGTTGCATCAAAGGCTAAACAAAGTATAACAGGTGATTGGGCGATACGGTTTATTTGCAGCTCCCAAACTGGGCCTTTGTCTTAGAATCAGATAAAAGTGGTAAATGCTTCCTGATCTATAAATGAAAGTGCTAGAAAATCTTTGTCCAAGTACCACACAGAGGTGTTGTGTCCCAAGTTTAGATTTAGTGAACAATTTAACTTTGTAAAGAGAATTACCTTTTTAAATACATAGTCACATACCCACCTCAAGATACCATGAGTATCCAAACAACTGCCTGCTTTCCTTCCTTCCTATCCATCCAGCAAGAAGGACTTGGCCTCATGTACAGGAATAATAGATTCCAAATACCTATTATCATGGGGAGCAGAAATTACACTACATATTTAACCTAAATGTCTTTAATTTTTTTGTTTGTCCATGTTTTTCCCTGTAGTTATTCAGTTTGGATTATGGTTCTTCTGTAGATTGTTTATCTGCTGTAAGGAAAGCCTCTAGAATTTGCCTTATCTTAGACATTGTGACCCTAGGCCATTATGGGCTTTATAGATCAAAACCATCACCTTGAATTGCACCTGGAAAGCCAGCCTGGTATATAGGTGACTGTTGCTGGTAGATGTTGTAGGGCTTTGGTGCCCTCTTTGTGGGTACCTTGCCTCCCAGGGATGTCAGGGTGAGATCCAGTCTCAGTGCTGCCTATATGGTCCAGGCGCTGCTCCTTCTCGCCTGCCATGTCTTTGATGTTGTTGTTTGGGAGGCAGTTCCCTGTTGGTGACTTGGGCGGGGGAGGGGTCTCACCCCTGGGGTGTCTTTGTGGGGCTCCAAACCTCCCCTTTACCCACCCTTACCACGTCCTCAGCCTGGGTAGACGCTGCTCCCTGGAGGTCTCCCACGCTGCCCGCCTTGAAAAGGACAGGCCTTCCTGGCCGTCAATCTTCAGTGGTCTGCCTCTCGTCTCCAGTTCAGCTTCCCCTTTTCTGGAGAACTAAACCTGCCCCATCTGGGGCCAACTGTAACTTAAACTGAATGTCCAACCTGTGCCGGTGGGGCTGCCAAGATTCCCTTTCTCAGGGCCCTTGATCCTCTGGGGATACTCATCCGCCCCCTTTCCTCCTAGTACACGTGGGTACAGGCAGTTGTCCTGCGCCCAGCCCCTACCTGATGTCACCTCCTTAGGGCCCGGCTGACCTGTGGTGCAGTTGCCCTGGTCCTTCTGGTCAGCGTCCCCTCCTTCTGGGGGCTCATGATCCCCTGTGCTCTGCCTGCTGTGGGGCTGTTTGTGGATGCCTAGTCACAGGGAAAAGGTGTCCCTAGCCACGGTGCCCAAGTCCCTGATTGGAGCCTTGTGGCTCTCTGGCAGCATCCCACGTAGTGGTTGCCCCTCTGTGGGGCTCCCTTGCCCCTGTTAATCCCCAAAGCCGCCTTCTTCCTCCCTGGTCAGGGTCCTCTGGCAGGCATCCAGCTCCTTGCTGAGGCAGCTGGAGTTGGAGCCCTCTGGCTCTGCAGCCGGTGTCCCACAGCCGACGTTCCGCTCCCAGCTTCCCAGTCCAGCATCAGCTGTTTCCCCAGCTGCCTTTTGAGCAGCCTGCGCTGCTTGGAAGCCACACCCCCAACCTTCACTGATATGCAGGCTCAGGCAGCTGTGGAACTGCCAAGCCTATGCTTGTATTTCCTCCCGGCTGCTGCTTGTCCTGGCTCCTAATGTAAGTGCTGGGACGTGTTGGTCAGGGTTCTGGGCCTCTTTAAGGGGGCTTCCGCCTCCCCTCTCACAGTGACATAATCCCTCCAGGTGTCTGCACCCCAGCAGCTTCTGTCACTGGGGCTAGGGACAGAGGGCATTTTTACACATGTAAGCACCTGGCACTGTGATGCTTACAGCTGTATAAGTGGCAAAACATGCATCAGCACTGAGAAAATGGCAGCAGCTTGGTTTTGAACTAAAACACCTCAGAGGTGCTTAAGTTCAAAAGTGCACTGACGCCATTTCCTGTGCACTGACATGCATTTCGCTGCTTATACAACTGCACGTGGTGCAGTGCAGTTTGCTTGCATCTGAAGCAGACTTGATTAATCGAGTCTGCTCCAAAGCAGCAGATCTCTGGCACATTGTGGGGAAAAAAGTAGGTGTATAAATGCCCAGAAGTTGCACACAAACTGGTTTAAGTGATCAGAAACTGGTTTAAACCTGTAACAGAACAAAAGTTCAGTGCACAAAAAACAATTTCAAAATGGCCAAAACTGGTTTAAGATTAACCTGGTTGATTGTAGTACCTGACTTAACTGATTTAGGTCAAACTGATTTATGGAACTTCTGTCCCAGACCCCTTCCTGGTTCAAGTTAAATCAGTTCCCCAGCACGCTTTGCAGCTCTGGGCTGTGCTGTCTGCTTGAACAGGGCAGGGTTGGTCCTGCCACTCTGCTTCCTAGCCCAAGCAGTGAGGGCTGGCTGACAAGGGGGTGGGGGTGGTATGGCTGCTGGTGCAGCCTGGTCTGCCTGGTGGGGGCAGAGCAGCCCCTGCCAGATTTTTCCCTGCTGGAGTGGAGGGGGCTGGGGTGGGGGCCAGCAGACTCATGGGGAGGGATGGGGAGTAAACCCCCTGGCTCCCCTCTCCCACCCACACAGGACCATAGGCCAGGTCTGCCTGGCTTTCCCCTCTGGTTGCTGCTCTACTGGCAGGGGCTGTGGCCAGAGTTGGCCCGGGCAGTCCCTCAGGTGAAGGTGGGGCAGAGAGGGGGATTAAAGAGGGGAGACAGGGGAATTTAATCCTCCTTCCTGCCCCGCTTTCACCTGAGTTGCTGCCCGGGCTGGCTTTGGTCATGCCCTCTGTCGTGCAAGCAGGCAGCAGGGGGAAAGCGGGGGAGACATTGGCTGGGGTCCCCATGCCCGTGGGAGAGAGGGGAGGCAGGGGAGCTTAATCCTTCTCCCTCCCCACTTCACCTGCTGCCCGCTGCCCTGGCTGGTGTCTGGCCATGCCCCCACCTTGGGGACAAACCTAGCAAGGGTGGGCATTTAAATCCCTCCCCAGTCATACTCAGTGGCCTGCCAGGGCCTGGCAACACCCCTCCATCAGCTTCCCTCCAGCCTTGCTGCTGCTGCTGACGAGTGCAGCTGCTCTAATGCCCCCTGACTTGTAGTCTGAGCTACCGCATTTCTGGAATCGAAAGTGAATGTCTGTTTACTTGTAAATCGGTTCAGTCTATGCAGGTTAAACTAGCCTGCAAAGATCGAATCAATTCAGGTTCGGGCTTTTTGAATGTCTGTTCTTAGCCTGGGAGTTTAGAGGAATGCTTGGAGTGCTGAAATGCCCTCAGTGATTCTGAACTTCTGAACAATAAATCCTTGGGACAGAGACACCCAGATGAAACTAATACTGCTCTAACTTGCTCTGAAGCCAAGGCAGCCACAGGAGCTCTGGAACATGGAAGTGCAAAGCGGGCATAAAGTCACTTTTTCCCCATTCTTGGTACCCTTTGCTGATATGACAGTGAATCAGTTTCCTTGAGCTTATTCTGCCAAGTGTTTATACCATGGTCCTCTTCATGAAGGTAAACTGAAAATCTTAGAATGTGCCTCAATTAACTGTAAAATCAGAAAACTTACGATAGGACTAACAAAGAAGACCAAATACCTCAACTCTTCAAGGATTGGAGCATTCTCTGCTTGCAGGATGCCAAGAAGTTTTGTTAGGTTTTTAAATAAAGTGCTTGTAGTTTTTCAGAGTTTCTTTGTTCACACACCTGCTTCCAATGCAATCATGAATGCCTTGGATTGAGTATAAGTTCTAAGTGTCTATGGGAAGGGGAGCACTTTTTGAGCCTCCAAATTTTCTATCTAATCGTCTAGCTTAATTACATGTAAAAGGAAGATGAGATCTTTTCTGGGCTGAGAGTTTCTTGGTGCACCAGTTGCATTCAGATTCTGTGGCCCGGTCCAAATCTTTGTGCCATGAAGCCTATTTTAACTGAATTACAGTCCTTCATAATCAACATATTTTTAAAGTAATGGAATACATTTAATAATGGTTCTATTTCATATTATTTAAGATTATTTATATTGGGTAGTACAGAAAAACTAACAGGTTTTTTATCACTTGTAGTTCTCTGTGACAGTTAGGATTCTTGGACGTGACCAGATTGTTAAAAAGCAGCTGACTAACAAATAATGTAGCAATAATACAGTATTTATTTTTAGATTTTTCCAGCAGAATGATAAATAGTTGTTGTACTGTTGCTTTGCTGCTAGCTGACAAAGGGCAATGAACTATATCTCTGAATGCCCCCTTCTGTTGGCTTCAATACAATGCAATATCTGTGCTAGTATCTAGACAGCAGCTACATATAGTATGAAGATAATAAATGTTATGTCCCTGTGGCCAACACACTTGAACTCGTGTGGCATTTATCCCAGTAAGTAATTTGAAGGCATGAGGGGGATTTGTGAAGTATTATGGTTTTTAGATAGTTGATGATGATATTTCTTAGGAACATGTTTTCTTCCTGGCATGTGCCCAGCTCCCTTTAATTCTAGAAACGAAGTTGTGCCTGGACGTAATATAGAAAAGAGCTACTACGATCAAGAAAAAGTAGTTTTGAGTGGAAACAACTGATACACAGCATGCACATATGCATCTATGTTTTTGTCCTTGCTAAATCATGAAGTTGGATGACCCTTGGAGCATTTCTGAATGTTGTGACAATATAGAACATAAAGTATTTTGAGAAGCTCACCACACCAGCTTGTGGCCAGCACCATGACAAAAATATCCCTCCATACAGGTGTCTTAGAGCTTATTTTGCAATTTCAAAAGCAAATTGAAAAAACCCAAAGTGAACCTGTTGCCAATGAAACGCTCTAGAGCCTCTGATTCCCTTGCATCAAAAATGGCACAACCTCCCTTTCAACAGATGGATGGGGAAAAGTCACACAGTAGGCAAGTAACTGTCTTTGGGGCAGTAATGAAAAGCAAAGCAGAAAGGGGAATGGATCAAAATAAGGGCAGTCAAAAAGAGAATACCAAAATAGGGATACCAAAAAGAGAATTCTGGACAGTGTCCACTAGTCCAGTAAAGTGTCAGGGCAGTCAATGAACACAGTTCAAAAGACCCAGAGTCAGATAACTCTACTTTATTTCAGCCTCCTTTTCTGTGCCAGAAGAAGGCTGCTGAGGAAGTTTCTCGGCATAGCAAGTCTACAGATACATTACAAATAAACAAAATGTCTGAGGAAAATTGCAGCTTGATTTGTTACAGAGGTAAGGATTTCTGGAGGACATGGAAAAAGGACAGCAAAATAGAACAGTAGAGGTGGGTCTCCCTCTCTCCACAGAAAAAAGGCCATTATTGGGGAACTCGTTAAACCACGGCCTCAACGCATCCATTCTTGTAGCTCCATTCCTCAAGGAATCCGTTTCTCAACACTTGGAGGAGAAGATGAATAGGAACAGTCAGCATGGATTCACCAGGGGCAAGCCATGCCTGACCACCCTTGATTACCTTCTATGATGAGATGACTGGTTCTGTGGATGCAGGGACAGAAGTGAATTTGACTTTATACATCAACTTTAGTAAGACTTTTGATATGATCTCCCACAATATTTTTGTGAGCAAGCTCAGAAAGTACGGGTTGGATGTTTAGACTGTAAGGTGAATAAATTGTCTGGATTGTCAGGCTGAAAGGGTAGTAATCAATGGCTCAATGTCTAGTTGGCAGCTGGTATCAAGTGGAATGCCCCCTGGGTTAGTCCTGGGGCCAGTTTTGTTCAATATTTTTATCAGTGGGAGAGGGGATGAGGTGCACCCCCAGCAAGTTTGTGGATGACACCAAACTGGGAAGGTGGAATAGATACACTGGAGGATAGGGCTAGGTTTCAGAGAGACCTAGACAAATTGGATGGTTGGACCAAAAGGAATCCCACAAGGTTCAATAGAGGCAAATGCAAAGTCCTACACCTAAGATACAACAATCCTATGCAGTAATACAGACTGGGGACTGACTGGCTAGACAGCAGCTCTGCTCTGCCCTGCCCCTTGGGGTTACAGTGAACAATAAGCTGGGTATATGTCAACAGTGTGCTTTGTTGCCAAGCAGGCTAATGGCATACTGGGCTGTATGCTGGAGCGTTCCCAACAGATTAAGGGAAGTGATTATTCCCCTCTATTTGGCATTAGTGATGCCACATCTGGAGTACTGTGTCCAGTTTTGGGTCCCTCACTACAGGAAGGATGTGGACAAATTGAGAGTCCAACAGATGGCAACGAAAATGGTTAGGGGGCTGGAGTACATGATGTAGGAGGAGAGGCTGAGGGAACTGGGTTTATTTAGTCTGCATAAGAGAAGACTGAGGGGGGATTAAATAGCAGCCTTCCAGTACTTGAAGGGTGGTTACAAAGAAGATGAAGCTAGACTTCATTGTTTTCAATGGTGGCAGATGACAGAAGAAGGAGCAGTGGTCTCAAATTGTAGCAAAGAAACAATCAGAGAGATTGTGGAATCTCCATCCTTGGAGGTTTTTAAAATCTGGTTAGACAAAGACCTGGCTGGGATGATATAGTTGGGGATGGCCCCAAATGACCTCCCGAGGTCTCTTCCAACGCTAATTTTCTATTATTCTATCCCAGAGTTGCCAAGTTCTGTACATAATGCGTATCAAGGTAGAATAAATATTGGCCTGCATGCCAATAGACATAGAATGACTCAGAACTTACCATAGTAGTTGGACACGAAGGCGAGGAAATACATGGCATGGACGATGATTGTGTTCAGTTGTTTCTGAGGCACAGTTTTGAGGAGAACTGACTAAATCTTAATGGGCCAGCTCAAATGGTATGCTAGAAGTCGCTGAAGGTAGAGACTAAACACACATGTTAGAGGACAGGAAGGGTAGATAACTCCATATATTGAACAAACTTGGAGAGACACTCAGTCCTGTTGTTTGTTGTGCAGGAGGTCTCTGACCAGTTAGAACCAGCTTATCCTGCATTCAGAAATCCTGCCATGGAGGTCTGTTTCAGCACTGTCTGCTCGGCATGGTCCACCCCCTGCCAAGATGGGTGCAAGTGATAAAGGAGACAAGGCAGTGTACAAGGAGAGGAAGTGAAATGCTAAAAAATCCCGTCTTCCAGCAGGAGCAGCACAAGACTGCTTGCCATCCTAGAGAAATGGAATTTTGTCGTCTTCCCTTGCACCGGGGACCTCACGAGGGCAGGCATCAGTCAGCCCCAGGGCAGCGGCTCAGAGTTGCCCTGCTCACTTCTGCACATGGCCAAACTCCTGAGGCAGCCCCCAATGAGCACGTATAAGTTGCATGCACGCATCCTTTTTGCTGCCCCCTTCAATTTGCTGCCTGTGCTACTTGTCTGTTTAGGCCAGCCCAGTCCTCTGGGAATCACAGAAGGTGAAGGGAGGGTGGAAAAAAAAAAGGACATCTTTATATGTGCTCTAGGGGCTTGGGGGGGGACGCATGCTTTAACTAGAGTGGCTCTCTGGAGCTGCTGTAATTAAAGTGTCCACAGCATCTCATGTATTCAGTATCACACACTTAAAAATGGTGGCAGGGGTGCTTTAGTTAGCGTTCAACAAGCTTTAATTAATGTGCCCCTGCTGCCATTTTGAAGCACAGGGATGCTGAATGTACAAGACATTGAGGCTGCTGCAGTGTGCTAATTATTGAGTCTGCTCCAATGCACTGTAATTACAGCTTGTCCAAGCAGGCATCCCGCATGTCTACAGGCACTGAAAGGTTTTATAGACTTAAAACATCTGTGGGATCTGTACTTTATGGGGAGCATGCCCAATGTCTGGGAAAGGGATTTTATAGATTCTTTATAAATCCCATTGAGATCTGTGGACCCACCACACTCAACAAAATAAGGAACTATAGCTTGAAACTGACTATAAACTTCAGGGTTTGGGAAAACAAACAGGAAATTATATGGTAGACGATCCTGGTGTAGAATGGAAACATACTTTAGGGCCAGTTTCATGCAAAGGGTATGTGGCATGAAACTGAGAGAGCGCTTTTAATATTTTTTTTCTAAGCATTTTCTTTCTTTGAAAGCTATCTGCTGAAATTCCCTGACCTAAGAAATATACTTTAGATGGGAGATGAGATATAATTTAACAAATTAACATCATGCACTTGATTTTACAATGAGATTTTAATCATCTTTTCTTAATTGGATGTGTTTACATTTTCAAGGTGGTCTCTTGATTTTGCAAAAACACATGACATAGAATGAACTAACAGGTTGTTAATCCTTTTGATTTCTCAGTATGAAATGAATGAAAAGAAACAGTTATCGGAGAAATTTATCAGAGTGGATTAATAAGCTTTAAAAGAGATGGAAATCCATAATAAAAGAAAACAAACTACTTGAGATCATACAGTTGCAGAAAGTAATGAAATCTTTCCTTCATTATGCAGTATTATTGTCAAGATTAGAGGGTATCTTCTTCTTGAAAGCAAGGAATTCAAGAGGGGTACATCAGAGGTACATGTATATTGTACTCTTCAAAAAACCCAGGGAGGTTTTTTTTTCTTTTTTCTCACTAAAGGGGTAAAAGCTTCACTTTGTATTTTTCTGCAGAATTTGAGGCCTCAGCATCTGCGTATCTATGGATAAATACAGTTGTTCTCTGGATGGTAGGGATATGAAAGAGGGATTTAGTTGAGGAAAACTATAAGACTATGTAATGCCTTTGGTTTACGGGCAGAGTCTTACTGTCAAAAATTCATAGTTTGAATAACTGCCATTTATGTGGGATGTTAAATGCATGTGTAGCATCTCACAGGATGTGGTTGTTTCACAAAGCTATGACATAAAAGCTGTAGATCCTGACCTTCCAAACATTTCGACTCATGAGCAGCGTGGCTCAGTGGGATACCCATGTGTCAGCTAAGAATCTGAAATATGTGTTGGCTGGGGACCACAGAGGTGTGTGCACTTCTAGTACACAGCAAAATGGAAGTTTAGTGAATTTTACTTTGATTCTGGCCTGAATGCAAAACATAACTCAAAGATCAGAGCAGCTAACTCAATGGGAGAGGAGCAGTGGCAGGATTTTATGAAAACAGATGCACCATTCCCAAATTACAGCCTCAATTAAAAAAAAAAATCTTTAGTTAGTGCTGACAGCAATTCATTAACATGAAGCTAAAATGCAAATGGAAAATATACATCGTGAAAAAATTAGGAGCACAGTTTAAACACTGCTGATTTGGAGTTGTTCATTTTCAAGAAGCAGGATATAAAAATAATAGGGAGATAATTGAAAAAGGAAGATGAATAGCAATGTGAAATTTAAAGAAGTGGAGTTTTCGAAGGCAATGTGACATATATAGGAAGAAGGAATGGAAATAAGAACTGAAGCAAAGCTTCTGGAGTTTGTTTAGCAAAATGATGGCAACAAAATATTAAGGACGCATTGTGAAAATGTTCCTACTTTTGGCAAATGACTTAAATTATGCAAACAATTTAGCTTTATAAAATCTGTTGATAAACAATTAGTTGGACAACTGAAAATGTCATTATTATTAATTGGTGATTGGAACAAATGTAGGAGTCCTAGCACCTGGGTTTTATTGCAAGTTCTACTGCTGAATGCTAACCAGTCTCTCTCTCTCTCTCTTTCTCTGCTGTTTGGATGATTTTTTTTTCTATTGTAGCTCTCATAAAACTGGCCAAAAGCCTCACTGTAGCAAGTTTTCTTTACAGCTGAAAATTATTTCTCTCAAACTCCTTCAGGGTTTTATGGTGAGTTGTAACGCGGAATCTGCAGAGAAATAAATATTTTGGCTGAGGCAGTTGGGAGAAAAAAAATCACTAGAAAAGTAGACATATGACAAATGTCATCGTAGACCTTGATGTAGGTTATAGAAAGAGATTTGGAAATGTTCTCCTAGATAAGGGAAGCTACTCACTTGGATCATGTTGGATTTTAATGACGTATCTGCTCATCAGTACGACAGATTTGCAGACTGTATGGAGGGAAGGTCATTTAAAGAAAGTAGAACAGGCCTACTTTTTAAACTCACTTTACTGAGCAGATAACACACTCAAAGCTATTGTAAACTTAAGTATAGGAATAGGGCCAACTATGACAAATAAGATGGACACTGGGTATATCCAGTATTTGTTGATCACAGTACCATTTGCTTTGCTATACTATGCTAACTCCTGGCAAAGAAGTACAGAAAGCAACAGAAGCAGTTTTGACACTGGAAAAAAAAATGAGTGGGAGGGAGTGTGAAGTATGGGACAAAATTTTGCTTGAATTTTCTGATGAGTGGAAAATACTTAAATAGAACAAAATCCAGGCCTAAAGCTTCAAAAATCAATCTAATTTTGTTTCTTGGTTTTTTATATTTACCGATTATTTTGAAAATGGAAATTTTCACTGCTTTTAAAATTGACTAGATGATGAATGAGGCAGGGTTCTGTAGTGAAGGAAGCTGGGGTAAAAAGTGTAGAGAGAGAGGCTTGTATGGTGGATGAGTCAGGGTTAGTGTGTGTGGAGGGTATGGGGAGGAATACTCAGTGAACATTTAGCTAAATATATTTCACTAGAGGCGTAAGACTACAGAGCAAAGTAGCCTTGACATTTCCTGACATATAAGCACTACAGAATGGGACAGTTCCTGGCCAGCCCTGGGCTGTGCTGGGAAGCCCTGGAAGGCACAGGACTTGTCCCCAGCCAGCTCTGTCTCCCATCAGGACCTTTCTTGATGTGTACCAGACCAGGAAACAGCTGCCACTGCAGCCAGCAGAGCTCTTCTGGCCCCGTCACTGGCCCTGTGCTCCCTGCCACAAGATACCCTGCATAAAACCTTCCAGACTACCACCCAGGGGAAGCATTGTGCTCCTTCTGGCTACTGTAGGGGGGCAGAGCAAGGTGGGAGCAGCTCTGTACTGAGCTGCTCCCATTGGAAGCAAATTTGCTCTTAAGAGGGAGCATGTGTAGACATGCTCCCGGGTAGGCTTGCTGTGCAGTTTTTTTATTGTTCAGTAAGCCTAGTTCAATTTAATAGCACATGTAAATGCACCCATGATGTGCAGCTTTAACATTCTTTTAGTGTACTTTTTTGTATACCATTTAAACCAGGAGAGAGCCTTATGACTGGTCTTGTGAGGGATGCTGTTTTTCTATACTTGATTGTAACCGAGTTCCTGTGTGATCCCAGGGAAGTTGGTCATTTATTTCTTAATATTCACTGAGCATATAATAATTTCCCTATCTTGGGAGGATATTAAAGCTAAATTTTGTGGTTGAGAGCCTTGTATGGATGATGCTGTTTAAGAGCAGGGTATTTTTATTATTAACCCAAGTATTAGTGAGCTCTTCCTATTGTTAGTTTAAAAAAATTAAAACGACCTGCTCAGTTCTCTTTTTCAGCAATTAAAGCAAGCTTCACAAACCATCAAAGACCTATTCCTGTTAACCCCTTAACCTTGTGCAGTGACAATAAATGTTAATAAGGTTCTGTTAGAGTTCCATCTAGAGAGCTGTCTTCCTTTTCAAAAACATTAGAAATCATTTCATTAGCATTCTTTTTCAGAAGCCACATGCAAGCAGTTATGCATTCTGTCAAACTATTTATATCTTCTTATACATACTACATTTTCTGAATTTTTGCTATGATGTATTTGAATTTACTTGATAGAAACTTAATCTTTAGGTATAATAAGGTGTTTGTGTACAGCTATGTTCCTCTTAGGAAAGATTATTAGAGTTATGGTTAAGATCAAATAATAGCTCGTCAGGAAACACATCTTCAAGTCATCTTGAATCTGATATGCTCTCCTACATTGTAATTCCTACCATCTGTATGCAGAATGCCAAAATTTTCTATATACAAAATGTTAATGCAGAAATGGATTTTAGAACAGTTCATTCTTTTTCTAAGCATCCGCTTTGTTTGCTGGCAGAAAGACCAAAATCCCTTTTTAGCTTAATGCCACATGGACACCTACTGAGTATAACTGGTGGGCAACTCATTTTTATAATGGACATATGGACAAGCCTGCTGTTATTCTTGGCCACAAAATTGCTCCTGTCAAATCTCCCACACTTACTTTGAAATGTGTCCTCCAGTATGCCCCTTACTGCACCAGTCCACCCCCATTTGGCTGCATGAATAGATGTCTTGGTTTCCAGTTGGGATGAGATGCATCCAAAGCTCTTTGTGAGAATAATCTCTATTCCAATTAATCATCCTGCATTAATTGCAGTTTAAAGAGAGGCCTGGCATTGCATCTATCCAGCCAGAGGGTAAGTACTGCTACTGAAGCTTCATTAGGAGAGAGGGAGACTGGGGACATGTACTGAAACATTGCTACCTGATAAAAATAAAGACTGCAAGAAAGGAATGAACATATACATGTTTATATAAGTTAAGGGAAAAATATTAAAGTAATTTTTTAAAATAGAAGAAAAAAAGTCCAGTCTCTAATATTTTAGAATCAACAGACCAGGAAGAACAGAAGCACTATCATTGTGCAGACAATATCTCATTAGAAAATGTGTCAGGCTTGTTTGGCTGATTGAATAATCAGAATGGATGTTGCTTCATAATATTAAAATTCAGCTCATGCACACTGTATTTTCTTTCCTTAGCCAGCATCTAACCTGTCTAAACTATGATTGTTTACTCCCTAACCAAACTTAATTTCTCCCCACCATTGAAAATAATCTAGGGAAACATTCAATAATTTTGATTCTACCCTATGTGTCTTTGAAATGTAAGTCCTAATACAATAATGATCCAATGTTTTTCTGGGCTTCTTGTATAAGTGAATGTAGAGCTCTTGAGAGGGATCCATGTGAACAGCACTGTGGGCTGAAATCTGTTTCTGGATATTGTCATGGCAGGCACAAGAACATCTCACCAGTGTGTTTCTGGAGCTGATCAGCTGTAGCATAAAAAGTTTGAAAAGCCCTACAGAATGGCTGTTGAAGGTAAAGACCGTATTTCTCAGTCTGTTATATATTAATTAAAAGCATTTCAGAGCATAAATAGTTTGTTGAATCTGGACTTCCAGAGTCTGAAAACAAGTAAAGGTTTCTCATATGAGCAAGTTTCTCTTTCTTTATGGATAGGACTAGCTCCTTTATAGACCGAAAATGTTGTGTCTAAAAGGGGAGAAAATACTCCATCTTGTTTGAATTTAGGTTATGTACAATCTTTCATTTCTCCTGGAATAAATTTTTTCTGGTAGAAAGATAGCCTGCAGGCTGTATACACCAAAGGTACTCAACCTCTGGCCTGTGGGCTCGATTTGGTCTGCAGAGCCATGCCATCCAGCCCCCAGAGATCCTCAGGAGTCTGAAAATTTGACAGCAGCTCCCAAGCTGCCAAATTTCTGGACCTACAGGGAGTCCCATAGGCCAGATGCATGCTGGATCCACACACAGGTGACCTGGAGCCTCATCTGGCCACACAGAAGCCAGTTGGAGGCAATGTGGAGGTGGCTTGGCCTCAGGGTGGTGGTACAGGGCTGAGAGAAGTATCACAAAGCACCAAGAAGTAGTGTAAGGCCCAATAGTGGCTCACAGGTCCTGATCTAGCCTGTAGACTAGATTAGAACCACTCATCCAAGCCACACCAACAAAATGTTGAGAGTCACCGGTATAGATGTTCTTCCAACGCTATGGCTAGAGAGCTTCACAGGTAAGCCCTCCAGCCAGGGGAGTCCAGTAACTGACAGACTGCCCTCTGGTATGTCCGTATAATAAGTAGCCTGAGAGTTGATGTTACTAGCACTGGCTGCCAACAGGAAGAAAACAAAGAAAATGCTGTTCCAGGAACTAATGGACAAAGCACCCCGAAGTGCCAGAGAGGTAGAGGCATTGTCCACAGACCATCTAATTTTCCATTTGAGACTGTGTGGGCCAAGTCCTCTCCCATTGGTGGTCATTTAACACCATTATAGAATACAGCCATTGTATACGTGGAACAGCAATATCAGGAAATGTCACACTTTGAACTTGTATAAACTTACTCTGGTTTCTTTTCATAGCAGAGTTGTCTGGTGGATAGAGTGTGGGCCTGGGATACAGGAAATACGGGTTCTAATCCTGGTGCCGAGGGTAGTGTGCTGGGACTAGATTTTCAGCTATGGAGAAAGTGATGCTTCCCATCTTTATATAGCATTTAGAGACCTATGGTTTAAAAACCACTATACAAGATCCTTGGAGCAGATAAAACACTGATTCAGTAGAGTGTGAAGTTTTAAAACAACTCTTAGAACATATTTATTTTGCAGTGTGCACTTGAATATCCAGTAGAAAGCACTGAATGGCAATTTTTTACTAGGGGTAATTTCAGACAGCCAGCCAAAGAAAGTCTTTTATATCTTGAAGGCGCCTTTAATTGGTCATGGAAATTCCTGCAGTGAGCCTATATACTGATTTTAGCTGTTAATTAATAAATTGCTCTGTTGAGAAATTCCATTAGCCAGTTGACAATTTGGTTAGCTTGTTTGCAACTCCATTGGAACATTAATCAGTTGAACATTTATGTATTGGTTTTGAGGCCCATAACTTTCAAGTGAATTGCTTGCTTTTGTTCCTCACTTGACTGGAAGAGGATTCATTAGAATTATTGATATAAATGTAATATTATTGCTCTCTAATAATTTAGTTTAACCTGTTTTTGCAGTAAAAACAAGATTCTAATGGACTCTGCTCAAATGTGACTATACCTGATAAGACAGTCTCCCCTTTGAACATAATCCATTTTCTGTGGAATATTTGCTGTGAGGCTTCAGCCAGGATATTGGAGGGGGAAGGGGTGAAGGTTACAGGGGCATCAGGTCGGGGTCTGGGTTCACAGAGCAGATATCCAAGAGATGTAGTCTGGGGTGCAAGCCAAGGTCAGAAGCCAAGAGAATCAAGAGCCAGGTGCTTGGTTCCAGGGAGATCCAGGAGCAGGGTCAAGGACAGCTGAAGCTAAATCAGGAGAAACAGAGACAACAGTGAACAGAAGGCTTCCCAGGGTAGACTGAGTCTGTTATCAAGGCATGCCTACCTAAAGCCTGAGGCTACAGTGTGCTTAAAGGCTTGCAGATGTTAAACCCTGCCAAAAAACCCTGGTGCTTTACTTTAAACTAGGCACACTCCCACACCAAGCCCCACACATGCTCAGAAGAGGCATCACATTAGTTGGACCCAGCTCAACCACCACCTGTATAGATCCAGTCATTTTAGTGGAGCATTTTTGGTACCTTTATCTAATAGTTGATTGAATCAGATTTAGATAAAAGCACCATGAAGCCCCATTGAAGCCCCCAATCTATACAGGCACTGCAGAGCCAGGATGAAGTAACAAGCTGCTTCTTTCGGTAAAGTGTGAGGTTTTTTGGGTGTTTTTTTTTTTTTTTTTTTTTTAACATCTGCAAGCAACCAAAAGGTTGAATGGCCTGCGGGGCAGCCACATTAGTCATGGATCAAAGTCAGGCATGAAATCTCAAGAGTTCAGTCCAGCTGAGCCTGGCTGGCCAGAGGTCCTGAAAGTTACTGTAACAGAGATCATTGGTGGTTGGATATCTAGCCAGTTTCTTCACTCCCTTTGTTGCCTCCCCCTCTGATCCAAACTTCTTTACCAAAAATACTCACAGTGTCCTTGAACAAATGTCAGGTGAGATGAACAATCAAAATATCTCCTCCCAATCAAATTGTTTCAGGCATCTATAATAGTGAGGCTAGACACAGGCCAGATGGGACGGAGATGGTCCCAAACCATATAAATATATAACTCTCCTGTTCCTGAGGCTAGCTGAATACAAAACCAACATCTGGTATAACACAGAGCAGCAACAGGGGTCCCATAAGATGCTCACTTGTCTGTACCCTAGAACACCTTCTACAGAAAGGGAGAGGTGTTGCAAACAGCTGTTTTTGCTATCCTTACATGGCAAGGGAATTCCCTTGCCAGAAACACATTGGTTTCATCTCAGTGTTTGAAACCTGAGTGCAGAGACGATTCAAGCAGGGTGTGGGCCCTAGGGCAAATCAGCTTATGTGGGGCCCCGCCCCCAGATGCAAGGAAGCCGGTGGCAGATCTAGTGGCAGGGAGGTGTTGAGCGGCTGGATGTGAAGCTGGCGGCAGTGCTGAGTTGCTGTGGATGCTCCGCCTGGCTCTGTGGGGCCTCTCAAAGCGTGCCCCTCCCCTCCCCCCCCTCCCCCCCCCCTGCAGGGATGGCCCTGCCTGAGTGCATGGTCCTAATTGTTGAGGGAAGGCATGAGCTTGGGCACTCAAAAGCTTATGCATCTCTGATTTAGTCTATAATTGCCTTGTCTACACAAATTGCTGACTGTGCGCTAGTGGAATACTACTACGCAGTAGCGTCGTGTGGCAACAACTGTGATGTGATGCTACTGCCTAGGAGTATTAGGCTACTACACAGCAGTGTCATGAAAGACTTTCATTGGCACTACTGTGCAGTAACGCGGGTTTCTGTGCAGTACACAGAAGTATACAAGTACTAAATGACTGCACAGTAATGACTGAGTAGTCAGCATCGCATGTAGACGTGACCAATCTGCATCTCTACCCTGTCTTGTGCCTAATAAAAGCTTGTTGGGTAACACCCAGCACCAGCAGAGATGCAGAGCTGTTAGAGTGAAGGACACAAGTGCCTTGTTACCAACTCCAGGATTGGCAGCCAAGGTTCGCTTAATGGTTGCAGGGAACTAATTGATTAAAAGCATGAAGAAATAGATCTCTCTTTATATACGGGTGTTTTTCTATTATGTTCAGGATTGTGATTTTTTTTTAAAACTGCAGTCATCCATTCTATCCTAATGGCTAGTAATGCAGTATATTTAGTTAGGAGCGTCACAGAACAAATAAACTTCAGTTTTTTCATAAAAAGATAAAAATAAAGAGGCTGCAAATATTCAAGAAGCATAAAGAAGCAGTCCAATAATACCTCATCTACTTCCCCCCCTCAGACTTTTGCATATCATAATGACTCCGCAAGAAACTTACTTAAGGACTGTAACTCTTGGAATGATAAATTGTCATAAATATCCTTTTCTTAAATGAAGTTACTTATTTGCAAATAGCACTAGTAGCTAGATGAAGAAGTATCTTTTACCTTCCCAGGTTAAAATCCCATTGGTGCTGATGTTGGTCCTACAAATTCTTCATTAGATTTTTGCGATCTTTAACTCTAGCTTAATATTCATTTGATACACATTCATCTGAACAGGTCTAATTGTTGTATAAAACTGGAAGACGGATATTTCTTCCCTCAAGATGTTTTTTGAGATTTGCATTTCTAGACAAAACATTATGAACTGTTGATACTGATTAGCATCTTTCTTTAGCATATTGCCTTCTGTTACAAGTTTAAGATCGTAGTTCCTGATAAATAATAGATAAAATAGAAAAAATACAGCTTTGAATAAAGAAAAAGAAGGAAACATGTTTTTTTTTTTAAAGTTTAAATATCTTGCTGCAACATTCATGTAAAAAGATAAATTTGTTATAATTTTCCATATATGCAGTCTGATTACTGGGGGATCATCTTGAATTCATCCCCCTAAAGAAGCAGCAGGGGGCAAGAGACCAGACCCCTGCCACTTGCCTGTCCCTTGATCCCAGTGCCTGTGCCTGCCCCCTTGCTGTCTTTCTCTCCTGCCAATTGCCTCCCAGGAGCCTGCCCTCTGCCCACCTGCCCTCCTTGTGCCTGCACCCTTCCTATCTCTTGCTCCTGTTAGTTGCCCCTAGGTGCTTGCCCTCCACCCCCAGCCACCTGCCCCCCTTGTCTATCTCCTCTGTGCCTTTGCCTGCCCCTATGCTGTCTGTTCCTGGTGCCTCCCTCCCTGCTGCCTGGCTCCCTTGCCCCAGCATGCTTGTGGCTGAGCCCTGCCTCTTGACACCCCCCTGCACCTTCCCCCCCCTCCTGCTACTCCCTTACCACTTAGCTTTTGGCTGGCAGCTCTGGGCCTGGGCGGGGAGGGGGGAGTGGTGGCAGCAGCTCTGGGCCTGGCCAGGTCAGGGCCAGGGTAAGAATTGAAGGTAAGCATTGAGAGGGTGTGGGGAGCAAGTGCCTGGAGCAGGCAGTGAGGGGATCAGGCTGCATGGTCTCCCTCATGCTTCCCCCAAACTGCACACTTTGTATTTCCTCCATGTGCCCCACTAACCATACTGTTTTTCCCAGGCTCCCTCTGCCACGATCCCCCTCCCCTACTGCATGACTTCCCCCCCACCCCCCTCAAGCCTGGGGCAGGTAGAGGGGTTCAGCTCTGGTTTGAGCCCTGAGCCCAGGGTCAAAGCCAGGGCCCAGGGCTGAAGCTGGAGTTGCTGCCTACCCCATGCTAGTACTTGAATCTTAGATGAGGCTTTTCCATCCATGGTACATGGTGGGGGGCAAAAAACCTTATTTTGGATTTGAGTAAATACAGTAATTTTGTTTGCATGAGGCTTCTGCAGCCATTTTACCTCCTTATACCTCCAGCAATGTAGCTATACTAGCAGAAGTCTATAGCCTCAGAAAAGAAAATGAAGTCTCAAATGACTAATGGGCCAAAACTGGTTTGAGATAAACCTGGTTGAATGTAGCATCATACTTAACTGATTTGCCTCAAACAGTTTATGAAATGTCTGTCCCAGACCCCTTTTTGGTTTAACTTAAACCAGACTCCACCAGGATCCCGGCATGCTCTCTGAGCTGGGCTCTTTGTTCCAGCAGAGCAGGATTGCCCCCCACCTCTGCTCCCCAGCTGATCAGGGACAGGAAGCGGTGTGGTTTGGGCCAGACACTGGCCTCAGAAGGGAGCAGGGAAAATGTTTACCCTTCCTCCCCTGCCCCACCAGCACAGACCTGCACTACTCTGTGGTGGCTGCTCCAGCAGTGGTGGCATGGCCAGGCTCAGCAGTAGCCTTGGCTGAACTGGCCAGAGAGGGGTTTAATTCCCCCACTCCTTGTCCCAGTGGCAGAGACCTGAGCTGGGTCTGCCGGGTGCTCCCCCTTGACCATGATGAGGCAGGCATGGCCTCTGAGACAGAGGTGGCAGGAAGGGGGGTATTCCCTTCTCTACCCCACTGTCCCCGAGGCTGGGTCTGCCCACCCTAACCGTCACCACCACTGCTGGCTCCCTGCTTGGGGCAAGTGGCAGAATAAGCCACCTCTACCAGATGCCAGAGGGAGGGGGAATAACCCCTATCCCTGCCCACCCCCAGGATCCCTGTCAGTCGGTGTCTGCCCGCGCCCCCACCCTGCCACTACAGCGGCAAGGGGGCAGGGCCCTTGATGGGTGCAGCAGCCCCTGTCATAGTGTCGGGGAGCGTAAGCCCATTTCCCAGTGGAAGGCCTTGCTGAGGGATGGGCAGAGCTGTGGCAGACTGTGCACAGCAGCACAGGGGCTCAGGGGGGACCCAGTGCCAGCACAGCCATCACTCGCACTTGGGGAAACCACGACAGAAGCTGCTGCCCATGTCATGATCACTCCCCCCTGCCTCTGGCTTCAGTGGCCAGGCGGGGATGGGGCCAGACACTGGCCAGCAAGGCAGGGGGCAGGGTTATTCCCTCCTCTGCCCCCAGGGCACCACAGTGGGGTCTGCCTGCTCCAGCCACCACTGCCACTCACTGTGTGCCCAGGGCAAGCAGCAGAATATGCCCCCTCCTGCCCCCCTTCCTCCAGCATCTGGCAGAGGGGCTTATTCCAACGCTTGCCTCTGCCACAGAGCGAGTGGCAGTGGCGGCGGTGGCTGGGGCAGGCAGTCCCAGCTGTAGTCCCCTGGGGGAAGTGTGGGTAAGGGGGGAATAACCCTCCTCCCTACCCCCTCTGCCTCAGGGGCCATGCCGGCCCACTGCTGCAGCAGTGAGGGGGGAGCATCCGGCAAACTCGGCTCAGGTCTCTGCCAGTGGGACAGGGAGGGGGGAATTAAACCCCTCTCTGGCCAGTTCAGCCCAGTCTAGTGCCTGGGTAGCCATGCCCTCCCAGCACAGCTTCCCTGCAGCTGCGGGCACGCTCTAGCGCCCCCTGGCCCCTAACCTGAGCAACTGCAGGGATGTGCCCACATTTCCTCAGTCCACAAGGCATGTCTGTACTGTTGCAAATCGGTTCAACCTAGGCAGGTTTGACTAACCTGGAAAGATGGAATCAATTCAGACTCCGGCTTTTTGAATGTCTGTCCATAGCAAGGAAGGTCAGGTCTGCAATATGGATTTTCTGCCAGAAAAGTTATGTTGATCAGGAATGTGTGTGAACAGGTATGATTTCTGACACGTGTCTGAGCTGCCAGAAGACCATAGTACAAACACCATTATATTGGTAAAAATGCCCTTTATTGGTATTATTTTGCTTGTGGGGATTGCTTTTAACTACATTAGTGCAAAGCACAGCTTTCCTAGCATAACTATGTCAACACCAAGAATAGTTTACCAATAAAGTACACCAACAAGTGCTTCTGGAGTGGGCATTGCATTAGCCTTTTATCCTTGCCCTTCTCTGAATCATTCTCCAGTTTGTTCTGAATGGAGATGTCACCCTTGAAATAGTAACTTTCATAGGGGAAGCTCTGGGTTGTCACAGAAATGAGCAGCTAAAGACTTTCAGGGAAAAAATGAGCACAAACAAATTAGCTAGGACAGAGAAAGGACACTGAAGGGAAAAGAAGGAAAATTATTAAAAAACAAATCAGTGTCCCCAGTGGAAAGGTACAGTGTGCAATAATCAGTACATCAGGAACATATAAGGTATGTATGCATGATGAACCAAAAAGTGCAAAAATAATGAAGGCTAGGAAATTACCAAATAGTTTAAGAGACTGCCAATGAATGGATGAGAGGAAAAAGAAAAGCAAAGGTAAAGAGGGAAGGTAAAGAAATACAGATAAAATTAATAAAAAATGCCTTTAATATTACAAGTACATGAGGCAAGAGAGGTCAGCGAACATAGGAGAGAGGCCTGTAATGGATAACCTGGGTAATTTATTGGCCGAATGGATATTGTAGACATTGATTTGGAAAATAATGTAAAATGAATCTTTTGCCTCAGTGCTCACACCAGGGAGGGAAAGCAGGAAGGAAAAATGCCTTTAGCAGTCAGGGTTATGACAGAATAGACCATTAAGAAATCAAAATGTTTGCAGACTTACAAAATTTTGCAGCAAAGTAGGATCCATTTGAAACTCTGAAGAAAAGAATGAAAAAAAGGGAAGATATTGAGACTGTGATGTGAAGCCAAGGAGATAAGAAGGGGCTGCGAAGAAAAACTTCTATATTTGAGGGAGAGTCTAAAGAAGATCCAGAAAACTCCCATGTTGACTTAGCATTGGGAAATTAACAGTATTTAGCACTTTTTATTACTAAAGCAGTTTTCTAATACAACACCTTGAGGTGGTGGTATCAGTACCCATAATTTAAGCATGAGAACTGAGAGCAGTGATGTTTTTATTAACTCAAGGCCAAATAGTGTTGAAACTGGGATTAGAATTGCTGACCTGTAAACCTCCGCATCAGATTGCTGTTCAGATTCAGACATGACACCAGGGGGAATAATCAAGGACAATATAGGAAAATACCTGTAGACAGAGTTGGTTCCAGGTGGGGTGCAGTTGAACCACCCCTTGGATTCTTACTCTACCCAAACTTTAAAACTAATCGGGTGGGAAGGGCAGCCACATTTCTATTCAGGCAGTGCTGAGAGAGACAACTAACTTCATGGTTCATTGTTACCTCCCTGGTTCCTGTCAATCTCTCTCCACTCCACAGCTGTTAATGACCTGCTATTTTTTTTAATGGTTTTGATGTTCCACTATTCAAAGTATCCTTTCTTTTGCAATTTGTCTGTCTGTTAGCCATTCCTAGTAATGCCTCTTTTTTATTTCACAGCCCTGCAAATTGTTTTTTAGATCTAGCTAAAAACCTTAACTTCAGTGTGGTAATATTAACTCAGGTATAGAAATGACTGACAGTGAAGAACTGGAGGCAGTCAAGACACTCAAGAAGCCTAGATTTTATTTTATGAATCTGAATAAGAGATGCACATTTAACTATAAAGGCTACAGGACTAATGAAACAATATCTTTTGACTATTTTTGCCTAGTTGTGGTTTTTTAAAACATTATGTACAGTCTAGCAAGTTAGTGCACGTTCCATTAGTTATATCTGTATAGCATTATCCCCCTAGCATATTAGTGAAACATCTAGTTTCTCTTTAATGGAGGAAAAATAGGAGGTGTGCCACACTACCTGCACTCTCTTTTTCAAAATCTTAGATCTATCCAGGCCTGTAGATCTAAGACCTAGTCCAGGGATTGTCAGAATGGTATTCCAGAAATATCTGTTATATAGTAGACCTTTGTGCATTAGGGAAAATGATGGTGCAGATGTGATTTACATGCCTTCCAAAAAAGCCATAAAAGATTGCTCTACGGGGTTGCTAAGGATAGTATATGAGGTGTATTGCTTAAACAGCATTCTTTTGAAATAAGACCCTATAAAAATGGCACCTCCTTTATTCACCCTTATTCATAGTCATCTCCTCAGTGATACAATAAAAATCCATTACTTTTAGAATACAAAAATTACAATACAAAAATCCTCTACTCCTGCAAATCCCATGGCACTAAAACAGCTATAGGGGAGTGAGCTGGATTTTGTTCAAGGCCTCACAGAGTTGCTGGGCCAATTTCCCCAAATTGTTATAGCGGTGGGCAGAACTTGGTTTGTAAAATGGTCAACCCAGCTTGATTTTTTCAGATGCCAAGAGAAGTTTATACTATGGGATTTTAGAAGAAATATCTTTTTTTACTTGTAAACTGAACAAGTTTACGTGAGGAGTCAATAAAAGACAGTAAGAGTTGGAACCCAGCAATGCCATTCTTGCAGTCATTTTACAGAACAGCAGTGGTTTAAACCTGAAAAACTGAATGACCCTCTACCTCAGTGATTTTCTACATTTTTACACTCAAGATACCTCTCAGTAGACTCAGAGCAGTCCTTGGAAAATGTCAGCACTTAGCTTTTACTCATTTTTTGGCTACGGAAAGAAACTAGAGCAATTCTTCTGTTGCTAAGAATTCAGAAAGATCACAGCAGCTTGGAATGCTTTTGATGTATGGATTTCTATTTGAAACACCTGGGTTTTTCTTGTGAATCATGCATAGGTGTTTGTATAAATATCAGTACTAATACTGGATGGTACTATGCAACTAGCCACTTAGGAGAGATGCGAATGAGCTTCAAATTATCTTTGGCCAGAATAATGACTATAATGCAAGGTTTCAATTTGTTTGTGGAGCTTCAAAATATGGACAATTGAATATGGGAGGGGAGGAGAATCTGCAGGACAGTAACATGGTCTGTAAGGCTACAGGGAAAACTGAAGATGCTAAATATTTAGACTGAAAAGCAAGTGGGGAATGCAACCAGTTTTTGTATTAGATTTGTTTTATTGTTGAAGAAAAGACAGACACAGCAAGGCAGAATCATTCCCTGCTCATTATTTTTAATATTTTTTTGTAGCGTTTCCATTTTTCTGTTTATCAGGCCCGTTTTGTAAAGGTTGTGTACTATCATCCTCAAATGCCTTGTTTTCATAGTGTGATTTCCAGAGGTGCTGCAAGTCCCTAGTGCTTGGTGGAAGCTGCAGATTCTGATCACACATCTGGAAATCAGGCCCTTTGTCTCCAACACCATGTTTACAGCTTCCCCTCTGAACTCTATGAACTGTGTTTTCAGATTCTCTTCTGCACTGACAAATCAACTTGGGAAATTTTGCTGAGTCACGGTTTGCAGAACTGACGCCCTGATAGATTTTTTTCATGCAGGGAGGCTCACTTTAAAGCAATTTTGGACTTGCAGCAGTATGGTTTTGAAAGTAAACATTTTTTAATTATAGATGTTTGAAAGCCTGTTAATTAATGCTAAAAATGGAAAGGATTTATATCCTGCTACTCTGATTAATTACAAAATCTATGGTGTATGTTTGAACCTCAACATTTGTTATGGATTCCAATAATATAGTATATTTTTTTCTCTCTCAATTAGAGGCAGGTTAGAGGACTTTTAAACACTTATTTGTGTCTAAGCATGAGAGGCAGTTTGGTCCAGTGGGATCTCCTGGGAAGGAGGGAGTGTGGAGTACTCATGTAGGTTCTACCACGCTAGGGACAGATATTGAAAGAGCCTGAGCCTGAATTGATTCAATCTTTGCAGGTTAGTCTAACCTGCCTAGGTAAAACTGATTTGCAAGTGCACAGACATTCCCTCTGGACTGAAAAAATGCAGGCACATACCTACAGTGACTCAGGCTAGAAGATGGGGGGTGCTAGAGTGCTCCTTTCCCTTCCATAGTGCTGAGCTGGGGGGTGTGGCCAGGCCCAGCAGGACACTGTGATTTAGGGAGGGAATTATACCCCCACCCTGCCTGCACAGTCCTAGGCTTTTCCCCACTTGCTGCTCAAGGGGCAGGAGTGTTGCCAGCCCCCAGTCACCAGCTAGCAAAGTGGGGAGGGGGTGAGGGAGGGAGGGAGGACTGCTTGTGTTCAGTGCATGCATCTGTTGATGATACTGAGCTTTTCAATATCCCTCTCCCTGCTTCTCCATATTGTCTGCAGCAAGCCTGACAGGCAAGGGAGCCAGCAGGGAGCTGATAACAGCATTTAACAGCTCATCAGAAAAACAAAAGCCCTCTCTCATTCGTTCGGCCTCTTCTTAAACAGCTTTTTCCAAGGAAGGAACAGAGGGACATTACCAGCTGACCTGTTGATTAGCAGACACTGTCCTGTCTACTTTTGTCCTGTCCCAGTGAAATTGGAGACACACACACACAGACACCTCTCAGCACTAGCTAGCATACTAAATGCTGGCTGGGGTCTGTGCTGTGGGAGATCCAAGGAAGGAAAGGAGGGATCCCTGCTTCAGCAGTGAGTGGCAAGGAGGGAGTGAGGCAGGGAGAAGCCAGGCAGACCCTGCTGTGCCTGCAGTCTCTGCTGGAGCTCTGGCTAGGGAGCAGAGGGGTGGGGCCAGCCCTGCTCTCTGGAGCAGACATTCCAGCCCAGCCCAGCCCAGAGCTGCTAAGCATCTGGGATGCTGGGGGAGTCTCGTTTAACTTAAACCAGGAAGGGGTCTGGGACAGACATTGCATAAACCGGTTTGACCCAAATCAGTTAAGTCTGATACTACATTCAACCAGGTTTATCTTAAACCAGTTTCAGCCATTTTGAAACTGTTTTATGTGCACTGAATTTATGGTCTTTTACAGGTTTAAACCAGTTTCTGATCAGTTACACCGGTTTATATGTAATGTCTGTCCCTAGCCACTGACTGTTGGTACTGAGTCAGTCACTTAATCACCACCTCAGTTGCCCCAAATATCCTGTTGTAAAATGGGACTCTTAATATTTATCTCATATGAGTATTGTGGATATTAATTAGTAAGGGTCAGATCCTGAAGCGGTATATACTAGTGCAGATGCACTCAAGTTGATGAAGCTAAGATGATTGATGTCACCAGAGGATTTGGACTTGCATTTCTAAACGTATCACAAGTTAATTACAGCTGTGGAACTAGATTGACCTCTTTCCTAACCATACTCTGCAGTTGAAAAACTAGAGGGAAAGAGGGTGCTCTATCAAACTCAGTTGCTAAATCAGATTGAAATGAAAGAAGAGCTCTCTCCAATCACTGCTCCAAAACTGTGGGGGGAGAAAATTTTTTCTGCCTGCATTGAAGGACAGGGGTTTGTATTTAATCCCTTCTCTCAACTCTTTCTTCCTTTGAAGCCCTAATAAAGTTTTTGTCAACAAAACTTATAGTTTCCACCATAGGGATGGTCATAAATACTGATTCTGAAACTGTGGGTGCTTTAAATGTACACACAAATAAATTCTGACATCATTTCATTTTTTTCCTTGTTGTCTTTTCTTCCTCTCTGGGAATATTTTTGAACCAAAGCATTTTTTACTTATATTGAAAACCAGTGTCTCATGTTTAGGCATTGAAGCCTGAGAGCTATGGCTAGGTTAAGTCACAATTGAACTAAATAAAGGAATTGGGTTGTTTTTGTTGAAACATTTTAGTACTAATCATATTCTGTGTGGAATTAAAAAAAACCCTTGAAATTCAATGAAAAATGTTCTATAATAGCAATACACTGTTTGCCCTATTGACTTTAGATTCCTAATGGGAGAGGCGTTAAGCCAAGGCTAATCAACAAAAGTACCAGACACCAGCCTAAATTAGCAGAACAGTGGGATGTCTTCCAAGGACATGACACAAAGATGTAACAGGCAATGTGTATGTTGAAATTCAGGCATTTAGAAGGTTTTTGTACCAGTTTTTCCCCTTTGTTTTCCTTTTTCTTTCTGGACCCATTTCTCCTTTCTTATGATTATTCTGTTCTCATTAATTTGTCCATCCCTGTGTCTCACAGGCCAACTACACCACTCTGGTGTCTGATCACCTCTCTTTTCACCTTCACACCTTTCCCCCCTTTTCTGCCTGTCTCATTCTTTTATTCTTTCATTGCTTGTCTCCTTCTCTCCCTCTCTTTCTCATGTAGGTTTTTCTCTGGTTGCTCTCCTGCTTTTCAACTTCCCTTCTCTAGTTATCTGTCATGCCCTTCCCCCTCCTTCTCTGTGCATAGCTCCATGAGGCAATAAGCTTCAGTGCACAGCCAGCAGCGTATGCATAGTGAAGTGACACAGGACAGCTGCAGAAGGAAAGAAGGGATAGGCAGCTACTGATGGATCAACGGCAAAGAGAAGGTAACTGTAGTCAGGAGGATGGCTGGGCAGGGACTCCGAAAAGAAAAAAAAAAAAAAAAAGTCCTTGTGCAAAAAAACCCATGCCTGGGGCATCTTAACTAATAAGAATGTTGAGCCAGGAAAAAAAGTTCAAGGGTTTGAATATGTTCTATTGTAAGGATTTTGCAATATTTTTACACAACTCCTCTAGGTTTACTATATGTATATACCAGCAGCACCTAGTGCAGAATAATTGTCATTAAAGTTGGCTTGTAATAATGAATCAGAATAAAACAGAAAAAATATCCAAAATTGTACTACCACAAATGCAAAACAAACAATGAATGAAAACAGTATAAATAAAAAATTAAAAATCACAATATATACACATTATATTGTGCAAATCAACTGGAAATCAGTTGCATTGTCTGTGAGAACTTATATTCTGAGTCCATAGAAAGGAAACAGAAATGAAAAAAAGCAGCTCCTCAACATCTTTACTGTGTTTCAGGTCTTAATGCTCAATTTGTGACATTCATGTCCGAAACTCCAGCTTATGCGGGATCCACTGCCCTCTTCCTGGGGTTATTTAAATCTCTGAGAGCTACTCTCAGCACAGATTGAACCCACCTTCTCTGGAGCCTCTGGCTGGATCCAACCTACTTATTTCTTTTTCCTAGCAGGTGCTCGGAGCAGGACTCACACTTCTCTGGTTGAGAGAAAAGTTCTTAAAATCCTTCTCAACCTCTTTTGGTTACTGACAGTGGATAGATTTGTTATTTCTTCCACCGGGAGCCAGAGTTCAGGGGTAGTGAGCCAGCCCTTACTGCTCCAGCTAGGGAGCAGAGGGGTGGGGCCAGTCCTGCTCTTCGTAGCAGACAACACAGCCCACCCAGGGCTGAAAAGCATGTTGGGATGCTAGGGGACTATGATTTAACTTGAACCAGGAAGGGGTCTGGGACAGAATTTTCATAAACCGGTTTGACCTAAATCAGGTAAATCTGATACTACATTCAACCAGGTTTATCTTAAGCCAGTTTCAGCCATTTAAAAACTGGTTTATTTGCACTGAACTTCTGCTGTGTTACAGGTTTAAACCAGCTTCTGATCACTTAAACCAGTTTATATGTAACTTCTTTCCCTAGCCCCAAAGGCAAATTCATATCACTATTGATATGAACTATGCCACTTACAAAAAACCATGTAACTTAGATTGATTCTGCCTTGGGCTGTTTGAATGTCTGTACCTAGCCATAGCAAGGTAGTTAGCTCTGTTAGTATGAATTTGGGCAGAAGACAAAATAAAGATGAACGTGATAGAGTATTAGATCACAAGTTTTATTTGTCATTTAAAAACAATTTTGTAGGTAATACAGACTGTAACTTTAGTTCCATCTATCAGACTGTACCTAAACCTTTTTTGGTTTTTGTTTTCTGCTACATTTGATGTGTAATATCTGTGATTTATACAGTATATGCACTTTAGGGCTCTCTGCGGTTTGGTTCAGTATATTTATATTATATATTAAGACCAATCAACTTTTATTCATAATCAGATAGTTAAATCAAAAGTCTGTTGTTGTTTCTGTCAAATACATAGTGAAGTGAACTGCTTAGTTATTACAATCAGACTGTTTTTGCATTGGTGTGTAAGCATTTGCAAATATGAATTACCTAATTAGGTACTATAAAAATAATCCAACTCCAAATCAGGCTTCTGTTTAGTAGAGGAAAGAGATTAACATGATTATCTTGCATCACAGAGGGGCTGTAAGATGAAAAGAGGGAGAGGGAGTTTGCCATATTTCTAAATGCTGCTTTACAGACTAAACATGTTCTTTGTCATGTGATCAGCGATCTTAGTTCTTCACATACCAGCTGCATTGACTCATCTAGAAGCATTCACAGATTGCTGCAGTCCTCAAAATATTGGTATGATAGGTGTCTGTTGTTGGGGAACAAAGATACAAAGAGCTGATCCTGCCCCCAAAGTACGTGGAGTCCAGCCTGTAGGCAATATCAGTCAACTATCTTGACTTTTCAAGAATTCCAGCTGTAAACTTTTAAACCTATTGAGGAAGAGGAAAATAAGACACTACTAGAGAGAATATACAAGTTCCTGCAAGATTGTTAGAACTGATTTTCTAATATTGGAGGGGTGGGGGAGTGGGAGAAGTAGTTAGAGAGAGATACTGTGCTTCAGAGACCTGGCTTCTGTTTCTGATTTTGGCTTTGATCCAGCAAAACACAAAACCATCCTATGTAAATGCTTTTACATTTACAATTTACATTCAGTAGGGCTACTTATGTGCACATGCTGGGCTGCAGTTGAAGCATCTGACCTTGAGTAAATTTAACCATTCTGTATCTTAACTTCCTTGCAAAACAATAATGATGGTTCTCCTGCATGTTCTATGTATTAAAGGCATGTGAGACAGATAAAATGGAGTACATAAGCACAAATTGTTAATAATAATTTTGGTTGAGGTTTACATTAAAAAAAATTGGCCTTCAGAAGACACAAGGGATCCTTCTTTATAGATTTAAAATTGAAAGTAATAATTTCACTGTAAAAGGCAACAGTGAATTTGATGGGAAAGGTAGTAATTTTCCCATCCTAGCTAGGGAAAGAAATTACACATAAACTGGTTTAAATGATCAGAAGCTAGTTTAAACCTGTAACATAGCAGAAGTTCAGTGAACATAAACCCGTTTTAAAATGGCTGAAACTGGCTTAAGATAAACCTGGTTGAATGTAGTATCAGATTTACCTGATTTAGGTCAAACCGGTTTATGAAAATTCTGTCCCAGACCCCTTCCTGGTTCAAGTTAAATCATAGTCCCCTAGCATCCCAACATGCTTTTCAGCCCTGGGTGGGCTGTGTTGTCTGCTACGAAGAGCAGTGCTGGCCCCACCCCTCTGCTCCCTAGCTGGAGCAGTAAGGGCTGGCTCACTATCCCTCCTGGCAAAGCCCACCTGGGATCTGTGGCCAGGGAGGGGGCTTAAACTCACCTTTCCCCAAGTACAGAGCTGTCCTGCCCTGCCCCACTCTGCTGGCTTACTTAGTGCTGGCTGTGACTATGGACTACAAATCTCAGAGGCATCTGGAAGCAGGAAGAGGAAGTGATGAGTAACCCTGCAGGGTCCTGCTTCTGTGAGTCTGGACTGCAAATCTCAGAGACCTCGGGGGCAGCAGGAAGATGAAATAAACACACAACCCATGCTGCCTGTGTGCCAGAGAGCCCTGCTGTAGTGCTCCCTGGCTTCTGGCTTGAGCCACTACAGGCATATGACTGCATTTCCTGAATCAAAAGTGAATGAATGTCTGCTCATTTGCTTATTGGTTCAATCTTTGCAGCTTAGATTAATCTGCAAAAACTGAATCAATTCAGGCTTGGGCTTTTTGAATGTCGTTATTTAGCGCCTGGGACTTTTTCTCGTCCATTTAATGGCAGAAGAACACCTACCACAGTGTTTTGTGCTTACTGGTAAAGTGTAGTAGACAATTCTGTTATTAACCAGACTCTTCCTTGAAGGGCTAAACATTCATAGATGTTAGGGGCTGGAAGGGACCTTACAAGATCATCAGCTCCAGCCCCCCTGCACTTGGGCAGGAAAGACTACCAGGGTCAGAGGACCCCAGCAAGGTGGGCATTGGGATGCTTTTTGATGATCGCCAGGGTGGGTAACTGTACCATCTCTGGGGGGAGTCTGTACCAGACCCTTGGCACTCGACTCGTAAAGAAGTTTTCCTTATGTCCAATTTGAAGTGATCTTTAATCAGTTTGTGGCCTTTCACATTGTGAAAGGTGTGAAATTATAAATGCTGTCAATGGGGAAAGAGACTCAAGATTTTTTTCCTTTAGGTAAATTTAACACAAGTTGTATTTTTTTACTTTCCTTTATAGCACAGGGCATGGTCCTTTTGTTAGCTCTTGCGAGCATACATTAACCACTACTTCACTACTGCAGTAGCAAGGTGCTGGCAGTGCCTTCATCACCCAGATTTTATCATTGGCATGTTGTTGATGTTGTTATGGTGTGTTGTTGATATTTTGGGTACTGTTCCTTGCAATTGTCAGTGAGGGTAAGAAGTGGTGAATATGGGGGTTCTTTCATTTAACAATTCCCTGTGAATGCAGGGTACTAGACTTGATAACCCTGCCCCATATTCTTCTGTGTGGATGTGCCTCTGTGTGGATGCTTTTATTTTGGTTAAAGCCACATTCATTTCCATTGAATGTATATCCAGTTTTATTATACAATAACAATCCACTCTTAAACCAGAATAAGAGTGAGTGTCCACACAATTTAATTACATTAATTTAAAAGCTGTTATCTGAGAAGCCATTTCATTTCTCTCATACAAGCAAGATGAAATGAGACTTTCAACTTACTTCATATCTGCCCAGAATGACCTGCCATTATGGTCACAAATCCAGGGGGCCTGATGCCCAGAAAAAAATCACACAGGCAAGTCTCATAGACAAGTCCCAGGCAGACAAATTGTCACTGCAGTGAACATTTTAATGGTTATCATCTGAACCCCCAGGAACAATGAATAATGTGATTTCAAGGATAACAGTGGGGGAGAATTTACCATGGTTTCTTGGAAAACACTTTGCTAAACACTTTGTACTCCTTAACCAGCTTCAATTGTTATTCAGATTTGAATACGACCATGCAAGTTGATAAAATGCTTTAGAAAAAGTGAATATGCTAAAATATACTACTCCACTGCTGTCTAGATTTCTCTGCCAACTGTAAAACTGTTCAGCAACATTTTGCAGCTATGCTAATGTTCCAGTCCCAATTACACTCAGCCAGCATTGAGCCAATTGTTTACACTGAGATTGTAGATTGCCTTGGCCACAGCATGTACAGAGCTGGAAAAAAGAATTACTCTCCAGTTTCAATTAATTCCCCAGCCTCACAACCTCATTCAGGGAATGGCTGGTCATGATTCTGCTTATCGTTATGCTCATGGCTTCAAAGTGTTTTTATTTTTAACAGGAAATGGAAAGGCTTTAACTTTTAATAGTTTGCAGCAAATCATACGTTTCTTGGATGTAGAAAATTTTTCTGTTGGCCACCAATTTCAAACAATTAATTCCTTACAAAGTTAGTATCTAATGGCCCGGATCTTTGGCTGCAGCAAACAGGTATACAGCACAACTCAAGAGAGGTACAAAGCTACAAAAATAGCCTTAAAACACCTTTGTGCCTTCCCAGTCCTGTGAAAGCTTTATGCAAGCCTGACCTCCATGCTACTCTAATTTGTGCTGCCTGCGCATGTTCCCAAGGGACATATACAATAGCAGGGGACTACTGGAGGTTAGGGAAATCTCAGTTGTGCCTCCTTTTCTCAGGTTGTGTCTCCCAACACGTTTGCAGGGAGAGATGCTGGTATAAGAGCTACTATATTGCCATCATACCATTTCAGAGTCCTTCTATGGTAAGGTTACTTTCTTGGCATTTGCTATGTTAGCCTTAGAGCCACTTTCTGCTGGTAATGCAGAAAAAATGGTTGTACTGTGATAGAGAATATGAGCCAAAATCCTTGCAGATACTTTTTTTTGGCGGATGCCAGTTGTTTTCTACATAGGACTGCATATTGTCTGTTTGCTCCCAGACTTTTCCAGAAAACATTGTGCACTCAGATGCTCAGGCATAATTCCCATTGAAATCTGGTCTGCATCTAAGGGCAAAATTGCCCCTTTAATGTACTGTACTTTGGTTGTAATGTGTGCTTCATCTTTTTAATGTCTCCTCTTAGATGCTGTTACGAAGCTGCTAATGTTGTTTTATTGTTATGAGCTCCTTAAACTCATATCAGAGAATATGATAAATAGTTATACACAGGGTTCACACTGTTCCATGTGTTAAAAAAATGTGATTCTTATATAACTGGCATATAGAATTGTGAAATCTTTTAGCTTGCAAGCTCTTCAGAAAATGGTCTCTGCCTTTCTGTGTTTGAAAAACACCTGGTGCAGGGTGAATGCTGCTATCATACAAATAAATAATCGTTCTTCCAGCTATTAAAATGTATTAAATATAAATGTTTATATGTTAGTCCTCACAGATTAAGGTGTCTGGAATGCCCTACTGCAAATGCTCTGAGCAGTCACTGGTTATTGCTTTATTCCAGCTTGGGTTTTCGAGATGCTTGTCTTCCTTGATTCTCTTCCCAGCTTGCTGAATGCTTTTTCAGATTTAGTTTCAGTCTCAGTGGGTGTATCTGTATGAGATGTTTACTGCGGAGCTGCCTAACTAGCTCCACAGTAAAGTCTCAGTGTCAACACATGTGGCCCCTATTTGGCTGCAGGAAATTGATTAACTCTGCTGTAGATTACTACTTGTAAACAGAAGTACTAGCCTGCGGTGGTGTTATTTAGTGTGCAGTAATGCACATGTAGATGCTGGCAGGGCTGGCTGAGGCATGAGGATGCTTCAGTGCGGGGGCTGCCTCCCAATTTGTCCCACACTAGGACACCCTTGTACCCCAGCTAGCCTCTCCACAGCACGTTGAGGTGGTATGGAGCAGCCTTGGGGTAGTAGGCTGGCCTCCTGCCAGCAGGGGCTGCTCTGCCCCAGCCCAATGTGCTGCCGTCCTGGGCACGTGTGCAGCGCCTGGGCGTCGGTCCAGGTACAATAAACTCTGAAGCAATATGTGCTGGATTTTATTGTGTCACATGAATTGCATGTGTAAACACACCCAGTTATGCTATGGTTCCTCTGTTTTTAGGTCCCCTATGCCAGACTTTGTTGCCTTCCTTTTTTTCTTTCAATATTCATTCCCCAGATGAGATTTTTGCATTCAAATTGTTTTAATTCTCTTGACTCTCAAATCTCAATGGCCACTACTAGGATCCAGGTTCTCAGTCCTGCTAAGGGTGTGATACAAAAATCTTATGGATATCTGTGGATCCATTCCTCAGTCCTCTCTGTACTTCCTTATTAATGAGAATAGGATTTAAGATATTTTTCAGTGGGTGAGAGAAGTTTTTCTCATTCTGGGAAAAAGCACAGCTTCTGAAAAATCAGCACCTTGCGTTTCAAGTAGGATGCCTAGTCATTGAGATGCCTGAAAATGAGTAGACACTTTTTCATGTTTTGCCCTAATCTCCCTTTTCTGTCCATAAAACAAGGATAGTACCCCACTGTCTCTACCTTAACAGGAATTCACAAGTGTTTGTGAGGCATAGATAGCACAGGGTTGGGTACTATAAGCCCAGGAGGAAATTAGGAATTCAGTGCAGGGACAGGACACCATGGAGAAAATAAGGCTTGGGTCAGTGCATAAAGGCATCAGGAATCATAGTTAAGAAGATATTTAACTTTAAGTAAATACTTAAAAGTAAGCATGTGCTTAAGTGCTTTCCTGAACCAGGTCATAATTGATAAGGACAGAATAAATAGTGCAACAGCTGTCTCATTCATTAAGCACCATTCACCTCCACTGAATGAGGCAGGAGTTTGGTGCGAGAAACGTTAAGTTACTATGTAATTAATATTATGGTAATGTTATTATGTAATTAAAGGCTATATTGTAATGCATATCCACAAGAGGCTCTAAAAGTTTGCATGGCAATTTTAATTCTGACATTTTCACAGTTTTGAGTGCTTGATTTCTTTTTTTTTTTTTTTAGCCTTAGCAACATAAAATTGGGGAGTACAATGGGATAGATGCACACAGGGATGTGGACACACATGCACGTACACTCCGTCTATATGTGTATAAACTTTAACAAGTATAAACAAGTCAATTGATGGGTTTTTTTCTTAGTAATTCTGATTTTATTAAGTGTTCCTTCAGATACCAGAAGCATGATTGATTAATTGCCTCCTGTCATTCTTGGAGCTTGAGTCATCTGATTGAGATAACAATTGATCAGACAGGAGAATTATTTATCAGGCTCTTTACAGCACAAGGTACGGAGTGCTGTGGTTTGAAGTGCTGTTGCATATCATTCTCTAGGTACTATCAGGAATGTGATAGGGCTTGCATGACATTTAGGAACCTCTACTCCAGTAAATCCCCTGAATGTCAGGTACTTTATCCTAACACACACTATTACAGCTGTGGGGTAGGGCCAAAGTATGTTATAGCCAGGGATAGTAACAGTGATCTATCTATAAGGGATTTAATGCCCTTTGCTTTTGTCTGCTGGACCAAGGCAAGTCAGATTCCAGGAGAGACCTGTAACATTTGGACTTGAAGACTGAGATTCTCGATAACAACTAAAATGTGTTTTTACTTGAATTTCCCTTTACGTACAAGGGGCAGTTGCTGGAATATTTTAATATTCAAGTACAATTACCATAAATATTTATAAATAAATTGAAACAGTTAAGGAGAAAATATTAAGTGGGGACAGGCCATCAAAATGGGCTATTTTTACCATAAGTAAAAGTGTTGTCTTTGAGCTTGTGCATAGAATAACAACAACAATGGACCATTTTTCTCATATTCATATCAGGATGCTACAACTTTGCACATATCAGAAATGGAAATCAGATTTTAGCATAGATTTGGCCAGATACAGAGGAAAATATATTTTCAGTGGTACATCTTGGGGATTTTTTTTTTTAATTCTGTGGGAATTCTTAAATTGGAAGTTGAATAAACAAACCAGCATTCATACCTGTATTGCAAATCTGGCAGCAAACCTCTAACGTCAGTCATCACACACAGGAAAGCCAAGGAAAACATGAAAAGGAGTTACCTTACAGCAATGTAATTGGAGGGTTCTTATATGTAATGCTACTCTTCTGCTTAAATGGCTGTTATCTTGAGGCCCCAAATATTCATCAGTTTCCTAAATGTGGCTTTGTAGTGTGACCTGTCTCTCTGTATTTCAAAATATATCTGTACTGCCTCTGCTGTGAACTTGGGGCTGCTGTTGAGAAAGTAGTCCATCCCACTTGTTCTCAAGCTGCACCTGTCACTTGCTGAAAAATGTTGTGCAGTTCCTACTTGACACATGCCCAGGATGCTTTCAGGATGTCTGCCTGGATTGTGTTCCAGAACAGTGTTAGGCACACCCTTCCCTGCACTGCACTAATGGGAACTACAACACGTTTTTGTCAGCAAGTTGCATGTGCAGATTGGGAGCAAGTGGGGGCAGGTTAGTGGTGCTCTCAGGATTGCTGTGGAGGTGATGGCAGACACCCTTGGTGATCTCTGAAGCACATCTACGCCATGTAAAAACGAAGCTGTGTGTCTATATAATACTACCAGTCCTGAAAATGCAACCTGGGACTTGACATCAGGGAAGACCAAGGCTGAGAACATAACATAACATCTTGAACATAATCCCAGCAGGAGAGGGGACCAACTTCAGCCTCCACTTCCACTTTTACAAATCTGTTTTCTTCCTGCTAGGTCCCCAGGCATAAACAAGGAGGCACTTAGTAAGCCATTCTGCTTGGCCAAGGAAGACTAGTATCCAGGCTGCTTTCTACTCTTTAGTGCTGACAAGAACAAACTTACTTATTTTTCTAACTGGAGTCAATAAATATGACTCTTAAGTGCAAGAATAACCCACTTAAACATGTGTTTAAGTGCTTTGCTGAATGATGTATAGGGGACAGGTCTTTTGATTAGGCTGGTGCCTTTTTTACTTAGTGGAGCCACAGTTTATGGTGAAAATGAAATGAAATGTTGAGGACAGCAAAAGATTAAAAAATAAATATTGATATTACATATCAATATGCAAAGTTATATCCTTCTCACATCTCTTATAGGAAGAGACAAACAGTAGTTAAATAAAAAAGACTGGTCTTTGGTTTTTTCCTGGATTGTAATATGTTTGGTAAGAAGTTACATGGGATGGTCTTCAAATGTACAGGTTATATTCAGTCAAGTTAGTAGAACTTATGTTGAATACTATTGTTGTTGATTCTTTTTTTATTTTAATACTTTAGGAACACAAACATCTTTGGCTAAGTACAAATGTTCAAAAGCCCCTGGTGCAAGTGCTCTAACTTGTTCAGCCCTTCAGGCATAGAAGGAGATGATCTCAGTACAAGGGAAAAGGGGGAAAGGGGCCAAAAAACTTCCTTGGCTAAACAGGGAAATCCAGGGGAGCCAGCCTAAGGGCAAAAAAGAAGGCATATATAGGCAGTGGAAGCAGGGGGAAGCTACCAAGGAGTATACCTACTTGGCCTGTACTTGCAGGGAGGCAGTTAGAAAGGCCAAAGCAACTACAGAGCTGAGGCTGGCAACACAAACTAAAGACAACAAAAGTCTTTTTTTAGGTATGTAGGGAGTAAAAGGAAGGCATAGGACCCCTACAAACAACAAAGAGCAATTAATGACAGACAGGAGGGACAAGGCTGAGCTATTCAATGAGTTTTTTTGCCTCAGTGTTCCTGAGCAGGGGTCAAGATAAGTCTTCTAATGGGCTCTTAGACTGGCATCAGAGGGACACCAGCCTACCAACTGTTGACACTGATGTGGTGCAGAGTCACATGGATGGACTGGATGTGTTCAAGTCAATGGGCTCTGATGAGCTTCATCCGAGAGTACTGAAGGAATTGGCCGGTGTCATAGCAGAACAACTGGCACGGCTATTTGAGCACTTGTGGTGCTTGGGCAAGGTCCCAGAGGACTTGAAAAGGGCCAATGTGGTCCCTATTTTCAAGAAGGGAAGGAAAGAGGATCCAAGTAATTATAGGCTATTCAGTCTTGCCTCCATCCTTGGAAAGGTCTTTGAAAAGTTTATGAAGGATCCTATTTATGGGAGTCCAGCAGGAAAAATAATGCAGCAGGGAAACGAGCATGGATTCAGAGCAGGTAGATCATGCCTGACCAATCTGGTTTCATTTTACGACAGGATCACAAAATGCTTAGACGCAGGAGTAGAGGTGGATGTCATTTTCTTGGATTTTAGCAAGGCCTTCGATACGGTTTCTCATCCAATTCTCATAAATAAATTAAGAGGCTGTGATATAGATGTTTATAGGTGGGTGGCAAATTGGCTTAGCGGCCACACCCAGAGAGTGGTAGTAGATGGGTCGGTAATGACCTGGAAGGATGCGGGTAGTGGGGTCCAGCAGGGTTCAGTCCTTGGACCTGCACTCTTCAATATCTTCATCAGTGACTTGGATGTGGGTGTGATGGTACTCTGTCCAAGTTTGTGGATGATACTAAATTGTGGGGTGAAGTGCATACTCTGGAGGGTACGGAAAGATTGCAAGCAGGCCTGGAGAGGTTAGAAAAGTGGGCAGTACACAATAGGATGCAGTACAACAAGGACAAGTGCAGAGTGCTGCACCTAGGGTGCAAAAATATCCAGCACATCTACTGGCTGGGAAGTGACCCTCTCAGCAGCACAGAAGCAGAAAGGGATCCTGGAGTCATAATGTACTGCAAGATGAACGTGAGTCATCAGTGTGATGAAATCATCAGGAAAGCTAACCACACTTTATCATGCATCTGCTGATGCATGACAAATAGAACCAGGGAGGTGATACTTCCCCTCTATGCGGCATTGGTCAGACTACAGTTGGAGTACTGCATCAAGTTTTGGGTGCCGTACTTCAAGAAGGATGTTGACAGACTCAAGAGGGTCCAGAGGAGAGGCACTCATGTGGTTAGGGGCTTACAGGACAAGCCCTATGAGGAGAGACTGAGGGACCTGGACCTCTTCAGCCTCTGCAAGAGAAGGCTGAGAGGTGATCTTGTGGCTGCCTACAAATTTGTTAGGGGGATGTGGCAAGGGATGGGAGATGCTCTGTTCACCAGGGCATCTCTTGGGGTAACAAGGAACAATGCTCACAAACTAACAGAGAGCAGATTTAGGCTAGGTATCAGGAAAAACTGCACAGTAAGGGTGGACAGAATTTGGAATGGGCTTCCAAGGGAGGTGGTGCTCTCCCCTACTCTGGGGGTCTTTAAAAGAAGGCTGGATAGACATCTACTGGGATCATCTGACCCCAGCACTCTTTCCTGCCTAGGCAGGGGGTCAGACTCAATGCTCTGTTGAGGTCCTTTCCAACCAAGGATCCCTCTAAGGTGCATGTGTGCACAGTTGCGCACAAGTAAAAGTCGGCTGCGCACAAACTTTTTTAGGCCGTGTACCTGCTGGGATAGGAGCTGGCTGCAGCGTGGGATACTGACAGAAAGTAAGTTCTTCCCCGAGGTGGGGTGGAGGTGGTAGCCTGGTGCGGGCTCCACCAGCTCCAGGGAAGTGCTTTGCTCCTCCACTTCACCTCGGGGAGTGAGGAGGCACATGGCATCAGGGCCAGGGAATGGAGCAGATCCCTGGTGCTAGTGGAGCCTGCGGAGCAGTTCCCCGGAGCTGGCAGAGTCTCACTTGGAGCAGGCAGCAGCTCCTCCCTAAGGTGAGGCAAGGCAGGGATGGAGGCTGGGACTGGGGGCTGGCACAGGCTCCGCTGGCTCCAGGAAACTGCTCCGCCAGCTCTGCATCACCTCGGGGAGCGAGGAGGCATGTGGCGTCAGGGCCGGGGAGTGAAGCATTCAGGGAGGAGCCACCGCCTGTGCCGAGTGAGGTTCCACTGGCTCTGGGGAACTGCTCCACTCCCCAGCCCTGATGCCATGTGCCTCCTTGCTTCCCGAGGCAAAGCAGGGGAGCGGAGCCTGTGCCAGGCCCCAGCCCCCACTGCCTGCCCCAGGTGAGGAGTGAGGAGCTTACCTTCGATAAGTATCCCACACTGCACCAAAGCAGCATGCTCACAGACAGAAGCGGCGTGCTCGTGAATCGCTACTCCTTAGAGGGAACATTGCTTCCAACCCTAGCATCTATGAATCTATGAACTTATTGCACTTTACTTAAAGTGCACTAAGTTAGAGTGGGAGCCAACTGAACAGAGGTTCAGCCCACAGCCTGCCCACACTGATCACCGCTCCCAGGTGGCTGCCAGAGCAGCCCCTCTCCCCAACCCTGCTGCCCCCACCACCAGCTGGCAGCTGCCAACAACAGGTGGGGGGGAGGGGAGAATGGACCCCCTGATACAAGGGTCTCCCACAACTTGGTCTTGGGGTGGGGGGGCAGGCCTGGTTTGCATGGGGAGGCTCCCGCCTCTCTCTTCTCCTCCCAGCCTCTTCACAGCTGCAGCTGCTTTGTGGCACAGCCCAATCAGGGCTGCTGTAGGGGAAGGTCTCCAGAGTCTATGTCCCTGCAGCAGCCCCACTGGAGACTTGGGCAGATGAGGGGCTGCCACAGTGCTACCTGGCCAGGGCTGCTGCAGGGACACAGGCCCTGGAGCCCTCCCCACAAAGCAGCCCTGGCCAGGCGGTGCTGCCCAGTTAGGGCTGCTGAGGGGACACAGACCCATAAGCCCTTCTCCTGCAGCCCTCCTCTGGGCAAGCAGTGGTGTACCACATCCCAGCTGGGGCAGCTGCCAGGATAGAGATCCCAGAATCCTTCCCCTGCAGCTCCCCCCTCTCCCCTCCCCCACCCCAGCTGGGCTGTGGTGCACCATGGGCCTGGGCCTGGGGCTGGGGCAGGCAAGGGAACAGAAACCATTCTTCCCCTACCCACCTCAACTTCACCCCCCCCCCCCCGGTAGGTTGTGTGTGGGGCTGGGATCAAAGGCTGCCACTGACTCGGATCAGTGACAGTCGGGGTGGGGGGGCAGGGGTATGTCTGTTGCTTGGGCAGAGCAAATGAGTTCTGCCCAAGGCTAAAGTATAGCCCTGCAAAATGCCACCTGGGATAGTGGCAATTGCACTCCAATTTAACCCTCAATAGGATCTGGCACAGACATTAGCTGAAGCACTCTAACAGGGAAAGCACATTAGGCTGGTACACATCCATCCAGGGTTAACTTAAGAGTGGGATCTGCCATTTTTAAAGAGCTTTATCTGTTCTGTTATGGCTGCAAAGTGCTTTCGGCATGCTTAAAGCGCATTTAGTGTAACATTTATACCTAGCCTTTTTTTCACCCTGATTTTTGATAATACTTGCAGTGACTCTCTTAACCCCTCATTTCTGCTATAAAATAGAACATCTCAGTGATTGTTCTGTCACTCCTTGTTTCCATGGATACACTCTCTGAATGCAGTTATAATTAGCATGCTGCAGCCAGACTAGTTTGTCCTCTGAAAGAAATAAGAACATCCTAGGGAGGCTATGCTGTACTGTCAACTCCGGCATGCTTCAATTGAGGCAATCTCTATGACCTATGAGGTCAAGTTAGTAAAAAGCATTCTGGGCCTTAGGAGTTTGGATGAAGTATTTAACAAAACAGCTAAAGGCTAGATAAACTCGCTGCAGATGCCTGTAATATTTGTAAATTAAATTTGGTACTTTACAAAATATAAGATCAAGTTTCAGTTGAAAAGAAAGTCACTTCTTCTTTTCTGCCATAGAATCTTTGCTTATCTTAGGTGAGTTTCAGATAAGTTGGGAACTTATTCTGAAGAGGTTCCTACAATGGTGATGTTAGTGTGAAGGACTAAATGTAATGATCTCTGTAACTTTTAATGATCTTAACCAAAGAAAAAACATAACTGTCCAATTAAATTACTGTAGCATAACTGCCAAAACTATTTACCAAAGACTCAGAAAGTACAATCCACTATATTTCTTACGCTCATTGCCTTGGCAGTATTAGAGTTATAGGCACTACTAATAATTCTTGTGAGGAAGAAATTATCCCCATTTTACAGAGAGTGAAAGAGGGGCTGATTCACACAGGGGAAACCCAGAGGACAAAATCGTGATCTCTTGGGTTGCCTACACATGCTCTGGGGTGGGGGAGGGGCACTTTAATTAGCAGGTCTCTTGGGAGTCGCTCTAATTAAAGTGCCAACAACATTTCATGTATTCAGTGTCCCACACTTCAAAATGAAGGCAGTTTGATAAGCTTTAGTTAAACTGACCCTGCCACCATTTTGAAGCACCAAGACACTGAATACACATGACACTGAAGCTGTTGAAGTGTGTTAATTAGCACGCTCCGGCAGACTCAGTTAATCTAGTCTGGTCCTGCATGTTCTAATTAGAACACATTGGAGCAGGTGTTGGGCATGTGTATAGGTTCCTTTTTAAGTACTAGTCCTGCTTTGTGTCTTACCTATATGACCCGCACAGAAGGCCAAATCCTGCAAGATAATGAATGCTCTCAACTCCCCCTGAAAGCTGAGAGCAACAGAGCAAAGCTCTGGGAAACCAACAAGAAAGATGAGGTGAGGAGCTTGTGGTTCACACTTTCTGCGTCTTTTCTTCAGGAGCAAAATCTAGTGCTATTTGTAGCTGTGTTCAGAATATTTTTTTCTGCATCTTTCTTTAGATTGACTGCCTTTGTTCCACAGTACACAAGACAAAGTTGCTCTCTGATAACTCTCCCTCTTTTTCCTTAAAAGCAGAGGATAGAATTTGGAAATACTGGCAACAACTGAAGTTTTCAACCATCACTTTGGGTCTAATCCAGATTCCATCTAAGTCACTAATGCAATTGCCATTTACCCCAGGGCTAGGTACAGACATTCAAAAAGCCTGAGGTTTTCTGTCAGTGGCATAGTTTACATTGGTAGCAAACAGAACACATGTTTGCCCTTTGGTGGGGGTGAGGGGAAAGGAAGGGAGGGCAAATCTTAGACTGGGTTCTGATATTTTTAAATCAGTCTATTGTGTTGAACTTCCATTCTGTTACACGTGTGGCCCAGTTTCTGATCACTTAAACCTATAAAAGTGTAATGTCTGTACCTGCCCAATAGGAACAAATGTGGGCTCATTCTTTTGTATTTTGAAATTGAAATACAAGCCAATCCTTTAATGAGAGAAGGTTACATTAAAACACTCTTGGTTGCAGAAGAAAAGGGATCATTTTTCCAGAATAGTTTGTATGCCGCCATGTAAGCAGTTCAACCAGAGTTTTTGAAAGTAAAAGCATATTAAATAAGTGGCCATAATGATGGTGGGGCTAACTTATTTCTTTGTTGTCAAGCCAATATAAGTTGGTGAAAGGTATTGAATAAATGGAATTATACTGATTTACACCATTTTATAATCTAATTCTAAAGACTAAGTAGACTTTGAGTTTAGAGGGGTTATTCCAAATCATGGAGTGAGTGTGTTGTTTGAATAGAGTGGGATAATTTGGGTTGTAGCTGTTTTGTTGCACCTATCAATTGGCTACAAGAAGACTTTGGTCTATAAAGCTGGCACCCCATCACCTTTCAAAAACATTACTTTTAAAAGGAAAGGGGGAGAAAAAATATTCAAAAGAGTATAATATTTACTTTGTAGTCTAGCTGGCCTTTGTAACAGCAGTAGATGTTCCTTAGTTTGCCAGCCTGTTCTTAATGTAAAGTGGCTTTTCTGTTGTTTGAAATACTAAGGACTTTCATTGCTATTTCCAAAGAATAATATAGGGCTACAGCCCATCATGACTCTATACATTCATTTAACTAAACATATAATGTGATTTGAGAAGGGCTTAGTTGGAAGAGATATTTGAAAAGATTCTGGGTGATAATGTATGCAAAATAAAATAAATGATATTTGAGGTTATTTTCAGTGTACTGTTGCAAAATTTTACACCCAGGTCTCTGAGAAAGGAATTGTTTGTTAGTCTTTGTGCAGTGCCTCACACACTGGGGCCTCCAGTTTAAGTTTGGGCTTTAAGGCACTTCCATAATATTATGAGAAGAAACACAATAGCTGGGTGGGCCAGAAAGATTGTCCAAGGAGGAAAAAGAATGGCTATCATATTATCATTTCATTAAGACTTTAGTTACAGCTGCCAAACTGGCTTTAGATTGTTGTAACAATGTGGTGCTTGGGGTTTGATAATCTGTATGTTTTGCTTTGTGCACTGCACAGAACCAACAAACAGACTGTAAAGTAACAACACAACTACAGTTTGATCTTAATCACATAAAGCAGCAGTGAATTCAGTTCTGCTTCATAATAGTATTTTTTTAAGTGAACAAATGTTGATTGGTATTCTTTAGAGATAACAATCTGCAGCCTGTTTGTGTGATACTACAGAAATCTAATTAAATCTAGTGGGAGTTAACATGAGCAAATTAAGCAAGTTAGGGCCAAATTTTGCTCCTGGCTAAACAGGTTTAAATCAAATCAAGTCATTTGAAGTCAGTGGAGTTTGAGATTTACATTGCTTTACTTAGAACAGAAACTGGCTCTTTGTGTCATAAGATAGGGGCTTGAACAAAACCCTCTTGTATCTCAAGACCCCCACTACTTCTGGTTTGATTCCAAAAGCTGGTGGCTTTAAGCCCATAACTAGTTATAAAAAAACACATTAATATTCCTAGTGATAAAAGTAGATGGGTTGCAAATTGAAGGAACAGTAGAGGATTGGAATTGAACAAAATTCTAAAGCTTGCTTGTCCTTAAGTAGATAAACCCATATTGGGGTACTGACAGGCCAGCTTTGGGGTTACTTTCAGATAAAGGTTTGTTATCAGCTTCAGATTCCAAGCTACATCAAAACAGGATGCCTCTGAAGTTAGATAAGCAACATTTGTGTAGGACTGATGGTCAGCTAGTCACTATTCAGATTCTATTCTGCCTAATAGGGATGCAAGTAGACTTAAACACCCGAGAGCAATTCTATTCTACCCGTCTCCGGTCTCTTAAAACAGTTCATGCAAGAGGTGGATGAGTCTTCCTCCCCACTGATTTTTTTTATCTTAATAAGGGTAAGATGATGGTGTACTACATAAGTGAATGCATTAATGGATTTTTAGGACTTAACAGAGTGAAATAGAATTACACTTAGGTTCCTAAGTCCACTTAGATAACTAATAGGTGAAATATAATCAAGCCCTTGGTCTTTCACACCATTAAAATCATTCTGTATAGTAAAATTCCCACAGATGCGTGTCTTGTATGAAGGTTGTGCTAGAGAAAAGAAAAGTCGTAGGCATTAGTTCTATTCCAAATATAAAGAAGCACACATTGTACTCCTGTCTACCCGGCAACAGTGGGGAGGGTGGTACTGCGGAGTTGTGCCCCTCGCTGCTCCCAGACTGGTGCCTCGCCAGGGTGACCTGGGGCTTGCAGCATCAAGGAGCTTCCCTGCCCAGCCCCACTCTGCCCTGCCATGCTGGGTCTCACCCACTGGACTGCAGAGCTCTTGCAGGGAGGGCAGCAGGGTGGGGAGCCCCAAGCCCACAGTGGGCAGTGTGCACCTGCCCCCATCCCCCATGGGCTTCGCTCTAGCTGTGCTGCCCTTGGGGGAGGAGGATCCAGTCTCCATGCTTTACTCCACCGCAGCAATCTCTGCCTCCTTGCAGGTGGCAGCCATGGCTTGGGCATTGCTGGGGGGGGGGGGGGGGGCAAGGGGCTGAGAACCCAGGTCCCTGGTCACATAGCCTTGGCAGCTGGGGGTCCACTCTGTCAGGACTGTGGGGTGGGGAACTGTGAGTGGGGAATGAGGGACACCAGCAGAGGTGGGGGTGGGACTGTGGGTGGGGAGTGAGGGGCCTGGACTTTGTCCTAGTGCGCTAAGGGTGCAGGGGGAGCCCTGATTTTTCCATTTATAGGTTCTTAGAATTTATTTTATGATAGTGATTAAGGTACTGGCAGGCTTCCAAATTGGTTTAAAAATGTAAATAGATCCATAAAACATTGTGTTCAGTTGGTACACATGCACACACACATATATTAAGTGGTGTTTCATTTTTGAGGTTTTTAATCAGAGAATCTGTGATTTTGTAAACAGAGAAAACCAGGATCCATGTTGATTATACAGCGATAGATTAGAAAGCACTGGAAAAGTTAGGCTGCTAGGCTATGTGGACTCCTCACAAGGTCCGTGGATAAAGAGTGTTTGGTAAAACTGGACATAACACCAAAATAAGGATAAGGATGACATGGTAAATATGTTTTCCTATTTAGTGGGAAGGTTGATATAATTGATGAGAACTTGGATATGTATGATGTCACTGAGGCTAGGGACAGACTTTGCACATAAACCAGTTTAAGTGATCAGAAACTGGTTTAAACCAGTAATGGAACAGATGTTCAGTGCACATAAACATGTTTGAAAATGGCTGAAACCGGTTTGAGATAAACCTGGTTGAATGTAGTATCAGACTTAACTGAGTTGGCTCAAATGGGTTTATGCAATGTCTCTCCAAGGCCCTTTGCTGGTTAAAGCTAAATCAGACTCCCCTAGCATCCTAGTATGTTCTCTGGACTGGGCGGGGCCCTCTGCTTCACAGCAGGGCTGGCCCCTCCCCTCTGCTCCCTGACTGGAGCTCCAGCACAGACTGCAGGGTGTTTCCCCCTCTCCCTCACCACTCCCTGTTAAGCAGGAATTTCCCCCTCCCCTCTGCTTTGCTGAGGAGGTGTCTGTGTATTAGCTAGCAGACCACATGCTGGCTGAATCAACAGGCAGAATCAACAGGTAGCTGGTAATATCCCTCTTGTTTTCTTAATTGGGTGATAAACACTTTTATTAGTTCCCTTCTGGGCTAATCAAAGCATCCTGCCAGGGCTTGGCCATGCCCCCCCACCCCAGCTCAGTACTGTGCAAGGGATGGGAGGGCTGCTCTAGTGTGCCCCAGGTTCTGGCCTGAGCCACTGCAGGCATGTGCCTGCTTTTCTGGGTTGTCTGTCTGGTTAGAAAACTGATTTAGCCTAGCCAGGTTAGACTAGCCTGCAAAGATTGAATCAATTCAGGCTCTGTTTTTTTGAATGTCTGTCCCTAGCCTGAAGGAAGCTTTAGTTTTGGTAAAAACAAGGATGTGCATGCTATAAACATGAAATTGTTTTGATCAGTGTATAAAAATGAGTCTGGGAACCCTTATTATTTTGTACTAAGTTTGCAGGGTGCATCAGTGAATTATGCCTGTACCTTACTGCAAGTATCTTGGCTAACATCAGCTGGTAATGCATGTTAGTGTTTAGGAGTTTTATGGAAACTAAACCTGGCTGAGTTTTTGACATTTGAACCAGTCTGGGGTTGTTCTTTCCATAAAAACAAGGTTTTCAGAGGATGTACACTATCTGTAGCTCCAGCACAGACACCATCCCAAAACAGCATGCACATGGACCACCCAAAATGACGGAGCCTGACATTGGTAACCCCACTTCCACAAAGACCTTTCTTGGGATCTTACAGATGTACAAGCCCATCTAGTCCATTTCAGTTAAAAGTTAATTTGATCTTGAAAACACTCTAAAGAATTGGACTAGTCTTCCAATCCTTCAGCTTTTCCACCCCCCTCCCCCACTTCAGAGAAAACTATTTTTCAATTTGTGGCTCTGAAAAGGTAAGCCCAACACCAATTTCCTCGGCAGCCACACTGGGTATATAAACTAGGAAATGGTGGCACAATTCCTTCTGCTACCATCAGGTCTTTTGTCCTTATCTCCTAATCAGAGCTTGAGAGGTCCCACTTTGTATAACATAGCAGGGCCTGCTTTTAGCCTGTGCTAAAACCATAGGCTAAAAACAGGACATAGCCTTTTATTCCTGAATAATACAAGTGTACAAGCCCATTTGAGACATTTGCACTGGCAGAAATCCTTCTGGGAAAGGGAGAAGTTCAGATTTTCAGCCTGCAGCCACCCTCTTTCCCCTGTTCTCTATGCCCTCCCAAAACTGGAGTTGTCCCCAGGGGGAGTGGAGCAGCAGGGAAAGGCTCTTTGCACCTGTCCCAGACTGGGCTCTGGAGAACATGGTGGGGGAGTAACCACCTCCACTCTGCTCCTGATCTCTGAGAGCTGACAGGAGGGAGCACTGGGGCACAGCCCCAAGCCCCAACCTGAAGTGGTGCTGTGCTTGTAATGAGGAAAAACAGGGAGCAGAACTGGCTGCTCCTCTCCTCTCCTGGACCAGCCCAAGAGGGGAGGGAGTGGCACAGTATAGTCTCCAGCCCCTTCCCCAAGTCTGGCACTTCCCTGGCTTGGGGAAGGGGCTGGGGACTGTGCCCCAGCACTCCCTTCCCTTTCCAAGCCAGGGAAGAGGATCAGTGAATCCCTCAACTGCTCCAGCTGCTGATCCCCTCAGCTTTTGATCTCAGGGAGCAGAGGGGAGGGAGCAGAAGGGCAACCCCCTATCTGCTTCTCGTTCTGGGGACTCCATTGTGAAACAGTGCTGCTCCCTCTGCTCAGCAGATTGTGTCTGGGGCTAAGGGGATGGAGTGATGGGGCAAAGCCCCTGCCTGTTTCCACACACCTGAGACTCCAGTGTCAGGAACAGGTGGGACTATGCCTCATCACCCTAGGAAAGCTTCCCTGAACCTGGTTCCCCCTGGCCAGCTCCCTGACGCTTGGCTTCTGGTGCCTGGCAGCTGAATGGAGGGAGTGGTGTGGCAGAGCTTCTCACATAGGTAATTCCAGTGTGAGAAGGGCAGGGGGCAGCTGACACTGCTCATCCCCACCCTCCTGGTTTATGGAAGGGATGGGAGCATCTGCCCTGCACCTCTCCAGATCCGGGTGGTTTTGAGAACTGAGGAACCCAGAGTCGGCCTTATGGGTGGGTGATGTGGGCAACCGCCTGGGGTGCCATGGTCAGGGGGGTGCTACACACGCACACATGCACACTAGGGGTCCACCAATAAAGATTTTTTTGGCCAATACTGGTGGCTGATTATTAACGAGCCATATCAGCCAGTACTGATCTGATTGCCAATATGCAGCCTGGCAGCTTGGAGAGCAGTGGTTGGATGTAATTCTGTGTTGGGGGAGACAAGAGCCATGGGGAGAGCAGATTGAGGCCCTCCACAGTGAGGGAGGGAGTTGGGCTGAGGCAGGGACAAGGGCAGGGTGTGGGATAGAACTGTGAGAAGCTCATTTGGGGGTAATAGGGGGGGCACCTCCCACCTCTGTGCATACCCCTGGGGCAGGCATGGGGGGCATGTGCCCCCCCCCGGATCTGTGCATGGGGCGGAAGCTGTGCCAGGCTCTTCCCGGCAGGAGGTTGTGCTGGGGCTACACTTGGGGAAGGTGGTGGTGCTGGGAGTAGGGTACGGGGGAAGGGGGGAGAGCTACAGCCACCCCAAAATTTGCTGTAGACCCCTGTAGCCTCCCTCCTAGTGCTGCCACTGTCCACTCTGAGCACAGCTGCAGCCTAGCCCCCCTGCCGGGAAGAGCCTGGCACGACCCCCAGCCCACAGCAGCAACCTTCCCTTGCCCTACGCACAGATCCAGGGGGCACATGCCCTCCATGCCTCCCTTGGGGGTGTGTACAGTGGTGGGAGCTGCCCCCTCTTCCCATGCCCCCCAAACACTTGTGGCTCCATCCTGCACCCACCTTGGCTGGGCAGGGCCTGCCCTTGCCCCACACCCTCCCTCACCATGGGGGCTTCAATCTGCACCCCCCCATGCCCCACCCCTCTGCCTCTTCCTCCAAGAGATTTACGATCTGGATGTTGCTCTCCACACTGCCAGATTGATCGTGTGCATGCTGCATCTTCACGCATGTGCATGGCATTTATTGATGACGTTATTGGCCACATCACCCAAAAAAAGCCAATTGCCAATAATGTTAACTTTCCTTTTATTGGTGCCGATATGATATGGACTGATGTATTGGTGCACCTCTAATGCACACACGTGTGAGCAGCCAGCACTCACAGCAGCACTCTCCCCCTGTCCCACCCTGACCGATCCCCTCCCCAGGCAGGAGGGAGCAGTGCCCATCCTAGCTTGGACCCCACCTCCAACCTCTGCTCAGGAGGAGCTGGGCCCGGCATGTGTGGGCAGGATGGCATCTGCTCCAGTCCTCCTGCCTTGTTCCCTCACAGCAACATCTATACCTGCTCATTCCATTTTGCATCCCAGCTAGACTGTGCCCCTGTCCACCTGCCTCTGCTTGCAGCATTGCAGCAGCACCACTGACTTGGGGTGAGGAGGAAGGTACCAAAATTTAAGTTTGCCCTGGGTGCCATTTTCCATAAGGCTGGCTCTCTGGCAGCATTTCCTCTGGCTCTACTCCTCCAGGTCCGCAGGAAGTGTTAACCTGGGGGAAAGTGTATAGACATTCAGTCACCCTGGTTATTTTTCTATCGGAGCAGCCATTTTTGCTCAAAGACAAAAAGCCTTAATGTCTATAAGCTTTGGTTTCTACCAGAAACAGTGAACAATAGAAATTTAACATCTGTATATAGCTGAAGGCTGTACTGTGCCTGTTTTGATGTGCCTGTTGTGATGCAAACCTGGGACAATCAGATCCAAGATAAACTTGACATCTGTTTTTATCCAAAGAATTTAAGTTTTTCATTTGACCTGGTTGTGTTCATACTTTTTTCTTTCATTATGAAAGGTCTTGCAAAATACTGAGACTGTCCTGAAAACATGATGTGGTCATATTGGAGTAGGAAAAATAAGAGAAGCAGTGGTTAAGATGTCTGAATAGTTTTCCTCAAGTTTTTAGACTTGAATACTGCTAAAACCAGATTTAGTTAAATTATTTTAAAACAAAACTATCAAATTTCCTTTCAACTTTCCTGGGAAAATCTAAAAATCCTAAAAAAATTGAGTTAGAACTTGGCAAAGCACTAAGCATTGGTTTAATTCTTAATGATATTATACATCTGATATTACTGGCAGCAGAACAGGTTGATACTGAAAATTTTTGATAACCAAACCATGGAAATACAATACTGTTTGGAAAATTTGGCCTTAATATTTTCAGTTTAAATTGAGAATGTCCATTTCTATGCAGCAGAAGGAACATAAACCACATTTTCATTAGTGGCCTCTTTTAGCACATTGGTTCATCCACTCTACTAGTTTAGGATTAGTAGAGTGCACTTGTATATAGCCTTTTCCTGGTTTAAAAATATGTGCTTCTAATCTTTCCAGATATTTTCTGAATTTAACAAATGGAGTTTCAAAAGTGAAAGTACATTTTCACAAGAAAGCAGTGGGTTCAACAGAACACAGAAATATTAAGACTTGGGACCAAGCTATGAACATTTTTCAAAATGTTTAAAACCCATATTTTACTCATTTTTAAAATGAGTAAAAGCAATGACCTTTGCGGCAAGGTGGCAAGAAAAGTCAAGACCTAATATTTGACTCATTGATTACATCTGTGTGATTCGTCTACCTATGCCTTTTTGAGAAGTAATTTAATTTAAGATGATTGGAACTCCCAAAGCTCTCCTATTCATTGGCAAAATAGTTTATAAAATACACAAACACATACTAATTTGGAGTTCTTTGATGTTTAGGGAAGTAATTACTCTTACAACACATTAATCTAATACTAGTTGCTTGGCTTCTTGGTGCATAGTTCATTTTTCACTGCTTTGAAAAAGAGTAATATCAAAATTAAATTGGCCGTGTCCTATCCCTATTGAAATCAGTATCAAAATTCTTGTCTTCAGTGAGAGCAGGAGTATATCCAGTCTGAACTGTATTTTTATAGCCATAGATAATTACCTTTCTGTCTTTTCCACTTAAAAGTGTAAATATTTTAAAGCACTATCTATTGTATTATTGCCTTAATATACTAGAGTATAATAATATGCTTCTTTAGCTATTGAACTTGTTATAATGTAGTTTTTTTACACATTTCAAATGTGACTGTGGTTCCAATATGTTGTAGATTTAATGTCAATGGAAACTGAATGCCCTGAAGGGAATATAGTGTTTAACAATCTATATAATCTGCTGTTCTTACGCCTTTATCCTCCTAATGGATTACTGTGATGGAAGCCATTAAAGTTCATACTCCTGATTCAGCTGCTATGAATGGCTTGTTTAATTTATTACCAATGGAACCATTTGTAATGACTGTTATTCTTAACAATGAAGTTTTAACTTTAAAGTGTTATTTTACCTTTTGAGGAGTAAAATCTACAGGTACAGAGAACATTTCTGACAGTAGTGTGTGCTTAGATGATAGAAATAGCAGAACTGCAAATCCCATTTATGAGTACCTTAGTCTAGTGGTTGTTGCATGATCAAATTAAACCAGTTACTGTCACAACTGATATATTATATCTTATTGTTACTGCACTATATTATTTCCAAAACAGAGAAACGGTAAAGAGGAAAAAATGAAAATCTTTCAAAGGCAGGTTTGGCCTAAACATATAGAACAATACTAAAATATAGTCTGGGGGACCTCTGAAAGTAAACTGAATCATCATTAGTATCTGTTCCCACTACAGGAATTACCACTCCAGTATGAGTGAGTCAAGTCAAGGTTCTAGACTTGGTAGTCACTTAGTGGCAGAGAACGGAGACAATGGGGTAGCATCCCCATTAACGACTGTACATTGGCAATAAAGCACTTAGTTTCAATACTCTTTCTAGAAAGTTTTCCAAAAGTTGTGCTTCTAGATACTACTCTTCTAACAAGAAGACTTTTAATATAGGTTCTGTCAAGTACTATCTTCCTGCAAGTGACAGGTTATCTTGAATCTATTGAAAAATGCTTACGTGGAATAAAGGACACCAAATTAAATATAAATAGTAATTCAATATAGTGGCATTCTGAAGTTGAAGAATACAGTTTGAATGGTTCATGAATAGGACAACACAGGTGTTAAATGACAGCTTGTATTATCTACATGAGGACTTGGACTTTTAGATACATCAAGCACTTTTACTGACATTCTCTTTAAGGTTTGACACAATGAAAATCTATCGTGAAGCAGCCCTACTGTAATCCTGTGCAGTGTGGTGGGGAGAGGAAAAGAAGAGTTTGAGGTTCAGGATGGAGGAAGATTTGAGGGCATGTGACCTAGGAAAATGAGGAGGATTACAGGACATATGATACTGAAGGAACAGGATTATGGCACATGTGATGTTGGAGGACACAGATTACTGGAACATAAATTGTAAAACCTTGCACATTTTCTGTTTATACTAATCGGAGGTACTCCATAGAGATTTGCCTATTAGCAAGGGAATTCTATCTTATCAGAACAGTCATTTTAGCAAAGTTTGAAGGGAATTGTGTGCATCTGTTAGCTAAGACATACTTGATACAAGTGTTATCATGCACTAACACATGGACACATGTCACCCTGGGGCATTAATATCTCACTTCCCAGCTTGCCTGCCAAGAAAGTTGTGCTTGTTAATTATAGGTTTTATTTTTTAAATACAGAAACCAATTATGTAGGTAAAATATGAACACTGTAAAATTGTTAGTGAAAGGTGATTTTCCTTTAAGCTTTGTAGAGATTATTGAATGCTTTGGAATATTAAATGTGTGTTCAGGATGAATATTTAATTTTACATATTTCACATTTCTAGACACATTAGCTCTTTTTTTGTTTGTTTTTAGCTTTCCCTTTTAAAGAGGTCAGCGTATTCATGTAATGCTCAGTAAAGAAGACCTGGCTTCTCCACACCACACTGTCATTCCAGACAGGTAGTGTGCTCTGTTATCCTGGGTTCTTCAAATTGAAGAGTACACTGTGGTGTTTTTTTGGGACACAAGGCAATCAAAATTATGTTCAGCCTCAAGATCTCAAGATAAAGGTTCTAAGCTACTGCACTATATAGCTTTCTCCTTTGGTTAAGTACTGCATGTGGGCCTCAGTCCTTCAACTGATGGAAGACTTGGACCAGACAAGTTATGTGGTTCAGGGCTGCATGACCAGTTACTTTGGGCAGAACCAAAAAAGTAGTCAGCAGCTTAAAGAGCAATTTAAGTAGAATTTGGGAGCCTAATTTCTAGAGTGATGCCCTACCACATCCCCAGGCTGGAGGCACCCTTTAGCTCTACTAGAGAAACTGTTGCATATTATTTATGTATGCTTTTTTTTTAATACAGCATGCCTAAACAGTCCCTAGAGCAGACTCAGAACTAGGATTTCTCTGCATCCAGGTGAATTTTGCATTCTTGGATGCAGAGAGATACCGCATCAACAGGAAGGGCAGAGAGTGCACCTACCCCAGCATATTCTACACCCTGATGGTTAGGGCACTTTCCTAGGAGGTGAGAGGAAATGTAGGTTAAAATCTCCTCAAGACGAAAAAGCCTAGAAAACAGGCTTTTTATTTCCTGAGCAATTGCTCTAAACACAAAGCTCTTTTAAAAAGATGGGCAGCCCCACCAATGCTAGTTTAGAAGAAAGGAGCAAACCGCTCATCCTAAGTCAAAATGCTGGCCGGGGGGCTTAAGTGCACAAAGGAATTTTGGGCTGTAAAATTCAGCTTAATAAAAAGCACAACTTGAAAAGAGCACAGTTTGAGGCATGCTTTTGTTCAGCACTTCCTCTTAGATGGTTTAGGGCCTCGTTACATGGTAATTTTGTGCAGCTCTTGGAGCTCTTAACACCTGAACTGTCCACATATTTACACCTGAAACTAGTTTTAAGCGCTCATTATGTGGCTCAAAATGATGCCACTCCAGGGCAGTATTATTTCTGATCCGTGCTACCCAACTCCTGTTACACTAAAGTGTAGCTGCTCTAGGTTACACCTAGGTGTAAACACCCCATTTGCCTCCCCGCTGCCCCAGTCTCTGCTGGCCTGCACTGGGCCCACTGCCCTCCCCAGCACCCCAGATCCTTGTTCACTGCCTCACTTGCCCTTCCCACTCACTTGTGGCTATCTGCACTGTCTTTTCCCCAGAGCAGGCAGTGAAGTGTTAACCTGTCTGCCTGGTTGCTGCCACTAGCTGGGCAGGCAGCTTAACCCTGCCTTGCCTGCTCCCCTGGGACAGACAGCGTGGACTACCACAAGTAAGAAGGGGTAGAGTGGAGGAGGGCAGGGGGGCGGGGCCTGAGGGGCAAGGTGGGGGGCCCTGGGGCAGGGGGGGAACGAGGGGAGCCCTGGAGAGCAGGGGGCAGCCAGGAGGCCCAGAATGGGAGGAGGGGGCATTCGTACCTACGGGCCCCAGCTGGCCTGATGAATGTGTAATTGCTCGAAACTCAAATTAGCACTAACACCGATCAACATTTGTGCAGCTCACAGTGTAATGTGTAAAAAGGTTTAGGTGTGCCCTCCTTGTTCAGCCCATTCTGATGCACTGTGTAGGGAATTTAGAGTTTATGAATTCCACTACTGTGTCTAGTAGTGTTGGAGTGATGTTGTAGCCATGATAATCCAGAGATTATGTGAGAGGTAAGGATATTTGTGGGATAATATCTGTTATTGGACCAAATCTATGGTTGGGATAAAGTTAGACAAGAATGCAAAGCATTCTTAATCAGGTCTTCATCAGATACTACTGTATCTGGACATCTAAAAGTTATGAGAGGCAAGGATTTTTTGTGATACCTTTTATTGAACCAACTGTATAGTTGGGAAAGCTGCTGGAGAAGTTTTTGGGCATCGGGTGCCCTTCCTCAGGTCCTAGAAAGTTCTCCATCAGTTCTCCCAACTATATAGTTGATCCAATAAAAAATACCACTAAAAATCCTTGATTCTCATAGATTTCCCAGATTGTCATGACTTTAACAACACTCCAACCCTGTCTAAAAGTTAAGGTTGCTGTGCCTAAGTCTTTTTGTGAACCTTGGCTTTACCAACGAGTCCTGCAAGGCTGTCAGTACTCAGGTATTCATAATTGGATTTTATTAGCACTAGTTTCATTTAAATATTTAAATGGCGTTATTTTATACTCCTTAAGTATCTAATAGAGGTATTTTAGGAACATTTAGAACCCAACCTGGCTGTAAACGTGTATGTAAACCATCAATGAAAACCTGTCTTACTGTCATAAATTCTGATTCAGCATAGTACTTAAGTACAAAAGGCATGCATCTGCTTAAGTGTTATGCTTCTTTTGGTTGGAGCCACAGGCAGGCTTCATTCCTGAATGTGGCTCTTCAGTAGGAATGAGAAATGGTGAGATTTGCACATGAAGGGTATGTCAAAGCAAATGTAAACAGTACATCAGACCAGATGGCTTTGCAAACAAAGGTTTAAAACTTTTGGGTGCTGGCATGTCCATTTTAAATACAATTGCTATTTGAGATATGAATGTACATGCTATTAAAAAGGTTGTTTCTTAAAATCCTGCCTTACCTTTCAAAGCAGGAGAAATCTAATGGAGAACAGCACTGCAATAGATTCAACTAAAAGCTTAAAAACTGAACCCTATTTATTTATTTCTTCTACTGATTCCTAGAAAATGTGAATCCTACAAGCCTAGCTAAACTTTTGGCTTTGTCAGCTGTTGATAAGAGAGAGGAACTCTGGTCCTATTCTATTCTGCCTTGAATTTCTGATTTTTTAACACTCCCCCAATATAATATATCAATTTGTTGGGAGAAGTTGGAGGTTAAACTAAACCCTGGTCCTTAGGCATCCTATGCAGATATTTAACCTTTTAAACTAATAAAGCAGTACAGCAGTTCCAGTCAACAGATTCTCATATCTATTATGATTTTATTACTTATCATTGTTATTCAGGCATACCGAATATATACAAGGCATACAATTAATACTCGGGCTATAAAATGCTTATGTGCTGTGACTTTTTTGTTAGGAGCGTTTCAAGCTCGTGAAGCATATTTCATCTCTGCAGATGGGAAGGAATTATCTGAGCCACAAATAGGAGAAAACAAGGTCTCTTTATGGTTTATATTTCTTTCAATCTTCATGGAATGAATTTAAATGTTTTTTTACATGCTGTTTAAAAGCATCACTACTCAGTGTTGGCTTTCCCCTCTGTGTCCAACTTCCAGTTTGATGTCTTCTCTGGAAGTTTCTTCCATTAACATGCCTGGTTATAGAGAGGTACGTCTTTACTAAAGCCAGTTCATAGTCTCATCCATTCATCCACACTGAGCGTTTTCCAGTGGATTTCAGAGGATCAGGTTTGGGCCTTTCTTATTGTGTAAAGTTTTTGTGTAAATTTGTCCCTTCCTAGACAGTATCAATAAATCAGAACCCCAGTATGACAAACTCCTAAAATTAGGGGCTCTCAGAATATGGTTCTTAGTCCTGCATGCTGAACCCGTCTTTTGTTAGTGTCTGATCCTGCTTTTACAACGCCAGAATTCCTACATTGGTAACAGACCAGGATGGTTATGTCAGCCTTGCATTTCAACAGGATTTCTTTAACTCTTTGGATTTCTAATTTTGTATAGTTATATTCCAAGACTTCAGTGCAAAGGAGCCACAAATTGTGTATAATATGTCTGTTTTGTTCTGCAAACTATTTTGTTTCCATAAAGATCTGGATATTGTAGAGTACATGAAACACATCTATTCTGATGTTAAACAGAAAACATATATATAAAGTAAGTTAATAATACCTATTGTTCAGTGACCAGCTGATTTCACGTAGGAAATTAGGACTGGCCTCTTGGGTCATTGAGACCTATCCCCTGCATTCACAAGTAACCATTCACTCAATGAATCCCCCCAGAAACCCTTCAAACACAAGACACAAAACCAGAAAGGCCTTACAGTTGCAGAAGTAGGGGGGACAAGGGCACTGTCAGTGCCCTGACATACAGGCTAGGGATAGACATTAAAAAAGCTGGAGCCTGAATTGATTTAATATTTGCAGGTTAGTTTAATCTGCATAGATTGAACCAATTTGCAAGTGAACTGAGACGTTCACTTTTGACTCCGGAAATGCGGGCACATGCCTGCAGTGGCTCAGACCAGAAGCTAGGGGGTGCTAGAGCGAGCTCTCAGCTGGAGGGAAAGTGAGGGGCAGTGTGGCCAGGCTCGGGCAAGCATGAGTATGCCGGGGGGGGATTTAAATCTCCACCCTAGCCTGCAGGGACCCCAGCCTGGGTCTGCCTGGAGGGAGAGGGAGAAAGCAGCCCCTGTCGGGGTCCCCAGCCCCCCTGCCCCACTCACTCACTAGCTGGCAGCAGGAGTGGGGGTGGGGACCGACCCTGGTAGGCTGAGGAGAATCAAGGATTGAATCCCCCCCACTGCAGGGGGGTGGCGTGGGCACTGATAGGCTCTGCTTGTGCACCTGGGGCTGCACACCTGGGACCCTGGGAGCCAGACACCAGTAGCCTGAGGGAAGGTGGGGGGTTAATTCCCATATTGCAGGCAGCAGTGGTGGGGTGGGGGGGTGTACTGGCACGGCACTCTAGCCAGAGTCCCCCTGAGGAGCAGCCAGTTGACTATAGGGAGGGGGCAGGGTGGGGGGATGTGACCTGGCTGCAGGGTGTGTGGGGGGGAGCTGGGGCTAGTTACAGAGCCTGATTCACCACTGCTTCCCACTGCAGCAGCCAGGGGGTGGGGTTTGGAACAGCCACCTCCCACCTTCAGCCCCACACGGGCTGTGGTTTGTAGGCAGGCTGCCACGCAGCTCCCTGCTTCCATCCCTCTCCCAGTGGTGGTGGAGTGAACTATCATTGTGGGTGCAGGTGAAGCACCTGTCACCCACTGCCTGTTTGCAGTGGCGCTGGATGGTCAGGGTGGGCTTCTGCAGACCAGGGGCATAGGCAGCAGCGGAGGAAGCAATGGACGGCTGCAGCTCAGTCCGGCTCAGGGGTGTTGGCACCCAAGGCCCAGGGGTGTTGACAGTGACTGGCCCGTGGCAGGCTGACCCTCCTTATCCCGGTGGTGGTGGTGGAGGGAACCATCACATCAGCCAGCGGTGGGGCAGCTGTCACCCGCTGCCTGCTCACAGTGGCATGGGGTGCTCGGGGTGGGCTGTCATGGGCCACTCACTGCCTAAGCCCCTGGGCTGCGGGACCCAACTGGACTGGAGTGGGCTGCACTCCTGGGCCATGGGGCTGGATTGGACTGGGCTGTGGCCGTCCATTGCCTCCCTCTGCTGAGGCCCATACCCCTGGCCCTTCAGCAGCCTGGCTCGAGCACCCAGCACCTACCCAAGCAGGTGGCAGGTAACAGGTGCTTCACCTGCACCCCCCCCATGATAGTTTGCTCTGCCACCACCACCACTGGGAGAGTAAGCAGGGTGGGGAGCTGTGCTGCAGCCCATGTGCAAACCAGGGCCCCGACATGGGGCTGGAGGCAGGAGGCAGCAGATGCTGACCCTCACCTTCTGGGGCTGCCTAAGCCCAGGCTGCACAGCCACAGTGGGAGGCAGCAATAAGACTGGCTCCATAAGTAGCCCCAGCTCCTCTCCCTTCCTGGAGCCAGGTCACATCCCACTTTCCTGTCCCCTTCCCACAGCCAGCTGGCTGCTCCTTGGAGGGACTAGACTCAGGATGCCATGTCGGGGGCCCCCTGCCACTGCTGCCTGTAATGGGAAGTTTAAACACCCCCCTTCACTCAGGCTACTGGCATCTGGCTGCTGCAGCCCCAGGTGTATGGCCCCAGGTGCACAAATAGAGTCTATTGGTGCCCCCCCCCCATAATTGGGGGGTTAAACCACCGAGTCCCCTCAGGCTCCTGGGGTCTGGCCCAGCTCCCGCTCCTGTCACTGGAGCAGCAAAGGAGGTGGGGTGGGGGACTGGGGACATCTGGCAAGAGCTGCTGCCCCCTTGCCAGGCAGACCTGGCAGCACTCCAGAATAGCCATCCTCACCCTTTTTTCAGCCAGCCAGAGCAGTGATAGTGCTCAGGCTAGGGAGAAGGGCAGAGCCAGCCCCACTTGGCTAGAACAGACAGCCCAGCCCAGGGCTGCAGAGCATGCTGGGATGCTGGAAAACTCTGATTTAACTTAAACCAGGAAGGGATCTGGGACACAAGTTTCTTAAACTGGTTTGACCTCAATTGGTTAAGTCTGATACTACATTCAACCAGGTTTATCTCAAATGGTTTTGGCTATTTTGAAACTGGTTTATGAACTTATGTTCTGTTACAGGTTTAAACTAGTTTTTGATCACTTAAGCTGGTTTATGTGTAACTTTTGTCCCTAGCTCCATGGTTTAGCTCACATCATGAACTTGGTATAAATTCATGTGGAACTGTGCCTTTGGGGATGTGTGCAATTCAGCCTTCCAAGACAGCCTCCATTGGTAGGTACTTAGTAAATTCATTACAGCTGAGCTTTCTTAAATGTTCTTGATATTATATTAATTCCTGAGTAACCACAGAAACAGCCAAATAATTCGTTTTTAACCTGGAAACCAGGAACTATATGTATAATGACATTATTTCCTAAATGTCAAGATCCTTCTATCTTAGTAATTATGTTCCTGTCATAAAATGTTAAAATGTCCCTGTTTGTAAGAAGACTAAAGCAGTGTTGGATTATTTAATTTTTAATAGTCGTATGCCTCAGGAATAAAGCTTGGCTCAATGGATGCAGTGCTAACTTACCACACAGCTTTATGCCCTGAGGGGCTGCAGAGCTACAGAACAGGAGCGTTCACAATCCATATTTCATTTCTAAAAACACATTAGTCTTTGTTTACATTCGGGCTTTCGTTCTGCAGGAATTTTTTTAAGTACAAAAAAAAACTAGATTGAAGATTTTTTTTGTCAGAAAATGGTAAAACTTGGAATACAGGATCAGTGCTGATCACTACCAAGTAACTGTAAGGGTTTTATCTAATCAAACAGATGTTTAAATTCAGATCAGCCTGAGTTGTTGTTTTGTGAATATATTCACTGTCTTAGTCACACAGAGTCACTGTTAGTGTCAGTAAGACTGAAAGCACGTATTACACTGAATGGGAATGGTCTCAAAGAGGAAGGCAAAATAAATGTAAAGCAAGTGTGCTCCGATATGACTGTCTACTAAAATACTAGCTCTAATTGACATAATGCTACAAACTCCACTTGTTACTACATGCCTAATGTTCAAGAATGACTATTCAGAACCGGTGCACTGTTCATAATAATAGACAATGTGCTATACCCGTGCTGTATTTAGAAAGGCTATATTCATGCAGTTTATGTACTGTGTTATGTAGACATTAATTTTAATACAGTTGCTCTCCTTTTTAAGAACATCTGTTAAAAGAACAATAGAGTTATAAGAGCATAAATCTCTAGGGAGCCCTTATGTCTTTCTTTTTTTCAAGGATAGCTCTGTATTTTTCAAGAACACAGCCTGCTTGTAGAATATAGTGAAATGGTAATTGTCTAATGATAGTGTATTTTTTGACCTTGTGGTATGTCTTTCCTGGGTCTGGGTCTGAAAACTTGTGCTCCACTGAGTGGATAAGATATGTAGTTGCGGATCTAATTTGCATGTAAAATCACTGTGAGCACGTGTTGTTTATGTATGTATACAGCTAATAAAATATACAACTTCAGATGAAAATATATAATTTGAATAGTGTGTCAAATAGTAATAATTATAAACATAGGATCATAAGAAAGTAGGGTCGGAGGGTAGCAAGGCAGGACCAGTCCTAGCCAAGTGTCTGTCTAACCTGCTCTTGAAAATTTCCAAGGATGGAGACTCCACAACATCTCTAGGTAGCTTGACCATGCGCATAGCCAGAAAATTCTTCTTAGTCTCTCACCTAAATTTCTTCTGCTGCAGTTCAAAGCCATTGTTCCTGGCCCTGCCTCCTACAGCCACAGAGAAAAAGTCTACTCCATCTTACGTATAATCACCATGAAGGTATCTGAGGACTGTTTCAAATTCCACTCCCCTTCCCCCCCCCCCCCCCCGTGTTTTCTTTTCCAGATGAATATCCAGGCATACAGTTATATGTATAGGCCACTGTGGCGGGGCACCTTTGGGTGCCTGCCACTTTAAGGGCAGAGGCAGCCAGCTATTTTGAGCAAGGCATATAAAGGCTGCAGTTTGCTGCGGCCAGGGAAGGCGGAAACATCACCTAGCTGAGCTGCAGCAGGAACAACCTTGGAGGTAAGGGCAGGAGCTTATGGGGATGGTTTAGATGCTCCTGGTCCTGGGCATGACCTAAAACTGTACCATGCCCAGGATGGGTGGCCTGGTGGGACTCCTGGTGGTGCAGGAGTCCCCAGGAAATGCCAGGCCAGTTACCTTCCTGGTGAAAGGTGAGGAGGGGCACCTTAACTCCATCCCTCTTCTTTGGGTGGGCTTTGGAGGCAGCTGGGGAAGTAGTGGGGGCCAGGTATGTCCATGTGTAGGCACTTGAGCCCAGCAGGGATACGAGGTCTCAGAGACCCCAGAGGGGGTAGTATGTTGAGTTTTGGGAGGCCCCGCACAGAGTAGGGCTGAAGTGCGAGTAGGCCTGAAGGACAGCACAAGGGGTACACTGGGTAGGGTCGAATGAGAGTAAACTTGAAGGACAGCACAAGGGCCAGCCCCGTGAGACGTTGTGCCCCATGAGAGGCATGGAGTAGAATTAGCCCAGGGTTTGGTGTAAGGCCAACCCACATAGAGTAGGGGAACTCACGGGAACCAAAGGTTCTGCGTGGCGAGGCCAGTGTGAGAGTACAGAAGCCTGATGGCTCAAGAGGGGCCGCTCAAGGAGGAGCAGGGCAGTGGAGTGTGGCCCAGTAATGGGCAGTATGCCAGAGGTCCCAGTGAGAGAGGGACGGAGTGGAAGAGGCCTCCTGTGAGAGGAGAGGTGGTATGAATGTGTGTGTGGAGCCCAACTTTGGACTCAGTTTGCTCTGGTTTCAGACTGGGAGTAGACTTCAGCAGCGCATATACTAAAATTAATCTGGATGCCATCTGCGAGGCCTGGGCTGCAGCATAGGGAAGGTTGGAGCTGCAGATAGCGCCCCCTGGCATCAGGGCAGTAATGGGCAGTTTCTCACATGTACCATCCATACATGGGAACAACAAAGTCATGGCAGGCAGGATCGGGCAGATTGCCCTGTAGAGACAGGTGGGCAGGTCAACATGAGACCCGGCCCCGAGAGTTGCCACTCGTCACAGCCAGGTACAGCTACTACATTTTTTTCTGGCTTTGGTGATTGGAAATTGATCTATCTCGATAACAGGACAGAAGTTTGGAACACATAGACTGCTTTAAAAATGGTGGATCCTGGTCTAAGATAGACCTGGATCAATGTGGTATTAGACTTAATTGATCTAGGTTAGGGAGGTTTGGGTGAATTGAACCAGGTCCACTCTAGAATTAAGGTAGATCACTGTCGGCCAGCATCACAGTTGCCTTTGTGGCTTCCCCAGTAGCCATGCCTTACACAGAGGTTCATAGGCTGCAGAAGCCTGCCACACTGCCTGCTGACAGGGTTGGGGAGGGAAGTGGGGATCAGCCGTGCCCAGGCCTGTGCCCTGTCACTATGCCTGCTCTTGGGAGTGTGGGAGCCTGTGAGAAGACAGCAGAGACAGGGAGCAAATTGGGCTGGAAATGCCTGTTACTGACTTGACAATACTTGCCAATCCCTGGTAGGCATGCTCAAATGCCCTCACCCTGCCGGCCTTGGCTAGTGCAGGTAATCTTAGTACTGGCCTCTCCCCACTCCTGAATGTCAAACTTCTGTTCTGTGTGCTCCCAACCTAAACTAGGGTGCTTACAGGAACCCATGTAGGTTTGACTTTTTGAATGTCTATACTTAGCCATAAGCTTACAAATGAAACTGTATGTATACAGATTTGAAAAATTAGGTTTCCTATGAACAATAAAGGGAAAATAAACATTTGAGATCTTTTAAAAAACTCCTGAAGCCAACACTGGTCTAGAGACTTGTGTGACGTGAAGGCTGTCCAGACTCAGATGGGGGAATTGACCAGACATGCTCTTCATGCAAAATCTGTTAGTATTTCAACAATGTCCAAGCAATGGAACTGTTCAGATTGTTGCGAAGGGTGCTCTTTTAAGTGGATATAATGGCATCAATTTTAATTTGAATATACTCGTGTGTTCACTGTATAGTTCTTTGTGGAGGATTAATTAATCATTCTTTATATAGTTATTTTTCACTGCTTTTAGTCATGCTTAGGCAGAACCAGGTATGTGTAACTTTAAGTCAGAGCAGAATTTGGTTTGTTCTATTTGTTATTTCCTATTGAGACGAGTATTGCCTTTATCCCAGATACTAAGGGGAACAGTCAAGAAATATTTTGTATTGGGTCAGGAATTCATTAATGCAATCACTGTACCCAGAGATTTGTGCAGGAGATTAATTTTACTTATTTTCCTAGCCCTGCAAAAAGGCCATGCTGAGGTTCCTTTTCTGCTGCAAGCAGCAACAGATGATCAGATGCATGGTTTCTGAACAATGTACTTTCAAATACAGGGGTGGAGGCTAAAACAGTAGGTGGTTATAAAAGCCATGTATTAAGCTACCTGCAAATAGTTCTTGCAGAGACCTAGAAGAGAAAGACATCTGTGTGTTCTCTAGTAAGGAAGCAGAAGCTGAAAAACCCAAGCTGGAGACTGGGTAGGATTTTTGGCACGGGACTTCTGCTTCTACTGCACTGGGGGCTTTGCTCTGAGACAGCGAGCTGATGCCTGCCAAAAAGGTATGCTCGTCCACCTCAGCCAGCCACTCCTGCAGGATCTGGCTGCCCTCCTGCATGTTGTACAGCTGCTGGCTGGAATGCTGGATCTTCTGCTCTATGTCAGTCAGCATCTGTGCCACATCAGGCTCCAGCTCCTCCAGCATGGCCTTCTGGTGCTCACACAACAGCCGGTGCAGCCGCTTAAATGCTTCTCCAGTGGTGACCTGCAGGCTCTTGGCAGAGGATTTGGTCTTGGCCAGTTGGTATTTGAGTAGGTACAGGGCCTCCAAATGCCCGCAGTTAGGGCGTCCAGACTGTGGAAGCAGCTCCCTCCAGAGGTGGTGCAATCACCTACCCTGGAAATCTTCAAGAGGAGGCTAGACTGTCACCTTGCTGGGGTCACCTGACCCCAGTTGTCTTTCCTGCTTGGTGCAGGGGGCTGGACTCAATGATCTTCAGAGGTCCCTTCCAGCCTTACAATCTATGAATCTATGGTAATCTTAAAATAGCAAGGCAAAGGAGTGAAGAGATATCAGGACATTAGGAATTCGTTCACAGTTCTGCCAGCTCTTCATTGTATGATGTTGAACAAGCAATGGGAATGATGGTAAATTTTCAAAACTGCTTTCCCATTTGTGCATTAGGCTTTTGGAATGGAGTTAGTAAGGCTGCATTTGTGAACCAGGTAATTGTATATCCAGAAAATTAGTTATGGATTTGACTGGTGATTTGCTGGTTCAGTTACTCAGTGTGTTTGTGTATATACACACGTGTATGAAAGCTTGCAAAGCAGTAATGGTGCATGCATTTTCGTACATTTCATTGTGCACACAAGATCTTGAAATCTGGCTCTCATATTTTTTCCAAGACTCATAGTACCTGTTAGACCCCAACTCCATGCGGTGCCCAATGACTAGGGAGATGACAGTCCAATTGTTCATGGATCCTGTTACTCATTAGCCAGAGCAAGCAGGGAGCAAACACCAGCATACATTGCTCGTAACAGCTTTATTCAGAATGGAGACAGCTTCAGGCCAGGTCCCCAAAAAACCAACAAACTGGAGACCTGCCCCGAGCAATTGTTCTTTCCACATTTATACACCTTGGTTTATGCTCATTAACATTTGTTCCACCCCTGTCCCTCCTTCTTTTCCACCCATGTTTCCTCCCCTTTCAAGCTCTGCCTCTGGTTACTGTTTGCTTCATTAGTATGGAATTTCCTGTGCATTTCATTCATTTACATGTCTTTTTGCTATGAGCGTATGTCTAAGGCCATGAACCTACTTCTTTCAGTCACTGGGCAGATGTTGGAGGCATTTTACCAATCACCATTCACCTTTTTGCATATGTTTATTTTGGATTCTGTCACCAGTTACATCTTATCTTTCATATTCCAATCTGTTTTTCTGTCCCTTATTGTACCATCTCCACAGTCCTTAGGCCCCTGTATCTTATCTTGTTCCTTACAGTAGCTGGTTCACAGCACACAGACTTACTTGCTACTTTTTCCAGAAAATGTTTGACACAATTAAGATGGCTACTTAGCATAAGCATTCATAAGCAAAATCTAACAATAGCCGGTGGTTTACATCCTGTTTCTTTTATATAACTATTTATATATTTTATAACACTACTATATGATTAAAACCTACTTGCCTAAGCATCTCTCAGTGTTACTTTTAATGTATCATTTTGCCTTGTCAGCAGCTTTTGCTGGGCCACAAATTAAAGGCTTGTTTCAGCTGCAAATCCATTGCTCCCCAAGATCCAAATGCAGTTACACTAACATTACCTATCTGAAATGATTACAGTTATAATTCTTCATTTGACAGAGGCACAATCTTAATTCATGTTTGTAACATGCTTTGAACTTCTCTTATGGAAGGTACTGTGTAACAATAAAATGTTATTTTTAATAATCGGAAGAAAGGGCTTCTTTCCAGATATAAATTAGATCCAGCAAATTACAGCATAAAATAACCAAGAAAAAACTACAGACAATGAGAAAATGATCTTTATTTGATAGACATTAAAGCCCACCAAAAAGGCAAGAGATTCAGTTGAAATGGAAAAGCAATAGTTGATCTTTAGTTCAACTAGATTAACCAGAAGAAAGCGGTCTCAAACTAGAAATCTTGCCCATTTTTTGGTCTTAAACCACTTGCAACTTTACCAGCAACTATGTCCCATGTCTTGTTCCAAAATGTCATCTGCTTTAATTCATGAGTCAACAGGGATTCCAATTTATTGGAAGAGCAAGTGCCTGTGATACAATGTAACTGTTAATCCAGCAGAACAGGATAAGTATGGTGAAATAAGAAGTATCTTTTAGAACAAGAAAAAAAACCCTTAAACAATCAACTGCAAACACAATTGTAGGTGCTTTTCCTTAATCTGATTTTTGCTAAACTCCTGTGAAGTTCTCATTCGTATTCCATTGATAGTCAATTACATTCTGATTTCAATGAGTTTTGTTCAACTAAAAATTGTAATGCAGAATCCAAAGAGAGTGCTGGAAAAATGTTGAGATAATCTGTGAGTTTATTATTCCTGAGGGCCTTCCATCAAATACCTAATGCAGACTGGTACTAGTTGGTGAGTTGCATGTTGATAGTCGTGCAAAGCTTTGCAAATAGTTCAAATTGCTACATCATCAATGAAAAATGGGAACATTTGCTTTTGAGACCAAAAGGGCATTGCATTTCACATCCTTTTTCAGAGGGAAAGAGAAGACATTTCATGGAAACAAAGTGAGTATTGGTTACACAAGTGATATTATTTGGCAGTTTTCTTTTGCTTGGTGTTAAAATATTTTTTACAATTTTTTTTTTTGTATTAATTTAAAAAGGCATTGCTTTAAATTATAACCAAACGTTTTTCAGAAATGGCTGCTCCTTTTACTAATGTCATTTTAAATCAAGGTCAAATATAAATGTAGTTAATACACTGCATAAGAACAGCAGGTTAGTTCATTTTCTTGTCTATCTTTTGTCAGTGAGTCACTAGCAACGATAGGCACTTGTGTTATGGAGCAGGCTTGCAAATGAAAATGTTCAGTAGCCTTTTTACCAAGTATTATGATTCAGGCACCTTTCTTTAGTCCTCTTTTTTTAAAGATTCTTTCAGAGAATAAGATTTTTCTGAGCAGTGTTGTATCTTTTCTAATTTAGGTTCAGGGTACTAGATCACAAGCAATAATTTAAATACACTTAGCAAATAATCAGCCAGCATTTGCTAACCATGATTTCTGTTTCTATGTTGATAGCAGATACATCTAGGGATTGTTCATTTTTTGTTATGTTTAGTAATTTGGTAATATATATTGCATTTAGTACCTTTCATTCCACGGGACCCTAAAAACCTATCCCTATTAAAAGAGTAACTTCACTTACCAGTATACATGTTCTAGGGTGCAGCAAATTCTAGGGTGAAGTAGCTAATTAACAAACTGCACAGCAACAGGAAGTTAAAACACATGATTTCATGCACTATCAAATTCAGGTTATATAATTACCCAAAGAATCCCTAGTATCTATACTTAAATGTGAAGATAGTAGTTTCTGTTTTCTGTATCAGAAACACAAATTATGGAGAAATGAGGGATGTATGCTAAGGCAGATCACGTCAACCTAATGACACCAGTGTATTTTTCTTAATTGTTTTCTCAGCTATGAATTGCACAACTTGACTTGTGATACAATATGGCATTGTGCAAACTTGAAAGGACCTGAAAACAGATTGACTTTCTGTCTTCTAGTAGGAATGTTTGTAATTAATTAGTAGTCATCAGTAGAGATGATTAGCCAATTGCTTTCCAGCAGAGATGTGTACTTTGATGATAAATAATTATCATCACCTTTATTTTTAATTTGTAGCAGGCGGAATTTTATTGTGTGAGTGGATAGACAAAAGAGACATAGTACCTTGGAAAATTTTACCACTAAAGAAGAATTTGGGGGAACGTCCTTTAAATAAATTCAAAGGGGATTATGATGACATTCTGTAGATGTCTCTGGCTGCCATTTGTTACTGCAAACATTATAATTTAAAAGAGATTTTTTGGAAAATTTGCTGCACCCCATGACATTCTTGGAGGCCCTGTAGAATTACCAGATAAAACCAGTGTACAGACTCCTTTTATGTTCAGTTCTGTGCTCCAGGTGGTGGCTATGAAAAAGTTGGCATGATTACACTTCTGTTTGGTATCCTATGACATCTTGAATTTCAGAAGATCTTCAGTATGTGAAGTTTTGGGAATTTTGGCACCTCATTCTGGCCAAATAGAAATAGGGTGGGACTGGTTTTTGCTAAATGTAAATGGATGCAGCATTAAGTGCACAAGAGCCACTCAGGTGTTGCTTGCCCTTTACTGAAACACACAGTAGTCATGGGTGCATGATATGCTGTCATTCTCTCCTCCTTTTTCATATAGTTAAAGTAGCACAATACAAAATAATGAGACTGAAGGCCTAGATGATAATAGGGGAGGATCTGAACCTAAGTACTTGAGCCTAAGGCAAATTTTGTTTCTCTGGTACAGATGGAAGAGGGTTAACATCCTTCATGGGAATATCTCTGCCTTCCAAATATGCTTAGATGGCTTTCAGGGTTGATATTTGACAAGGTAAGGGCTCAGGGCATCAGTAGGCAGGAGTTTTCTGTATACCAGCAGTCATAAGAGGCTGCCTCATGCATATGGCTGGCTCTGAAGCACAGGATAGCTGTGATCTCCTGAAAATCCCTCCAGATACTGGAACTTCCCCTGTTTTTTCTACCCTCCACATACCATTTCCTCAACTACCACTGGAGTGAGTGGGAGTAGCTGGGTATTAGCATTTTCAAAAATCAGACAGGGCCTACATATTTGGAAATTTTGATAAACATTTGGAAAATAATGGCAGCCTGCACCTGAGAAGAGCTGAGTACCTGCTGCTGTTGATGTGATGGGCATCCTAAAAATATCAGTAACAGAGAGTGAACTCACAACAGAGTCACTGAAGTAGCCATTGCACCTCACCACTAAGGATTAGGCTTTCTGTGTGCAAAGTTAGGTACAATAGGTATTGAGAAAGGTATTGCGCATAGTTATGGTGCAGAAATGAAAACCAGTTTGTGGTAAAGCACCTTTCTGGCATGCCTACTTGATGCTATGTGAGTTGCACAATTCACTCTTGCAAACTGTCTTTCTTAGGAAACCAGATGAAACAGCAATGTTATATGGTAGGGCGAATGATTTCCATTGTTGTTAACTGTTTGCCCTTATACATTGCTATTACAAGTGCAGTAGCAGCGAGTTAGATTATTTAAAAGCATTGCATTGCTGGCAAAAGAGCTTCTTACCAAATTTGTGAAAACTAACATTGATGGGCTGTATTATGTAAATCATTTGCTTATGTCAGAGGAGAGAAAATATAGTTTTCATTAAGGGATTGAGTAAGCTTATTTGACTCTGGGGTTTGTTTATGTATGTATTAATTGGTACAGTCATTAGATAAAATGCATAAGCAGTCCTGGGAGCAAGCATTAGAAAGTAGATCTTCTCCTGCCCGGGTGAATGCTCTGGAGTTCAGAATTCTTTCTTTCTTTTTTTTTTGTTCCCTCTTGTCCAATAAGTTTCTCATAAGCTACAACAGAGTGGTAGAGAGTGTCCTCTCTCCTCCCCTTAATATTCTGTAGCCTAGTGGCTAGGACTCTTCCCAGAGGTGAGGGTTTGAACCCCCTCAGGGACCAAACTCATCCTTGGTAATTGTATACAACTGTGTGCATTTATCAGCAGCTTTGTTTTTAAATAGCGGTTTTCAAACTGAGATGCACGCATTCTCAGTGGTATGTGGTGCTTCACAAATGGGCTTTTGTCTAAATTACAGTAATGGTAGTGGAGTTTCTGACTGGTCAACACGTGGTGAGTAATGGTGTTGCCACACATTGACATTGGTCAACTCTCTTCCTAAAGAATGAACATGTGGAGATATGTCAGGTATTGTGGATATGAGCAGCAATATTTTGCAGGTAAAGGAATACATGGCCAAAAAAGTTTGGAAATCACTGTATTAAAGGAATGGAGTGCCTGCCCCCTTCCTCATTTTCTGATAGAAACTCCAGAAGAGGTTTCAGGGCTACAGATCCCAAATAGAAACAGACTCCTCTCTGCAGCCCAGATACGACAAGTTCCTGGAAAGGATAGGACTTAAACAACAGACCATTGTTCAGCAATTCCTTTTGGTGGGTTTTGGCAGCTTTCCAATTAGCCTGTTGGCTGTGGTTAAATCTGAGATGTCTTGTTCTCAACCTGGCTTGGAAGGACAGCCTAGGTGCCAAGCATTGGGCTATGGATTGCACACTAGGACCAGGCAGCTAAGAGTACAGTTTTATGACACTGAGCATCACCAGTCTAAGCCCCCTTGTGAATCTGGGCCTGACCATTGATGATCTTGAAACGTTTATTTTTCTCCCTTTTGCCACAGCTCCGTAAATTGTACATGTACCATTTGTTCATGTTTCATTCAGTGAAATGATATAAAAGCAAGTAGGTTACTTTAGATCATTATTTTTAAATCCTCAGTTTATTCGTTCATAATGCTTAAACCAAGTACAGCACATGTACATGTGGGAGTATCAGGACACTACTGAGGTACATGATTAGTCACTGTAGTATTCCTACAAACATTTTTCAGCCACCTTCTACAGTGATAGTTCAATGACACATTCTGTGCCAGAGAATATATGGTACAACTTGTTAAACAATGCAGGAGCAGAATATGAAGCCTTTGAAGGTCCAGAACAACTGCTTATTTACAGAAATACTGTTAACCAATTTAAACCTAGTGATAAAAAGGTAAACACATACCAAATGATATCCTGAATAAGGATGTGCTCCTGAATCAGAGGCTGATTTAAAAAAAAAGAAATAACCATTCAAGAACTGAAATTGAATTCAAGGTGTGACTTACTGTCCTGGTCTGTCTCTTAAGAAGCAAGCTATGATCAATCAAAGAAACTGTACTTTCAAACAAAGCCAACCTTCACTGTGACTTAGTGCCCAAGGAGCAAATCATGTTTATGCTGTTCATCATAGTCTAAATTAGTTTAATCTATCCTATTCTCTCAAATAAAATAAACTATATCTAAAGATTTAAAAGAAAGATGTACTTAATATTTTGTAAAACATCTCCAAGCCTGATAGTATACCTTGTTGGGATAACAGCAGCACTTTTTCTTAATTGGTTGCTAATATATTTTTTGGTGTGTATGAACTGATTTATTTTATATTTACTAGAGTCTGTGACATTCCACATGAGCAATATTGTGTATTATTTACAGTACCACTTAAAGTTGTTCTATATAAATTCTTAAACTGGACTCTACGTATCTGCTACCAAGTTACATTAATCTCACTAATAGGATTGGTTTCCTGCAAAATTACCCAGCTGCTTTGCTATGCCCTTTCTGTTTATATAATTTAGAGAGCTCACTCGCAGGGAAACTGACAGGCAGGCAATGAATAGTTAATATTTCCAAATAGGAAATATTTTAGAATTTTTATCTTCTGGGAACTCACAGCATTCTCTAATAGTTTAGAGATGCTGCATATATTCACTACTTTAATTAGTAAATATTACAACAGTGTTTTGACTGTTGTTGCTAGCAGAGCGGGCCCTGGTTTCATACTGCAGTCGCATTGTGTTTAACTTCATTCTGCTAGTGACAGTGAACTACAGTTTGAGAATTTTTGCAGTGCTGTTTGCTACAGATTCATACAATGAGGTTGACCTTACTAAGCAATCTAAGATTTGGCAGAATGCAATTGCGTAAAAAAACACGCATATGCATGTGTGCACAGTTTCAAACTAAAACTCCAGAATTGGTGTGTTAATTATATTATGTATTATGTACCAGAGACTGGCCAGCATTGTACACAAGGATTTTACTGACAAGTACAGGACATAGCTACAGGGAAAACTTAAAGCATTTAGATTTAACATAACAGATGCAGTGTCTTTCAGAGGTGTAACTGGCCAGGACCGCACCTGGGGCAGTTCCCAGTCCTCCTCCACACCTTTCTGCAGAGCTCTGGCTCTGGAGGTGGCAGTGGGCAGTAAGCAGGAACGGCAGCTGAAGTTTGCAGTGCATTTGGCATTATATTTTGTAGCCCACAGTAAGATATAGTATGAACTTGAGGCTCATTTGTTTATTTCTTAAGTGTTATGAGGAAACATGAAATGCCCATATCAAGTAAAAAAATCCCTTCAGCTTATAGATACATGAGCAAAACCCTACATATAGGTTTATATATAGACACATAGACTCAAAAACCAATCAATCTATTAGAGAGGACATCTCAAAGTCATAACTTCTGGGAACAGGGAATGCCCCCAATTCTGTGACTGCATGCTTGCTAGAGTATATTATGGGTACATTTCCTCCCAAATTGCTCTGAACCTTCTTTCAGTTACTGGGGAAGATGTGGACAAATCAACAAAAACGAGTGATTTTTAGTGTTTGCATAAAGCACATTCTTTTTTCTGGAAAGAAAAATAATCCCCCAAAAGTCTGGATAGTTTCTGGAAAGAAAGCATGCAATGTGCTCTAGCCTGATCATGTTTTTCTTGATATACTTTCAAGTGGTGACACCCTTATGTTCCTTCAACTTTGACATGCCAGGCTGCCCTGTTTTATCTACTTGTGTGTCACTGACTTGGGTGGAACTAGTGACATGTATAAGGAGAGGAGGATTTGGCCAGCCATGGGTAGTAAAGACTATTTTCTGTTATGATAAAGCCGCCTTCTAAAACACAGTCATTATTGGGAATGTAATACGAGGTTTTCAGTTAGTAAAAAATCAGTCCATTTCACAGAGGGCAGAGCGTGGTACACGTACAGGTATGCCCAGACATTTGAGTCTCTGTCCAGATCATAAACACTACTGTCACTATGGAAGAGTGAAACGTAGGACCACTTTGCAGGCATTGGAATGAAACACCTAATTTTGTTCCCAACATTTTGCTAGGACAGCTAGCATAATTGTGCTTATACTATGCTATGTGCAAAGCAATCTACTAGCACATTGCTGGGATCCTTCCCTAGATTCCTCTCCACAGGAATTATTGTTCACAACAGCAAGCCACTAGTGATACTTTATACACCGTGTCTTGACTTCAGTCCCAGTTTTTCCAGGTTCCTTTCACAGATCTCTTTTTGGTTGCTGTGGAGCGACTCCCAGGCAATATTTGTCTTGCCTGTTTTGGGTTCACAGGCCTAGGCTTAGGTTTCATAGGACAGTCCATTCCATAACAAAGAGAAAGCAGGAGAAAAGTTGATTAGCATTTATATTAATGAAGGAAAAGCAATTTGTATTGTCTTGACTGTACCTTTTCACAGGTATATTATTTCATTTCTAATACTCCCACTTGCCAAAGCTGTATACAACAAAACTAGTTACAGTAGGTGTAATTCTTCCAAGAGTCCTTCCTTTCAGTACCAAAGACCTGAAACTGGAATGGTTGTTAAGAGGGTTTTCAGATCTTTGCTGCTCAAAGTCATTGTCAGCATTTGGCCTGCTGTCCTGTGGGAAGAAAACGACACGGCCCATTGACATCGGCAGGAATTACACATATGAAGTGAGGGTAGTAAATGAACCTGTGAGTACAAATGTATCCATATCCTCAGGACCATTACCAGATCAGCCTATCTTAATCTCAGCTGCTTTTCTGGGACATCGATTCAGTTAATCAGTGCTTCATTTCAGTATTCTTAATTAGAGTATCCACAGATCAGTCTCTTCATGTTCTTAACTGTTTTCTCATCCATTTATCCTTTTAGTAATAAATAACGATTTCTAACTTTTTGTAACAGTTACCACCTGACACATGTCCAGTTGTTCACACATGATCTCACAGTTCTTACTTAGTCCACTATCATGTATGAAGGTCAGATTTGTCCTCTGCACACTTTGGGTATTTTCAGACAAGCATGCATGTGCCTCTTGCAGCATCTCAAAGCAGGTTGAGACACTGCAAGAGGCATGCTGGGAATGAAAAAACCTTCCCCACACTGCATATTTGCAGTGCCGACTAAATTTGATACCTGGAAATCCAGGTATCCAAAAAGAAAAAAAAAAGAAAAAAAAAAAACAAACAGAAAAAAAGCAAGGCAAGGCATAGTCCAGGACTGCCCTGAGGCAGCCTGGTGGTGGGTCTTCCAGAGATGCTCTGGTGTCTGGTCAGAGCATCTCTATGGTGCTTGTGTTGCCCCAGCACTTACCCTTTGTGTGCAGGGGAAACAGAAGTGAAGCAAGGCTGTGGCAGGACCCAGGAGCTGCCCCAGATAAGCAGGGACTGGGGTTGGGGGATTTCTAGAGGGGATTGTGGATGTAGGGTATGTGGGTGGATGTGTGGGGAATAGTGGGGGGTTTGTGGAGGGGGGGTGTGGGGTTCATGGGGAGATTTCAGAAGGGGCCACCACACCTGCCCCCACCCCCCCGCAGCGCCATCTGAGCCATGCCCACTGCAGTGTTGTCAGCCCCATGGCCATAGCAGGCACCAATGGCAGGCACAACCCCATGGCTGCACATTGTCACCTGATCCTCATGGAGAACGGGCCTGGCCTGGCCCACCCAGCTAGCGCGTGCCTTCGGACAGGAGCCGTGGATCTTGGACCTGTCCAAAAGCACACTAGCAGGCTGTGCTGGGCTGGGTCAGGTCAGGCTGGGCCCATTCTCCCCACATAGATCATGAGTCAGGCAATAGGGGGGATGTGGGGTTTGAGGCCCCCCTCAAACCCTACATCCCCCCCCACACTACCCCCACCTTCCCCGACACTCCCCACATACCCTACCACCCCTACCCCTCCACACATCCCTCCAAACAACCCCACATCCCTCCACACCCATCCACACACTCCACACTACCCCCAGGACCTGCACACCTCTTCCCACCCCTCTCCTACAAACCTTATATTTCCCCCATCACACACCCAGTGTGCCCAACTGCTAGACAGGATGAGACCTGCTGGCAGGAGCTGTGCCTGCAGGGGCAGCTGTGCCCACGTCCTGGTCAGTGATGGGGTCAAGGGGCGCTCTAACTGCTCTATGATAAGAAAACCAAAGGCAAATAGCAAAACATATAGGCATTTAGAATTCATTGTATTATGATGATAAAGACACTGGTGGGCTTCTACATTGCTTTAACATTGTAAATATATCAATAAAACATTGCCCAACCAATCTCTCTCTCTCTCTCTCTCTCTTTCTCTCTCATATCTATATCTATATCTATATCTATTGATAAAGATATAGAGAGAGTGGTCTTTTGTTTTAATTGTGGAAGAACATGGATTTGGGGGTATTTTAAAGAGTGAATTTGGGATTTTTTTACCAGAGAATTTGCAATTTTTAAAAAGGGAACACCAGGATTCCTGCTAGTGAACCAAGTGGCAGGACCCAGGCAGAGGAGACTGCTCAGGGTTGGCACCTAGGACTCAGCTGGAGGACAAATGAGATGGCTGCCCTCCTGGCTATTAGGGACCAGTTCAAGTCAGGCCAGCACACTGAGAACATCTTCCAGTCAATACCTACCCAGATGTCAGGGTGGGGGCACACATGGCAGCAGTGCCACACAAAGGCCAACTGTGCAGCCACGGCCCACTGGCAGCTGGCCCAGAGGTGCAGATGCCTCTGCTGCAGCCATGAGGTCCCCATCCAGGTCTGGCAGGTGCACAGCCTTGGGGCCGCCTGCTGTTGCAGGTGGCAGCAGGTCATATCCAGGCAGCAGCCCCCACTGCCAGACTACTGCAGTGAGTAGAAGGTGCAGGGAACTCTAGGTTAGGGCTGCTTCAACAGTCTAGCTGGCACAAAGGACTAGTGTCACCAAGTACCAATTGGCTGGGTCCCAGAAGCTCTTGTCTATTTGTATTCCTCAGGTACTGTGGGCCCTAAGGATCACATGGCTAACTAATAGCTTCTACTGTGTGGGGCCAATGGGTGAAAGATGTAACAAAATTTCTTGGGACAACAAAGGCAAAAAGCAGCTTGGGAGTGTCTTGTGGGTCAAAGGGTCAAAACATGAGAATGAATGCTCCTGTGGGGAACATTGAGCAGAGCCCCCCGGGCCACACCCACTGGTCCTTAAAGGCATTAATGGAGCCAGTGGATGCTGCCCAGTGGTGCTATGCTCAGAGACGTCTATGGACCAGTGAGAGGAACACAGCCCTGAAGGCTGCATCCAGGCACACTTCAGTGTCATATGCGTCAGGGTCTCCTTCTGCCCTCAAAAGGGCAGGAGACCAGGGTGTCTATAAAGCTCATCATATACATGCCCATGCTGACAGCTCCACGGAGGAGCTACCAGCTGAGGTCACCAGTAGCTTGTGGGATGAAAGTGAAGTACAGGCTCAGCCACTGGGGCACCCCAACTACGCCCTCACTGAGCAGGTCCTGTCACTTGGTGTCTGGGTAGGATGCAAGGGTGGCATGGTGGATCATGTGGCATGTGAGTATGTAGAGGTGGCAATGATGGGTGGTGGAGAAGTGGACCCCAGAAGCTCCTGTCTATTTGTCCGTTCCATTACCGTGGGCTCTAAGGCCCACCCAGCTAACTACTAGCCCGTTTTCACAGGGATGATGGATGAATGGAATAACTTGTTGTCTTGAGACAACAAAGGCAAAAACAGGATAGGAGTGACATGATGGTAAAAGGATCAAAATGTGAAAATGAGTGCTCCTGAGGGGGACACTGAGCAGAGCCCCCCGGGCCATGCCCACGGGTTCCCAAAGGCATCCAAGGAGCTGGTGGATGCTGTCCAGTGGTGCTCCGCTTGGAGGCATGTGTGGACCAGCGAGAGGAAAGCAGCCCTGCAGTTCCTGGGCACCAGTTCCCGGCCAGAGCCTCCTTCCTAGTCATGTAGAGGGCCCACTTAGCCAGGGCCAGGAGGAGGTTGACCAGGAGGTCCCGGGACTTGGGGGCCATGGATGGGGTGTCCAAAAATAAAAAGGAGGTGAAGTTAATCCAAAACCTCAGGAGGAGGTCCCGGAGTTCGAGGTGGAGGGGATGCAGCCTGGCACACTCGAGCATCGTGTGCGCCAGGGTCTCCCTGTGCCCACAGAACGGACAGGAGACCAGGGTGTCTGTGAAGCTCACCACATACATGCCCATGGCGACAGCTCCATGGAGCCAGCTGTGGACCTGGGCGGACACCTCGATCCCCACCCAGAAACCCATCAGTTGCTTCCACAGCTGATCCTGGTGCTTGCCCAGCACTGTTTCTGCCGTGCCAGGCAGGTGCTGGTGTAGGCTGTAGATGTGACTGGCAAGTTCTGGGCAGGGTGGGAATTGGGGTGTGCTGTAGCTCTGGGTGGGGTGGGATGGAGATAGAAGGAGGAGAGCGGGGGAAGAGAGAGAGAGAAGTATGGCCCTCGAGAGAACCCCAAATATTAAGTGGTCCTCCAGCCAAAATAATTGCCCACCCCTGTTCTATGCAAACACAGAGCATAATGATAGTGCCTGTCCATCTTCCTTTTGTAGAGAAGATCTCAGTAAATATAAGATCTCAGTACCTGTGGTCTTCTCTGTTTGGAACTTACTTAATCCAATTTGAGTCCACCATTTTATCAGTTAATAATTAGCAATAAGAGAATAGAGATTATAATTTTACAAATGTGGTTCAAAATGCCACTCAGTTGCTTTTATCCAGATATAAGAGAACCACAAAACTCACAACACCTTCCATACTTAGAAGCCATTAATTGCAGTTTTTCTTTTTACACAGTTGCAATTTTTGCTATGTTAGAGTGAGATGGCTGTAGTGAGTGGAATTAATTACTCCAGGTAAGCTACTCGCCTGGAATTGATAGAATAGAAAATCTTTTGAAATCCACAATCATCTAAAATTGGCTTTTATTACAGAATTTTTTCAGGCAAAGATATTGACCATGTTAAATTAATGATCTCACCTTGACTCACTCTAACATCTCATAGCAACAAAAAAAAGGTGAAAAAAAGGAACTGAAGCAGTTATATGGAGTTTTAAAAAATTCTGTGCGTCAAGTTACATGTATTTTTGCAGAATGTGTGTGTGTGTTTATCAACAAGAGGGCTGCAATCTTTTCTCAAGAACAGCAGAATGTGCACTAGTAGAGACCCCCTTATTCTTTCTTTGATTCCTCTTATTCTATTTTAGCTCCATCATAATAGTTGTTTCATCTGTTACTCTTCATGCAGTAAAGCAGACTTTGGTACCCACTCTCTCAAATTAACTTTCTTCAATCTGAAATTTAATGTGTTACTTTATGGTAAAGAAAATTCCCCCCTCTCTCAACAGATACAGAACAGTTAGGATGAGGATGGTAGCACTCCTCTGTGACATTTATAGTACTGGACTCAGCTGGAGTGAGTGGGCAGGGCGTCGGGTAATATCATTTTTCTATTAGCAGGAAGCCCCACCTCCTTGTGGAGGAACCCGTGTCACTCGAGCAGCTTTATTTTTAAACCTGGTTAAATAGTATTTTTGTTTATCTAAGCCTGCTGGGGAAACTGTGCTGGCAGCACAGAAGTCTGCAGTTAATACTTCACTTAGAGCGGGAAGCAATAACATGGATAGAGAAGAAATCTACTATGGGAAACATGGTAATTTGTCTACTTTTTTGTTCCTCTTAAAAAAAGGAAAAAGAAGAAGAACTGCTTGGTACTGGCCGGATCCAAAGCCTATTGAATTCAACTGAAGTCGTTCCATTGACCTCAGTGGGCTTTAGCTATGGCCCCATATGCTCTAGGTAATTTACTCAGTTATCTTCAAAATGATACATTCTTTCCAGCATAGAGCTTACAATTATATTTAACTGCAGATAAAAAGTAGAATTTGTGTCAATATTATGGACTTTATTTTAGACAAATGATTTAAATTAACACCTCCCTCCTCCCCGGCAGAATAATAAAGTACAATGGAACTAATTCTGTTTGTTGTTTAGCGTTGGAAGGGCTGACTTAAATCACATTTGAATTATTTATTGTACTGGTGTAACATTCGGGCTCAAAAATCTCTATTGTAAAATAGCTTGTGAATAGATTTGTTTAGTCTGTGAAGAGTGATTACCGTCTCAGTTTTAATCCTAGTAAGAAAACGATTTAGTAATTATTCCACACCACTGGCTACTTCCCCCGTGCCTTCCAAGCTCCTGAAGATTTGAATCAGCTTTCAAAATTAAATGTTTTTTCGTGACACTTTGAAAGTGATTTGTTTTTACCAGAGGGTTATGTAGGTGCTAAGGACATTAAATCCCCTCCCCCCTCCTAAATCTATTCCACCTCTAGCTTTCTTAAAGACAACTGTTACAATTGGTAGAGGATTTGATGTATAATTTAGAAAAGGAGAATAAGAACAAGCAGTATTTGCCCATGTTTAGTCATTCCATGAAACTGTAATCACTGTTATTTGTATGTTTCAGTGAGGAAATTTCCAGTAGCACTGTGGCTTTTGTCAATGAACTTTAATGTGTATTTGGCTTGAATATATTTAGTGCTCTTTATGTAAACTGTCATAGTCCGTAACGGGCTTGTGGCAGTTTAGAAAAGAAAGAAAGAAAACAACCTGAGCACTGTTCTCTTGCCCTATGCCTCTATAAGCAAAGTGGCTTTTGGTCTGAGGAGCAGTTCCTGGAAGGAATTTGCAGTAATGCAGTGGTTTTACTTTTTGTTAATGAATGTCACTGTCTTACAGCATTTCCTAGTTTGTTTGCTTGCTAGAGAAGAAAATCTCCATTTAAATTAGAGCTCATTCTCAGGAGCACTTTGTCTATTTTTATCCTCTCGCGTATAAATTAGCTGGCATGGATTTTCATTGTAGCAGTACTGACTAGCTCTCTTGCACTCAGGTCTGAGTCACAAATGTGTATATATTCCAAAATGCATTGTGCCAAATCAAATCTATGCAGGTGCACTGTAAATCACCCAGCTGAAGCCAGTTACTCTGATAGGTATTTTGTTAATAGAATGATCTTTTGACGGTAAGTGGGACACTTTCTACAAACACATTATAGCTTGTTATCTTGCTATGTTATTAAAGTTTCTGTTTAATGTAGCTATCCTGAGAGTACTGGAAATTGTCCTTTAAACAGGCTTCATCAGTACAATGTAAGCCAACTGGAGAAATGTCTATTAGCAAAATAAATCCCTATTGGAAACTCACCGTGCCTTTGAAAACTGTGATGATTTCTATTTTTCAGGGGTCAAAAATCCTGCAGGTCTGACAAGTAAATTGTATGTAATATATGGAAAAAAAAGCTTATGAACAAGCCTACTAAATATATTTAAGAAAGACGAGATCTTGGCTCGTTCTAACTCCAGAATCAGAGATATAGGCCTGGAAGGGACCTCCGGAGGTAATCTAGTCCATTCCTTTGCACAGAAACTTCATGTGTTTAGGCCATCCCTAACTGGGATGGCTAACAGGTTTGATCATCTTGTCAAACCTGTTCTTAGAAACCTCTAGTTCCAGAGGGTGCCAGTACATGAGCCAAGAGGCTGCTCTGACATGCTTGAATTATAGCACATTGGAGCAGACTCAATCAAGTCTGCTGGAGTATAGTAATTACCACACTCCAGTTGGCCTCTGTGTCTCATGTACGTGTCCCCACACTTCAGAATGGCAGCAGGGGCACTTTAACTAAAGCTTGTTTGATGAGCTTTAGATTATGCGACCTCACCACCATTTTGAAGCGCAGGGATGCTGATATACAAGATGGTCCAGGTGCTTTAAGTAAAGTGGCTCTTGGACTTGCTCTATTTAAAGTAGACTTTCTGTGTAAAGTCTATTTACATGTGCTCCCCCAGAGCACATGTAAAAACACCCAGAGAGTCCACAAGCTGTGAAGGATGCCTGAATTTCCTAATGTACAACCTAAATCTTCTTTACTGCAATTTAAGCTGATTACTGCTTGTCTTACTCCTAATGGACAGACACGGAGAACAATTATTCACTGTCTTTTTTTATAAACTATCTTATACATATTGAAAGATTGTTGCTAAGTAGGGTGACTATAATAATTTGAAGGAAATCCAGGATGGGGTAAGGAAATCTAGGATGGGGGATGTTAGAGGGCATGTGCATGTGCACACACGCATACAAATACACACGACCCTGGGGGCTCCCTGTGTGCACTCCTCCCCTGATCCTGACTCTATTGTGCAAGTGACTCTGCTCACAGTCCAATGGGATCCGGACCAGGGAGCATCCCATTGGCTGGGCTCTGTGGAGAAAATTGAAGCAAGAGTGTCCCAGACTGGCATGAACCCACCTGAATGTGCCTGGCTCCTGACTCAGAAGCCACATGTGGAGGTGGATTCTCGCCAATCTGGGACTTTTGCTTCAATTTTCTCTAACAACCGGGATGCTGAGACAGCCTCTGAAAGCTGAGACTTGTCTTGGCCAATCTGGGTCATGTAGTCACCCTATTACTAAATCACTGCTTCAGCATTCTTTTGATTATGAAGCTAAACCCAAATTCTTCATCTGTTCCTCGTGCTTTCTAAACATTTTATCATTTTCGTTTTCTCTTCTGAATGATTCTAGTTGTCTACATCTTTCTTAAAGTGTGGTACCCAAAATGCTGTGGATGTAATATCTTGAGCATTGGATACCACATTCCTGTTATAAACCATCCTGGAATGAAATTTGTCTCTTGGAGCACCATCACGTTGACTCGTATTTAGTTTGTGATCCACAAAAACTTAAGGCCCTTTTCAGTAGTCCGGAGCCTTGTTAGTAGTTCCTTCTTTCATTTTTGTTCTTTTGAATTTTCCTTCATAAAGTGTTTTTGTGCTTTTCTTTGTTGAATTTTGTGCTTGTGCTTTTGGACCTTCCTCTAGTTTCCTATGGTCATTTTGAACTCTGAGCCTGCCTCCCAGCATGCTTGTAATTAGTCCTTCCATAGTATCATCTGTAAATTTTATGAACTTCTTCCCTATTACTATACATCATTGTAACCGGGTTTGTGAGCCTGCTGTCTCTTGCAAGCTGGTTTGGTGTGAGGGGCTCTTCAGTGCGCCTTTCAAATGCAACTGGCCTGGTAAGCCTGCTGCAGTCTCTGGCAGGTTGGCTTTGCCCCAAGGGGTTCACCTTTAAATGCAAACACAGCCCCTGCTTGCACAAACAAACCAAAGCTGATAGCCCTTCTCTGGGTAGTAGAAGGGACTTTCCCCCTTACTTTTCCTGGCATGGAGCTTATCTGGGTTTCAGTCCCTCTCCTGCTTATGGACTGCTCCTTCCACCTAGATACAGCTCTCTTCTCTCTCTCTCTGGGGTTCTGCCTGCCGATGCTCCTTGAGTGGCTAATCGCTGGCAGCCGGGCCCTTACCAGGGCTTTCTGCTGCCTATTAAAGGGCCAGACTGACCTGTTACAATCATTCAAATAATTAATGAAAATATTAAGTAGTACTAGTTCTAGGACAGCCCCCCTGCAGAACCACTTCATATATACTTTGAATTTGCCAATGAATCCCAGTTGTACATATCTAATCATTTCATCTAGAGCAGGGGTAGGGAATGTTTTTTGGCTGGAGTGCCAAAAAAACCACAATGTCTACCTTGGAAGGTGCCAGAGTGCTGACATGTTGGAGCCTGGAACAGCTGTTTGCAGCCTCCTGGCTGCAGCTGGCCAACGGAGCCCGGTCTGCTTGCAGCAGGGCTTGCAGACCCCAGCCACCTGCTGGGAGCAGCCTGGGCTCTGTGGCTGGCAGCAGCTGCTTAGATCCCGGGCTGGCGGTGGTGTGCTGAGCAAAATGGCCTTGCGTGCCATGCTTGGCACACTTGGCGGGGGTTGCTGACCCCTAATCTAGAACATATTTCCTTAGCTTGCTTATAAGAATGTGTTATAGGATAATTTCAGAAGACTTACTAAAGACACACTGTATCACAGCCTCATCACCCCTTTTATCTAATAGGCCAGTTAACCTGTCAAAGAGGAAGTTTAACGTGTCTTTGTTCATAAATGCACGTTGGCTGTTTTTAATTCATAATTATCCTGTAGGTGTTTGTAAATTGATTGATTAATAACACATTCTAGCATCTTTCTGAACTGCAAAGGGAGCAACATCAATCTGCTACTTTTCTCCTTGTTAACAACAGGTACTTTGTCTGCTCTCCTTTAGTCTTCTGGCACCTCACCTGTTCTCCACAAGATCTGAAAAAAACATCACTAATCATTCAGAGATTGTTTTGACTATTTTACTAAGTATTGTGAAGCGACTTTCATAATGTCCTTCCAACTTGAATGCACCTAATTTCTCTAAATATTCTTTAATCTATTCTTTCCTAAAGCTGCCTCTGCTCCTATCCTTTTAAAACTGATTAAGTATCTCGTTACAGTCAACCTTTTTGTGAATACTGAAGGAAAGAAGGCATTCAGCTTTCTCTTCATCAACTATTATTTTCTCTCTTTCCCTATTAAATAATGGGCCTTTGGTTGTGTATGTTTTCTTTAGCCTTTCTCTTTAGAGCCCTTTCTAGGGCTACAAACAGATATTGTCCTTCTTGCAGAAGAAACTGTTTTCTTGTGGGACAAAGCGTGAGTGTTCAAATAGCCTTTTTACTTTCTGAGGGACAAAGCCCCTAAAATGTTTGTGCATTAAGAGGGACTAACAATTTGTCCTGCACAGTTGTGATGGATGTGTGACTGGTTGTCCTTTGACATCATTATGGGACAAGCCAACTAGTCAGACTTCCTGGCTTCCCACAATGCAGTTCTTTAGCCCCAGCCCTGACTGCCTTAAACTCTGGCTGGCTGCTCTGGCCCTTGTCTCAGAATTCTACTTGTCCAGAGGCATCAGGCCCTCAGTGGCCATGCCCGTCTATTAATTGCTCTGGACAGTGAGTATCCAGCCATTTTGTGCTTGCCACCTACCCAAGATCAACATCAGAGACTGTAAACACTACCAACCCCTGAGGACCACCATCCAACTTTTAGGAAGTCATTGGACCCATCCATCACTCACCAAGACAAGTTCAGACCTCCATACCTCCACACACCCATCAATTTTCCCTCCACTCTGGCACCTTAATCCAGTGAGGGCAGTGCTATGAACAAATGTGGTAGCAGTGGGTCCAAGGAGAAGGCAGTGGATCTCATTGCTATCTGAGGTGACATTGAGGATCAACAGTTGTTGCAGTCAGGTCACCAAAACAAGGCAGTCTGTGAATGGATGGGAAAGGAAATGGCAGCCTGGACATGCCCAGTGCTGGTTCAAATGCACGGTACTGAGGCAGAAGTTCACCAGGACATGGTATAACAATTGCATGTCAGGCACATGCAAGGTCATGTATGCCTACTACAAGGAACTCCCCCACGGCTTTGTGGTCTGTAGATGTGGTGGATATGGTGGCCTACGCCACCCAGGAGAGTGACAAGGACTCTGATGTAACCATGGCCAAAGATATACAGCCCTTGCAGGTCAGCATGGTGACCCAGGTGATGAGCCAGATCATGAACTCCCAGGCTACCAGGCCATCCTGCTGTGCTGTATGGACTTGCTGGCCATCCTGCTGAGCCATGCAGGCCTACTGCCCATCTGCCAGAGCCACATGGACTCTGAAGTGGACCTGAGCTCAGTCAATGAGGGCCTGGAACTTCCTCACATTCTCCCATATCTAGCACCTGAACTAGCTGCCTTGCAACACCGACTCATTGCCCCAGAAGACCCAGACTGATGGGACAAATCCCAGGTATGGGAAGTGGCAGGCCACTGTTACTTTTGGGTTAGGAGAGGGGCAATGAGCCTGAGTGCTCTGGAACAAAATGGCTCACTGAGTCCCCTACAGGAGTTGAACGATGGCTCCCTGTCCCTTTCCCCACCCCCTCTGAAGACCTGCAGCTTGGGCTGTGCTGGAGCAGCGTGGACTTCCCTGCCATGTCCAGTTTCCCTCCATTCCTTTTGTGTGTGGTGCAAAGTAGGTGATTAATTGAACTGGCCTTGTTTTTTTGAAGGGCGTCCTTAACAGTAACCTAACCATCTTTGTGTTGTGTGTCCCACTCCAGTCAGGCAGTGATTGATGCCTTTTAAGTTAACTGCCCAATTAACATCTCATCCATCCTCTTACCAAGGCCACAAGAGGTAGTGCACGAAAATAGAAATCTTCCCTTCTGCAGGGCCCCAGACACAGAGCTCAAGATAAAGCATTAATCCTATCTTCATGCCCAGATGTTAGGGTAGTAAAGTACCACCAGAAGGCATCATCCCCCTTTGCCAGCCCCTTTACCTCTTTGCCTTGACTCCTGCCCTGAGAAAAGAGCAACAATAGTCTTCTTTCTCATGCATACAGATCATTACAAACTTTATTACAAGCAGTGCTTTGCAAGGAAGGGGGAACACAAGCAGCTTTTAAATCATTAGGTCTGCTGCTTGGTCAGTGGTGCAGACCACTGTAGCAGTTCAGGTTGCGCAGTGTTGACTGTACTGTTCCAGATTTTCTAGATGTTGATGGCAGCCCTGAAAGTCAGTCCCTCTGGTTGCCTATCCCAATGAACTCAGGCTAGGTACAGACGTTACCCTTATTGTGTGATAAGTGCACAGAAAGCACTTGACAGCTGCAACTGAACGGATGTTCACAGCACGTAGAGTGCTTTAAAAATGGCAGATCCCAATCTAACATAACCCTGGACTAAAGCAGTTTTGGTTAGAGTGCTTTACTGAACCTCTGTACTCATCCCATTGCAAGTCAAGATAGGTCACATTCTGTCGGTATCCCAGGGGCTCCTTTCTGGGCATCTTGCTAACCTAAGCCAGTGCTCATCTGCTCTGGGTGAGCACCAACCCATCCCTGCCTTCAGGCTGTCAAAGGAGACAGCTCTGTCTCCTCTCTGTGTGGCCAGGCAGGGGATGGGGTTAATGGAGCCCCCCTGCCACGTGCCCCCACACTCCAGCTTGGTGGGTTGCTTCGGGGGGGGGGGGGGGACGGGACAGGTCCATGTGGCAGAGTGCTCCATCCCTTCCCCCCCCCCCCACACACACACATATCCCAAGTTCCCAGTGTGGCCTCTGCCATGTGGACCCAGCCTGCCCCCGCACCCCCCAAGACCAAAGCCAGCAAGCTGAGGGGGCCATATGGCAGGGGGGCTGTTTCTCCTCTCCCTACCCCAGCTCCTGTTGACAGCCACCAACTAGTAGGAGGAGGGGTAGGGCTGAAGACAGGGGCCTCTCCATCAACCTCCTGGGAGGCGTGAGGGAGCACTCCCAGCCTGCTGGCTGCTTCCATGCCCCCCACCCCCAGGGTGAATATCAGTTCTGTTTGTTCCCACACTAATCTAGGGCACTTTGAGTAAAGCATGATACTTAAAGCACTTCCACCTCAGGCTTCTGGAACATTATACTTAGTCCAAGTTTGTGCAGTCCAGTGCTATTAAACTACAGGAGAGGACAGGTCATGGGGTGGGCTGGGGCCCTAAATCCATGCTGGGTGGAGAGGAGGGGAGAAGGTAGTGGCAGACTCTCCATCTCTAAAAGGTTTTCAGGCCCCTCTGCCATAATCCCTCAGCACTGTTGTAATTTTTTCACAGCAGCAGTCTGCCAGCCTCCCAGGCAGGAGCGGGTGGTGAGGTGGATGCTTGTTCCCTTTGCATTCTCGAGCTGTGCATTTTCAGTAGTGCAGCAGCTGTCTGTCTGCAGCCTTTGTGTTTTATTGACTGAGTGTTAAGCTAGACACAAATTGATTGTACCTCTTATAGCGTCCCAGTTGGACTGTGCACAGTGGTTGGAGTGAGCAGTGAGGTACACCATTAGCCATTGCCTAACATTACAGGGAAGAGTTACTCTTCCCTGAACTCATGCCCCAGGTAGCATGCCCACCCGCTCTGTGAGTTAGCGTTATCAGGGACGGCCTCCTCTTGCAGTAAGAAGCAAGCAAAGACCACTGGGGTGCCTCCAGGCAGAAGACGACCCATGCCCACACATAGATGAATATGCTGGCTTCTGTGGCAGAGGCTATCTGCTTCTGGGTTGCAGAGGCCCACTGCATCTAGAGGGTGAAGATTATTTCACCCTCCTTCCCCAAGTTTAATTCCTCTGCTAGGAAGCTGCTGGGTAATGGAAACTAGAGATTGCTCCTTATTCAGAGTAATGGTTTAGCTTGACATCCTTCAGGTAGTAAGCCACAGTATACTGGCAGAGAGTCATTTTACAGGGTTTAAAAAAGAATACCATTAAGTTATTTTTTGCATATTTAAACAGTTGCAAGCCTTTTGCTGAACAGAGGCTATACAGAATACAGGCCTTGGCACAACATGAGATACCAGACTGTTCCTCTGTTTAAGGTGCTTTCACCTTCTGGGTTTGCTGCTTATTTAAATGGCTTCTGTCTGATGGCACGAGCAGTATTACACATACTCCAGGAGCAGTGTTACACACCTCTCTGCCATAGATTAAACCCATCAGAGGTCTTTTCCATGGTAAAAATATTTTTAGGATGCCTGTTGGGGTGAGTGTGAAAATCTGAGCTGTAGGACAGGAAGTTGTGGACTCTACTGTTTTCATTTTACCAATCCTTTGTGTATTTATTTTGATAAGGGTTTTTTGATATAAAGCATGAGAACAAAGTCTGATATTAGTTAATCAGTACAGTGAAAGAAAACATATTCTGCTGAATTCCTCCCAGAGGTCATGCCTACATGGTAAACATCCCATGCCTGGCAAGACTGGCCTCCCATGCTGCTCTGGGTGTGCTATCTCTTAAACAGAAGCAGCACAGCCACTTCTGTATGGCACATGGGGCAGGCTAATTGGTTCTGTCACTCAGCAGTGCTCATTCGCCTACCTGAAGCACTGCATGGATGTGGCTACACCATTTCTGATTTAGGAGGCAGCTCACCTGGCATAAAGCACAGTGTGCTAGAATTAGGGTGACCATACATCCTAGCTTGCCCAGGACAGTCCCAGATTTCGAAGGTCAGTCCTGGCCAGTTGGTGAAAATTAAAATGAGCATCCTGGAATCTCAGGGGTGCATGGCGCAGTTCAGTGGGGAGGCAGTGTGGCACATTGTGCCAGGCAGCTCCCCCTGCACCCATGTCCACTAGCCTCTGCCACTGCCTGCACCAGCACCGCTGATTTGGTGAGGCGGGGGGAGAAGCAATGAGGCAGTGTCCCAGATGTCCTGGATTTTCTTATGGTCACCCTAACTAGAATGCACCACTTCCAGGGATAGTTTACCACACTTATAACAGAACTGCACCAAAACGGGCACCATAGGTTTGTTCTGTCAGGGAGGATTTATGATGGTAATTCCCATTAATGTCCATGTATCTTTGGAAGAATAGATCCTTAAGTATTCAATAAGACAGAGCTCTCAAGCAGTCATTTGTATTGTAGTATTAGCACATCAAGTGAAGAAATAATCTTTCATTGCATGAGAACTAGTTCAATAAATCACTGTATTTACTGAGCTTCAAGATGTCCTAATAAACTAGATGACTTCAGATGTAAATCAAAAATCCAAATCCTAGCCCATCTAATGAAGCAGCTTTGGTTGCTGTGGTTGCAACAGACATTAGAAACTGATGCTCACTTTTTTTTTATAGTTCCAAGTGCCTAATTCAATAGGATTGTGCAAACCATGATGTTTGCTGTACCAGATTGAATAAGTGTTTCATCAAGTTCAGAACCTTGCTTCTAAGACTCCCCTATGCTCTATCAGGGAGATGCGGGCAAAAGTCCCCTAGTTGATTGCACAGTCTTGTACTGGCATGGGGGAGTCTTCTAATTTCTTGCCATAGCCCAGAATATATTTATAAACTATAGGAGATATATGTGACTAAGGCACGTCACCCTAATAATGACAAAACATCTTTAAAAGACAAGACTGTCTTTCTGATACCTTTTTTGTTTTATTCTGGCTGGTAGTAATTTAAATTTTAAATGCCAAGGACAGCACCTAAGGAACTTTGTTGTGTTTGTTTTCCTACTGAGGCCTGGCCAGGTTTCACTGAGAAATCTTAGCTGAAGGCTAGGATCTGCCACTTAGGGGAAAAAAAGTGCTTAATCCCAAAGTAATGCTCTTTTTGCCATTGTGAGGAGATGCATGCAGTAGAACTGTCTCTTTGTGTCCATGAAATTGGTTGGACAAGCCAGTAGGAGAAAGACTGGTGACAAGGATGAGGGTAGGTGTGATTTTTTTAGAGAAGAGTGCACATGGGAACAAATAGGAAAGAGTGTAATCAAGGGAATAGCTTTGAGGGAGAGACCAGGGAAACAGCAGACAGACAGCATCAGGTAGGTGCTACAGGAACAAAAGAGCAGTAGCTAGGGAGAGTGCAGAAACTGGAGCAATGTAACAGAAGCAGACTAAATAAATTCCAAGCCAAGTGGATGATAACTTTGGGATTCACATGAAGGGGGTGGTTCTAATATAGCTTTTGCTGCACAGGACTGAGATGCTCCATGAGTAGTGCTTGGGACATTTGTACCATAGTGGCAGCCTGTAGCACAATGCTCTTTGTAGTTGGTAGACATACTCGGATGGACAGTGCTGAATCTGCAGATATTTTAGATTTTATATAATAACAGTGGATTTGTGACAGTAGTTTATGGTGTGCCTAGTAGTAAACACATGTTGTTACCTGGATTATAAGTCAACTTGCAGGTTGGCTGCTGATGAAAGGCAAGAGACAGGTCTACAGCCTGACCTTTTATTGGTTACATCCCAAAACACAAAAAGAAATGGTTCTTTGAAAGTCTGTCTGGCTACCCCTGAGAACACAGCACAGATTCTGACCTGTATTGGCTGGGGAGACATGAGGGTAGCATGCAGATTGGCAGCAGGCCTTCTTGAATTTGCTGAGTTCTCTAGATTTCCTTCCAGTTTATACCCTATTTAAAGATGGCTGGTTCTAATACTCTAACAAGTATTCTTGGATTGGTTTTATTTAAATGTCATTGTTTCACTGAAACTTTTGAGACTAGATCTGAACCACATCATTTGTGGATTTGCAAGGTGTGAATTAGTTGGGATTTATGTCTCTGGGAAAGTAGAAGAGAGAATTTCTTATCTCCTTTCTTCACCATCATGAAATGCTGCTTGCCACTGCCTTGTTCTCCTTACCTTAGTGTCTGGTCGTCCCTGACCAGGCTGTTTTGTGTTTACAGCTTATCTAAGAATCTTAACAAAATCATATCTATTATAGCAAAAACAACATCTGCTTACTACTAATGTTTTAAGATAAAGATAAGCTATAGTATAGTATATTTGGTTTGTTTAATTTAATGGCTTATTTTAGAATGTCCCCTTTCAGGCCTTGTGCTCTGTGTAATTGGATCTCATTACTAGTTTAGCTGGGCATGTTGATTGCTTCCATTACTTTGCTGACCAAGTTGGTTGTCACCTCTCCAAAGTTCATTCTGTGGTCACTCAGAAATAGGCTTTTGGGTCTTCTACTTAGCCAAACTTCTGCAGCTTGACCTAAGCCCCTTGAAAATGGTCAAGGTTGGCAACAGTGTCCTGATGAACAAGGGCTCTTGCCCAAGTGCAACACATTTAAAAAAAAAAAATGAACATTTCAAGTTATTAAAAAATAAATTAACAGCTGGTATTATTACACACTAGGTCAGTTTTCCTCCACAAGGTTTGGAAAGTGGAGAAAATTGACTAGTAGGGCTGTGCAAAGCCTCAGTCGCTGATTCGATTTGATGGAGATTTGGCCCGATTCGGTGGCCAAATCTCCGAATCCAAATTGAATCAGGAGACCTTTTAATCTCTCCAAATCAAGTCAGACCCCTCTGATTTGATTCAGAGATATTCGACTGTTTGGACATAGATGCAGCTTTAAATGTTTACATACCTCAAGGTACCAGGCAGCTCGTGAATGCTGAGATGCTGGGACAGATGGAGTGTCCCATAGGAGCGCGGGGAGGTCCCCGCTCACTCGGCAGCAGAACTAGAAGTGGACCAGAAGCACTTTTGGTCCACTTCCAGGTCCATCAGGGAGCATGCGGAGGACCCCCTCCCTACCCCCCGGCTTGACGACTGGTGCCTCCTGGGTCTGGGGGGGGCACCTGGGGTTGCCCTGCAGCTGATCGCTGAGGCAGGAAGGTGCGGGGTGGGGGGAGGCGGTCCCCCCACGTGCTTCTCGGTGGACCCGGAAATGGACCGGAGCTACCCAGAAATGGACCGATACAAATAGAATATGGCCCATTTTGCACACCCTTGCAGACTGGTGGGCTTAACATTCAGCCCAAAACTAGGTCTTGGAAAAGAAAAATATCTTCAATTAGTCAATATATTATTGTGATCCATTTTCCAAACAGAAGCAAATTTTGCTGGTCAGGACATATTTGGGGGAGAAGTTGGTGACGTGATGTTTTCTTAATGTAATTTGATTATCTACAAAATATGCATCAGTTGGGATAACTCTAGCAGCTGTGCTGGCAAACTGTACATTGGCAATACCCTTTTGTGAAATCATCATGCTAGGCACCACTGCCCAGTCCCAATCAACAATTGCCTTAACCTCTGTCTCTCTTCCATCTTCATGTAAAAACCAAACCTTGTGCTCTTCTCCTCCCTCTGCCCTTGCGCTGCACTTCACAGTGAGGAGACCTTTAGTCCGGGGAACCTGCAAGCTTTGAAACTCATGTTTTGAATCACATGACCTGGCCTCTACTCCTCTTTCTATGCCGGTGTTTATCAACATTTTAGACTTAAGGCAGCCCTCATTAGACTCAGGGCATGTTCATTAAACTCAAGGCACCCTTTGGAGAATGCCAGCTTTCACTAGTTTCTTGATAATGGAAACTAATGGAGTAATTCTGTTGAAGAAAACTCAGAAAAACCACAACAGAGCAGAATGCTTTTGACATTATGGATTCCTATTTGAAATCTCTGGAATCGTGTAGGTATTTGCATATCTAACACTGCTACTACTGCATTGCACCCTTAACAGGATCTCATGGCACCCCAGGTTGCTGCTGCAACTTGAACAAAGCCTATGCTATAATTACACTAACAAAGTTTTGCCATTATAACAGCAAGCCCTCTTCGTGCAAATTAAGTTTATGCTGTCAGAAAAGTGTTTCCTATGACTCTTTGAACAAAGTAAATTCTACTGACAATCACTTTTATGCAATATAACTGTATTTAGACTAGGACTTTTGCTGGTATAGAAAAGTCATTTAAAATCATACTCCTAACTGACATTGCTAACTGACAGCCAAATTTCTGTTGTGGAGGTGGCCATAATGGACTATGCCAAGAAGAATGCTCTATTTTATACAATACAGCTGTAAAAAACAGTTAAAGGCAGTTTTGCCATGGAATCCTTAACTCTTTTTGTGCATGGTTTCATCCTAGGTATATCAGGGACTAATACTTATATATCAATGCAAGCCATTAGCAGCTTTTGACATAGCATTATTACTTTACAGACTGATGGTCCCAGGATTTGACCAAACCTTTCTTCCTAATGAGAAAAGAAGATAACGCGCGTCACAGAAAATGTATTTTTGACCATTTGTAATTTGATTGGATTTTTTTATACTTTGTAAATGCAGACAACATGCAAGGGCTCAAAGGGAAAAACTGATGGAATCATAGATCCATTGGCATCAGCTGTAAATGTTACTAAGGAAGCCAAAATGAGCATTTAATTGCTCCCTACAATAGATACATAACTGCTACTTCGTGACAGTTTCTTCATTATCTTCAATAAATCAAGCTGGAAATATCTAATTTGCAGTCTCACTTTTAAAATGCAAATGCAGTTCAGTTTTTAAGGTTTGGAGTTCTTGTTTATGGAAAATGCTCTGAGCCGCTTGTGGGAACTGTGGGTTGCAGCACAGTGCTGTAGAGTGATTGACACGTCCAAGACAGACCCAGACAGCTTTCAAAGAAAAGCATAGTGGTAGTAGATTTGCTGTACCTGGGTCTAAGGAACTGAGGAATATATAAATCCACAGTCTTGTTGCTTACTTAATTTTAGGGACTGGATGAAAAAGGAACATATATCTATACGCATACTTATGTGTAGGGGTAACTCTTCAACTAGTGTAAAATGGTATAGCGCATGTGACTAGAGTATTAGATATATATTTTGTATACAAGTGGGCATGTAAATAATTAATTACATTTAGACAGTAGCTACAATTATGTAGGCATAAAGGTTGTGGTTTTAAGCATTGTTTGGGCATGAGTGTGCTTAGTTTTTTTACAATAAGACAAAACTTGGGTCTCTCACACTTTGATGACTGTCACTGCAAGTTTCACTTACTTTAACTGTTGTGCATTGCAGGTAGGGTCTAACTTTCAGACTTGCCTTTATTATCTTTGGTATTATCTTAATTCACTGCAGCAGAATCCTTCTGACAGTGACTTTATGATGGAACTTCCAGGCTCAGAGCGGTCCTCAAAGGAAGCTCTGTCAGACTAAATATCAGAAAGGATAAAGTAAAGACCTCTTGAAATTGGCAGCCATTGGAAGGTTGCAGTACCAGAAATATGCACCATGCTCCATTTCCTTTCTATAATACCTAAAGCAGAAACAGTGACATTTTCAGAGGTCTTTCTCTTGCATCTTTTCTGAAGTGTAGTGAGAGGTAGAACTGATAAGCCAGATTAATTTATCTCTCATCAATAACCTGGAGAAGACAGGAGGTTGCTTGAAAGATGTTATCATTGGCCACAGAACTTTTTTTTTGGAATTTGTAATAAATTTACTGATCCTAAACATTTTTGTGTCTTTTTTGTGTATTGGTACAAATAAAATTTATTTCAACATAGTTATTTTAAGTGCAATCTTGGGCAAACAACCTATTAATTTCCATCACATATTTTCCCATGAATAAATTCATAATCCATAGCAAAAACACTTGTCCAGGATGACTACAATGTCCTGGTTACTAGGTGGTTTGAACTAATGATACAACATTTCCCCTGTTCTCCAGTTTACAAAATATGGTTAACGATAAAAAAGTAACCTGTAAAATGAGCTTTGAGAGTGAATCATATGAACTTTTGTTGGTAGAAAAAAATATTGATCACTGTGTTTTACTTTTTATAACACTACGTTTATTAAAAACTGCCCTCTGAAAAGCAGGTACAGAGTCTATTGGTTGCATCAGGAGTTATATATGTTTATCCCCAGATGGAGTTTGGCCCAAAGTTATGACAGACATCTCTAAACTTAGATCATATGAAACACCTAGTAATACTATGTATAATGTCCTTTTGGAAAGGGTGTAAAATTTCTCACCTCTAAACCCACACACACTATCTCCATTTTTCACATATGTTTCTCTTACAGATCAGCAATGAATCAACTTTGCTTGTTTAGAAAGAGTATAAATTGCCTGTTTCACAAGCTTGTCCCCTTGTGTAATAGAGGAGTTCTCTTTTATTTTTATTGTAAGGCTTCCTACATTTAACAAAACAAAATATTGACAATCAAATATATCCCTGTTTCTAGTAACATGAACTGAAATATGTATTGTTATTCCATTGTTAACAGTAGCTGCTCCTTTCATCTTTGATGAATGCTCAGCTGAGAAATGAAGAAAGATGTCATAGTGGCTGGGTCTACATGAGATGCTGACTGTGCAGTCATTACTGTACAATTGCTTAGTATTTGTTTATACAGTTTGTGCAGTAGTATAACAAAAAAGTTGTTCATCAGTGCTACTGTCCAGTAACTTGGGTTACTGCACAGTTATGTAGTACTTCTATAAACAAGTGCTGTGATGCTACAGAGCAGTAGTCTTGGTGCTACTGCACAGTAGCATCATAAAAAAGCTGTTCATCAGTGCTACTGCCATTAACTCATGTTACTGTGCAGTAGCACTGATGAACAACTTTTTGGTGAAGCTACTGCATAAACTGTATAAATAGTACTAAACAACTGCACAGTAATGACTGCACAGTCAGCATGTCATGTAGACCTGGCTACTATGGCTAGGGACAGACATTCAAAAAGCCTGAGCTTGAATTGATTCAATCTTTGCAGGTTAGTCTAACCTGGCTAGGCTGAATCAGTTTTGTAGCTAGACAGGCATGGCAGAAATGTAGGCACATGCCTGCAGTGGTTCAGGCTAGAAGCTGGGGGGCACTAGAGCAGCCCTCCCTTCCTTCCACAGCATGGAGCTGAGGTGGGTGTGGCAGGATGCTGTGATTAGCCCAGCAGGGAATTGATAACAGTGCTTATCACACAATTAAGAAAACAACAGAGAGGCATTACCAGCTACTTCTTGATTCTGCCTGTTAATTCTACCTGTTGATTCAGCACTGACCATAGCCAGCATGTGGTCTGTTAGCTAATACACAGACACTACTCAGCAAGGCAGAGAGGAGGGAGGAATTTCTGCTTAGCAGGCAGTGGTGAGGGGAGGAGGGAAACAGAACAGAGGGCCAGCCCTGCTGTGGAACAAAGAGCCCAGCCCAGCCCAGCCCAGCCCAGAGAGCATGTTGTGATGCTGGGGGTGTCTGGTTTATCTTAAAACAGGAAGGGGTCTGGGACAGACATTGCATAAACTGGTTTGACCCAAATCAGTTAAGTCTGATACTACATTCAACCAGGTTTATCTCAGACTGGTTTCAGCAATTCTCAAACTGGTTTTTGTGCAGTAAGCATCTGTTCTGTTACAGGTTTAAACCAATTTCTGATCACTTAAACCAGTTTGTGTAATGTCTGTCCCTAGCCTATGACATCTTTCTTCATTGCTTAGCTGAGCATTCGTGAAAGATGAAAGGAGCAGCTACTTATACAAGTACTAAATGGCTGTGCAGTAATGCATGTTACTGGTCGTAGCGCTGACGGACAGCTTTTTTATGATGCTACTGTGCAGTAGCCCCAAGAATACTGCACTGTAGCATCATGTCCTGGGTTCTGCCATGTGACAGCTCAGTAGTCTCGAGCTACTGCAAAGTCAGCATCCTGTGTAGTAGTGGCCAGTGTAGATGGAAGAATCTAGGATGACTCTTACATTTTACAGACCTGTACATATAATGCTTTAAAGTATGCAAACAATTCATACCATCTCCTTTGGAAATTTTCCTAAACTTTACAAAATTTTACTTTTACCAAGTAGCTACTTCTAGCTCAAAAGAGCAAGCTTTGTTTTTCTTTCATGCTCAGCAAACTGGGATAACATCAGTGGGTCTGTCACAGCAGTAAGCATGAACCCCAATTAAAAGGGCTTTTGGGACTGGACCAAATGATATAATAGATGGTACAGTCTGTTACATAGTTAGGGCAAGAGAAATGATGCATGCTCACTTTACATATAAGATCAAGAGAAGAATAGGCCCCAGTGATTTCAGAGCAGTGGTAGCATTATGGAAGTGTAGTTCTTCAAGAAGAAAGGCGAGTTGCTATTACGAGACTACTATTGTACATTGACATAGCATCCATCATCCAGAAGGTACCAAATATCTTTCCTGTTTTTTAGCAATTGCAATAGGAAATACTTCAATTCAAGTTACCTTCTGAGGTTCCATTGTAACCCTCCATATTTATCCATATTCATTTTTGGGGGGCGGGGAGCAGGGGCAGGGGGAGGAGGATTGAACCTGAAACTGTCTGTGTGGCCTCAATCCGCAGATTCCCATTTTTTTAAAGTTTGAGATGAGTCTCTTCAGAATGAGAGAAGCTGGAAGGAGGTGAGAAAATGCAGTACTTCAGCATTAACAAAGCATAGAGCTTCCTTGATCTGATCCTTTAACCTGCCTATTTGAAACTGGAATGGTTCTTGTTCCGCAATACCAAGCAATGCATACTCTTCCTAGTTATAAATATGCTTACTGATACCAGCTTATTCATATCTGCATTGCCTATTCATGGTTATTTGACAGCACTTTCAAGGTCTGTGAATAGCTCTAAATGAACTGAAGGCAGAATGTAACAATCTGGATGGAGTATTCTAATACCTTTTGTTACAGCATCCAAGATGGAGTGGTTGTGCTGTCTAGGTATCTGGTAAACAGATCGCTTTTGGAAGACAACTGCAGTTAATTTCACAACTGCCTCTTCTATCCCTCCCTGTCCTTAATTATGTTTGTTCAATCTGATTCTTGCCTGTCCATGGTATTGATTATTGTTTCCTCCTCTTAAGTCTCCACTGAGCTTTCCAGTCAGAAACATATGCTGGCTTCAATGATTGTTCGGGCAATTTGTTCTAAGTATTGTGAATGGGACAATATACTGCAAATTGGCTGTGATAAAGAAAGGTAGTACTGGCAGTATCTAGAATCCTTAGACTTATTTGAATCTGGAAATGTAGGTTATAATTTTAGGTAAGAAAGTTGCTAATTTCATTAAAAGGTGACCTTCTGACAAGTCTTTGGTGTCCATGATGGTTGTTGTCTTAGCTGTGCCCACTACCTTTGATACTGCTGATTTCATTTGCTGCCAGTGTAGCTGAAGACCCTTCCAAAGACAGAAGTTGCAATAGATGGTTACCATTCCTTTCTTTTGTAGAGGATGTAGCTTCTTATATGGGGCACTGCAGGAGTCTGTCCTGCCTCTCTTTCTGTTCAACATGTAGAGAAAACCACTGGGGAAGAGAGAGAAGTGGAGTCTAGGGCTGTGCAAAGCTTTGGTCCCTGATTCGATTCAGTGGAGATTTGGCCTGATTGGGTGGCCAAATCTCCAAATCCGAATTGAATCAGAGGACCCTCTGAATCAATTTGGAGAGATTTGGAAAGATTCAGAGATTTGGACATAGACACAGCTTTAAATGTTTTTTTCTACATACCTCTAGGTAGCAGGCAGCCTGTGAATGCTGCAATGCTGGGGGGCATGGAGCGTCCCACAGAAGTGTGGGGGGCTCCCCGGTGTGCTCAGCAGCAGACCCGGAAATAGACCAGAAACATGACCCGTCCACTTCCAGGTCAGCCAGGGAGCACACTGGGGGCTCCCCTGCACCCTCTTGGCTTGGTGACTGGTGCCTCCTGGATCTGGGGAGCACCCAGGGTCCCCCTGCAGCTGATCCCTGAGCTGCGAAGGGGGTTCGGGGGTGGGGGGGGGCCCAGCGTGCACCCTGGCAGACCCAGAAGTGGACTGGAACTACTTCCGGTCCACTTTCAGGTTCGCCACTGAACACATGGAGGGCCTCCCCACACTCCTATGGGACATTTCATCTGCCCCCCATCGCAGCATTCCCAAGCCGCGCTGGTACCTTGAGGTAAAACTTTTGAAGCTGTGTCTGTGTCTGAACCTCTGAGTCTCCAAATCAGCATCAAATCTTCAGATTTGGATTCGACTGAATCGAATCAGGGACAGTGATCTGAATCAATGAATCAAATCACTGTCCCTGATTCGGGCCAAATCTGAATCGAATAAGGCCTGCTTTTCACACCCCTAGTGGAGTCAGCAGAGTATAGAAAGTGCAGTTGATTGAGCTAATTAGCAAAGGTCCAGGGTGCACTTTGAGGAAACACCATGTTTTAGACAGTTCATGTATACTCTGCATAATGATATTTGCTCAATCAGAAGCAGTGCAGGTGAGCAGGCTAATTAGCTAAGTTAAGATACAGAGCTAAATGGCTCATTCTTTGCACCAGGTGAAGGCAGCTCTCTTGCTTCCATCCTTGCTGCCCTGATGCCCTAGTGCCCTATGGCTGAGCTGCCTGTCTGCTAGGCAAAGGAAATGGCTGTACATTGCATCTCTACCTAAAGCATGCTGAGTCTTCCTCATTTGGCACAGAGGGGCTGCCTGTATATTGAGTAGTATTTTTTATATGGAGAATGCTATCCCTGCTATACCTTTGTAAATGAACTGTTGGCTTTATAGAAAGTCTGCAATGATTTGTGGGGTTTTTTTGAGTACCTCAGCTTTTGGTTGCCCAACTTGAGACACCTACTGAACACATCTGTTTTGAAAATCAGGCTACTATGAGTCCTCTTCAATTGACCTCTTGGATTCAATGGCTAGTTCTGCAAATGTAGGACTGAAGGTTTTTCACTGTTACACTTCTCTTTATTTGTGTTAGTGGAAGTAGACTATTACAGTATCTGTATGTAAGACAGTCATTTCACACAAAACAGGCTAATCTTTGGCACCTGTGTAGTTACTCAGCATAAATATTCTATTCATAATGGAACTGGAATGTGTTAGTGCGCTAGGGAGAGCAATGCCCTGGATTGATCCACAGGAAGTCAGAGACTCTTGGCTTACACTGTATTGTCTCCTGTAATAAGCAGTCTGACATAAAGGGACAAAAACAATTTTCCAGCTGTCAGCATTATAAGAAAATAGCAAAAATCCACAGCATAGATTTATTCATGATGTAGTGAAGGACTGGAGTTTCACCTGGAACAATTTGGCCCATAATCTTTTTACTGTGATTAGTGTTTGGAATGCAAATAAGACCCCAATCCTGCAACCCTAAAACTAAGCCAGTGCTTAAACACGGGAGCCAAATCCAGTGGCTCTAATACATAAAGTTCCTTGTTTGCACAAGTGTTTACAGAGTCAAAGGAGTTTTGGATTTAAAGTTGTTAGGTGAATTTGACAATAGCATTAATTTAAGTTGTTATCAATGCTTCAGTGGCTTATGCCAACATAAGTATTAGTAATGGGAAATAAGACTGTTATAAAACTTCTTTAGTTTCTCTTAAATAAGCTAACGCATCAGGTGAATGCTAGATTAAATAGAATATTGGTTTATAAAAGCATTGATAATTTTTAGCTATTAAATTAAGACACTGGAAAACAAACAGATGCTTGTCTCTTATGGTTCTGTGAAGGACCACATAAACTTTGGAATTAGATGAGCTGTTCTACAGCTACAGGTTTATTGCATGACACGTTCGGAGCAACAAGTAAGCACAGCCAAAAGTGTCATGTGCAGTGTATTTAGCAAAGGAAAGCTGAGAAGACAGACAGAACTCTAATATGTGCATTATACTTTTTATGTATTCATTTTTGTTTTTACGTGCATGAAGCAGATTTTTGGCACAGAAACAATCCTAGATTGGAACAGATTAGGTAGGTATGTGAATTAATACTGTTGTAAAATATTTAAAGGTAGTACTATTTCTTCTTTGCGCTTCAAAAAAAATAATGATAAGAGTGTATTTTAAAGCGAGTAAAAAGTACTATCTCTAGTATTAGAGAGAAATAGGTCATAGCAAGGTCAGGCTGCTTAAGGATTTTTTGGGTAGTTTGCAGTGGTATGGCCAAAAGACTATACCTGACAGAAGAGCCCTTGTGGGAAAGCTCAGTTGACCTTAATGGAAATATCCCTCTTCTGGAATTTTTAAACTGTCCCATGGAAATCTATGGCAGGAATCTGATTTTCTATTAAAATTTATAGTTTGGTATGCTAATCCTATGGGCTAGGTATAGACATTCAAAAAGCCTGAGGCAGAATCAATCTAAGTTATAAAGGACACATCTACACGTGCTTATTAATGTGCAGCAATAAGCTCTCTTGCTAGCCAGCAGGCTTGTCACTCCAGAGCTTATTGATGCCGGGCAGGCACCTGCATGGAGAAGCACCAGCTGGTATGGTGCCTGGGGCGGGGGGCAGGGGTCAGCCTGCCAGCCCACGGCTGCTCTCCCCAGATCAACGTACTGCAGAGGGGCTGGTTGGGGCATAAGCGTGCTTAAGTGCAGGGCTAGCTGGCAAGCAGCCCCCACACTCACTGAAGCACCCTTGTGCCCCAACCAGCCCCTCCAGTGTCTACAGGTACACTGCTGAAGAGTTTTTTGGTGAATACAAGTATTGTCCTACTGCAGAGAAGATTAGTTTACTCCAGCCTAATAGGGCACACAGACGCTAATTTACTGTGCAGCTAATTAGTCTGCTGTGCAGTAAAAATCTTGTGTAGATGTGCTTGTGATTTTCTGTAAGCATAGTTTAGATTAGTAGAAAACAAAACCAGCATTTGCCCTTTGGTGGTGGGGGGGAAGGGTGCACAGATCTTAGGCTGGGTTCCTCCATTTTTAAACCAGTCTGTGTGTGCCGAACTTCTGTTCTAGGGATACAGGTGGTACCCATATTGGTCTACAGGAAAAAGACATCAGAACTCATGGTAGAGATGATGTTTTTTATTAGACAAACTAGATATTCGCAAATAAATTCTTTATTTGCAAAGCTTTCGGACACGCACACCCTTCCTCAGGCATTGGAGAATATAAAGATTGCAAAATTTCTCCTAACTGGAAATGAAAATTCCTATTTCACAGGACAATTGAAGGTGTTATAAGATCTCCTGGTTTGAAATGAAAACTTAATAATTTTACAAGTAGGAAGCAAAATTTACCACCTTAGAACCTGAAAGTTGACACCTTGGGTCCTGCTTTTCGTTTGAGCTAAATATACATGTTCACAGAGCTCAAAGCTGTCTCAACACAAGAGAAATTCCTTGCCTAGGAGAGCATCCATTACCCTACCTCCTGTGAAATATTAAACATCATAACTAGAAGGAAACATTTTAACTTCCTGCTTGACATCAGACAACTTTGAGGTAAGTAGACTGTTCTAAATTTTATCTGAGCCTAATTTGCACAAAATGAACTATTCCAACCAGAAGATATTACAATACCTTAAGCTCTCCTATGAAATAGGAATTTTCATTTCCATCTAGGAGGAATTTTACAATCTTTGCTTTCTCTTATGCCTGAGAGAGGGTGTGTGCGCCCAAAAGCTTTCAAATAAATATATATTTTTTTCAAATATCTCTTGGGCCTAATAAAAAATATCACCTCTACCATGAGTTCTGAACTTCTGTTATGGGTATAGACCAGTTTTTGATCTCTAATACATGTAAGAGTATAATGTATGTACCTGGCCTTGGAGACTCATTGTGTATTACATTCTATAGATTTTAGAATGAATTTTATAAAAGCCCTTTTAGTATCTTTAGAAATTTGTTGATTTAATCCTTGTAAAATTATATGGGATTTTCCCATGTGCATGTGTATGAGAAGGGAAGGCAAAAACCACAAAAAAATGGTTCATTTCCTCTGGTTCTTGATGGATTCATAGTAAACCAGTTTCATTCTGCAGAGTACAAGAAAGATGGTTAAACTTTCAGAGAAATGTTAAATTTAAGTTGTTCTTGGCTTTTTCTTCTCTCTTGAAAAATATTCATTCTTGGGTTCTTTTTAATGACTCACTCCATTTTACAAACCTTCTGGGACTTATTATACATTAAATGAACAAACAGTGCTTCAGCAAAAGCACATTTGAGCTTCATTTGAAACCTGAATTAATCTGCAAAGTGATGTAAAATGATCTTTGGAGGTGAAGGAAAGTAGAGGTTTTGAAGAAAGCATTTCATTTCAAACTTAACACCTATAATTAGATTCTCAAAGAGAGGTTTTAGTAATAGATAGTCACAATTCTAAAAAAAATTATGGAATATTAAGTATTTTCTCCCATGAAGTATGAAAGTGAAAGAAACACTCTTGGAAGAGTGATTATTTTAAAATAATTGCAGGATAGCACTATTTATTACTTCTGCAAATGATCACTACCTTCCTTTTTTTTAGTCACTTTCACTGTATTGGAAAACAGAGCTCATCTTTGATAATTAGTTAACAAATATATACACCTGTTAACAGGGCAGAACTATTTTACTTTGTGAAATAACAAGGAAGATGAATTATTGTATGGATGATGAGGCTTCATAAAGCTTCCTTGTAGCAAAGAATGTCTGTTTTATTTACTGGCAAGCTTTATAAAATATCTGATATTTATTTTATTACTATACTTCACCAAACCTGTGTATCAGCTCAGATACAATTAATCTTTTGCTAGCACATATGGCAATCTTGCCATTCTTAAGGTTGGGACTTATTGCTGACACTGGCAGTAGAGAGAGTTACCCCAGTCCCACACTTTTTCTCTTGTATATTCCCTTTGAAAATGGGGAGTTTTGTTTTTCGAGTAAAGGGTATATGGTCAGCACAAAATTGCATAGGGAGAAGAACAGTGCAATTGGTCAATTGTACTTTAGAAAAAAACCTGCCTATAGCTTTTCTTTCAGGCTTGTATTCAACAGGGAAGCTCAGAGAGAGAAGTTTAACAAATAACTAAAACAACTCGTTCAATGCTTTTTTTCCAGGGAAGTCACTGAGGCTAGGGACAGAAGTTAAACATAGGTTTAAGTGATCCAAAACCAGTTTAAACCTGTAACATAACAGAAGTTCAGTGCAGTTAAACCACTTACAAAATGAGCAAAACTGATATGAGATAAATCTGGTTCAGTGTACTACAGACTTAACTGATTTAGGTCAAACAAGTTTATGGAATTTCTGTCCCAGACCCTGTCCTGATTCAAGTTGAATCTCCGTGCCTCAGCATCCCTGGATACTTTGCAACCCTGGGCTGTGCTTTCTGCTCCAGTGGAGCAGACTTGGCCCCACCCCTTTTGGGAGCACTATCATGGCTCCAGCTGGCTGAGAAGGGGGTGGGGGTAGGAAACCTGGCTCTAAACCCCAGCCAGCATCTGCCTCTCAGTCTTTTCCCTTGCTCCATGCTCAAGCAGAGGGGTGGGGGGCATAACCAGATGCCAGGTAGGCCAACAGACTGAGGCAGAGGGGTGGGAAGGGGTTTAAACCCCCTCCATCACCTGCAAGGGACCCCAGCTGGAATCTGCCTGGCTTTTCTCCTGCTCTCTGCTTGAGTGGAGGGGCCGGGGACATAGCTAGATGCCAGCCAGGCCAGCATGTTGAGGCGGGGGAGAAGGGGGCAGCCCTGTCAAGCCCCAGCCCCCTGCTCAAGCAGAAAGCCGGGGCACGGCCATGCCCAAGCCAGGGGCTCGCAGGCTCAGGTGGGGAGGGAGGGGTGTAAATGGCTGGGGTTTGCCTTGGAGGGCAGCCCATGCCAGGCTTTTGCCACTCTCTTGCTACTTGCTCTAGTGGAGCGGGGGATGTGGCCACACCTTTGCCCAGGGTTCATACACTCAGGTGAGAAGGGAGGGGATTTTAAATGCCCTGCCTCCCCACCTCAGCGTGCCAGCCCAGGGCTGGGGCATTGCACCCCCCCCCCATTCTCTGCTTGAGTAAGGGAGAAAACCTTGGCAAAGGCTGCCCTCTCCCCCACTTCAGGGCAAACCCCAACCCCCCACCCCCATGGGACCCCAGCCAGGGTCTGCCTGGCAGGTGCAATCAGCCCCTGCCTGGCTTTTTCCCTGCTCCCCACTCAGGCAGAGGGGCAGGGGCTGTGGCCAGACATTGGCCAGGCTGGCATGCTGAGGTGAGGGGGAGGACACTTAACCTCCCCACTTCCCGTGAAGGGAGCCCAGCTGGGGTCTGCCTGGCAGGGGTGAAGCAGCCCCCTGGCTTTTCACCTATTCCCCACTCAAGCAAGGAGTGGGGACCTGGCAGGGCTGCCTCCCTCCTCACCTTCACCTCAGTAAGCCAACCTGGTTGGCATCTAGCTATGCCCCCTCCTCCTTTCCACTTGAGGGGGGAGCAAGGGAAAAGCCAGGCAAGGGCTGCTTCTCCCCTGCAGGCTGGGGTCCCATGCAGGCAAGGGCTGCTTCTCCCCTCCCCAGCTGGGGTTCCATGCAGAGGGTGTGTGGAGGGGAGTTTAAACTCCCTTCCCTGGTTCCAGACTCCAGCTGGGGTTTGCCCTGGAGCGGGGTGGGTGGCGGACAGCCCCTGCCATGCTCCTGCCTCCCCACTGGGGTGGAAGAAAAGGGAAGCCCTTGCTGGCATGTGACTTTATTCTATCATGTGGCTTTATTTCTGGAATCTAAAGTGAATGTCTGTTCACTTGTTACTGAATCAGAGTAACAGTAGAGGATGTTAGAATCACTCTGCATTGGTGCCAGTGACCATACAAGGTTCAGAGCAATAGCAGGTCAACAAATGAGTTTTCTTCCTAGTCTCTAGATGTGTCTTCTCATATGCTGTGAGCGCTTGTGCCAGGGGATGGCAAGTCTGAGCTACAATTAACTTCTAGTGGGCTAATAACCATCTCTATCTCTATATACATATATTGCTATCACTATTGCTATAGCTATAGATATTGATATGGCTCCCTGTATTTTGCCTCAGTGTACCACAGATGCTTGTAAAGGTCCAGCACAATGTGAGAGTAATGTGATCTACAGGGAAGGCACCAAATCATTGCCATTCTTTTCGCTTTAGGCTAAGACTCAACAGATATAGACTTAATTTCCTGCTCTGCCACAGACTTTCTTTGTGACCATGGGCCACAGTGACTCTCTGTGTAATGGAAATGACAGTACTTCCCTACTTGGAGTGTTATGAAGATGCCTACCTTAAAGAAGGTTACTTTTATGGTCATGAGGCCCCTAAAGTATTTAAGGTTTGATCTGTACTACAGTCCATAGAGTCAATTATGCTGATGAACTGCTGCTTTTTTGCTTAGAAGAATTAATTTAACAGGACTGGTGAATCTGGGCATAGAGGGAAGGTGTTTCTTAAGGACAGCAGCTAAAAGTAAATGTGGTTTGCACTTTTACCAAGATTTTTTTTTTATAATTATCTTGTTTTAAATGCAGGTGAACCAAGGAAATTTGACCCAAAGTTCAGAGGACCTATTCATAACAGGTAAATATCTTATTTAGTTTATTAGTTTTACTGTGAACTGAGAATTAAGAATGCTGTTAATTAAGAAATTATTAGTTTTATTTTACATCTTATTTTTACCTTGCAGATGGTTAGAAGGTCATCCTTGCCGTAACTTACAACTTTCAATCTCTAGGGAAAACCAGGATGAGAGCTCATGATCTTGTGATTTCAGACATATATTTAGGCCCTATTCTACCTTCCCTGCATCGTAGAATATTTTCCGTACTTCATTGTATTGTTTTCTAATTACTCTCTGACTGATTTATATTGGATAGACCCTGCTGTAAGATTTTACTCATTATGACTCAGTGGGTGTGTCTACACATGCATTTGATGCGGGAGCAGTTTACTCACCAGAGCAGTAAATGCTTTGATGAGGGAGCAGTAAACACTCCCAAGCAGACGTCTACACATGGAGGGAAGCAGGAGCAGACTTGCTGCTAATGCTAATTAGCTAATTAATGCGAATCTACATATTTGCCAATATTAGGGTGCAGTAAATTAATTAACTCCGTCATTGGATAGTATTGTTGGGATAGCACTGTCTTATGGCAGAGTACTTTACTGCGCTGAAATGAACATGTAGATGGTGACCAAGGGCATAAGTTGCACCTGGTTAGCCTAGCTAGCTGAGGGCCTGCTCTGCTGTGGCTCAGATTGTTGCTGTCACTAGCACACGTGTGCTCCCACTGCTGTACCAGGCTCCCCAACACAAAGTGCTGCAGAGTTTATTGGGTATCCAGGTTGCTGCAGAGTTTATCGTGTCACATTAATTGCACGTGTAGATGCACCCAGTCACAGAGTAATTGGACTGCTCCGGGGGCTGAGCTGTTACTGCTGAAGCTGTTACTCAAATAAATAATCTTTACTTACATGAATAATCTTGCTCCTGAGGCTGCCTGTGAACATAGAGACTGCAGAATCACACTTTATATGTTGCAATCTAATCATATTTCTAAGCAGCCTATTACTGTGACATGCTTCCATGTGCCTGAGGAGTTGTGAAGCACTGAAGTTGATAAGCTAGGGAGAAACAAGTGTTGCAAGCATTGAACTTGATCCTTGATCCTGACTACAGCAAAATTTCCATTAGAGATAATAAGTGTTCAGGGTCAGGCTCTAACTGCTTTGCAGCAGTTGTTGAGCAGCCTAACAAGTTATGTTACACTGCTTGGTTAAATTCACATGTTTACTCTATGGTTTCTTATTACTAATGGGTAGTTACCAAGGCAGTCTCTGCAACAGTGTGTGCATATGCTATTCATGTTGTATGTTCCACAGCAAAAAACTAAACAGCAACAGCTAACCCCGCTATATCATTGCTATATCATGAAAGGTCAGTGTATTTTATAATGCTCTGGGGAGAAAGGCAATCTTGGAGTTGATATTTGTCCTCAGGTCTTATAGCCCTTTTTTCCTTTGGTATTCTTGTCAGTCCTGGAGTCCTACTTTCTTCTCCTGCCTGCTTATTCTTTTTCAGAGTAGCGAGAAGCAATTGGCAGGAGAATTCTTTGGCATTTTTCTGTGCCTGATTATCTTTTGACAACTGTGTCCTATGGGCTAGGGACAGAAGTTACACACAAACTAGTTTAAGTGATCAGAAACTGGTTTAAACCTGTAAGAGAACAAAAGTACAGTGCACATAACCTAGTTTCAAAATGGCTGAACCTGGTTTGGATAAACCTGGTTGAATGTAGTATCAGATTTAACTGACTGAGGTCAAACTGGTTTATGGAACTTCTGTCTTAGACCCCTTCCTGGTTCAAGTTAAACCAGAGTCCCCCAGCATCCCAGCATGCCTTTCAGTCCTAGGCTGGACTGGGATGTCTGCTCCAGAGAGCAGAGCTGTCTCTGCTCCTCTGCTCTCTAGCTAGAGCAGGGGCAGGGGTGTGGCCAGACACCTGCCCAGCGTGGCCCCCTGAAGTGAAGAGGGCAGGGAAGGGGTTTATTCCCCACCTCCCTTCTCCCCCTGGGGGACCTCAGCTAGGGTTTGCCTGACCCAGTACAGCAGCACCTATCAGGCATTCCTCCCTGTCCTTGCTGCTGGAGCAGTGGAGGGGGGCGTGTGGCCAGCCCTGGCAGCCTCAAGAGAGTGGGGGACATAGCAGGGTTTATCCCCTCTTCCCTTCCATGTCCCACCACCACAGACCCCGGCCAGAGTCTGCCCAGCTTTTCCCCCCTGTTCGTGGCTCAGCATAGCCTGGAACCCCCAGAGCCCCCCTCCCAGCCAGGGGGCAATCCTGCTGCACCTTCCCAGCTGCCAGGACCAGGATTTCGCTTGAGGCAGCTCAGGAGCAAAGGCCAGATCAGTGGGATGGAAGGGAGCAAAATGGCCCCAAGCCCAGGTGGAGACAGGCACAGTGGGATTGTGATAGCAGTGGATCCAACCTGGATATAAGCCCCACCAAGCAGAGGGATGCAGGCTGGTTGGGGGCAGAGAAGGGGCTCGAGTGTATTGGCATTAGCCTGGGGCAGACCTGAGCTGAGCCAAGCCAAGTGTGCAGCTTGGGGAGCAGCTCCTGACCGGCACACTTGGAGAGCAGCACCTGGGCCAGCCCTGGCCCCTGTAGTAGTGCACACAGTGTAGGCTCACTGCCGCAGCCCCAAGCACTATTACCTGCGGCTGCTGGGCACCGAGCTGGGCACGCCTGCTGGCTCTTCCTCTGCCTGGCAGCGGTGGCACAGCACAGCCCCAGGTTCCAGGTGCAGGATTCTACCCCTATGGCTTCCCTGCCCCGCTGTCGGAGGGGCCTGCCCTTGCCACTGATAGGTGCCACTGTGCCACCAAACTGTGGTCAGCTGCCGGGCAGGCAGATGGTAACAGCAGTGGCAAAGCATGGCCCCAAGTATCAGATGCGGGGTGCTACCCCTATGATTTTCCTGTTGCTGCTGCCGCCATCTGCTCACCTGGCAGCCAATCACAGTTCAGCAGTGCAGGCAGCACCTACCAGTATGGCCAGAGTGGGGCTGCCTGACAGCAGTTGGGGCAGCAGCAGAGAAGCTGGTGGCTGTTGGGGTTAAGCCAAATTTTGGAGTGGCCATAGCCTCCCAAGTCCCGTCTCCATCACAACCCCCCTGCCACCACTGCTTGCCCCACACAGGCTGTGGCAGCTCTGCCCACCCCACTTTTGCCCGCAGTGTAGCGCCCCCCCCTCCCCCCCCCCCGGAAGAGGTTTGTGCTCCATGAGGACACCATGACAGGAACTACTGCCCCCTCAGGGTCCCTCCCCCCTCGACAGTCCAGTGGTAGGGGCAGGGGCTTGGCCAGACCCTGGCCAGCATGGCTTCCTGAGGCGAAGGGAGCAGGGAGGGGGTTTATTCCCTCTTCTTTCCTTTCTCCTCACAGGGAACCCCAGCCTAGCCAGGAGCAAGCAGTGGAGGTGGTGGCCAAGGCTGGCAGACCCCAGCTGCGGTCCTCCAGTGGGAGAAGGGATGGAGGGGGGAATAAACCCCATGCCTGCCCCCTTTGCCTTAGGGGGCAATGATGCAGCCAGGATCTAGTCATGCACCCTCCCACCCAAAAAGCCTGGCAAGGGCTGCGTCCCCCCTCCCTGTCCAGGCACACCCTGGCTGGGCTCCTTTCAGGGTAGGGTGGGGACTTAAACCACTCCCCAGTCATACTCAGGCCTGTCAGGGCCTGGCCACACCCCTTCCATCAGCTTCCCTTGACCACTGAGGAAGAGAAGGGGAGGCTCACTCTAGTGCCCCACGGCTTCTAGCTTGAGCCACTGCAGGCGTGTGCCTGCATTTTCTGAATCAGAAGTGAATGTCTGTTCACTTGCTTGCCAGTTCAATCTACACAGGTTAGACTAACCTGCAAAGATTGAATCAATTCAGGCTTGAGCTTTTTGAATGTCTGTACTTAACCACGATATCAAGGAAACATCACTATCCTTCCAGGGCTGGGCACATTTTTTAGATTTTGAGTTGTCACAGAAACTCTATTTTTCAATGGCCACCATTATTTTCTCATTTACAAAGATTGTTCCTTGCCATTAGCATCTCCTTGTGATGCTGTGACTAGTGTTCATGTGTGCCACTGTTAAATATTGGGTGGAGTCAGAATAGCTTGACTGTATCATAGCCCAATTCTTCTAATAACTAATGGAGGGTTCTCTTATCTTAAATGTTCATGCATATCTCAAGGATGGTCCAGTGGCTACAGAGACTTGGGTTCAATACTGTCCTCTGTCACAGGCTTCTTTATGACCTTGGGCTTAATACTCAATCTCTGTGCCTCAGTTTCCCATAGTACTTCCTCATCCTGTGAAGGTGGTGTGAGAACAAGTATATTGCTAGCTTTAAACTAAGCACTAAGAGGTCTACAATATGTAAAGCCTTGGCAGAAATCTATTTTTATTTTTAATAGTTTTGATGGATATCACTGTTTATTTTTAAGCATTTATTTCAATTTTTATTGATTTACCTTTTCAGGATTGTGCAAAGTTAGAGGTGTGGGAGGAAGACAATTTATTAATGTTGTATACTATTGTTATAGTGCAGTTTAACTGCCCACCTCAACAAATGTAATTACTGTGCATTGCCAATTCTGTAGAACTGCCTCCCCCCCTGTTGTCACACGCTCCATCAGCCATCATTTTTCTTATGTCCCTTTTCTATAAATTTCAGTTATTAGCAACAGCAATATTTTTTTGTCGGTCTGTGAGTGTGAGGTGAAATCGACATTTATCATACAATAAAGATTGAATCCTGCAAAGCCTAAATATGCATTATAGAAAACAGTAAAAAAATTATGTTACATAAAAGGCACATGCAATACCTCTCTCTCTTTAAAAAAGAGTTTGACATTTATTAAATTACAACAAACCATAACAGGCAATAAAGTTTCTTTCAACTATAGAGAAAAAATGAATGTGAAACAATGTTTGTAGAAAATAAGGTCCAGCTAGTGGTTACTTGAACAATCTCCATCCTCAGAAGGATCCTCTACAGAATCCACAGAAAGAAGAGGGACCCTCTGTGTTTCATTTGGTGGTGACCCCGGGAGATTTGGGAGGGTCCCACTTCCTCTAAGAGGGGGAAAGTAACAAAAAAAGAAGCCAACAGACCTTTTGCCAAGACCAGAGATCCAGTAACAAGTATAAGGGTGGAGCAGATCTTCTCCCTCTTTGTACACAGAACATATAAATTGGTATGTGTGCACGTACTTTTACTCTCTTCTGTGTGGTCTGACCTCTTGTTCACTCTGTAGGCTTATTGATCAGGGACTAAGTTTATGTTGTTTTCATGCATGAGTGATACCATTTCCTAGGAACCAAACCTTGTAGCTGGCAAGTTGTATCGGTCTCTCTCTGAAGGTGGAGGTGCAGAGAATTGTTGGAAAGTCCCAAGCTCATGGTGCCTGTTGCAGAATCCAATGCCTCTCAGATAGAATGGGCTGCATATTACATCTATTATGGGGTGTTTCAAGCTGCTGTTTTAGCCTCATAATTACTTAAGTGTATAGTGTAGGGAAGTGGTTCTCAACCAAGGTGATGTGAGACCCCGTCAAGGGTCCTGCAATGTAGGCACTGCTGCTGCAGCAACAGCAGCAGCCAGGTAATACTACCCCATGTGTAGGGCTGTGGCATGCATGCACTTCTGCTACATTAGAGATCTCTGATAACCCTAAAGAACAGGAGAGTTGGCTCAGGCTTTAGCCCTTCCTGCTCGAGCTCCCCTGCCCCATTCCTGCTGGAAACAGGCATGGAGGAGGCACATGCTTATGTGTTGCAGCGCTCGTTGGGCTGACTGTGCAGTAGGCACTGCTGGCAATATTACTTAGAGGCAGAATCACCCGGTTGAGAAACTGTGGGATAAGCTGAGGCAACACCAACTGTTATTCTCAACCAGGGGAACTGCAACATTCAAAAAAGTGGTGGAGGGGCACCCTGTCTCTGAAAAGGTTGAGAACCACTGCGGTAGAGAAGCAAGTGACCAGCTACATCTATATAATGGTCTCTCTTAATGCCAGTTCAGGAGTGTGACTCTCACTATTTTAGTCAGGTGTTAGGGATGATCCTTGGGACTTCAATTTTTTTGTTGTTGCTTGAAAAGGAGAGAGAAATTGTGCCTGGCTGAAGTGATAAAACGTGGTGGGTGAATGGAATGTTAAACTAGCATGGAAATTTCAAGGATCCTGGATAGGGTTTTGATGGTATTTAATAAAAAGCTATTTGAATTTAAGAGGGATTAAAATGTAATGGTTGCACTGACTAACTCTTAGCCCAGCAACTCATGCTAATTCCAAGATGATGTTATCAAGAAGACATCTTTAATTGCTGTGATAACACAGTGCAGTTCTTTCAATTTATTCAGTTCTCATTCTGCTCCTTCTGAGACTGTATGACTCTGTCCTCTGTAGAAATGTGCATAATATGGAAACATCAGAAGAAAGAAGAGGTTCCTATCCATTCTAAAAGCAGAAAAAAAATATTAGTTATGAAACATTTCCTCTCTTTATTACAAAACCTCCTGTCAGTACTACCTTACTTCAGTGCATTTAATAGTCAATGCTGCAGGGAAAATTATATCTGTTAACACTTTACGTGGGTTCAGTAGGTTGCTGGGAAAGTAAAACTGGGCAGAATATAGCTACAAGATTAGGCGGAATTGAATATTTTCTGAATGCAAATGTAACAAGGAGAGTTTGTTTTAAACTACCATTTGCCTTTCTCTTGGAGACCAGAATAAATGACAGAGTACCATCAATTATTTATCAGTTTTATTTTTTCTCAGCAGAAAAATGATGACAAAGATGAAAATTACAGCATAGCTATGTTTCGTGGCCTCCCTTAAACACACACATTTCTTTTTCACCCCAAAATGTATTTCTTCTTTTCCTTTCCCTTCCAAAAGTTGATTGTTTGAAAATAGATGGAAAATCATGAATGCAGATTTAGGAGATGAATGTTAATTTAACAATCCTTTTCATAAATTTGGCAATGAGATAGTGTGTGTGTGCACATGCTGTGTGTAACTTGTTTATATGCAGATGAATTTAAATGGTAGCTTTTGGAATGTTATAGTGGGATGTGCTGTATATATAATTACCCAAATATATCAGGATAAGGATTAAATATTGTATTCCCACAGTCACAGAGTCTAGAGCAAAATAACTCCTCTGTATTTTCATTCAAGGACATGAGCTGAGGTCAATGCTAGCCTTTGCTCTCCATTTCTTGGATTCTGCTTTATCGTTAGTATTGTCAGGGACTCCAGCACTCATAAGAAGAGTAGTCATATGCAAATATGCAGTTACAGGAGGGGTATATGGGTAATTTAAATGTTAGCTTTGCAGCTTTTACAGATAATGATTTGGGTCAGGGGACAGGGAACTGTGCCCAGGAAGAACTTGGTCTCTGGAGGGAGGGAAGAGAGTAGAAGCTGCCTGCTCCTCTATTTTACATTTTCTTGCTTTTGCCTTTTTATTCATTTTCCGAGTTTCCCTCTGCCTACTCCTCCTTTCTCTGATCCACAGTCTTTCAATATTCTCCCCTTTTTCTTTCCTCCTCATTCCTCTTCATGCCTGCTGCCGCATATTCATTTTCCCCTTCAGCACTGACTCTCAGTCCTATGTATCCTTTCAAGCTCTACCACAGCCTGTTGCTGACTCTGTGTTTGAGAAGTGAGCATGAGCACAGGTACCAACACATGTGGTGCTGTTAGTACATGTGAGCTGCATTAAGACCCTCCATTTGCAGCCTTTTCTAGCTTCTGAATCTGAGTCTGCTTGTCTGTCTGTCCGATGTGACACTTCATAGAGGGCAGAGTGGAGCATGTGCCAACCTTGATGGTTCAGTGAATCTTAGAGTGCAGTCCAGCATCTGGTTCACCAGCTCAGCAGATGAGGTCTCCCACGGTTCAAAATAAAATATGCAGAGACAGGATTTGAAAATAGGGACATTTCCAGATTTCAGGGACACTGGCTGCCCTATACATTCTTTAAATATGTATATTACTCTTTGTCACGATCCTGACTAGATTCCTTTTGGATAAAATGAAATGGGGAAGTGCTTCTCTAATGTTCTATTTAACTGCACAGTTTGCCCAGCAGGAACACTTGGCTGAAGGTAACTAGCAGAAAATTTACTTTTCCTAAGAGTTATAATGTATGACAAATGAGAAAATTACTATTGGCATTGTGCATATTTAGGCTCATGTGGTGTTTTTTTAAACACTAGGATGCTGAGTGAGTTTGACTGAACCTGACATGAAAGCGTGCCTGCCTAGCATTGCACCTCGGGTGCAGTCTGCACCCAAAGCTATGTAACCCAGCCTTGGAGTTAGCCTTATGTGACAGAGAGCTGTCACAGAAGATACTAAACTCCCCCCTCTTTTTACTGCCAAGTTTCATCCCTGGGACTATCTTAAACCAGTATAAATTAGGAGAAGGTCTTAAGTTTCTGAAATTCAGCACAAAAGGTAATTGTTGTGTCAAAAGCAGCAGAATTAGTGGAGTACAAAGTGATTTTTAAGTCATTGTTTAACCCAGTGGCTCTCACCCTTTTTAGATTCAAGCCACCCCTCCCTTCCTGATTTAAGTTAAACCAGAGTCCCCAAGCATCCTAGCATGCTCTTCAGCGCTGGGCTGGGCTGTCTGCTTCAGGACTGGCCCCGCCCCTCTGCTCCCTAGCCAGAGTGGGGGAGGGGGCGCAGGGACATAAGTGTGGCCAGACACTGGCCCCCCTAAGGTAAAGTGGGCAGGGAAGAAGTTTATTCCCCTCGCTCGCTCCCCTGTCCCACCATCACAGACTTGCCAGGCATTGCTTGCTGCTCCAGTGGTGGGGCATGGCTCTGGCACTAGCCTGAAGTGAGCTGGCCAGGGAGGCGGTTTAATTTCCCCGCTCCCTGTCTTACGGACCCAAGCTGGGGTCCACCTGGCACTCCCCCATCACTGTTACAGGGGTAGGGATGCAGCCAGATGCCAGCTAGTGTGGCCCCCTGAGGCAAAGGGAGCAGGGAGAGGGTTTATTGCCCTCCTCTGTCCCTTCTGCCAGGGGCTGCCAGTCCTGGCTGCTGCTGCTGATCACTCCCTGCGTGGGGTGAGTAGCAGAATAAGCCCCCTCCCTGCCCCTTCCATCAGACACCAGAGGGAGGGGAAAATAACCCTCCTTCCTGCCCCCTCACCTAAGGAGGCCTCTGGCCATGCCCTTGCCCCTCCTTCTGGAGTGACTGTGATGGGGGCAGCAGTCCCTCTCATGGCTTCCTGGAGCGCAAACCCCTTCCCGGCTGGGGGGCTGCGCTGCAGGCAGGGTGGTCAGAGCTGCTGCAGACTGTGCGGGGTGAGCGGTGGTGGCACTATGAGCATTTGGGAGTCTATGGCCATCCTTCCAAGCCCCTGAGCCTCTGCTTGCCCCATGCAGTCTGTAGCAGCTCTGACCATCCCACCCGTAGTGCAGCCCCCCTGCCAGAAAGAGGCTTGTGCTCCTGGTAACCCTGTCACGGTCACTCTCCCATCACTGCTCTAGCAGCAGGGGATGGAGCACAGCCAGAGGCTGGCCGGCATGGCCCCTTAGGCAATGGGGGCACGGAGGGGGTTATTCCCTCCCTCCTTCTGACATCTGGCGGAGGGGGTGGGAAGTAGCTTATTCTGCCATTGGCCCCATGCATGGAGCAATTGGCGGCAGTGGCCAGGGCTGGGAGACTCTGGTTGCAGACCCCTGGGGGTGGAGGGAGGAATAAATCCCCTCCCTGCCCCCTCTGCATCAGGAAGCCATGCTGGCTGGCATCTGGCCACACCCCCACCATGCCTCACCAACAGGAAGGGAGGAGCACCAGGCAGACTCCAACCTGGGTCCATGGGACAGGAAGGGGGGAATTAAATCCCCTTCCTGGCCAGTTCACTTCAGGTTACTGCCAGAGCAGCTGGCCATGTCCCCTGCCTCCCCAGCACAGCTTCCCTGCAGCCAAGGGTGCACTCTAGTGCCCCCTGGCTTCTGGCCTGAGCAGCTGCTGGCATTTGCCTGCATTTCCTCTGTCCAGAGGGAATGCCTGTCCACTTGCAAATTGGTTCAATCTAGGCTGGTTAGACTAACCTGCAAAGAGTGAATCAAGTCAGTCTCTGGCTTTTTGGATGTCTGTCCCTAGCCAAGGCTTAAGGCACCTCTCAGGAAATTCCAGCTTTTAATTTTTACTAATTATTTTGACTATGGAAAAATAATAGAGCATTTTTTCTGTTGCAAAGAACTCAGACCACAACATGTCAGAATGTTTTTAATCCTGTGGTATCCCTGAAAGGCTCTCTAAGGCACCCCAGGGTTGACAATCACCGGTTTAAGCTGGTTTAAGCCTTCCCTGATATTGTTCAAAGGCGGTATGGTGCAGATCAGTTTTAGGATATGTACATAGAATTAAGATAAAAGCTAGGTTGTGATGGCATGATTGGTGACATGCAAAGAAAGAGTTAGTGGTTACAAAGGAATGCTTCTGCATTGGTATTTAAACTACTGAGGCAATGTTTGTACCTCTGTTTTTTCTGGAATTCTGCCCTTAATTAATATGAATATGAATCTTTGTAAGTTATAATGTCAAATATCATTGTGAAGTATTAGAGAGGTAATTTAAAACATGCATCAGCTTATTCAATTAAGTAAGAAATAAGTGACAAATATCAACATAAACAATCTAATAATTAGATTATAAGCTTTTCAGGGCAGGAGCCATGTGTAAGTCTGTACTGCTGTCACTGCGGTGTCCTGTAGACAAACTCATGCTAGCTTTTAACTAGCCAGCTGGTTTACTGCTAGTGGTGTAGCCACAACAACCAGAGCTCATTGCTGAGTTAAAATCTGGACCAAGAAGCAGGGAAAATACTTGGGCAGTTAGCCTGCATTGAACTCCATGCTGTCTATCTAGACTGCTGTTCGCTCATTTACAGCTTACTTAGGCACATCTGCACTGTCATCATTATAGAATGCCTTGTATCTAGCTGGGTTCGGTGCTTTGTGCAGTGGTGCCTTTTTTGACTGGAGTCTTTGGGCACCCTTGGTGAAGTGTAGGTGGTGCATACAGATGCACATGCACCCCTTGAGCGTGGAGGTGCAGCCCCTGCGAAAAGGCGCTGCCGACACTGTTGGCAGCACCTGTGGGCAGTTGCCACTCGCCACCCTCCCCCTTGCCACCAACACTGCTGGCGCTGGGCACTACTGAAATACTACTTCACAGGTTATTTGTTTTAAAGTACAGAACCTACCAGTCATCTGAGCTCCTGTATAACCTGGACTCTACAGTTTCAACATAACAAAGTTTGCAAAGGTTTCCTATAAACTCAGAGTTACGTATAACAGTAAGTGAAGGTTCTGTGCTTTAAAAATGAAACTAATGCTTCCATGCCCCCTTTTCCCTCTGAAACTGTTTTCACAGGCAGATTTGTTCAGTATTTTATATGTACTTCTGCATTTTTTTTTAATACCAGTAAGGAAACATCTAAACTGCTTAACTTTAGATGAACAAATAATGTATATTTTTAATGAATGCAAACCAATTGACAATTGGTATTTAATAAATGCTCATAAAATTTTCTCTTAATATTAAATGACTTGTTAGAAAAGAGCTCTTTGTGTAGTATAAACACTATCAGTATTTTTTCTTTGTACCTTTGTAGAATGTCTTAGAAATTAGAGCAACCCTAGTAACCAAATGGGTAGGGGCGACTCAGTGTTTGATGGAATAGAAGTAAAGGCTTATGGCCAAGTTCTCTTATTGGGCATTATCTGGGCCCACATCAAAGGGCAGAGCCCAGCCATTTGCCATGCTGGGACTGAAAAAAATACACATGCTTCTTCCCACACTCTTAGTATCAGGAGTTTACAACTGGAACTTTAAGGCCAGGTACAGGCATTACACTTTTACCGGCAGCATAAGTGATCAGAGACCGATCTGTACCTGTAACAGAACAGAAGTTCAGCACACAAAACCAGTCTATACCCATAGCACAACAGAAGTTTGTCACACACAAACTGGTTTATAATGGGGAATGGTCAAGATTTGACCCCCTTCCCCTCCCACCAAGGGTAAATATATGTTTTGTTCACTACCAAGCTAGACTACTCCACTTACAGAAAACCATGCAACTTAGATCAATTCTGCCTCAGGCTTTTTGAATGTCTGTACCTAGCCCAAATGAGAAGCCACCGAGGGAAAAGGATGCGACAGCGAAGGATAAATAATACCAGTTAATTAGCACATTCCAAGGTGTCATTCCTATTTTTTTATAAATTACAGATATAGTGAAGAGGTAGCTTAAATTTATTCTGACAGTGTGAGATTTGTTACTTGTTGGAAACCTTTTTAATCCGACTTAAACTGCCATTCAGTGACAGTTCTGTCTTAGGCATGACATGTACCAGTTGCTTTTACAGTGCATTCTTGTTTGAAATTATTGGGTCCTACTTCCATTATACCATTGTATCTCATTCCAGGCAAATGGCAGGACAGGGTTAGTATTTAAGACTTCAGGCTAACATGGTTAACTACTCTGTATCTAGTTCCATGAGCCTAATGAAATGCAAACATTTCCCGTGGGGTCTCAGTCCAGCAGAGATTCCCTAGGCCTGAAGAAGGGTGAGTCCACCCCAAAGCTTGCCTAGAACTTTTTTCCAATTACTCAGTTGGTCTAATAAACGATATCACATCTACTCAAAGAAGCTTGCCTGCCTGTGTCCTTAGACCAACACAGCTACAACCAAAAACCCAGCAGCATTTTCCTGGAGCACACATTCATAATTTTAAGTAACATCAGCTTACTAATGTTGCACTGAGCTGGCTCTCCCCTGCACACCACCACTCATGAATCCCTAGGGGATTAATCAATTAAGTCTGCCAGAGTATATGAACAGCAAAGTCTATAATTGGAGGCAAAGAAAAGTCTTAAAATTCACAGGCACCCAAAAGCAAATATTGTGCGGGACACACCATTACAGAATGTTTCTCTAGTTAAGAAAAGGCCAGACTGTCTTTGTCGGCATCCTTAAATTCAGAAACCAGCATTTGACAATAGCTACCCAGCACCTCTTGGGAGTGGACTTTAATGCATCTAGCAACAGTAGCCAGTGCATGCTTTCACAATCATAAAGACCATTAGTTTTCTCCAAAAGACACTAAAACAGATCCTCTTGTGAAGTTTCCAGGGTTTTGTGGGAGGCTCCATATCAGTAGCTGAGACTGGAGAGGATCATATGGGGAAAACTTTTGAAGCTAAATAGTCAGAAGTGTCACAACCCAAAGTTGTGATTTTTTGTTCGTGTGCGCTTCGGCACTGCTAAATTATTTTCCCGCTAAATTGCAGCTTCTTTGCACGGTGGAGTTTTCTGCTGCAGAAGAGAACCCCGGTGCAACGGAGAATTTCCCGCCAATTTGAAGCTTTCTTTGCATGGTGCATTTCTTTTGCATCTAAGAAATGCACGGTGCAAGGAGTTCCCACCATTTGTATGAGAATTCGTGCCACATTATTGGCCAGTTCTAAAATATGCACACGTGGCGGCTAGCGATTGGCTAGCTAGCCGTATAAAGAGCTTGGGTGGTTTCCGCCCAAGTGGGAGAGAGAGAAATTGGAGTTCGAGAGGGAGAGAAATCGGAGTGAGAGAGAAACCTTCGCCTTGCGTGAAGATCTCTAAGCGCTGCAGATCCTTACGGACCCAACGCATTTCTTAAAAGGCAAAAGAGGCCTGAACAGCCTCTAGCCTCTCCCCGTCGCCGATAAATTCCTAGACGTATCCCTTCCTGCACGAGAAACTACCGAACCCACGGAGCTTCAACAACTCCGCAGGAAAAGAACAAATTTGTCGTAGTCCTCTAACGAGGATTTAAGCGGAGCTGTACCTGGAAAACTGTCTAGCCTACATCACGACCACCTTTGGTGTAAGTAAACAATCTTTAAATCAACCACTACGCGTCCGTGACTAATTCTAGCTCGCCTCCAGTCTTCTCTGACCCCGCGTGCCCGGGCTGCTGGCCACGGCCCGCGTGCACAAAAGGGCCCGGATCGCCCCTGGCCCGCACAAGAAGAAATTCTGATAACTTGTGTCATGCATATTTAGGAATAGGTTACCTTTACCCCACAACAATCTTTTGGGGATATATGAATAGGTTACTACCAGGAGATATTCTGGGCAAAAAAAAATTCTCCCACTCTCCAGTTCCCCCCCCATAATGATACCATTTTTATGTATGAAAGGAAGTCTTGTTCCCTCCAGATTTTCTGTACATTATTGCAAAAAATAGTTCTGAAGTTACAGCAGTTTTTTAAAACTGCTCTGGAAAAATTGATTGATAAAATCATCTCTGGTTTCAGCATTTGTCTGAACTCTTCCTCCTTTCCCTTTGTTATGTTTTCTTCCCCTTTTATGTGGTTTTTTGATTTTTCTTGTGCATTCCTCTTACTGGTAAGACATTGCTTCATACTGTTTGCTGTTATCTCTTCAAGGACACCACATTCTCTTTGAGGTAGTTGCTAGCTCCCACTGTCCTTTAAAGCAACTTAAAATTAAAAAACCCCCACTTCCCAGCTGATTGAAGATTGCCTGCCCCAGCTACTTGGCTGCTCAGCATATTTAACTTGGTAATGTGTTTTCAATTCATGAACCTATTTTCCTCTGTGCATAAATGAATGTCTCTTGGCTGTACACTCTGATGAGGGCCACGGCACTTCAAAAAGAGCTGAGCTCAGGTGAAAAGGCTATTCCCAACTTGGAGTGCAGGAACAGAGCTTTGTCATGTTATAACTACAGCAAAGGGGAAGGGTCTATAAGAACAGTTTTGATGTGGATTTTCTTTAAATTTCTGTTCTTCCTGTGTATCCTCTAGTAAATTCCATTAGTTATGATTTTTTTAACCTTTTTCCTCAACAGTTCTTGGGCTCCTCTTTCCCTTTCTGAAACCATAGGAAAACAACAATCTCATTTGCTTTATAATTGTTGAAGTTCTTCCTTCACTTATCTTGTGTGCACTAAAGGAGGGAGGTTTTGCTGATAAAGCCCTGGACTAGGAACTGAAAGACCTTGTTTCTAATATTGGCTCTGGCTCAATTTTTTCCTTTGTAAAGTGGGTACAGTAGAACATTTCCTAACCTTGTAAAGGCATCACAGGACTAAACTAATTGATATTTGCAACAGAAAGGCAAAATTTGATCATTCAGTGACCATGGCATGCAGTCCCTAGGGAGGAGAATTTTACCTGTGCTTGCTTCTGCAAGGACTAGTAGCCTCACTTATTCTGGCACATACAATCCTTCTTTGATATGAAGCAAGTTGCCTCTGAAGGTACCATTGAGGGGAAAATAACAGAGGAGTCATTGTATTCCCAGCTCAGACCAAATTCTTTAGGAAATGGAGAGGAGGTAGAACATTGCTAAACCATAAGAAGCAACTGTAGCTTGTATAATCAACTCACGACAGCATGTCTTTCATGCTATTGGTGTATTTACTATTGACCCAGCTTCTGGAAACAGGTGAAAAAGTGAGCGTCCCATCTTTCATATAAATACAAAGCAATTTCTAGCCCTTCTGGGTACAGAAAAAGCCTGGCCTGAATGCACTTGGAAAGTGAACAACATTAGATATATAAAAAGAACTGAAAATGTATTATTAAAGAAGTCATTATTTTTAAGCCAGTCTTATGATTGTGAGGCAGGGGCCTGCTTGTGGTTGGCAGCATACTGGCTTTCTGATTAGAATGGGTCTCACAAGCCACCCTGCACTGAGTCACCCATGCCTACGTGCGTGGCGAATTCTAGAGAACAATCTGCTCTTGTAACGCATAGCATATACTGGAGGAACTCATTCTGAGAGTGAAAACAAAAAAGTGCATGTGATTGTTGGTGTTTGTCAGCTTCCAAAAGCCAAATCTCTAGCAGCTTATGCAGAGTAATTAGAGAAAGCGGAGACTATAACAGGCAAGATAAGGGGAAATTCATAAATGTTTGTTACATCTGGCCACATAGAGACACATTCATACAAGTCTTATTTCTTTACTTCTTTGCTTCTAATTCAATGAGGGTTTGTAAACTGTCATTAAAGCAGTAGTGTGCTATGCTAACAGACAGATTTCATCAGGGGCATAACTGCTACTTCTGTATAGAGCAGATGATGGTGGCCCACAGTGCAGGGGACGTGACCAAAGGTTGCTGCTGTGGGAGGAGATGTCATCTCCTTTTTTGCCACTAATATGTGTGTCAAGTAGCCATGTAAACATCAGTTTTTGGTGGCACAAAAGAAAATGACATCTCCTTCCCCTCACAGCAGTGACTCTCCAACCACTGCTCCTGCTCCTGTCACCACTTAGGCTGCACCTGCTGCTCTGCCCTTCCCACTGCTGGAGCCAGAGCCACTGCAGAGAAGGTGCAAGATGGGAGGGGCAAAGGGGGGAACCAGAGCGTCAGGGCCCCATCCCTCAGCTCCGTTCCAGTGCCTCTAGGCAGTGCCTGGAGCTTGTGTCTCACTCACCTGACTAGGGTTACCGTACATCTGGGTTTTTTTGGACAGGTCCTCTTTTTGGATCCTCTAATCTCCATCCGGGCAGTTTTTTGAAATCTAAACCAATGTCTGGGATTTTGCTCTGCTCAGCTAGCGGGAGCCGGGGAGGGCAGTTAGAGGCAGGGGGCATTGTGTGCTCTGCATGTGCGCGCACACGTAGCCAGCATGCAGCCAGGCAGGGTTGTGGGAGCAGCCTCAGCAGCTGCATGCAAGTAAGTCTGTGAGGGGCAGGGGTTGGAGGGCCAGGGCTTGGGGATGGTCCAGGGGCTGTGTGTGTGTGTGTGTGTGTGTGTGTGGAGGGCAGGCACCTGACCCCTCCAGCAGAGGAAGAAAGTGTGTGTGTGGGGGGGTCCTTTGAGGGCAGTGGGGAGCTCTATGGCCAGGGGGACTGGGAGACGCTGCCTGGGGTGGGGTGGGGTGGGGTGGGGGACACAGATGGCCAGGCCATCTGATGTGGTGCTGGAGCCACAGCTCAGGATCAGGGGTGCCACAGGCCTCCCCTCTTCCCTTTTGCCAGCACTAGGGCCAGACTCCCTCTGCCACTGCCCGCATGAATCAGAGTCGCCATGCTGCAACCCAGTTGGGACAGGGGTAGCTAGGGGCTCCCTCTGGCAGGGCTGGGGGGAGTAGGGGCCTGCGGATCGGGAGTGAGGGGTACTGGCAGGGACAGGGAGCTGCAGGTTGGGAGTGAGGGTCAGCAGCAGGAATTGGGGGGCTGGAGGTTGGGACTGAGGGGCATCAACATAACCTGGGGGGTGAGGGGCACCAGCAGGGCCAGGGGTTGTAGGTTGGGAGTGAGGGGCACTGGCAGGGCCAGGTGGCTGTGGGTGGGGAGTGAGGTGTCCCCTCAACAGGCATCATCTTTTTTGGAAACATGTTATGCTACTGGATCCCTTATCAGAACAGTCCTTGCATTCAAAGCCTGTTGGCTGATTTCTTCTCTCCCTTCTGTCCACTTCTCTCTAGAAGTGGTTGCTTCACAGATTTTAAGGCCAGCAGTGACTTACCTTTAACCCTTTTTGGGATAGACTAAACAAAATTAATTTCTTAATTCTTTCACTATAAGGACTTGGAATCATTCTTTTAGCTCTTTGCCCAACCCTTTCCAATATATCAGTATTCTTTTTGACGTGTAGAAAGCAGCACTGGACACAGTGCCTTACTAATGGTCTCATTAAAGCTGTTTCTCTTTTCTGCTTTCCTGTCTTTTTCTCTTACAAAGTGGACAGCTGGCTGGGCCTGGGAACATATCCTATTAAAATGCCATGACCATTTTTCATAACAGACAAATAAAAACCTCAAGGGGTGTTATTCTGGATTAGTTCTTTCTCAGTATGCTGGAAGTTCTGACTAACGTCTGCAGCTCAATCCTGGTCCTGTTCAAGTCAATGGCAAGATTCCCATTAACCTCAGTGAAGCCAGGGTTATACATCAGGCCTCCAATCTTCCTGGGTTCCAGCCAGCTAAATGCAGTAGCAAGAGACTTTTAAACAGAATGTAAGGCCTACATCATAATTACACTTACAGACAGTTTTGTTAATGGCATTTCCCCCTTAGGTTCAGAAAGTCCGTTTCTAAACTAGTGAAACTTATGGTACAGTTCTACTACAATGATATACTTATCAGAGCTGAGCTAGCAGTCACCAACAGTTCGCCTTTCAGATAAACTAGAATGTTAAGAATCATTTAACTATCAGAATCTGAGATATGTAAACTAATTACCCCTTGATAAGATCTAACAACTTGCTATTATTTTTTGGAATTTATATTAGCTTGGCTCAAATTCTGTCGGGAAATTAATCTTAGTTTGGTGCTCTTGAATTGGACAAACTTGATATGGCATTCAGCCTCCCTCTGTAAATCTTAAGGAATATGTTGAATATTTAATACTAGTTGTTGCTGAGAAAACAGAGTTCTTTGACATACTCATCAGAGGACTGAAATAGATTAGCAGGGAAGCGAACATAAACTAGAGGAAGAAATAATAATACATTATACTTCTGATGATTACAATATTTTAATAGAATCTCCTCCAATTTTTTAAACTACTCAGAAAACATCAAATAAAATGTTAGCAATGGAAGAATAAATTGGCTAGCATGTCACTGCCCTCCTCTCTACTTCTGGAAATTTAGATTCCAGTCCTGAAATTAGGTCAAATGAATACCAAGGTCTCAAACTGTTTAATTTTCATGAACACATATCCACATTTTCTAAAATACCATGCTATTGGCTCACTTCAACACAGTGGACAGACTCTGCTCAAAGAAACCTTTTACTGCAGTAGTGGGTGTGGCAGGTCAAATAGAGATACATTAGCAGAGCTTTATGAGGGAGCTAGTACGGAGCCTAACTATGCTATGCTTGGCTCTAGCCGGGGGTGGTCACACATCCATTTTCATCAGCATTAAAATTTTACATGTAGTAAGAGACTGAGAAAAACCTTGTCCATAGTTTGCAGCCCATGCATGGAATTCAGAACTACTAGGGATTATATTTCAGTCCTAACGTAAAATAAATTCTTTATAACGGCTGCAGCAAATTTGTAGCAGGATATGAAAAGGTAGTTTGCCTTTTCTAATTCTGTATATAGCTGTACCTTTTTTTCTTTGCAGACCAGTTGTACATATACATACGAAGAGTTGAAAATGACATGGAAAATCATATCTCCCAAACAGCTGGGTGGACTTGTTCCTATTAAATAGTACTACTTTCTTTTTATTAGCCTCTCTTTAATTTGAATATTTTATATAGCTATATCTCTTGGGCAGAAATTTCTGATGTGCCCAAATTAAAAAACTAATTGAAAACAGCTAAAATCTATCTGTCCCCAGGACAACATGCACTCTTATTGATTAATACGGGTAGCTTTTGATTGAAAGGGTAGGGTATTGATTCCAGTCTTTCTTTCCAAAAAGTACTTCAGGCCATATCCAAAGTTTGTATAAATTAGCATTGCTCTATTGACTTCAGAGGAGCTATATTGATTTATACAAGTTGAGGAACTAGCCCAGTGATTATTGTTAGGGATTTCAGGCAAATATCAGGGTAAAATAAGGTGAAAGCCATACAGAAAGTTTTAGCATTTTCATAAAAAGCATCTGACTGAAGTATTTTTACTCTTGGAAGAATATATACCAATGAAGGAAGTGGCCTATCTGGGAAAAATCACAGTAGAGTGCATTTAGCATAAAAAGATTTAAAGATTGTCAAAAAATGATGCAATGCTTTAAGCCAGAGCTCTTTTGTCTTGTGACTCTGTCACTCCTAAGGATATGATGGGAATCGCAGACAGGCAAAACTGTAAAACACAGATTACATCAGTGGAGGTGATCCAAGGTGATGGTTGCCTCTGACTCTACTTTTGGAACACTTCCAGTCCCCTTCCTTCTCCACTGTCTTATGGAGAAGTTCTGCCTTGGTCCCTCTCCTGGTTTGTTCTCCTTCTCTAGATGAGCTTGTGCACTCACACACTACAATAACCAGGTTTACAGGTTTACCCCAAAGACATACATATGCGCCTCGCTCTTCTTAATGTACTTTCTCCATCAACTTACACATCTTGGTCTGTCCTATCATAACTCTAAAACAAGGTGATTAAACTGTTTTTAATGAATGGATCCCGACACACAAATCAGTATAAGTGATCAGAAACCATTTCAAACCTATGACCCAAAGCACACCAAATAGATCCAGACTGTGCTGGGACAAGAAATGTAAAACACAGAGGACAGAGCAGTGGGGTGTGTGCTGGCCTCGCCCCCCTCCTTTGCTCCTTGGAGGTAACACCAATGGCAACGTGGGGGAGGAGTCGGGATGCTGTGGGGGGGTGTCCAGGCCAGCTCCCCTGGCCTCGCCCCCTCCCTCTGCTTCCTGCAGGTGGTAAATACAGAAGGGTGGGGGGGCTGAGGCCAGCACTGCTGGCCTTGCCCCCCCCCCATGCTACTACCACCCAATGCGGGGCAGGGGGGGCGGGGCAGTGAGCCTGGGCCGATGAGGGGGGAGGGGAGGCACAGGTCCACAGGGAGGGAGAAGCCAGCCCACTGCAGCAGCGGGGGGTGGGGAGTAGCAGACCCGGGCCAATGCAGAGGGGTGGGGGCGATGGGAGGAGTGGGCCCAGCCCCGAAATGGTGGCAGAGAGAGTGGGGGAGGGTGTGCCAGGCCTGGCCCATCCCAGCCCTGAAATGGAGGGTGGCAGGGAACAGCTTGGCCCAGCCCTGAAATGGTGGCAGGGAAGGTCAGGAGGGCACACTGGACCCAGCTTGGCTGTGAAACGGAGGGCATGGGTGGGGCACACCGGGCCCAGACCGGCCCAGAAACAGTAGTGGGGAGGGGCGGGCCTGGTCCTGAAATGGTGTGGGGAGGGGTGAGCCTGGCCCTACAATGGCGGTGGGGAGGCCAGGCCTGGCCCTATGGCAGAGTGGGGGATAGGGGGAGCGGGCCTGGCCCTGAAGGTGGGGGGGAGCCAGACACAGGCCTCTGTCCCTGCCCGCACCCCCCACCCCTCATTCTTGATGGGCAATTGGCTAGTCACTTCATAAATCTACTGGATACAAAAAATCATGGACGAAATATAGACATTGGATTTATGGCATATTATAACCTATCTGCCATCTGATAACCCCAGGCAACTTGTCTGCATTTTCCCAGCTTCATTTTATCACCGGGTCAATATTCCTCCTTCCCTGCTGCCCCCCCCCCTTCCCCCACAAGCTACCTGTCTCTTACCTATTGTCTCCCATTCCCTCTGGTCCTCACTGCCATGCATTTGCATTTTCACCGGCCTGCATTTTGTATAATGACTTCTAGTCCACCATAGAGAACACAAAACACCAGCAGACTCTCCCTATGCCTAAAGAAGGGTGTTTCTGCCTGAAAGCTTGCAAAGAACAATTTTTCCAACTACTTAGTTGGTCTAATAAAAGATATCACATTTACCCAAAGGACCTTGTCTGCCTATGTCCTTAGACCACCACGGCTACAACCAACACCCCCTCCCCCCCGTCCCCCCAGTTCAAATCTGTAACACAACAGAAGTTCAGTGCACATACACTGCATTTAAAATGGCCAAAACTGGTTTAAGATAAACCTGAATGGATAAAGTATCAGTCTTAAGTGATTTAGGTTAAATTGGTTTATTAAACTTCTGTCCCAGATCCCATCCAGTTTCAAGTTTAACTCACAGTCCCCCAGCATCCAGTCGGGCAGGAAGGCATGCTCTAGCACCCTCCTTCCTCCCCGGCCCCCCCCGCACCAGCTTCTGGCTTGGGCCACTGCAGGCATGCAGCTGCGTTTCTGGAATCAAAAGGGAATCAAAAGTTCACTTGTTTACCAATTCAGTCTACACAGTTTAAACTAATCTGTGAAGACTGAATCAATTCGGCCTCTGGCTTTTTGACTGTCTGTACTTAGCCTAAAGTGTAAACAGCATTAAGAGTGTGAAATAGAGGAGGGCTGGCAAGGAATCAAATTTTTCTCATTGTAGTGAGATTTTATTTGGTACATGCATCTTTAACAGCACCCTGGACTCTGTCCATGTTGTGTCTTGTGCACTCATTAATAGAGTACTTCATTCTTTTGTTACAGCTTTTGTTTCAGACACTCTGCAGACTCCGGCAGACATAGCATTGTTTACATCTGGTTCACATTTTGCAGCTTTCCTTTGTAAATATAAAGGCAAGAGATTTCTTTGAAGATTAAAGCACATTCTTTGGAGCACAAGATGCTGCCACCAGAGGAAAAATATCAGTTCAGTGAGCCAAGACAGGCCAGCTCTATTCAGTCTCTCTCATTAAAGAGTCTCCCAAGGAAACCTAAGAAAATCCAGGATTTATATTGACAAAGCACAGTGGTTAGAATCTTATTACTAACTTTCCCAATGGAGTTTTTGGTCTCTGTAGCAGTAGTGGCATGGTCAAAAGGAATTTGAAAAGAAATATCTCTGCCTCACACTTGCCACCACCTTGAATATTTAGCCAGCTGTAGAGAAGGGTGCTCCTTGGCTGCCCATATTGTCTGCCAGATAAAAATTCCAATCTATTTAGTCTATTCCCTAGCAGAGATAAGTGGTCAATTCAGGCCACACTGAAGAAGGATGTCTTCAGAGCTATTCTTCTTGCCTACAACATGGTTTCCTAGAGAAGTTCCTAACCATAGGCTCTGATCCCACGAGCTCTAGTGGGCAGCCCCTGTAGGAAGGCAGAACTTCATTGATTACAGCTGGACATGTATACACCAGCCCATGCTGGGCTCAAAGCAGGACTGGGGGCTTCAGTGGTGTCCTTCAGGTAGAGGCTGGTGCCTTCAGTTGTTTATACTCTCACACTAGGATAGTGTGCTCTTTGAGGTCAAAATTGTGGGCTAAACCCTATTTCACTCTTTATGCCTATGTTGCATTTGCGTAGCTGGTTAACTACAATTCTTGGTACTTGCACACAGTTTGGATTTTGCTTGTATGAAGTAGGATCACGCAGGTATGGACATATCTGCTGAAAGTGAAACCAGGGGGTGGCAGAGTTCCCACCATTTAGACCAGTGGCCTAGTGCAGAGGACACTTGTCTTGGAGATGAGGGTGTAAGTTCTAGACTCCCCTCACTCAGACAGGGTCTGAATTCACATCTTTTGCTTCCCAGCAAAAGGCTGGGAGCCACCAAGCCATGGGTTTATCATTACTCAAAGTACCTTCCAGCCCTCCTATTGAAGCTGGCACACTTGGCAGTCAGGAGAGATATGTGGGGCTAGGAGGAGGAGACTAAAGATGGCTCGGCTCAGCGAGACGGCAGCTGCCTTGGAATGGAGACGGGTCTAGGTTCTGGCCTCTGCTACTCCTCCCTCTCCCCACTTTGTCTTTTCACTGTACCTTTTATTTAAAATTCATTGGATAAAATAGATAAATAGTGGTGCAGTAGTTTGCCCCATAGAGGGCAGTGACCACAGTCTCCTCTTTCTAGAGCAGTGTCTAGCTCACTGAGCCCCCTTCTTTTAGGTTGTTCTCTTCCTGCTTCTGGCCCTCCAGATCTTTCCCTCCTGGCTGACCAACTTCAGGAGGAGGGTTAGAGAGTTCCCTGGGTAAGTGCTCAGCTCATGGCTTGGAAGGGGGTATCACTTAGCTGGAAAGCAGGAGATTTCCTATTCCTTGGGCAAGTGCCCTTTATCACTAGGTACCTGGGATAAAAGTGTGGAGAGGACTCCCTCCCCATTTTTCTGCAATTAGAGTTTGGGAACATACCTGGGGTAATATGTATACTTGAGCAGTTCTATTTCATCTGGGAGCCTTCGCTGCCAGACTGCAGTCTTCTGTGTGTGTTTAGCCTGGAAATGTAGGGCAAGCATAGCTATACTAGTGCAAATAGAATCCAAACTGTTCAGAAGTACCAAATACTGCAGTTACATGGCTATGAGTGCCGCTTAGGGACATAAAGGGAAAATAGGATTTAGCCCTGCGTCTTTGTTATGTGTGTATACAGTGTGTAGCACAGAAAGGTTTTAGCTTCTAGGTGTAAAACTCCTACTACTGTTGGTAATATGAATAATGGTTTCTTCCTAGTGCAGCATCTTGGACAGAAATGCACATGTGAAATCAGGTAAACACTAGAATTGGAGTGTGCAGCCAGCAGAAGCAGGTAGTTCCCAAACAGGCATTAACTCAAAAGTGCACAGTTTGTTAATGAATCAGTACTTTTTGATACTCAATACTTTAATTTTTATCATTATTAATTGTGTTCCCTTAGCACCCCAAATGTGCTAGATGCTTTACTAACTTCTGTGAAGGCTCAGGAACAAACTATTTTCTTGTTACATTGCCATATGTAGTGAAGCAAGAACACCAATAAGCTAATCCATTTTTGAAAGGTGGTAGAAAGCAAAACAGTTCCCATAAACTAAGCAGAATGACAGCAGTAGGCAATAAAATCTGGCATGGGAGCCTGAAATGTGCACTTATCAAATGAAGGTCCTTTATGACTTCACCTGGAAAAGACAAATCTGATGGTCTTATCCATGATTTATCTCTATGGAAACAGCAATGTTGAAATAGAATAGTTAGGATGACAGCATTTGGGCCAGATCCTGAGTTGCAGCTAGTCTGTGAAAAAAAGCAAAAGAACATTGCAAATTTCAAATTCCAGTGAGCTTTCAGCTAGATACGTGCTGCCTGTTGCATTTTAATGCCTGATACAAGGTCATTTTAAGCATTGTCTAGGTGTATTTTCATCCTGTGTTACTGTACACTGCTGTCCATGCAGTCATTGTCATTGAGAAAAAAATTAAATTTGATTTTTTTTTGTAAGAAAAATATTTGTTTCTTCTTTTGCACTATTTACATCAAGTATACCATAAAGATGGTGAGTCTCTTTGTCATGTGTGGGCATGTACATAAATATTATATAAACATGTAGCAGTGATATCCAGGTGAAATATTGCAGCTGCTATATGATAAATTACATTTATTGTTAACTATTTCACTCAAACTGTGCCTACTAATCCATCTCCTTTAGGATGTATTCTAATGTCCCAGACCCTTTTGTGGTTTCACACAATCTTCTTGTCTTGAAAACCGCTGTAGCAGTAAAATCAATTTGTCACCAGGACATTTTCATCTGTTCAGCAATGTTTAGCTCTGGTTTCAACAAAGAATGTAAACTCCCAGCCTGTCATGACTCATCGGGGCTCTATTTGGGAATTTCATCCTTTTGGAAACTAGTGATTACTACCACTATTACTGTAGGTTTGGAAACTCCCAGTGACCTTATATTGTTAATAAAAAGTTACCTTAGACCATCTGTTGAGCTGATTTTTAAATTTTTTCTTCATGTTGAGCCTTGTATTTGGGGCCCCAATTGATATCATCCAGAGTTTTGCTGTCGACTTAATGGATTTCACCCCGGTAACTAAGATTGTATATATAGAATGGTGCAAGAAATTGGCTTAAAAAGCTCTAAAACACGCATCAAATAATTGTTAGTTTCAATTGTTATAATTATTTGGTATGTTTATCACAGCAGCACACACAAACACAGTACAAGTACAGTACTCTAAGTACAGTACAAAGTTGTATGCCTTATACAGAACAGAACCTGGGATGGTGTTTTATGGGTACTCACATACGTTGTGGTTGTACAGAACTCTAAAGGATGAACTAACCTAAATGCACGTGGCATTTACATGCATGTAATCTTACATGATCATCATAAAATGAGAGCATTAGGTGTCTGCGTAGAAAGGGATTAACGAATACAAGACTTCCAGTTAAAGTACTGCTGTGTTCTAGTGCTTCTTCCTTTAGTCTCTTTACCTGAGGCGTCTTTTATTAAACATTGCACCACTTAACTTCTGTGATGGGAAGAGAAACTCATCCTGAGTAAAACATGTCAGAATTAGTGAGAAACAGATGTTATCCTTATGTTTAAAAGGCTTAATGGTTTGTTGGTGCTAAGCAAAGGAAGCAAGTGACCTCATTTCCATCCATTACTTATTAATGGAATTTTGCGACACAATATAAGGTGTAACTCTTCAGACTAAAGCTTTCCTAATAACTGCAATACACTGTCATTTATCTGCTGGGCAGACAGTCAAGAATGTAAGATTTCTGTAGGGATAAAAGCTGTTTACATGATCATGGTGTTTGATAGATTCCAGGTAGTATAGTGTATCAAATATATTAGAAGAAGGTAACCTGTTTTGGAAGGCTATCAGGCGGCATCCTGATTTTTAGATCGTCATTCCATAAATAGGACTTGGGACTGGGAGCCAAGAGCCATCCTTCTTTACTGGTGGTAGTGCACTGCTGTAAAATGTTTTCAGATCTCCAGAAGAAATGAACCACTGGGACTGGGATCTCTAAGATCCTGTAGTGGGTAGGGGTCCTGCAAGCAGGGTACAGAGTGCCTGTGCCCCAGTGGCAGGAGCTAGAGCCCACAACCACTCCACAGCAGCAGCAGCTGGCATGCAGGAAGCTCAAGCCATGTCAGCCAACACTGCCCTGCTGAGGTGGACCCTGGAGATGCTGCTAGAGCCCCCAGGCTGGCAGGCACACATAGGAGGGAAGGGCAGGGAGCAGGTGCGGGAAGGGCAAACCCATCTGCCCCGCCTCTGTCCCTGACTGATATGGAGATATGGGGGGTGGGACTCCAGGGCCATTCCTGCCCTGCTCCAACTGGATGCTTTGGGAAGTAGTTAGGCAGATGCACAGCTCAGTTGGGGCAGCAGCAGTGGTGGGTGGGTTTGCTCTTCTTTCCTCTGCTCCCACCTGGCAGGGGATACTGGAGCTTGAGGCTGTTCTCAGCTGAGCCCAGCACCCAATGCAGCCACTTGCCACAGCTGGTGCCCTCAGATTATAGGAGAGACGCTGAGGGGTCAATCAGGGAGCAGGTGCAAGGAAGGAGGGACTCGCCCTCCACTATACCCTACTGAACAGAGAAGCCCTTGAGCTGCTTCTGCACCATGCCAGCTGCAGGTTGTGTGGATGCCAGACTCCTTTGGAGACAGCAGCAGCCACAGCCAGGGTGGGCAGGTCTGTCCTTCCAGTCCCTACTCCCTACCCAGCCTCCCCTCCTTCTGGTGTCCTTCACTGGTCTGAGAGTTGCAGCCATGCCTGGTCCCTATATCCTCATGGGCTAAGGGGCAGCACCTGGGGCATCTGTTGCACACTCCCTTTTCCAAATCTGGAATCCTTCCATGGTTATATCTCATACAAGCAGCAGGGGTTTATTTTCACCTCCAATTTGTAAATTGCTTATGCAACTCTTAGCAGCAGATTCTGATGCTCTGTGAAAAACGTGGTACTACCAATGACTCATGGACTTTAGTGGTGTAATAGCAGCAAAAGGTATGCAATGTGCAGGCTGTGCTGGAAGTATGTTCAAAAGTTTAATTTACTCTGGATCTCAGTGTTTACAATGGAGGAGTCATATTGGATACCTTTCTGATTATTATTTTTTTGTCTTTAGGCATTGTACAGATGTCCTATGCTGTGTAATCTTCATAGTCGTCATTTTGGGTTACATTGCATTGGGAATTGTGGGTAAGTAAACACAGGTACAGTAATGGCTTCTCATATACAGGGGGAGTAACTAAGTGAATGCCATTATTTTTAATTGAAATGTCCATTTGACTTATATCAACATTAAGCTTTCCAGTCAAAGGCCATTATCTTTCCTCAAAGCAAACCATGAATTATCTGCTAACGTTCAAGGCCTGTTGTAATTAGGGAGAAATTCAAAATGACGTGTTTATTGATGAAAAACCCAGAATAAAATATATGCATGTAAAAGTGTCATGGTTCAATAATTTTGCTCTCACAAACTGTAACTGTAGCAGAAAAATCCACTCAGTTGTCACTAATCAAAAAACAAAAGCTAGAGTTAAACATTTATTTTTTAAGTGTCTGCATTCTTTAAAATATTAATGAGAGAATCTGTGTGAGGAATGAAAGGAGCAGTAATGGGGGGACAAAAAGCCCTTTACTTATTAGGTTGCTCCTTAATAATCATTTGAATGTGTTTGCCTAAGAGAACTTTGCTGACAGAGTCTAAGTGGGGAGGGCAAATGTCAGCCATACTACCATGAAAGTGCAGCTCCTGTGTGTTTGCACATTTGGGCAAACTTAACTTCCTAATAATGGCCTTAAATACAATAAAAGCCATTAGGGTGGGGTTTTTTTTCTTTTTAATTCTGTATTAGCATTTTCTGTGCTGCACAGAAGTAAACTGCTTTACATAGTGTCAGAAGATGACAATAAGCAAGACTGATTTAACTTCAGCAGTACACAACATAATTATCAAGAAATGTACACCGTCGCCTCATCGTACAATTCACATAGTATCTCAAAGGCCACAACTCTGGAGCGTGTTCTGTGTCTGGGCACTGAACAGACAGTGACAATTCTGCTTCTCTTAGACACCTGGACTTCTTCGTATGCTTTTTATCCATTCCTTTATTCACATGGAGGTTTATATCTTCAGCAAACTGGGAAACTGGGGAAGGAAGAGAGTATGCATGCAAGTAAAGGCAGCTTTGGGGGCCATCACAATGAAAACAAGCATTATGCTGGGCTCTGTGGGCACTGACAGATGTGCAGCTCCCCAGTGTAACTCATGGCACTTTACAGAAAGTGCCATGAGTTACAGTGACCCCCTCCCCCAAACTCGATAGGCATTCACTGTTTGGTCGGGGGGAAGGGGGTATTGAGTCCCATTTTGGAGAGAGGCTGCCTGTCTGCAGCCTATCTCCCCTAGCTCTGCCCCACCCCCTTCCAGCTCCAGTGCTGTCTGCAGGATGGAAGGGGGAGAAGGGAGGGGAGGGAGCTCGGAGCTGGGGTTTGCTAAGCCTGAGCTGGAGGAGGGGCAAGTGGAGAGGCTCCAGTACTGCCACCCCCCTCCAGCTCAGGCTGAGCAAACCCCAGCCCAGAGCTCCCTTTCTTCCCTTCTCCCCCTCTCATCCTTCAGACAGCACTGAGAATAGGGCTGGGCTGCACTAGCCCAGCCCCAATCATAGCAGGGAGAGACAGAAATTAATGAAGGCTCTGTTTTAGAGTGCCTTCATCTGAACACTTATATAATGAGGGTTAGTTTGTTGTGCAATCAGGTACTTTTAAAGCGGTCTGCAGCCATACACTTCTGTGAGGGCATGGCTTTAGAGTGCTTTCAAGGGGCCCATCATGCAACAAATGTTCCCTCTGTCAGCACCCTGTGGGAGATGTGCGGGCCGGGCCCCGATCCCGCCGCCAAGTGCGAGTTGGGAGGGGCGATCCGCGGTCTGTCTTTGCGCACACGGGCTGTGGTCAGCAGCCCAGGCACGCGGGGTCGGAGAAAACTGGTGGCGAGCTAGAATTAGTCACAAACGCGTAGTGGTTGATTGAAAGATTATTTACTTACACCGAAGATGGTCACGGTGCAGGCAGAAAACTTGCTTGAGTTACAGTTGCAGATAGAAAAGAAGAGAGGCGGACTAGAGTTCCTTACCGTGAACACTCTTCTAGCCCATCCGGTTGGAGGCTCTAAACCGCGAGCCCGTCGGACCAACCGGAGAAAGTACGTACAGTAAAGAGCTCTGAATAGACTCACTCACACGAAGTTTTCTAGGCTCCGTGGATCCTTTTTGCGCGCAGGGAAGAAGGATACGTCGGGATTGCGCTCGGTGACGGGGAGAGGCTAGAGGCTGATCAGACCTCTGTTGCCTGCTTGAAATATGTTGGGTCCGTGAGGATCCGCAGCGCTTAGAGATCTTTACGCAGCGTGAAGTCTCCTCCTCCTGGTGTTCGTGGAGTCCTCCAACTTGGGCGGAAACCACTCAAGCCTTTTGTACGGCTAGCAAGCCAATAGCTAGCTGCCACGTGTGCCTACATTTAGAACGGGCCAATAATGTGGCGTGAATCTAAATACAAATGGCGGGAACTCCTTTGCAACGTGCATCACTAGTATGCAGCAAAGAAATGCACCCTGCAAAGAAGCTACAAAATGGCGGGAAAGCCTTTTGCACCCGGGGTTCTCCTCCACAGCAGAGAACTCCACCATGCAAAGAAACTGTAATTTAGGCGGGAACATAATTTAGCATTGCCGAAGCACACACAAACGAAAACCACAACTTTGGGTTGTGACAGGAGACTGCTGCAGTCTAATGAAAGGAGCATAATGCTTGCAGGCAGAAGACCTGCTCTCCAATTCAAACTGTCATTAGTTTGCTGTGAGCTACTGAGCAAGCCAGTTAACCTCTCCCTGCCTTGGTTTCTCTACCTATAGAATGGAGTTGATAACTTGAGATCTGTGAATGGGAAGAATTGTATAAGGGCAAAGAATTATTTAATAGCTGATGACTGTTTCATACTCACAATCAATGGTTACCATAGCTCTGGGTTCTTCTTGGTGACCATGCAGGGAAGAGCATGAGGGACAGAGTTTCTCTAGTTGTGCTGTACATCATTATTTAGCCAGTCAGGCCAGCTTGTATGCAGTCCTTTGGCTTTCTTGCATATGTCACACTCACATGCTTAATGGCTTCCTGCTTGAGGACATGGTTGTGGAATTGTTTCGTCTCTGTCTGCTGCTGCTGCTGTTATTAAAGTTTGTGTATGTGAAATTATGCACGTGTTCTCTAATCACAGCTCTGTGTGCTCTCTTGATCCTGCTGCTTCTACCATTTGCTGTGAGCAAAGCTGCTGATTTGTATCCTGCCTGTCTTCATGGCCTAATTACATCTCACCTACCTAGTGAGCCACTTGGTTAATTCCAAGTAATGTCAGCACTCACTGACTTGACCTGAGCAGAGACAAGGAAGACATGTCAGAGCAGAGATGCTATGTGGGTCGTGCCTACCGGTTAGCTTTTGAGAAATGCACTGAGTATTAACATGGAACTCCTCACTGGCTATTCCACAAATGACACTTTAAGTTGAGCATCAATAAATCAGTATCTTCACTATTCCACCTGGACAATTATAGAGCCATGAATGTGCTGAATATAAGAGTAAACAACCACATCCTTCCTCATGAGCATACTCCAGTCTACTTAGGAGTCACATTAGACCATTCCCTCACCTATAAACATCACATTCAGAAGGTCAACAGCAAAGTCTCTGCAAAGCCTTAAAATGTTTAGCCAGCACAACATGGCATGCCAACTTCAAAGTGCTCAGTGCACCCTTGCAATGGTGTATGTCCCAGCAGAATATTGTGCTCCTATATTGTCCAGAAGTAGTTGCACTAAAAAAGCTCAACACTGTACATCATACTTAACAGTGCACCAAGACTCATAACAGGCTGCACAACTTACACACACTCAGATGTATTCCCTGTACTCTTGGGCATTAGATCAAGTGCTGTAAGAAGACAGACCCTAACATCATTACTGGCAACAGAAACAAAAGATGATGGAAATCACCTGCTCCATCAACTATTAAATGACGACTTGAACAGATGGAGACTTAAGAAGTTTAAAAGTCATAAATTGCTTGTATATGAAGCCCACAAGCTCCTGGAAGAGATTGGGGATGCTGAGCTAGACCTATGGGCAGCAATGGAGTGGGCTGACTGCTGAAAAAGTCAGTTCTTTTCCTACAGCATTTTATACCAACACCAAACAAGACCCCCCTTGGACACAACCTTGACCGAGAAGTTGGGTCAAACTGAACAGACTGAGATCTGGATACGGGCACTTCAAAACAGCACTGTACAAGGTGAACATCTTGGACAGCCCCCTGTGTGAATGTGGCATCCAACAAACAGCACAGCACTTCATTGAAAGCTTCGATTTTTGCAACTGCTCAGATGGGGTAGATGGAATCTGCATGTTGAGTAATAATACCAGACAGTGGATTATAGGTTTGGAAGTTGATACCTGACACAATACTAAAGCAAAGACATTTTTGGGGTAGGAAACAGGAGAAAGAAGGGGCTTAAACCTAGCTTACATTCTGCATTTACGTATCTGATAACCCTCCCACAAGAAGCAGGAGTCCACTTAGAACATTTTATGTCTCTGTTTTCTTTCCAATGCTGGATCTAATCCTTCTCTCCCCACTGTCTGCACAGCTGATTCTGCCTTGCAGGTCTCACGTGCTCCTTCCTTCACTCTTCAGACCCATGGTCAGAGTGAGGGAACTGGGCTTAGTAAAGAGGGCATCCTTTGTTCTCTTTAACGTGAATATTCCTCTGTTCTGGACATTGCATTGAGCAAGGTACTGTGGCACTGCTGAGCACATAGAAACCTAGAAGCACTGGCTATTTAGAGCTGTGCAGCATTCTGGCTCTGTTAGATCCTCAATCTCCCTCCAGCACTGTACAAATCTTCCTTAATGCTTTAGCTAGAGCTTCAGGGCAGAATTACATGGCCTGTTCCCCCAAATGAGGAACTGCATGAAATATGTTGTGAAGACTGAAGGTGGCAAAGGATGCATAGGTGGCCAGAATCCTCTCTGCCCTGGCTCCGTGATCTCATAACGTGACCAATGTACCCTGAGATGATGAATTTGTCCATCTCCCCTGTTTTGCCTACAAAGTGGAATCCTGTTAGAAAAAAACCTTCTAACCAAACCTTTAGATGTAAATACTACCAAATGTCCTAGGGGTCTAGAAGCCAATACTGGGTTCTAGTCAACCTTTTGTGGCTAACCATTGTTTCTACTTCTGGGATAGGTACATCTAAATTTTCAGTTCTAAATCCTGAGACGTCAGATCAGACAAGGTTCTTTGGGCAAATCCAATATCTTTTATTAGGCCAACTAAAATAAAAGATTAATAAAAGATATTGGATTTACCCAAAGAACCTTGTCTGCCCATGTCCTTAGACCAGGGGTTTTCAACCTTTTTGGATCAATGTACCCCCAGCGGCCGGACGTGAAGCAGTGTTCGCCCGGTGGCTGGGGCAGGCCAGGAAGGTGGGGAGGGTGGTACGCAGCCGCTAAATGTGAGCTTCCCCCTCCTCCTGCATCTGGCTGGGCGGGCAGCGCCTGTATGGCAATGCAGGATTCTACGTGGTGATGCTCCATCCCTGCCCACCTGTGCGTACCCCTTAGGGCCTTCTCACGTACCCCTGGGGGTATGCGAACCCCTGGTTGACAAGCCCTGCCTTATACCAACACAGCTACAACCTACACCTATAGAAGTCAGATCCAAATCCCGTTTTTCATCTGTCCTTGTATTGTAGTTCACCCTTCCTATTACTTCATTTTAATTTTAAATGAAAGATGAGATCAGCCTTGGTCTGACTCCAAGGCCCAGCCCTGTTCAAAATGCATGAGAGTCAATAAAGTTCACATAAAGAGAAAATAGATTATAAATCATTTCTTAGTTGTGAATCATGCCTTACATATCTCTTGTCCTTTGCCTTATTATAGAAATAATAGAAAGTAGACATCCCCATTTTCTTGAATATGTAACAATAGCCTTTGCAATCCATGTGTAATTTGGCTGAATAAAGAAGGGGGAAGAACAGGCTCATCACATGGATCTGCTATTGATAGAAAATCTCTGAGTCAAATTCTGGTGTCATGTGCATGTACAACTCCCACTGGCTTCAGCTGTGTGTGCACCTATGTAATCATGGGTAGAATTCGGTTCACTGTCAGTTTCAGGAGGGCTGAATTGGAGTCTGGCTAAAAAGTAATCAAATCCCCTTGAAAGACCAAACTTGATGATTTATGATAATAGCCTTTCTCCATCCTGCTTCAGCAGTGGTTGCTGCTGAATGATTATATTGAATAGAAGTATTTATTCCATGAATTATTTTTTTGCTATCATTGTGGTAACTTTACAGGTGAACTAATAGTGCCAATTTAACATTCAATGAAGTTTTATTTCTTCTGGAACCAATTTCATTCTTCATATTTATTTGGAGACTGGGTATATCAGGGGAGACTTTTTAATCTACTAGAAAGCCTAAAATCTGAGGTTGTTCTCATTCAGCAAAATGCATGTAAAAGACAGCCAGTAAATTATCATATATAGAGCCCTAGGCTTCAAAAAATGGAGTAATTCTAAAGGAGCAAAATTTATTGTGACTTAAGTTCATTCTTGAACTGTGGTTCATACCAATCAGATTATGCCTCCTAAAGGACTTTTGATACAAAGAGAAACCATTTACCCCAACATAGAGGTTGAAATCAATAGCTTCAACATGTATAGTTCAGGTCTTCCTAATGCAACATTAGTATTTGCAGTAGCAAAATTCTCAAGCGCTCTCTTGTATATTAAAGGAAAAATGTTGTTTTTATACTTCATTGTACTTAACCAAGCCAAAGATGTATGATCACATATCAAAGTAAACCATCTCCTTAGCTTGTAAAATCTCATCCTCAAGGGCCCATTCATCTTCAAGAAGATCAGAGACTCTCCTTCCATTTTGGCATTATTTAGTTAGATAGCAACTGCGTGATGGATTCAGATTCTAAATGATAGCCCAAGATCTTACTAATTCTTCAGCCAAAGCAAACCTTGCTCTTCATGTCATTTTTGCTGTGTTTTTATAGCTGTAGTTATACAAGCTTGACTTCTAGCAGCTTATTTGTGGGCAGGGACATATAATGGAAGTAAACACTGGGTTGATAGGATACCTGTGAAATCCGTGAACATTTCTTATATACAAAACTTGATGTAGTCCTGCTTCTAAGAAAGTTTATATGCAGCAGTGTCACCAATGTGGATTTACAAATTCTGCATCGTGTGTCCTATTATCTGCTTCACTGCATTTGTAAATTGCTTGTGTTAAAAAGCCATAAGTACAATTTGGCAAGCTTGTTCTTTCACATATTAAAACATTCAAATATACCTTTAAGGGAAGCAAAATAAGGACATGAATGCCTGCATTCCCAAAAAATACAGTTGATGGAATGACTCAGTCTAAACAGATTTGCAGTTAATTTTTAAGTGCCAGAGGAAGCAGTTGTTCTAGTCACATTTTCTCTTTGTGAGGGAACTTTCCAGCATTTGTAACCACTTACTCAACCCTAGAGCAAAAAAAAAAAAAAAGAGGAACGTATCTGACAAACATTTAAAATGACAGACATTAGCCATTTCTTGTGTACTTGCTCCACAGACGTGAAAGGACAATGACATAACCTTAGGCTTCCTGAAAGTGAAGCCCTGTCAGTGTCAACTGCTATGCTTGTGTCATATGCTGTCTATTGCTACACTGAAGGCTGACTCAGTTGTGCAAGATGGTTGAATCTGGCCTTTTTTTTTTTCGGCTCAGCTGTCTGTGATAGCAATCGAGCGGCAGTCTTACAAGTATCCAGCTGCGCACGACCTTTGGCTGGCATAAAAAGTTCTGTACACTTGGATTCCATTTCATTTAGTACTTGATATTGGGTCACCAGTAGTGCAGCGCAACAAACAGCTCTGCACTGCTGTTTGAGGCTAATTATGATGATAATCTTGCACTTCGGTGAAGCTGGTGAATTAGGTCCTCTTCTTCACTGCAAAGGAAAGGAAATGGAACATTTATCACAGGAGGTTCTTTTCCCATCATTGTTCTAACTACACAAAGATAGTGTAGAAGAAGTTTATTAGCACAGCATCTTAGCCATGGCTCATAGCAGTGGCAATGAAAGGAACAGTATCTTTTGCTTTGCTGCTGCAGTTTCAATCAAATGCTGAATCTCCATCCTCTATTACAGACCAATTCTTCTTGATTTCTCTTTGCAGTTGAGTTGAGATGTACCTCCCCTGCTTCTACCCACCAGAATTGATTTAAAAATAAAGGAGCTCACTTTACAGCAAATGTTGATAAAGCTGTTTTCTAGATATTGGTCACAGTCTGATCTCAGTGAGGTTGGCAGGAGTAAATATTGACAAAGAAAAGTGTGTTTAACTTATTTCTTAAAACAGGTTTATTTAACACTGGGTTAGTACCCCAGGTCCAACAAGGATTCAGGGATATGGAAAAGCCAAGGCCAAGTAAGGACTGTAATGGGCAATTTGATGAGTTCAACTTGATAAGAGGTAGGGATTGTTTCCCAAGGCTAGAAATGCTGTTCAGAAAAATCAGAAAAAACAAAGAAAAGAACGAGCAAAATTTTCCAGCATTTTTATTTCTCTGGTTTTCACTACTGACTGGGAAGCCCTTTGCAAAGGCTTGTGTTTTGAAAAATAATGAGTTCAGAGCCTGATGCAGATCCAATGAGTTTTTCCTATGACTTGAGTGGACAGTGGATCAGGCCCAACGGGCAGAAACAACAAAACAATAAAGATAATAAAAACAAACCGTATCTGGTTAGTCGGCAGGCTGCACGCAGTTTTGTCTGACAAGGCTCCAGTGTAGAAAGCAGATATAAGGAAAGAAGTTTTGCTTATTCTTACAGCCCTCTGCTTTTTACTGAGCAATTGGGAGAGAGTGCTGCTTCTTATGTGTGTACATGATGGGCTAAGATGGTTGGCAAAATATTATTGCAATGTTCATCTTTTTCTCAAATTTTGTAGATGTCAAAAATAATTTGAGACAAAAATGCTTACCAGGGGAAGGGGTTTGCAAAAATGTTTGCAATAGCAGCTAATTCCAACTTATCTATACAATACAGGTATAGGTATTGCTATTGAAATCTCAGCCTGGTTTTGAATTGGACGTAACAGGTTTTATTCCTACTGCCTCCTGCCATGCTGTTGTGAGGAAAAACTGTCAAAAGGAGAACAAATAGTTTCTTTAACTGAACTAATTTAAAAAGCTATTTTTTTGGAAGGAAAGGGAAAGATTGATACAGAAAACTCACCTAGAGTATACAAATAAGCTTAAAGACCTCTCATTGCAGGACAAAAGACTGATCAATTTGAGTCTAGTTTTCCAACTGCATGAGATACAGGGAAATATTAAAGAGCAAGGAAACTTTCTTTTGTCTGAAACCCATGGGGAAGAAATCCACACGTTATAACAAACAACCAGTCTACTTGCCAAGAGCTCCAAAGCCTTTCAAAACTCCACTGTACATATGAATAACGTAATCAATAACTGGTCATATGCCTTCCTTGAAAGAAGATTGTATCTCATAAATATTTTTGTTAGGTTATATTATTGAGCCAAGTCAATAGGAGCTTCATACAAGCATGTAGTTGTATATCTTGCAGAATTGAGGCCTTAGTAGAGAAGGGAGAAAATAGACAAAATTAATCTGAACATCCCTAAGATATTTCATGCCAAGCAACAGATTAATTTACCAACTCAAAAACATGGTATATTTGACATGTATTGAAATGAATTACAAACTGACTTAAGATCTAGAAACATAGAGTGAGAAGAAAATAAAACTATATGGGGTGAGAGATACCATCATTTGTTTTAAAGTTGTGTAAAATGATATAGCTACATGAAAACCAATTAAATATATTTTGGACCTTGTCTGCAGGCATGAATATTATATCTACTGCTCTGTGACTATGAGGCTGTCTCTTGACCACACCCATTAGTGTAGCATTTGAGGGTTGTCTCTTCTGTTGCTGCAATGACCTTGAAGAAAATTTAATTTCAAGTGTGGCTAAATTTAACACTACAAAATCGAGAGAAAATTGGGGCAATTACAGAGGAACAAGTTCAAAGTGATTTGCATAGATCAAGGCCTAAAGTATATGCTAAGTGGCTCCTGACATTCAGTGTGCAGAGCAAAAGTAGGAATCTAGGAACTAAAAATAATTGCAATGTTATAATCTCCTGTATAAAATACAGAACAAGGAAACAGATGGGGGAAGATCACAATTAATAAGCTAAAGTCAATCATGAATTGCCACAGTCACATTTGCAAACCAGATCTTGGTTACAGAGATGTTTGAGTGTGGGATAATATTCTGGCACCGTACTATCTGTAGAAGATAACATTTAGAATTTCAGGAGAAGATTTCATTTTTACTCTAGGAAAGATACAGAAGGAATAGCTGCAACAAATTGCAGTCAAAATATTGTTGTGTTTGAGTATTGGGAAGTGGTGAATTAGCCTCTGTAATGCATCAAAGAATGGTACCAAAGGTGATTTTCATGGTGGTGAATATGAATCTGACAGACAAAAGATTGTATGGATGGAAATAGCTATTGAGCAAGCAATTGTTATCTGAAGTAAAGGAATGAAAAGCACAGGAATTCTCTAGTTCAGACTGAGTTTCATTTCCCAGATGGTGGTAGGCTATGTTATCTTGTTCTTAGCAAACCATCGTAATCAACCATAGACACAAGTGGGGGAAATTACCAAAAAAAAAAGAGCACATGCAAAAGTTTGCATCCATTATTAGTGTAACCCAGTGTCCTTTAGGATCAGTCAGCATCAATTTTGGCCTTCTGTCATATACCCTGTATAATCCCATTCATTTCAATGGGAGTCATGAGCCTATGTGAAAGCTCAGTTGGATCTGCATGATATAGCTCCATAGCACTATATGGCTTTAAGCCAGCAAAGCTTTTGTAATGCTGCTTTCTCCTTTTAATAACCATTATTGTCTAAGTGCATTACCTCATCTGTTGGCCACAATCCAGACATGTGTGTCCTAAAGGAAAAAAGAAATGTTTTACTTTCCGACTGATTCATCCATATTTTTTTCATTAATAAATCTACTGTTTAAAGAAAATCAATATTCTTCAGCAGCTATTGAGAAAGGTTAAAATGGTGTATGACACCCATTTTAATTGATAGTGAACTCAAACTATTAGCAGGCTGATGTTGAACACTGAACATATTGTGTTAAAAGGTGTGTATATATATTTGCAGCTTGGGTGCATGGTGACCCCAGGAAAGTGGTCTATCCGACTGACAGCCATGGGCAGTTCTGCGGCCAGAAGGATACCCCCAATGAGTGAGTACTAAATACAGTCTGTGGCTTCATTAGTCATTCATCGTGTATAATAAATGGGGAACTTGATCATCCCTCTCCTGACCCTAAAATCTATTAAATCTATGATATGGCTGGCAGCTTCTCAGCCTGCAGGACGTGCAAAGGCTGCCAGATTTCTACCACGACCTCCTCTGGGCCTGGAGGCTGGTCTCCACCTCCAGGTCCCCTGCAACATTTGCCCAGGGCATCGACCTGCTCATCGAGCCCCTCCTCTAGAACCTCCAGCTGGAGGTGCTGACAGCAGAGGCGCCCTGGTTGCAACAGAGGTGTCACCCATATTGGAGATCTCCTGGACTACGATAGGCAGGAGTGGGTGGACCCCACTGCACTATCCTGGCACATGGGTCTACCCATGACACATGCGGCCTGGCCTAGTGGCACTTCCTGCTCCACCACCTAAGCCAGATGGAGGACACCAGGCCGGTTCACTTTTCCACCATCCATCGTCGCCAGATCTACACGCTCATGTGCTGCACAGTTCATCATGCCCCCCTTGTGTCCTGCTCAGACACCAGGTGCCTGGACCTGCTCAGTGAGGGCATGGCTGGGTCACCCCAGTAGCAGAGTCTGTACTCCAATCTCATCCCACAATCCAATGGGGACCTCAGCTGGCGGCTTCACCATGGAGCCATTGCCACGGGCATGTATATGGCGAGCTTCACAGACATCCTGGTCTCCTGCCCCTTCTGTGGGCAGAGGGAGACCCTGGCGCACATGACCCTCGAGTGTGCCAGACTGCAGCCTCTCCACCTCCATCTCCAGAACCTCCTCCTGAAGTTCTGGTTGAATTTCACCCACCACCTTTTTGTTTTTGGTCACCCCATCCACAACCCCACCAAGTCCTAGGACCTCCTGGTTAGCCACCTCCTGGCCCTGGTCAAGTGGGCCCTATATTTGACCAGGAAAGAGGCTCTGGCTGGGAAGGTGCCCGGAGACTGCAGGGCCACTTGTCTGTGCACATTTCCAGGCAGAGTACCAGTGGGAGGTGTCCACTGGCTCCTTGGATGCCTTTGAGGACTGGTGGGTGCTGTCCAAATGGCTAAGAGGTCAGCCACCTTGTTTGCTCTCCAGTGCTGGCCCTGGACAGGCTCCTCCACCAGGGTCTCGCCACTTGCCTCACCAGCAGAGATCCTGGTGTTCCTTGCTTAAAAATTGCAAATTCTTTGATAAGAAACCCAAATTCTCTCATTAAAATACTCAAAATCCACGTTCTTCTGCTATTAAAATGAAACCCCTATATATAGAGAGATCAGTTAGGCAATGTTTTATTGATATATTTACAAGTTTAAAGCAATTTGGAAGCCTGTCAGTGCCTCTATCATCCTAATAAAATGGATTGTAAATATCTATACACTTTGGCATTTACTTTTGGTTTTTTTGTCATAGAAAAATCAGAGCTGCCCCTACCACATTTGCTCACCAGGATGTGTGACACTGAGCAGCACTGATATGCCAATCCCCTGCCCCTGCCCCTCACTCTCAACCCACACTCATCCCAGTCCTCTCACTCCTGACCCACAGCCCCTTCCTGCCCTCACTAGCTCCCTCCCAGCCACAGCTTCGTCCCAGCACCAGGCCATGAATCCAGCTGCAACTGTCACACCCACTGCTCTGAGGAGTGCCAGCTCTTGCTGTTCTGCACCCTGCCTCATGTTGTTCCTGGGAAGCCTTCCAGGTCCCTTTCCTCCCAGCCTGGCCTCCCCCTACATAGGCTGCTCTAGGGTGGCAGGGAAGCTCCAAGCCTGGCTTTGGAGATCTCTCCTACCTGGAGCACTCCCCCACCTGCAACCCCCACATTTCTCTCACCCACCCTTGCTACTGCCTCTACTCTAGCCCATCACCCCCTAAGTGTGTCTGGGACCAGGAACACCCCCAAGCTGGGGCTGCATGTCCCAGCACCGGTGTGTGCATGGGGCAGGGCTGCAATGTGGCAGTTGCCCCTGCATCTGCGGCTCCTGCCAGCAGGTTCTGTCCCATCCTGTTTGGCGGTTGGGCACACAGGATGTGATTTGTTGGGGGGATGTGGAGATTTATGCAGGTGAGGTTTGTGGAGGGGTATGGGGCTTGTGTGGAGGTTTGGGCGGTGTGAGGTTTGTGGTTGGGTATATGGGTGGGGCCTTGTGGGGGTGGTTTGAGGCCACAGGGACTGTATGTGGGTGGTGAGCTGCTTCGGAGAGGCGGGTCTCTTGCCTGCCACCCACATGGTGCACAGCCTCCCTGCAGCAGCAATGGCTGTTGGGGCACCCAGGGCCCTCCTGGCAGAGCCCTCCCCATGGCGTATGGCAGCATGATGGAGCTCTAGCCACCTGGCACCCGGCACAGCCTGTACCACATCGCATGGGGGTGGCCTGTCCTGGTCTGGAGCTATGCACCTTTGGGCAGCACTGGGCCACTCTGGCTGTCACCCAGGGTCCTGGCATCACTCACAGGGGCTGTGCTTGGGGCCAGGCTGGGTCCTGCCCCCGTGGAACTGGCCTAGCTCAATGGCATGCAGGCCACTTGGAGGCAGGACCCAGCCTGGCCTGATGTGCGGTCCCTGCAAGCAGGGCTGGGACCCTGGGTGACTGCCAGAGCAGCCCAGTCCTGCCCAAAGGCACACAGCCCCTAGCTGGACCAGGCCTGCATGATATGGCACAGACAGTGCTGGGTGCCAGGTGGCTGCAGCTGCGCTGCACTGCACCATGCCACAAGAGGGCTCTGCCAGGAGGGCCCTGAGTGCTCTGACATTCACTGCTGCTGCATGGGGCTGTGCATTGTGTGGGCGGCAGACAGAGGACTCACCCCTCCTGAGCAGCTCACCACTCACACACGGTCCCCTACACCCTGACAGCCCCCCACCTCCAGTTCCCCCCCACCGCAGTCCCTATTTGCCTGGAACAGAATGCAGGTCCAGGTCATGCCTTGCCCTGCTCTTGTTTGCCCTGCATGCTATGGCAGTGTGCTGGAGCACCGGGGTAAGCGGCAGCCATAGAAATGGTCTGGGCACCTGCCAGAGTGTCTGCCTGGAGGACCACACACTCCAGGAATGTGCCCTGCCCCACTATTTTTCTGCGAGTTTTTTTTTTTTGATTCCTGGATTTCCAGGTATCAAATTTAGAGCCTGCACTGCAATTATGCAGCGCAGGTAATATTTTTTGTTCCCAGCATGCCTCTTGCAGTGTCTCAGACTTTGTTGAGACACTGCAACAGGCATGTGCACACTCATCTGGACATGCCCCTTGTGTCCATCACTGGGAAAGAATGACTTGAAAATATTACAGGCTGCTTCCCATTTTACATGAACCAGGCTTTCCCTGTGTAGCAGTCACTAAAGGGAAGCCAATCTTTAGTAACAAGGGAGAGTTCTCTTTGTCTTCTACTAGCTGCCTTCTGCCTTTGTGCTACTAGAAAGGAAAATATGTTCTGGGAGAGAGACAGTTCATCCTCTCATACTCCTGAATGGAGGAATCTCGAGAAGTGACCAAAAGAGTTTCACCTACTCAAGCAGAGGAGCGGGAATAGTCAATCATCACTGTTCTGCCCTTCAATTCTTACACAAGACCAGGAGAAGCACCTGGGCCAGGTGGCTCTCCCTTCCCCTCCATAGCCCTATGGAAAGCAGCAGGGGGAGCAAGGAAGCCCTATGGAAAGCAGTAGGGTTTCACAGATGTATAGGAACCACCTGCAGGACCTTGAGAAGAAATAAGTGATGACATTAGTGGCTTGAGCCTTTCTTCCTCTTTTGCATTTGCCTCATTTGCCGTTGTTGCATTCCTTTGTGTGCTTACACTTTCTCCCCTACACTCTCTATTTTGTCCTTTCCTTGTTTCATACACACAGATGTACCTGCCCCCTCTCTTTTGTTCTTTCCTCTAGTTCCTGGGGGCATGAATGCCGTGTGCCCCCGGATTGGGGCGGGCACCACCCACAGGCAGTATTGGCAGTGGGGGGGAGGGGGGGAGGGGCAAGCACTGACCACCTACAGATGCCACTAGTGGTGTTGGCAGCAAGGGGGGGTGGTGAGTGGTGACCGCCCACAGGTGCTGCCAGCAGTGTCAACAGCACTTTTGGCAGGGGCTGCACCGCCAAACACAGGGGGTGCACGTTCACCCATGTGCACCCCTATGTGTTGCCAATACCCAGGGGAGAGGACTGTGGTACTTTTTCATTGGTTGAAGAGCTTCTATAAATAGATAAGCCAAAATGTACATGGGAAAATTCAGCTTGGAGGCAGATGAGAGTTTATGGCATCTGTGGCATTTATTTCCAGATAAATAAGCCAGAAAAACCCAAAATGAAGGCATGGCTGTACATTCTCCAGAATGAAAGGCCACTCAGGGTAGCTGCAGTGCCTGTGCAGCTTGCAGTGCCTGTGCAGCTGTAGCACAAAATAACTCATGGCTTGTACAACTGCCCCCACTGGCAACCTCTAAGGCTTAGTGACAAGCTATGAAAAAAACAAGGGACTTACAATGCCTTCATGGGTATTATTGACAGGTCCTTATAGCCCATAGTGTTTGAAAGATATAAGGCTAAACTAGGACTCTGAGGTTTGTGAGTCTCAAGTGGTGATGCCAATCTTTTATGATTCTTGTACCTGTACTAATTGCTTCCCAACAATGATTGCACTGAGTTGTAGTTCAGAAAAAAATTAAACATAGAAACAAGCCAAGATCACACAAAAAAACAAGTGAGCTACAGTGAGCTGAATTAACTATGCCTTATTTTTGCCATCAGAGTGCCTCTAGGGGAATTATACATCTTTGCGCCTCCCTGTAATCTGTCCAGTAATCTCCACAGAATCTCAAAATTTGTTTTGTCTTCTGCCAAGCACAATGCAATCATAAAATACAATTTTATATTAAAGATGGAAAGCCAGTCCTCTGCAACTATTTTCTTCTTTTATACTCATGTTTAATCTTTGTTCTTTCCTATTAATGTCACCAGCCAGTCAAATACAGCAGAAGAAGAGTAAAACAATGTGTTAATGATACGGCTGCACCAGGTAGCTCACAATTTATAAATATTCGCAAGAAACTGTTGCAGAGAGATGACATTTCAGTCCAAAATTTGACTCTATTGATTTGAAGAAATAACAGCGAATGATGGGAGGTTACATTTGCCAGGAGTTTGTTCATGTTGGTTTACTGGTGCACGATGGAATATGTCTAAGTGAGTGAAAACATCCTGACCTTCTAAAATGTCAGGCCCGATGATCTAATCCTAATTCCATAGGGAGCTGGAGTTCACAGTGTCATGGGGCAGAGTGGGACTCTAAGGCACAGCCATGCAGAGGGGTAGGAGGGCCTGTCTTGCAGTCAGAACTCTGAAGGCAGAGGCAGTGACGGGCCTGATCCTTTTTTCTTTGGTGGAGCCTGCCCACCTCTCCCATGGCCAGGAAGCGAGCTGCCCTGGGGGGCACTGCCACTGCAGAGGAAGGGACCCCCACACAGCTCAGGGGTTGCTTGGCCTGCTGGCAGGTCACCTCCCAGCCATGGGCAAGGCAGGCAGATTCCACTGGACAAAAAAAGAAAAGGATTAGGCCCCTAGCCATAATGAGATGGAAAAATTGAAATGGTTTAGTTCTCAGGATTTTATTCTATGCCCCACTGTTTCAATTTAGGGGGCACAGAATAAAACCTTGGAGATTAAACCCTCATCACGTGTACAAGCACCCTAGAAGTGCAAGGTACCTTGCTGTAAGACAGATCCACTAGGTCTTCTCCAGTCAAGGGCCCATAGCTTCCATTTTCTCCATCCCTAGGACAGACCCACCAGATGCATCTGCCCTGGAGCTGTGACCCTTGCAGCTTTTAGTGTCCTCAACCCTAATTCCAATGCCTGTTGTTGCTGTTTCACGATTGACAAGAACATCAGTGTCACAGAGTTTCTGCAGGGGCTTGAACTGCCAGTTCACCAGATAGTTTAAACAATAATTGGTTTTAGTCCAATTCAGACTAAACACATTTTAAGAACAATGACATTTCCAGCAGCCAGAAGCAGCATCCACTGCTGTTGCTGTTGATGGAATAGCTGGACTGCTGAGCCACATTATGACTCATTGGCTGCATCTACGCATGCATTTACTCCAGCCTAGATTTACTGTGCAGTAAAATACTGCACAGTAAGGGATTTTGGATATGTCAACACATGTGGGGATTAGGGAGCAGATTTGCTCCCAATTCCCTTCAGCCCTGCAATGCACCCCTGTGGACACTGAAAGGAGGTCCAGGGTTCCCCTGGGTCAGGGGTGAGCAAAATGCAGCCCGGGAGCTAGATGCAGGCTGCTAGGCCATTCTATCCAGCCTGTGGGGCCCCTACAAGACTTAGAAAATTTATATTTATCTGCCCCTGACTGCCTGTCATGCAGCCCTCAATGGCTTGCCAAAATCAGTAAGCGGCCCTCTGCCTGAAATAATTGCCCACCCCTGCCCTGGGTGCTAGCCCAGAGTCTGGCAGAGAGCACCGGGCCAGGAGATAACTGTCTTCTGGCTCTGGGAGGCTGCCTGCTGCTGGGGCAGGGACAATGTCCCCCTGTCTTGGCAGCAGGGAGCTGCTGGCCTTGGCTCCCTGATCAGGCACACAGAGCTTGGAAAAAGCTGCAGGGAGGGGCAGGTCCCAGCCTCCTGTCCTGATCTGCCAGTGGGGCAGCTAGCAGCTAACTTGCTGCCCCACTGGTGGATCAGGGCAGGGGGCTGCAACCTGCCCCACCCCTGCAGCTCTGTTCTAAGCCTTGTGCATCAATCACCCAATCAGGGCACAGGGTTGGGACCTGCCCCTGATTGTGACATTTTCCAGCCAGCCCCAAGCTGCACAGAGAAGTCTGCGTGTGCAGCCTGGAGCTGGCTGGGGACCATGGGTGACTGGTTCCACCTTAGTCAGGGTGGGCACGTGCCCCCCCTGTGACCAATCCCACTGAGCAGAGTGGGGGGGTCCCCTGTGAGAGATCCTGCAATTCTAGTGGGGAGGTCCCCCCATGGGTGATCCTGCAGTCCTGCACAGCAGGACCTGAGGTCCCCGCACAGGCAATCCTTCAGTTCCGGGGGGGAGGGTCCCGCGATGGCCAATTACTGCAGCCAATCACTGGGCTCACTGCAGCCCCTCCAGGAGTGGCTGTGATTGCTTCTGGGAGCAAGCACTGGCCGATCACTGTTAACTAATACAATTCAGGTTCAGAAAGCTATGCCTAGAGAGAAAAAGAAAGAGAGAGAGAGTGAGAGCTGGGATCTCACTGCTCCAAGGCACTCGGGTGATTTGTTGACAAGCAAAGTTCTCAGCATGATCCTTGAAGGGAGATGATCTGTTCCTCCCAGCTTCTCGAGAACAACAGTGGATGATGTCAGAGAGATTTCTTCCTCTTGAAGCACGCTGTTTGCTGCTTTTACAGATTTTTATACCCTCAGTTCAGCTTCTTCAAAGCACTCTTTTAATTGTATAAATAATTATCTTTTCTATTGACAAGGGGTTATCTGGTTTGGTACATCTCAAGAAACTGATTAACAACCAGGGAAAACATAAGTTTTTAAGGAGTAACCAGACACCTAGGAGCCAACTTGAAATTCTTATGGATAGCAGATATACTGGATGGGATACCTCATTGTTTCTTCTCAGATGGCTTGCAGCGTCAGGGTTTTGTATTTTACCTGTTGTGAATAACTCGCAGTTTAGCATGAGTGTTCATAAACTTTGTGGGGAGGACTTCCACCAGTCATCCCAGGAAAAGTATGATAGTATTTGTGGTCAGGGCTCCAACAGGCTGGATGCTGTGATGAACTCTTAACCATTGTTCAAATGTTGCCCATACCCCCTCTGACTCGGTTTCTTGCCTCAGCATTCCCTAAAACCGAGTTTTAGTCAGTCAAGTTTAAATAGGCCTCCCATAGTGGGACCGGGGAATGTATGGCCCGAGATCCCTAGTAAACTTTTCTTCTGCTTAGTTCTGGCTAGATGAGGTGTGTGTGCGTGGGGGGGAGAAATAGAAAAAGTCCGTTGCAAGTCCAGCAAGCTGGGTGCCAGGCCTCCCTCAGGAAGACAGAGCTGACAGGTAACACCCCCTCCCCCCCCCCCAATCATGATGGCAGAGTGGGGACTGGAGTATAAGGATTTCCCAGCCCCTGTAGGAGCTCCCTACTGCTGGGGAAGGGGCACATAGTCCCCACCCAGGCTCCTATAGCAGAGCCTGCCCCACCAGCAGGCGGCTCCTAGGGGCAGGGAGCTATCTCCCGTCCCCTGGTGGACAGGTGACTGGGAGCAGATTTGGCTCCCAGCCAGGCATCTACATGAGCACTAATGCCAAGTAAATTTGCTACTTGCATTTGCAGGTAGCAAATTTATTTACGATTAGAGAGATTTACTGTGAAGTAAGCATGTGCACATGTAGACCCACATGTTTACTCAGTAAACTATGCTAATTCACTGCTAAGCATCTTGTGTATATGCGCCCGCTTTGGTGCCAGGGTGCAGTGTGTGGTTTCTTCTACTTCCCTCACACATTCCTACAAGGACCAGCCACAGCCTGGCTTAGCCCTTACTTAGGAGCAATAAGTACTCAGCTTATGTGAAATTCCTCATCAGTTACTACATGATCCTGTTTTCCCAGGCAGCAGCTTTGGTTTTCTAGCAACAAACAACTCTGGATTGATTTTAGTGCCACCTCCTGATTAACAAAATAATCAGGGAATACTGGGTAGTGTGTGCTGATTGTAAGTTCATATGCAATATGTACTGGGCACGTTCAGCAGAGAAAGATGTACTGAAAAACTAGAGTGTATGAAGAGATGGTCTGCCACCTAAACCACTAGCCATCCACTTTTAGGAGATGTCTAGGATTGAGACTTCACTAACAGTAAAGTAACGGGTTTCATCTTATGATACTGCTGAGGGAAATGCTCCACAAAATACCTATACTTCAAGCACATCATTTTGACATAATATAGTAAGAAACTCCAGTTTTTGTTTGGTTTTCACTTATCTGAATTTGGCAGAGGTCTTTTTAGAAAGAATTACAGTAAAAGTGTCAACTAATTGTTAGTGTATATTGTAAGTCTGCATGTCATGTGGGTGTTTTTGTTATAAATATAGTGTACAAACATCTGGAGATATTAACATAATTATTTTATATCTACTTCTCTCTAGGAACAGGACCATTTTGTTTTACTTTAATATTCTGAAATGTGCCAGCCCAATAGTTCTAATTAACCTACAGTGCCCTACAACACAGGTAAGTGACGTACAGAGAAAATGTTCTCCCTGCCATTTGGTATGGATAGTTTGTAGAAATGTGTTGATTTACTATTTGCATTTTGTAGAATGTAAAATAATCCTATAGTCTAGGTATATCACAGTGTACACAATTCACGATGACCAGGAGAAAATACAGGAAGGAATAGGATTGTGTGTTTTGGATGTAGAGTGGAAGAAATTCCCAAGATAAGCTAGGTCAGGTCTACCTAATTATCAGTCATAATCTAGTACAGTAAAAGTTCTGTTATCTGGCTTCTTACAAGCCGGCGTGCTCCACTAACCGGCATGCCGGCTTGTAAGATAAAGTGAAACCAGAAGTGCCCACCATGGCACTTCTGGTTTCTCTGAGGCCCCATGGCTCGGGGCAAAGCAGCCTGTGCTGCCGAGCCCCCATGGCCCGGGGGCATAACAGGCTGTGTGGGGCCTGCCTCCCTGTCCCGCACGGCCCGCAGGAGGGGCAGCAATGCCGTGGGAGGGGCGGAGGGACGCCCCAGATGCAGTGGGAGAAGCAGTGGCTGGGGCCACTCAATTAACTGCCATATTTTGTTATTCAGCATCCCCCATTCCCGGGCGATGCCGGATAACAGAGCTTTTACTGTACAAAGAACTGTGCAGCCATATAGTTTTTGTAGAAAACAGTTTTGACAAGCAACTGGATTTTTCTAAACTCATCCCTTTTTAACCAGAACACATTCCCTTGCTTTCAACCAGCAGTAATACTTGTTGGTCCAGGCACATCACGTGCATTCTGTTCTGAGGGGCTGCAAGTCATCAATAGAGTTGCTTAATTTTGGGTGACCTTTTAGATTGGCTAATCACTTGTTGATTGTTGGATAATCAGTCTCCACTTTAGTGTGGAGGTTGTGTTGTGCTATCCAGATAGAGAATAATACAGTACTGACTTTGAATTTGCTGGTGTCTTAAATTATGCTCTATGGCCACATCTACATGGAAAACTTAGGCTGATCAGGGGCGCAGACCTGAGAAACAATGACATTTCCAGCAGGGGATATGGAAGAGGACAGTTCTCTTTCTCTTCTCCTTTGCTGCTGCAGTCTGAATCAAATGCTGAATCTCCATCCTCTATTACAGACCAGTTTTTCTTGGTTTCTCCTTGCAGTTGAGTTGAGATGTACCTCCCCTTCTACCTACCAGATGTGATCGGGATTGGGGTGCAGGCTGGGAAACTGTCCCCTTCCTGAGCAATTGTTTCCCAGCCCCTGCACCAATCAGCAGATTGGGGCACAGAACTGGGAAACTGTACTTGCCCGCAGCAGCTGTTTCCCAGCTGTTTTCCCAGCTGTTCTGCTAGAGGACAGTTTCTCAGCCCTGCTCCCTGATCTACTGATTGGAGTGTATGGCTGGGAAATGGCTGTTTGGGGCTGGGAAACAGCTGGTGCTCCTGGAACTCTGAAAGCAGAAGCAGTGAGGAGCTGGATCCTTTTTTTTTTTTGGCAGATCCTGCCCACCTCTCCCATGGCCAGGGAGTGAGCTGTCGGCGGGGTCTGCAGCTCCTGAGCTGCAGGGGTCTCTGGTCCTTCCCTCCATGGCAGCAGGTCCCCCTGGGCAGGCTGCTAGCGGGCCAGGTCCTGCCCCAGCTTGGGGTCAGAGAAGAGTTGGGTTGGGCTGGGTGCTGCCTCCTAGCTGGGGCAGGACCCAGCCCTCTAGCAGCCTGCCTGGGTGGCCCCAGGGGGCACTGCTGCTGCAGAGGGAGGGGCTCCCCACAGCTCAGGGCTTGCTTGGCCCTTGAGGGCCAGTTCCCCCACCCCCTGCTTCCTGAGCTGACTGGGACCAATTAATCTACTTCGTAGTAAATGCTGTGCACGTGTAGACAGTGACACTTTACTATGCAGTAGATTAGTCTACTGCAGAGTAAAGCATCTTGTGTAGATGTGCCCACTGTAAATCAAGCAAAGTGAAATAGGCACAAACAGTAGGTTGTTCTTAGTGATATATATTTTTAGGTATAAAATATCTCCCTCAACCTGGAGGAACATCTTCTCTCCATTCAAAAATTTGACAGGATTGATTTGGACGCTGTCTTGTCCTGCAGGTTGTTAACTCTCTGGCTGTATAGGATAATGATAAGGAACCATCTGTTCTTTTATGGCTTGCTCTTTAAATGAAAGAGGAAGCTGTTTTTTCTTTACGCTCCTTTCCCTTTCCATGGTCTCTGCAGAGGGTTGTGAGTTAGAAGAGCCAAAGATCTAGTCTACATTAATAAAACTATGGCTTTATAAACAGGTGTAGCACATTTCACTGCCCAATTTACAGTTGAAGATGCTGGTGGTTACAATGACAAATGTGCTCAGAGTAGCTGATTTTTCTGAACTAGGGTAAAATTAAATTGTCTTGAGTCCCAGCCTAATGGCTAATCCACCAGAGAGTGGCACTGACACCAGTAAATTATTCTGTGGCATTCAGCCTCTCTTGTAGATTAGCATGATATCCCAGTCTGGACATTCCTTCAAGTGTTAATAATGTGAAAGAATTACTGAGAACTCTTGTGCAGCCTACCTTGGAGGTAACGTTTCACTCATTTGTATAGCATCCCTCTAAAAGGAGGGGTCTGGATTGTATAGCTTGGCATGGCATACAGAGTTTCTCAGCTTTTTTGGTGCCAAAGAGTTGCGCTTCAAGCTGAATCAGACCAGGCCAGAACTCAGGAGTACAGAGGTGGTGGAGGGGATTAATGGTTATATTGATTCAGTGAACAAGACCTTGTACTAAGTGTTTTCAAAGGCAGCCTACTTGTGGATATATTCAGTCATTCCCAATCCTCACTTAGTTTCTTATGCTGATCTTGCTTATTCTGGTTTGATCTGGGGAGGTGTGAATTTTACTGCTGACATGTACACCCACCCAGTTTACTTTGAAACCAGTGGGAGTTCTGTAATGGATAAATGGCAATATAATGACCTTAATCTGGTTCACCTAACTATAGAGTGATATAAGCCTAACTTGACCTGGACAGCATCGTGGAAAGCGGACTTGATTGAAGATATTTTATAGGAGGAGAGTGAAGTAGTTTTAGCTGCATCAGATTTTATTGATCAGAGTTATACAATTGCAGTAGAGAAAAATGCCACGTTTTGTGAAACCAGCTACTGCCCCAATGTGATCCCATACAGGGTTGCTTGTGCAGAGTGAATCTAAAGCAGACGATATTTTTTCACATATTTTCACTTAAAGTTAAAAAGAAAAATGAAGCCAAAAACCAAGCAAACAAAAAACTTCTTTAAATTTTATATGTCCACTAGAATGTGTGGAACCTAACAAGACATATGGAGCAGTTGAGAGATACAGTACATGGGGAGTCATTTGAAATTGTCTTTTATCAAAAGGTTTAAAAAGTATTTATCTAGAGTTTCTAAAGAAAAAAAAATGACCATGTCCCTTTCTAAATGCTACAGTAAGCATTTCTCCAAGCAGTCTGATCAAATGGAGCACTTTTATAGATGGGCATTTTTTGTCTTTCTGTTTTGATTGCATGAATCTTCTTTTTCTTCCAATGTATCACAGGGCATTTTTTTTTCTTCCCTTACAGCTTTGTGTCTCAAAGTGCCCAGATAGGTTTGCAACCTACATAGACATGCAGGCTTCCTACAGATATAAACCAGATCAGTGGAATTACTACAGACAGTTCTGCAAACCTGGTTTTAATAATCCTTGGAAGGTATGTATATAAATATAAACAGGATGGATTCTTCTTTGAATCACAGGATTGTAGAATCACAGGATCAAAAGGGACCTAAAGGACCAACTTCTTGCACAGCAGAAGAGTATGCTAATCCTAAACCATCCCAAACAAATAGCTATCCATACCTTTTCAATATATATAATAGGAATTATCCTTAGTAGGTGTCAGCATTGCTCCATCAAATCAGTGAAATAGGCCAATTTTCACCAGTTGGGAATGGTTCTCTATGTGGCTCAGGGATTTGTCAGCAGTCAAACACATAACATTGTCAAATCTTTCAGTGTTTGCAAAAGGCTCAGATTAATGAGAAATATCTGCAGCTTCCCATACTATGGATGTTGGTGATATGGAAGCCGAGTTTATCCATTAGGTAGGTTTAATTTGCAGCGGTGCACATGAGATCAGGAGACCTTAGAGTTCTACTAATTAGCTTTTTTTTTTACCTGGGGAGGGAGCATTTCTCTCTAAATCAGCAGGCATATGAGTAAGTCTTTTGCAGCTTATTTAATATTTTATCCAGGAACATGACTGCATCTGTTGGGTAAAGTGGCTGTTTTGCATTCAAACATATGTTAATGTTCTTCCCACATTAAGAACACCTTGCAAGTCTGACATAAGCCTCAAGTTAATTGGTCTAAAGATAATTTTCTTCTTTGAGAAAGAAACGGGCAAAAACACCTGCCCAAACACCCCTGGTTCAGATGTAGGTTTGATGCTATAGGGTTTTTTTCTGTTAGTGTCATTAGAAAAGGCAGGAGAATAGTCTATTCCTAATTTACAATCCTGCAGGGATGCCTGGGACTTTGCTGTCATCATGTGGGTGTCTGGCAGATGTGCTAATCAAATCATGCCAAGAGGTCAAGAAGCAATTTGGGATATTTTCTTGATTTTAATAGTCCCAAAGCTTTTAGTCTTTAATAGTCCCAAGACTGAGTAGCATTTAGTGTTTTCATCAACCCCTTTCTGTTTTTCCCTTTGTCTAGTCTGTTGTCCAAGTTATACGTGATGAAGACTGTCCTTCGATGATCATTCCAAGCAGACCTTGTGAGTGGTTATACTTCTCAAGTTCATTTCAGCAGTGTTGGCATTCACATGCAAGCACAGTTCTGCTCTGGAAGTGACTCTGATGGTATCATGAACAGGACCCTGTGTTGTCTGTCAGAGACTTCTAGATCATTTTTTGACTGTCTAAATGCATATAGATGGTTTCTAGCTGCCAGCCATGAACATTCAGCCTGGGATCAGGTCAAACCAGCTGTTCCTGGTTTATTAATCATTGCCAATAATGCGGACTCTGCAGACCAAATCATGCCTTCTGAAACAAGTGACTAAGCAACCCCCTTATCTTCATTGACTGGCAGGAGGGTGGTAAGGCCATACTAGGATTGCCAGCCTCTCAGTTGTTTTTTATTGACAATCTGCAATCTTTCTACTGATAACCAAACTTTTTTACTGACATATTTGTACTGATATACATTTTTCCTAATGTAAGTGTAACCCTTTTGCCAGGCCCTGTACAAGGGCCAGATTCAAATTTATGGGTTTAACACCAACCATAGAAAAATGTTTGGTTGTCAGTAAAAAGTTTGCAGATTGCAGATTTTACACAATGCTGTCTCTACCCCAGGGGCTTTTTACTCACTCCTACATCCTGATACTCCCAGGTGCACCCTGCACCATGGTTCCCCTCCCCCCTAGACTTAGCCCTGCCAGCCTACTCTCCCCATCCCGGCATGAACCCCCACCCACCACCCCACAGGATGTCTGAGCTGCATAACCCCTCCCCATCCTGCCTGGACAATGCACCCCTACCTACCTGCAACCCAGCAGTATTACAAGCAGGGACCAGATGTAGCATGGTGTAACAACCTTCAGGTTCTCTGCAGGTTAGAACAAACTAAGTCTATTCCATCTCAGAGGAAGGGCAGCAAGAGGGTGCAGCAGCCCCCCTGGCTCTCCAGGGACCTAGCAGACCTCATGAGGCTAAAAAGAAAGACCTACAAAGGATGGAGGATGGGAGTCACCTCCAAGGAGGATTATTCTGCACTGGTCCGGTCCTGTAGGGAGCATACCAGGAAAGACAAGGCTGCAACTGAACTCCAACTAGCTTCAAGCATCAAGGACAATAAAAAGTCCTTTTTCAGATATGTGGGGAGCCGGAGGAAAAGCAGGGGTAACATTGGACCCCTGCTGAACCAGATGGGGCAACTGACAACTGGCGCCCAGGAAAAAGCCAACCTATTAAATAGGTACTTTGCGTCGGTCTTTCATCAGTCCCATGGGACGCCCATGCCTGCTACGGGACAGGGAAGTCCGGGTGAGGGTGATCCCCTGCCCTCCATTAATGCTGACTTTGTGAAGGAACATCTTGAGAAGCTGGATACCTTCAAGTCAGCCGGCCCTGACAATCTTCACCCCAGGGTACTCAAGGAGCTGGAGAGCATCATAGCCCAGCTTCTAGCGCGGATCTTTGAAAACTCTTGGCGCTCTGGTGTAGTGCCCGAAGACTGGAAGAAGGCCAATGTGGCACCTATCTTCAAGAAAGGGAGGAAAGTGGATCCGGCTAACTATAGGCCCATCAGCCTGACTTCTATCCCAGGGAAGATCTTAGAAAAGTTTATTAAAGAGGCCATCCTTAATGGACTGGCCGACGCCAACATCTTAAGGGATAGCCAGCACGGGTTTGTTGCGGGTAGGTCTTGCTTGACCAATCTCATTTCCTTCTACGACCAGGTGACCTATCACCTGGACAAGGGAGAAGAGATTGACGTCATATATCTTGACTTCAAAAAAGCCTTCGATCTGGTGTCCCATGATCGCCTCTTGGAGAAACTGGCCAATTGTCGTCTTGGGTCCTCCACGATCCACTGGCTGGAAAATTGGCTCCGTGGTCGGACCCAGAGGGTAGTAATTGATGGAAATCACTCATTGTGGTGTCCTGTGACCAGTGGGGTCCCCCAAGGCTCTGTCCTTGGACCCATACTGTTCAACATCTTCATTAATGATGTGGACACTGGAGTCAGAAGCGGACTGGCCAAGTTCGCTGATGACACCAAACTTTGGGGCAAAGCATCCACACCAGAAGACAGGCCGGTGATCCAGGCTGACCTGGACAGGCTCACCAAGTGGGCGGATGAGAATCTGATGGTGTTCAACACCGATAAATGCAGGGTTCTCCACCTTGGGAAGAAAAACCCGCAGCATCCTTATAGGCTCGGCAGTGCTATGTTGGCCAACACTATGCAAGAAAGAGACTTGGGGGTCATCATCGACCACAAGATGAACATGAGCCTGCAGTGTGATGCTGCGGCTAGTAAAGTGACCAAAACGCTGGCTTGCATCCATAGATGCTTCTCAAGCAAATCCCGGGACGTCATTCTCCCCTTGTACTCGACCTTAGTGAGGCCACAGCTGGAGTACTGCGTCCAGTTTTGGGCTCCACAATTCAAAAAGGATGTGGAGAAGCTTGAGAGAGTCCAGAGAAGAGCCCACGCGCATGATCAGAGGTCAGGGAAACAGACCCTACGATGACAGGCTGAGAGCCCTGGGGCTCTTTAGCCTGGAAAAGCGCAGGCTCAGGGGTGATCTGATGGCCACCTATAAGTTTATCAGGGGTGACCACCAGTACCTGGGAGAACGTTTGTTCACCAGAGCGCCCCAAGGGATGATGACTAGGTCGAATGGTAATAAATTACTACAAGACCGTTTCAGGCTGGACATAAGGAAGAATTTCTTTACTGTCCGAGCCCCCAAGGTCTGGAACAGCCTGCCACCAGAGGTGGTTCAAGTGCCTTCATTGAACACCTTCATGAGCAAACTGGATGCTTATCTTGCTGGGATCCTATGACCCCAGCTGACTTCCTGCCCTTTGGACAGGGGGCTGGACTTGATGATCTTCTGAGGTCCCTTCCAGCCCTAATGTCTATGAAATCTATGAAATGTTGTAGTGGGGGATGATTTGGAGGGTGTTACTAGGAAGCTCCAGGTTGTTACAGATGGGAAAGAGAGGGCTACAGAGACTCACATTGGCAACAAAGACCTGAAAGAGCTTCATACAGGATGTTACACTTTCATTCAGACACTAGGTAGTGTTGCTTCAACATCCAGCTTTGTTCATGAAGCTTCACATGGATCACAGGGAGCTTCAAACAAGGCTCCTAATGTTTTTTCGGACAACTCATTTTTGCATGAACTTTATGGACAGGCATTTTGCCTTGTTTATGGAACATCCATAAATTTATGGGCAGCTGGCAACCATGGGTAAGGGCATGTCTTTGGGGTTCAGATGATACTTAAAGCCACTTAGGATCTGACCTGTTTTCTATAGCTGTGCTGGCCCTGCATGACTCACAAAAAGGGGCAAGAAATGTTTTTGTCACTAAAGTCAGATGTCCTCTAATACAGACCCAGAGGTCCAAATGCTGGTTCTAGGTTCCAGGAATCTAGTTCTAGAATCCTGTTCTCTGTCCAGAGAGCAGTGGTAAAGTAAGACAGTGCTGCCTTATGCTAGAGTTGAAACACTGAGGCACAGTTTCCAGGTAAGAAGAGAAATCAGTCATGTTATATCTACGCTGCTAAACAGCAGAGACCTGTCAGAAAAACAGATCAGAGAACTTTTAAAAATATATATTATTTTTAAATTTGATTTTGATTACAGCTGGCTTACTGTTGCATGTGAGAGAATTTGGTTTGTAAATAGTCATTTATTTAGAGTGTAGCAGAAGAAATGGGGTGTCCAGGGAAGAGAGAGGTGGAAGGCAAAAAATCCTCTTCAAGAACAAACCCAGGGCTGTGCAGCTGGCAGCCCATAGGCCATCTGGAGCCCACAAAGGTTTAGCATGTGGCCCTCACCCAGCCACTGCTCCCTCCACACTGCTCTGGCTGTTAGCAGCAGCAGTTGAGGTCTCTGGGCTCTCCATCCTGCCCCCCCCTCCCCCCCCCCCCCGCCTCTCCACCTTCCACTTCTTGCACCATCCCAGGGCACGCGGTAGTGTGATGTGGTACAGTACAGTGCTAGAGGGGCTGCCTGTGAGTGGGGAGGCAAGGCATGTGGCCACGTGGTGTGGTGCCAGGGCTGGGATGCCTACAAGGTGTAGTGCTGCAGTGGGCAGTGAGGGTGCCCATGCAATGCAGTGCAGAGCAGCAGCCAGGGGTGGGGGAGGGCATGCAATACTGGTGTGCTACACAGTGAACCTGTACATCATTGTAGAGACTTAGCAGCTGAATGTCATGGCAGGGATTTAGCTTCACTGGTTCTTGATGACCGATGCTTCCTAAATCTAACCCTGCAGACCCTAAGTTCTGCTTTGGGCACTAGCACCTAAGTGCCAGATTTAGGAAGAGGTAGTAGCATTATTTGAAACCTGTGGAATGACGATGGAGTATGGTTATTATAATTCATTTGTATTTCAATAGCACCTTGGGGCCCCAGTCATCGGCTAGACCTCCACTGTGCTCCATATTGCATGTGCACACATCAACAAGGCTCCTGCCCCAGACGTCTTACACAGTATCATCCTGAATAGATTGTCATGCAGAATCAGGACTGTAAATGATCAAGTGGTAGGCAGCTCACTATCTCTCTGATAAGATCTGTACAGTTAAGCCAGAATTTGAATGTAAGACTAAAATGGAATGCAATATTAAATCAATATAGATCAGTAACAAATTGTCCTTGTTTCTGACAGTTCTGAAGAGATGCTTTCCTGACTTCTCCACAAAGAATGGCATTCTGACTGTAGCGAATCAGACCACATTCAAGGATGGAAGGGGAAAAACAAGAAATGTGACTGATCTCAGGGAAGCTGCAAAGTAGGTTTCACCTCCCTACTGCCCTTTTATTTTGCGATCCCTTTTGCTCATGTTTCAAGTCTGTGAATTAATGTATAAATAGAAAAGAAATCAAAGTAAGTTGTAGCAAAGAGCTGAAATTAACCAAGTGAAACATTGTACTGAAGCAGTAAATTTCTACTTGAGTGCCTTTTTAAAATATGAGGCCAGGAAACCACCAAAGGATTTATGTGTACGTACACACACACACACACACACACACACACACACAGAAATAATATATGGTATATGCCCCAAACACACATACACACTTCCAAAACTTGGCTGTACATTGGTAAATACAGAACTGAGAACCTTCTTCAGCCCATTCCTCCGTCTACTACCTTACCAAAACTATGAAGCATGTAAAACCCCTACCACAAACATTAGGTACCCCCTATCACACTATCCTGTTGTCACCAGAGCCCACATTTCTTCCTACTGTTGTCCCAGGAAAATATTTAATGTCATTTTTGCGGGGTTAGGAAATTATTTCCAGTACTGAGAGCTTATTGCTTGTCTGCTTCCCAAGCAGTTTCTTCCATTTTTGGTACTGGTGACATTGGAGCCATAAGTGTATGGCTCGCTCAACTTTACAGTAGACCTAATATCATTTGACTATATTTTTGTGATATAATAAGTAATTATGTCTGGTGATCATCATATTAATTAGCACTCAGAGAGTTTTTGAAAATAGTTTTTTTTCAAGTGCTGTATAACTATTCCCTGGTTTTGAGGACTTTCAGCTCAACATCCCTTGCTTGCTGTTACAGTAACCAATGTTTGTGTATAAAACCAAAGCCACAGTATATTACTATAATCTTATTACTCATGGGGATATTTTAAATTCTCCTTTGCTGAAATAAATATTAGAAATAAAGACATGTTCTAAAATGGAACATCACTTCGCGGCTCATGTTCTGTTACATAAAATGCCTATTTGCTGTTTAAATCAGGTCTATGCTCTCCCAAATAAACCAAACTTCTTATGTTTTTTTTTTTTCCCCAAAGTGGCATCAATAATGTTCTTGATGCAAGATCAATTGGAATGAAAATATTTGAAGACTATGCCAGTTCGTGGCATTGGATTTTAATGTAAGTTTATGCACAAATAGTCCTACCTCCTCCATTTGGGTCTCAGAGGGTACACAGTTTGGAAAAATTAATAATTTTGTGTGGTTTTCCAAACTCCTACTCCTAAATTCCAAGAGTGACTGGAATCTCCTTTTTTTGAATATGTGTGTCATGGCACTTTTCATGTTTCTGTACACATATAGTGAAAATAGTCCAATATCCCATTGTATCTTCCATAAAAAACCCTACAGCTGGTTTAAGCAGTTTTATTTCAACAAAAATGATGAGGCTTCTTCTTTGTATTACCCACTTGTATTGTTATTCCAAAACAAACCGTGCGTGCGTGCATGTATACACACACACACACACACACACACACACACACACACACACACACACGGTTTGTTTTGTATATATATAAAGCTGGTTATGTTTGCTAAGGGATATTTGAGAATTTAATTGCTCTGTCATTTATAACATCAGGCAGGCAACGAATAGTTAAGACCATCATAAATTGGAGACAACCAATGCACTTGGCCAGTTAAAAAAAACCCACATTTTTAATAGCCTTAAATGTGTCCTGAAATGAATACTGTTTTTGCACTAGCAATCTCATAAATCCCAGAGAACAAATTCAGCACTAACCAGTGAAGACCTGGCCATGAACCTGGAAAGACTTAAGCACACATTTTGCTTTTAACTAGTTAACACACAAGTCAAAGGGACTTCTCAGTGTGGGAAAAGTTGAACACATGCATAAAGCTTTGCAAGACTAGTGCTTGTAAAATGCACACATTCATTACATATTGATCAGTCCAAATGCAAATCCATAGACAGATATGACTTTTCATAAATCAATAGTGAAATGCACTTGGGATAATAACATATATGAGATTAGTCTTAAGAAATAGCAGTTAACACTTTTTACAGTAACTTGATACATCTATTGGTAAGTTGTCAACTTTCCAAGGCAACTTGCTCACAAGCACATAGTGGTGCTTAATTCTGCTTCCAATTAAGTCAATGGAAAAAAAACCTTGACTGACATTCAGCAGCAAGAAGGTTGTTTTCATAATTCCTGTTAAAATAGATGAGAACAGGACTGTGTCCAGCATTGTCCACAGGGAGACTTGTTTGAAAAGGTTACTGGCCACTTTTGAACTAGATGTGTGGTACTTCTCAACAAGGGGTCATAACCTCCCCCCCACCCCCATGACATGTGAGGTTACAAGTCTACAGGAATTCTATTGGAAAAGATGAGCTGATGCTGAAAAGGAGCACGAGTGGGGTCACACACTTGGAAGCAAGATCATGTGCCAGGAAAGGATTAGGAACTTCTGAGCCAGAGAGAAAAATTATATACGGATATCAAAGTTTTAGATATTACCATTTTAAAAAAATACTCTATGCTTCAAAAACTGTTGGAAGAATTTTCCTCTTTATTCTGATTTCAGAGTAAATTGGTCAGTTTTCAGGCCAAATATCATTTCCAAGCTGGAGTGAAAGGGGTAATAGTTCTGAGCTTAATAACAAAAGCAGGTAGGTAGCAACTAGGCCCCTGCTTTTCCAGAGTACTTGGAAAGATCTGCAGCTTTAAGTTCTCAGGCCCTTTTCAAGAAAGTAGATCTATGGAGGACAGCTCCTCAACTGTAGGTGCCTGCGTGGGCTCCACTGATGGCAATGAGACTTGTAAGCAAGTGTGTAAATGGTTCCTGAATCTCCCCAGCTCTCAAACAGTGCAGCTATCTTTGGGGACCAAATTCCTCTGAATTATGATCAAATCAGTGAATGGAAGGAGTTACCCTGCTGTAGAGCTCAGAGCAAGAGATCAAGCTGGATAGTGAGGAGATTTAAGACTATCTCTTGAATGTTAGGGTGAAGAAATCTTCCAAAAAAACTTGAGGTTTACTCTTGTTCTTAACTTGCTGTTCACCTATAAGTAGGGACCTATTGAATTTGCAGTTCTGTGGATTCCACAAAATCTGGCATTTCCCAAAAAATATTGGCAGTGACCTGGAATCCACAAAATCCGTGGGGGAAAAAAATTACCTGGGGGGGGGAGGGCTGCCAGCAAGATGGCTGCTGCCCCCACCCCTTGCTGCTGATTGACTGCCAGAGCTTGCCCCACTTCACCAATCAGCAGCGAGGAGCAGGGCAACATGATGGACAGTCCTCACAGCCAATCGGAGACGAGGGGTGGGGCTACATGACAGGCAGCCCCTGCATCCAATCAGTAGTGAAAGGGTGAGGCAACATGGGCCTCTCAGCCAATCAGTGACATGCCTACCCAGGCCCGCATTTTGCCCGCAAAATCAGGGGGCAGCTCCCGTGAATTAGGTAGGTCTGCAGGGCCAAAGAAATGGTTTACCCATCTCAGTGCCTGTGGTGGGCCAGAGCCTGACCAATCTTGCATCATTTCTAACCTGCTCGATGTGTGGGAAATATGTGAGAGTGATCACTAAACAAACTTTCAATTAATGGCTACAAATTGTGTGTTTAGTGGGTTCATCTTCAAAGTCGGGGACCTATAGCAGCATGCTTGTTTTGATTTGGTGTCTTCTAAAACCATTAAGGAATGTAATATTTTACTTGAGCATCTAACCTAAATATTTGCTGGGGTTATACATGAGAGGAGCATAGCTCTTATCTCATACAGCTTTATAGCCAAATCCCATTGTGGAAGTAAACAGTTTACACAGCTATTATATTTTTCTTTGTGACTTGTTTAATGGGAATAAAATCTGAATTAACATTTCCTTATCACTGATTTGAGTAAGCTAAAAGAAAAACTTCATTGTATAGCTGTCTTTTCCCAATTGCCTTGCTACTAGGTCACTGCCAAGGTCAGTTCTTATCGCTTTCTGTGTATGCTCTGCAATGCACCATGCACACCTATGTTTTGAAGGAGAATTTTTTTATTCCCTAATTCAAAGTCCCTGTCTATTTCCAGGCCTTTGGAGAGGTTAGCTCATTAATTATTTTTTTCCATGTTCTTAACGTAGGAACACAACTTAAGCCTGTAGGTTTCCCCACGCACTTGCACGTACATATCCTTCCAGTTTGATTTTCTCTGCTCCTCCCCATACCATTAGCAAGCAAGTCATAGAGCAAGATTTTCAACTGGTGTAAACATCATAGTCATTTCAGTTGAGCTATGCCAGTTCATACCAACTGATAATCCAGGCCATATAGGCATTCTGGTTACATTCATAACCTTATTACATCACAGAGAGTTTTCCAATATTTTTATATCAAAACTTTAATCCTGCACATTAAAGGATATTTTTGGTAAAAGAGGTTTTGTGGAAAAAATATGTTGTGAGAATGACTGACCCTTATTTTGGGAGTGAGTGAGGGGCCAAGGAGGGCTCGTGCCTGTTTCCTTATGTTTCTTTCTTCCATCTCTTCAGTGGCCTGTTCATTGCAATGGTTGTGAGCCTGCTCTTCCTCGTGCTGCTGAGGTTCACAGCGGGGGTTCTCTTCTGGATTTTCATCTTTGGTGTGATTGGAATGATAGGCTATGGTAGGTGTTAGCTCCTTGATGCCAAGGTGGAGCAGGATATGTATTTCTTTTATTGCTTAAATTTGTACTAGGAAAATCTGCAATTACAATGAATTTAATGTTTTTTAATCTGGATAATATTGCAGATCGGAAGGGTTTTTTTGTTTTTCTTTAATGAAGCTTTTACTATGGATCAGTTGCAGTACCATGGAACTACTCACTCAGTGGTTAGTTTGTGAAGCAGTAGGTTTTGTACGTTTGTATTTCTTCTCTCATCAAGTGGGTTTATAAGCTTCCAGTCCTTCCCCCCAGCAAGACACGTTAAAGGCAAATCACTTTCTTTGTAAAATGTTACAAAAGGCTCGTTTGTGTCTACAACTCTTCAGAAGCACTCAGGCTGCTTTGACTCATTTTTTTTCCCCCCCCAAGGCATCTGGCATTGTTACTGGGAGTATGATCATCTTCGGGGAATACCTGGATCTGACCTCACCATCTATGATATTGGGTTCCAGACTGACTTCAGAGTGTACCTGCAACTGAGGCAAACATGGTTAGCATTTAGTAAGTGCTTTAAAAATAGTCTCTATTTATGCATAACCAGGGGAATGAATCATCACACATCAAGTGATTCTTGTTACACCTGCAGACAAAACTCCTCCTTTGGTTACCACACTGTGACATGTGCAGTCAGTGGAGATGTTTTATTATATTATGCAGTTTTTAAACTTTCCATGATTCCTATTTTATCTGACCTACTTTAATCATATTTATAACAAACATGGAAGAAATGCACCATCTAGGGAACACTTCACATACTGTGTGTCCCTCCTCTTGTTATTGGGGATGGTAAGGGAGAAAACAAGACAATTCCTGGGACTCTGGCAAGGCTGCATATAAGAAGTGCATTTTTTGTCCCCATCCAGTTCTTTCTGAGGGGGAACTATGTGCAGCACAGGAAGAAGAGAGATAAGAGGTACTAAGTGGACCATTGTCCACATGGTTGGCCCATTTGGGCAGGATCACTGACCATGATTGATTAGATCCTGCCACGAGACCCAGGAACACTTTGGGGGAGTGTTGGGGACACGAGTGTAGCAGAAGAAGCATCCTGCATGAGGTAAGTACAGTATAGGTATTGTTACAGTGTTCCAACCAGTGTCCAATAAGGGAAAAGTCTGGGAGTAAATCTAACTTAAGAGGGTGCTGGCTGAAGTTTGGCCTCGCTGGTTTAGGGAAGGCCTCTGATGACCCAGCTTGAGTGACTTTTCATGTCTTACTGAACTTACAGCACTGAGCATAAAACTTTCAGACCACAGGAAACTAACTAGTGGAGAACACTGCAACACATCTCAGCAACTCAGGCCACATTAAACCTAACCTGCAGTCACTCTACTGGCTTCACATAGAAGTTCAAGTCAAGTTCAAGCCCTCAGTTCTTATCTTCAAGGCTCTCCATAGCCAGTATCCAAAAGGTTGCCTGAAACTCCTAAATGAGAGTTCTTGTACAAGGGAGTTTTTAGCAGCAAGACTAAAGTCCCTCTTGGCAGGGTTTAAAGAATGAAGTCCCCCAGGAACTAAGAGCAATCACAAACCTCACCACCTTCCACACCAAGTGCAACCATCTGCCTTCTCCAATGCAAAAACCCAACAGATTAAAAAAAAATTCTTACCCAAACCAGACACTACCCTGCACGCACATCTTCCACTGGAAAGAAAATGGGAGAACAATCACGTGACACATATTTCTTAAAGCAATACTGGAAGGTACGTAGTAGGGGTGTGCAAAGGGGGCCCTATTCAATTCGGATTCAGCCTGAATCAGGGACAATGATTTGATTTGTTGATTTGGATCGCTGTTCCTTATTCGATTCGGCTGAATCCGAATCTGAAGATTCAATGCTGATTCAGAGAATCAGTGATTTGGACATAGACACAGCTTTAAATGTTTCTTCTACATACCTCGAGGTACCAGCATGGCTTGTGAGCACTGCGATTCTGGGGTGAATGGAGTGCTCCACCAGAGCATGGGGGGCCCTCTATGTGTTAGGCAGTGAGCCCAGAAGTGGACTGGAAGTACTTCCAGTCCACTTCCAGGTCCGCCAGGGAGTGCGCAGGCCCCTCCACCCAGTATCCCCACCCGGCTCGGCAATTGGCCATGGGGGGACTCCAGGTGCCCCTCCAGACCTAGGAGGCACCAGTCAGGAAGCTGGGGAGGTGCGGGGGGGGCCCCTAGCATGCTCCCTGGCAGACCTGGAAGCGGACTGGAAGTGCTTCTCGTCCACTTCTGGGTCTGTTGGGGAGCCCCCCGCAGTTCTGTGGGACACTCTATGCACCCCAGCATCGCAGCATTTATGAGCTGCCTAGATTAGCTAGAACCCCCTTCATTACCTAGTTTAATAATTAAAGCTGCAGTCCTCTACTAAAACTCATCTTCTCTTTGTTGGGTCTTTATTTACCTGGAAGCCTGGGCCAATATGCTAATAAGGCATATATTGCCACATATTGCTAAGGCAAATTTCTCTAAAGTTTTGTACCTAGAGAATATTCCAGTTTTATTGCACACCCGTTCCATGCCTGTAACACCCTGAGATGCTAGCCTCCTGCTTACTCAGCAGGCATTGATTCAGTAAGCATATTTCATATGGGTTGAACTATTTTATCACAGAACAGTTCACAAAGGAGGCACACTATACACATTTTGCAGATGAAGAAACCAAGGTATGGGACTAGATGAAGGTCCCCCAGCTGGGTAGCAGAAGAGTCAGGAATAGAATAATTACCAAAGCTCATCCTATAGGTCGTGCTGCCTCTCTTAGATGCTTTATACACATTTCCGTAATTTAACAAAACTGAATTGGAATAAATTTAAGAAATGTATTGTCACCACAAGAAAACTGAGAATAACTGTGAGAAGACCTGATCCTTGGCGGGGCAGAGCTATTTCATGGAAAGCTGAGGGCACTCAGCATCTCTGAGGATCCTTAAGTCTATACAGTAAGGCATCATACTTTTTAAGGGGGCTTTGGATCAAGGTACCACAATGTCTGTTTGCCCATTTGGACACTCAGATTTGATTTTTGAAGATCCTACTATTACTTGTGAGGGAAAGATCTGCAGTGCAGCTCTTTCCATTCTCAGGTATTAGCTGGTATGTGGTAAACTGGTGGAACTGGGATTCTGAGACTGGGACTTCAGGAGCAGAGTTAGAATGTGCGTGTAACATCTGTGGAATACGGCCACCTCCAGACTGTCCTCTTCCAACTCTCTCCATTCCAGTTAAATAAGGGCTGGATTCTACTCTCATACCAGTGTTATACACATGTAACCCTGTTGACTTCAATGGAATTACCTCTATGTGAAATCAGAGTAATGAAAACCAGAATCAAGCCTTCTTAGTGAAAAAATTGATTTCTATTTCCATTTTAAATGCTACAAATTATAAGCAGTACAACATAACCATTGAAAATGCCTGTATATAACTAAAGAGAAGTGTTTTTACATTAAATATATTAAGGAAAATAATATTCTTGCCAAATGTTCCATTCATATGGTTTTTAATCAATGATTTTCTTTGCAAAATATTTTACTTTGCAGTGCTCCAATTTTCTTTTTAAATTACAAATGCTAATGTCATCTGCCAAGGCCCTACACATTCTGGCTGGCAGCTGGAGTGTGGGATTTCACAAGCACTTATATAATGGGGATTGAAGGTTGGAATTTTGCAGTGAGAAGGAGCCGGAGCGGTCTTGCTGAGTTCCTTGGGATTTATGAGAAGGACTATAAAGCAGGAAGCTGAAACCAACAGTGTGGAAATAAAGTGCTGATTTGATTTTTGATCAGTTTAATTTTCTTGCTTGCAGTGATAATACTTTGCATTGTGGAAGTCATCATCATACTGATGCTGATCTTCTTAAGAAATCGGATCCGGATTGCTATTGCGCTCTTGAAGGAAGGCAGTCGGTATGTTTCACGGATGTTTTCTTAAAATAAATTATAAATACCCACCTTGATGCACTACTTTGGAGCTGACTCGAGCACAGCTGGGGTACAGTGGTACGATAAAAGCATGAGAGAAAAAGTGATGATAAGGACAGGGGAAGCCAGTCATCCATTAATGAGGCCATATCTACGTTAAAAATCGTCACTGCCAGAACTTTTCTTTGCTTGCAGATGTTCAGAGACACAGAAAGCTCATTCAGTGCCCAGGGTGGTTAAGAAGGTGTGGGGGGCAAAGAGGGAAGTCTTACCTACCTGGGCTCTCTGCACAGAGAAGGAAGTTGCTGCTGGTCAGCCAACACTGCTACAGCAGCAGCAGCAGTAGTAGTAGCCACGTTCCTTGTGCAGAGAGCCAGGGTAGCAGTGGCAGAGAGTCCAGCAGCCCTGTAGCACCAACTCCCTGGAAGCCACCTCAGGGGTCCTGTTTGCTTCCCCTCCTATCCCCCACACCAGATACATTAGTGGGTGCAGGGCTGCACATGCTGTGAGAAAAAAAAACTCCCCAGAGAAGAGAGAGAGAAGCCCTTTCTACTTATCTCCCCATCTCTCAGATGCACTGCTGGCTGCACAGCTCTGGTGCCTGGTTCCTATAGCTAGGCAGCACAGGGATGCCTCTACCATGGTAAAAACTCCTGGGAGGGGATTCCAGAAGCCCTCTCCATAGTTAGTGCCCAGGGCTGGTACCCCACTTGCCCCCATCCCCCCAGCTACGCTGCTCAGCTGTCAACAGTGCTGTGTCTTGAGTGTGTACAGTCAGATGATTTTGCTAGTTCTGTGCCTCCTCACTGAGGAGGTAGTGTTGGCAAAATGACTGGACATGATGCCCCATGGTAAGAGCTCATAACCTACACTTGTCCAGATTGCTGTATTGCTGGAGCTGATTCACACTAGCACTTTAGAAATGGCTGTCTGTCAGCTTAGGGCAGGGGCAGGGATGGGCAATTTTTTGGGCAGAGGGCCGCTTACCGAGTTTTGGCAAGCTGTTGAGGGCCGCATAGGTAGCTCCACTCCTTGACAGGTGCCCTGCCCCCTGGTTGCCATTGTGTGCCCCACCCTTTCTTGCCCCCTAGCCCCCAACCTTTGCTACCAGAAGCTCCTCCCCTTGCCCCCGGAAGTACTCCTTTCAGCAAGGGGTTTTGCCACCTCAGAACCAGAAAAATACCAAATTATATTCTAAAAATCAAACATCTACAACATCCATTAATTTGATTTAAAAAAATATTTTTGCCCTGATTTACATGTGTAGTGTACATAGAGGTGATTGCACAATAGCTTAAAATGAAGTCTTACTCTTGTATATTGTGGGGGATGAGTATAGGTTTGTGGGGGACTGGGTGTTTGGGGGTGTGAGGGAGGGTGTGTGTGTGGGGGGGGTTTGTGGAGGTGAATAGGTGTGGGAATGGGGTAAAGGAGCATGTGGGTGTGTGTGTGGATATGTGAAGTGTGGGTGGGTATGAGGTTTGGGGGGGTTGTGGGGCAGTAGATAGGTGTGGGGTGAGGGAGTATGTAGGAGTGTGTGTGGATATGTGGGTGTGGGTGGGTATGGGGCTGTGTGTGGGGGGAGGGTGGCTGGTGTGTGGGTGTGAGTATGGGGCTGTGTAAATGGCAGTGTGAGGGGGGTGTGCGTGCATGCAGCCAGGAGCCACATGGTGCAGGAGCTGCTGGCAGGCGGGCAGGGAAGTGCTGAAAGTGGCAGCATGCAGGGGGGGAGTGGGAGCAAGCAGGCATGTGGGAGAGCAGTGATAGCTGGGCAGGAACACGGGGTCCATGCCGGTGTCCCGGGGTAAGCGCCAGTGGGGCCGCGAGCGATGTGTAAGCAGTGTGGGGTCCCAGCTGCCAGGGGCTCTGTGGAGCTGGGCTGGATACCCTCTTCCCCTGCTGGCACAGCCCAGCCTGGCTCCATAGACCCCTACCAGCCCATGCCTTGCAATTCTGCTGCCCCACTCTGGGCCCTGCCAGTGCAGGGCCCAGGACACCAGTGCAGCCCCATGCTCCCACCCAGCTGTTGCTGCGCTCCCACATGCCCGCTCACTCCCATTCCCCTTCCCCCCACCACCACTTTTCCCACTTTCCTACCTGTTGCTGCAGTGCTCCAGCACCACATGGTTCCCAGCTGCATGGCCACAACTGCAGGACTCAGCAGGAGCCAGCCTAGCCCCAAGGACTGGAGCAATCATCCATGGTGCTCCCCTACCTTCCCCCTCCCAGCCCCCTGCATTCTTACTTGAATTTCCCTCTCATAAGCAGGGAGCCAGGAACAGTCCCATGGCCCCAGGCCACAAGCCTCTGCTAGGCAGGGCCTTCCAGTTGGGGGAGGGGGGTACTGGTGGGGGCTGGGGGTGGGGGCAGGCATGCCTTGCTGCTGGGTCCTGCTGCCGGCTTCTCCTTGGTCCTACTTCCTGGTTCCTGTCATCTTTGACAGGCAGCCAGGAGCAGATAAATATTAATTTTCTACAATTTTTAGGGGTTCTGCGAGCCGGATAGACTGTCCTGGTGGGCCATATTTGACCCCCAGGCCATATTTTGCCTACTGCTGGGTTACGGGGGCATGCCTTGTAGGTGAAATAGCTTTAGGCAGTAGAAGGGCTGGATTTTGCTGGCTGATAAAGAATTTGTAAATGGACACATGGACATCTGTGAAAAGAGAAAACAAAAGCTCTCTCTGTTGGCAAAACAGTGTAGTATGCACCACAACTGTGAGCATGGCTTTGAGGCAGGCAAGCAATCCTTCCTTTCAGCAGGAGTATGGGCTAAACAAGGGAATGGAGAATGAGGAACATTATTGTATGACTTGGAGTGCACTTGGATCCACATGTCCTGTTTTCTGCTTTCTATCTATAAGGCAGAAGATGCTTGAGAGTTTTGAAACATACTCTCATTGATCACAGAAGGCTGAATTTAGTCCTCAACCTTGCTTGTACCAGCCTTTATCTTCCTTTCATAATTGCCAAGGGAACAATAGATTTGATGTACATACTGCACAAGAACTTGAATGATCAAGGCCATTATAAAAAGGATTCATTCTTAATGACAGCTACCAAAGGGATAGTATCTAAGTTTCAATAGTATCTAAGTTATGCATTTTTTAAAACCCCACTCTAGAAAATCTGATTATGCAAAGGAAATAGTAGTTAACATTTTTAAATGGCTCCTTTTAAAAGTGAGGATGGCTACTGTGAGGTTTGAGCACATCTTTGAGCCAAGATAGCACTGCTAGGATTCATGTGGGAGGCATAGATTCACTCTGACTGACCCAGGTAAACTCAGTAGCTAGTAAAATATCAAATTTTACCCTCATACCAGGTGTGCAATCCCCATTGATTATATTTATTATGTGGATAAAGTAAGAGCAGAGCTCCTTGGTCTGTTACTCTATGTTCAGCAGTACAGAGATCAAAACTTCTACCTGCTCATGTCTATACTATGTCAGACCCTGCTAGCAAGCACAGCTCTGAATTTACCCCACATTAGCTCCTACTCTGTGCAGATCAAAAAAGGAAAAAAAAAAACCTATCATCTAGTCACCTTAACACAGTGCAAGGAGCACCATGGGGGAACACAATAAAACAGCTAGCTGGCACATTTTCAGCATTTGGTAGGAACAGGATGCATCTACATGTGTGCTTTACTACCGAGTCGACTAATTAGCTCCACAGTAAAGTATCACTGTCTACATGTGCACCCCTATTAGGGCACAGTAAATTAATTAGGGCATAGTAAATTTACTATGCACCCTACAGTAAATTAACATGTCTGGGACAACTACAGCGGAGTTATTTAGTGTGCTGAAATGCATGTGTAGATGGTGACCAGTGTGGTGAACACCCTGGCTGGGGCATGAGGATGCTATAGTGTGGGAGCTGCCTGCTGGCTAGCCCTGCACTGTAGCACCCTTGTGCCCCAGCCAGCCTTTCCACAGGCCACAGAAGCTCCGTGCTGGCAGGCTGACCCCCTGGGCTTCCTGCTAGCTGGGGTAGCACTGCCCTGACTCAACATGCTGTGCCCAGGTGCACATGTAAATTCAGCACCTGGGAACAATAAACTCTGGTGCAAACGACACTGGAGTTTATTGCTACATGCTAATTGCATGTGTAGATGCACCCACAGAGCGGGAACCAGTGTGCACCCTAGCATAGTTTGATGCCTGCTCTAATAGTAACACATGATTGCTGTGTGGGATTTTCTTTGATCTTCCCTATGTGATGAATTAACCAAGAACAGAATTCAGTATGGAGAGTTAGTAGATAGTTGCTACCAAATTCATCACACACAAATGGGAGTCTGTGCCTTTCCTTCCTGCCCTCATTTTTCTTTTACTTTCCTTGGCATCATAGCTGCCCAGGTGTCAGGATTAGGAATGTTTTTAATGGATTTAAGAAACACTGAAGTTTCATAATCAAGCAAGTCCTCATCTTCCTTTCTATACAGGAAAGCACACAGGAAATTGCAGTTGATTCTGGAAGCACTAGACTCTGCCCTTTGGTTCCTGTTCATTATCATTCAGGAACACTTTATACACTAAAACACTTTTATTCAAAAAAAATGACAGATAGAAACACTTCAGAAATTTCATAAACTTCCTGCTGGGAGGTAATAATATTTTCTAGGTTTTCAGCTACATTGAAAGGTCACTTGAGGGTGATATTTTTACACTCATGCATAATGCATGAGGCGAAACAGTGTAAGTAATTACTATAAACTTAACAGACCATGCCCTGTATGCAGGATGATGGAAAATAGGTTGCTAATGACAGGGAATCAAGTGATATTTTTCAGTAGAGTTGAACTATTCTTTCAATAAAATTGCAATTTATAATAATGATAATCTACTTAGAATCCGTTCTTGGGACAATTAACAATCCATTTCTTAAAGTAAAGCATCTGTGACATCAGTATTAGCTAGAAGGCTAATCACAGAGTATTGAAAAATATTGATTTGTGATGATTATTTGATAAATAGCATAAGGTCATGCACTTCTGTGTGTCCCATAGTGCACATACTGTGTCTTTAGACCTACCTATAGTTGGCAGTGTGAGAAAGCTATTGGAAGTTTGCTATTTACCTTTTTGTGTCACATGACAACTTAGCCCATTTGCCAGAGCCTTGTTCATAGTTTCATAGATGCTAGGGGCTGGAAGTGACCTTACACCACCTGTGCTGGAAGCCTGACCAAACCCTCGGTACTCGACTTGTAAAGAAGTTTTTCCTTATGTCTAGTCTGAAGTGATCTTCAATCAGTTTGTGCCCATTATTTCTTGTTCTCCCCTGGGGCAACAGGAGGAACAGAGGAAAGATGAAGGAGGGAAGTAGCAGGGGGAAGTTAAGGGCTAGGAGCAGCAACAGCTGTAGGATTGAGATAGGGAATTAAATGATGGAAAAATAATATTATGCTTCTGCCAATGAAAAGAAAGCAAAAATGGAGAAGGAGAAAGGAGGCAGGCAGTAAGAAAGTGCTGTTGCCAGCATTCAGGGATTTCAGCCCAAGGTAAAACTACAGATATCAGTAGGGGGATACGTAAACAAGCAATTGCTAATAAAAACGTGATTTTGTTTTATTGTTTTAGTTTTCAAACCTATTTTGTTTTCTTTATAGGGCTGTTGGCTACATAACATCTGCATTATTCTACCCAATTATCACCTTCATTCTAATTGCAATCTGCATTTCCTATTGGGCAGTGACAGCTGTGTATCCTTCTGTATAAGTATTTGCTCCATGGTATCAGTGTGGTACCTGAACAGCTCCATGAAAAACTGTATGTAAATGATCACATCAGTCTTCTCTTGAAGTGACCCATACATTCAAGCTGGAGACAAAATCCTCACATAATTGTTTCCACTAAGACTAATAAATAGCTGCTCTCTGCTGTTTATTTTCCCTTAAAGTGGGACTTTCACTGGTTCAAAAAAGAGACTCAATTGTTGTTGTTCAGAACAATGTTTCCCATTCCCTGTACTCTATGTCCACTCCCCTGCAGGTAACACCAGCAGAGAAGCTGGCCAGAAGCCATTGTAGGTATAGTTATGAACTAATCCAGGGGTGGCCAATGTGCGGCACAAGTGGCATTGCAGCCTCTGTGTGTGACATGCAGCAGATTGAGGAGGGAGCAGGAAGCACAGCAGTGGACAGGGCAGAGAGCAGAAGCAAAGTAGCAGATCCAGCAGGAAGCACAGGGAAGGAAGTAGAGAAGATCAGGCAAGGAGCACAGGACTGGAAGCAGAAAGCAGAGTAGCAGATCAGGCGGGGGAAGGGGATCAGAGTGGCATTTGGGAAGGGTGCAGGGCCTGCCAAAAAGTTGGCCCCTACTGAACTAATCTACTCTGCTGAGCTATGTGTGTAGTGTGGGTTAAGAGAAGAATGGTAGCAACTCCCCTCCTTAAGTCTCTTCAGTGGTCTGTAGGTTGAGGGTAGATTTGCATATACCTTTGCCCTAGGAACCCTGGCTTATATGGTGGCCTCATGCATCAGATAGGATGCTGCATTAAAACTAAATCTCTCTGCAGTCCATGTGAATTTTAAAGGTAGTGGTCCCCTATTTCTGTGTGTTTGTTTTACTGAAGAGGCCTTGTGTTTCCTCCTTAATGCAATTTATTCAGTTTCCTGGCTACATCAGGAGAACCCGTGTATAAAGTAATGGCTAATCAAACACTGTGCAAGTATGCAAACCTGACCTGCGACCCAGAGGTAAGTGTTATAAAGGGGGTACTCTTACGTGTATTAATCACCATTCAGTTCATGTGCAATACTAGTTAAGAAACGGGTATTTTTTTAAATTATTTTTACTCATTGCTTGTGTTCAACTTGCAGGATATTTGCTGTCAGATAGCAGTCCCTAGCCATGTCTACACGAGACACTGACTGTACAGTAGGTCTTTACTACTGAGCAGTAATGTCACATGGCACGAAGCATGATGCAAAGTTATTGTGTTCTAGTAACAAGGTACTGTGCAGTCAGTGTGACCTGAAAGCTGTTTAGTGATGTTACTGCACAGTAACTTGTTTATACAAGTACTAAATGAGTGTGCAGTAACAACTGTGCAATCAGCCTCTCGTGTACAGCCCCTGTGTTCAAAGCAATTTATAAATATAGGCTAATTAATCCCCGCAACACCACTGTGAAGTAAATGAGTATTAGTAGCCCTGTTTTACAGGTTGGGGAAGTGACACACAAAGCCAAGGACTTAGCTTCTGAAAACCATCCAGTAATTCTTGGTGGTTCTGTTTTTGTATACCATGGGCACCGCAAATCAATGGCCAGTTTTGAAAATTTGGGCCTTAGAGACTTGCCCAAGATTCATAGCATGTTAATGGAAAAGACCTGATTATCATAGATACCAAATCTCTCAATTTACAGTCACATATTCTAACTACTGTATCATGTTTCCTATCACACGGGCTAGCAACAATGATGATTTAAAAAATACTCATAACATTTTTCAGCTTCTAAGGACACACAGGACAAGTGAAATTGGGCTCTAACTTTTGATTTTTCTAATAAAAATCAGTACTAATAAAATCTAACCTCAGGAGGAAAATTTCCAGGTCTTTAATATTGAATGGAACCTGTTTTAAAATAATGTATATATTGCACATATCCCAAGCACTACAACATTCTGCTGATGTCTGAGAACCCAAAAAAGAAAATGATTAGAAAATGATTATTTTGCCTTCATTGTTCAGATTGAACAAAAGAAGTGAGTGAATGTCATAAATGAAGAAAAACCATTTCAGTTTTAAACATTATTACTGTTTTAATAATCTGAGACAGGTAATAATCTGTGACCAGATGGTTAGCTGGTATAAAATGTCGTAGCTCCATTGATCTCCATAGAGCTACGAAGATTTATGCAAACTGAGGTCTGGCCTCCAAGTGTTAAGAAAATGTCTTTTGGCCTAGCCAGCTTTCCTGCAAGGAAACAAAATAGTTTCTGTATCTTTTGAAATTCAAATTCAGACTACCTAGGCCCCAGTCATACAAAAACATATACATATTTAAATAGTTTGCCCTATTGACAAACCCAGAGATTTAGCACCTGCATGGGTTTTTATCTTTTTAAAATATTGCCCTCTTAGTTATGTAAATTAATTTAAAACATTTCAGTGCAGTCAGATTTCACTTGGTGAGCAATGCTGAACGTAGAACTGAAACCTCTGGTAGAATACATGAGATTTGTGCTAAGCCATTTAAGGTTCACTACTTATGAATATTTTATTTATTTTCTTTCTCTACAGACTTTTAACACAACCAATGTGACCAAATTGTGTTCTGGTGCTCAGTGTACTTTTGCTTTCTATGGGGGAGAAAGCCTGTACCACAGATACATCTTCATCTTTCAACTTGCCAATGCTTTTGTCTTTCTTTGGCTGGTGAACTTTGCAATTGCACTGGGTCAGTGTACCCTTGCTGGTGCCTTTGCCTCCTACTACTGGGCTTTTAGAAAACCTGCTGATATTCCCCCATGGCCACTCTTTTCTTCCTTCGGACGAGCAATACGGTAAAGTTAAGAATTTGTACCCTTTATGTATTTTCTAAATACATAACTCATAGAAATCTTATAACTCATAGAGAAATAATATAATTATGCTTAAAGTATCAAATGAGAATTATGGTATAAAAGAGTGGTATTATTAAGGACTCAGCTTTTCTAGTCATTAAAGGACCTGCATTTTCCAATTATCTTGGGTGTATGAATTTCAAAAGAAGAGAAGCCCTAGAAAATTATCTGCCTAATTTACTCATGCAGGTCCTGCAACTGTGCATGCAAGTTTGTTATTGCAACTCACAAATGACCCATTGGGCACCTAAGAAATAATAGTTATTTTGTTTTGTGCCCAGTAGTGGCATATGGGAATACAGATTTTTGTGCAGAAATGTTGGCTTTCACATTACTGAACATAAGTTTGACACTATATTTATATGTAAAAACATGTAGCTACACATACATAAATAGAAGATGAGAGGTGTATATTCACATAAGTGTAGATATGATCCTGGTTTTCATGAAACTGAAGGCCCAGGTCCATGCACAAAAATGTATATGCCCTTATACTGTGTACTCTGTGTGTGTGTGTGTGTGTTCTGTGCATGTACAGAGTGCTTAGATGCACAGGTATATACGTAAACTTTGTATTCATTTACATATGGATAACCTTTTATAATTCTAATAATAATTTGATCTCTTATTTCCTTCTTCAGCAGAGAGGAGACAATTAACTGATGCTACCTAGAAGGAATAGCTATGCTGGCATAACTGTCCCATGTAGATACATTATTCCAAAATCAAAATAACTACTTTCTATAATAATTGCTCCCCTGCCAAAATTGGCTAGAGTGGTTGTATTAGAAGTATCCAGTTACAGAGGGTCATTTTTTACCTAGAGCCCCTGATAATCCAAACTACTTATGTGAAAAGTACTACCACACTTCAGTTAAGAGGTTTTGTGTATAGACAGGTTTCAGGTTAGGGGCAGCAGCATATAGCAGCAAAATGTTCAGCTAGCCTGAGGTTATTGTATAGCATTAGTAGAGGCAACACATTACAGTTTTTCAGCAGCATCCAAATCCTCAGCAAATTTTTCATTGTGTTTCATCTTTCTCAAAAGATTCGTGAATGTGAAATCTGTGAATAAGGTAGACTTAGTTACATCAGTGCTATTGTCTCTTGTAACACCGTGTAACCTTACATTGTTTTGTATTAGATACCACACAGGTTCACTGGCATTTGGGTCTTTAATTCTTGCAATAGTCCAGCTGATTAGAATAATCTTGGAGTACCTGGACCACAAACTGAAAGGTGAGATTTATAGTCTGCTCCAGAATATTAAGTTCTCTGGTAAATGTTTGCTTCCTTCCCCCAGACTTCAGATATGAAATATGTAAGGCTCAGGTCCTGGGCTGCTGTTCTTGTAGCTTCAAGTAAAGTCTAAGCTGCTTTGCCATGGAAAGTTGAATAATAATACAGGAAACCCTTGCTATTCACGGGTTCAACATCCACAGTTTCAAATATCTGTGAATGCCAAATCCGCATTTTAAATACACTTTATACACTTAACAGGAGCTCCTTGGGAGCGCTGCACTTGCTGCTGCTGGGCTCCTGCCTCTGCGCTCCCGCCACCGCCACTGGAGCCAAGCCCCACCCCCTTACTCCCCCCAGCCTCCGGGGGCACTGTGTTCATGAAGGCAGTGCCCTGTTAACAGATTTCGCCATTCGTGGGGGATACAAGAACGTTTTCCCCGCGAATGGCGAGGGTCGCCTATACTCATGCAGAACGTGGATCTGATGGTATTTAGAGCTGATGGGCTAGATTCATTCTGGAAGGAAAAAGAGCATCACATCTCACCCCAGTGATGGGTTGGACTTGCCGGAGGGAGAACATGGGGAGTTTTTCCACCTCTGACGGACCTTGGGGGCACAGTTTTCCATGTTTTCAAGACAAATCCTAAACTGTCTCTCCTCATTCTGCAGGTACACAAAATTCCTTCACAAGATTTCTGCTCTGCTGCCTCAAATGCTGCTTCTGGTGTTTGGAAAAATTCTTGAAGTTCATCAACAGAAATGCTTATATCATGGTGCGTAGCTTGCCTTTCTGCATGTTATAGCCCCATCACTGCAGCACAGCACTCGGGGCCTCAAATAAAAATCCCTTGCATCTGTGCTTTAATACTAATTTTCATTTCCCTAGGATAAAATTTGGCTATCATCACTTATTGTTTGAATTGAGAAGTTAAAGAATTGGATACTAATGATGGGAATTCACATGCCCCTGCCCCTCAAAGGTGGTAATTTCTTCTCTGTCCCCCTCTAGAAATGGCATAATAATTTCCCTTCACACCTGCAATTCAAACAGATTTTAACATCCATTTTACCACATCCAAGGCATGCTGCATGCCTTGCTGATGTAGTATTTTTGTTAAAACGTTCTGCTAAGAAGGACGTTTGAAAACAATTAGTATCTGTATTTACCCTCAAAGCTGTCAGGACAAATTCTCTCAATTACAGCAGCTGATTGCACAACAACCCCAACTGACTTGGAAGAAAGTTTCCAGATTTACACTTCTAGAAACAAGCAGGATTTAGCCCAAGCTGTTTTGACCTGAAACAGTTTTAAGTGTCTTACAATCACAGACCTGTTATCTCAGAAGAAATGAATGTAATGATGCTGTTAACACCACATTCACTAAAGAAAGGAATTTCAGAAATAGTTGCAATCTTGAAAGAAGTGAATTTTCCTGTTCTAGGCCTTGTCTATACTGAAAAAATTGACAGTAATAATACTCCAGAGTAACTGTTCTTATATATACTCCCTCAATCCCTTCCAAAATAAATGTGATTTTATTTCAGATTAAGAGCTTTGCCTTGTGGAGTAATTGTATGTGAATGTAATTGCTGTGACCTTAGTATTCTGGTACTTGATTTATCCCTACATGAGATAAGAATTGGGTCCAGTGCATCCCAGCTGTGCAGTAAGAACAACAATGATAAAGAGGAAAGGACAGGCCTGAGCTGCAGAGTTTAGTACTGGACTGAATTTTTTCCAAAGGTCAGACATGTTTGGAGCTAGGTGTGGTTCAGGCTCATCTTGAGCCTTATTCTTAGTTTAAAGAAACCTTTAGAGTTTATTGTGCCTACTTCCTGCATAAATCACAGTAATGGCTTTACACCTATTTGATACATGCAACTGAAAAGGACCCTCCCTTCCTGCTATACTCCCCTTAACCTGTCATCATCACTTCCCCATCTGTGATCCCATCTGGGTCACGCACCAGTGAAGTGGGGCAAAGACTAGATTCCTGAACTGTTCCACTTAGAAAGTTAGGTTTTGTGTCTACCTCCTGCCTGCCAAAAGATCACCCAGGGCTGCAGAGCCTCACAAAGAGAGAAGCTGGAGAGAAGGGGGCATGTCTACATGAGATGTTTACTGTGCAGTAGACTAATTAGCGACACCATGTACATGTAGATGGCGTACAGGCTGGCTGGGGCATGAGGGTGCTCTGGTTTAACATGCTGCAGTCACAGGCACGTGTTCAAATGACATGCCTGGGAGCAGTAAACTCCAGTGCAAATAGCATGTATAGACATGCCCAGGGAGAGATATAACACTGCCTACAGGAGACTGAGGGGAAGTAGAGTAACATGGGGCTTGGTTGGGAGTTTGATCACAGATATAAGGGTATTATACAAGGCTGTACATGCATAGAGCCCCAGAAGCCATGAGAATGGTCTTTGATTAGCTAAAAACTTATCAGACAACTGTTACTGTTTTGCAGATTGCAATATATGGTAAGAACTTCTGTGCTTCGGCAAAGGAAGCATTCTTTCTGCTGATGCGCAATGTGGTGAGGTAAGGAGCTATGTCTCTTGTCCTTGGGACTGACACCTTCCCTGCTACTGTTTTGAAAAGTTACTTTTTCCCCTAGAAGATTAATTCCAACTGGTCCAATGCTTACACGCTGTTGTCCCTGTTACCTAGCTGTATGGCTTGCTGGTGCTATCCCGTAGTCCAAGCTAGAGTGATTTAATCTGACGCACAATTTTGTATGGGTTAAATGATTGACACTGTAGAAGCTTAGGTATCCCTGGCCCTTGTAAAAGGGCTAACAAGAAAGCAGTGGAGCCAACTGAGAGAATCTGTAGTGATTTATTACACATGTATCTATCTATAGGGTGTCCATCAGCATAGCATCTGGACCCAGCATGGATGGCGCCAATGTGTGTCTATTCATATTTTCTAAGAGGAAGAACAGCTGGACCTAAGCCTAAAAATCCTGATATGGTTTAGAGGGTGACAGGGAGGACGAAGGGTTTTGCTTTTAAAACCAAAGTCTTTAATATTTAATAGGGCATCTCTTCTCATGCTGGAAGCCTCCCCCGTGCTCCCTACTCCATTGCCAGGGCTGCTGCTCAGCTTCTTTTTCCAATCAGCACTTCTCATTGCTCCTGGCTTTTCCTGTAATACAGGAAGATCAAAAAGAATGGGAACAGGGTGCTGATTAGAACAAGCCCTTAGTAGCAGGCCGTGCTGGAGCAATAGGAGGTGGCCTAATTACTAGCAAGAAGCACACTGAGGAAGCTTAAGGAGTTTAAATTATTTAGTTCTGGGGAAGGGAGGATGGAGAAAAGGCCATGGACAGGGAAGAGGGGGAAGAGAGAGGAACAGTGAAAGAGAGCAGAGAGACTTGGAGAATGGGGCAGGCAGGATCAAAGGGTTCTAGACAGAGATGGCATGGGAGGATTGAGCTGTCACATAAAGGCTTCAGGATGTCCTGCTGGGTTTAGCCAATCTGTTAGTAGCCATGCCCATTGCTAATAACACCCAGACAAAAGTGGAAGAGCATCCATTTCTGTTATCAAGGATTAAACACAGGACAGGGCCATCCCTACCTTGTAGCCTTGATACAATGGTCTTTGTTTCCTTTAAGAAGTTTCACTTTTCTGTTCTACTTGCTCTGGTTCTTAATCACCAAGGGCAATAGCTAGGAGCCAGGAAAATCTCTTTAATGTTTTAAACTGGAATTTTCTACTTTCAGCTCTTATCCCTACCTCTGACAGCTAATGATGGTTTGTTTTCTTTAATTTGGTTGTTGACTATTTCTCTTTCATGGTAGTTGGTACAATACGTTACCATATACAGAGCCCCCGGCATCACCAAGATTCTCACCAGGCAAATCTCATTTCCATGCCATTATTTATGGCAATTTGTGAGAAGAGAGTCTGCCAAGGTTGGAGTCAGAGGCTGCCTGCAATAAGCCTCTGCCCTGCTTTGCTTTTCTTCCTGTTGCTACAGTCTAATCACACTGAGGGCTAGGCAATGCAGATATAGGACACTGTAGCAGAAAGCTTGGTGCTCCTGCTATGTTAACAGCAGGCAGGCTATAGCTGTGGCAGGATGCAGGTATGGCAGGAAAGCAATCAGGAGCCACATGACTCAGGAGGGGCTGGGCTCAGGAGGGGCTAGGAAGGACACAAGCCCAGGCCCTGAGCTGAGGCAGACAGTAAGGACCTGGAGGCTGCTGAAGGAACGTCTCCTAAGCAGAATGGCCGCAGCTCCTGAGTGCCAGCGTGCAGAGGACAGCCTGCAGCAGTCTGGAGGTTTGGAAAGGGACAATGTGGTGGAAGAGGTCCCTAGGGGCCCAGTAAGGGGTCTGGGAGCCTAGAGAGGGGCTGAGATGGGACCAGAAGGTTCCAGTTGGCCCAGAAGGAAGAGAGGGGCCAGGATGCTAGAGGGACCAGAGGTTTATAGCTCCAAGGGGGTTAGCATTTGCAGAGCCAGGGAGCCTAGAGGTCTGTAGCCCAGGAGGGGTAAGTGTGAACAGAGCCAGGAGAGCCCAGGAATCTTATCTGGCTTAGGAGTGGGGCCAGGGCCCAGAGAGAGGTCAAAGTCTTGGGGGCACAGCCAGAGACATGAGAGGGCCAAGGAGCCTGTATCCCAAGAGGGGCATGGACTGAGGCTGGGAGCCAATAGCCCAGGAGAGTGAACATCAGGAAGCGATAACATCTGCAAGCAATATGGTGGGGTGTAGGGGTGGACAGAGACACACAATTAACCCTTAAGGCAGGATCAAGCTTGGGAAGCCCTGGGGCAGCCTCCCATTTTCTAGAGATTATTACTAACAAGGTGTGGCAGGTAAGGGAAGGGGAGTTTTACCTGAGAGGTGGTGAAGCCGAGGACTAAAGGGTGCTCTAGGGGCAGGACAGCCATCTGTGGAGCAAGGACCAGTTAAAGTCAGGCTGACATTACAAGATTTTGCTGGCTTCACCCCCACTACTGGGTAAAAACAGACAATGTTTGCAGCATCAGCTGTGCTAGAATGTGTCTGTTGTCCTGCAGGGTTGGGCCCTGCTGTTCCTGCAGCTTCAGGGACCCAATCCTGCAAGACAACTGCAGATGGGGGAACGCTGTGTTCCCTGCTTCCAGATGTGTACTCCAGGAATCCCAAGGTGGGGGATTCCCTAGGCACACATTTTGTGCTGCCATGTCCCGGGTTGGGGCACACCTCTGCAAATTGGGGATCAGGCCTCTAAAGCCCCTGGAATGACTCCTGGGGCAGCTGGACAGCATGGGCAGCTCTGGGCTACCCACACTCTCCTGCCATAAAGTAAATAGATGTCTGCTGCAAAAAGGGGGCACCACCCTTGTCATGGCCCCAATTTTGACCATTTGTGGCACAACAAATGCCATGGACAAACTGTTCGCTTGGCCTTTGTGCTGCTTAAATATTTTTATGGTGGCAGAAAGGTCAGATCTGTTCCCAGACTATGCCAGCCATAGGCACTGGGCACATCTACATGACATGTTCACTGATGAGCTGACTAATTAGTTCCACGGTAAATGTCTCAGTGTCTACACATGCAGTGCTATTAGGCCTCAGGAAACTAATTAAGTCTGCTGCAAGTTAGTACTTGTAAATACAAGTACTATTTTGCAGCAGATTTTTTGACATGCACCTCACATGTAGATACTGAAGGGGCAGGCTGGGTCATGAGGGTGCTTCAGTATGGGGGCTGCCTGCTGGCTAGCCCTACACCGTAGCACCTTCATGCCCCAGCCAGCCGCTCCACAGCACCTCCGGGGCCCCTGCCAGCTGGGGCTGCTCCAACCTGGCTCAACATGCTGAAGTCCCAGGTACAAGTTCAAATGTGGTGCCCAGCAACAATAAACTCTGGTGCAGCATGCGCTGGAGTTTATTGCTACATATTAATAGCATGTATAGATGCACCAGCTGTGTCTTACATTGTGTCTTCACTAGCAGACTCTGCTGACAGAGCAATGCTGGCACAGCTATTGCAGGAGCATCTCTGTAGTGGAAACAGAGCCTTAACTGTCAGTTTTTTCTGTTCAGTTGCATTTATTCTTCTGGGGCTATCTCTCTGCTTTGAGGTTCCCCCATCTGTTCCCCCTCAGCTGTGCTGAGACAGCTCAATGTATCTTTGTAGTTTCAGTGCACTCTGGGACCACAGAGAATATGGTTAGTGAAGGAGAAAGACAGTCTCCTAATATTCTGCAACTAATGGGTATTCTGAATTTTGGGTTCCAGTTTACCTCCAGCTAGAGCTGGCCTGGATCTTCCCATGATATGAAGAAAAGGCTTAAATAAATAAATACAGGAAGGTTTCATTAGCAGCAGGAGTTGCATCTAATAAGAAGCTTTCACAGGTTGTCAGCAGCTTTGTCAGAGTGGGACTTATTTCAGCAAGGTGCTGAATACCTTTGCCTTCTATTGTATTCCTTGTCCTGGTTGATCGCTTAGTAATAACATTCTACTAGTGACCCTCCTGCATGTATCGTCTCCATGTTGACTGTTCTTTTTGTTGGTCAAAGAAGCAGTGCAAGACAATGAACTTCCCGAGCCAGTTTCCCAACATTCAGTGGATTTCATACAATAGAACGGAACTATTCCATTTTGAGGTGCTTAAATGCCATTTGTCCTCTTTTAAACAGAGTTGCCGTGCTGGACAAAGTTACAGACTTCTTATTGTTCCTGGGGAAAATTCTCGTTGCTGGTGGTGTAGGTAAGCCACTTGGTTATTTCAGTGTCGTGTTGGTTCTTGTTCTCAGGTATCCTAATACGTGCCAAACTTGTGTATGTCCAGACAGCACTACAACATCCTGATCTCACACACTTTGCTATTACTTACTTACAGGACCTACATACATGAGTAACGAATTGCTGGATTTGGTCCAAGGGACATATTTCCCCTCCTTTTACATGGTTCTTTGTGCATTTGACAGCACTATCGGTAGGGTCACTTTCACTGTCCTGTATGGAGTGCGTGATAACAACCATCTCTTCTGATGGCCACCATCTTGTTGGTGGTACCATCTTCTGATGGCAACCATCTGTTCTGATGGCACACAAGGCTTGAAACAGGGATTTCCACCAAAAAAAGGATGAGTTCCTAAAGCATGAAATAAAGCTCTCAGTCTGCAACTGACTGTCTTTGATGGTTGAACACAGAAAGAGAATCTGCATCACTTACTAGGCTACAGGTGCTTTCCTTTTCCTTGACCCAGCCCCTATACCTTTTGTTCTGGGCAAGTGCAACCCTCAGATCGACCATAACACTTGGCAGTTGATAATAAGCGAGTTTATTGATATATAGTTATAGGAAATGAAAGCAATGTAGGCAAAGCAATTACAGTATACATTACCCAAATTCCCCAGTCCCAGAATATACACAAGGGAATTTGTAGTGAGTGGTCTGTCCGTCCGGTACGTAAATGCCACCTTGAGGTCCTTTGCTTAAGTGTCCACTGTCAGCAGCCTTGGAGGTTGGGGCCTGATGCGAACTGCTTCTCCTTCTGTTTCTAAAACTTCTTCTTTTGTATTCTTTCTTCTCCTGGTGACTTCTGATGACTCTTGATCTGTGGTTGTCACTGGTTGGTCACACAGCGACACCTCCCATGTTGTCAGCCAAAACCCCATTTTCACAAACCTATCACATGCCCACCTCCTAAATTGGAGCTTTACCAGTGTTCTCCTAATTTGGTTTCTTCCACCAAAACTGGAAAGCTTAAAGCTTTTTGCAAGCAGGCACTACTGCCCTGAAGCCAGGCCTATCTATTATGAAAATAAAGTTTGGATGTTTCCAGTTACCCAGGATGTGTGGCTTGCTGTTTTCGTGCCTGGGTTAAACACTCTGTCTGCTTCTGGAGGCTGGGAACCCTGTGTGACTTTGAGACACAAGCTATTTAGAGATCATTTTACCTCTGCTGTCCCTCTTGACCCCTTATAATACATATATCTATACCTACAAGCCAATTCCCAAAAAACCCAAACCTTTAAATGCCAACTTTATGCCAACATTTCCCAGGCCCTGTAAGGTGGTGTACGTCAATGGCAACAGCAGCAGATCTATAACTGAGACTGAACTGTAGGTGTGTGCACCGAGACAAGGGGAAATAGGGAGAGAGGAAAGGCGGCATGAGTCACTTTTGTGATGTTACACTCAAGCCTGTCCCAAAGACCCTGCTATCCACAATTGCAGGAGAAGACAAAACATTTCTAACTTTTCTAAAAATTCTTTTCCTTTACAATTAAAGTCAGGATGTCCTATTTATATTTTGTTACAGCAGAAAATTGAATTTTTTTAAAGGAAGTCCTTTTAAAAAATTCAAGCCAACAGTGTCCCCTGAAGGCTTTTTTAAAACTGTCACAGTAGTTTCAAAACATCATTTCGCTGATCCCCATCTTTTATACTTTTTGTATTAAAAAAAATTATATATGTATTCTTATTGTAAGTTTTGCTATAAGATAGAAATTAGAACTGAGACCAAATCTTTAATATTTTATTATTACTATAGAATGACTTTCAAGCTGGGAAGGCAGATGTGATTGGAAGCTGTCTCTGAAATGCGAAGCATGAAATACTGAAATTGATTCATGTCTTCCTCCTTAAGGATAAATTCTTTAGGCCAATTCATTAACATGCCTTTCCTGTTCTGCTTAGCATAGATATAATCATGAATTAATATCTCTAGCTCTAGATTTATCATTAAGTGTGTTTATCACTAACCATGCCATTTCTATTTTTAATCCACAATGGTTGAATATTTCTCCAAGAGATGAAAACTAAAGCAGCAGACTTTTGCTAGCTTAGCTTTTTTGAATGATCAATCCAGCAATTTTTTTATTACTTCACAGTTTATTGTCTTGTATAGTCTTGTTTATTAGGTTTAATATAAAGCCCAGTCTAAATCATGAAACAAAGCAATTAATTCATGTCTTTCTGGCCTCATGGATATCTTTATAATAATTAATTTGCATTTCTGTTCTTGTCAGAATACAGATATGGGAAATAATTAGTATCTAGAGATTTATTGCTCAGAAACTTCTCCATAAACTAAACTTACGTGTGCTATCAGCTCTTTATGAGTTGTGACTAACTACTTTGTGAATAACTATTTCTTTATTTCTTGCAGGTGTTCTAGCCTTCTTTTTCTTCACACACAGAATACAAGTATTCACACAAGAAGCACCAACTTTAAATTACTACTGGGTTCCCTTGTTGGTAAGGATAATGTTTTTATTCTTTGAACACTCAGGAAATGAGGGGTACATCTGAGACAGGTAGAGTTCCTGAGGAGCAGTAGCTCCACCACTGTTTTCTTGGGAATGGTATCCATTCCTATGACGGGACAGATTGGCTATGCTCCATCCTTTCAGGAAGTTTGTACTGAAATGGTACAGTGTGTCTGGAGGGATACCACAAAAAAAGTTAGCTTCTATGTCAGATCTTCATAAGCCTCCATAGCCAGCATCTGGGGTAGGCAGCCAGTGATAGCATATCTCCTTATGGAAGAGCCCTATGGAGTAATAAGAGAGCAGCTGGATTTTGCATAAATGCTCCCCCTCATAGTTTCTTGGATATCTTGAAGCTTAGTGGGCCATCTTTCCTGAAGGGACAAAGTGAAAGAACTCAATGAACTGAAACTAAATTTCCTAGTCCATCTGTGGTTTTTCAAACATTGAGGTCAATATGACCAGCTTAAAAACTAGTGTCAGCTATATGTCAGCATGCAATAACTTGAACTTGTGATGCTTTTTCATAGAAGAAAGACTGCTATAGAATTATACAATTTCAAGTCAAACAGAAAGTAGGACACTACCTTAGAGGGGAACAGGAGACTAAATAGTCTCTTAGGGCACTTTTACACATGCTCTGGGAGGGCAGCACATTAATTAGAGTGGCTTCAAGAGCCGCTCTAATTAAAGCACCACTGTGTCTCATGTATAAACGTCCCTGAACTTCAAAATAGCAGCAGGGGCACTTGAACTGAAGTTCAATGAGCTTTAGTTCAAGTGCCCCACCACCACTTTGAAGCATGGGGATGCTGATACACAGGAGGTTGCTGGAGCACAATAATTGCTGGAATTCCAGCACGTTGGAGTAGCCGCTATACTCAGGTATACGTGCCCTTATGTGTCCTGCCCTACCTTCTGCCTGACTTCAAACTATGAAGTCTAACATGGCTAACTACCTCTTTACTCATAGAACTGCAAGTAAAATTGTTCCCATATGTTGAACAGGTTACGGCCACTATGGCATGAAGTGAATGTGTTTGATTTTTTTCTTTTTTTTTCTTTCAGACTGTCATTATTGGTTCTTACCTAGTTGCGCATGGGTTCTTCAGCGTCTATGCAATGTGTGTTGATACACTTTTCCTCTGCTTTTGTAAGTATTGAGTCCTCTTTCTTTGTTCCTTTTTTGATGATCTGCAGGTAAAGAATAACTTTGCCAGTTTCTTCCAGAACTGAGATGATGTGATAGCATATGGTGTGAATAAAATATTGTTGTTGCTCTTCATAGAGAAGAGAGCAAAGTTCCTTAAAGAGAGATGCTTTCCTTAGCCCAGCTACTGACTGTGGTTCATCAAGATATCTGGCTTTTTGTTTTCAAAATATGTCCTAATTCATACTAACTGGTTGCTTCTGGATCCTTTTTAACAAGACCTTTCCAGTGACCATTCAGACAGACATCTTACTAATAACAACAGGCTTTGTACTCAGGTGTTCTCTAGCAGATGCTTTATGTTACTGATAATTTTGCTGTCCTTCTGGTTTCATACTAAAAACCAAGACAAAAGCTTCATGCTGACTTCATGTTAATTTAAACACCATTTAAAAAATGATCGATCCCTTGCACCCCATAACAAGCTGTCACTGCCAATAATAAATTGGGACTAAAGGGCATATTTGATGTTTTTCCATTCAGAGAATGCTCAAATCACAAGAGAAATCAACTGGTCTCAATTGAGACTCTGATTATAACAAGACATGCTTGTTGCAGGGAACTCATTCCATTCGCCAGCCTTAATGAAATTTAAAAAGTGAAGGTTTGATTCTACTGTAATGAAAGTGGTCCTGGCAGGTCAAGGCAGATGGATATGACCTTGGTATGATGGGGTGGGGTCCCTAGAGACAGCTGTGATCTCCCTAAAGCCCTGTGACCATGCCAGGTTCACCCTGCGGGTGCCTTCATGTCTCACCTGCCACATCTTGGTGGTCAAGATAATAAATAGTAGATAGGGAGGCTGCCCTCAAGTTGCTATGTAGTCATAGTCCTGGTGGACCCCACTAAATGCTGTGGGTTCTTAGACCCCTTGCTGGGTCCCGCTCTAAGTAAGTGCCTCGCGGGACACCCCAAACCTTATGGGCTATATACGTGGCTCCCAAACTGCGCCTTTACCATGCCCCATGCCTTGCAGATGGTATTCAAATTTTGTGTCTCTGAGGCCTTAGGTTAGCTTGGCCTCCTGCCATCACTGGGCCCTTGGCCCGTCTGCATACCCCCCTCTGGCACTGAGCTCTCTCCGCACTGCTGTGTGCCCCAATGAGGCTTCCTCCTCCCCAATAACCTTAGTCCGGTCCACCAGATTAAACAAACATAAATATGAGCCCCTGGGCTACAACCTAATAATAACAATAACAACGACACTGGAGGCCACACTCTGGGCCTTTAAGAGGGCCAGTTTCTACCTCAGCAATGTGTGTCTTCTATCCCCAGGCACTTTAGTTGCTCCTAGAGCCCATTAGTCTTACTTGAGCAGCAGAATAGGCAACCCATCAACTCCGCAGAGCTTTTCTGCACAAACTCCTTCCCCCCTGGCTGCTGCCAGAGCACTATGTACCTCCAGTCCCAGCCTTGTGGCTTATATGTACCCAGAGCCCTGCTGCCTTCTGCTCAGCTAACCAGGTGCAAGTGCAGGCTAATTCCCTCATTAGCTTGCTGCCACAGCAGTCTGTACTTATGGGGGTTCTGCCTGGTTCCCAGGACCCTCTCTAGGCAATTTCTGCCCTTAAAGGAGCAGGCACCTTAGTGCCCTGCAACACTTGGTCATCAGTGCATCTGGCTGCATCATCTGACTATGCTAATTAAACTACTAGTCCTATTAGTAAAGGCTGCACAGTGCGCTGAAATATACAGGCTAGGCTAAGGCCAGCTGAGCAGTCTGAGCCTGATTCCCCCTGGCACTAGGAACATTTTCTGTAACTACTCTAAAGTTATTGGAGTCCTCCCATTTTTAGAAAGCAAATCAGGTCCCATGTGCAGACTATGTCTCCTGGGCTAAGTACAGACAGTCAGAAAGCCCAAGGCTGAATTAATTCAGTCTTTGCAGGTTAGTTTAAGCTGCAGAGATTAAACTTGGAAACAACTGGGCATGTTAAAGCATGCCTGTCTGGCACATAGCCAGCATGGGCTGTGTGTTTGCTTCCTCTTCCTGCTCCCCACAAGGTATCTCAAGGTATCTGCAGTCCAGAATCACAGCAGCAGGACTCTGCAGTGCTGCTCATCACTTCCTTTTCCTGCTTCCACGTACCTCTGGGATTTGTAGTCTACAGTCACAACCAGCAGTAAGTTTCAGTACATCTAGCAGGAGGGCAGCTCTGTGCTTGGGAGAAGGTGGGTTTAACCCTCCTCCCTGGTCTCAGACCACAGCCATAGTTTGCCTGGTGGGGGGAAGGGTGGCCCTGCCTCTCCTCCCCCCCACCCCCACTCCTTGTCTGTTGGAGCAGACAGCACAGCCTAACCCCGGGGTACAAAACATGCTGGGATGCTGGGGGACTGATTTAACTTGAATAACTTTACCTGGTAGGGGTCTGGGACTGAAGTTTCATAAACTGGTTTGACCCAAATCAGTTAAGTCTAATACTACATTCAACCAAGTTTATCTTAAACTCATTTCAGCCATTTTGAAAATGGTTTGTGTGTACTGAGCTTCTGTTCTGTTATAGGTTTAAACCAGTTTCTGATTACTTAAACCAGTTTATGCATAACTTCTGTCCCTATCCCTGGTGCCCCCTGTCCCTTGGAAGAGGCCAGAACACCAGTGGCTCTGTACAATCACAGTGGGATGCCAAGGAGGGACATCAAATAAATATCAAACTTTTTCTGAACATCTCCTCTGTCAAGTTAGTCAAGTTATAGGCCAGCTTAGGTCGCATCTAAAAACTGGGATTTATTTTCCCTTGACTCTTCACAAAGCTATGGGATTCTTGTTAGTGGCCATACACTCAAAGAACCTGATTTTTCTGAGGTTCTGAGCATCTTTGAAATTTAGGCCCTCAGCTTTTATTCATCACTATGCCACGGATAGGAACAGGTTGGTTCCTAGTAGTTGGGAATAAAGGAAGCAAAACTTGGAGAGTGGGTTTTTCAGAAACACCCAGGGTTGAGCTGACTCTTCCCATTGAAATCCAGTTTTCACTGTACTGAAGGCAACACCAGTAGGAGCAGAGCAAAGCTAATAACTGCACTTTTGGAAAACACACCCAGCATACTCAATGCATTTCCTTTCCCTTATGCTTTATTATAAGCCTGCATTTTGAAATGATTTTGCCTATATTACAGTGAAGTGCTCTGGTTTCTTTATTTAACTTCCCTTATCCTTTATAACTAAGACAGTAACATAGTTACATAAAAAACATGTTTGTAGTTTTAACATTCCCTTGGCTTATCTCCTGATTCTTTACCTGAAGGCCTAATCCTATTTATGGCACTGCAGCTGGACATAGTGGAAATGCTTGTGTGTCACAAGTGGAGGCTTATGATGACTTCAGGTAGGAGTAAGCAGTGGAAGCAGATGAATTCTGAAGTATTAGGATAGAGAAATCAGAATTTACTTGAAGCAACCATGAAAAATTCTGAAGAGAGTTCCCAGTCCCAATAAAAAATATCTATTATTAGCCTAACCTTGCCAGAAACTCACTGCCCCACAACTATCCCACCATTCAGTCATCATCTGCCTTACACTCACCAATTCTTTGCTTCTACCAAAGTCAGTGTTTTTCCCCTCTACTTGCTCTGGGGCTTATTTTAGAGACAGTTAGTGCAGGACCCCCTATACGATCTGACAATATAAGATGAGCTACTCCTGTCATACAACTCAGCAGCTATAGCATCAGTTTGTTTGACAGGGTTTTTACACAGGCATAAAGGCTAAGAAGGCTAAGAACCCTTTTTAAAGGCAAGATTGTGTTATGTAGTAGCTGTTGGCACTGGTTAAGCTCACCCAGTAAATCTCCCCGCTCTTGCTGGATGAGTGGGATTCTGCAAGACTGAGGTAAGGCAATATGGCTGTTATTTAAAACATCGTATGGACACCTGTTCAGTTCAGCTGAAGAATTTTAATTATTTGCCCAGTAGATTTCCTTGTTTCAAAATTGGTGGTGATTTTATGTTGTCCTTCATCTTCTTTGACTCTCCTATTTTGACCTTGACATTGGGTTGGTTTTTGCATACATAGATTGCTATGGGAGCCAGCTTGAGAGGATATTTTAAAATTTGAATCTATGGTATTTTTAAAGGAGGAATTAATACATAATCAAAAGTAAAAGGTCCTGCTTTTTCTTGGTAAGAATTATGTCAACATGCATGATATATTAGAAATGAAAATTCAAGTCTCGAGTAAGGCTGCATCTGATTTATCTTAACTTGTACTATTTAAGAAAGATAAAGCACTGCCAGACAGAAGACTAATAGTATTGCAAGAAATGAACTGAAGTGGGAAAAGGCTATGCTCAGCTACACTAGCTATTGAATATACAACAGAAAGTAGCACAAGGGGAGCCTTTACATTTCAGCTGGACCAACTCCTTGTGAAGACAAGCCCTCAGGATCATGGCACTCCTTTGGGGTGACATGTATCTGTGCCACCCCTTACACACAGTAGAACCTAAAGGTCAGTGTAGCTGCCAGAGTCCAGTCCTGTTTCTTGATATCAGTGGGTTTAATTTCCTTTGAAGTAAGAGGAGACATTTAACCAAAGTGTGTAATTTTCAGTAACATGCATGACCCTTATGGGGAAACTGGTTGTATAATGGAAGGGGTGGTGGCATGTGACTTCTTCCCTGCGCTGTCATCTTCATGTAAAACCCATTATAGCCATAATTTGGCTTTCCTACTACAACCTGAGAACTGGATCCAAACAAGAGAAGAGGTTTTGAGGTTTTTCCTTTGTGGAAGTTTGCCATAGCATATGTCCCATACCTTGTTCATACCCTCTAGCCTTTGAGAGGACATTTACTCTGTAACAGGCCATGCAACCTCTTTGGAGCTCCCTCCATATCCTTCTATCAGAAGGATGCATCAGTAGCTGGGGCCATTTCCCCTCTGTCATTGCTACTCATTTTTTAGCTTTGCTGACTTAGCTGTCATCCCCTCAATGGAGCAGAGCTGAAGTGGCCAGTCCCCACTCTATCCTTTCTCTAAGTGCTCTTACCATCAGTGTGGCTCTTGTTCTCTGGACTATGTTTGCATGTTGCCAAAACATATATTCCCACTTTACCTTTCATCCAGTGTACAACTGCATACTACAGGACATCATAACATGGTATATTATAGTAAAACCTTGATCACCTCCAGGACTGTACTTTTGAAAGAGCCTTGCTTCTATTTAGGGACCTAAATAAGAGCTAGATTTTCAAGTGTTCAAAAACCAACAGTTTCCTTTGTGACCCTTCCTAGCTAGATTTTCTAGAGCAGGGGTGTCAGACTTGCCACCCATGGCCCAGATCTGGCCCATGGAGCCTCTCTATCTAAAGGCTGAGAGCAGACTACTGGAAGTTGGGGGAGCATGGGCTGATGCAGAATGTAGGACCCTTTGGCCCTGCTGGCAATGCTGTCCACACTGCCAGACCCCCATCTCCAGACCCCGTGCTACAGCTGGATATACCATAGGCTAACCAGCTGCAGCAGCCACTGTGACCACCACTGTGCCCCAGACTAGATCCGGCCTGTGAAGAACCCTGCAGTCTGGATCCAGCCCAGGTCTCTAAGTGAGTTTGACACCCCTGTTCTAGAGCAAAGCACCCAAAATCTGGCCATCGTTGTGAGTGCTTGGACCTTTCTAAAAATTGCAGACTTCTGGCCTAAGAAGAGAACTGGCAATAAACAGGCATGATTTCAAAATGTCAGCATAGCCTTTCGTTGGTTTTTGTCTGTTTTGTGTAAAACCTCTTCTGACTTGGAGAAAATGGGACTTTCTTAATGTTCCCCAGCCACTTAACAATGCAGCTAAATCGTCTTGTATCAGATTTTCTAATACTGGTTCTTCTGCTTTCTCTCCTGTTCAATTGTCCATCTTTCTTTTTTGTTTTAATTTTATTTGTGTGTGCGTGTTTGATTGTGTTGCTGCTTGCTGCTTTGGCTGCTATTGCTCATGCAAATTCAGGTGAAGATCTGGAAAGAAATGATGGATCCACAGCAAAACCCTACTTCATGTCAGCTAGCCTGCACCGAATTCTGGGGAAGAAGGAGCTAAGCCCCAAGAAGGCACTGGGATAACGTTAAAAAAATTCCTGATATCAGAACAATATGACTTTTAAACAGAATGTGTATAAAGTAGGCAAAAGTGAAAACTGTAAATGATGCTTCTGGTCAATGGGAAATTCTTTTTCTTTTTTGCTTGTATCTTAAAAATATCTGCAATTTGCTAACATCCAACTAGATAAGGAAATGCTTAAACTAATAGCTGTGAAACAAGGCCACATTCTAGTTTATAGAGTGCCTATGAAAAAGGAAAGTGTAAATTTGAAGCATTTTTTATCTGTAGCTCAATAGTGTTTTATTAACTTTTATAACACAGGTTGCTGTCTCAAATGACAACAGTTTTGATAACATTTCTTTTTATAACTGTATATTTGTAAAGGATATTCAGGCAATTTTTGAAAGCACTACAGTGTAATCTAATCAGCCATAAAAAGATAGATTGAGATCTGAGAGCTAACCAGCAGATGGGACTAAATTTGTAAATATGGTGCTATGGTTGTATTTTTACTGTACAAGCTGGTTCACAGCTGTTTAAACTGTGATTCTACATGCATTAGTGATTCCCTGCATAGAAAAACACATTGATATTTTTATCACTTCCATTACAAACTGCATATATTAAGAAAAGGGAGGTACCATACAGGTTCAGTCTCATTGAGGGTAGCCAAAGTTGGCAACACTTGCAGCTGCTTATAGTGAGATCTGCTATAAAGAAACTCCTTTAGAAATGGAAGTTATGTTTAAAAAATGACCTCATTGACAGAGGGTTCCACTGTACTTGAAGAACATAGTTTGTGATTGATGCAAACTTTCTAGCTAAAGCAAGATGAAAAATGTATTGTCAGCTGATGTGGATGGGACAGGTCCTTGTCTTGGTGTGTCCCCTTCTCATAATGGCTCTCTGCTTTTGAGGCTAAGCTCCAGCTGAAGTACAGAAAGGAAAAGCTCAATGCAGTTGTATTCCTTAGAGGCAGATCTTCACAGTCCTGAATAAGCTTCAAGGACTTCCCATTTCCCGTGTCTACCCCAGAAGGGCTTTCTCTTGAATAATGCAAGGTTCACCTTGCCCCCAAGGGCTGTGTACACTATCTCTGCACTGTGGTCAGCTCCGGCTAGCCACAGAGTAATAGGCCAGGACTAAAAATCAAACCTGATCCTCCTACATGGTAAAGAGCACTCAGGATTTAAAGCAAGGAGCCAGACACGTGAAGTTTTGTGTGTGGGGAAAATCATCCAAATTGCATAATTATTAATGCAAGGACTAGAGGTAGCTCTGCAGTACTGGTGTCATACATGTTATCGTTACACTAAGACCCCAGCTCTACAAAGCTTTCTTGCATGGAACTACCACTGAGGTCAACAATAGCTCCATCTATTCAGGGCTCCCAGGATGAACCCTTTCATTACATCATTACACATGAAGAGTAGTACAAAGACTATATTATTAATACAGGCATGGGGAAAGATGATTTTAAAGGCTGTGTTACTGGGCCAAAAATACTTCAACCTATTCAAATGCTAAACTAGAAAAAATGTTCTATTTCAGTTGAACAGTTCATAGTAGTGCCTGAGGAAGGCTTTCTAGGAGTCCATGCCCCAAAGTTATTTTTCGCTCCACTCCCAAAGTAAACCAGGAATCAAAAGTTAGAGCAGGGGCATCCAGCTCATTTGGCTCCACAGGCTGGATCCAAACCATGGTACTTCTTGCAGGCTGGACAGAATCAGGGTGGTGGCTGTTCAGTGCAGCTGCTATGGCTGCTGCATTGGTGTGGCTCCAGAACCCAAGGGGTGCCCCTTGCACCCACTTTTCCCCAGCTGCTGACTGTAGTTGCCAAGGATGACCGAAGACCCCAAATTTGGCAGCAGTCAAAGTGGGAAGTATGCAGCAATGGCGTTCACCCCCTGGGTTCTGCAGCCGCGCCAACTCAGCAGCTCTGACAGCCATGGCAACAATCCCTGTGGGCCACTTGCAGGACATGCGGTATGGCTGCCATATGAACAGCTCTAGGTGAGAGGAACACAACAGGTGGAAGGGGAATACACTGACAGGCTACACTTGTGAATGTAGAGGAAAGTTTGGTTATTGATTTTAGCCCAGAGCCTGAATCCAGGAACCAATTGATGATCAGTGAGTTATTTATTTGAAATAAAACTCCTGTGGAAGGGCAGGAGCATCAGAGGTGTTGTTGGCAGGTGCTCTCATTCCCCCAGCTCACTTTACAGTGGTACCTACATCAGTTCTTTGCTATGGAACAAGGTGAGGAGTGAAATTTAGAACTTAAAAGAATTAAAGGCCTACATCAGAGTATCAGACTCAGCCCTGCAGGCCAGTTGAGGGAGGTGAGGCCAATTCATGGGCAGGATCAGGCCCACAGACCAGCCCCACACACTAGAGCCAGCAGGCAAAGCCATCTGACGCAGGTACCACGTGGGGTGTGCCCCGGACCAGCCCTATACACTCTGCATAGCGTGCATACCAGATCCAGCCTACATGCAGTGTGCACCAAACAGACTCCTGAGTGCCACTCGCAGCGTGTGGGGCCAGGGCTGAACGTGGCACACATGGCTGGTTGAAGACCCACAGGCAGTACCTTGGACTGGATCATGGGGCTCTGCTGGCTGGATCCAGTCCGTGAGCCATGTCTTTAATACTCCTGGTCTACATTTTCAAAAGTAATTAGCAATTTGGGGAGGCTTTCATTTTTGAGAGCCCATCCTGGGACACCTTAAATGGGTACTTAAAAGGCTGAGTACCCACCTCCTAAAGATCCAGCCTTTTTTACAACAGGTCTCAAGCTTCTGATCATCCCTGTTGTTCTTCCCATGCTATCAGGTGCATAAGGCAGGAGTCTCATGTTGAGAAAGAAAAGCTGAAACACCAAACATGCTACTCTTTTTTGAAAATGTAGGGCTCAGTGAACTGTTTGGCCTTTGTACAACCATGACCCTTCCATGACTTAAAAGGCTTAAGAAGGATCAAGCCCTTCTGTAACGTGGAATATCATTGTAATGAGTTTATTATTTTGCACATAGAGAACCTGAATTAAGAGAGGTATAGTTCTGCAATGGTTGGGAGAGTTTTACCGGGTGCTCAAGTTAACGAGCATATTTCTGAGTGCAGTATACTTTTCATCCTATGAATGTAACCATAGAACTTAATAGGAATGTGACATAGTAAAAGTAGCAGTAATACAGTCATTTGACTGGAAGACTTTTGTAATGAACTATGCATTTGCTAGAAAAATTTCTAAGGGCAAAAGTTTTAAACTGTATTATTCAGTGTTTATATACAGTAAATTATATATAAATATATACGTAATTTTCCTCCATTCATTACTATTTTGTGAGAATTATTTAGACTATAAGGGATCAGTGTTCCTGAGAAGAAAATTTAAAAGCCATTTTCTTAGTGAAATAGTTAAGAGAACTGTGACACTACAAAGCAATATCACCTAAATTCTACAGTTAATAAGTCAGCTGCACGCTGTTTTAAATGGTTTAAGATGAAAATTGGTAAATGAGGAAACTGAATATTTTGGAATGAATTAAGCAGAAATTACTACAGGTATTCAAAACAGAATAAATCATATTTATTTATTTGTTATAACATCAAAGACTAATTTGATGCAAATGACTGCTAACTTTGGACTGGATCCTGCTGATTTATACTCCAAGCAATCCCAGTTAAGTCATTGGATTTGGCCCTTTACTTTGGTATTTGCTTTAATAAAAAGATAAAACTTCCATACTTCCTCACATCAGGGAAGTGAAATAATGGCCTAAGTATGATTCAGTAAGATCAAATATAATAGAGGTTTTGTTTCTTTACCTACTGAAGTTAATGGCAAAATTCCCATTGATTCTAGTGAAGCAGAGGCAAGCCCTTATAGTGACAAAGGGGTGATTATTATCCCAACTTTGTTTACAGTATATTTAAATGCCAAAATGTCCTGTATAGAAATATTTTGAGAAACCTTAGAGTGCTGTCGTGCTTTAAAAGTTCAGCAGGTGGCGTTATTACTTTTCTTATTGTACTGATTTGATCATTTACTCTGTGCCGTTCTTCCTCCTAGTGGAAGATTTAGAAAGACATGATGGCTCTCCAGAAAGACGCTATTACATGAATAAATCCCTCTTGAAGATTTTGAACAAGCAGAATGTAGAAACCAAGAGACAGTAAAATATACCCACTGCCATAACCATACAATCATGTTTGATTTAGTCCTGGTTTGAGTCATTCTTTCCCCAGCAAGATATTCATTGTTGGTTTTTATTTGCATGTTTTATACCAAAGTTTATATGTGAAGCCATCAGCATTTGTAGCCGAATTGTTAAACAAAACAAAGAAACAAACAAGATGGGAACATTTTTATACTGAGATTTTTTTCTTTTCTAATCTGAGTTGTATTTAGCTTTTGATTCTAGCAGTATGGGTGTTTTGAAGAAGCTGATTAGAGTTTTAATTAATAGCATTTAAAGTTTTGAAATGTTTTACTGTTATATATTTTACTATAAAACAGTAAAAAGATTTCAGCTGCCACAATGTTCAGTCAAGAAAGAGACTCACTTTCAACATGCTACTAAAGTCAATGGTTACAGAAAAATGTGGTATGACAGATTGTATTGCTGTTGTAGTGTAGAAGTCTCTCTTTAAACAGTTTCCAGTCACCCAGCCTGTACTACTGTGTCCTCTATGACAAAGTGCCTTACTGGCTATTATTATTACCCAGTTCATATTTTGAAGTTTACACACATCTTTTCAACCACAACACAGAAATTGCTCAATAGGAAGTACAAGACTCTTTCAGTTTACTTGAAATGAATTGGTACAAAATAAGCTGCAATTTAAATAAATTTGACATTTTTACTAATTACTGCATCACGCACGTGTCTCTGGTTGCTGTCATCAGATTATTGAAAGTGCACCCTATGCTTCAAGAGAAAGCATAAGACAGTGGTTCTGTTACAAGAAAATCATGTAAGAATGTTTGGTTCCTGTAGTACACTTTTTATAAATCTAATTTTTGACATACTGAACTCTTTAATGGGAGCCCTATTCTGTCTTCAGCTACAAAGATAACTCTCCTTGTACAGGTGGAAAGGAGAGTAGAATTTGGGCTCTTGTGATTTAAAATAGAAGAATGAAAAGGGAATCCAATAGGTATATATTACACTAGTGTAATATATATTTGTATGTTCATAAATGTAAAGTAGATACTTCATTTTAAGACAGATTATTTACTCTTCTGGAAGTGTTTTATAAATGACCTTTAATTTTCTAACTTTTGATACAGATGATCAGTTTCCTTGTAATATATTGGTAATTTGTACTGCACTATGGTGAAACTAGGAATATAACTGCTTCTTCATCTTTAAGTAATACTACTAGTGCTACTAATATAAAAACTAATTCACTCTGTTACTTTATGTTACAGAAAGGGTCCATAAGTATTTGTCCCAAATAGTTATTTGTTAAATCACAAAAAGACAACTCAAAATTTGACAAATAAAAATATAAGTTCCTGTCAATTTCATTTATGTCCTTAATTTGATTTAATTTAATTTTGGAGACTATTATTTTCATGCAAAACCAAATTAACATGAGCACATGACAGTCTGAGCTCTAAAATATGTTTGCTTCTGCTGTGCAGAAATATTAGTAACGTATTGTTTAAATATCTTTGATAACTAAAATGTTTACTATTTAATGAACTTTGTTGTTACTTATTGTTTTACAGCTCTTGGGGTCTGTTCTAATAAAGATTTAGATATAAAAGAAGAATATATTTGTGTTGTTACATTTATTTTGGTGGGGAACTGTAAATAAATACCTTCATGAAAACTCACTGTAAAAATATGTTTTTTATTCAAATGTATACCATGCTACACAAAAGAGCATCTGTCTCCAGCTCTGAGCACAACTGATACTGTTAATACATCCCATTAAAGAAACCGACTCCAGCAATTACCTTCAAATAACACAACCTTAGCAGGAACATGAGTATAATAAACCTCACCAACAGAATCATTCCAGGAGTGATGCATCTCTACAACACGGTGACGAGGAATATTCTGCTCAGGACTGATTCTTAATATCTCTATTTAATATGGTAACGTTTGGTTTAGAATGTACTTCTGGAAGCCTTTTAGCACTTTGTATAACTTAAAAAATATACACACTTAAAGGGACCAATATTCATAACATTAAATTTGACACTAAAGTAAAAGGAGCGTTGCACTAAAAACCCAGAGGTGATAGGGATATTTCTTATTATTGTTAGATTGCACTAGTGCATAGGGCTTTCAGTCAGGGGATTAAGCCCTGTTCTGTTGAGTGCTGTATAGATATATAACAAAAAGGTGGTCCCTACCCTACAGACCTTCCCATCTAACTGAAGACCTTAAAAAGCTGTTTCCGAAAATGGTTCTTTCCTTTAATGAAGGTAGACATGGGGGGAAATGTGAGAAATTTTTTTGAAAAAATAAATACTTCTGAGTTGTGGATATAAGCCCTAGTATTTCCATGCTTTGACATGAGTGTATCCCTACACCTGCTTGGAGATCAGAAGAAAGCATCTTTACTTATAAGGGCTTCTGGCTTTAGAATGAGCTACAGGCAAGGAGAAAGTAACATCTCCAGGCAGCAAGACCCACCCACACTGAGGCTTTGCTGTTATCACAGGAGACTACTTGAAGAGTTCCTGGAATCTGGTAGGCACAAGAAAAAGAATCCACTATGAAGTCTAGTATTGAGCATGCTAATCTAAGGGACTATTTCAGTACTTAGCTAGTAGACAGTATGATTGCTAGTATGAAAACACCAATGCTAATTGCAGGTATATTGAAGCTTTACTGAGACTAAGGCAGGAGATACCAGTATCATTTCCTGTATGTTCTTACACATCTGTTTAAAATTTTGCTGTTCATTTTTAAGAAACTGGTTCGAATGGCCAGTGAAGAGTCCATCGGAGAACATTTAAAAACATCTGGGCAGATCCTTTTAGAGATGAAGCCACTTTGCATTGCATTATTTGTGAATGTACACACTGGCCCTGAAGGAGATTCTCTACATGAATACAAATGAGATGCTCCACGGGCTGACGGTCAATATACAGACTCCATCAGAAGCATGAGGCACAGCTGGAGCAAAAAGGCTTTACTACTCTGAGCTGTGGTATCAACTCCCCTGGAGCCCTGATAACTCCCCTAAAGGCTGCTCTAACTTATGCTGCAGTGCTGACCTGATAGTCCTGGGATCAAGGGAGTGCAAAGGTAATATTTAGTGCTACTTTGAGCTTGCACTGTTTGGTCTAGGACTAGCAGAGGGTGCAATTTCTGAACTATAATACTGGTATAATGATGCATTACATTTCATGATTCAGATTCCATCTGAACTCCTTATTTAGACAATCCCTCATTGAATTTAAAATCAAAAGAATATTTTGTCTTGGTATGAAAAGTGTGATATGGAGGAATGGCCAGGTTTCAACAGTGACATGCTGAATATACAATGGATGTCTCTGGCCAGCTGTTTACATGTAGTCCCCTCTCCAGGCACTTCTGACCTCCCAGGGTGTTAAAGCCCCTTACTTGTTCCAGGGACAGTCTTATTACGTAAGCCCATTTATCCAATCAAATTTAATGCAAATTGAACAGTCCTGAAATGTTGTCCTTGGCACACTCCTGAGACCAGGTATGTTGAGTTTAAAATGGATAAGAAGGATCATCATCACACTGTGCTGTGAATCTGACTGTACTCCTTTTTGGCTCAAGTGAGTCCTTGGCGACTGTAGTCCCTGGCTCTGTACTGAGGAGGCTTCCCAGGAGCTACTACTATCGGGTAACCCACTTACCTCAAGGGAGACAAAATGAAGCCTTGGGACCACCATAGTAAAGAGATGCTCTAATTCATTTCCTTGCCACCAACACACTTTCTCTTTTCTTCCCCAGACAATTCTTCTCAGTCACCTCAAATATCCCAGCCATGTTCAGGCTCTGTGAATATCCCCAAGTCAGTCTGTCTCCAGCTCTAGCCCTCACCAGGTGCACGTGTCTCTCCAGATCAGGGAGTCTCTATTCTAGTTCTTGTCTCTGCTCTGTACTCCCTACTCTGGGAGTTACGTTTCTCCCTCTCCTTCACACACTCTCTCACCACAGATGGGATGTGGACCCTATCAATTAGTAATTAAAACAAAGAAAGGGAGAGGGAAGCAAGTAAGCAGATTTGCCATAGGGTGTAACTATAAAGTACACTTTGCGTGTTTACAAATGTTTTTAATTATTAGATCTATGTGCTGCCCCTCCCAAAAAAGCCTCAGGGTAGCTTACAATAAAAAACAAAATCACTCCTTCAGTGGCAGCAACCAGACACTTCTAAAAACTTGCTGTTTGAATTTGCCTTTTGTATAGGTTGCAATTAGCAAGCTCATTTCTAATGACAAAGATGCTTCCTTTTAAGTCTAATTTACTGCTTTAGAGCTATTTTATAAATATCCTTCAAGTTTGTCTGGCTCCTTCCAATCCCCTAGCCCCTAAGAGAGCACCTCCCACCACTGGAAATAGAGCTGAGCTGACAGCTGCACATCCTCCCAGGCTGCCTTTGGACTCCTCTGGGATGAAGACTTCCTTCAGTCTGAGCAGTCTCAGTGCAGAGTGGCTCTTCCACCCCAGGACCCCAAGGAAGGGACAGTGGAGGCTGAGCGAAAGGGAGTGCTGGATCTCAGAGGTAGGAGCCTTTGGCTGTGGGGAAAGGAAGAGATATGATAGTGCAATGGTGAGGGAAGATGAAAGGGGATGTGGGGTCTGGGGGGATGTAGGTAGGGAGCACCACTTTCTGGTGTCAGGAGAAGAGATAAACTAGTAGGAATTATAGCAAAGCAGTTTGGAAAGGCCCTGTGTTGTTAAGATGAATGGTTTTACCTAGGAGAAACTATGGATTGCGGGGAGAAAAGGTGGTGTAATGATGGTGGTATCAAATTGCTAAGTATAACTGGTGGGTTTATAGTAAACTGTTATCTCTTATGTGTTGCCTTTGGAGCTGGATCTCACAAATGCTGCCTACCAGGTGTAGTGCTTGCAGCTGAGTAGTCCTCATGACACTGGTGGTCCCTGGTGGTAATTACTATATCTGCTAGTGAGAATTTGCAGGAGTGGGGCCTGGAAGGGTATTAGTTGCCATGTATGTTCTTTTACAGCTCTCTCAGGAAATTGCTTTTAAAACTGTAAGCAGGAAGAGTTAATATTACAAGCTATTTGGTTTTGAAGCTGAGGCCAGTCTTTATAAATCAGAGTTTGTTGGCTGGAGATGCAAACAGTTATAATCACAGATTACTCAGTGCTGTAATAACTTTTTCAGAAAAATTAGACTTGTTAATGTGACTTAGCATGAATCACAATTTTTTTTTTTTTTTTTAAGTTTGGAAATGGGTCTTCTGGCTACTTGTGATTATTGCCTCTCAAATGCATGTATAGGGAAGAGAATTGGTAATGGATAAGGAGTAGCTATTAACCAGCCCTTTTCACTAATAAGTAACTAGAAAGCTCTTTTTGGCTTGAGAAGAGTCATTAATGGATAGGAGTAGTTAGCAGTTAGGCTTTCATGCTTGGGTATCATTATTCCACCCTATACCATCCATGAGCACAACAAAAACTTATTAGCACATATTTCCTAGCCATCTCAACTGGGAGGCAAAGGACTAAATAGGCAAGGAGACTAACCATTTTACTGGTTTCACACTGGTATTAGTTGCTTTAAGTCCTTGATACTAGTAGGAAGAACAAAGCCATACCACTGCCTGTGCTATGTTTTTCTGACCTAACAGGAATATGCAGGCTGAACTCTAGCTAGTGTAAATCAGCATCTCTCCACTGGAGGCAATGGAGTTGCATTGATTTATGCCAGCTGAACTTCCGACTCTTGGTCTCTGGTGCTGTGCATCCAACACGTTTTTATAACTAAATTAAATCTTAGAGTGGAAAAAATTCCCTCTCTTCTGGCTTTCATGATCTTTACCATGAGAGGCATGTTTCTGAGCTTTGCACAGTTTAAATGCTAAAGTATAGGCAGAGGCTGGTTCATGTTGTAATGGGAAGGCATCAGGCTAGATGTCTAGTCTGCCCCCTGTTCTAACTGGAACGCTCCAGTGTCGCCTCACCGTCACACGTATAAGTCCCTGTGTGTTTAAAAATGAGGTCGCTTTATCTAAACCTCTTGTAATAAGGTTTAAAAATAGCCACAGGTTGCTTTATCTAAATGTGCAGGGGCTTAATACACATGGCAGTGAGGCCTTTTCATTGGAGCAGCTCTCTGGGAACTACTCTAATTAAAGCCTTCCTGTCCCCCCACCCCCCCCCCCACCCCAAGCACATGTATAGGTCAGCGTGTAAGTAGAGACGTGGGCAAAGAATCCAGCAGAGGCAACATAGCAAAGTGCACAGACATTGGTGGAAAGGAAGTTTGAAACTGTTAAACTAGAAAAGTGCAATAAAGGATGGATGCGTGTGTTACACAGCCCAAGAGAAAGCATTGCAGGCTTGTCCTCCCCTGTCCGTGTAGGGCGAGGGCAGTTCTGCCTTCAAGTTGCTCAACCAAGGCTTTTCTTGCCCCAGAGATCTCCCCCATGAAGACTAGAAGTTGTTGCTTTGCTCACTCTTACATGGAGTCCTAGAAGGGCAGCAGGACCATTGCTATGGTGGCTTCTGCCACATCCTTTCATATGGAGGGAGGAGAGCTGGACATCGGGTGCCTTTTGAGGATTGAGGGGATGGACTGGGGGCTCCCTGATACCCAGCAGAGACAAATAGTACATAACAGTTCCTTTTGAAGGCATTGTCTGATTTGTAATTAGAGTCAGTTTTGAGGCAACAGGGACCCCATCTTAGTTTTCAGTGCAAGACATCTAGACTATTATGAGCACTACAATAATACTAATTAATAATAAAGCATTATGTACACTTAAAACAGTGTAATCCATCATCTCTGAGTTCAGATGGTGAAGTATAGCCCTGTATAATCAATCATCAGTGACTCGGGCATTAAAAGAGTGCATTTGTAACAGGGAAGTTATCATGAGGGGATTTCAGGGAATACCAGACCCTTGCTACGTCCTTATGTGCTTGTACATACAAAATTATTTTTAATTAAATCTGATTTTTTTTATGTATTTATTTTTAATTACATCCCTACCTCTCTTTACCACGTATGGTCTGTCAGAAACAACTATGGCTATTTTATTTCTTCTTCAGAAACCTTCAATCTTACTGCAAAACTGCCATTCTTCCTTTTAAAGCACACTTATAAACAGACTCTTGGGCCGATGAGTTTTATGTTTTGCATAGTTTTCTTACCATTCATATTGCATTTAAATCTTTCGTTGGCTGCAAGCCATAGAAACTTTAATCCACGTCCAGATGAATTTCAAAACCGAGTCTCATTTTCTCTAGATTACCAATGATCTGATCACCAAGGAAAGTCTGGAGATCATATTTCTGCAGCCGAACAAGTTCTCTCTTACTGTCTGCCCAGGAGGAGCATCAAGCCTCCTGAGGTTGCCTCATAGTTCTAGGAAAGGTGGGGAAAGTCAGTAAATTGTGGCATTGCTTTATGGGATGCAGCATCTTTCACTCTACGTGGCAAGACTGTTCTCGCTGGTGGTCGGTAGCAAGGGCATGGGTATGTTTCTGTTTACTTCCTACCTGCTGTACACAAGCCTGGTGCTCCCCAAGCATCTGGATCAGGCTAGTTCTCAAGCGGGTTGTTGAAGGAGGGGAAAAATCCTTGCTGCCCTGCCTGGCCATGTTGGAGCTAAGCACTTTGAGCCTTTCTAAGGGCTTTTGCTTGGTTCTCTTTACTAATTGTGGAGGTGGATACTACGTCCACTTACTAGAAAAAAAATTGTGGAAGATCTTGATTCTGATAGTTGTCCCTGATGAGCAGGCCCTTCACTTTGGAAGCAGTCCTGTTGAGAGATTCCTGGTAAATTAAGGGTGGCGGAAGTGAGTCTTATATTTGGGTTTGAAGGGTCTCTGCACAGCATCTGCCTTTGTTTTGACTTGGTCTTCTGTGTGCAGCACCTGTGCTTTCCTCCCAGCTTGGTTTTACAGATACACATTGCTGTAGGTGCCTTTTGCTCCCAAAATTGGCATGCTGCTTCTCACAGAAAGTATCTGCAGATGGCTTGGGGAGAGAGGGGAAGGGATTGTTTTATGCAGAGCTTCATAATGCAGTTTCTGGTTGCCATCATTTTCTACACATCTGACCAAGTCAATTTCCTGCCTTGAATCAATTTTCATTTAATCGAATCCCAAGTTCTTATTTCTGCTGCTTTGGCTGGGCTTGTGAGTGATCTATTTTAATTTTGCTGTCTGAAAGAGCCCAAGCTTTTGCCATTTGGAAAAGAATCTAAGCAGTCTCAGGAGAAGGTCACATGTTTAATTTGCTCCACATTAAAACATCAAAAATGCTTCTACCCCCCTTTTTGCTTGTTGATTGTATTCATTTATTTTATACAGCTCCCAAGAACACTTTTGTGTAAACATGCTAACACTGTACAGAATTGTGATGATTGCACTTACAACTGCTCTGTTTTCTGAAAACCCTTTTCCATGGTAGCCGCAACGTCTGAACTAGTATGCTACTATTATAATGGTTCTTTCGGCACTTGAGTTTATAAGGTAGATGTCATTTTTTGCAAGCCTTAATGTCATAGTACTATCGAGTACAGACTGCATTCTTCAGTTGCTTTTTGTGACCTAGATCAGCTCTGATAAATTCATGGGTAAACAAAGATTCATTTGGTAAACTGTAGTTTTGGGCATTCCCATGTCATACAAAGATTACCTACACAGACTCCTGCTCAACAAGTCAAAAGCAAGATGTGTTGTAAATCTATGGGAATCTCATCTTGCAACACAACTGAGTTTATTAATAATGCTGCAGTATTTTACAGTAACTTTGATACTGAAAGCTCCAAGTTTTCTTCCAAATCATAATTAAACACCATAAAAGGCACAAGGGTACATAATTTTTATACTAACATGTTATGTCTGTGAAGTCATATCTTGAGCATTTGAAAAGAATATTTTCAGGAACAAAGATATAAAGAAGAAGAACAGATGTACTAACCAAAGCCATTGTTGGTGGAAACCTCACTGAAACAAAACCTGATGTTTATGGAAACAAAGTAAAAGACTACAAAGGGGATTTTTTGTTCTGTACTTGAGCTAAGTATGTAATTCATAATGGAAATAAAAAACACTGTGCTTGCCTCGCTCAAGTCTTTCTCAGAGGTGTCTCAGTGCTGCATTCAGCACCCACAGAGGAGTTTGAGGCGCTTAGAGCCTCACGAGAATAAGCCCTGTTGTAGGATCTGCTGATCGCAGTAACCATTGGTGAAAGCACGTTCTTTAGTAGAGAAAGGGACAATTTCCAAAGCAGTCCTGAGATACATAAATGGACTAGAGTGACTCATAATTTGTAAGGGAATAACAGAAGGTTACACCTTTGATTCAGGATGTTAGTGCAAACTGGATTAAGGCTCCAGTGATTGGAGTGCTGATAGCTGTGAATGCTTACCTCCGTCTGTCATCATCTTCTAGCAGCAACAAATTGGGAAGGAGGATAAAGGAGACCTCTAAGTGTTTCTTCTTTGGAGACGGTCAATTTTTACATTAATTTTTTAAAATGCTCCATTGCACATGGAATGATGTTTCTGACTCAAACTTAGTTTAGAATACTAAGCATATTTTTCCTTTTGTTCTCCCCCACAGAATTATTTGATAACGAAGTCAATTTTAATTCTTCACTGAAGAAAAAGTTAACTCAGCGACCCCCACACAATAAGTGTAAATATAATTTAGAAAGATCCTACACACACACATTTGTTAATCTGAAAGACACGTATCTGAGGATGCAGTAGCATTTCCTTGTAGTGTGGCAAAGAGAAATTTAATAGTTACATTTAAATTCCTGTTTTCCTAATAGTCATGCTAGCATTTTCACTGCTTATTGCTGAACATACAAAAAATAATGTCTGCTATCAGCTCTTGTGCTAAGTGAACTAAGGTTTGCATGCTGTTTGAATTATGTTTCTAATGATATTTTAAAATTAATAGTTTTCTTGGCTGACCTACTAAGTTGTATTAAAAAACTCAAAACATTTGTTGGGGCAGTTTTTATAGAATCTCTCTCAAAAGCAATGGTTTAATATAAACAAGAAATTTTGTAACTTTCTTTTCATACTGGTATATTGTTACTTTTCTAGGCTGATCATATTTTTGTAATAGGCTTTATCTGGAAGAGGTTGAAGCAAGAGAGAGTTCTTTCCCATGGGGACACTTGGGAAATAATATTGTGTGTTTTGCGAAGGCAGCTGTTATAAGATACCATTGTTAGGGGGCTAGTTCCTGTTGAGATGTTGTGGGAGGGCTTTAAAAAAACTAGACCACAATGTCCAAAATAGTTAGAGCTGACACATGGTAATGTAAATGCCCAATAGAGAGGGACTCTGGAGATGCATGGGGAAGGAGTCACAAGGGAGAGTTGTATTAAGTGAGGAATGTGTAGTTTCCTACAGAACGGGGATTTTAAAGTCAGCTGAGCAGGGATACAGTGCAGGCAACAAAGAGGACACAAAATGGAGAATGCAATTCTGGGTTCTTTTTCCACCACTGTTGCTGACTTGCTGCATGATTTTTGAGGTGAAGGTTGATGGGAGGAGGGGATCTGGAGGAGGTCACTTAACCTCTCCAGTTTCTACATTTCGCAACATGTAAAATGCAGTGATGCCAGTTCTGGGTCTTTAAACGGAAGCCTTGCAATCTCCGCTGTTTGAATCAATAGATGGTATGAAACATTTCTGCTTCCATTTAAAAGTAGTTCTGGTCTTCATGATTGTTAAAAAGAGCTTAAATGTGAAGGTGAAGACTCAAAAAGCATACTTTAAAAAAAAAATCAATTATGGATTTGTTTTTATTTGATCTCATGATTTTAATATATAACCTAGCAGACATGTCTTGGTCCTAGTGTACACAGAGGTTGTGTGCTAAGATTCTTGGTTAAAAATATGATTTTTTTACAACTAGTAAAAGTATGCTGGTACTATCCCTAATCTGAACATAGCTGTACCGATATAAGATGCTGGTACAGCTTTTTCTCCATTCTTACATAGGAATAAGGTACACTTGAATGAACACATTTTACCTGTGGTCATATATTACAGATTATAGAACTTTAGCTTTAATGGCAGTTCAGTTGGCACAACCATTGTATTTCAACAAGTCCTTAGTAAAGTGTTTGCCTTTGTGGTACTGAGGGCTCTTGGTCAACTGAATGAGTGGATAAAGCCAGTCCTCGGCAGCCTCTTTCTGAGCCTCGACCATGTAATCAAACACACAAAAACAGGGATTGGTATCGGGGACTAAAAACCAAGAACTCTCCTCCAGGCACATGCTGTAATTGCTTGGCTATAGAGTCCTGTTCCTGTTTGATTTTCGCCTCTGTATGGCCTCATAAAGGCATGGCACATAAATTCAACAAGGCAGGTAGAGAATGCCCCATCCAGAGTAGCCTAAAGCCTGATTATTAGGGTCACTGTATAAAAAGGTAAAAAAATAACCTTTCTCCTAATCAAATCATAAACCCCAAGTTACTCTATCCATCAGTAGTGGTATGTGTTCAAAAACCAACAGGTGATAACCACAATTACAATTGAGGACACATGGGCAGGTACTAAGTCTAGAGTAGGGAAAGAACAAGTTGGAGATTACTTAGATAAACCAATGTTTTCAAATTGGTGGACTGATGAAAGTCATCCCAGAGCAGTGAAGGTAATTGCAATGCCATTGACTATTTGAGATTTCAAGATCATGTAAGATTCTGGAAAAATTTGGGGGGGGGGGGGGGGGGAAGCAAATATAATATCTAACATATATCAAATATAATATCTATCTTTATTTCTTTTAAAAGGGAGGAAGGAGGACTTGGAGAATTATAGATTGATCAGTCTAACTTTAATGTCTGGAATGGTGTGTGTGTGTGTGTGTGTGTGTGTGTGTGTGTGTGTGTATATGTATGTATGTATGTATGTATGTGTGTATATATATATATATATATATATATATATATATATATATATATATATATATATAATGGTACTATATAAGCACTTAATTGCTAAGCACCTACAGGATAATAAGGTAACAAGTAATGGTCAAAATGGGTTTATCAGGACCAAGTCATACCTAACCAACCTGATTTCCTTCTATAACAAGATGACAGGCCTTACAGATAGGGAGGGAAGGAATATGGATGTAATATAGCCTTGTAAAAGTCAAGGTATTGATAATCTTCCATGAAATTCTTCTACATAAGCTAAGGAAATAAAGACCAGATCAGCAGTGTCAAAGATGTGGCCCACAGAGCTATTTTTCTCTGACCATGGGGCTGTTAGTGATGCTGGGAATTTGGATGTGGGGTGAGTGGTGGTGGGGCCCACCAGTGAATTCTGGCTATGGAGCCTATTGGGGATGAACACTGGAGGTGGGATGAGGGGAGCAGGCAAATACTGTTTTAACCCCTATGCCACTTCTGGGTCCAGATCCAGTCTGTGAAGCTACTTAGTTTGGATCCAGCCTGAAGGCCCAGATGAGTTTGAGACCCCTGGTTTAGATGAACCTAAGTAAATGCCAGTAGAACACTCATTGGATAATTGTACTCAAAGGGTAGTCATAAATAGCTCAATACTAAATTGGAAAAGAGTTTCAAGTAGGATTCCCCAGGGATCCCCTGGGTCCAATATAATTTGTTATCTTAGTTAATGATTTGGAGGATGGAACAGAGTATATACTTATTAAATTTGCAGATAGCATCAAGTGGTGTAGGGACCAGACACTTTGAGGGCCAGAGTTAAGATTCAGAATGACCTTAATAAACTGGAAAAATGGTCTGAAACAAACAGGCTGACACTCAATAAGGACAAGTATGAAGGACTCCACTAAGGAAGGAACAATTAAAGATACAAATACAAAATGGGAATGACTTGGGAGCATGTGTTATATGCAAATAAATATATTCAAAGGCGTGTCCTAGATAACTAATGGATTCTGCCACACTGTTCAGCACTGATGAAGCCTCATTTGGTATACAGTCTGTTCTATATTGAGCTCTACACTTTAAGAAATATATGGACAAATCAAAGAGTTCAGGATGAGCAACTAAAATGATTAGAGGCTAGAAAACACAACATATGAAGAAAATTAGGAGCTCTTCATCTAGGGAAGAGAGGAAAAGGGGGCAGTTTAATAATACTCTTCAAATACAATAAGGATTATCATAAGGAAGGTAAGAGTCACTTTTTCTCTGTGTCCAGAGGGGCTGGAACAAGAAATAATCAGTTCAAGTTGCAACATGGAGGAATTTAGGTTAGATATTAGGAGGAACTTCCTCACTACAAGCTCATTAAGCAAAGAAACAAATTCCTTAGACAGGTGATGGAATCTCTGTCATTGGAAGATTTTAAATAAAAGCTACACAAACGCTTATGCAAGATGGTTCAGACAAAGATAGCCTTGCCTTGGACAGGAGAAGGTTGGACTAAATGACTTAAGTTTCTTCCAGCTCCATTTTCCTGTAATTCTATAAAACTGTGTTCAGTTTATCAGAAATTGAAATAACAGAACAAAAATATACTAAACAGTATATCTCTTTGTGGCATTGGTGAGGCCACAGCTGGAGTACTGCATCCAGTTTTGGGCGCTGCACTTCAACACCAATGTGGATAACCTGGAAAGGTTCAGAGGAGTGCTGCTGGTATGGTTGAGGGCCTGCAGGTAAGATCCTATGAAGACAGATTGAGGGACCTGAATATCTTCAGCCTCCACAAGAGAAGGCTGAGAGGTGATCTTGTGGCTGTCTACAAGCTCATCAGGGGGGTCAGCAGGAAATAGGCGATACTCTGTTTACCAGGGCACCCCTTGGGATTACTAGAAACAACAGCCATAACCTGAAGGAGAGCAGATTTAGATTGGACATCAGGAAAAAAATCTTTATGGTTAAGGTTGCCAAAATAGGGAATGGGCTTCCAAGGAAGGTGGTGCTTTCCCCTACCTTGGAGGCATTTAAAAGGAGATTAGACAAGCACCTGGTTGGGGTTACTTGACCCCAGTGCTCTTTCCTGCCCAGAGCAGGGGGTCAGAGTCGATGATCTAATAGGTCCCTTCCCACCTTAAAAATCTATTAGATCTATTAACCAGATGGTCAATCCTTCTAAGATGTTATGAATGAATTAAGCAGTAAATCTCAGTTCTCCATCTTAAGTGAAGAAAAAATCTACTTTCAATGTTTTATGTCTGAACAGAACAGTTGGCCCAGAGTGATTCCATATAATTATATTACTCGATAAAACTCAAAACTTATCAGTGAATTAGAGTTCTATTTCATAAAAAAAAAAAAAAAAAAAGTAACTGCTGCTTTCCAGTGATGCCCGCCCAAGTGTTTTGTGAAACTTTGGGATGTAGTTTGTATGTCATCCCTGGACAATGAAGTAATACTTATTGGTATTAATGATCTACCTATCGACAATGGCCTTACAGTACTGGAAAACTGTTTTATTTAGTAGTTGACCTAAACAGATTTTAAGATGCTAAGTGACTTTGAGTTGTATGGCTTGAACATGGATCATATGTTCTATGGTAACACTGATCTGATTCTTTAAGATCTGAATTGCCTTGGACATGTAAACTGTTCAGAATCAGCTTTTCTGGTGGACTAGGTGAGAGAGAACAGAAATTTTCAGTCTCAGTGACCAAAATGGAGAGGAGAGAGTTCATCTTCAAATTTATGGACTGTTGGATGGATAAAATCTTATTCAGGGTGACATTACATTTATTTGGAAGAAGTATAACAACTCAAGGGAATTCCTGGATTATACCTGACCCTTTAAGAGTCACATGTCTGCAGAGGAGGTCAAAGGGGACAGCTTTCTGGAGCAATGTATGTTTCTAACAGGAGAATTTGTTCTCTCGACTCAGCAATAGTGGAGCTCGTGCAAGCTATGGGCTTATTTTCCCCTTTCTTTTTGAGTCCAAGCCTAGTAAAACACCAGTTTTAAAGTCATTCCTGATCCAAGAATGTAAGAGTTTGCTTAAATCAGGACCAAGTGTGGAATACAATACTGACCATCCCTGAGGAGCGTGACTAACCGTTGATGATGAGCCAACTGGGGTAAAACAATGAACAGCAGGATAGTCAGCCTACATTTGTTCTTTATCAAGATGAATTATCTCTTAAGAGATTAGTCTACAGAATGAAATCTAAGGACTGAGAACTTGCTGAAGGTCCATAGCATGACTCATTTAAAAATAGAATAAGTGATACTGATAGGATAGGGTTCAAATCCAGCATACAGGGAAGAATTAAGAATGACCTGATGAATCTTTGCATTTAAACTTTTTTGGTTCTTCAAACTATTTCCCTGCCACGCACCCCTCCTCCCCCCACTCCAAGCAACAAAGAATGGCTGTAAATGATGAGGGTATGATACATTTGCACCACAATTATTAGAACCAGACTTACTGTAAAAAATCTGTAAACAATTTGCAAGGAATGGGTGGTCTTATCACAAACATACACCTCCAGTGTGGGGATAACACGGTTCCAAATGGCTTGATTAATGTAGTATTTGCCTGTGTTATGTGTATGCTTTGCCCATAACATCATGCTAGGCTATCTACTGGAGATATTATTCCTCTATCAAATCCCTTGCCTGAGAGCATGATCTTCTTCAATCAAAAGCTTTATTAATACATAGAACAGGTGCCTGCTGTATGCCTTGTGTCCAGGACAGTCTAAAAACAGACACAAGCCGATACATTTAACATAACCCTCACTCATATCTGTTACAGATCTGTTATTCCTGGCTCAACTTTATTTCAAGAGAGATCATTAGTTGAAACATGCCTTAGGCTGCAAAAGTCATTAAATATAAGTTATCCTGCCATAGGCAAGACATCTTGTGCTCAAAATTATTATAAAGTAAGACTGTATTCAGAACCCCAATCATGTAGGTATGGCAAGCCAATGTCACTCTTTAAAAGCAGAAGCTGAGACAGGATTATGTAGCTTAGTGTTGAGTATGCCTTTCCTAGAGAAAACCGGTAAGGAAAAAATACCTGTCATTCTGCCCTGCCCCACATTGAAAGGAAAGAGCTACTGCACTAAGGGATTGGCAACTGTCTCCTTAAGAGTTAATTTTCTTTAAAAAGTTTGAGTCTGGAATGCATGTTTACATTGTTAAGATAAAGTATGGGAATAGTACGAGATGCTGCTCCGTTCAGCTACAGCAACAGCACTTTGTCACTAGATGTCACTCTTCCGGAAAAAATCTCTGAAGATAAATAACTAAGGGGAGGATTCTGGAATCTCCTATTAAATAAACAGAACATCTAAAGATTCCTTTTTCTTTATTATTTTAAGGTTACACTTTAAAATAATAAAGAATTAAATTATAATTTAAATAAATCCATGATTTATTTTGCACACTGTTTTGACTTCTCATAAAAAGCTGAAATTTAACCCTTTAATTTAAACACTTTAAATTTTGATAGCTAGTCAATGGTCTCAAAGCTCGAGAGGAGAGAGGAGGCTGGGTTTAATCCATCACAGCAGCCAAGTAATGTAAACCTTTCCCACCTAGCAAAAACCTAACTTGTAAATTATACGAAGATGGAAAGACTTGCAGAACAAGTACTTCTGTCTTCATCTGTCTGATCACTAGAAGACACTTGAACATGTTCAGCCTCATCTTCCTAGAGCTATGAATTGCAAACTCCTATTAGTCAGTGATAGCATGAAGCTCAGCTCCTAGATGCTGAAACAGAATACTGATAGAAATATCAACTATTCATTAAAAAAAAAAAAGAAGCCTGCACATCTTTAAACAAACACTGTAACATTAAAATTGATATAAAGCATGAGCATTAACATTAGATAATCCATTTATATGGTTTCTATTATGCCCAGCTAAGACTGATTTGGAATAGAAAGAAAAATTAGGAGAAGGGATCGATCTCTCTGAAGACCATATTTTGAAGCTCCCAATGGACACCCCTCCTACCTGCTTGTATTTATTTAGGCCACCTTCCCAAGAATACACACACCTACATCAACTTTCCTTTCTACAAAAAAAAAAAAAAAAAAAAATTGTAGCATTTTATAACTAGAAATTTCTTCTATTCTCAAAGCTTGAAATTGTATGCTTTCTGCAGCAGGAATACAGATCATGTAGCTGTTAACTGTACTAGTTACATAGAGATGCTTAGAATAGCAGACAGCTAGGGCTGACTGTCAAAGGATTCAGCACTGAAAGTTCATTTGTCTTAAATATTTTCTTCATTTTCTCTGAAACTCCACAATTGAAAAATAGACACCATGGTACCTGGCAAACAGGACACTGATTTCTCGGACATCTCTAAGGAAAGGGAGAGATTAACAATGGAATTGGCTGCAACAGCACGACTCTGAGAGCGCACCTATATTTATGACTTTGAAGGGGTAGTTCACATAAGTAGAGTGTTGTGTTTCCTCATGCAACTGTGTCAGTGATGACGGTAAAGTTGCCATTTAAATATTTGTGGTTTATTCTGTGACATCTCTCAAGCCACTATTGTTCCCATGCTACCTCTCTGCCTTTAGTCTGTAGTTTCATCCCATAAAAAGGTTTTTTTTTTTTTTTTTCACTGCCTGCTTCTCCCAAATTTACTCCTCTTAGAAGTCTCAGGAAACAGTAAGAAAGAGCTCTTCCACCAGCAAAAGGTGTCCATAAATACTAGCATCAACAAAAGCCCAGATTTTCTATTGGGGAGGAGACCAAGTTCTCAGAGCTTTGCTGTCTGGGCCATGAGGTAACTGTAAAGTGTGAACTGTCTCCTCCACTGGTCCTTGGGAAACTACCTGAGCACCCCTATGGTGGAAGAGTGCAGCCAGCTGGGGAAGTATGGGAGAGACTAAAAGAGCACTGTGTAGCTTCTGTATGTGCAAGGCAGGACCTGTAGGAGGCAGTAGCTGTTCCACCACTTCGCTAACCCTCATGCAGAGACAGCAGACCAAACAAAGACAGCAGCAAAAAGTTGATTTCCCCCTTCTCTTTCCCAGAGCCCATCAACTGCAAGCTTCTGAATCTCTTTCCTTTTCAAGTGTTTATTGGTGTTTGGGAGCAGTGTGCCTTGTACTTGTATGACAAAGTTGTTTTAAGCATAGGTTAGACAGAGGTGGGATGGGTTGGTTTGGATAAGTATAATCCTGGCTTGAGAAGAGAGGTGGATTAGGTGATCCCCTGGGGTTCCTTCCAGCCATATATTTTTTTATGACATCAGCAAGATACTGATTTCTGAAAGCTAACAAGGGGCTGTTTCAAACCTAGTTTTGCAGTTCATGAAGTTCCTTATTTCACTCAGAAAAACCCACTCAAGAAAAGCCTGTTAGCTATAGCTTTTGGCCAAAAAATGAAAACCACTGAAGATATAAAACTTTTGCCAGTAATACTCCTATCTGCAAGTACAAAAATAATTCTTTTGAATATATTTTCTTAATTTCAGTTTTATTCAAAACTAACACACTTCAAAGATAAATACATTCAAAGGTATAAAGCCAACTAGGAGTTGGGGGGAGCAATTGAAGAGCTTTGTTTTCTCCTGTTACACAAATGGGTAGGTATGAAGATGATATCTGACAGTTCTAAAAGCTTAAAAACTAGTGATGGCACTAATTTTTGTTCCTTGTTTAAGAAAACACTGCAAATGTTTTGCATTTAATTTTGAACCATTTAATGGTAATCTGGTAGGTGCTGCTTGTGCACTCTAATTGAATTTCAATTTCCACCTAGTGTTAGCTGAAAAAGTAAAATGTTGATCTAGTAATAAGAAAAATGTTGTTCACCAAATATAGGTGGTGAAGAATCAGAAGTGTCAAGCACTCATACTTGGTTAAACATGTATAGAAATACTTGTCATCCTCATACTTAGCAAAAAAAAAAAAAAACAAAAAAAAAAAACCACAATTATTCCAACCAAGAAAAAAAATCAACCTCTTTAGAAAGGAGATTGAAAGAAACCCACCAACTGAGAAACAAGATCAAAATTGATTATTTAAATAGAAGTTCCTACTTGCCGACTTCTGTTATTAAATTCAATAATGGAAGTTGGGGAGGCAGCACAATTATCAGTCTTCCCTAGTTTACTCACTATTCCATCCCCGAGCTGTGCATGTGCACACAAACATACAGGGTTGCCCTGTGCTCCTGCAAGGTAAGTCAATGACATACCTAGACTCCTGGTAGCCCTGAGCAAACTTTTAGTATCTGTCCCCTCTTCACAAGAGATAATAATAATAAATTGGACAACAGGGAAAAAAAGTACCATTTTCATTCCCCCTTTCTGTCCGGGCCCCGGGCAGACGCTTTGTTTGCCCACACCTTTGTCCGGGTCTGAGGTAGGTATACAATATAGCTTCCACTTATGGTATATATTTGAAATATTTAAGAATACTTTTGTAAATAAATGTATTTTGAAAGTTAATGGACAGTATCATCTTGTTCCAGGAGAACCAGATTGATGCATATTTTAGATGTGCTTAATACTGTTAACTATGTGAACAGAGCTCAGCCATAAAACACGAGAATGTGTTTGCTTAGCATGCTACAGCAGAAAGTTTATTCGGTTCCATTTTGAAAATATTTGCAACTGAAATTTATTTTAGCCAACTCAGACATAAGCTTTAAAGTATAGGCTGTATATAACTCAAATACAGGTAGTACTTTTTTTATAACAATAACTTACAGGTACAAACAAATGATAAGCTACAATTTCACAAAGAGTTGTAAACATTTTGCACAATTGTCAGTCCTTTCTGTTAGGCAAAGTGCTCTTTTTGATGACAAATAAATTAACAAACACATAACTAGAGTGGACTACTTCCAGACAATACAAAAAAGGTGTTTTCAATAAGTCTTGTAAACAACATAATAGTTATTTATGCAGAATCCATAAAAGTGTCTTGCAGGCCAACTATACTTACATATTGGGCATGGTCTTGAAAACGCTTTGGATGTTAAATTAAAAAATTAACATTAATATCTTTTCAATGATATTTTAATACACAATAAATGACTCTTGAGATTACATCCTCAATAGCTTATATCCCTGAAAGAAAGGAATTAGGTGTGACTTATTGGCAGTTGTGTCATAGAATGGGGTAGCAAGGGCTGGAGTCCAAGAGCTGTAGGTGAATGAGCTACAAAAATAGAAAGATTTACTGGTCAACCTTGTTGGAAGTAAAAAATATTTGCAAACAAAAACAAACCAAAAAAAATTCATACCACCCCATACACAACTGTAGTATTTGGACCAGACCAGCAAGTTGCAATATTTTCACTAGTACAGTTAAAGGAGTTTAGCCACTCTGAAGCAGTGTTATAGTCATTTCTAACCCATCATTCTGGAGCACAATAAATTAGTGCCAGCTCCGTCTATAACCCATTCAGGCACATTATAATGCAGTTTTGGAAGAAAGTTAACTGGGACCCTGTCTGCAACTACAGCTACAATTGTATCAAGGAACCCAATTACAACAGTCATAGGCGATGCATGGGGGGCATGTGCCCCCCCTGAGATTGGCCCTTGCCAGCTGGGGAATGGGGGGTGACTGCCAGTGTCCCCCCTGAGATTGTGGGGGTGCCAATAGAAGTGCTGCCAGCAATCTGCTGCTGGGGGACTGCCTTCCCTCCTGGTCAGTGATCAGCTGCTGGTACCCCCCCCCTACTATCAGGAGGCACCAGTGCCCAGGACAACAGTTATTCTCTAACCTAGTTACAAACATGGTTCAGACCTGTAATGTGGGCTTCAATGTGGTTGAAAAACACAGCTAATTTCCAGTCTGTATTATGAACCAGAACTAAATTTTGGGTATCTGGTTATGAAACAACTATGCAGTAAGTCAGCTCTCCAGCATGACTGAGGGAAGAACCCTGGTCTGCAGGAAATTGCTAGATCTTTTATCAATTTCTACTAATCCCTTCAGTGCTTGGTATACAAGTCTCAACAGAACAGTATATCTAAAAACCCTGACTTTGAGAGATTAAAAAAAAAAAAATGTAAACTGTTCTCTCAAAGTTACTAACTTTTAAGGTAAGAATTACATTTCTACAATGAACTGCAAAAAGTGAAGTGTTAAATACACAATTTCTTATCTCTAGCATCCATAGTATGGAGAAAGTACATTCATCTTAACCAAATTTGTAGCTATGCTTTACAGCAAAGATACTAAGACACTCACCTCTTAAATGAAGTGTAGATAGCAGCTAAAGTACTAAGAAGTTTCATACAATGAATACTGGGAATAAGAAATTGAATAAATGTATTTACTATTCATCAACTGGTAACTATTCTTGCTGTAGCTCATAAAGCCTCCTTCATCTTATTCTCAGATTTACAAAGAATTACAGTAAGTTATTGTACCTACCATCCATATAACTATGTAGAGCAGTTAACATAGTCCCATCTTGGGGTACATATGCAGAGTATGCCATTTCTTCTAACATTGGTGGAGACAGCCTAGATGGTTGAACTGCTGTGACAGGAGCAGTAGATGAGTGATTAGGACTAACATGTTTCTTATGACGTGCTCTACAGTTTTGAAACCACACCTGCAAAGGGGGAAAAAAGTTGCATCATGTTGATTCACTGCATTTATTTTGATATGCCAATATGATAAAACCCTTGGTTTTAATTTTAAGTTTAGCGTCAGAGTATATAGGTTCTTAAATGGAACAGTCAAAAATAGGCCAAAGCACACATGCTATGGTGAGCTAGATAGTTGAGGCATACCAAATTCTGTCACTAGTGGTGCACAAGGGACTGAAGTGGTAAGAGTCACATCCTGTCACCTTTGATTTTGCGGCCTGAATGACTCTGGTATCCATTTACAGCTGGGTTGACTGGGGACAGCTTTCAGTGAGAAGTCCAGAGTGAGACTCTCCCTCTCTCAACTCTGGATCTGTAGCAAGATACCTCAAATGCTCTACTGCTGTGCCCCAAAATTGTTGAAAGGAAGGTCAAAATATCCTCTGATTCCAGTTTTATTTCTTGTAATCTGTAACAGACTGGCCTCCATCCTTTGAAATGTGGTCCCATTAGCCAGGGGCTTCAATTTACAGACATATTCTGTCAAACTTTTAGGCTATGGATAAGATAAGAGAAAGTCAGGGTAGGATAACAGTAATCATATTGAATGCGAAGGGCTTCCAGCCAAAATTTTGATTCTGTGTTTGAGCTAGAGTTTTGGATAGATTTGTGGATTAAGGTCTCTCTAGATAAGTTAACAAATAGCCACAAAACGTTAATATTTTGACAGTGTGAATATGGTGCACAATTTTGGAAAGTAGATAAATGTGATTAAACCTTGCTTTAAAAAAAGAAGCAATTTCCTGATTTTCTTTTTTAAATAAATTTTGATGCATAGGGCATACAGTAAAGATATATTTTTAAAAGGCAACAGTTTTAGGTGTTTATGTTGTATCCTCCCTCCCTGGTCTAACAAATATGAATGTTCTAATTCTATCCCTGACTCAGGAAGTTTGACCTGGAGTTGCACTTAAACCACTGTATAGATCTTTTTTCCAAAAGAAGAATTTACATCCAGTAAGAAAATTAAGTTATGGCAAGTTCTTATGGAAGTCACAGACCTAGAATTAAGTAAGCAATTTAGTACAGTCACCTGTATCACACGCCTGCTCAAGCCTGTTCTTTCTGCCAGTTTTTGTAGGGTCTGTGCATCTGGATTGTTGTCCTGAGCAAACTGTGCTTGCATAACCTGAAAAGATAAGATTTTTAATTGAAGTGCTCATAAAGCTTCTTGGTCAATTTCAGAGGATAATGCTTATATCAATTAGTTGTTAAAACATGCTGTCCCAGTACATCATTAAAAAGGGGGGAAAAATTATCTTCTGATATTGTCTCTTACTCTGATTAAGTGGCCACATTCAGAAACTTAGCTTTATTCTGTTTTGTACTAGTCAGTGAGGGAAAAGAAATTCAGTTATGATTTCACTAGAGAGGGATTATGGAAGAGAATTCATTGCAGACTAATCCAAATATGGTTGATTAAGAAAATGTCTATAGCTGCAGACCACTTAATACACAAAGGGGGCAAGGAATGAACTTTCAGTTTGACAGGTTCAAAGAGACCAGTCAATCAATCTGTCTGTATTCTAAAGAGGATCCCCACTTAATCCTTTTCCAGCTGCCCTGAAATATGCATGTAATTTTGAGGCCCTGAGTTTGCCACATTTACCTTTAATCCATCTCTGAATGACATGCAGGCTATAAACTGTTCCTGCCACTGCTTAAGATTAACATGTTAAGGACTCCATAGTGCAATACTTTTTATGGAAACTTATTTATCATAAAATAATGGCCATTTTGTAGATGCAGATATCAATTTAATCTGTATTATAATCAAATTCAGACCAATCCCTTCAGCATCTTGAACTAAAAAACTTGAATTTTTACTTTGTTCCCTATGCTGCTGTGTTAGTCTGCAAACTAGTTTGCTGCTGTGTATGAGTTATTTGCCAGCAACTGAAACACAGTCCATTTCTGGGGTAGAATGCTGCTACTTCTTAATGATATGCAGCCACACTATCTGGGGTCCCATCAGATGAAAGGCATTATTACAGCCTGAAAGAATATTTCTTATTTAAGGCCTGTAATAGTTTTAATTTTGTGGCTTTTTGCTGCAAATTCTGTGCCAATAATTTTAGATTCTCCTATTTCTGTGTTTTGGGGAACCAAGTGAAGCAATCTATCCTTCAATCATTTGCAGGTTTGCAAATTTTGTTTTAATGTGAACCAAACTGGAGCATCTCACAGAGCACTAACTACCCCAGTCATGCACAATATACCTTTCCTCTTGTATTTATAATCCCTGTACATTAAAAAGCTTGGGCATTCTTTTGTTCAAGTAGTGACTTCTTTTTTTTTGGGCTCCTATCTTGATATTCATTCTGTCTTCCCCTTTCCATGGGTTCCACTTCACCTAGCTGAAAATAAATAGAGCCTCTACCCTACTGCAATCTCACTCCCTATGCAAATGTTTGTAAATGTGTTAGAGGGCATGGTACTGCCAGAAAACCCACTTCTGTTTTTAAGATGTAAAATGGTACAACTCTAAGTTGGAAGCAGACCAAACTAGTGGTGTTTCTCTTCTTCCAGCTGTCCAGTTCTCAGGGGAGGGGAAAAAGTCTGTTGGTTTTGTTTCTACAAGATGCTCATACAGAACTTTGGGGTTTTTTTTCTTTTGAGATTCAGGACATTCTTTAAAGAGAACCACCTCTTTTACTGCATTGTATAACCCATGAATACTGCCTGACCTCTTCTCTGGTCCAGAGCTTTGGATGCAACTGGCTGTCCACTCCATTTGCTCCTCCTTAGGAGCTATAATTTCTTCAAAATTTAGTTTTACCATAACTTTTCAGGAATTGTTGTCACTCCCACACTTTCTTCAGCTGTTTCATAGGCTAATGCAATAAGTTTCATTTCCTTTACAAAGTTGATTTAGCCTGTTTACTATATTTGATGTTTTATATCAGCAACTGCTTTCTCTTAACTGGAAGCCCATTCTGTTGCTATAATTTTCATATGGGAAAAATTAGTCTCTTACTTGTTAATCGAGTTTCTCCAAGTCCCAATATGCCAGCCCATATAGTGGGTATAAGTCCTCCTACCAGCAGATGGAAACATGAAAAAAAATAAAGCTCTTGTGGAGTCAAAGTTTGTACAGTGCTTTGAATATAGAGCACTATGAGGTGTGCATTAGCTGCTTTTACATAAAAATAACTTGGTAGCTGGATGAACCTATTCAGATTTCCTGAGCATTAAATTTGTATTCAGCTTATGCCAAATGTCCATAAAAAATTAAAGGAGGACCTGATTTCCATATTACCAAAACAAGACATGACAGGGTGGGATGCTTAGGCTGAGACTGCCACCTCAGTTCTCATTGATTTCCTGCCCTTTGAGAATTTGAAAGCCTCTTTGAATTCCAAAGCAGATATGTATTTGTGGATACAACTAAAGAACAGATGTCTTGGTTACCAAATAGAAAAATCTTAGCCTTCCATAAATCATTCTCTAAAGAAGTTTCCCCATGTCAGTTTGCAAGTAATATAAAGGTATGTAACATGTGCAGGTAGTAGTTTCTCATATTTCTGGGAGATGCATTACTCCTGTTCCCAGAGAGGTACTTAAATTATTCTGAACAAGCAGATGGAACTACCCAAACTTGTCTCTGTACGCTGCTTTAATGTGGTTTCAAATCAAAGATCACAATGAAGCATGATGATAGCAGCTGTGAATGCCCCAAAGACAGATATGAGCTGGAGTTAAATTTAGAAAGGATAGATTCTGCCCACATTATTTTGAGGGTGCACACAAGCTTCATGAATCAAGAGGAAAGGCTAGAGACGGGCAACTATAATGTAGACCAAATTGAGTCCCAGATCACAAGGTTCCATGTGGAAAGGAAGATGATTTAAGAAAGTTGCATTAACTCCAGAGTCCAAGAACCCCTAGATAAATATGCAATTTGTAGGGCAATACCATATTTAAGCTGTAGTTCCCTAGAAGCTTCTGCCCACCCAGGTGAAAGGCAAAGAGATACAAGATTGAATCTATAGCAAAAATTATTCAGTTCTGAATCTAACAGGCTCTGAAAATTTTTTTTTCAGTCATCCTGTAAAACTAAGATACCATTAATTAAAGTTGGATCGGATAGGAGTTAAGTTTTCTTCTGTGGTAAATCAACAGAAATTCTAATTGGTACATGCTGATTCCCTTGGTTCAATCTGGTTTAGCAGCTGCTTTGGATTGGAGTCTCTCCACAACTTGGGCTAAAAAAAACAAAAAACAGACAACTGGTTTGATGCAATGCTAATTAGACTGGGATACCAGTTGCATCTAAACAGGTCTGTCCCAGCTGTTTACACAGGAGGCTTAAATGGCAATTAAGTCAAATTAGCTGTCATTGTCTCCTATTAAATACCTGTGAATTATTTGAATTAACCCTTGTCTTGGAACAATGGGCTTGTCAGTCTATAAGGTCTGGGGTTTGCTGCAATACAAGAGACTCAAGGAGATGAAACTATTGTCCATTTTTAGTATAGACAGCAGAGAAGGTAGGACTCTTGGGTCTCCCAGTCTCATTAGTCTTCATCCCAACTTCCTCTTTGATGTCTCCTCCAGATTATTGCTAAAATACTCTGCATCTATGCCTTCTCCGTCAGTGGCTAAAATGGCAATGGAGATTCTGACCTCCGATTGAGAACACTCTCCAACAGCCAGCCATGTGATACATTATGAATTAAGTGCCCAGTTTCTTTCATTACTCTGTCCATCTTTTACTGCCCAAGAGGTCAGTCACCTAATGAATGTTCCGTTTTATTGCTAAGGAATAAGAACATGCCAACCAAACAGAGTTCAAGGTGAGGCAACAGAGAAACCAAAAGTTAGTCGCATGTGAATGAAAGCTTATCTATAACACTGCCAAGCTATATAAATTGAGGGCATCCTGCCTCAAGCCCAAGGGGAATACATTAGACTGTAACAGTTGAGTACTAGCTAGGAACTGAACTGGACATTCAGTTTTAGAATTAGATCCTGCAAAAAGATGGTCTTGTTGACCCAAGTATCACACACTAATTAACAAGAATGCTACCCTCTCACCAGGGCACGTGCTTATTATTCTACCTGTATCATCAAGGTCTGGGAGAATAAAATCTCTTTCCTAAGAGACCACCAGAACTACCATTTTGTCTTGGGGAAAGTACAGGGCCTTAAATATCCAGTCTTGATCAAGAATGAAAGACTGAAGAAAACAGTTACACTATGTAAATGGGGACATGTAGAAAGAATGAAATGTAGAAATAATTAAATTAGGCCCCCCTCTGCCTAGCCTATAAGACTTGGAGTCTTTAAATGCATGGTCTGAAGCTATGTTTGGTGGTGAAGCTGAAACTGGTCATACATTTCAGTCTCTGAAAGATAAACCAAGATTCTCTGTAAAGTTCTAAAATAATTTATGATAGAAAATGGTTTATTTTCAGGAAAGACAGTGATGCTTGGGTGATTTGATATCAGAAGAGAGACCTGGTCCAAAGCTAGAAATCCAGAACAAGACAATCCTGATATGGAAGGAAGCCATGAGTAACAGAGCAGGTTCAGCCAGCCAACTCCCTTTAGAACAGACCTGACCTCACAAGAGTTTCAATTCAACATCCCAAAACATGCATAATGCCTCACATGAGTTCTTGCTTGCAGGAAGAAACATATCCAGTGACTGAGCTGGTGAAGAGGGACATGAGAAAAAATACTTTAGCGCTATGCCTTGAAACAAAATGCAAACAGTGGTAGTGAGCCTCTTGGTGCTGACACTTTAAATGCTATGAAAATGAATTTATATATACCCAACCCTGCAGGAGGTACTTCCTAAAAACAGGAAGCTTGAATATTCAAGCTAATATTCTGAAAATTAAGTCAATGCTACACTCAGTTACAGTGGCTAACATAATTTCAATGGATAGAAACAAGATTTGAACAGTTCAGAAAAAAAGTCAGGTCATTCAAGACAGGAGGTGAGGGGCAAGGAATATTCACTTGATAGCTTTCCTTATTGCCATTTATATAACCAATAGAACAGTAATCTTGGTTGCACATAAGCATACCAAGAAGACTTTTGCCTTTCCTTCTCCAAGGACATAATCAACCTTTAGCAGAAAATTGTACAATTATGCTCCTCTTCTGCACCCTCCTGGATAAAATAAGGAAGGGTCATTTGATTGGAGTCAACCTGGGGGTGCCTGTTTATGCTGATATGAACATAATACTTCCCAATTCTGAAGACACACAACCTTGATTGTCATTAAAAGGGCTGATTGCGGAGTTCTAATGAAATCTAAAACTCCAACCAACTAGTGTCCTAAGGAGCCACATGTAATAGATTTCCATAGCATCTCTCTTCATATTACATAGTTCTGAAAGTTCTCTGTCTTTACATGTAATTACAGTAGTGACGTAAATGTCTGATGAAATTTATTTAATCAAGCAGCCAAAATAGATCAACATTTTGGTTTCCATTTTGCAGCAGATACCAGCTGCCCCCAGGGAAATAAAAAGCTTGAGGACTAACTAACTACTCCATATTAAATTGCTAAAGCTAACAAAATACTGCAGGAACATGCTGTCTTGATAATTTATGCAATTTACAGCATACGCAACAATGTTTATATGCATCTAGTTTTAACAGTTGGTTTCAAATGGTTACAGTGCTGCCTCTACCTGGAGTTGATCTGCTGTGAAGCTGGTCCGAGCTCTTTTTGCTGGTTTTGGATGATTAACATCTTGTTCTGTTAATAATGCTCCTTCCACATTAATCCCATTCCCTGACAAGTTTTAAAAGAGTCTGTTAATAATTCAAGCTAATATTAGTTAGCAAGTCACACTATTCTGAAATAGGTTTTCTAAATTTGTTAGTCTTTGATATTATTTACCTATCTATCTGAATAAGATTTGCTTTGTTTTCTTCAGAAGTATAGAAAGCAAGTTGAATGTACAAGAATACAAGCAAATAAATCAAATCTTGTGAGCAACATTTAGTTTGCATACATACAGCTCTAGCCTTAAAGCTAAAGAATTGCTCTCAAGGAAGCCGAAATAAAGCAACAATGGCAAATGATATTTAATACCAAAAGAGAATATTACCATTTTCAACTTCTCTTTTTAGGTTGTCCAACATACAGTCGTAGTGTATTCTACAAAGGACTTTCTCTTCAACCAAAGCAAACTCCTCCCCAGTGGAAAGCTGTCTTTTGCAGGAGAAGCAGGCAAAGCATGCCAAGTGATACACATTTCCTTTAGCCCTTCGGACCCAGTCAGTAGAATGGATGTGTCTACCGCAGCGTGAACAACGGGTTCCATACCGTCTACAACGGGGTAAACAAAAGGGTAAATCACAGAAGCAAGTCATTTTAGACTAAACTGTCACTCTGGGAAAATTAGTGGCAAGCTGATGGAGAAAAGTAGTTTGAATTCAAAGTGTACTGATCATATTCATAGTCAGAGGACTGTCACATTTACAGAAACAGTTAAGAATTTGCACCTGGTGGTTTTAAGAACAGACCACTGCTCATTTAAAAAGTTTAAATTTTGCCTTCTGTCTTCAGGAAGGTATTAGTCATCCAATTACTAAAGTGAATTCACAGATATCCAGTCCCCAACCCTCACTTTCTAAAGCTCTTTTTCTAATGGATTGTCAGCTGTCTCCTTGCGCTATTGACCCCGTGTTCTATGACCCTGCAATTATTCAAACATTATTTCATGTTGACAAAGTAGCTTGGTAGCCCAAACTCTTGTATTTAACTATACGATTTCTTTAACAACTAACCAAAGATTAAAGAAGAGAATTTCCAGAGGGAGAGAAACTAGACTTCAGGAAATAAACCAGGAGAAAGAAAAACAAAAACCATGTAGTTGCTGTACTTTCTTCTTATCTTTAAGAGAAATTTAAATACCCAGGTACGTTTGTAATGCTAGGAACATGTTTCCCTGTGAGAATGTGACTATAGTTTCAAGAACAACACAATGACTAGGATACTTCCATGATGTACAAGCATACATTCTGGAAAATCTTGAACATAAATTTAGGATTTTGAATTCAGCTTAAGGTACCCAAGTAAACAGCTCATTCTTCTAAGAGGTTGAATACCTATCAGTCCCTTGACTTAAAAACATGCACCCACCAAGAGCAAAACTTAGCTTAATCTAATTTCTTTTGGTATTAGTACTCTGATAATTGATCGTGGGCAGTTTAGCTATCCATGTTGAATCTCCCCTACCACTTTAGGGTTTGGGGCAAAATCCTGACAGTGCCATCTCACACTGGCAAGATTCCCATCAATTTTGGATGGGGGGGGGCATAACTTCACCTTTTATTTGTCAGTTTCAGAAGCCCCACAGCTCTTTTTGATGCCAGTAATGGTTAACAGATTCTCTCTCGTATAAGATCCTATTCTAATTGTGTGCTGACTGTTACAAAAGTAACAGTATGTACACAGATACATAATTATTGGAATGTTCTGTTTACAGGTTTTGTGGAGACTTAAGAAGCAGATCAGGTTTTGTAATAATTTGAGGTGATACCTTAAGTCTTGTGTTATAAGCAGTCACATTCAGTCTGGCTTGGAATAGAATTCTGCAGCTCTACTTTATAGACTTGAACTAGAACTATTTAAAGGAGACTATTCCCATGTGATGACTTTAAGGTCTGTTGTTATAACGGTCTTGCATTGCATTGCTGAGGCCAGCCGAGAGTTTAATTCCCTCTTGGGTCTCATAACTGAGAGATCCATTCAGTAACATTCTGCAATCCCGATGCATTGTGCAAATATCCCTCCCCCCAACCAAATCAAAAGTTGTGTAATTATATTTAAATGAATTATCTGGTGTTTCCCCAATTTCTTTTCAAGCAAATTATGGTTCAGTTATTTGGGAGTTACTGAAAATAAGTCTAGAAGATGAAGGACCAGCTAGTGCAACTTTTACTTACAGCCTAATAGAAAGTGTCACATTGGCTAGTCATTTTTTAAACTTGTGAGCGATATACCTGAAATAATCAAGTTTGCAGAAGATGTCTTTATCTTTGATATAGCAGCTGGTATGCCTTCCTAGAGAAGTTCTGCAAACACTGCACGAGAGACAGCGTACATGCCAGCACAGATCATTTACCTGGAATAAAAAAAAAAAAATACAAATATGGTAGTACATACCTAGAACTATTTTTGAGTTCCAAAACCCAAGTTTTCCCATACATACAATACAGACTGCATGTACCATATAATGGTTACAACCCCCCCCCCCCTACATTTCTTTAATACAACACACATCCTCATGTTTTATAGAACAACATGCAGAATTAAACACATCAAGTTAAGTGATTGTACCAAAGACTTCTATTATTTGCAATTAAGATATGGTAATGGAAAACAACAGAACCCTCTTCAGTCTTTTTTGTCTAATTCTGCTCTCACACCAGTAGAGTAGCAGAGCAAAAGCTACTTTCAGATAACCTTGCATAATCACTTAACTTTTTTCTATTACCCTGTCTGCAAAAACCAGCACCACCACACCCATAATAGTACATGCCTACCAAAAATTGGGAAACTTAACTGATTTGCAAGTTGTTTTGAGATTTAAGTGCTATAAGGGCAAAGATCTCTTTGGCAAATAAAACAAGCCATGCATTGCACCCTAACTGTACCAAATGAGTCTTCAACTCTTATAAAACACTGTTTTTCAAAGTAGTTTGTGATTTAAAGCCCCCCCGCAACATTTCAGTCACCTTCAGTAGTTTCCGATACAAGATCCACACATTTACCTTTGTGCAGAAAAGTAGCAGTATCCTGTCAATTTTGAAAGACTGTCTGTAGTATTTTCACAACAAACTGCATACTTTGTTACTATGTTCAATTACTATTATTTGATAAAGGGCAGTGCATATTTCCCATCCTTTGCTTGCAAATGCAGTGCCTTAGATGAGTTTATATGCTCGAGTCAACATTTGAATATTAACAACTCCAACTAAAAACAAAGCTTAATCCCATGTTTTAGCAAAAGAAACAAAAATGCCAACTAAACAACAAGCTAGTTTTGATTTTTTTTTTTTGTTTGGAATCAAGTTCTAATCTGCTGTATGCCAAACAATAAGATTATTAATGCCTGCCCACTTATTCAATGAAATAGCAGAATTTTGAGAAGCAAGTAATATACCCTTTAAGGGGAAAGAAAAAAAGCGGGGGGGGGGGAAAAATGTAAAATGCTGCCAGAACAGCCACATATTTGTTAGTTGCATCAGAGATTAATTATGTGTCCATACGAAGGCTGGTTTCAAGGAAAAATACTGCAGCCTAATATACAAAAGTCAACAGTTGTATACAGTCTGGTATTCTTAAATATACTGTTATTATAGTAGCTGCTTTCGATGCTTTTTTAAATGACAGTCTGAACCTACAGGTTTACTAATACATCCCAATTTAATATTAATCCACATCTCAGAAAAGCTTCCATGGTAGGAAACTATCCTGTTAATAGTTGTCAGCAACTGAACCTCTCAAGCAACAGTGAAAGTGAGCAAACCATTAGAGAGAGGGTTCAACCAAGATGCTTTTGTCCCAAGTCTCAAAAGCAGTCTGCTCTAACATTTGCTAATTACTTTCCACCTTTGCTAATGCTGTTTTTGCTTTACCAGTGTTAGCAACATTGAGAACAAGCCACCATTGCTAAACCCCATATCGCATGAAATTCCTCAGAACAAATGTAATCAATGTTATGCTTAAAACGCTGGCAACAGTCCCTACATAGATCACTGTTGAGATTTTATTATTCTTAACCTACCATTATGAAAAAATTTACCATTCTATTTACAGTCCTCTATATGGTGTTGTCCTACTTAATCATTTAGTAAACACTGGAAATGATGCCAGCAATCACTGTAGGTAGGGAGGAAATAAATTTGAGTAGATTATAACCAATTAAAACCATCTAGCCTTTACTGCAAAAAGCATTATCCTTATTTTTCAGCTATAGGAAACCAAGGGCTAGGAGCATTAAATGACTTGCCCAGCATGTCATAAAGGAGTCTGTAGGATCAGAATCCAGGTTTACTGAGTCTAACTCCCAGTTCTACTATGATCTATTAGGAGGCACTCCACCTTTCTATTGCAAAGAAATGCAGCAAAGTTAATTTTCCATTTACTTTCCCTCCCCTTAATTTAAAACTCATAATTAAATTGTGTGGCCTATATGCCACCCATTCCTGTACCTTCATTCACAATACTTTTTGAATTAAAGAGCAGGAGAAAAGTTATCAATGTTGAAGACTTGCACAATTTATCATGAGTCCTAGTATATGTAATGGTTCACACATGACAGACGTCTTATGGAGTCAAATGACTTTCATTTTTAGTGAAAAGTAAGATTCCTGCCTCATGCTTGCAGAGAAAAACTGGAAAATTTGGTCCAAGCAGACTCTAAATGCTCTAAGCCAGAAGGCAAAAGGAAAGAAACCTTGAATTTATTTTAAAAGATACCCTGGTTTTCAGAGATCAAGACTTTTTTTTAAAAGGCTGGAGATGGAAAAGGAGCTATGCAATGACAGAGGAGTACTGTCAATTCACATACTCCCCCAACAAAAATGACTTATTGCTGTAGTAAAAAAAAACACTTCAGAAGACATATTTTGCCTTTAGAATGACACATTATGCTAAAAATGTTTATTAGCCGCAACCTGTTAAGTACTAAAGTAATCAGTAGCTCACAGAACAGGAAGCAGAAACTGCCTGTTCCTTGAGAGTTTACAATCTTATTTTTTAACCCAAAATGTTTCTAAGGCCATATTTTTTGAAATCTTGAGACTCTTTAGGACTCTCTCAAGGTAATATTAATAATTCAGCTTTCTGCCAAAAGCCCTGATCTTGCTAATATTTATGCTGAATTTTATATGTTAATAGAACCATTGTGAGCAAAAATACACACTCATCTGAAACGAAGCACATGCAGGACCAGGAAAGACAACAGTGAAACGGAATACCAGGGCTGCCCATTTTTCCCCCGGAGTGGATGGGGAACAATTCCAAGGAACAAGCATCAAGAATGAAGCAAATTTCATCTGACAGAATTAATTCATAATGCAGGCACAGTGCACAGAACTTACCTGTCTATAAAGCTTCCTCATAAAGCCATTTTCAATCGCAACTAGCCAACATATTTTAATGCATTAAGCCTGCTTTGAATTTATGCTCTTACATTTTAAAGCACTACTCAAAATATTTCAGCTAACATTTTGAAAACACACTATGGTGAGCAATGCCAGTGTACCTCAGTAGAGATAGCTGATCCTCTACCAAAAGAGGATAATATTTTATATATTATCGCATAATATTTTATTATTACGTGAACATTAATTAAAACACCAAGGCATTCAGACTGTTTCATGAAGAAGTCAACTTTAAACTGGTTCAGCTTCAGTGTGTACCTTGGACCATGTTATCACATATTACTCATAAGCTATGAGGTGCTCTTAGCAGAGGAGCTGCTGAACAGTGCAGAAGGGTATATTATTCCCCATAACCCAGCTGTTCGAAGAAGGAACAACACTGTAATATAAGTGTCCTAGTAGATGTGGTGTAAGCAAAACCTGCAAATTACTCTGTGCATAAATACGGTGTCTTGTGAAGCGATTATTCTGCGCTGCACCGATTAGTCACGCTGAAATTAAGGTGAACGATCAATTTTCCACGGTACTTTCGTTAGGGAAATAAAGTGCTCCTAGAGATCCCGGCTCTCTCCATCCGGGCAGTTCCAGAAGTCGGCGACCCAGCGGTGCCAGCGCAGCGGCGGAGGCAGCGAGCCGAGCTTGCTTGGCAGGCCCCACGCAGGCATCCCCGGGCTGGCGGCTGGGAGGCAGCGGCTGTCCGACGCCGCCCCGGGGTGAAGTTCCGGCCGCGGCTTCCCCGCAGGTGCGATCACTTGGGCGAGACGCTGCCGGGCGGCGCGGGGCTGAAGCGGAGGGGACCGGCTCCGAGGTCTCCAGCGCGGCGGCTGCGACGTCGGGCCTCGCGGCAAGCGGGAGAGATGCGAGCGGCCGGGAGGAGGCCCGGGAGCGGGAGCGGGGCGAGGGCTGCCGCGGCGCAGGGAGCACTCACCTTGAGCAGGTACTTGTCCACGATCTCCAGGCCGCAGCTGCTGCACACGCACTTGCTGGGGGGGCAGCCGGGGCCCGAGGCCATGGACCGGGGCGAGGAGGAGGGGGACAGCGGCGCGGAGGAAGAGCACGAGTCCTCGTCCCCGGCCGCCTCCGGGCTCACCTGGGGACGGCGAAGCGGCTGTTAGCGCCCGCCGCAGCCCCGCCCCGCGCCCCCCGCGCTCCGCGCCCCGCACTTACCAGGCCCCCTTCCCCGGCGCTTCTCCGCCTCCTGCCCCCCGCCAGCGCCGCCGCTCGCCCGCCCTCCTCGGCCATGAGCCCCGGGAACTGCGGGGGAAGGGGAGGGGAGAGCTGAGCGCGCCCCGACCCCGCCGCCAGCCCGAAGCGGGAGCCGGAGCCGGAGCGGGAGCAGACGGGGCGGCGCGCGCGGGCTCGCAGGTGGACGCGGCCCCTTAAAGGCCGAGGCCGGGCCGCGGCCGGTCACGGGGCTCCGACAGCTGCGCCTCGTTGCGCCCCGGTGGCGAATCCAATCGGGTGGAAAGGCCCCGCGCGGGCGGCGGGCGCGTCTGCCCCCGCCCCCGGCTCCTCGCCTCGCCTCGCCTCGCCTCGGGCGGCAGCCCCGGACCGCGGTGCCGAGGCGGGGCCTGGTGCCGGTCCCCTCCCTTCCCTCCCGCGCGGTCACAGCAGCCCGGACCCCGCGAGCAGGCGGCGGCGGCCCCGGTCGCACCGCATCCGCTCACCTTCTCGGCGGAAATGCCAAGCGCTGGGATGTCCTTGTCCTCCAGTTTACACACGAACATCTGGTCGCTCTTCCAATACATGGCACTGCCCGGCCTCTGTCACATACCAACTCCGCAAGGCGCAGCGCAGCGCTCCCGGCACGCGACGCCCCGCCGCCCCGCTCCCTCTTTTTTAAAGGTTAAAAAAAAAAGGGGGTGGGGGTGGGAAAAAAAAGCCCCTCGCCGAGACTCCCGGGGCCTGCACGTGGCGCGACCCGCGGGCGCGGCGCTGAGCTGCGCTGCGCAGGGAGCTCCGGTCCCGGCTCCACTGGTGTCAGCCCCTTCGGAAAAAAAAGTTTTGTTTCAAGGGGGAGGAACCTCGCGCAGAAAAAAAAAAACCCAACAAACCCTGCAGCCTCTCGCGGGCGGCCCGGCCTCACCTCCCGCGCAGGGCCCGCCTCTGGGCGCGGGCCGCCGCCAGCCCTCTCCCGCTCCGGCCCTGGAAAAAACACAGCTCGCTTGAAACAACAAGCGCCCTCCCCGCGCCCCCCCCGTCTAAACACGGACTCAGGTTACGGCTCCGGCTGCCTGAACAAAGAGGGCGGCCGGGACAAGCCGTGGGGACAGCAGGAGCCCGAGCCCCGCTCCCGCGGCTCCCAGTTTCTCCCCCCGACGGGCCCCCGTGATAAAGCCGCTCATTAGGACACAAGACGGAGCATCTGAGCTCCCGGCCCGGCCGCGGTGCGGAAATCACCGCCTGAAGGACGCTGCTAATGAGCAGCCGGACCTTCCCCGCCTAAGGGCGAGCCTCAAGGCGGCTCCCCGCCCGGCCCGCGGGGTGAGGCCGGTCCGTGCTCGCGGGGGCGGGCGGGTCCCCGCAGAAACTCGCCTAAAGCACGAGCTGGCCCCGCGCAGGTGAGCTCGGCCCAACGGGAGCCACGTGGCGGCTCCCGGGCCTTTCCCCGGGCTTCATGCTGCTCTGCCGTTGTCAGGCCGGGAAAGCAGCCGCTCTGCAATGCGCCGCGGCGGAGCGACTCGCAAAGGGTCGCGGGCTCGGCGCCCCCGGGGCAGGGAGCGACCCGAGCCGGCTCTGACACCGCCGCGGCCGCGGAGCCGACGGGCCCTTCCCCTCGGGCTGTGCCCGAGCCGGGGAGCCGGGCCCTGCCGCTGCGGGTGGGGTCACACCACGGGGGAGGCTGCGCTCAGCCCCCGCAGCCGGGGGCCGGGCCAGGCCCCGAGGGGACCTGTAACCTCCTCCAGCTGCAGGGGAAGACGCGTCTCCGGAGCGCGGGGCCGGCGCCGAGGGAGCCCGGGAGAGGTTTGTTCTTGCTTCCTTCGCTCCAGGAAGGGGCGCGGAGCCGGTGGCCTCCGCTCCTGCTCCCCGCCCGGCCTGGGCCTCGGCGGTGCCCCCGGGCCGGCCCTACCCCAGCCCGGCCCGACCTGGGCCACGCTCGCCTGCGCCCCGGGGATGGAGGAGGGGAAACCTCCACCTGCGGCGACTTGCGCCGGCTCCGGGCGCGGGGTCGATCCCGGGACGCGGCACCTACTGCTCGTGGGACCTTCCCGAGCCCTGCCCGGCCCGGGAGCAGCCCCCGCCCTCGCCCGTGGCAGGAGCACGCGGCAATGGAAGAGCGGCCCAGACTGAGCTCCAGTGATTCAGTGGGGCCGGGTCCTTGCCCTCCCCCCCGGGCCGGAGCTGCTGGTGCTGCGAGGCTGAACCAGGAGGCTGAAGTACTTCCGTGCAAACAAGCGTCCGCAGCGCGGGGCTGGGGCGGGTTGGAAGGGCCCCGTGGACGGGACTGGACGGCCCCTACAGCCACAGCCCGGAGCACTCACCTCGCAGCCCCTGATCACTGTCTCTCTCCGCTCTTTCGCTGCCGCCGCCTCCCCGCGTGTTTAAACCAAAGCCCCCCTTACCCGCCCCGGGTGCCCGCGGTGCTAACGCTGCCTGTGCCAGGCTGCGAAGGCCCCGGGGAAACGCCTGCTCTGCCCCACGCTTTGGCTCTGGGCTGCCCCGAAAGCGACCGTCGTGGCAGAGCTCGGTTCACCTGCAGGGACAAGCCCTCGTGGTGGGAACAGCGGCCGGGCCGGCGCCGCGGCACTGCTCGGTACCGATCACGTCCCTCCGCGAGCAGCACGTGTGTAACGTTTTGCTGCTGAACAGCAACGCCTGGGGCTGGGATGTGTCGGTTGCAACAGACAAAGGCACTTGGGCCATTTTGCTTTTAAAAAGCGGTATGTGCCCGGCCGAGCAGAGAAGCAGAGGGCTCAGGAGAGGCGTCCGGGCTGTGTGATTTGCTAGAAAGCGCTCGGGGAGGGCACCTGCGGCCCGGCAGAGCCGAGAGCAGGACTCGTGGGATCACTGTAGTGCCGCAGGAAGGGCTGAGCCGAGCCGAGCTTGCCCTGGCCTGTGCGATCCCCCGCAGCGGACCCGTCTGCAAGCTGCGGCAGAGATCGCTGGGGCAGAGCTGGCGCCGGGACGCCTTAACGCCGCAGAGGTGGGAAGGAAGGCGGCGCAGGTCATTCAGGAGCACGCACCCGCGCGGCCCCTGAGCTGGGCTGGCTGCAGGTAGGAGGGAGCGGCTGCAGCTCAGTCCTCGACACCTGGGCGGGGGGTTGCCGCGATTAGTAGCCGGGTTTTCTGCAGGGGTAGTTCGGAGAAGGAAAGGGGCGAGAGATGCTGCAAGGGAAGGCAGGGAGCTCTGGCTCAGGTGCCCTGCCAGCCACCGCGGGCTGCTCGTGGCCAGAGCCGCGTCTGCGGACTTGCTCCTTCGTGCCCCAGTGAATATGCGCAGCCTTGCTCCGATTCACCCTCTCCTAGTCCCTCAGCAGTCCGCACGGAGACGCCGACGTGCTGGCAGCATCCCAGCTACTGCCCGGGGCAGCTTTGACGGCTGGCCCCGGGAGCGGGGACCCCAGCAAGGGCGCTCGCACCCCTGGGGGCAGCCGAGCGCATCTCGTACTTCTGACTCGTGTGATTCAGTGGGAAAGATAAAATCGGGAGCGGGAGGGCGGGCTTGAAATGCCACTGAAATAGAGAGCGGGTTTTACCGCCCTTGAATTTAGCAGAGACTTGGGGTGGGACGGGGAGAGCCGCAGTCTCGTCCTTGTCCAGAAGCGGGGCAAGGCTGCGTGTAGGCGGGAGCGCTAATCGGTTGCGCACGGGAGAAACTTCTCCAATATTCCACTCGAGGGGAAAAAGGCTGAGCGAAAAGATTGTCACCAGCAGCAGAGTTTTCAGGAGGGGGCACCGGCCCGGGCGCAGCTCCGGGCTTCCCCGATCGCCCGCGCCCGCCTGGAGCTGCAGGAGCCTTGGCACAAGCCCGGGCGCTGGTCCTGCTCACGTTTTTAAGTGTTACCCTTTTGAAACTGTTTCACACACACAAGGAAGCCCGGGCCGGTTCGGAACCCAGAGGGCATTATGCTCTGCCCATAAACGCGGCACTGGCAGGCAGGTGCCCTCGTGCCGTGGCACACTTCACACGGAAAGGAGGGAGATGATTGCTTCCTTTCTCTAGATGAGCGCTAATGAATAGACCTGATTGAGGAGGTCGCTCGGAAGGAGAGGGAAGGGAGGCAGCCTCCGGGCTGGAAGGACGGAGCCTTCTGCGCTTTTACCAGACAACGCATGTCGTGAGGTCTCCGGGAGCTGAGGCTGCCGCTTTGCAGTGTCTGCGCGCCGGGTGCTCCGAGCCCAACCCAGCCTCGGCTCTTCTGCTGATAATTGAGCCTTTGTTAAAAATCACGTCTTTTAACTCTTCGTGGACTCTCTCATTCTGTAATCACAGGCGCTCGCAGCCAGGCAGGGATGGAAGTGAAGTATCAAGAAGACGAGGCGACATAATTATTCATTTGCTGGAATTTCATATGGTTTTGAAATTAGCAGGAATAATGCGGACTGCATCATGAATTATGCATAGGATCTAATCTAAAAGCAGAGGTATTTCTGATGTATTCCTCTCTTAAGCCTTTTAAAAATGAAATTCTTTTTGCTAAGGCCAATTCTTTCTGGTTTTTTTTCCAAGAAAGCCCTCTGCTCTTTCATAGTGGCCAGTGGTTTAAAGAATGCCCAGGTGACACTAGTGACTTTAGCTTGCATGGGCGGCCTTTGGGAGAACCTCTTTTTGCTAGGTTTTTCCACCTGTGAAACCAAGATAAAGCTAGTTAACCGGGGTAGATTTGAAATCATCAAAGCTCCTTACCTACCACCTTTCTTTACTCTGCCATAGTTAGATTTCCCGGCCTTAACTTTTTCAAGTCTTAACCTCCTAAAATTACTACAATAGCAATTGTAATGAACAGGTTAAGGACACAGCAGGCAATTTACACAGATGTAACTTGCAGTAGTTTGGGATGGGGCTGTAAATTATACTTGGATTCTCATCAGTCAGACAAGCAGCTGATCACAGGACAGCAGACTTTAGGCTGCTATTCCTACTTCATGTCTCTGTCTTGCTGTTTTTGCTATGGATGGTGGGAGAGGGCTGTTGGCTGCAAACACCTACACTTTTACCTCTAGTTATTTCAGGGGAAATTCTACAGCAGATTGCCTGGGTGTAGGGCTTGATGCCACCCATCCACTCTTTCTTTGTACCATAGAAAAGTGGGGTTGAAAGGAACTTCAAGAAGTCATCTAGTCCAACCCTCTGCTCCGAGGAGGACCATCCCCAAATATGTCATCCCAGCCAAGGCTTTGCCTAGCTGCATCTTTAAAAACCTCCAAGGATGGAGATTCCACAACCTCTCTGGGTAGCCCACCACAGTGTTTTACTACCCTCCTGGTGAGAGAGTTTTAAGTTTAGGTTTCTAACCTAAACTTCTTTTGCTGCAACTTGAGACCTTTGGTCCTTGTACTGTCATCTGTCACCTCTGAGAAGAGTCTAGCTCCATCCTCTCCAGTTTACATCCATCCATGTCCATGTAGAAGTCATTAAATTGGCCTAAGCATGTCCTGTGTCTATGCTCTAAGTGGAATAGCAGGTCTGTCTAGTGCCCACCAGAACTATTGGCAAGCTTTTGGGTGTGCAGGGATTTAAAGGTATTGACCAGTGGGTGGTCTGAGTTATAACTGCTTCCCTGCTGCAGTTCCAGCCTGAAAACTTGTCCTTAAGTCCAGAATAAAGAGTCATATTTCTGTTTTGACCATGAAAATCTGCTTCATAACATCCTGTGTGAGAAACATTTGGGGGGAGGGGAGAGGGGGGCAGGGGAGGAGAATGCATCAGCAGCTTTCCCAACTGTCCTAAGAATTGCCAGTCTCCTGTTCTGGAGGGAAAATCATTCCCTGAAAACCAGGAGGTGCCACTTAGCAAATTTTCTCTCTCCCCATCTGGAGTATGGGAGGCCAGGGGCAGTGGGGACTCTGGTAGACTTCAAATCTTGTAGCCTCCATCTCTCCTCTTCTGTGGTGTTATGTGAAGAGGAGCCCCTCAGTATCGGGTATTGGCATTTCCCTTTCTTGAAAGAGCTGAATTAGCAGGGATTCATCCCACTGCCTTTTCTTGTGGCTGATGTGAACTCTAACCCAGTTGGCTGAGAAGGGAACTGAAGAAGCCTGCTTGAACCATCCCCAGTCTCTCAGGTTTCTGGCAGCACCGTGAACTCCTCTCCCTGGGCCCTCAGCCCAAAGCATCTAAGTTAATTACTAATATTATCCCTTCCCTTGCTACTTTCCCTCAGTTGTTTTTCCCCAGGCTACCAGTGAAGTTGTGCACAGATCTCTTAGCCTGATCCTCCACTTCCTTACTGCTCACCTATCACCTGTATGTCTCCCGGAGTGGGAGATACGGCTAGGGATGAGAGGAGAGGTTGCTCTGGTTTGTAACCAAAACCCGCATGGCCACTTTATTTTACTGCAGCTGGTTGAAAGAGAAGCTGAGAGCCAGAAGCTGGAGTCTTAAAACTACACAGGACACAGCTCATAGACTCTCTAAACTCCCGATCCCATCTCCCCACGGGCCAGTACTAAGAAGTCCATGATGCTATTAAGGACTTCGTTCTGGGCTGTTATTGCCCATGCCCAATTGTTTTACCAACTAATTTATTTTCCAAAGCCGAGTGATGAACCCACACTCATTTGATGAGTTCACCCTTTGTAGGGGGAGGCTGGCACCTTCTCCCGTATACCTCACTACCTTGGGGGAAGATGGGATGTTACCGTCTGGCTTTTGATCACAGCTGTTCCGAGTTCCCGCTGCCTCTGTTAATTGTGATTGGTTAGATGAGTCCCGGGATAATGTTTCCGTTCCCCGATTGGATGAGCTAGCGATCTGTTCCAGAGCCACCTCTTTTGGGCAATTTGCTTTCCTAAGAGTGATGCTCAGGTAAGGTGGAGGGCACCAGTAGGCAGGGAAAGAGGAGTGGATAAGCTTAAACAGCTCTACGAGCCCCTGCATTTATTTGTTTCTACTCTACTTACTTCGCATGTTGGGGCCTGCAGCTGGAAGGGGCTACCACGACCGAGACATACAGATTGGGCGCGTGGTGCATCTGCTGATTCAAGGAGGGGGGAAACCTTGGCCCTTCAGATGCTCGTCCTCTGCGTGTCCTTAACGCACCGAAAATCCCTTCAGATGAAGTGGTGGGGCCGTGTTCAAATAGATTTAATTACGTGCAGGCATATTTTCCATCGAACTTGTTGAATGGTCAAAACAAAATCAAAGTTACTGCTGATTATTTATTTCTCTCTCTCTCTCTCCCGTGTATAACATGACTCTTGATTTTATATGCACGTAATGACTCTCAGCCGACTTTCAAAATTCAAGGACCCTTCGGTGAGAGGTTGCAGGCCCATGCAGGCGAGGCACAGGGCGCGAGGGCCGCTGGACTGAAGTGTTTGCGGCAGTGAGAGCGGCCGGGAGGTGTCGAGAGCCCCTGCCAGGCGGGCCGCGGGGCACCGCGCCAGCGGCTCAGTCCCCTCCGCTGCCGTCTGCGCGGTGCAGAAGCAGCGCGGCGGGAAGGAGCCGGGCCGGCACGGGGGCTTGGAGCTACTCGGCGGGCACCGGAGCTTCCCAGCCCTCGCCTGAAATGCGAATGGGGGCGGCGGGTCGCTCTTTCTCCTCTGGGTGCGGGGGGAGTTTACTGCTGCACAACCCCCCGGGGCAAAAATCAGCTGCGCTTGAATCCCACCCCGGGCGCACCACTGGCTGCCAGGCGGCCCTGCCCCGTGACTCCCGGGGCACTCTGCCTGCTGCGCCCGCCACGAGCGGCCGGGCCCAGGATTGTTTGAACAGACGGCGAGGAGCAAGCCTCCCTTTGCGGGAGGAGGTTGGTCTCCCCTGGGCGGGCAGCTCGGGGAAGTTGCCTGCATTCACTTCGTAGGGTTTTGCCCTTAAAGCGCATCCAGACATCTGGAGCTCCTGCGGGGACGGGCGGCTCGTGAGCCCGCGGGAAGGGGCAGGACGCGCCGCGTTTTGTTGCTATGCTGATGAAAGAGCTGAAATGGCAGCGGAGACGGGGGCGGCTGGAGTCGGGCTTTGCCCGAGAGGTTGTTTTCGAGCAAATCCAAACAACGCGGGCTGCAAGGGGCGGGAGCCCCGGCGGCGGCGCGGGGCCGGAGCTCGGCTCTTTTCATACCCCGCGATTAGCGTGCTTCAAAACTTGAGTTACTTTTTTGTTTTCCAGAAAAGCAGCCGTCTCCAAACAGCAGCGGGTGTCGTTTCCCGGTTTCCCCTTGTTGGAGCACGGGGGCGAAATCAGTAGGTTTCGGGGGGCAACCCTGCGAGTTCCCGCGACGTGCCACTGCTCTCTTCGCTGTGATGGCGTTGCGTGCGGCTGCAGTAACCTGTCCGGGTGGGCTTCCTGTCCCTAATATTAACATTTACCACGTCAGGGAAATTCAGAGTCGGTGCCATTCATTTAATTGCATAATTCGATCGTTTTCAGGTGGCAAAGTTCATCTTTTTACACGCCACGTACGTTTACCAGGGAAAGCAAGGGCTCGTACGAGGAAACCTTTGCAATCGCCCAGGCGGGATTTTGTAGGTCTTTTGCCTTTGAAGCGCGCACGCCAATGTGCACAGCCATCTTCTTCCCATGATGACAACTCCTCTGAATTACACGAGAGAGGGAGGGGGAGAGAAAGGGTAATTATAGAACAAGGGCTTCTTATTTACAGCAATTTACATGAGGAAAAAAATCTTTGTTTTGGCCACCCTGGTAGCCCCTGCATCGCGGCAGTCATGGGGAAACACACAGGGAAATGTTCACATGCCAAAACGAATCTGCCAAAATCTCAGTAGCGTTTCATTCCTGACAAGGAAATGCATTTGTTCTGTCAGGGGGTTGGGTTTTTTTGTGTGTGTTTTTTTTAATTTTTCCCTCCTTTTGGAAGGGGGGGGGGGCGCGTTTATCGTTTTTCTGGGCGCTGCGAGCACATGTGGTTGCGGTCTGGCCGCTCCGCGCTGCGCGGCGCTGCGAGGGGCACTGGCCGCCCGGGCCGGGCTCGGCGCGGCCCCCGCCAGCGCCGCGCTGCCCGCTCGCCCCCCGGCCGCCCCCGGGGCACGCACCCGCGGTGCCTTTGCAGGAGTCATGGGCGATGAAAGCGAGAGCTCGCTCGAGGCAACTTCAAATAAGAGCGGGGGCTGCAGGAAACGGCGCGGGGACAAGAGGGTTGCAGCGAAGCGTTGGGATCCCACAAACAAACAGCCGCCTTCAATTAAAAACCCAAATCTACTGGGGGGGGGGGGGGGTAGGTAATCCTTGCAGGTGCGGACGGGCCAGGCCCGATCCTGAGCTCCCGCGGAGCTCCTGCTGCCCAGCGGGCGGCTTTGCTTCCAGGCTGGACGTGGCTGCGCGCGGGGCCGGAGGGGCCTGAGCCCAGCCCAGGGCTCACGGGCCCGTCTTGCCCCGCAGACAGAGGCCTGCCCCTTCCTGGGCACAGCAGGGCCCGTCCCTGCGGAGGCACAGCCTCGCGGCTCGCCCCGGCCGCGCCCTGCCCCGCGGGTTCGCGGCGCCGCTGGGCGAAGGGCTCCGAGCCGGGCCGGAGCTGTGAGCCGCGGGCTGGGCAGGACTGGCTGTTCCCCACCCCCCGGCTCCCCGAGCCGTCTGTGTCTACGATGCAAATATAATCCCCCCCCCGGAAAAACCAGGGCTGCCTCACGAGCTCCGCGTGTCTGGTTTCAATTATTCCGCCTCGTGTTAGTAATGGCTACGAGAACTGACATCATGTAGCCACGTCGGTAACAGCAGCCTCTGCCCTGGCTGCGACTCGCACACGCTCCGTGCGGAGCCTCGCGGGGGCCCCCGCTCTCCTCCCCGGCCGCGCGGCACAGGCCGGCTACTCCGCAGCCTCCCCAGCCCCGCACAGGGAGCAGCGCTGCCCCGGGGGCGGGAGGGGACCGAAGCCAGCCCGCTGTCTTCTTCACGCTGGCCTCCCCCCTTTCACACCGCAGCCTGCTGTTTGCAGGGCGTTATGGAGCCCTGCCTGGAGAACCTGGCATAGCGGTGCTTGGGCACAGGTGCGAAGGGAAGCTGTTCCCAGGTTTGCAGGGTTTTAAGCCATCCCAATGCGATGAACAACTGAATTGGCTGGGAGCTTCGTTGGTAACAGCTTATCTCTGATCACAGCGGGTTGTGGGTCTGTTTCTATTAAAACAGGCTAAATATATATACTGGTTTTTATCCTGTATGTAAGTAGGTATTTGCTTCTTTGATAAATAAGTACTCTGGAGATCACCCTTCTATGTTATAGTCACAAGGATAATTGGTATAGCTAAACACACCCATGAAAAAATATACTGTATATAATACATAATATAATATGTATGTCTAGATGATATATTATGTGTACACACACACACACACCTATAACGTATTAATTTATTTGTTACATCTCTAATTGCAAATGCTACTGGAGACTGCAGCAAAGGAAGATGCTTTGAAGAACTAACGAAATGTCTTTCATTCACCACCACAGCATTCAAATATTGAAACAGCCCCTATGGAGAGGAAGTGGAGATGCCTGTAGGAGGCCAGAAGGAGCAGAGGGAAGGGCTCAAGAACTTAGAAGAGTGCATTAGCCCAGAAAGAGGCAAAGAGGTAAAAGGGAGATTGAGCTAGCTTGAATTAACTGTGAAAGCAGCTCCTAGGTCTCTTAGGCAGCACCATTAGACTCTTGACACTATGTTTTAAGTTACAATTTATGTTACAGTCATTGAAAATGGGTTATAAAACCCAGTGCCAATAGTGGAGGATTGTCTAGCCTAGGTTTCAAATCTTCTGGAAAAGTCAGGGATGCAGGCAAGATACAAGATCAGCATCAAATGCCAAAGTATATTTCTTCATAAACTGACTTGCAGAATATTGCAGCTTCTGTCTCTCAGGTAGGGTCCTCTTTTTCATTTGAGTTATGCCTTTGAATGTCAAACTCAACTCTGCCTGGGAACATGCAGGGAGCCACTTTTTTCAATAAAGCTGCTCTTCCCTCCTCCACCCCTGACCTAACAGTTTTCTCATGTGTGTGTATGCACGCACATGTGTATTGCTTTGAGGTCAATGTATGCTTGCCTTAATCATGAAATAGATTTCAGTGGAAGTACCTGTGTGATCACGCATCCTAATTTTGATAATCAGTGATCAAATATGTTTGCATTTGAATCATGTTTGTGTTTGTTTGTGTTTTAACCAAGATTTTAAAAAATGGTTAATGATTTGAGGTCTCAAATTCTGGATGCCCAACTTGAGCCATCATAAAACAGCCAAGTCTTTAGAATGTGCTAGCATAATAGAGCAAGGTCCCCAGGCACAGCAATGTTGTTTATAATGATTAAATTGTAAGATGGACTATTGGGAAAGACAGTTAAGAAAAGGAAGACTAAGGTGGCCCTGTTAATGCCTTGTGGTCCCACTGAGTTACCAGGGAGTTGAACCACGTCAAAATGCACCAAACAAAATATTCCATAGATTGATGGTAGGTTACAACCATTGAAAAGGTTGTATATAAGCATACAGCAAGGAAGACAAACTGAAATACTTATGATTTATGTAATTATATACATAGCAAAGCTATAATTCTTTAATACACAATATATGATTTTTTCCATTTAAGACTGGACATATTTCAGTAAGAACCATATTTTGGCTAAGGAATCTTATTCTTCTCATGTTCATCAGTTTTATGCTTGTATAACTCCACTGACTCTTGACTGACACCTCTGTAAATGATGGAAGAATTAGGCCCAAGGGATCAGCCTTGATCCTGATGGACATATGGAAGAAGCACCAAGACAATGCATTTTTCTTACAATGCACCAACTTCATGTACTGCAGTGAAGTTTTATATTTGAAAAGAATTTCTAGTATTCCCCAGCAAGGGAAGCAGTAAGGGGAAAGTCATGTGTCACCCTTGAGGGCAATTCACTTTGGCTACCAGCTTAGAATTCCCTGTCCTTGACAGGGCTAAGGAATTTGCTCCTTACATGGTCCATAGCTGTCTTCTAATGTTTAAGAGACAGCTGTCCTGAGAAGATACCAGTACATTTAGATACCGTAACCACCATTTAGCATAGCCTCAATACTGTTCCCATTTCAGACAGGTCTCTCATCCCCAGCCTTTAATTTCAAAGCGCAAGAGGTAACATATTAATTGCATGTAAACAAGCTTTATGGAGATAATTATCATCTTGGAACTGTTATTCACACTGCACACATTGGGCAATGATTTTTTTAGTGTAATTTTTTCAGGTAAGAAGAGTCTCGTCTTCTCTTACTTACACAAAGTGGTTTCTGCTTAAGTCTCTGAAGGATTGGGACCATGAGTTTTTGGCATGGGCTGACACATTGTTTTCAATAGCACTTTTAGATGTATTCCTTTGGTCATGACAATGCCATGTTTTTAGTATATACACCTGGTCCAGATGGCATTTTAAAGATATTATCTCCGGAGTGAAACTCAAAAAAGGCACGAGACCTCATGGCTTTCTAGTTGGAAATTTAAATGTAACCTGTTTATTGCTTCAGCTCAGAATTACAATGGGGGAGAGGAGAGTGACAGAGGAAACTACTGGAGTTTTTAAAAGGAAGTGTTTGCTTTAACCTGTATAAATAAACATTCTAAAAATGAGTCAGCTTTGGCTAGTTACCTGGAAAAATCTTTATACAAAGCAGCACTTCTCTGTAATGTTTTGCTGTTCCTTACTATAATCTGGGTGTAGAATTCTTCTCCTGAACTGGAGGAGAATTATTTATAATAGCTTACTGTGAGAAGAGCAGTAATAAGATGAATTGAAACTTTATTTTTATATAATGGCAGCGAGATCCTGGGAGGACAGTCCTAAGGAAAGGACTGAAAAGGTATCACTTGAAACACTTCAGGAAAGGGCAGACAAGGCACTAGTAAAAATCCCGCCTAGAAAAGTCCTCTTGTCATTTAGGGACAAATCCAGCTATCAGTGAATATACACTCATTGTTTGGATAAGGCACATGAACAGAAAAAGCTTCTAGATTCAATTTTAAAACAAAAAGGAAAATGCTGGGACTGGAAGGCAAAGATATGTTTTATTCAATAAACTACATCGTGAACTTCATTGCAGAGCTGATCAGTGGTCTGTCTACTTCATGGCACAAGACTAAACCTAGAGTGGAACCAAGAGTTGAGATGATCTCTCTATTAAGAAGAATAGTAAGATTCTACTGAGAGCAGAACAGAATATTGCCTCCCAGGCAGATCTCACTGTGTCTGTGCACCACCCTGAGGGACCCTATGCAGAACTAGATTCTGTACACCCTCAAAATCCTGCCACAGCTCCTGCATTACAAGAACAGCATCACTTCTTTTGCCAAGACTCCTTTTAATTTATCTGAAGATGCACAGACAGGCTTTATGTCTGTGTGAGGAGATGACTGAAGTCATTCATTATTAAGAGCCATCCGTATTTGCCAGGATGTATATGAAATGAAAGCTGTCTCCAACTGTATTCTTTCTCTCCACACATAGAGTGGAAGGAAAGAGTGCTTTTGTGTCCTACTTTGCTGTTTACACTCTGCAGTGGTTCTAGTTATCAAACTGTTATTTTGGGACCCTTAGTTTTTGGTTAGACAAAATCATAGTAAGTTTATAAACGGAACCCACATTTATCCTTTCTTAGCTGCATTCCATCCAGCTGCTTGGATTCAGTACTTTACCAAGATATTCAGACAGCTGAATCACTAAATACTGGTAATCATTTTCATTAGGCTGGAATTGGTCTGAATTTATTTTCCCCTTTGTTATAAGATATAACTTCTAGGCCAGGAACTGAGGAGATGCCATCTGGGCACCATGAGTCTAAACAGTAGCTGTTGGTTCTGTTGGAGGTCTCTATGCTCACAATAGGGAGAGAAGAAATAGTATTTAACTTGAACATTACTTTGGACTGTAAAAAAGAGGGGCTCACTAGAAGGGAAAACAGGCAGCATTTTGGAGCCTTGTGACGTTTTTGAATGATAGTCTGTCATTCTGGTTTTGCATGTGCCCCATGCGTGACCTCTCTCTTTCTAATCCTTCTCCGTGTCCACCTCTGGGACTTCTTCCACCATACTCATGACAGCTGGAATGTCCTCCCCATTGTGCTGCAAACAGTTCTCTTTTCTCTCTTAAATCTGTATGGACAACATTCACATTTTTTGAAGACTCTTGTGTAAGGTCTGCCTATGAAAGTGCTAATATTCACTCAGATTAATATGGTGAACATTGATACCAGACTCCAAATCATAAGGTGCACTAGTCCTAATAATTTGTTCTGTTTGTTTCTTTTGATATAGATGATGTTTTCTTGCTATGTTGATGTATGCAAGTGCATTACAGAAACAAGTAGGTAGGTGCTTTAGTGGCCATTCAGTTCTGTAGCACAGCGAGTACATCATAGCTTCTTACAAAGTGAGCAGAGGTGTAACAGGCAGTTCTGTGTCCTGGGCAGTGGCAGCTGCTGGTTTTGTATCTTCCTCCAAGTGGGTTCAATGGGCTGCTGCCCCAGTTGCTTCCCCTTTCCTCTTAGTTACAGTACTGGAAGTGAATGATGCTGGCTATCTATGAATGAGTTGGGTGACTACTTAGGATTAGATGACTAGGACTTCTTGCCAGAAATATCTGTACCAAAAATGGGAGAGATATGAACAAAACACATCTCCCTTTGCAACTATCAACACTTCCTTCCTCTTAATCTTATGTCTTCACATACAGTGCACATTGTAATAAAATTACAGATACACTGCATTCAGTATTTCAAGTGAATGTGGGATCATTCACACATTGTCTTGACAATAGTTATTCAAATTTCTCACCACTGATCCTGAGAAGTGCCGAGCACCCATTGCCTTCACTGAAGTCAGTGGGAGTTGTGGATTGTGAACGCCTCACAGATGAGTTGGAAAAATAATTTCTTTTACCTGGTTGGTAATGTGCCTGAATATGATTTACCAGAGAGGACTTAGTTACCTAACAATACTGTGTTTACTTTTAATATAGTTTTTATTTATCAGTAAAAATGTACACACAGAAATAAAGTGGGATTCATCAAATTTAATATAGGACAAATAAATTTAATTCCTACATATGATAATAGTCTTATTCAAGGCTAAAACATGAGTATTTCATAGCCTAAACAGTGAGTTATTCCTGTTTAAATAAAATAAACACGTCAGTAATGAATCTTCTTAGGCCCTGCTTTGATATAGCACTACTGTTGGTCAATAGCCAACAGTAAAACTCCCATTGATTTGAATGGTAGCGTGGTATAGCCTCTTCCTTTCTAACCCCATTTATCTGAGGTCTATTTTGTAGAAATCTTATAATGATAACATGAAACCCCATATAGTTGAAAATCAAGATACACAGTATTAGCATAGAGAAAGAAAATGTGTGGATTTGATTTTGCGTAATGCATGTATGTATACAAGTTTTAGTTTTGAATGGTACAGAGTTAATTACAATAAGGCAGCTTTCTTACAACTTACCTTTTAATTTAGACTAAGTTTTACTGTGCTGTTGTCAGTTTCATTAAATGATATAGTAAGTGCCATTCTTTTAGATGCATATACTAAAAGAAACTATTAAACACTGGTGAACACCATGCTGAAAAAGGATAAAGATCAAGTGTTTACATGCTGCACAAAGCATATTAATCCGGATTCATATTATTCCTTTAGAGCCTGAAACTGCAAGGAGATTGCTCTGCATTCTCATCTAACAGGAAGGAGAATACAATTCTCTTTCCTTTGGAGTTGGTGGCACAACTCTCATTCACATCGCTGATGCATTTATGTTAATTTATGTGCCTCCTTTCTGTTATAGTTGAAGTCAGGTGCTACCAAAGACCAAGCATATGTAGATGGATGTGATGAAAAAGCATTTTAAAGATGCAAAGATGCTATCAACCAGGAAGTGGAAAAAATAATTTGGAACTGTGCTTTGACCTGGAAGTGATATCTAAAGTATTTTCTGAGCGGCAAATGCATACTTCCCCCTATTTAAAGCTCCTCATACAAAACAGTGATTTTTAGGGAAGTCTTTGAAAAGTTAATGGTTCCAGTTTCAGAAGTGTTGAATAATATCTTCCTCTGAAAGTGGTATACTGTGAAGGAAAAGGTTATTTTAAGGTTATACGTACACAATTTGCAGTACTTATAAATAGTCTCAGCGACAGATTACATGAAGTATGTGTGCACTTAAAAATGGATTTCAAAGTCATTTTTTCAAAATATCTTCAGCATTCAACTCTGTCCCACTGAAGTCAATAGATGTTTTGACTTTGATTCCAGTTGCAGCAGGTTTATGCCTTATGTGAGAAATGAACAATCTGCAACATGCTTTTGGAAAGAATTTATTTAGACCTGAGTCAGCCTGAAATTAGGCCTTATCCTGCTCACATGGAAGAACAATGACTCTTTTGATTTCAATGGGAAAATGGCTGGGCTCATTGCCATCATCATGGAATGTTATCTGCCTATAAATTCTCAATATAAATAGTGCCTTAAATTGTTGTGTCTGTCATTTGTATCTCATATTTGAACCTAAATGGAGCCTAAATATTTGAGCCTCTAGCACAATATTCAGTTCCATAGCTTTAAGTGGAAAAATGTGCTCTAACAGTTTTAAATCCTTTATGGTGGGATTTTCAAAAGCATTCACTACTAGTATTACTTTGCTCCCACTGAAGTCAAATGGAACCCCATCATCCAGTGGGAACAAGACTAGATTAACACTGAGTGCTTTTGAAAATCTCAACATCCATATCTTATCCTTGTGTACTTGAATTTCATTCTAGAAATGCTGTGGAACAGACTTTTCAGGAGACCCAGAATTCAAGTGACCATCTTTGCCTGTTAGTGCAACACCATGTATTTGCATGTGGTTATTTCTGGAATACACATATGTGTAAGGTACCACTAATCCAACCGGGTACTTGGAATGATTTCTTTTGCACACACAAATGCTGTGTGTAATTCTATATAGACATGTATTCATGCTGCTTTTACTGTATGTGTATATACCTGTTTGCAGGGAAATTATGCCTGTTTTACTTTGCCGAGCAGAGTTTAGCCTCTAGGATATTTTGTCATTTATGACTTATTCTGTACACAACACCGGTTTTAGTTAATATAGCACTCTTGAATTAAAGCCACAATGTTTTAATTGATTTAATTAAAGCATAGCTTTTATTGTATGATATATTAAATATATCTTTTAGCTAAGTGCTTCAATTTATATAATCTTTTTTTATAATTTGAGATGATGTTCAAAATCTGGTTGTATGTTTAGTGATAACATATCAAAGTATAGATGTTATAAATTTGAAAAGTAAAATAGCAAGTCCATTTATGGACCAAGTCAGGTTGTCAAAATGTCTATGACTTCAATGGGAGATTTCGAATAATGAATGAAAGATTTGGTCTTTGCAGAGATTGTTAAGAGTTTTTAATGAAAACATGCTTGTATGCAATGAAATATATGTGAAAGTCACCTGAAAGTCAATTTTATGTTGATATTTTGGAGTATGCTGAAGGAGAGTACATTAGACATGATGTAGTGGGGATAGTGCAGGAACTGGATTTTTCATTTTAGGGGAAACTTATGTTTTCAGAATTTCTTCCATTCTGGAATGAAACAAACACAAACATTGAAATTTTCTGTGAAGTGAAATAAAAACATATTTTTTGCAGGCTGAGCAAAGAATATTGTTTCCAAAATCATAATTCTTTTGTTAAATTTTTATTTTTTTATTTTGTATTTTATATTAAATAGCAGCTTCAAAATGGCAAATGAAAAATGTTCATTCCAAAAGTCAACATTTACTTCAAACTTATTAAAATGCTCCCATTTAATTTTAGTTAAACTAATTCCATCAAAGATTATATACATTTACTAAATGTTTTGCTTTTGATACATTGGTATTTTCTAATGGAAAATAATTCTTCAAGATTTTTCTGACCAGCCTAATATAATATAAAAATGGTTTTTATTTTATTTGATTAGTTGATGTCCAAATATTTATCACATGTATTTAGCTGCACACCTACTTTTGAATATGTTAAGTTTATTCTGTTTGTCTCCTGTGATATGGGAGTCAGGGTTGTACATACATACAATACAGTAGAACATTGCATACCAATCTGTAGGTATGCACCTGTTAGATAGCTTGAACTTAAATTTACAAGAGAACAGTTTTTGGAAGTTTGCCAGATTGCACAGCAGTTATTTCAGGTTTATCTTACTTCATTTACTATATAATTTTAAAAATAATATTTTCCTTAAAACATAAAAGATGAGGGATCGGGTCCTGTCTCTCTTTAAATCACTGGGAATTTTGTTATGATTTAAATGGGGCTAAGATTTCATCTCAGTGCTACAAATTTAGAAGAGGAGAAACATAGGCATTCTCTCCAAGTGCTATATCAAGCTACAAAATCACATGAAGTATAGAATAGGACATTAGTTTGGCAGCCAGGACCTGAGACTCATTCCTACTTCTAGCAGATGCTTGTGTGACTTTGGGCAAATCATTTAGGGCAGAAATCTCTCATTAAACCACTGCAAGTCTAACTAGTTACCCCATTGACTTGGTGAAGTTACTCCAAATTTACATGTACATGAAAGACAGCAGGATTTGATACTATACCTCTCTATGTCTTAGTCTCCTTACCTGCAAAATAGTTTTTACCTTAGACACAGGGGCAGAGGGTTGTTTTTTCAATAACTGTAAAGTGTTTGCAGAAATATTTCCATTGGCTAAGGCTGACTTTGGAACAGGCCCCAATATAAATGCAGTGTCTTATTTATCAAGTAACTCACTTCAGTAAAATAGTGTAAGTGATATGAAGTTTCTCAAATGGTTCCAAAAAGCTCACTGTTAAGTAATGCACACACCTTCCTTTTCCTCTTTCAAAATAGCTTTTGGCATTTTTTAAAAAAAGACAGCTTCTGACCGGGAAACGGGATGCTCGATTTTAAAAACCATATCGATAAAAGGAACTTACAAAAGTCATAAATCTCGTGTCACAACAGATTTCTTTCCTACCACAAACTCAGTCCTATTGTCCTCCCGCCTGCAAAAATAGAACTCCCCATATGACATTTCCCTCTGACCTTAATGAGTTTAGTCTGTAGGATTTCCTTTTTTGGTGACATTATCAGAAGAAATTACCCTGTACCATTACCTATGGTCAATGAGGGTTGACAGGCCTCCTTTCTCTCTCCTCTCCCAGGCTGCATGCGATTCTCTGAGACAGGAAAATATCGTCTAGACTTGACCCTTTGAAGTTTCCTTTACCACCATCTACCAGCTCACTGAAATTTCAGTGCTTTGCTCCCCAGTCCAAAGCACTCAGAGTTTGTCGATGCTGCTGTGCTTATTATAACCATTTAGTGTACTACTCTGTACTGGAGGAAACGCCAGGCTGGCTGCGGAATTTGCCTGGAATTCATTCTGCTCCAGTCCTGGGTGGCCCCGGCCCGGCCTGTGGTTTCAGGCCGAAAAGGGAGGGTGTGGGACTGCAAAATGAGAAGGTCTGAGCTTGCGTAGCTCAAAAAGTGATGTAGTGGAATTATTTCTCAAGAGATGCTTAACTTCAAAGCTGCTTAAAGAAAGAAAAACATGTCAGGAAAGACCGGTCACTCCAATGGTAATAAAGTAATATCTTAGTAAAGTGCAAAATTCAGGCTTTTATGGTTATTTGCTCAGACTTCCCACCCACTAGCCAGTGCTGGAATCTGGCTGTCAAAAAAAGAGCCTTCGCTTTCATTTTATTTTGACCTCCCACCATGATACTTACTGAGGATCAGCCCTGGCTCTAGCTTGATTCAGCTCTGGTGCTCTAATATTTATCCAGACACCAATTAGGCTAACAAAATGAAAAGGGAAGGTTAGAATGATGAACTTACTGATGAACAAAGCACAACTCATTGCATTCCAATCACTCCCGTACATGCCGGGAACTCACAAGAGCCACTGATGGCTATGGGTAAGTTGCTTGGTATTGTACTGGCTTTGTTTTTGAAAGTGTGAAGTGATGTTGCCCTCTAGTGACTATCCCACTGAAAGAAGTAGGGACTTTCTATAACTGCTTGACAAGGGAGTCCTTTAGCTTAAGTGGTAGAGACATCTGGTTTGGAACAGATGGGTGAGGATGTTAATCTCATTTCTTTAATGCATGTGCTGTATCTAGTAATTTGGCTGTTGTATGAAGACCTAGTTTAATTTCAGTGCCTGAGTTTTCCCATCTTTAAAATGGGGCTAATAACATTCTCTACCCCACAGGGGTATTGTGAAGCTCAATCCATGTTTTAAAAGCATTTTGAAGAAGAAAAGTACTATAGAGTTGCTCTTTATTTCTCACACTGACTCATAACATTATAAAGTCATCTTCTGTGAAAGGCCGCTCAGGACTTCAGTGTAACCTTTGTTCATAAAACAAAATAGTGTTCTCCTGGCATATCCTAGGTCCTTCTGTGGTTTGTCTGGGGAGACTGGTGGGGATGGGTTAATGCTCAGATCAATCCCCTCAAAGTGGTTTGTTTTACATGTAGCCTGGATGGCCAAGTGCCTCTAACTCTTTTTAGCTTTAAAGACAGACAAGCCCAAATGTTCACTGTTTCCAAACATCCAGTAATTGGCTTGTAACAGATGTCCTGTTCTCCTAACCATACTTTATGAATGTTGAATTAAGTCCTTAGTGGGTGAGGATTGAATTTGGAAAGAGCTAAGTGAGCTTGATAGACTGTGTGTACTCTGTGTTTGTATATATGACTATTCAGTATCTTATAAACTTTCCCACAAAATCAAACAACACCCCTCTTTAGAGAGTGGTTTTCCAGCTATTATGAAAACAAGTTGTGTGGCATGGAGGGTGTATAGAACTACAGCCAACAACACGCCTGTTATTGAGTCTTTTCCTTTCTCTGATTTTTCTTTTAAACATTTTTCAAATGGCTGATTCACTCATTTTAAAGATTTCTGAGGAACGTTACTTAAAAAGCCGTTTCTTTGTTTAGGATTCTGCTGGCTTTCTATAACTTAGCCATGCATCCATAGCCTTGCATTTTTCAGCCTATGTTATGTTAGGAAGATTTCACTGTACATCCACTGTATCATTTTGTATCTCCCATAAAACTACTATATCCAGAGCTTCAGAGCTCTATGGTCATCAGATTAAGCTAAGAAGTAGAAACCCTACATGTGGACTCTTGGGCCAATTCCAATTTAAAGGTATTGGCTCAAGATGCCTATTTAGAAAAAAAAATCTAATACCATTGAAAACCTTAATGTCTCATCCTTTGTCTGATGGGTTTTGGGTCTCATAGTACCCTCCTGTGGAATCACCTGTGGAAGGGCAAAACAGGATTCAAGGAAATCTCCTTATTTTTTCAGTCTGTAGTCATTGACGTTGAGAATTTGGGTTCTGACAGTGGATGCAGGAATCTGTGGAAAAATGAAAGTCTGTGTGCTTAGGCCCTCAGGAGGCGTATCATCAGCACCTATTGACTGCTTCAACTATACCTGCATCCTTCAACCCCTGTGGTCCATGTGGGGAGTGTACTTTGCAAAATCCATCAGTATGTTGGATGCTATGGAGCTTGCTCCTCCTTGCAGTGCATTTATGTCTCTTGATTTCCTCTGTGCCATGGAGCAGAGGGCCCTTCCTGCTCTAGTGCAAGGCCAGTTCTGCATATGTAGCTCTGTAGTCACTGGGGTTGCTGTGGATTTGAATTGCTATAACCAGTGTGAATCTCAACCTGCATCTTTCCTGTGGCTTCATTAATCTGGTTTCCCAATTCATGGCTTTGAGGATCAGTGTGAATATTAGATGGTTTTCTATAACCTTGATGTAAAGATTGATCTCAGTGTAATTTTCAGTCACTTCAGTAATTTTATTGGGCCTCAAAGTATTCTGTGGCTGGAGGAAATGCTCTGTGTAAAACTCATAGCTTCATCTGGTAGTGATTTGTCATTTACCATGTTTTGGGCTTGCTGCCAGGTCAGCTGTTGCCAAATGAAAAGAAGACAAGGGAATAAAATGATTATCAAGAAAAGGCTTAGAAATGTTGTGAATGAAATAAACTAAGAATAACCTACAAGTAAGGCTAGGATATAATATAATCATCCACAGAAACCATGGGGGTGGGGTGGGCAGCAAGGGACATCATTACCCTCTAGACTAGTGTCTTTTTCACAGTCAGAATATTTCAGTATTATCCTCAAAATATATGTAATCATTTGGACCAGCAGAACTAGAGTTTCTGTGGTGATCATGTAAACCCAAAGTTATACATAGTTAGGTGTATGTATTATGCTGTGTGTCTATTATACCTGGTTAAAGTCAATTACAATTTGTGTTGTGGTAGTACCCAAAGGTTGGGGCAGTGTACTAGTACATAGTAAGTGATGGTCTCTGCTCCAAAGAACAAACTGAAATGATTGTATGAACTGAAGAGAATTTCTAGGGATATTAGGTCCCCTACATATAGCCCCCAACTGAGTGCCTCAGTCACCTCCCAAACCCCACAATGAGGGGGTTTCCTTTCTGCTCTATTCTACCCATTTTACAGCGTGACTTGTCGAGATCACAGATTAACTGAAGTGAGGGTAACTGCTGCACCACCCTTCCCCTCCATTCTGGCAATACTGGTAAGGTTGATTGCTGTTTTACAGGTAGTTATTAATTAAATGCCTACCAGAATCCATCAGTGTGGCTCCTGTTGCAGATAGCTAATAATTAGTCCAACATTTTCAAGGGACAGCCTATGTCAGTACTTAAACACCAAAACAGAGGGCCTGAGTTTCAGTCAGTACTGATCACCCCTAATTTCTTCCATATAAATGTTAGTGGGAAGTTTGCCTCTCAGGACTGAACACTGGAGAGGAAAACTGGATACTTCCTTGTATAGGCAGTCCTCAACTTACAACGTTTTGAGTAACAACGTTTCGCACTTACAACGTTTATAAATTGACACCCTGTTTCAACTTTCTGATGTCAGTTTTGACTTTACAATGCTTGAGCCGACACCACATCACACCAGCGAACAAGTTCGCTGCATCGCCCATGTCCCTGGAGAACATCTGTCTAAACTTACTTGAACACTTTCTTTAAGAAAGCAGACAAGACTCCAGAAAAACCTGCAGCCAAGACTCCTGAGAAGACTCCAGGCAAGAACCCTTTATAAAGTCCAACTAAGAGCCCTTCAAAAAGTCCAGCAAAGTCACCTCAAAGAAGTCCTTCCAAATCAATATGATTGTTATTTACAATATAAATACATTATTGTAGCTATATTACTCATCTATAATTGATTGAGCACAAAATTCTGAGTTATTTTTAGTGAAAATAGGGGATTGGGCCTTGGTTCAGGAACCAATCCCCCATTTATAATATTGTTTCCTATGGGAGAATCAGTTACAAGTTACAACATTTTGACTTAAGACACGGTTTTCAGGAACCAATTTTGTTATAAGTCTGAGAACTGCCTGTATAGCATTCCAGGATTCATATTTCATAGCTGTTAAGAGTTGACATTATTGTTACACAATTTCAACGATAAATTTTATTTTAATAGGCAAGTTTGGACAAAAGTTATAATTTTCTTTAAAAAGCAGTGAGAATATGTGTGAATTTCTACTGCAGGATGAATGTAGGTGTGAAAGGTAGGGTAATACTCTTGAAATTTTGGACAAATATCCCAGCAAGCACAGAGAACTGGGGTTAGGGGTCTTAAATTGGTTTAGAAATAATGTTATTGCTTTTCCATTTCATAGGATTTTGTACAGCTGGCCATGGATCCCTACAAATTTTAGTAGATTACACTTTAAGGTAAATCAGCACAAAGAGGTTAGATGACTCATCTAATCTCACACAAGAAGTCTGTAATACCCAGCAATCTGATTACAAAGTCTTATGTCCTTATTTCAAGACCACCAATTCTGTAGTTAAGGCAGTAAGTAAATATTGGGTGCATCTACACATGCACATTTACTGCACAGTAATTTAGGTTATTGTGTGGTAACCAAAAATTATTGCGCAGTAAGGGTGCCCATATACATGTGCATGTCCTTACTGTGCAGTAAAAATGGTGATTTAAGCTGATTTGGATGTAAATTTGATACCTGAATCATGTAGCTATCAAATTTATGCCTGATCAGTTACTGCACAGTAACACATGTAGACGCCTTACTGTGCAGTAATGCTGTGTGTATGGACTGACTTGGGACTCATTTTAGTCCCAAGTCAGTCCACATATAGCATTAGTATGCTTTAACAGCTGCACATGTAGATGCTAGCCTAAACACTGCTTACTGCACAGTAAGTTACTACACAGTAAATGCACGTGTAGACATGCTCACTATGTGCATAGAGAAAGCTCTTGTTGCCCATAGGTTTATTATCCCCAAGGCTGCAAATTCTAATCAGGAAAGGGGAAACATTTATATGGAAGGAAATGAATGATGGGAAATATCTCCTCTGTATTAGGATTCTATTTGCTTCAATTCTCCAACTTATACTAGGAGATTTATGACTCTGCAGTGACTGACTTCTCAACTGCTATAACTTTAACATCTCTCTGCTTTGCAACATTTAAGAATGGAGCAGTCACTGCAGAGTAACAGGATTGTATTTTTTTTTAATTTGTCAGTACTTTTTTCACACATTTAGATAAAAACCACAGATAGACCAAAGGGCATATTCCTACTGAATCACTCTTTTGGGCTGGGTTTGCTGAGGGGTGCAGGAAGAAACACGCAGGAAGAGGCAGCCACTATGGGAAAAGGTCTGGTTGTCATGCAGAGATAGGCATGAAGGGTATATTCCCGCTGGGGCAGCAGCATGCACTGGCCAAACTACCAGCTCCAAACCCAGAAATACATTGGTGAGGCTTTTCTAAAGTGCTCATCTGTGGCCGCTCTCAAGGCCTTGTTCTCTAGCAGGCTTGAGAGCAGCTGCTGGAGCTGCCCCTGCAGTGGCTTCACTGGCATATTTATGGGTTTTGAATGTGCAAGTGGACAAGTGCGTGGGGTGTGCTACTGGATGCCCTGACCAGGATATGTAGGCATGTGGAAAGATGCACCAACAGAGATGCCCTGAAACATCATTGCAGTAGTACAGATATGCTGGGGAGAATTTTACTTAGTAGACAGTCCAGGGGCCTGAACCAAAGATCATTTGGCTTATTGGATGGACTTCTTACTGACTTCATTGTACCTTGGAAGAGGCTCTATATTAGCAAAAGGTGACTATCTACTTTGCATGACACCTCTGAATTTGGTGCCTGCTTGGGGCATATCAACATTGCCATATATTTGACCATACTCTTACAGTTGTTCCTTTGCCCTGAGCATTCTCCCTCTTTTTCTTCTCAGGCATACTCTCTGATCTTTATCACCAGCCCCTCTTATTGATCCATATCTGTCACTATTACTGCTTTACCCTCTTACCTCCACTTCCAAATCCACTCCTTCTCTTCCTCTCTCTAATTTTTCCCTTGCTTTGAAATGCACATTGCCTTGGCTGCTTTCCTCCCTGCTGTGCTAAATTGGTACTTGAGGAAGCAGCGCCTTCCATCAGCGCATAGTGCTGCCGATTTTCCCTTGCAGAAAGGAGTGGCTGCCTTCTGAGGTGCGTTGTAGTGGAGGATAGGCAGTCTAATGTCTGTCTTGGTGGTAGCTTACAACTGCATGAGCTGGAAGGGTTTTCTTGCACTGCTAATTTTTTTTTATTGTCCACAGTACAATGAGAATAAGGAGCTTTAACTGAGCTAACAGCAGGTTCTCTGTGATATTAGCATACTGTGATATAGCATTGTTTTGATAAGGAAGGCAGCAAAATGTTGCTTCTGATATAAGATATGATGAGGTTATATCACTACCCTGTTTCCTCTTCGCCTTGCGTTTATTGGTAAGATATCTGTAGGAAGCTGTGACTGATAATTTTTACTTCTAAAGATGGTTAACAGGTGACTTGAAACATTTTTTTCAAGGTCTCTAGGGAAAGGTGTTAAATTGTGGGCTGGATAGAGCAAGAAACTACTGAGTTTTTAATCCTGGTGTTGATATTGATTCACTTGTGCAGTGTGGTATAAGGATCAATTAGTTAATATTTGCACAGCTCTTTGAAGATGAAAAGCTCCCTGTAATTAGTAATTGGTGTTAATATCTAAACAGAAAAAAAGTTTTGTTTCTAATCCCAGTTTCAGAACTGATGTACCCTCTGGCATGTTTTCCAGTGAGACTTCCCAAGTGACATGTGATTTCATGTCAGCTTGTTTGAACTACTTGTTATGCCAAGTAATACAGCATGATTGATGTTTTTTGATGTATCAAGTCCTGACAAATCCCATTAACAGAATGTCCTTCAAGAATATACACTTCTAAAATGGCAGTTTTAATATTTTTCCTTTAAAGATTGAACCATTTTGGAGAATGGTTTTGGCAGAAATACTACACATGGTCAGTGCAGAGATATGTAGGGCTGGGAGCTGTTATCTAAGAAGTGAAGCTAAAAAAAAGAGTACTTCATATTTACCCAGCTAAGGATAATGTGAGCACTATGAGGGCAAACTCTTCATAGTAGACTCCTAAGGATTTTATTTTTATAAAAAAAGGCCAACAATGATGCATGCCTCATAATACCACTATGTTAGAGACTTGGAGGAAGATAGCTAAATCTACTAAGAAAGCAAAATGGCATTAGTTGGTCCTTCTTGTTGTGAGTTGCCAAACCTGTATCAACCATATGGTGCACTTTGTTTAAAAAAAAAAGGAACAGCAACCAAAATGTAATGCTTTATAGCCTCCTGGGCCACTTCTAGGAAGTGATGAGAAATTCTGTTCCCTACCTCATGCACTGTACACAGTACCAAACAGGGCAGGACCACAGGTACCAGAACAGATTTAAAGGGAGCTTCACCCTACTGGAACATGTTTACCTGTAAAGTCTTTCAGCTTCTCAAATGTTCTTTTGTATGAGACTGGGTACATCTACACATTGTCATATGGTAACATTGCTACAGCGCCATGCCTTAGTACTTCCTTCTGGAAGTACTAAAGCATGGTGCAATAGGAACAATTGCTGTGCTTTGCATGCGGTGCATGGGTAGATTTTGCTGCTACGCTGCTGTAGCGGTGCACTATACCTGGGGAGCACACTGCTATGGCCACGTAGCTGGCAATCACATCTAGACACATGTGATTGCCACATCACCGTGCTCTGCTTTACGGCAATGCAGTGCGATGTGTAGACACTCCCACTAAGGCCTTATTTAAGACAGGTGTTAGAAATGGGCTTATGAAACCCAGGCAAATAAATTCAGGTACTTCTTGCCCTTTCTCTTACAGAAGGAAATGGGTATAGTCATTCTGGTTCTGTCTGACTTAACTTTTATTATCAGAGTCTATTACTATATATACATCAAAAGTCAAAGAGAAATAAAAATCCCTGTCAGAGTTCAAGACACTGAAAAAAGAGGCTGCTCAGTAACCTGAGAAACATTGAAAGATTTTAAGGAGTTCTCTACATTCAGGCTTGTGTATTACTCCTATAATGCAGCTAAAGAGAGTAGTGGTCAATGTGCTATAGCAAGGTCAGCAGTCTTTTGGGAGCAGTGGGCTGAAGGTTAATATTGCTCAGTCCAAATGCAGGCCACTGATTGCCACCCAGATGCTACTTTTGCTTCCCCTGCCACTGAATTCCCCCCCTGATTAATTATGGCCAATGTCCTGGCTTTGTGGGCTAGATAAAATCACTTGGGCTGATCCAGCCTGTGAGTTGTAGGTTGTCAACCCTTGCTCATATATTAATGGAAACAAGGTATAATCTCTGTCTGTACTTTACACATTAATATATTTAAAAGCCAGGAGAGCCTATTTGATAATCCATTTTTGTGGCCACAGAATTTCATTCAGTAACTTCTGAATGAAACCAACATATTTATTTAGGATAAACTGTATTTTTTTTTTACATTGATATAGGAGTTGCTTAATTTCATGCTACAATAGCTTAGGGAAATAAATCCTACAGTTATTTTCTCATGTCCGTGTATCCCTTCAGTATGTCCCATTTACTATTGCACATTTGTGAAATTATCCATTTTTATGTATCGTCTTCAAAATGTCTACAAACATTTACATTAAAATGTGTGACTGATGTAGTTTCACCGATTTCTGGTAAAACATTTATTGTTGGCAAACATTTAAGTTCTTTACATACTACGGTCTAACAGCATGATTATTGATGTGAACAAAACCATGTCCAGTTAAACAACTCATTTTCATTTTCCCTTCTTTAAACTAAATGGTAAACTCCATCTTCAGGATCCAGCTAACATTTCAGTATTCTTAAATAAGACAGGAATGCTATTTCCAGGCCCTTCTTAGCATTAAAATAGCGTGCTTGGGAAACAGGAAAAACAGAGAAGAATGTAAATATTTATCTAAGCGATATAATAGCTGTGAAAAAGATAGCATAGAGGTGTTGACAATAACCTATGGAATCATTCAAAGAGTAAGAATAACAGGAAGTTACTGTTACCTGGTGTCTTAACCTAAAATAATTTAGAACAATCTTCTTCACTTCACTGCCAGTATAAGGAGTTAACAACCAAAGACAATTGAAGAGGGAGAGCTTCTAGTGATATCACAGCCTGATTTCTGGCTAATATTTCTTGCTTCTTTTTCAGCTTGAAAAAGCAGTTTCCCTGATGAGTAACAGTTTAACAAACTTGCCCCTATCAGATGAGTGTCAGATCTTGCGTCAGATCTACAAACCTTTATTGCCAGCTCAGTTCTGTGGAGCGTTCACAAGTCTTCCAGTGAGTTTGATGGGTGTCTTTCTATGAGTAAGGTCTGTAGGACTAGGCCCAAAATAGCAGAGGAGGCACTTTTCACACAAGAGTTTACACAAACAGAGCTGAGAGGAGAAGCAAAAGAAATATGATTTGCTACTCTGGCATGATGCACACCATGACATATATCTTATTGTTATTATAGGATTTCATTGTGATGCTCTTTCTACTGGAGCACCCTACTGCACTGATAATCAGATTAAATACCATCATTTATAGAAGGAAGTGTTATTATGTGTAAATAAAGGCATCCAAACCTGGGCCAAAGAAAAGCTGATCTTCTTTTCTTCTAGGCACTGAGCATTGCCTGGGAGTTTCTTGGTAAGCTTTTCTTATGGAGATGTATGAGGCAGAAGGTGTCCCACCTCACAGGAAGTGCTCAATATCTTTTTGATTAGGCACCCTGCCATTCATTAATATTGATCCCTTCTTTAACGAAACCTTCTAGTACTGTAATTTGAGGTTGCACTTGTGCGGCCACACTCAGTTGCTTGATGGTCTCTTTAGGCAGATCAGCTGCAGCCTGAGCCTTAGCTTCCTACAGATTAACAGCACTAGTTTAGGAAATGCATGTGCTATGCACAAAACTGGCTCTGTAATCTCTTGCTTGCCTCTGCACTAGCCTTATTGCAAAGAGCTGCTGTGAATATCTCTGTTCAGCACTCCTAGCTTAGCCTTTTTGTGTCCTGTGTCCTTTCTTACACCAGGCAAGATAGATCCCATGGCCATGGGAATAATGGACTTTATAGGACTGTGCATATGCTGCTATTCCCACACCTACGAGGCAGCTCTCTCCTCAAAATATCCTTCTAAACAGCGCTGCTCCTTTCTGAAGTTCTGTAGTTACCCTGAGCCAGATTCTAGTATCGTTGGTGTATATAAATCCCAAGAAAATTCATTTTAAGACTGTTCAGTTACTTGGGATATGACCAAAATCTGGCCTTGGGTTTCTAAGTTTTGTCTGAAAGGCGCTTGTGGGTAAATCATTAAGGAATATTGTTTTTGAATCTATTGAACTTGGGGAGTTTTAGATCAATCAGTATATTTTATGAGTTATATCAGCATACCCCTGGCTTATATAAATGGTTAAAAAATCAAACTTGATTAAAAAAATTAGAGCCACAAAAATGAGATTCATCTCACAGATAAGCTCCACTTTTGTTAAACCAGCCATGATCTGAAGTTTTCTTCTTCAAGCAGCAAAAGGCGAACTTGATTTAAAACAAACAAACAAACCCCCTTTTTTCCTGTTTGCTTATGCCACTATTCTCACTATGTAATCTGAGCATAAAGGAAAACACGCTGCTAAACTTTCTGAAACCTTTATTTAGCATCCACATGAAGAGCTTTAAAAGGAATAATACAAACATGTAAGGAGTATACAAGGAGTCTTGAAAGATTATATCGCAGATAAGGAAAATGCTTAGGAGGTTTTTTTTTTTAATGTAATGCCTTTGCAACCTACTCGCAACATTGTTCCCTGCATGAGGGCCCCCTAATTATTTCATCATGCAGCAGGAAATCCTGGTAGGTCATATATAAACAGCCTGAGGCAGGGACCTCTTCATCAGATAGAGCATGACATCTGACATCTGTGCAGCCTGCCGTTCGCATGCCACAATTAACTAGGAAGCTCAAACATTAACTAATGCAAGAGCAACTGGGAGCATGGGGATAACTTGGTATGGCAAAGGTCTTCCTTAATCCAAGTTTCTCTCTTTCCCAGTAGTCATATACCATATAGCTCTTAACCTGCCTGAACTCAGAGAAAGGCACCATGGTACAATTCTAGTTTTTGCCTTTCACCTTGTTAGGACATCTTGAATTTCTACAGAGCCATTTTCTGCAGTGGTTGGGAAGATGGCTATATCCACAGCCTGAGGAGCATCTGTGACTTCTCCGCGGATGCTACTCCCTCAGCTTCAGGGTTTTAGTGGCAAGCACTGCAGAGGGTGGATTGAATATCTTTATTTATTTAGCATTGATTTAATGTGTATCACTTAAGGGTGCGTGTCCAAAACCCTGATAACTGTGTGTGTTCAATTATTGCAAAGTCACTCTGACATTATTGTAAGAAACAGCTGAACACAGTCTATACCTGCACAAAATCAGGTTAATTGATGGTTTAAGGCTTTGTGTCAGGCATGGTCTGTGAATATGTCTTTTCATTTCCTTTCAGTATGAGTCCCAGACTTATGCTTCCTCTCAGGCTAAGAACAAATGTTGCATTTGTCCCTGGATAAGTTGTGCCTGTGTTTGCCCTGGAACAAAATATCTCAGGATTGGTGTGTATGCTTAATCAGGGTTTAGTGAGGGGCTGAATGCAGTGCCACTATTCTGCCGTTGATTCACTGAGGCAATCTTGGGATAACTCTACAGATGTACTTTGCAATATCCCAGAATGGACAGTTGCCATCTGTTATCCAGGAAAATTCTTTGGGATTTATCTTGAAAAAATGGGCATCAATTTGCCTTGTGTTAAGCCATTCTGTTTGTAGCCTTGCTGTACTTACATTTGCAGTTCATTTTTTAAAAAGTAGATTATTTTTTAAAAACAAGTAAGGGTCCAGGGGTTCATTGCCATCTAAATGGGATGCTTTTACAGGGCACAAGCTATATAGGAGCTTGCTCTGCCAAATCCTTTTTCATTATGAATATTCAGAAAAGTGCATGCAGAGAAACAAATGCCAACTTTTTCTGCTCTCCTTATCTCAGTGGTTCTCACACTTTTTAGATCTGAAGCACCCCTTGTTAGATTCAATATTTTCCTCAGAAAATGCCAGCTCTTAGATAATGATCATTTTTGACTATGGAAAAATAAAAAAGCAATTTTTCTGTTAAACTCAGAAATACCATGACAGGTCATAATGTTTTTGATACCATAGATTCCTATTTGAAATTTCTGGGCTTATCTTGTGAATTATGCAGAGGTGTTTGCTCACCTAACAGTACTAATTTGAGTGGGACCCCACAGCACCCTTAAAATAATCTTTCAGGACCCTGGGGTGCTGGAGCACACTGCTTAAGAATCACTGGTCTAACAAGTATTATTAGCATTACCTTCCCTGCATTTCCTACCTCTTTATCCCATCTGTGGTTGATTGGTCTGATTTAGTGTGTACAGTAGGAATGTTTCTTCCTTACCACCCTTTTTTTGGTCAGTAGCATATGAGGCACAGTGAACAAATACAATATGAATGATGTGGGGAACTGTACCTTTTAGAAAGTCTGGAATGAGGCAATTTAAACTTATTTATGTTGGGCAGAGGGCCGTGCTATACAATACTATTTAGTTAGAACTCGAAACATAAAATAGACTTGTGAATAATTCTGGTTTTGAATAATTACTGAACAGCACATGCTACTAGGAGTAAAATGAACCAGGAAAATAACTGGGATGGGATAAGTTTTCAGAAGTTTTCAAGCACCATCAAAGTGTTTATAATATGGACAAAAAGGCTGACAGTGGCACTACTAGCTCAGATGGATTCTTTATAGGATGATAGTGTGGCAGGAAATAAATGGACTATCCACTAGGAAAGAGATGGCACATCCATTAATTTTCAGTTGAATACAGGTGAACAAGTCAGTGTGGTGCCAGAAACAATTAAATTAGTACTGAAAGAGAAACCACAGGCAACAGAAGGTAAACAGATGAAACAGGGCTTACAGTGGTGAGCTATGTTCTTTGAAGAAATACGTGAACTAAAGATATGGCTAAGGAACAAATTGGCATCAATGCAATAACTTGGTTAAAACATGTCAAGCCTTTGGTCCCATTAAGATGGTGTACTCCTTGGGAAAGCAAGAGACCTCAGAAACTAAGGAAGTGTTGAGGCTATTTCGAGGGAAGTTCTCAACAGAGTACAGAACAGAGCTGAAAGAGCCCAAACGTCTGCACATTCATCCTCTAGGTAAGGTCCATTAATTCTGAGCCAGAAGCCAACATGGACCTTGATCAGCCTGGTGCTCTGGGAATCACAGAGTAAGTAGAAGAACTAACTGAGCGGGCATAATTTGGTCACTGAATACAAAAAAAGATGGAACATTTTGCTTCTATGTATCACCCAAAGAACTAAATAAATAAGTTAAAAGGGAAAATGTTTCATTTCCTTGAAGGGGAAGATATTTGGGGAGACATAAAGAGGTCAAATATTTTTCTATGTTTGATGTGCCAGCAAGGTTCTGGCAGGTGCCCATAGACAAACAGAACACACATGTATGTACATTCAACCACACCCACTTGGAGATACCATTTCACTTGGGTTGTGCTTAGCACCAGAGGTGGTACCCTGGAAATATAACAGAGTTTGGATTGTGTGGAGCTATGGATAAATTATGAATAATCCGAGGAAGAGTAATAGACTAGGGAATTTCTGAGTAGTTTTGGAAAGAATTGCAATTTCTGGGTTACAGTGAAACAAACAAAAATGTAAATTTTGTTAATACAGGTAAAGTGTACAGATAGATCCCAGCCAGATGATGCTATTACCAGCATGCCTTATGAATAGACAAGAGAAGAGTACAAAAGTTCTTTAAAATGATGACTTGTGCTTAATCTAGCTGCCTGAACCAGCAGAGAATGGTATCGTGCAGAGATGTTCAATGGACATGAGCTTTTTTAAATAACAGTTGTTATTATGGCTGTCTGAGAGAGAGTACCATGGGATCTGGTCCTTCTAAAGTTCCTACATCAAACCTTCTTTGGGTTACTACAGCTGCTATAATCAGTAGGGCTGTGCGAAGCTTCGGTTGCTGATTCAATTCGGCTGCTGAATCTCCAAATCCAAATTGAACCAGGAGACCCTTTAATCTCCCCGAATCGAATCAGAACCCTCTGAATTGATTCGGAGAGATTCGGAAAGATGTGGCAATTCAGACATAGCCACAGCTTTAAATGTTTTTTCGACGTACCTCAAGGTAGCAGGCAGCTCATGAATGCTGCAATGCTGGGGCAGATGAAGCATCCCACAGGAGCACGAGAGGCTCCCCAGCATGCTCAGCAGTGGACCCAAAAGTGGACCAGAAGTACTTCTGGTCCAATTCCGGGTCCGCTGGAGAGCGTGTTGGGGGCTCCCCCCAGCTCAGCGCTGGTGCCTCCTGGGTCTGGGGCCAGGCTGATCGCCAAAGCAGAGGGGGGGTGGGGGGAGTGGAGATGCAGGGAGTCCCCCTGCACGCTCCCTGGCAGACCCAGAAGTAGACTGGAAGTCCTTCCGGTCCACTTATGGGTTTGCTGCTGAGCATACGGGGGGGGGGGGGGGGGGGAGGGCAACATTCGTGTGGGATGCTCCATTTGCCCCAGCATCGCAGCATTCACAAGCTGTACATGGTACCTCGAGGTATGTAGAAAAAACATTTAAAGCTGTATCTGTGGCTGAATCGCTGATTCTCTGAATCAACATCAAATCTTCAGATTTGGATTTGGCTGAATCGAATGGGGGACAGCGATCCGAATCAATGAATTGATTCACTGTCCCCGATTCAGGCTGAATCTGAATCAAATTAGGGCCCATTTTATACACCCCTAATAATCATTACCCTCCCAGTTTCTGTTGTGGCATATACCTGACAATGTTCTTTTCCATTTGAGAAACAGAGAAGACCATCTGGACCATGGTCTGCACCTGAGCAGTTGGTGCTTTTATTCTTACCTGGCTTTAGCCTTTTAAAAAAGACACCAAGGCACGAAATAGTTGTTATATTATGATTGTTCAAGCTGTTGAAGTGCCTCAAAATTGTTCTCTGAATTGGTAGGAAGATTCTAATGGGAAGGTTCTCAGAAACCATTCCTTCGCCTTTCTTTCTTGTCCCATTTTTATCTTACCTAATCACACTGCCATGGCAGTAACACTATGCAAGGGTTAAAGCGGCAAAACCAGATGCAAATCTTTTTGGACTCAAAGTCCTCTTTGAATATTTATGTTAGGAAGGGAAGAAGCAAATGAGACTGAGCAGAGCATTGTTCATGATGGTAGAGTTATTTGTACTCTTCCATTACAGTCCCAGATTTTTAGGGATTTGTAATATGACTTTTAAAAGGTCACTTCTGGCTAACACAGGAACTGTAATTGTTGAATACCATGATCTTAAAAGAAAATGTAGTTTAGCAAAATATTTTTTGGTTGTCTTTATCTCAAATGGTCTCTTAAACTCTGTCAATCTTAGAATTATGCTCATATTCCACTGCAAGCTTTGTTTTCTTGGTCAGTCATTTGCACTAATGATTTTTTTTCTAATTAAAAATGGAGAGAATCTGACTTAAATTTGAGGGCTAAATTTTAAGTTTCCTTTTCCACCTGAATTTCTCCTTTTACATTCTAGTAGTTTAGTGAAGCTAGTAGTTTTCTTGCTAAACTATGTAAATTGCCAGATAAAGGAAAGCATTTGTACTTCAAGACACAGTTTAGCAAACCTTATCTGTAGTTGCTGGAGTTCTGAAATGTATCGGGGTATTCAATATACTGGTGAAACCATCACTCTTGAAGGATTTTCCTCCTTGGGAAACTTGTGTTCTGAGATTTATGATTAGTACTAGACTCATGAATTTCAAGTGGAAAAAATGAAGCAAGCCTTATGCCTAGGCTTGGCAGGATTTGATTTTTTTATCGATAAACAGCAATTAACAGTGGTCTTACCTGACACACACAGACTGATGGAAAAACATTGCCATCAGTAATCACTGAAATTTATAGAAAAAGGACATAAAAAAAAATCTGGAATGAGGGTAAGGAAATCCAGGGCAGGGAGCACCATGTACACACATGCACGTGCACACACACACACACATACACACCAGCCACTGCAGCCATTCCAGGAACTGGGGGTCCTGCTGGTAGGGCTGTGCTGGGAGGGGGAGTTGGAGGGGCAGGGTTGGGAGCCTGGTGTTGTTGGCCACTTTTTCTGCCCGGGGCCCAGCTGGGGATTGGGTGCCAAACTCCCTGCAAACCTGGCCTGGCTCCTGTGTGATTAGGACAGGGGCCAAACTCCCAGTGAGCCTGGACCGGACCCTGCGTGATCAGGTATGCTTTTAAATTTAGGAATATTTATGTTTTATATTGTAATGTGATTTTATAAAGCTTTTAACATTATACTGGCATTACTAAATTGTCTGTCCCCCACACCTCTAACCTGGAGCAATCCTCAAAATTTAAATCAATAAAAATTGAAAGGAATGCTTAAAAATAAATATTGATATTAGCTGTTGGAATGATAAAAAAATAAATAAATCAAATTCTCCCAAGCCTACTTCTGCTGTATACTACATCAGTATGATTAGTGCTGATTGTCATTTAAAAACGCTTAGTTGACTTGTGGGCAGAGGACTGGCATAAGTCTTAGTAGCAAAACTGGTAAAAAAAATGCATTCAGTTTTTATTTTGATTTATAAATGTCTTTTGTCTCACAGTGGAAATTATTGTGGAAGATATTCAGTTTTTTGGTGACTTTTTCAGCATTTCAGCTGATATCTTTCTGGTTGCCAACCCCTGACAACTTTTCAGAAATGTTTTGATATTTTTTTGGCTTTTGTCCATTTTTTCTCCCAACAACTGATCAGCTTTACCCAGGAGGATATGGTTTCTATTCAATTCTCTGCTGCTAGTCAGCTCTGTGACTTAGTTATTTCACTGCTCTGCATCAGTTTCATGTGCAGTTTTGATACTGATATCCTTGGCAAAGCATTTGGTTAAAGAAATTAGCAGCTTTTTAATATTTGGAAGCTTTGGATGCTGCCTCATCTCCATGATATCAGATTACTTTTCTCAGTGACCCTAGGTATAAGAATCATAAAAAAAGACTTTACATCTACTTTGAGATTTTAGCCCATAGAAATTGTATGCTATCTGAGGAGCCTTGTCATAGGAACTGTGTGGCAGATTATGAACATTTTTTTCTTCAGTGAGGGTATCTGGATAGGTAATTGCTCCTCTGCATGAATAATGTGTTCGTAATCTAACCCTGGGTCATCTGATTCTTGGAAACGATTGGTCTTGGTCAGTTTGCTAAGGTCATTGATTTAGCTTCTACAACAGAAAATGTCACTTCCAAGATAACTGCATTTCTGAGAGACTGGGGGTGTCTTAGAGTCAGAACATGTCTCATTTTCGATAAGCTGAATAAACAGGTTTTGCAGCTGACTCTTATCCCCTGTGCTCTTTACTCACCTAGTTCATTTGACAGTGCAGTCAGTATGATGTGCAGAGTCCAGTGGGAACAATACACATTCCAGGTTACCTTGGTTTTCATGCTATTCAGTGGTATTTACCATAGATTTCTTTTTAATAGTGACAGGAATGTGGAAATCTTGTTGGTGAAACAGAGAAAGGTCTGTCAGATTCAAGGTCTGTCAGATTCAAGGTATGTTACATAATGAGGCCCCATTTCAGCAAACTTTCCTTTCAAAAAGGGTGTGTAAACTTGTTTCATTGTTGTTAAAGTCCATGGGATGCAAATGCATGTGTAACTGTTGTCTTAAACACAGATTGATTTAAGCACATGCTTAAATACATTCCTGAATCGGGGCTCAAGGCAGGGAGGCAATATGTGTTCCATTTGGATATAATTTACATAGATAAAATAATCAAATATCATGCTTCAAGGTTTCAGCAGGTCATCTGCAAGGGGCAGGAAGGACTTATAGCTACAGTGCATGATTGACTTCTCTCTTATTATCTTTCACCTTCCCCTTAAATATAATAAATTGGCCATGCCAGGATACAGGCTACTAAGTAGGTTGGACAGTGCTTTGAGGAGGTACAGAAAATCCTCAGAGGTGCGTATCTGTTGTGTCTGGCTCACATCCACACAACTATATCAATCTTGAGACATGGGATTTTGAAGAAATTTCCCTCCAGGTCAGAATGAGAGGGCGTGGGGAGAGTCACCTTTTATAAAGCTTGGGGATTATCTGCTGGGATTATCTCGGCATATCTCACCTAATTGAATCCCTGCCATAGGTACTACAGGCATCTTGAGCTTTTCTGTTCTCTATCTCTGTCAAATAACTCTATACTAATAAATCCTTTGAGCATTTAGGTGACACTTTATGACCTGTGATGCAAAAGGAGGTCAGATTGGATGATATAATGATCCCTTTTGGCCTTCATTTTGACAAAACTAGGAATCTGGAGTAATGTCACTTCAGGCACATACTCCAGATGTACACCAATGTACAGGAGATTAGAATCTGGCCCCCTGTTCTTAAACTGGATTTCTTAGAAATATTTAAAAAGAAATTTACAAAGGGGTTTCAAAGTGAAATTTCCATCAGTACAGCTAATCTGCTGAGTGACCCTTGTGAAAAGCTTAGTATGTACATGACTCAGTTTAACCATCCATTGAAAAAGTCCTTCATTAATAAAAGTTGAAATTCAGTAATTAATGATATGCCATCTAGCCCACATGAAAGGAGGAAACTGCACTGAGCCAACATGCTGAAGCATTTTGTATAATTTATGCACCACAATCACAGACTTGTATGGCAGGAGTGTGCAATGAACCCAAATGGAATACATTCTGTAATTGTCTTATTCACTATACTTTATCCTCATTCTGAATAATTTTTCTCTGACATCTACTCTACAACCCTTTATACTATAAATGCTGCTGAATGGGAGGGGCTAGCTGTAATCTTCTGCTGATAGTCATTTGAATTCCTTCCTGGCAGGGATTTCTGGTCTTTGTTAGACCTAATATACATTATTATTAGAGATGGTCCAGGACAAGAATACCAGATCTAAACACTTTCATGTCAGAGGTGGGTTCAAAACCAGAACCTGCATCTGGATCTGAATTTCATGAATGACTTCTTTTCTTTTTCTTAAGGTAAAGACAGATCCTTCACTGACTAATATTTGTTGCAGCTGCTACACATTATAGGGTGGTGACCAGTATCTAGCCTAGGCATCTATATGACTCCAGTCACTTTAGCATGCAGACTTTTTGGTGCTTTCCTATTTGCTCAGCAGAATGAATGCCTATGGACAGAATTTCAGAAGTACCTACATGATTTAAGAGCACGGCTCCCATTGCAAGTCAATGAGAATTTTGCTTCGAGGTCATTTAAGCACTTTTGAAAATCCTACCCCATGTTCTGATGTTTGTTTTAACTCAAATCTCTGTAATTCTGTGGAGAGCACAAGGAGGAATAGTTCTTAATTTAGACATATTCAGAACAAGAAATTTACAAAATGAAAGCATTCATCACCCTGAAACTACTCCCTAGTAACATTATATACATGCTTTCACTCAGCAAGTGTAGTCATCAGAGAACCCCAGCATGTAATGATAGGTATCTTGGAGAGCAAAGATCAGACGGCTACATTCTCAAGAGGACTGATCCATTTTATTTGTGTAATCCTTGGAAATATGTGTTTTTCTTTTCCTCGTTTACTCAATGAAAATAGACATTACCATGGTATGGAGGATTGTCCTTAAATGCAGATGTGCATCTTTGTTTCAAAATACATCTTTTATTTGTCTGTTTGTTTTGTCTGTTAATGAACATATTCACTGCTGTAGGAATTTGACACCCTGAAATGAGAACTTAACACTAGTGGCAACAGAAATGACAAATATGTATCATTATGTATCATTCCCAGCTGATATTTATGTAACTCAGTCCCTCACACAGCTTTGGGTGAAATGACAGAAAAGAGAAAATCCCTGGACATACATGTTTAAAATAAACTGATTTCAAAAGAAAACCAGCCAAACTAGACAAGCAGAATGAAGGTTAGAGTAATAAAAAGCAGGTATTTTAAACAGCAATGAACCAAATGGGTTCTTGGGGGGGTTCTTATTGTCTTGTAGTGACTTATTCTGTGCAGAATTAGCTGGCTAGCAAAATTCACCTTAGTGCATAGGGCCACTGTACCCTCTGATCATGGGTTTAAGTGGAGCTGAATTTCAGTCCAGGGAAGGGGTCAGCAAAGGGATTTTATTCAGCCCAGGAAGCTGGGGTGTCAGTTGCAATAAGGCAGCAATGGGTTTGGCATCAGTGGAAGCACAGAGATGGCAAGGAAAGTGGTGGGGTTGTAAATGCAGGACAGTGAGTGGATCAGAAGTGTGGCAGGGGGGATTCCTCACCAGGGGAAGTGACAGTGGCCCGCCTTCAGCCTGAACTCCCTTCTTTGGCGTACTGCTACTAAAAGGTTCTTGACCCCTAGTTTAGGTTATGGACAAACAATTTACTGTGAGATAAAAGGAGATGGATCATCAGCTGTGTAATGGCAACCGCCCAAGCACATGCTTTTATTCCATAATAGATGGAAGCCAACCCATGGCAGATTATCCCTTAATGAGAGAAGGGTAAGTTACCTCTGATCAGCTTTCATCTGCCACAAGGTTAGTGTGTGAACATAGGCAGCTGATATATGGTTAACCTCTTTTATCCTGAGAGAAATTGTTCTTATATGACCACCCTATGGAGGGTGACTATTGAATTATCCCTGGAGAATGGGTAGCATGACAAAGAGCCACCTGCCCTTGGTGGGGTGTTGTATCTTCTTTTTCGTGTACATACATCAGGCCAGGTCCACATGAGGCCTAAATTCCTCATTGGCAATGCAGACTCAATGTCAGAGTTAAACTGCATGTCTGTACTATTTCCGTGAAAGGCAGAGCATAGTCAGCAGGATTCAAACCTGCATGGGGAAGACCCCCAACAGATTTCTAGCCCAATGCCTTAACCACTCGGCCATGACTCTATGACAAAATAGCCCCCTGCTGTTCAACCTGAGCTTCACATACCTAGACCTTCTCTCCCTGGGCTTCACCCCAGCCTTCTTCCACTGACCTCCATGCAACCCAGCATAGCCTGTTTGTGTGTACCTAGTCATGGGCACAAGGGACTCAGTGAGGAGCGAGGGGCCAGAGGACTCCAGCCAGCCTGGTACTTGAACCCACAACCTTTGCCACCAAGGGTAGCACCCTTACCACCAGGGAAAGCTAAAAAATAAGGGAGCCATCCCTGGGTGGGCTCAAACCTCTAACTTTTCAGTTAACAGCTAAACACGCTAGCCAACTGCACCACAAAGACACCTTTATACTATAGAGACCTAAATTCTATTCCTGCCTGCTTTCCAGAACTAAAAATGTATGGCTGCCTAAGTGAATGCTGGTTGTATGCCACTAAGCCCTTTTTGAGAGGCAGAGCATCTTCATGTGTGTCTAAGGCTGCTCTATGGCAGCAGCTCATTCTGGAGGCAGCATGTGGGGAACTGGTTCAATGCACCTTAGTATGGGGCTCCCTGGTACCATAGGGTGTGTGTAGACAAAATGGGAGCCCTAAATTGAAGTGGTGGGTTTTTAAAAAACACTGCTTCAATTTAAGACCCTTTAAACCCCTGTGCCATGCACACACCTGAACTTACCTGCTTCTCTGGTTGTGGGGAGAGGAAAGCAAGCTGCCGGTGGGCATAGTCATCCCTGGGCTGCGGGGGGGAGGGACTGGTGCTTCCCCTCCATGGCAGCAGTGGCCAGCACCAGGCAGCACCTAGCTTGGGCGGTCCTGGGGGGCACCGCAGCCATGGAGGGAAGCACCAAGCCCCTGTGCAGCTCAGGTAGGGAGGCAGGCTTCAGGGGAAAAAAAAAAAGATCTTGGGCAGACCCTGCCTCCCTGGGCTGCTGCCCAGCTGCCTGCATGGGCTTCCTGCAGAGCCCCTGAGCTGCACAGAGCCCACTGCTTTGCTCCATGGCTGCCGAACTAAAACTCCTTGGAGGAGTTTTAGTTTGCTATGCCTCAAGTCATTTAAGGTTTATTTCGCTGCTGAATTTGCTACAGAGGCTGGAATTACTGCTCAATATGCCACTGACACGTGCAAACACCAACACCATTAAAGCGGTGTAAAAGCTTTAGGTAACTTGCTTTAAAGTGTTGTGCACACACGCCCCTCATTTCATCTACGCCCCTCATTTCATCTACACAGGGCCATACTGGACAGTGTAGCCATACCATTAGAGGGAGCTGTCATTCACCTGCGTTATGTATGTGCTCATATTTGAGGGCACTTTGGAATGAGGTCTTCAGTTTCCCACTGTGGGTCTTGGGCTGGACAGTGAAGTTTGGAAACCCTGACTAAAATATATGTTATATAGCAGTAATCTAGAGAGATGTCAGTTAAGTGCCCAGAATTGATTTTCAAGATGGAGATCTTGTTTGTTAATTTGGCAGTAATGAATGGTAGCTTTAGAGTGATATTCACTTGTAAGATGGTTCAGAAATTATGCGAGAGGCAGGATTCCTTAGGGTGATATCTTTTATAGGACCAACTGTGGAGTTGGGATAGAGTTGGACAAGTTTCTGAATATGAGACATTCTTTATCAGGCCACTCTCTAATGTCTTGCATTTGAAAATTTGTCTAATTCTATCCCAACTACATAGCTGGTCCAATAAAAGACATCACTTTAAGACAAGGGTGCCAAACTCACCCCAGGCTGGATCCTGGCTACAGGGACTCTTGGGCCAAATCCACTGGGCCAGCAATGACTGTAGTGGGGTCACATTCAGGCAGCAGAATGAGTCTGGAGCTGAGTGGCAGTAAGGGTCTGGGGGCAGATGGTGGTGCAGGGTCTCCTTTGAGCATCAATGTGGGGCTCTAGCCAGGCAGCAGTGTGGAGCCAGGGGGTGTGCAGCAGCCTGGGGCTTTGGCTGGGAGGCAGCATGGAGCAAGGGGTATGCAGTAGCATAGGGCTGTATCTAGACAGCACCTTGGGTCTGGAAGCATGCAGCACTGGGGGGCTGTGTTTGGGCAGCGGCATGGAGTTGGTGGCCTACCACTGATGGCCATGTCCACTGGGGCCCAGGGACCCTGGAATTTGTGGCAAGCTGAAGCAGGCCAGATACAATGATTCTACAGGCTGGATCTGGCCCGCAGGCCATATGTTTGACATCCATGCCTTAAGAAATTCTCACATCTTGAAGTAATGAATGGGACAAAGGACTGAGTTGCTTTTATTGTAATATTTGGTCCTTGTTCATCTGACTCAGGCAAAGGTTGAGTCCTCTGCAGTAGAAAGTTTCTACCTCTTTCTACCTCTATGGTAGAAAGTTCACTTCTTATTTGGTCAGACATATCTCTAGAGTTATAGTTATGCAATCTCACTGACACCAATGGCATTTTGCAAATATAAGTCTGTGAAGAATGTGGATCACCAGTTTAAAAGTCATGGCAAATGATCTGTGGGAAGAGATGGGGAGTCTCTTATCTAGCAAACTTTAGTGAAAACAGTAAGACTAGATACAAGTCTACAAGTGAGGGGTGGGCATGCTGACTAGAACAACCATGTTTTTGTCCCTGAAGAATCATATATTCATCAAAACATTAAAATGTATAGGTGTTTCTCTCAAATCCTCCAGCCTAGTCCCAGAATTTGCTAGAAAAATCTTCTGATGCAAAGACAACATCATAAATCCCAGCTTGTTTGAAAAGGCCCTGTGCTTTATATTCACCTGGAATTCAACATTTTAATTTTGTAGTCATAGGTCTATGTGACTGCAGTGGTTTTGTTTTAGAAATGATAGTATCCATGCACACAAATGCTACATATTAGTTCTCTCCTGAGGTTTAAAGAACTCTGTACAATACATATGGTTAAATATAACTATGGAAGTAGCCCAAAAGATTATTGTTCATAGTGCCTGAGTTTTTCTTTGTTTTAATTGCAAGATACAAAACAAACAGAAATTGTGGCTTGGCTGCTAGTAAGAACACCAGTTGCTCAAGGACAAATACATGCCAAGAGGTGTGAAAGGCAAAATGGAGGTAAGTTTATCTGAACAGGAGCCTGCAGGTACAGAAGAACCATAATGAGTTTTTCAAATGAAACAACATATTTGTGCATTCAGCCAGTAAAGAGAGTAAAGCCTGATTCTGCCTTTCTCTGATCAGTGGGACCTACGTATACATATAGAACATTAGCATTTGACCTTTTTGTTCTTGAGTTATGGTAGTTAAATGGAAATACAAAATCAAAGTATTTGATCTTGCCTCACTAAGGCCAATGAATGTTTGAACATGGATCTCAACATCAGCATGATCAGATCCTTGTTGAAGAAGAGTCTGGTTTTAGTGAAAATAAATTATTAGTGACTTTGATGGTATAGTAGGTTTGGAGTGATCTTGTAGCCCAGATAGTTCAGGAAATAAACCAGAGGCAAGGATTTTTCCTTGCCTCTTGTATTGATGGCATAGGAAGCCACTATGTTTTAGATTAGTGGTGCTCAGTCTTTTGGCTTGGATTAAGTCAACACACCCAGATCAGGCCTTTGGCTGGCCCTGGTCCCCCATGTACTGGGATTGAGCCCCATGCTGCCCCTGCATGCCGGGATCAGGCCCCAGGGCCCCACACCAACATCTCCTGGCCCCACATGCTGAGACTGGGGTCCTAGGATCCCTCTATGCCTGTGCACCAGGACCGGGGCCCCAGGACCCCACATTACCTCCACTCAGTTTTGCATACTGGGATCAGGCCCAGGGTGTCCCCCACTGTCCCACTCCTTCCCACATGCTAGGATCAGGATCTGGGCCTCTGTGCTTCCTCCACCCAGTCTGTCAATAGTAATAGGCCATTAATAGGTGTTTGGGGCCCTGGATAATTCCACAGATACTGCCACAGTCAAGCTTTATATTAAAATTGCAATGGTAAATAGCTTATGAAGTGTTGCTCCAAGTTCAAAGATGTTATAAGTATAGATGGCTTCAATAGCATTAGCTAAAGATGCTTATACATGGTTATAGGAAACATATTGCCTGTTAATCTCTATAGCAATCCATAAGAATTGGTTAATGATAAATGATTCAGATGTCTCTTAATCATTTATTCAACTTTTATAAACTATTTTAAAATGAAATCTTAATATAAAGTATGGCTTCTAACCCTTAGTGGGGACTCAAACATCCTCAAATGGTTGAATTAATCAATGCTATCATATAAACACTACAATGGTATGAATATATTAGCAGCCCAGTGGGCAGAGCACTAGATTAGGATTGGGGGGGAAGGGATCAGTTCTTGACTCTGTTGCTGACCTCTGTGCTTCTTGTTCCCCTCTTTACCTCCTCTTCCACTGAGACTGCAAACTCTTCAGGGCAAGGTCTCTCACTATATAATATGTAGGGTCTAGCTCAAAAGGTTCTGATCTCATCTGGCACCTTTTTATGCCTCTGTGATTTAATTATTGATTATATTATTGTCAAGTTTTATCTTTTGGGACCTTGCAGATTACTCTAATAAAAGGTGGCATATTAAAACTGGGATTTAGTTTAACTGAATCTATAGCTACCTATTGTAGAGTGTTCTCTTGGCTAATGCATAAATGTTGTTATTAAAAAAACTGCCATTGTACTTGTTTCAATGTGGGTCATTTATACTTCTGGGTTGAAATAATCAAATATTTCTCCCAGCTGCTGTTTGCTGTAACTCCCTTTTATCTCACTGCCTCATCTCCATGTAGCAGAAAGGTGTCTCAGAATCACCAAGCTCCAAAATGCAAATGGTATTTATTATTATTGTTCTTTTAAAAAAAGGTTGTTCTTGAAATGGAAAAATGTAGCAATCGTTGCAGAAAAAGGAAGACTGTTCCACTGAACTGTTTGGGATATCTTTTCTTAAGATTAATGAAATAAAATACCAAGTCAGTCTTTGCCAAAGGTAAAAACACAAATACAGAAGGCACAACAGCATATGCATCATTTTAGGTAGCTTCATTGACTTCAGTTTTAATTGACTTTCAGCAATATACACTATAATCATTAAAATCATTGACCTACCAGGGATTACTCATAAGCTTAAAGTCACCCTTGTGGTCAAATACTCCACTGAACTAAGAATGGCTAAATGGGATAATTTTCTAGCTTCTCTGAAGAATCAGTTGTAGAGAATGCCATGATTACCCCCCTTCTTTCTTTTTGCAGGTATTTCTGATGCCTGGAGAATCTTCTGTCAATCTCACATATATTTACACAAAATTTTTACTCTTTAGTTTTCCAAAACAGAACAAATGATTTGTTTGATAGTCCTCTTTGGGTAATATTAGCAGATTCTTACATTTCATGGTATAGAAACTGACTCTTCCAGGAGAAAATGAATGTCTATACAAGGTCACCTTTACACTACTGTAAGAAAGGACTGGATACCTGCCAAAGAATTTTACATCCATGCAAGTTACTGGGTTTTAGTATTGAGTTACACAGGAAAAAAACAACAGTAACAACTTATGCCTATGTAGGTATTGTGTGTCTACAGTTATATTGGATTAGCTGTTTGCTTTATGTAAATAGGTTATATTACCTGTTCCCACATCATGTATTGGAGAGGCATTGTAAGAGCACTCTTACCATAGGCGGGAGGGGGGGGGGGGATAACAGGGCTTAGCCCCCACAAATGCAAGGCAGCGGTGGGGCTGCAAAGCAGCCCAACTGTGGGCTTCTGGCAGCTGGGGCTGGGGCAGGCACTGCACAGCCATTGGGGCACAGGACTGAGCCACAAGTGGCTGTCCTGGAGGTGCAGCTCCTGCTGCTACATGCAACCTGGGAGGCATGGGGGGTGTGTGCCCCCGAATCTGCACAGGGTGAGGTGGGCTGTCACTCACTGTGGGCTGGGGCCAGGGCTGCACTGGGTTCTTTGTGGTGCGGAGGATGGGCCAGGCTGCACTTGGGACAGGTGGTAGCAGTGCTGGGAGTGGGGCTATGGGGGGGCTGCAGCCACCCCAAAATTTGCCATAGCCCCTGCTCCCAGTGCTGTTGCTGCCCACCCTGAGCACAGCCTGGCCCAGGGCCCCACTGGGAAGAGCCTGGCGCAGCTCCAGCCTCAATCCGCAGCAGCTGCCCGCCCTCATCCCGTGCACAGATCTGGGGGCACATGCCCCTCCATGTCTCCTGGCATGAATGAAGCAGTGGGAGCTGCCACCCCCTCCCCGCACTGGGAGCACCCCCGGACATGGCTCCATTCTGTGCCCCACCCTGGCTGTGCCTTCCCTCACCGCTTCCCTCACTGCTCCCAGCTCCCAGCCACTCCGGGATGCGTGACTAGCACCCCCCCATAGTCCAGTCCCAAATACTAAGTTATTAAAACATGAAACCTTCTTTAATTTACTTCCCCTTTATTTCTTTGTAAATTCTTTTTTTTACTTCTTCTTATTGCTCAGCAGCTGACTACTTTCATTTCACCACCCTGCTCCCTCCCTCATTTCCTTTTCCCCTCCCATTTCATTAGCCACACCCATCCTGTTAACTCTCCACCTCCCAACTTCATGTTCCCACCCTTCCTAACCCATCTCTCTCACACTTGCACCTAGAAGAAAGATAGAAGTCTGTCCTGGGTCACTAGCCCTGTAATGGCAACCCACAGCTGTAGCTCCTACTCAGGCCTCTGTTCACTAGCCATCTAGTGGCAAGTCACAGCTGTGCAGATAGGAAACAGTCAGAGAAGATTTTTAGCCTTAAGGTGTGACTGCTCCAAACTCAAGTTGGCACTAACACCAGTCAACATTTGAGCAGTTCAAATTGCAATGTGTAACAAGGCCATGATAGCGCTACTGTAGCAGCTACCCTAGGATAACTAGTTGTCTCTCTACTCCGTAAACTGGCATAATTTACATTAGTCTACAAATCTGTTGTAAATTTCTTTAAATTTTCTGGGATGGCTGACTTGCTGGAGAGGGCTTTAAACTAGATGTGTCGGGGGATGGTTGTGTAGACGGGAATGCAAGTTGGGGGACAGTGTGAAGAGTCTTCAGAGAAAAGGAAGGAAAACTGGGGAAACTTACCAGACCAACAGGAAGCGATGTTTATGCAGAGGACGTCTCAGCTGCCTGCATGCCATTTTATCAGTTTCTGGTCCTTCTGGATTGGTGTTCTCTGCACCTGATTTCTGGTACAGGACCTGCACTGGAGAGGAGAGAAGATGGACTGGGAAAACAGGCAAGTTCCCCTACATCAGCCTGAACCCTGGCTGTGCAAACCCTGGAGGTGGGGAGAAGACCGGATTTATGTGTCTATATACAAATGCTCAGAGTATGGGGAATAAGCAGGAGGAACTGGCACTCCTGCTAGCAAATAGGGAATGTGATCTTGTTGGAATAACAGAAACCTGGTGGGATACCACACATGACAGGGCTGTATGCATGGAGGGCTACAGGCTGCACAGAAGGTATCGGGTAGGCAAGAAGGGAGGAGGTGTATCTCTCTATGTAGAGGAGCAGTATGCCTCCTTAGAGATCCAAATTGGTTTGAGAGAAGGGCAACTCAAGACAATGTAGGTCAGGATATGGGGGTATAAAGGAGGAGGGGACTTGATGGTAGGCAACTACTACAGACTACCACGCCAAGAGGAGGAGCTGAATCTGGAATTTTCCAGAAAACTTATGGAGGCTGTATTTTTAAGGGATGTGGTTGCCATTGGTGACCTCAATTACCCTGAAATCTGCTGGGAGGAGCACTCAGTCAGATCTGACCAGTCATGTAGGTTTTTTACCTGTGTGGAAGAACTTTATTTAGTACAGGTGAATGGGCCAACCAAGGGGAAGACTTTGTTGGATTTGGTTCTAGCCAAAGGGGACGACCTGGTGGGAGATCTGAGGGTTGAGGGTAATCTGGGAGATAGTGATCATGAGATGATATAATTCACTGTCTGTTGTAGGGTAGGGAAGTCAGCCAGTAAGGCAGAGGTTCTTGACTTCAGGAAGGCTGACTTCAGTGAGCATAGGAAAATAGTGGGTGAGATCATGTGGAAACATGGACTGGAGGGGAAGGGAGTTCAGGAAGGGCGGTCATTCTTCAAAGGAACGATTCTTATAGCAGAGAAAAGGTCCGTTCCTGTATGCAGGAAAGGTGGTAAAGGGGTCTGAAAGCCCTCTTGGCTTACCAGAGGAGTTAAGGAATGCTTAAAAAAGAAAAAAGAGGCTTATAGACAGTGGAAACAAGAGGCAGTCACCAAGGAGGAATATCCCTTGCAGAATGGGCCCTTGCAGAATGGGACGGGACAGCTGATAACAGACAGTGAAGAGAAAGCTGAACTCTTTAATGAATATTTTGCGTCGGTGTTCCTGCATACAAATGGTGATCACCCACCTGGTCCGATACTGGACAGATGCAGGTGGGAGCAGGGAGGGGCAGTGATTGTCAACCAATAATCAGTGTCAAACTGGTGAGGGAGCACTTAGAGTGGCTGAATATCTTCAAGTTGGCAGGATCAGATGAACTACCTCTGAGAGTGCTAAGGTAATACATTAGCCTATGGGTGGGCAAAATACAGCCCATCTGGCCCACAGAGGGGCTTTGTCTGGCCCGTAGTGGGTCCCTTGGTCCTACCTGGCCCAGGCACCTCCTGGCCATAGCACATCTTGCTGCCCCTGGGCATGCAGCAGGGCTAGGGCAGCTCCACTGCAGGATTGCCCTTCTGGCTGATGCCACCAATTACCACAGCCACATGGTACCGGTGGGGACCTGCACATGCAGGCCTGACCTGGCACACCTTGTGTCTGCTTTAGACTTACCCATCCAGGCTAAGCAGTGGTGGCAGCCAGGCAGAAACTGTTGCTTGGCATGGGGGAAAAGTAGTCCCTTCCTCTCGCCACTTCTGGTGCTTCCTGGTACAGCTGGCAGAGCCTGTGCCATGCTGGGCTTCCCTGAATCTCTGGGGTTGTCACTGCCACTTCTGGGCTGCTCAGTGGGGCAGCAGTGACAGTGCAGAGCAGCCTCTGGGCAGCCAAGAGGCAGCAGTGATGGCACTGGAGACACAGGGCAGCCTGGCATAGCGCGGACTCCATGAGCTTCACCAGGAAGTGCCGGCAGTTGTGAGGAGGAGGAGTCACTTTTCTCCTGTGCCAAGCAACAGTTTCTTCCTGGCTGCTGCCATTGCTCAGTCTGGACTGGTGAGTCTGAAGCAGGCACAGGGTGTGCCAGGTTGGGGTTGCGTATGTGACTCCCTGCCGGTACCATGGGGCTGGGGCCAGCGGTGGCAGCAGCTGGAAGAAGCTGATGCCGCCTGGGATACTTAGAAAGACAATCCCGCTGCGGAGCTACCTCAGCTCTGCTGCGTGCCTGAGGGCAGTAAGACGCATCATGGCCAGGTGGTGCAGAGTAGGGACAAGGTGTGCTGGGGTTGTGCACTGTTGGAGGTGGTGGAGAGGAGCCTCAGGGTATGCAGGCTCTGGGCTATTGTGGGGTGGGAGCGGGTGCTGACAAGCTCAAGGGGGCATGCACAAGGGGCTCCCTTGCACACCCCACCATACCCACAAACCCACCCCCACAAAGCCTACAACCACACCATCCCCCACACACAATCACACACCCCACAAACACTGCATCCACCCACACCCTCCCCCACACTCCCTTACATACACCTGTTCGCCTCTGAGGAGAGCCCCACTCACTACTATGTACATACACCCCACCCCACACACGCACCCACACAAACACCTTCAGCCACCACTAACTCCATACCCACACACCCCCCCACACACCCCCCCATACATCCCCACAAATCCCCCATACCCACCCACCGACATCCACACATACCCTCACCCACACCCCACATACACACACAGGCACCCCACACCTCTCCCCATATAAAGAGTAAGATTTCATTTTGAGCTATTATGCAATCGTCTCTATATACACAATACAAACACACACAAATCAGAACAGTTAAAAAATAAAATTAGAAGATGTTTTTGTGGATATTTGATTTTTAGAATATAATTTGTTTTTTTCCACTTCCAAGGTGGCAAACCCTCTCTTAAAAGGAGTACTTCTGGGGCCAAGGGGAGGGACTTCCAGGGACAAAGGTCAGAGGGTGGGACTTTCGGTCTCACGATGGCAACCAAGAGGTGGAGTGCCTGTCAAGGGGCAGGGCTACTCTTGCAGTCCAAAACTCATTAAGTGGCCCTCCAGCTGAAATAATTGCTCACCCCTGCATTGGCCGATGCATCATGAGCAGGGCTCTACTTAGCATTGGTGAGACCCCAGCTGGAGTATTCCATCCAGTTCTAGATGCCACACTTCAAAGAAGATGTGGAGAATCTTGAAAGGGTCTAGAGAAAGGCCACAAGAATAATTAAGGGCTCTGGGACTGTTCAACCTAGAGAAGAGAAGACTGAGTGGGGACTTGGTGGCATAAGTATGTAAGGGGTGAATATCTGGAGCTGGGAGAAAAACTGTTCATTAGGGCGTCCCAGGGGAACAATGGCCATAAACTGTTAGAGGATAGTTTCAGGTTGAATGTAAGGAATAACTTCTTTACAGTAAGGGTGACCAGAATCTGGAATAGATTTCCCAAAGAGGTGGTTCAGTCCCCAGCCTTGGAAATCTTCAAGAGGATACTGGACATATACCTTTCTGGGATCATTTGATCTCAGTAGTATTCCTGCCCAGAGCAGGGGGGGGGTTGATTCGTTGATCTTTCAAGGTCCCTTCCAGCCCTTCATTTCTATGATTCTATGATTAAAGGTAGGACAAGGAAGAGAACATGATGATGGCTATTGAAGCACCACTGGAGCTAGCTTAAAGAGTAGAGGAAGACAGATAGAAAGGCTCCAGGATGTACATTATCGTTAAGTGTGCGCGCCTCTTAGAAACGATTTTGTGTAACATTTACCTTGATAGTGTTTGTACATGAGAATGAGAGGACTAGAAATGCATCTGAAGGCAAAGGAGAGCTCATGAGGACATGATGTAGGAGAAGTAGATACAGATTTGTGAATAAGAACCCAGACATTTCTGGATGTGAGAGACAAAAGATTTCTTTGTAAGTGGAGGAGTCTTGGATTTTCCTTAAGTTAAATGCGAAAAAAAAAATCTGGAACCTACATCTTAACCAAGGGGAAAAATCTGGAGGGAATGCCTCAGACAACACTTGTTGACTAACCCCTGCAAAAAAGATATTAGGAGTAAGCAGAGAGCCTACAAGAGAAGGAAAAATGGAAGAATAAGCAAAGAAAGCTATCTTGGAAATCATACAGTATAGAGGTAAAGTAAGACCCCCCATAAATCAAGCTGAGTTTGAACTTGCAAAGGAAATTAAAACAAAAGCTTATTTAGCTATGTAAATTAAAAGACAACAAGGGTGGAAGAAGTGGGGTGGGATAGGGCATGGCAGTGAAATTAAAGAGATGATCTAGTTATCCAAAATTAAATTAGTATTTTACCTTGCTTTCAGATACAGATGATGTTGACCATGGAGGATGATGATATTGAAATATATATAACCACAACCACAGTGAAAGTAAAGCACAAGGAGCTCTACTATACACGCAAGCTGGGGTGGGGGGAGGGGGGCAGGTAAAATAATCTTTATCCCAGAATTTTGAAAGTGCTGGTACATAATTGTAGGTTTAGTAGCAAGCATTAGTAAAACTACCATTCAGGGATGGTATTCTCTTATGAGAAAAGCAAACATAATACCATACTCAAAAAGAAGAGAATGGAGAGAGGGTATTCTGACAACTATACTCTTATTAGCCTAACCTCAGTAGATTTAGAAAAAAAATTGATGGAAAAAATAATTAATTAAGACAGAGGCAAATGAAGATGAATAGAGCATGGGATAAAGTGCAATACACGTTTATCAAAGATGAATTTGCTAGCCTAACTGATACCTTTACTGATTAGATGTCCAATTTCTAGACAAAGGAAATACAGCAAATCTTACTTATCTGGATTTCAGTAAAGCACTTGATGCAGTGCCACATAGGAAAGTTCTAGGGAAAATGGAGAAGATGAGGGTTAGTAGAAGAACTGTGAGGTGGAACAAAAACTGGAGGGAGATAACAACAGGGTGTGTTGAAAGATGAAATAGTGGAATAATGGGAGCTCTTGAAGCTTTGATCACAGGACTAGGATGATTTATTATTGTAATTAATACCCTTGACACAGAAAGTAGGATTGTGCTAATGATATTTGTTGATGACAAAATTGGGAGGCATATTCTATAGAATAGCTTGTCATATGAAATATAACAGGAAAAACTGAAATTGAATGATCTTCAGGACTGGAGTAATAGAAAAAGGAGAAAATTCATGTGCAGAATCAAGCACTTAGGGCAAGTGTGGACAAAATATGGCCTGCGGGCCAGATTTCATAGATTTCATAGATGTTAGGGCTGGAAGGGACCTTGAAGATCATCGAGTCCAGTCCCCATGCCCCAGGGGCAGGAAGTCAGCTAGGGTCAAGGATCCCAGCAAGAAAAGCATCCAAGTGTTTCTTGAATGAGTCCAGAGTAGGTGCCTGTGCCACTTCTGGGGGAGTCTATTCCAGGTCTTGGGGGCTCGGGCAGTAAAGACATTTTTTCCAGCCTAAAATGGTCATGGAGGAGTTTATGAACACTGGTCCTTGTTTTTCCTTGGGGCGCTCTCGTGAACAGATGTTCTCCCAGGTCCTGATGTACACCCCTTATGTACTTATAAGCAGCCACCAGGTCACCCCTGAGCCAGTGCTTTTCCAGGCAGAAGAGTCCCATGTCTCTCAACCTGTCTTCATAAGGCCTGTTCTCTTGCCCTCTGGCCTGTGGTATGATTCTATCCAGTCCACAGTGGGTCCTTTGGCCCTGCCCAGCCCAGGCACAGGGGGCAGTGAAGGCCTGGCATGTGTGGCTGGTCCCACTCCCACCGGGTGCAGAGGTGCCACCTGGCACAGTCTGCTGTATATGCAGCTCTCAGGCATGGTGGGAGCTGTAGTCTGTGGGGCCATGCAGTAGTGTCAGGATGCTGGGGCAGCCAGATTCAGCTTCCCAGCAGCTCCTGCCACTACTGCCTGGGAGAAGGTGCATGCCCCATCATGAGACCCAGTCTTACTGCCCAGGCACCCAGGCCTGTCCCCCTCCTCATACCCAGGGTGTCAGACAGGGTAGGTGTGCAGGCAGGGTCTCCATGAAGACTGGCCTAGGACCCCTGTGGTCTAAGTCAGGACTACCCTCCTGACTGACTTATGGGCTAGTAACAAGAATTTTGGTTATAAATTGGGAGCTTATCAGTTGGAAACAATGGGAAAGGAGAAAGACCTGAATCTGGATCAGCCACCAGTGGGAAACAGCAGTCAAAAAGGCAAATTCTTAGATCTTAAGATGTATTGAATGAGGTATTGTGAATAGACATAAGGAAATACTGGTATTAATGTAATTGTACAAGTTCTTAATGAGACCTCATCTGGAATACTATATACAATGCTAGTCAAACATCTTCAAAAAAGATTAATTCAAATTAGAACACCTATAGAGAAGAGCTACTAGAATGACCAGAGGAATGAAGAGCTTTATGAGAGGAAATGAGAACTTAGCTTGCTCAGCCTAGTAAAAGACAGGTTGAGGGAGATAGGAGTGCTGCCTAGAAATACATCAAGTGTAAATAACGGAGAAAAAAATGCTCCTTAACCTAAAGGACAACATCAGCACAAGAATAAATGGGTATAGTCCATAGGTCTGTGTGAAGAAGCTAGTATTCACTTTGGATTCGGATTTGGCCAATTTGGGGGGCAGTGATTCGATTCAGTGATTCAAATCACTGTCCTGAATCGATTTGGCTGAATCTGATTCAGAGATTCAGCCAAAGCCAAATCAGCCAAATCTCTGAATCGGCCCCATCCCCCGCCCACTCTCAATGGCTGCCCCACCTGCTCTCCCAGCTCCTGGCTCTTTGAAAAAAAAAAGCCTACACTCAACAGCTGCTGCCAGGCCGGGGGGGGGGGGCAGCAATCCCCACTGCCCCCCATTGCCCCATGCTATGTGGAGGGATCTTCCATGAGCCCTGTGACCCCCACCCACTGTTCCAGCACCACCCCCATAGCTGTTCTGCCCTGCCCTGCCCTGCCCTCCCCAGGTCCCAGCCCTTTTTTTTAAAAAAAAAAAGCCCTGACTCACCAGCTGCTGCTAGGTGGTGGTGGGGCAATCCCTGCAATCCCTCGCTGCCCCATGCTGTTTGGGGGGCTTCTGCCATGAGCCCCCAGAGGCCCTAAGGCTGCTGCAGGAATGGGGGTCTGCGGTTTGTTTTGTTTTTTTAAAGGGCCGTGAGCTGAGGCGGGTGGAACAGCTATGAAGGGGGAGTTGCGAGAGCAGGCAGGGGTTGCAGGGCTCATGACAGAGCCCCCCATGCAGCATGGGGTAGTGGAGGGGCAACAGGGATTGCCCCCCTGCCTGGTAGCAGCTGGTGAGTAGGGGCTTCTTTTTAAAGAGCCGGGGCTGGGCGGGGCAGCCATGCGGGGGGGGGGCAGAAGTCGGGGGTCACTCAGGGGTGCTGGGGGAGCAGGCCAGGGATGGGGCCTAGCAGGGGTCCTCCCATGGTCCTCTCCCTCCTCCAGTCTCCCCCCCCCACCCCCCCCTCCGGCCCTGCCTGCTACTTACCAGCATAGAGTCTGGGTCCAGCTCCCTGCTACAGCCAGCAAGGACTGCCTGAATCACCAAAGCTCTCTGAATCTTTTCTGAATCAATTCGTAGAGCTTCAAATTGATTTGGACCTTTTAATTGGTCTCCTGATTCGACTTGGATTAAGAGATTCAGCCACTGAATTGGACTGAATCTGCTCTGAATCGAATCAGCATCTGAAGCTTTGCACAACCCTAATAATGTGTACATAAATTTAGGTTTTAAATAGAAAAATATTTCTAACAGTCAAAGGAGTGAACTTCTTGAACTTCTTGCCCCCAGTAGTTAAATTGAATAAAAACCCCAACCTGGTTTAAGAAAGTGTGTGTTTAGTTTATTATAGGCAAGAGAGTGGACTTGACCTAGGAGGGCTCTTCCAACCAGAAGTTTCTTGTTACATCAGCTTTTAAAGAGGACTGGTAGCAAAGAAGAAGAAGAAAAGAAACTCCAAACCAGAAGGAAATGACATAACCATGAAGTAGACAGATACCTCCAGCAAACTGCAGCTTATCTTCCATCTAGCTACTCCTACATTGTAGTGTGTGTAGCAGTTCTTCTCCCTCAAATGCTGTCCCTTCTGCTTCTGATTAATGACTAGCTGGCTTCAGAGAATTGCTAGTAATCTCTGGGAGCCAGCTGAGTTTCCATATCAACTTTGATGCTGCTTCACGTGTACTTGTATGAAATCGGAGTAGACAATTAACTACAATTGATCAATTTTTTTTGGTTGAGACTATTTTGTTGTGAAAAAATGGCTTTTTTCCTTCCATTAGGATTTTGATGGGATATATGCATTTTCAGTTAAATTTTGGAACATTATTGAATGATGGAAAATCAAAAATATATTGACAGAAAGCTGAAATGAAATCATTTAAAATAAAACTGAAAAACCTTTGAAGAACAGTTTTCAAAGAAAAATAAAACTTTAATTTTTCTAAACAATTTTCTTGGGAACTGAAACCACTTCCTGCCAAGCTCTAGAACCTTCTGCTTCTTCTGACCCTTAACGAAGTTGCAAAATACTTCTTAGAAACTTAAATTGTAACAACAGTGGTTTCAAATATACCAAAACATATGGTGGCAAATGACTCGGCATCAAAAAACTTTTGTCTCAAATTCCTCCTGGATGTAAATCTTTTGAAGCCGATGAATTTGGTCTCATGAACCAGAATGCATTTGAACTTTGTCAAAGTTCTTTGGCCTATTATGGGTAGTAGCAAATGGTTTTAGAACAAATTCTTTTCCTTTCCCCTCCCAACACATGTTCACTGCAGGAAGGGTCAAGGCACACAACAAAATCACTTAGTGTAATTTATTAGCAAGAAAGGAGCGAAACAAGTGATCCCTCCCAGGAAATTAACAGGCAACTTAAGTTTTTGATGTGTGTACCTGACAGACCTATCTGGCTTTTATGACCATAGATACTGCCACAATCTTCACCAATTGTGATATGTTACTTTTTGATTGCATCCGTGGTGCTCTTAGGAATTGTCTGTATGAAAAACTCTTGTCTCCTGTGACAAGTGCCATCTTCTCATGTAAGGCAAAATCCAGTGGCAAGCTAACATCTGTATATTTTTATTTTGAAAAATAGCCACTAGAACTTTCTTTTTTTTTTAAAATACAGAGAACTATTTTCATCCAAATTCATAAGGATTTGGAAGTTTTTTATTAAGGTTAAAGGGCTGTCACAAGGTGGGATGGTATATGAAATAATTACGTGGCAAAGCATTCCACTCAGGATTACTAGTTGAAATCCAGGCGAGGTCAGCGGTGACTGGCAGATGCCATCCAGTGGTTGTTCTATGGCTATTTGACATGATTTTACTGCAAGTCCCAGGAGAGGAAATGTATGTCCTCATTACAGTAATCACCACCACAAGTACTTCTGCTGCTTGTCAATCTCAGAAGTAAGTCCATGAGTTGAAAGGCATCAATCACTTTTTAGTGCTACTTTCACAACAGGGAAGCTTGCATATTTGTACCAAAGGCATATTTTTTATTAATTATTTCTACTGTATAATGCCTAAAGGTTTCTGTCGAGATTAGAGTCCAGTTTTACTAGACACTGTGTAGCACTGTTTTATAGAAAAGCAGAAGAACAAAGGGCATAATTCTCCTTTTACACCAGTGTCAATCAAAAGTAACATCCCAGCTAACAATTTAGGCAATAGGAGGCTCCTTGCTTAATGTTCAGCCCTTTAAAATGTCTTTTGCTGTCATTCATATTACCTTGCAGTGCCATGTTAATCACAAAAAAAACCCAGTGTCACAATATGGCGATAATATAAAACCTTTATGAAAATATTAAATTAAATGCTAAATGGAACAGGATATCAGTTGCTGAGTCTCCACCGCCTTATCTGCAGTTCACCTTGCTTTTCTCTGGCATCAGAGTTTGCGGTGAGGTGTTTGGGGTCCAGTGGTTTGTCCAATCTGTCTATACTCAAGCTTTTTAATAAGAGAGCCTTCTGCCAGACAAGTCAGGTGTCTTTTTCCGTATATTCCATGAAGTGACCTAAATATGGGTCCTGCATTGGAAAGAATAACGGCTTCGAGTCTTTGGCAAGTGGCAATACCCCCCCATTCCAAAGGCCAGGATTCACAGTAAGAGGGTTGGGGTGCTGGGGTTGGGGGGAGTGGGAGACAGGGGGTCTGTCTGCTGCTTTTGGTATCCTTCAGGTATTTTTGTAATGCAATACTGCATTTCCCTTGTGGGTGGGGGAATGCCATTACATCTGGTAATGGTTGTTATTCTTATTGCATTCGTGTGTTGCACTGCTGCACAGACCTGGAAATATACATCCAGCCATCTGATCCTCCTTTTTTGTGTTACGCACATTCACTTACTCTTCAGCTCTGAGGCATATTGACTTAATTCCCTCTGTTTTCTAATGCTGTGTGTGGTTTAATCACATCCCAAGGAAGAGGTGTAATTATTAAACCACAGGAAAGTTAATGACTGGTATTTGCTATGCAGCATAACCCATTTTGGTGTCCTGGGTTTGGGATGCTGTCCAATGGGGAAACCAACTCAGATGAATAATCTTCAAACCACACATGATTTTCCAGTGACTTATACATCTCCTTTTATACTCCATATTGAACAATGCTTTTGCTGGTCTTCTTAGAAATATACCTTTTTGATCAAGATACCCTGTAGTTATTGCATAGTAGATGTAGTACCTACTGTAAATTGTACCCTAGAATTATCCCATGTGCCATATATAGGGAAAAATGGATATTTCGTTTTGTGCAAATTAGATTTTTACATGAAATTTGCATGCTTGTATAAATGTTCCTTACAATACATGTCATTACACAAATGCCTAAATCAGGGTATTTTGTTAAATCAAGAGCTCCTAAAGTACTTTGCGTATTATGTATGAAATCCTTAGGAAATTGGCTAACAATTGCTCAACAGTTTCTTTATTGAAAAGATTGCCCAGCAATATAGCAATGGCAATTGATCTTTAGTAGCTCCCCCCAGTATTTTGAATGAATTCTGTTCTACAGGAGATTCATTAAACTATTTCATATTTTTCATTGATCCAGAAATGTTGGGGAGAGACAGAGAGAGAGACAGAGAGATGAACAGCTTGGAGATAATTACTGAACCAAATGTCAATGTCTGTTCAGTGCCTGGTGTTTTGCTTAGCCAAGCAAATTCTGTAGTCAAGTCTCCAGTTAGTCCAGAGGTCTATAGAGTTCTGTCTGAATTGCCTGAATTTAGCAAAACTGTAAGAATTCCTTGCGTCACACTGATCCAGCATGCTATTGCACTATCCTCAATGGATTTAGACTATGTATGCACATGACCTGCTATGGAATTTATTTTTCAGCCTTTTCACCCCTATCCACTCAAAACCAGAAAATTACATGGTACATGAAAACTGAGGGCCAGATTCTGATGCTCTCATTCATGTTGCATAGTCTCTTATTCTAAGTCAGTAGGGTCACCTGTGGAGTAACACATCTTTAATCACAATGAGTAACGATGCCAGAATCTGGCACTTAATACATTCCAAATGGTTCTGCTCTTTTTAAAGGGAACAGTTAATATTTCTGAATATACCACAGACCTGAAAATTCAGGATTAATAATATTTCCAGGAATGATAATGATTGTGATTCACTTTCTATTTTAATGAACTGTATAAATTGGAATTTTGCCAAGACACTGTAATATCAGCCAGTTGCACGCTGACGAATCTTTCCCGGGAGTCCTATGCTTATAACACTTCTGTTGTTGCTGGGTGTAACATTCACTTGTTCTATTCAGATCAGTCTGAGGTTTACATGGATTTGTTTTCAAAAACTTTTCAGATACAGAATTTGAACATTAAAGTTCTGATTCTGGCTTCTCAGCCTCAAGTTTTATATTGGTGCCATTCAGTGACATTACTCCTGATTTTAAATGTGTGCCACAAGAGAAGCAAGTTGTAAAGGAGTTTATATAGCATTTATAACTCTTCAAATTGTGCATTAAATCCTGCTGGACCTTGAACAAAGCCATTTCATAGGCATAGGGTGCAAGGCCTTGGAAAATTAGGCTTTAACACTAAAATTCACTCTTCTGACTGATCCATGAATGCAAATCCATTGATTCTATTTCAGTGGTGGTACTGGCTACCATCTTGGTTCATTTGGAGTAGCCATAAATTGCAGCCTTCGTGAACAGGGAACCACATCTCATATGTAAGAATACCACATGGATGCACCCATCTTTAGGGGCTGTCCACAAGGAGGTGTATTTCACTTCATTTTCTACACTGACATTTACTGTAGCATAGCAAACTGGCTGAAATGCCGCAAAACCGACTAGACATTCTGAAAGGTATGTAGCTAAGTGAAATCTTAATTCAAGGACATAAGATGATTTCTTATGGAAATATGTGTGGCCTTTGATTTATTTCTATATTGTAAGGGAAAATGAAATCTAGGAACGTGCTTTTGTTTTCTAACATTTGAAGTTTGAAATAAAAAGTGTCACTTGGAGTAAGGAAACAGTTGTTCACTTGTAAAGTTTGAAAGTTGTTTTTGAAGCAGGAGAACATATTGGCTTTTTTTTCACTCTATAAATAACTCTTGGCAGGCAGAAACAACCTTGATTGCATGAGATGAAGTAGAGCAACCAGCAGGCTCTACAGCAGAATAAATGGCACTGTGCCAAGAGCTTCATCAAATGAATAATAGCTTCCACTTGACAATCAGTAAAGTGCCTCTTCTCCTGTGGATTTAGTTTTTAATGATGATTAGAGAGGATGGGCCCCTAAAATTTCTCTGGTAGAAATGACCTCCTATTAATTTCTGTTACTTGAAATGCTGAATTTCAAAGCTATTTTACAGCTGCAAAACCAAAGGCACTGACATAAAGGAACTATTATCTTTGTAATTGTAGCAACAAGTACTAAATTTGTCATTGATTAACAGGGACTTTTTAACTTTATGATCCTTTTGTTAGCTAAGTCCCTATATAGTATTCTGAGCTTCTCAGATTGACTTACTTGGAAAGCCAAATGTTTGGTATAGCTAGAGTACTAAGGTATATTTTGTTTACCCAAAATTGCCTTTTTAAATTTTAATTGTTTTCATTCCTTCATGTATCTTGTGACAACACCTAGTATTGATGATTGGGGGGAGGGGGTGGTGAGCAGAGAATACTTTTCAGTGCACACAATTTTCTTAAGTACTTTGTATATATTATGTAGATGCAGAGAAATACACCTTTTTATTTCATACATCTTCATATACATAATTTGAAATCAGATAAGTCCTGTTTGGCATTTTGCCCATGGACAAAGGACTCTTCCCAACACATCTGACAGAAGGCAAAGAAAGCAGGGTGCACCTTAGAGACCCTTTGAGCCATGCTACCTGATTTCAGACTAATACGGCTTCCTACATCTATCAAACCTTCTGAATCAGGAAACATGAGGATTTAAAATCCAGGGGATTTCACCATCCTTGAAAAGCTGAAACATATCCTTTGTCTACCCATTTTCCTTACCTTTTCCAAAGCTATGCAAAAAACATTCTGATGAAGGCTATGTGTGCATTCAAGGTGCTGCTTTGGTTTATATGTAAGAGTGTGTGTGTGTGTGTGTGTGTGTGTGTGTGTGTGCATGCACACATACTTTTTTTTTTTTTAATAAAAAATGCTCTGATAAGATTTCATCACTTACTACAAATGAAAGTCCACACTAGGTTTCTGGCCTTGGCCTACCTGTCCCAAAGGTTTTGGATTATTCATGTGGCACAGTATTTAATAACACAATTTACCTTTACAGTGCTATTGAAAACTGTCTAACCACTGCAATATTTGACTGTTTAAGGTATGTTTAATGTTTTCTTATTAACACAGAGCATGTAAAAGCTCAGAGAGTCCCTAAGTATCCATATAGATAGTAAAGAGAGTACCTGTTTCTAATAATCTTCATGTTTTATAGGTGAACACGAGGGAATGAGAGAAAGAAGGAGAGGTCAAGGTCCTAGTGTTGAGCTTTGGACAGGACAGTTTATTAAAACGGTTTTTAGAGCTCAGCTGAATGCCAAGGGAGTTCAGGCAGGTGTTTGCTTTGCTGCAGACTTGTCAGGTGCCTGTGGACAAGTCATTTTGTGCCAAATTTTAGAGGCATTTAGGTGCTTATTTACATCTTTAGGAACCTAAGTACCTTTAAAAATCTGGTCTTTAGTCTTCTGAGGATTAAATTGAGGATAAATGCATTAGGAACTCTTTGCTTAGTATGTATAAAAATCCTTAGAAAATTGACTAACAATTGCTCAACGTGTGCTTTATTGACGAGATAATAGCACTTCCTACACTCTTGTGGGGTTGTAAGGATAAATACACTGAAAATTGTGAGATGCTCAAATACAACAGTAATGTTGAACAAATAAGAAAAAAAAATCAAGCTTTTTGTGGATGCCAAAACTGAACCGCAGTGTTAAAACAATATTGTGCTTTTATGTAATGTACATGAGAGAGCATTTACATTACACAAGAGTTAAAAAAAAATGTAATAGAGAAATGTTCTGTCAGTTCATAGATCCAGTAATTTTATCCCATATTACTCACGGTGGAGTTTTATAGTATATTATAATAGTATATATTAGATGGTAATAGATTTAGTGCTTCATAGTAAGTTTGTTGCTGACACCAGAAAGTCTTTTTTACACTGTACGCTACAGTGATTGAGTGATAGATATTGGTGGCTACTAGGATGAATTGTAGGTAAGTATCAAAGGGTCAAGAAAAGTTTTAAATTAAACTCTGTCTCTGATTTCTGGGCTGGGAGGCAAGGAGTTAACTGCTTGTGGGATGCTTTGTTTTTTGTACCACCATTATGTTTGCACTGGAGAATACTCTCAAAATTCCCAGTGCAAAATTACTTCAGATCTTTTCCAACAATACAGAAACTTCACAAAGCAGAGCACTTAACTGAAGAAGAGTTGGGTTTTTTTTTCATGAAAAATAATCCGAGCACAGTAAGAATATGTTAACGAAATATATTTCATATTTCCTGCATGGAGAAAAGCCAGTTTTTCCTTGATGGACATCTCACGATTAGTTTTCTAGCCAAGACTCATTGGCCTTACTAGACAGATGGACAGTTTTGCATTTGGGCATTTTTGCAAGCTTCCTACCCTCCTTTTTGGCTCTGATCCTCTGTGAGTAGCTGCATGTAGGAGTGAAATGACAGCTGGATTCTGTTAGAGTTTCTCCAGACCTTTTGGTTTGTTAAAATTCCCCTGCAGTATGCAGAGACAGTCCTGCGTACTTCAGGCTGGGCAGGGCACGCCCCCTCTCTGCCGTGCCCCGGAGAAAAAGACTAACAGGGAATGATCTTGGAATTGAATCCTGCCCTCCTTGACATTAATGGGGATTTTGCCATTGACTTCCACTGAGCCACAATTTCTTTTTCTTTAGTTATGGGCTAGACAAGTTGTTCTCAACCTTTTTAGACTCAAGACACCCCTTGGAAAATGTCAGCTCTTATTTTTTATTCATTTTTTAACTACAGAAAAGAGTTGTAAAGAACTCAGAAAGACCACAGCAGGTCAGACTGTTTTTAACTTTAGGGATTCCTATTTGATATCTCAGAATTGGTACAGAAGTTCAATGCAGCAGTCTAACCTAGATCTATTTAAATTGAGTATGCCTCATACCAGGTCCATTTTAGACCATTTACACCATTTTTAGACCAATCTATGTACACCAAACTTCTGAGCAGATCAGTTTCTAATCACTTAGGCCAGTCTGAATATAATGTCTGTGGGTTTATCTTGTGAATCCCATTTTCATCCATAGTACTAACATTGTGTGGCACCCCACAGCACCCTTGAAAGGCTCCTAAGGCACCCCAGGGTGTTGGGGTACCCTGCTTGAGAATCACTGGGCTAGACTGTAGTTTTACTTGCATGGGTATCTGTCTCCAGGGAGCCTTGGTTTCCATGTATTCTTCTAGAGAAAGACATCAGAGCATATGGTTCTTGGGCTTGTGGTATGAGAATTCCTCATCTCAAAGGTGACATACCTGGGCACAGTACTTAGTGCTTCAAGGCCAGTACAGGGTGCTGTAGCCTTTTAAAAGATAACTTTCTTTCTGAAGTGCTTCTAGCATCCTTGAACACAATCTGTTGCTCCAGCAATTCCTTAGGCATAATGTTCTTGGCCAGCGCTTCTCTTATTTTTATGGAACAATATGCGTAAGGTTGGGCTTCGGGGTCAACTGACAGGAATGGGTCAACAAATGTATGTAAAACTAAAGCTGCCAAGCCCTGAAATACTTATTCAGACAGTTCCACTGCAATCAAGTGAGTGAGAGGAGCACAATATGGCCTTAAAATGCTCCTGGGAGCCAACAGTATCAAAAAGAAATTCCAGCATTGCTGTGCAAGACTGTCAAAGCTAAAATACCAAAGGATAATGTGGAAAATGTTGGTCTACATTAGAAACCACATGTACGTAAGAAAAAAGTAACATGGTCTTCATTAGGACTGCATTTAAAGAGCTTTCCTAGAAGACTGATAAAGAAAATATCTAACTGCACTTTCAGGAGGAAATAAAACTGGATAGTGTTTGTTTTGCACCATTTCATTCTGAGCCACTCCATCAGAAGTGTTACTTTCAAATCAGATCACAGAGCATGCAGCTAATAATAGAAGGCATATGAGGTGGAATAAGATTATACATACACAGCTTCCTGTAGGTTTGGTCTAGGTACAGTTTGGTATCACATAGTTTGTCAAACTGAAAAACAAGGGCTTTGGTACCGGGGGCACCATGTTGCACTGCCTCAGGACCAACAAGAGCTGTAGATTTGTGAATGGCTTTCCTGTTTCCCCCAGTTCTTTTGGGAAAGTACATTGAAACTGGCCTGTAAATGGTGCCGGATACTGCTTCTGCATTCTGGCAAACTTATGCCAGCAAGGTGTTGTGGGATCAAAGTCAAAAGGTTCCAGGCATTCAATGGCCCAGCTGCTACTCTCCACTTGCATGTAAATAGGACCATAGGAACCCCAGATATTCTCCTACAAACTCCAATCTGAGTAGATGATGCAAAGGATTAAGGGCACATCATGCATTTCCCCATTTGTCTCCGCAGCTGCACAAGCCTGCGCTCCCACATGAATTAAGGAAATGGCATACTGATAAATGCTTTTGGGCAGGAACTGGTTTCCTCCGCATGTGAGAATTCTCAGGAATTCGAAAATATTTTCCACTTGAACTGCGATAAAAAGTGGAAATCATGAGAATTTTCACAGAAAAATATTAAAGTAAATTGGGCAAATCAAAGCAGTCTGTTCAGATAATTTTAAGTTATTTTGTTTTAATTTTTACTATTTACTGTTTTATTTTTTACTCCAAATTAACTTAAGGTGCAACATGAAAAGATGTTTTACAGTAAAAATGGAAGTTGCCTATGAGATAATATCAAAGTGGGGATGTTTTGAGAAGATTGTGACTCTTTTCAAAAAGTTTTTTGTGGTGAGAAATGCACCAGACTGATACTTTGCCATGAAAATGTTCAGTTGTGATGAATCAGTGTTTTCTGATTAAACAAGCACTTCATCAAACAGTTCCTGAGCAGTAACACTAACAATTGGAGCCTGTTTTCTGCTTACAAATTGTTGGACAGTATGTTGTCATTTTCTTCAATTTGTCTATTTTTATAAATGATTCATCAAATAATTTCTGTTGATAACTTGAGCTGTGCTGCCTAGTTTTTCATGGATGAAGGCTGCATACAGAATCAACAAGATAACTTGTCAATTAGCATTGCCGTGTAAGTACTCACATGCCTGAGATTAAAATTACTTTGTGTTCGAAAGTATATTTTATTCTTTTTCTGACTGTTGCTGCTACTTGTACAGGTGAGGAATGGAAAAAGAGTCTGCACTCCATTTTTTTATTATCATGTATATCTGGCAGATCATTTTTATGGTATTATTTCATCTTCCTTGATAAAACCATCAAGCATATTTTAGTCTCACTCAAGCAGGTATAGCATGCACAATTGTCAGTTACTCTCACATGTTTTGCACAGCTTCGTTTCTTATCTGCCTCACCATAGACCTCAGCACTTTAGGGAGGTGAGGCATTTGGAGTATTTCCACTGTCAGTATTCATTTGTAAGGTTTGATATTTTGTGTTTGTGTATGTGGCCTGGTTAGTTCACTTTTTGCAGTTATCATGGAAACAGTGAAACTTTAGGAGAGATTTGAATGTGGAAGGTGATAGATTTTACTGGAATATTTTCATGAGGACATAAAAATAACCTCATTATTGAACAATGGCTTTGTGCTTTCTAATCACCACCTCATCTTTTCTCATCTTCTTAGACAATATTGGATAGCTGTGGCACTCTATCTCTGGCATGATATGCAATATTCAACACCAAACAGAAATATGTGGAGTCACATTGTGATCAATTTACAAAAAACAGGGAAGCTCAAACTTTGGGTGATCATCTGCTTTCATGATAACAATTCCATTCATTCTGAGTGCAGGGAAGAAACATATACTGCTTTTGCATTGGGATCACCCCCCTGAAGGGATTTTTTTACCCTTGGCTACTGTGACATGAAATAAACACATGCAGATTAGAGAGAGCAACTTGTCTTTAATTTCTCTCATTGTGGGTGCTCTCGGAGTGGGTGGTTGTGGCTTCTGATTGAGTATGTACTACCCCATACCTTGATTTAGGATCCCCTCGTGGATAACAAGTTAATGGTATACTGTTTACATTTTCATAGTTCTTATATAGGGTTGTAGATGAGAAACTCCTGTTGCAAGTACTGGGATTCCAGAACATGAATATATGCAGCTCTTCCAGAAATTTTTTTACTTGATACCACAACATTCCCAAAGTTATTTCCGTTCTAAATATATTGCAAAATGGTGGTGTCTTGGATACCACTGTGTGGTAACTGTTGGCACGTACTTACTTGGTAACAGTAGCCCATGTTATAAGGCAGAACTATCATTTCTTAAATATGATTTTAGGGTGATAAAATAATTTTAGTTTACAAATCGGGGGGGGGGGGGGGGGGACCTGTTGTGAAAAGTCCGGTATTATTGGGGCATTGGAGAATGAAGTGAGGTGAGACATGTTTTCTTCTCCATGTGTGCAAAGACTATAGGTCAAATCATAGATCTGCATACTTAAAATTTACAATCAATGGCAGTAATCAGATGTGCTTTTTACCAAGTCCCTCACTCAGACAAATCTCTCTCATTCCTTATCTCATTCCCGTATCTTCAAGAGAGTGCAACTTTCTGTTTACGTTCTGAACAAAGAATATCCATCCTTTTGATTGGTCCCCAATACAGCAAGCTGCTGCAGAGAGGGAATTTATAATGATCACGGTAAATGCTGACACCATTGGAACAAATGTGGTGAGACTATATCTATTTACTGTTTGTATATGTGCCTGTGTAAAATTAAATGTATGTGGGTTTTCTTTAATGTTTTGGCATAGCTCTCATAACCTATTTGTATGTATATCTGTAAAAATCATATTGATCTGTGGATAATATTTTGCTGGAGATATTGCCAACATTCGGAATTGAATTCCACCCAGAAACATTAAAGTTGGAGTTTATTGTTTCAAGCTAATGGGTATAGCTTTAACTCAAGGCAAAGACAAGGGCTAAACCAGATTATATGGCTTTAAACCACAGAAGAATTTCCCTTGTGAAATTTTTTGCTGTTTGAGTTTGGTTTGTATAAAATAATCAAAACACTCTGTAGGAATATAAGTTTTAAAGTGTTTTATCCCAGCAGTGTGGTTTGGATAATTTGTGGTGGCCCAGAACTCAGAATGTGGTCAAAATAATTTATTGTAAGCATTAGAAATCAAAATTAGCATTAAAAATCGACCCTTGAGAAATTTTTTTTTCTATGATTTCAGCTTGCAAATCAAATAGAAATACACTTCATTGGACTCATGAGCTTTTGAAGTGCTTTGTCACAGAGGTAGGTGTATTTTGCAGGAACTCAAGTTTTACAGTTTAATTCAGATGCTTTGTAATTAAGTCTATAAAATATACATGTGTACATGCATTTGTGCATAGGTGTGTGATCCATATAGAACTGAAGAATATTAAATAAATGTAATTGCTATTTTAGAGGATAATTTCACGATTTCTACCTTCTAAATCAACCTAGTGTTGTTTTAAAGAAATAAAAAGCTGTCAAATATTTTAAAGGCAAGCACTGACTTTTACTTCTTTGAAATTCAAACATTCTTTGTTTTAAGAAAGAATACAACACCTAGCTTACATCAACATGTCAGTTCCACTAGCTGATGAAGGCTAAATTGTCAGAAAATCTGTATTATTACAAGGTGTGAAGTATCATATGAATGTCATATAGTCAGAATATAATTCATGTATATTCTTGGGGCTTAATTTATCTCAAACTATGGCTAACTTTCATACTACAGGGCAGATCATGGATTCATTCAGCTAGCCAAGAATCTGCCCTTGGAAGTATAATAAGAATAAGAATAGTAGGTGGCTATTGAATCTGAATTGAATCTGCTGCCTCATTTCATAGGATTTACCTATGTTTTCTTTTAACTTTATTTTTCCAAAATATACTTACCCATGAAACCGAGTGAATCCTTTCTCTGTTGCGCAGTATTTCTTAACACATTGTATATAATATATCACTTCAAGTAGGAAGCCTGCTTGGGAGACACAAAAAGTGAAAACCTTTTGCAAGACTCAAGAATATCAAAATTAAATACTCTGGCTTCTAGTCATTTTTATGCCAAGCTTCGTGTATTTTCGACAGTTTTCTGTCTCTGGAAAAAGGTGAGAGGTTGCTGAGTTTGATAGACATGCAGTCATGTAGATTAGAAGAAGGAAATTAAAAGACTGGGGACCAATTCCTTCGCTGCAGTAAATCAGCCTAGCTTTGTTGATTTAAGTGTAGAGCCTCTGGGTTAAGAAACACAGACTCTGGTGTATCTAAAATATCTAATACCTGACCCTTCATATAGACTATCCAATGTTTTCTGCAACTGAAATGAGAATTTGGGTAGCTATACTCCTGCCTTTGATGGAATTAATGGAACTGGTCGATTGAGAGAGATTCTAGAGTTTGACTAGATTCCAGGAGAACGATCTTCATTTATATGCATGTGCTCCCTGACTTAGAAATAGCCTCAGATTTCTCAAGGAGGTTATTCGCAGGATTAATGGAGACTAATGGTTGAAATTCAAACTCGGTAAAACAATGCTCTTCTCTTCAGCTTCCCCTTCTTATACAGATAAGCATAAAACATACATTCAGAAATTATGGTAGTCTTAGAGTGATGCTGTAGCTGTAATGGTCCAGGAGTCATGTGAGAGGAAGGGATATCTTTGAGTAATATCTTTTATTGGACCAATTGCAGAGTCCGGATAGATTTAGATGAGCTTTTGAATGCAAGGCAATCTTTTTCAGGCCTGACAGATCAGAAGCATGTCTTGCATTCAAAAGCTTGTCTAACTCTATCCCAACTATGCAATTGGTCTAATAAAAGATATTACCCAGAAAAAAACCTTGCTTCTTTAAGATATTATGGCACTGTCATATGACCATATTCCCTGACATTGTCTTTCACTGAAGCCCTTCCTCTCCCTAGACCATTACTTGTATGTTGTCTCATTTGATGGTTGTCTCTCAGGGGCAGGCACTTGGTCTCCCAATCTGTTTACGGCTCACCTAATTCAGCTGTTGCTATTCAAAACAAGTAATAAGAGTCGTTAATATATTTCAGTCTGTTGTGCCCCACTGGAACCCCACTGGAGGTTACATGGAGTATAAATCAGAGTAGAATTTGGTCACTGAAGTTGACAAATGTGAACTCTTTGACCAAGTAAAAGATGCGCCAGGTTTTTAAAGCAAACACGGGTTTGTCCTGAATTGGTGAACTGTGAAGTCATACTATCTAATGAACAGGATGGAATAATGGTTATTCCAATACTCCCAAAGAGCCCTGAGTAACAAATGGATATATGGTCAGGGTGCCTGCTTCGCAAATGTGACAGTAATAATAGATGTGTCCTGTGAAAGTTGTGATCTGATCATGATGTCTTTGTTCTTGTCATGGTAATTTAGGTTACTAATTTTCCTCAATTTGTTACCATCATCAATATTGATATCACAACATCTGAAGGCAGTGCATGATGCAGCTCAGTGACTCATGCAAAAGAAAACAATAGTTAATTATCTTTAATAAATGCTGCATTTTTTCGGAAATTTAAGCCCCTCAACAGCCATCATGAGGCAATCTGGTATTTATCAGTGATGAGGGCTCCATTTGGGACTGTTTGGTGCTAAGTATTTGCCATGAAATGTGTACAAGACTGATTGATCATCTGATTATTTATATCTGGGGGAGAGGATTTTCAAGGGTACTCGGTGCTGGCTTACCTCGCTGAAGCCACTGAAGTCACTGGTTTTACCATGGATTTCAGTGATGCCAACTCTTAGCACTCTGCAAACCATACCCACAGTGTAATAATGCTGCAGCTACTTTAAACTTGCCAAAAATTCAATAATTAATTTGATGGTAGATTAGCATTTCAGGAAAAAAATACAAGCCTGGTACACTCCAGGCTAATTGTGAACTGATCTTCATTGTGATCAACATACTGAATTAATTTCTGTATATAAAGCTGGGCAGGGCTTAAGCATCATTTCATGCTTGCTTTAAATGTGCACAGGCTTTGATCCACCTTTTGCACATTTGTCTTTCATACATGTGCATTATTGGTACCATGGTATCTTTTTTTTTTCACGGGGGGTGATGTTAATGCTCCCTGTTCTATTGGCATAACTCTTATGCTACTTTTTCCTACTCTCTAAACTTCTCTGCTCCTACTCTCTACCTGTTGTAATGGAGCAGGGGAATTTTGTGTCTGATAGACTTGTAAAGAGTTTCCTCGCAGAGTCTTAGGTTCACTGGGAATTTCATACATACAGTGTTCAAGCAATGAGTAATATTACTGTCGATACAGCTGTATTTTGACAGTACTCTGTGCCCCATCAAGGTTCCTGGGGTGTCACATGATCATTCATAATAAATACATTATAAAAGCACAACTAAAATAATGTTTCATTAAATTAATGCCATGAAGCTGCATACACAGAGCTGTGGTATGCTGAGGTGACATACAGTCAAATTGCCTCAGCAGGACTCCCAGAAGCGATTTGTGTTTCCTGAGGCTCCCATAACCACAAGGGAGAGCTCACTCACTGTTTCATCCCTTGCAGAATACAGCTAGACCATGTTCCTCTGTGTGGATGCAGGAAGGTATCTATCTATACAAGCATAAGTTTACATATTCACCATATTGATGGCACCTAAGCACGTCTTTGAAGTGTTTTCAGGGGCCTTTGAGAACAGATAGATTTAAATCTGGCGCTGTCGAGTGAGTGACCCTAAAGTTCAGTCAGCATGACCACACCTGGACAGGCTGGATTCCATGCAGTGCAGAAGGCAGAGAGCAAGGGCAGGGCTGGGAAGCAGCTGAGGAACCATTTTTCATGTAGTAATGATCTGTCTGACCAGCTAAAAGGTGAGATGCCCTAGAGCAATCTGGACCCTCCTATCAATCTAAATACCTGTCCTACCAGTCATAACTTGGCTTTATTGTGCTGTCATGTCCAAATACAGATTTTAAAAGTACATATGATGGAGGATCTTGATCTTTTTCTTCACATTCCTAATCAGCACATTTTAGTTTATTCTGTTTAGCTCTGGCCCAAACACTTAGATTTCAGTGGAGCCATGCCTGCTTATATTAAAGCTGAATTGGACCCCACATTTTGGATCATTGCCTTGTCTCTATGCACAGCAATACCTAGAGCAGCTCTGACAAGTTTGGAATTTCAACAGCAATTCTCCTAACAGCTGATCTTTCCCTAAACCAAAAGGTTTAAGTTTCTGATTTAACTACTGTCATGTCTAGTTTGACTCAATGTTGCCAATGTCATTTTAGCAATAATATTTTTACCTTCAATGTAAATTGGAATCGAGGATCATCTAGAAAATCACTTTAACAGACCTTGGAATAGATTTATCCATGTTTTCCCGATAAGTTTCTTTATTTAACTTTTCACTGTTCAATATTCTCTAAGGCTAGGGACAGACATTATACATAAACTGGTCTAAGTGGTCAGAAACTGGTTTAAACCTGTAACAGAACAGACATTCAGTACACATAAATCAGTTTGAAAATAGCTGAAACCGGTTTACAATAAACTTGGTTAAGTATAGTATCAGACTTAACTGATTTGGGTCAAACTGGTTTATGCAATGTCTGTCCCAAATCTCTTCCTGGTTTAACTTAAACCAGAGCCCCCCAGCATCCCAGGTGCTTTGCAACCCTGGGTGGGGCTCAGCTGTGGTAGGCTGGGCTGGGCTCTCTGCTCTGGAGCAGGGCTGCCCCTGCCCCATCTGCCTGGCTACCCCCTCCCCCAGCCCCACCAATTCCTGCTCAAGCAGGAATTCCCCACCTCCCCTCTCCCATGGCATGAACTGTAGCCAGCATGTGGTATGCTAGCTAATGCTGAGAGATGTCTGTGTAAGGCAGACAGGACAATGTCCACTCAGGGCTTTTTGGAGCTAATCAACAGGTCAGCTGGTAATGTCCCTGTGTGCCTTCCTTGCTGTTTAAGGATAGCTTGAATAAATGAGAGGCTTTTTTTTTTTTGATGGGGTGCTAAATGCTCTGTTGTCAACTCTCTGCTGGCTCCCTCCCTGGTCAGGAGCAGTGAGGAGGGGGGGACCCCCTCCCTAATCAGAGCATCCTGCCGGGGCCTGGCCACACCCCCTCTCAGCTCAGCCCCGTGGAAGGGCTGGTCTAGAATCCCAGCCCCCCCTCCTCCTCTAGGTCTAGCCTGAGCCACTGCAGGCATGTGCCTGCATTTCTTCAGTCCAGAGGGAATGTCTTTATGCCTACAAACTGGTTGAGCCTAGCCAGGTTAGACTAACCTGCAAAGATTGAATCAATTCAGGCTCAGGCTTTTTGAATGTCTATCCCTAACTTAAAGGCTCGAAATGAACCTTTTTTTACCATTTTACTTAGCAAGAACAGAAGTACTGAAAGCCAAGTTTGTTTTAAAGGGTGTGTCTTAGGGATAGAATTCTTGACCTGAAATTGTTCATCTCAGTGAGACTAAACTGACTGTTGTACATCTTCCTAGAAAGGGGATCATCAATCCATGAGTGTGAATGGATTCAAGAAAAAGAGAAAACTCCCTTGAGGATACTACCTTATCCTTGGGAAGAGTTAGTATCTCATGGGAAGAACCTACAATATACAAAAGAGGGGGCACTCAAAGAAATTTTAAGCACATTCTTGTAACATTTGAACTTTCATCTGATAAGCAGTTACCAATTCTGCCACAATATCCTGTTTTGATGAGACATGCAGATAGTGTCTTATAGCTCTGATGTAAAATAGGAAAATCAGTGGGACTGAGCTGAATTGGGGTAAATAATTTTTAGTTGTGTTGAGATAAGGATGTCCTGCTTTATAAGTTAGGATTTGTAATACTTGTGTGTGCATATGAACATATATTTTAATAATGGTGGTGTAGCAGGGCACTAAGGTGCCTGCTCCTCTTAAAGCAGAGATAAGAACCCAGGTGCAGGTTGCCGGGACAACCAGTTAATGAGGGAATTGGCTGCACCTGCACCTGGTCAGCTGGCCGGAGGAGGCAGGGCCCTAGGCCCATATAAACCCCAGGGCTGGGACCAAGGAGTTAGTCCCTTACCAGCAGCCAAAGGGAAAGGAGCCTCCAGGAGAAGGAAGGGCCCAGAGATGTGGTAGCCAGTAGATATGCTACCCTTAGCACAAAGGGGACACCAGGAGCCCATAAGCCATCCTTGCCTACTAGGCACTGAGCCTCAGGGAGGGAGTTTTACTCTTTTAAAGGGGCAGAGCATGATGTGAGCTCTGAGTTAAGTTACAGCCCAGGGACTCATGGTGGGTGGTGGTTGTGTGCGCGCTGTCTGATAACAACTGGTGGTTTGGATGAGGCTAGTTGGGGAAGGAGGAGGCCTCATAGGGGCCCACTGCAGTGTGGGGACCCCAGTGCCAAAGAGGGCACAGCACTTGAGCCAGGGCTGCAGAGACCCCAACGAGGACAAGGAGCCAAATTAATATGAGGCCTAGGCAAGACCACGCCTGTATCATCTGCGAGGCTTGGGGCATGGTAAAGGGGTGGTTGAAGCCAAGCATACAGCCCATAAGGCTGAGAGCCTTGGAAACCATCCACAGTGAAGTGGGATGTCAAAGGGGGGGGGGTAGAAACAACAGGGTTAATAGGATCTAACCCGACCGTGTCCAAAACTAAAGCTCAAGGGCAGCCTCCCTATATTTATTAAGCTCAAGACATGGCGGACGAGAATGAAGGTGCTTGTAGGGTGAAAGACTGGCCCGGTTAAGATCCTGGGGGGGGTAACACGGCCACCCCTAGGTACCCCACCCTGCTACAGGTAGGTATAAATAACTATAAAACTCATGGGTTATTTTCTTTACTACAGCTTGTTCCATTATACACCATGCAACAACAATGAGAAACCCTTTGTTGTTTTTTTTTTAAATAACAAGCAAGAAATAAGTCCCTCAGAGCACTGTTTACACATAGCATTCATATAATTATGCTATATGAAAGTAGTACTTGTTGCAAATGCACATATACATTGTAATACAACAGAGACCATAGAAAGGTTCCATGTTTCCATTGCTCCTATATAATTCCAACTTTTACAAGAACACTCTAGGTCTATATATGTGTAAATATTTCATTGAAAGGTTCCAGTACACAGTATTCAAGACTACACAATATAGCTCCTAGGTTTTATAGGACTAGTAAAAATTTTTGGTGTTCACTGCACATGGCTTCCTTTGTGCAGTTGTTAACATCAGCTCCTCACATCAACTGTGAAAACTCAAATAAAGGCTGGAAAGTTAAAATGCTGAATAGATGAATTCCTATAGCAGATGCCATAACTAACCATACTATGGTGATCTTGCTGCGTATTAGTTTGCAGTATAGTGGTGCTTGGAAAAAATCCTTTCCATATGAGTGCTGGTGTGAGATTTTGCTGTCAGAACACTTCACTGTTTTCCCCAGTTTGTCATGGGTATTTCCCTGCTGTAGTGATGTGAATGACTCTGTTTTCAATTGGTCTGTATAATACTCGCGTATTTAGATTGTACAGTTGTTTTAGAATTGATTTATTTTGTGGGGATTGAGTTGTAGTTATGAAGTTTGTTGGTAAGAGAAAAACCTCAGCTAAAATGAGAAGTTGGTTAGCCCTGAACTTAGTGGCTGCTGATAGATGTGAAATTTGTCACACAGTTGGCCCCTTGAAACCACTCTACAGCTGTGACCTGACAGAAATGCATGATTGTAGAGCTCTTTGAAAGTGCCTGCTTGTGGGGACAAGTTAACCCTCATGTTAATGAGGGTTCAGATGAAGATGCTCCAAAGCAAAGTGCCTTTATTAACTTTTGTCTGTCCCTGTGTGTGACTGGGGCTGGGCTGCATCAGCCCAGTCCCACCCCAGTGCTATCTACAGGAATACAGGGGGGAAAGGGAGGGAGATGGAGCTATAGGTTGGGGTTTGCCCAGCCTGAGCTGGGTGGGGGAATGCGTGGATTAGAGCCCCACCCCGCCAGCTGAGGCTGAGTAAATCCCAGCCTGGAGCTCCCTCCCCTCCCTTCTCCCCACTTCCATGCTGCAAACGGTACTGGAGCTGTGAGGGGGGAGCAGGGCTAGGGGAGAAAAGCTGTAGACAGGAAGCTCCTCCTGGATTGATTCCAAAGTAGATCTTGATTCCTCCCCTCCCCCCCAACCCAACAGCGATGGGGGGGAGGGGGCAGGAGAGGGCTTGCTCTAACTCATAGCGTTTTCTGTGAAGTGCCATGAGTTAGAGTGGTGAGCTGCGTGCCTGTCAGCACCCAGTGATGTTTGTGATCTATTATTTGGGTAATGAACATTGGGGAAGTTCAAGAGTGTTCTACTGGGGAGTCAGGCTAGGGTCCTCCATTGTTTGTTTATACACTAGGGACCTGTTAACTTAGAAGCAATCATGATGTTCTAGGGGTATGTCTTTATTTCTTCCCTGTTAATTATAAGACCATGGCTGAGAAATGAACACTGCACATTTGCTCCTCTTTTTCACTCGATGCTTGAGGAAAAATGCTATGTAGCTGCTTTTTGGAATGTGCCCAGGGATCTCTGTGTCAGGCGTGCTCCTGGCAACGGTGCTGAGTGCACTTGGCCACATACTAGCAGTAATCACAAAACATTTTTTTGAGCATGCACCATGTGCACAGCAGGACTGAGTAGGTAGGGATTATTTCTTGGGGGTGCATTCAGGATAGCTTCAGAGCAGTACAGAAAGGCACCAGATGACAGTGTGTCATCACTTCTTAAAATGCTGGAATAGTTTGGTATTACTTTCTACTCCTTTTCAGCCAAGTATCCTGCTTGGCTTTCTAAGGGTGGTGTTACAGGCTGCCTTTGAACCAATCTAAAGGCACTTAAAACAGAAGTTTTAACATTAAAGGATATTAAACTGTGCTAAGTACTATCTACATCCACGTCCAGATGTGTATGGACAATTGGTTCCCTGGGGACAATTAGCAGCAGCACACCTTGTGATGCCGCTAGTTGTCCCTGGGGAATGCCTGTGCCACACGCACTCTGGCACATGGTAAGTTACCCTGGGTGGGGTACTGGAGGCTGGGGTCAGCACTGGGCTTGCCCCAGCAGCCTTACCTGTACTCCTGGGTCTTTCCGGGACTGTAGCAGTGGTGATCCTGCCACATGGTGCCTGGCTAACAGCAGAGTGTGGCTCCAGCCATCCAGGCTCTGGCTTTGGGTGGCACATGCTGCTGTCTTGTATGCCACTCTGCCTTTTTTTCCATGGTTTTTTTTGAGCCCTGGATATCCCCTCCCTGGCAGTGCAGAGGAAAACTGAACATACTGTACAGCCACATTCATCTGGATGTGCCCTAAATGTCTTAAAGTTTTATGTCATTTTGGGTGAATGTTATCTTCGAGCTGTTTTACCTAGCTCAAGCTAGGATATTGTTAGTCTGTTCCACAAAGATAAAGTGACCAATTTACAGTTATTTGGCATCCCAGGATGCATAGCTCCTAGGCTTTCTCCCTCTGACAAACTTTCAACCCTCCCAAGCCCAATTGCCCAGGAGGTGGTACTGGCCCCAAGCCAACACCCCCACCTACCCCCAGGTCCCATAGTACCATGCTGCTGGCTTCAGGAGACCCATGTGGCCCTCCATGCAGAGGGCTAAGCCTTTGTTCCACATATGGGTGGCTCTCTCCCAGACAGGAGAAGTATGGCTTCCCTCCCAATCTCCTGTATTCCTGGAGGGGGAGGAGGGAAAGGGCTGCTTAGCACTAAGTATGGCAAAAGCATGGAGCCTGGGGAAACATGCTTCCCTGTGGTCCATGTTGTTGCTTCAGTTAACCCCTGGCAGTATGGCTGTGTGAAACAGCACTGTTTTGTTTTGATGGGACAGTGTTTCGTTTCCAGTTTCGTTTCATTTTGAAACCACTGTTCCATTTTGTTTCATTGAAACTGTTTCAACGTCTCACCCATAGGCTATAATGGGGAATCATGAAACTGCTTATAACTTTGTCGTGTCTTGCCTGATTCCAATGAAAATAGCAGGGATGGCCTGCCAAGTTTCAAGGAGATAGATGCAGGGGTTTCTGGGAAACTGCACCTCAAGCTGCTGACAAGCAAAACTTGTGGTGTGTGACTGTGTGTGTGTGTTAAGGCACAGCTGTTTTTTCGTCCCTCCCCCAGAGCACTGGGATTGGAAGGGACCTCAGGGAAGGATCACAGTCACTGGCCAGCCACACATCTCAATATGAGAGCCGTCCTTCCTCCCTGTTCTCTCTCCCTCTCCTTACTTTCTGTTTCCTTGCAAGCAAGCCCAGCTTTGAAACTCAAAACTTTTCAAAACTTTCAAAATGTTTGGAGTGCCCTTGTTTTGTTTCAAGGCTGTTTTGAAGCCTTTCATTTTGATTTTGCTGTTTCGAGCTCAAAACAAGTCAAAACAGCATCGAAACGAAACACCCAGCAAAATTTCGCACAGCCCTAGCTGGCAGCTCCACACTGGGAGCGGAGCCACTGGGTCACAAAAGCATGGTGCCCAGGGAGGTATGCTTTCTGGGCTCCATGATCTCTCAGTACTTAACCCCCAGGGCTCTGCTCCCAGAGGAGGGATAGGGTCCTGACTCCTGGTCCCCCTGCTTGCCATGCCCTTTGAGGTAAGTCACAGTTGTGGAGGTCAGAGATGGCATAAGCCTTAACCTGTGACTGCTCCAAAACTGTTCTAACTTTAACACCAGCTAACATTTTGCAGATTTAGAATGGTTGAAAGGTATAGTTACTGTATATTGAAGCCAACCAGTCTAGTGGCTGGGATTCTACACTGGGAATCAAAAGACTATTCTGTTTGGTCACTGACCTGCTGTAAAACCTTAGACCTTTGTGTGTCTCCGAACTCCCTCAGTCCATTATTAGACTGCAGACTCTTTAGGGGCAGAGATGATGTATTATTACAGTGCTTAGGCCAGTAAATGATGAGGGCTCTGCACTTAGGTGGGGGTATTAGATACTACTGGAATGGAAATGATTGCACCTGAGAGAAGTAGGATGGTCCAGCAGTCAGGGAAATGGCCTGGGGACTCTGAAGATCTCACTCTAATTCCCTGCTTTGGTAGCAGCTTCCTGTATGACCTTGAGTAAATCACTTTTTCTGTCCCTCTGTCCCCATCTGTAAAATGGGGATAATATCACTTTTCTGTCTGACAGGGCTTTGTGAAGGGTACAAAGTGCTCAGCTCCTATACTAATAAGGACTATATAATGACTAGGGTATTGGGCAGGCATCAACAGTGGCTCCTACATCTCTTACTTAAGATGATGTTATCAGAGAGTAAGACTTCACAGATGCAGGAGAAAGGTCTGGATTAGTAACCTTACCTCCACATATGGTAAAACCCATCTGCAATCATTTGCTCAATCCCCCAGTCTGATTAGATCATCCAGCAGTTTCTTATAATTAACTTTATTAAGAGTGGGACAAAAGAACAGGTTTTCCAGTTAAAAAAACCAAACCAAACCTTTGGGTGACTTTTTTTTTTTTTTTTAAGTTGCACATTTCTCGGCTGCAGCAGATCAGGGAATGTGGTGTGTGCTTGTTTACTAACTTGGATAGGAGATTTTGTGGTTATCAATTAATTATTTTTGTTGTATTGCCTGCAGCTTGCTTGCCTTGTGCTTTTATTCAGTTCAGATGTAATGTCTGCAGGGGATTGTTCTCATCATTGTGACTATTGGGATTCTAGGGTTTGATGACAGATCCTTTCGCTGTGTGCTTATTTCTAGGATTCATTTAGAAAGTGCATAATTTTTTGGTTTGTTTTATGGAGCCATAGACATGTTTCTCATCCTACATTATCTCTCAAGTAATCTAAACTGAAAAGGGAAATGTAAATTTGGCAGCTTCTGCCTTTGTCAGGTAACAAGTAAAACATGGTGAGGAAAATGTTAGTTCATGTTATGTCAAACTACATGAAATGATTACAAAGAATGGTGAGAAGTATATGGCATGCTGCCTTTGACCATCAAGCCTGTTCTACCTAGATAAGAACCTTCTGCAAGTTACTGTGAACCAGATTTTAAATGGTATTTAAATGCCTTAAAAATACAGAGAGGCATCTTTTCACAGTGGTAAGGTTGGCATTTTAGAGATCTCTGAAAAGGTTTAATTTTGGCCCCCTACTTTCCACTAGACTACCATACTAAAGCATAGCTCTGGTGCAACATGGGCCCTAAGCAGCCTGGGGCACCAGGCAATTGCACAGTTTGCACTGCCGTAATGCTGCCTAGTAGTAGTAATTTCTGCCTAGTAGAAATCCACTTCAGAAGAACTTAGATGCAAGCCCTGAGAGCCTACAACTCCACTGGGAACTTCCCTGACTAAATACTAACTAGGTAAGGTAAGGTCTAAGGTTTTGGCCAATAGTAGTAGATCATTAAATATTTCTGAAGGACGAAAAAGTCTTTGCTATGCTAAGAGGTGCATGATCAGATGCCTAGCAGCTGTATACTAGAGCAGTTGCTGTCCAGTGCAGTACCTTTCCTCTGTCTGTATCTTCACAGGAAGGTTCAATAAGATCTGCAGTAGACAGTAAGGGAATAAGTAACTCAATGAGCAAGTTTCTTCCTTTTGCTTACCAGTCAGAGTTGGACTGATGCAAGACATTAAGTTTTCTGACTTTCGTATTTAAAAATCCCACCCAAAGATTTTCCATTCTAATACCTGGGTTCTACCAAGCTCTCACCTCAGTAGGATTGTCCTAAAACAAAACTGTCCAACTGGCAGCCTGTGGGTTGCTTCCAGCCCCTAGAGGGTTAGCATGAGACCCCCCCAGGCTCTCACTTGACCATTGCTACTCCTAGCACTCCAGCTGCTGCAGCAGCTGGAATCTTGGGGCTTCCTCTACCTCCCCTGCCTGCTGCTGCCTGATCCAGTCCAAGGGGGAGGGTGGCGTGGCATGGCACAGCACAGCCAATGGTGCTGAAACAGCTGGCAGCCTGGAGTGGCTGTGCAGCTTGGCATCATAGGGGAACCCACAGGGAACTGCAGGTGCAGTGAGGCACTGTGCTGCACTGTACAGGGGTGAAGGTGCCTGCCCCAGTGGGACAGGGGAGCCCACACCCATGCAATCCCCTGCCTACGTGCAGTGTAGTGCAGTGCAGTGCAGTGGAGTAGGGGAGCGTAAGCCTGCCTTGGTGCTCAGCGCAATGATGTAGAGGAGCACCTGACTACCATCATACAGCATGCAGCCTTCAGGGCTATGGCTCCTAATAGTGTGGACCCTACTACTGTGGCTCATGTGGCAGTGGTCTCTGGCCACATGGACAGCCCTGGCCTAAAATATGACAATGACAATCCTATGACATAAGTTTGGTGGGAGATATACATTATATAGAAAAATACATACCTCCTTTGAGCATTTTGACTATCTGCTTCTCAGTATTCTCCAATGTCCTTTGTTGCCTTGGCTTAGAAATGAGTACATTGATTTTAGTAATTTGATCCATTTTAAAAACGACCACATTAAAATTTCCATGTAGTTTATAATGGTGGGGACAACTGATTCGTCACAATGGGGGCATTCTAGAGCACTAGGACATATGCCTTCATTTATTTATTTCAATATTTGATTGTCATAAAGTTGGCAATGTAATTTTATTGTGTGATAATAAGTATATATTAACTTTCTATATCCCTTTCCTTATAAGGACCTTAAAGTGTGTGAAATCAGAGCTCACTGTGACTTTAGTAAATGCAACTACACTTCTTTTAAGGGCATGGAAAGTGAGGCCCAACAGAATTAGATAAATTATCTACACAGAGAATCCATGTGAGAGCAAAGCACAGATCCAGAATCTTCTAAATCCCGGTCCTTAACTACAAGCACAGAATCAATTTTACTTTCATTTACATGTGTTGTCTTTGGGAGCTGATTTATTATGGTCCCAAAGGTCATAGTGCTCCCTGGAGTACAAATGAGACAATGCAACAAGCTATTGTCTGCTGTACTTGCCATAATCTGATACAATTGTTTGTGTTAGCATTTGTGTTTATTTATACACCTAGGGAACTCTTTTTACAGTTTACTTATGTTTGCTCCAGTTGTACGTTCTCACACAAGGAACTACACCATGAAATCCCAACGGAAACCATCATCTATCCTCAATTTATTTAAACAATGATCTAAGCATGAATGTTTTTGATACAAATCCCAGATTCCCATGTCCGTGTAAGCGTACCTATCTCAGATTCCATGAAGCACTTCAGCTCGGATCTAGTGTTGTTTGCTCGTTACACACATTGATGTGTTATTTTAAGATGGCATAATTGTTGTTTGTACGATGCAGATTTTTGCTACTTAAGCAACAGAAGATTTCAATGCCCAAATTAATGGTAGACTAGTGATTGCTGTGGTTTAGTAGATTCAGAAATTCATCGGTAAATATTCCAATACTTGTTTTCCACCTTAATACTCATTTGTTATGAGGAAGTCATTATGTATAGCTATACTAAGGCAACTTTTAGAATCCCAAATGGGTGGAGGGGTGGTTTTTAAAGTCTCTAATTCTTATGACCTTCTGTTATTTCAGAATTTTATGGGAAGGACTATGCATTCCCTTACTAGTGAGTGGAGAATTGCCATTTAAACAGCGAGGATTATCTATAAATTTGTTTGCTAAACTCCATCTATTTATCCCTAATCCTACTGCCAGTGGCACATAGATTAAGCACAGGGCACACACTTTGCTAGTAGTGTTGCCAGATGAGGAAATATTAGGCACATACTACTGCTAGAAAACTGTTAGTATGCTCGTTAGCCAGTACTACATTTTGCTCTGAGTAAGGGGCAGAGTGTAGTTGCAGTGCCTAGAAGTGATTGAATGATGACTTAAATTGTGACTTGGTCTACATCTATGAAGTAAATCAGGAATAATTCCTAGAATAGGGTTACACTGGTTCAGAGGTCTGTCCTGCAAGTGGTACTTCCTGAACCCTTATTCGAGTAATGTAACTTTACGTGACAGTTGAATACAAAGATCTAGACCATCTGGGAACTCCTGGATTTAGCTTTATATTTATGCTCAGCAGACATCATGAGAGAAGCTATGAGATGTTATATGACAGAGTGATTAGACCACCTGTTAAACCATGGAAGGAACAGAGTTTGAGAAAGGAGCCACAATCTTTGAATCGAAAAGCCCATTGATGAAGACTCATTGTTTCCACTGTCACCTTACCCCAGCAATATTTGAAGTGCGATTCTGTACAAGCTGTTTACAACCATAAAGCAAACAAGCAGAAAAGCTCCTGGACTGCAGTGTGTTGTGGACTGGGTACATTCTAGACACTGATTTTATTTATTCAGTGTAGCTTCTTACAGCATTTTGTAACTAATACTTGCTTGTGCAGAGGTATTGCTAGAATTACAATTGTTACTGTTATCTCTGGCTGCTTATTTTACATGGTGTTCTCAGGGTGCCAGATGGAGCATTTATGAAGCATGGACAGTAGCTATATGGGGCAGATAGGCTAACACTATCTGAGAGCATTAAACACACAAAACTGGATAAAATGAGGGACTTTATCTCATGTTCAGTGTAGGTGAGGCAATTCCTTTAAACAGGTTCTATGTGAAGATGGCCCTGCAAAATGCTGGACTATAAAGCACTTATCTTCACGTTTAATTGTACAATTCTACTTAAATTGCAAACACCTTCACTAATGCAAGGGTAAAGATACACACTTAATATCACTGACCTGCAAAAATATGAGATATAGGGGTATCATACCAACACGAACCCAGTCATGACAATAACATGAAATTCAGGCATTATTCTGACCAGAAGATTAGTGCACATAACATGGTTGAAATAAATACAGCTGTGGATCGGCACCAGTTTGTAACCCGCTGGTTACTCCTCTGGTATCACCTCTAATTAAGACAGCTGCCCATAGAAGCCAGTTCTGGAAGGCTGCAAGTTCCTTCTCACCTTCCTCACACTATTGCAGAAGCATGAAATTTGTGCTGTAGTTCGGCTTGCTACACCTACAGAGAAGTCAGGAAAATTTCACCTTAAGTGACTGATGAGCCATAGAGAGATCTTGAATCTTTCTGAGAGGTTTAGATGGTTCAGTTCCAGTGAAATCTGTAATATTGGCAGAACACACCACCTCATATCTCAGATATCAAGCACAAAACATTCATATTCATGTCATTCTGTAGTATCAGGTCCAATCCAAGCATTACATTCATTTTAGACACAGCTGGGTGAATAAATGGTTCAGTGACCAAAAAAAAAAAAAAAAAAATCACTTTTCAGCTGACCAAAACTGAGTTTTCCTGTTGTCATTGTTGTTTTCTCATTGGAGCAGATAACTACAAAGAGCATTTTAGGATGAGTTTAGGAAAGTGATAGTTTTTGGATATTTTTACCCTTTTGCTGAATGCATCCTGAATTCATGAACGGATTTGTTTGAAATAAATGGCATTGTTTTTCAATGAATATCTTATTTGAATGGAAAATTTTACTCAGTCTGGGTTGTAATATCTTTAAAGATACTTTGAGATAGGGAGTATTGAATAAACATTATTAAGATATCTATCCAGTTTCTGGCGCACATCCACTGAGGCAAAGATGAGAAACATCTTTCCTATAGTAAAGTTACTTTGTGTCTCTCATCACAGGGTTGTTTGACTTGGATTATGATCCCCCCTTTTTCCACTGAATTTTGGTGCTGTTTACTACCTATTGAGCACATTCATAACTTATACTAAGAATTAGTGATTATTATCAAATGTAGGATGAATCGGAGAGTTGTATCCAGTATGAATTTCAGTGTTAGTACTTACAGGTGGAAAATAATGTCCAAACTGCTCGGATTAAAAGAAAAACTCTAAAGGGGAAAAAACAGATAAATAAAACCTATGAATTAATTGTTTACTGTGGGAAGTTTCTAGAGATGTCTTGCCCATGGGCATGTCTATTGCTTCTGTAGCACACCTGAGAACACAGCTGAGAAACACCCTACCTGTCCACTCTGCCTCTATAAGCAACAGACTAAAAAACAGGGCAACAAAGCTGCCCTAAGAGTGGCCTTCTCCCTCCTCTGCTGCTCTTAAGCACACTGGAGTCAGATATCTTGAGTGGTGGTAGGAGCTGGCTTCACTGCCTTATTTCCAGGTGTGGTTTATCTGGAGTGGGAGGGGGTGGGTAGGGTCTGCTTTCAGCAGTGCTCTCATGTGCACCCCTGGAAGCTGTATAGATGTGTCCTACCTAGTGGACTGTATTGGTAACTCTGCTTGATGATCTCCTGGAAATGGGGGAGACAGTCCATGCTGACTCTGTTACCTCTAACAGCATCTTTGGTTATCTTTGACTGTAAGCAATTATTGACTTGCCTGTGATATTGTGTATGAAAATACAGAGCTCTTTAGGTTTGCCCTTCCCTCTCAAAGAAGACCCAAGAGATGTTTCTAAGCTATTTCTCACTGTCTCTGAATGCTGCATCCATCTGGAATCCATCTTTTTCAGTGTCTATATGAAAATGCTGTAATAATATTGGGAGTCAACACATGAAGAAGTTCTCACTGGTATCCGAAGGTCTGGTCCTCTGATTAGACTCATTTTCCCAATATATCTAGTCACAAGGGGTGCATTTCTTTTGAGAAGGGGAACTTACTACCAGTTTAATTTGTTTTTGTCTTTTTTGATTATATCTGCACTCCAGACTGCAATGTAGTGTTGAGATACCAAAATTAGCTTTGATGCTCTAGCTCAAGTATTCAAGCCATGTAGCCACATCAACACAGACCTTTGTATGAGCTAATTTACCCTGCTTCTTTGCAGGATAAACTTGTCCATAGATAGGTCTATGCTGTCATGGCTAGAATGCTTCTAGCATCCAAACTTGCCCTAGTATCCATACACTAAACTAGTCTGCATACCTTTTCTGCTGACTTTTTTCCTCTAGGGATGGCTGCTACCTATTTAGTCATACCCAGGAAAATGGAAAGTGCTACTCAAATATTTCACCATGCTCTCAGTGCCTAGATAAGACAGGAAGGTTACATACATTTTATAGATTTCATAGACATTAGGGCTGGAAGGGACCTCGGAAGATCATCGTGTCCAGCCCCCTGCCCAAAGGGCAGGAAGTCAGCCGGGTTCATAGGATCCCAGCAAGATGAGCATCCAGTTTGCTCTTGAAGGTGTTCAATGTGGGCGCTTGAACCACCTTCAGTGGCAGGCTGTTCCAGACCTTGGGGGCTCGGACAGTAAAGAAATTTTTCCTTATGTCCAGCCTGAAACAGTCTTGTAGTAGTTTGTGACCATTCGACCTCGTCATCCCTTGGGGCGCTCTGGTGAACAAACGTTCCCCCAGATACTGGTGGCCACCCCGATAAACTTATAGGTGGCCATCAGATCACCCCCGAGCCTGCGCTTTTCCAGGCTAAATAGGATTCCTGAGATTCATTCTGGTAGAGACTGAAGAAATTCTAAGTGAAGGGTGCATTCAAAGAAGTAGGTGGAGGCTCTATCTGCCAATGAGAGTTGTAAATTTCATTTTCACTTAAATGTTTTATTGTCTTGTGATCCTAATGAATTTATAAGTTGTAGAGGTCTGAATTTCATCCTTTGCACTAGTTAGGGTTCTGGAAATCATGGTCACTTTCTCAGATAAGAACTGTGCTCAACTTCCAAGCATCACTACAGAAAATTGATCCATTTAAAAGGTGCTGCTACAATCAGCTGTAAGTTCCTGTCTGAGAAGAATATGTTTGTCCATTGTCTGGGCTACTGAAAACTACTAACTCCCTTCACCTGTTGATTTTTTAGTGGCAATTTAAGGTATTTTCCCTGATCTATAAAGCAGTGTAGCCACCTGATTAGGTAGGGAACTATTGACCAAAATGAGATGTGCTCAGGTGGGGAGATTATGGTATGGACACACCTGATGCTGAGAAGGTAAGAGCCTGTTATACTGATAGATGAGTTTGGTATCTGGTGATTGGTCTTTGTTTCTGAAGCTTCTTGCTCTTGCCACTTCACTGGAGCTAGAATACATTAACCTTCCTGGCACGTAATTCTAATTGAGTTTGCATAGCATTTTCTCTCTTCCATGATTTTATTCTTGTTTAGTGTTTTAATTACTGTCACTAAAGTTCTTTGCTGCCATGGTGATAATTTAGTTCATTTGGGTTTTGTCCTAGTTCTATAGCATACAGCCAAGCTATTACACATGATGGCTGAGAGTCATAGGTTCAAGGGAATGGGAGGACTCCAACATTTTCTCTATTTTTTCAGTATATGATACCTAGCTTACTTAGTACCACAGTGCTGCTGCCAGGAACACTGCTTTCCTTAGCATTATCTTCAAGGTTAGGAATATCATGCTTCTCTGTTTAAAACTATTGGCAGCTTGCTTTATGTGCCCTGGACCTTGGGTCTCTGAATTAAAATGCCAACAACTCTTGTTGTTTTAGTTTTAACTAGCTGAGCCAACTTTTTTATCAGGACCTAAATAGTGAGATCTGCTTCTGCTTTTCTCCTATTTTCTCCATCTTGAAGCCTTCCTCTATAATTGTTCATATTCTGTTGGTTCTTCCAGTGTTCATTTCCATGGATGGGATTCTGGAACTTCTTCTGTAGTTGAGCTGACATTGGATATCTTGCTGATGTTGGCATGACATGCATTGTGGTGGTGATATTCACAATCTTACTTTAAAATATTTAAAAGAAATTATTTTAGATGACCCATATATTTCCCTCTACTACTTACAATGATCATTTTTACTTCTCTATGGTTTTTCTTATATTGGCTGTGCTATTTCTTTTTGTCTCTCCAATTAAGAATTTTGTTTAGAGCTGTCCTTTACATTTTTCACTGTCAATGCAAATAGTTTTCCATTCACAATGGTGGATACCCCTGTGCCGTTTACCCTTTCACTCACTTCTGGGAGTGTTTAGTCTATCCTCATGTGCCTCTTAGGGGAATCCAGATATAGCTAGTCCCATGACTGATATGCAACTTTATCCTTCACCTTTCGCACTTCTGCTTCTGCCAACAATGATGGTTTAACCCTGACTCTTCAGGGCCTGCTTGTTCAGCTGTAATTTAGTTCTTCTACCCCAGAAAATGAAAAGGAAGGGGGAAACAGAGGTAGAATTGAGTAAGCTTTGCTGGAGAGTGGGATTGTGGAGAAAGAGAAGATGCTGCTGAGCACCAGAAGGGAGAGGTGTAGAGAGCTATGGGTAGGGGAACAGGAGTCTTACCTGTTCTGGGGTTTCAAAAATATAGTCCCCAGCTGCTGCTGTTATGATGTGGTCTGTCCATCATAGCTGTCACTGCTACAGCTACAGCACAGTGTCTCTATGCCTGGCTGCTGCTGGCACCCTTCTAGCTAAGGGCTGGAGCCCCCTGGTGCCTCCCCTCCCTCAAATTGTACTCCTAGGAAAACAGAGCTTTGCTTTCTGTGCTTACAGCAAAGTTAGTGGAAGTTTTAACTGCAAGATTTGTCCCAGACCATTAGAGCAGGCTTTTAAAGCTATGGTGCAGGAAGTTCTGGTGTTGTGGGCTTTTTTTTTTTTTCAGGGGGTGGGGGGAGTGTTTTTTCCCAACCCTGCTATATTTCCTGTAGTGTCTATATGGAAGTTTCTCTGTCTGAGAGAAGAGCTTATTTTGCAGAGCTTGTATTTGCTATCTCTGCTCCCTGGAGAGCTGTAATTCTTTAAAAGCACTGTCATACGTTTATCCTTACATTATGTAAGGAGTATTAACTACACAAGATGACTTTATTTTAAAGTGGTTCTTTCACTTCATCTATGTAACTTGGAAGAGTGCATGAAAAGATTCTTAATTCATTTGCAATCTATATGGAGGGTTAGTGTGGCTATAATTGTTTTGTGTCACACCCTAGTCGCTGCTCCTCAGCTTCCCTTTTGTTCAAAGGAGAAAACTTTTTTTTTTTTTCTTTAAAAATGCATCAAATTGTTCATTACTTACCAGGGTTCGAAATACAAGAATGGGAAGTTCGAGGAGGGGGCTTCACCTCCCCATAAGAGATGAGAGTCCCCCGATAAAGGACAAGAGCCCCCAGCCCTGCCTGCACCTTTCTAAGCAGCTCAGGCAGTGGTGGCTCCTTTTGGCTTCTGGCTGCCACTGCCACAGACTCCCCCCTCCCCCCCAAGAGTCAGAGTGTAGTTCGAACCCTGTTATGTACAGAACCAGATCAATGGGAGTTGGGTGGGTAGGTGCCCATCTAAATTAACCACTCACATATTTTTAAAAACACCCTTCTACATTCTCCCAGATTGCTTAAGTTACATAGAGGTGGTTCATGGTGGAGAATGATTGCCAGTATTTGGTATTCTGCTATTCATTTTGGGAAGGTCTGCCAGAGACGTGGCATAGTGCCAATTATGTGTATAAGCATCCATGCACTTGATATGAAATGCCTTTTGATTCAGACCTGTATCAAGACCAAAGGAAAATTCAGATTGTGAAAATGATAGTAAGAATTTCACATGTGGAACACCAAGAGTCTAGGGCTGTTTATTCTAGACAGTTGAGAATTAATGTAAAAGAGCAGTGACCTGACCTTGAGAAAAGAAACCAATACAACAATAATGAATCCCAGCCATAAATTAGTAAAATGTGAAAAAAATAAAAAGTCAAATTGAAGTTATTAAATAAAATTAGAGAATAAGGCCATGTTCCATTTTAACTCCCACCTTTGCTTTGAGCACGGGCTGATTATGGGACTGGGCCAAACTTTCCTGAATTCCACTGAGTTCATACCGGTGTCTTTACTGGACTTCACTGGTGTAACTACAAAGAGAACTGGAATTATGTATATTAGTGATTAAACTCCACTTCACTCAATTTCAGATCAAACCACATCCTTTCCAATGAGACAAAGCTCCCTTTGGAGCCAGGTTTGCAAAACACACATGTCACAGAAGTCACTGCATGGAGTGGATTTCAAACAATAGGGATTCTGCTTCAGTGAGGTTTGCAGGGATCTGGCCTTTGCCTGCAAGTGAGGATTACACATCAAGGCTCAGTCATCCTGATCAGTTCTTCCTCTCATTAGAAAAACCTGAGTGATTAACTGGTAGATTTAATACATTTAGTTTTTCATCATGTTTCAGCCCATGCATTTGTTTTAAATTTGCAAGGTAACATAATTAGAAGTTACCTTTATTTAAATAATTATACATGACAACTGTTGACCAAATAGTTGTCACCACCCACCAAATAACTATCCTATCCTTGATTTGAAATACAGTAAGATTATAATGAAACATGAGGTCATCAACCTATGGAGAAACCTTTGCATATTAGCATACATTAGGGAGTATGCTGCCTTATTGCCAGGGATCCTGGTTTTCTCTGATTTAAAATAAAATCTCAATTTTCAGTTAAAGCAACCCCAAATCCACATCTTTCTGTGATTTTTTTTTTACTTTTTTTTTTAATTAATTACTATATATACGTATATGCATAGTGGTGTTTCATTTAAAATCACAGAAAATGTGGATTTGGGGTTACTTTTTTTTTAAATTGAAAATTGGGGATTTTTTTAAAATCGGAGAAAACCAGGATCCCTGCTTATTACAAAGCAGCCGATCTCTGTAATAGGTTGGTGATTTTCTTTGATAGCTGTGAGAAGTTAATTTTCCAAACACTCTGGAGGACTTGCTTTTTGTAACTTAAAAAAAGAAAAAAAAAGAAAAGTGAATTCAAACCTTGACCCCTTCACTATGATCCCTATTAATTTCAGTCAGAGTACTTGTTTGGGTAAGGCATTGTAGGTTCAGCTCTTGCTTCTCTAGTCTATGTATACAATTTCTGCAAACATATCCAGCTACACTGTGTGTGTTTATAAATATTCCAGTTGATGCTATAAAGGTAGACTCTTAAGGATGACTCCTCAATACTTAAATCAGTGTACAAAATGTTAAGTGCTATGGTTGCTTGTTTAATATTTTAAAAAGAGAGAGGCTTGCACAGATCTGCTGTCCCAGCCAACATTACCTGTAATATGCAACACCTGTGATGAGAACCAACCTTAGACGTGAAGATAAATACTCGGCTCTGTTTTAACTCCTCTGTGTTTTGGTTGCTTGTGTTCTCAGTACAATTTTTATACATCTGATAGTCTGAACCTTCTTATTAAATCAATTTGATCCCTGTTAACTTAGACTTGCAAATTCTGAATTACTTTTCCAGTTAAAATTGCCTCCACTTGGTATAAAAAAATTATTTGTATTGCTTGAGAAGCTGGCATGACCCTGCACAGATGCATGGGGTAACAGGTTCCTTCCCAAAGTGCTCATTGAATTCCATTTTTCTCCAGTTTCATATTTTGTTAGATATTGTGCAGACCTTTGTATCAGCAGAGGTTGTGGGTCTTACCTGGCAGGGACAGACAATGCCAAAAGGAGATAGGATGTTTGATGATGAGGCATACTTTGTTCTAACCAGATGTTCTACATTTCACCAAATCTATAAAAAACAAAACAAAACCCCAAAACAAAACAAAAACACAGCAGCCCAAAAAAATCATATTTGCACAGAAAAAGCTCTGTAGTTACAAATTCCAGCTACCAAAATGCAAAACATGGGACTAATAAGCCTAGTTACTGAAACAATTTTTCTTTTCTAAAATAAAAAGCCCTTCATATTGTGATCTGTTGTGGTTGTATGTGTTTATATTGCTTTTTGCTCTACTTCAAGTTCATCCAAAACTCATTGCTCAGAGTTCTGAATTTCATTAATGCTAATGAGTATTGTATAGTCAAAGTCGCATATGTCAAGTAGAGAACAGAATTCTACAGCTTAAAGCTTATTTAAAACCTCACATGCTTTGGTAGATGCTGTTGTACCTAAATCCTCCTTATTGAATATATTTCAATAATCATGTATCTAACTGTCCCTTGGGTCCCATCCTGAGCCATAAGAGTAAGCAGGAGTCCGTTACTGAGCAGGATTGAACCCCATGTCACTAAACTGCTGGTGGCAAAAAGCTCTTGCAATCCCAGTTGGTATATGATTGAGCTTATCCTGTGGCTCAGGCTTTTAAACTGTATGTTTAAAGGCCTGCAATTTCCCTTAGCCTTTTTTGTACTATAATAAATTCAGGGGCAGGTTGTCCCCAGGCCTGATGGGCATGTGAGAATTATGTGAACCAAGCAGAACTTATATAAGCTTGCATCATGCTTCAGAGTCCAGCCACAATCTTAGTCATAGTCTAGGGCCATAATTTTCAACTGGTGGAGAAACAAGGATAATAACGGTTGTAGGCAACCATTATGCCAGCTGATTCTGGGCTGGCAAGGGAGCAAAACCCTTCTTGAAATAGGTGCAGCCACAAAGCTGCTCTAACTTGTAGTGATTGGAGAGGTCCTCACTCATTGGGGATTGCAGAGTATTATCACCCAAGGCCTGCTTCATCATGCCTTGCTCTCTACTTCCCTACACACTCTACTTCCACTGAAGATTTGGTAGTTCCCTACTAATAGAGAGATCTCCCTTATCTTTAATAGGGAGAGAATACAGGAAATGAAAGCGTGGAAAGCGGGTGTCCTCCCTGTGAAGGGTGAAACAGAAAGGATAAGCTTCTTTAGTACAGAAATGGGAATTGAGAAGCCATGGTGGTGTGATGGAGGTAGGGAGGGGAAAAGAAGATGCATGGATTTAGGAGGACCGGAATGGCCATTGAGAAAGGAGGCAAAAGCTGAGCCATGCATCAGTGGAAGAATGCAATTTAAAAAATGACTCCTCAAATAAGCTGGAAATGGGGAGCTAGAAGGTTGCTGAAGAGTTTGGATGAATCTTTGATTACTTTTCTGCCTCCACTCTTCTAAGAAAAATATATCCTAAAAATTCACCAGGACATACATGTGCAACTGATCCCCTGGCAGCTGGGAGACCTCTGTTTTCATTGCAAAACTGTTCCTAGCAAAAATATTTGTAATGCTGGCAATTGCACTCAGACAGCCATTTCTTTTGAATTAGTAGTTTGTTCTCAATGCTGCTTTCCTGCACATGGTTCAGTTAGAAAGTACTGGAGACAACACTCTGACTCTTTCAATAAATAGGAATTAGCCAGTCTAGTCTTCACAGATCTGGTGCGGTTCTCTTACAAGCTAGTGGGGATACAGACACCTCTGCTGTCCAGCTTGCTTGTGACAAATCTTCAGCGTATGGTTTAGATTTTAGTGCTGAGTACATTTTCCAGATTCAGAAGATGTTTTGGGTAACTTGCATCTTCCACAAAGTTACGATTATTATGTACTTATGGACTACATTATATATATTTTCCATGTGGGTTTTAAACTCTGAAAAGCTCTGTCATTGTTTAGTATCCTCATTGTTCCATGGCATATTAATGACATTGCTACAAATTATTTATGGGTAAACATTTTTAGAAGTTAATTGTCTCCAATACAATAGAACCTTCATAATTCATGCTAATGATTAGGAGATCCACTAGAAATTATTGTGGTCACTGCCCTCCCTCAAAGACAATTAAGGTAAGTCTGAGAGCAACTAGCAGCATTAAATGCAACAAACAAACCAAAGCTAATAGGTAACCACTTAAGTCGCATACTTGGCAAATCTGATTGACTTCAGTACTTGAGATTTATACTGTACAGCGTTCTTTGGTTCATAAAAATAAGTACTAGTAATTGGCATCACCGCTAGAGTGTTCCACCCGTAAAGCACTGCTGAGAATGGTGTGCAGATGAGTTAAGTGCAACATAATGAAGCTTCACACTCAACTCTGGGAGCGACTCCAGGCCTATTGTGAAGTGCCAGAGTTTTATGAAGTCATTGGAGTGACTATTTGAAATTCTGTTGCCTAAGGGAATGGTGGCACCCCAAGAGCAGAAGACTTGTTTATTGACGGACCACATGCACAATCCCTGTCTATAACTCTGACCCAACAGCCTCGTCCCAAAGGCATTCTTATGTGTGTACTCATACATGCTGATTTTTTTTTCTTAAAGGCCGGTCAATAGAATTTTGTGTGTGTGACTGTTACAGGATTAAGGTCTCCACTTGCCTTTTTGCCAGGCAGTACTATGCTTAGTTTTAGAGCTGGTTGGGAACTGAAACTGCAGCTCTTTGGGGAACTCCACAAAACATTTCTATTCCCACTCAACCACCTTGACTTCTATCTTTACATTTTATAGACATGCACTCACCTGCAACATATATTTTCAGGATGGCAAAACTCCACTCGGACAGAAAAGTGTCACTCACTAGGCCAGCGGTTCTGAACCTTTTTCAGTTGACGTACCCCTTGGTCTCAGAGTGAGACTTCACATACCTCCTTTCAATGGGAAATTAATTTTTGACCTGTGTTAGACAATGTATGAAATATATCTCGTGTAGCTCGTGGGGGTACATGTACCCTCCGTTCAGAACCGCTGCACTAGGCGCTTGCCTGTGTGACTTCAAAGGTCTCTACGTTCTGCAGCATGTGTCTGAATCTACCCCACTCTAATCAACTTGATTCCTAAGCTCAATAAGGATCCAGAAAATCATACAGAAGAGCACTTGAGTCCCTTCACGCACTTTAAATGGATTGGGCTGTTCAATAAATGAAGTTATGGCACTTCTTGTGGTGGTTAAAGTAGTCTAGTGGTAAAAACATGCTCAGGAAGTGGGAGATATGGTTCAATTCCCTCCTCAACCTCAGGGCATTCACCTTTCCTACCTCCTAGGAGAGTGTCTTAACCACCAGGCTAGGAGAAAGCACTTTTCCACCCCTCCTCTTGCAGCCATGCAGCAGAGAATGTCAGACTCACTGGTGGTCGATAGAGAATGCACGAGGAAGCATGACTTTGTGGTCCAGTAGTTAGGACACTTGGTTGACTGGGGAGATGGTACTGGGTGCTAGCCCTTGCTCCCTGGGTGGCTTTATATTTTACATTAAAGATAAAATGCAGAAACTATCCAGGGAACAGGGGCCTGCATCTGTGTATCCCTGGACCCACTCAAGTGTCCTTTCTGCAAGGTTAGAGTCAAACTCCCCTGTCTCCAGCCTAAGCTCCAGAGAGTGGTGCAGTTGGGTACATTCTCTTCCCAGCACTTCCCATTGGCTAGTTCTAGGCAGCTCCCCACTCAGTATGTGGGTTATTAGATCACCGTTCAGAGCCCCCTCTTCTCTGGGGGCCTGGGTACCAGATACAGCCAAACCGCAGGTCCCATTCTGTGGACCAGGTGCTGAAAGTGAGTTGCTGCTATGCTTGACTTGTAGACACTTAAGGCCCTTATTGGGTCCAATCCAACAGTGTCTTGGCAATACCTTGTTCTTTGTAGGAGAATCTGCATTATCTGCCAAACTGTGCAAGTATCTGTGTGGTATGATTCATTCCACTAGAAATAGGCCCCAAACTACCAAAAGCTCATTGTACCATGTCAGGAATAAAGATTGGACAGGAAACAGAATTTGTTGGCTGGAAGCACATGAAGCAAACCCCCTGTGAGAAGAATTTGCATTCTTCCCTTCCCCCTTCATGTTCCCCAATTGAAACTGCACAAATAATGCCAGAAAGCAGACTTACTTTTTTTGGCACAAAATATAAAGAAGCCTTCCCAACTGATGATAGGGAACCCAGAAACTGTGTGGTGGTCAACATTCAGTTAATGGACTTGTCTCTTTGTTCCGGTCAATAGGTTTTCAAACAGATTTGAAGAGCCTGCAATGTGTTGTAAAATCCCTTTGCATGACTACAGCAAAAACAAAAAGCAGATTCTGAATTTTGTCAGCCGCCATATATTCATTCCTTTTTCACTCGTGAAAACAAACAGACCCGTGAGGCTTTCTTTTTGAACTTGGGGGTAGGTGTATACAATGAGATCATGTGGGTCCAGGTGCAGCCATTAAGGAAACATTCGCTATTTCTCAAAGTTCCTTGAACTTTCAATTTTTGCAGTTTGGAAACTGCTTTAGTTAATGAAAATATAAATGTCAGGCATGGAAGGAAGCTGCTGTCATAACTTCTTTAAATCTACTGCATTCTCAATGAGATGCATACACAATCACATTAACTATTTCAGTACCATTTCATACATTTGTCACACAGGCAAAGAATCTTAATCCATCAAAAGCAGAACCTGGCAGACTATCCCTCTGTTATAGCTGCAAAATAACACCATTATGGCATCTCACTTCTGACATCCCCAAAACATGCATTTTCAGTTCCTTTCTTTCCAATTTTATTATTTCAAACCTCATTATTATTTATAATCTCAAAGCTTTGATAAAAGTAAAGCAACCCCTTCCCAAATGCAGTGTCAATTCCTTCCTAGCCAAAAGCATCTTATCTCTGTATATGTGGTCTTTGCTCTTATCTCATCTTATCTCTGTATTTGTGGTCTTGCCCTGGTCTCCCACTTTTTTTTTTTTTTTTAGAATCAATTTAGCAAAATGTTAGATTAAATTTAATCTGCTAACCTTTTTGTCCGTTGCAGCTAACAGGTTTTCAACACAGTTCTCCTGGTCCGGAATCGCAGATAACATGGGTGGTCTCGAAGCCACATGGCACTGAAGGTGGTAGACAAATTTGGTGCTAGGGAGTGGTAAAGTAGGGGGTGGGGTGAAGGCAAGATGCATTGAGTTGTTCTTGCTTCCTGCCAGTGGAGTGACACCAGAGATGGATGTGGCAGGGAGGGAGGTCCCAACTGAGGAGTGGCGGGAGCTGTGCCATTGACTGAGAGACAGATGGGATTTAAAGGAGTGCTACCACTGATCGCTGATTTGGGAACAGCACTGAGATGGGGGTGGGAGTATATTGTTAATAAAGAATACTCTTTCACTTGTAGTAGATCCTTATTGAGATGGCTGTCTTACTTTCCTCGGCAGTAATCTGGTAATTGTAAGAACAGTTGGGTGTCTTATAATGAAGCACCTTTCTGTGCCACTATAAGTAAAAATCATGAATAATGCACATGAGACTATATACAGTGCCAGGCTTGGATGACAAAGTGATCTTTGTTAGATCCTAATAAATAACGGTGGGATATTGGTAAGCAAACAAAATCCCTGCAAATATCCATTGATTTCAAAAGTGTAAGGCGGGATTTAATTTGCCTTTCAATGTTTTGTCTCTCTTTTTTTTTTTTTCTTTTTGCAGCTAGTTTTTAGCAGCTTGTTAAAATAAGGCTGATCTTCCAGTAAGGATTCAAAACAAGAAAAATGTTTGCCTCTACCATTTACTAGATGTGCAACCGATAGAATATTTTAGAAGGATTTTCTTGGAACGAGGGGAATTAAATGACAAATAGCCAAACAACAAAACCTTAGTTTGAAATAAGCCATCCACAGATGTTTATGCTGTGAAAATTTGAGCAACAAAGCAGTTTCCAAGTTTTAAAGGGCCCACTATTCATTTCTAACAGTACTTTTCAGTTTTGCAGAACTTGATATTAAAAACAACAAGTCACTTTCTAGTCTAAGGGTCTTTCATTCCTATTTTTATTGACGGATTTACATCCCCAAGTTTATCACTGCTATCTCTTAAGTCTCTTTGTAAGGGACCAGAAATAAATTACCTCGGGTCAAGTTCTGTTTATACAGTGGACTGTTCCTGCAGAATTACCTTCTTGACTTAATAGCTTCCTTTTGGGTGACATTTCTCCCAGAAAGAAGACAAATTGTCTAAGGTCAACCTGCAGATCAGCTCAGAGTGTAGGAGGAAATTGTAGTGGATCAGCTAAATTGCACCAGGTCTACCAACCAGCATTAGGCAGCACGCCGCTAGTCAGAGGCACACTGAAGGAATGCAGCCTTCCTTCCAGGATGGTCTGAAGTGCAGCAAAGCACAAGGAGGGCTCTTGAATTTCACTTTGAAATATAGTAGTGCTTTAGTCCTTCCAGTTCTTGATGCTGACGAACTAAACTGGCATAGTAACAGTGAAATTAGATCAGCAAAGGTATCATTCCAGCTTAACATTGGAGTATGCATTTTTCCTAGATTTCTCTCGTGAAACATAGCAATTACAGGGCTCTACTTAAAGCCGTTACATTTCTCTGAAGATGTTACATAGTGCAATTTTCCCTGCATCTTCCCTCCCACACACTTCTACCACCTTATACTGGAGCTGCTGTCTTGTGGATCGTACATCTAAACTAGATCGTGAGGGAGAGAAGCAGAGAGATTTGGTCTGATTCTGGTCTCGTGCTAATGGAATTGCTGAAACTTGAGTGGAATTTCTCCTGATTTTATATCAGCATAGGAGAATCGAGGGCCTGATCCAAAGCCTGTATTTTTTTTTTTTTTTTTTTTATTGGGCCAATACTGCTCCCTTGGAAGAGACAGCAATAAACAAATACCTGGGGTAATCAGTTGTTCCATTGAACTGAGGTTTTATACTGGTATAACATTTAAAAAAGAACATTGGGACTACTGGCTACAATGGGAGCAAGTTCAGACCCTGTGTATTTTATGACTCTTATGTGCATTATAAACGTCTTACATGAAACTAGTAGAATAGAACTAAACCACAATGCTGGGCCTATTGGGAAACATTTTAAACCTCTTAATTTTGGGCTGAAGGTACAGAATTAACCAATGAATTGTAGTCTAAATAACGCTCCAATATCTTACACATCAAATAACCCTAAAGAATAAATGTTCCATATGTAAAATGATGAAGGGGATAGAAGAATTTGCAAAGGGAAAAGGTATTTTTCCTGCCTTTCAAAAAGGAAGAAAAAATACAAGTCTCTTTTTAATTAAGCTTTTTATCCTTTGAAGTTATTTTTGATTTTTTTTTCACATTGATGATGTAATTTATGTAAATAATCATCTATCTATGAAAGGAGTGTGTCTGTCAAAAGCTAAAATAAAAAACATCCGTCATTTTGAAGTGATTAACATTCTCCAGATGTTTAAATCATCAGATTTCAGGAGTTTCTCTTTGTTGTGATAATGATATAGTATCCAGAACAAGAATGTTTACTTTTTTGTATGGGTCAAACACAGATTTTTCACAATCCTATTAAAGCATGCAGTTTATTGTAATTGTATGTGCAGATGAAAGCATATGCAGTTATTATTATTCCCCTTAATTGTAAACTGCTGCTGGTAATTTTACTGTAAAGCTGAAACAAAAGGAGCATACTTGAAAGGACCACCACTGCCCACTTATGTAATCAATTTATAGATGTCAAGTTTGTACAAAGATGGTTATCCCTTTCTGTTACCAGACATATGACATGCTACCACCCTGCAGCACTGGGAAACGTATACTTGGTCCATCTCTCTCTCTTTCTCTTTTCTTCTTTCAGGTTGCTTGAAAATACAGTAGATGTAGCTGATAATATTACATGACAGCTCAGAACTGTTGTACTCAAATGTGTTTGACCTTTTTCTCAAAGGAGGACACCAAATGTGTATTCCTTCTAAAGTGAGAGACTTAATTTCCCATCTTTATAGGAATGAGCATAGATCAAGAAGTTTATCCCAGTCTCTTACTGCCAGCTCACTATGGTAACAATATCCACAAAAGCTTTGTTGAAAATTAGGCGCATGTAACATTGATCGATCTTTCACTCCTTCCCTTGTATAGAGCATGCATAGCAATAATGAGCAGCAAACAGTGTCCTATCTACTTACAAAATACTTGTATTACATGTCATTGAAATAAACAATTTCCAAAGCAAGAGAGAGACTCTTAGCTGAAATGTGTGTATCTATAGAGAAGCAAGAATGGATAGAAATTATTTAAATTTAATTTTTATTTACTTTTCTTCAGAAAAAACTGAATTTTGCCAAAACCCTCTGAAAATGGCAAACTTTCCGCAGTTGTATCTTTTAGTTTTTTGATCAGCTGTAGAGATGGTTTTAAAAAGTAAAGTTTTTAAATGGTGTACAGCTCTTTTAACCAACTCCAATAGGAATAAAGTATATTCTGTGGAAGCAGGAGACTATGTTAAATGCAAATCAAATGTATATGTAGATTGAGCACCATAACTGTCCCTTACTCACTGAGCTATCTCTGAGGGTTTAAGCTCACTTTCCAACTTCCCATCCCACTCAGCAGCTTCAAACAGAATCCATTTAGGAATATTTCTGACCGACTTTTTTGCCCTTCCCAAAATGTGAGATTTCCCTAAAATTCAGCTTGCATGAGGCCCACAAGGGGAAGTTTAGCCCTGTGACCATGATATCACTCCTGTATTTTATTTAAGAAAAATATCTGTGGCTTCTAAGGCCATTATTTCATACTCCTTCTTGGATTTATGCCATTGGGAAGGGAGGTTCCTAGCAAGATGTAGCATTTTCTTGTAGAAATGGATGGGCCTGAGATAACACATAGATACATTTCTACGCATTGAAAAATGCCACAAAGATATTTTAGGTAACTTCAGAAGTTTCTCAGTGTCTGCATTTCTCTTTCTTTTCAGTAGATGTAATGTAAGACATCCTAAAAGATGCACATAATTCCAACACAACTCCACAAAACATTCCTAGAACAAGTTTTCTGATATATGACCTATCAAGTATATGACATCAGTGCACTTGTTTGGAATGACCAGCATAATTTAATTGTGGTTTCAAGACTGTGCAAGTAATATCAGTTTCTTCAGAAACTCATTCTACAGCTGAGGGATTGCACTGAAGGTATGGGAAGAGATGGATTTGACACGGAATTATAATGCAGGGGTGGGGCTGCCTGGGAAAAGAGACTGGAGCAACAAGCCAGGAAAGTGGGGGTGGATGAAAAGCTTGTGAAGGAGCCTAGACAGGAAGGTAGTGTGAGGGAAGGAGAGGTGGGGGAGGAGACAGATCATACTTTGAGTTAGTATAGAGGAATTGGGACTGTGGTGAAAGAGTTAAGGACTGGAAACTGGGACAGGCTATTTGAAGAAAAAGATGATGGGGACAAGGAGACAGAGGTGGAAGAGAAAAGAATGGGACAGTTTGCAGAGGGGAATGAGAGAGACACCAGCCTGGGGCTGATCAGACAGTGACCATCGGGTGATACCTTCCTCCAAAACTTTGAGTCTCACTATTCCTCTGTTAGCAAATTCCTTTAAAACCAACTGGCAAGGAGCTGCTCCACAGAGGGATGAAAAACTATATTGTTAAGAGGTAGTCTATAAGTGTGAGTGGCAGAGGTCTGTGCTGTGTCTACAGCAGTGATTCTCAACCGGGAGCGGCACAACCCCAGAGTGCCTTGACATTCTTTTAAGGGAGCTATGGGTGCCATGCAATGTTGATGTGGTTAGGCATGAAAACATGATTCACAAGATAAATCTGGAGATTTCAAAGATGAATTAATACTATCAAAAAACACTTCTGACCTTTTGGGTTCTTTCTGAATGTTTTGGAACAGAAGATTTGCTTTATTACCTTTCTGTAGTGAAAAAAAACAAGTGAAAGCTAAGAGCTGGCATTTTACAAGGGGTACTTTGAGTCTATCGAGGGGTGCCTCAAATCTAAAAAGTTTCAGAACCACTTTTCTACAGGTTCCACTCAGCTGATAAACCATTGTGGGATGTCAGTATATTTCTCTATAATGGAGTCCCTGGGGGTTTTTTTTTCCAGCTTGCCTTTTTAAAACACATATCGCATTGCCCACAGTTATATAACATTATTGACATTGCAAAGTCAAGCACCCTGGACTTGAGATTGAGCCAAATGCAGGTTTTGCAGGCAACACTTTTGGTAAATCTTTAATTATGTGATTGCATATTAACTTTCCACAAATTTCCGACTCATTCAGTGCATGGGATGGATCTTCTCTGAGATAAATCAGGACTAAGTGTAAAGGAAGCTCTTAAAGCAGGGGTCCTACAGACACTTGCAGAAGCTGAAAGGTGTATAGTAAATGTGATGGAGGATTGTAAGACAAGAAGTGACAGGTTTATGATTAAGGCAGATGAATGTGGCTCTGAGGAATGGGACTGTATCCCTGCCTCCTCAACAGTCCTTATTGTAATCCTAAATTAATTGCTTAAATCAAGGTTTTCATGGGTAGAAACATTCAGATACTATAGTAATGAGCACTACAGGGAAAGCTTACAAGGACATCGGTAACCAAAACAGGATTTGAATAACATGCTGTAGATGGGACATGGCACCACCATTGAACTCGTTGGCCAGATACAAAAATTATCAGTACACTTTTATTGGTATAAGTGATCAGAAACTGGTCTATATCTATAATGGTACAGAAGTTCAGTGCACACAGATTGGTTTAAAAATGGCAGAACTCAGTCTAAGATTTGCTCTCCCCACTAAATGACAAATGTGTATTCTGTTCGCTACTGATCTAAATTACACTGCTTACAGAAAACTGCGTAACTTAGATTGATTCTGTTTTGGGCTTTTTTAATGTCTCTACCTACCCATTGTGCCTGGGACTGCTTGGAAAAGAGGCAGTCACTATGGCAGCTTGCAGACGTTAAAAACCCCAAAACATGCTATACCAGAAGAAGTAGCGTATTACTTCAACCTGGCTCTGTAGCATCTGTACAGATCAGGCACTTCAGTGGGGTTTTGGGCGCTTTTAGCTAAAGCTGATTCAAGCCACTATTAGATAAAATAGCCAAAAAAGCCACAGCAAAGCACCTGACTTTTCAGTGCCATAGCAAGGAGGGAATGAGCAGGGCAACCACCCTGGGCTCCAAAGTGAAGGGGTGACAACAGGTACTGCCCAGCGGGGTGGGGTGTGGGATGGAGCTGTGAGTGGCACATTTGGGGGGGCATGGGGATGGAGGGAGGGCGGCTCCTGCCACTGCGTGCACTCCCGGGCAAGCTTGGGGGGGGAGGTATCCCCTCCAGATCTGTGCATGGGGTGAAGGTGGGCTGTTGCTGTAGGCTTTGCCTCAGGCTCCAAATTCCTTGCCACGGTACTGCGATCTAGACACACGTTCAGCAAGCCAGGTCCACCAACACACTGCCTCTTCTGGGCATCTGCTGAGCAGGAGCGCACTGAATTTAATGTAAAGTACCATTTTTATGTTGTTGTTTTTTAATGCCTGCAAGCAGCCTAAATGAGGCACGGGTCCTGAATGGGAGCATGTTATCGAAGGCTGTTTTGGCATGCACATGCACCAGAAAGAGGCAGATTAACTTTGAAAAGGCTGCCCTCATTCCAGCAGTTCCTTGCTTTGGGGTGCTTGACTTTGCACCCTATTTGGGAACCAATTTTTTGATTGATTGATTTTATTTATTTGCTTTCCTGTAGTATGATTCAGTAGCACAGCTGAGGTGGGGCAAGCCAGGCAGTCACTTTGCATGGATCTCGAGAGGGCACCAGAAGCAACCTGCAGCATTTTGTATCTCAACCCTGCTCTCTGACACACTGCATCCTGCTGTGCTCAACGCAGCAGGATCTCTGCTCAGGGTGCCAAAACTGGTAGTCACACTCTGGCCTGACTCATGATTTTTGAACAACCTCTGCTCATCCATCTGTGTGTGTTGTGAAGGAGGGAGCAATTAGTACTGCTCACTTAGCTCCCCCAGTTCTAACATCCTCTAGCTTCAGTATCCTCCCAGCTCCTTGCAAGTTCCTTATTAGGAGCTGCTTTTCCTGTTGTTTCTCACCCCCTTCCACATCAACAGGCAAGCTGTACTAAGGTGGCCTTCTCTCATTTCTAGGCTTTGTGTTGCAAGGAAGGAAGGAGGACGCAGAGGATCCAGGTGGGGAAAAGGAAGGAGGAAGTAAAGTTGCCCTGAGCTACTGGGCTCTTTTCTAAAGCCAAAAGTAGTGAATTAGAGTTGATATTCAAATTTGTCTTAACTCCATAATAGCTAGGGACAAAAGAACTGGGCTCATAGTAGCTCTGTGGAAGGCAAGGCAGTGTCTTCATTCCATCAGCCTTACCCAGTCCATCTGGTTCATGAAATTCATATCTAAATTGTTGATATGGGGATTAGCTTGAATCCACTACTGCCTGAAGTGCATCTTCCTTCTTGCCAGTGGCCAGTGCAGCCCATGGTTGTACATAATGCCCAGGTACCTATACTAGGAAGCAGGAAAGCATTTGAGGTTTGCAAACAGTACAACTTCCAGACAATTGGAAGGAAAACCAAAGGAAAGTGGATAATTTTGGCCTAATTTTTATTTAGCATTGCTATTAGGGAGGGATGATTCCATTCTTGCCAAAGGAGTTACATTAGTGTAAATTTGCTGTCACCTTATACCTGACCTGGGTGGTACTATGTCCTCCTCACCCTAGAAAATTATGGTGTGAGTTTTTTCACATAGTTTTGCATGCTAGTTCCCTGGCCTCCAACTAGGGATTTCTTGGTTAGCTTTTCTCGGAGCAAATGAATAGAATGTACCAGGGTCTATATTCAGTTCACGACAGTAGTTTGTTACCAGCACGTTGTAAGGACAACTAATCAGAAAACTGCCTTATTGGAAAAGCCTTTGCTCAATAACTTAATGATAACCTCTCTCTCCTTTTGTTTATAACAGGCTAGAGTGTTGGGCTGGCACATTTTGTAGTCCTTCAGGTTTCCTTACCCATCTCTTATAAATGAGAATACCAGTATTGTGCTTTTGAAAATGTATTTATAATGCACCCCAGATGTACTTGGCACTATGTAAAATGCAAAATGTGCCAAGGAAATAGCAGAGAAGCTGCTTTGAATAGCTTACAGCTTAAAAGCACACCCTGATGCAATACAGAACAGTAAAATCCAGAAATACTTTTTCTGCAGGCTTAGCACTTCTCAGAACAGGTGAGTCTTTCAGAGGAGAAGCAGTGTGGTGGGCAAACACCTTTGGGAGGCAGCTACTAACATCAGAAGCAATGGGAAAAAAGGCCTGGAGTCAGGAGTGGGCAAAAACAAAGGAAACTGTCAGGGAATAAGTGCAGAGTGAATGGTAGTGTAGGAGGAGATTAGAGAAGATTTAGGTCAGACTAGAGTTGTGCAAATAGTTTGAGTACCATTTTTTCTCTAATTCTCACTATGAAATAAACTGTTTGTTCTGACATTGAGCTTCATATTTTTTATCCCTTGCCAGGTCAGTGGAAATACTGTCTATTCCTTACTTGATTGACTATTGCCGCTGCCCCCCACCTTTGCAGTAGCAATGTCCTTATGTGGAATAGCTTCTTTTGTTCCTAGTATTGCAAAACACAGTCACGATTTGCTTGTTGTATGCATATGGGCATGGATCACTACAACACTACTAATGTGAGTAATGTGAGCGGGATTAGGCCCAATGTGCTGTATATTTATGTAACAATAACATTCATTTTTGTGAGTCCCTCTCTCTACTGCTGTCCCAGTAATATCATCAGTTGAGCACGTAGGTTGGTGCTTTGTAAGAACATGTTGTAGCTTTTAAGAAAGTAAATCTTTTTTATCCCCACAGTTTGGCTTCCCTGTGCTTGCCCTGTGAATTTGAGTAGCAACAGTTTTTGCAAGCTCGTCCCTGGATAATGCTGAAGTCAATTTTTCACTCTTTTAAATAATTTTTCTTCATAAGTCTTCCATTACCTCATTCATATGAGCTGTCTAATTGGGCAGAAATATGACCCAGTTGTACAGCTAACCTCCCCCTCCATGTGCTGGACCCTCAGAAATGACAGCTTTGGAGAGCGAATATACGCCAAAGGGAAAATGAACTACAAGCTTAAAAATTAAAGCCTCCTTTTGCTGTGCTTATAATAGATTTCTCATGAAAATATTAATTTATTTCTATTCCTGTTTTTGTACGTATTTAAATTACAGTAGTAAATATTACCTTCCTAACATAGTATTACGCTATATGGCACAATTTGACTTATAGAGTCTAGTGGCGCCAGTCACACCATTATAATCAAGGTTTTGGTAGCATTTCAATACTAAACCGCTTGCTTTCGGGGGTTCTGACTAGGCCATGAAAATGCATTTCCAACTGCTGCTTGACACAGAAACTCTCTGCTTGCAAATGGATGCTTTAAACCAAATTTAAAGCAAAATCTATTCAGCCATTTCTAAGCAACGGGAATTAAGGCGGGGTGGGGGTGGGGAGGGAAGTAGGCATTTGAAGCTTCAGAGGCATTTATGTGCTTATACAGCTCAAAAGTGCTTGTGGCTTTTGTGAGTTGGCTACAGAGCTCATGCTGGCCTTAGAAGGAACAGGCTGTAGTGTCCTCTATGGGGTCTGTTATGGAAGCATTTGTAAGATGGGTTTGCACCGACAAAAGGAAACCTTTCAGATTTCAGCTGTCTGGAAGAAATAGTTGCCAGCATAAAGCTTTGGGTCCAATTTTGCTGTGCTCGGACAGTCCTCATAGCAGGAGCTCTTTGAAAGTTCGAGTAACCTGGTGGTAGGATTTTGCACACAAGTGAGTGTTTGCAGAATCCAGCCCTTTATTCCCTATTCCTGTCATTGCAGCTTATTTATTCATAGCAGTGTGAATTTAAATAACTTAATGCTGCCATTCCTTCTCTAAAGTTTATGACCCAGCCTTATTTAAACCCTTGCACTTGGAATTAAAGTTCACATAAAATATTTTCATTAAAAAAGAAGCAAACACAAAATGCAGTTCTCTTAAAAATATCTTGTGCTTGATGGAGGCTAAAAGGTGGCAGCTGTGCAAAAGTAGTGGACCCTAAATCGCTGAGCAAAAATGAGCGGGGAAAGCTCTGATTGCTCCTAGTACAGTAGTGAATATGCGCTCTCAACCACAAATCAAGCAAGCTAAAAAAAAAGACTCAATCAAGGCAATAATGGCCTCCACTTCACAATCAGACAAGTGCTTCTACTTCAGAAATCCTACCATTTATGGTTGATTACTAACCCTGGCCTCATTTCTAATCTAAAGGGCGAGTAATAATTTGGAAAAGGAATTATAACAACTTCCCAACAATTTGGCAAATTGTTATTATTTTAGGGGGGGCTGTTATGAAGCAGTTGCTGTTTGTCAGATTTTTTTTTTTTTTTGGCACTTTACCATTTCCACCACATTGACTCCCATTGATGTCATACTAGAAGGAAAAGTAATGCAGGAAGAAATACATAAAATGGGAAGTAAAAAATGAGAGCATCTCCTCACTGAGCTTCAGCATGTTAAGTTCATATGAAGGCACATCAAGGAATCTTTTACAAAAATGAACACAAGGCTACTCTTTATTATTTATAGTGTAGTAGTCCTAATGGCCTCTTTTGTGCCAAGCATTATACAGATGCATAGAAAGACTGTTCTTACACCAGAGAGCTGGTATCTTTGTTTATTTCTGGTAGCATCTATATTGTGCTAGGAACTTTCAAACAGAATAAATCATGGTCTGTGCCCAAGAAACTGGTGCCGGGGCAGGTCTTTCTTTGTCATAAATATTTGTAGGGCTCTACTCCTTTGAGGATCCACATGAAAATCAACTCGTTACTCTCCCGTTTCAATTATGAACATTGGAATTTAGATCGGACTGGGAAGGGGTTTCTACTGTCTGATATCTGCCTGACCTAATTCAGTATGATCATGTTTTGAATTTAATTTTGGATTAAAACTTTAGTAATGCTGCCTAGTAAATCATTTTACCTGGAATGATACCTTACAATTTTACTAAATTTGTTTTGCTAAGAAATGCAATATATATATTTGTCTGAGTTGCTATTATTCTACTAGCACAGTATTTTGTGATTGAAATTAGGTTGGTCTGGGTTCCAATATATTAGGCATATATTTATAAAAAAATATATTTTTGAGAAGTCTCTTCATTATCATTTGTACAGACATCTTCTGGGGAAAAATCAGAAAAGGGGATCCAGATGATAGGAAAAGTGTCATCCAATCATGAATCCAACTGTCACAATTTCCCAAGACACAAGTGCAAGATTTTGTATTAGTACTGTCAATTTTTAAATTACCTAATATTGTAAAACTCACACAAACTGTCACAGAACAATGATCAATTGTGACTTGTGTGCATATCTGTCTGGGCTAGATAGTAACGTACAAACGATGTGAGCATTTTGGTAATAGCAGGCATTTGTGATCAAAACACCACTTATTTCAGTGATCCAAAGACAAAATGAGAGGCCATAATTTCCCTTGGATGAATGAGTTCCACGAAGAGAAGAGCGATGGAATATTCTTCTCAGAAAAGAAGAGCTGTATGTTTTGGAGGGTGGCAAAATTCTGGCAACACATAAGATAAATAAGGTGGCAATTTCAGTGTGGCTTGAAATGGCTTACCTGTACCGCACAAACCAAAGATACCTGCTATTATAGTTTAACTAGATCTGAAAACAACAGATGCCATTTGAAAAGAGAACCTCCCATCAAACTTATTTTCAGTTACTTGCTGACATATGAACTAACTCATGCTAGAGAGAAACACAACCCTCATATCAAAATGACAACTTGGAATGTATGTTATTCAATAAAGACTTTGTCTAATATTACCCTAAAATATTATGGGTTTTGAAAGCACATTCTTGAATATGAACATTCTGTATCTAGATAACAAAGAATTAAATAAAAATAGCTATCAATAAAGTTGCCTATCTTGGGCCAAATTTCTGGTTCTGATTCCATATGGGAGGTGGCCCAATGTTTAGGGATACATTGAAGTGAAAGTGGAAGTGTTAATGTGTACTTGGATTGTGGCTGACTGATGTGGGTATAGAGAACATGACTGGAACATGTACAAAATTATCTGTTCAAGAAATTCTACCATGTCATGTTGCCAGAATGCAGTGTTTCTATGCAGCTATAATTTTTGCAATAAAGAAAAGGCAAATTCATTCTAATCTCTATGGAAGAGAATAAATTTTGGTTCTAGATATGCAACTGAGACTTAATGTTCTGAAGGAAAAAACAGGAAAAACAGAAAAACTCTACCATCTTATCATTTGTTAGTATACCTTGATTTTTGTTTGTGGAGTTATGCAAAAATATTTAAATTGGCAGAGAATAAAAGTATTACTCTTACTGCAATATTCATATATGTAATTGATCTCAGACAGAAAAATCTTCTTAAAGCAATGGGATCCATTTACAGCTCTATTAGTGGAAAATTAGTAGTCAGGTCCCAGGAAAACAGTTTTTTTTCCAGGACAGCTGTTTAGTATTTCACAGCAGGAATATAAGCTTAAATGACCCCTAGTGTCAGAAAACAGCATGCTTAAGACAAATCACAAGAATTCATTTTTCTCTTCAAGGATAGTCTCAGTAAAAATGACTCAGAACTACATTAAACAGTCAGCATAAGGGAAACTTGACAGTTGCTTCACTATGAAGAAAAAATAACAAAAAAATAGATTTACTTTTTTTGTTTTTTCATTGTAGCCTCAGATAAAACAGAGGGTAGCTATTTAACTTATGCAGTATAACTGTGTGTTTAAAGGGTGCCCTTTCTTAAGTTATCTTAAACGTTTAATCATTTATAAATCAATGTTACACCTACCTTTTGAAGCAGTGCAAGAGATCTTATTGTCTCTGTTTTCTACATGTTGGCAACACTGAAAAGTACAGCAAAAAATTAAACAATTTTCCTTTGTTTAAAATGCACCAAGAACTAGATTATTTTTAGCGAATGTACCAAATGAAAACTTCTTATTTATTAAATAAATACATGTGAAATCCTGCTGGTGAGTTGCTAAATTTAAAAGGCTCACTGTAAAATTCCAGTGATTGTTTTGAAATGATGTAGTAGAGATTTGGGGTTATAGCTTTCCAGTTTTAAAACTACATAGATCAAGAAAATCATTGTGTTTCTGTGCATCTATTTGCTCATATAGACAAAACTTTATAGTAAAGTAGAATTAAAGTCTTGGGTTGTAATGTGTAAACAGGCTGGATTACATCTTCTAGCAGAAAATTCTCAGGAGGGTTAAGGTGAGTTGCAAAGCCCAGCGTTCATACTTGGTGGAGAGTCTGAACTGCCATGTTGATGGGGCATACGGATATTTGTCCACTTGCAGAAAACAGTCGTGTTGACCTAAAAAGGAGTGCAAGAGTGAATCATTCCCAAGGAAATAAGCCCTTATCAGAAAAGTCCTGTGGAATTCAGGAGGAAATAATATTTCTTTAGGTAATTTTCTACCAAAAATAGGCTTTAATGGGGAATAGCTTCTGTAGAATGCCTCAGAAAGCTTATAGGATAGCCCAGCTCCTGGTACTGGTTAGGACTCCAAAACACCAAGCATGCACAATCTGTGGTTGTTTTTCTGGGCACTTTGCACTGGGAAAGCTGGAACAATTTGGCCTCTAACCTACCAACTAACGGGGTCCATGGAAAGGATATTATTCTCTACATCTTAGCCACTTTTTGGGGAAATAGCTATCGAACTCCATTGTCTGATACTTATTACATTCTGTAGATCATTCTCTTCAGGGACAGGATATAGGAGATGGGAAGGGCTGCCAGTTTCCCAACCTCAGACTGGTGCAGATAATTCTGTGAACCGTAGCAATATAAGACAGAAAAAAGGGGGCAGCTTGCTTAGAAGCAATTAAAGATGCTATAGTGATGGGATTTCTGAAGTCAATATTGAGTCTTAACACTGATTTAAATGTTGCCTATTTTTGTGCCTCCTTCTCTGGGGCTGATCCAACAAAGAACAGCTGTCCTTCAGTTCCAGCCCCCAACTAATCATTGTGTCCCAAAGCCTGGGGAGCCAGACCTAGCTAGCTAGAGCTCCTGCAGATCAGTTCCCTTGGGTCAGGATGGGAGGATGGAATGATTTTGTCCCATCCTTGTATACATAGCAGACAACTTTTAGCTGGTATCCACATATCTTTTATTCTTTCTCTCTGCAGCAAGAAGGATGACAGCTGCATTGCACAGAATCTATTGTGCAGAGTGCAGTTCTTAATGGGTCATAACTCATCCAAACAAACTATTTTCACTTAAGCGTGCTTCACAATGGAGGACTATTTCCAAGCCACGTTTCAACTCTATCCAAAGCTATTTTGCTGCTATAGGATCATTTTATAAAATGGGGGAAGTATATATTTGCCACTTTCCTCATTCTCTGAAAGAGCTGAAGCTTTAAAAAAAAATTGTCGTAAGAGAGTCAGAGGCAGTAATCTAGCTTTGTGACATGCGTTGCAGGAATAGCTCTGAATTGCAGCTTGAAAGTGAAATTTTGAAAAGTTATTTGTGACTGAAAATAGAATAAAAGAAAAGTGTCCTATTGGCCACTGCACCCCTCTGGAACGTGTCAAAAAGTAGATTAGTGGAGTTCTGCTTTCAAGATGTGTATTTAAGAATAGAAAAGCTCATTTTCATTCTGTACCTATGGAAGGAAATCAGCAATGGATGTGCATTGTCATAGCTCTACTGAAGTTAATATGACGATAACAGTATACACCAGTGATTTTCAAACAGGGTGCCACAGCAGCCTGGGGTGCCTTGAGATTCTCTCAAGGTTGCTGTGGGGTGCCATGCAGTGTTTGCACTGTTAGGTTTACAAGCAAAATTCACAAAGTAAGTTCAGAGATTTCAAATAGAAATCCATAGTTATAGTCTTTGCAACAACCCTCCCTCCCCAAAAGCAAAAAAACAACCCACAAACCAAACCAAACAAAAAAAAAAATGATATATTTTTCTATAGTCAGAAAAAGAGTGAAAACTAAGAGCTGGGATTTTTTGAGGGGTGCCTTGAGTCTGTCCAGGGTTGCCTCAAGTCTAAAAAGGTTGAGAAGCACTGGTTTACACCAACTAGTAATTGTTTACCAGACCAGCACTGCAATATAACTTTCATTTAAATTCTTTAGATATTCCATAAATCTTAAAAAGGCATATTTGTAGGCTGATATAGTGCTGGAATCTGTGTATCTGCCAGTGATGCAAAGTGATTTAACAATTAAATTAAATTAACAGTTGTTTAAGGCATCCCCCCAGGATTCTTATTTAAAACAAAGCACAACAGTTAAGGTATAAATATATAATTAGTAGTTCTTTTGATGAAATTATCTGTTCATGTCAATGGAAACTTGGCATTCAAGAAAATAGCTATTTTTCATTGGTTATGTGAAAACTGACAACAGAGAAACTGTTGACAGCACAAACCCATGTCTGCAGCAGTATAAAATGAGTAGGGCAAACTTAATCCAGAAAAAAATAGGGATCTAATTTTATCCTGAATCTTAGTATTTGATGATTGTTGCTCTGCTTTGAAAACAACTGAGAATTTTCCCATTTTGATGGAGGTGTGCATGTTCATATTCCACTGAAGTTAGTGGCAGCTGAGGGAATTTTTAAATCATTCTGAAATGCTGAGATAATTCACATTTATGCCTAAATCTGCCGAGTTGTTTTTTTCCAGCTCCTCTCCTCTGCCCCGTTTAATACTGCTTACAGCACAAGAGGCTACATTGTAATTATGTTAAGCTGTTTGTAGATCAGACTAAAGTCTTCCTCAATATCACATTATATAAAATCAAAGTGGTTTTTTCCTAGTAGTTGTATATTTCCACCAACTCAAATTGCTGACGATTTCCCAAAACTCCACTGCACGGAAGACGCATCATCAGTAAATTGTTTTTAATATCAAGAGTAATGATAAATGACCACATTGTGCTAATAAATATATCAATCCTAATAAAACAAAGTCAAACATTTTAGCAGTCTCAACTGAGACTGTAAGGAGTTCTTTGTAGGATGTTAACTTCATCTTAAAACATCAGTTTCACTTTAAAGTCATTGTCATTCCGTTCTAGTTCAATTTGTTTTCAATAGTAAGACTCCTGGGAAGAGCTGCACATTAGGGCAGGATTGGGTCCATCCTTCAGGATTGGGTCCATTTCATGCCACACTTTTTAAAACAGAACAGGCAACTGATTTGGTTCAGATGCAGGGAGGGAAGGATGACCTGAAATGATTCTTGCTGTGAAGGGTAACAAGTTCTAAGCAAGAAAATAAACTCGTAAGAGGAATAAATAAGTCAGCTACCCCAGAACATTTGTAACTTGTAAAGTGAATCTGCAGTCACAGAAAATGTGCCTCTATTCTAAGAAATCAAACACACAAGCTGTGAGTATCAAAGTACAAGATGTGAAGTAGAACGCGCACAGAAGACTTTTCTCTCTTCCTAGTGAACCTTGGAATTTTCCTCTACGATGCATGCAGTTTCCCCAAACTACTTGTAATTTGGTTTACAGGTGTCTGTATGTATACCCAGTGTTTAAAACAGTGGATTCAAAATACAGTAGAACTTTCTAAGGAAGCTGAAAATAAAATATAGCTCCACAAAACTCAGCCTGAATATATATGAAACTCCACTTATATTTGGGGTAAGAGAATGCATCCTCTGTAGGTAAATTACAGGTCCGTAGCGTAGGATTTTGGAGACGGCAAATCCAAATTATGGCTTGGTTAAGTGGCTTTCTAGCTGAAAGTTTTTGCTCACTCAAACCGTGCAAGTGCTGATACCAGTATACCCTTCTGTATTAAAAACTTCTGATAAAAGAACCTTCCTAATCATGTTGAGATTTTGGACAAGCAATAAAAGTTCCTTCCTCTTCCTCCTGTTTGCAACCATGCAGTTCTATTTATTTCTTTATGCCGGTTGCTATACTTAAATGACCAGGTTCCATTGGGCATAAAATTAAGAAATGGCCAAATCTGGTCCAATCTTTTCGACTTTCCGATGATTAAACAAAACTGATTTTAGTGTAAGAGGAGAATGCAGAGATAAACATTTTTCTTTTTCAAAAAAGAAATCTTAGTTCATAATAATAAATACTGTGAAATGTACAGGTCTAGACATTCCTGTAATGTCTACATTGTTTAAAAATATGGGTGATGAAAACTGGAGTTTTGTCAGGGGAAAATAACTCCACAGTTGCATGGAATAACCTTGTCCTCTAAGTGTATATATTCTGCTTATCTCTACTCTACACATGAACACATGCTGAACGTTTTACATGCAATATGCATGAAAACCTTCTGTACAGTGTGGGGTTTTTTTTCATACATATAGTTCTATATAGAACTATGTACAAATCCTTTACAGGATTAACTATATTTGCAAAGAATCCTTATAGAATTGCAGACATTTAAAATCCTTCAGCTAGAGACTAAAGCCTATGGTTTGTTTTTTTTATCTCTTCTTTTTCAATTCTATATTTTTCTCTCTGAAATACAAAGAACACAGCAAGAATATAATTGTATAAAATACGCATGTTTCTAAAATGCATGGAAGCCATGACTGTAAATTCAGTTCACTGATGGTATTGAGTATATTCAGACTAACTTTTAAACCATCCCCTGAATATGGTAGAAGTCTCTTTATTTTAGAAACACCACTTCTAACGGAGAAGGCAGTCTTTGTTTTCATATTTTTTTGGATAAGCTTTAAATGCCAGTCTTTTCCCCCCCAAAAAGTTAAAAAATAACACAAATTAGCTACACAAGCAAATAAAACTTCATCTAAATCTAAAGCTGAAACTGCTTGCTGTCACTGTATGTAGCACTCTACCACCTAGTGGCGTGTTGTATAAATCTAACCATTATTTACCTTATCTCCACTGTTGATTTTTGTCTTGTTATCTGCTATATGAACTCAGCACCACACAACTTGTTGAAACAGATGTTTCTGCTACTTACACAACTTGCTGGATTAAGGCAACCTCCGTTCCAAAAGGAAACAGTTGTGCTGCAGGATGGAACTAATGATTTGTATAAGATGTTGATTGCTTAAGGGAGAAAGCCATTGATGTATAACTGCAATATGGATGGAAGTAGATTATCTTGTCAAACACTTCTGTTAGCAGCTTTAGCACCACCATTTCTGTGGTGCAGTTGCCATCCTCTCCCTGCCCGTGAAGTGTCAGCTGCCCAGATGTGCTATTTTATTGGGCCTCTGTTAACATTCACCGAGCCCAACATGTACTACGAGTCCTGCTCATCCAATACTTCGGTGGATTGGGCTTTGCAGGCTCCACTCCCTTCAAATTCCTTTTTTGGGTGCAGTGGGGATGCTGCTGACCCACCTCCTCACCATACACCCCACTTCTTTTAGCCTACTAGGGTAAATACCACTGGACATCCTGCCACAGTAAGCTCCTTAAAGCAGCTATATAAATGGTGTGCCTCTAAGTCACATTGGAGGTGATTTGGAATGACCTGCTGATTTTACTCCTATAGTGAAATCTATATATATTTCTAGTATGCTTCTGTGAAGTTTAGTTTCCAGTTTCTTTTCTGATATCTTATACATCTGTTCACCAGGGTACCCCAGGGGAAGACAAGGTCTAACAATCACAAACTGCTGGAAGACCATGTTAGACTGGACATAAGGAAAAACTTCTCTACCGCTCAAGTCTCCAGAATCTGGAGTAGACTCCCCCCTAGAAGTGGTGCATGCACCTATTCCGGAAACTTTTTAAGAAACGCTTGGATGCTTATCTTGCTGGGGTGATCTGCTCCCAGCTGACTTCCTACCACTTAGGCAGGGGGCTGGACCCGATGATCTTATGAGGTCCCTTCCAGCCCTAACATCTATAACTCTCTGAATCTGTGAAGGCATTCAGTACCTTAAAGAAATAATAAGTGAGTCTCCAGGTCCTGGAGACGTTGTGATCATAGGACAAATCCTTCCCTCACAAAAGGGATGAAAATAGTAGTAAAGTTACTTGTCTTGCTTTGACTAAAAGGAGTAATATTTCTACATGCAATAAGATACTAAGCCAAATGACACTTAATTTGGTAGTCCAAAAGAATGACCCTCACCTTTTAGGAGAAGGCTGTTGACTGGGCGGGTCTTTATTTCCCCATTCCACATGGAGATGTTGAGATCAGCACTCTTTTTGTAGGGTGGACTTGGATTTATACAGTGCACAGCAGTACAGCAGAGGAAAATTTTGAGTTAGGAGCACAAATAAACAACATGCACTCTTACATCTGTTTTTCTTGGCACTTACATTCCTGGAAATGCAGCTTAAAAGCTTTTTAAAAATCTATTTAAAGATCCCAATTATTTTTCCCCAGGCTGACACCTAATATGCCAAAACTGTGCTCCAGGCACATTTTACAGTGGAATTAAACTCCCCTGAAAACACAGGTTTAGGTAATGGAAACAATGACAGTTTTTTAACTATGATGACATTATCCTTGCCCCTCCCTTCCCTTACTCCACCCCCCCCGCCCCTCCCAATTCTTAGCACTGATCTCCTCCTGATCTGAGTGTTAGAAACCACTGAATACATTTCATAACAGAAGCTCTTGATTTATTACGTGGCATTTTTTTTAACATGCAATTTGCTATAGCTTTATGCAAAACCCCCCATAATACAGATGGACTTTCTAGTGTTCAAGTGTAGAAGTAAATGAATTGTAGCATGTTGTAGCCTAAGCAGCTAACTTTTATTTAGATGTTTACATAATGTCCGCTAAATTAAGCTTAGAAAGTTCATGCCCATACATTTATGATGCTAGAAGTTTCAGAAATGGAACACATTCCAACCGTTAAATGCAAATAGAAAATTCTTAATAACCGGTCCACAGTCCCTAATAGACGCTTTTTTTTGGAAATGACTCCACTGGCAAGTAAACTAGGAATTCTGCCTGCCTTGTAGTCCACCCTGTCTAGGTGGTGTGGAGGGAATCTTTATGTTCATGCTGAAGTATAAATGAGAGCTCAAGTTCTACTCCCCTGCAGGATTAAACCCAGCCACTTGGCAGTGAGGACACAGGCACAAAAGCCCTCCAAATGCTGAGAGTCCTTCAGTGCCTCACCAAGTTCCTTTTGAAGGACACTTAAGATTTCCCACAACTAATAGAGGGTATTGGAGTATCTTCATAGGCAGAATGAGGGAATATGCCTCCAAATGCACATGAAGGATTGCAGAAAGAGCAAGGACTCAGTAAAGCACAACCTGCAGGGCTGTAGGGATGTTTCATCTGGGCACTTCCCAGGTGCCCAGATGAAACTAGCTAAGCTAACCCAGGTGCCAATTACCCAAGTCATCTAAGCAGTAAAGACATGTACACTGATCCCAAATGCATTGACTCTAAGGTGCTGTATGTGCTGCATATGAAGGCAAAATTAAGGTTTTTTTTCTGTTGAGTAAAACTTCTATAAAAGCATATTTATTAATAATACCTGCAACAGGGAGCCAGAAGCTCCTGTTACTTTAAGAGCAGGTAGCAGACCAAGCTGGCTGTGTGGGGCTGCAGCAGCAGGAGCATGGGCTGGCCCTTAATTAAAAGGGGAAACTCCTGTGTGTGGGTGGGGGAAGCCACATGGCAGAAACAGGGTGGGGGGAGGGGGGGCTTTGAAGCATATAAACCTAAGGCCTGAGCTAGGGCAGGCAGTGGCTCTATAAGCAGCAGAGAGAGGAGTCCCTGTGCAGGATGGCACTGACCAGCACACAGGCAGTCTCAAAGAGATGCAAGTATAGAGCTAATGAGGACTTATAGTCAGTGAGGGAGTTATTGGCCCAGCATAGGGAGAAGTTTTGGTTTGGGCTTGCATTTCTGTTCTGATTAGGAACTGGAGGCTGGATAGTGGCTGTGGGGACAGACAGGAGGCCACACAGGGGTACCTGGGAAGTGCTCCAGACTTTCAACCCTATAGGGGCAACCCTAAGCCAGTGAGATGCGCCAAGGGCCAGACTCAGAAGCTGGGGAAGAAGTGGGCCTAGGCTGGAAGTTGACAGTGAGAGTACCCACGTGGGCTTCAGCCTGTACAAGCTTGTGTATGAATCTAAAGTAATATCTGTGAGGCATGGGTGTGGCTGTAGGGATTGAAGGAGGCCACAAATGGCCTCCTTCCATTAAGGTAACTGGTGCCGTGGAGCACTGATATAGTGGGGCGGGCATCCAGGGCATTGAAGAACAGGGGGGGCAGCTAGGTACAGATGGGACTCACTGGCCACTGGCCAAGGCAGGCTAGGGCTCACTCAGGGACCTTGGGGGCAGCCTCCCTACAAAAGATAATTCCATCAAGGTGTGGCAGATAGGTGCCCTGGGGAGCTCAGTGGGGCAGGAGCTGTATGGACACCTAGGATTTCCCACAACTAAGATAATTAGAGTATCTCCATATGCAGAACCAGGGAATATGCCTCCAAATGCAAAGCATCACAGGCATTCCTGGGGCACAGTCCTGTCACAATACCTTTCTCAATTAAATAAGCAGCAGTTTGAACTAATCCCAACATCGCCGATTTTTAACCACACACAAAAGCTTTTTGCCCCACAACAAAAATCATACAGAAAGCATAAGAGTTTCCTAAGCAGACTTAACCTTCTGTCACTGAGCAACAAAGAAGACAGTTATTGTAGTTAAGTGCCAAATGTTTGGGGAGCATACCTGTCAAGAACATGACAAATTTCTCTATTTTATTTTAAAAAGTCTGATTATTTCCCTGCTTATTTTCTGGATTGCGACCACTTATTTAGCTTCTTTGGTAGGTGGAAATAAGAAATGGGCAAGGGTCAGAAAGACACTAATGAATGAAAGAGACTGCCAAGAGTTTTCTTGAAGCTAACATAAAACTATCGGATAGTTCAAGACTTTTAAAACCAGCTGACCAAGGCAGAAAGAACACACATAAACAGTGCAACCAGAGCTTGAAACCAAGGACTGAAGTGTACAAAGCAGCAGAACTGTTATTACAGTGGAAGCGATGGAATTCTGGACATGTTGGACTGGAGAGGCAGCTTACACTGCCAGTATGGACATGCATCTCAACTTTGTTTTTTCATGCAAATCTTGGTACACAAGTACTGTACTCAGTAGTAAATACTGCCTTCTTTTGACAAGGCTGTCCTGTATTTCTGCAAACAGATTGAATAGTCCCGAACGGTTAAGGTTTCCAACATCAATATTCTTATGAACTCATAGAAGGAGCTACAGTAGTAGCAGTAGTACTGGAATAAGGATGTAATTGCTGAGCGCTGGAGCTTTAGGTCTTTCCCCAGTGTTAAAATTAGTATGGCCTTCCCTGTGGATTGGTGACAAACTAGAGCAATGCAAAATTAAGCTGCTATGTGTTTGTCTTTAAAATATAAAGATACTTTATTTTTAGAAGGTGCATTTCTGTAGCATTTTATATACAACTCAGAACCTGTCACATTTGTTTTATTAGTGGCTTTAGTGAATATTGTCCTCATGGTAAAACTTCCACAATAGCATTGTTTCCCAGAACACAGAAGTTTAAAAGCTCTTATAAAGAGCAGTACAAATATCAGTATGCTTGCAATGTTTTCATACTTCTAGGCATATATTAACAAGGAGATAATATCCCATGTCAATATATTTCCTCAAAAATATTAAGATTGATTTCTGGGTCGTCTTCACTTTCTGAATCTTCATCGTCATCTGGAGAGGTATTCACACCATGCACATTATCTGTGTTTCTTTTTCTCCTGCGAACGTACACAGAATAGGTTTGAACTGTTTCACAAAAGGAGTTACTGTCTGGAGAGGCGATCACATCACATGCTTTATCTGGTTTTCTTTTGCTCCTGCAACTGTGTGTAGAACATGTCTTGACTGTTTCACAAAGTGAGCTACTAGAGCCATGTTGGGTTTTCAAAGCCAACTGCAGGCAGCTGTAAAACCTAGAAAGCAGTAAGTATGTAGTTACAATTTGTGTATGTTTGCTGTTTCTGCAAGCCAAACATTACAGTTTTTGCAACACCTTTAAAATAAATGCAGAACCATTATAAGAGAATTCTTACTAAATCCAAATGCTGCCCTGTTCAAGTCCTCTGTGAGGATACTACCAAATGTCTCCTATATATATGCTGTCATTTCTCTAACCACTAATCTTATTGATGGAACCTACTTGGCAAAGATGCCCAATGTATAATTAAAATCCCATATTACTGAGAACTTCATAACGGATAATCATCTTCCAGGTGTCTCTAATGGAAAATCCTATTCATGATTCAGTGGACCAACTTCCCTCCCATTAGCAATTACTTAAATACCCCTTTGGCAATGACAATATGAAAAACATTTTTCTTAAATTTTTAACTGTCATTAGTACAATTAAGTATGTTGTCCTCTTACTCTTCATCCTACCCTACTGTCTGCTCTCACATCTGGAAAGAAGATGATGCTATTACCTACCTCTCAGTAGACCACCAGCACATTTGACAGACCAGTGTCAGAACTATGCAGTGTTTAGTCTGTTAAAGTGTGTATTCTAATCTGAACCCACATGAAACTGTGAATTTAAAATAAGAAAACATCCTGATTTTTCATTAAAAGTTTTTAATTATGTGTGTCTAGATACTGTGTAAAATCTATGCAAACACAAGTCCCACTATGAAGTGAGCCATGCATCAATCAGCACTCCATGAGAAGTCCATCCTATACATTTGAAAAAGTTGTAGTCCAGACCTTTTTGGAAATATTAAATACATCCACTTTGAGTAGTTACCTTATAATGTTGCTCATACAGATGACTGTTTAATGAAGTACTTATCTCTGGTCTTCAATAGCTGAAAATTTAACTCTTAACTGAAGTTACATTTTAAACCTATTACTACCTTGTGATTAAATGTTTGATATAGCATTTTTCCCATATAAATTGATACATCTGAAATTCAGATGTTGTGAAGTAGAATGGGTGTAATTTAACAAACCTGTCAATCCTCTTCAAGTTCTCTTCCATCTTCCGATTAGCTATCTGTACTAGGAAGTCAACATATTCTTCAGTGACCATCAATTTCCCCATCTGGCTTAATGGAACTTCTAAACAATGAGTGCTCCGAACAGCCTAGGGGATATAAAAAAGTACTATCTTGAATTAAACTAGCTTCTATTTACTTTTAAGTAGATAGCCCTACAAAGTTGGTGCAATTCTTTTAAAGAAAAAATCATCAGAGGAGATTCAGTTGTTTGTTAAGACTGGATGGAGATCTTCACTATGGCTTGTCATACCACAGCTAACCTTAAATAATGCTATTCAGATGTAACATTTATTAAGTGTCTTCATGTTAGAGAATAATTTTTAAGTTGTGTAACAAAACAGGAAAAAAAAAAGACTTTACCATCATAATTTTCCCTCTTCTGCCAACTGTAATGCCAGAGTTCCTGAATCCAGAATTTATAGCTGCTGAATGCTGTGGAACACACAAATATTTTAAACAATTCATATGCATTTTGTCAGACTGATTATTTTTACAACCAGGAGAGCCTTGTATGCTTTTACATTTTGCAGCATGCAGCAACAGTTGTAGGAAGATGACAAGTTAGGAACAAGATTGTCCTGTGCAGCTCTATAGAATTTCTTTTCACTTAGCAAACTAGTTTCTACAAAACATTATCAACCAGGGAATGTGACACGTTATTCAGGCAAAGCATAAACCAAACCTGGTTAAGCTAGGAGACTGAGTACATTAAAGTCATTTTATTTTTAGAAAGTATAGGAAAATCTGCAGAAAGTCTAAATCCATATTTTCTCCATCAACTTATTTTATTACCCCAGTTATTAAACAGTTCTCCTGGGAATAATTCTAAGTGTTACAAGACAGTTAACTGCCAGCATTTTTACTTATGCAGCAAGGAATTTAAACAAAACAATACAACACTGTTACTTGATAAAATCTTACCAGAAGTTGTGCATCTTGCAATTCTCGACACAGCACATGGAGAACAAATGGTTCAAATTTGAAAATAGCGTCACCAGTGGCTTTCTGCAATGCAGTCATCTGGAAAATGCAGGGAATGTTATAATATATTAGTCCTACAAATGCAAGTGGCTATCAGTAATACTTCAAAACAAAACCTCATCAGTGTATGTAACACACACAAATAAATACAGGGACTGATGTGGCTCAAATAATCAGATTTCTGTAGTTGTTTAACTGTGTTTAGCTTTTCATTGTTCATAATAAGGAGAAGCTTCACAGATTTTTCAAATTTTCTACTAGCTGAACAGATAACCTTGCTATGATTTTGTATTAAACTTAAGATTTTTTCCCCCCACTTGCTTCCCTTTTTCTTTACAGGCAGTCTTCAGACTTACAACACAATTGGTTCCTGAAAATTACATCTTAAGTTGAAACGCTGTAACTCGGAACCAATTTTCTTATAAGAAACAATGTTATAAATGGGGGATTGGTTCCTGAACCAAGGCCCAATACTCTATTTTCACCAAAAATACCCCAGAATTTTGTACTTAATCAATTATAGATGAGTAATATAGCTACATTAATGTATTTATATTGTAAATAGCAATCATATTGATTTGGAAGGACTTCTTTGAGGTGACATTGTTGGACTTTTTGAAGGGCTCTTGGCTGGAGTCTTAGGAGTCTTGTCTGCAGGTTTTTCTGTAGTCTTGTCTGCTTTCTTAAAGAAAGTGTCCAAGGAACTTTGGACAAATGTTCTCAGGGAGATGGGTGACACAGCAAACTTGTTTGCTGGCGTGGCATCACATCGGATCAAGCATTGTAAAGTCAAAACTGATGTCATAAACTTGAAATAGGGTATCAATTTATAAACATTGGAACTTGAAACATTGTAAGTTGAGGACTGCCTGTACTACTTTTTACATTACTACTGTTTTTTGGGGGGGGGGGAGGGGTAGATTTTTTAATATGATGTTGGGCACTTAAATTCTGAAACAGTTCTCAAAGCAGAATAATCTTAAAAGATGAATTAGGCTCAATTTATGGCCTGAACCACTTGATCACACTTAAATGTTTCTAGCTATTTTATTAACATTATGAAATAAAAGGATTTAGAAATTGAAATTAAATTCAACCTACTTCAAAAGGATACATTGTTTTATAGCTACATGGTGAATTTTACTGTTAGGGCTTCAAGATAAATGTTTTGCTTCAAGATAAATGTTCCTACAACTGTATTTGCAAGTGTGTACACAATGAGCAATTAAATGTTGCCTAGGACAGTGGCAGCCAAGCTTTTTGGCAAGTGCGCCACAAAATTAGCTCTGAACATCCCTAAGTGGCACTGATTCCTTTCCCCTACTCAAGTTGCTACATTTTCTGCTTCTTGTCCTGTGCTCCCTGCCTGATCTGCTGCTCCACTTTCTCCCGTCTCCTCTCTGCCCCATCTGCTACCATGCTGCCTGTCCCCTCCTTGAGCTGCTGTATGCCACACACAGGATGCCAGTGCCATTTGTTTCATATGTGTTGGAAGTTGGCCTAGGATGTAATTATGACTTCTTTACTTCTATATCCAGTGTTTCTGTAAAACAAATGTAAAAGCTGTTACGGATTTTAGTTCACAAAGGTTGGTTTGAGACCATTTCATTACTGCAGTTTGTGCCACAATCTACCACTGTATTTTATACTTTTTTGTGTTCTTACTTTGAGACTAATCGTGTTCCCCACAATCAGAGAGCATTTTGAAGAAAGCATTAGTAGGTATAGATTTGCTACATTCATGTTTAGGACAACTTTGAGCTGTTGCCACTTAGTTTGTTTTTATTTTCCAAAATTAAATATTTTTAGTAAAACTCCTAAAATAAACAAAGTCAACTCAGCCTAGCACTTTAAAATACCAGCAGTGGTGATATAAAGTGAAAATGCTGACATGACTATCTTCAGCTCTTAGAATATAGGAAGGCATGTGCATATTGTCACAGTGTATCTCTTTCAGTCACTGTTCTGGTTATGAATCACGGCTAAACATTTTAAATGCTTAATATTGAAAAGTTAAGTCATGTATTTAGGGGCCTGTTTTGTAAACATGCCAAGCATCTTTGGCTACCACTTTAGCCAGCAGGAACTGGTGGTGCTCAGTGTCTGTTACTTTAGGCTCTACAATATGAAGCCCACGGGTTAAATGCTGCGCTTCCATGAACACCACCGAGTTCAGCAGGGATCCAAGCAGAGCCAGCAGTCAACCCATGACCTAATAATGAAGATCTGGGGCCTCCGTACAGATGTAGATACTCTTATTTCAAACATTTTCCCTATGTTTAAAAATTCTTGTCTAGTGACCTGAGCCCTATAACGCACAGTCTCAGCAACCTGACTAGTGTTAATGCAGTTGGGAGCAAAATTGGACAGGCATGTCTCAGAGATAAGTATTATAACAGAGTCCAATATTAGCTGTGATCAATGTAAAGTAAGGGTGGTGGGTATATTTTTTTAAAAGGGGTTTCTGTTTCTCTGACAAAGCTAAGTAATTTTGCAGGCGCTCAAGGGACTGTTTTGCAGTAAGAAGAAATAGACAAGAGAATCATACCGACTGAAATTGTCCATGCGCGTCAGCAGTGCCCTAGGGCTGCAGTGACTGATGCTGCTTGTTTCATCAAAATGCTTTTCAACTGAAATATTACAACTAAGGGATTTTATTACCTTACTGCTTCTAAATCGCCAATTTCCTGTGAAAGGCTCAATTTTAATAAAAAATACTGAAAGTAATTTCCTATTACGCCTACAAAGTCTGAGGCCCATCTCTGTACCCCAGTAGAGTCTGTGGCAAATACCCCAGGGGGAACAGAACCAGGCTCTTAGTCAGTACAAAGTGAAAGCCTAACTGCTGCAAACAGATTAATTACAAGTGGCAATTGGTGATGAGATGTTCTATGCAGGGACTTTCCTGTACTACAGCCATAACAGTAGAGAGGGATGTTGAAAAGGAAAGAACCTGTGTTTACTTAGAGAACTGTGGTCTCTGTCACACACTACACTTGGCAGTCCTTGCGCCAATAAACTGAATGCTTGCCTGAACTGCAGTGCAGTACAAACTTGCCTGAGACCAGCTGTTAACTGGCTGGCTTGGGTACCTGTAGCAGCATGGCTGAAGCAGAAGCATAACAATCAGTTTCTGCATTCCCTCAGAAATCAGCACCTGGGACAGGTGCCCCCATTGCTTTGTCCTGCAGCAGGATGGTCCTCAGGCTGGGCTGCAAAACCAGCCAGAGAAGCAGGGTAAATTGTCATGTAGTTGGCCTGTGGCTTTGTGCTCCTGCAGCTAGACTATTATTGATATGTACATCAGTTATATGAAGTTAGCTTGGGCGTGTTTACACTACACTATAGTCACAGCACAGTAGTACTGCCAGACTCTTTTTCCACAGCCATACTTATGAGTACAGATCCTCATGGACTACAACAGGAATCCATATGTGTGCTTATGTACATCTTAAAGTAGCCAAACAGCAGTCCCATACATACGGAATACAACTGCCAAAAATAGTGTGTAGATTTGTCACTGAGAAAGCGATGCATAAAAAGAAAATATGGCACTTATCTCCGAGGACATATTTTTACTGAATTTTTATTTATTCTTGTTGAACAGTACCCAGAATGCCTGCATGAACAGGTATTCTGTACACATTATGAAAGCCTTTTCCTAAAAGTATAAAAAAGATCATAAAAAAATCAGTTAATTATATCTCAAGTTTCCTGTTCCTGTACGATGGTTGCCGACATACACAATGGTGAGCAAGGTAAAGTGAGCTGCCTGCTGAAGAGCAAAATGTATACAGTTCAGGAGTTCTGACTCCCACTCATTTCCCAACCATTAGATTACCACTCATGTATATAGTATACGAAAATAAAACTAGTCAAGTAGTTCTCACACTTTTAATGGATGCATGAAATATCTTACCAGATGTCTGCCACTAAAAGTCAATACAAAAAAAAAAGTTCCTGCTAGCAAAAAGCTGCAGCACCCTACTGAGCTGCTCACACCTTGTCCCTAGCTGATGGCAAACAGACTGAGTCTGGTGAGATTTTGATCAAGATGCTATTAAATAACTCAAGAACAATAAGGTGAAGGGGTTTCGTTTGAGTCCAGATATATGTAGCTTTTATGGTCCTGATATTGGTTTTACTTCGTGGGGTAAAATGTAAAGAACAAAAAGCAAATCTGGAAATCAAAGAGTACTGAATCTGTTTAATTTCTTGCAAGTGATTAGATTTTTGGTTTAAGGATATTTAGGGTATTATTAAATTAAAAATCTAGCACATTAAATTAATACTTTTGGCACTAGTTTACACATTTACTTGCCAACTAAGGACATGCTAATCTTAATTGCATTCAGAGCAATTAAAAAAATTATAATAAAGATAAAAAATATAGTTAACACATTTGTACAAAATTGTAATAACCCAGATAGTAACTTTGGAAAAGGATAGTAAACATAATTCTGCAATCAAGTCAATCTATAATCTACTTGAGATTGGGATAAAATGTAACGTAGGGGCAAAACACTGCCACGTCTATGTACTGAAGGGTCCTTTCACTTTCTGCTGAAGTAGTTAACGTTGGCAGTGGTCAGAGACAGCATAAAGACTAATGGATATCAGGTGTGATTTAATATAGCAGAACTTATTTTCCTGTTGGTAATGAAATATAGAACTTCGTTGCTAGTTCAGTGTAAGATACTAACAAGATTACCATCTGAACCCTGTTTGGTCTACAAAAAGTGAATCTGTAGTGCCATTACTTCCTAAATGTGCAAGCTCAGCCTTAAAGTCACTCTTTAACTAACATCCATGTTTGTAGCCTTAGGTTAGAAAAAGACTGAATTTCATGGAAGACCGAAGATACTGAGATCACATGGAAAGCAGGACTCCACTTATGTTATGAAAAAGGAACTTAGATGTACATTTTTTTCAGATAACATACTTTAGAAAATACTGTTCTAGAAATACCACAAAATGACCTGTTGGCTGTGTCCAAGCGAGCATGGAATTATGGTATGTGGTACCACTCACCGCACATACAAGCGTTCTCTACACCGCTACCTTGCAGCATAGGTTTGGGGGTTTTTTTGACCCCGGGAAATCCTGGGGTCAAAAGAACCCACACCAAAAAAAAGCAGGGCAGTGCAAGTGATGGCAGCATGCACTGCCCAAAACTGGAGCCTGGCCCGCTAGACTTATACTCTGGGTGCTGGCCAGGCTCCTAGCTGTAAAAGCACCATGGCTGGAGCCCTGGGATGCCCCCATATAAGGCTGCAGGTCCAGCAGTTGCTGGCCCCAGCCTCCCTACCCCACCCAGGGTTAACCTGCCAAGTGCCAGAGGACATGTGGCAAGGGCATTCCCTGGTTTATGCTCACGTGGATACAGCCATGATGAATGGATTATGGAAGTGGTGGATTTTGTTACCTGTTCATGCTCCAGTCTAGGTTATATTAAACTGTCAAACTTAAATTTTCTCTCTCTCTCTCTCTCTCTCCACATGAAGCAGGGAAACTAAGCAATTTGACTATGTTTGTAATAGGAAGCTAGCACTTCCTCTAACTATTGTAGATACCTTGCACATCACTTCATTTTAGTGGCCAGGAAAAAAAAAAACTATACTTTTTTCTAGTGCAGGAATGCTCAACCCCTGGCCTGCAGGCCAGACATAGCTCCCCAGTGCTATATCATGGGAACCTTGTGATCATGAGTGTTTTGGGTAACTGATCTCAACGTGCGGAGCCTGATCCCGGGAAGGTAGGGGCCAGCCGAGGCCATGCAGGCTTGACCTGGGCATGCCTGGGCCAGCCAAGTCCACCTGGGCCCGATCCTGGCCTACCGGGTTTGATCTCACACACAGACTGGTTCCACACCACTCATCTGGCTCACAGGACCACAAGGCTGAATGCCACTATTCAAACTTCATGTCTTCTCTGGAGCATGAGAGGAAGGCAATACAGTGTTATGTATAACAAGGTGCTGGGCACCAGCCTCTTACCACCTCCTCTTTGGTGCACATGTGATGTGTTACCATGAGCCAGACGCAGTTCTTCTTCTGTACTTCATAGCCGCTGCTATCCTGGCAAAGAGCAGCAGGGATTAGAGCAGTGGGGCTGGCACAGAAACCTCCGCACTTTGCTTTCTTGCCTCTGGGGATGAGGCCCTAAGGCAGGGACGAGCAATTATTTCAACTGGAGGGCCACTTAACGAGTTTTGGTGAGCTGAGGGCTGCAACGCTAGCCCCACTCCTTGGTCGCCATGTCAGAACTGGAAGTCCTGCCACTAAAACCATGACCTTTACCACCAAAAGTCCCTCCCCTTGCTCCTGGAAATACTCTTTTTGGGAGGGGTTTGCCATCTTGAAACCAGAAAAAAAAATCATATACTAAAACTCAAAGATCTACTATACTGTATTTTAATTTTATTGCAAAAAATATTTTTGTCTTGATTTATACACGTTTGTGCAGTGTATATAGAGGTGATTGCATAAAAGCTCAAAAATAAAGTCTTTCTTTGGTATATTGTGTGTGGGGGTAGGGGGCATGCATGGTGGAGTCAGGGGGGTTGTGACAAGGTATGGCTGTGTGTGTGGGGGGCTGTAGGGCATGTTGGGAGATGTGTGTATGCGCGAGGGGTGTGGGTTTGTGAGGGTTAGAGAGAGGGTGGGGGTACCTCCACACCCTTCCCCATAGCACAGAGCCCCTGTTGCCAGCAGCAGGCCCTCAGGCTACTCATGGCCCGTGCAGGTGCAGCTGCACATGGCTCCAGCCAGCTCCAGGAGCAGCATGAGGTGGCAAGGAGCGCAGCCAGGGCAGCTCCACCTCCCCCGCGTGCTGCCCAGAGGGCACGCTGCGCGCCGGGGACCCCGACTCGGAACCTGCGTGCGGCTTGCTCGGACCTCACAGCAAGGCAGGGCCGAAGGGCCCTCACGCAGGCACTGCGCCCTGCTCGAGGCAGAAGCATCCCTGCCCCAAACAGGTCGGCCCAGGGGCCCGCCGGCGGGGGGTGACGGGCCGGGCACACTCACGGCGGCGGCGGGCGGGGTCTGCACGAGGAGCACGCGGCCGGCGCACGAGCTCGTGGTGCAGAACCGGTCCTGGCTGTTGAGCAGCTGCACGAGGCCCGCGACGGGCAGGTCCAGGCGGCCCTTCCGGCTCGTGTCCGCCCGCGCCAGGCGCTGCTCCCGCCACAGCCCGAACGCGGCCGCGGCCATGACGCCGGAGGGAGGTGGACGGAAGCCCACCTACGCCAAACCTCCTCACCGCAGCTCAAAGCCGCGGAAGGGGCGGGGCTTTGCTCGGCGCAGCTGAGTCGGGGCCGGAAGGGGCGAGCGAGGATCGGAAGTGGGGGCGTGGCTTGCGGTGGGGGCGCCCCGTGGTCCAAGGTTCGGTTTGTCCGAGCCTACGTCCCGCCTGCGTCTCGCCCGCGGAGGTGCGCACCAGAGCGGCTTTGTCCGCCCCGAAGCGGCGCCGAGCCCGGCTCGGAGCACGTGCTGTTGCTTTGCGCCGTGATCTTGCTTGTAGCGAGTGGGCCGGTGCCCCGGGGCGCCCGTCCTAGCAGAGGTGGCCAAACCTGTGGCAGGCAGGAGCGCTGCAAGGCGGGCCGGGGAGGGGCCTGCGGGCAGGGCAGCACCCCTCGGGCAGGATCCTGGGCGGGGGGCGAGAGCTGGCAAAGTGGGGGATGGGAGCGGGACTTGGCAGCGGGCCGCGCTGGGGCTGGGTCTCGTGGCTTGAGACCCGCACTTCATAAACTCACCCTGGTTTGGCTTGTGGAGCAGATAGTTATACAGACGTAATTGTAAACTTTGCATCTGGGAATACATTGTGGTTTGACAGTACAGTAAGTACACAGGACAGGATAAAATACCTATCCATCTGTATATAGATCCACACACGTTTTATATATATCTAGATATAGATGTATATAAAGTGTGTATCTATCTGTCTCTATAGATATATCCGTCTATATACACACACATATATATATCTAGAGATATAGAAAATGTCTGCGTATCTGTCTGTCTATCGATAGATATATATCTATGATCTTAGGGGCCTTAGCACCCGTGCCTGATACAGATCCACGTCTCTTAAGTTTAGCAGGAGTTTTTTCTGCCCTGGGGCTGCAAGTGATATCCCCGTTAGGGGTATGAACGTGTGTCGGACTCCTGCGTACCAGACGTGTCATACGGAGGCTTCTCGCAAGGTACAAAAATGAGATTTGATGAAAACAAAGTTAAAACTTTACTGCAGGACTCTGTAGAGTCCACTAGGGGGAACTCTATGCAGACTTAATTATTTACCTGGGAAGCGTGTAGGTAGAAAACATTTATGCATGCAGCAGGGACACAGCCCTGCTGGCTTCCCTACTTGGAAGATGGCCTGTGTGAGGCAGGTGCGGTGTGTGTCCAAGTGGAGCTCCCTGTGGCAGCTGCATTTGAGTGGTGTGGATGTGGCCAGAGTTTTCTCTCTTTCTTTTTTTTTTTTCTTAGATCAGGATCTGCATATGCTGTAAATGTGGGTGAGGCTTTTTTGAGGAAAGTTTCTGTCTTGGAGAGGATATGGAGGAAGAAGCAGCAGTGTACCAAGGCAGCATTCTGCTCTGCAAGGTAGTGAGCGCTCCAGAGCTGGAGCTACCAGTGAGCACAGAAAGGGTTGAAGAAGTACTAGGACATACATGCAGTATTGGGACCCGAGTTTCTGCACTGGCAGTTTAAATGAGCTGCTGCTCTTTAACTAAACTCTCTTTTTTAGGTCATTCTTACATAACTCCTTTTCTGTTGTTCCTACACATCTAACTGAAACCTTGTCTGTTCTCTGATAATATAGTGCAGTTTGTATCAAAGTAGGCATGTCAGAGAGAGAACCTGCAGACTGCAGTGCCACATCTTCTGGCCCCCAGTGCTCTAGCCCTGCACAGTGCCAGTCTGGGACCTCCCTCCATGCTGGATCCAGTGCTCATGCCGAATGGTGTGGGAAGTAAGCTGCATGTGGCCCCTGCTCCAGGTAGTCTGGAGTGGGTGCTGCATGCAGCACAGGTCCTGGATCAGCCAGAACAAGTGTTGGATTCACCTTGTGAGGGTGGCTCCATTGGTCTTCTGCATGCTGCAGCTGGTTGGGGACTACATCAGATGCAGTGCCTGTTTCAGCCACACTGCATGCATTGTTCACCTTGGACTGTCTGCATGTGGCTTGCAACCTGATCTGGCCACGTGTGGCGCAATTCACACCCACCCCCTACCCCATCCAGACAGAGTGAGTGCCAGGGATCCTGAATCTCATATGGTATGAGCAGCAGGTGATGAGTTTGGTAAGCACTGTTAGGTGTGCAGACATTATTCACAAGATTGCAAATGGGAACATATAGTATTGAAAACATTCTGACCCGTTGTAGGCTTCCTGAGTTCTTTGCAGCCAAAAAAATGTTCTATTATTTTCCTGAAGTCAAATAACAAGTGAAAGCTAAGAAATGGTATTTTTGAGGGGTACCTTCAGTCTATGGGGGTTGAGATTTGTTGTTATAGACCATGGCTGTCACTTAGCTTTGACTTAGTAAAATGTTTTGATATAACTAATACTACTTTAAATATGCACTTTATTATCAAAATTGCTTATTTTTGGAATTTTGTGTAAAATGGAAATTTTGATGACCACCTGCAAACATTACCTGTCTCCTATGCAATGCCCAGAACAAAGCCAGCATTTCTAATGAAGATGGAGGTTTTGCAGTCTTGTCTAGGAGAATGGATGGTGGAGCTCTATGTATATGTGCTAGTTCACAAATGCCAGCTCCACTTGCAATAATTGAGCAATGGTTCTTGCATTATGTCTCAGCATTTGTCTCCATTCCAGGTAGATTGCAAATTCCTCTTCAGATGAGGAAAATGCAAAACCAAGTAGCTCTTTTCTCACTCCCCAGGGGCTACTCTCAAGTGTGGATCTTCATCATATACAGAATAAGAATTGCCCTAACTGTATCCATATGTGGCTATTGCACTACCACCTTAGACCCAAAAGCCTAGCTAGAATTCATGTTCTGACAGGTTCCTGTTGGGAGGAGAAACTTGTGAAACAGTCAGGTACTTCTTTGTAACGTTTGCTTAAAAAAGTAAAAGATTATACAGGGCCCTATTTCTCCAAGCACAGAAAGGCTGACATAGGGGAGAGTTTCCTTGCTGCAGCCTCGGGGCTTTTCTTGACTCAAGAACACCCCACAATTAGTTTTGCCTAGATTGTCTCCCCTGGCTATTTCTAGGTGCTACTTTGTCCAGCAAGATTCTGCCTAGACAGTCATCATTTTAGTGCAACTTTTTTTTTTTGTGGTGTTGATGTGCTTAATTGTCTTGCACCGATTTGTAAATGAAAGAATTGGTGGATGTAACCACGCTCTCTGTAACCTGACCTATAAAAGTCTTTGTTCTGTTTTCAAGCATTCCTGCAATATATATTCTTTTTGATGGGTGTTTTTAGTATTTGATGTAGTAACTATACTCATTCTCTGGCTATGTATTCAGTTTTTCTAGCTTTCTGCAGAATGTTTTAATACCCCAATGCATCTTTTATTTATCATTTGGTGACATGTTAAATTAAAAAATAAAAGGAACAGTGGCTAGAAGGTTATTTTGTCAGACTAGCTGATCAGTTAATTTATGACCTGGCTTTTATCAGCAAAATTGGAAATTCACGTTTTCAATTCAGTTTACCCCGTTAAATGCACTCTATCTTTGACACCCTGTACATTTAATACTAGAACTACTGCATTCATATTTTATATTTGTTTTAATGTTTGATTCACTTTAAAATCCATCTACCTCCACAGACGATGGAGGCAATTCTCTTTCTTTTCACAATTTGTAAAACAGAAGTCCTAAATGAAAGCAGTAGTGAACCTCTAATTTCAACTGCAGTTTAAGAATGTGTTGTTTGATCCCTTTCCTCTGAAATGAAAGCTGGATATAGAAGAAAATGCAGTGTTTTCTTTCTTCAGGTATTCAGATCACTATGGCAACTGCAAGAAACATGATGAGAGCTGTCAGAGTTTTTGAGTTTGGTGGACCTGAAGTGCTTAAGCTCCAGTCAGATGTCTTGCTGCCTGTTCCAAAAGAAAACCAGGTGGAAATGATGTCTGCAAGCTGAAATAATTGCAATGAATAGTAATGTCTTGAGTGTGTGAATTGAGTGAGTGTCCAAAGCTGAACTGTTTTAAGTGTAGTTCACCTTTTTCATCAGATTTAACTAATTCAGTTTTTCCAGTGTGGTCTTCATGTCAAATAGAAGTGATTTTTCTAAAAGTATCACCTCCATTCTCTATAACCTTCTTTTTAATAGTTGAGAAAAATGACATAAGTAAGTGCCATAACTTGAAATCTAACTGAGCTTCCCTGTGCAGGTTTGTACCTTGCCTCATAATAAGGGGTTTGTTTTTTTGCAGAAAATATTTTGTACTTAGAACCATTCCCCTTTAGAGGAGGAAGGTGCAGATTTGAAGCCACTCATCTGTAGCTGAGCTTTAGAAAGATGACCTGGAGTTTAAGATCATCTGAACTCTGGGTTTTGTACCCAGCTGTGTGCGCAGTGCATCCTGTGTGCTGTTGAGCAAAACAGTTCATTGTCAAGTGAAAGTGATCTGTGATGTTGATTCAAAAGGTTAGTGGCTGTAATGACTCAGGAATGAACAACAGTTTCTTTTCAGGTTTTAATCAAAGTCCATGCATGTGGAGTAAACCCTGTGGAGACATACATTCGTTCTGGTGCATATTCTAGAAAGCCATCATTGCCATATACACCTGGCTCTGATGTGGCTGGAGTAATTGAAGCAGTTGGGGAACATGTCACTTTATTCAAGGTATTATGTTTTTTTGTTTGTTAATTGTTGGTGTGTTCTTTCCTTATGTTATTGGTGCAATATGGTACTGTTCAGTATAACTCTAAGTTGAAGTCTTTTAAGCATTTCCTCTGTGGGGGGAGGCTTTTAATTAGCTCTTAATTAACTCTGCAAAAAGTCAGACTAGCAGTCCTGGCTTTGCAGACTGCTCTGCAGACAGACCCTTACTCCTGTGTGGAGCTCAGTAGAAGTCAGCAGAATACAGTACAGGGTAAGGAGTCCATCTTCATGGAGCAGTGTTGTAAGATTGGGGTCTAGTTTACAAAATGTTGGTCCAAAAGCATTTTTATATATTATAGGAGTAACTTGACATTGCTCCTGTTAGTGATAACAACTGTATCCTGAGCTTTCAGATGGTTGTAGTGACTCTTTACTAGCCCTATCCTGGCCAAGTAGGAATGTTAAGCTATTTTACTGATGTTTAAAACAGCTTATAATGATGAGAAAGAAGCCGCCTCTAAGATGTATTTGTGGATAAGTGTGTTTACATAGTTGATCTCTCATAGTAGTTTGGTTTCACCTCTTCCCCTTTGGTTAGATCACATTTGGTCATATGGAGAAAATTGTGGAAGGGAAGAAGACTGGTTATCAAACTGACGAGAGGAATGAGTTGTGTTTGTTTTTTTTTTTTAACTGGCTCTTCCCTCTCGTTTCTTATTTACTAGTTACCTTGGGGCTTGTTAAGAATAGATGCCTCTCAAATTTAGTAAAATAGTTAAGAAATACTTCTTATACTGTACTCTTGTAAAATATTTGGAACTTTATCTTTGGATGTTTCAGATGGAACTCAGGTTTATTAAGGATGATTTTATATGTTTCGGTATTGAAGGTAGTGGTGTACACTATGCATATGTTTTTTTAAATCAAACTATACAAAGTTATGTGGCTTGTGATGCGTACACTTCACTGATAGGGTTGTATCAAAATCTAATCTTCTAGGAGGAAAACATTTGATAATAATGCTATACAACATACTTTGACTTAAGTATTATGAATGTGTGATTTAAACTTTTTTCATTTCCTTCCTACCAGAAAGGTGACAGGGTTTTTACCAATGGTACCATCTCTGGTGGCTATGCAGACTACGCAGTTGCTTCAACTGATACCGTCTTCCCTTTGTCAGATAAACTGGACTTCAAGCAAGGTGCAGCCATTGGGGTCCCATATTTCACTGCTTTCCATGCTCTCTTTCAAAAGTAAGACTGCAAACTTGGCTTATACCTTTTGTTTCTGAGTACTTATTTTGAAAAATAAAAAATGTCATTAACAAGCTAAGGTCATTTTAACTTTTGGGAATGGTACAGGCCTCAAGTACTCTGTTTTGTTAAGAGATGGGAGGTAGGGCAGTAATTAGAAGAAGACTTCAAGGAGTCTTGGAGGATTACATTAAATTAACACATTAACTAAAGGATTGCGATCTGGAGGTTATTAGGAATATTTTTCTTTTGAGATTGCATTTTTAAGAATATCTTAAGGGCTTACAGACCTGAAATGGGAATTTTTTTTTCTTATTTACCTATAATAAAATAAGCAAATAATTCTTTCTCCTCTTACCACACTTTAATTCACTACTCCTCTATCTGAGTAGCATTAGATGGAAATCACTGAAAACATTATTTCTGTTTCTTATTTGAAGCAGAGTTGGTGCTAAGTAACCCATGTCTCCCCATCACATTTTCAGGGCAACATTGGAAGAACTCCTACTGTAGCTCCTGTGCATATATGTGTATATAAACATGTCCATCACTGGCATAATTTAATGAATTTGTATAAGAGTGTCCTGTCTGCTGGGTAATGAGAGATCAGGACTGGGAATCCAGTATAGATAAAGGGTGCCAAACTTGTCTGATCTTTGAGCTGCATGTGAACCTTGGGGCTCCTTGTGGACTGGATCTGGACTGCAAGGAGCCTTGCTAGGTGGATCTGAATGCATATCCGGTGGCAGTGTAAATAAAATTGGGTAGCCTCAGGGGTTAACATGGACATCAGTCACCCTGCCATCACCCAAACATGTCCCCAGTGGGACTCCATATCTTGGTTTTTGGCAATTGTGCCTGCCACTGCTTGTCCCACCCCCAAATTCTTGGTCCTTCCAGGAGCCCCACTGGCCAGATGATACTGGTCTACAGGCTGTATCTTTTATACCTCTGGTCTAGATCATCTGGGAGAACAAAGCATTAGGCCATTTAGTTTTTCCTTTTAAAAGAAGTATGTGGGGCTTATTTTGATATCTGGAACAACTGAAGATGTTGAAGGAAATGTTGTTTTGAATACAGGCTTGTAGTTAATTTATACATATAGCAAAGATGTTCTGGTTCAGTCTGCATATTGATCTTATTTGGCATGGGTTGTCAACAGGGGGTACATGTACCCTGGGGGGTACTTGAGAAGTCCTTAAGGGGTACGCATGGGCGGGCAGAGACGGAGCACCACCATGCACCATCCTGTGCTGCTGTGCAGATGCTGCCTGCCTGGCCAGACACGGGGGCAGGGGAATCCACATTTGGCCGTGCACCACCCCTCCCCTTCCGCTCCTCATCTGGCTGCCAGGGGTACACTTCTCTGTGTCCAGCCCTCAGAGGTACGCTGATCCAAAAAGGTTGAAAACCCTTGTTATTTGGAAATCATATAATTGCTGTATGTATATATGTTATCTTCTCTGCACCAAATGGCCTGCTGCTTCTAATCTCAGAAAAACTCCAATATCAAAGTAGAGAGAAAGGCGAAAAGGGCCTGTTGAATATATTGATGAATTTTATAATGTGACTAATCACACTCTGACTGTTAATAAAAAATGAAAATCTTAATTTGTCACTTTGCCTTTCAGAGGATGTGCCAAAGCTGGAGAAAGTGTGCTAGTCCACGGAGCAAGTGGTGGAGTAAGTACCTTGAGCGCCTAAGTTATGAAAAATTTTGCATGTGTTTACATATCTGTATTTTTGTCGATGGTGTAAGTAAATGAAGAAGAATACCCCAAAGACGATAAGATAATTCTTGGCGATTTCAGTTCTAGAGTGGGCAGAGACTCAGAGCTATGGAAAGGAACACTTGGAAAGGAAGAACCGGTGGAAGTCGATTCCAATGGAATTCTTCTGAGCAAGTTGACATCATCATCATCATCATAAATTCCTTATTCTGCCAGAGCAACAAATGGAAGACATCATGGATGAACCGCACTCAAAATACTGGCATCCAGTTGACTTTGTCATAGCACATGCTGTCATGTCATCCATATCAGCGGAGCTGTGAGCAGTGCAGACAACTTCTGGATGAAACATTGTTTAATATATTCCATTATGTCTGTTCCTATCACCCCAAAACAATGTAAACAAAAAAAGGAACCAAGGATTGAGGGTCAATATAGAGTGCTTGAAAGACCCTTCTAAAAGTGATCATCTTTGGCAGTTTCTCACTGAAAATCTCTGACCTCCATGATGATCTTGACACCACTGATCACTAGGAGAACTTCAAGAAAGGCATCTGTGAAGTGTGTGAAGAATCTCTAAGCTCCACAAAGAAATGTCAGGACTGGTTCAGTGAGAATGATGGGGGAATTCAAACTCTCTGACAGAAAAAAGAGCTTTCAAAGCTTGGCAGAATAACATCAACTCCAAACAGAAGCACAACTGCACAAATTAGCATGCAGACTGGAGTGCTGCTTTTAGTTAGGCTGCTTAGATCATGTGTAGTACATCTACTGGTATAGGCACAAAAGGGAGAATTGTTAGAAGAAGGTGATTTGAGAACTCTATTACCAGTCTTTCTAAGAAAAATTTGAGGAAATATTGCAATTTTCAGAGTTACATATGGTTTCCAGATTTCTGTAAGGATTCATTGTTTGGATAGCAACCAGGAATTCCTAAACTGTTTCTCTCCCGTGAACTGTTACCTAGCTAGAAAATGGGAGATACTGAAAAAGTCTCATAGATGATTGGACTTCAAATGTCCAGAAGTTATCTTTCCTCTCTACAAAAGACTGATCTTTGACTAAACTAGAAGGCTGAGTAAGCATAATTAAATTTAGTTCTCCATACCCTGCCCCCTGGTTCCAATGGTGGGGAACAAAAACTATTGTAAGCTATTGATGACTGTATCCAGTTTTCACTATTTCTTACTGTGGGATGAGTATAGCAGCATATCACATGGACTAGAGAAAGTATTTACCTGCAAGGCTGGTTCAAACGATCATGAAACTGCAATCCCAGAAGGTCCCAGTTCAGGAGTGAAGTCAAGAGACAGAGGATTCTGTGCATGCTTGTTCCTCATTTCTGTATACCACATAAGCAGTAACTGTGAAAATACTGAGCTTGTGGTATGCCTTGGAGTCCTAAACTCTGCTTGGATTTATACAGCACCAAGACTTTTGACCTGCTTGGTACTCGCTCTCTTACCTCCTGCCGCACTGATTGAAGAACTCAGGAGAAGGTGTGGGAGTGGGCATGGAGAGGGAAACCTCCACTCAACCTCCAAAAGTTGCTGTCACGTTAAGCTGCTCCCACTTGGAAATTCCTCTGTGGCTTCCCAGGAATTGGCAGGAGGGAAATGAGATTAGGGAGTCTAATCTGTTCGTGATGGTTTTTGAGGCTTGAGGAAGTTGGTGTTAAAAGGCTCTAACTTGTGGTCAGAGTCAGTGTTATAGTACAAGATGAGTGCTATCTGTCTCTGGGAAGAGAAGAAAGCTTAATGTGTGTTTCCTTGCATTCGTGGTTTTGTCAGGCACATTCTGTGTGTACGCCAGTTTTAGCTGGTATACAGCATTGTGTGTGTGCGCAAATCAAACACAGGATAACTATTAAAAAAACCAACAAAAAACCCAAAAACAACCCGGGAACCTCCAGGGCAAACCCAAAATGGCACTGTTATGGGAGAGAGTAACCTTTAGTCACATCTGTTTTTTTAGATGGCTTGAGTGCCAATATTTAAGTGATTTGTTATTTGTAAAAATGTGCTGATAAGTTACTTTATTTGAAATTTAAAGTACTGAGCGTCTGGTAGATGTTTAAACTAAGAGACAAAACAAATAGAAAGAGGAATGTAACTCTTATATTTCCAGGTTGGAATAGCAACATGCCAGATTGCCCGAGCTTATGGCTTGAAAGTTTTGGGTACAGCTGGAACACAGGAAGGAATGAACATTGTTTTGAGAAATGGAGCCCACAAAGTATTCAATCACAGAGAAGCTGATTATGTTGATAAGATTAAGGTAACTAGCTGTCAGATTTAAATGATCTAATAGGTTGGTTTTTTTACTGCTAGCTTTTTATGAAAGGTGAACAGCTGTTTACTTGCATGTTTTTCACTTGTTTCCTCCTGAATTGAGGTTAGTGTTCCATAGGAGTGAGTCATTGGAGCAAAGGGTACACAGGCTTTCAGTTCCTGCTCAAAAGACATGGATAGTAAGAGTACTGAACAATAAACTGGGAATTGTTTATGATAGGTTACTACTTGCAATTGAACGGTGGACTCAGGGTGTCAGACTCTTCACTTTTCCTTTAGTCTCACTTGGAGCCATTCATTAATGTGCCTTACCATGGCCATTGCAGTTGCGAGGTAACTTTCCTGGAGTTTTGCATGCTATATGCTGTTCCAACTGGAAAAACAAAGCATTTAGAAATTCTACTATCTCATCAAGTAACAATACAGGAGGTAAATTTAGTATCACATTAGACATATAAAAATCCTAGGTTACTAATAATATGTGAAACAGAGCTCACATTTGATTGTTGTTCTCTGGTTAGTTAATCTGTATATTTTTATATCCTACACAGGAATTCATTGGCATGCAGGGAGTTGATGTGATAATAGAAATGCTAGCTAACGTCAATCTTACCACTGATTTGCATCTGCTGTCACAAGGAGGAAGGGTGATGGTAAGTGTTTTCTTGTCTTTGCCTTAACATTAAGTTTTAAAATTATTGAAAAGATACTTTTTGGTCTTAACTGTTTTGCAACAGATAGTGGGAAGTAGAGGTCCTATTGAGATCAATCCAAGAGACACGATGAGTAAAGAATCCAGTGTTATTGGGGTCGCCTTATTTTCAGCAACTAAGGTAAAGAAATATGATTTAAAATGTTCACTTAAAACATGTTTGAATAGCTTTATCTGTGTTTTAACTGAAAGTACATTAAGTTGATAAAATATTTAACAAAATAGCCTAATTCTGTTTGATTGAGAAATAGGGGCGCAGTTTACTAGCAACTAATATAAATTCTATTTGTCAGATGGGACACACACAGAAGAACTAACAAATCTCAGGGATGCATTTGAACCATGAACTTTAGATGCTGCTAGTATTAAGTGCACATCAAGTAAATCTTGTCTTTGTTACACAGGAGGAGATGCGTGAATGTGCTGCAGCACTTCTTGCTGGCATAGAATCCAGCTGGCTGAGACCAGTCACTGGCCCTGAGTATCCATTGGAGAAAGTGGCTAAGGCTCATGAAAACCTCATTCACAGCAGTGGTGCCTTGGGAAAGATGGTGCTCCTAATCTGAGAAGTTATGTCAAATAAAGTCTTTTCCCACTTAAACTGTGGTTTTCTTGCCATACATTTATATGGCTCATTTATCACATTTTGTAAAGTATGTTAGTGATCAGGTTTTACAGTAAGAGCAAGCGCTAGTGTGGACAGAGAACAGTAATAAAGAACAGAATTTATTTATAATGAAAAACAGTGATCCAGTATTAAGTGCTGCTTTGATTTGGAAATCTCTCCTCTCTGTTGTGGTCTTGTGACAGTGGAACACTGACACCAAGGCTGACATGTGCCACTGTGCTCTACTACATACTCTGCTTGGAGGCCCTGAAAAATTTCAGCTAGTGTAGAATGTAGCTTTCAGTGGGCACATCTATATGAGACATTTTACTGCGGAGCTGACTAATTCTGCAGTAAAGTGTCAGTGAGAAGTTTACTGCAGCCCTATTAGGCCACAGTAAACTAATAAATGCCACCATAGGATCATGCTTGTGCCCAGCCAGTCCCTCTGCAGCGCTTTGAGCTGGGGGAGCAGCCCCGGGTTGGCAGGCTGCCCCACCCTGCCCCCACTCCCGTGGGCTCCCTGTCAGCTGGGGCTGCTTTGACTTGGTTCAACATGTTGCAGTCCCAGGTACATGTGTAAACGTGGTGCCCAGGAGCAATAAACTCATCCCAAACTGCACTAGAGTTTATGCAGTCACGTTAATTTGCATGCATAGATGCAAAGTGGGACAAAGTGTGTAATTAGAGCTCTGTGAATTCCTTAGTTTTAGATTTGTCATATTATTCACTGTCTGCCACAGAATTGTGCTTCAGAACCAGAGCTCTGATTTTCAAATGGCTAATTCTGTACCTCTTATGGTTGTCAAGAGCCTCCTAGATGTAGATGCAGGATGTAGCCTGAATGTAGACTGAGGAATAACATTACCTCTGTTTATCTCAAGCAGTATTTCAGAGAGAGGTGCTGTTGTCCTTGTAATTTCAATGGGATGGTGACTTTGAAGCCCAGCATTGGTGTTACCATCTTACAGCTGATTGTTTTGGTTGATTCTGTGTGGTTCAATTGGGTGACTAATAAGAAGTTCATTTCTTCCCAACACTTCACTATGAATTTAAAATCCCATTGGCCCTTGCCCAAAATGGGAGTGAAAAAGGAGATGTGCCTTCCTGGGTGTTAAAAAGTCAACCTGCCCTCCCCTAATCAGCAGGCCCTTATAGATACAAAATTCACATTGAAAATGTGTCTACTTTGTAGAATAAATGAATGCAGGATAAATTGATGACTGCTGTACTGATTTTTATTAGGTTTTTATGGCTAATCTGATTTAAAAAAAAATCTCAATGTGCAACAGAATGTACAGGTGCTGCACCAGGGGACTTTACAGCAGGTATCAGGCCCAGATCACTCTTTTTTTTTTACTCTTGTTCAACTCTCATGACATGAGTGAATTGAATCTGTTGATCTTGGGGCTTGGGGCTAGTATTAATGACTTTATTTTTATGTAATATTTGGAGATATTAATAAACGCTGACCAACTGTACTAGAAGTCTGGATTTTATTTTCTTCACTTCCATCGTTTATTAAATAGGGGAACAAAACAGAGTTTTTCTGCCTATTTTGGGATGTACCATCAAGCTTCTGGTAGTCAGTAACGGCAAAATGGGTATCCTGAGTTTATAGGAGGGACTACTGTACCAGTGGATCAAAGGGAATAAACTATTGATTATTATCAGCATAGACCAGAGATTTTCAACCTCTTTTGGTCAAGGAACCCTTGGTGGCTGGTCAGGATGTAGGCAGTCCCCCAGCAGCCGGTTGATGAGCAGGGTGATCCCCCTTGGTGGCCACGTGGCATGCAGCAACAAAACCAGAAGTGCTGGTGGCTTCTCCGCATCACTGCCACATACCCTCTGTGGCCTTCCAGACTACCTCCAGGGGTGTACGTACCCCGACCCCTGGTTGAAAACCACTGGCATAGACATTCAATCAATATGTTTGTCCTCCTTATCTGTAAATGTAGTTGGTCATTCTGGGTTTACCTCATTGTCTAGGACAGCGGTTCCCAACTGCAGGTCGCGACCCAAATGAGGGTCATGGGGGTGATGCTGGTGGCACCGCACGCAAAGGATGAGCTGTGCCATGAGCTCCCCCACCCCCAGGGTGCCACTGTCACCGCACTCAGCTCCCAGCAGTGGGTCACTGCAAAAAGGGTTGGGAACCACTGGTCTAGGACATCACATGGAATTGTTTGGTCAATAGTTCTAAATACCAATGCATCTTGGAACAGATTCACACTGCATTGTCTAGTCCTTTTTTTCAGTTACGCTGAAAGCAGTTTGATCTGCCAAGAGAGTCTCTTGCTATAAAAATCTTTTATGGTTTTGTAACGTTTGGTGTGAAATCTGTTTTGAATTCCACTGGGGTAAAATTAGAAACACTTGCTTTGTGAATATGATAGAATTATCATTCAAAGGGGATGGAAGACGTTTGTTGTGGTGTATCAAACAGGAACATGGCCACTTGAAAGCTGTCACTTAAGAAATATCCTAACCCACCAAAGGCCCTTTCTCACTTGTGAGGAGTCTGTATTAAATACAGTTAGCTGACATCAGCCTTTGTTCTTTTAATTCAATGCTCCTCCTCTTTTGGAATGGATTCCTTTAAATTTCTTTCTTACAGGGTTCACCAGATGTGCTACTGTGAAGCAAATAATTTACATAGCCAAAAGCTGCCACCAACACTTATGAGTGGATCAAAGTCAGGGCCCTGATCACTTAAAATAACTTCATATTAAATTGTTGCTGACTATATAGAGTATGTCTACCCTTTTATTTAAAGACACAGGCAAAAGACAAATTTGTATCACTTCCTTTTTTGTTCTCATCACTATCTGTAATCTGGTGAAGTCATTTGGCAAAATGACAGAATAATGGTTTATGATGACATGGAATGGTTCAGGAATGACTCCTGTGGATGCAGACAACAAGGGGCCCCAGCCAATCCTGTTTTACCATCCAACTCCTGCCCTTTTATATTCACATCTCACATTAATCCAGATTAATTTGCAAGTGTAGGCAATCCCTAAAGCATTCATGTCTGGAGTGAATTTCATATAGTGGTGACCTACAACTAAGCATCAGATTGTGATAAAAGGATGGCCAACTTGCAGCTCTGTGGCCCCACACTCCTGGCACAGTCATCTGAGTCTCTGTTTCTGGTCCTTATTGGCATATTAGATTAATGCCTCAGGGTCAGGGAGATGTCTTTGTACTTTCTCAGTACCCAACGACTTTTTGGCCTTTTTTTTAATCTGTTAAGTACAAAACAAACTCCTTTAAATATAATTAAGGCTTTTTCAGGCATAATACAATTAATGTACATAATGTCTTTTTGATATGTGGATAGGCAGAGTTTACACTTATAGCACTGTTAGGTATTACAGGAGCTAACCTTTTAATGGGATACCTTCCTAATGGACATTAAAGATACCATTTGGCCCATATCCAAAACATTTATCCCAACGTTAAAAATGAGTTCTTGCTGTAATTGAAGCTTGCTAGTTTGTAAAACTGAAAGTGCAGGGCTTTTTACTAGAAATTCCCTTCTAAAAGCATGCCTGTTACAGTGTAACCTGAATTTGTCTGGTTCACCATGTTTTATAAACCTACCCATGTTCTTTGAACCCAGGTGCAATTTTTCTCAAAGCTCTACCCTACACAATGGGATCCTCCTGTTTTCTGCCTTGAGCCTCTTCTGAATGGCCATGTATTCCACTGGCATTTAATTTAAGTAATCCAGAAAGGCAAGTGAAACTCAATCTCCTAAAACTTCTAGATGTCTCTTGCTTTTGGGAACATGCACTGAAATATTTTGTTGGCTTGTTCCCATCTCTCACTATGTTAGATAGAAGGGGGGAACTATGCTTCAAATTCCTTTAACTTTTTCAACACCTTGTTCTTGTCAGATGCTTGAATCTGTATTCCACAATTGTCTTGAGGTATGTGATTGTGAGAAATACAATCCTGATGCACTAGCAGTCTCTTGGTCCTGAAATTATTTAGCTTATATGACACAGGTAAATTAAAGCAGTTGCTCTCATTTTGGAAAGCTGGGCACTGCTAGTATTGAGCGGTTGGCTGATAATCTCTCTTCCTTGCTGAAATCTAGCAGATATCCATTTTGTTTGGTTTTTAAACAAAGTGTTTATGCAGTTATCTTGCCTGAAGGATTAATTGCTTAAAATAATTGAAATCAAGATTTCCCAAGCTTTCCACAGTATCACAATATCAGATATAAGCAGGAGGCATCTGGTTCTTCCTACCCTAGAAGAATGTGAAGGCAGCTGTAAATCACAAACACTCCCCTTTCCCTACCCAGACTTCTTGTCCAATAAGATTTGGAGGAGTTTGCTCATTAGAACAGATGGAGCAAACTTATTTTAAGCCATGTATATGCATACTCATGCTAACTTTACTTTAGCTAGCATGGTCAACAATAGTCTTTACCTAAAGATCTGTAAGGCTGTGTTGCAGGTGTGTAGAACGGCAGTCTAGTAGAGAAAGATGATGTTTACTATCTAAATGGTTGAAAATTGATGTGTAGAATGGTCAGTAGATAACTGATTTTTTTTTTTTTTCAAACAAGTAGCAATGATCTTAAATTGCTTTTAGACTGGATATTAGAGGGAGCTTTTCTCACTATGAGGTTCATAGTATCCTAGTGCTTAGGGTCGAAAGGGACCTAAACAGATCATCAGGTCTGACCCCCTGCCCCAGGCAGGAACGGGTGCCGGGGTCATATCACCCCAGCCAAATATCTGCTGGGGTCATATCATGGGTGCCGGGGTCATATCACCCCAGCCTCCTCTTGAAGACAAGAAGGTTGGTTAAGCATTGGAATAGGATACCTAGAGAGGAGGTGGAATCTCCATCCTTGGAAGTTTTTTTAGAGAGAAAGACAAGCACTTGACTGGGACAGTTTAGATGGGGATGACTACTTTGTGTAGGACATTGAACTGGATGACCTCAGAAGCTACCTTCCAGTAGTGAAAGCTGAGAAGTGGCAGAAGACACCTGCAGAATATCTGGGATAGGGAGCAGAATTGAGAAGAGGGACTCTCATGTTGGCGAGAACTGGGTATGGAAGTGGTTTAGGGATTGATCGAGAGTGGCCAGTGATGATGTACACAGCTACACAGGTTTTAGTCTGATGTAATGGTGTGTTTGGGTCCTATGTTTCCTTCCACCTCCTGAGCAGTGGAAGAATACTTCTGATTGATTAAACAAATATTTTGATGCATTGCAGATGATTGCAGAGGGGTCTGTTTGGATTCATGATTGCAGGGTTCCACATATTATTATTAGAGAGAGAGAGAAACTTGTGGGAAAGCCAGCTGTACAGTAACAGGCAGAGAGGGGCACTGCTAGGACATTGAAAACTTGAGGCTTAGTGAGTGAGGCTCTATTGCCCAGAAAAAGAGCTTGGCCCCATAGGCAAAGTGGTTGAGAGTATTTATGCTATGTCCTATTGAAATATGTAAATGAATACAGTGGTGTAGTTTGCAAGTACAAACTATCAGTTTATCACTGATAACTTTAGATATCTATATTCATTCCACATAATTTCCAGGTAATTATTAACCCTGTGGAAAGTCATGTAGGTTCATAAATTTTAATTTTATTTGGATTAAACTTGATGTCATTCATATCCTTGTTTTCTGTAAACTCAGGACAGATCTAGCCTTTATCTTTACTAGATTTAATGCAATATAAGTGATTTATTTTACAGTAGGCATTGTTCTCTGTATTGGTCACTATGAAGCAAAGCCATCAGCAGAGTTGGTACACTGAAGCAACTGTACATGGCTCTGCTTGGGTCTTTTTGGAGATCATGATGTGAGACTACCATTTCAACACTTGTGTTTGTCCGTGCTTGAAGTAGAAAGCTTATCAAGTTTCAGATGCACTGAAGAGATCTCGCTATGTAGAGATCCCATTCCAGATTTCCTTCCCCATTTCACACTGTACCTCTGTTACACAATACTGCACAGATGCCAGAATGAACTGCAGTCAGCTCCTGTTCTGCAATGAGGAGCTTCAGCCCTACGCAGTCAGATTTGGAAGATGCGGGAGCAATAACCTCTTGCACAAGTGATGTGGCTAAGTAACTGGCTAGTGCTAAAGGTTGCTGATTATATTCATTCATTCAGCCAGAGTGTACTTTGTGGGAATGAACACAGATAATGAGCCTGCTTTTCCGCACTTGGACACTTGTGGCTAATGAAATTTTTTCTGGTACTCTTAAATGTGCTAACCAGCAAACAAGAGCATGATTGATGAATCGTGATAAGGTGGAGATGGTTGCTGAAGATGAAACTCTACTCGCGCACAGTTTTCAGTCTTTACGAAGTTTTACTTTTCTTATTTGGTGTTATTCCTTATTAACGTTTGGCAGACAAGGTTCCTTGGGTGAATTTGATATCTTTTATTAGACCAACCCAAATAGTTGGAGACTAGTTATTAAGCAAGCTTTCGGGTTCAAAAACCCTTCGTCAGGCTAAGGACGTTTCAGCAGTTGGTGTGTGCTCTTCCTGGATGGAAGAGCCCATATCCAAAGAGCCCATGGAAGAGCACACACCAACTGCTGAAACTTCCTTAGCCTGACGAAGGGTTTTTGAACCCGAAAGCTTGCTTAATAACTAGTCTCCAACTATTTGGGTTGGTCTAATAAAAGATATCAAATTCACCCAAGGAACCTTGTCTGCCTATGTCCTTAGACCAACACGGCTACAACCTACACCTTTATTAACCTTTGAGTACTTATGTCTATTTTTTTTAAAAATGGCTTCTGTTTTTGTGTTTATCCTCTGGGGTTGCAGATACCAAAGAAAACATTTAACTGATTGCATCTACAATGTGTACAAAGAGGCTGAGTTGAGGTCTTTTAAAACCTTGGCGTATTGGCTATAAACGGACCTTGCCAAACTAAATGGATCAGCTGTGCTGGGATTTGTCATGGCACAGCTGATCTGCTTCATGGGGTAAAACATGTCACCCATGGTGTTGGGTCCCTGCCCCTTCCAGGAGCAGTGGGGGTCTGATCCTGTGCGAGAAAAGAGTGCACCTCTATAAACAGGAACTCGGGGGTTTCCCCTATTTGCAGAGGTGTGCCTAGGAATTTCAACTTGGGGTACACCTCTGCAAACGGGCCCGATTCTGCGTACCTCAGGAATTTCCCTGCAGGATCAGGCCCCTGAAATCCTTGAGAGCTGGCCATGGTGACTGGAGAGCATGCACAGCTCTAGCTGCCTATACTCTCCCTCCTTAAACAGACGTGCACTGCAAAATAGTGGTGCAACTTAATACTACTTTTTGTTGCGGACACAAGTTTGGGTATTTGTGCCGCCATGGAAATGTTTATGGCAGCATGAAGGCAACATCTGTTTACAGCCATTGAGACAGAATTTCAAAAGGAACTTATCCTCGCTTGTAAAATTCTGCCCAGCAAGGCTCCTGGGCCAAACTGTGTGAATGTGCAGAGCCAAGATTTATGTGTGCAAATAGAATACTTGAATGAAAGTGGTTGTCTGTACAAGCCTCTCTGCAGATTTACATTCATAGTTTCAAAATGTGGCTGTCAGTGTATATTATGTGACAGTGAGACATGGGTCTTAAGATCCACATATCAGCATTTCAGCTTGTTTTTCTACCAAAGAGAAATTACTAAACAGCTTTCAACCATAGCAAGAAGGTGGGGACGGGGAGGCAGGAATCAATCTTGTTTCCATAACTGTCTTTCCCTAAATAAATCTAGGAATCTTGTCATGTGTTATGCACATCAAGAATGCTCACAAATTTATTTATAAATACCCACTCACAAATATGTCAGCAAATATCTCTCTCAAGACTAAATAATTCTTTGCACTTGCTAGCACTTCACATACTCAAAATGCTGTATATAAAGCAGTTAATCCTCTCACTCTTCTCTCTGAAGGAGGCAAGTATAATTATCTTAATTTACAGAAGGATGAATGGAGACAGGGTCAGGGTTGAGACTAGAAACAGGGTATTTCTAGAAATAGAAAATATAAACTTCCAAAGATACAAATGGCTGTGGTTTAGCTGACATGACATGTGGGTGTGTCTAAAAGCAAGCAGTTTTACAGTCCCTATTACAAGGCTAGGTTCACCATGGAAAGGAGCATTATAGACTAAACATTGCTTTTTCATTGCAGTTAAATAGATGCTTACTTAGTACAGGGATGGTTTTTGGGTGAGTTGGATGTTTCTTTTGTATGTTTGGAACAGTGTTTTTAAATTTGTAAGATTATTTTAAAGGAATGGAGAGGTAAGGGGGTGGGGAATGTCTATTGTAACTATTCCAGTTGCCATGCCAATGATACATGACTGCTCTCTGTTCTTGACTGCATCAGTTTGTTGCATTCAGTCATATTGGATTTTTATTATACTGCAGTGAAACTTTGAATGTATTCAATTCACATTTTATTCTTGAAAGAGATGCTGCCTATTATCATCATTGGCAGAGGGAGCACATAATACAATAAGTGAAACATCAAGACTAAGTAAGAAAAATGGTAGTGCTGCACAGAGCTAGCAAGAATGCAAAGACATCCTTCAATCTACAGGTCTCCCATACATCAGTGACACTTACTTTTGACATCTACTGTTAATTTGCAAATTTGCCTTTGGCAAGAGATAAAGAAGCAACAGCACAACGAGGTGCATGATAATCTCTAGGGGCAATAAGTGGGATGCACAATGGTTACAAATTGTCAGGGGCAAAGTAGTCTAGTATGGAAGACTTGCTTAATGGAACTCCAATTTCTGGAGCTCTCCCTGAAACTTCATTAGGGTCCTATTTGTTCTAGACTGGATGGAGCACAGAAAACCATACTTGAGAAACATGCTATTATTTGTGCACTTCAGCTGGTTTGAGGGCATTGCTAAGATTAAAAGGCTGGGGCTCCTAGCTCCCATAGAGCTACGGCTTTGTTATAAAGAGGCTGTTCTCACTGTCACTAGCTTCTTTCAGGATGTGTCTGAACTTTATTTAGAGTTGACACCAGATTTGCCCAGCCCAAGAGGACTGCCGTTCCTTGTTACCTTGTTGCACCTGTGCTCCATGTACCAAAGGAGAGGCAAATTGTGGGCAGACTGATTCTTAGATTGGCTCTACCCGATACTGGTTTTTTCTTTCAAACTTGGCACTTTCATTCTCAGTAAGGCCAGGAAATTGGGTACCAACAGTGAGAAGTCAGGTGCTAGGGGTCTTTCCTGTGCATTGTTAGCCTGGATGAGTTCCAAGCACATTGCAAGGGAGGCGTGGATGAGCCTGGGAGCTTCAGCTCAGTGCCTGAGGCTCAGCAGAGTTACTGGGGAAAGCTGACCTGCTGCTGGGGAGCTTGCTAATGAATTTGTAGTGTGAATGGTTGGTGGTTTGGGGCTAGAGGGGACGTTTGGGAGTGATCCCTAGGTGTCAGGGAGAGTCCCTACCCTTTGATTTTTGCTTTGACTTGGAGATATAGGTTTACTAGTTGTGATCTTTTCTAAGCTGCAATTTTGTTTCTTTAAGTTAAAATATTCCCTCTACTATTTTTCAACTTCCTCCTCTCACTGATGTCCCCAGAAACCAACACAGCGGGTTACGTGAATAAAAATGTATATTAATTGCACCTGCTGTTTCATTTGCTTTGTGTCACCGTTGTATTGCAGCTACTTCTGTGAGCCTTGTGAATATACTGGAGTATATTCCTGTCCTTTGTTGTGGCTGCTGTTAACATGGGTAGAGTCTGTTTCAGAGTTTCTTGCCAGAAGGTGTCAGGCTAGGTCTACCATTTTTAGTATAATACTTCTCTGTGCTGATGGAACATATCACTCCTGCCATGGCAGGGAAGGGGACCGTAACTGTAATTCAGACTGGTGTTTGAAGAAACATCATTTAACCTTTAATTATTTTGCCTCTTTCTGACTGAAGCACTCATATCATAGGGAAAGTTTTAATGTTAGAAACAAACTGACTAGGGTGAATAAGAATTCCACCCAGAAAAGGGAGCAGAGGGCATAGACAGGAAGCCAGCCTGTAACAGCAAGGAAGGATGGTTTTAGGATTTGGGGATGAGGCGGAGACTAGGGAGATCTGAGCTCAGACCCTCATTCTTCCAGAGACTCCTGCAGAGCCCCGTGGCAATCTGCATAATTTCTTGTTATTTCTTTTGTCCATCTGCAAACTGACAATAACAAACCTTCTCTCCTATCTCCAGGAGTGTTGAGAATAAATCTGTTGTACATGAGGGTCTTGAAGTTTATGGGGGTTATTGTAAATTTTATAAATCAAAAGAAAGTTAACATTATGCCTGTGCTATGTTTTATATGTAGGTCCAGAACAGTTGTTATAAATACCTTTAAACGGGATTGAAAACTATCAGCTCACCTTGTTATTATGAACACCGAAAGTTTCATTTCCAAAGCAGGAAATGGACTTGATTTTGATGCTTTCCCCTTCATTGTATCATGTGGGCCTGTGTTTCTCACTTCTGTTTGCACTACAGAATAATGCAGTTAAGCAAAGAGACTAAGTGAAGGGTACTGAAACTGAAGTGGATGCAGGTATCAAGCAAACACAGCCAAGAACGTAGCGGGGGCTACAACAATAGCAGTTCTTACATGTACCAAAGTAAGATGTTCTGTTCTGTTTTGTTCTCCGAAGGCAGGGAACGTCAGGTTTACTTTGAGTCATTCTGAACATGTCTGTTCAGTCAGCAGTGCCGTGGCCACTTCTGCGTTGAAAGCATTGACCACATATTTGTACTTCAACTCCATGTCAAACAAAGCAAAGAAACGTATAGAAAAAGTAGAACGAGAATAAAAGGGAAGCAGCTGCTCCCTTTCTATATTACTAAACGTAGGGTTTATGAAGCTTGCTCACCTTTCATACTGAAATAATGGCAATTGTGAGGGACTGTGACATGATAAAACATCCTTTCACCTCTTTTGTCTTATTCCATTAAAGGTCTTAGCTCAACATGTGACACAACCAAAAAGTACTTTCATCAATACTCCCTTGGAGTTGCCCTGGTCTTTTAGAATTGAAGCCAACATCATCACTGGTGTAAGGTCATTGACTTGAATGGAATATAACTTCATGTAAGGAGTGACTGAATGGAAAGGCTATTTCAGCACTGTGCTGTGCTTTTCCTGGCATTGTTTATAGGAAGATGGTCTTACTGTGTAGTAGTTCCTAACTTGACTCCTTGGCCTAGGGTGTCATCTGAGTTGCTGTGTTTGCCTGTAGCATAAATCTACGGCTCTGCTAGAATAATATCTTGTGCTTTCAGAACTGGCACTTCCACTAAACACAGGTTTACACCCACAGCTGGGCATGGCGGGTAGTAGATAAATGGTAGTTTCATCAAGGGGGAAGGAACAAGCCACGTTCTCCTGACCCCTTTGTCCTCTCATGAACACAGAGCTTTAATACATAACAGATGGGAAGAAAAAAACCCAGCAAAATGATTCTCCTCCTATGACACTGAGCATTTTAACTTACACCCCAAGGAATGGTTTCAATTTGTAAAATTTCTCTTGTACTTCAGAACAGAGATGGCCACATTTGGGGACACAACTGAATTTAAGCTCGTATTTCCAGTGCTCTTTACTCAGAAGTCTTTCTTGTACTATTCTGTGGCATAGTCAGGAGTTAAGACGACAGACAGGAATTTTGTTACAACATGGTTTTAAAAAATTGTCTCCTATAGGCCTTATGAACTGTTTTTCCCTGGGAGTTAGATCAAGCCTGCAATATGAAGCTGCATTCAGCCTAAAAAGTTTGGTTCCTGGTTGCTAACTCCATTGATTAAGAAGGACAAAGTTGATCTGTGTTTTTACTTGTGCTTTTACAGGTAAAGAGAGTACAATGAAGAGCTTGCCAGATATGCATGTTTACTTCTGAGTAAGCACTTTATCCTGTCAGGTGCATGCTTCTGGCTATTGGCAACATGTAGGGGATGCACGCAGGTGCATGTGCACCTCCTGAGATTGGCAAGGCACCCCCTGACAGAAGTGCTGCCAACATTGCCAGTGGCACCTGTGGGTGGTCGCCGCTCACCACTCTCCCTCGCCACTGACACTGTTGGCGGCATCTGCAGGCAGTCGCTGATCACCACTGGCTGCCGCCACTGCTGCTGGTGGCGTCTGTGGGTGGTCACTGACCACTGGTCAGCACTCGCCACCTCTCCCCTCCTTTCCCTCCTCCGCCCCCTCACTGCCGACACCACCACAGCTGCCTGCGAGAGCTCCCTACCACTGCCTGCGGGCGGTCACCATACCTCCCCAGCCTCTGGGGGCATGTGTCGTTCATGCTCCTGGCCTCTAATAAGTTTCCAGTGCAGCCTAGTGGCATGAAATTTGGGAAAGCTTAGATCTATAACGGCCTTGTTGCACCTTATTTTGTGAGCCCAAAAATGTTAATCAATGTTTGTGCTAGCTTGGAGTTTGGAGCTGTCACAAACAGCATTAAACCCTTAGTTTAGAAACCTTCTCTGATTGTCCCACGCTTGCACAGCTGTGACTTGCCACTAGAGGGCTGGTGATCCAGGATAGGTTTCTATCCCTGCTCTACGGGCAAGGGTGAGAGAGATCCTGGGATATTGGAGGACTTCACCTTGGGCCGAACTTCAGTGGGGCGTGGCCACACCTTAATGGCACAAGATCTGGGTAGTGTGGGTCAGAGAGAACTCTGCCCTGGAGTGGTGTAACTTTAAGAGGCATAATGAATGCTTAAAACCACTTTAATGTGCAGACAATGCAGGGGTTAAAAGGTTTAGGACAGAATCTGGGTTCCACCCAAAATGATCATGTAACAAGACCCTAAATCAAAAGACAAGATGAGTACTAGCTAAGAAGTTACTATAAGGTTATTATAATATGGCACTATAAAATGTGTAGTATGTATCGGTCAGCAACAAGGATGATATAACATAACTCTGAATTTCAACTGCTGGAATGAACTTTAAATAATATGAATGCATTGCTGATGTCTGAGCTGTAATGTACCCATCATTGAGTAATTGAGCTGACAACACTTGCTCTAACAGTGGATGCTTTTGAGCAAGGATTTTCTGAAGTCATTTGTGGCATTCATTATTGTTGTTGCTAAGCTAAATCTCCATCCAACTCCAGGGTCAGTATCTACAACCTCCTCATGAATGCTTTTAGCATACTGTACTTTATTCCCAGTCCTTTGATGATCCCTTATTCTTTTCTGCTTCAAAAAAGTTCCTTGTCACCTCACCTTTGTCATTACAATAAATGAAACATACTTAGAAAATACTAAATAATTCTGTCATCTTTCTAAATCTTTCCTTGACCAAATTTATTTTAAACTATCAGACAAAAAGCAGTGGCTGACTATGGATGACCCTCCCATGAGCAGTGGAGGCAAGCAGTCTACATCAATGTATATTCCATCTAAAAGCTTTGACTGGGACTAGGTGATGTAGTTGCTGCAATAACAGGGGATTGGACTCTGACCCCTTCTACTCCTATGCTCTCACAACTCATTTCTCTTTCCCCAGATTTGGTATTTTTTGCTTCTGAATCCCTTTTCTGGTCTCCTACCTCTATAATCAGTGCCACATTGTGGCTTGTCTTTAGGAGAGGATTTGCAGTATTACATCACTTTTCTTTTGGGGGCAGACTGCTAAACTGGGATAGGCATGTTTCTCTGCATCCAACTGTTTTGATACAAAATGTTGAATGTGGTAGTCTAACTGCAAGAGCAGTCCTGCCAAAGCCTACCTCCCAGATGGCTCTCAGAGAAGTAAGCAGTAATGATCATTTTATAAAAGTGAAGCTGCTTCTTGGACTGTGGCTTTTAGTAGCAGCTGTGCTTGTATGGGCCCAGTGTGTATAACCAGAAGCCACAATAATCTCAATTAAAGGCTGATGGTGAATTAAGGTAGGAGGTGTTCTGTGGGAAGGGAGGCAATAGAGGGACAAATGGAGGTGAAATAACTGTGACATGCTAGACTTTGGGCTATATCAAATGTAGAACTTATGGCGCCTGGCCCCAGAGGGAGTCCAAAATCAGATTTAAGCATCCGTGCTGGTTAAACAGTCCTTGGTGGGATTTGGGGACCTCACAAGAATGAACCAGAAAATCTACATGCTGAGGAGGAAGCTACTAATAGACAATAGTTTCCAGTAGCTCTTGAGTGGCTCTCTTGCTGGGCTGCTCTCAGGGTTTCTATGGGAGAACCTGAGAGCAGGTGGAGGGGGTGTAAAGGAGCCACTTGGGTTCCTCTTAAGCCATTTACGCTTTCTAACTGCAGATCTTGGGCATGCTGTAATGGGACAGAGAAGATGGGCTTATTTCCTTGATGGTAGACCTGGTTTTGAGGAAGAAGTGGTATAGAAATAGCTTCCATGTCTAAATCAGTTTAAGTAAATAGGTACAGCTCTCCTGTGTGGACATTCTTTAATCGTTCTTTAATCGTTAGGCAGAAGGCAAGGCCAGGTGGTTCTTTATATAGACTAACTCATTCAGAGAGGCATGACGTTTTCAGGCTACAGCCTACTTCATAAGGTGCTATGAACAAAATAGGCCGCAGCCTATGACAAGATACACGAGCCTTCCTGAATGACTTGGTCTATAAGGTGCCACCTTGCCCTGCTTTCTACCTAACTTCAGACTAAAAGGCTAACTACCTGTCCTGTTAATCATTGTAAGCATGGTTAAAATTGGTGTTAGCATAATTTGGTTGGTTTCAGAACGCTCCCATTGATTTTTTTTAAAAAAAAAATCTTTTTACCTGGCTCTTGAAAGCACTAAAGGGCAATGAAAGGTTGAAACCAGGTCAAGTGTGTAGAGCAGATATTGATGCATATATAGGTTGATGAGCTTAGCAGTAGATTGCTTGCTGTTGCCAGGTTTTGAAGGTGTGTGGATCTGGAATGGGGCCAGTGGAAACTGAGTAGCAGGCCTGATTTCCTTTCTGCTCTAGTGGGTTGTCCTGCTGCTCCCTAGTGAATGGGGCATGTTGGTGGTAACAGTCTGGGACCTAGAATGAATCAATATTTGTACTGATCAATTCTCTGATCCAGCAGAGAAGCACAATTTTAAGATTGCGAGTAGAACCGGGGCGACACGTAGGGGGTGCACACGGTGCACGTGCACCCCCTGAGCGTGACAGTGCACCCCCTACAAAAAGGCACCGCTGACACTGTTGGTGGTGCCTGCGGGCAGCCGCCACTTGCCACCTCGCCGCTGACACTGCTGCCAGCGTCTGCAGGCGGTCCGTGATCCCTGCTGGCCACCACCAACACTGCGGGTGGTGTCTGCGGGTGGTTGCTGACCCCTGGTTAGTGCTCAGCACCCTTCCCCGCCCGCCGCCGCTGACAGCACCAGCGGTGTCTGCACGAGCTCCCCCACTTACTGCCACTGCGCTCCTGCCGCCACCGCCGCGCTCGCACCGCTGCCTTACCCCCCCAGCTGCCGGGGGCACGCATCGTTCATTTGTAGAACATTATTAGTTCAGGGCTTTACATTCTGTCATGTCTGGTTTGAAGCAGTATTTCTATTGCTTTTTACTAACATGAAATACTATATTTAATTTGTAATATTTTATATAATGTCTTTAAAAAGACACCCTAAATGAGGGTTATGACCATAGTACATAGCAAGTGGGCGTACAAAAGGCATTCACACATTTGTAGATTTGTGTACTGAGGAGGTTGTGCAGGCCATGTGATGAGGTTGAAGGGCCACATGTAGTGTCTGTAAATTGTAGCAGATTGTCTGATGGGAAATCCTAGGTGTCACACCTGGAGAGCACAGTTCTCGGTGTGTAATGAGCTCCCACTTACACCAGCAACCCAGAAAGCTCTGTGGCCCTGTCTGCTCCAGGGTGTTGGATGAAAGAAAACTCATAACTAGAACGATATGAAACCAATCTATTCCTATGCCTTTCTTCCTTTTCTTTCCCTACCTCCTGACACTTGATGGCTGCAGCACATTGTCGTCTTGTAATATAGTTCCTGAGCCTGTGTGCAGGGTTTGCTGAATGATACCAATGATCTGTAAGCTCTTGGGGCCAGGCAGGACTGTGTTGTTTTACTGGCTTGCAAAGCTCTGTGCACAGAGCACATAGTACAAGTAAATGCTAATATTCCAAGGGGTTAGTTGGCCAAGGGGATATGTTGTGTTTCAGGACCTGTCACCTTTGCTGGCTGTACCTCAAAGCTCACCTCTGTGAGTCACATTGCTGAGCCCTGCTGAAGGTCAACATGATGGAGAATTCACAGTGAAAAAAGGGCAGAGCCTGACGTTCTGTATTTGCACACAGTCTGATTAAGCTCTGCCAGGCACAGCAGTCTGAAATCCTAAGAGACGGAGCCATTTTTGCCATGCTTCCCTCTGTCCCTAGGCGCAGTTCAGACAAAATAGAGGCCAGTGTCTGTCTGTGTCAGGTTGCAGGAGCCTAGGGAACCTGCCTGCAACACAGCATGAGTGGCAGCCCAGATCCCCCAACCAGCAGAGTTCAGACAATCCTTAGATCAATTGGGCTAAGGCAGCCTTTCTGCCCGCCTCTTCCAAAGCATCACCACGTGGTTCTCCCTTAGCAACGGCTGGGGATGCCTTGGTACAGCCAGCCAGGGGCAGAGAGGGCTCTACAGGCTGAGTCCATAGGGGCATTGGCTGGGGTGTTTGCATTAAGGTGTACAGCTCAGCAGAGTGAGACTGCTCTCTAGCTTGAGCTGTGACAGCTGCTTCCTCCTAAGCACTCAGCCATTGGCACAACAAACTGCAGTTTTCTTTGTATTTCCTGCACGATTCAAAAGGCAGTCTGCAAAAATGAGCCACCCTCACCCTGGGTAAGTGAGAACTGAAGTTTCCAGATGTGCAGACAAGGGTTTGGGCCAGCTGTGCCCACACAGGGTGGGGAAGCTGAAGTTGGTAGAATGACTAATAGGGGCTCTGAGCTCATATTAAAGGGAAAACTATTTAAAAGCACACAAAAATGCCTTAATGTTTCCTTGCCTGTGATTCTGAAGCCCTTTATGCTCTCATTTCTTTAAATAAGGAACTGGATTTAGTGACACGTATCATTTAATCAGTAGCAGTTGCAGGCACCAGGAATTAGGACCTCAGTCACAGAAGTCCTTGGATCAAGGAGAATGTCTGAATGGAAAATTTTATATGTAGCCAAAAAATAGTGCTAGTCCCTAGTGCAAGAAGTAGGGATGAATTAATTCACATTCTCCTGGAGGGTTACAGTGAGGATAAAGGTGGTATAATTTAATACCTAAAAACCTGTATTGATGCTGGAGTTGCTGTATCTTCCTTCTTTGGGTTTACCTGTCTGAATACAGATTTCTGATTCTCATTGGTGCTGTCGTTGTTACTTCACCATTGCTTACTAAAAACAATTGCAGTCCTTAATAATAAACCACAATAAGAATTCGGTATTCTCAATTCCCTCTCTGCCTTACTCAATGGGATACATCTCTGACTAGGTTTTTATTTAATTAAATATCAGGAATACAAATAGTGAACAGGCAGCAACATCACAACTGCTCTTGGAAATGGGTTAAATGTTCTCCTCCCTCCCCACTTCACTGCTTTGTATTGTAAAGCATTGAACAGCCTACTTAATTATTTGAAGTTCCTGATGTTTGAAAAGATACACTAATCTTAGTTTAATGTTAATAGTTATTCAGTTTTCTAATTAATTCTGTAGAAATAATAGAATAAAATTCAGTGAAGCAAACAACTGAAAGAATTAAGAGGCCTGATCTTGCACTCCAGCTTAGGTAAAACCTCCAGTAATTCCACTGCTTAATTATGTTTACACAGAGGAGAATCCTGCAATGACATACGCGGCAGAGTAACTTAACTCAGGTGGGTAGGCAAAATTGAAGTCAATGAGACTGCTCACATCAATTAAATTACTCAGGTGTGCAAGTCTTGGGAGAAGAGAGCTCCTATCTAGTAGTTTTCAGCCACAGATCTTTGAGCTCTTTGTAAAGGTGGGTAAGTATCATCACTTTCTTTATAGATGGGAAGCTTGGTGCAACAGGGGTAAGGTTAATATTTTCTAAAGCCAATATTGGATGCCTTCATTTTTTGTGTTTAACTTTTTTGTGTTCAAGACTCCAACTGAGTTGGATGGCAGATAGTTGGAACCTCTAAGCACCCAGGTATTAAGGCACCCTGAATTAGTAGGGAATTCTCCAAACATTTGCTGTATAAGTTTGCACCATGCGCCAATAGTAGTAACGCAGCCCACTCCTGTGCCAACACCTGAACCATGCTGGATAAAGTAGGGTCAGGAACCTCTGATACTCTTGATGAGTTTTATCCAACAAGTCTGAGAATCTGTGCACGTGTAGAAAATGTTTGAGCTCCCTCTTGGTTTTAGGAGGCTGTTTGACGTGTGTTTATTGCATGAGGCATCCTTGTGTTCCACTGGTGTTTGCACTTAAGGATTCAGAGAAATGTCTCAGTCCTGGCTGTGTTGAAGTTTGTCTCAAAACATGTCTGAAGTAAAGGCTGATTAGACTGGATAATTATCTGGCTGATGGTGAAAACAGTGAAAATTACTCTACTGTTGGTAATTAAAATCAGTGATGATAATTTAGAGAAAAAACATAAAATAAAGGACATTTCCAGTAAGAATCATGTGAATGGAGAAATTCCTAATTTAATCTGTCATTATCAAACCAAAGCTATTTAATGAAGCAGGGAAATGTTATGAAATTTTTGGAAGCTAGTATTTATAAGTAAAGTCTAATTAGTGCGAGGGGACCCGAACAGACGGCTGTTAAAGTCAATGGAAAGTCTCCTTTTGATTTTCAGTGGGCTTTAAAACAGGTCTCAAGGCCTTGATCCTGGAAATAATTAAGCAGGTGTATAACCTTTTTTGACTCCATGAGTAGTCTCATTTCCTTCTTAGCAACTGCATAGGAGCATCTGCTTAAATGATCACAGGATTGGGGCAAAGTAATTAACTATTCCCCATATCCAGGCCCTCTATCTGCAAATTCAAATGAATCTGTTGATTTGAGCAGTCTGTATATCAAACTGAGACTATTTTGTAGCCTGGCTTGTTATGAACAATGCTATGGAAGCAAATTTGGGTCTTCAGTTTAGTTATAGTTAATTTCAAGAAATATGTTGCAATAAACTCCAAAACCCCCTAATTTCATTCTTCAGTTGCAAAAGGCTCCCTCTGCTTGGACAGACTGGTATCTTCTCTTGACAAAGGCCCTTTAGGGTTTTGTGTGAGGATTCCTGCAGGTGGGGAGAGAGTTTGCAAGAACTACGTCCATCTCCTGAGTCGCACAACTATCAAGTTTCAGGTTTCTTATCCAACCACATGGATGCCCATCCACCACAGGAGAAAAACAGCTCCCACAGCCATCCTGGTACCTCAGCATCATCTCTTCACATTGTTCAAGTTCCTAAATGCAAAAAGATACTCACTTGTAAATGTATAACAGTAGAAGTAAGGGAACAGGTTTGTCCTGCTCTGTCTTGACTTGTAGACAAGAAAGCCAAATTCTTGTCTGCTTCTACTTTAGGTAACTGCTCAGGTGCACTTGATTATCTTAAATGAAGGTTGAGCCAGGTAGATTATTCCACATTCACTGAGCCATAAACTGCCACAGGTGAACTTTCTTTCACTGTGGGGTAAATGAATGGAGAGAGCCATTTCCCCAGAGCAGATGACAGGGGCAAATTCTGATCCCTTTTTAGCTCATGGTAACTGGATTGTGTGCCAGTGCCTCCAGCCCGGACAGGCACACTGAGAACCCCTTCTTCTGGAGTTTAACCTGTTTTCCTCTATGCAGAAAGTATGCTCACCCAATACTTATCTCCTCTCTCAGGAGGACCAATGACAGGGTACATGAGGGCTACAGGGCTTCCTTCAGGCCACATGGAAAGGTGCAGTTGTAAACCCGCATCACATTAGTCATTTGAGTAGTTTCTCCTCCGTAAAGAAGTCCCATTGAATTACCCTGGTTGTACAATGTCGAATGAACGATTTGCGGTTGAAAGCACGCAGTTTTGTTTTATGCTTAGATTTATTGTGTTTGCAAGATAAACAAAAAAAGGAAGACTTCTTTCATCATCTGGAAATAGCACAAGATTTGGTAGCTTATTAAAGTTTTTATTAAAGTTGAGAATGCATCTCCATCAGGGCTAGAACTGTTTGTTCTCATTACAGTTTAAGTGGAAAAGTGGCAATAAACTGCAATTGTACACTATAAAGCAGAAACCGTAATTCCCAGTGCCTCTACCAATCAATAACTAAGGCTTTGATGCTCTCTTGGACTGTTTCTTTGGTGTGCTGTTGCTAACTTAATTACACCATGAACAATTAACCATGAAGATTTGATTTATAAAATGAATGTTAGAGGCTTGCACAGACTTTGTTCTAATCCTTTCAAATCAATAAAAATGGTCATAAAATCATTGCTACAGACAACATTGTTTAGCTTTGAGCTACAGTACATAATACACTATAAGCTGATAAAAGCCAGATACTGCTGATAAAATATTTGGCACTAACATTGCACATGAAAACCCTGTAGAGTAGAACGTTCCAAGTGGACAATCCTTTAATTTTCTCAATTCTCAGTAGTCTGCGGCAGTATGTTGTGCATTTTGCTTTAACCAGGCGTCAAGTGGTAGTTTCATGGCTCTCGGCTGTGCTGGGCAGATGAAAATGTCATAGTTCTATTGGGTACCTCAAGGGAGGAAAGGAAATCAGCTGAAGCTATGTGCAGTTTTGAACAAGCAGCAAGTACTCTGTCATTTGAATAGCTGAATCCCCCACTGCTGCTGCCAGAATTATTGCAGTGTGTTTTGGAGAGTGGCAAGCTTGAGTGTAGCCCATCAATACATTTTTAAAAAGGCAAAATAAATTGTGGCTGTTGGTTTCCAAAGCGGTCTTTCCACCAGTTAATCTGAGTATTTGTACTTGTCTTTATTAATTTATTGCTTTTGTTAATGGAAAGAAGGTGAGATGGCTCCAGTGACAGCAATTTATTTTCTTGAATGGGCTGTTAAGATGTTATTCTAGCAATGTAAATGATACCAAAGTGTGAGATGGTAAGCAACTGAAATGCTGCTTGTGCTCTATGATTTAATGCCAAGCTGGCCATTTGAGGATAGCCAGATGATGGGGTTGACTTCCCGAGGATTGCTTCAGAAAGTATTGTGCTGCTCTTAAGCGTGATGCTCCTCAGATGCCTGTATATTTCCCCAATGTTCCTAATTCTGCTTTGCTGGTTAAGATAAGATGGGGAAGGAGATGTCACGGCCTAGCTGACTCTTTGGCCCTTTTTGGGGTAGGCTAAAACGATACTTGTGGTTGGCACTGCACATGTTCCTTGTGTACTCCTGCACACGTCAACAAAGGGACTGCAGACAAAAGGCTTAGAATAGTTGCTGAATTGTTCCATTTCTGTCAAAAGTAATTGGAAAAAATAGAGATGAAGCTCTTGGGCCAGAGACTATCTTTTAGTAGATTAACTAAATAGTAGCAAAAAAAATGTCTTTCTTTGCAAGCTTTTAGGTACACACACCCTTCTTCAGGCTGAGGGATTGTAAAAGTTACAAAAGAAACTTTATTTTGCACAGGGGAGGTAGAGGGTAGAAGTTTATTCCCCTAGGCACCTCAGAGACCTTTTATGAGAGGGTTGCTCTGTGATGGCTTCTTCCCTGGAGGTGTCTGAGGTCAGACAGGGAGGTGACATTTTTTTCTGAATATCTTGGAAAAAATAGGGAATTAAAAAAAAAATCTAATCAAGTTCTTAGCTAGTCAAATGAAAAACAGAGAATTTTCAGGAGAATTTTTACCAAATATAATTTCACTTTTTGAACTGGAAAAAGATCTGTTACATTGATAGGGTTTCTATTAAACTTACACACTGAAGAGGAACTGAAGAAAAGGCTGGGGTGTTCCACGCTTATTGTCTTTCAGTGACTCCAAGCCAAAACATTGTTTTTGTTCTGATGCCTAGTGCAGTGTTCCCTGGCTGGAAGTTAGTTAACAAATGAATTCCTCATGCAGGAGCTAGAAAAGAATCCAGTACAGTTTCCTGTTTGGAGTTTCCTCCCCAGCATTAGCAGAGATAAAAACCAGTAAATAGTTGATCAGAGAAGTGAAGAGACCAGACTGAATACTTGCAGGTAGCAGGTCTAGGCCCACAAAAGAACTTTGACTAAATTCCACTGGAGTCTTACTTTGGCCACATAGGTCTAAAATTATGATGTTCAAAATACTGGCTCAGCTATCATGTAACCCTGGTAGCACTCAAAGTCCTTGGGTACTTTCTCAATTGCTTAGTAGTTATGCTTCTGACTGTGGTCAGAGGCACCCCAATGCAGTTAGCAGTTCAATCTAACACGTGCTCTGAGAGCTTGCTACAGAGTAAGGTTGAGTGCACAGTGCTATGGTTGTGATCCCTTTTTATATATTGGGCCCATGGCTAAAGCTTGCACCTAAGATATGTCAAGTCCATGTTCCATTCCCTTTTCTGATTCAATTCCCTTTTACCTGGGGCTCTGGGGGCCTCCTGGGGCTGCAGCAGTGGATATCCAGGGGTCAAAAAACCCTCCACGCTGCTTCCTTGCAGGATGGAGAACAACTGACTCTGCCACATACCGCATGAGCGCGCTTGTCTGGGCATGGCTTTACATGGGAGAGGGGAGAAGCAAATTCTAGTTCCTGGCTTCCTCCAAGTACTGTTTACATTAAACATTTGTTGGATAAAATGCAGGGACTTGCCTCTTTCAGATGATGCTCTGGTCACTAGGCTAGTGCGTCATGTTCACTTTTGCTCTCTTTTTCCCTCTGGCCCAATTAATTTCTAATTCTTTTATTCAGAGCCAGGAAGAAGAGAGCCCTCTTCCTCATCCTAGCATTTAGCTTGGTGGTTAAGGTGCTCTTATAAGAGGTGAGAGCTGTGGGTCTGAACACTCTCTGGCAGAAAAGGGAACAAAATATAGATCCCTGCGTAAGAGAGAAAACTACCTGATGCTGAATGAAAGGGAGTGGCAGCAGTGCCATCACCTCTCGTCTCTGCAAATGGGAACATGAACAGCTTTATTGCTTCACTAGAAACTAGCATTGTTCCCTTAACATAGCTTCCAAGGTATCAGGATTGCTTTCCCTTTTCCTGCCACCCAGTGCTAGCTTTTAAAAGGACAGTTTGGCTTGTCCTGGAGACAGTTGCGGGGTGGGGTGGGGAGTAGTAAGGTTGGGAACACAAACACTTTTCAACTGGTAACTGGAGGATTATTTTCTTTAGGAAAATCATGTCCTTTCTCCCACAAATTAAAAGGAAATACTGTTCCTGTGAACACTACAGACTTGTGTGATCTCTTGCTCCAGTTTGAGGAAGCTTGCAATGAAAGTGAAGGAGATTCAAACCATACTACTGTTCACTTCAGAAATGCCAAACCCTAATAGAAAATACTTTAATGCTGGAAGCTTTATCTTTTGAGTGATATGGCGCAAACCCTATTATTTGAGACATTGTGGAAAGGACTGACTACAACAGCAGAGCTTTCTTCAACAGTGAGCAATCAAGCATTGGCCTTTTGGTGATAGAAGAAATTAGTGGTTGTCCTTTTACGTTGGGGACCATTTGATAATAGAGGAACACTATTAAAGACTATTTCCCGCTCCTGAATCCATAGACACCACTGCTTGGTTTCCAGTGTTTTCATTAGTCCCCACTGGGAAAGGTGGTGCAGACAAAAAGGTCCATATTTAAGAACTGTTATCCAAAAAGCCTTTCCAATTTCTAATATTTATGATTCTTCTCTACTTTCAATTTTGTTATAGACACTTCAGCTTCTTTTTCTGTTGCTAAATTCCAAAGATTCAGAAAAGAGGAGACGTAAGTTAATATTAAGAAGACTTTGAGTCTAGCTAAATAATCTGTGGAAGAAGATAGTGACTTTACACTGCACATGCACAATGACTGTGCCTGTCATCTAGGTCTGAAAATATGAAGACTTTTGTTGTTACATTTATTTTCATTAACTCCTGAAAAAATCAGTATTGCCAATCCCAACTATGCAAGAAAAATCATGAATTAAGTACCAGGTTATCGCAGTATTCATTTAATAATAATGAATTCTTTCTTAAATAGTGTTTCCTGGGTTGCCTAAAAATTGTCTTCTGCATTTGAGCCATTAGTGTTTTCACAATATAATTTATGATAGCCAGGCCTAGGAACTTTTGTTTTACTGAAAGCTCAGATTCTGATATGTAACATGATCTCATGAGTTTTGGCCTTAAGTAAATACCAAATATTGCAAGAGTTATGTTTGCAACTAACCTATAAATAAATACAACCTTTCCTTTATCCTCCTGGGCCAAATTCAGCAGTCCATCTATTCAGCAGATCAGTGAAATGTGGTCAAATGCCAATTGATGTTCCTTTGATGTCCTTCATATAGCAGTTTTAGGCAGTATGTGTGTGTGGCTCCTTAAATACTCTGTGCATACTTCCCTATAGTAATAATTGTAAATACATGTATATTAGATCTTCTTGAGGTCAATTTTGTCTAGTTGCCTCTCTTTGTCATTGGCCAATATTAGTGATTCTGAAGCTTTTCTGATGTAACTAGTAGCTAGAGAAAGCTTCCATCTCACCTCCTAGGCTAGGGGCAGACATTCAAAAAGCCTAAACCTGAACTGATTCAATCTTCACAGGTTAGTCTAACCTGGCTAGGTTAAACTGTTTTGTAACCACATGGACATCCCCTCTGGACCAAGAAATTCAGTCACGTGCCTGCAGTGGCTCAGTCTAGAAGCTGGGGGGGAGGGGGCGCTAGAACAGCCCTCCCTTCCCTTCAACAGTGCTGAGTTGAGGGGGTTGTGGCCAGGCCCTGGCAGGGCTAGGGAGGGGTTCCCCACTCTCCTGAGCAGCCAAGCACAAGTGTTTATCACCCCTAACTCAGTGTTTAGCAACCCATTAAGAAAACACAACCTCTCTCCATTAGTTCAAGCTGTTCTTAAACAGCTTTTCCAAGGAATGACATTACCAGCTACCTGTTGATTAGTCCTGATATCCATGTCTGCCTTTGTCGTTCCCACCAGTAAAGTTTGATACCACATTCAACCAGGTTTATCTCAAACCAGTTTTAGCCATTTTCAAACTGGTTTATGTGCACTGAACATTTGTTACAGGTTTAAACCAGTTTCTGATCACTTAAACTGGTTTATGTGTAATGTTGTCCCTAGCCTTACCATTAGAGGCTGCACTGCACACTGAACCTAATTGATAACTCTTGCTATAAAACCCTTACCAGTGTCAATCTAACCCAAAGCCTACAGCGAAATGATATTCTTCCTTCATCTTTCTTGGTTCTTTTTCATGCTTTCTACCTCCACAACCTGAAAACATTTTTTTGAACCTTATCTCTAGACATGATTAGTGAGTTAGCTGGAGCTGGAAGCAAATAGTATCTGTGGGCTGTCTAGAAAAGGTAACGTGAGAAGACTGCTGCTAGTGCCCTCTTCACAACACTGAGCACATTATGTTTGTGCCATAGTCATCTATCAGCAGCAGGGAACACAAAACCTAGTCTGATATTCAAGCCTTTCAATAATTTGTGTGCTTTTGAATGAAAGGCCCACATTTCATTTAGAGGATAAGGTTTTGCCTCAAGTACATTCCACATGAAAAATGTACATTTATACACAGTCCTTTCGGAGTGCTGTTAGAGTCTGTTCTGCTCATATAAATGGAAATCCCTGTGTGCCAGCCTAGACCTGGTATGGTCCACTTCTACTTTTTAAAGTAAAGTCACCATTCTTTGTAATGGTGTCCATTTGAAATGGAAAGGCAAGACTGTGCCCTCTTGTGAGCAAGGTTTTATAGAATTGGCCCCATAATCAGTATTTATAGCATCAGCTGGAATTCAGATTTAAGTCTCTCAACATGGGATATTCGGTATGGTTCAGTTGCATGCTAACATCTATTTAGAAGTCAGATATCAATCCAGGCAGAAAGCACAGAATTTGGTTGGAAATTATGACTGTGATCCAAAGTCCAGTGAATTCAATTGGATGCTCTCTGGTGATTTCAGCGTGGGAGTTGGATCAGGCCCAAAAGCATAGCTTTCTTTTTCCCCAAACACCCATTTGAATTTTGGAATGGATTCAGCATTTTTGAGGAGCAGGATGTTCATATTTTAAATGAGACTCTAGAAAATAAATCTACCGAGGGGCAAGATTGCTACATCACAGTGTAGTTTGAGATTGGTTGTATTTTATCTAGTTATATGGTCCATGAAATATTAAATGGAAGGAAGTAAATAAAAGGATACTGGGTTAAGTTTCTCATCTGCCTTTACTAATATGGTATACCTTTGCCAAGTGATCCTGTAAGTCAATACTTGGCATAATTGCTGTAATCTGGCAGTTTCAAATGCAAACAAGGGATAAAGAAAGTAACATAAAACAGTTGCTATAGTGCCAGTGTTCAATCACCATGCATAACAGGGTAAACTAAATCGTCTGTTTAAAGTTTAATTTATCTGGTATAGGCTACCTGTGGGATTATTGTGAAACCAAAAATAAACTGCCTGTAAATCCACCACCTTCGTCATATTTTTATTAGTGTTTCTCTCTTCCTGAAGAGCTCTTTTTTTTTATACAGTAACTCATCATGGTATATTAGAAATTTGTCCTGTTTAAACCAATCATAAGTTACAGGATAAATGCACAGCAGACTTCAGACTTAACCCTCCATACCATACTGATCATTCTTTGTATAATAAAAATGGTAGATGAAATAAATGTGCAAAAGGTTCAAAGCATCTTACAGAAATTAATGAATTAAACCCAACTTCTCCTGCGGTATATATTAGTAGGTCCATTTTAAAGGAGGAGAAATTGCGGTACAGATGTGTTTAAACCCTCTTTTAAAAATATTTGCTAGTTAAGGATGCCTCAAACTTTCAGACCCAATTTGGGATGTCTTCTGTTGGAGATAGTCCAGAAAGTTTGCACCTGGTGGCAGCAGACTTAAACATATATCATGATAACATTTACTTTCTACCCTGTGAATGTCACAGAAGGTGTGAATATGAACCAGTGCAGAATAATATGAAGAAAAGTTGTGTGACCTGCAAGCATGTGTGCATGTTTAATTAATATATATTCTAAACTTACTGAGGTTCACTTTAAAACATTAAGGCTACATCTCATCCTAGTGTGAAGGAGTTTATTCATCACATACAGTGCTTTGGTCCTATTAGATTTATAGCCCAATGCAGGATGCATTTCTTTAAGGAGGGCTTTCATCATGAACAAAGTATCATGACAGCCAAGCAATATTCTCCCTTGGGAAATATTTAATTTAGCTATATCCCAGTTGAGAAGGCAGTTTACAATATGGAATAAAACTTAAAACCTGTAGTTTTCTACCCAAAATATCCCAAGTCTCTTCTTGACCTTCTGCTCACAAACAGAGAAGAATGGGAAATGTAGAAGTGGATGGCAACTTGAGCAGTAGTTACCACAAAATGATTGAGTTCAGGATCCTGAGAAAAGGAAGGATAGAGAGTAGCACAGTAAGGACCCTGGACTTTAGAAAAGTAGACTTTGACTCATTCAGGGAACTGATGGGCAGCATCCTTTGGGAGGACAGTCTGAAGGGGAAAGGAGTCCAGGTGAGCTTGATATAGTTTAAAGACCTTAATGAGGGACCAGGAATTAATCATCCTGATGCATAGGAAAACTAGCAAGCATGGCTGAAGACCAGCTTGACTTAGCAAGGAACTCTTCAATAAATTAAATCACAAAAAGGAAGCTTACAAGAAGTGGAAATGTGGATAAATGACCAGGGAGGAGTATAAAAGTATTGCTTGGGCATGGAGGGATAAAATCAGGAAGGCCAAAGCGCAACTGGAGTTGCAGCTAACAAGGGACATGAAAGGTAACAAGAAGGGTCTCTATAAGTATGTCAGCAACAAAAGGAAGATCAGGGAAAGTGTATGTCCCTTACTGAATAGGGGAAAACAACTTAGTGACAGATGATGTGAAAAGGTTGAAGTATTCAATGCCTTTTTTGGCTCAGTCTTCACAGGCGAGGTCAGCTATTAACTACTGTACCTCACAGCATGGTTTGGGGAGGATCTGAGCAGCTAGTAGTGGTGAAAGAACAGGTTAGAAACTACTTAGAAAAGCTGGACATGTACAAGCCCATGGGCCTGGATGCAGTATACTGGAGGTGCTTATGGAGTTGGTTGTTGTGATTGCAGAGCTGCTGGCCATTATCTTTGAAAACTCATGGTGATTGGGAGATGTCCCAAACTATTGGAAAATGGCAGTTATATAGTGCCCATCTTTAAGAAAGGGAAGTGTTGACACTGGATTTGGACCCAGCAGCTATATCTTTGTTCCCAGTGGGCACAGCCCTCAGACTGACCACAACACCTGCCAGTTGATAATAGGCGAATTTATTGATACAGAGTAAGAGTCTGGTTGCTGGTGTCACTTATCTTGCGTTATGGGACATGCTTCCTTTGCTTCCCAGGCTATTCCCTAGATTGTGTCCTTGTTGTGTTAGACAACACATCTGCCTTGAAGGTTGTAATCTCGTGTTATGGCAAGCCCCCTTTCATTCTCAGGCTGGGTCTGTCCATTGGCCTTGTTGTACTAGACAACCCATCTACCTCCAGGGCCATGAGAAGCTGCATGTGTGTTTCCCAAGCTCTTTAGAAATTCAGTTAACCCCTGCTGCCCATCTTGACCCCTTATAATGCATATACGTATACCTATAAGGCAATTCCCCAAAAACAGATCTTTAAATACTATTTCTATGCCAACAGGAAGAAGGAGGAATTGGAGAATTACAACTATTTACCTCAGTCCCTGTAAAAATCATGGAGCAGGTCCTCAAGAAATCCATTTTTAAGTACTTGGAGGAGAAGGTGATGAGGAACAGTCAGCATGGATTCACCAGGGGCAATTCATGCCTGCCCAATCTGATTGTTTTCTATGATGTGATTACTGGCTTTGTGCATGTGAGGAGAGTAGTGGATGTGATATACTTTGATTTCAGCAAGTTTTCTGATATGATCTCCTATGACGTTCTTGCAAGCAAGCTAAGGAAGTATTTGTTGGATGAACGGACTATAAGTTATGAGATGTAGCCTTAATATTTTAAAGTGAGCCTCACTAAGTCTAGAATATATATTATTTAAACGTGCACACATGCTTGCATGTCATACAACTTTTCTTCATTTTATTCTGCATTGAATCATGTTCACACCTTCTGTGACATTCACAGGGTGGAAAGTAAATGCTGTTGTAATAACTGGCTTTATCATTGGACTCAAAAAGTAGTAAGCATTGCCTTGATGTCTAGTTGGCAGCTGGTATCAAGTAGAGTGCTCCAGGGGTCAGTGCTGGGTCTGGTTTTGTTCAATGTCTTTATCAATGACCTAGAAGATGGGATGGAGTGTACCCTCAGCACGTTTGTGGATGACTCCAAGCTTGGGGGAGTAGTAGATATGCTGGAGCATAGGGTTAGGATTCAGAGAGACCTAGACACATTGGAAAATTGGGCCAAAAGAAATCTCATGGTGTTCAGTGAAGGCAAGTGCAAAGTCCTTCACTTAGGATGGAACAATCCCATGCATTGGTACAGGCTGAGAACTGACTGGCTAAGCAGCAGCTATTCAGAAAAGGACTCACGGCTTACAGAGGACAAGAAGTTGAATATGAGCTAATAGTGTGCCCTTGTTGTGAAGAAGGCTAATGGCATACTGGGCTACATTAGTAGGAGTGCTGCCAGCAGAGGGAGGGAAGTGCTTATTCCCCTTTACTTGCTACTGATGAGGCCATTTCTGGAGTAGTGGGTCCAGTTTTGGGCCTCTCTTGATAGGGAGGTTGTGGACAAATTGGAGAGTCCAGAGGAGGGCAATTAAATGGTGAGCAGGCTAAGGAACATGACTTAGGAGGAGAGGCTGAGGGAACTGTGTTTATTTAGTCTGGAGAAGAGAAGACTGAGCTGGTATTTCATAACAGCCTTCAGCTACCTGAAGGGTAGTTTCAAAGAGGATGGAGCTAGACTGTTCTTAGTGGTGGCAGATGACAGAACAAGGAGCAATGGTCTCAAGTTGCAGCAAGGGAAGTGAAGATTAGATATTAGGAAAACAATTTTCATTAGGAGGGTAGTAAAACACTGGAACAGGCTACCCAGAGAAGTTGTGGAATCTTGCTCCTTATTGGCTTTTAAGACCCAGCTAGACCAATCCTTGGCTAGGAAGAAACAGTTGGGGATAGTCCTGCTTTTAGCATGGGGGTGGACTAAATAACCTCCTAAAGTCCCTTCCAACCCTAATTTTGTATGATTCTATGAATAACCTTGTTACATGCACATTGCAATGGTGGGAGCATTACAAATACAGATGTTCTGTAAAAATGTAAGGAAATGCTCAGAAAGAATGCTAAAGCTGAGACAAACCATTTAGCATTCTTGGCGAATTGCATCCCATACTGACAACTTGAATGCTAATTTTCAAATCACTAAAAATAAAAAATGGCCCAGGGTTTATTATGGAAACTGAATCATGTTTTTTTGTATATATTAGTACTAGATAGAAGCTTCTGTTCATACTCTGTGGACTGAAAAAGGCAGCTTCTCTGGTCTGTTAATGCTAGAATATTATCAGCACAAGAATAACATGAAGCTTCTGGAGAAAGTCCACAGAGAATTCCCTATTTGTAGGAAGACTGTAGTGGAGGCAGCGTATCTGCCTTATTGTTTCCTTCCATCCCCACTATAGAGGGAGGGGACATATTGGGAGAGTTATGGGTGCTGGGAGGGGTGTGAAGCAGAACTCCTGGGCTAGGTACAGACATTCAAAAAGCCTGAGCCTGAATTGATTCAACCTTTGCAGGTTAGTCTAACCTGGCTAGGCTGAACTGGTTTCCAATCATACAGACAATCCCTCTGGACTAAGGAAAACCAGGCACATACCTGCATTAGCTCAGGCTGGAAGCTGGGGGGTGCTAGAGCAGCCCTCCTTCCCCCTCCACAGAGCTAAACTCAGGGGGGCATGGCCAGGTGGCAGCAGCGTTCTGAGTAAGGAGGGGTATGAACCCCCACCCTGTCTGCAGTCCTAGGCTTTTCCACGTTTGCTACTCAAGGGACGTGGGTGTTACCAGCCTGCTGTCATGGGAAAGTACTCTGAGGCAAGGGGAGGTGTGCAGTGCATGCATCTGTCGAGGATACAGAGCTTTTCACTTCCCCTCCCTGCTTCTATATAATGTCTGCTAGGGCTGTGTGAAGCTTTGGTCCCTGATTCAATTCGGCAGAGATTCGACCCGATTCAGTGGCCAAATCTCTGAATCTGAATTGAATCAGAGGACCCTTTAATCTCTCCGAATTGTATCGGAACCCTCCGAATCGATTTGGAAAGATTCAACAATTCGGACATAGAGATAACTTTAAATGTTTTTTCTACATACCTCTAGGTACCAGACAGCTTGTGAGTGCTGTGATGGTGGGGTGGATGGAGCGTCCCACAGAAGCATGGGGGGCTCCCAGCGTGCTCGGCAGAAGACCCAGAAATAGACCAGAAGCACTTCTGGTCACTTCTAGGTCTGCTGGAAAGCGTGCTGGGGTGTCCCCCCACACCTGCCTAGCTTGGCAACTGGTGCCTCCTGGGTCTGGGGGGCACCTGGGGTCCCACCAAGGCTGATTGCCGAGCTGGGGGGACATGGGGGTGTGGCCCAGCACGCTCCTCGGTGGACCTGGAAATGGACCAGAATTATTTCTGGTCCATTTGCAGGTTTACCGCTGAGCATGTGGTGCCCCCCCCTCCCCCCCCCCCCCCGCACTCCTGTGGGATGCTTCATGAGCCCCAGCATTGCAGCATTCACGAGTCACACCTGCTACCTCGAGGTATGTAGAAAAAACATTTAAGGCTGTGTCTACCTCTGAATCAGCATCAAATCTTTGATTCCACTGAATTGAATCGGGGACTGTAATCTGAATCAACAAATCTAATCGCTGTCCCCAATTCAGGCTGAATCCGAATCCAAATTGAATAGGGTCGGTTTCACATACCCCTACTGTCTGCAGCAAACTGACAGGCAAGTGAGTCAGAGGCAGGGGGGAGTTGATAACAGTATTTATCACCCTTATCTCAGTGTTTATTGCCCCATTAAGAAAACAGAGACACATTGCCAGCTATCTGTTGATTCAGCACAGACTCAGCATGTGGTCTGCTTGCTAATACACAGACATCTCTCAGCAAGGCAGAGGGGAGGGGGAAATTTGTACTTAGCGGAGAGTGGTGAGGGGGAGGGAGGGGGAACAAACAGCTCTACTCAAACAGCCTTTCCAAGGAAGGACATTAAGCTACTTGTTGATTAGCTTCAAAAAGCCTTTGTCTCTCACACAGCATGGACTGTAGTCAGCATGTGGTCTGCTAGCTAATGCCAAGGTGTCCACATAAAGCAGAGGTGTTGGGGGGAATAATCTCTGCTTAGCAGGGAGAAGCCAGGCAGATGCAGAGGGGAGGGGTTAGCCCTACTGTAGAGCAAAGAGCCCCGCCAAGCCCAAGAGCTTGCCAGGATGCTGGGGGACTCTGGTTTATTTTAAACAAGCAAGGGGTCTGGGACAGACATTGCATAAACCAGTTGGAGCCAAATCAATTAAGTCTGATACTACATTCAACCATATTTATCTCAAACTGGTTTCAGCCATTTTCAAACTAGTTTATATGGACTGAACGTCTGTTCTGTTACAGGTTTAAACCAGTTTCTGATCGCTTAAACTGGTTTATGTGTAATGTCTGTTACTAGCCCTGAACAATGTGAGGATGCCTTTTCTTCCACAAATGTTAAAGCTATCCCTTGTAACTCCCACTTGCACCAGGGTCAAACATTATATGAGATAAGGTAGCTTCAGCTAAGTCCTTGACTGTTCCCCATCTCGCTTCACTGTTTTCAAGCTCCAAGTGGGCAGTCTGAAATTTGACCTCAGATTCTTAATGTTCATTGGTGCTATGGGCAGGATGTGGATAAACAATTTCTTATGTAGAAAAACCCACATGGAAACATTATTTGAGCATATGGGAAACATTGGTTAATATTTAGCTAATTTTGAGCATGTGAAGAGCTGGTTCATTGCATTTCTAAAGGAGATGTACACTTCTTGTAGAGTTAGCATGGTTTAAAGGGATTTCTTAGACAAAACATCTGGGACAATGCTTTAAGAGAGCATTGTATGTATCCACACTTGTCCACTGCAGATTCTTTGTAACTTTGACAAGAGAGCTAATGATTAAGCCCTGGCTTCTTATAATGTCTCCATAGTGACTATATTTCTTGGTTTCAGACCACTTGCAACTTACAACAGCCTCACAGACAAACACTTGACTGGATACTTCAGCAATACAAGGATAAGACGGCATCTCCACCGATCAGGGCTGGTAGGTTTCAAATCTCAACCTTTTTACCCAAAGGATTTCAATGCTGTCAGTTTTTGCAGTCACAAAAGTGTTAAACATGGCCTGCAGGCCAGATTTGGCTCATGGAGCTATGTTAACAGGCTCTGTGGGGCCTGCTCCTGACATCTGGGGTACACAGCTCCCCTGGAGATGGTGCCATTAGTGGGAGGTGTGTTGGCTGTATTAACCTCTGCAGCTCCATGCTGCTGCTCATTCCACTGCTGACTTTGCTTGTCCTACCACCAAACCCACGTTCAGATCCATCCTGTAAGGATTCCTGTGGTCTAGACCTGATTTGAGACCAGGTGAGTTTGACATTCCTACATTAGCTCTTTAGGTCACTGGTTTAAAAAAATTGTCAACTAGCTGAACACATGATATCACACCATGACAGCGTGATGTAATGTCATTACTTTGCATTTTCATCACCTCATTAATAACCCTGCCAATAAGCTATGGGTCCAATGTGATCTAGAAGCCTCTAAGTATAGTAATAGTTGAGGGATACAGAGCTATATTACTAAAAATGGGATGATCCTATAGAACAGAGTACAGGGGCCAATCCTGACCTGGTCTGTAACATGCAAAGTGGCCTCAGGAACACTAGTGGGAGTTTAAGGCAGTTAGTATGTTGCAGGAAGTACTTGACATACTTCAGAATTGGAGACCAGAGGAGCTGAGGGTGCTCATAGTCTTATATGACTGGGCCATAAAAATGTCGCTCATTAATATGGGTATATGGGTTATAAAGCAAAGTTTACTGGTTCCATCTTGCTATGAACTCTCATGCCTACACAGTAGATATTATCTATCTATCTATTGATAGATATCTAGATATGTATATATATTAATTATGGTGTGTGTATGCGTAGGCTTACGAATTATTCACTTTTTCCCTATTTAATATTATATTTAATGGTATTAAGTTAAATTAGTGGATTGCAGAGACTTAAAGGGAGGACACTCCAGTGTAAATATAGTGTGAAACATTCAGCCAAAGAAAAAAAATGTCATATCTCCTAATGAGCCACATGGGGAATTGTCTGATCACTGAGAATTTTAAATGGTACTTGCAGCAGTATAAAACTGCTTCTGTCTGAGCCTTGAATCGTTCACAAGGAAGCAGTCATTGAAACTGGGGTGTTAAGAAACATAATTGCCTATTATAATACAACAGTCCACGTGGCTTTGTTGTATTGGAGACCCCTAGTTACATTTTATGTGTAAATAGTAGCTAATCTTGGTGTAGGACTAAGCAGCATTTGGGGCAGCATTGTAGTAAGTCATTATATGTGAATGGCACCATATTACCATGTAGTAATACTTCAACCAGTACCTCTGTCACTGTGTCTCAAATTTTAGAGACAATATTTTTTTTGGATGCTTATGATAAATCAAGAATGTTTTCACTACTTCTGGCATTAATTTGAAGGTCTCATTGTGAGAATTTGTAAGCCTTTGTTATACAAAGTTAGATTATTGATTTGTTTTAAAAGGCAGTATCAAAACATCAAAATTACATATAAAATACATTAGCAAACGGCTCATTTCAGTTGTATTTTATATCTCACTAGTAGTCTTAATACCTAAGGGGGGAACTTCATTAAGGTGACTATTATATGTACATAGAAAAGGATTTTTCCTCTCATTCTGTGCATGGTTTGTTTAGATTCCATCTTCCTTTTTTGTGTATGCTTTCATTTTATTTGTTCATGGCAGATCTCAAGAAGTGGAAGAATAATATCAGAGAAAGAATATCGTCTCAATGTGATGAGGAAGGATCACCAAAAATATGTTCGGGAGGGCCTAGCTCAGGCCATATTTCGCAGGGTCCTTGACATGGAGGTATGTGTGCATTATCTACTTCATAAGACTTTTTGAATAGTGACCTAGTCATGCCTAGATCCTGTTCTGTAGTGTTGGGTTGTTTTTAATGTTATGACCTGGTATTTCCCCTGAGAAGTGTATCCCTTTGTGGGGAGAATGGCAAGGAGCCACCGTTCTTGTGATTCCAGCAAAAAGAATAGTTTTGGAACACCGCCTAACCCCAGCACTCATCTCTCTCTGTGCCCAATATTTTGGTCATAGAACAGCTGTTTAGCACTTGACAAATAAAGCTGCAGGCAATGGCAAGAAGAAGGGAGAGAGTTGCCCATCACTTCCGGATAGGGTTGTAAGGAGGCTCTTTATAGGATCAGATAAAATGCAGTCATGTGCCAAATAGTAAAGGCACCTTAGTGTGTTGTTGCATACAAGCTTTAGGCTGAACTGAAAATCTGAACTTCTCTAAATTGGTCTTCCATGTTTCTCTAAACTGTATTGGTCTGCAATATGGCCATTCCAAAATCCTTAGCCCTCACCATCTGTAGCTCAATTTCCAAGCTCTAAAAAGAAAAAGAATAAAATTAGTGACATCTGCTTAAACTACATTATCTCTACAATTGCACTGAATTCGAGCATAAGCTCAGCACCCTCTTTAAAGATTCTGGGTTTTAAAGTACTCCCAAGCTTCAACTCCAAATTCTGAGTGGTGGCAGAGATGCTGGCATTTAAACAGCTGTCCTCTTTGCTGTAGTTTGTTGTGTTGGCTAGCTTAGATTCCTGACTAAATATTCTATCAGTGACTTTTTAACTGGCATAACACCTAGGATATGCATGTAATCTGATTGGTTGATTCAGCTCTGCTCCATGTAGCTTGTAGTCACAAGCATTAAAATATTTGCTTCAGTCTGGTCCCTGAGACTGAGAGTCATCTTGGCTCATACAAACATCACAACAGTAGAGTAGAAAAACTTGTCTTTTGAAATAAGTAATACATAAATTACACAACTATATCATGCATTTGCATCTTTTATGACATATGTTTCAGACAGGGGGCTCAATAATCCTCTTCTAAAATGCATAGCTGGAAAAAGGGAATAGTTATTCAGCATAGGTTGTGAGAACTAAGCCCGTTTCTTTCCTGAGTGATCTTCTGGCAGAGGTGGAGAAAGCCCCTATCAGGGGAGCTTGGGTACAGCTATGTAGATCAGAGAAATTCCCAGACCTACAGAGTAGCTTATCTGCACCTGCACCAGGTCCCTGCCCCCCCCCCCCCCCCGTCCCCCTCACCACTCCCTGTTAAGCAGGGATCCCTGTCCCCTCTGTTTTACACAGACACACAGCATCAGCTAGCAGACCACATGCTGGCTATAGTCCATGCTGTGGCAGACGGGACAAAGGCAGAATCAACAGGTAGCTGGTAATGTCCCTCTGTTATTTTCTTAATGGGGTGATAAACACTGAGTTAGGGGTGATAAACACTGCATTATCAATTCCCTGCTGGGCTGGTCAGGAGGTGGGGCGGGGATGGGACCCCTCCCTAATCAGAACATCCTGGGGGCCTGGCCATGCCCCCCTTAGCTCAGCATTGCAAAGGGAGGGAGGGCTGTCGTAGCACCCCCTGGCTTCTAGTCTGAGCCATTGCAGGCATCTGCCTGCATTTTTTTTCAGTCCTGAGGGGATTTCTGTTGGGTTACAAACTGATTTAGCCTAGCCAGGTTATACTAACCAGCAAAGGGTCTGGGACAGACATTGTATAAAATGGTTTGGACCAAATCAGTTAAGTCTGATACTGGATTCAACCAGGTTTATTTCAAACCGGTTTCAGCCCATATCAAACTGGTTTATGTACACTGAGCATCTGTTCTGTTACAGGTTTAAACCAGTTTCTGATCACTTTGTGTAATGTCTGTCCCTAGCCTTCAGGCTCAGGCTTTTTGAATATCTGTCCCTAGCCACAAGGATAAGCCAGAGGCTCAGTCCTGTTGTTTTCATTGACAGTTGGTGTGGTCATTAATGGGATTTCTTTTTCTATTGCCCTGATAGCGTCATCACCAACTAGAAATAAAAAGAAAACTGGAAAATGTTGTGAGGAAGGAGAGGGTGCAGAGAATCAAGGTAAGGTTGTTTGATCAGACTGGCCCTGAGCACTCAGCACTGCTGCCTTGTATCACTTACACCGTGGGGCAACCAGCCCCGTGGTGGTAAAGCCATCTCTGAGGAGTTCTGGAGGCTCAGATGCATAACTTTCCCTTCTTCTAGGTGGAACATTCAAGAAGATCAGGGGAAGATGCTAATCCTCTGCTCTCTCCACACCCACCCACCGCTCCAAGAAATCATTATCGACACCCTCCTTTAGTTGATGGAGAACAATCTGGTCATTCACAATTGGTAAGTCCTGCCAAGTACCCCTGATCCTACCACATGTATGTTCATAAACACAGACCTCTTGTCTGTGGCACTGACTTCCCTAATTACTCCATGCTTGTGGCCCAACTGTTGTGTAGTTGTAGAAGAAATTCCTATTTGCTCTTGTGGGAGCAGGGTCAGGCCTTTTGAAAGGAATCTCCTTGTGATGCTGTGCTTAGGACAAGGTAGCGTTGCCTCATAATAAATCTATTTTAAACTTTCTTTCTCACCTGCAACCAAGATTAGACCAGTATTAGTACACTCTGTATTATCAACAAGAGGGTAAATGCAGTAGATCTAGGCAAGTTTGCACATATAAAATAACTAAAACAATTAAGTTATTTTTCTGGGGGAGAGAAGAGAAAGGGGTGATGTGCTAAATGACATGCCACAGGAGATGTCCTTTGGAGTGCTTCTGGCCCAGGCAGGTGGTTTACACTTTTGTTAAGGGGATGGCTAATATTCAGAATCATTATTAGTGCTGAAATTTGGCTTTCCATTTCTGTAGTAATAATCTGCGCCCACAGAATCTGTGTTTTGGACTGGTTGACTCTCAGGGTGGAGTAGATGATACCTGAGGTCCCTTCCAATCCAGTCATTCTACAAGTCCTCAATATCCTTCTCCCTCCTGTGCCTTCCCCTCCCTCATATCCAGACCATGGATCTCTAAATGGCCTTAACTGTCAATACCAAATTAGAGAGTAAGCTTGCAGGGAAGAAAAAAGTTAGGTTTTGATCAATATTTAGCAGTTTTCTAAGCTCTCAGAATTTTGGAAGTGTGTGTTCTAGAGGGCATAAAAAGAAAAGATAAAAGAGAAAGCGTCAGAGAACTGTGCTGACTATTGACTAAAACCTGTGTCCTATGCAGACTCCTTGCCCCAGGACTGAAGTCTGATATAGGGTCATCTGAGGTGGCCCCTATGAGCTCATTATAACCACATATGAACTACATTATGATCTTACATCAGCAAAGCTAGGTAATAGGGAAGAGTCTCAGAAATGGTTTGAGCGCTCCATCTGAGACCCTTGATTTCATAGATTTCATAGACATTAGGGCTGGAAGGGACCTCGGAAGATCACTGAGTCCAGCCCCCTACCCAAAGGGCAGGAAGTCAGCTGGGGTCATAGGATCCCAGCAAGATAAGCATCCAGTTTGCTCTTGAAGGTGTTCAATGTAAGCGCTTGATCCACCTCTGGTGGCAGGCTGTTCCAGACCTTGGGGGCTCGGACAGTAAAGAATTTCTTCCTTATGTCCAGCCTGAAACGGTCTTGCAGTAGTTTATGACCATTCGACCTCATCATCCCTTGGGGCGCTCTGGTGAAGAAACGTTCCCCCAGATACTGGTGGTCACCCCTGATAAACTTATAGGTGGCCATCAGATCACCCCTGAGCCTGTGCTTTTCCAGGCTAAAGAGCCCCAGGGCTCTCAGCCTGTCATCGTAGGGTCTGCTTCCCTGACCTCTGATCATTAAGGGGCCTGCACTTCAGATCTTCAGGTCTTTTGGAAAATTAGTCTCCTCAGGGTAGGCCCCAAAAATTACCAGTCACTTTGTGAGGTGAAAAGGAGCTGCTCTGCTCTCATGGTTATGTTTTGAGATTCTGCACTCCAAGGTTCATCTTGTTCTTTAGGTATCATTTGCTTTTGCTTTAACTCTGCCAAATCTCCATGTCCAATTGCAAAGTTTGATTAAGGTTTGCAGGTTTGAGGTTTATCTATAATAGTATTGAGCCTCTTATAGGATTACTTATGGAAATTAGCTCCTTTTCTAAATGTTCACTCTTGTTTCACTCATTCAGTCTTTCTCTCCTCGACCAAACACTGCACCAGAAAACATGCACCGCCCAGTTCGGCTGCAACCGCTTCACAGCTATGCCACAGCAGGATCTGTACCAAAGGCTCTGAGTTCCAAGCAGAAGGTGTCAATGCTTGAACACAATCATCATTTTACCAATGGGGTTAGCTTTGATTTCTTTATGAAAATTACTCAATTTTAGGAACTCTGTAGAAAGGGTGACTTTAAAATAGCTTAATACTACGAGTCACAGACAAAGTGCTTATTGTACTATCATTTATCAGCTTTCTATTCAGGCTCTCCTTTTTAACCTTCTTTTAGTTTTGCAAAAGGCATTGTCCTATTGGCTTCATGCCCAATCCTTGATCACAGCAATGAGAAAATGCAATGGACACTGCTTTTGTAGTATACTCTTTGCATACAAAATCTTCACTTGGGGAAAGTTTTGAGGGTGCATACCTATTAACAGCAACAGCTGGGAATATTTAAGTGCATCTCAGCAAGGCTTCACCTTTACTCTCCACACCTGTAAAGGAAAAGGCAACCTCTTCTCTTTTATTTCCTGTAATTCCCCCTTTTAAATCAAAGAACCAGAAAGAGGGAGGGGAGCAGGTTAATGAGAGTTGGCATGTGCTGTTATTTAAAGTTATTCCCAGCTGTTATTTAAAAGTGAAATTCAGCTTTTACCTTCCCATCATCTAGAAAAGGGGTCAAGTTCAGATATTTTAGTCCATGGGTGGGGTGGCTTCTGAATAGGGGCTATAATCATTGCAGAAATCTGTCATGCATGCAGAATTATGAACTACCATGCACTTCTCTTTCTAGCCAGCACTTGCATGTAATAGCTAATGGTAACTTAATGCAAATCCCAGTTCCAGAACATGCAAAGATTTGGGCGTTTCCTCTGTATGCCTGTCTTAATTTTTGGTGCCTTAGTATCTTCTGTGCTCCTGGCTGGAATTCAGCTTGTAGCAGAAGTAGAGCTCTACTTAGAAACACATTGAGGTAATTTGTGATGAATATTCTTAATCTGGATGAGATGTAGCTCTTTTGGGTTTTGCCTACAAGGAAAGAAAATCACCACTATAAAAATTCCTATTTTTTTTAACTGTACACACTAGTCATATTCAGTTTATTAGATAGTGGGGCTCAGCTTTTCAAAAGACCGGAGCCGTGTCTCCATTTGCAGGTTTGTATATGAAATTCAGATTCTTTGTTTCATACACAAATGACTGCATGAACAAAACCTTGGACACAAATTATGGAGGGTTTTTTTGAAAATCTGTTTGTTTTCTGAATGGAAAACACAAAACACAGTCAGACCATGTACAGTCCAATACAGTACTGAGTTGTGTTGAGTAAATTCAGTATTTGCATGAACTTGGTTTTAACCTGTTAATATGATTGCAGGGAAATAAAGGTATGATAGGATTGACAAATTCAGTGGATTACTCGAATGGAATATCCCCATATCAACTTCCCATCATTAACAATTATGTGATACCGGTGCCACCCCCACCCCAAAAAGGAGATAAGAATGGAAAGTCTGTGAGACATGGGGCAGCCAGAGGGAGACTGTTTCGTCCCACCACTGCACCAAATGGCTTGGAGCAACTTTTAACAAAGGTACTTTTTGTCTTTTTGGTATTTACATTACGTGTCTTAGAGAACATCACTTTCAACTGTGTATATGAAGAGACTGGATATTGTAGTTGAAGTGACTGGACCTGTGTTGACCTGTATTAGTAAAAAGAAAAAAAAAAGGTATAGTGGTTATATTAGGTATCTGGTTCCACATACACTAAAATATTTAGAGTTTTTTAAATCTAGTTAAAAATATTGGTGTTTGAAAACAGGGGCACAGAAATTGTCATATTTAATTGAACTCAAGGTCCATCTAATCCAGATGCCTGTTTGTGGACAAAGTGAAGGTGCTGTAAAGAACCTGGAGTAGGTAGTTATGGCTAAAAATCCTGATGAAGCTATTCAACTTTTGCTTGAAGAAAAGTTATAGTACACTAAAATGAACTTGGCCCTTCTTAACTATGATTGTCAGAATGGACTATAGTAATGTAGCCTTGCATTTCATGACAAACTTTCTGAAGCAGGTTTACTCATCAGTTGTCAACTTAGAAGAGTAACAGGGGCAGTTCTATGCAGATCTCAACCACCTGTGGACCAGCTTTATGGGATGAAAGGAGCATTCCCTCAAAGACCCAGCCATTATTTAAATCTACATGGGCAAAGTTGAGAAATAAGACTGTGGTAATTATCAGGTGATCTCTCTCTTGGCCACAGGTAGTAAGACTATTTTGGATCCTCTTCAACCCTTTGCTCTTGCACATGATGGATAGGAAAATCCTGGAGAGAGTTTCACAGTCAGCTAGCTAGAGAATGGTAGGTACATATTAGTTCCCAGGAACAAAACCAACATTTCTATTTGGCTTTCACTAACATCTCCAAAGCTTTGGCCAGATCAGCAGATCTGGATTTTGGGCCAACTATAAAACAGATAAATACGATGTCCAGCACCAGCCAGCCCTGAAAAGAAGCTATGCAAAACTTTTGAATAACCTTGGGTGGAAATGAACTGTCTTTCATTCATGAATTCATCTCTCTTGGAAGTGTCCTGACTAGCTGTGCCTGAATTAATGAGGTTGAGCTCTCATGTCTGTAAAGGTAGTGTGGCCTTTGGCAGACTCACTGGAGAAGCGCAGTCTACAGGGCAGTGCTACTACTGACTGCTACATAGATGTGGGATTTGGAAAGTATGAAGAAGTCCCATCCAGCAGCTAGAGACACTGTAGCAGAGATTCCAGTGAATTTGATTTCACCTTAACTGGTATGACAGACTGAGGTTGTGCAGCATGCTGATTGCATAAATATTGAACATTAATTGTAAGTGCTCAGTGGCACTGGCCACATGAGACAGGAGAATGATAAGAAAATATCCCAGAACAGGGGCTGTTAACCTAAGGCCTGTGGACCAGAGGCAATCCATGAAGAGATGGGTGAGTATGGAGGGATACCAGTCAGTGTGTGGGTAGGTGTGGGTGTAGGGGCTGCTTAGGAGGGGAGCGCCCCCCCCCCCCCAATGGACTGCCCTGCCTGCAGGGTCCCAGCACATTCCCCTGCTGTCTCCAGCCTCCTGCTTGTTCTCCTGCTTGTCTCCAGCCTCGGGAGGCTAGAGACAAGCAGAGGAGCATCTCCAGCTTGTCTCTATCCCCCTGCTCATTCTCCTCCTCTGTCTCCAGTCCTCTAGAGGCTGGAGATGAGCAGGAGAATGACCAGGAGGTGGAAACAAGTAGGGGAGCGATCAAGAGCCCAGAGATGATTCAGGGATTCCCCTGGTTGGCTCTAGCCTCCTGCTCTCAGCTGCTGCCCCCACCCCCACATCGCTCCCCTGCCTGGCTTCAGCCTCTTGCACCATCTGCAGTTTACCAGCAGCAGCAGCAGCGGTCGGGGTGGCTCAGGGCCTCATGGCGCAGCCCCTCCGCAAGGTGTGGGGCTGCCAGGGGCAGTGGGGCTTGGCCTTAGCCACCTGGCCCCCATGCTTCAGTTTCCATGTCGTGCGGGTGTGGCTTGGCTCAGCTGGGGGCCGCGCACTGTCTCGCAGCTCGGGGTGCTGCAGCTGTCACCCAGGGCTTGGCACCACTCAGGCCAAGTGGCTAGGAGCTTTGGGACAGCATGTGGTACCCTGCTGAGCCAGGCCACGCCCATGCGATACAGCAGCACGGGTGCCAGGCAGCTGGGGCTGAGCCCTGCTGCCCCCCATGTGCCATGAAGCCCCGAACAGCCCCGACCACTGCTGCTACTGCTGGTGAGTGTGGTGGGGCTGGGGCTGGGCGGGAGAGTGATCGGGGGTGGGGGGAATGAATGGAAGCTGAGATCGGGCTGAGCACTCTCCATGGTCCCCTCCCCACCTCCTCCAGCCCTCCAACCCCCTCACTTACCTGCCACAAAGCCGGATCCAGGTCCCTGCAGTTTGCCCCACTTCCTGCCCTACACAGGCAGGTAGCGTGCTTCAGCACTGGGGCAAGGGCCAGCCATAGAGATGCTCTGGCTGGCTACCAGAGCATCTCTATGGAGGACCAAGCCTCCGATTGCCTCAGATTGTCTCGCTTTTCCCCACAGGGTATTTTTTGACAGGGTCTAATTTTGCCCCCACGTTGCAAATTTGCAGTGCGGGAAACATTTTTTTTGTTCCCACACATGCCTCTTGCAGTGTCTCAAAGGGGTTTGAAACACTGCAAGAGGCACATGCTCACTCATCTGGATGCGCCCTTTGAGTGCTGACATACATCAATGAAGTACCAAGGCAAAAGTAGGTATGGTGCATTTTGAACAGTGACAACATCCCTGTAGGCTAGAAAAGCATACAAGGAGACAGGAATGATGACAGCAGCAACCTGGCTTACAGGGCACATGAACATGTGACCTTTGTGGAAGAGAATTTGTCACACATTAGCCTTCTCAGTCACCTACGCACCCACTGCATCTGATGTGTGTCCTTGATGCCCTAATATTGTCTGTGAACTGTGAGGGATGTGTAATGAGACAGGAGTGTGAAATCTGCTTCCCACGTAGAATGTTTGCTGGCAGTAACTCATGACTCCATATAATCCATATGAATGAATGTTCAATCTCTCTTTGCATCTTAAGCTTTTGGACTCAGTGAACTCCTCTGGGAACGAGTTCCACATGCTGCATGTTTGTAGGTAGCAGGGAGCTAGAAAAGGAGATATCCTGTCACCTTCACTCCTAGCTGCTAATGTAGGGGTGCAGCCAAGGACACGGGCTGGGGTTCTGTGTTGTCGGGTATCACAAAGGAACCCTCGTATTGCTTTGATTTGTGCTAAGTTTAGTGGGAAGGATACAGAGTTTTCTTAAAGCTACTCCGTGTGCCCCCCTTTCGAGCAGCTTGGAATGTGTCCCAGCGGCAGTTCAAGGATTGCTCTGAAGGCACTAAAAGTGGGGTCAGCTTCCTAGACAGGAGAGGAGCAAGGGCAGCAGAACAGGCCCAGTGTTGGTGGACACGTGCTGTGTAGCCTCAGTCCTATGTGCCAGAGTAACAGTAGTAATTCCAGCTGGATCTTTTCTTTGGCAAGTGTAATAAAAGCATAATCTTGCTCTAAATGTTTCTTTTTTAAAGTGTAACAAGATATTGCATTGTTTTCAATTGAATGCAGCAGCCAGGGCTTTTCAACAGCTGAATTAATTTGATATATTCTTTTAATATATTAATATCTAGACAGGCATTGATTCAACAGTGCCTGAAATCATCCCTTGGAAGTGATCCAAATGAAAAACTAGGAAAGGAATTAATTTCTTTTTTTTCTGTTTTTTTTTTTTTTTTTTGCAGTTGTAGCTATATATACGTAAGAAAACCACAGTTCAGCTGATTTTTCTCTTTTGATTATTAATATGAAACTCTTCTTAAATGTCAAGTTACAAGGCCTTTCCAATTAAGAAAGTATCGAGTTCAGAGTGTTGGGATCATCACCCCTTTTACAACTTTGTTCACATTAACTTTGTTTTTTAGCTTTCATTGCTTCAGACCAACCAACATCCAGTTGGTCCAAGCATCTGACAAAAAGGACATGATCCATTTTCATGGCAGTTTTGCATTAGGTCCAGTGAGGCTCATATCATGCTCAAGGAATCAGAGGATGGAAAAGACCGATTGGATCATCCAGTCCATCTTCTGTTAGCAGAAGATTTGTATTGTAAACTGTCACTTTTCCTCTCTGAACCATTGGCCAAAAAGTTCTTTATAATGAAGAGACTAATCAAAATCAAAACCTGCTTGTAGATGGTTCACAACCTGAGAAAGATATAATTAACTATCCAAATGATTTGCTATGTTAAGTTTGCTCTGCTGCAACTCAAAGTGCTTTGCAAGCAGAATGGAGTACTTCAATTCTAAAAGTCAGCTGACATATAGGAATAAATAAGACGTGGGGCCCTACAATTGGGAGAGAAGCCAATTTGGGTTTTAGATACCAAAATACACAAAGTCAGATTTGGATATTTACTAATTCAAAGAAAATGCAGCTCCTCCATGTATGTCTGATGAAGATGCGCAGGCACTAGTTTTTGGGTCTGGATCACTACCAATTTCATTTCACTTGTAAGAGTAGCTCTGAGGATTCTTTTTATTGAAGCTAGTTTGGTCACTTGGGTTTATGATGCCATCTGGGGATTGCTGGAACACAGCATGCTCAGCTCCCAGCAGCACACTCCTGACATGTCCAGTGCCCCAAGGCAGGAGCAGCTTTGCATTGCTATCATGGCAGATAGGGGCCAAAGATTTGGTAGGCGTACTGGATCTATTTGAAATTCAGATAGATTAACTTTGGTGAGAGAACAAGTGAATAAGTACTTTAAAAATGTACAAATGCTGCCCCTTTGTTCACCCCTTGTTCAGAGATAGGAACTGACAGCATTTTTTGTTTTCCCTGTTCTAGGATTCAGGAAAATTCCACAAGCCCTCATTACGGAGCAACGCATCTGTTACCATGATTTATTTAGGAAAAAATGTGCACTTATCTCATGATGATACCGATTACAGAGATGAAATCAAAGTCTATCAGCAGCATTGTGGAGGAGAAAACCTTTGTGTTTACAAAGGCAAGCTCCTGGAAAGAGGTAAGGATTCAAAGTTGAAGAGTTCATTTTAATTCTGGCAACATCTTATTTTATAGATAAACTGTTGATGTGATATCAAAATGATTTCAGCTGAGCTCAGTCAAGATATGTGCATCCAGGGACTTATATACCAGCTGCCTCTAAACTAAATCTAGATTTACTGTTTCATGATTGCAAATGAGGCTGCAATTACTTTTGCAAATTACGGAAGGAGGAATTCAGAGGAGTGAGTTAACAAATACTGTGGGTTCGATCCTCTATGGTTAATAAAATATTTGCAGGAGTAAACTGTCCCTGAATACCAAGTTATCTGTTTCTAGGTTGCTGTAATATATCACTGCATGCTCTTTATTATTCCAGAAGGAACACTACACACTGGGGGCATGAATCTGATCCCCTGTTATAGTAGCATGACTCCTCTGGCTTCTCTGTAGTTACTCACGTTGGTGAGTGAAAGGGGAATCAGGCCCTGGGAATGTGCCACTCGTGAAACCTGAATGTCATGCAAGGGGACCCCTGGAAGCAGAAGAAGCACAGCTGCTCTGCTGCATGAGAGAGGGGGTAGGATTGTGATGCAGGTAACTTGGGATGGTTCCTTACCTCCTATGCATCACACAGCTGGGTGCAGAGCGTAGGGGAGGAAGGATCATGGCTAGCAGATCTGCAGTTACAGAAGGAAGGGCTTCTACAGATCACAACCTTTAACCCAGCCCAGAGGTCCAAGAGAAATTTTCTCATTGTCCCCCAAGACTATATAGCTATCCTGCATAAAGCCTTGTTGCAGCCACAGTGCAGTCTCTCATGGTGCTATATTACTGTGTCTGTGCAGCCGGAAGATTAATGACTGTTGGGGAAGGGGTGGCTTCAGTCTTCATACTGAGGAAAGGAAGTTGAAGCAACAGCTCTGGTTTCATTCACAGTGCTGTACATAACTCATTGTGGTTGCTACTGATTTTACACTGATTGTGGTTGGGCTTTGTAGGTACTCTACTGTCTACTGGTAGAGAGAACTAGTAGTACTCAACTGTATGTCACAAGCCTGCTACTGCTAATATCCCTCTCTAACTGTAGTGGCAAGGGCCAGTATTTTTGAGGTGGGAGGCTCTGGGTGCTGTTCCCTACTGCTGCAATGGAGTTTTGAATGGCCTTAATGACACTGTTGTAGCTGGTTGCAGAGGTGTTAGCAAGATCTACAATGTCTAGTTGCAGGATGATTTGCTTGCATAATGAGCTGTAATGCAACTGAGCACCAAAAATCAGGTCTCATGTGGTCTGCAGTTTGGGCACTTTATGTAGACAAGGCAGGTATCTATCAATGGAAACAGGCTGACAACAGTGTTAGCCATTTTCTTTCTTCAATTATAGAGACCTTTCAGTTCACCTCAAAGCGGCATCATGGCTTCCCCTTCAGTCTCACCTTTTTTCTCAATGGGATACAAGTGGACAGGCTGAGCTCCTGCTGTGAATACAAGCATCGGAAAGGTGCAAGACTGGGAGGCAAACAAGGATACTTTGGTTTCGTCAATGTGGACAGAGCATCCCCCTGCTATCGGTATGGAAATACAGAATCTATAAACAGCCACATCTGCTCAGCTCTTAGTCTTAAGGCTTTCTTTACAACCAAGAAGACTAGAAGAATCTTTTTTTTTTTTTTAATGCAATGAAAATTTGGATTTGGGATAACAGTTCTGACTTGAAGGTTGACATGCTATCATTTCCCTGGCTGTAGTATGGGACAATACGGATGCTTCCTATGGCACATAAAACCTATATGAGCAGAACAGAGCCCCTCTTTTATTTAGGGCAAAAGTCAGTTCCTTGATTAGTACCTCCAGTTTATGCTGAGAAGCTTAAATTAGAATAAAATCATCCTTCTGACTGATTTTTCCAGGCAGTGTCAGGTGGGAGAACTGCTGCTGCCATGTATAATTTTTAATCTATTTATTCTTTCCATAAAATATTTAAGAAAATAACAGCAGACAGTTGGTTAGGGAGAGAACCCCCACTGAGTCGCACTAACTTTTGAGATAAGCACCGGATTTTCAGGAGAAATTCTGCCGTAACACATTTTCCCACTTGAAACTAACATTTACATGATTTATGCAAATGCTATTGTGATAAGGAGTTTTGTGGAGTGGAAAGCATCTGAATTAAGAATGCTATTTCAGAAGATACCCTGACTAGTCCAAATATCTGTTTTTCTGTGTTGTACGTGTGTGCATAGATAGCCAGAACTGATCCTGATCTGAAATTATTCAGATTATTTCATATTGGGAGGGAAAAATGCTCCTCTATACTTAATAAAATCTGTCTCTTTCTCTCTCACCCCCCCTCCACTCCATCTCACTCTTTGACCTAAAGTTTCCTTTTCAGTAAGGTTTCTTCCCTAGGTTCCTTTCATACTCTCTGCAAGTCACACCCTGTAAAGTCATGGACAAAGTTTGGCATGGACAAAGTTAGGAGTACATGTAATTCTGGGCATGGTTTTACATCTACAAGTTAAGAGCTTGATCCAAAGTATGGGGACTTTTCCCTTGATTTCCATGGGGGTTTGGATCATGTCTAGGGATGCTTAAGTCCTGATTCCACAAAGTATTTAGAACTGAAATAACATATTTATTTCACTATAAGATGACTTCCCAATAATATGATTCTATATATGGTAAATTTATACATTTGTTATAATTTTCCAGATATAGACTAATTATTCAAGGTTTGCCTTGAATTTGCCCTCCGCTCCCCCCTTCCCACTGCTACAGCAGGGAAAATAAATCTAGGAGGAGGGTCAGGTGGCCTCCTTGCCCTCTGTCCCTGCCCCCACCCCCTAACTTCTTAGCTCTGCACCTGCTTCCCCCTCACCCTTACTGTGAAAACCCGCTCTCCCTGAACACATGAGAGTGAGAGGCAAATCTGAAAATCCTGACTGAAATAAACATGCCTGTAGCAAGTTGCAATAAGTTGTAAACTGCTGCAAATTTCAGCACAGGTACTCCATAAAGATACTTTTAAGCAGCACTTTTGTACCTACTTATCTCTAATACAAACTATGTATGATACTAATCCAAAGCCAAAAGGCTCAGGATTTAAAGTATAGTTCAGTGTTTCTCAACCCATGGTTCACAACCCACAAGTGGATTACAAGAATATATGAAGGGGTCATGAACAAACTTTAAAAATGGATTCTCCTTTAAAGGAGAAAAACGTGGGAAACTGTGGTTTTTCCCATGCAGCCTGGCAGAGTTCTAGCCTGCAAGGGGCTGTTTGGGGTCCTCCATGCCCCACACCCTCCCCCTGCCCCACACAATGGGGGCCTGGGGACTGGGGATGTGGGCGGTGAAGAGGCAGCACAGTGACAGGCACTGGCAGGGCTGGGAGGCTGTTTTCTGCTTAAGCAATTTACTGGGTCAGGACTGGCTATCAATGTTACAAATGGGTCCTGATACAGAAAGGTTTGAGAACCACTGATATAGTTCTTTGGGTTGGGCCCCAGCAGACTCAACAACATTTCAAGCCATAGTACCCCAACAGCTCAGCACTGCTTGGTATGTGTATATACTCCAGACTACCTCCTCCCCCAAAGCATCCATGTGCTAATTAACCCCCCACTCATGACTGGAACTGGGTGTTCTTGTCATGAGTCCAAATGTTTATATGTAGATTATTAGGCAGAAGGCAGCCTGATCTGGCTTTACTTCATGGAGTGTGGGACCACACTAATCATGTGTAACAGGCCAAGGGAGGGGGTGGCAGAGGGATTCTAGGTGAACTATATGGGATCATGTTTGGTTATGTTTGCCAGACATTTAAGGCTTGTGAAGAAACAGGAAATATTGGAAATGATAAAGAACAGTGCAGCTCAGCTATAGGAGTGAAGATGAAGTTGAAAAGCATTCAGTGCAGTGGCTCACCATGACTGCAAAAAGAGGTCAGCACTAAGGGTGATTGAGCCCAATGGGAACTACCATATACCTTATTCAGATAGGCTGCACTGACCTATGCTTGTGGTAGGTAAACATCCTGATGAGAACCTATTATGGGCCATGTGTTTTATAGTCACGTTGAGTCGTGCAGTTAATCAGCTTCACAGTTGGTTTTCATTACTGAGTGCAAGCTGCTGTTGGCAGTAGTTTAATGATAGACCGTGTATTTAATGAGCTTTCCTTGTATGCAAATGTAAGATGAGGAGCTTTCCCCTCCCCACTGCTCCATGACGACTGGGAGAAAAACCTCATATTATATTTGAGTAAATACTGTATGTCCAATCCTGTCTGTTGCAAGACTGGTGCCTTAAATATCTACCTACCTGGAACATTTTAACTTCAGTATTTCAGCAACATGAGACATTCTGGGCACAAATGAAGTAACAGGCCAGAAACCAGCCTTGCCTCCCTTCACTTGACGTCACAATTATTCATGCTTATTTTTTTTTTTTTTTAAATGCTTGAAAAGTTGGATGTCAGTTTCTGAAATTCCAGTTTCTGAACATCAATTTCTTGACATTTCCAGGACATCTTATGTCACATTAGGAGATGTAGGGGCAGGAACAGCTTTATGTTAGAATTGAAGTTTGGTAGGGAGAATGAGAGAGATGCTTAAGAAATTGAAGGGGGATAATGTACATCACACCAGGTTGGAATGCAGGAGAGGGATATAAAAGTCTTGGGTTCAGTTTCTTCCTCTGCAGGGGATTAGAGCCCCTGTCCTAACTGCCTGGCTTTCTGGAATGGCTCAAGGTGGCTTTCATTATTTCCTGCAGAGACTATTTCATTTCATAACTGAAAATTTACTAGAGGAGATGCTGGAACCCAGGAGTCCCATTTGAATGTCTTACTTATCAAGCAAGAGAATTACTCTGTTTTACAAACTAGGACACCAGAAACAAGAGGGATTGAGGGAGGCTCACTTCAGAATGCTCTATAGTGTCATCAGTGGGGAATTCTCCAGAAAGGTGTGAGATCCAGGTTCACATCTCTGCCTTAAAGCAGGTAAATAGCATATTTAAACCTGTATCCTGTGTCTCAGGTGAGTGTCTAAACCACCAAGCTATAAGGAGATCTGAGATGGGTCTCCCTCATTTCCCCTGTTGATACTGTTTCACTTTGTATAAAGTATTTAACACAGTCTAGTGAGACAGCAATGGAGAGAGGCTTTCTAATCTGGTGGTTATAAAGTCCTTCACACAGTCTGGTAAGACAGCAGTGGAGAGAGACTCTTTAATTTGGTGGTTATCCCTCCCACGTTGTGGGAGACTGCCTCCACTTACTGTGCAAACAGGGACAGCTTTGGTACCAAATAGTTATTCCACTACACCGCGTCTGTGGGGAGCTCCATGGACTGTGGCCCTGTGTGCTAGATCAGGAATGAGGGGTGCTGTGGGACCTGATCTCAGCCCATGGAGGTGCTGGGCACACAGGGCCATGTTGATGTGGTGCGTGGCCCCAGTGCTAGATGGAGGCAGCTGAGGCTGCCCAGAGCCTGATCTGGGTATGTGGGAGTCTAATCTGGTCCTCAGACTGGCCCCTCCTTGTTCCACTCATCTGGCCTCATTGAACAGCATTGCACTACACACTATAAAAGGTTTTGTTATGAGTTGAACAAAGCAAAAGTTGGGGAAAATGTGAGAAAAATTGAAAAAAACCCCCTAAATTCAGTTTGATCTGAACCAAGAGACAGTATTTACTCAAATCCAAGATGAGGTCCTCCCTTTTTCACATGGGGGAGGGGGGGAAGCCCCTCATCTTGGTTTCAAGTATGAGGTAGAAGAGGGGTAGAAGCTGCTGTGGCTCAGGCTTTGATTCTGGCCCCAACCCCAACCTAGAGCTGGGGTCAGAGTTGCCACACCACTGCTGTTTTTACCAGGCCAGGCTTGGGCCAGAACAAGCATGTGCTCCATGCACCGGGCTGGAACAGGGCCAGAACCCGTTGAAGCTGGAGCAAGTGTAAGTGGAAGGGAAATAGGGCAGGTGGTGGCTGCAGGGGCAGAAATAGTGGGATGAGGTTGCAGGGGAAGCAGGGGGGTGGAGGGCAGGTGGCAGGAGGCAAGGGGTGGGAGGACAAAAGCAGGGGTCAAACTGCTTGACCCCCCACCATTGCTTATCCCATTGTCTCCCCACAGCCTGCCTCTTCAACTGCCTGCCCCTACCACCTGCCACTCTACTACCTCCCCACTGCCTGTCTCCCTAGTGCCTCCCCCCTCACCAACCCCTTCTTTCTCCACTGCAGCTTTGGTAGGATGAATTTAAGATGACCCCCAAATAGTCAGATTCTGTACATGGAAAATTGTAACTGGTTGATATATTTTCCTTTATAGAATCTGATTATTGGAGAGCCATCCTAAACTCAGGTTTTATTCTTGGATTCAGTTAAATACAGTATTTTTCTCAGTTTAAATTTTCAGTTTGGGAGCTGAACTGAAAAATCAGTTTTTTTTCATGAGCCACACACCATATTACAGCCTGGCCATAACTTACTCCATATATGTTTCATCCCAAGATTAAAAAATGCATTATGGAGGTGGGTAAATCTTAAGGTCACAATTTTATGGATGCACAGATGAATGCATTTGTTTCACTTTAAAATAAGCACATCGTGTGTCTGTAGATGTGCGGAGAGGCTACTCTGATGTGCTGTAATTACAGAGCATTGGAGCAGACTTGATTTAATCGAATCTGGTAGAGTGTGCTTATTAATGCGCTCTAGCAGCCTCCGTGTCTTGTGTATCAGCATCCCTGTGATGCTGGCAGGGGCACTGTAATTAAAGCTTGTTCAGTGAGCTGTAGTTAAAGTGCCTCTGCTGCCATTTTGAAGTGTGGAGATGCTGATACACAAGACATTGCAGGTGTTTTAATTTGCCCAGAGAAAGTGTAAAAATGCCATTATGCTTAATATCTAGAAAATGTATATTTTCAACATTTCCATGTTGGTTTTTTTAGCTGTATTATTGAAATGGGTCTGGACAAAAAGCCCTCTCCTCCCAAGAAAGAAATGAAAGAAGACACTAAAGAAAGGCTTGAGGAATCAATGAAAGTCATAGAGCCCAATGAACCCAGTGAAAGCAGTACTGAACAGGAGGCAAACAAAGAATCAGCACTGGTTATTTCATCTGCCCAAGAAAAGGAGCCTTCAGAGGATAAGATGGAAATTGAAGAGGAGGAAAGAAGAGAAGAAACAAGAAGGGGAATAAATGATGAGAATGACCAGGAAAACTCCAGCAATGATGGTACAGTAGAGGGCTGGGTGTGGAGAGGTATAGGCACTATTCCTCATGCAGCCTTTGGCTTGCTGTTTGACCTCTAATAAATCACCTCACTCCATCTTTTTCTTTCCTTCAGGTCTCTGAGGCAAGGGCAGCCTCAATCTTTGTGTAAGTGCACTGCCTAGCACAATGGGGCCATAATTTCTCTGTACTTTTGTACTATATGGTACAAATAGCAGAGTATTTAGTCTATCATAGTCAAAATTAACATCTTTGTCCATAGTGGTGCTTTGCAACCAATGTAGTTGCACTGACACAGCTCCCAATTGTGGATGCAATTTATACATGCACTGTGTGAATTGCACCAGTAGAGCTTACAGGGGGTGGGGGTGGGGGTGGGGTGTGTCTGAGACAGAAATAGATGGAGAAGTCAAGAAGCAGTTCAGGTGGTAACACCTGATGTTGAGGTTGCCCAACACTTTCTGTTTTATGATCCTGCTTTCATGATTCAAGAGAAGATGTTTTTCTAGGTACCAGAAGGTAAATAGGACCTGAGTGGGGAAAATGGTGACAGGAGTCAGGGAAGAGGCAAAAGCAAAGAGTTCAAAGGAGTATATAGAAAGAAGCAGAGAGGAAGGATAGAATGAATCTGGGGCTTTATGTATAGACACAGAGGAAGGGGAAGAGTAGGACAGGAACCAAGGGAAATGGTGGTTGTAGGTAGGAATAAAGGGCAGGGATTACATAGGAGTATAGGGAGATGGGGCAGGATGTGGAAGGAGTGGATGCATAAGGGCCATGGCAGACATGACACTTAGGATGTGATTAACTTGTTAACTGCATGATTTAATAGTAACGCTGCCACATTTTCTAAGCACTTGAGGAGAAGCAAGTGATTAAGAACTGTCAGCATGGATTCACCATGGGCAAGTCATACCTCACCAACCTGAAACAGCAGATGATGCCTTCCATGATGAGATGACTGGCTCTGTGGATATGGGGAGACCAGTGGATGTGGTATAGCTCGATTTTTAGCAAGGCTTTTGATACAGTCTCCCACAATATTCTTGCAGGCAAGTTAAGGAAGTATGGGCAGGATGAATGGACTCTAGGATGGATAGAAAACTGGCTGGAGCATCAGGCTCAGAGGGTAGCAATCAATATCTTGAGGTCTAGTTGGCAACTGGTATCAAGTGGAGAGCCCCAGGGGTCAGTCCTGGGGCCAGTTTTGTTCAGTATCTTCATTGATGACCTGGAAGATAGCATAGAGTGCACCCTCAGTAAGTTTGCAGATGACACCAAGATGTGGGGAGTAGTAGGTATGCTGGAGAGTAGGGCTAGGATTCAGAATGACCTAGAGAAATTAGAGGATTAGACCAAAAGAAATCTCATGAGGTTCAACAAGGACAAGTGCAAAGTCCTGCACTTAGGATGGAACATGCACTGGTACAGGCTGGGGCCTGACTGGCTGGGCAGCAGCTCTGCAGAGAAGGACTTGGGGGTTACAGTGGACAATAAGCTGAATATGAGCTAGGAGTGTGCCTTTGTTGCCAAGAAGGCTAGTGGCATACTGGGCTGTATTGGTGGGAGTGTTGCCAGCAGGTCAAGGGAAGTGATTATTCCCCTCTATTCAGCACTGGTGAGGCCACATCTGGAGTACTGTGTCCAGTTTTGTCCCCCCCACCCTCCACTACAGAAAGGATGTTGACAAAATGGAAAGAGTCCAGCGGAGGGCAACAAAAATGGTGAGGAGGATGGGGCACATGACTTATGAGGAGAGGCTAAAGGAACTGGGCTTTTTTAGTCTAGAGAAGAGAAGACTGAGAGGGGATTTAATAGCAGCCCTCAACTACCTGAAGGAAGGTTTAAAAGTGGATGGAGCTGGACTGTTCTCAGTGGTGGCGGATGACAGAACAAGGAGCAACATTCTCAAGTTGCAGCAAGGCAAGTTTAGGCTAGATATTAGGAAGAATTTTCACACTAGGAGGGTAGTAAAACACTGGAACAGGTTACCCTGAGAGGTTGTGGATCTCTATCCTTGGAGGTTTTTAAGACCCGGCTAGACAAAGGCTTGGCTGAGATGGTCCTGCTTTGATCAGGGGGTTGGATGTCCCTTCCACCCTTAATTTTCTATGGTTCTATGTTAAGGGAATTAATCATGTATTGAAACAAGAAACCAGCCACAAAAATGGCCCAGAAAATATGTAGAACATTTTGGTATCTGGTTTCCATCTTGCCTTAAATTTGAATGTGTGGCAGGGTAGCTTAGGGTAGCACATGTGGCACAACAGGAAACACAATAGTTGGGATTAGAGGTCAGATGCCCTCATATCATTATTTTAATGCTAGGAGCCTAAGTGGGTGAGGTGGAGGCCATCGGCCTGGGTGGGATAGACAGGAGCATTGGGTAGTATATGTTGGATCTGGGGTGATGGTGTAGCCATGTTGGTCCAGGGATTAAGTAAGAGGCAAGGATTTCTTAAGATGATATCTTTTACTGGAGCAACTGCATAGTTGGGGTAGAGGTAGCAAGCTTTTGAATGCAAGATAATCTTCTTTAAGTCTGAGCTGGCATTTACTCCTCATACCTCAAGAATGTCTTGCATTCAAAAGCATGTCTAACTCTATCTCAACTATGCAGTTGTTCCAGTAAAAGATATAACCCCAAGAAACCCTTGCCTCTCGCATATTAGATATGGATTAATTATTTTTGTCAAAACCTTTTTCAGCAAAAAAACCCCAAAACCAAACAAAATATATATAAACATAAAATTTATATATAATCCTAATTTGGTGACAGCAAAAGGTTTTGCAAACACACATCAATTTCATGTTGGAAAACAAAAAAATAGAAGAAGAATCCCTCTATATTCTAATTGTTCATTTCTGCTGTTTCATAACTGAAATATTTCAAGTTTTCCATTTGGGATAACTTTTTATTTCAAAACTGATTTATAAAAAATTTGAAAATGTTTAAGCAATTGAAAATCCATATAAAAAACGAACAACTTTCAACCAAAGCTGAAACAAATTGAAACAAACTTTTACGTTAGTTGAATGTTTCCAAAATGGTTTTTTTTGGCATTTCAGAATGTCCAACAAACCTAAAGATCTGTTTACCCTGCCTCCCCCAAGATGTAATGGTCAATAAGACAAGTAGCCCTCTTACTTAAATTTGACTAGGCACTTGTTTGCATATCTAAGCAACTAAATACTTTTATAGGTAAGGCTGTAGGTGTCTCTGGTTGGGCACCCATGATTAGCAGGTACATTAGACCTTACTTCCTCTGTCCCTCAGTTCTCTAGCTGTAAAAGGAATACTAATGCATGGAGGAGTTATGAAGATAAATCCATTAACATTTGTGAAGTACATCACATATTACAGTGAGAACACTACATGAGCAGTAAGCAAGGCTTAGGACCACACTTCAACTGGGTAGGAGGCATAGGCGGAGGGAAAAATTATTTGGGGGGGGGGGGGCTGAACATGCATGCACATGTGTGCCCCCCCAGCAGGTAAGTCTTTGGGGGAAGGGTGGGAGGAGTGGAAAGGGCCGTGGGGGGTGCAGATTGAGGCCCCAGCGGTGAGGGAGGGAGTGGGGCACAGGCAGGAGCAAGGGCTGGGGGGAATGGAGCCCTGGGCAGGCCGGGTGGTGGGACAACTGGAGCCTGAGCAGCTCATGCAAGGGAGCAGGGAGGCTCCCGCCACTGCACACACCCGGGAGAGGCCTGGAGGTCATATGTTCCTGAATCTGTGTGTGGGACAGAGACAGCTGCTGCTGCTGCTTGCTTTGCTTTGCTCCCTGAGGCAGGTGCCCCGAGATCCATGCGAGGCCACGTGCGTCCCACTGTTGGGTGGGCAGGGGACATGGCACAGCCAATAGCAGCAGGCACGTGGCGTCATGTGGATCTCAGGGCAGCTGCCGCAGGGAGCAAAACTCAGTGCACAGCAGCCGCCGCCTCCGTCCCATGCACAGATCTGGGGGCATATGTGCCCCAGGCCTCTCTTGGGGTGTGCACAGCAGCAGGAGCCCCCCCATGCCCCTGGACAAGCTGCCTGGGCTCTGATTGTCCCACCACCTGGCCCAGCCAGGGCCCCACTCTTCCCAGCCCTTGCTTCTGCCTGTGCCCCACTCTCTCCCTTACGGAGGGGGCCGCGATCTGCCCCCCACTCCCAACCGGCCCCTTTCCCTTCACCAAATAGATTGATACTTGCCTGCCATGCTGGGCAGCCTGTGATCCACACACCGGGCTGAGATCCTGGCTGCGTGTGCACCCCTCCCCACTTCTGCTGCAGTCATCCGGAGCCTGCTGACAGGCTGCCTTGCAGCCCTACCCACTTCCCTATGTTTGCAGGGGCTGAGCCCTGTAGCCCCGGCCTTCTGCTGCCTATGGTAGAAGGAGAAAATAAAACCGAATACACTGAATGAGGCATAAAGTGAATTCAGGCATTCACTGAATGAGTTGAGAGATGTGTTTAAAAAATGATCATAGAGTCGTAGAGAAGTAGGGCTGCAAGGGACCTCTAGAAGTCATTTAGTCCAACCCATGCAAATCCATAATCTAAACATTTCATAAAACTACTGTCAACCTTGACTCAACACAGCAACATCGTCTACCACATGTAAAGCAGGAGGACCAAAGAAACCAATGTCCTACTTCTTTAAAGGTTGTCAATATATACTCAAGAGATTGCAGGTAAAGGGCCATGCCCCCCACTACAGTGGACGGCAAAACTCCCACAGTCCATACCAATCTGACCATGGGACAAAATTCCTTCCTGACCTCAAATATGGTAATCCAGTGATGGGTGATTATGCAGCTGAATACTAGTATGCAAGTTCAGGTGATACAGACAAGCTTAATTTCAGCATTTTTTAGCTTGTAAGTACTTGACTTTGCACTTGTAATCTTTTCTTTGTATTTTTTAAATGCAGTGTAATTGGTAGTGAGGAAGAAATACATATGAAAGAAAGACATTATAGGCTTGGATCCACAACGTATATTATTTATTTTACTTGTATTTATTTCTGTTTTTCATTTTGCAAGGTCATTCTTGTTTTGTTAAAATATCTCCTCTCTAAAATTTTCTAAAGTCAAATATAGAAAATTAAGTCTTAAGTATAATATATCCTCATCAGTTATTCTTGCTTGTGGAAGAACATTAAAAGTTACCTGAATAGAGTCAGATAAACTTGTCTACCTCATGGTCAGTGTCCTTTCATGTATTCCTCTTGTGTTGTGTAACAAGACAAATGTCTACTCTATCTACTTGTTTGTCATATGCCATCTATCCATTTATGAAGAAATTGTTAGCATCTCCTGTTTTGTTCATTCACTTTTAATTTAATAAAGTCATCATTTTCATAACAGACCATGTTCTTTCTTCATAAATATATTTTTTTCTCCCTGCTTTCTATTCCTATTTTCCCTTTTCTGATTTTTCTGCTCTATTGCGTAGCTTTCTCATTACTCATCATGTATGCAGTTTTGTGATTAATAAAGCTTTCTCCCCTCTGGGAGGTGGACACCTCTCTGACAATTACCTGAGAAGGCCTTGCTGCCATGCATGCTGCTGGAATCTCAATTGATTTGAATATAGAAAATAAGTCTGCTTATTTCCTTAATTCTCATTGTATGGATAATTGTTTGTTTGCCTAATTGGTTCTGCATCAGATACTCTTCACTTCTCTCTTTGGCAGTTTGTCACTTCAACATTTTAAAAACATTGGTGGAAAGAAACAGAGGTGAACAATTAAATTTGAAAGGTGAGAAATTACAGCCTGGAGGGACAGCTGGAGTGTGTCATCTGTGACAGTTCTCTTTCATGATATGGTTTTGTTGCTTCTCTGGTGGATGTGCAGCAAATTAGTTGCTGGAATGTAAAGACTGTATTATAGAAGGATTCTGCGTATACTCTGGTTTTCAGGAAAAAAGGTAGTCCATTTCTGGGTGGAGTGGAAAGTATTCTGTAATGCACACACAAATTTCAATTCTGAACAACATATATGTACAAAACCCTGCTATCAAATCTTTCTAATCACCCTTAACTTTCAGCTTCCCAGTAAAAGATGAAATCTGGGATATTTGGTTTGCACTGAAATCTAAATGGGATTTTTTCCATAAGCTTCAGTTCTGCTAGGATTTCACCTTGGAACCAAATTAACATACTTGAAGGAACTGTATGGTAATCAGAGCATTCCTCTGCAGTGCGTTTTAGCTGGATTTAATTAATTAATTATTTTTGTAAGGCACATTTTTGCTAATTAGCCATGTCAATCCACATTTATCTTACTTTCCACATACAACATTTTATCTTTCTGCTGCTTGATCCACTGCTTAGATTTATTTTCCTTGCAATAAGACTCCTATATTGGGAGTCTTTTCCTTTTATATGCTATTCTTACCTTTCTGTCTTCGTCTTTCTCCAAACTCACAGCTTTGTTGATTTTATTTTTTACATATGAAAGACTCATTTTGGATCAGTTAGTAGCTTTATACAGTTTCTTTGCACGTGTGTGTGTGTGTGTGTGTGTGTGTGTGAGATCACACACACACACACACACACACACACACACACACACACGCACCTTCCCCGCTTACAATCCCTGTTTGTGGTCTCAGTCATTTATTGTTGTAAAAAAAAAAAAAGAGAGAGAATAGGTAAAGGAAAAAAGAGGGTTAATGGAGTTAACTTCTCCCTGGTTAATAAGAACTTTAAATAGTTACAAATTCCATTTTCTGTCTCATGGTAGAGTTCTTTTATTTCAGAGTATGATGAAGATTTTGAAGCAGATGAAGAGAAATCAGATGAAGAAGTTAATGAAGAAGGACAGGCTGATGATCAAATGAATGGAATGTCAAAGTCACCCTCAGATGATGAAAAAGATAATTTAGACCATGAAAAGGAGAGTAAAAGCTCATCAGAGAAGGCCTCTGACAGTGAGAAAGATGAAAGTGATGGATACTCCGACAGTGACTCAAAGGAGGGTAAACAAGGTTAGTTGTCATTTATTAATGTGGCTCTGATTAGTTGACCTAATCCATGTTTTACATTTTGCACATGCCCTGTAATGTCCATCTAGCCTGCATTGACACCAGGGTACACATTAAGTTCTGTCATTGATGTGACATGTATATCCAGCACAAAGTACCCACAGCCTGCTGAGCTGCTGCACAACCTGTTAGAGAGCCATGGCTCCTGTTTTGGCAGCACACTTAACCTACTGTCTTGAAGAAACCCACTGGTAACAATTTGTAGAGCAAACCAAGAGTTAAAGGCACGTGTCAGATTCTTCCCTTTTTACCTGCATTAGTCCTGTTTTTTGAGACCTTTCATCCCTCTTCACGGGATACATTAAATTAGGAGAAATTACTCCAGCTCTGAAGTTGCATGTATGGGTGAGGAGAAAGGAGAAAAGGGCATGTTATTAACAATGCTACAGCATTATAAAATACTTTATACTGCCAGGGTGCCTTTCATCTGAGGATCTTCCATATTAATTATACCTAGTAACACCTCTGATGTAAATCTCTTAAAACCTACCACTTGAAATGTAGTCAGCTCTGGAGTGCAATGCAGCACTTGTTTTAACAGCTCATAGCAAAGACTGCAGAACAGTTCAAATTCAGAAATAGAGATCTAGCTCCTTGACAAAATAACAGTAGATGCTTCAGAAAGATCCTCATCTGAAGTAAATGGTTATAGCCTCATTTACTGCAGTGGAGCCATGATCATTTATACCATTTGGGGCTGTGCTCCTTTGGGTGGAATTTGGTGAAGACACCAAGTTAGCAGTTCAATTTGTCTGAGAAGTGCCACTATCAATGATTATAAGTGGTTAGGACCTTGGCACAATGTCTCTTCTGGAAATGGCACATCCTTCTTGCTGTCTGTTAAGCCATGGTTCACCGAATGAAACGTTGATGCCACTCTCATCTCGCATGTGATGTGGAGATTTTTAGGGTCTCAATCCAAACTGAGCTCATGAACAGTGACAAGAGCCAAGCTGGTCTGGTGTGTTGAACTGTTCAATCTGTCAAGCCCCAAACCTTCAAAATGCAGCACCCAGGATAATTATTGACGAAGGAAGGCTAAAATGATGTAGAATTTATTTTAGTAGTAAAAGTAACCTTTTCAGTAACCTCAGCTTTCTGAATCAGCATACCTGATGTAAATAATTATGACCTTAATATTGCAAGCTACACATTTTTATAAATAGTCTACTAGACACTGGCAAGCAATTTCCAATTTATTAAACAAACTGGAGGAAAATTCCAGAAGCTGGTGAATGAGCAAAAAATGAACTGCCTACATTTTGGTTTTTATCTTTGTTGCTGAAGCAGTGGTTTGGTTTTCTTCTTCCTTCTATGTTTCATCCTCGATGGGTTGTTTTTTTCTCTAATGCTGATATGACTTAGGTACCTATTGTTTTTCATAATACTTCAGGAATTCACCAATTACTGGTCTCATAAAATTTCCATATTAATATTCCTTACTTTTGGCAGTCCTAATATGTAAACTATTTCCCCAAATTAAATGTAAACATTACTTTCGTGTTTGTATTTCTAGGTGAAGTAGATGAAGCAGCTATTTGTGAAAAAGTTGCAGCTGTGAGAAAGATGCAGTGTTTTTATAGAAACTATAAAAGCCAACAGAAACTTATCTCAGGTTTGAAATACATCTGTGTATAAAATCATTCTAATGATTAAAATATATTTTAATTTCTCCCCCTCAATAATCAGGAATAATTAATTTGCTGATTCCTGGACAATGACATAGATGTTTTTAAAACATATTTTTCCTGCTTATTGGTATGTGGCATAATCAGGTTTCTTGTGACCAAATCAGTTGCCCCTTGAACTGTATCCTTTATAATGATCAAGTGAAAATATTTGAGTGTAGAGAGGGACTGCTAATACTACACTCCTCCTTGGTTCTTCCTAAACTAAAATGCTTCTCATTTTGCTCTTAAGTATTGCAACCCCAACCACACAGCTATTGTTAAGGTTCAGTTAGGTGTTTCCACTAACTCTGGAATCTCTAACCAGTTGAAGTATATTAACACTCTTAGTTGTGTGCATAATTGAGGGCATGATATGGCTGTTAAAGAATATCTGCTGTTCCTCTCACTGACAATATGCTTCCAACAGGATGTACAGGTAATTACATTACATCCATTAAACTAATTTTTAAATTGCTTTGCTTTAACTGTAGATGTTAATTAAACTAAATGAATTATAGTAGCAGAAACTGTATTTCCTGGCCAGCCCCGAACCAGCACTCCTTACCATACAAATAAATAAGGCACTCTGATTTTTTTCTATTTTTAATCAGTTTTAAATACACCTCTTCACTGATCCTGTGGGATAGTAATTAAAGACTTCCTCCTGGATCCCCAGTGAGAAATTATTTTCGGTAGAAGGATAAGACGTATCAGTTAGCTGTGAGACTCTTTACTGAAATACTGTTAGTGGACTCCTCTTTGTTCATGGCGGGCAATAGTTATATGGACCACAGCTCATTGAGTTAATATTTCTTTCTCTACAGGGAAAAAAGTAGAAAAAGGGACACTGGGAAGCCATTAGATACATAAAATGAGCATGTTTAGCACAAGGGGCCAATGAAATAAAAAGACCAGCCATCTTGGTTCATCGCCTACTGCTTGACAGTACACCAGTAACACTTTTCATCAAGTTATCTGCTTTCTAATGCTTTCTTTGTTTTCTCTTTCTGAAGTAACTCAACTACTTAGTTAAGCCATTTATACCCACTGCTGTTTCAATCTGAATGATTTTTCTGGTAGCCTCATGGCTGCTTCTCTCATCCCATCAACATGCCATTATGCATTGCACCAGGCAGGGGTCTCTCTGCATCTCTCATCATCTTAGCTGTATTAATGCCATTACTTTCTCAGAGGGTTGGCTGTGGTTTCCCACACAGACATGCTGGCAGAGTGTATTCCTGGAGGAGTTCTCCATTTCTTATTCAATCCACAAGACACTGTTAACCTTCTCATCATGTTTTTCTCCCAGGCTTATGGGGAATGGATGGATTGAGGACTGGCAAGTTCTTTTATTTTCTTTTATTATTGTCTTTATATTTGCTGCTGGAGTTGCACTATGGAACTGGTACCCAAACACAGGATGGGTGCCCTCGGGACACTTTTGTACATCAAAATGAATAACCAAATAAATGCTGAAAGTGGGTGGGAAGTGGGAAGTTAGGAAGACTTGTTAGAGAGCATTACTTTTTTGGCAGTTTGTGCTACAAATGTATCCACTCAGTATTCCCAGCTCTAGCTGGCTTTTCCCTATAGATGTGGAAACAGTTGTCAACAACATTCACATCTACCCTGAAATACATATATGCTGAGAGTGGAAAGTCTGAGAGCTCCATTATTTTATTTAGCACCAGCAGATCATGGGCTGTCATATGCACTTGGGTCTCGCGAGTTGGGGCCTGTACTAGAATTTGGATTTTCAGGGATCCAGGGTGTAGCTGTCTTGGTCTAGAGGAAAAAGGAATCGGAACTCGTGGTAGCTAGTTGAAGATATCATCTCTTCCACGAGTTCTGGTTCCTTGTGGATTTGCAGGGAATTTGGATTTGAACTCCTGAATTCTGAAGCCAAGAGCACTCCTGACTAGAGGGCTGCCAACATCTCGGAAAAATAACAGGTCTCCTACAAGAGATTTCTATTATTCAAGGTAGAAGAAATCTCTGGAAAGCAGTTGACACTTGGAAAATTTTACCAGTATGGGCTGAAATCTTGCCAAAAGAGCTTGGGTCAAATCCTATCCTGCCTATTAGATGTTTAAATAGATGTAGGCACCTAAATGCAATCCTAATCACCCAGCTCAAATTTCTGAAAATCCATTGATGCGTCTACTTTGGTAACATACCATCATCTTACCCTTAAGCCTCAATGACAAGAAAGCAGGGAGTAGGAGCACTCCTTCATCTTCCATGTAAACAGAAGCATTTCAAGGGTGTGAGGAGAGGGGAACAAGATCCCATTCTTCTGCCTAAGTGCAGAGGTAACAAATAGCTGGAATAAGATTAAACCCCTTGTGAAATTTCACTGCTGTGGGATCCAAACCGGTTCTGAACATTTTCTAGTCTTGAAGAACTAAAAGCCTGCCGTAGGAAGGGATTATTATATACTGAAATCCATTACTTGACTAGCATCACAGATCCTCAGCTGGTTTTGCCAACTTCCCTGTGATGAATACAGCTTTGGTTTTTACAGGGCTATCTAGCAATACTTTGCTCAAGCCAGGCTCTCTTGCTATTGAAATGAAAGGTAGTGTTTATTAAAAGTGAGTGCTGGCAAAGAGTCAACTTTTCAACGTACAAGGTACCTCTTCAACGGTATAAAATAGAAGCTGACATTGTGGGATACTGAACTCGGGCGTCAGCAAATCCTTCTATTGTACATGATTAACTAGCTGGCTTTGATTGTCTGGCTAGGCTTAGTTTAGTCCTGATGACACTTGCCTCAAGAGGGCAAGAAGTTACAAAATAAGTTACTTTTGTGAAAAGTATGGAAACTTGCAGCTGCCATCTAACAATTGAAGCTGATCTATTTGATGAATGCTCTTGTGCTACTCAGCATGGCAAATATAATGCTGTAAGACTGGTAAGAAAAGAAGAATCCTTCTCAGGAATGGTATGTGAGATTTGTTCTTAATCCTTTTAGAGCAAGATTACTTTTCTTACTGTGTTTTTTGTAAGTACTCCAGGCACTGATTCACCTATTGAGAATGTATTGTGATCATCAGCAATAAGTGATATAAAGACTTCTGGGCAAGAAAGCAGAATGTTAATAGAGACTACAGATGGGGATACTGTTTTGTTATCAATTTAGATAGCTACTACTAAAAAAGAAGTGAGAGAGAGCTGGGAAGTTAAAAAAATCCCAAATCAAGCCAAGCTCTATAACTAAAACAGCTACAAAAAGGCTTTATACACTGAAAGAATATTTACTTTTTGCAGTTACATATTAGACATATCAAGTCAAATTCTGATCTAACCCATTACATACAACTTATTTAAGTTCTCAAGTACCTTGTCATATTTATCAATTTGGAAAACATGGGATTACATAAATTAGGAAATAAGAGATTTCCCCTGTATCCTGTCTATCTGCTATGTACTCTGGTCTGTTCTGTCCCTGTATCCTGTCTATAAGGATGGCTTCCTATAGAACTGTAACTATACTCTCAGACAGATCATGTTGGGTTTGAACTCTACACCTTTTATCTACAAGACTGAGCTGCTACTTATTGAGGTGAAAAGTCATCTCCAATAACTTTGAAACAGTAGTTGACTCATGAACCTCAAGTTGCCATAGGTGATGATAACTGATGAAAAGTTAATATGGGTAGCAGCATTTTCACTAGGACTGGTTGAAAAAAAAATAGTTTAGTTAACAAAAAATCTGTTGAAAGGTAGAAGATTTTTTTTTCCTTTTTCTCAGTGATGATTTTTTTCTTGTATATATAAAAATATTTGATTATTTTTGTGTGGGAAAACACCTTTTTACATTTTTTCACTTGGATAAAACAAAGAAGGACATGAAAGAAAAGCATGAGAAAGTTGTTTGTTACCCATTGATATGAAACAGCATTGCTCTAAAATGTCAAAATGTTTGCTTAGAATTTTGTGGGGGGGCAGGGGATATTTGTTTTGATTGCGAAGTGCTTGTCAGTCTGAAAAAGTGTTTAATTTTTTTATGGAAAACTTTCAGTGGATGATGATATTTACTAGTCATTTGTCTAATCTGGTTTTAAATTGCTAAAGACATAAAACTTAAATCAATCTTTTGGGAGACTATTCTAATATTCTGATAGATCTCAACAGTGGGGTATTTTTAAGGGTATTCATTGCAAAAAATATTTTTTTCGTAATCTAACACCATTATTATTAGTTACAACAATTCTTCCTTCCTGATGTTTGTGCTTCCAAATTTGTGTAGATGGGTAGCATATCTCTTGAGCCATTGTTGCCCAAGTTATACACATTTGGTTCTTTCAGTCTTTCCTTGTAATTAAATCCTTCTAATGTCTCTATCCATTTTTCTTGTTCTTCCCTGTTATCAGTAACAGAGAAGCCTAGAAACGAATACATTGTCCTGAGGTCAATCCTCAGTGTTCTATAAAGAGAACTCACCGTCCTGGTCCAAGAAGTATTGTGCCCAAATAATTTTTTGTGCATCTGCATGTCTCAGACACTTGGACACCTTTTGCCATAAGCTGTATCCTGTCCCTTCATGGCATCGTAGTGTTAAAAAGAGATAATTAAGCTCCCCAAACTGGTTGTGTGCTTTGGCTCATATAGAGCTGGTTCAGTGACAACTTGTTTCTGGTCCCATCTAGTGTAGGTGGCATGGCCACAAACACTGCTGAATTCTAGCCATTCCTAGCTGGCATGTACCCCTCTTTGTTCCCTTTCTTATCTTCTGCACCAGACTGAACTTTCTAGATCCAGGAGTTGGGCCCAAACTAGATTAGTGTTATTCCTTAGTCTTAGGCTGTATGTTTTTATGTTTTAACTAATACTGGCATACTGCTGACATGTTGTGAGGAAGCTGAGGTTGCTTTCATGGAGGTTCTCCCTTTTGTCCTTGTGTATGATGTGGGAAGACTTGGGCAGATCCAGGATTTACTGAAGGGGATGTAGCACAGAACCCCTCAGACCACGACTGGAGCCCCTGGGCTGGTGCGGGACATGGGGAGTCAAGGAGGAAGTACATGAAGGTGGTAACCTACCCATCACTGCTACCGTCCCTACCAAATCCACTGTTCCTGGCCTGCACCAGCCAGGAGCTGTGGGGATGGTTGTGTGGTTTGCTGGGGACAGCAGAGGCAGAGTACAGGTTTCTTCTGCCACTGCCTTTTCCCTGCCTCACACCATGTCAGGTGTCTATGGAGCAGACGCTGGAAGGAAGAACCTGTGTGTTGTTGCTGCTGTCCCCAGCTGAGCCCAGAACGCCATGCAACCACGCTCTGCACCTGGAACAGGGCAGGAGCAGCACTGGGTCTCTTCCCACTCCTGTGTCAGCCAAGGACAGTGGTGGTGGAGGGGCCTGGGTTCCTCCTTCCAGCACCTGGTCTTAGCCAGTGGAGGACACCGGGGAATGTCAGTGAACAGGTTCAGTAGCAGGAAACTTGCCTGTTGCCACCATTGTCTCTTGCCAAGCCTGGCACTGTGAAACCACTCTCCACAGGCCCTGCTTGGAGTGAGCCAGGAGTGGATCTGGGCTTTCCCCTGCTCCTGGTTATCTGGGGACAGCAACTGTGGCAGGAGGAAGGAGTGGAAGGAGGGTGCAACCATCATGGCCTCATCCCCCTGGATCTGACCCTGTGGGTAGATACAACCACTAGGATTGCTTGAGTCCTGAAGATGGTGATTGATAGAATGTAAGGTGCTTCAAAAGAAAACTGCTGCTCTAGTACGCCTTGAAGAATCCCTCAGTTAGTGGTAGGGGTGGTGGACAAGGTGAACTTTCAACAGACTATGAAGTGTTGTTCGCTGAGTTCCCTCTATTAACTGCTCCACTTTGAAACTTTTTGTGTGTTTCCAAATGTGGTGCTAAATGCATTATTAATAACCAGCATTGTCTAAAATAAAATGTTGGTCCTCAATATAACTTAGTCTCCAAGAGTGGGTTCTGTATTCCAAAGGTGTCAAAGGAGGAAAGTCGGCTCTTTAATAATACAGTACCGGGAATTCTTCAGTGATAGTATCTTTTAACAACACAGTCTTAGGCCTTCCCTTTTATCCAACTGGTTTAAAAATCATATTCACTCCTGAACAGGCAGGGCATGCAGCTACCAGGAATGAGTTGCCAAGTCCCTGCATTTTTACTCTCATCCTCTAGCATCTGTAGTAAGGGATGCACTAATAAAATACTGAATTTGTTTGAAAATGGCGCCAAGATTCCATCAGCACATCTATTTGGTTGTAACCACAAAAAACATTAATCTTTTGTAGGCAACAATATTGGATATACTGGTAAGTTATTACTTTCTTTGGGTTTCCAGGTAAATGTGGAATATAACAAGGTTTTTTAGTCTTTAAACTAATTCCAGCATTCTTAAATGTGTTGATTAAATTTAGGCATTTGAATTTTGATATTTAGGTGCCTAAATGACTTAATTTTCAAAGTTTCTGAACAGCTGCAGCTGCTAATTTCCTTGGGCGTGCAAAACATCTGGAAGCAGGGGGCTGATTTAAGTCTCTAACTATGGAAACAGGTGCCTAATTTTAGGCCACCCTACTTTGAATATTTTATATTTAAGCTTTTTTAAGGATACATATGCAGAGAAAAGAAGCTTATAAAACGTAGCCTTGTTAGTTTCTCCTTGTTGTGCTATTGCTTTATCACAAAGTGATTTTTCCCTATTTTTCAAATTTTCCGTGACTAAAGTATGTTCATGTTCTGTATGCTTCTCACTTTGAACAGACTGTCTCTGCTAGTTCACTGTTTTTCTTTGGTCATTTACAATAAATATCTCCTTTTCAGTATAGTGCTAGTAGCAAAACTCTTGCTGACGTAACAAAATCCTGGGAACATAAATGACCCACATAGTAACTTACATATCAATGTGTTTGTATGACTGTTACCGTTACTTCCCCTCTCCTCTGCCCTAACCAAAATGGGCTCTGTACTTTGTCTTGAAGTTATCTGGGCCATGAGCAAACACTGGGCAGAGAGTGAACTTTGAATTCAGTGGGACTATTCACTTGCTTAAAGTTAAGCATGTACTTAGACTGCAAGCTATTAGGAGCAAGGATTGTGCATTTGTACAGTAACCAGCACAGTGAAATCCCACTCTTGTTGAGGTTCAGAGATGCTCCTGTAATCCAAATGCTATATGGTAATAATAGTAACAGGACAAGGAGTTTACCATTTATATATAACACAGCAGGGAGGAAATCTCATCTTACTTTATTTCATCTCATCTCAGCATTTATATTGCACTCATCACCATAGCACCTGAATATAATAAATTGTGCAGGTTTAACAGAGGGTTGAATTTCAACTTTCATACAATTTTTTTAACAGTTGAGAAACCTAAGGCCTTATTTTTGTATGTAATGTTACAGGTCAGGCATAAAAAGAACATTCAAATCCTTGTGGACTGTAAGTCTATGAATAAATTGTAAAGTATCATTGACCAGTTCTCCTAGAAATCCGAACTATTTATCTGATTGTATGAGCCTCCCTTTGCTCCAGCTGGCCTATATATGTTCTTGTTTTTTTAGAAATTGCAGTATTCTCAGGGAGTCTAGTGGCTGAAGTCATTCTAAACCGTTGATCTCTAAGTTGCAGCTTCAAATCCAGTACAGCCTGGAAGTGATTGCAAGCCTAACCCTGTGTTAGCTGTTCAGCAGAATATCTGTTGAAAATTTTTCTGATCAAATCCTAATAGACAGGATAACATCACAATGGTACTAACTGTCTATCTCAGTGGATAGGAGACGGCTGGGATACCCATCTGACCAGCTACCTTGATGGCAATAAAGGCCTTTCTAGAACACAGCTGAGGCCCTTGGGGAAGTTTTGTGGGAAGGCTTTCAATATCCCGCATCCCTTATACCAATTCTGTGGATGAATGGAAGGCTTGTTAACTGGGCTGAAAATCTGTCCCTTTTGCCAAGCATTATATTAATTTCAGGTCAGATTCTGTACTGAAACACCACATCCCAAGTTTTACCAAAGTTAATTGGTGTTATATGTACAATTTGTATATTTTGGTTTTATTTTAAAAATCCTACAGGAATTTTCAGTGTATCTCAGAGGGGTATTTAGAAAATTCGCAGAATTTCAGTGAACATTTTTTCAGACACACAAAGGATGTCAGAATAACAGGACTGCACTGCAAATAGCAAGGTTTAATGTGCTATGGCAGGAGTTGGAAACCCCCAACACATGTGCCAGACCATGGCATGCAAAGGCATTTTGCTTGGCACGCACGCCTCGGGACAGAAGGTGGGGCAACTGTGAGGGGCCCAATCCTTTTTGTGGCAGTGCAGCCCTAGCCCCTTCCCCACCATTCACCTCGAGGTGTTCATGTACCCACTGCAGGCAACAAGCTGGGCTGGGGCTCTGTGGACTCCGGTGTAGCTGCTTGCAGCCTCCTGGCTGCCTGCCACAGCCGGCCAGCTCTGGGTAGGCCCCTGCTGCACACCACAGAGCCTGGGCTGCTCACAGCATACAGGCCCCTTGCAGCATCCTGCCATCTTCCCCGGCACACCAACATCCTACAAGACAGGGTTGCGGGTGTTTTTGTCACTCTGCCCAAAAATGTTGCTTACCCCTGTGCTATGGTATTGCTCTCTGTTTGATCTCCAAAGGTGTTCTAGTAGATTCATTGAAATACTAAGAGCACTTTAGCACATTCCTATTGTGAAACTTTTGTGGTAATGTAAGACCTACCTGCTCTTAGACACATTTATGGAATGATTTCATTACATGATCAGAAAAAGCATTAACTAGCTTTTGATTAAATGCATGCCTTTTGATAGTTTCAGGTTAAATACCTCTAGGTACAATTGCTGGAACTTTTTGGGCAGACCCTCATGTAGTGTAAATCAAAACACTCCTGGTTTACGCCAGATGAAGACCAAGCCCTTGGTGCTGCTGAACAATGACTACAAATGTTTTATGAAAAAATAATAAAATTAAATTGTTTGCTGTTTGTAGATAGGAAGTCTGCATCTCCTTTCTCATCCAGCAGCGCCCTATATAGCAGTGAAGATGAGTCTGAAGCTGAAAAGACAAAAGACAATATTACAGGCAATGAAAAGGAAGATATTGAAAAGACTTCTGATGATCAAACATACGCACAATGTGAAAAAGAGAACAAGGACAGCAAACTACTGCAAATGGAGGAAAACTTGGAAATGGAAGCAGACGAGGAAATGGAAATGGATGAAACCAGAAAGATGGAAGCAGAGGATGTGTCATTTAGAGAAGGAAGTAAGACTCTTCCTGAAAGTATCATGGAAACATTGCCCCAAGACACAGATGAAATCAATGGGGAACTCAAACGTGGGTCAATAGAAAATAACACAAGGGAAGATGGGGAGGAGGCTGGAAATAACATGAGGGAAGATGGGGAGCAGGATGTTCTAGTGCATTTGGAAAGCAGCACTGTGGAAGCAGAGGATAGAAACAAGGAGCCTCTTGAGGTTGATGAAGGAGGTGGTAAGTACCATCTTTCAGCAAAACTGTGATGCATCCAGTGCATGTAAGTGTGGTTTGATTTGTCCATAGAAGTAGTAAGGATTTGGCATGAGAAATACAGCTGTTGGCCTGTTTTAGAGATACAATGTGAAAGTGTTAGAGTTTCGCTCTACTCTGTGCAGTCACTACCATGATGTCTTCTGAGCTTGTTTCCTTGTACAGTTTTTACAATGTAAGGCTTTGGCTGTTCTTTCTTCATCTCTTATTAGTCTCATAGGCTGCATATAAAGCAAATACTTTATTTTTCCATAGGCAGCGGTGTCATGAAATTTGACATCTCATGTAATTTTATAAAACTTGGTGCCTTAGTACTGGGAATCCTGGATAATTTGCATGTCAGCTCAGGTGAACTTTTGGGTACTTTTTATTATACAATATTCCAGAAGGATCTCTAAAGTCTGTTGTGTGTCATGCTGCAATGGATAGGTCACTAAACTTCGAGTCAGCAGAGATGGCTTCTGTCTCAGCTTCTTCACTGACTCACTGTCTCACATTGAGCAAAACTTTCCCTGTGCCTATGGATAATAATAGTATAGTAATGCTCCTATTACAAGGATATTTTGGATCCTGGGCAAGGCACTTGCATAGCCACATAAATAAGGTTTTGCAGGATTAGGTGGGTGGAAAGAAAGTTAATTTTTGATCTGGAATATCATCAGACTAGTAAACAATCTCACAATCAGTGTGTGTAAAATAGAGAAGTGGCCTTCTGCAGTGATGTAGACATAAAGAAGGAGAGCCATAAGCCACACTAGACAATGTCTGGCTGTATTTTTATGTATGTTGATTTTGCAGTGAAACATATAAAGCTCTTGCTTTTTTTTTTTTTTATAGATGTATGTGGTTGGTTTCTATTGCTTTCTGTTCAAGTACAGCATGTATCAAATAGTGCAGCCTGTGTGGAATAAACATCCTTGAATGCTATGCCAAATTATTTGCAAGTCTCTCAATGCTGAATTGCTTTTGGTGGCACTGTGCATCGGTTTTGCTTTGTTAGATATTCAGAATTGAAGAAAAGAAAGCAATATAGGATTGGATCATTATACTGAAGTGCTTATAGGTGTGTTATTTCTTGAAACTTTCCTTTCACTTGCCTGAGGGAAATCTCAGTTTAAGTAACTTCACCTGTGCGCTGTTAAATGAAAGAAGTAAGTCGTGTTAAAGAAGGAAGCTGTTTCTAGCCACACGGGTAGGATTTAAAGCTGCCCTACAAAATGGACGAAAAAAGTAAGTGCTGAGCTAGTGACTTGCCCCCAAGTTACCACAAAACAATATTACTGTTCTTCATTAACACAAATGCATTTGTGCTGTAATTAGTCAGTTAGCAACTAAAGTACTGAACAAACATAGAATGTGGGGTGAGCTTTCTTCAAAAAAGAACTAGTGCAGTTGTCTGGATGGGGAAGTGACAGGTGGGGTAAGTGCAGTGCAGATAACAGACTACATGCTTCCAGACCTAATCTTACAGTACTTCACTGCTTCGAAAATGAGGGCAAAGCAAGAACTAGGAGGACAAAATACTCATTTAATCATGGAAGCTAAAGATAGGAAAAGCTTTGTAGATCACAGTGCAGTCTGTCTACCTGTCAGCACAGGATTGTCAAGGTAAATTTTTGGTGATCATCAAGAATTTGTCCACGAACTATGTCCAGAGAAACCAAAGATTAAGGATAAGGGCCCCTTAGTTTTATTCCATCCTTTGGATGGAAAGGTTTTGAGGAACAGTACATGCTTCATTCATTCAGGCATGATCCTGTTGGCCAGTTTGCGACTCTAGGAAAATGCTGCACATTCCCAACTATAGCCAGCCCTTCAACGTGCTGAGGGACATCCATTTCCAGAGCAACCAGTGGGAAGGAGCTCAGCACCTTCCAAGGGCTGCAGAATGAGCTCTCTTCTGTACTTAAGCTTCATTCTGTTTCTGTTAAACTCTCCTTGGAGACTAGTCACCACTGTCCTTCTCTGTTATCTGGTGTTTCTGCCCTGCCCTGATGGCTGGCAACACATGCAGTTCTTGACACCGCTAACCAGACTGGTCCCAAATCCCAAAACAAAGTTAAGCAGAATCGCTTTACATGCAAAGGAGACCAAAAGAAGAAAATATCACTTGGCTCTATTGTGCTGTTTCGGGAGGCTGGGCAAGCCTCTATGAATGGGTATGCTGGGACCTGAAGAAGCAATGTGAACACCTGAGGATGGATCCTGCTGTGCATCCTCTGGTCTTGTGCTCCTTGTGACATTCTCTCTCAACTTGAGAGAGAGTTATCTGAGCAGGATTTGTCATCCTCCTCTGGCCTCAGTGTTGATTGACTGTCAATTCTCCCCTGCTTAGATGTTACACAGACAATAGACTGCGAAGAATAGGAACTGCCAGCTCATCAAACTGTAGGACTAAGATCAGGTCAAAGTAATAATTTATGCACCACACTTAACAAAACTCCAGGGGTTTCAATGAGCCTAAAGAAACTGCTGCCTTTATCTTGATACAGCAAAGGACTCTCCTGAGGGTTGAAAGCCTCTCCTCTTCTGCAGAGTGGAACCAGCACCGTCATTGTTCTTCAAATAGCTATTGCAGTAGTGCTCAAAAGACCCCCACTCTTACCCCCCATCAGGATTTGGATCCTGTTGTGCAAAGACAGTCATGAAGACCTAGATCCTACTTTGAAATGGTAAAAGGGGTCTGTAGTTTCCAATTAAATGCAGAGAAGTGGAGTGACTTCACATGGAGATAACAACCTCGTCCACCTTAAGTAAAGTGCTATGAACTGTGAGGGTTTTTGTCTTCCTCTGCAGTGGAGAAGGGGGAGCCATGCCCCTCTTCCTTGGATCTCTCAATGTTTAAACAACTTGGCGGCAGCAGGCATTGGCTGCAGTGGTCCCCTTGCTTTACCTGTAGTGGATTACAGTGTTGTGGTTTTCTCAGGACTGGCTTTATAGTCTTGCGGATAGATTCATAGACTGTAGGGCTGGAAGGGACCTCAGAAGATCAGGCAATGGATTTGTATAGGATAGTTTGGATAGCGATAATCCTGCCTCAGGCAAGGAGTTGGAATAAATGAATTCTGGAAGTTTCTTTAGCCCGACTTCCGTGTGATTCTGTGGTTAGTGGGAGATGAGGCCTGTGGAAAAGGAACAACAAAGAGGGGAAGAAAGGCTAATTCAGTGGGAAGGAAGAGGCATGGGGAAGAGGTGAATAGAATGTAAAGGACTAAGGAAAAAAATGACTATTTTACTACAGTACTAGAGAGAAGAGCAATAGCAAGTGTACACAGGGGACTGCTCTCTGCAGTTTGGTTTCTAGTGTCTTGTCCAGGTAAAACTGTAAAATCCCCAAGTGAATTGTCCATTTTCTTCAGGAAATTGTGCTATAGTCTAAAAGCTATCATTCTTAGGAAACTTCCTCTGGTTTTTAGATGACATGGCTCCTTCAATTTTAACCCATTGCTCCTATGAGCTGGGTAAGAGAGCTTGGGCCCAGGCCTAGTGGGGATGGAGAAGGGACTAGAAAGAAACAGTGACACTTAGAAGTATATGTTGGGTGGATGATGTTGTAAATTAATGGAGTAGAAAGGAAAATATAAAGGAGAAAAGGAAGTGAAATTGTGGAGAGAAGAGACAATAGTAGAGAACTGTCTGGTGGAAAAGGTGAGAGAGGGAAGGAGAGAATAAAGGAAGTGGAATGAGAGGACATGGGAGAGAACAGTGCAAGAATGATGAAAAGAATTAGAAGGCTGGAAATCGAATGGTAATTTGGTCCCTTAACTCCACTTAAAGTCAATGGGACATAATTATCTTCCTTTTTCTAGACCCTTTATTGCCAAGCTTGGTTCTCTATTAGAAGATGGCTTAAGCCTCTTCTATTATACACACAGTTAGAAGGTTCAACAATTTGGTGGTTTATTTTCCAGTCTCAGATGCATTACTACCCAGTAGTCTACGTAGCTTGTTGGAAGGAAGAATTTCTATATACTTATTCACATACATGCCAAGTGATCTTGCTTCTTATGTACACTGTTTATATATATATTTTGTATAATGCAATACCATTATCTGATAGCAGAAAATTTCCATGTTTTGTATTTGAAATGGGGTACAGTTGATAGAAATGCAATGATGACAGCACATTTCCCTTAAAATTAAAATGTAACATGTATTGCAGTTTCATTTGTATAAATGGACAATTCAAGTATATGAATTTAGAACGTGTCTGTATCACCTGCAGTTTGTAAGTTAGATTCAGACTCATACCCAGTAGAGGACTAGCCAGGGCAGTGCAGACAGTGGATTTGATCTCAGTACAACAACAGAAAGACCTCAGTGGGAGAGAAAAGAGAGAACAAACTCAGCCTGCTCACAGAATATCAGGCCATATTTTGAGGAGCTCTATGTCCGGAGGGCAAAATGAAGTTGGAAACGGACCGTGTACAGTGAATAGGGTCTCCTGAAATAGAAGGTACCATAGCCCTGACAGAGCCACTGAACAAAGAACTGGCAAGCACAAGCCTGTAAAGAAGAGGCATAGTTACATTCATTGAAACTACCATAGAGTGGATCAGCAGTATAGGAGTGGAAAGGAAACCTCCAGTAAATCTGCACTGACTGAAGATGCTGAACAGAATATTGAAAAATAATAACTACCCATTTACTAATGGCTGAGGGTATGCTACCTGATTTATGCAGGGCAAAAGTCGGTGCTGCTTCTGATATCAAGAAAGTGTCCTGGTATGCTGTGCAAAGTGAGCAATCAGCTTCCTGACAACCTTGCCACAGCTTTTGTCAGGTAGCATTGGGCATTGAGAAAATACAATATGATGTATGTGAAAAGTATAGTGATCGACCACGGAAGGAGATTCTGCAGCATCATGAAGTCTCATCCTGTCCCTGCCAAAGGATCAGAACAGACTTGTCCACTTCAAGCAACAGGACAACGTATCTCAGTGGATTGCAGCAGAGTTCAAGTGAGGCAGTGCCACATGAATTTGACCACAAGGGACCATATTTTATTCTACTTGGGTATCTATGTGGACTTAGGCAACTAAGTGCAATTCTATTCCATCCATTAATTCATATACTTTTAGAACACACCATTATCTAGAACCTGAGTCACAAAAAAAAGTGAGGAGGAGGAGGACCCATTCACTTTTTGCATGAACTCTGTTTCAGGGACTTGGTCAGGGTGGAAAAGAATCATACTTAGGTGCATAACTGCTCAAGTGTCCAATAGGTGGAACAGAATGTGGCTCAAGATGTCTTTCTTTTGCTACCTAAGAGCAATAAGAAAGCAGAGCTGGTAGCAAAGACAGCTACAACAAACACAAAACAGATGGGAAGGCATTTCCACCTACTACTGCATCATCACAGTACAGCCTCCCTGGGCACATCTGCACAGGCAGGAATGTGCATTCCCTGGGGGAGAAATAGCAGCAGCACAAATATGTGCCACTGCTGTTTGTCCTCAGGGAAACACACATGCTCACTTGTCTGGATTGTAGTCCAATACACAGAATAATGGATCAAACCAGGTATTGACCCCAGCCTCCCCTCCCTCTTTCCCCCCATGTGCATGGATCGATGCTGCTGCAGTTCCCCCAGGGCCCTAGGTAAGGAGTAAGTCCAGGTGCTGGTCCCAGCCTCCCCTACCCCACCCGGGACAACTTGCCCCGTGCCAGAGCACACATGCAGGGGTGTTCCCCAGGGACTAATATGTGCACTAATATGTGCCGCTGTTATTTGTCCCTAGGGCAATGCATGTACATGCTCATCTAGACACTCCCCCTGTGTCTAGATTGTAGTCCATCTTACTGAGTAATGGGTCAGTAGAGCAAGTCTACTGCAGCCTAGTGGAGGAACGAGTGATGGTACAGAGAACAGCTTGGAGGACTCCAAGTAAGTTGAGCAGCCCTCTACCATTAAAGAAGCCAAAAAGAGGCCACATAATATTGAAAAGCAGGTCAGTACCCAAATGCCAAATAGCTTTGTGTAACACAAGGGTAAAAAGCAGCTGGTTCAGGCTGCAGCAGGACACAAGTAATTTAAAATGGCTGTTGACTCATAACATTGGTAGAAATGAAACCAGAACCAAATGTAGAGTAGCAGCAAGCATTCAGCAAACCCAGAGAGACAGGGCAAGCACCAGGAAGATGGAAAGAGCTTCAAGCATCAGCTGCCTTGATAAAGGAGAGTCAGAAGAAATTAGGTATGTGAGCAATGCAGGGGCCCAACAGGTCTCTACCAACAGACTACAGACAACAGAAGGGTGGAATCAAGTCCCCTGCTAACACAAGAAGAGCTGTATATTAGTTCAGAGAATTATGATGCGAACAGTAAGGGGGCATGCCTCTAGGGTTGGTTACATATAGTACTATCAACTTCTGCCCCCCAGCAACTCAAAAGTACTTGCACAAAAGGCACAACAAAACATTGGTGAAAGATCTAGTAAACTGGTTGGAACTTGGAAGAAGGAGCAGGGATTGCAACACAAAAGAGTTTTGGAGAAGACACCAGGCAGGCAGTCTGTCTTTATGTGTAAGCAACTTATTTGCAGCATTTATGTAAATACTTTTTTCAATAAAAAGCTGGTTTATTTCTACAAACACAGAATATGATTGTGAAATTACCCAGCCCACATATGTAAACAATTCTGGAAATCATAGCACAGCTTTAACTATGCTGCTGCAGTTGCACAGGTATGTCTCGATTATAGAAGAAAACACTAGCCTTGTATCTACGTATATAGTTGCATTTAGGAATAGTATATATTTTGGTGCTCATGCACGGGTATTTACATTCAGAAATTTCATGCATGAATACAAACATCAGACTTGAAATAATTCTCATACAGGGAATTGGAAGAACCATCAGAAGTGCATATGAAGATTTAGCACGTACAATTATGGTATAAAGCAGAAAAATAAAGGTTTTTCCGTTTATCAAATATTGTTGCTTGTGCTTGCAAACATCTTGATAAAAGTAGTCTTGCTGCTTTGTGATAGTTTGTGCCTGATTTCTGCCTGCATGTTTGTAGAGTCTCTTGTATTTTATATATATATAGTTGTCTTTTGATTTTAATATAATTCAAAGCATTATCCCTGGTGATGGTTTACTGGATTTTAATTAACCCTGCACTAGTATTGTAGATCTTGTTAATTTTGTTTGAGATAATTGCACAATTTCTTTCCCCTTTATGCTTTTTGATGATTTTCCCTACTTGCTCTCTGTTTTGTAATTCTGTGATATTTTTTGAAGATTGCAAGTCTGTCCAAGAGAAAATAGCAGAAGCAATTGAAAATGATTATCACTTGAATTCTGAACCTGAACTCAGTGATTCCAGTACAGATGAGGAAGAAGAGACCTTAACAAGTGAAGCTCATGACATAAATGAAGGTGAGGTCAACTAATACTATCAGTAAGGGGATTAAATTTCACTCATTTAAAAGCCATTTGTAGATGTTTCCTCCTTTAACCTTCCTCTACAAACTATACTCTCCTCCTTCCCTTGCCTTACTGTACCTTTTATTGCCTAAAATCATGGCACTGCTTAATCTGATTCTGAAGTTATAGGTAAAACTATTTCCAGTTGGGGTTTACAGTGATTTTGAAAGAGTCCAAGCTATGAAGATTGGGTGCTAGTGGAGGAAGAATCTTGTAATAGAAATCTGGTAAATTTAACTTTGCTTCTAACCCTGTTAGATTAGCATTCATGATGACATCTGGTTATGAAATGAAATCCAACCATAGCCAAGATGATTCTACTCATAAATGCCACTTCTCAAAGAAATAAAAGCTAGAGGCTAACATCATTGCTAATGCAATGGAGAGGGCTAGTGTTCTGAGCCTCAGCAAAGTAGCCAGGTCCTGAGTTTGTACCTCAAACTTGTTTCCTTCCTGATGATTGGCATTTGGGCAGTGACTTAGCAAAGCAATGTAAATCTTTTCTTGGGTTGGACTATTCCAAAAGTTTCTCATTTTGATTTTCTGCACTTTTAGATTATCTTTAATCTTAATCTTGAGTTTTAGCATTGTAACTCAAGTCTGTGCAATAGGAGAGTGCCCTAGAGTCAGTCCATTATTGGACTGTAGCAATGAACTCTATGGAACATAAATGTTCTTTTCCAAAACAGTGATATGATGAGTTTGAAATTTACAGAATGGGGAAAAAGCAAGGCTATACATTAAGTTTGATTTAATGTCTTGCTTTACTATACCCTACAATACCTTAATATCACAGAATATAATTGCCAACATAACTGGGACAACAGCTGGAATCCTCTGCTCCCAAAGAAAGAAATAGAGAATATAGTAGTTATGTTGCAATGTCCTAGGAAATTATGGTAGGAGAGTACTTCAATGCAGTGGAATGAATATTTATGATAGGGGCTAGCTGAATATAGTTCATATTTTTCATTTAATTTCATTTCACCATTACTTCATTTAATTTAATTAATGTGTTTATTGGACTAGACCCAGATGTTCAGAAACAATAGGCAATTTTTGGCTGCCATTAGTGCCAAGACTCAGACAACCTAAGAAAGCCTGATTTTCAGGTGACTCAGATTTTGCTTTCAGATACTGAGGTCCCACAATCACTATTGAAAATCTTGGCCTACACATCTGGCTAGCTTCATGGCACAGAACATTGTTCTTGGGCATTAACAGGATAGGTCTTTTTATGGGCGGGGGGGCACATAGGCTTAGGTGACTTATTTTTCACGTTTGCCAATTTTAGCACCCAAATAAATGTTAGACAATTTTGTGATAAAGTAAATGCTTCATATCTTTGTTTTTACCTCTTTTTTTCTCTTGTTCTTCTTCTTGCTGAATTACAAAAGCTTGTTGTTGTTGTTGTTATTGTTTTGTTCCCTGTAGATATAGCTCTCAGTTTCCAGGATTTGTCAGGTTTGATTGCATTGTTCTGTGAATTTCATATATAATGGCACAGATGGATACCATCAGCACTCCTGCTCCTACAATTTTTGCTTCAGGCTGTTAAATTTTAAAGGCATGTGGACCAAAGCTGCTCTTTTTTGTGGATCTCAGTATATATATTTTTAATTGACCTATAAATATAGAGCCTGATTTTTATATTTTTTAAAAAATCATTAATGATGGTGATATAGCAGGCAAAATTGCAGGGAGCTTTTCTTTTTCACAGAAGTTAAAGGTCAATCCCTATTATCTCCAATTAAAGAACAAAAACTTTGTAACACGAGTCTATTGTAAGAGCATATGTTCATACCTGGATTTTGTGCAGTACCTTACTCAGTATAGTATTAGTTGCTGTTTTGCTACCTTGCCACAGAGAATCAAAGTGGCTTAAAAAAGGCAAAACTGCTGCATTAAGATACACTCCAGCTGTTTCTTGCAGTCTCAACCAGAAAATAGAACACACCCTGGGCATACTCAGTCATCACTTCCATTAGGAATAATTCCTTTGAAAGCAATGGACTGACACTGATGTAAACCAGCTTGAGTTCAGAATTGGATACTCAGGGTTTCCTCTTTCAGGGGAAGTATTATAGTCTTGAAAAGAAGTCAAAACAAGCAAACAAAAACAGGTCTACAAAGAAGCCAGGTTTTTGTATGAAACACTTGCTGTGAAACTAATGACTGGACTGGAACAAAACCCAAACTGGAGTGTTTTGTGTACCTGGCTCTGCCTACAGTATACCTTGTAGTCTGTTTTGTAATAAGCATTGAGTTGATTAACTCGTGTATATGCACACACAAACGTGTGGATTGCAGGGGCCATAAATCTGGCTTGCTCAGATAGGTAAGAGAAGTTACTGTTTTCAATTAGATGCATTCAGAATACAAACTAATTTATGGGAAAAGACCTCCAATGCATTGCAATGACATAACTAGTTGACTGTTTTTAAATGCTATTTTTCAATGACTCCATATAGTTTAATTTTTATGTATCGAAGATGCTAGGCTTAGCTATTTCGGTACCATGGATCAGTTACATATGAAGAACAAAATACTGAATTTGGAGATTAGGGAAGCATGTCCTTAGATGAAGTAGAGAATGCTGATTACAATACACAGAAGTAAATGCATCTACAAAAATTCAACCCAGAATGCTTTGTTCCTTGCTAGCAACCATGCAGTACACTAGGAAAGATACTACTATATTATTGCAGCATATAGTTTCATAGTTATAGTTATTAGGGTCGGAAGGGACCTCTTAGATCATCAAGTCTGACCCCCTGCCCTGGACAGGAAAGAGTGTTGGGGTCAGATGACCCCAGCCAGGTGTCTGTCCCATCTCCTTTTGAGTATTTCCAAGGAAGGGGACAACACCACCTCCCTTGGAAGCCTATTCCATATTTTGGCGACCCTCACTGTCAAGAACTTTTTCCTGATGTCCAGCCTGAATTTGCTCTCTTTTAACTTGTATCCATTGTTTCTAGTTACCCCAACTGTTGCCCTGGTAAACATCATATTTCCCACTTCCTGCTGACCCCCCCAGATGAGTTTGTAGGTTGCCACAAGATCACCTCTCAGCCTCCTCTTGTGGAGGCTAAAGAGGTTCAGGTTTTCCAGTCGGTCCACATAGGGTTTTTTCTGTAGGCCTTTAACCAGACGGGTGGCCCTCCTCTGAACCCTTTCCAGGTTATCCACATCCCTCCTGAAGTGCGGCGACCAAAACTGAATGCAGTCAGCTGTGGCCTGACCAATGCCGCATAGAGGGGAAGTATCACCTCCCTAGACCTGTTTGTGATGCACCTACTTAAGCAAGAAAGAGCGCGGTTTGCTTTACTTATTACTGCATCACATTGGTGACTCGTGTTTATTTGGGAGTGTATTATGACTCCAAGGTCCCTTTCCACAGCTGTGCTGCTTAGAATGGTCCTTCCCAGACTGTAGGAGCATTGATGATTCTTCCTCCCCAGGTGCAACACATGAGACTTATCCTTGTTAAACTGCATCCTATTCTGTTCTACCAATCTCCCCAGCCTGGCCAAATCCACTTGGATTTGCTCCCTGCCCTCTAGTGTGTTTACCTTCCCCCATAGTTTTGTGTCGTCAGCAAACTTGGACAGGGTGCTTACTACTCCCTCATCCAAGTCACTAATGAAAATATTGAATAGTACCGGTCCCAGGACAGAGCCTTGGGGGACTCCGCGGCCTACATTTCTCCCATCAGAAACTGACCCATCCACTACCACTCTCTGGGTGCATCCCATAAACCAATTTCCCATCCACGAGACTGTGTAATAACCTACATTGCAGTTTTTTAGTTTATTTATAAGAATTGGGTGTGACACTGTGTCAAAGGCCTTTTTAAAGTCCAGGTAAACAACATCTACCTCTGTTTCCTCATCCAAGCATTTTGTGACCTGGTCATAAAATGAAACTAGGTTGGTCAGGCAGGATCTGCCTGCTATGAACCCATGCTGATTGCCCCTTAGCATTACTTTACCCACTGGTCCCCCACAAATGTGATCTTTAACTATTTTCTCAAAGGTCTTGCCAAGAATAGAGGTGAGGCTAACCGGCCTATAGTTACCTGGTTCCTCCTTCCTCCCCTTCTTGAAAATAGGGACCACATTGGCCCTTTTCCAATCCTTTGGAACTTGTTCTGAGCGCCATGAGTGCTCAAACAGTTGTGCCAGCGGGTCCACTATGACTCCAGCTAATTCCCTAAGTACCCTAGGGTGAAGATCATCAGGGCCTGTTGACTTAAATACATTCAGCCCCTCCAGATGCCCCCTTACTAGGTCTGCATGCACCGCTGGTGGGTTGGTATCTATCCTGGGCTTGTCTAAAGTCCTAATGGGATGCATATTTGTATTTGTGTCCAGGAACACTGATGCAAAGAATTTATTTAGAATCTCTGCTTTAGCCATCCTATCTGTTACCAGTTGTCCTTGTTCATCCTGAAGTGGTCCTAAGTTATCCTGCACTTTCTTTCTGCTGCCTATGTATTTAAAAATGCCTTTTCGTTATCCTTGACTTTTGTCGCCAGCCTAAGTTCCATCTCCACTTTGGAGATGTCCTCACTGCTTCCCTGCAGGCTCGAGCCAAGCAGGTGAACTCCTCCTTGGTGACTGCCCCCTGCTTCCACAGCCTATAGGCCTCTTTATTCCTCATCAGGCTCTCCTGGATTTCCCTGCTCAGCCAAGAGGGTTTCTTTGCCTTTTTGCCCCACTTTACGTGGACTGGGATAGTCTTTTTTTGTGCCTGCACGATTAGTCCTTTGAGAAACGCCCACACTTCCTGGACTCCCATCTCTGCGAGGCTATTACCAGTTAGTCCTTCCCTAACTAATTTCCTGAGTTTACCAAAGTTGGCCTTCCTGAAGTCCAGCACTTCTGCCCTACTAGTTATCTTCCCCACCTCTCGCCAGATAGTGAACTCTGTCAATAGGTGGTCACTATCCCCTAGGTTACCTTGTACCTGCATATCCCCCACCAAGTCATCCCCTGTGGCCAATACCAACTCTAGCAAGGCATTACCCCTGGTGGGGATGTATACCCCCTGCGATAGATGAAAGTCCTGTAAGGAGGTTAAAAACTTACGTGAACGGGCAGACCTGGCTGCCTGCTTCACCCAGCAGATGTCTGGGAAGTTTAAGTCCCCCATGACAACCAGGTCCTTTGAGCGCGCTGCCTGTGAGAGCTGCCTCAAGAATTCTAGGTCTAACTCGTCCCCCAGGTGTGGGGGTCTGTAATAGACCCCTACTCTACTAGGTTTCTTTCTCCCCGACCCCCCTGTAATCTGACCCATAATACCTCAATTTGCCCTTCTTGTCCCAGTTTGACTATGGAAGATGTATATTGTTCCTTAACATAGACAGCAACTTGTCTGCCCCCCGCCTTTTTTCCCCACTCTGTACAGCCTGTAGACCTTATTGCCCACTGCCCAGTCATGGGTAGGATCCCACCAGGTTTCTGTTAGACCAACCAGGTCGAATTCTTTATTTGCAAGGAGGAGTGCAAGTTCCTCTTGCTTGTTCCCCATGCTCCTAGCATTGGTATAGAGGCATCTAAACCCCCCGATAGGTGCCTCTGCTAACCTCCCATTCTGTTGGCTAGCGGGGCCCTTGTTACTTACCTGGACTGCTCCAGCACATGGCTCGTGGTTTGTCGTACCTGGCCTTTCCCTGTCATCATCATCCTCATAGCCAACCTGCAAGAGAAGAGACTCTTACCTCTTGGAGAGAGATGTAGTCCGTCTCACCCGAACAAGGCTGTATCCTGGAAGTGCAGGTCGTGATCAAGGAACCCAAATCCCGTGTAGTGACACCAGCTCCGAAGCTGCGAGTTGACTTCTGTAGTGCAGTTGCTGTGGTGCTGTCCCTGACCTCTGACTGGTAGAATGGATGAGAAGACCACCTGTGCTCCTGAACCTTTGAGCCTGGTTCCCAGCTCCATGTAGTCACGCATGACCCTGCCTGGCTGTGTCATTTGTTCCCACATGGATGAGGACCATGGGATAGTAGTTAGAGAGCCTGATCAGGTCTGGAATCCTCGTTGTGATGACACAAATCTGGGCTCTGGGCAGGCAGCATACCTCCCGTACTGTGGGATCTGGGTGGCAGATGGCTCCCTCCGTTCCTTGCAGGAGGGAGTCATCTACTATGATGACCCAATGCCTCCTCCTCCAGCTGCGTGGTTCTCAGTTGGCTTGGTGGTATCTGTAGGTGCGGCCTCTACTACCATGCTCTCTGGCAGTGATTTTAGGGCCTCAAATCTGTTTTCCAGCTGAACTGAAGGAGTCACTCTGGCTTTACAACATCTAGTCCTTGAGGTGACTGTCTGCCATCCGTCCTCATCAGCTCTCTCCTGTGATGCCTTCCCTCCAAGTGTGTGGATCTGCAGAGAATGGAACTACCCACCAATCTCCTCCTCAGTCACCCAGATCCCCCACAGCCTGCTCACCTCTGCTTGGAGTTCCCTCACCTGCCCCACCGGGGCCTCAATTTGGGCACATGTGGACCCACCAGGCACCTCTTCAGGCAGGGGGCCCAGTTGCCACCAACCCACCCAAGGGCTTCATCTGGGTGGAGGCCTCAGTGGAGCTCCGGGCAGGAGGCAGCATTGGGGCAGGGTCCCTGGCTATGCTCCGAGTTACCGCCCTCGTTAAAGTTTCTCTTATGTACACTCACTTGAGGGCTTTGTAGAGTCTGGCTGAAGCCTCTGAGTTTGATGCGTGGAATCTCTGGCCCCTGCTGCTCTCTTCCCTATCTGAACTCCTGCACAAACTCTGGTGCACTCTTTGATGAGAGTGCTTGTTTGCCGGCCTGTTTGCCCAGCTTGGGAGCATGGCTCCCACCTGGCGTGGTTAAATAGAGATGGGAGGAGGAAAAAACCCCTTCCCAATGCCCTACAGCTGCCCCAGTTCCCCCTCCCTCTTTCCCTCTACCTGGCCCGGCTTACCTTGCCAGTGCTGCTGGCTCAGTCTCTCTGCTCCTCTGTGGGGTCAGGGGGATGCCGAGGGCTCACGCGTGTTTGTAGCACACGTGTGCGTCCTTTGGCTTCCCAGCCTGACACAGAGTAGGATATTAAGTGGGGAGGTTTTACATACATTGTGCTGACACTTCTCATAGACATTCTAAGACTAATTAGAAATGCTGCTGAGTTTTGACCTGCAATTGAACTTCCCACATTTGGGAAGTGGGCAGAGGGAACAGGTTTGGGTGTGAGGCTTTTGGCTTTTTGACCTCCTTTTCCAAAAGTTATGAGTTATTGATTACCAATCGAGAGACAAGTGCATTTTTAAACACTGCTTAAAACCGAAGATCCAAGGGATATTTAAAAATCAGGAAAAGAACACTAAGTAAACCAGTTGCAAAGTGCATCTAGCTGGGGGGTTATTAGCAGAGGGTTGAAGGTAGAGATTTTGTTGGATAACAACAAATAATCTGGGACTTTTAAACTATGTGGTGGTCACATGATGTTTGGTTAGATGAGAGTTGCTGCTTTTTATTTGTCATATTCAACCCTCTGTGTTCTTTATCTCTATTTCTTTTCCCCCACCTGTTCCTGATCTCCCTGTGGTCAGTGGAACCCTCCTCCCATCATGGCCTTTCTCCAGTCTGCTCGATCACTGCCATATCATTCCCCACCTCCTTTCAGCCTCTCCAGCTGCCTCATAGCTTTTCCTGGAGCAAGCCTACTTAGAGCAATAAATTTTACCCCAGTGAGTTCCATAACATCCTCGGGACAGAGGAAGCATTACGTATACAGATGCTTTCCCTTGTGTCATTGCTAATATGGACGAAAGGAAGATAGGGAGTTCACCAAGCCAGGGAGTGAGTCGGATGAAGACAGGTGTTTGGGCAGGGTACTGGGAAGGGGGGTGTCCTTTCACCCTTCTAGAGACTCCCTATGTACTGTCAGGGTATAGCATTTGGAAAACATGCTGCTGCTTATTCTCTCATTATCAAAAGATCTGACAGGAGGTTACACTGTGTGTACTAAGCAGAGGTACATTAGTACAAACAACAAATTGTGTTTGCCCAGGGCTAGATTTTTGTATCACTAAATTCAGTGAGCTTTTTTATTGACTTCTAAGGGGGTAGAAGTAGGCCCTAAATGTGTATAAGCAACTACCACAAGTTACATGCACAACTGTTACTTTAAATCTAATACATATCGAATCAAGAGCAAGACCTTATAAAGGGGGATAAAGCAAAATGGCGTATTTATTGATTACATGAATCAGACATAGAGGTTCAGACACACCACTCATACAGATGCACACAAATCATTATACACATTATTACACACAGACATACACAAACACAAAACAACTGTCCCATTCAGGTATTATAGTTACCAGCAGCAGTTGCTCAATAGAAGCCCTACGTGGCCAGCCCAAGCCTATTGAGAGAAGATGAAGATAGCAGCTGGAGTGGGTAAACCGACTCTGATCACTGTGCTCCGAAGAGAGCAGAAGTCAAGATAGAGGCTCTCCCACCCTGGCATTTTCAGAGTGTTTCTTTTATAGGGATTGGCATCCTTTGTTCAGCACTTTGGGTTTTCCATGCCCAATTTCTGTTGTTACAGTTGTTTCTCTTCCATCGTTGTCTTATCTCAGCTTGAGGTCAGTTTGTTCATAAAAGTTGGTATTTCAGCCTTGAAGTGTCCTTGCTGCCCATCTGGCAGGATGTGCTGCATTCCTTCTCCTGGTTATTTTCTTTCTGCCCTAAGCCTCAAAGGGATTATTCAGCCATCCGTTAATTAGTTTACTGACTGGTAACTTACACATTTGGCACCTTGTTGCCTACATAAACAGTTACATCTTCCTTCTCCCATCTCTATGCCATTCTCTCACCATTCACCCTTTCACATACACTCACACACAAAAAGGTTATACAAGGTTCATTCACTTATGTCAAGCAAGCACTTCATGTCAAGCAAGAATACATAAAATGGAGTTTTCAGTAAACTTAAGGGTACAATAACAAGGATAACACGGTTACAAATCTACTTTACTATTATCACAATTTATGTTAAAATCATTCATTCTACAAACTATGTGATTTCCTGCCCCCACCCCTTTGTATATACAAGTAATTTAGCATCGATTTCTGATTTGTGTCAAGCCTATGACTAGTTCATCTGAACACCCTGAGTATCTCAGATTGCAGAACTGCCATGTGGCCTCATTTTGTTTGAATTAACTAGAGCCAGATGCCAGAATGACAACACTCGAAACTTAGTCAAAGAGCAGGTGCATCATGGGAAGCAACACAGCAAGTATCTCTCATGTCACTGTGCCAACATCCCTTCATTGATTTGGAAAGACAGCATCTCTAATAATCACCTAGTAAAAGCAGCCTTAAAATTAACACAGTTATTACAATAAAGCTAATGTTTTGATTATGTCTTAATAGTGCCAGATGGAGCTTTCTTGGCAGAAGGAACAAGAACAGTTGAAATACAGAAAGCAACAGAGCAAATGGTACAAGATGGGTGGATGATGGGGGAGAAAAAAGAACTTGAGGAGGAAGAGTTTATTGCTGAGGAAAGAACTGCTGGCACCAATGAAGAAGGAGATGAACGAGCTCTAGAGGAAGATACATTGTCTAAGAAAGAAGCAGCATGTTTGATGGAAGGGGCAGTAGAGAGCAGGCCTGCTGCAAAAGAGACAGTATCTGAAGAGGAAGGAATAATGCAAGGAGACTCAGAAGAGATGGGGAGAGGAAAGAAATGGGTATCTGATGGAGAGGAGGCATCCAAAGGAAATGTAGTTGAGGAAGAAGATGTAAATGAGGGAGAGGAGAAAGTGGAAGATGCAGTGTCTGAAGAAGAGGAAATGGTGGGGAAAATTACCTTGAAAGTAGAGGAGGTGGTAAAAATGGGTGAAGCAATGTCTGAGGAAGAAGATGCTGCTGAGCAGGCATCTGAGGAGACTCTGAAGGAAATGGCATTTGAAGCAGTGGAGTCTGTGGGGATGACAGATTTTGCAGGGAAAGAAGCTGTGAGGGAGGCAGTGCCTAATGCAGAGGAGACTGTGGAAGAAGGAGACTCCTCAGGAAAGGAGCCAGCTTCTGAGGGAGAGGTGGCTATGGAAACTGTGTGTGTAGGAGAGGAGGTTGAATCTGAAGAGAAGATTGTGGAAGAGGCAACTCTGGAAAAGGCAGAGTCTGCAGTAAGAGAGGTTGCAGGGCAGGTGGAAGCTGAAGGAGGACATTATGTGGCAAGGACAGCTTCAGATGGGGAGGAGGCGCTGAAGAAGGTAGCATCTGCCGTTACCAGCCATGTAGAACCTGAGGGACAAAAGGTTGTGGACAAGGCAGCATTTGCAGTAGAGACGGTTGAAAGGCAGGGGGGATCTGAAGATGAGAAGGTAGCAGAAAAGGCAGATTTTGAAGGAGAAAAGACAGAGTCTCTAGCAAAGGGAACTGCAGAGCAGGTGGGAGAGACTGAAAGAGAGGCCATGGAGAAGGTGGCCTTTGAGGGAGAGGACTCTGTGGAGAAGGCAGGAGAAGTAAAGGAGACTCTGATGCTTCCTTCAGGGCAGGTAGTATCTGAAGGAGAAACTGTGGAGGAGGTGGCTTTTGAGGGTGGGGAGGTTGTGGCAAGGGCAGAGGCTGCAGTAAAGGTGGTTGCAAGGCAGGTCGACGCTAAAGGAGAGGTTGTAAAGGAAGTGGTTTCTACGGGAGAGGAGGTTGTGGGAAAGGGAGAATTTGTAGCAGATGAATTAGTAGAAGCAGTGCAGGTTCCCAGAGTGGAAGGAGGATCAGACTTAGTGTTGGAGGCAAAGGAGGTTACCCTACTGGGAGGTGAAGCTATGAGAGAGGAGCCAGTGGGAGCAGGAGAAGTTCTCTTGTTGGAAACAGCAGCCAAACCAGAGGAACCAGTAGGATTAGAGAAGTTTCCCATGAGTGAAGCAGTGTCTGAAATGGATAGGACAGCAAAAGGAGGGGAAGATCATGTAGTGGAACCAGTTCAAGAAAAGGAAGCAACACAAAATAAAGATCTAGAAAAGGACCCCACAGTAGACAAATCAGCACCGCAGTGGGAGGAAATATCATTGGACAGAGAAACAGAGAGGGAAACTTTAAAGGAAGGAGAAACATGCAACAGTGAGGACGGCCTAGTGGAAGCATCTGAAAAAGTTAGAGCAAAACAAAAACCTGAAGAAGAAATGGTAGATGGAGAAGCATGCGTAGGGGAGTTGGAGGCTGAGAAAATGACAACTGAGAGAGAGGAAGTAGGGAAGGCTGAAAAAGAGGAAGTGACAAAGGAAGCAGATAAACAGGTGATGTTGTCAATGGCAGCTCTTGAAATGACATCTATATTGGAAGAAGAGGTACCTAGTGATGAAGAATCAAGAGAAAAAGCCAATATAAATATAGGAGAAGTGGAAAGTGAAAATTTGGGGGCTGAGGAAGTGACAATGGGAGGAGAAAGAATGTCAGAAGCATTAGCCTCTGAAGAGGCAATGGCAAAGGAAGCTGCAGGCATTGGGAAAGTAAAGGGAAATGCAATAACACATCAAGGTGAGGAGATGGAAGGAAAATCAGCACCTGATGAGAAAGAGGAGGCAGAAGAAGCATTAACTGGATGTGAGGTGCAGAAAGAGGAAGAAAGACATGAAGAGGGCCATGTAATAGAGGAGTCAGGTTTTGAAGACCAGAGAGTGATCACAGGAGAAAGAGTCGCCAAAGAAGATGGAAGAGCAAGAAAAACATTTCCCAAAGAAGAAAAACTAATGACAAAAGTATCACTGAAGAAAGAAGGAGAAGCAGTGACTGAGATGGATTGTGTGACTGAAGAAACGGCATCTTGCTGTGGTGCAGCGAGGGCACAACCTACCCCTGTAGGAGAGGAAGGAACTGAACAAAGAGAGGCCAACAGGAACTACAGGATGGGGAGAAGTGGGACAGAAGACATAAGGGGAGAAATCAAATGGAAGCAATTTGACAGACACAAAATAGCTGGAACAGAAGTGACAGAATCTAGAGCAGAAAATCCACCCGGCAGTCCTGGAGGTGCAGAGCTGCTTGAAGTCATGCACAAAGAAGAAAGCCCTGCACAGATAAGCACAGTGACTATGGGAGCACCCATTGCTGAAGAGAGAAATGGAGAAGAATGGTGACTGAAGGTGAGTTGTTTTTTATGATCTAGGTTGATTTTACTTTGATTATGCTCCTTTCTATTGTGTCTGTTCTGAAGTATCTATAGGCTTGCATTGCTAACCTGGCACTGACATTTCCACATGGTAAAAAGTTGAGCCTTGGGAGGAGATAGATAGCCATATTTTTCTTCACCCATATATTATATGCTTCTCTTTAGGAAATACTTAAAATAGATTGCAGAGTCTGGGCTGGATTGTGACCATTCAGTTATGAGCATTCTCGTATCTCCATTGCTGCTGAGTGGTATTATACACCACAAGTGCCGCTGGTTTTAGGTAAACTGTTTACAGAATAAATGAGGAGGGGCAGCATGTAGTCTTAACATTTCAACTGATTTTCAAACTGATTTTTGGTTTTGTAATGATAGTCAATGCTTGTGCATCCCCTTGGTATCTAGCTAATTTATTTTTGATACTTCTATGGCCAATTTTACCATATTAACTGAGAATCTCAAGTATTTAATGTATTTACTGTACAGCTAACAATTTTCTTGTTATTTCCCAGAATGGTCTAAAGCTGGACATAATTATCTTCCCTTGGATACAATCCCAGAACGGGGAACAAAGACTCATCTAAGCAATCTCTGCAGTTTCTTCAGTGCTATTATTTTAGTAACATTTTTACAAATCACTGTAGATTTGTACTGGTTGGGACATTCACTCTTTCTTTATTTTACTTTATGAGTACCATAACCATCTGTTACATTTTACTGGAGCAGCTCTAGAATGTGCAGCATACAACTGAAATAGACCTATATAGCCAGTCTTGGAATTAGCACTCCTTTATAATTATGAAGACAATAATCATAAGGATTGTTCCACAGCTGTCATGTATTTTTTTTGTTCTCAAAATACACAGAGTTATTACACTGCTTGAACTTAAACCAAAAAAACTCAGCCAGTTTGAGATGGCTACACAGGAGGATAAATGATGCTTTATGTATAATAATAAAAATGGTTGCAAGTGGTTATATGTATAGAAATGTGTATATATCAGTATCACTCCCTCTCTTCTATGCAGCTTTTTGCATGCCGCTATTCTCTGAGGTATCATCTTCATGTGTGCGTGTGTTTATGGTACCCCTGTGTTTTGACTGGGGCATTGAGGGAACACTGTAAAGTAAATATTAAATTATTATAACAAAAAGAAACCCAGTTCTGCTTCCACGTACACAGTGCAAATCTTGCAGGAGCTAGTGAAAACTATGTTATGTGATGTAGGACAGAACTACCTCCACTGGAGCATATTCTTTCCTTGTACATGTGTGTACATTTACTAGAGTGGAAAATAGAGCATAGGCATGAAGTCAGGACTGCATGTGACAGCACTAGATGGGGAACAGCTGATGCCTGAGCATAGTGGCCCCACTAAAGCCTTATGAGATCTAAGGTTCCCTTTTGGGCACATGCAGTGGTGAGGAGTAATAGCATGCTGCACTTCCAATACCTCTTAAAGGAGCTGTAAAGCATGGCCCATCAGACAATTTCCTGTTGCCAAACCCTGCACAGATCCAACCTGCAGATCTAAGACACTCTAGATTAGACCTGGAGGGAACACTGCAAAAATTGCCGCATAAACCTAATGAATGAGTGGCGTTTTCACTCTCTGTTTCTTATGGGCACAACTGAGCAAACTTTTGTTTGGAAGAACATGCTTGCATGTGTGTGTATTGATTCAGGGAGCGGCTGTATCTTAAAAGCTTTCTATGATCTTGTGAGTTGCTTGGTTAGGATTTGGAACCTGCACAATGTAGCTTAAATGGCCTATCCCTTAGTACAAATAGCAAATGCCTAAAGCAGTTGTAATGGTGAATAGTCCTCAAGAAAATCTAAAGCCTGAAAAATGAAGTTTATTTCCTACCTATGGGGACTTTTTACTATCTTGCACCATCTACACTTTTCCCAGAGCCTGACGAAGGGACTTTGATCCCAAAAGCATCCAGAAAAGGACAATTTTCTTGTCATTTTCCAGTTGGTCTAATAAAAGGTATTATTTTGGAACCAAGAGTTCTAGCTTTTTGTAAACCATTCACCAAGTCTTTCTGGGTGTCAGCAGCTAAGACAGAAACTGTAAAATATGTTGCTCAGCTGTACTCAGTACCTGTCTCCCTTGGGACCACTGGCTGCCTCTGCTGTCCCAAATAATTCAGTTCAGCCTCTAGTAATTTTTAACTAGGCTGAATTTCAAATATTGCCATTATTATGCTTACTAAAAAGCAAGAACCTATGTTTGAAAGGTTTTTCACCATTTCCCACACCCTCAGCGTGTAAGTAGAATCATAGAAACTTAGGGTAGGAAGGGACTTCAGGAGGTCATGTAGTCCAACCCCTGCTCAAAGCAGGACCTTCCTCAATTAGATCACTTCAGCCAGTGCTTCGCCTAGCTGGGTCTTAAAAACCATCATGGATGGAGATTGCACAACCTCTCTGGGTAACCTGTTCCAGTGCTTTACTACCCTCCTCATGAGAGTTTTTGCTAATATCTAATCTAAACTTCCCTTGCTGCAACTTGAGACCATTGCTCCTTGTTCTGTCATCTGCCACCACTGAGAATAGCCTAGCTCCATCCTCTTTTGAACCACCCTTCAGGTAGTTGAAGGCTTCTATTAAATCCTCCCTCACCCTTCTCTTCTCTAGACTCAGGAAGCCCAGTTCCCTCAGCCTCTCCTTAATAATTCATGTTCCCCAGCCCCCTAACCATTTTTGTTGCCTCCTGGTGGACTTTCTCCAATTTGTTGACATCCTTCCTGTAGTGAGGAGCCCAAACTGGATGCAGTACTCCTCACCGGTGCTGAGTAGAGGGGAATAATCACTTCCCTTGATCTGCTGGCAACACTCCTACAAATGCAGCCCCGTATGCTGTTAGCCTTCTTGGAAGCAAGGGCACACTGCTGGCTCATACTCTGCTTATTGTCCACTGTAACCCCCAGGTCATTTTCTATATATCTACTACTCCGCCAGGCTTGGTGTAATCTGCAATGCTGAGGGTGCACCCTATTCCATATTCCAGATTGTTGATGAAGATTTTGGACAAAACCTGCCCCAGGACCAACCCCTTGGGGACTCCGCTTGATACTGGCTGCCAACTAGACTTTGAGCTATTGATATACTACCCTTTGAGCTCAACAATCCAGCCAGTTTTCTATCTACCTTACAGTCTATTTATCCAATCTGTACTTCCTTAGCTTGCTTGTGAGAATGTTGTGGGAGATCATATGAAAAGCCTTGCTAAAGTTGAGGTGTATCATGTCCACTGCTCTTCCCACATCCACAAATGCAGTCATCTCATCACAGAAGGCAATCAGGTTGGTCAGGTATGACTGGCCTTTTTCCAGAGACTGAGGTGAGACTGACTGATTTGTAGTTTCCAACATCCTCCTTCTTCCCTTTCTTTAAGATGGGCGCTATACCTGCTCTTTTCCAATTGTCCAGGACCTCTCCTGATCATCATGAGTTTTCAGAGATAATGGCTAGCTGCTTTGTAATCACATCAGCCAACTTAGCACCCTCAGGTACATTATCTGGTCCCAGGGACTTGTACATGTCCAGGTTTTCTACACAGTCTTCAACCAAGTCTTTCACCACTTGACTGCTCACCTTGTCCCCAAACTGTTCTGCCAGGGGTGGTAGTGGCTGATCTTGCCTGTGAAGACCGAGGTAAAGAAGGCATTAAATACTTCAGGCTTTTCCATCGTCTGTCACTCAGTTGCCTTCCCCATTCAGTAAGGGACCCACACTTTCCTTGATCTTCCTCTTGTTGCTGACACTTTAGAAACCTTTCTTGTTACCCTTCACTTCCCTTGCTAGCTGCAACTCCAACTGGGCTTTGGACTTCCTGCTTTCATCCTTGCATGCCCAAACAATACTTTTATAGTCAGCAATACTTTTATACCTATATAAAATGGTAGGTCTTTTTAGAAGCTTAACCTTACAAGATTTGCAGGTTTGTTTCTGTGCAAGTATTTCAGGCTATACACAGCATTTTGCAGAGTCCATGTGCTTATTTGCATGTGTTGACTAGTAGGGATTGCTAACAGGTGCTGTGTGATGTCCTCCCTCCTCTAAGGCTTCAGATGCTGCCTGAACTACCACTTAGTTTTAACTGGATCATGGAATAAAATCCAAAGACCTTACAGTAATTTATTACTACAGGTTATTTTTGGTGCACCCACAGGTCAGTAATTTAAACATAAGTAACTTGTCTTTGTTGTTTCCTGTATTGATAGTTGGAGTTGTGTTTCTAGTCTGGGTACTAAAAAAGAAAGGGAGAAAAGTATCTAGAGAAGAAAACAACACCCCCCACCCCAAAACAACACAAAAACAAAAAACAGAACTAATTTCCCTTAAAAGAAAACACAGTGGAGTACTTTCATAGTCACCAGCAAGGCATTGTCAGGTGAGCCTGTGAAGTACCATTGAAGTACTTAGTCTTATGCAAGATGTGCAATACATTGCTTTGAAAGCATGCACTTGAATTGGGACCATTTAACAGTGGTAATTTTTATAAACCAGGGAATGTCCATAGAATAGATAAGAGTATTCAATGATATTCAATATTAAAAGTGAAGTAAATGGATCATATTCATTTATGTATTCTTCAAATGAATAAATCTGGTATTTGTTCTTAATTTAAAATCTTGTTACTGGTCTTCAACTGAAAGTGTGTGTGTATGTATGTGTACTTTCATGTTTGCTTTGGTCTATATCTAAAAAGTCATATCTCACTTTGCGTAGTTCTTCGTATTTTTGGGAAGTACTACCTTGTATGACTAGTAATAATCACATTCACATTGGGCCCAAAGCCCCACTCTTCATCTTCTTATCCATTTCAATGGGCTTTGGATCCAGCCAATTATTTTATACATCATCAAAGCCTGGAGCATTAAATAATTAAATGACATTAAATTACTTTTTGAAGTACCCTATGGCACAAGTAATATTAAAACTCAATTTAGATTCTTTTCTTGCTCCCAGAGATTATCTGCAAACAGAAAAAACTCCCAGTATTACTGATTTGAAATATGAATACTTTTTGGCACTTTTGAGAAACTTTTGGTCAATAGTGTTTTCAGGGTTTATTTGTAAAAAAAAAAATTGTTTTTGAGCAGGATTACTTAGTAATGATTGGTCAAATAAGTAACGATTGGTCAAATAAGTCATGTGGTATTTTTTTCTGTTCTCTGAATGAATGCATGAATGAATGACTGTTCAGCTACAAATCAGAATTTTAAAATGTATTTGTCAATATTTGTTTAAGACATATGGATGTTTGTGGAAAGCAAGCAAATATAAGATGGGAACATGGCCGAACTAAAACCATCCAAGAATTCATGCACATATTTGTGGAACTTTTTCTCAGTTTCAGCATGTGTCATCATTCAAAACCTAGAGAGGGACAAACTGAAGCATACACTCTGATGAGTCATGAGAACAACCAGGACTAGAACTAAGACTATAGTTACACTTTTCACAAGGTCATGCATACTGAGTTGTTTTAATAATAGTTTGGGGTCATTTGAAATACCATTAAAGAATAAATACCTATGGTAGATACTCACCCTGTGGTTCTTTTCTGCTAGGTAAAATGGCCATAGCACCATAAAAGAGCCTTTAAAAGCCCCAGGCTGGTGTAGGTGCTCTACTGGGTGATGGGCAGGCCTACAGGATGACTCTAGATGGACCTTAGAGCCCATTGGCAGTTGGCCATGCCTTAGGCTTTTCCCAGGGTTGCTTAAATTCTAGATTCTGTTAGTACTGACAGCTATGATCTACCCTGTGAGTACTTTTAATCAACACAAGTCTTGTGAGGCTCATACAACATGAATCACATTATGCTTCATGTCCCTCAAGCACAGCTCTTGTAGGGATCAGCTTGCCCACTATTTACCTCTTCTCTACTTGGCTCTATTACAGACAATAAAGAAAGGAATAGGAGAACAGAAGGGCAAGAAGTCAGAAATAGAGAACTGTTGGATTGCTGCTTTTGGATTTGCTGTTCTTGTTGCCTGTAGGCTGTGGCTAATTTCCAAACACTGCAGGGAAGCATGGGCTAGGAAAAGGATTGATCTTGGATTCTGAAGTTCAGCGGGGTTTCTGATATTGGGGTGGACTGCTGTTGTGGATTAAATTTAAAAGTTTTTGGAACAGATGGTTGGGATGTAGAGACTTGAAACACATCAACCCTAACTAGCAGTCTAGACATCACCCTCCAATTCCTGTCGGCAGATCAGGATGGTGTGAGGCTGGAAGAGGTAGATATGGGAGATACTTCCCTTAAACAATTTAATTTCACATGTGTGCTGAATCTCCTGTGTGGTACAGCAGCATGCATTTATGTCTCAACAAAACTCTTAACTAGGTCCATTTAACCCTTTAGTATAGAATGAAAGAATTGTAAAGAAATGCTCACAAAACCTACAGCTGTTTTCATGTCAGAGGAAGGCCTGGGACAACAGAGAAGTCCTGTGAGCCAAACCATAGTTACAGTGGCTATAAGAAATTGAGAAACAAACATTTTATTATTGAAATAAAATACTTAGCAATGTTATTTCTGACTCTCTTATTTTTTAGCAATTAAGATGATGAATTATACATTATTACATACAATTGTTAACATATGGCAAAAGACTCCTTGATTATCAGTTTTAAACAATTATATTTAACCAAGTGCCATATTTCACAAACTAAGGTGCAACTATCAAATCATTATAATATAAAGTAACATCCCCAAACACACTTTTACAGTTTCTAAGTTCTGACTTAACCAATGAAATCCTCTAGTTTCTGGCTGCCTGGCTATCTAATGCTCATTAGTGTGGTGCCTTTACTAAGAGACAACCCTACCCAAAGCATTTCTAAACTAACAAGAGAAGTTGAGTTAAATTTTGGGTGACAACTTGGGTCAAGATGAAACTAGCAGTTTAGTATTTGATACATTTTTTTAACCTGCTCCACTGGCTTTATTGGTATGTCTGGTAAATACTCCTGTAATTTAGGAAGATGAAGTTTGTTAAGAAACAAAACTACTGAAAATGGAAGAAATTGGAAGAGGGGACAAAAGATACGTACAAAAAAGACTCATTATTAAATTAAGCGTATGCAAGATAAACAATATAATTATGTTGCCAGTGGCAAAAATAATTTATGGCTCATCATAAATGACTTTTCTTCTCTCTAAACCATTAAATGTTCTCTATGGCATGTTAAAGGACAGTAACTGTTGTATCTCATATTTATTATTAGCTTACCTAGTTGAAAGTCAAAATCTGACATTCAATAGATTAAATAAATGAAATTCAATAGTGTTTAAAAAAAAGCTTTAAATTATACATTCTATATGAAAAACTTGTCTGAAATCTAGCTCCTGCAGAGTACAAGAAGCCTATGATTTGAGAAATATGAGCATAATATGGCAATCTCAATTTTGCTATGTTTCTGCACTACTACCTTTTCAGATGACAGAAACAGAGTTGTCTGAAATCAGTAAAAACAATTGATGGTCCTTTAAGCTATGAATCATTCAGTGGGAAAAAACAAACTTCTTTACCTCTTTTCAGTATTTTTTAAAATCTTCCTCCCCCTTATTCACTTTCTTTAAGGGCCACTTTTTTCGTCGGTCAAGCTACATCTCATGCCAGGGCAGAAATAAAATCTCAGCCCAAGCAGCATGTTGTAGGCCGTGACTCCATTTGGACCTTTACTTGGAATATGTACAGTGCTTACAGTAAAAAGAGTATTTCTGGCTTGCACTTTGTGATAAGTCCTTGTATGGTAGGTGACTTTGTTTTTAATGTAGATCTTCTATTAAGTAGTTGATTGTTACACAAAAAATAATCAGGAATATTACTGCAGCTACATATTCTTAAAAACAAGATAGTTCATTTTAGCGGGGTCTCATCCTTTATAAATATTTCATTGCACTGGATTCCTTGGCTCTCCCTGGGAAATCAATATACTAAATTAGTCTCAGCAAATAATTTTGGAGCTTGTTCTCATTGGTAATTTACATTTTGCAGAATTTCCATTTGTATTAATAACTGATCACTTCTATGAAACATGTTTTCCCCCTAAGGCCTAACATTTTTCTATGGAGACCAATTAAAACAGACATTGTTTTCTTCAAGTAGCTAGTTATTTTAATTACTGGTAAAAATTGTTTGCTTTGCAAGGATTTAACTGGTAGGACTTGTCTAATGCTTTGCATTTCAAACTATTGCAAGCTTTCATTTAAGAGATTTTGACACTATTTTCTGACACTGGCTAGTGTCTACAAATGATACATTATGGAAAAGTGGTAACAAATGTAGTATGATAGGACACATATTAACAGTCATTTAGGGCTATTAAAAATAATCAAAGTCCATTCTCCTTGGTATATGCTTTCTGTTTCTAAACTGGATTTATTTCCTGCTTTCAAATGGAGCTGCTATATTAAAGGATGGTCAGCAAGCATTTTCTTAAGCTAGGAAAAATACGGTATTATAGTGATGATTTGTGAAAACTTTCACATCTAAAGGGAAACTAATAAACAAAGGAGCTGAATTTCAGTTGTAACCACAGATTCATTTACTGTCTTATCCCATCAATAATGATAGTCAAAACATCTTTCTGACTTCTCAAAGGACTACAACCAATCTCTCTTCTGCCCTAATTCCTAGGTTTAGCTCATGCCTAAAATGATCCTCATCACTTATACTGTATAATCAAACATTGGTCTTTCATTAGTCAGTGTCCCCAAGAGAATCATTTTCTTTTTCTTTGTATTCACTTTATGAAATGCTGCTACTTTTTCACAGAAACAAAAGTAGCTCATTCCAGTAAAAGGAAAGAGTGAAAGTCAAAGTGGAATCTTGGCTTGTAGTATAACACTTGGGCTGAGATTGTATTTCTGTCCAGAGAGAGGGCCTTAGAAAGGATGAGCATGGGGGAAAAATTGCAAAACCTAGGCTGAAAAGGTTGTGGGGTTTGGGATTTATTTTTGTTTGTTTGTTTTTGTATTATTCATGACCCAAAGAACGAAGAATCCTCTTTGATCCCTTTTACCTGGGTTAACTAAATAAAAGTAAAGTGGATCAGCTCTAGCACCTGGCAAGGACTTTAGCCAACTATGGTCCTATTAGAACAGTTATATATGCATATGAATACCCCATTGAATGGTGTCCTGAATAGTTGTCCTGGAACTGGATTTTTGTTTTTTCCTTGCTGTTTCAATGGCCTGATGAAAATAAATTATGAAATTTACCCCATTTGATTTTTGGTTAGTGCCATAAACAGAAGGGGCTGCCAGAAATAAGACAGTGTTTGCAGGTATGGCACTTTTGCACATTGTTGCAAGTGAACGGACAGTCTAGAAATGGATGGTGGGGGGAGGGGTGTCAGTTGACCAGTCAAATATCAGTCAAAAATTGTAAAAAATTGCCAATAGGTCCAGATAATAAACAGAAGCATAAATTTTCCATTAAGAAATGTGTCAAAAAACAATAACAATAATATGTCTGTCAAGAAAACTACAAAAATAATGTAGTTTTTGGTAAAGTTGCTATAATCTTTGACAAGTCAAATAACATGTAGTCAATTGACCTGTCAAGTGACTGTATTTGACTGGTCAATTGATTGGCTTGTCAACCCTATTTAAAAGCGTTGGCAGCTTGCAGGAACTGGATGTAGTAAATGTCTGCATCCACACATGGATATTTGGTTCCTCAGGGACACCTAGCACACGTGGATGTTTAGCTCCCCAGGGACACCTTGTGCCACTGCTAGTTGTCCCCGGGGAACACCTGTGCCACACACCCTTTGGCGTGTGGCAGGTTACTGTGGGTGGGGTAGGGGAGGCTGGGGCCAGCAGCATTACCTGTGGTCCTGGAGGCCTCCTGGGGCTACGCAAAGCTTGGCCAGCAGCCAGAGTGCAGCTCTGGCTGGCCAGGCTCCGGTTTTGGGCGGCACACACTGCCCCTGTGTGTGCCATCCCACTTTTATTTCCCCACACATTTTTTTGACCCATGTATATCCAGAGGTCAACCGCCCCCAACCCTTTGCAGCATGGAGAACAACTGAACATGTGGTACATAGCCCTGCAGACGTGTCTACAGCGCCACACCGCATGGCTCCACTCATCTGGATTTGGCCAATGATTTCTACTTCCAACTCCTCTCACAAAAGATACCTAACAGATCACAATGTGCTTTGCATATGCTTAAACAATTTTTTGCATTGGTATTGCCAGTCATTTGCACCCCTTTTTTGTACTGCCTTAGGATCTGGTAGAGAGCACACACATGAGTTTTTACCATTGTGCTCTCTCAACCTGCTCCAAACAAAGCTGCACTAGCTCTTCAGCAATAGTGGGAAGATTTCTGGTTTCAACAAGCCTTTGTACAATAACAAAGCTAGTAGCTGGTTGCAGAACCTTTAGCAATGATTATTAATGATAGCTTTCTTGCAATAGTCAAGACTGAAGACTTGGTGCTCTTTTGATTAGTAATCTTATACAGCATTGCCCACACAATGGCATTGACTCATCGCTAAGGCTGAAGAGATGGAGGTGGGTGGGTCCTCACTTAGTTCATTATTTCCTTTGTTGGACAGTCCAGAGCAAACATTCACTTTTTGAGTCACACACGGGGTGGAGGGGGTGGTTGTGCAGTGTTTTATGCTGCCACTGCTGCAGTTCAGCTTGATGACCATTTGGGCAGCAATGGTAATGTGGCACTGACAGCATTCCCCTCTCCTTTCCATAGGACTGATATTCCCGCATTGTGTGGTTTTCCTAGTGCCAGAGTAAGATAGCAATCTCCTTTCAAAAGAACTGGCTCTGACTCAGTTGAGACACAGCAGATGTAATGCATGCTGGCTGACATCAGAAGGATCTGGAGGCTACTTAATGATTTAAAAGAAAGTGGGAGCATTCTGGTTTTTGCTTAGAAAAAAAAATGTCTTCAAAAAGTGTTAAACAGTGAGAGTGGGGTTTTGTAGAGCTTGCTTCTGGAAATCAACATAAAAACATGTATTATTTTCAGTAGGAACCAAGGACATGGTGTCACTCGTGAACCTAAACTTCATTTTGGCTTAGTGTGATCCTTCATGGGACCACAGGAATTACCACTCAAATAATGCCATCTTGCCTTATGGTGGGAAGTTCTGAGCAAAAAGCTGCTGCCACGACTTGCTGGATGGGGTGTGCGGGATGTGTGGGATGGGAGGACCAGATGCTTGGAGAGGGAGGCCCTGTGGGTTGTAGGGCTCTTGTTCTGGGAGGGGAGCTTTCTTTCTGCTCTGTGTGGAGGGAAATGTTATTTGGACAAGTTTTGTTCCTGGCAAGCCAACTCCTGAAGATGCCCCGTTAATCATAACATTTGCATTTGCTTAAGTGGTTTGTTTCTGTAAATGGAAGTGCAGCCTTTTGAAAACCAGAGAGGCTGCCCAGGTGCTGCCTTCGGGTTGACAGCAAGGGAGCGGCGCTCTGCCACTTTTGTTTTCCCGCAGAATACCTCGGATGACTGAAATAAAACAGTGTGGCATCTGCTAACCTATCCAACTGAAACCTTCCCCCTTTTTTATTGCTACAGGATCCTGAAATTAACACCATGGTAGACTTGAGTCCATAAAATATATTACATTTTTGTAGTTCAAATGCTATCGCACGCTACAGTATCTACTCAGCGAGCTCAGTCAAGAACAATAGCCAGGAGAAATCAGCATACTGAGTAATATTCTCAGAAGCAAATGCATACAAGTCTTGAGTACAAGGTTTCTTCTTAGCCTAGCTGGCAGCTCAAAAGCAGTTAGGAAATAATATTACAACAGCATCTAGCTCTAATACATTTTGCTATTTTCCAAAAAAATACAGAATAATTAATAGCATAATTAACTTTGCTTTAGGTTCCAGAAACATAGCTCAAGCTTTTTTTCCTCTTCTTTTTGATTTCCAGTAATTAAAGTTTCTGTCACAGAATTTAATAATGGAAATAGTTTCTGTGAAAAATCTGGAAGCCTAATACAATGATGTGCATGTTTTAGTCACTAGATGGCACCATCCAGTAGTTTTGCTTTTGCAGAGAAAAAAGTGTAACCTGTTGTATTGCTTTTAGGTTATTATATTTGTGAGACAACAATTCCATCTGGCAACATTAAACTTACATGATTTGGGACTTGTTTTCTTACTTTCTATCTTAAAGTTGGTTTCTGTTTTTCTTTGAACGTAAGATAACTGAACTAGAGAGCATTTCTATGTAATTTGTGTAGGGAAGGGGATGCAACCTGCAACAAAGAACAGAAATGAAGAGAAAAATGTTCAAAAGCCTATTAGTATGGTCAACTAAGCATCTCGGATAATGTAGGTAAAAGCATTCGGGGACTGGGGGCGTTGAGCAGAACTGCAGGAACAAGGAACTAGCCAGCTACAGCAGTCTGATTCAGGGACTGGGAGGCTGGAGAAGTGGAAATTCCTGCATATAGGCTCCAAAAGGAAATCTAGGCAGTGCTTCAAAGCTAGGAATTAGAACAACAGAGCAATCAGAACCACAGTTGTGTTGTACGCTGAATTGGTTCAGGAAATGATAAGCTGTTCATTCACTGTGATTTGTTGGGTTTGTTGTTACTTTGCATGTACTAGTTGGGAAGGGCTTGATCATTCAACAAGCTTTGCTGCAGTCTCAGGCTAAGCCCCCTGCCTTACAATCCTATAACTTTAAATTATCGTTATTATTATTTTTTTACGTTAACCTCTTCTCAGATGATTAATGTTCTGGTTTAAGGAACAGCATTCTTTGTGGACATTTGCTTTTATCGAGGAAAGACAGGTGTGTTCCATCATGAAACTGCAAGTATGTCAGCAGGAAAAAAAGGTTACAGCACAATTTAAGATAGAAATGTTCATCATCAGTAAATAAACACTCCAACTTAGGGATCTCTGGTGTAACATATGATGAGTGGGAGCGGTGCTGACATAGTAAGAATTGTTGCTATCAATTGTTGTTTATGGGGAATCTCTCTTCAGGTAGATGGTTTACTCTGTCAGCTGCTTTCTTCAAAGCTGCCACTATGACTGCAGGAATGAAATCGCATAGTACTCATGGGATCAGACACGTAACCTGCATAAGGCAGAGAGAAGTTCAGGAATTATTCACAAGTGCCTCTCAACATAGCAACACTTTTTTCCATTTACAGCCAGTGACCATGTCGAAGAGATAATGCAAATGTCTTTTCAAGATAAACAAACCTAGCCCATGCTGATGTCTTTTTGCTGCCTGGAACCCAACTCAATTTCATCTCCAGAGGAAAAATGTAAATATAAAATTTGAAATGTACAGACCTGATCATTCACAATAATCAGGTGCAGAGAAATGTCAGTGATACCTTTTTAGTGATAAGAAGTTTAATGATGCAGTGCAGGATTCAGACCTTCTGTAATTTAAAAAATGGCAAGATCCAAAATAAGCAGCCTATTATGCATAATTCTTTGCTTTAATTCTTGGGGATTATCAAAATCAGAGCAACTGCTATTGCCAGCATCACGTTTTCAATGAAAAGTGCAAGAATATTTTTTATAAATCAGTGCCCACTATACTACTGTACTCAATAGCTATTACTGTTCTTATTTTACTGCTGTAACATTCCCAAATTCAGTGTAGTCATTTGAAATTTCCTTACACTGAAGCATTAAATAGTAGCATTACGATGTTGGGTAACAGGAAAAAAAATGTTAGTTAACACAGAATTTTTTGACAATAGATAAAACAAGTTTTCATCTCAATACCATTATAAATAAGCAACTCTAACTATAATTGCATACCTTGTGCTGTCACACAACAGACAAGAAGAAACATGGGACATATAACCAGAAGAGGCCTCTCAGGACACTGGGTTCATTCCCTTCTGTCTATGGTTTTATATAGTTAAATGCATGTATGGATTCTAGTCCCTGGTGGGGACATCTACATGTGTAATTAATGTACCTGAATTTTCTTCACAGCAAATGGGGCACGTGTCTACATGTGTGCCCCTATCAGGAGCAAACTGCACTTGACAGGAGCAGCCCAGTCCTGCTCTGCTTTGGTCTGCCTCCCTGCAGCAGCCAGGGGGAGCTCCAGGCTGCCCCAGGTGCCAACTCTAGGGCTGGCAGGGAGCACAGTAGCCGGTCCTGATCCCCACTAGGCCGGGAGAGATCTCCCCACTTGGTGGGGACACTGCCAGCCAGTCATGTGGGGATCAAGATGGTCCTGAGCACCACGTGGCCAGGACAACCATCTCCTTTCAGCTGGCAGGCAGCTGTCCCTAGATAGCAGGCAGCCTCCCCGCCAAGGGGGGATGACTCTCCCAGCCAGGTGGGGACTGGGTCCTGACCCGATCTACACATGGCTGGAACACAGCAGTCTCAGTTGCTGGGACAGCTCTCCCAGCAATGTGGAGATCGGGTCCCAACCCAATCCCTACATGGTGAGTTAACAGCTGCCCCAGCAGCCGGCAAAGCTCCCCACCCTCCCACACTGGGGCTTAGCCAGGCAGCAGTGGACTCCCTGCTGCCTGGGCTGAGCGGGAGCAAATTGCTCCCGGTCAGTGTCTTCATGTGTACTACTGCACAGTAGTTAATGCACCATGAATCTAGTACCTGTATGTCTTGGTATTAGCAAACATTGCATTAGCTTAATTTACTGCACAGTAAATTCCACGCACATGTAGACAGTGATGCTTTACTGCGCATTAGATTAGGGGAAGGAGCAATAATGCTGAGGTGACGGTACTTGCACAGCTTTTATTTTTGCCAAGAAATGCTAGCATGGCCTTAGTGTCTTATTGTGAACACCTGTCTGCTAGTTTATCATTTGCTGCTTGGGATGAGATTGTTGCTGTTTCATGCCAGATAAGTTCAAAGGCACATGCCACAACTGGAAGGGAAAAAATCACATTAAGCTCAGACATTGCAGAAGTCTTCTTTGACTCACCATTTTTGTCAATTGGTGGGTACTGGAAATTCCTCCTCATGTCATCCAGTGACAGGCCTTGAGAGGGGTGTTGCCCAGCACTGTAAAATTGATACAGCATTTCAGTTACATATGACTTGAAAAATTACATCTGCAGAATATTAGAGCCTTTCTATTAATCAACTTTGAAGAGAAATATTGTAGCATGAAATATACCAGCTTGATGGCCTACTCTTGGCATTCACAATAGAGCTACTGGAATGAAAAGCTATAAATCGGGATAATGAATCAAAACCACACATATAACCTACCCAAAGTAACACATTTTCAACTATATCATTTTGGCTTCAAAACTGTTTGTAAATTGTGATTTTAGTTGGCATTCTAGGCATCAATCCAGTATCATTATAACATCAATATTTTATGCATCACTGCTATCAGGTTTCTGCAAATTAGTTTCTCCAACAAAGAACATCCCTGAACTGCCACCAGTGTTACTGACCAACAGCACCACCTTGCCAGCAGGTTTATTTATCCTCTATCCACAGGAGCTATCAAATAAAGCCTGTCCTTAACAAGCTCTTCTCAGGTGATAGGCAAACAGAAACTGGGCATGCCCAGCAAACAAAAAGCAGCAGTGCTATTTTTATCCCATGGCCCACTTACTTCTAAGGAGACTTAAAAAAATTAAAAGAAAAAAAAAAGAATCAGACAAAGTATAGTGGCTGCAGTGGCACAGCACCTCAAGGCACACCAGTAGGCAAAGTTGCAGCTTGAAGAAACAGTCAAGATTATTTGCCACAATGAAGCTTCCTTGGTGATTTCATTGAATCCAGTCACTAAGTAATGGCAGGTAAGGATGTCACAAGCTGTATATTTTTATTATTGCAATAGGCAGGTATCTTTCAAGACTGGTTAACTGTTGGTCATATTTTATTGTTCATTCTGTATTAAAGTTCCATTGTACCAAAGTAAAATTTAATGCAAACCTTTTTCATTTTTAAAATATACTTTCCTGTTATGATCTTAATTACATGAGCAAATTTACTTTCCACCTTCAAAAGGACAAGGACTAATAAAAACATGTTCTTTCCCTAGCAATTTTTTTTCTGTTTGTATAATGGTACTTGATAATTCTAGTTTGGCATTCAGTCAATTTAAAAAGGGTTGGGACGGGAGACAAAAACATGTTCTGGGAGTAGCTCATTTATTTGTTGCTTTGGAGAAAAATGTTTTCGAGATTCTTTTGCCGCAGTTTAAAACAATAGCCTAATTGTTATCCTGAAAGGCTTTATTAAACTGTTGCATTATGCAGACTCTTCAATCTCAAAGTGCCTTATAAATATTGATCAACATAATTTTGCTGTGATGTGGCTCATAGCTATCATTATTATATACATTTTATAGATGGGTGAACAGAAAGGTTAAAAGGGCAGCATCCACTATGGGATTTATGTGCCAACTACCAATTTGAGCAACTAGGTCCAACATGTAGCAACCAATGAAATTCTTAAAACTCCCACTTGGCTGGTGCTTAATTTTAAATATGTTCCTTAACCTCCCTAAGCATTGCATAAGGAGCCCAGGCCCCTAATGAATTCCCCTAGGGTCCGGAGCACTTAAGCATTAAGTGTCACATTTCTAAGCTTAAGTGCCCTAGGCAATGAAGTTTCTGCTTGCAAATTGTGTTAGACTGCTGAGCTGCTCAGAGGCCTATTCCATGTCCAGCTACTCAGACTTCGTGAGACTTCATTCCCCCATCTATCTTACCTGCAGGACTCAATACACTAGGCATCCGTCAAAGATGGCAGAGGACTTTTATGGCTGGTTTTGTGTGTCACGTAATATCCACTAGTCCAGCGTATGGGGTAACTACCTGGGCAGTGAAAGATCTGTCTTCAACTCCCCACTCTAGCTGTTTTAGAGAAGTGACAAACTTGGGTCTTTCTCATCTCAGGAGAATACTCAGGCTATTGGGTAAGATAGTCTCTTGTATTGAAGGATCTTTCATTTCGTACAAGTAAATGCTCTCTGGGTGGTAAGAGATTGACTCTATAGTTTAGTAGTGAAGCTATTCACCTGGGAGGTAGAAGAATATAGTTCAAGTCCCTGCTTTGATGATCATTTTATTTTTTATATAAAATGGAACAGCTTTAACTGGAGAGATTAGAAATTGCCCAGAATACCCAAGAGCCTGGTGGCTAGCTCACTCGCTGGCATGCAAGAGACCTGGATGAGAGTCTTCTGTGTGGGTTTGAAAACATCCATCTCCCAGCTGAATGCCCTAAATACCAGGCCACAAGGTGTGCAGATGTCAAATATGTCCTTCACTTGGTATTCATGAAAAAAAGATGCATCTTAGGCATGTAACTACTTTTGGAGGGGTGAGCCCCTCAGCTTTGGCTTCCTTTTTGCATTTTCTACTGGATGGCTTTGGTAGATCTCTATGCATTTTCTAGGGATTCTATCCTTTGGTACTTGACTCTTCCCATGTATGGTGTGAGGACCTGGATGCTGAACTTGGGAATATGAAATGCAATGTGGAGGGAAAGGCATTGAAGAGTTAGGCACTGCAATGACTAGGTCACAGCAATATTGCACAGGAAGGGATGTCATGAAATTCAGTTCCCCAACACCTCAAATTTTCCCTTTTATAAACTGATTATGGTCAGTCTTACAAGTAGTTTGACTTTCCCCTCATGCTCCAGCTGATAAGTGGTTCCAGCACATTGCTGCTCTAACTTCTGTTTATATATTATTATTGTATATTTATTCACAGCCAATTTATATATGTTATCTTCTTGCGAACACTGTCTCTTAGCTTGAATAGCTCTTTTCCATCTAGGGTGAATACTTCTCCAGTAAATTTAAACATCAGTTATATTCTCCCTTAGCCTCCATTTTGGTAGACAAGACAAACCAAGCTCTTCTAATCTCCTCTAATATGAAAGGCTCTTCAGCCCTCAACCATCCTAGTAGCCTTATTCTGCACCTGAGCTAGTTTGAATCCATCTTTATTGAACACGGGTTGTCAGATATACTGTACGTAATATTCCGGATGAAATTTATCAGTATCTTATATAACTTATTGTACAAGACATGTTAAGTCTTATTTAAGTTTACAAAGCTTGTGAGTAGAAGAATTAAGAATAGAAACCAGGACACAGGACTTTTGGTCCCTGTACCAAATATTGGCAACCTTTTATCTCTCTAGAAGTCTGGTGTTTGTTTGGTTGGTTTAGTTGGTTTTGATTGGCTCTTGCTGATACCAACTAGGTATGATAGGATGATTTCGTTTTGCAGAGATCACCCTATGACACACTCCAAGATCACATTTGCCTTTTTACAGATGCATCATAGGGCCATGTTACACATTAATCTTAGGTGGTTCCTGGAGCTCTTAACCCCTGGGTTGCCCACACATTAACACCTGAGACTGGCTCTAAGCACTTGTTAGGTGGATTAAAGTTACACCTTTCCAGCCTAGGTTTATCACTGATCCATTTTACCCAGCTCATGTTACACTAAGGTATGGCCACTCTCAGATACACATACACATTAATGTAAACACACCTTCACATCCTCCCTTCTCCTGCTGGCTCAGATCAGGCCCACTGCCCCCCCACCCTCCCCTGAGCCCCAGATCCCTATTCACTGACCCCCCCCCCCACGCCCCTGCACTCCCCTCCTCCACTTACTTGTTGCTGCCCACACTGTTCTCTCTCAGGGGTGTAGGCAGGGAAGGGTTAGCCTTTCTGCTTGGCTGCTACATCCACTCCTACTTTCTGAGCCAGGCTCAGCCCAGAGAAGAGCAGCAGCTTGACATCAGCAATGGCAGGGGTCAGGCAGGCAGTGCAGGTTAACCCTTCCCTGTCTGTTCTCTTGGGAAGTGGGGAGGAGGAGCAAGGTGTTGAGGGGGAACCCCGAGGGGCAGGAAGGGAGCCCCAGGGGTGGAGGGGGGAGCTTGGGATCCCTGGTGGGCAGGGAGGAAGCCCTGAATTGGTGTGATGGGGAGGGTGGAATGCTTACCTTTCAGTCCTCCAGGCCCCTGCTGGCCTGAACATGTCACTGCTCTGAACTCAAGCTAGCACCAACGCCCATCAACATTTGAGCAATTCACAGAGTAACATGTAACAAGGGCCATACTGTTGGTTCAGAATCACCTGTGATCACCTAGTGACCCAAGTGGTCATTCTCCTCCATTCCTTCCAAATTAGGGATTCCTAGTTTATAACTGAAGTGTTTTAATGTTATTCTGCAAAGGCATGACCTTGCACTTTGTCCTGAATTTCAGCCCATTTCTTCTTTTATTCTAGTCCTCAAGATCATTCAGGTCTTTCACTCTGAATGTCCAATCCTACTCTTTATTTTGGTGTTGACAGTGCCTCCTACCTTTGCGTCATCAGCAACCCTCCCTTTCTGTGCCATGGTTACTAAAGAAAATATCAACTGAGATTGGTCCTGAGGAACTCAGCTATCCGCCTTTAGGCTGATAATTTCCCTTGCAACACTACCTGTTTCCACATCCTCATTAGCCAGTCCTTTACAGTTCTTTTACTAATCCCCATCTTTTCTAATGTAACTAATAATTTCTCATGTCACACCATATCAAATACTTTGCTAAAATCCAGATAGATGACATCTACTTTGTTTCCTTTGTCTAGGTGGTGGTCTGCTATTGAGTGGTCTGCTAGAATTTCCCTTTGGTAAGCCTAGATTGTAATTAGCCCATGTTCTTTTTACTTTCTTGTCTTTCATTATTCTCTCTTTCAAAATCTGTTTTAAAGCTTTTGCCTACTGTTGAAGGCAGAGTAATAGGCACACAGCTGCCCTGATCATTTTTCCCCTTTAATATAGGTAACTTCAGTTGCTGTTCTCCAATCGGATGGAGCATAGTGAAATAAATTATATTTAATCCCTTTGAGGAAGTAGCCCTCAGGGATTTGTTAAAGGTTGCACAGTAGGTGAGTGGTAGAACTAACAGGATACATGACTCTTGGTCCTTCAATGCTAGGCAACTCTTTGTCTCTTTAGAAACCTGGGCACAAATGGGGTTCTTTTGATTGGCTCTCACTGATACCATTTCCCATTGCAAATTTGAGACGGTTAAATTCAACTGGCTTTTAACTTTGTTTCTGATACCAACCACTGTGCTTTAATTAGAGATAATCCCAGACCATGTCTGAGCTCTCCCAGAGCTGGATGATTTTGTTTTAGCCAGCCAATAAGCACAGATACAGATCTGAATTTCCCCAAAGTTCAGAGGTATTCAGAACTGGGATTTTGGTTCAGGTTGCCTCCAGTGACAACCCGCAAAAAGCCATGGAGTACTCAGCACTGAAAGATTTTTTTTTTTTAAAGAAATTGATTCTGTTCCCAAGCAATGCCCTATATTAGCCATGTTTCAAGCAGCTAAATTGCATTTTTCTGTAACATAGTAAAGACAAAACCCCAATATTGCTATTTCTCAATTGAACAGAAATATTTACTTATTTATCCACTAACCTCAATTCATGTATTCATCCTGACTATTTGCAGAACAATACTGTCTCTGTCATTGCTCCAGCTCCACAATATCCTAAATATAGATCCCAAATAACACATAGGCAATAATAGCTAATTAGCATCAAGGTCAACTGCAAAACACATGATTTCAGGGGAATCCAAATCAATCCCAACAGTTTGTGTACTACAAATAATGCCTCTGAACTATACTTACACATGCACAGATTTGCCAATTTATACAGCAGCCCACTGCTTTACTGAAGCATCAGTCTGATGATACGTGGTATCATTTGAATGGCCTGCTCACAAGGCACAGCAATTTAGAAGCATTACTCTCCAAATGTAATAAATGCTTAGAGACCATTCAAAGTTAAAGTCAGTGAATTACAGTTTCAGAGGTACCTATGGCCTTGTCTACATGGAAAAGTTACATCGCTTAAACTAGTGACATACTTAGAACAAAATAACAGCCCTTCATAGGAATGAAGCTATGCTGGTTTACTTGTGCCAATAAGTATAATTTATGCTCACCTGGAAAGAGGGAATAATTTAATTGGTTTTTATAAGGCCTCTTTAGAGTAACATAAATATAAAATACTAATTAGTAATACAATATATGGTATTAGCACTAGATACAATACCAATATACCTACAAAATCGTACACCTGTTCTATATGTACAAAACTAATTTGTAGACCAAGCCCAGCTCATTTTGGCATATGAGGCCACATCCTCATAATAAATGTTCTTGTAACACTTGAACCCTCAAGCATACTGCTCTTCAGGGACTGTCTCCTCAACTGGAAAATGTTAGCTATGTTCATGAGGCAATAAGGTGGATTTATTAGCATGCAGATGGGCTAGCTGGCATTGGCAGGCAGCAGGGTTAATTAGCCTGCTTGAAGCATCTTGCCAACATGGATTCACTCTTGGATTAGAAGGCAGCCTGCCTGCAGCTACATGGCATGCTTGAGGGCACTTCTATGCTGTGTATGGCAAGTTTACTGTGTAACCTAGCTATGTGGCACTGTGGTACAAATCCAAGTGCCTTTTTGACAGGTTTAGGAAACTTTACGTGAGTGTGGCAATTCACTAAGGCCTTCTGAACATGCTTAGAAGGACCCAATGTTACATTCTCATTCTACCTGGGTGAGTGCATGTACTCTGTTATCAAGCCCCCCTGAATGTAGGACTGTGTGAAACAGCACCGTTTCGTTTCACCATTTCAAAGGGACAGTGTTTCATTTTGGTGTTTCAAAGCACTGACTGTTCCATTTCATTTAGTTGAAACTGTTTCGCTATTTCGATGCTGTTTCAATGTGTTTCGATATTTCGTCCATAGGCTATAATGGGGAATCACAAAAATGCCTATAACGTTCTCATTTCTTGCCTGATTCTGCTGAAAATTTCAGGGATGGTATCCCCTGCTAAGGGCATGAAGTCTGCCAACTTTCAAGGAGATAGGTGTAGGTTTTTTTGTGAAACTGCACTTCAAACCGTTTAAAGCAAAACTAGTATCACCTGACAGCAGTGGCAGCTTACTGTCATCCCATGTGCAGATCTGGGAGCTGCACCCCCTGGGAGGAGTCAGCATAGTCCCGCAGCCCTCCCGGGGGGTGCAGGCCCCCGGATTTGTGCGCGGGATGACAGCTCTGCTTGGGGCAGCGCCAGCACTGAGTTCTTCCCAGAGCTTGTGCACCAAGCAGACTCAGGTGCTGGCACTGACACTGGCCCCAGCCCTCAACAGAAGCATGCTGTCATCTGCGTGCTCTGTATCTGGTGAGTGCAGAGCTTTTAAAAAAAAAGCCCCGCACTCACCGGTTCTGGCAGCGGTGACTGGGGCCTCTGAGGGCTCATGGCAGAGCCCCCCCTCACAGCATGGGGCAGTGAGTGGCAGCGGGGATCGCCCCCTCCACCTGGCATCCACACAGCAACTGCCCTATGACACAGGTACAGCGCAACTTGGCAGTGCACGCTTTGGGAGCTGGGGCAGCTCCAGCTGCCAGCCGGAGCTCCTGGTTTGATTCCCTAGCTCTCTGATCATTCCCCCTGCTCTTCCCAGCGGGCGCAGCCCCCAGAACTATGTGCAGGGTTTCAACAGGTTGCTGTTGGATCCTGGGTAAATAGCTCAGAGCCAGCACCATCCCCAACTGGCAGTGGCAGCCTGCTGTAATCCTGCATCATCTGGGGGCCCATGCCCCCCAGGAAGAGCTGGGGGAAGGAATCAGAGAGCTAGGAGAAAGATCAGGGAACATTCCTCCAGCTCCCGGGTTGATTCCCCAGCCCCTGGTACAATTCCCCAGCTCCTGGTTCGATTCCCCAGCTCTCTGATCATTCCCCCAGCTCTTCCTGGGGCATGTGAGCCCCCAGTTCTGTGCGCCAGGTTTCAGAAGGCTGCTGCTGCAGGCTGGGGCCAGTGCCTGCAGCAGCAGCCTGCTGAAACACTGCGCAAAGATCAGGGGCCTGCGCTCCCTGGGAAGAGCTGTGGAATTGAACCGGGAGCTAGATGTCAATATTACAGCAGTCCTTCCCTCCTCTTCCACTTCCCTCTCCTTAGTTTCTGTTTAGTTGCAAGCAGGTTTTGAGTGCTCTCATTTCATTTTGAAACCTTTTGTTTCATTTTGATTTTGCTGTTTTGAGCTGAAAATGAGTTGAAACAGCTTTGAAGTGAAATACCCACTAGAATTTTGCACATCCCTACTGAAACATTTGTAACAGGGGAAAAAACATGACAAGTTACTTTCTGAGGACGGTGTACTTGCAAAGTAGACCCACACTCTAAGACCTTCCTTACCCAGATGCACCTTGAACACATCTTTTATTTGGCCACTTCTAAAGTGCTTTGACCACCATGCCATTGGCCAGAAAATGCAAAAAGTGTCCCTTCTGTTGAGGCTGGTCAGCAGGGCAGCTGAAAGGGGAAGATATATGGGGTCAGGTGGAGAGCAGTGCAGAGAGTGCATCTCAGTGAGATAGGCAGCACAGAAGGCTGTCTTGGGTTCTGGTTCCTGTTTCCAATGGGGCATCAGCTTTCCCCCCTGCTGGGTAGCTATTTTATCCACTGACTATTGAACAAAAAATGTAAAAACAGCTTAAATGGCAGGGGATAGATCCAGAAGTTTTTTATCCTCAGTCACTGTCTGCTGCACCAAGGCACAGTCCACCTGTATAACTCTTTTCCTAGGCCTACATATCACTCCTTCTTGGCTGTCCAATGGCTGTTGAAAGGATGGATAGAAATAACTTTTGCCATGCTCTATCTAACCCATGGCCTGGTAGTTAGAGGACCTTGCTGTGAAATGGGAGATGCTGGTTCAAACCCCCCTGGGATGAAAGAGCTATATAACTTTGGTCTCCTGCTCCATAACGTCTAGACAAATGTGCTAGAAAATGGGAGGACTCTCCTCTTCCATCTCTTTCTTTGTGTGTGTGTGTGTGATCCACACAATGGATGAGTGGCTTGCAATTTACATAACTAAAAGTGGATGGACTAACATTTTTTAAGGAGCATAAAGGAGGTAGGTACCTAATTAATTTTAAAATTCACCTAGCTCCCTGTGAAACTCCAACCTACAGTAATGCAATGGCTCAGGGAAATACACTGACTCTGTAAAGCATAGGTCTATTGCTAAGCAGTGGACTGGTTTGAGCTTGTACTATGGCATCCCAGCTTTTTCTTCTGAAAGCAGGGACCTCAAAGGTCATCTTTATTTACCTAAGTTTCCATGCTGGGTCCTGCTAATTCTTTGAAGGAGTCTCATGTTGCTCTATTATGGAGACAGTCTGGGAAGGATGTGAAGATGTAAAACTAGCAAATCCTTTCAACATGCAAAACACTGATCATTAGTGTTTGTAATGTTCTATAGAGGCTATAGACTTAAAAACAATGGCTTGGTTTGGAATGAAAGAAAACTGCACCTGTGGGGATGCATTAACATGCTTTATAAAAGCAGGTTCTTTATCTTACTTGCTTTATCTGTGTGTATTCTGTGTACTGTGGACACACATATGACAACACAGATATTGCATCCCTGTGTATTTACTCTTCACTAAAAATTGTACAAGAAATTACTTTTATTAGACAACTGCCTAATAAGAATAGACCACTTCCTTTCGGTAACTAGTTTTTGTCAGTCTTTCAAAACAATACCTGTAATAGGTTCTTAGGACTGATTCATGCTGCAAAATTATAGTCATAAACATACATTTGAATAAAAAATGCAAATATTTGCATGGTGCTTCTGATCACTTTCTTATGGTCTATGTACTTATGAACATTTGTTTGCATAGAAAGAGAAAATGCATGGAAATGGAAAGAAATGCTTGCATGGCCAATTACATAAGTCTTTGGAAAAGTCGTACAGAATTGTATAACTATATAAATATGTGATTCTATAGAACCTGCGCTAAATACCACAGAATTTAATTGATTGATATTATTTCCATAGGTTACTTAAAACATTCTATAGAATGCTCTAGCAGGGACAGAAATTTCTATAGGTGTGTTTTAAAACAAAACCGTGTTAGAGACCGCTGTTTTCTACTACATGCTATGGGACATTTTTATAATGGGGAAATGGTGGCAATCACTGTGAAATCTCCAAACTCTACAGGGCTGACAAATTCTCTAGCCAGGAAGCAGACAAAATAGCAACGAGACTGACCATTAAATCTAATCACAGACAGTAAAGATTTTATTATGAATAGCTATTATTACAGTGAAACTACAGTGCCCTGATGCAAAGATAAATTGGAGTCTTTCCACTGATTTCTAGGGCTTCAGAAAAGGGTTCACTTGAGGTGAACAGTATTTGGGGAATCTATAAGCTAAGACAGGTTCACAGAAAACATCCATCAAATAATTCTGGATTATGAACACATTAGTAGAATTTTGTTCATAGGTAATGGTCAAAAGCTAAACTCAAATTCCTCAGGGCAAGCCCCTGTCCCAGATACACTCTCAGTTTATATACCATTATATGGTATATAATATATAACATTATATGTTATATATATGTTATATGGTAACAAGAATTTTCTTGTTACAGAAACAAATGGCTAGAATATGTAAACCTGTCTGCTTTGTACACACAAAAATAGACCAAACGCAACTATACCTGATGTAATTAGCTCACAGTTCATAGTGTCTCTAGCTCTTCTACTCTGCGGACTTAGAAATTGTGTAGAAGCTTTGCTGCTGCTTGTTTAGAAGATCCTTTTGGGAAATACCCCCATTAACAATGGAAGTAAAACATTCATGGAGAGAGCTTGCTGGAACACAGCAAGCTCTGGTCCAGCAAATATTCCTTCAACTTGAAGAATATTTAATACACCCCCAATAAAATAGAGGACAGATTGTTGACTCCCTGCAGGACTGTTTGTTAAAACACACAAACTAGAAAATCTTAAATTATCTTTGACCAATTATTCACTCACATGTAGCAAGGAATGTTAATCAATGGGCAAGAAATATTGTCAGCTTATTATTTTTCCTTTATCATCATCATGATAGAATTTGGGCATTGTATGCCTGCCCTGGTGTAGCTACATAAAGATTTTACAAAAAGGTTTTAAACTATTTGCTTGGGAAGCAGAAAGGGTAGTTACTCTGCTGTTTAGGCTGCAAGGTTGCTTTATAAATGGATCCATACTAGGAGGCAAATCTCCAGGATGGTCTTTAGTAAGCCAAGGAAAAAATATTCTTGCTTTGCTGCACTGCTCTGAGAGCGTACCTGTAAGCCTAAGATTCTCTATGAGATGCTAAACAGAAAGGAAACCCTAGCTGGGGAACAGGTAATCTAATATGCCAAAGGTTCCCATAGGAACACGTTTCTTTTATTTATTCATGTTTGAAATGTCTGTCTCTTTTGGAGTCTTCCTCTGAGCAAGTGCACGAGGACACCTTTGGAGCAGAGCTGCAGTAAAGTAGCATCCCTGCTGGCACACAAACTCCTCAAAGCCTGCCTAGTGTTGGTGGGTAGTTTCCTACTGTTCATCTAAAGCTTATCTGGCAGCACTCTTTTAGGCACATGACAAGCAGCACAGCCAAAGGACCCCTGTGCAGAAGGAATGGGGAGAAAAAGGAACACAGTTGGGAATGGGGAGGAAAAGTTGCCTGAGCAACTTTTTCTGTCACTGATCTATGCAACGTTAGGGAATGAAAAAAGGAGAATGGTTAAAACTGGTGTAAATTTCAGCTGAAATCTTCCTCTGATCCTCAGCTTTCCTGATCAGCAGCTGATTGTTTCCAGTGAGGCCTAAGTTTCTGCTCACAAGGAAAAGCAAAACTTCACAAGCCCTGAGGCTGCTTGGGCCCCAGCAGGATTCTGCCCTCTATCTCACCGGTGTGGCCCAATCCATTGGCACTCTTGAGGCATGCCTACCAGATCAGGCCTTGCTCAAAAGGTAGCTGGAAAAGTGACTTTGGCTTGCTGTAAAATGGTGCCCATTTTACAGAATAGTCTACTGGCTAAGAGTCCTCATCTGGGAGGTGGGAAAGGAAAGTCTGGGACTCTGCTCCAAAGAATCTTTATTTATACAAAGTGGAATAGCTCCAGCAGAGGGGAGTGTACACTGCCCCAAGGCTTTGTTGGGAAGGGCATCATATTAATTAAATAAGTAAGTAAAATCTCTCCAGAATATGCTAGAGCAATGGCTCTTAAATTTCTTAAACTCAGTGGACCCCATAGAAAATGCCAGCTCTTAGCTTGTATGTATGCAAGTTGTAGCCATATTGGTCTAGAGGAGCAAGCAATCAAGACTCGTAGTAGAGATGATGTCTTTTATTAGACCAACAAGATTTTTTCAACAAAAATTCTTTATTTGCAAGCTTTCAGGCACAAACACCCTTCATTAGGCATTGCAGAAAAGATTATAAGTTATCCTGGGTAGAAATGAAAGTTCATATTTCATAGGATTTCAGAGGAGTCAACAGATGGAAAACTCCTCTGAGCAGTCAGTTCATAGCTGGTATGGAGTCTCTTACGTCTATGTGAGGTTCTGTGATGATGCAAATTACCTTGAAAAAAAGGCAGAGGCAGTCTCTCAGGTTTCTACCAAGGAGAACTTTAACAATCTTTTCTCCAATGCCCGATGAAGGGTGTTTGTGCCTAAAAGTTCGCAATTAAAGATTTTTTTTGCAAAAATCTTGTTGGTCTAATAAAAGATCTCATCTCTACTCCAAGTCCTAATTGTTAGGAGTCCTGAAACAGCTTCTTTGATTCTGGCACAGTTAAAAGGAGTACAATTAGTTAGAAAGTAGACCACTATCCTTAGTCTGTAATAAAATGGAGTATAATTAAGTTACAACATAGAGGGTAGGGCTGAAAGATGCTGTATATTTTAGTGGTTTAACAAATACAGGGATTACATGTTTTTACAATAAACAACAAAATGGCACTGGCAAAATGTTATATATTCAAGTGAATTATGCACTTACATAGAAGGTGTATAAGTAGAGTACAGTGTAATAGTTGATTTGTGTCTTCTTCCTGTCACTTATGTGGGAAGGAGGCCATATACAGCCTACATTGTGCCCAGGCAGAGAGAAATCCTATTTATAGTAAAATAAAATGAGACTGACAAACTGTTTCAATGCAAAACAAGATGTAAATTCCAGTTAAAGATTTGGTGAAATTTCACCTACCCAGATCTCTCTCCAGGAAAAACAAAAAATGGACTGTAAATGGTCTCCCTGCACTGGTGCATATGTGTATATTATATAAGCCAGCCAGGGTGACAACCCAGCAAATTATCATTCCCTCTCCTATTTTCAAGCAATGCAGCTGAGCGTAGACACATTCTGCAAACATACAGAATTTACCAAACTGTTTTTGAACTGTTCTAGCCATGACAGTGAGCCTACCTCTATCAGACCACATCCGTTACTCAGTTGGGAGAATAAACAAGGGCTGTTGGCTTTAAATGCTCCATAAAAACTGCATTTGAGTTCTGTGCTTTAAGCAGCAGCTTTTTTTCATTTGGTCTGCCTTCAGTGAATATGCTTACATAAACCTTGAGAAGTCTTTGGATTGAAAATATCATTAGCCATGGTTCCAGGACTCTGACACTTTTCAAAGTGCAAGCAGAAGAGACATTACTCAACAGAACTTTATTTAAACTTAATTAGTCATTGGGGATATTATTTATCTCGTGGCATATAACAAAACAAAGGTCTGTCACTACCAGACATATCTGAACTTAGCAGATGTATTCATGGCTTCTGGCTTCTATTAAGGATCCTCTAAAAATATGCTTTTGGGTCTTCTCTTTGTGATACTTTGACAGGATAATAGAATTAGATTTGCTGAATTCCACTAAACTGTAAAGTAACGTGTCATCAGCTTCACTTACTCTTCAAATATTTTTCTCCAGCAAAGCTCATCAATCTAGCTTTTCAACCTATGAAACATGACGCCATGAAACAGAAAGGGCGACTCAATCACTTGTCCAAGTGACAGGAATGTGAAATGTTGAACACCAGAGCCCAGTGGCAGGATACAGGCTGCCTGGTTTGGGTTTGCTTAGAGCTTGTCTGCATTTCCAGCCTGAATGCAAATATTATTCTAGCACTGATGCAAGTGTCTTGAGGTTTAGGAAGGATCTTGGGGCCCTTGCTTTCCTAGCTGCTCTAAGATGTGTGTGTTAGAGAAACAAAGTACTTTGCCCTGGGGACTGACAGATGCAGCCTTTTATAGTGCCACAGCTTGCTGAGGCATGGAGTGACCCTTATCATGACTGGAGGAAGCCAGAGGCCAGCATCCACTACAGGAATGAGACAGAAAATGGACAGTGAAGAGAGAAAATGTCCAGCAAAGGAGAAAACTAATATACTCACAACATTACTGTTTCACCCATGCTTTTTGTCTGTCTGCTGTATACCCTGCTTATTGCTCTGTGCCCCACTTTCCTGCTCAGTTGACCATTTGCCCCTTTTACCCATTTCCCCTCTCTGTTCCTCTTTTTATGCCAGCCTGTATGCCTGGAATAGGCTCCTACCTGACGCATACAAAACTCACTTCATGTCTTCCAGGAAACTAAGACATTACCAACCTCTCCATGAAGCATTGATACTATAAAATGGCCACACTCCCACCCTCTCTCTCACCTGGCTGTCTTCTGTGCTTGCTTTTGTATAATAGGTAAATATAAATATTACATTTTAATTAACACCACTATAACCCTAACTTTGGGTGGAAGATTATAGTAATTTGGGCTATCTTCGACAAGCACAGGAGATGCCAAAATTGATGGTAAAAAATAAAACAATAGAAAGAAAGGCACACATGCATCTGCAAGGAATGCAGTACACAGAGAGTCTGTGTGTGACTAAGTTGCAGATCTAGCAGGTATCAGAGAAAACCATATGCTATTTGTATCCTGTAAAACACATTGACTTAATACTGAAATATTAGTCTAATGATATGGGGCCAGATCTTCTAGCCTTCCCAAACTGTGATTCATACAAGGCTACTAACCCCTTTCCTTTCCTCAGGGATCAAGGTTGGGGGCAGGAAGAAGAGTGACACAGGAACCATTATGGTGGCTCTGGTCAACTGAGGATTCCCTCGCACAGGGAAATGCCTGACTTGGCTGTACTGCAATGCACCTTCACGCAATCCTGAAAATCTTATGATTTTTAAAAGGTTTAGAAAAACAGAATGGCAGCTGAGAAGTCATCTGTGGGTGGGAGAACTACACTACAAACAGAAGCCACATGAATGGCTGCAGTAGACCCTAAATTACCAGTAGGCTCAAAGAGTAAATCTCGAACTCCGAGTCCTGTTCATTCAGGCACTTTGTTGTCAGCTGGATGAAAGAGTCGAACAAAAATAACCCAGACCATCTGTAACAAACTGCTTAGCAGCTGCTCCTAATGGCAAGTCTGTTCAGGGCAAAAAAATGGCAGCTTGAAGAAAGCAGAGGAAAAGCTTAAAAAGAAGACCTTTTTCTTGATAACAAATGTAAGGCCTTTTCTTGAGAGGGTGCAGGGAGAAGAATGCTAAGCTTGACTTTTCTCTCTCCCACCCCCTCAACCTCTTTTTTGTAAGACAGTAACTGTCTAACAAAGGACTCAGTGCTGGTCCTTAACCCGAGTGGACAGCTTGGAAAAAGTCTAGTAGTGTGAGACAGACAGAAAATATATGGGTGATAAAGCATATGTTGCTTATCCTGGAGGAAAACAGTGATTAACACCATCAGAGAGTCTTCTTGCTAGAGGAAATCAGTTAAAATATTTTTGGGTTTGCACAGTGCTTTCTGGAGAGATCAAGTTTTCTTTCCAAATCTGTGCTGAGATATTACAAACAGAACAACTCATCCTGTGGGTCCTGTGTAGTCCTTGAAAACTGCTCGGGATGTGAAAAGAAATCTAAGGTATGCAGGTGGCATGGTTGCTTTTTTTAGGCCCCAATCCTTGAAAGACACCTGTAACAGTGCACAGCCCCACCAGCACTTTTACAGAGACATTTCTATGTTAGCCACGTGATACTACTAGGCAGCTCCATGTAGACACAGGGCTCAGACTGAGCCATCCCTTGGCAGAATGGAGGGCTTACAGAAGGCGGTATTTGGAATGAGGACATGTAGAAATGGGCATGTTCATCAACAAGCACATTAAGGCACTGGTTCTCATTAGGCCTTTTGGGCTCTGCTGTGCCGTAAATTTAGCATAAATTATAAGGAGCACGGGGGGAGAGATATGAAGTCTTGCTGCAGCCAACATGTGCTAAGTTCTTTGCGGGAAGAAGTTACTCTTGCACATATTGCATCCCCTGCCAGGTTCCAGCCTGTGTTGCAGATTGAACTGCTCTTATAGAAACCATTTCAAGAACAGTAATCAAGCAAGATATTGAATGGTGCCAGCTACCCATTTCATTCCAAGCTGTTGGTGGCAGGTTTCTGGTATGGTTCCCTTATCCACAATTAATAGGGAATTCTTTTACAACATCCAGGCTACATCATCATCTATAGAGATACCTTTTACCATCAGAGGTGGGCTACAGTGTGGTTTTGAATGCATTTACAGTACAGTTTCTAACCAAGTCTACTAGCATGTTAGCCTCACAATGCAAACTATAAAGAAAATTAGCCACAAAATCATTTCAGCTTATGTCAACTGCTTTGTATCTAGAAGCTGCTTGGAACAAGTAAGGGTTTTCTTTTGCAAATGTGCCCTTGGACTATATTGGAGGTGCTAAAAGTGCAAAGAAGTAGAAAATCTACAATTAAAGCTTCTAAACTGTGATGGTTGATATGCTAAGCAGTCTCATTAGATAGGCAATTAGAATGCATTGCTATTGCATCCAGTTCATTATGAGGACACTGTGACCCGCCTCTTATTACTTCACACATAGTAACGGTTGCCATGTAGGGGAGAGACTCACTAAACAAACACTAAAGTTACAAGGCAAGAAACAAGCAAATAACTTCAGTGTCATGCCTGTTTAACTCCATGTACGGTGCAGAGAGATTTCATTAGATGAATTGTCTTTTCTGCAATCCAGAGTTGCATGCTGAACACTTTTTCAGAGGATAGGAAGTGGTCAGAACCGATAGAAGTAGAAGAGATGAAGAACTATTCCAATTGAATGTAGCAAAAACACAGTGCCCTGCTCACTTGCCAAATTTACACTTTCTCAAAAATTAATACCCTAAGAAACTATTGTCATTAGAAAGTCAAGTCATTAATCATCTCAGTATGTTGTATAATTGAAAAATTACTGAAACTGCAGAAACCATTCTCATTTTATTTTTCACTTTGCCTCTGGGTGAATCTTTCTACGTTCTATTAATAGAGCTGGATTTTTAAAATTTGTATTACAGAGAATTTGAGGGGGAAAAAAGCCCATTTAAGTAACCCTTTGGGTTACAGAGGAACCCATTTTAGGGAGCTAACGAGCTCAGATGTCATACTGAGAACATTAAATTACATGAGAAGAGGAACTGTTGCAGTAGCGGCTTCTCTCTCTCTCTTTCTGGGTGTCTACACAGTAACCTAAATATGTCATTCTCTCATTCTTTTCATGCAAATCTATTACACTCAGCAGCAAAATCTGGTCCTTTTTAGTAGAAGAGCTAACTCAGGGTCTGTCTCTCTTTCTCCTGACCCTCACCCCTATCTCTGCTTCCCTTTTAAATGGCATCTGGCAACAGCAATGCATTTTACATCAGATGTTTTATTTCACCAGATGAGTATTTCTGCTTTGATTTATATTTTTAATATGGAAGGCCTCAGCATCCTTCCATATTAAAGATGTGTGCACAGGATTGTGCAGGTGTGGGCACATTCTCTCTCCATCTGAGCCATTCATCGACAGAGAACTGTGTTTTATTTGCTTCTTTATTCCAGGCTAGTATTTTAACCCTTTATATCAACAGCCCTTCTCTTCCCCCGAGGAGCCCCGAGGGCAGGATGAACAAGTGCTGGCCTTTCTCTGCCATTACAGTTTTTGATGGCTGGGTGGTGCTAGAGAGTAAACCATAAATCTGTCTCCTAGCAGAGATTAAAAGTGTCATTTCATTTCTGCAGTGCTCTCAGTTCCCATGAGATCGAGACAGGAGATTGTTAAATTTGCCCTCAAACTCAGGTTTCCCAAGTGGTAGTCCAGACTACTTCAGATATGAACTGTAATGTTACAGTAATATAGAGAACACAGATCTCACACAGCCACAGACAATATTGCAAATGGATTTCCTTTTCAGAAGAAATGGAACACACAAAGTAGCACCGGTCGGTCATTACATTTTTCCTTTTCCACCTCATTTCAAATATGGCACATCCTTCTACATCCTCGTAGGTGACATCCTGGCTCCCTGGCAGGGACTGTTGCTGTTACTTCAGTGAGCAAAGAATTTCATCCAATATTTCTAGTCTCTAGGACAAGATGGTGACTCTAGGCAGAGCCCTGAACACAGGGTCAGACCTACTCCCAGGAGCATTTCCACAAGACCTTGTAACATAGATATACAACTCTGAGGCACAACCCTCCCTGCTTCCTCCAGGGAGGAGATGCTAAGGTATATTTTATAGCAGCTACAAATTTCCACAGCTACAAATTCTAGGGCTGTATGGGTGGCAAGATGCAACAAATTGTGGACCAGAGTACAAATGGGCTCCTAAGGGGGTTTCTTACTATCTTGTGGTGGAAGTAGAAGTCACAGTTTATCTCTGGCCACAATACCTAATAGCAGTACCCCCATTGTCACCCAGTAATTTTTGCCCTCATGCCTTACCTCACATTGCACTTTTAGATCGAAGTCAAATAATGACAACAGCAACAGAGCGACCTAGATAAACTGGAGGACTGGCCAAAAGAAATCTCATGAGGTTCAGCAAGGACAAGTGCAAAGTCCTGCACTTAGGACAGAACAATCCATACAGGCTGGGGGTGACTGGCTGGGGGCTGAAAAGGACCTGGGGTTACAGTGGACAATAAGCTGAATATGAGCCAGCAGTGTGACTGTGTTGCCAGGAAGACTAACTGCATGCTGGGCTACATTGGTAGGTGTGTTGCCAGTAGGTCAAGGGAAGTGATTATTCCCCTCTTCAGCACTGGTGAGGCCACATCTGGAGTACTGTGTCCAGTTATGCACCCTCCACTATAGAAAGGATGTGGACAAATTGGAGAGAGTCTAGCGGAGGGCAACAAAAATGATTTGGGGTTGGGGACATGACTTGTGAGGAGAGGCTGCGGGAACTGGGCTTATTTAGTTTGGAGAAGAGAAGACTGAGAGGGGATTTAATAGCAGCCTTTAACTACCTTAAGAGAGGTTCAAGAGAGGATGGAGCTAGGCTGTTCTCAGTGGTGGCAGATGATAGAACAAGGAGCAATGGTCTCAGGTTGCAGCAGGGGAAGTTTAGGTTAGATATTAGGAATAATTTTCTCGCTATGAGGTTAGTAAAACACTTGAACAGGTTACCCAGAGAGGTGGTGGAAGCTCCATCCTTGGAGGTTTTCAAGGTTTGGCTAGACAAAGCTTTGGCTGGCATGAACTAGTTGGGGCTGGTTCTGCTTTAAGCAGGGGGTTGGACGAGATGACTTCCTGAGGTCCCTTCCAACCCTAATTTTCTATGATTCTATGATCAACAGAGTCCAGAACTAGCAAATAAAATGATAAACTACATCTACTCAATCACGTTGCCTAATATTGTAGCCTTCCTACTGCTATCCCAATACTTTACTTCTGGACAGGAAGTGGGACATGCTTTATATCCAGAAAATCCACATTTATTAAACGTATAAATACTAGTCCTAGTATTGTTAGCAATAGGTCATGCCATTTTCAGAACTTGCAAAATGACACTGTGAGTAAATGGGGCTCAGACATTGCTCAAGATAAAAGCTATGTACTCCAGATAAGGGAAGGGGAAGAGAGTTTGGGAGTATACAGTAATAAATCATGCTGAGATTTATGCTCTTCCATAAAATGTATCTCCATCTGCCTGTTCCTGCATGAACTTTCTGTCTCTTTTTCTGCTAATTCCTTCTAACAAGGACATCATGCCCACCTCTCTCTCATGCTGGCAGAGTAAATAAGCCATAATTGCCAGAAGTCAGCAAAAATTTTTTCTCCACAGATTTATGCAGGGCTTTAATTTCTGCTAATAAGGTGAGTCACTGGAAGAGCCCTGGCTCTGCATGAGGGCTTGTAGAGCCTACTATTCTGCTTTTCGTGGATGACCTGTACTAAAGCTACCTTCAATGGCTTGAAAATACACAAAGGTATATGAACCTGCTGCTGCTTCCAAATTACCTATCACAGGTCCTTTGGTTCATGCAAGCTCAGGGTTGCTACAGGTCCCCTAAAAAGAAGCAACCTCCCAGAACTCACAATGCACTCATTCCTCACAGCCTGAGAAGCAATCACACTCAGAAAGAGATGTGTACAACTGTGCAACAGCATCACTTAGTGTCTCTCACTATATCAATTTTGCAGCACTTGTCCACCATCTACCGCCTTTCTCTGTCTCTAGCCAGAACCATCCCTTGCATTCATCTGCACTATTCAAAAAAAATATTTAACTTTTATTCCCTCCACATTTTAAGTGTAAAAATATGCCACACTATATAATAACTGGCTTCTCTTGGTCCACTGTCAAGCACTGGGCAGGTACCTCTTGCAGCTGACTTACCTCTTGAGCTCCAGATGAGTCCTTGGCTTGAGATTCTGCAATTCTGATTGGTGGAGCCACACACCAATCAGAAGCAAATCAGGAAAAGCAAGGCCACGCCTTTTCCCCCAAGAGAGGGGGCAAGGAGTAGTTTGGAGCTGGTTCGAGACTGCGCCCAGCCAGGTCTGGGGAACTTTGGGGGTGGAGCCCCTGAACACTATAAAAGTGGAGCATGCTCAGCACACTGGGGTAGAGAGACACAATGGGGAATGGCAAGGAGAGAAGAGCTCCAGAGACAACCATTATCGGGACCCCGCCTGAGCCTCGATGGTGCGCAGATTGGTGCACACAGAGCTGGCCCTGGGAGCAGCTTGAGGCTGCTCAGGCCCCACACAGTGTGCAGATCAGTGCACGGAGAACCGGCCCTGGGAGCAGCTCAAGTCTGGTTAAGTTAGCACCAGCTCTAGGCTGAATAACTAGAGCCCTGCAGTGTGGCTCTGCATTAAACTAAAAGAGCCCCGGTGCCCAGAGCAGGGCCAGGGACAGGGAAAAACCCCCAGTATGAGGCAGGGGAACTGGAGCCAGTAAGGGCTCAGCTCCTGTGGGACCGCCCTGGGTGCCCAGATGGCGGTGCACCAGGCCATTGAGAGGAGCAGGAGGCACCACTGGAGAGATGCCCTAGTGGGAATGGCCACCAGGGGATGAGCCTTGGCTGCTTCAGAGCGGGCGCATGAGTTGCTGGGGAAGCGGGCCCTGCAGGGGAGGTAGGCTTGGGAGAGGAGGGTCTACAGCCTCCACCCTCCTCCATTGTGGGGGGAGGTGTCCACATCCCAAGGCTATTAAGGGGAGGGGTTCCAGGGAACTCCCCAGGAGGTGCTGAGTGCACTATTTATGGTATTGTTATCTCAACTTACCTGGGTTATTTAAGTTGATCCCCATATGTGCTTATTGTGTTGATGCCTTGACTTACCTGTTTCAATGTGTTAATGCCTGTTTCGTGCAGGAGGCATTAAGTATTGTATATGCTGTGAGTCACCTGGTTTATGCTTTTGTAGTCCCTAGAAGTGGTGTTATATGTTGATATATGGTGTCACACGTTAATTTTACTGTAAATATTTAACCTTCCTTATTTATATTTATTTATTGTAACAATAAATTTGTATATAGTTAAGTGCTTGGTCTCGGCTTGGCTCTGTAGAGAGGACAGGGAACCGTTCCCAGGTGGCAGGCCCCTCTCCCAGCACCCTGCCTGACCACCATCCCTTCCATTGGAGGACAGGGCACACCCCCCTGGGTGTACCCAGGCTACACTTACAAACTGAGCACTTGAACCAATCCGCCTCAGTGGGGGACTGTCACACAATAAAACTATGCTGCTGTGTTTGGAGTTCGGCAGTGCAGGAGTTTGATTAAACACTCTTACAGGTGTTCTCATTGTCTTTGTTTTTTCAATACTGGGAAGAAAAAAGTCTACACTACTAAAGCACTCACTGGGGCCTAAACAACAAGATGGCATCCATAACATTTTAAACACCTTAGATTGGGTGGGCAAAATGCAGCCTACAGGTCATTCTATCCAGCCCGCAGGGCTCCTAACATTTTTTAGAAAATTAATTTTTATCTGCCCCTTGCTGCCTGTCATGTGGCCCTTGATGGCTTGCCAAAACTCAGTAACCGGCCCTCCTCCTAAAATAATTGCCCGCCCCTGCCTTAAATGCATCATGTTGGGATGGGACTGGATGAGTAGAGTGGAGTCTGAAATGCTTTTCAAATCCTGCCACAACAGCAATGCTAGTGATATGTCAATGAAGCACACTGCTATTATTCAGTTAGGTTAGCACCCGCTACATATTAGGTCCATCAAAATATTCAAGAAGAACAATCCCTGCTCTAGGAAGCTTTTAAGTCAGGAAGGAGATGGCTCTCTCCTGGGACAGACTCTCCTAATGCTGTCCCAGATCAAGATCTCACCCACCCAAAAATGACAGACACTTACCTTTGTGACCAAACAGCATAAGCTCTTGCATTCAAGGCATATTCCAACTCAAAGCGGCTACGTAAAGCTGCAACATGACTGCGGCCAGGGCCACCTCGTGCCACAAGGCAGTCCGAAGAAGAGGAAGGAGAGAGAGAGCCACTGCTGTTGCTGGAGGCTGGAGACATCAGCTGCATTAAAAAGGGCACTGTTAATATTTCCTCATGAACCTTTCCAAGATTTAGAGGCTCCATAGGACTGAGCACATGTGAAAGAGCCCAAGATTTCTGCTGCAGTCCTGGATTATTTTTATTTCCCTCTTTCTCATTAATATTTGTGCCCCATCTTTCCTTTACATCTGTGGTTGGAAAAAAAAAAAGAAACCTCCTGACTTCAATCAGCAGGAGAAAAGAGCTGCATCCCACTTGCCAACAGAAGTGGCAAATTCATCATCACTTGGAGTCCTTAAATCGAGATTGGATGTCTTTCTAAAAGACATGCTCTAGTTCAACTATGAGTTATTGGGTTTGATCATGTTCACTTAAATAGTAGAGAAGAATAAATTCCCTCCACGGCAGGAATTACTGGGTGAAATTCTCTGGCCTGTGTTATATGGGAGGTCATGCTAGATGATTATATTGGTTCCTTCAGGCATTCTAATCTGTGAATCTCTCCGTAGCAACCCAGAACAGCAGGGCTGCAGCGTGTCAGGGTAAGCAAGTGAAATATATGTACATGTAAATATAAAGATTGTGACCTGACTTCCTGCAATAGCAAAAGTCTGGACTCAGTGACCTAGGATCTCCTTTCTAGTCTTATGCTCTTACAAAGTATTAGGAGGCATTTAAAGGATTCAGAATGAACCAAGGTGATTTGCTGAGTGAGGGGGAAGGAGAAGAGAGGAAGTGGAAAAAAAAAAATTAAAAAAAAAATCTTATTACCTCAAATGTCATCCTTTGTTGCCTGCTGTACTTAACAATTCTCTATAGATTTTGCTCCTTAAAACTCTCCTTAAACAAGGCTTTGCCATGGACACGGTGGTGCTTAAGACTAACTCCCTCGCTAGCTCCTTTTTTTTTTTTTGGAATGTAAGCTTCTGCCCCAGATTTCATCCTGCATGCACTGCTGCCTATGTATCACAGAAGTCAGGTCTCCCATGAGAGAGCATGGTTACATGTGATATAGTGCTTCACATTTTTTTTTAAACTTAAAAGCTTCCACCTACACATAAAGCAACCTGCTGCAGTCAGACCATGAAGAAATGAAATAGATTATGGGTGTCTGCTGTGACCCTTAAGCTCAAGAACAGCAATACATTTAAAAAGAAGCAGAGAGTTTTTACAACTCTCACATCCACATACATCCACACAAACAGCAAAGATCATTCCAGGAACTGAAATCCTGAATTAAGCTTACTTTCTATTTGATCACTTATCTTCAACAGTTTGAATGCTAATAGATCTAGCTGGTTATTAGCCACAAAGCCAGGCAGGAAGTTAGTTTTGTTTTCTTCTTTGCATGTTTTCTCTTAATTCCCTTCCCAAAGATTCATGCCAGGCTGATTATCCTTTCTAGCTAAGCAGCCCCTGGTTTGATCAAGAGGAGAAATGACTCTGCAAAAGACTATATTAAAGTATAGTCCCTATCTCTCAGCACTGTCTCTCTCTCTGCAGTGTTACCATTTCTGAGACCCAATATCCAGTGTTCGTAGCAGTCTGTTGTGTTGGTCCGGCCTTCAGGCATCTGCTCCTTATGACACCTACAGGCTATTGTTACTATATCATCTTACAATGTAATGGGTCAGTTTACAAGTCGGTAAATCCACTCAACAGACTCTGGTTTCTGTTACAAAACAACTGTTTGCTTCCACTTGTGCTGCAATCCAACTTGCAATCACATATCACACAGCTATTTGGTGCTTTCGCACTGCAGTTGGCAGGAAGTCATATCTTTACCTCGATATTGCAAAGACATTCTTCTAGCTTGGTGACTACTTCAGAAAATTCTGGTCTTCCCTGTAAAAACAAAGAGAGAGGGGACAGGAGAGGGGAAAAGCACATTTTGTGCTTTAAATAGAGGAACAGCTGAGAAAAGAAATTTTAGTTTTTAAAATGTGGATATCTACATTAGAAAAAAAAACTTGGCAAGGGAAGTTGATACAATATATAGATAAGCCAACTCATCCATATATGCCAATATATTTCTCATTTAAACTGTATAAAAGGAGGACTGATAATGGATTCTCTCCAATCCTCTTTCTTCTATATTCCTTACCATTGTCATGAGTATGCTTATAGGTACTCTAATAATTGCAAGTTGAGCTTGTAATATGACCTTCTAACAGAAACATCAAGTGAAGCACTTATGATTCTTATAGGACTTCCCAGTGTGTATCTTATCAGATATACACCTCAGGAGATGACTTTTTAAACTCCTGGCCAGAAAGCGCTTGGGGTCAGCTCCTTGATCAATACTTGGATTGGCAGTAACTTTTTTCCCTCCCTTGATTCATATATATTCTCAATTTCTCTCAACAAAAATTGCCTTAAAAATGGTCATCTGACATTTACACAGTTGTATATTTTACCAATTTTAGGGTAAGTCCGTGTAGCTCTAACTCACATGAGCAGTCACAGCAATTCAGCACACGTAAGCAAGGTTTCAGGATTTGTCTCTAAACCTTAACCTTGCTGAAATAATGAAAAAATAGAAAATTTGTGGGCTTAAATAGCTGTTTCTTTCCTGCAAAATATGAGAAGGATAATGACTGATCAAGAACAATGTGATCAGTGCCAAAGGCTCGGGAACTAATACCAATTTAGTAGAAGTACCATATGAGAAAAAAGCAATTTTATTAGTATCAGTGACTGAAGAAGAAGAATATTAAAAAGGCTGTAGCTATCCCATGCTAAGAGGTTGCTGTTTTACATACTGTGAGATATACTGTACAATGCATTCCCATCACAGAATTCTGTTACATGCTCCAGCTGAATGCTAGTAGTGAGAGCACTGAGATACTGTAGTTTTGTTATATTAATGCAGCTCTCACAAATTGGAGAATCAATATTAAAACTTTATTAAATATTTTTCACCTGACTCCAATTTTGCATAGGTAGCACAGGTTAACTTCTTCCAAATACCCTGTCTCTCTACATGGAATCTGTTGTAGAAGCAGAAATGGGTTCTCTCAAAGACTCTTGTCTTCTTTGATTTGTCTCCAGAGCACTAAGGGAGCTCTTCTCTGGATGCTCCAGAACCTGATTGTGAGGTTATGCATGGGCTTTCCTTTGAATCTAGACCTATGCATTACATTAAACTGGTATGCAATTATGCTGTCTCTTTTTATACTAGGCCCATCATCACAGTATCTGTGCTTTCAGTTCTGTAACAAATTCAAACAAATGCGTATTCTACAGCATGTGAACAGGGCCCAGTATCACATGCTGTACAATAAGCATTTGTTGGAGTTTGCTACAGAAGATAACCTGAGTGTCATGAGGTTAACTGTGAGCACAAAGTTGTGTTCTCTAATTTGGAGGTTCTTGTAGGGCCTGTGCCTAAATATCTGACAGATGCATAGTTTTTTCATTCATAGTGTATGTTTATTTAAAAAGCAAAACAAAACAATGGAAATGGAAAATTCCAGTCATAAGTACTGCCCAATAGTTATTGTTGAGCCATAAATGCACCACACTCACAACAAAATTAAAATCCTACATCACATATGTTATTTGCCTGTGCATATTTGCAATTGAATCTTGAATATTAAACGCTGATACTATGAAATCCATGCTCTTATTTTTCTTCTAGGTATGTTACTACTTCTGGTTGTTATGGTGATTCACTTAATAACATCATGCCCCTCTTCATGCATGATATGCTCGGAAGATGTTACTCTTTGTCAAGGATTAACACACGTGCTAGGTAACTATGACACTAAAAATAATTGATATTTATCCCATACTCTGTATTAGCAGTTTCATGGTTCCATTGCTGAGAGGTAAACTTTTACAGAGCAAACCTTTCACATGCTAACTAAAGAGTGATAACATTGTTTTATTTCTCTTTGCCTTGCGGCCTCACTAAAACTATTCTAAGGCCTTCAGAAGTAATTGAAAACCTTTGTTACTGAGACTGGAGTCATTTCACGCAGCAAAAACACTTTAAAAAAAGAAATAGATCATTTTAATAAGTTTTGTCTACATTTTGTGCAAAGTTCAAGCCAGCCACTGGCTGATCGAGCTATCAATTGCCTCATAACCCTGCCATGCAATTCCACAGCATTAGTAAGATTAAGTGATGTACCAATGATACAGATTAATATCAAAGTGCATTATAACTCTGAAAGAACGGTTTCTTTTTATTGGGACTAAATGAGCTGTGGAAATACTAACAAGATACGTGGCTCTATCTATTACACATTGCTTGCCTAAGTCAACAATTTAATAAGATGCCTTATTAACAACTTTAAATAGAATGTGACTTACATGCTGAAGAATAGTAACAGATACTTTATTACTACAAGCATAAAGTATCTATCCTACTACTAGCTCACAAATGGAAAGACATAGCTACCTTAAGCTAGAAATACTACTGACCATATAAAACTAAATAATGACACTTTGCATTAAAGCACTTTTCATCTACAGTTCTCAAAAGGCCAGGTTCAGATTGTGCTGGTAGCAGTTTCTACTTTGGTACAGCTACACCTACAAGTCAGGATCTTGTCACAAGAGGACAGTTCTGATTAACATGGTTAGGCACCTTGTTGAGAAAGTTATGTGCCTCCAAAGGGCAATCCAGAACACAGGAGGCACTGCATTAGCCTAGAGTTAGCCAGTAGGAAATAATAGATACAGAGATGTCTCTATGCACACTGACAGATGTGCAGCTCCCTGCTGTAAGTCATGGCACTTCACAGGACGCGCCATGAGTTACAGCATTACCCCGTTTGCTGTAAGAGACATTTGCTGTTGGGTCTGGGGGGCTGGAGGGATTGAGCTCCAGTTTGGAGCAGGTGTGTGTCTGCAGCTGCTCTTCCATAGCCCAGCCTACCCCTCCCCCCCCAGCTTCGGTGCTGTCTTCAGAATGGGAGAGGGGGTGAGAGGGGAGGGAGCTCAAATCTGGGGTTTGTCCCAGCGCAGGCTGGGCAAATCCCAGGCAGAAGTCCCTCCCGTTCCTTCTCCCCCTCCCATTCTGAAGGCAGCATTGGGGGTTGTATCAGTCAAGCCCTGTTCCTGGCTCATGCTGGCAGATGTCAATGAAGGCACTCTGCTTTGGAGTGTTCAGATTGTCATGTGATCAGGCACTTTTAAAGTGCTCTGCAGCCATGCACTTCTGTCAGGGCACAGCTGTAGCATGCTTTCAAGGGACCAGTCACACAACAAGTGTAACTTCTGTCTGTGTCCTAAATTCCTGCCCCTCTTCAGAGCCTGGGCACTTAACTCAAAGCTGAATATCCATCCACATCATCTCAAGATCCAGAGTATCCAGAAGGAATTTTATGTGGAAGTGATGGTGCATCACCTTTTTTTTAAATAAAAGCCTAGTGTTTAGCATGCTTGCCCAGACTGTGGGAAACAGGGATTTCAGGTCTTGCTCAGCTTGAAGGGATTCAACTATACATCTTCCACCTTTCAGGAGAGTCCCCTAACCACCGGGCCATAGAAGAGTCAGGATGGGGGCACTCTGCAACCCTCCCCCTGTCCCATTACAGCTGGGCCATTGTGCCATCAAGAGGGCAGGATTCACGGATCTAAAAGGAGAACAGGCAAGGGGGCAGGGGATATGGTTCTGCGTTCCCTGCAATGAGGAGGGAACTCTTTTGGAGTGGGTAGGTCAGGATGCAGTCCCTGCTGCCACATCATAGGTTAGAAAACAGAAATATCCTTGGCAGCAAAGACTGGAAGCCAGGCTTCCCTGAATTGCCACCTCTAGCAACAGCTATGTTTCCAAGCAACCACATGTGTGACATATTGTACAGAACTTTATGTGCAGCACCGAGCACAGTGGGACTCTAGCTGCTATAGTAATACTACCAGAAATATTTTCCTTAATGCAGAAATGAGAACGGGCCACAAAAACAACACCTAAAGTTCTCCTCCTTTCACTGCCTTTTTATAATCTTAGAGGGGGCTTTCATTTACCAAATTTGTTACTGCTAAATGAGATGAGATAACTCCTGGGACTCCTCCTCTCCCCATTATAAAACTGTCATAACTGGCAGGTGTTGGAGATGTGCTGCATTAATTCATAGTTATTTCACCTTTTATCACCTTTTATCCAGAAGATAGCTTTATAACTCACCCTCAAGTAATTACTGCAATTGCACTGAACATATTTTGAAGTCAAGAGCGTAGTTACCTTTTATCATGGAGAGGAGTTTATTAAAAGCAACACATGTACGTTAGGGGTCTGTGCTCACCAGCATTAATGAGTCCCATGTAAAAATCCCCAGTGCAAACAGGGAAAAGACCTCCATCATGTTTATTACTTTTAGCCTCTGGCAGAGAATTCATATTGAAAAGGGGGGAAAACAAACAAATGAGCTAGGAGGGCAGATAAACATTAATGTTTGTAAGTTGGTTCTGTAGCTCAAAAGCCAGTCTCTACCCAGGAGAGGCTCTTTTTCAGAGTAGCGGAGAGGGGGAGGGCTGCTGGTCAAAACACGGCACATTGGCAGAGCTGCATGTGGCAGACTTACACAGTGCTTTCCTGCACCCTGCCTCGCTCTAAGTGCTGTTCGCTTCTCACTTTCACAAGCAATGAAAATTTCATCCCCAAAATAACAACCACAATGATAATAATAAGCAATGCATTAACTTTGACATCTAGTGGAACAGATGGTTTTCGGTTTCTCAAACAAATATGTCATGTCAGAGTACAGAAAGAAATCCAATATTCTGATGCATGCTTACATGAATAAACCAGCACTTAGTTTCATAGTAATTAGGGGTCAGAAGGGACCTAAATAGATCATCTAGTCTGACCCCCCGCCACTGGCCGGAGCACACGCTGGGATCACACGACCCCAGACAGGTGTTCATCCAACCTCTTTTTGAATTTACCCAAGGTAGGAGCGAGGACCACTTTCCTAGGAAGTTGATTCCAGATCCTAGCCACCCTAACAGTGAAATAGTGCCTCCTAATCTCTAACCTGAACCTATTCTCCAGCAGCTTCTGGCCATTGTTTCTCATCACCCCAGGTGCTGCTGGGGGGAATAGGGCCCTTCCTATTTGCTGCTGATCTCCCCTAACGAGTTTGTAGGCAGCCACCAAATCTCCCCTCAGCCTCCATTTGCTGAGGCTGAACAGGTTCAGGTCCCTCAGCCTCTCCTCATAGGGTTTTCCCTGTTGCCCTCCAACCAAGCAGGTTGCCCTCCTCTGAACCCTCTCAAGGCAGGCCACGTCCTTCTTAAAGTGCGGTGCCCAGAACTGGATGCAGTACTCCAATTGAGGCCGGACCAATGTCACGTAGAGTGGGAGTATCACCTCTCTGGACCGGCTTGAGATGCATCTTTGGATGCACGACAAGGTACGGTTGGCTTTGCTGGCTGCGGTCTGGCATTGGCGGCTCATGTTCATTTTGGAGTCAATAATGACTCCAAGATCCCTGTCCACCTCTGTGCTCACAAGGGGGGAGCTCCCTAGCTTGTATGTATGCTGTGGATACATACAAGCTGGTATTTGGGGGCTTGCCCCCAAATCATACAAGTTGATTTGGAGGCTTGCATGAAAGCTCCCATTTTATCCAGGCAAGATAGAGATTGTGATGGGGCAGAGTGGGAAACAGCTGAAAGGGTGGCAAACTTCCTTTGGCCCTGCCAGAGTGACTGTGACCCCTACAAGGTGTGCTTCTTGGAAGTGTGATTCGATTCCAGGCTGCTCAGGCAGTGATTGGGGCCAAATGCACTTTTCCATCTGTACTTTCTCTCTCTGATGAAGGAACCTCGTTACAATTACCTCCTTTGCCATGTCTAGATTGCTGCACTATCTCATACCTGCACCTTGAAACATAGTGGAAAATTATACGTATGCAGAATAATATGGCTAATTGATATATTCTGTTGCTGTGGGCACAATGTGCCAATGCTTTGAGCATCAGTGGGTTCCCAGGTGGAAGGCAACGGGGTTGGTGTTAAGCTATTTGCAGCTTCAAAAGCTGATTGTTGGAGAGCAGCCCAATATTCTCATGCAGTGATGCCATTATTGAGGCTTGCTAAAACTCCACTACTATAAGCATGGGTGAATCCAGGATTTTGAAAAGGGGAGTACAGGAGGTCTGCTGCAGCATCACATGTAGCATGATGTACGTTGTTCTCCAGTCAAAGAGAAACTACAAGCTTTGCTAAGAAGTTAGGGACCCAGAGCTCTATGATTCAGTATAAGATCACAGGAAAAACAAATATCAGTTTACTGGAATATTGACTAATTTGCTAAACTGGATAAAAAAAGCACAGCAAGGCAAAAAAAAAAGTCAAAATATACTGTTTCATTAGTCCAGTAATCTTTGTGGTTAAATGTATGTCTTATGCCTTTTCATAAAACAAAATCTCAAGCACTTTAATAATGTCTCCAATACTTTCCATTTCTATATCTGAGTTAACATTACCACACCTGAGTTAAGGTTTTTAGCTTGAACTGAAAACAGTCTGTAGGGCTGTGAAACAGAAAAGTGACATTACCAGGAATGGCTAACAGACTGCAAAATGGTAGAAAAAAGGATAATTGGAATAATGGAACATTAAAACCATTAACAAGGACAAAGGGTCATTAACCTATGGAATGAAGAGAGATTAGCAGGAACCAGGTAGATTGTAATGAGCCATGAAACCAATTGACTCCCTCAGTGCTGCCTGAATAGAAATGCTGCTGTCCCCCCCAGGCAGTCGGTTTTAAAGTTTGGGTGGAGCAGGAATCAAAGTGGGTGTAACTGCGGGCAATACATTTCCCATGAGGCACTGGCTACCCTGGTCCATGGCAGACTGGAGCTGCTAATCAGCCAACCAGCCTGAAAAGTCCAACTTTCCCTGCCAAATTTGTGGAGAGGCGAGCAGGCTGAAGGATTCTCTCTAAATCCTGCAATACATTATATACATAAATATTTATGGATTTGTTGCAGTGGGATGTGTAGTCCTTGGCCTTCTATTATAATTTTATGAAAGGAACACCTATAGTGGATTTTAAGCATCCAAATTAATAAAATATGAAGTATTTCCTTCAGACTGACCCTGTGTACTTGTTATAAGTAAAACAGGAACAGGCAGATAATGACCGATAGCCAGCATATGTATTCCTGTACATCATAGCGCTATTTTTTCCTTTTACAGCTGTTCCCATAACCACAAAAGCTTTGATTGTCACTGATGGTAAAATCACTTCAATAGAAAGCTTCAACTTGTCTGTCCTGTTCAACCTAACCCTACTAAGACTAAGTAGCAACAAAATTACAGACATTAAAGAAGATGCTTTTAATGGGCTTAAAGATCTGAGGACTTTACTGCTAGATCAGAACCAACTATCAAGCTCTTCTATCACTGATAACACCTTCAGTGAACTTCAAAAGCTGCAAGTGCTGGTGCTAAGCAACAATGCTTTAAGCACCATTTATGGGACCTGGTTCAAAAATATGACAGGTCTTATCAGACTGCAGCTGAATGGGAATCAAATCACTAATCTTACAGAGGAGAGCTTTGGAAATAACCATCTCAACAACCTCAGGAGTCTGGATTTATCTAATAATTTCATAAGTAACATACAGAAAAATGCTTTCCAAGGTTTACCTCAGCTGCAAGAACTGGATCTTTCCCGAAACAGGATGGCACTTATTCCGGACACCTTTTCTCCACTCACTCAGCTAATTCTTCTGAACTTAGATGAGAATCAGTGGACCTGCACATGCCAACTCTGTGACTTGGCTGCCTTCTTAAGGAGCTACAGGAATTCTTCAACCAGGCTGCTTGAAAATGCCAACAACCTGCACTGCAGGACTCCCAGAAACCCAGCAGTTCACAATGTGCTTGACTTAACTGAGGCCAACTGTGAACCTGAAGCTGAAAATATTGCTGCTATTCTAAAAAACAAGACCATGAACTTCTACGAGCGGGATACTGCTCTGGTAGCTGTATTTTGCTTTATAGGTAATGTATTTTTTGGATCTCTGCTCTTTTGAGTATATAAAATCTCTCTCTCTCATGCATTTTGTTTCATTGCATAAAAATACAGACTATTTTTTGTTTTTTGTCTAATGTTAAGAGCCCACACTTGTAGTTACAGTCCTAACTAAGCAGCCCAATATCCCAGAGCTCTCAGCACAATAATATTCCCCAGGAAAGGTGCAGGCATACAGATTCACAGGAGTTCAGGGTAGTGGTCTGACTTGAGGCACTGGCTTTTGAAATTAGATCAGGACCTGAAAGTTTGTGGTCATAGTCATCCAACTGGGAGGAAAGCTTTTTTTCTCCCCTGGAATTTTTTTGACAATTTTAATGTCAATTTTAATGTCAAATGTCTAATTTTTCTGTTGGGGGGGGGGGGGGGAGGAAGCAACTTTTTTATTGAAAGCAGCCAAACAAACGTATATCTTTCCAGTAAAATACTATTGGCTTCCCATTTTCCCCATCTAAAAATAAAAATAGGGAAGTGGAGACAGTCCAGAAACATTTTACCTCAGTGTAAATTCACATTTCTGTACAAATGAAGCCTCATCAAGGGAAATTTGTGATTTAGTGTGGTGCTCAGTGTTGATTCTGCATGCAGTTTCTGTCACAAGATGGCTCAGCACAGTGATCTGGTTGCAGTGGTTCTCTCTCCTCCATCAAACTCTACATAAGATTAAACAGCAGTGCTTCCAACCCCATCTTCCCTTTGCAATGAAGGAACACTTGTGCCTGGGATATGACCCAATTTCCATGTAGCTGGCAGGTGCTGTCCTGTGTATACACAGTTTTTTTTATAGTCTTCTAAAGTCTAGCCTGCAGCCATACCATTGCCTGATAGCATACCACCTTGGGCTGTGCTCTCCTTTGATTTCACAAGCTAAGTAAGGTTAGGTGTAGTGAATCCTCAGACAGGAAACTACAGGGAAAAAGGAAAAGGCAGCTTGGCAGGTGTCCAAATCCCCTCTCTCTGAGCAGGAATGAAACCCATGCCTTCACATAAAGTCACAAGCTGCTTAAGAAAGTTATGGAATCTTGTCTTTTCAAGAAGAGGCTGGACAGATGCTTCTATTCAGGATGGTTTAGCAAATCCTGCATCTGCGAAAGGGCTGGACTACATGACCCTCAAAATTTCTTCCAACAGCAAAACAAAACAACACAGAACCTAAAAACACAACACTTCTTTAAAATATACCCACTAGTGTAATTCCCCTTCTGTGTCAGAGAAGCAGGACCAGCTATTTCAAGCCTCACTCCAGCAGTCAGCTGTTGTATCTTTGTGGAGGGAAGAGCATTGCGGTCTAGTCCTTCCTCTAAGACAAGAGCTGTAGTGAAATTGGGCCACAGCTTAATAATGTCTCATAAGGCTTGTCTACACAGCAGGCTTTAGCCCATACTATGTTTGGTTGCTGCTTACTCGAATGTCCTACAATTACACAACATAATTCTTAGTACATGTTAGCTGAGGAAACAGTGCATATTCTATACTCCTGTTTGAAGTGGCAACAAATGCAGTGTGTATTGAGATATACTAATACACGTGTGCGTGCACGCGTATTGCATGCCATCTACACTACTTTGCACCCAGGCATGATTGACTGGTCTGTATACTTGCTATTGCTCTGGGGCCCAAGCAACTGGATTTAACCTCCTTGTATACATTTTGGCAGGTAGCTGGGATCTGTTGCTCCTGGATTCAATATATAGGGCTGTGCAAAATTTCGGCAGCTGTTTCGTTTCAGAGGTGTTTTGGTCTGTTTCAGCACCCAAAACACTGAATCTGAAACATCTCCAAAATGAAACCATCCAACATGTTTTGGAAATGTGTCGGATGTTTTGGAAAGTTTTGGAGGCACCCCCCGGGAATAGTCCGGCACAGACCCACAGCCCTCTTTTTAAAGTGCAAGGAGGCTGGGGCCGGGCAGGGGTTGGGGCCGGGCAGGGCAGCCATGGGGGCTTCTCCTGCGGTTCCCCACACCTGAGGAGAGGCAGACACAGCTGGAGGAGTCATGGGAGAGCCTGCAGCCGCCCAGCTGTGCCTGCCTCTCCCCAGCTGATCCAAATCTCCGAACCAGCGCTGAAACAGCGTTAAAACTCTGAAACAGATTTGGCCGAATCGAAACAGAACAGTGATCCAAAACACCAAAACGAATCACTGTCCTCCTAAACAGCCGAAACCGAAACAAAACATAGCCATTTCACGCAGCCCTAAATATAGGTGGTATTGCTCTGTTGAAATACTGTATATACTTTCTGCATCCTCTTTGCCTCCATGGTGAGATGAAGGCTCATAAGTCCTCATAAAGGACCCCAATGCAGACAGACATTTTTAGGCCATCATGAAAGAGATGGCTGATGTAGGTCACAACAAGGATGCAATGTCTGGTTAAAAACAAGGATCTGGCTTATTGTAAGAGGATCTCAAAGGATCAAACTAGGCTCTTGGCAATTGTCATGCCACCTGTCAATATTATGAGGAGCCGTACAGGATATTCTTACAGGCACTGTTTGTGATAAACGTTGAGACAGCCAATGACTAGTGACTCTGTGACCAAGAGGGAGCCAACTGAAAGCCAGGACCTCTTTATCATGCAAGAGACCAAGGAGGCTGCTAGAGGACTGAGAACATCTTGAAGTGAATGTGGATACCCAGCATTTGAGCCCTGTGATCAACCAACTTCCTAGGCATGCGGACACCTGCTCTGCCAGCCCTGCAGAGGATAGCTCAGTGCTAAGGATTTATCTTTAGAAACAGCTGGTATAACATGCTGTGCTATATAGCAGGTCTTTGTTTTGCATGGATTGAGGTGCCTTTTGGCATTCTACCATCTCCCACTCCTGCATGGTCAAAATGACACCAGAGGGGAATTGCTTTAAAATCATAATCTTACTGGGCAATACAGGTCTGTTTCTGCATGGCTGGGCCACAGCCCAACTAGCCACTGACGACCTCTTTCTTTTTCACAGATTTGTGTTTCTTGTTTTGTGAACAAATGCCTTCTCTGTATGCTCAGAATGGGTGACTGAGCTCAGGGTCCAGTTAACAACAACATTGCATCAGTTACTGGGAATTTAATAACTCACTACTTCAAGAACACACCCTGCAAACCCCTTTGAACTTTCCCAGCTCCCACTCCTGGCTCTTGTTCTCCCTTTGATGCACCAACTCAAAAAGAAAACTTTACTACAAAAAGGAATGGACCTTGTAGCTACTGAGGGCATTGCAAGCTAGGAACTAAGCCATTTATGAAGCACATTTCAAACTATTCCATCATAGAATGGGATACAAAGTGTTCTGCATGCATTTTCAAAGAATAGTATTTCAGGGATTTTCTTTCCACACAAAAGTTATAATTGATGCAAGTGCAAATACACACAGATAGTAAGGCACCAAAATCACAAGCACCCCATGTGCAGAACAGTAATTAAAACCTCCATGTCTTCACAGTGTAGCAAAATGGAATTGTAAGGGCAGGAAATGTGCTATCATTTCAGAGCTGCCTTGTTGCCTGTCCCAGGACAGGCAACAAGCCTGTCCTAATGCCATGCCCTTGAAATCCCTGCTTGGCACTGCAATCTTATGACATGCAAAACAACAACACAGTGCAAAACCCTCCAGAGCAACAGTCTATTATGATCTGCCATTTACCATGGCTATATGGAGAGGGATCACAGCACCAGGTTCTCAAGGTACATGGGGAAAAAAGATGGAAAATGGCCTCCCAGTCTTGGGAGATTCTGGAGATGGTAAAAGGTCCACGGCTGACATGTCAGAATCAAGGGGAAAAGTCCATTTGATGTCATGAAAGTTGGATAAAGGCAATAATTTATTTTCTTGCCTTCTCCAAGGATCTGCATCTGAGTGGACCACACATTCGGAAAAAAAACCAATTAGAAACTGCAGAATATCTACTTACCTGAAGAGAAAAATTAAAAAACACATCAGAGCAAATATTTGGTGAACTTCTAGAAGCTGGGCTAAGAGAGGCAGTTATTAAGGTGGTTTCTCAGTGTTAGGAAAGAGAAGCAATGAGAAGCAGCTAAGGAGCTGGCAAGGAAAAGTCTATCCATGATGAGAGAGCTGGTCAGGTACAGCCTTGCATAACCCAGAAGACAATGGAAAAGGATAGGGAAGGGCAGAAGCTGCTTATGGAAATGATGAATAGACACGCTCCCAACTCAGCCAAGCTCCTCCTTCCTTAACACAACACAACAGTTTTAAGCAGCTCCAGCTCCAGTGTTCAAGAGGAGGGCAGATAAGTAGCTATACCTGCTGTACTATAGGTATTTCCCATGCTTCCGGGCTTTTCTGGTTGCCACACAAAGCTGGGAATTTTTTCTCCCTCCTACTGCTACATGTGTCAGGGTTTTTTTTCCCCCTTTTGTTTCATTTTTTGTTTTCCTTCCCTCCCGCCCCTTCCTCAGAAGCAATGGGTGTTGGCTACAGTCAAGGCTGGGATTGTTACCGGGATGTGCCGGTGCTACTGCTGGGACCCTGAGGTTCCTGTATGGAGGGTCTTACCTCTCCGCTCTGGGTCAGACTGATTGCCATATCTGGGATCAGGAACAAATTTTTCCCCATGACCAGACTGGGATGGTCTGTGGGAGGCTTTGCCTGCCTCTTTAGTGAGAGGCATGGCCCTATTTGGATCTCTTCAGAGTATTTTAACACATCAGGACATTAGCCACCTGCCTTACCTATAACAAGTTAGGATGGTTGTGCAACAGGGTCATCTGTATAGTTTTAGCAATAGGTTAGATAGGGATGTGTATCAGATGGTTTGGATAGGGATGATCCTGCCTTGGGCAGGGGGTTGGGCCACATGACCTCCAGAGGCCCTTTCTAGTCCTACTTTCCTTCGATCCTGCCAACTCCAAAATATGCTTATACCGTGAATCACAGCTCTTTCCTAAAGGGCATCAAAAGCTTCATTTCCTGGCTTCTCCCCACTGTTCAACTCAAAAGTACGATTCCTGCCATTGCATCCATCCCCCCATGATGACTAAGTGGAAGCCACTTACAGCAACATCTTGTTGCTAGCTGAAATGCTCAAGGCTACACGAACTGACATTTCAAACTGTGCTATTTGTATTGCCCTATCTGAAGGTTTGGCTTTCTTTTCTTGCTATACTTGTGAATCCACATACCTGTACCTTTGTTTTTTTATAAACAACAAAAGAGTTTTATTCAAATGTCACAATTTTTTCTCAATAAAATTGAATCCAGGAAATTTTCAGTGAAGACCACACAAACTTTGTATTACAAATAAGTTCTCTAAGAGGAAACTTTGTAAATTAAATGTAAGAAAAAGTTAAACAAAACCTGACTACTATGACAGTGTGGTCCCCACACCTGTATTTCTAAAAAAAATCTATGAAAAGTTTCACAAAACATAATGCAAAGCATATGTTCACTAAAATTAAATATATATATATTTTCTCTCAAATTAAGCATCTGACCACATGCCCCTGAAGACTGTCTTTTCAGAGTTGGCATTATGCTGCCTTAAAAGTCTCTTAACCTCCATCTCCCTGGTGAGGGATTCTTGCATTCACAGATGTTGTACAATACACAGCATACAGTTGGAATTCAAGACAGGTATTGATAGCAAGCTCTAGCATACTCATGAGACAGAGTTGTTTCCCCTTCAGTCTCCCCACTGTCATCTTGTAGCTGCTTGGGCAATAGTTAACAATTCTTTGCTATAGTCCAGCTGTCCACTGAAAGGCTTCATCTGTCAGGGTAGCAAAGAATTAGCAGAGTCTCCCAGCATAACAGGGAATGTCAGTGCCATTAATGTCCAAAGTGATGGTTGACAGAACAAAATTACCTTTTTTCTTTTCAAGACAAACAGCATGAGGTCCTAAAAATCCTAGCATCAGACCACCTCCTGGTTCACTCTTCTCTGTTTTTAGCTAGTCAATCAGCCTTGATGCTCTACCAGACTTTGAAGTACAATGCAGAAATACCCCTTTCTATGTGTGAACTTAGGGGCAAAACCTGTCAACAGTTCCCCAAGGATAAGTAAGTCTTAGTTAGTGATGACAGGTTCACTTCTGGACAGCATCACCCACCTTCACCTCACCAACCTCAATAGTAGTAGGCCTTCACCGAACAGATTAAGTGTTGCTTGGTAGATACCAGGAGCCACAAGTTGCCATGTGCCCCTGGCTACGTCTTTGGAATGGTGCAAGTAACTTGCATTTTGGTGTGTTGATGCTGGAAAGAGGGGGCAAACTCTGCAGATCTTCAAAAAAGTGCCCTTTGTCATGCTGAAGCTCAATAGGTGATGTTAGTCATGTTGCATTTGCTTAATGAGTCTAGGAGCGTAGAGCAAAGCTGATGCAAGAAAAAAATCCTCCAGAAGCAGCTGCTCTACATCCTCCTCCTCCTTCTTCACCTGCACTATCATGTCCTTCTGATCCTCATCACTTACTTCTGTCTGAAGCTGCAGAACAGCTGGCATTGCTGACAGAACTGCAAAACTTGCTCAGCAGCACAGTCAGTGGCCAGAACAGCTGAAGCCATATGGCAGCAAGACGCCAAAGGCACTGCAAGCTGCTGTATATTTGCAATGGCCAGCATTGGGGGATAGACTACTGGAGTTTTTTTCTTACTTGTTGGGAAAAGTGTGAAAATGGCACCAGCAGCTGGAAAGCAATGGATCATGGGATGAGAATGGAATCATGAGATGGAATCATGAGAATTTATGAGTTTGAGCAAAAATGCCAAGCAAAACTGCTTTAATTTCTAGCTGACTTCTGACATATGCTCCCCATACTGCTGAAAGAAATATGTGCAGTGCATGCCACCTTACAGTGGGTTTAGACCTAGATGTGTGCTCACTGTGTTATATGTTTAATGCAGAGGAAATGCCTGCCATACAGAAATAATGAGTAAGACTGGATAAGAGCCAGTTGGCTGTGACTATAGCACACTATTATTATGTAAGGACTCCTCACTTATCAAAGTGAATGTAGGTATGTTTTGTGCATGCCTCAGTTTCCCCATCTTTCTCTATGCTGCTACATACTAGGATTGAATAGGTTAACTTCTACTTCGGACTATGGGGGAGTGAAATATAGATTTTTTCAGGCATCTGTATAGAATGGCCCATCAGGAATTGAATGGAGCCATCCATTTAAGGGAAGAACAACCTTGGCAATGACAATGGAAGCCCAACAACTGCAGAATAACTTTTACTAATGGATTGCATTGAAGGCCTTCCTTCCCAGCACCAGGACCATGGCTGCTTCAGCTGGGATGGACAACAGGGACCTGGAAGCTGTTTAGCACATGCAAATGCAAGTGATCAACCTGACTAAAATCTGGACTCTTCTGAACTAGGACAGAAAAAGGGTGGGAGGTAACTTCACCTCCTATTAAATGATTACTCATGCTTTACAAAACATACTTGTTTAAATGTGTTTCTCTTTAACAAAATTCTATTTTAGTGACCCCTGGGACAAACTACTTGTAAATGAGGAAAATATGTTCACCTCAAACAGGCCCATGGTGTAATTTCATAGAATCATAAATAAGTAGAGCAGGAAGGGCCTTCCAATGGCCATCCTGTCCCTGTGTGAGACAGAATCATCTCTATCCAAACCATCTTATATAAATCCACAGTCTAGCCTATTAGTAAAACTACACAATCAACCTTGACACAACCATAAGATATAACCCCCTAAAAAAAGTAGTTTTTCCAGATTTCCACTTGAATGCTCAAGCCAGTGTTATCTGAGCTTGTTAGGAGGAACTCCTAGAACCTGAACCCTGGACCTCATTGCTGGAGCATGGCTTACAATAGGTAAAAAGCTTGTTTTCTCCAGCTCAGTGTGCAGGAGACTGTCCTGCATAGACAAGCCCTGAATAGCAGTTTCCAGTATAGACTTTTATATGTGACTTATTCCTTTTTTTTGTATGTATGGGGCCTGGTGCTATTTGCCCATTCTAGACCATTTATTTTTTCTAATTGTTTAGAATTTCTTTTGGAAGAGTTTATCCAAAACTTCCTGCATTTTGGGATCAATCACATTTCAAACTGAGTTTTCTAGAATCAGGAGAGGCAATTTGGACTTTCTAGACTTGACAATTCCCCTGAATTGGGGTAATCATAGCATATAAAGGATGAATTCTTAGATATGTCCCCTATCAGTACAAATTACTTCGCTTCTTGAATAAATTTCTACAGAAAATATTGTATGAAATACTATCTTGGAAAGATAGAATAATCCAAGTAAAATGTTCAGCGTTTAATTGGACATTTCTTTCCCTATACATTTTGAAAATCTCATGAAGCAAGAAAGCTACTATAGAAACTTTAATTTATTATGTTCTTACCTGTATGATTTATATGTTTATTTATGTTATTATGTCTTTGACAAACCTTGTATTTATCACAGGAGCCGTTGGTTTCACATGCCTAATTTTAGCCCTCTTTAAATGGAAACTTCAACAAGGCAAAGCAAATGAACACGTATCAGAAAACTGCTGTTGCAGAACTCTAGATGAATCCCAGTGTGGTCATGAGCCAAGAAATTACCTCACTATGGGATACTGTAACTGCCACTTAACTCAGGAAAATGAAATAAAGGTCATGTCCATTGTGGGATCTAGCAGGGAAATGCCACTTTTACAGGAAAACAGGCATCATGAAACAGAAAACTCGATGTCCATAGGCCTAGACACATCACTTCAGAGCATTCAAAGAGAGAATGAGCATCAGAAGAGTGGCTCAACTGTGTGCTTTAAGTGCAGACTGATGGAGTCATGTCCTCAAGAGTTTTATGGGAATATGCCTATGAATAATGAAGCAGTTACCCTGACAAAAGATTTCTACAGAAGAGATTGTAAACCAAGCAGTTTTGAGCAGTGGGAAGATCTACACACTACAGTATTGCATGACCTTTCAAAAATCAATCATGGTGAGTTTTCCTTCAGTAGAAAGTACTGCAGGGCAGAAAAGTACAAATGAAAAGTAAATACTCTGGACCTGATTCACCATCATCATGCACTTTTTACCACAATTTATTACTTGAGTAAACTAATACATTATATTGTCTGTGCAAAGGCATAAATGACTATGAAAAGGTCAAAAAATGAAGAATCTGACTCGAATAACAGATTTTAATATTGAGAAAAGACCATGCCTTGCTTTGACAAACATGAAATGAGGGTTAGGCTATAGATAAGGTGACCATAAATCCTGGCTTGGCCGGGGCAGTCCTGGATTCTGTAGGCCAGTCCCATCTGATTGGTAAAAAGTCCTGGGCCAAAGTCCAATGGGAGGCAGAGTAGCATGGTGTGCCAAGCAGGTGGGTGGTTAGGCATTGATGCTGCTGTTTGGGAGCAAGATGGGTGCAGGCGGAGTGATGCCTGCTCCAGTCTGCTCGCATTACTCCCATACAGCTGCAGGAGTGCCTGACCACCCACCTGGCTGGTGCAACATGCCAGTCTTCTGAGCTGCCAGACTCCGGCCCAGGACTTTTAATCCAGATAATCCAGGACTGTCCCAGCCAAACCAAGATGTATGGTCACCCTAGCTATAGGACACTTGGTGTCCTACTTTAGGTCAAAGCAGTCTACTTTTTCAGTGTCCTTAAGTAAGACAACTAAGTTTTCCCATCCTGTCCCTCATCCTTCTAAAGCTAATGACTTTTTGTTAAGAGCAAACTTGCCTTAAAAAAAAAAAAATCCTGGAATAACAATTATGCTATTGAGCATACTGGCATTTGACTAGGTCCAATTATAGGATGTCTACCTTTAAAATAACCCTTTATTATGGTACTGACAAGGTCTCCAAATGCTCTCTCACCTGTGGATAAGAGCCTTGATTTGCATCACCATTCAGGACACAAAATTTTGTCTCAGGAAATCAAGCCCATCTAGATATCTCCCTTCATATCTTTTGTTCTCTCTCTTCTTCCTTTTTTCTGCTTCCTGTGGATAAGGTACCTTCCCTATCTCATCATGGGATTATCTTCTTTCAAATCCCTTACAGCTAGGGATAGACATTACATATAAACCAGTTTAAGTGATCAGAAACTGGTTTAAACCTTTAACAGAACATATGCTCAGTTCACATAAAGCCCTTGAATGCTAGTGCATTAACCCAGCTCTCCACAAAATCCCATGCTAGCTTAAAGCACAATATTAACAGCCAGCACTAACCATTGCCATGAAGGAACACAATCTAATTACTGTGAGGAAAATTAGGGTGTGAATGTACTATTCTGTAGTAATTTCCCATTCTGCACTTCTATCTCATAGTAAAAACAAGATTTACCCCAGTAAAAATGGGTTAAGTTACCTTGCAATTATGATGGGTAAAAGCATCACCCATCATAGATGGTGAAATACCTAACAGGCTGTGAGTTCACATCCTGGACTACTTTATGGTAATTTATTTGTGTTCTCCTACTGATAAGTTGTAAACTGTTCAGGCAGGGAAAATTTTTAATTCTGTGTTTATAAAACACCTAGCTGAATGGAGTCCTGACCCATGACCCAGGCTTTCGGATGCTACCACAACACAAACAACAAAAAATAGCCCCACACAATAAAAATAAATGATAGTTTAAAAAAAAAAAAATCACATTATGGGGATAATGAATGCCAGCTGGAACTTGCATGAACTCCAGAATGTAGAGCAGCCCTTGAATGCTAGTGCATTAACCCAGCTCTCCACAAAACACCATGCTAGCTTAGATGGGCAGATGGTCTACCCATAAGGGTATATGGGGAGAGATACAAAGGAAGGAAACACTTAAATTATTCCTTTGGGTCTTTGAATATTTCTGTGAAAAATGGGTACTTCTTAAATGGAGATTGCCATATGCTCCACAATATCTCTCTCCTCACATAGATCTTAAATTCCGTTCAACATTGTTAATGATTTTTAAATGATTTATCTGGCCCACGGCGCCCCTAAAAAATTCAGAAAATTACTATTTATCTGCCCCTGGCTGCCTGTCATGCAGCCCTCAATGGCTTGCCAAACTCAATAAGTGGCCCTCTGCCCTAAATAATTGCCCACCCCTGTGATAGGTGATCAGTTAATGGAAGAATCAAATTATCAGAACCTCACAAAGTTTGAGGAGAATAAAAATTAGAGGCTCTGACTCACCTTGGTAAGCAAATTATATACCAGTAAATACTCCCACTGACATGAATTTGACTATTGCTGGAAGAAGAGGTTTTACAGTCTGGTGCCTCAGTTCGCTGACTGCAGGTAATACTTTTTCATAGCCCCCATTGCTATGGATTCTTTGCTGACTTGAGAGATGAATGTACACAACTTGCTTTCACTCTAGATACTAGAGGTAGTACTTTTAAAAAAAGGAACTCAAATGCCTAAGTCTCATTTTTAAAAGTAAAGCATTTTGGATAATTGATAAGGCATTTAAGCAGGTAACTCCCATTAACTCCAGTTAAAATGTAGACCTTGAAAAATCCAGCACTTAGTAGAGTCCAAGTCCCACTGACTTTTAATCAGACTGCTACCCATGTCATTTTTGAAAATGGGACTTTAGCTTTTTCGAAAATTCTCCCACAGAGGTTTCCTTTGAAGCCAAAGTCACAACGTGACAGGTCATATCGTTGCCCCAAGGCATGGGCTGGCAAGATCAATGAGGAAAAACATGTACGCAAGGCGTGTCTACACGAGGCATTTACTGCGGAGCTGCCCAAATTCTCTCTGCAGTAAAGTCTCAGTGTCTACACGTGCAGCTCTATTAGGCCACAGGAAACTAATAAACTCTACAGCAGATTAGTACTTGTAAATAAAAGTACTATCTTGCTGCAGAGTTTTTTCACGAGCAGCAATGCATGTGTAGACACTGACGGCTGGCTAGGGCACAAGGGTGCTTCAGTGCGGGGGCTGCCTGTCAGCTAGCCCCACACTGAAGTACTCTTGTACCCCAGCCAGCCTCTCTGCAGCACATTGAGCTGGCCCAGAGCAGCCCCAGGCTGGCAAGCTGACTCTCTGGACCCCTTGCCAGCCAGCTCAAAGTGCTATGGCCCTGGGTGCATGTGTAAATTCACCACCTGTGAGTAATAAACTCTGGAGTGATATGCAACAGAGTTTATTGTGTCACATTAATTTCCTGTGTAGATGCTCCCAGTCATGCAAAACAAACCTACATACAGAGCAAAACCATGTAGAAGAAGAGAGAGTTCCTACCTCTAGACTTGATTATTCAACTAAAACAGCTATCTTGAAACAAAGACATACCGAGAGTTTTTTTTTCCTTCTTAGCTCTGTTATTCCTAGGGTTTCCCTGCAGATCCCTTTGTGTCCTTGATTCCAATTTTATAAGCACTGGAGAAACACTCACTTCTGTTACTGTGAGGCAGAGTTTAGGGAATCCACCTGCTACAAGTCACCATTCTCTGCCCGCTAGACAGGATGGTGAGTAATGACTCAGAAGAGCCTGAATTCCTATGCTCAACTTGTTTTTGATCCTACTTTCCTGTCACAATGGTCTTAAGGATAGGTTCTTATGAATATGAGCCTTCAAAATGATGCTGCATCTAGTAAAGAGAGCAAAACGCTGGCTTGCATCCATAGATGCTTCTCAAGAAAATCCTGGGACGTCATTCTCCCCTTTTACTCAGCCTCGGTGAGGCCGCAGCTGGAGTACTGGGTCCAGTTTTGGGCTACACAATTCAAAAAGGATGTGGAGAGGCTTGGGAGAGTCCAGAGAAGAGCCATGCGCATGATCAGAGATCAGGAATACAGACTTTATGATGAGAGGCTGAGAGCCATGGGACTCTTCAGCCTGGAAAAGCGCAGGCTCAGGGGCGATCTGGTGACCACCTATAAGTTTATTGGGGTGTTCACCAGTATCTGGGGGAACATTTGTTCACCAGAGCACCCCAAGGGATGATGAGGATGAATGGTTATAAACTACTGCAAGACCGGTTCAGGCTGGACAGAACCGGTCTTAAGGAAGTTCTTAAGGAAGAACTTCTTTACTGTCCGAGCCCCCAAGGTCTGGAATAGCCTGCCATTGGAGGTGGTTCAAGCACCTACACTGAATGGCTTCAAGAGAAATTTGGCTGCTTATCTTACTGGGATCCTATGACCCCAGCTGATTTCCTGCCCCTGGGCGGGGGCCTGGACTCGATGATCTTCCAAGGTCCCTTCCAGTCCTAATGTCTATGGAATCTATTCTTAGGAAAGATAGGTTCTTATGAAGATATAGCTGACACTATAACCAATTAAATGCAACTAAAATGTAAGAGTAAAATGTAAGTGTCTTACCCAGATTGGACTGAGATGCTAGCTAAATCACTTGATCCCAGCTGACTTCCTGCCTATGGTGGGTGGTGGGGAGGAGGGGGGGGCTGGACTCAATGATCTCATGGGGTCCCTTCCAGCCTTGAATGTCTATGAATCTATAAATAGTTGGTGCTGTGCCACATGCAGGAAAAGCCTTTTTGGCACTCTCTCTCAATACGCTTTCCAAACAGCTGCTTGTACTAAATTCCAACATTTGTTTTTAGCAGACACCAGAAATGACACATTTAACAGAAGACGCGCAATTCCTGCATCCTTGGCCGCAGAGAAACTTGAACAGCATTTAACAAATGAATCGTGGCAATCTCCATCAAAACTAGCAGACAGCTTCAAACTTCTCAGTCTAAAACATTTTATTACAAGCGCATCATCAGTACCCAACATGCCAGTCAACTCAAAAGAGTGTTGCATTCAAAAGACATTACAAAGTCATAGATCACAACACAGTGATCAATGTGAATTGCTAGAAAGAAGCACAAATAGTTCTCTGCAGCCAGGCAACCCCCTTATCTGTAAATATGTGGACTGTGATGAATTGCAGAGTTATATGAAAGAAAAGAAAGAAAGTCATAGGGAAAAATTAAAGTTGGAGAAAGAGCAAATCAAAAGTAGTAGCAGAATAGTAGAAAGTGGCCTTATGAGTGATGAAGAGATACCATTATCACCAGGCGTCAAGAAAAGATATATACCAAAGAACGTTAGCTTTTATGTACCTGACCTGACAATAGCAAACAGGTTGGATGCGATGACAATGGACTCAAATGAGGCAGAATTCCAAAAGAAACAACTGCAAAAGAGTATTCAAAGAAACCAAACTATTATTTTGAAAAATAGAAGTCACGATACTTCAGAAGCAAGAAGTACAGACAGCTTATTGTCTTCTCATCCAAGGATTTTTGGAAATGAAGGCTGGTTGAGGGAAAATGAAATCTCTCAGAAATGCAAAATGAGGCACAAAGGACAAGACTGTTTGACTGTAAAATTGAATTTACTTCCCTTTAGAAAGGTGAGAATCCACCCAGATAAATCACCTTTTAGTGAAAAATCACAGCAAAAATCCAGTCATCATCCCAAACAACTGCCAAATGAAACTGAGAAGAAAACGTCACCAAATTCAAAAGAATTGAAAAGGACAGAAGGAAAACCAAACTGCACATCCTCTTCTATCACAAAAGTACAGCCAGGTACCAGGGAGAAGAGGGTCATGGCTGCTCTGCAGTTCCCTGAGAAGCAGCTGTCAGCTGGAAGGAAAAATGCGGAAAGTGCCGCTATTATAATAAATAATGATGCAGCAGAGTTTCCTGAGGAAAGCTGCAGCTATCCAGTAGTGAATGTTTCTCAACCTTTCAGGGATATTACTTATGCAGGAAATACTAAAGGTGTCCCATCATACTGCTCTACAGAAGCTATAATATATAACAGCAATTCACCTCCACCCTCACCGCATGAGTTGACAAGAATTGTTACTCCTGTATTTCTGGAACCACAGAATTCACAAAATCGGCCGAGTGGTATTTCCAAATCCCTGTATTCTATGGAGGAAAGTGGTGAAGATATGACAGAATTTCCTGTTTCACATATGCACCAAAATTCAAAGATGACTGCAGCTCTAGCTCTCACTATTCAAAGGGGAGTTGCAAATAACACAGAGGAAAAAAATCCCGACAATGCATCTGATACAGAATTAGATTCACACATGGACGATCCAGTTCAAAACACTAGCCAAAGCCGAATGGGAAGTCAAGAATTACAAAGCCAAGATGAAAACTTAGTGAAAGAAAGATTGGAGAGTCCTGAAAGGACTGAAGAATGTGACTTGCTGGGAGAAAGTCTCCGTGCTGAAGGGTCTCAGAATGTGCCTGTTCTATCCCGGATTCCACCTGATTACCATATAGTTTCAACAGAACCATATCTTGTTCCCAGCCAAAGTGGCGCAACGCCTCTAAATGGCACAAATAGTTTGCATCCATTTTCTCAAGCCAATGGGCATTTAACTAGTAGAAGTAAAGAAGGGACTGGCAATAGAAATGACCTGCACAAAACTGATAACATGGAAGACAATGGGATGAAAACAGAACAGAGAGAAAATAAAAAGCCACCCAATGACAATGAATCACTCTTTACAACATTAATCCCAGAGACCCAAGTGAATTCTGCTGGCCCAACAGAATATATCCTGCAAGTTTTGGATGATGTAAATGGTGAAAAAGGCAAAACATACCATAAAAACACTATCATGTCTAACACATCTAGTATTACCACCTCCCCTGAAACTGAAAATATTTTACCAGGTAATAACACTAATCTTCAAATGAACAATAACAGCCACATGGAGAATGTGCACAATACAAAAGATTTACAAAACAATCAACCTAATGAAGGAAACAATGTACTTGATGAAGGTGAAATGCCAGTGGAAGAACATAAAAAGCCTTTTTTTACCAGTTAAAAGATACTAGGTTCGAGACAGAAAATTAGGTACGTTTAATTCGTAGCAGAACAAATGCAGCTGAAAACTCTGCTCCAAAAGCTATACCATACGCACCATCTGCTGAATATGCTAATATGTCACCTTTAGAGCCAGAACAAAGTAAGCGAGGAAAATAACTCAAATAATTGTCACATTCCCGTTTTGCTTTTTTCAGAACTACAAACAGTCCTAGCCTTTCTGAAAATCATCATCATTATTGTGGTAGAAAATTCCAACAAGTCAATGAACATAAAACCGTATTTGATTGAATCCATGCAAAACACTGGAAGACAAGTCAACTAGAGACATTTTACTCAATTATACGAACACTGTTTTGGGGAAAATAAGAAGTCAAAAAGCAAACATGTATTTGGCACTGTCAGAGCAACCAAACAGCACAATTCAGGGCATAAACAAGAGAAAGCAGGGAAATGTTAACTGACCAGAGCTCCACTTGATGTTTATGATCTGGAATATACAAGCGCAGATTTCAGTCAATGTACAGTACTGCATTTACGACAACTATAAATGTTGCTGCTGCCTACAGTGTACAACTTGCATTATTTAAAACATTTCTGTGCTCCATTTATTACTGCCCTTGCTTGATAGATAATGTAATCTTTTTCTTTAATCTGTAACTATTAAATCTGATTTTAAATTCACTTAGCTCTTTAGGATTTCTGGTCTCTGTACAAACTGTAAAAGTTTATAAACCCTTTAAATTGTTTGGGGGTGGGTGGAGGGGAGAAGAGCAGGAGAGAATGAAATTTGACCCAGTCATTAAAGCAACTGATCCTCTATACAAAGCCTAGTAATTTATTTTTAACCACTAGGTGGAGATCTTTGATTCAATCATTTCAGAATCACCAAGTAATTAGCTAGTGTAGTTGTGTAAACACCATGGTTTTGTATAAAAAATGGTTTGAACAAATCCAAGAGACTTTCATCTCTTCATTGTTATTAACTAAAGGTTTTGAAAAATAAATATCTCATTAACATATCAACTTCTAGGATTGGTCTCTTGGGCTAGGCAATATATTATCACTTGGTTTTAGCAATCCTTTTTACAAGAGGAGAGAAATGCATTCCTTTGAGAGCAAGAAACAAAATGAAAAGTAAATATATGTTTATGACAATGACATTTCAGGAATGTACAGAAAGAAAAAAAATCTCAGCCTAGGCTGTATTAGGTTAAGACAAGTGGAAAGCATTAAGACGCCTAGAGTACTGGAAGCAAGGCCAAAAATAAGTCCCCAATATTTTTGGAGGAAGACATTTTAATTGTTCCCCTTTTCCTTCAGAGATGATCATAAATTCTGAGATTTATCTGCCCTTTTCCAGACTGACAATGCATTCCTCACCTATTTACAAAAGAGGGAATATTTAATGTAACCATTTTCCAGGAAAATAACTGGAAGTGTTCTTCCTAGCTTCCTTCCTCTCATTTTCATTTCTTTATTCCAATTTTTTTCACCGGCTGCTACTGCAGAGGCAGGGGTAGTTGAATGGTAATCTCAGGGCAGTACAGAAGGAAAATTAAGACCTGTAGAGTGACCTGGATCCTCTTTTTAATTACATTATTTTCTTTTAGTTGATAAAAAAAGAGAAATTCAATACCTGATAAACTCTAGAAAAGGACCACCAGTACACCCTCCTATTTACCCAGTGCAAGTCAGAAAAAATGCTTTATAAGCAGGGATCAGGGTTTTCTATTTTCTGCAGAAAACCACAGAAAAATGTGGATTTTGCTCTTTAACGGAGAAAAAAGGTGGATTTTCCCCTTTCCTCAAATGGTCAAAACACAGGTTTCCTCTTTTGCAAACAGCTCTCTGCAGGCAGGCAGAGTTCCAGCCTGCAAGAGCTACTTGCAAAAGGACAGGAAACCCCAAGCCCTGACTAGAGGTGCTGGGGGCGAGGCCTGAGAATCTGAGTCAGCCAGGGCTGGCTCAGACTCAGTTTCCCTCCTGTGGCCTTTTGGGTAAGTTGAGCTTTTAGGGGCTGGGCCCTGGGGGTGGGAGGCAGCTGGGGGCCCCCTCTAGAAGGGCTGGGGGGGGCCCTGTGGGTCAGGTGAGGGTCATGCTGCTAGTGGGGCTGGGGCATGTGGGGAGAGCTAGCAGGCTGGGTGGGGGGCAGGACAGGGGTTTGTGGGTGTCCATCATCCTGTCCTGTGCCATGGGCCAAGGCTGGGGCAAGTGTAGGCTGCCTTGTCCCACTGTGCCTCATTTCAGTTGGGCTGGGAGCACTGCCAAGCTGGGGTGGCAATAGCAGCAGCTCAGTGCAGGAGGGAGGGAGAGAGGGATTACATTCTGTGCCCCTGCCCATCAGGCCAGGCACACTCAGGGCAGGGTTAGGGGCTGGGGCTGAGGATGCTGCCCAGCTGGGTTGGCAGTGGCAGCAGTTCAGTGCAGAAGGGAGGGAAGGAGCATGCTGCTCTCCTGCTCAGCAGGCCAGGTGCCCTCAGGTCAGGATGGGGGGCTGGGGCTGGGAATGCTGCTCAGCTGGGGCAGTGCCCAGAGCTAGGGCTGGGATGCTGGGGGTGAGCACTGCTCATTCTCTGTGACTGCTGCCACCTTGCTCACTCCATTGTTGCACCATATCCCACCAGCCTGTGTCTGCAGTGGCTGCTGGCAGCTCTGCTGGGGTTAACACTGGAGGTGGTGACTGAGGCAAGCTGCACAGCATGGCGCGGGGAAGGGAGGGGAGGAGATAAGCAGCACGTCTAGCCTTCATGATTCCATGCTTGGCCTGTGGCCTTGCCAGTTTTGCCTGCTCTGAGGGGGATCCTGATCCTGGGAAGCACTCAGGCAGTTGTGAAGGGCCAGGGGGAAGTCTATGCTTGGGCTGGAGGTGGGAGCAGGTTGGTCATGTGTGGGTAAGAGAGAGAGAGATGGTGGTGGGGGGCACTTTGGAGTCCACCTGGACTGCTAAAGCAGCCTGTACAGGGGGAGGCTGGCCTGAAAGGGAAAGGGCTTGCCCAGCCAGAGGCAAGCCCAGCCCAGTCCCTGAACCCAGTCAAGGGTTTCCCAGGAAGGGCATGGGGACTACTGGGGCCTGGGAACATGGGGGCAGAGAGCAGAACAGCAGGGTCTGGCACTGCTCAGAGCCACAAAGCAGCAGCAGGCAGGACAGCTGCATCTGGATCTATGGCCTGGTATGGGGGTCGAAGGGTGGGAGTTGCTGTTGGGAGGGAGTGACTGGGGGGGATGCGGGTTGGGAGTGAGGGGCAACAGAATGGGCAGGGGCAGGGCACCAGCATGCTAAGCACCACAAAGCAGCTGTGGGAACAGTCACAGCTGGACTTGCATCCTGGTGAGCAAAGGGGGCAGGGAAGTTTGATCTTCTATGATAAAAAAACCAAAAACAAACACCTAAATATATAGTATTTAGAATGTATTTTATTATAATGATTGAGGCACTGGTAGGCTTCTGAAGTGCTTTAAAATTGTAAATATATCAATAAAACATTGTGTGCATCTGATATATATATATATATATATATATATATATATATATATATATATATATATATATATATATATATATATATATATTAGTGGCCTTTCATTTTAATTACAGAAAAATGCAAATTTGGGGGGTTTTAATCAGAGAATTTTGGATTTTTAAACAGAGAAAACCAGGATCCCTATTTACAAGAGAAACTTATAAAGCCCTGTTACATGCCTAAATAATTATATCCTATAATTAAATCTATCTAGACTTTTCTTTCTCTCTGTCTTCTTTACACACTTTAACAACTTTGCCCCTCTTGGCAGGCTAGCCTACAAGGCTAGGGACAGAAGTTACACATAAACTGGTATAAGTGATTGAAAACTAGTTCAAATCTGTAACACAACAGAAGTTCAGTGCACATAAACCACTTTCAAAATGGCCGAAACTGGTTTAAGATAAACCTGGTTGGATGTAGTATCAGACTTAACTGATTTAGGTAAAATCAGTTTATTGCATTTCTGTCCCAGATCTCCCTCCCTCCCTCCAGATTCAAGTTAACTCCCAGTCCTTGCCCATCCTGGGATGCTTTGCACCTCCTCTGCAAACCCCCTCCCCCCTTCCAGGCTGGGTGGGCTAGCTTTGGCCCAAGCTGTCTCCTCTAGCCTAGCAGGAAAGCATGCTCCAGCACCCCTGGCTTCTAGCCTAAGCCACTGCAGGTATGTGGCTACATTTCTGGAATCAGAAGTGAATGTCTGTTCACTTACTCATCAGTTCAGTCTATGCAGCTTAGACTAACCTGTGAAGATTGAATCAATTCAGCTGTGGGCTTTTTGAATGTCTGTACTTATCCCGAAAGCTGATGCCTCTCTGAAGAAGCTAGTTTGCAAGATGCTTGATCTTCGGTCTAACTTCAGACTAATATGGCTAACTACCTCTCTCTCTTGTTTACTTGTGCAGTCACACCATTTTTTTTTTCATTTCAATCAGTTTCTGCTGATTTCCTTCCTAGCTGTTTTTAATCAGCCCTTCTGTTTCTTTCTTTTCTTCTTCTCTTATACTTTCTTTTGTGTCTGACTAGATGCAAAATTAACTAAAACATCTCCTTTTCAAACAATAGAACAGACAAAAATAGGAAGACAAAACATGCAAACTGTGTAGGATTGAAAACCCAAAACAAAAAAGACCCCAGCCATAAGGGAAATGGAGTGAGCAAAAGAAAGGGTGTTATTAGTACCACATACAAATTGTCAGGGCAATGGCTCATCTAACCAGGCTGCCTCCACTTTGTTACTGTATATGCTTTCTATATTGTCAGTTGAAATATTAAATCAATTAAGGGTTCATTTGTGAGTCAGACAGAGCACTAAGCATTACCCTAGTACCAGCCACAAGAGGTTCTGTGATCTAGGCACACATTGCTGAGTCTCAGACCCTTGGTTGGCAATTTGCTGCTGACCAATGTTAAAAACAAATGCAATGAGCTGGCTCAGCTGCACCTTCAGTGGGTTACAGCTCCAAGTCTACTCTCCAGTCACTTATTCTGAAGGGTGATATAAGCAGTGCCCAAGCCCAAGGTTTAGGTAGCGCATGCCAACGTGCAAGAGGAGTCCTTACTCTCCTGCATGGGCAGACAGGCCAAGTCATGATTTGGGTTCAAACAAAAAGCCACAAGAGAGCAGTTAATTATAAAAGTCATCAGATTTCTTTATGAGGGGGTGTAAATGCTACCTAAACCAGCCTCCACTGGTCCTCAACAGTGGATCATAGTTTCCTTCTGAGATTTATCCTGGAGAAAAGATTTCTCCATGTGTCTTTATTTGTAAGAGATTCCTCAAAACAAACTGAAGTATATCTCCCTTTTGCTCTCAGAGCTTTCTGTCCTACCAGTCACAAGAATAATTAAGCTATCTGGGGTATCTTCAGAGGTTACAGAAATAAGAGTTAGCAAATTGAAGCATATCCAGCTGGCCATTTTCTTTCTTAGGCCTTTGTAAATAAGGCCTTTTACACATGACAAACCTTTGCAATCACGGCTCTGTAGATGAAGGAAGTGGGTGCACTTACCTCAGGACACACATTCCAGCCCCTCATTAACAATGATGATATGGGCTTGGGAATTGAATACCCTATTGGAGGTCTGATGTGATGGTAGGCCATATCTGCTGCAGCAGCAGCTGCAAATAAGATGACATAATGAAGCTTAATTAATATTCAGGTATCATAAATATTCCTATGCAAACATTTTATTTTGCTATGTGAATAATTTAGAGTCATGAACAGCTAAAAAATGCTTAAGTAGCAAACTGGCAGGTAAAGCCAATGGGTCAAAATATTTTAATGTAACAACCAGTGATTCTGCATATGAATGAACTTCTGCCAAGGTTAAAGCTGGTCGAAGATGATCAGGTTCAGGTGCAGACCATATAAAATAGCCTTTGAACGAAACATCAATTAACCCTCACCTCACAGATGACATTATAATAAAAGTCCTTCATTATGAGAGAACGACCAAGCATCTTTCAATAATCAACTTAATTAGATACACTCAAGTTACGGATAAATTGTTACCAGATTCTATCTTCCCATATCCTGACTTCCCAAATTTTTAAGTCAACTGCGCGAGGGGTTTCCAAGCATTTATTTAGAGAAAAAAAGGAGTGCCTTTTTATATGGGCTAGTCACTACTGATTATGATAAAAAGATCAGACTATTTTCCTAATTATGTTTATATATCTAGTAATTTAAAAAACATAATTAATCTCCTGAATTCTTTTTAAACAACCAGGATATATCAAGTCAAATCAAATTCCTCATAGACAGAGCTAAGTAAACTTCTTTGTTAACTGACACTTTTAAATGATGTATCATCAGTCTATGGCATCTGAAGGGAGACGAAGAGATTTCCATCTTGAGATTTTAACGAGAATGGTTTAATTTTTTTTTAACCAGAGCCCATTCTCATTACAGTTTTTGTCACAAGAATAGATTAATTTGAGCCACTGTCTGTGTTACAGTCTTGAACTCTATAATGATGTTTCAGAATATTAATATCAGTTAAGTATGATATGTAGTGGGGGCCAGGAGGAGAGGAGAGCAGGGGGAAAAACATTTTGCTTAGTTTAGATCCCAGTTTAATGTGACTTCGAAAGGATGAGACAAACATTGATGGTTTTATGTTTTTCTTACATGCAGTGAAAAAGGAATAAACAGAGATAAAGTTGTTAGTGGAAAATAAATATAACTATCTTTCTATTTACACACTTTATTTCTTTCTCCATACTACATTCTAGATGAAATCCTAGCTGACTAAAGTCTTTGGGAATCTTGCTATTGATTTTAGTGCAGACAGGATTATATACCCAAAGTACAGTATTATGTGTGAACATTTGAGTGTATATAATACTGCATATACTCTACTTAGGTCAATGTAACTTTTGAGGTGTTCTTTTCTTCCTAGGGATAGCATAGCTTTCCCATCAGTTATCAAGAACATCGAGCTAAAAAAATAAAACAAACAACATCCTTCTTAATGCTGAATGAAGTGGCAAGAATATGTTTCTGAATTGATTTTTGAAACAGAAAAGTAGTTCAGATGGTTCATGAAACTTCCTACTCCAAGATTTGTGCAATACTAGCATGCAGTATTGAACCTTTCAGTATTCTCTTTTGATCGGTAAGTGATATCCTTCTATTCTTAAACATAGCGCAACTATAAATAATAAGAAGAATTAAGGAATAAAATTACCATTGTCATGTAGAATTGTGCTTCAATTCTTAAATGTATTTGTTTACAAGAGATAGGATAAAACAGCTTTATTGAATTTACTGAAAGTCAGTCTTTTTTACTGGGAACTCTGATAATTTTTCCATAACCATAAAATTCCTGCATGACATGGGGGACATTCTCCTTCTAGGCTCATACTGATATACCTGTGACTCCAGCCTTTCAAACTCTCCAGCACAAGTATGCCTAAAGCTGGGATCTTGCCACCACTTGGGCTGGTCTGTGCTGTATGTAGCATGTGTGGTCAGTCCAAGACCCATGGGAGGCTGAATGACAGGGCTCTGTGGGCTAGATCTAACCCATGGGTCATATTTCTGACACCTTGGGCATGTCCACACATTCAGGCACTTGCGCTTGAAGCAGCTCAAATAGAAGCGGTGCAAATTTGAGCCCGGGCTTTTTGCCTCAGTGCTAGGCAGGAGCCCCAGGGCCACAGTTTAACCACTCATGGTTTGCCCTAAGCTAGATAACTAGCTAGAGACTATATACAGTTGCTGATATTTTATTTTCTAATTGGGCAAAAAAATTACATAGTATAAATAAAAACTATTTTTTCCAAGAACAGAATTTAATTCACTGTCTACTACACAGAATTTAATTCACTGTCACTGTCTTCCTTCAACAAGCAAAAAATCTGTTTAAAATCCATCCAAGAGCCTTTGCAGATATAACATCTCTCCTCTTAACCACCATACTTTGCACACCCACCTTCCCATAAAAAAGAAGTTGCCCAAATGTTGAGGAACTTTCCATTTCTGGAATGGTTTCCATTCAGTTTCCAAAGTTCTACCCAAATCCAGAAGTGGCCTGAAGTTCATATAGTCTCCTACAGAAGAAGTCAACTGGGGGTACGCGTGCCCGTGGGGGTACTTGGGAAGGCCTTAGGGGTACGCGCAGGCAGGTGGGAATGGAGTGCCACCGCCTCTCAGGAGCAGGTCCGGGGCAGGGCAAGGGCAGCAATGCCTCTCTGTGGGTTGCACATGGCAGTGGCTGCTCCCACCCACTATCCCACACTGCTGCTGCTTTGCATCCAACCCCTCTCCCCCCCCCGCATACATCTGGCTGCCAGGGTTACACTTACTAAAAAAGTTTGAAAACCCCTGGTCTACTACTTTAATGAAGCAAAAAATTATTATAATGCTTAAAAAAAATCAGAAAGGTGATACCACTGGTTGCAAAGTTACAGTCCTGGAAATGCTGAGTTGTTGGTGCTAGGAAGCTATTCTTTGTGGATACATTCCTTAGTTACCTAAGAATATGTGCTAGAAGACAATAAAGTGAAAATAACTTGATAATTTCAACAGCCTTGAAAGGTAGAAAGCATGTGCTGTTGAAAATTCCTGAAGGTAAAACCAGGTCCTGGAGTCACCTATTTCCATTAAATAGGTAGTGCATCTATTTTACTGAATAATAGATGATTGTAGTGTGTGAGTTTTGGTTTTAATTGGATGACAGGCTCCTAACACATTTAGAATTCTAGTAAAATATAGATTATTCAGATGCCATGCAGCTACTTCTCTGTAGTTTAGAGGTGTAAGTGGTCCTAATGATAGCTGAGTACCTTACCTGGTTTAAGGTGTGCAAATGGTATTTCACCTGTTAGCAATTCCCAGAGACACAAAGCATAACTGAAAACATCAGCTTTTATTGTATATCTTGTACACTGAGTGAATACCTCAGGGGCCATCCAGCGTAGGTTCTGTACATCAAGAAAACATCAATAATGCATTAACAAAGTGTTTTGTTCCTTTGTTGGGGATCATGTCTTTTTCTCTACTTTGCATTTGCTTTCTTTCATTTTCTGCAATAAGCTAATGGGTAAAGCTGTTAAAACAAATATTCATTGTAGCATATAAAATTCATAGAGTAAATCACAACATGGTATATTGTGTTTTCAGCATTAGGATGACCTTCACCTTGCCTGTATAAAAGCAAAGTAAGCTGTCTTTATCTAAGAGAAGAGTAGCATAGAGCATACTCTATAAGCTGAAATCTAAATTCCCACCCTGAGAGCAGGCAACAGAACTTTAGCATATCTAATTCCAGTTATAGCTGCTAAAATCTATAGGGTAGAATAATGGCAGTGGCAATTATGTGCATGTAGGGAGGTTTTCTTCTGTCCTGAGCTACCAATGCATTCTGTAGAAGGCTATATATGTAGCTGCTTCACAAACAAACAGCACCCGCTGGTTTAGAAGTGGGTGGTCTTACTCTGGTCCTTTGCATATACTGTCAGAACCAAATGGACATCAAAACTGAAGCACTTCTGCTCATATAGTTCTTTCACATTACTGTTTTTAATAGGATGATTTCAAAACCCCATTGCTAATGCTATAATATAGTCCATGGTAACTGATTCTGACTCAGCAGTGTATCACGACCTTTATGTAACAGGTGGAAACGGTATGGGCTACATTTTGTAAAGGTGTTTGTGAAACTTTGGGTGTAATTTTTAAACAACTGAAACTACATGAGAAGTTTATTTGAGAAAAGAACTTAGAAGGAAATCTATGTTGGATAACAACAGCTTCCTCTTTAGAAATTTGAACCAACAGCAACACGTGTGTCATTTTGCATTTCATACCAAAGAATCAAGGGGCAGTGGGGCCATATAAAAACACCTTTTTTAAATACATTCACAAACAAGTTATCTATTGTGCAAAGCATTAGGTAGTTAATCATTTCTGTCATTATAAAAGCTGATCTCAAACATTTTATGAAAGAATTACTATACAAAAGAAACAAGGTGTTACACTGTCACTTGGCAATGGCATTAATTCCAGTTAAAAACACTTTTAAACTTTTCATTTGCTCCTAAGATGAATTTATACATATTTTTTTTACTAAGTATATGGAAAAGAGCAAGAAACAAACCCCAGGTTGTTTTGTCATATTGTCTTCGTCCAAGGACTGCAAAAATCTTGATTCTGAGAGGAAAAAAAATAAGTTTCAAATAAAAACACTCTACAGACAGACCCCATTTTACAGAAGCATTAGTGGAAATCCAAAACTTTTATAAACAACTACAATGGCCTATTCTTCAATGAGGGTGCATGAAGGCATTTCAGATAAAATGGGACTACCTAAATCAGTGAGCAAGATTCCTGGATGGTAGCAACTGGCTAATAATTCCCATTGACTTGGGTAATGAATAACACCAACTAAGGATTTGTATTTGTAAAGAATATAAGATAATTTGTTTTTAGTACATACTGCTTTCCAGAATGTAACCTAGGAAAGCAGCTAACTTAACTTGCAGTGTGTCTGAGTCAATTGAAAGGCCCTTCATGGATACTATCACACCAGCATCTTCCTCTCTTTTAAATTGATGCTCACAGGCCTCAGCTCTTTTTGACTATATGACATAGTGACAAAAATAATGTAACATGTCCTAAGGTGGCTAGGACTTTGTAGATCAAAATCAGCTGCTTAAGCTCTACACAAACATTCTACGGGAAAGTAATGAAGATCTGTGCCCCCAGAAAGTAAAGCCATGGCATTGTCCACCAGCTTCAGATTCTTACAGTGTAACCTGGTCTGATTTTGAAGTAATAGGTTCATTAAGAAACAGCCACATTTTACTCTCCAAATAAAGATAGCTGTTAGAGGACTATATGATAACAGCTTGGTTCCAACACCACCCCCAAACTGTGAATGCCAGTAACAAAAGAGGAAGACACGTCCTCAATTGGAAAGACAGCTATAGCCCTTGCTGAGTTTTTGGCTGTAGCTGTGTTGGTCTAAGGACATAGGCAGGCAAGGTTCTTTGGTTAGATGTGATATATTTTATTAGACAACTGAGCAGTTGGAAAAAGTTTTTAGCAAGCTTTCGGGTGCACTCACCCTTCGTCAGGCATGGGGAGTCTCTGCTGGCCAAGGAAGCTTCTCTCATTCATTAGCTTCCATTAGCTTCTCTCATTCCTTGGAGTCTCAGACCAGCAGAGACTTCCTAGGCCTGATGAAGGGTGACTGTGCCCGAAAGCTTGCTATAAGAACTTTTTTCCCAACTACTCAGTTGGTCTAATAAAAGATATCGCTTCTAACCAAAGAACCTTGCCTAGCTATAACCCTTGAAATGTTCCCATGTGCTTCCTCCATCCTCCCAGAAAAGATTCATTTTTATCTGAATTGAGACTCAGCCATTTGAACTCCATCCAGCTTATATTTCAGCCTCAGATGCTAAGTATTCAACAGCACTAGCTGGCTTAGATGAGATGTGAGGTTCAGGGGTATTAGCATCTTGAAAACACCTTGCCTTCTTGCTTGTCTGCCAAATGACCTCATATATACCATGAATATAAGAAACACTGCAATAGGGAATCCTGAAGAACCCCAACATTTCTTTTCCAGAGTCATTCTCAAGAAAATAATGAAGCAAAGGGTACTCTCAACTAGTCTGACATTCATCATAGAAAACAGCTGTAGTTTTAGAGAAACTGATAACATTTTTCAGGTTAATCAGCAAATCTCACCTCCAAAGTCAGCAACAACAGCATGACCATCCTCATAGAGAAGAATATTGTGACTGGAAAAAATAAAAAAAAGCCCCAACTATTAGAATAGGTTAACATGTGATAGTTTTGTGAAATACATTTTAAAGTTCTGACTTGTACCTCAATTCCCCTTCTTTAAACAAAGGTCTGTCAGAAGGGAAGGCACCTTCAGCAAGACCTCACATTTATTACCACAGAGTATACCTATCTGCTCAGAAGGCAGGAAAGGCAAACCCAAAAGTTTTGTAAATCAAAATGTCAGAGTCATTTTCTAATTAGAATTAGAACAAATACATTTTCTAAATAATAGTAGATCAAATATAACAGGTTTATTAATTATGTGCACAGCATTACCAAAATGAAGTAAAGTAGATGACATTTGAAGATGAACTTAGGCACAGGCTTTAAATAAAATTATTCAGGCCTGATTCTCTTATTTATTACACCACTTTTATACTAGTGTAATTCCACTGAATTAACCCCTAATTTACATAGGTGTAAAAGAAGAAGTCTGTAGAGCTTAAATGTAATGAGGCAACTGCCAGGAGCTATAGGAGCCTCATAAGGATATGCAAAAATAAATACTTTCTTAACAACATTTTGAATGGAATTTGGAAAGGTTCTTTTCCTTTTCCTCCCCTGGAGGCCTTATTTAATTTTGCTCAGAATAACATCCTGCATTGCTTCAGTTTTCATCCTCTCAAAATGAAAAAGCACACCAAATTAACATCACTCATCAAGAATTGTGATGCTGTGTCAGGAGGCGGAAAAATGGAGAATCTGTTGGGTGACTCAAACGTACTCCCATTTCTGTGTTAGGTTATCTGGTATGCAGTGGCCACAAGTGAATTACAGTGGAAGCTTCACTCATACAGGACACAAACTACCTTCTTCCTTAGCTTAGATTTTTCTTAAACTGTATTCTGTTTGTCACCAGATTGTTTTAAAATAATTTCTCTACTGGTTTAAATCTTTAGATTTAGGGTCCCTTCTTTAATAACACATATGATGTGCAGCACAGGTGTAATGAGCAATTTCTGTATTTTGGGTGGTAGTGGGAGCCAGAGCAGTGGTGACTGCTGAGCCAGAAATGGTAGCGGCAAATGGATTTGCCCTCTCTAAATCTTCATTCAAAGATCATGCATTTTATTACTGATGTGCACTTCACAGTTCTGTCCAGTTTATCCTGATTAAATAACCTCAGTACAATTTACAAAAGGAAACTGGAGTGAAATCTGAGCCCCAGTGAAGTTAAGGGGAGTTTTGCCAGTTTACTCTAGTAGGGCCTGATTCACACTGCTCTCCATCCTTGCTTGAGTTCCAGTAGGTTTATGCTGGATTATGGATTATGCTGTCTCAGAGAATTGCCAAAGTGTAGGACAATGTGTCATCAGGGGTCTAAAGACACAATATGCTAAGGAACATACCCCTGCAGTCATCTGTATTTTAAAGAAAGGAAGGAAGGATAATTTATGTCTTTTATTAAATATTCATCTAGCAATCCTGTGAGAATGCTTCTAACTCTTACTTAGACCAAATCCTTCTTTCTACGTGACATCTGCCTTTAGCTAAATGCCTTTAAAAGTCTTGCCTTTAAACAGCTTTGATAAGTTTATCTTCCCGCTATACTCAGTAGAGTATACTTAGTGTACTCATTACATTCCCTCCAGTCTTCTAGCACGGTGGTGTCTATGTATGAATATTCATACATGCAATCACATGAAAGTCAATGAGTGACCAGGAACATTTCTTTAATTGCTCATAACATTAAACAAAAGGAACTCACTAAGTGCTGAGAAATGCATTGAATGCAATGAAATGATACTGATTTTCACCAAATGTGGACATGGTCCTTTGTATCAAAGGAGTCTTAATACAAGACATAAATTATCCTTCCTTCCTTCCTTTAAAATACAGATGACTGCAGGGGTATGTGCCTTGGCATATTGTCTTTCTTTAGACCCCTGCTGACGCATTGTCCTACACTTTGGCAATTCTCTGAGCAGCATAATCCACAATCAAGCATAAACCTCCAGGAATGCAAGCAAGGATGGAGAGCAAGGATGGAGAGTTAGAAGCATTCTCACAGGATTGCTAGATGCATATTTGAGTGATGGAATAGTTTTAAAAATACATATGCTTTCAGTGGTACTCTGTTTCTTAAGTCAGTTTTGAAAATTTTATCTTAGGCATTTAAAACTTGGAGGCACAACAGTTCATGTGTTAGCTTTCAACGTAGGACAACAGGACATCAGGGTTCTAATTCCATCAATATATTGATTTATTGGAGGGACTTAGACAAGCATGTGGCCTCTCTGTGTGTTAGATTTTAATCTGTAAAATGGAGCTAAGGTTTACTATGCTTTGAAAACTGCTTTACAGATTCCTCATAAAAAGTAAAATGAGAGAATCAGTGTTCCTCCATCCATGAAGGGAGAAAAGAGGGAAGATTACTGGAAGTAAAGGACTGGAAGTTAAGAGTGCAAAGAGGCATCAGACAAATATTGTGTAGGCAGAGACTTAGGGCATTTATACTCATACTTTTTTTCCCCACAATGTGACAGAGATCCCTTGCTTCGGAGCAGATTTGATTAATTGAGTCTGATCCACATGCAAGCTGAGGCAAGCTGCACTGCACTATGTGCAGTTGTATAAGCGGTGAAATGCATGCCAGCGTGCAGAAAATGGCAGTGGTGCACTTTTGCACTAAAGCACCTCTGAGGTATTTTATTTCAAAAGCATGCTGCCGCCATTTTCTCAGCATTGATGCACATTTTATCACTTATACAATTGCATGTGTCACAGCACTGGGCACTTTTGACAGTGCCTGGCACTGTGACTCATGCATGTGTAAAAATGCCCTTAGATTCAGACTTACTCCCAGTGAAGATAATGGCAAAACTCCCCTGAATTTTGAGAGCAGGGTCATAGTCTTAGTTTGCAAGAATCAGTATTTACATTATGGCCTTGAACTCTCCCCTTAATCATAGCAGTTACATTTCATCTTCAAAAAGGATAAATCAAACTGTGGAAGAAAAATTACATTTCCATTACTTTTCAAATGAAAAGCCAAACTTCTGGGTTTCACTGCTGTATGAAGCTTCTCTCACAGCTCTAACAAAAGGCACCAACACTAGCTGATTTTTGGAGCAAAATGGGCATGTCTACATGAGACGCGTTAATGCACAGTAGCCTAATTGAATGCATATTAAGGGCTCGTGTCTACACATGCATGCCTGTAATGTGCATTAAAAATGGTGAATTTAGGCTAATCATGCCTAAATTTGATAAAATGCATTAATGCACATGAAGATGCAACCTGGCACTAACAGCTGGGGGTGTCCAGCTACTAGGGGCCGGCCTAAGTCCAGCCCCAGGGCTCCTGAATGGCTGCGTCTCCTTCCCCAGGGCTGGGCTGCTCTCTGGAAGCCCCTAGCTGCAGGCTGTAAAGCCAGCAGTCGTTATGTGCCCTGAAGCACACACCCAGTGAGCCTGGACGAGATGGCTGATCTGTCCAGGAGCCCAGCAGCTGCCATGTGTCCCCCCAGACAGGCCTCTCCCCCTCAAGAGCTGCTTCTTGGCCACAGGTGAGTGTTGCAAAGGGTTGCAGCTTTCTGCATCCCTTGCCCAGCCTTGAGATCCTCCCAGGGCTGCTGCCTGGCTGTCTCAACCCAGCTGTTCACCCCCAGCTGTCTCCTACTGCTGCTCACCCCCACTGGTCTCCTGTGCTTGCAGGTGCTGTGGTGAGGTGCCTCTGCCATGTGGCACCCAGTCCGTGGCTGTGCCCCTGCTCTGAGCACTGTGGGCAGCTGTCCAGGGCTGGCCACATAGGGACAGACATGCAGGGGCCCAGAGAGATGGCATGGGATGACCATGTCATCATTCTCTTCCTCACTGAGCCCCGGCCATGCCTGCATGCGTATGTCCATGCCAAGTACCAGGGCCCCCAACTCGACCTGGGAGGAAGTGTGTGCCAATGTGCCAATGTGCAGAGAGAATTTGCTTGGGGGGGACAATTTGCTTGGGGTAGAAGCATGCACAAGGGCAGTTACCATGACACAGCCAACACTAAATTCACACTGCAGCAATACCCCAAAATTCAGCAAATACTGAACACCCACATTTACGAGGCCCTGTCAAGTGGGATGCGGGAGCAAGAGCACTCTCGGTCAGTGCAGCAGTGCCGCATAAAAGTCAAGGACTTGTGGGCATTGTGTATGGCTGTGACCAACTTCAATCATCAATCCGATCATGCCCAAAAGTACATGCCCTTTATGCAAGAGCTGACCTCCGTTTTGGCACTCTGGGAGGCAAACTGCACCTCTGTGAGTGCCACCTGGTTGAGTCCCTGCCCTGCCCTAATGCCTCCAGTGACACATCACCAGAGGAGGCCTTCAGCATCCCACCCCATCCTCCTCCCCGGCCATTGCATCCACTGGCAGTTTGGGGAGCCCTGTCCAGTGGCTGCTTTGCCCCCAGCACAGCCCCAGCCCTTCGCATGAGGAGCAACCAGCCATGCCACCTCCAGTCACCAACAGCACCAGCTCCTCCTCAGGGGAGGGTCCCCTGCCTGGGTGCTGGCCCACTGTGCATCACGGGCCATGGACACTGGGCGCAGCCAGATGGCATCACTGATGGGGTGGCCTGTGTTAAGCCACCAGACTTGCCAGCTCTGGACACATGGTAAGTCCCCCACTTGTGAGAGGGCCCTCCCAGTCCCCACCTCTGCCCCTGGCCCTGGCCCCCACTGCCTGCCTGGCCCACCTGTGGTCCCTTGGCTCCAGATTCCCCTCCACAGCAGACAGGTGGGACACAGTTCACTACTTTATTGAACAGCCCATGTCCCTTCAGCTGGGCAGACCTGGGTTTCTTATGCTGAGGAAGGCATCGATGATGGTGGCGATGTCCTCCTCAGCAGTGGTGGACAGGGATGCGTAGCACTGTGACACGTAGTCCTCCAGGTGGTGGCAGAGGTTGTGTGACAGCTTGGTCTTGTACCCCACACTTTTATAACTCAGAGCCCTGAACCAGGAGCTCAGATGTACCCAGGGCACCAGGAGGATCAGCAGCAGTAGGGTGTAGTGGCTTGTACAAACCCCTCAGCCTGTACAAACAGATCGTGCACTGCCCAGGGCACACGCAGAAGGGGAACAATCAGGAAGCAGCAGCAGTGTAGGGTGGGGGGGGAGTGGGCAGCCCCAGGGCACCTCCCTAGAGAGGTCCCCTGTGGGGAGAGCAGGGGTGCAGCCAGCCCCGCACCCCAGTTGTCTGGAAGCCCTGCATGCCCCAAGCCCAGATGCCGTGGGCTGGACAGCAGTGCAGCTGAGTGGTTGGCCTCCAGGGAGGCCTTGGGCTGGAACTGCAGGAGCAGGTGCTGCCAGCATCCTAGTCTGGCCTGCTCTGGGAAGGGGGTGGGGGAGGCAGGCTTCCTGTGGCCAGCACCCAGCAGGCTGCCTGCCCCAGGGGAGCAAGGGGGGGATGGGGGACTTAGCCAGCAGCCACCAAGGCCCAGGCCTTCCTAGCTGACTAGGGACAACATTTGCTGCAGGATTTTCTGGTAGCAAAATAAAAATAAAAAAAGAAACAACAAAAACCCTCTGGAAAAAAGGTGGCACAGAGCATGGGAATATAGTGTGCTGGAACAAACAGAGTTTTGGTCCTCCAATGAGATGCTATGGCTGCTGGCCAGAGCATCTCCACTTCTCCGTTTATGCCCCAGCTGCTCCAGCAGGCTGGGAGCCAGGAGCAGCTGGGCAAGGGCAACCTGCCCAAAGTGGGACACAGTGTCCTGCAACAAGGACACATGCAGGGGAGTGTCCTATGGCACAAATTTGTGCTGCTATTATTTGTGCCACTGCAGACACCACACCCCTGCACATCTGGATATGGTTTATGGATTAAATGTAGTACTTAGATACTATAGTGTTACTGGATTAAATTAGACTAGATTAGATTCAATTCATCTTGATATAACAGATAGGCAGATTTAGTATAGGCAGACTTTCCCTTTCTCCTAACTCTGATCTCAGGTTTCTGGGTAACAAGATGCAGGTGCTGTGCATGTTCATTTAAAGGCACCATGGAATCTGAACCTCAGTCCCATCAATTGCATCTCCTGCCGTGCCACATGTGCATGCCAGAAGAGTAATTTTGGGACTGCAGATCAGATCCCAGTGTCACCCTTTCTGTGTTCCAGTTCAGTTCATGATCCCAGGCTCCTGCTGAAAACTGGGTGTCTGCAGCTCCAGGGCCTGGGCCCTGGCTTTGGGATCACACCAGTCTTTTGAACTGGTTTCAGTGTGGTCCAGCAATCAGCTCATTGTCAGCTCTGGTCCCAGACTTGTCAAACATTCATTTAAAATGCCAGACAAACCAACCGCAAAAATATTTCTACATCCTAATCTTTTGGCCCTGTGGTCTGGATAAATGTTGTGGGGTTTGTCCATGGGCCAGATCTAACCCCACATACCAGGATCAGGCCCCACACTGCATCCACCCAGCCCTGTGCTATGCCAGTCAACCCTGGGCCACACTAATCCACCTCCATTTGGCCTTGAATCAGCCTGATCAGCCCTGCACCATACCAATTGGACCTGTGTGATCTTGCACCCCCTTCCACACCATGCCAACTGGCCTGATACAATCAATCTAGTGTGCAGGGCCATGCTATCTGGCCTGTGGGGCTCCTCTTGGGTCCAGAAATCTGACAGCAGGAAAGTCACAATTAGCTGCCACTGCTCTCTCATCATCAGATTTTCAGGCCCATGAGAAGCTCTGTGGGCTGGATAACATGACTTCACAGGTTGGATCTGGCTTGCACACTGGGGGTTGAGCACCTCAGTTCTTCATTATATGTGGAACATTTTTATGGCTGGTTTTCCATTTTATGGCGCGTTAAATTAGGTACATGTGTAGCACCCTTGCCATTTATGCTATGATTAATTAATGATGTAATTAATGATTAATGTGTTAATCATGGCATAAAATGTAGTGTATAGAGAGCAGCTTAGTGAAAATGGGGTATTTCTTTTAAAGTGTTTGCTTCTGCCATTACCAGGGCTTACTACCAAGTACTCATATGATTCATAGACGTGCTGTCCCATCACACAGTTTCTTCATTCCCAGAAGCACTGCCAACAAAAGACACTTAAAATCTGTCTTCCATACTAAGAAAATTATGTATCCAATGAAGTGGGAGCACTTTGTGATGCACCACCGAAAGTGATTAACCTGCATGATTAGAGAGGCATAGCCAAAGGCATGTCTGGAAGCTTTCCAAGGGTTAAATAAACTGAGGTAATTAGACTTCATTTTTAATCTCATCACATCATTAAAGCCATTAGTTTACAAACACATCTGCCTGATGTAAAATCACGCAAATAATTAAAAGCCACACAATATATGGAAGCTGGCTGTTAGAAGCTTTGTAATAATACTCTGCTCCAAGGTACAGGAGAGTCAGGATTCAGGGTGACACAGAATATTTTGAGGTCTGCCCTAACAGAGCTCAACTGCATCAAAGAAATTATATGCTTTGTGCTGGTTTCTGCAAGAGTACTACAGCATAAGTATGCTCATAAAACTGCAGATGCGAGGAAAGGAAAGGGAGGAAAATAGTGCTGTTCAGAATGAAAGGGTGGAAACGCTTTAACACCCTCTATCATTCACTGTTTGGCTAGATAAGCATGGGACAATCTCTGCTTCAAAGTCTGAGTTATTTATTAAAACTCATTAGCTGTACTGACATATGTAAAAAGTTTAATTTCAGTAAAATCTTTGAAACCATGGCAACTAGAAACTCCAATAAAGATAAAGGATTGCAGAACCAAGGCTTTACCTAAGACTTTCAGCAGAGGTATATCTGAAGGCTTAATGCTAAAGCTACTGGATTTGTCCCATAACCACTGGGACTGAAGAGGTGCATTATGAGATTTGTATTGTGGTTAAACCCCATTTATTGAGGGTAATGTTAAGAAAATGCTGTCCTTTTTACATACTACTTGTTCAAAGCCTAAGAATACAATGAGGGATAATGGTGATGCCTCTGAATAAATCTAACCATGAACACACATCCCAGTGATAAAGGGATTTCTACACATAAACTCCCAAGAATCAACAAAACAGCTACAAAGCAAGTTTCTATGTACGGTTATAAATATTTCTTATCTGTTTTATAGGAATGTCATCTCCCAAACCACGAAGCAAAGCAGAGCAGTTTTGACATTACAGCGATGCAAGAGATGATGTTCTGATTAGATATGAACCAAATGGACATTTATTTTACATTTTCCCTTCAAATAAAGGGAAAAAGAGAAAAGAATGATTTCTGATCTCAGGGACAATTCAGTGTGTGAATAGCAAAGGGGTTAACTGGTATATTAGTCATTTATTAGGCATTAGTCATTTATCTCTAGAGATGTTGATTCAAATCCTACTGTATCAGGCAGGTTTATAAATCAACAAGTGATAGTGTCATTGGTAGTCATCACACAGAGAATCCATGAGTCCTATTAATTGTTAGCTAAAGCATTCTTCTTCGGGTCTAGAAGATCTATATTTTGAGATGTGAACATGTAGGATTCTGGGGCTCAGCTTTCTCTGTTTCTGAGTATGCTTAATGTTCTTGTTTATGCTTAATATTTTTGTTTCCCAACATGCATCTGTTACAGTTAAATGCCTAAATCTAATTCTTGCCAAACACACATTTATCTGGATAAACACCATTCTTTGCCATGACTGACAGTTTTTGCTGGGGAGAAACTCAGAAGTGGAAATGATAAGATATGTTGCAGTATGGGATTTTGATATGGAATGTCATGGGTCAAGACTTAGGTTTATGTATAAATAGGGCTTTGTTGTGGAAATTCATCCATTGCTAGTTTTACTATTTCTGGTCCCAGAGAATCCTATCAGCTACTCCCAACATGTAAGAAAATAACAATAATGTCATTTGAATTTTCAGTATAGCACTTACCTCCCTCATCTACTAGACTAGCACTTAAACGTCCAAGGTCAAGATTTCATAGAATCATAGAAAATTAAGGTCGGAAGGGACCTCAGGAGGTCATCTAGTCCAACCCCCTGCTCAAAGCAGGACCATCCCCAACTAGATTATCCTAACCAGAGCTTTGCCTAGCTGGGTCTTAAAACCCTCCAAGGCTGGAGATTCCACAATCGCTCTCGGTAACCTGTTCCAGTGTTTTACTACTATCCTCATGAAAAAGTTTTTCCTAATATCTAACTTAAACCTCTCTTGCTGCAACTTGAGACCATTATCCCTTGTTCTATCACCTGCTACCACTGAGAACAGTCTAACTCCATTCGCTTTGGAACCCCCCTTCAGGTAGTTGAAGGCTGCTATTAAATCCCCTCTCAGTCTTCCCTTCTCCAGACTAAACAAGTCCAGTTCCCTCAGCCACTCCTCATAAGTCAGTTCCCTTGCAGCAATGGTTTCAAGTTGCAGCAAGGGAAGTTTAGGCTAGATATTAGGAAAATTTTTCTCACTAGGAGGGTAGTAAAGCACTGGATCAGGTTACCGATGCAGGTGGTGGAGGCTCCATCCTTGGGGGTTTTCAAAACCTGGTTAGACAAAGCTTTGGCTGGGATTATCTAGTTGGGGCTGGCCCTGCTCTCAACAGGGGGTTGGACTAGATGACCTCCTGAGGTCCCTTCCAGCCCTCATTTTCTATGATTCTAAGTCACAGGCCCCAGCCCCCTCACCATTTTCATTGTTCTCCGTTGGACTCTCAAATTTGTTCACATCCTTTCTGTAGTGGGGGCCCAAAACTGGACACAGTACCCCAGATGTGGCTTCACCAGTGCTGAACAGAGTGGAATAATCACTTCCTTTGATCTGCTGGCAACACTCCTATCAATGCAGCCCAGTATGCTGTTGGCCTTCTTGCCAACAAGGGAAACACTGTTGGCTCATATTCAGCTTATGGTCCACTGTAACGCCCAGGTCCTTTTCTGCAGAGCTACTGGCTAGCCAGACAGTCCCCAGCCTGTACCAATGCATGGGACTGTTCCTTTCTAAGGGCAGGACTTGGCACTTGTACTTATTGAACCTCTTGAAATTTGTTTTGGTTCAATTCTCCAATTTGTCTAGGTCTGTCTGAATCCTAGCCCTACCCTCCAGCACATCTATTAGTTCCCTCAACTTGGTGTTATCTGCAAACCTGCTGAGGGTGCACGCTATACCAACTTCCAGGTCATTGATTTTCCTAAAGATAATTTCCCACATATAGAATCTAATTATTGGAGGGTCCTCTTTAATTCCTTCCTTCTCCACTGCAGGGGGGTAGACAATGTGGGTAGGTGGTGTAGGGAGGGAGGTCAAGCAACTTTCTCCCTGCTTGTGCCTTCCCTCCTGACTGCACCCCACCTTGCAGCCTTGCCCTCGCCACTTCCCCTCTGCTCTCCCTCCTGCCCTTCCTCCCAGCCTCTGCTCCCTCCAGCCTCTGCTCCCCTCTTCCCCATGCCTCTGTTTCCTCCCTCACCCTTCTCCTGCTTCCTCCTTCCCTCGCTCCCAGCCTCTGCTCCCCACTCCTCCCTTACCTTTGCTCTGTGCTGGCAGGCTCCATCTCTTTTCTAGTTTGGGGGATGGCACACAGCCCTTGGCCCAAGCCCAGCCTTTGTAGCAGCCATGTCGGCTACATGCCACTGCTTGAGCCAGGCTGGGGCTGGGCTCATTGCCCCAGGCTGCAATGTGCATGGAACCTGCCAATATGGAGCAAAGGTAAGTAGGGGGAGAGGTGCAGACAAGGGGATGTGCAGGGAGAGGTGCAGACAAGCAGAGGATGTGTGGTGGTGGGGGGAAGCAAGGGTGGGGAGAGATGGCAGGGTACAAGAGCAGGAGATTGGATTGGGGGGGAGGCAGCAGCTGCAGCTAAAACCCTGACCCCCTTGGTATGGGGCTGGAGCCCAAGCCACAGCAGTTGCCTGCCCCTTTACCACCCTCATATGCAATTCTAAGATGTTAAATGGGGAAAAATGTCATATTAGAATTGATTAAATATAGTATATAAAACAAAATATTGAGGGTAGTGTGCACTAGAAGAAGATCATTGTATTATTTCAGTAGAGTGGAACTAATCAAATGGGCCATGTGCCTGTGTATTAGGGGTCTCATATGGTGGCTCCTATCAGACTGGTATACCATTAGAGCCATGACTCAGTGCACTGTGAGTCTGAGATCCCCTGCATATGGGTTGCAGGAGGGCTGTGGCACTGTTCCAATCCAAGGACTGAGGCAGCGATATAAGTGACTGTGCATCAGCATGGGGGTTTGCCACTTTTGGCATCTTTGCCTTGGAGCCTCTTCTAAGGCAGTAGACCTTAGACAGTACAAACCTTACCCACAACTACGTGGTTAAAAAAGCCAGGAAACAACATTTCTGCATTAGGAATGATTTGTCATGTGTCTGTCTAATTTACCATGTTAGTTTTAGAATAAGAAATAATCAAGGACAGAAACAAAATATATTCCTTAAATTTTCAAATTTTCAAATATGCAAAGTCTTGATACTAATTAGCAAGACAGTCTGCAATAGTCTTCTGTAAATAACTGTTATTACTTTTTGAATTACTCCTACTAATTCAAATTCTACCCTCAGTTTTGCTTTATTCTGGGTTTTTAATTTCACCTTTTGTCACTAAAATTGCAATGATGTAGCTAATAGCTGAGGCTGGCCTGAAAAAGATGAGGTTTAACATATTAAAAATTAACTTTGTCTTTTAAATTTGTTCGGCTGTTAACTTTCTTCTTAAATCTTGAATTTACAGACTCCTGCTTTATACAATACTATCTATGTGACTAGTAAGAAAGGAAATCTCCCTCCCCACCCTTATGTATAGCATGAGTCCTAAAATGAACTATGCTAAAGCTGCCCAATAGTTTTTGATGGTTATGTATACCAGCTTTCTTAGAGATTCAGAGGACAGAACCAAGCACTTGAAAATTGTTTCCTGAAATATATGATCACATACTGTGTTGCGATAGCTTCACGAGGACTAGAGTATCTGCTGTTTGAGGGTTAAACATCATAGTTATCAAATAAAAACCGAAATTCTTTGAGAACAAAGAGTTCCGCAGAGCTGGGTAAGTGCAGAATACAAAGTATCCACAATGTGCAATAAGTCTGTAGACACAGACATCTTTAGAATACTAACTATTTGAAACTTGAATACCATCTGCAAAGACTTTGAGGCTCTGTTCTGAAAGCTGAATATAGCTGGAGAAAATAATAAGATGATGTGAGAGTATCCTGTTTATATAGGAAGCTAAATTGTCACTGCATGGGTGTTTCCCATGAAGAAGAATGTTTAACTTCACATGTTTTGACTCACTGAGCCTTTTCACTGTTCAGCAAAAGGTAAAGGTAAAAGGCAGGGGATGCTTGGGGAAGTGAAGTCATTCAGCTATGATTTGCAACCATACTGTAATAACTGAAACTTACCGTGCAACAGTCATGAAAAAAATTGTGTGTTGGATTTAGGATGAAATTCATCAGTCCACATGAAGCCAATGGTGCCTTCTTTGAGCACAGACAAACCACCGTGCTGATGCACAGCCACTCGTATTGCTGCCTCAGTCCCTGGGTTGGAATAGTGTCACAGCCCTCCTTCAATCCATATGCATGTAATCCAGTGATATACCACATTGACAGGAGCCACCATAGGCTGCTTACAGACATTAAAAAAAAACAAATAAATTGCACTTCACTTTATTGGAGGAAGCAGCACATTAGTTTGACTTGGCTCTGCAGCATCTATATAGATCGGGCACTTCAGTGGGGCTTTTGACTCTAAAGCTGAGTCAATTAGAGACCCCTAATACACAGATGCATAACCAGTTTGCTTAGTTCCACTCTACTGATCAATCATTTTCATCTGGTGCATGTTACCTTTGATATTTTGCTTTACATGTGTACACTTTTGTATCTCAGAGTCTAATGTTGAGGTAAACAGAGGTATCCAACCAGAGAATTAGGATAACCCTCCTACAGAAACTCCAGGGCCTACTTTTACTTATAGTAGTTTCTCCAGGACCATCAGTGGACCGCTTTGCCTCCCTAAAATAGGATGAGGGCAAATCTGACTCCTCCTTTCTGACTCTGCCCCAGAACAGAGCACCGTGAAGGGATGCAGTGAAGGATGGCATAGGATGGCTTAATCTAGTTCACTTTAGGAAGAATGTCTTAAGGGAGGGGCATCCCTTTATTTTCCGAAAGGGAACAAAAAGGCCATGGCAGAGAAGACATGAATTCAGGGCTTAGTAGTGTGAGCACCTGTAGTAATGCCTTTGAGCAATCTAATTCTAATTTAAACTAGCAGCATTGCTCAAGTCACATGTTCCTTATGTCCTCTCCTCACCAATCCCACCCAGACCAAGACTTTGGCCCGAAATAGGTGATGAGGCCAATGTTTCATGCCTGAGCATATTCTCATCTTGTTTTGGCCCCAAAAGTATTAGGTGGAATAGTCTGAATTCTTAAGGTCATTGGTGGGTCAGGGTAATTTTGGCAGGATTTCTGTTTAGTTCAACTCTAATGGGCAAACAGCAGCCCATTCACAGCTTTTCCAAATGAGCCTAGAGGGGCTTGTTTGCCAGAGGTTGAATCTCAAACAGCTTGATACAAACTGTTTATATCTAATAAATGAGATGGAACTTTACTTAAAAGCTTCAAATACATTTTTTTAGGTATACAAGTATTAACCTCCTCTAACCTCCTAAATATCCCCAGTTCAATGACTTATAGCTTAACTATAGACATTAAACCTTGGCTGAAACTTGGTTCAGAGATGACTAGGCATAAGAACTTGAAAAGTACTAGGCACTTTTAATTTCTATTTCTATTAGTCTTGCAACAGTGCTCAAAATAAATCCTGACAGCATTGGTAGGTTCCATACATCAGAGGCAATATAAGAGTTCTAAACAACATAATTATTAACACTTTTAATTAATTAATTAATTAACATTAATATTTCACTTAGAGATGGAATTGTTCTTAGAAACAAACTCCTAAGGGAAATTATAGAAGCCAAGTGTTTTGGATGTGTAAAATGTAACTGGATAAGATTCTGGAAAATGTCTAGGACATAGATTTTGACTGATGTAATAATCTAGTCTAATATCCTCCATCACTAAGACCATACGACTTCCCTAGTTCTTGCTTCAAATCCATAAGCAGTGGTTGAACCAATGTATATTTGTTAGGAAAAGAAGGGATGACCTTCCTAAACCAGACTGCAACTCTTGCTCTCATGGTACAAAGCAGTCACTAGGCCCATTTGACTGGTGACAGGGATTTCCTAAGTCAGTGGTATTCAACCTTTTGGTTCCCTGAGTGAGATGAGTACCTTGTAATCCTGGCTGTGCTTCAGGAGGTTGAATGCTGGAAGCATCTCTACTTTTCCATAGCCTTTGTGATTAGGGTAATAATTAAGTATCACATTGTGATGCTACAGTTATATATGAATGGATCTTCACCTGCTCTCTGACCTCTCTTGCCCTCAGTCCCCCAGAATAGAAAAACCCAAACAAAGCTAAGCAAATCCTAGGCTGCTGTAATTTTTTTTGTAATACAGATTTCTTAGGGATTTTTAGCATGTGCTCCTATCACACATGCCCAGCACACGTATTGAACTAATAAACCATAACAGCTCTAGAACAGATCTCTTACTGTCTATTGACTCAATGATCCATGAAATAAAAATATTACTGTAGACTTTGATCAGAGAGACTGAAAGCCCTTTTACAGCACTTACAGGCTATCACGTATCTAGTGCTTATTTTAAAAGGATGCTAGTTTGTAAGAATTCCAAGGAAATTAGTATTCATCCTCTCAAAACCCATAATCACACTAATAACTAACAGATTTTAAAGCACCAATCATCCATATCTGCAATACATTGGCTGTGCTGCACAATACAGTATTCAAGCTCATCTACTGATGTGACAAATAATGAGAAGGAATTTTTCACCTTTCTTCCTTTCTCTCAGTCATTTGTTTGCACGTCTTTGATATTACCTTTTAAAGAAAAGGTAGTTATTTAAGCAGCAGAACATGTGTTGGATTTTTTTAAACCTTCCTCAGAGGCACTGGGTGCTGGCTGCAGTTAGGGATTTTGACTGGTGTGCCAATGCTTCTGCTGGGACTTAAACCCAGAGGTTGCTGGCTAGAGAGTCTTCCCCTCTTCTCAGGGTCAGATTGATAGCCATATTTGGGGGCAGGAAGGGATTTTACCCCATGGTCAGATTGGTATGCACTGTGGGGGTTTCTGCCTTGCACTCTAGCAGGAAGGGGGAATGGGGGAGTGACCCTCTTTCCTGGGATCTCTTGAGTGTATATATTAAGAAATTTACAGCAGCAGGATGTTGGCTGCCATGGTCCCCTTGCTTTACCTGCAGCAGGTTAGGGTGTTACGTCTTGGCTGCATCAGGTTGACTATCTAGTTTTGTTAAAAGGTTAGACAATGGATTTGTATTGGATTTGGATGGGGATGATCCTGCCTCAGGTAGAGGGTTGGGTTAGATGTCCTGTGGAGGTCCCTTCCAGCTCTACTTTTCTATAATTCCATAAAAATCAGTGCTATGGGATACATTATAGGGCCAAGCCTGCCTTCATTTAGGCATGAGCCATGCAGTGGGATCTGGACACTGGGGACTGCAGTGCCCATGTGCTCTGTGCGGGTGAAAGAGTCTATATACTTATCAACTCATAGAATCATAACTGTGTCGGTGTCTATTCAATCTGTCACCATGGCTGAAAGAAGTTTACAGTATAATGCAATGAGAAATGGACTCTGGTTTTTCTTCTTTCTTTTTTCAACTTGATGAAAATCAAGGCTTTAAGGGTTGTATTTCTGATATTCAGGTTCCAGCCCCCAATTATATATGCATGTATGCTATGCATGCTCAGGTGTTAGAATTGATTAGACTGGTGTTAGAAGAGAGAAAGAGATACAGAGAGAGAGAGAGAGAGAGAGAGAGAGAGAGAGAGTGAGTGAGTGCACGTGTGTGTAGATTGAAGAAAAGGGCATGGATGGACATGTGTGCATGTCCAGAAAATTGTTAATATACAAGTGGAAAGGAAGCCTCAAATATCATTAAGCCTTAAGAGTTATTGCAACAAGCCCCACTATAAATAATCTTCAGAGTTGGTCACTAAGTGGAAATTCGGTTCTATGGGAAATTCTATCATTTCAAATATTTTTTGTCCTAACTCAAAACAAAATGTTGATTTTTTTTTACTTTACTGTGGAATTAGGGTTTCAAAATATTTTGTTTCAGAAATAACCAAATTATCCTACTGAAACATTACATTTTGACATTATTGTTCAGGCTTCAATTATAAATTATAATATTATGTTGCATAAAAGTCTCAGCTTTTCAAATATTGTATCATAAATCATTTCAGATTTCAAATGAATCCTTTTGATAATTTCCCACTGAAAAAAGTTAATGAAATTGATACAGTCCTGTAGAATGTTCCAGCTGAATCAAATCAGTGTTCAATGATGGAAACTTGTTCCACTGGAAAATTTCAGACTAGGTCGTGACCAGGGCTTACATATGAACAAGCCACTAGAGGGGGATGCTGTGTACACATTATAAAAAAGTCCTATTATCTTTGAATTTTCTTTCATGTATAGAGTTTGTGTGCTTATAAAGATAGAGATCAATTATACCCTTCAGTTACATTTATTTTAGTTTAATTGAACATGTTCATTTTGACAAGAGAATTCAAATTGTATTTACCTTACCAATAATAAGTAATGCTATGTAAAGAAGCAGAGCAAAAAGTTAACAAGGCTGGGAACTAGTAGAACAGATAATGCCATGAGTTACCATGAGTTTTATCATATGCTGTGCTGTAATTTTCTGTAGTTTTGTACAGCGCTAACATTTGTCAGCATTCTTCTACTCCCAACTCTTAGCATAAAATAGGTGTTCTGTCATATAACTTCATTTAAAAAAAAATTTAAATGCTACCCTTTGTCAATAGGAGAAATGAAGTGATCTTTTCTTCCTGACAATCTCTTCATCCTTACAGGATAATACTGGACATCCCTGAGAAAAACATATTCTGTGATCAATTTACAAGACACTACTGATTTTAGGGTACCATGATACTATATGTAAAGCTAAGTAAATCTTCAAGCAATTAATCTCATTTTGAAAATCTATCTCAGTCCTCAGGATCATTGGGTGTGTCTACATGAGATATTATGTCACTGTAGCAACAAGCTACAGAGACATAGCTTATTGCTGCAGCGATGTAGCTTCGGCAGGCACTAACCTTGACTGTAGCTCATTGCTACTGCACAGTAGGGTGGAAAATGACCTGTGTACCATTGGGACTGTGCAGTACCAGGGCTGCTGGGACTGCTTTAGCAAGTACTAAATGGCTGCATCGTACCAACTGTGTAGTCAAGGGGGCATGTAGACATGCCCACTGTTTATATCCTGGCTTTTGACTGTATTCAGCAAGTTAAGCCAACACTATTAGTTGAATTCCCTTCTCTTTTCTGGTACTTTCTCTTTGAGGGAAGAAAGTATAGAAAAGTGGACTGCTTCAGGACTGAGGTGATACTACTCTTTCTTGGGTCTATATAAAGATGCCAAAGTCTTTTGTGTTCTAAAAAATAATCTATCTAAATCCTCATATGATCTGACAAGGTAGCATGATCATGGCTCACTTTTGCCACAAGATTTGAAATATCTTAGTAAAAATTCAAGTTTGAAGTTAGGTTACTACAGTAACATCATCATATCTCTAGCCATATTAATCTATATTTCTCTACACATTGTGATCCTTCATTTCTGAGTAGGTAGATGCTCCAGAAAAATACTGTCTCTATGCAAAAAAACTATCTGGGAAGTTTAAGAGTCAGTGGAGGGAACTATACAGTGACATAATGGGGGAATTATCTATCTTCCAGTCTTTGAGTAGGTACAGATACACATACATGCATACACACATACACTTTTCCAATGGGTATACTTGGGACAAGAATGCCTTTCAGGCCCCCTCTACACCTTACAGGTATTGCACAATTAGCTGGTTAATTGCACTAACTGAAAACAACTACATATGTAAAGTACCTATGACGATATCTAAAAAGATCTAACCAGTAGGGCTGTGCGAAATTTCGCTGCGTGTTTTGTTTCGAAACTATTTCAATGCGTTTTGAGTTTGAAACAGTGAAATCAAAATGAAACAAAAGCATTCAAAACAGCTTTGAAACAAAACAGGGACACTCAAAATGTTTCAAAACTTTCGAAATGTTTTGAGTTTCAAAGCTGGGCTTACTTGGCTTCAGCGCCGATCCCAGCTGGCAGCAGCCGCCTCCTGTCATCTGGCATACAGATTGGGGGCCCACACCCCTGGGAGGAGTCTGGCACAGCCCTGCAGCCCTCTCGGGGGTGTGGGTCCCCAGATCTGCAGGACAGATGACAGGAGGCTGCCACTGCCAGCAAGTGACACGAGTTTTGCTTGTCAACACCTTGAGGTGCAGTTTCCCAGAAACCCCTATACCTATCTCCTTGAAATGTGGCAGGTTTCATGCCCTCCACAGGGGCTACCATCCTAGCAAGCTTCATCCAAATCAGGTAAGAAATGACAATATTTTAGGCATTCTCATGATTCCACATTATAGCCTATGGGCGAAATGTCAAAACAGTGAAACAGTTTCGAGGGAATGAAATGGAACAGTGCTTTTGAAATTAAATGAAACTCTAAACAAAACACTGTCTTGTTGAAATGGCGAAACAGCAGTCAAAATGAAATGGTGCTGTTTCGCACAGCCCTACTAATCAGCTATAAAGGTAGACCTCAAAGTGGGCACTAGCTTTATGACTGGTTGGTATCCAGATTTGCACGTGTAGTAGGGTCTCCTCTGTGGCTGGGAGCCCTGTCAGTGTCTGTTCAATCTATCACCATAGCTGAAAGAAGTTTACAGTACAATGCAATGCAAAATCCTATGCCAGGGGTGCACCCTACCTAGCCCTGGTAGCTGCCGACTCTGGGTTCCAGGAGTGCTCCGTGGCTGCCAGGACCCAGAGTCCCACAGCTATGGATGCTGGGTCCCAGCAGTGCATCTCCCAATGCTGACTCCAGCTGGGTCCTGGCAGGCATGTGGCACAGCTGTGATCTCCCAGCCCTGGGTGTGTGTGAAACCCCCAGGGCTGGAAGACCACATGCAGGTAAAAGTGCAATGGGATCTAATTTGCAATCCACATAATTGCACCTCCTGCTGTGCCACATATGGCACCCCACATAGCCCCACAGGAGCTTGTTTCTTGTCAGTACAGGGGGAGCCCTGAATCAGGCTCCCCCTAGATTAGCAGTAAGGTGCAATAGGATCTAATGCATAATCCCAAAATCATGCCTCCTGCCATGCAGGTGTGCCATGTCAGGAAATGTGATTATGTGAATCGTGCATTAGATCCCATTGTGCCTTTACCTGGACATGTAGAGGAACCTTTAGATACATTTATTCCCTTCTTCCCAAGTCCTTCCCTGTACTGTCAAAGTGCTACAAAATGATGAAACAACACTTCACAACATGACATCAACATACAGTCACTAGAATTGGAAGGTTTCCTTTTTTGATATTAATTTATCAGCTCAAGTCACAATCTAACATCATTGCAACGAATCTGAGCTGCTAAACCAGAGTATTCTAGCCAGTCACAACAACCGGTTCCTTGACATCGGTTCAATAAGCTAGAAATGCTGAACTACTTAGCACAAAAAGGTCTGGTTGATTTGCTACACCTGAGGCTAAAAGAATTCTGGACAAGCTAGAGAAAGATATTGCACCAGTGATAGAGCCCTGCCAGATCTCATTCAGGAAAGCTTGAATTGCCATATATGAAAACAGTAGCTATAGTATGAAAAGGGCAGCTACATTTTCAAGGATATGATACTTTCACATTGTTGTCCGTTCTTGTGGTCTGGAACATTGGCTTTTCATTCTGGGCAACTTGAGATATGATGCAGATGACACAAACATTAGTGGAGTTGTGTATGAGAGTAACTGTCCCTTAGAGAGAGTGATTTGGGTGATTCACAAAAGTAGGTGCAAACAAAGAACATATTTTTAAATATAACAAAGATGTATTGGAGAGAGGGAAATGTAGGCCATGCTTACAGGGTAGGGGACTGCGACTGAGGAGCACTTAAAAGGTCATGATGCATGAACTGGTGTTGTGGTGGCTAAAAAAGTTAATATTTAAACCCTTGGATATATGAACAGAGGAAAGTTATATAAAGAAGTGGTGTCACCTCTATACATGGTGTCAGCAAAACCATTACTGAAATACTTTGACAGTTTTGGTGCCTATCCATTAAAAAAACAGGCTGGAAAGATGGAGAGGATTCTGAAAATATCCACAACATGATGTAAGTATTGAAACACCTGCTTTAAAGTGACTTTGCAGTGAAAAACTTAAGAAACTCAAATTTTTTGTCTTATCCCAGACAAGGCTAAGAGGCTACTTGATCTTAGTCAGTAGATACCTGAATAAGGAGAATATTTCTGACAGCAGAGGGTTTTTAACTTAGCAGACGAGTTCCTAGAAAGTTTCAATGTTTGGAAGGCCTTTTCATATGGGAAGTAAGTGAGCTTTTAGACATGAAGGTCATAGCAGCTCTCTACTGATGTTCTTATTTAGGGAATGGGTAAACAACCAATTGTGAAAAATAATGTGCAATACCTTTCAAATAAAGACAATTATTTATTGCTAAAACAAAAGAGAAGGGATTCTCTTCACTGTTTTCTTACTCCGGTTCCATTCAGAGACTTCTCATTCTTAACCATGCAGTAGATCATTACAACTGCAGTGCAAGATGATAAATGGTTACATCCTGCAAGGGGCTTTGATTTAATAGGCTATCGCTCTATACAGACTTCTGATGTAAACCAGAGTACCTATTGATTTCATCAATGTTTGAATTACTTTTCTTGTCATATTGACTTTTTTGCAGAACAATATAAGTCTGGGAAGAATAGTCTTCCCATTAAAGAGTCCAGCTTTCAAAACAGTTAAAAACCATTTCTGTGCTGCCCTTTTGACCTCTGGCCAACACTCCTAAATTACATATCTCAGGACTATATGTAGCTGAAAAGTTAAGCTAAATAAATCATGTCACTCAATATCTGACACTTGATTCATGCACGTGGCCTTCATTGACTACACAGAGAATTGTCACTTTTCAGCACCTGTAATAATTAGGCTGCTTGTTCAGGTGAATAAATAAGGATTTAATTATCTAACTCTAATCCCCCAAGTTCGAAGATGTTTGCTATAATTCTTGGTTACTTCTGCTGCATTTAAAAATGCAACACTATGGGTAATATAATTTCACAAAATTCAGCATTAGGGCTCTGCCAGCAACTAGTATACCAATGTGTTTAAAGGACTGAATATAGATGAGCAATCAGAGTGTAGTTGCAACTTCTGCTTCCTATTTCCAGGGCTTTCGCTACAGGTAAGCCGCTGTGGTCTAGGTAGTGGTTTACAACGTATTACAGAGGATTGGCTGGGGGTTAATAGAGGGACATATTCCAAAGGAAGCCTCAGAATGTGTGCTCAGACCACTTGTTATATACAACTAGTATGGGTGGTAGGGAAAGATGCAGGTATTGCTTCAAAATTCATTGCAAAGGTGATCTGAGAACTGATTCTTTCACTTAAATTATTTACTAACTATGGGATAAACCTGAGGACAGCTGCGACCTACCCTGCCTTCAGTGTGGCATTCACCTTTCAGGATCTGCAATTCTAAAACAGAAATAACAAATCTGGAGTTGGACTACTTTATCTTTAGCTCAGGCGATTGCTATTAAACTAGATAAGCACAGGCTAGTTAATGAGACGGAATTATTCTAACTCAGGAAAACATTATTTAAACCTAAGAATCCTGGGCTCCTTGAAACACCTGATAGAATTGTATTTATTTAATTCCCTTGCCATTGTGTTAGCAAAAAGTATCGGAGATGCAAAGATTTTCCTCCAATAAACTCCAGTAAACAAGTTTGAGGAATTCCAGCTTCCTCAGAGAGATTTTGTAGTATGCAGATAAAATAGGAAATTCAAAGCAAACTTGTGAAGAACAGATACCAGGAATTACCAGAATTAAAGCTTTGATTATTTTTCTTTGTGTCGTTACGGTTCAGTGTTTGATCAAGACAAAGCAGTGCTAGCAGCTAAGTGAAAAAGAAAGTGTGTGTTCAAAACAAAACATTACATATGTCCCAATTTGGAAAAACCAGCGCGAACATGTTATCAAATATTTGTGAAGTTAGGTTAACACAGAGATGACTATTTTATACACAGCATATTATTCGGATCATTTAAAAAGGCATTGATGGTTAAATAATAATCAGGAGAAGACTCTGCTTGAGTGAAAACACCCTTCACTATTGGGCACAGAAGGGTAGGGTCATGACACGGCAGGGGTTTGATTCTGCAACTGCCTTGAACCCACTGGTCTTTGTAAAGTGCTTTGTGCCCTGAAAGGAGTGCTTTGTGCTAAGTGCCAAGATGGGCTCTTGAATCATGCAGATTCCAAATGTGGGAATCACTTGAACCCTTTTGTGAGCTCTCAGAAGCATATTATTTATAGTAAATGTATAAAGTCTGTAATTAAAATATATAATGTGTAATAGTATACAGGATATCGTTTATAATATGGTATGTATCTGCATATGGAAAATGTATGTTATAAAATAAGTGTGGGTTAGCTGAAGTGTCATCAATACAGTATTTTTTTGTTAGAAAAAGTGAAGTTTAAATGCAAATAATTATTTAAATAAAAATCAGTTTGGCCTAAATGTGCTGTTTTTCAGGCCCACTTAGGGTTACATCAGTATCTTCCTGATAAAGTTCCTCCTCTGGGGGCTGGGCAGCCCTGTCCAGTACATGATGGTAACCACCTTAAGGCTGCACTATGGGTTGTGATGCTGCCTACAATCTCTGCAGTGCTATACATTGCATCTTGGCCCCTAATACCTATCTTTTGGCTCCCAGACCTACACATCCTACCCCAGGGCTGGTAAGGGTATTTGCATAGCTGTCTTACTCCATCCATGCACCAGGGCAATCTTCCTGCAGTAGGACCAAGGACTCCAGCCATTTTACATGGCATAAAGGAGAGAACAAGGAAAAGACAATCTCATCAATAATATCCTTCAATGTCATCATTTTCATTTTTTTTTTAATAAAGAGAAAGAAAAATTAGGAAACTCACTCCCCCACCCCAATGTAGCTTAATAATTGTCCTATATTGTTAAAACAAAACATATTCATTTGGCTGTCTGCTCTTCAGAAATGTAAGAAGAAATAAAAACTTTCAAAGCATGTTGTGGACAGTATAGAGTACAAAAACTTAAATAAGTAAATAACTATCAAATAATGGATTATCCTTATTTGTGAGGAACCCATTCCAGCAAGAAATTGAATCAGGGAGTTTTGCTTCTGAAAACAGCAAGGTAAAGGCTGAATCTGTTTTTTCTGCCAGTGGTGGTTTTATTTGAGGCTTATAATAGTCTGAGGAACAAACATGCCTGCATTCCAGATTTCTTCTTTGCTTGGTGATATCCTGTCTGTGAACTGATTAGGCTTATCTGTGATAAACTTTTTAGCAATAGCTTCATGGACCCATGCCCATCATGAGCACCTTCATGTATTAAGTGGGGGCAGAGTTTGCTACATACTTTTGCATCAAAATATTACAAATAGCTGATAGGACCAATTCTGTCTCTCTCACCCTGGTTTTATACTTGCAAAAATCTCCTGATTTATATAACTGTAAGTGTAAAGAAAATCAGTTCTCCTTTCTTAAAACTAGCTGGATGTTACTGACTTCATTGATGTCAAGAAGAGTACTGCTGCAGACTTCACTGTGGTCAGGAATTTGACCTAGATCAGTGGCATAGGCAACGGAAAGGGAGGGCTAATGGGGCTCAGCCCCCCCAAACGTGGGGCAGCGGTAGGGCTGCGCGGCAGCTTGCCTGCAGGCTTCTGGCGGCTGCAGCAGGGGTGGGGTGGGGTGGGGTGGGGAGGGGTGCACACGCAGCAGTGAGGAAGGGAGTGGGGCTGAGGCTGGGGCAGGCCCTGGATGCCCAGGGCAGGACACAGGTGCTAGCAGCTCGTGTAGGGGACGCAGCTCTTGATGCTATGCACACCCTGGGAGATATGTGCCTCTGGATCTGTGTGGGGTGGGGAAGGCTGCTGCTGCAGGCAGGGGCCAGGCTGGCGCTGGCCACAGCCCACCCTGAGTGCAGTGCAGCCCAACCCCACTGCTGGGAAGAGCCCAGTGCAGCCCCGGCCCCAGCCCCAGCCTGCAGCAGCAGCCCACCCCAGCCTGCGCAGATCCTGGGCACCCCTCCCATGCCTCCCAGTGTGTGTGCAGTGGTGGAAGCCACCACCCCTCCCCACACCAGGCACCCCCCAGACAAGCCACTCACAGCTCTGTCCCACGCCCCACCCCGGCTGCGCCCCAGCCCCGCTCCCACTCCCTCCCCTTCCCTTGTCCCACAGACTTACCTGCTGGGCGGGGGGGAGGAGAGGATTTGTGCTCAGGACCCCCAAATAATTTTTCTTTCTCCACCTATGATCAGTGGTTCTCAATTTTTTCTGTACCTGGACCCATTTGTAAATGTTGATGGCCAGTCCCAACCCAGTAAATAGTTTAAGTAGAAAACAGCGCCCCCCCCAGCCCTGCTGGGGCCCCTCAGTCTGCTGCCCCCAGGCTCCAGCCCTCCAGTGTGTGGAGCAGGGGGAGGGTGTGTGGGCAAGGGGGGGGGTATATGGCATGGGGCCCAGCAGCCTATTGCAGGTTGGAACTCTGCCAGCCTGCAAGGGAAACCCTATGGTTTTCCATATTTTTCTCCTTTAAAGAAAAATCCATTTTTAAAGTTTGCTGATCCATTTTTGAAGCTTGTTTGCAACCCTTTCATATATTCTTGCAACCCACTTTTCTTGCAACCATGGGTTGAGAAATGCTGACTTAGATAACAACATCTCAGGGGACCAATTCTTTTTCTCTGACATATTATATATAACTCACATTGAATCCACCAGTGTTGCTCATAATGTGTTGGAGTGAATGATAGATGGCATGAGAACAGTGCCCTGAACTTTGGCTCAGGCCCTACTTCTTAAACCAAGTACTTTCAGAAATATTTGGACTATTATAGCTGTGTTTTTCCTAGGCTTCCAACTCCTGAAGCCTTCTGTAATCCCCAAGGATTTTGTCTCAGAATACCCTCACGTGCCTGGCTGTCATGAGCTCTGAAATGTTCTAAGACACTCTATGGTTACAAGAAGAGAAATATGAAGGAGGACTGTATCTGCCAGAAGAGGATATGCCCACCTTGGGTACCAATTCCATAATCAGAGGATGAGCTAATGTGCCAGATGCTTAGAAATGCAAGTTGAGAGATCTTCACTTTATTTTCCTCTCCTTCATAACCTGATCCTAAGAGTTGCTGATCACTCTCATGAAATCAAAATAGATACTTGGGTACAAGGAACCCTTGCATTTTAATTTATGATAGGAACATAGAGGAAAGCATCTCAGCACATGCCCATTCCTTAAATAGCTATAACTTCATTATCTCCCAGCTAAATTCTTTCAAATAAGGGCCAGCACACTTTCCCTTTTGAAGGAAACTACAACACATTACTATTTAACATTCAACCCTTCTCTAAATGCTGACTGTCAAAATGGCACCTTGCCATTCAACAGATCTGCTATCTGCTTGCATTGATACTGGCTCCCTCTCCCACCACCTTCAGTTATCCCTGAAAGCTAACAGGGCAGCTGAACAGCCCAGGAGCCTGGAACAGGAGTCTGTTCCTTTCTGTGCCTCATCAACAAGCTTGTTTATAATTTCCAATTAGTTACACCTGTATAATCCCAATTAAGACACTGAGGTCACACAGGAATCACTTAGAAACTAATCCGTCTTGCAGATCCTCTGTTAATGGTGATGAGGTGTAACAGGCAAGGAACCTAGCTTGACTTTCAGAGTTAAGCATAAGTTTATAGGGCTGCAAGTTAAAAAGCAACAATACATTTCTTCTTATTTGTGTACAGAGGCCATTTGATCTGGATGTTATTGAGACAATAAGCGTTGAACCTGCTTTGTAATTTTTTACAGTATATCTTATTAGAGCCACACTTTAAAACAAAACTGTTTTTGAGTTACTGGAAAGAAGGGTAGCAGGATTCAAAGAAAAAAGAAAAGAAAAAGCATTTAAAGAGTGACTTTACTATGACTAAAGTTTTTTTTTGCTTCGTGTGTGGGTAACACAAATAGAGCAACAGTTCAATGGTGCTTTATACAGCTTTCCTTAAAGAGAAAGTGTGAGAAGTTTCATACCACAGTGTTTCTTGGGAAAGTTATAAGTGATTTAAAATGGGGAGCTTGAATGGACATGACTTCTCAACCATGCCTACAGCACCCTGATCACAGCACTATCACGAGGTACTGGATGAACTTGTCAACCACTATTTCATATGTACTTGGGTTGTCCATCAACTTTATACAGATTGCCCCTGCCCTTCCAATCACTTCTTCCCTTTTTTCTTGGATACACATGACTAATCACGAAGCCCACCTGATTACTTACAATGTGTAATGAAACATGTATCACTTGAACATATACAGCTAAGTACTAACGGTCAAAAAACCTGAGGCTGAATCAGTTCAATCTTCACAGGCTAGTCTAAGCCAGGGACAGGAAAATCTGGGCAGTAGGCTGGGTCTGGCTGGCAATAGACTCCATTTCCCAGCAGCCCCTGCCTGTGTGGCTAGGGCTGGTTTCCATGGAGGCCCCCGCAGCAGCTGTGCTGCGATAGCACAGGGCCAGGGTTTCCATGGGGTCTGGCCTCAGCGGTGCTGGCAGGCAGCAGTGGTGCTAGCCTCTTCCTGGTGGGGGCGCTGTGCTGTGGGCAGGAGTGGGGTGGACTTAGCTGCCGCTGCCTGTGCAGGGCAGGAAGCGGTGGCGCTGGGGGTGGGGGGTGGCTATAGCCTCCCCAAGCCTCATCCTAGCATGGCCTCTGCTGGGCAGGGCTTGTGGCAGGATGCGGAGCTGCGCTGCAGCTGGACTGGGATCTTGCGGCGGTGACAGCATGGTCTGGAGATGAGGCAGAGCCACGATCTGCAGCCTGCATGCCCTGGAAAGGAGCGTGCAGGTAGTGGATCATGGCTCTGCCTTGGCTCTGGACCACACTGTCACCAGTGCAAGGAGCCAGGGCAGAGCTGTGATCTGCTGCCTGTATCTCCCTGGCTGGAGCATGCAGGCTGTAGATCATGGCTCTGCCCCAGCTCCATACCATGCTGTCACTGCCACAAGATCCCAGCCTGGCTGCGGAACAGCTCCATGCCGTCCTTGCCGTTTGCCCTGCCAGCGCTGCTGGGGCCAGTCTCCATTGAAACCCTGTCCCTGCACTATCACAGCATGGCTGCTGTTGGGGTCTGCATGGAAACTGGTCCCAGCCATGCGGACAGGGGCTACTGGGAAATTGAGTCCTGCTGCTGGCCAGATCCTCCATTTTGCATACCCTTTCTATTTTGCCCACCCTTGGTCTAAGCTGTGTAGGTTGAACTGAGAAGCAAGTGAACATTCACTTTTCATTCTGGAAGTGCAGCCACATGCCTGCAGTGGCCCAGGCCAGAAGCCGGGAGGCACTAGAGCACACCTCCATGCTTGGCTGGAGCAGACAGCTTGGGCCAAGGCTAATCTACCCAACCTTGAAAGGGGGAGGGGGGAGTTGTGGGGCAGTTGCAAAGCATCCTGGGATGCTGGGGGACTATGAGTTAACTTGAATATGGAGGGGATCTGGGTCAGAATTTCAATAAACTGATTTAACCTGAATCAGTTAAGTCTGATACTACACACTCCCCGGTTTATATTAAACCAGTTCTGGTAATTTTGAAAGCAGTTTATGTGCACTGAACTTCTGCTGCGTTACAGATTTGAATTGGTTTCTGATCACTTATACTGGTTTATGTATAATTTCTCTCCCTAGCCGTGATGTTTGCCCTCAGCTAATTGGCGAGAGTTTTAGGTGCAGTTGAGTAATCACAAGCTCACATAGCCATATAAACAGCAAAAGTATTTCAGGAATGAAATAAAATGAAGGAAAAATCTGCACTGTTGCTGTATGTTTTAAATTTAGTATGTTTCAGTTTATGCAACCTTTAAAATATAGAACAAGTAACATGTCTAAATCTAAGAATAAATGCAGAAAAAATACACAAGAGATATGCAAAGTGTGAAATGGCACCTCTCTAATTATGAAGGAAAGTTTACCATTTTTTAAACATAAAAGAGAGTCAATAACTACTTGCAAAGAAATTTCATCTCAGATATCAAAAGCAATTCTTATAAAATGAAAGGAGATGACATTAGTGAATTGGAAGAAAGGAGATTTACTCTGATACCATCACACAATGCAAATATGAACGGCTGCAAGGACAAGCCACCTGTCATAAATGTTATCATACACAAAATCTGAAAAGTGATAGGAAAAGAGAGGAAGAACATCTCCAGGAATATGCATTCAACACTTGAGTCAGTTTACCAGGGTCTGGACAATTGGATACAATTTGTTGTTCAATGGTTTTAATACTTGGTAGGGAAAAGGGTAAATACTGGCACCTATTGTGGTAAGCTACTGATGGAGAAAGTCTTTAAAAATAAATGGAAAATGGAATGCAGTCAGGGTGACACTGTTATAAATCTATACAAAATTCAGAACAAACTAAAATTGTATACATAGAGAAAATGTCCCTAAAAGCTTACTGATTAAAGTAATATGCTATATCTAAGATACAGTACAAAATTGTAGATCATAGCCATGCAACTAAAATAGATTTTGCCTTTTGCAAAATGTCATTTAGGACTGAAAGTGTCTATAGAAACTAATGAAAATTGATGTACTGACTCAGGAAAGCTATTACAATTGATTTAATTTGCAGCAAAGAACACGCAAGAGGAAGCACAAAAACACAGGTTGCATGTAGCAAATACATAAACAGCAAGGTGCCTAGAAATTATAACTATAATTGCTACACAGAGTTGGAAACTGAAGTTGGATATATAGCTAGACATTTGGAAAACGATACTGCTCCTGTCCAAAACTTCCAGCAACTCTGAAGATCAAGGTGTTTGAAAAGTTTCTGTGTGAAGGTAGGACACTGTATGTTACAGACACATGGCTTTTCTAAGACAGAGCAAATTATAACATAGAGGAATATGAATGTGTTTATAGCAATGCTCATATGATATTTATCAAAATGTTGACTGATCGAAGTAGATTTAGGGGAGTGAAAAGTACATGAAAAGAAAGAAATGAACTAACTGGCACCAGTACATCCGATAAATAGAAAATAAAAACAATATTGATGATTTCAACAAAAAAGCATAACTTGCCCATATTAGAGCTGTTGATATGAAAGAGAACAGTCAAGTGAAGAACACAAATTCTTGCCAGATAATAGTTTTCAGGACAGATAAAATTTAAACCCTCCAAACCACGAGTTCCACAAATCACTGCCTTCAGGATTTCTAGGTTCACATAAACCAAAACCCCAGGTTGATAAATTTAATCATAAAAATGTAATGGGTTCATACAATGTAGCTATGATTCTTTCAGTTTATAGGGAATCTGAATTCAGCTCCTACATTTACTTTTCATTAGAATATTTAAGTGATGTGAGTATGCCAGGTAGAACTGGTTTAAGACCCACAAGATGCCAAATTAAACTATTAATCAAAGGTGACACTAAGCTGGACACACTCAAGAATACCATATGCTAGTGCTAAAAAAGCAGTTCAGAACTACTAGCAACTTGAAGCTCTTAGTTCAACTTTGCCTTGGTCAATAATGATTTAAAATTATCACTGTTGCTTTATAAGGAAATGATTTGATGACTAAGCTGAATCTAGTTCTTAATGGACAGATATACACTGAGCAAAACAACTCCAATAATCAGCACTATCTTGAACCCATTTGATAGCTTTTGCGGAGAGGCCAAGAGTTCAATAAACACAGAAGCATAACAGACCTCTCTCCCTGCTTCCAAACATGGTCCCTCTAATTTAAGCTTAAGGTACTTTGACAAGAAGCTGTGGGAAAACCTGTCTAACTGCGCTGAACCTGCTCCCCAGAAGGGGGCTGAGTATACTCAAGAGAGATAACTGTTGGTCTGGCACCTTCCATCAGCATTACAGTCACTAATTTGTCTTTTCTTTCTTCTTCTTTTCTTTTTTTTTAATATGTATCTATCTCATAGAAATAGAGCTCAAATGAGAAAGCACACGAATGCTTTTGTTGCCTCAGTGGCACTTAGACCTTTGAAAGACACAGATGAAGAGAAAGGAACCCTTAAGCCTCAGATTTAGGAAATACAAGAAGAGAAACTTCAGTAATGCCAAGAGAAGGTTAATAAAGAGTTCAGCGGAAACAATACTAAATTGTCTGCTGTGAAGGCCGCACATGGCTCAAGACAGCGAGACCAAGAATACCTTTTTCATAGAAAGAATAAAGCACTGGAATGAAAGAAGTTAGAAAAAGAATTAGAAGAAGCATGTAATCAATCCTGTCCTTTACAAAATCCAGTAGTTCTGTGGGTCTGCCAGATGCAAGAGTATCTTTCAGGGCAAGAGACAGGCAAAGCCTATTAAATGTGTGTTCCTTCTCCAAAGAACGGGGTCATGAAAAGATCCTTCTACCCTTAATACACTGTAGATTTAATGAAAGGCAACAGCTATTTTAAGATTTTTAAGGGGATTCTTATAACAAAGAATAGTCGCAAACGCCATGCCCATTACCACTGAGCTGCCATCCGTCTTTCATCTGTATTGCCAAGCCAGCCCTCAAGAAATTTTTTACAGATAGAGCCTTCAAATGAAGCTTAGTCACTAAAAAGATAGGTCCTACCATGCTCAGCTGCTATGGTTTAAATTTTATTGATACCAAAACTGTCTCATTTTTAATTAAAGTTCCTTAATCATACTCTATGAGTTCCTCACCCAAGCAATGCAGATAAAAACAAAAATACGTTGGTGTTCATCCCAAAGCTGGTGGCTCTAAACTTTAGACTTCAGTTGGTGTAGGAAAATAAAAAAGGCCAATTATTCTAGAAATAGTCTGGAAGTACCCCTCAGCAAAAGATATTGAGAATGAAAGATGTATCTTATTCCTATCTTTCATCAGATCATGTTGTGGTCTCATTCAGTTTTTGTGCATGCTGCATTTGATTTCAGTACTTTACAGAAATGACTGTAACCAGTGTGCAAATCTGAGGTGAAATCCTGGCCCCAGTGAACTCACTGGTAAAACTACAATTGATTTCAATAGGGTCAAGACTTCACTTTCGGTGTTTTGCTCCATCTATGATCACAGAACAAATCCCTGGCATTCATCTGCTGATCATCTCTCTGGGCTGAATGGGATTCATAACGGAGAATAGGATTTATGCTATCACTATAAAAGTTTCAAAATATAATTCACTGTCTTAGAGCCAAAAAAACTCCAAACTAAAACACCCCCCCCCCCAAACCAACCCATTCCTTTCACTTTTGTTATCTATCAATGCAGACTGTCACCTTTCCAAAACTGTAAAAATAACTTGACAGAAGTTGTTGCATGGCATTTATATGATCTTTGAAAATAGAAACACTTTGAAAAATTTAAGATAATCTACTCCTTCAAAAATTTTCTCAAAACTAGAGATCAACTTGGGCTGTACAGCTAGGCCTGGATGGGCTGCCCAACATTCTGGTATCTTTGGATTAGGGGTTTTGTTCACTCCACTATGGACATAGAAACCCACTGGGGTAGAAGCTCCACTTTCCTCAGAAAAAAATGCTGCTCTTCTGTGTGCTACTGCTTGGTAAGTGGAGATAAAATGGAAAGGGAACTTGCATAGGCCACAGAAGGGACCCTCACAGGATGTACAAAAGAACATGGGAAACAGAAGAGAGATTGAGTAGAGGGTGGTGGGGTAGAAAGTCAGTGGAGGGGAAAATGGAAATATGGTGTTGCAGGGGAAAGGACAAAGGCTGTCAAAGGAACGTGGACTCCAGCTCACCCCAAGAGAGGTATAAGGGAAGACAGAATAGTTTGAGGGAGGGAATGAGACAAAGAAAAAAACAATTCACTCTCTGGAGGTAAGGATGCATTTCATATATACATAATATTAAATTCTGAGTCTAAAGTTATCACAAACAAATGACAAATCAGGGACATACATTTTGCCCAAGCCTACCCCCTTCCTCCCTGAAGGGTTCAAATACCAGAGGGCAGATCAAGACAATAATGTTGAAATTAATAAAAAAAGTGAGTCTCATGTGTTTTGTGGCTTGATTTATAATTTCTGAACACTTGCTATACTGCTATAACAGAAGAGGAAACTTCTTGGAGAGGGGAGGTAGACCCAGCTATCACTACCCCTTTTATGACTACCTCTCTTTGTCTCACTAGGCTAAAACTTGACCTCCTTTCAGCACCACATCCCCTATTGAATCCACCTCACATGTTAAAAACAGAACAGTCGCTAATGTCTTACCTGCCCTAGTCCTTTTCTTTAAACAGCCCTTTTACTGCTGGAACTGTTTGGCTGTAAGCAATGGTGGGAACTTTAAAAAAGGCTAATATAGAGACCCACAAAGTGATAAATATCAGAGAACTAGTCAGTATTGATTATTTCTCTTTTGCTATAAAAAAAAAGCAATATGGTTAGAGAGCCATTTCCCAAAAGAACTAGCAAAGTTGTCACAGTTACAAATGGCTACTTCTGCTGGATGACTTGAGTTGAAGATGAGGTTTATAGATTGCTCCTAAAGCCTGGGACATGCAGGAGTTGACTGGTTTCAGCACAGAAAATGACATCTGAAAGGAGAAACCTGTCATAGTCTACAGCAAGTTACAGCAAGTAGGGGCAAGAAGAAGGTGGGATGATTCTCAGCGAGAATGATGGTCCTTTTACACTCAACTCAGTGAAAAACTAAGAGGTATGTACAACCTCGGATGTACAATAGATCATTTTTAGCTAAAAACATACAATTAAATCAAACTAGGCATAGCAGCATAACTGATGTTATTAAAACAACTGAGCTATAAATATAACAGAAATTATTGGCAGAACAGGGACTCTGAGGGTCAGATATGTGGATCATGAGACCTTTCTTTTAGTCAGATATACAAGGTTAGATCTTTGCTACAGATACTTAAATTTGATTTCTATAGGCCTGTGTGTGTACTGAAATGACAGACAATCAAGCAAGTGTATGGATCTATACTAGAATTTAGCCTATAGAATGGATACAATTAAAATGTACTTTTATTAAATCAAACAAATCAAATATGAACCCAGAATATAATACAATGAGTAGTAATTTTAGGGAAAAGATTTTAAAAAAGGAAACAGCAAACACATGTAAAAAATAAAATACATACCTAATAATTCAAGAGGAAAGAAATGTTAATTGAAAAGAATGGTATTCTTGGAAATGACAGTGGAATTTTAGAGGTGGAAGCTAAACAAAGGGAAAAAATAATAAAATAAACCCCTGTTGGTATTTTTGTTTCTGAGATTAGGGGCCTATAACAGAAATCAGCTCAGCAAAGACAGGAGTTTGACCAGCATATCATTTGATTTTAGTAGTAAAAGGCTAGAAAGTCTCCATGTTGCCAAGGTGTCAAGACTTGTGCACACTGTGCATCCAAGAGGAATAACAGGAGTAGGGGACAGAAACTGAAGAAGCATTAGCTGACATTTTCAAAACCTGACTTACTGCATCTCCAAAGGCTGGGAAAAAGCAATGTGAAGGAGTGGTGACACACCAGGAAATTAGAGGCCAGGTAGTTCACTTCCAGTTGTAGAGAAAACATTTGAAGCTGCTTTAGAAGATCAAAAGGTGTAACATTTACTGTATTCAAAGCACAGCCCGGTTAAGAGTAGCTGACACTGTTTCAAGGAAGGCGTATCATGCCTCACTGACTTGCTGGAATTCTCTGAGGATTGTTCAGTCGGATAAGATGTAAGTGCAGTGAAGTGGACATCACTTTTTGTAAAAAATATGCCTTCTCTCAATTTCTACACTGAAAGATAATGTGTAAGGCGAGAAACCACTGACTATTAGTAGAAAATCTGCCTGATTGGATTCTCTAGTAGGCAACCTTTGATCCTCTGCATCATAGTGTACACATAAGACAGAGATGAGCAAATATGGCCTGTGGGCTGGATCTGGCCCGACAATTGATTGTATCCTGCTTGTAGCTGCCTCTGTGGAACTGTGTATGGGGCCAAGCCCTGCTCACTCCTGCCTGGGGCAGACTGTACCTACTCCATGGCCTGTACCTACCCTATAGCCAGTGCGCACAGCTTCCCAGTGGGGCTACTTTCCATCCACTCATTGCCTGCAGGTGGCTGGTCATCACACTGAGAGGGCAGAGTGGGTGGAAAGTAGCCAGGAGCTGGGGCTGGAGCTACGTGCACTGATGCAGGAGCCACCCAGCTATACCTTCCCCCTGCTTGGCTGAGCATGTGGTGTCTGGCATGTGCTCCCATGGCTGCCACCACTTCCCCATGCTACCTGCTGTCCAGAGTGGCATAGCAGGGGCAGGAGGAGGAGGAGGAGGAGGAGCCACTGGAGGTGGGGGGAGGTGAGCAGTACCTGGGCAACTGCAGCAGCACTAAGAGCAGCCCCACTGGGAAGCTGTATGTGTTGGCCAGGTCTTAGGCTGGAGCAGTGCTCTTGGTGGGTGTGAGCCAGGTGCAGGTGGGAGTGCAGCACAGGCTGCCCCAGGCAGAAGCGAGTGGAGCTCGGCCCCATATGGAGTGCTGAAGGGGCAGCTGCGGGCCGGATGTGGGGTGGCAGATTGCACCTGCACTATACTACCTGCTGTATGCGGCCCCTGTCCCCCTCTCTTCCTAGTGGGAGCCTGGGACCTAGCGTGCGGGCAGCCCCCCAACCCCTCTCACCCCCCCCCACACCCCCCACCTTCCCATATAATATATAAGAGTAAGACTTTATTTGGGGCTATTATGCAATCATCTCTATGTATACTACCAAAAAACCCCATAAACAAAATTAAAATATACTACAGTAGATGTTTGATTTTTAATATATGATTTGGGTTTTTTTTATCTATAATTTGTTAAAATGATGTCTTTTGAAGGATTTTATATGTGTGGCCCCCTATAGCTCACCAAAACTCATTCAGTGTTCCATCAGCCAATATCATTGTATACCCTTGGCATAAGAGATATAGTCAGGTGCCTGATTAATCTGCTTGTACAGAGTTTTGTGATCATCACACCAAGACCGTTGACACATTTGACTAGGCAAGAGTATGGAGGAGTGGAGACTGCCCAAGACCTCCCATCCCTGCTTTAGATCACAGAGACAGAATCCAAAGGCCAGGCGGAGTCTGGACATTTAGTGTCTCAATGACTGTAGCTTCTGCCAGAGAGCAATAGATAAGAACTGCTGCTGACTGCATAATGCCTCAGGGTGTGTTTCTGTCAGGGTGATGTTCCTTAGCCTTTCTCCAACCAAGGATTACCCACAAGGCAGTGGAGGCTAGGGTTTTGAGGTGCCCTATACTCACCTTATTCTGGAGGTTGCAACATTGGGGTATTTTATAGGAGCAACCCTGCCCTGAGTAGCTCAACCATGTTGCCATCTGGTCCTGCAGTTGAATGCAATTTAAGGTCATACCCAGGACCACCTGATTGGATTACAAGATGTCTAAACATGGGACTTTCTCAGGCTACAGCAATGGAATGGGGATGTCACAGCATCAGCTATACATTTGTTTTTTATACTCAACACAGGATTCATTTACAAATGTAAAAGTGCATAGAGTTAATAAATCATGAGGTGGGAAGGATACTAAGCAATCAAGGAATATGTCACAGAGGCCTCCTCTAATAGTGTGCATGGAAAAGCATAGGGCCAGGATCTATACTGTTACTAGATATCTGAGTCCGGGGGGTGAGTCCAAAGGGGGTGCACTGCTGCAGGTGCACCCCTCTTTCAGTCACTGATACTGTGCATGCAACATCCAGGGGCTTCTTTTGAATCCCAGAATCAGGTAAGAATCCCACTCTCACTTCCCCTCCAGTCTCAGTGGCACTTTCCCTTCCCTTCCCTTCCCTCTCTCCTACCCACAGCTGCCACTGGCTCCAGGTGCTCTGGGGGTGGAGTGGAGGGAGACTCCAGAGCTGCTCCTACCTGCTCCAGCTGAGCTCTACAAGGAGGTAGGCTCAGTTAGGGGCAGGGGCAGCGGCAGTGGCAGGAGAGTTTCTCCTCCCTGGGAGCAGGTGCCAGAGAAAGGAACCTGCCGCTGCCAAGCCTGACTCCTGCGCAGCTCAGCAACTTATGAGACCTTGCTGTGCAATAAGTATTAGTAAAAAGCCTAAATAAAATGTGTTTTCTGATAAAATGTACTAAAGCTGTTGGTAACACACATTTACACCGTAATCTCCCAATGTGATTCGTGTAGGTAGGCCCACATGAATATTTAGACACCTGTTAATTTCTATGAGACCCCGCATAAGTACAGGGGTCTGCTTGTCCAAACCAGACTACTTCATATATTTTAAGACAATGTATGGGACAAAAGGAGAAACTTACCTGTTCAAGTCACGATGTATGATTGGTTGTGTAAGATTATGAAGATACTCCATACCTTTGGCAACATCTACAGCAATGATTAATTTAGACTGCAAGTCAAGATTCCTAGGTTTAAAACAGATCATAATATAGGTCAAAATGGAGAGAGAGAAGGTAAATTTACTAAAAATACCATCATAAGGAACATATCATTCTATGAACTACAAAACAATCTGGGAGTTATGTTACCTGCAGATCTGAGCTTCCTTTTTATTTGGGTTAATGTAATTTAAATAAAAAACCTCCCCAAGTAATAACAACAACTGCTAGTTTTGTGTTTAATTGCTAATTTTCCTTGTATAACAAATAATGTGGATTAAAACAATCATTTGATCATGTATATTAATTTCAATACTTCTTACACTGAACTGGATAATGAATATTTGCATTAACAGAGTACCAATAACCTTAAGAATTATTTGCCACAGAGAGTTAAGAGAATACCTCTTCTGTTCGTGTAGTAGGGAAAAAAGTGATCCTCCAGAAATATATTGTGTAACTATAGCAAATTGACTTGGGTCATCTAAGCAAGCACCAACGAACTGGATGACACAAGGATGATTGAGTCGGCAGAGAATAGAAACTTCACGGCAAAACATGTCTACATCCGATTTGGAACAGTAGGTATTGGCTCGGTAGCTGATAATTGACAGAAGGAGAAATAAGTCAGTCAGAAGTAGCATAAAAATGATATGAGATGATATGAATTTGTTGTACTTTAAAATAAGGTACTAACATTAAATTGTAAAGTCTCTGGCAACTTACCGTTTGATTGCTACTATTTTATTTCTGCATCGCCCTTTATAGACTTTTCCAAACGACCCTAAAATGATTTAAAATAAATAAGCACAAAGATATTTTTTTGTGAGCATCAAACATTTAAAATCAACACATTTACTTTCCAGTACCTGAGCCAATAATCTCATGGAACTCTATTTCAGAGAGCTGAAGATGGAAATGGGATGGTAAACCTGCACGGAGGAGAAGAACATCTGCCTTTTCTGCAAAAGAAAATTGTTATCCTATTTGTAAAATGCAGGAAAAGAAATAAAAGCACTTAACTTGACAAAAGACATTACACAGTAAGAAATGATTTTCCTACTGTAAATTGGTTGACTGGTAATCCTATTCCTCTTTGTTTAGTACGTGCCATAAAACTCAATAATAAACAAAGATTTGCAACTTTACAGCTGCCTGAGGGTTTCTTGCCTTTGAAACCTTATCACTGATGAACACTGTCCCATAACCATATCCTGTGTGGACATGTGATGTTTTCAGAAAATATTTTATGTAAGGAATTAATTCCATATTCTGTATATGCAGCACTCACTACAAATGTTATGGACTTTATTCTGGATCTAATCCTCTTCTCAGTAACATTTGGAATCTGAACTCTGATGTCCCACTAAATTTACACATCCTGTTGCTGAGCGGTGTGGGTTCCAAGTGAACGTTATCTGGCTGTTTCTAAAGGGAACGCTCAAATGTATATAATGACTGTATGGAAAAGTAGCTCTTGGCTACTCCACAGCTAACCTTTCAAGTAGAAAATCAAAAAGATCTCAAAACATGAAATATTTTAAGTACACAGATGCAGCAGAATTATTTTTCTACATTTACTTCAATGCCACAGAATTGATTGTTTTCTGGCATTTTCCCCACAAAGGCATCCCCAAACATTTAACAATGAACTTCACTCTAATGCTCCCACCTGTGTTTATAACATGTTTATTATATTTGTATTAATTTGTATTAATTACAAATGTGTCCGACGACTGGAAGAAAGCCAATGTGGTGCTTATCTTCAAAAAAGGGAGGAAAGTAGATCCGGCAAACTACAGACCCATCAGCCTGACCTCTATCCTGGAGATGGTCTTGGAAAAGATTATCAAAGAGGCCGTCCTATACAGGCTAGCGGACGGCAATATCCTGAGGGATACCCAGCACGGGCTTGTTGCAGGTACGTCTTGCTTGACCAATCTCATTTCCTTTTATGACCAGGTGACCTATCACCTGGACAAGGAGGAAGAGATTGATGTCATATATCTCGACTTTAAAAAAGCCTTCGATCTGGTATCCCATGATCACCTCTTGGCAAAACTGGCTAACTGCAGCCTCAACCTCACCACAATCTTCTGGCTGGGGAATTGGCTCCACAGCAGGACCCAGAGGGTGATGGTTGATGGAAATCAATTGTCGTGGTGCGCTATGACCAGTGGGGTCCCTCAAGGCTCTGTCCTAGGGCCTTTACTTTTTAAGATCTTCATCAATGATGTAGACATTGGTGTTAGAAGCAGACTGGACAAGTTCACCGATGACGCCAAACTCTGGGGTAAAGCATCCACACCTGAGGACAGGAGGGTGATCCAGGCAGATCTTGACAGGCTCCTGAAATGGGCACATGAGAACCTGATGGTGTTCAACACCAAAAAATGCAAGATTCCCCACCTTGGGAGGAAAAACCTGCAGCATGCTTTATAGGCTTGGCAGTGCTATGCTGGTTAGCACTACAGATGAAAGGGACTTGGGGGTCATGATTGACCACAAGATCATTGACCACACCTTCAGTGTGATACTGCAGCTAGTAAAACAAGCAAACCGCTGGCTTGCATCCATAGATGCTTCTCAAGCAAATCCTGGGATGTCATTCTCCCCCTGTACTCGGCCTTGGTGAGGTCATAGCTGGAGTACTGCCTCCAAGTTTTGGGCTCCACAGTTCAAAAAGCTTGAGAGAGTCCAGAGGAGAGCCACATGCATGATCAGAGGTCAGGAAAACAGACCTTATGATGAGAGGCTGAGAGCCATGGGACTCTTCAGCCTGGAAAAGCGCAGGCTAAAGGGTGATCTGGTGGCCACCTATAGTTTATCAGTGGTGCTCACCAGGATCTGGGGGAATATCTGTTCACCAGAGCGCCCCAACGGATGGCAAGATCGAATGGTCACAAACTCTTCTGCGACCGTTTCGAGCAGGACTTAAGGAAAAACTTCTTCAGTGTCTGAGCCCCCAAGGTCTGGAATAGACTGCTGCTGGAGGCGGTTCAAGCACCTACTTTGAACGCCTTCAAGACACTTTCGGATGTTTATCTTGCTGGGATCCTATGATCCCTGCTGACTTCCTGCCCCTGGGCAGGGGGCTGGATTCGATGATCCTCTGGGGTCCCTTCCAGCCCAAATGTCTATGAAATCTATGAAATTACATGACTCACAATTCTTCTCAGAACAAGAGAATATACTTTGAATCTTAATAAACTTTGAATTTCTCAGGGAATCTATAAGCAAAAAGAAACTAAATTCAACCTAGAAAACATGGGGTTTTGTTAGTGCGAAGTGTGCTTCATCTGTAAATCCACTAAAGGTGGCAAGAAATCAGGATAAATCAACTGCTTTCTAAAACTATGGCAGAGGTATACAGCTCCTGTTTGTTCATATTTACTTGACATTTCTAGATCAGAAAGTCAGATTAAAATTAATCATGTGCAGTATGTTCAGGATGATAAACAGCTTTAGGGATGGAGTATAAAACTTGGGGTTTCCCCTTGCCATTTAAATTACCTTTAGTCATGCTTTTAATCTTCCCTAGAGGGGATGGAACAGAAACGTAGGAACCATCTGAAATTAAAGAAGAGAATGAAGTTTATAGACTTTGAAGACAGTATGAACATTGATAAGGAAGCGAGGCAATGTTTACTTAAAGTGTGAAGGGAATGTGAGCAGAAGAAAACATTTTTAAAATCTTGATGGGATTGTGAGTTTGTATTTTGGAAGACATGAGCTCTGCATACTGCGCTAGATACTTAACTTGTGAAAATTGATATATTTCCATTGAAATCCCTTGAGCTACTCTGATTCACACCAGCAGAAGATCTAGTTCTATCTATCCAATTATACGGTGAAGTTTCAAAGGAACTGGGGTTAAATTTCCAAAGTGTTCACCACCCAGCAACTCCCACTGCAGCATTCACTAATGTGCCACAGGTATTGGCCCCTGGCTGCAGATCTGGGAGGAGCTGGGCAGGGTCAGTTTGCCCCAAGTGGCACAATTTGCCCCACTCCAAAGTGCATGTTCAGGCACATGTGCTGAGGCACAAATCTACAGCACAAATTTGTGCTACTGTTATTTGAGCTGCTGCAAGCGCATGTGCCTGCATGTGCGGATGCACCCAAGGGGTGTAGTTTATTCTCCTCAGAAAGCTGGAACTTATACACTGTGATTCACCTACCATTATCTCTGTGAATAGTGTTCCAAACACCATAAATAACTTTTGTGACCTTATCCTATAGCTGATAGGAGTAAATGTTCTTCTTCCCATTTGTTATTTAGTTATCAAAAAACAGTATTTTTTTTGTAAAAAAAAGAAAAAAAGAAAAAAAAGCAGTAATTAATCCTTTACATGGGGAAATTAAGCAGCTAAAGACATACAAAATGTGAATACAAAAACATCCTTCACATCAATAATAAAAGAAGTATCAAAGGAAGGCAACACAAAGGGAATAACTAAACAAAGTATTAACTATGTAGAAAAGTATGTGTAATGATCATTAAGGAATGATCTTCATTTCTTAGCTTAGTTTTTGTTTTTCAAGTGTAGCATTAAGTGACAAGACCATTTTAAGATAAAGGGGAAGGTTTGACGCTAATCAGTGATGTATGTTACCTGAAAAATAGGGATTCTTATGCTGTAATTTATCTTCAAATTTTAATTTATAGTATTGGGCCAAAGCTCAGAGAAACTTCAGTGGGATTTGGTCAGATCCTTCACATATAATGTGATTAGTTTATCAAACCATACCTCCTCCAGGCTGGGAGTATTCATTACAAGGTGACTCATCCTGGGGTCTTTTATAATGCTTCAAAAGGGTCACAATGGCATCATGTCCTGACCAAAAAAAAGGAAGGGAGGTGGTGATGTATAATTGCCATCAATTTACATATTCAACACAATGATCATTACTTATTTATGTTTGTTAAATTAGGAGGTTATTCTAAAATATACTGTGAGTCTATTTATTTAAAAATATAAGGAGACAAACTCAATTTGCATTAACAAAGTACTAGTATTTGGCGACTAAGTGGTCCTTAGGCATTACACTCTACCCAAGTCCCTGAAAAATGGTTATTGCAAAAGGTGGATGGGTCTTTCCCCTTGATGTTTTTTGTGACTTAATCTTAAGGCTAAGATGAAGGCATACTTCAAAAGTATGCCTTAAGCATACTATCATGGACTTAAGCAGTGTGGAAGAGAATTGTACTTAGAGGCTTAGCTGCTTGAGTGCCACTGAGATGCTGAACTGATGGAATAAATTCTAGCCCAAAATGTTTATTGATAGTAAACAGAAATACATGTTTTTGAGGAAGCACCTGCCAATAAAAAGAATCAGTTTGTGACATGCCTTGACCCCAGATGTGGTCAGGTGCACCTTTGAGATACGTCTGCAGTACTCTCATACTTTCAAGGGAGTCCTTTAGCTCCAAACCCGCGCTCTGCTGTCTGCAGTCTGCTACTCGACCCCTGAGAACAGACTGCTGCTCTAAATGCCACCTTTCTGACCTATGCTGTACCCATCTCACTCAGATGAGATGGGTAGCTCTTAGCAGAGGGAGATTCTGTCAGCTAGAAGAATCACACCCCCATCCAGTCATGCATTCAGGAAAGAAGGACCTCACCCCTTGCTGGAAAAAGCCTGTATGGTCAAGGCTCCAAAATCCCAATTAACACTGACAATAAGAAGATAGCAAAAAGATTTATTACAAAAACTAAAACAAGCATAGAAATCAGCATATGTTGAGGCAGACAGAGATATAAGAATAAACAAACAAAAGTAAATATCAGAACAATAATCTGTTTGTACCTTGTATCTTAAATCCAAGTAGTTCCTACCCAGTTCAACAGGTTAGAAAGCAGCTTCTGGCTCTGACTTCTCTGCCAGGACTTCCTGCAATTTCTCCTGCCACCCTGCTTTACTCAGGCTGAGGGACTCCAGTGTTTCTCTAGGCCTGGGGAAACTGAAGACCCCTTATGCTTTCCAGGCAAAACTTAAGTACAGTTTCTTATCTGTCCATTCACATGTGTCATCTATTGGATTGGGTGGGGGGTCACACAAAGTGTATAACTTCCTGCCCCTAAAGGTGTGTGTGTTTACCAGATCACAAATCTTTCCTAATCTAATTAAGACCAGGAGAATGTTTGCCTCCTTTTAGACATGAGGACTAGGAATCAAATATCCCAATAATACTCTCTCACTTTAGTTTCTGGCTCTGAGAAATGTCCTTCTCCCAACCATCTGAATAGTCAGGTGTTATTCTTACAGCCCCCTCTTTTAAAACATAAATTTCTCATTTGTCTAGAAGAGCCTGGTTTCTGTGCCTCAGAGTAGGTCCTTAAGGAAGATGAGTAAATAACTCATATCAAATGCTAATTTTTAGCCATTACTGTTCTTCAGCCTTTAGACCTTGAACTTCTCTTAGGTGCCAAAGAAACTCATTCTTTATCATTTGAAAGTCATCATCATATTGAAAACCCTGGTCCTATTATAACATATAAAATACATTTAATATTAAATAGCACAATGCATGTAAACATCAGGATAAGGATAAATACAGCTTGATACTGCCTATCGGTAGAGACTAAACATGGCATCTCTGTGAAGCAAATTCAGGAAAATATTCATGACACCCCATAATTCATGACACCCCATAAGACTCCCAGACCAGAGTGGGGTTTGTGACACAGATAATTTTCACCCCAAGAATAACTTTCATTAACAGCAACGGGGAAAATGTAAGTCTGAAAATACAGCTGTTCATAACAACTCAGCAGACCAACACACTCTATCTTGTTGTGGACAGGTACAAATATTATCATCGCTATTCTGCATGCACCGATTAGCTACTATAGCATGTAATCAGTGTCCTAGATATTTTGGATGATATGAAAAGGTTGTTTTGGGGTCCCGTTCTGCTCACTCTGATCCCCAGCGCTCCAGATCTGAGGTCTCTCATCACATCTCTCCACTTTGCTAGCAGCATATTGTGGAACGCTCTTTTAAATGTGGAATTCTTGAGTCCTTTGAGGCTATGCTGCTGGTTAATTGGATGCATTTTCAAAATAAATAGTGTCTTTATGTTTTCAAATCCCCACACCTTTTCTCACTTTTCCTAGCCCCATGGAAAAAGAATAGAAAATAATAGCACTTTTATGATGAGGTTTTGCACTCCTGGTTCAGCTCTACTTACTGATTTGTCAGAGCCAGCAGCCAGTGCTCCTGTTTACCTCTGACAAACATGAGAGCACAGAAAAAAAAAGATGCTTTTGGAATGATATTGTGATGCAGTGATCACACACCAAATGCTACCTATCATTTCAATAGTTCTCTTGGCTCTATTTGCTTGGAGCTGTTTTAATTTCCTGCCAGCTCAGTGGCAAAATTTGTTGGCATTTTCTTAGGGATATTCTTCATCAAGAGCCTAATGAGTGCAAGCATTCTGGCTCATGATAAGCAGCAACCTGCCAGGAAAATGCCAGTAAGCTCACAAGTGATGAAAGGCTTGTTCGCTCGGCTTCCTAAGTCCTGCAAACAGTTTGCAGCAGCCCTCACAGAATCCGTTCTATAATTCTTTCATCATAGAAATACTGCATCTACTGTGATGATTCATGGGATTTAATTTGTGAAAAGAAATAAAATTGCATTTGCACAAAACTGGCTGCTAATTTAATACAGTATGAGAAGCTGAAACATTTCTACTTGTATCCAATGTTCCCTAAGCAAAGCTACTGGAAACTGATTAATTGAGAGAATCTACAATTTATTGTTGATTTGGTGCAACTTATATCTCCAGCTACTGGATTTTTTTCTGGAATTTTCTGTGATTAAACTGAGTGATTGACTATCTCCAAGGATTTAGTCTTCATTTAATATCTGGGTCTTAAAATTACAAAAAGGTGGCAACAGATCATTATTAACACTGTAAAAAGAGTAACTAAATGCTCAGCATCTAATTGAAACAGGACAATAATAAGTCAATGAGACAATGACAATCTATGCCACATTAAATAGCTCTCGCACGAGAGCTATTGTGATGCATTTAATACAAACTGTCCGGACTTCCGTGGAAGAGGGTGGCAAGCAGGAACACCTTGCAGAGAGGTGCCTGGAGAGTTGTTCTGCTGACTCATCCTGTTGTCGGGTGCTGTTCTGCTGACTCACTAACTCCAGTGGATAGCTGTTCCAACCAGTGAATATAAAACTGTTTAGGGGTCTCATGAACAGAGAGAAATTTAAGGAAAATGGTGGGATCCTGTAGATAGAAACCCTAGACACCAGCCAGCTCAGAAGAAATTTAGACTGTTTTCTGCTTCTTTGTTATGTAAAAAGCAAAACTTTTTTGACTGATCAGAAAAAACCCCCACAGAATATAAATCTGACATATTACTGAGGCAATTCTGTGAGACACACAGGACAGGAGAGCTGGAACCACAAAAAACAACCCTGAATTTATGCAGGAACACAAGTGTAATGCATAGCTCCTTGCAATGTCTCCTCCAGTTGTGAAAAACAAACCTTCATCCAAATAATATAGGTAGAAATTGCCTTTTCTGAACTGTCCCTCTGAAAAATGAAGTTTTTATTTTAGCAGCACATAAAAACTCTTGCAGAAGCTGAGTTTGTGTTGAATCAAAGTGAGGTTTAACAACCTCGAACATTTGAAGGAATAAATCCCAGGCATGGTTTTCAGCAACTTCATGTCAGAGGCTGGAATACAGTTGTGGGCGTTCCCAATCCACAGGTGCTGAGGAGTTAGTGTATACTATTATCTTCTACCGTAATAGTCCTTTGTATTTGCAACAGAAACTAGGAAATCGAAATACCTTTCTCATAAGCCCACATCAAACAGGTTTGCTCATCTTTTTCTCCACTAGACCTGCTAGGATCACAGGCTACCAGATTCATATCAGCTCCATTATCCAGTAAAAACTGTACTAGACGAATGTGACCATGGTAGCAAGCACAGTGCAATCCTAGAACATTAGAGGGGGGAAAAGAACAGTCAGTGTGGTAAGTACAATTGTTACAACAACATAATAGGACTTGTAGCAATAGCTATGAAGCTTGAATTGATTTCCTTGATAATGGAATATATTATCACACAAATGATTACAGCACTGTAAGAAAAGAAAATATTATGCTATAAGAGCCAATCTATTGCCTGCCATACAGGACATGTTAGCACTTATTCCATTGCCTGCAAATCACTACAACAAATATAGGTTAGCAATTTTATTTGCTATAAATACAAAAAGAAAGAGGGATTTTTTTGCCTTTAATAAACAACAGGGAGATATACATTCTGGTGAGAATTCAAGTATATTGTTCTAGCGTAAGCAGATCTCCTTTCTTCTTGACCCCCTGTATTAATTTATCATCAGTTTCCCCCTCCTCGCTTTCCAAGCACTTTTCAGCTCCTCGTGTCTATGTTTCTGTCCCCACTTCCTTCTGCACACCCACCCATAGACCTCTCAGAACTGAGGTTTTCCTCTCCTTATGCCACTCTTTGCATCTTTTCTCATGTCACCATGCTTAGCAGGAACAGCACAATTATACATAATTCAAGTGCATTCTGAAATTGCTCCTATTATATTCCAGTTGTAAAGGGTGCTTGTTATTTGTTTATTGTATTGTTACTGTTCAGTTTAAGATGTGATCCTTTTAAGTGCTCGATACCCTCAGCCACCTCTCTGTGTCACTGGGAGTTACAGATTCAAGTACTTTTGCAAATCTGGGCCTAAGTATTTAGAAGCCTAGCTACAAACAGTGAGAGAAATAGGGTAAATTATGTTGGATTCTGGGCTTTTCTTACCGGACTGCTAGTGATACCCAAGATAGCTACATCACAACTACACTACACAGCAGCAGGGGCGACGTGTAGGGAGTGCATGCAGAGGCATGTGCACACCCTGCATGTGGTGGAGCAACCCATGCAAAAAGACACTGCTGACACCGTCGACGGCGCCTGTGGGTGGTCGCCACTTGCCACCCTAGCGTCTGCAGGTGGACCACGATTGTCCCTGGCCGCTGCTGCTGGTGGTGCCTGCGGTGGTTGCCAAACCGTGGTCAGTGCTCGCCACCCCACCCTACCACCAACCATGCCGGTGGCATCTGTGGGAGCTCCCTGCTCACTGTCACCGGGCTCCTGCTGCCTCCACTGGCCTCCTGCCACCACCAGCACAGCCGTGCCCCCCCAGCTGCTGGGGTCATGCACCGTTCATGCACAGCAGTGTAGACATATTCTAGGAGTGCTCAAATCTCACTGAATTCAACAGGAGACTGAGCATCTGACTCCCATTAACTCCTCTTAAAATCTCAACCTAGACACTTTGGGCTTGGGAACTTGTTCTCTGTTGAGAACATCTAATGCTTACATATTAAGGATCATGATCATACCTGTATGCCCATCTCTTCCTTGATGATTGATACTTATAACATTCTGATCGAGAAGAAATTTTACAAGTTCTATGTTCTTACCATAGGTACAAGCACTGCAAAAGTAACACAGAAAGTGAATTCACCAGCCCCCACAACAAGCAAAATGAATTACCCAATGATTTCAAGGTAGTTACCCTGACATTAACTTGGTATAACAGAATGGAGAATCTTAATTTAAGTGCAAATGCAGGCTTAATACACAAACCTAAATATGTACTTTTCCACTCTTTTGGAAAGATCCTTATTATTATTCCCTTTGAGCTGCACACTATGTGGGCCACATGCTATGGGGGCAGCCCCTAGGATCCCACTTCCTCTTTCCACTGCATGGACAGTACCAGTGGCAGCGTCTGCACTCTGCCTAGGCTACATTGGCAATGTGCATCCATCCTGTGGTGTGGGCAGCATCAGTGGTCTGTGAAACCCTTCTGGGTCCTCCCTCACTATACAGCTATGGAAGAGGTGGCTGCAGGTGCTGCCAGTTTATCCCAGGATATCCCTGTTTTATGTTTTCAAAAAAGTGTGGTGAAATCTTTGGAACAAATTTTTACATGAATTTTGACCTGCCAGCTTATTCTTGTCTATACATCTATGATAATGTCTATGTATCTAGAAGATCTAGAAAGTCTAGGAGCCAGAGGGATTCTAGGCTTGTGGTCCATGTTCAGATTCACTTAGGAGAAGGACAAAGACAGAAAAAGCAATAATTAATCCAGATGTAATGAACTTGTTGATATTTCAACATTTGTCCTCTCTCTTACATGACCTCTTTTGCTATAGTTCTCCACTGTCATTTAAGCAACACTAGACTCTGTCCTTGTCTCTGCTGCAGACATGAGCCTAGCATTCATACCTTGCCTGAAATCTTGGTCTCAGTCAGGCTGTGATAGAAGTTTTTGCATGCATCTGTAAGCAGAATTCAATGTCCTACCTGTGAAAAGCTGTTTCACTGAATATATTTTCCTTAGTCAGGCTTTCTGTTCCTGACAGATGAATTATTTCCTTGACAACTTCAAATTTTCCATTGTAACAAGCACTAAAGACAAAGTCAGAAAAGTGTTAAGTCAGAAAAGTGTTAGTAATGGAATTATTAACACTCTTAATACTGCCAGTGTAAAACAGTGCTTATTTCCACTACTCACAGATGTAATGGTGTATCCCCATAAATATTAACTACATGGGGCTGAACTTCAAAATTGCTTTGGAGCAGGAACTTGACTATTTCATGGTGTCCAAATCGACAGCAGAAGTGAAGAGGTACATGATCTTCATTGTCCTGTGCATTTACTGTCATTTGAATAAAAGAGAGAGAAAACAAGTGGTTTACACTCAGTCCAGTTTTTTTTTTTTAATTGTGTGCTTGTGCATATAAATAAAATCCCAGCAAAGTTAGCTGGTAAAGCATATCTGGGCCTGATTCCTTATAGTGGAAGCCAATGGGACGTTTTCCACTGACTTGAACAGATACAGGATCAGGCCCTACAATCTGACTTCCTTCATAATAAATCACCAAGGCCATTTTCTTGTAATCATTCAGAATGTAATTAGGTTTGCAACACCAGATTTTTGGCATGTTTTGATGGCATTTTCAACAAAGAAAAGTAGGAGGTATTAATGAGCCAATGACCCTTGGAAAGTGGTATTACTGTCAGTGTATTAACAATATGAAGAAACACTCTGATCCAAAGTTACTATGCATAGGAAAACAACCCTCTGGGTAATCTCAAGTAAATGGAGCAAAATTCATTCATTAAAAAATGGGAAGAAAAATCTTTCAATGCTGTTCCCTGGAATGGAAAATTCAGTTACTTTTAAAGAATATATTAGCCTCATTAAGTACCAGGAACTGGCCAAGAGAACAAAGGGCAGTTGCAGAAAACCCCCAAAAACATGAATACAGGAGATACAAGGAAAGATATATTCTACTAAATACATTAATAAACATTCATGACCCTCCTTCTCCTCCTCAAGATATTCAGAAGAAAGCCTGTAGTAAATGATTCTCAATCAGAGTGCTATGGGACCCTGTGCGGCCCTGTCCTGCCATTAGATTTTGTATGGGTGCTGCACAACACTAGCATTGTTATGTATGCTAACATCTACACGTGATTCATAATATAAACCCAGAGATTTCAAATAGGAATCTAGAGCGTCAAAAACATTCTGACCTGTTGGGGGCTTTCTGAGTTCTTTGCAACAGAATAAATGCTCTATTATTTTTCTGTAACCAAAAAATGAGTAAAAGCCATAAGATGGCATTTTCCTAGGGAGTGCCTTGAGTCTAATAAGGGTGCCCTGAGTCTAATGAGGGTGCCCTGGATCACTATGGTAATAGATCACTATGGAATAATCTATATGTATAGCTGAAATTTCCTCTTAATCCTTTGAGTCAGCAAGTGTTTCATGTTATGAAGGTTTCCATACATTCTTGTTTCAGAGCCCATCTAAAGAACCCATTGCCTGTAAACAAGTCTAAGAATTCTTTGAATTCTACTAAAATTTTGGCTTTAATGATATTTTGTGGCAGTGAAATACACGGGTGAGTTATACAATGTAACTAGTAAGTCCTTCTATCAGTATTAAGCTTGTGTCTTTAAATTTCAGTGACTATCTCCTTGTCACCATCTTCTAAGAAAGGGTAAAAGAAAGAAACACAGAACTTTCTGTGTATTATTTTATGTACCTCTAATATATAACCTTTATATTTTTATTACAGTGTGGTGCCAGAGGCTGACTCATTCTGAAGTGGTATGAAGAAGAGGAAATAAATGTTGAAGTTCATTCTACATTTGCTGTTTAAAGACTTGCTATTGGATAAGGTAATAGAATAGCTGGAAAGCCAGAGGTACTTTACTGATTCCAAACCATCAGAAAGCATAGCACAAAGAGTTAAGGAGCACAGCCCCCCTCCCCCCCAGTTTATTCACATTGGGGAATGATGATGAAAATATACATAAAGACTTGCTGAGGAAAGATATATAACCCCTCCCATTGCTTTTAAAAATGATGATAACCCTTTCATTTGCAAAAAGAATGTAACAGGAAAAACCCAGAAAAGAAGTAAGAAAGCCTTTGTAGAAGAGCTATAAGAAATAAGTAGAGCACTTGGCTGTGACATCAGTAAGGAAGATTATAACAGAGAACTTCTAGTATAAGAATCTTGGAGTTGAAATTTTAAATTTTTACAAAACCATAAGAGATATTTGAGTTAACCCTGGAAGAGTTAGTGCTGCTTGCACAGCAGACTCCAATCAGAAAGGAGTTAGCCAGCAAGAAAGCGGTAGAAGCTTAGTACAAAAACAAGCAAAGACATTCCTAAATGGGACACTTGAAGCACCATAAAAATTACCTTTAAGACTATCTAGATACTTGGAAAGGTGAGACAATTTCCAGCCATCAAAATCATAAGAAAGGACAAAGGAAGCATGTTTGCCAAAGGAAATGGCCCACACAAGAGAGAGCAATATCTATTTGCAGGAGTCTGTATTCCAGGATGGTACTGATGCACTGTTAATCTTCATATGAGGCAGTTTAAAAATAACTTAATTGGCAGGGCTGAATATAACTTAAATAGATACATTTCGGGGTATAAGCTGCCACTTTGGATGTCGTCGGTGGGGAAAGATACATTTATTGTGATAATTTGAAGTTGATAGAAGCTATAAAAGCAAAGAATCCATATTTTAAACCATTATGGAAGGAGTTTCAAAGATACAGTCTGCAGACCTGATCCTACTCACGGAGCCCCATCAGCTGAACCCCAGTGCTGCCCCTGGGTTTTGAATTGACCCACACACCACATGAAGTGTGTGCAAGACCAGCCCAGTGCCCAGGGCCTGGGATGTGAGCTGCACGTGGCACCCACTCTGGCCAGTCCAGAACTGCACTGTACATAGTGCTGCCCCTGCCAGTCTGGAACTGAGCTGCACATGGTACCTGCTGTGGCGGGTCCAGGACCTGCACTGCGTGCAATGCCAGCTGTTTCATGTCTTGGATCCAGTATGTTTTGAGGGGAGAGGGGAAGGGAAGGACAGTGGGCCTGATCTAGCCCATGGAGCTACTCCTAACCCATTCATCCAGCCTGTGTAGTGGTACCAAGCCACTCATCCAGTCTGTAGGGCCAAATGAGTTTGACACACCTGCATTATGACTTTAAACACTAAATAATCTGCTAGAGCAAAATATGAAGCACACTCTATATGTGCTTCATAGAATGCAGAATAAAAGAGAATGCAACTATCTGTAGACAGAAAAGGGACATCCTTGTCTCATAGCCATTGACCATTTTTTACCTTTGTATAGATTCTACTTCTTACTAGACATAATCTATTACAAAACAGATGACAGATTTTCATTTTTCACCTAAGATTGAAACTAATCAAGTTTATTATCCAGGAAAATAACACTGATTATTCATCCAGGTCTAAAACTTGTTGTTAAGTATTATTTTCCGTTAGAAATTGTCATTGAAAAAATGATGTGAAAAATATGAGTATATGTATGGTCATTTCTTTAAATCTGTAGCAGGACGAGAGATAGAAGGAGGTGAGAAAGTTGCAGACAGAACTTACTGCAAAAGTGAATGAGAAAATATTATTTTGGAATAACACTGCTTTTATTCTAAAACATAAACTTACCAGTTGCTTGCTAGGCAAAAAAAGCAGTTTTGTGATTTATCATTGTCACATAATAAAAGTATTGATTTGCATGAATAGTAGTACTGATTAAACCCTACGCACATGAATAAGGATGTCTCATATGAGGAAGTATTCGTGGACTCTAGAAATCAGGGAGATGTCTTTTAGTCGAGTTGAGAAGTATTTTCTTCTATCACACCATTTTATTTGGATTTTATGAAATAACTGAACTCACTTAGAAATAAGGTAAGAATAAATAAGAATTGTTATGGGATGAATAATGCTAATCTAATAGTAAAAGACTAAGAAGTTAGAGAGCAGGAAGGAAAAGAGATAAAAATGAGATTTGTCATGACAAATCGATCTCAGCAACTGGATATTCTCAAAATTCAATAAATTTCAAGTGCTATCAGTTCATAATGGCAAATTAAACTTAAGCATGTATTATGGGTCTAAAAATGAATTGAGTTTAAAATAATTTGATAAAAATATACTACTACAATATTTCCAGAAAAAAATGTTTTATTTATCTGGTCATTCAAGTAAATGCTCCCTTTTGAAAGTGTTCACATTCAGATGACAAGTGTTCATATTGCAACAGTGCTCATACTGGTTTGCTCAAACCTAAACTAATCGTGGGATTAACATCTGGAGAGAATGAACTGAATTTTTTTGTTTGTAGATTATAATATAAATTGTGTTTATAATATAAAATATATCAACATGCATTTCCACTTTGTGACAAGAATGAAGCTAAACTCGTGTTTAAATTAATTCTTGATGGATCTGAATGAATTCAAGTCAGTAGAACCTGATGAGCTTCATTCCAGTGTACTGAAGAAACTGGCACAGGAGATCACTGAGCCCTTGGCAATAATATTTAGAAACTTATAGAGGAGAGATGAAGTACCAGAGAACTGTAAAAGGGCCAACATAGTGTCCCTCTTTGAAAAAGGCAAACAACAGGATCTGGGGAACTATAGATTTAGTTAGCCTCACCTTGATATCCAGGAAGTTATATCTTAATGAATTCAATATGCAATCATCTGGAGAAAGAACAGTCAGTATGGGTTTGGTAAAGATTTGGCAAAAATCTTGCCAAACAAACTTGATCTCCTTCTTTGACAAGATAACTAGTTGGGTGGATGAATGGAATCGATGAAGGGAATCTGTGGGTACAGTGAATCCCAATTTCAGTAAGGCTTTTGACGAAGTCCCACATGACCTTCTTATAAACAAATTGGAGAAATGTGGGCCAAAGTTACTACAGATTTCCCTCATTTTATGCAGGTTCTGTATGCCCGAATTTACTCTTATGATATGACCCTTTTTATACCAAAAATTTGTTATATGCAAGGTAAATTCACTCTTATGTGATCAGTGTGGATGAAGTCTGCAGTCAGTTGTTTTGTGCGGTGCATTGAGGGAGTGACACCATAGACCAGGGAGTAGTGCCATGTGCTGCCCCCCAGACAACTCCAGCCTCTCACTCACCCCTAACCCCCAGGGGCTGGTGCTGTGGAGAAGCCGGGCACAGGGCTGTCCCTGGGCCAGGGTCTTCATAGTGGTGCCACCCTCATGCCACCCCTTCCGTGCCATGCTGACAGTGGGGGAGGTCTCTCTGTGGGCACAGCACTGGTGGGTAGTGCAGGCTGCAGCAGGGACCTGTGGCCAGGGACAGACTCACCCCCCAGTCCCCTCCTCAACCCCCACCCCTGTGCCAGTGCCCCAAGTGAGGGCCGGCATGAAGGCAGGACTATTGTGAAGCCCCTTACCAAGGGACAGGCCTGTGCCCGGCTCCTCCATAGTGCCAACCCCTGCAGCCCACCCTGGTCCAGCCCTGTCAGCACGGTGACCCGGGAGCTGTGAGCCATGAAGCCACCTGGCAGCAATGTTGTACTGTTCGCTGTTGGTGAGTACCAAAATTGTCCTGTAAAAGTGGTAGAAATGGGTCTGGGGTCACTACAGTTGAGGTCTTAGAGCATATCCCTATTTGTTACATTGTAAAGTGGGTTCCCTTTCTGCGAATTTGAGTTATGCGCCATTTTCGAGGAACGCATGTACAGCATAAATCAAGGGAAACCTGTATAAGATGGATAGATAATTGACTCAATAGCCTAAAGCAAATGGTAAGTATAAATGGATTTTTGATGGAATCTCAGGAAGTTTCAAATGGAGTTACACAAGGGTCTGTCCTACACTGTTCAACATGTTTATTAATGATTTGGATGCTGGAATAAAGAACTTCTTCAGAAAATTTGCAAATGACATGAAATTGGGATGGACTACAAATATACGAGGATTAAGTACAGACTCTCAAAAAGCCTGAGGCTGAATTGATTCAGTTTTTGCAGGTTAGTCTAAGCTGCACAGATTCAATTGAAACAGAAATGAACAGACATTTACCTTTGATTCAGGAAATGCAGCCACATATCTGCAGTGGCTCAGGCCAGAAGTCTGAGAGTGTTAGAGCAGGGCCCTCTGGCTGTGTTCATTTCCTCTTCCTGCTGCCCCCAAGGTCTTTGGGATTTGCAGTCAAGGGTCACAGCAGCAGGACTCTGCAGGATGGCTCTTCACTTCCCCTTCTTGCTTGCAGGTGCCTCTGGGATTTGTAGTCCACAGTTGCAGCCAGCAGTAAGTTTGAGTGGGGGAAGTGGTGTTTAACTCACCCTGCCCCCCTCCTGGCCCCAGATCCCAACTTTTGCCGGGGGGGGGGCAGTATCCTTTCTGTAGACTGGGCTGCATCCCCAACTGGGCTTGCCCCGCACTTTGTCAGCCAGCCCTCACTGCTCGAGCTGGAGAACAGAGGGGTGGGACCTGCCCCGCCCTCTGGAGCAGACAGAACAACACAGCCCAGCCCAGGGCTGGAAAGCTTGCTGGGATGCTGGGGGACTATGATTTAACTTGAACCAGGAAGGGGTCCAGGACAGAAGTTTCATAAACTGGCTTGATCTAAATCAGTTAAGTCTGACACCACATTCAACCAGGTCTATCTTAAACCTGTTTCAGCCATTTTAAAACTGGTTTATGTGCACTCAATTTATGTTCTGTTACAGGTTTAAACCAGTTTCTCATCACTTAAACCAGTTTATGTGTAACTTCTGTCCCTAGCCTTACAGGTTTAAACCATTTTCTGATCTCTTAAACTGGTTTATGTATAAATTTTATCCCTAGTCTGGAGGACAAGGTGGCAATTTGGGAGGATCTTGACAGATTGGAAACTTGGAAAGGAGCTAACAGGAAGTGCTGTTCAGTGCTGACAAATGCAAGGTCTGACACCTTGGGAAGAATAATCAAAAACACAAATACAAATGGGTGACAACTGGCTGGATGGCAGGATTATGGAAAAGGATCTAGGACTCAGTATGAGTCTGCAGTGTGATACAGCTGCACAAAATACGAGTGAGGTTTTGGGATACATCAATAGGAACATAAGGTTCAAGATACAAGAAGTGATAGTGCCTCTTTACTCAGCAGTGGTTTAGGCCTCATCCAAAGTATTGTGTACAGTTTGGGGCTCCATATTTTTAAAAGGTAATGAGAAATTAGAGATAATTCAGAGGCAGGTAATAAAAATGATAAGGAGGACATATGAGGAGAGGTTGATGGAAATAGACATGTTCAGCTTATGGAAAAGGCATATAAGAAGGGAAATGATAGTAGCCTTCAAATATCTGAAAGGATGCCATAAAGATGAAAGAGCATATCTTTTCCCTCTAGTTGCAGAGAGCAGGATGCAGGCCAATGGCTTGAAGTTTCAGCAGAGTAAGATTAGTTTGGATATCAGGAAAAACTTCTTCATCATAACAGTTATAACAGTCAGGCAATGGAGCAGATTGCCTGTCAAATCTCCATCACCAGAGTGTTCAAGAAGAGGCTGGATAAGCATTGGTCAGGGATGATCTAGGAGTAGCTATGCCTGTGGTATACTATGGATATATCTCATGCTTCTGGGCCTTTCTGGTTGCCACATGGGGCAGGGAAAGAGTTTATTCTTTCTCCTGTTGCTACATGTTTTTTCTTTTCTCATCTTCCTCAGAAGCAATGAGTGTTGGCTGCACTCAAGACTGGGGATTTTGACTGGGGTGTGCAGTGTTCCTGCTGGGACTAAAAGCCTAAGGTTCCTGATTGGAAGGCCTTAGCCCTCTGCTCAGGGTCAGACTAATTGCTATATTTGGGATCAGGAAGGTATTTTACCCCAAGGTCAGATTGGCATGGACTGTGGGGGGTTTTGCCTTCCTCTGTAGGGCAGGGAGTGGCCCTCTTCCTTGGATCTCTCTGATGTCTACAACAGCCTTTGCAGCAGCAGGATATTGGCAACTGTTGAGCCCTTGCTTTACCTCTGAGAGATTAGGGTGCTATGCTTTGTGGTTGTGTGACAGGGTTGCCAGTTGTTGTAGTAGGTTAGACAAGGATTTTTTTGTGATGCTTTAGATATGGATGACCCTGGTTCAGGCAAAAGGTGGAACTAGATGACCTTCTGATGTCCCTCTAGCTGTACTTTTCTATGATTCTGTAAACGACTTTGGTGCTACCTGTATTTTGCAAATGTTAGTAAAGTTTGACAACATTTTGACCTTTTCAGTGTGATTCAGTGAACATTGATTTTCTTTGTCTGTTTCAGTGGCCTGAGAAATGAGATTTAAATAACCAAACAATAAAAATATATTCAACAGACTGGGTCACTTCCATGAAACAGATCGCTGAATTTCAAAAAATGTCTGCAAAATTACCTTATCTCATTTTATATCATAAATTATTTTAATTCTTAATTGTTGATGAGTTATTTCTCGGTTACCATAGTAACATCAAGATTCCAAAATGTCTGATTTTGTGTATAAAACATTTCAGCTTCCATTTTCCTTGCTTTTTCCAATGAAGAATATAAAATTTTCAGATCAATAATCTGGAATTGATCCTAATTTCCTCTTTTCTGGAATAAATTAGCTCACTGAGAGTAAGCCTCTTCCTGAAATGGTGAGTGAACATCTCTTCTCTTTTCCCCTTTTATTATAATTATATTGGTTCAGTGCACACATATCAAGACTTAAATATCAAGAGCTCATTGTTGAAAAAAAATACTTACAAATCTGAGTCATGCTGTTTCCCCATTTTTAATGAGTGAGTAGGAGGTATGTAATGTATTCATGACTCAGAGAGAATATGTTAAATTTATGCTGTCAGAACCTAGCAAGTAGGAGGCATGTGGGTGCAGACAGTTACAGTGCCACCAGCAGAACAGGCCTCTGATACTGTGGAAACAAAGAACACGAATGATGCTAATTTTGGCAGCACTGGGCCCAGAAGAGCACACAGAAAACCTGAGTCCTGAGTTGAACAATTGAAGAAAAATGACATATGGTCATTGCATTTTGGGCTGTGTGATATAAAACAAGGGACAATACTTTTCTGAACTGGGGCCAGACATTATGGGTTTCAGAATACAGCACATATACATGCAAAACTCCCATAATGAAAACTTGATCAGTCTGCACTCAAATTAGCTGAAAGGCTCTTGCTGTCTTCCATAAGGACTACATCAGGCCTGAACTGAGTATGGGCTGCAGGAGTTTTATATGATTTACATACGTGGTTACATGGAATCCTTTTTAGCCTTTCTCTGTAATGATCTATTGTTTTTAATTCATGAATAGCTGTGAACATTGACAGGCATTAAAAATAAAATAGGTTGTTATGTTGGGAGGATACGGCTGAGCAATTTTGGTAACTTTTGTTCTTTTCATACTGTGTACAACTCTGGCAGTAAACATCAGTTATTTCAGGGATATTCTTTTCCGGGTTTGCTTTTAATTAAGTCTCTCAAGATCAAATGGAAATTGTCTCTTTAGACAAACTGCTGACCCCACTGAAATCACTGGGAGGTTTGCCATTGGCTTCAGTATGTGAAGATTTCAGTCTATGTGTTCTGACTGTTAGTGGCCATGGACAGGTGTTCGTTTCTAGTGGTAAGAATTTCAGAGAAGAAAAATAGCCTGGGAGCTGGAGCATACACGTGTTCTAGCCCCTTAATGAACTCCCTAGGCAGGGGGCACTAGACGGCTGCTCCCTCGCCCTTAGGGAAGCACACTTCTTGACAGCCTGCCCTCCTCCCTGCCTGCGAAGAGGGCAGGCTATTAATAGGCAGCCTCTGTTTTCAAAATTCAATGTATGCAGGCACATGGGATGATTTAAAGCTGGAGGTGTGGGGAAGTGCAGCTAGGAAGAGCCTCTCTGACCCAGTTCCTGACTCTCTGGCTTTTAAATGACCATGATGGGCAGGTTGGGTGGCACATATTCCCAAATGGGCAGGTTTTGTGTCACACATCAGAATTTTAAGTCTGCGGGACCAGGAACACCTCCCCACTCTGTTAGCCTTTAAATCACCCTGCAGAGAAAATTTCCTCCTCCCACCCCCCAATCAGCTGATTGGCCAGAAGGGCACTTGGGATTTCCCTGCTGGGACCCACAGGGACAGGGCAGGCTATCAGGAAGCCAGGGCTGTCCCTCCCTCGCTTTTAAAGGGAGGGAGAGAGAGCAGAGGATTGTGGGATACTGGGTGTCCATCCTCCACACCCAAGGTAAGTAGACAACTGTACAGGAAGAGAGAGATCTGTCTTGTAGGAATCAATCTCAGTTTCTTGTGGAGGAGGCAATTCTCTTCTGCAAGAAAGTGCTTCAATGTCTGTACAGCTTTTTGTGCTGGAGAAAAGATTTTTTCCTGGTACAAATGTAATGCCTGTTTATGGACAGTGTGTTAACAGCAGTAAGAAAAAAGTCAAGAGTTATATTAAACAAACAATTTTACAGATTCTTTGTTGTCACTTTTTCAAAAATCACCTTTGTCTAATTCTTTCTAGTTGCCTAATAAATGTAATATAAGGCTGCATCAATTTTGTGTACAGGAACCTCAGGATTAATACTTTTCACATAATTTTTTAGTTTCTAAAATCTGCATTTTATAATTACTAATTCATTTTTCCCTGGTGTGCATGCATATGTTTGTGTGTGTGTGCATGCATGTGTATGCCTCTACTGTACAAGTATTACTAAAACAGGTGCGTAGCAGCAATGGTACATCCTCCCAATGAGTTGCAAAACCATGTAATAAACTGCAGAGTTATTATATAAATCAAGGGTCAGCAACCTATGGCCCACAGGCCAGACCTAGATTGTTTGCATGGAGCTTTGGTGGCATTCAGCAGCAGAAAGCTGTAACAGCAGTTACTTTCCCACGCTGCTATGGGGAGAAACAGTGGTGGTGGCTGAGTCGTAGCACCTGCCTGCCCACCTGCCTCTGACCCAAACTGCCACAGTCCAGCCCACAGCCTAAAAAGGTTGCCAGCTACTGCTATAAATGATATTTATTGTGTATTTTTACTGTCTCTGCTACATTTTACTCACCAGTCCATCTCTGTTTAACTTCATCCAACATACCAAACTTGGAACAGCTTCAAACAGTCACCAGTTAACAAGGGGAAAAAAAATCAGACCACTGGAAAAAAGTGCTTGTTCCTTACTCCCTTTCCTAAAATTATACAGGGGTAAGGTCCCAGACAGAGAATATTCAGATAACAGGATTAAGATCCAATATCCCACAGATTTAGGAGAGGAAGCTTTATGCATTTGGCAAGGTTAGAATCTCCTTTCCCAATAAGACACTCACCACTTGTTTCCAAGACAGGCAAATCCCAGGATGCTATAGCAATTTCATGAAGAGCTACTTAAGTTACTATATTTTCTCACATATAGCACACACCCTTTCCTCCAAGATCAGTCCCCCAAAACTGGGATACACATATTAAATGGGGAAACTGATTTTCTATCCAGTGCTGGAAACACATTGATTTAATTCCTAGTCTACAGCATCACCGCTGTGATATTACTGTTCAGCAGGGATCCAGGTTTTTCGTTCCCCACAGGAAAATGGGACAAAATGTGGATTTTCCCACGTGACTGAGAAAAACACAGATCTTTCATTTTAACAGAGAAACATGTGGATTTTCCACATTTGCAAAGAACTCTCTGCAGAGTTCCAGCCTGCAAGGGGCTGGGGGGAGTGGAAGAACGGTGGTCAGGCAGGGGGCACCATGTGGATGTGGGGACATACACACATACATGGCTGCTAGGCAGCCTGGAAAGCAGCTTCTGCACGTAAATCTGGTGGGGGGGAGGGGGGATTGAGGCCCCCATAGGGAGGAAGGGAAGGAGGGAGGGACAGAGGGAGTGAGTTGGGTGGGGCTGGGGCTGGGATTGGGGCCTAGGGCCAGAATGCATGGCTGCAGGGGCCCGGCAGGGAGCGGGATGGAGCCATGGGCAGCTTATCTGGGGGGCTGGGGAGGGAGGCGGTTTTCCATGTTGCTAAATGCACTCCTGGGTCAGGGGGAGCAAGGGACATGTGTCCACCAGATTTGTGTGCCGGGCAGGGGTGGGCTGCCCACTGCGGGCTCAGGCTCCCTGCCCTGCTGCCCTCCACCCAGGACCTCTGTGGCTCACCAGGTGGGACTCAGCATGGCAGGGCAGAGCAGGGCCAGGCAAAGAAGCTCCTTGCCACTGTAAGCCCTGTGCTACCCTGGTGAGACACCCTGTGCCCACCCAGCAGCAGCAGGGGTGGTGGTGCAGAGTGGTGCTGCTGGTGGTGGTGTGCAGCCGCCACCATCTCCTGCAGCCAGCATCTGGGGCTTGGGCACTGCTGAGGGGGCATGGAGCTGTAGATTCAGGTCCCTGGACCCATAGCCTGGGGGCCCCCTCTGGCAGGGCTGGTGGGCATGAGGGGCTGTGAGTGGGGAGTGAGTGGCACCAGCAATGCTGGGGGACTGTAGGTGGAGAGTGAGGAACCTGAACCTGCATCCTGGTGAGCTAAGGGGGCAGGGGGAGCTCTCATTTTCTATGCTAAGAAACCCAAAATCAAATATCAGGATTTATAGATACTTAGAATGTATTTCATTTTAGCACTGGTAGGTTTCCAAATTGTAAATATATTAATAAAACATTATGTTCAATTGATGCCTAAATATGTATATAGTGGTGTTTCATTTTAATCGTGGATTTTGGTTTTTCTAATCAGATAATTTGTGGAGTTTTTATCAGAGATTTTGTGATTTTTAAAGAGAGAAAACCAGGATCCCGGCTGTTCAGGGAGTCAGTTGACTTAATGACTCATTGTTTATTACTCTACAGGTGTTAATTATTATCTCCCTTTTTTAATGGTCTTGATTTCCACTAATTAAGCTAACCTTTCTTAGACCAATTTTATGACATGCTAGATGTTTCTGGTCTATTTCACAGCTCCTTTAGCTTTTTAGCAGAGACACTTTATCTCTTTTCAAAATGATAGATCCACCCATGGAGACCAGTATTAAAGAACAGTTAGGAATTCAGCTTTAGTTAAAGAGGAAAGGGAGGGTGAGTCAGCTGAAGTTTAGGCTCTATCCCTCCTCTATGCAACCATAACTGTGAAGAAAAAAAAAATCTTCATTTTGTTTTTGAAAAACAACATGCTTATTATATTCCAGGGCATGTTGTAAACTAGAACACATGGCATTTTAGAGATATTCTCAATGTATTAACTTATAGTTCTCCCTTTCCTGCAAGTCCTGTATAGACTTACTGGATTTCCTCTGTTCCTATTAAATTATGCTTCACCCAGGAGCTCAGGTCATGGTATGACGAAAAAGGTCTGTAAGCCACTTTGGGGCCTGCTGTGTTCTGACCCTTAAGGCTGCTCTAACTTATGTCTGCCCGCAATAGTCACGTCCTAGGAGCAGTTCCATAGCCTACAATCATTGGCACACTGCATCACTCTCCCTAGGCAATCTTTCCCCTCTGATCATGTTCTCAGCATGCAGGTTTTGAGGTAACCTGCTGCAGTCATTCTCCTGGCTCTGCACTGTACCGGGAATCCATTTAAACAGCAGATATTACCTGAATATAATGATTGGTACCATTTATATTGCTAAAGTAACTATGATAAAACTTGGCACATGGTAACTACATTATGTGTCTTCAAAGATGAAAGGATAACTCCCCTCTAAATCAAATATTTTATTTGTGAAATCTTCAGTATTTATGTAATTTATGTTGGTATAGTAGCACATAACAATTTTATTGGCAGTAGCTTATGATGACCCCTATCCCTAATTTACACATCCTCAACTTGTAAAAAATGCAAAAAAATTAAGACTGATAAATGTTATGCTCTTCCTCCACTCATGTATTACAAACGCACGCGCACACGCATGCACACACACACATACACACACACACACACACACACACACACCCTCTCTTAAATTGAAATTCCAGCTCTAGTTCTCTTCAGAAACTCTGTGGTATTTATTACTTGAAATTATGTACCATATAATTCAGACTTAACTCTTTTATTAGCGGTTCATTGTAGATATTTAACATCCAGCATTTGAATTGCTTTGATTGTTGACATAGGCCACATGGTTTGCTACTCTTTTCTGGGTGGATGAGCATAATGCATAGAAACAGGTTGGCAGTGTCAATTATTGTGATTATGAATTTTGAATTTATTTTCTGCCAATAGGCTCCATCACTCATTTACATCTCACTGTTTCTATGAATATTTCTGCCAATAAATTCACTTCATAGCTTTTTTCATGAAAAACAAACACAAACAGCATGTAAACATAGAAAAAGCAAATTTAGAGAGCAAAAAAATATGCCCAGAGATATTTTTTTGCCATAGCTATCCAATGCCAAAACAAAAACGTGCAAAATATCAGAACAGAACTGTATCAAAGTCAGCTGGGGACTTGACACTACGTATCAAATGTAAATGTACCACTGTAATTTAAAAACCTTTCCTTACCATCTGCCTTGCTTCCCTCTTCCATCAAGAGATTTGTAATATTAAGAAACCCTTTGGCAGAAGCTAAATGGAGTGGCCTGTCTCCAACTTCCCCAGTTGCATTCACATCAGCACCAAACTTCAGCAAGAGGCGTGTTACCTAAATATTTCATATATGTGAATTAGAAAATCAAATTTTAAAAGTGTTTAAATGAAACCCAGAAAGATACTGTCTATTGCATTTCTTAACACCTTGGCAGGGAAGCGGTGTTTTTTTATTTAAAACCAGACTATGTATACTTAAATAGTATATGATCATGAGAAACATTATAAAGTCCATTTGTAAGTAGCATGTCTATAAATTGTTACATTGCGCAGTACCAGGTGTCAGTTCATTTTATAAAATGACATGGCTAGCAAGGGATAGGGAACAAGACACGCATATTTGTTCAACTGACCTAGTCAGCATAATAAAGTAAATGTTCTTAAAGTCCATAAATTAGATATGTCACAGACTTAGCTTCCTTTTTGAAGGTAGAGTCCCTTATCACAAAAGCACCATATGCATTTTAGCATAATTTCAGAAGACTGTGACTATTTGTTCAAAAGTGGTTCATAGCAAATAAGCAAACTAATCTCTCAGCCCAATATGTAAAGAGTGTCTTAACATTACTGCAAGATGAGGTGAACATATGAAAAAGAAAGATCTCAGGAATGAATGCACTGTGCACATCCTTACTGCTACTGAACCATAGAAGTAAAGCGTTTTCAATCATCTGTGCTTTTGGACTCTGTCCTTTCAAAGGCTTTTTCCAGGAATGACTCTCCAGTGCACTCTAAATAACACATCAATAAAATGAGAAATATACTCTACCTGCAGGTCATGCTTTGAAACCAAAAATGTCCCAGCATATGCTTCTTTCCAGAAAAAAGAAAGGCATGGGGATGAACTCACACAAGGCAAAAGAGACACAAGGCTACTTCTGAGCTTTAGGGTTTGCCACAGTGCAAATGTGTGTATTTCCCTCCAAGCTACACACCCACACTACATAAACAACTGGAAATGAGATTACAAGGGTTTGATCTTAACTCACGTAGTGATTTTTTCTTAACTTCATTACCTTTGTGAATCAGGCAGGCAGGATTGTTGCATCTATCACACACTGGGTAAAACCATGGCTTCACTGAAGCTAATAGGAGTTTTCCTACTAATTTCATTCATCAATTCCAAAATGAATCAGTTATTTTGTTACCATAGAAAATGTATAATCCTTTCCTTAGAAATATTTAAGCTGGTATACCTAAAGGTTAAGTGGGAGATCCATGGGACAGGATGGGTAGTATGTGCCATATGAAATCTATCCCCAGGTTAAAAACCTTTTATAGTTTTGAGTAAAACTCTCTGTGATGAATAACAATTAATTTCAAGAGGTCTTTTGTGGGGTATTACCTTTGGCTGGAGGTTCTCACAGTCAGTACTTAAAACATGAATAGTAAAATTCTTATGGGCTTTCAAACTGCTGAAAATGTCAGAGATTATTCAAAGGCATAACTTAAGTATGTGAAGCCCGTTGAATGCTATTTTATAGTGAAATCCTTCTGAATATGGCAGACAAGTGACAATAAACCTACATATGGCTCATTGTGTGGCCGCACTGGTTCGGCTTTTTCAAATTCTGCCCATTTAGATACCTGTTCATGTCCATAGTATGCTGCAATGTGTAACGGGGTGAAGAAAACTGCATCTTGAACATTGACATAAGCTCCATGCTGCAAGAGAATATCAACAGCCTGGAAGAAAAAGAAAGAAAAGACTCCAATTAGAAGTTCTGGATGTTGTTACTTTGTAAAATACAATTTTGTAACATTACAGCTAGAAGAAACAAGCCATAAAGGTCCAGAACTGCAAACAACTGATAAAAGTGATTAACTTACAGTACTTTAACTGAACACTGAATGTCACTAATGCCCTATAAATAAGCCTGGAAATATATTTGCCAGTAAAAAAACGGATTTGAGAGGCAAAGAAATGACTGACTGGAGTATTTCAGAACAGCCTTTAATTTTCTTTTAAGTTTTATGAACAAACAGCAATAAACACATCACAGTTTTTACAGTAAATAAAACAAAAATGAAAGACCCCATTTAATTTAAATGCACACAGGTAAATCCACAAGCACAATTCCCCCTGGGTGTAAAGCTTTTTTGTATTTTAGCAGACAATAGCCCTGGGACTTCAATAACTAACCCAAAGTGTTCTCTTTCAAATTTCCACTTTCCTAGTTATTCAGAAGGCCAATGTTGCAGTTGAACAGCTATTAATTATGAAACATTGACCATCTGAATAACTGTCAAAATGGAAGTTTAAATGAAACCACTTTGGATAATTTATTGAAGCTTAAGCACTGGTATTTTTTCAAAGTACAATGAAAGTCTTTATACCTAGTAAGGGGTTTGTGCCACAGATTACTTCTGTAATTCCACATACCACTTTCAGGACTGCTCTTGTTTTTTGTATGCAGAAGTTGTATTGATCGTGAAAGGTGGTGGACTGCAAATTATCCATGACATGGGGAGCAGCAAGTTAAACATCCTCAAGTCCATCCTACTCTCAACGGTTACCTGAAGGGAGCTCCTCCCTGAGTGAGGGTTATTTTAGTGGCTATTTCACTTCTTCACCTCCAAGTTGAAATTGCCAATGCTGGTCTAATTGGTGAGAGCTGGGATGAATGTTTTGTGATGGGCATTTGTGGGAACCAGTAACAGAACTGGGATCACCAGCTCATTTTACTTTGGCAACAAAGAGGCCTGTCATTTGAATCAGCATCATTCATGAGTCTGAAGGCACTAAGGCCTGTTACATTAGTGTTTGGGGATTATTTCTTTAGATAATTTAAATTGAACAATAGTTTTCAGTGTGATTCATTAAGTAGTTTTTCTTCAGGCACCCCTGCATAACACTTTTTCCCTTACTTTTAATTCTTCCTTTCTAAGATTGACAGCAAGCCTCCACCAGGGCCAGTGTTCAAGGGACCAACCTTTCCAAGTCCCAAACCTATTCAAATCTCATTAATTCTGTTCGGATATGAAAGTGTTAAGTACCTCATAGAACTGCACCCAAACATTGCAAGGACCAGATGTTCTTGAACAGAAGAGAATCTGAATCTACAAGTCTCAGAAGGGGAGGCATGAAAAACAAGGTGGTAAGGGAACACTGGAAGTGCTGACCTTGTTTTTTCAAATTTTATTACATATGCTGTGAAAATCAGATCAAGGGAACATTGGGAATAGCTAGCAATACTTCTATAGGCAAGACAGTTCTGCCATACACTCAAGGAGGCAAAGAGACAGATTGGTGACAGATAACAATGCAGAGGCAACTGTTCCCTTTACTGCTTCTGGCAGATCCTCTGAGATCCTCATAGAACTTGCAGGATTCATTCCTTTATGGTCTAAGTCCATTGGCTTCAATGGAACTTTATCTCTTCATCTCAGTTCAAGATCAACTCAGTGCTCAAGTTAAGTATATGGTTCTGATACTTTATCTATGTATCAAACAAAGATGAGATATAAAAGACAAGAAATACCACTGATTTTTTTAATTGTAGGCATCATGTACAAACGGATGGTGGAACACAATGGGGAGATTCAGAATGGATTAGGTGAGAAGTCAATTCATGTAGTGTAAAGGCTGATGTACTCTTTGGCTTAATGGCTTGTTTGTTTTTAAATGACTCATTTTCAACTAGACATGTATACACAAAGTCCTATTTGAAAATAAAGCTGTAGCAGTGAAGAAAAGAGATATGCATGTCCTGTTCACAGCTTCCACACAAGAGAAGTGTGAAAGTTATTTGTATCGGTTTCATTTTAATTTAGACTTGCAACCGCTAGCTTATGTTTTCAGAAGAAACAGCAGATAATAGAAAAGGCACAAAAACAGAGCTCTGATTACCTCCACACTTTATGGGGGTCTGAATCTAACTTCAGATCTGGTACAGAATTTTGATAAAATCTCTGTCTCTGTGATTAACTTGTTGGGTTTCAAACTCCAGATCTTAGTTTTGTAGCTTCACTCTACCTCTATCAGTAACTGGAATAGTGGATGAATTTAGAAATATTTTCCACGAGGTAGAAATAGCATTAGTGCCATCTGTCAGAGGCATAGCAGGGAGATGCTCAGGGCAGCAAGGGCTGCTGCCATATTAATTGCAACAGCACTATCAGGTGCCAGTTATTTTTGTGTCCCCCAATAAAGGTGGCCCGGAGTTGCTGCCCTGGTTATCTCCCTCCTTCCCTCCCCTCCCCAGTTATGCTACTGCCACCTGTTTTGTGCTCTACTGATAAAAAAAAATGTGTGAGTTATGTGAAATTATCTCTACTAAACTATAAATGAGAAAGGGCAGTGGGGACGTGGATCAACGGTATTGTTGGATTTACAGACAACAATCTTTTTAAGCAAGCAGAATGGAAACTTAGAAAAACACAGAAAGTTTTTAATCACTCATAGGAGATGTAAGCAGCAGGGTTTTCTGGAGTGATCTGTAAGGATAAGCTTCCAATTCAAAAAGAGCTTTAGATGGGAAGACAGTTTTAAAACCTCGTACAAAAAGCAGAGAGAACCCTTTCTCTTGGAAGCAAGGCACCATCAATGAAGGTGTGCATCTCACACTGCAGGAAGTTTTCCTGCAGTGTTCATGCAGACACCAGCTCCCACACATTTCATTTGACATTGTGGTGGTCAGTTGCTATGAAAATCAAATCCTAGGCATTTTGCACACCCAACGTCACAGGTCAGATATAAAACACTGAGCCTTAACCTCTTAGTGTCTCAGTTTTACCATCTATTAACAAGGGGAAACAATGATGCTTACCCACTATTATGAAGAACTTTGAAACTGCTGCATTAAGAGCGTTATGTAAGGAATAACCAATGATTTATAATTAACCAAAATTGCACAAGCGTATCATTCCCACAAGAATTTGTCTCTATCTGAACCACATCAAGAATTAGGCCCTTTTTAATTTGAGATTTGAGCCAGGAGAAAAAACCTAAATATTAAGATCTGTATCTTTTCAGCCTTCTATTAAATCAAAGTCAGATTTGAGATTCCAGTTTTACCTCCATTTCTAGTTTAGAACTATCTAGCTCATATCAAAACCTTTCTTTTCATTTTTGGTACCAACTAAGAAAACTTACTGATATCAGCACATATTATTGCACATTTTTTTTCTGCTGAAGCCCTAATTTTTTAAATAAGGCTGACTCCTGGTGTGCCCTTTCCACTCCTGGGAGCAGCTATTCAATACAACTCATTCCTTTCTGCATAACCAATTTTTAATCTACAACAAGACTTCTCCTGTTACCACACTGTATTTTCTCTTAAGGGTCTTACATAAAAGGCATTACCAACAGCTTTTTGAAAAATTTCAAGTAAATTATGTCCACTTCAAACAGAGGCTATTAATTAAGGTGCTCTTTGAAGGTCAGGAGGAGTCAACAATTGAAATACAAGACAGACTACATACAGATTTTGTCTCTTGGACAAGGGCAAGAGATAAGAATTCTTCTAACAAAATTAAATCAATGATTATTGACTTTCTAGCAGGTAAAATTAAAATGAGAAAGACATTTTCAACAATTAAGCCATATGCACCAGCATTAGCCTCTGTATATCCCTATGTTAACATATCTAAAGAATCTGCCATGGTTTTTAGGTCTTCATTATTAATTAAGCCATTAAAACCAAAATATGATGAGTACTGAGTACTGGCTTAATTCTCTCCAATTTAGCACACAGATACAATCACTCATGTCCAGTGAAGATTCTTTGCAGAAAACAGGCATGTCTTCTAACTCTATGTTGGTTTGCAAGAATTTTAGAATTAATCATGATCAAATGGGGCAAAAATGTTTAGAGATATTTCTAAATATTTATGACAGATACAAGATACAATTAAAGAAATTGTCTTACTAAGGAAGAAGAAATGTTTTAACATATTGTTTCTTGTTAGACATAAGAACAGAAGACAGAACTGTGTTAAGCTTTTTGTAAATCTATTACCTATTGGAATAACAAAGATTAATAGAATTAGGCTGAGGATGAAATCAATAACAAAAGATACCGGTATTGATGTCTTGAAATATAGTGCTCTTCCCACAAGAATGTTTTCTGCTTATAAAGGCAAGGAGCTAAACAAGCAAGATTTTGGGGTGTATCTCTGGGTACTGTATGAAAAATCGTTTAAGTGCTTTTGTGAAACATTATTAGAAGACAAATGTTCTGGGCAAATACAGTGGCATTAATAGAGTAAAACTGTTTATTTTTCATGTATCTCAGTTATGTTACATTATACCAGTCAGTTGGTTTCACAGTTTGGACCGCAAGGACAAGAAGAAAAGGTTAATCAAGTCAGTGGAAGCTCTCTAACAAGGACAAAAATACAATGCAGTTGTGTTAACTGATTAGATTATAGCCACTTTGGTTATATGCCCAAGACAGAGGATCTGAGAGCAGCTTTGGGGTATGTGCCCAGGATCCTTCTAAGTTGTTTATGTTGCCAAATTATTAGGTATGAGTCAAGTCCAAGTGCATGGATGGGGCTTACTTCTCAGAGATGGCCCCTATTCAGCAGGGAGGCAACATAGAGATGTTCTACGCCTTGCTGAAAGTCCATGGGACTCGGGCAATGCCTACCAAAGTGATTAGACCTAGTAGGAGTTAGGTGCTTATATACCTTTAAGGATCTGGGCCTAAGTGCCTAAAAGCACCTATACACATGTCAGACACCTGCTCCAACATGTTCTAATTAAAACGCATCAGATCAGACTCAATTAATCAAAGTCGAATAAGCTTTAGTTAAAGCACCCCTGACACCATTTTTAACATGGGATGCTGAATACATGAGACACTGCAGGCATCTAATTAGAGCCGCTCTAATTAAAGTGCCCCCCCACCCACCCCAGCACACATGTAAAGACACTCTAAGTGACTTTAGATAATGGGAGTTTGCTCTGATATCACTTATGCAGCTTCAAACATTTTAGCCCTAAGCTACAACTCAGCTTCCATCGAGGTAACAATACACCAGTTCACACAGCTTTTAGGTTGTTCATGTTTCTGTTCGAATATGAAAGGAGTATTATAATCATGTTAAACTAGCTTAGCTAGGCTAATCCAATTAAAAATAAAACTTCCCCCATATAGACAGACACTTGATCTTGACCTCTGATCACATTATTTTGCTGTTTTTGATCAAAATTTGAGCAAGGGAGTGAAGTCTAAGTTAAAAGGTTTGCTTATGTGAAACTCCAAGGGACTATATCCAGACCATACCAACCATAACACCGGCTACAGTTGGACAGAATCAGAGAATAACAGAATTGGTCTGATGTTCATTTTTGCATATTGATTTTGGGCTATATGGATTTGTGCAGCAGTTGCTTGACATATGGATCTCAGCAGTCGTGTGACATATCAGGTTTTTTTGTGCACAACATCCTGTGGAGATCCACTATGAAGATCTAAGACATGACAGAAATTACTTACATCTGTGATAGTATCTCAGGTATTCAGACCATATGAGAATGAAAATGAATTATTTCTATCTGATTTTAGTTCAATGTTTTTCCATAGTCCAGCCAGGACTATAAATAGAGAAAGTGGTTCAGAAAATCTATATAATTTAAATCTCTTATTCCAGAGGCAAGATCCAGAGGCCAGATCATAGCAGTTGGTAGCTCAACCATGTCAAAACTTTCAATTACAGTCTACAAGAGAAGAAAGCAGATGGAAATGATGGTCTGAAAGCTTTTGAAGTTGGAACAGGCAATGATGCAAAAACCATAAAGTGAAGATGATGATTATGACAAAAGGTTATAAAAAAAAATTAAAAATATCAAATTAACCTTCTTCAGTGATGCACAGGTTCAACTAGTAAGAAACAAATCAGTCTAATTCATAACTGTACCTTACTACAGAGAAGGAGATACAATCTTTCTCCTGGACTTCCAAAGGGCTTCTTTACTCAAACCATTCTGTGGATTGGTCAATACCTACAAAATAGCTTCTGAATTCCAACCTCATGAATTGTAATGCTCCCAGGCCAAGAAGATAAATTCTGGAGAAGACCTAGAACTTGGTTTATCATTGACCTCCAAAAGATATAGCCATCACATCACTAGCTACTGTTGGGCTTAGGTGAAGAACAATGTAATTTTACATAGATACATATATGTGAAAAGGGAGCACAAGGCTTATCCTGACTCAATTAGCATTCTACGATGAGTTTTGCTCAGATGTAAATGACTACAAAACGCTTCAGATAAGTTGCAGGGCTCTGACGTTCCAGGACCTTAGAATTCACACGATTAGATTTTCCAGGCAGACATGGTACACACAGATACTCAACAAAATCCTTCAAAGCAGACCTTTCCATCTCATGGAATATTACAAAAGAAAAGCCGCCTATTGGAGGATGAGGAGAGGAAGCTGAACCTATTTGAGATTGTGTGCCAGAGGAGAGATGGTGTTTAGAGAAAAATAAGTACCTGGCACGTGTAGGCAAAACAGGGGCCCTAAATTGAAGCAGTGGGTTTTTAAAAATACCACTTCAATTTAGGCCCCTGTGTTGTGCACTCACCCTGCTGACATATCTGCCCTTCTGGTGGCGGGGAGAGGAGGGCCAGCTGCTGGAGGGCGGAGTGGTCCCTGGGCTGTGGGGGGGGCTGGTGCTTCCCTTTGCAGCAGCAGCGTCCCCTGCTGCCAGGTGGCACCCGCCTGCAGGCACCTGGCTGAGACAGTCCTGGGGGGCACCGCAGCTGCAGAGGGAAGCACCGGGCTTCTGTGCAGCTCAGGCAGGCAGGCAGGCTCCAGGGGGAAAAAGAAAGATCAGCCTTGCTGCATTTCTTGGGTGAAGCCTGCCTTCCCATGCTGCTGCCAGGCTGCCTGCAGAGCTTCCTGCAGAGCCCTGGAGCGGCACAGAGCCCAGTGCTTCACTCTATGGTTGTAGGGGAAGCAAACTCCTCAGAGGAGCCATTTAAGACGCATTACACCACCAAATTTCTTACAGAGGGTGTAATTAATGCACAATACAATGCCAACACGTGCAAACACTGACACCATTAAACTGGTTCAAAAGCATTTAGCCCGCTTTAAAGTGTTGTACACATATGCCTCTTGTTTCGTCTACACACGGCCTTAGAAGATAGAAGGAGTGGCAGAGAAGGTAGGAAAAGAAGAGAAATAAGGATGTTGACATAATTAGATAAAGTTCAGGTAAATATGTGAGCTTTTTAAGGTTTCTCTAATCTTTGATGCTTCATCCATCATTAGTGATAAAAGTCACTCCAGTGCAAACTAGCAATGAGCCATACTCCATTGTAAAATAAGACTTCCAAATGAAAATGTATATACTACGTAGCAAAGATGTAATTTTGTGACAAAATCCCTTGTATTCCAACAGCTCCTGCTGCAAGGAAAGAAATGTAACTGTAGATGGGGCAAAATCAGAAGTGCTTATCTACTCTACTGGAGCCTCAGTTTAGTTCACAAACCCACACGTAATGATACCTGCAAATTCCAACTTTAATTTATAAAATGAAACAGGCAACAATATTAGTATTTCAGCATGGTAATACTGGGTTGCACAGAAGTTCATATTAAGTGAATGTATTATTTATTCAGCAGTGACCTCTCTGGGCATTTAATGTTTTTAAACTATCAGGCTTAGGAATACATCCTTTAAGCTTCAGCAGCAAAGTGTATATATCGGATTTGGTTTCCAGGTACTCTTCTAATTTTTTTTCTAATTTGGTGTTCTTCCTGCTGAGGACTTCAGTCCAGGGACTGGACTTTAAAACGTCCATTGATAGCGAAAACAAACTAACAAACTATTTTCACTAAGATAGACAAAAATAACAGTAAATCAGGAACAGATTGAATATTTATGCACCAGACTGGTTCAACTGAGTTAGAACAGCTCATTTACAGGAATGGCCTTCAATCTCTCAGCTTTATTGCAGTGATTAGCATAGTGGTTTGAGGTGTGTGATTGTGCCAAGGCCACAAACCAGCCCTGCAGGACAGAGAGCTAAACGTAGCTTCTCCAGGTTCTCTTTGCCTGGCTGTGATGTGTAGGCAGCATCTTTTACACAGCAATAGAAAAGTCAAGGAATATTTGAAGAGAGTAGTGTGTGTGTTTCTTTTTATTTCCTTAAGTGAATAAATAATGTTTTTTGTATTTTATTAAAACTAGGGGGATATGTCAAAAATTCTATTTTCCCTTTCTTTCTGTCTGACTTATATTTCATTGTTATTTCAGAGGGTTTTTTTACTGTTCTATGTCTCCATGAATATTAATGAAATTCTGTGCAAAAGAAACTATTTAACCTAGCAGAAGAGATTCTCAGCAGACTGACAATTTTACAGTTATATTAAATAAAGGGGGGTGAGGGAGGGAGAGAAAAAACTAGAATTTGAACTATTGTTCCAAACCAGCAGCTGAACCAGATAAGATATATGAAGTACCACTCTCTCTGTGGAGAATTTTTCTGGCAAAAATCAGATCATTACTACAGGAGAAAATAATCGTACTTTTCTAAACTGCACAGAACTATGACTTCTTCATCAACTTAACAGCCTTATTCTTGTAAGATGCTAACTGTTTTTAGTTTTCATTGACCGAAGCCAGAACTTAGGACACTTTACTCAGCCCACAACAGGAAGCACTCTCATGCTTCCAGGAACAAGCCTAGAAGTTTTAAAAACGAGGTTAAGTAAATTAAAAAAAAATATTTCCTGCTGATCTCATTTTTCATTGTAATACTTTAATCTGAAGCACATTATTTGGTGTTCTGGTACATCCCCTACAAGCTATTTACTTTAAAAGACTTTTCAGGTTTGTGATGCAAAACACAATTCTGTATTATATAAATTCTTCCCCTCCCCTTTACCTCTTCATCTTACAGGGAGCACTATTTTGGGAAGCACACTGCAGAACTTAAAACTTACTCTGGTAATTTTTAAGGGAAAATATAGGTAGAAATAAAAATACAAAACAATAGAAATAAGGAAAACTACGGAGGTACCAAATGCCAAAATTCCAACATGTGAGTGGTAATCTGCAAAACTCTAATCTGCTAGAACATAAAACGGTTACATCAGATTAAACTAATAGAGAGGCAATAAATTAGAGCCTACCTTGAACCAGATGCATTGAAAAAACATAGACAAATGGATCAATGATTTCTTTTTCCTTAAGTAATCAAAAATGCTGTGTGTAAATGACCTGTCAGGGAAAACAAAGATCTGCGATTCCTATATTAATTTGTCTACTTATCCAGAAAACAGAAGGTATTAGTATACTTCATTGTTCATTTGCCTCTCAAAATTATTCTGCTTTAATCAAGAGAAAGTATTAGTAAAATTTACCCTGGCAAGAAGAATGGCATGGAATTTCAACTGCAGTATTTTCTTGCATTAGAAACTTAACAAAGCCAATCAACCCAAGGGGCTTATATTTTCAGTCATAAATATTTTATTTACATCAGACAAGGTTCTTTGGGTGAATCTGATATCTTTTATTAGACCAACTAAATAATTGGAGAACAATGTTTAAGCAAGCTTTCAGGTTCAAAAACCCTTCGTCAGGCTAAGGAAGTTTCAGTAGTTGGTATGTGCTCTTCCTGGATGGAATGAAAAGTAAAGAAGCCAGCGGCTGGGCTGGTATGCATACAAGGTAGGCAGTCAGTGAAAATGTAGACAGAGAAGTCAATGGGTGAGAGACAAGCTGGGTTGGGGAGAGAGAAGGGGGATGGATAGTGGAGAAGTACCTGAGGAGTCAGCTGTCAGGCAGGTTATAATGTGTCACAAATCCAATGTCTATGTTTAGTCCATGATTTTTAGTATCCAGGAGGTTGATGAAGTGGAGTTCATTGGCTCGTCTCTGGGAAGTGTTTTGCAAGTTTCCTTTGAGGATCAGGACTGAGAGATTGGAGAGAGAGTGGTTTTCTTGTGAGAAATGTGCCCCCACAGGGAATTGTGTATTCCTGTCTTTGATAGATTTCCAGTGTGCGTTCATTCTGGTGCGCAGTTGTTTTCTGTTCTCACCTATGTATTTCCCATCAGAGCATTTGGTGCATTGGATGAAATATATTACACTTCTGGAGGTGCAGCTGTAAGATCCAGAAATGCTGATGGCTCTGTTGTGGGGTGTAGTAATAGTGGGGGTGGTGGAGATGTGTTGGCAGGTTTTGCGTTTCTTGTTATGGCATGGTATGGATCCATCTGTTGTGTTCTGGGATTGAGGAAGTTTGCTTCTGGTGATGAGGTTGGTGACGTTCAGTGCTTGTTTCAAAGCTAGGATGGGTGGCTCTGGGAAGATCTTTTTAAGAATAGGGTCTCTTTCTAGTATGGGTTGCAATTGATTGAGGATTTTCCATATGGGTTCGAGGGAGGGGTGATATGTCATAACCAACAGTGTACGATTAGTGGGGGGTTTTCTTCTGTACTGCAGCATTTCTTCACATGGGATCCGGGTGGCTCTTTCAAACGTGTGATCTATCTCTCTGGAGGAGTGTCCTTGTTGAGTGAAAGCCTTTTTAAGATTCATAGATTCATAGATGTTAGGGTCGGAAGGGACCTGCCGATTTAAACGCATCCAGTTCCTCCAAGTGCCTCTGCATCATCTCAGGGTCTATGCTTGGTAGTCTGGCGCCCTGCTGCTGCCTCTCTACAATCCCAGTGAGAGACTTGTCTTGCCCATCACTTAGGAACACTGAGGCAAATAACTCATTGAGGAGTTCTTGTCCCACCTGTCTGTCACCAATTGCTTCTGCCCATTTAGTAGAGGTCCTATTCCACCCTGGACCTTCCTTTTACACCCTATATATCTAAAAACCAATTTTTTGTTATCCTTAACTTGGGATGCCATCCTCAGCTCCATGGTAGCTTTGGCCTGTCTAACTGTCTCCCTACAAGCGTGAGCAGAGGAGGTATACTCCTCTTTAGTAATCTCTCCCCTTTTCCATTTTTTATATGCCCCCCTTTTTGCCCATAGGCTGCTCTGGATTTCTCTGGTCAGCCAAGGAAGCCTCTTGGCCCCTTTCCCCCTTTTTCCCCACATTGGGATCGTCTCCCACTGTGTCCGAAGGATCATTTCCTTAAGGCACAGCCACCCTTCCTGGGCTCCCATCTCTTCAAAACTCTTACTCTGCAGTGCGTCCTTGACTAATTGCCTGAGTTCATTGAAATCAGCTTTCCTAAAGTCTAGCACTTTCACCCTACTAGTTACCTTACCCACTCGATGCCTTATGATGAATTCTATTATTAGGTGATCACTGTCCCCCAGGTGACTACCAATCTGTAGGTCCCCTACCATGTCATCTCCCGTTGCCAATACCAGGTCCAGTATGGCATTCCCCCTAGTGGGACCATGTACCTCCTGCGTCAGATGGAGGTCCTGTACACAGGATAGGAACCTGCATGAATGGTGGGACTTTGCTGTCTGCGTCTCCCAGCAGATGTCTGGGTAGTTTAGATCCCCCATGACCACCGCCTCCCTAGTTTTTATGGTCTCCAAGAGCTGCCTCAGGAGCCCCAAATCTAGTTCTTCCCCTTGGTGTGGGGGTCTGTAGCAGGCCCCTACCACCAAATCCCTTTCTCCTTGACCTCCATGTAACCTAACCCACAATCCTTTTACTTTCTCCTCCTCCGATTCCGTTTTGATAAGGGTTGATGTATATCGCTCATTAACATAGAGCACAACCCCTCCCCCTCTCCTCCCCACTCTATCCTTTCTGTACAGCTTGGTGAGGTGGCAATCCCAGGTGTTCTCTTCAGTGCAAATTTGGTGGTATCTGAGGGTTTGGCTGTATATCACAGCTTTTTTGGTGTGCTTAGGGTGATTGCTGGTTCTGTGCAGATATGTATGTTGGTCTGGGTTTCTTGTATAGTGTGGTCTGTATTTTATCATTCTGGATACTGATCATCATGTCTAAAAAGGAGATGTTGGTGCTGGAGTATTTAAGAGATAGTTAGATGGAGGGATGGTGATTGTTGAATTTCTGATGGAACTCAATCAGAGATCGTAGGTTTTCAGTCCAAATGATGAAGATGTCATTGATATATCTTAAGTATAGCAAGGGTTTGATGGTGCAGTTCTTGAGGAAGTCTTCTTCCAGGTGGCTCATAAAAAGGTTGGCATACTGTGGGGCCATTTTAGTGCTCATAGCTGTTCCCATTGTCTGGAGGAAGTGTTGGTTATTAAAAGTGAAATTGTTGTGTGTGAGGATTTAGTGTATAAGGTCAGTAATATCTTTGGGTTTGTATTCTGATCTGTAATCTTGTTGCTGTAGATATGTAAGGCAGGCTTGGATGCCATCCTGCTGTGGGATGTTGATATATGGGCTGGTAACGTCCATGGTGGCTAGGAGGGTGTTGCTGGGAAGGTGGTCTGTTTTTAAGTTTCTGTAGAAAGTCTGTAGCGTCTTGGACAAAACTTGCTGTGTTGGTGACGAGTGGTTTTAGGATTGATCCAACAAAACCTGATATTTCTTCAGTTAGGGTCCCATGGTTGGATATGATAGGTCTGCCAGGGTTCTCTTGTTTGTGGATTTTAGGGAGCATGTAAAAAGTCCCTGGGTTAGGTAGTGGGGGGATCAAGGTCTGTAGTTTTTCTTGTAGTCTTGTTGGAAAAGATTTGATGGTATTGTTGAGTTTCTTGGTGAAAAGGAGAGTAGGATCTTCTTGTAGTTCTTTGTAGTAGGTGGTGTTAGAGAGCTGTCTGTTGGCTTCCTTTATGTAGTCTTCACGGTTTAGGATGACTATGGCTCCTCCTTTATCTGCTGGTTTTATTACTATTTGGTGGTTAGATCTTCAAGATTCTATGGCCTTTTTCTCTGGGAGAGAGAGGTTGTTTTGGTGGCATGTGTTGCTGACTATTTCATTGTTCATTCTTTCCCTGAAGCAGTCAATGTAGCAGTCAAGGTTAGGGTTTTGTCCACTGTGAGGTGTCCAATCTGATTTTTGGGGGGTTTTTGTGGGTTGATCTTTTCCTGAGTGTTGTCAGAGGATTAGTTGTTTTTGGGAGTGGGTTCAGTTTGGTCATGGAAATATTCCTTGAGGCGGAGGCATCAGAAGAATTCTTCTAGTTCTCCACATTGAAGTATTTTATTAGGGTATTATTCTGGGCAGAAATTTAGGCCTTTAGAAAGGACAGATTTTTCAGTTTTGGTAAGCGTGTGTGTGGAGAGATTGATAATATTTGTGGGTTGGTTGCTGCTTTCAGTTTCATCGAGTCTGAGGTTGGAAGGTCGTAAGGTGTTGGTGTTGTTCCTCTGATGGTTGTTTTGTGGCTGGGGAGCTTGTTCTTGGAATAATTTGTTCCATTTCTTCTTTTTATGTAGGATGAATGTTGTAGAAAGTTTTTTGAAGTCTCTTTGTATCCATTGTATATTATCAGGGAAGATAATTGGATTTCTGTCTTTGAAGTTGTTGTAGTATGTAGTGATTTCCTTCCTGAGTTGGTCTCTTTTGGAGTAGTTTAGGTGAAGTAAATGATTTCTAATTTTCTCTGAAGTTCTTCTGCATAGCTGTGAAGCATATTTGGAGTTGTGTGTAGTAGTCAGAGGGTTGTAGATGTTTAGTCCTTGGAGAATGAAGTTGTGCTTCTTGTATAGGCTTAGAAAATATATGTCGCTATTGAGTTTAGCTTCTTTCTTTTTCATGTTGTTTCCATTTCAAACGGCTGAATTCAATATCTTCCATGTTACAGGGGTGTAGGTTGTAGCCGTGTTACTTATGTCAGGGCAGGCAAAATACAGCCTGCAGGCTGGATCCTGTCGCGGGGTCCCTCCATAAGCCCTGTAGGCCCTGGCTCTCACTGCCCCTCTGCAAGCAGTGCCTTCATGCAGGAGGTGCATCTCTGGTTGCAAAGCAACCACCTCCACCCCAGCCCCAAGCCAGGGAGAGCTAGAGACCAGAAGCCTCTGGCTGGCAGAAGCTTTTGCTGGCAACCCTGTGGCTGTTTCCAGCCCTCCCTCCCTGCCTGAGAGAGTGGGAATTCAGGTAAGGGCCCCACCAGGCCAGGGCAAAGGCCTCCCACTGTGGTAAAGGGTTGGGAGCTCAGGGAGCCTGCACTATGGGGCTGAGCTGGGCTGGCCCCATTCGCTGCCACAATTTGTGGCCAGGGATTCAGGTGGGAGCTGCATGTTATGGGGCTGGGTGGGGCTGGCCCCACATCCTGCCACCATGTGCAGTTGGGGACTGGCTGGATAGGCATCTGGCCCCAGCACTTTTTCCTGCCAAGGCAAGGGGTCAGACTCGATGTTCTGTTGAGGTCTCTTCTGACCCTAGCATCTATGAATCTATGAATGCAGGAGCTGCTTGTTATGGGTCTAGGCAGCTGAGTGGCCGGCCGTGCTTGACACCCCTAGCCTCCCCACCTCCAACATGCTGTGCTACCCCTGGGGCAAGCCAGCCCCTTCCCAGGTGGTGCCACGCATCCTGCCAGACACAGGTGCCTGCTGATGGCAGAAGTTGAGAGGGGCCCAATCCTACCTTTGGAGGAGACTTGCTGCCTGCCCCAGAGGCAGGGGGCTAGCTGCTGCTGGGCTGGGCAGCCCCTGAGCTGCAGCAGGGGCTGGTCCTTTCCTCCATGGAGGTAGGACTCCCTGGGGCTCCCTAGGTGGGATGCTAGCAGGCTGGGTGCTGCCCGAGCTCCCAGGGGCTTGAGCCAACTTTTTGGGAGCTCACCAGCATAGCCCCTCCCATGAGCCCACCCGGGCTTCCAGCACCTCACATACCAAGGTGGGGTTGACATATACTAGACATATAAAAACCTTAACTTTTTTTACAGAAATATGGGGTTGACTTATACAATGTGTCATGTGTCATATCTATTTTATTTGTGCAAGAGTGGGGTTTGTGTTTTAAGCCATTTTTACTGTCCCAGAGCAGCATGAAGAAGTTGCATTGTAAATGAATCAGGCTCTAGCTATTTAGTATAAAATTATTTGTCTTTTCTCTCTGATAAGTGACTCCAACTTTTATACTTCCTTTCTATACATTTTGACCTATCTGTAGCTTTTACTTATCTTTAGGCATATCTTGTACTTGTGTACATGTGCCAGCCAAAGACCCAAATGATTACAAAAATTTACTGAGTTCAAGCAGCTCTTATTTCTTTGACAGATGCAGATTCTTTGCATAGGTTCCACTGTATCTATTATCTTTGTTGACTTCCAATTGGCTGCTCAGAACTAGTCCATATGATGACAATGATGAAAGACTGCACTTAATCTGTTTCCAAAATTAAATATACTTGGACAAGAATTTCCAAACACTAAGGCAGCCAGCAAACAGAATGGAGATACTGAAATATATTTAAGTGCATATTGGCTTCTGTTCTACCCAGGAGAGTACACAAACAGCAACAGACTCTCCCTATGCTTGAAGAAGGGTATTTGTGCCTGAAAGGTTGCAAAGAACAATTTTTCCAACTATTTACTTGGTCTAATAAAAGATATCACATTTACCCAAAGAACTTGAAGTGCAGTGAACTCTTTGAAAGTGTGTAAGAAACAATGACCTTTCTATTTTTATTTAGAAAGTATCAGCTGTCAGGAGTGACAATGTATTTCTTAAGCTGAAAGTCTCTGAATAAATCCTCGTGTTCCTGCCTGCTTTGGAGCTAGGAGTAGGTAATTCCCAGAAACAAGATAAAAACAATTCAGGCTTAGGTCAGATTTTCCCACAGTTCTGGGTCTTTCAGATTTGAAGTGAGGAAGATAGGTTTAGCCTGGTATGATAGGGACCAGCTAGGAATTTTGGATCCAGATTTGAGCATTCAGATCTTGGGCTGTGGTTCTTGTCTTTTTTTAGTCTTGTCTCATATCACCAGCAGCTTGTGCAGAAGATTCTGGGAACTTGCTCTCTTTATTCCGTACTATACTTCTTGACATGTCTGTCAGTCTGTCTTTTTCTACTTCTGGCATCTTCCAAAAAGTATAATGTCAGGTCAGATTTCATAACAAAATTGGTAGCATACTGTCACATCAGATAATTTTTTGCAACTGTCACACCACTTTTTATATATAGCTAAAAGATTTTTATTAAAGGTGGATCAAAGATGAATCTGCTGCCTCTTTCTTATTTATTGCACTCAAAAGATTGACGGGTGCTGAAATTTATTTTGTACCAAAATAGATCATTTCCAAAGTGTAACAAATTCATAGTATAGGATGAAGACATCTGAAAATAAAGATTTTCTGGCTTTAGATATTTTCCAGCTACATAAGAATCACAATTCCATTAAAAAAAACACTTTAATAATATGGAGGTGGCCTATTGTGCAAGCACATAGGATATTTGAGTATAGAAGAAATATTTATTCTTTACATGGAGCTGGAGTAATAAGCAGTATCTTTGGTTTCCACAGAAACACTGCACAGCTTCTTATAAACTCTTAACTAGACAACTCCAGGATCAGCATAACCCTTTGAATGTGAATATAACGTATCTACTTTGCCTGGTATGACAATAGGCTGTTCAATTCTGTGCAAACATGGGACCTTCTTGATATGTATAATCCAACTATTTAGTGTTGGGAAGCAAGAAGATCCCCATGTTCTTTGATGACAGTTCTTGTGCAGAAAATACATTGTCTAGGATGAGGCAACTGCATAGATGTGTAGTTGTATCTACAGATTTCACAAAATGCATTTAAATATTTTTCACTTTTATTTTGTAGTTTATTTGCTTCTTGTTTATTATTGGTCAGTTGATTAGTTAGTGGGTTGACCTAGGCACAGTGCAGATAATGGCAACCTATGGATCTCAGACCTGGTTGGTAGTCAACACAAACTCCACCAAAATATATAATCATAATAAGCTTTCCAATAGTGTCAAATAAGGATTATCATAGGATTTGAATGTAAGTCTCCAGAGGTAAAGAGCTGGTACATAAATATTCTGTAATACTCAATATACAGCTAAATTAATTTAGCCATAAAAACTTGTAATGAATTTAAATTGAGATTCATTCTTAAGAATAGTTAAACAAAGGGATCAGTTTTAGAAAAACTTGCTGGGACCAATAAGACAGCAGCTTCTCCAGGGACAGCACAATAGTTTTTATGAAGCTGTATTGCATAGCATGTGTGTATATGATTTTAGTTTTTTAATTTTGCTAAAACTGCTCCCTTTATTTAATTGTTTTTCTTAAGAATTAATTTCAATTTAAATTCATTTTCAATTTAAATTCCAGATCCTGGCTTTCATGTTTTGAGCTGAAAAGCATGCATCCTACTGGGTCATAGATATGCTATGTTTGTCATGGTCTGTGGCTTTGGCACATGAATTCCAGTTCTTCAAAAAGAACAAAATAGCACTCAAATGTAAACACATTTGAACAAATACCAAATGTTTCAGTAATGATGAGTGATTTTCTTCACAAAAATTGCAGATAAATCTTCATGGCTAGCTGGTACATGGCACTGCTGCTTTGAGTGTCTTCCCATTTGTAGGATTGGCACTGATGCTAGAGAACCTTGTCCATTGGGATCACTGATCTGTCCAACCTGCAATAGGGTTGAAAAGAGGAGCGCTCCCATATATCCATCAATTCCTTCCTAGTCACTGAGGGTCTCTATACATATGCTCTGGGGCGAGTTGCTTGAATTAGAGTGGCTCTCAGAGTTTGATGAGCTTTAGTTAGTGTCCCTGTGCCATTTTGAAATATGGGGACGCTGAAAACATGTGATGCAGAGACTGCTGGAGTGCACTAATTAGCATGCTCCAGTAGACTAGATTAATTGAGTCTGCTCAGATGCATGTTAATTAGCACACAACTGAGCAGAGGTACACAACTGAGCAGAGGTCATGTGTATAGGTACCCTGAAGGTGTAGCAAATTGGACCATAGGTTTTCATCAACAGTTTCTTCTCTACTGCTGCTCTTTTAAGTGCTGTTTTGTTTGTTTTAAGTTAGCAGTATTGAGAGTAACTTAGTAGAGGTTCCTAAAAAACAACAAAGAAATGGCTTCCATCAGGCTTTGGTATCTATTGGACCACTTCCCTCCTATAAGAAGCAGCTTCTCAAGCCCTGATAATTAAGTATGGCAATGTGTAAACCCAGAAGGCAGAGTAGATATACACCAATACAGACTACTTATATAATCTTTCACCAAATCAGCATTCCCTATTAACCTCAAACATCATAAGCAATGACTCCATTGACTTCAGTTGAGTCAGGTTGTTTGTGCTGCAGTCTTTCTTTGTTTGAAAATGGGAGATGAGAGAGATTTGACTCAATCTACTAATAAAAGTCAGTGCTTAGAGGAGGAAAGTTTTCTGATTTTAGCCAAAACAACAAAGTAATTAAGAGCTTGAGGTAGCCAGCTTTCTTCTTTTTTCGCATGGGCCAATTTGAAGAAAAAATGCCTTGTGCATTGTTTATCTCCATATCACTTAGTTAGTTAATTGATAAATCATTTAATTTGACAATGTCATACTTTGGTTCACTTTCTTTCTCCTACCTTGGGTTCATATTGAATGGTTAACTTATCCTCCCCATCACAGTCTTCTTTGGAGGAACACAAGAAATATGTTTACCAATGGAATAGACTGGCATAAAATCATTCATTGAGTCAGTGCCTTATGTTATCATAAATTCTGCAACAGCTGCAACCATGATATTGTTTGCAAACCATTATAAAATAAAGATGTATCTAAATAAAAATATGCAGTACATGGCTAAACTATAAAAGGATTATTATTTATTATTTATACATATATCTTGTAACCAAACCTGCCATTTACTATATAGGATTGTGTTACTTATACTTCATTTTTTCTACTTAGACTGCTAATCTCATTTTATATTGTAACCAGCTGCCAAGAGAAATAAAGGGTATGGAAAGAAAGAAATAGAACATATTTTTTGTTTCGTATTGTATGTATTTGTGTATGTGCAGAAATTGCACTTAACCAGTTTCTTGCATTTTGAAAGATTCTGTTGTTTTGAGAAAGATTCTTATGCTCGAAAGTTCACTTATGCTTGAAGGTACCACTTACACACGTGGTAAAGCTGCTTCAACTTATCAGGGAAAGCAAGAAGTAAGAAAAATCAAAACCAAAATATGAAATATCACTAAAGCAAAAGCAGGTGGTTAGAATATTGTTTCCAACACAGAAGAAATTTTAAGTGACATTTCTACATAAAAGGCACATCTACATGTCACCCTACAGCGATGTAGCAATGTGTTATGTCACCATATGGCACACTATGGTGATGTAGCAATCGTATGGGTCTACATGTGATTGGCAGCTATGTTGCTGCAGTGGTACTCTTCCCCAGTATAGCATGCCGCTATGGTGAGGTATCAGTGAAATTTAACTGAACCGTGCACACAGTGCTCACAATGCAGTAACTGCCCATACTGCACCGTACTTTAGCACTTCCAAAAGGAAGTATTAAAGCACAGCACCATGGCAGTGATGTGTCGATGCACCCAAAATGATCTAAGACAGTTTCAGTAATACAAATTGAGCGTTTTTATCTCTCAGCCAAGATCTTAGCAAGGTTAGGCTCCTACACTCCTGCAAGGATCAGGGTTTGTGAAGTATCTGTAACACAGAATAAGTCCTCCTGGACAAAAAATGTCATGGAAGGGTATTATCCCATGGGTGAGGTCAGCAGGAACTTCTGGGTCAGGGAACAGGGGCAGTCGGTCAAAGGACCCTTGCAGGGGCAACAGCAAAACTGTTACCTCTTACTGTAAATGGCTGTCTATAACCTTTTCTGTAATAAAGAATTCTTCAAAATTACAAACCTACAGATCATAGAATCATAGAAAATTTGGGTTTGAAGGGACATCAGGAGGTCATCTAGTGACCCCTTGCTCAAAGCAGGACTATCCCAGCCAAGGCTTTGCCTAGCCAGGTCATAAAAACCTTGTTCCACAACCTTTCTGTTAACCCATTCCAGTGCTTTAGATTTCATAGATTTTTAGAGTTAGAAGGGACCTCAGAAGATCATTGAGTCTGACTCCCTACCGCTGGGCAGGAAAGAGTGCTGGGGTCAGATGACCCCAGCCAGGTGCTTGTCCAGCCTCCTCTTAAAGGGTTATAGATTGTACAGAAAGGACAGGGTGGGGAAAAAGCGGGGAGGGGTTGCGCTTTATGTCAATGAGCAATATATGTCAACCCTAATCAAGATGGAATCCAAGGATGAGGAAGTAGAAGGATTGTGGGTTAGGCTACATGGGGGGCAAGGAGGAAGGGATTTGGTGGTAGGGGGTCTGCTACAGACCCCCACATCAAGGTGAAGAAATAGATGCGGGGCTCCTGAGGCAGCTCTCAGAGACCATAAAAGCTAAAGAGGCGGTAGTCATGGGGGACCTAAACTACCCAGACATCTGCTGAGAGACACAGATGGCAAAGTTCCACTGCTCACGCAGGTTTCTAACCTGAGTACAGGACCTCCACCTGACACAGGAGGTACACGGTCCCACTAGGGAGAATGCCATACTGGATCTGGTATTGGCAATGGGAGATGACATGGTAGGGGACCTACAGATTGGTAACCATCTGGGGGACAGTGATCACCTAATAATAGAATTCACCATAAGATGTCGAGTGGGTAAGGTAACTAGTAGGGTGAAAGCTGATTTAAATGAACTCAGGCAATTAGTCAAGGACGCACTGCAGAGTAGGAGTTTTGAAGGGATGGGAGCCCAAGAAGGGTGGTTGTGCCTTAAGGAAACGATCCTTCGGGCACAAAGCGAGACGATGCCCGTGCAGGGTAAAAGAGGGAAAGGGGCCAGGAGGCTTCCCTGGCTGACGGCAGAAATCCAGGGCAGCCTAAGGGCCAAAAGGGGAGCACATAAAAAGTGGAAACAGGGAGAGATCACCAAAGACGAATATACCTCCTCTGCTCATGCTTGTAGGGAGGGAGTTAGACGGGCCAAAGCTACCATGGAGCTGAGGATGGCATCCCAAGTAAAGGACGACAAGAAATTGTTTTTTAGATATATAGGGAGTAAAAGGAAGGCCCAGGGAGGAATAGGACCCCTGCTAAATGGGCAGAAACAATTGGTGATGGACAGGGGGGACAAGGCTGAACTCCTCAACGAGTTCTTTGCCTCAGTGTTCCTAAGTGAGGGGCACGACAAGTCTCTCACTGGGGTTGTAGAGAGGCAGCAGCAAGGCGCCAGACTGCCATGCGTAGACCCTGAGATGGTGCAGAGTCATTTGGAAGAACTGGATGCCTTTAAGTCGGCAGGCCCGGATGAGCTCCATCCGAGGGTGCTGAAGGCACTGGCCGACATCATTGCAGAGCCACTGGCGGGAATATTCAAACGCTCGTGGCACACGGGCGAAGTCCTGGAGGACTGGAAAAGGGCCAATGTGGTCCCCATTTTCAAGAAGGGGAGGAAGGAGGACCCGGACAACTATAGGCCAGTCAGTCTCACCTCCATCCTTGGCAAAGTCTTTGAAAAAATTATCAAGTCTCACATATGTGAGAGCCCGGCAGGACAAATTATGCTGAGGGGAAACCAGCATGGGTTCGTGGCAGGCAGATCGTGCCTAACCAATCTAGTCTCTTTTTATGACCAGGTTACGAAACGCCTGGACACAGGAGGAGGGGTGGATGTCGTATACTTAGACTTCAGGAAGGCCTTCGATACGGTATCCCACCCCATACTGGTGAACAAGTTAAGAGGCTGTGACTTGGATGACTACACAGTCCAGTGGGTGGCGAATTGGCTAGAGGGTCGCACCCAGAGAGTCGTGGTGGATGGGTCGGCTTCAACCTGGAAGGGTGTGGGCAGTGGGGTCCCGCAGGGCTCGGTCCTTGGACCGATACTCTTTAATGTCTTCATCAGCGACTTGGACGAGGGAGTGAAATGTACTCTGTCCAAGTTTTCAGATGACACAAAGCTATGGGGAGAAGTGGACACGCCGGAGGGCAGGGAACAGCTGCAAGCAGACCTGGACAGGTTAGACAAGTGGGCAGAAAACAACAGAATGCAGTTCAACAAGGAGAAATGCAAAGTGCTGCACCTAGGGAGGAAAAATGTCCAGCACACCTACAGCCTAGGGAATGACCTGCTGGGTGGCACAGAAGTTGAAAGGGATCTTGGATTCCTAGTGGACTCTAAGATGAACATGAGTCGGCAGTGTGACGAAGCCATCAGAAAAGCCAATGGCACTTTATCGTGCATCAGCGGATGCATGATGAATAGGTCCAAGGAGGTGATACTTCCCCTCTATCGGGCGCTGGTCAGACCGCAGTTGGAGTACTGCATGCAATTCTGGGCTCCACAATTCAAGAGGGATGCGGATAACCTGGAGAGGGTCCAGAGAAGGGCCACTCGTATGGTCAAGGGCCTGCAGACCAAGCCCTACGACGAGAGACTAGAGAAACCGGACCTTTTCAGCCTCCGCAAGAGAAGGTTGAGAGGCGACCTTGTTGCTGCCTATAAGTCCATCACGGGGGCACAGAAGGGAATTGGTAAGTATTTATTTACCAAGGCGCCCCCGGGGGTTACAAGAAATAATGGCCACAAGCTATCAGAGAGCAGATTTAGATTGAACATTAGGAGGAACTTCTTCACAGTTAGAGTGGCCAAGGTCTGGAACGGGCTCCCAAGGGAGGTGGTGCTCTCCCCTACCCTGGGGGTCTTCAAGAGGAGGTTAGATAACCATCTAGCTGGGGTCATCTAGACCCAGCACTCTTTCCTGCCTATGCAGGGGGTCGGACTCGATGATCTATTGAGGTCCCTTCCGACCCTAACATCTATGAATCTATGAATCTAAAGACCTCCAAGGTAGGGGAGAGCACCACCTCCCTTGGAAGCCCATTCCAGACTCTGGTAGCCCTTACTGGAAAGAAGTTATTCCTAATGTCTGATCTAAGTCTGCTCTCTAACAGTTTGTGGGTGTTGTTTCTAGTTGCTCCAACAGGTGCCTTGGTAAACAGAGTATCTTCTATTCCTTGCTGCCCCTCCCTGATGCATCTGTAGAAGGCCACAAGATCTCCTCTCAGCCTTCTCTTACAGAGGCTGAAGAGATCCAGGTCCCTCAGTTTCTCCTCGTAGGACCTTTCCTGCAGGCCCCTAACCATACAAGTTGCCCTCTTCTGGACCCTGTCAAGGTTATCTACATCCCTTCTGAAGTGCAGCACCCAAAACTGGATGCAGTACTCCAGCTGTGGCCTAACCACCCTCCTTGTGAGTAAATTTTTCCTAATATCAAACTTAAAGTTCCCTTGCTACAACTTGAGACAATTGCCCCTTGGTCTGTTATCTGCCACAACTGAGAACAGTCTACCTCCATCCTCTTTGTAACCACCCCTCACGTAGTTGAAGGCTGTTATTAAATCCCCCCTCAGTCTTCTCTTTTCTAGATTCAATAATCCCCGTTTCCTCAGCCTCTCTTCATAAGTCATGTGCCCCAGCCCCCTAGCTTCCTAAACATTTTCATTGCCCTCTGCTGGACTGTCTCCATTTTGACCACATCCTTTCTGTAGTGGGGAGCCCAAAACTGGACATAGTACTGTACTCCAGATATGGCCTCACCAGTGCCAAATAGAGGGGAATAATTACTTCCCTTGATCTGCTGGCAATGCTCCTACTACTGCAGCCCAGTATGCTGTTAGCCTTCTTTGCAACAAGAGCAAGATACTGGTACCAGAAGTAAAAGCACAGAAGTGGAAGCAAAGCATGCTTGAAGACCCAGTGAAAGACGTAATACATAGCTGTTACAGAGCCTGAAAGACTGAAAGTAACTCCCCTGCTGCCATTGAGAATCATGGGAAATGTTGAAAATGCATGGAAAAGATTCAAACAGCAATTTGAGCTATATATGAAAGCCACAGAGGCAGATAAATTAGAGGAAGAGCAAAATATTGCTCTGCTCTTAACCATTTCAAGCAATGAAGCATGGGATGTGTATAATACCTACCATACATAGGGAGAAAGTGGGGAGGGAGGAGAAGAAAGCCTTGCAGAAATAATAAAAATATTTGAAGATCATTGTGTTTCTAGGAAAAATATTACTTATGTGAGATATATGTTTAGGAAGAGAACACAAAAAGAAGAGGAAACAGTAGAAGAATTTGTCCAAGACCTAAAAATAAAGTCAGTTCTATGAATATGGATCATTTATAGACTCTCTCCTTAAAGACCAGATAGTCTTGGGATGTTATAACAATAAAGGGTATGAGCAATTAGTAAGAGAAAGGAACCTGACATTAGAAAAGGCAATGTGTATGTGCCAAGTTGCAAAACAAGCAGAAACTCGAATAGAAACCCTAGAGAAAGACATGGAAAAAATTCCACTATGTTCCCTCACTAATTTATCAAAACAAAAGTCCACCTAAATTAAGCTGGCATGCACAGTCATGTGGAAGTAAAAAGCAATGTCAGTGATGTGGAAATTGGCATGAATATAGAAAGTGCCCTGCATTTGAGCTCGAATAAACTCAACCATTTGCTAAAGTGTTCAGAGAAAGTAAGAACGTATATACAGTAAATATAGACACAGACTCCAGTGAAGAGGAAGAGCTGTTTCTAAGCATGATTCAAGAAGAGCTCAAAAGATTGGCTAATTAAAATACAGAGTTACAACAGAGAAGCAAAGCTAATTCCACAGTTAAAAAACAAAGAGCATGCCAGCTAGTTAAAGCTAAAGTAAACAAGGAAGTGTCATCTCACTCATACTTGGTGATCATAGATGAAGGAAAATTTTAAGAAGGAGTTGAAGACATCTCAAAATACCTCACAATGGGCACATCTGCAAGAGATGCTTACTGCGCAGTTGACTAATTAATTGCATAGTAAACATCTCCACGTCTACACATGCACTCCTATTAGGGCCACGGAACTAATAAACTCCACAGCAGGATAGCACTTCTAAAATACAAATGCTACCCTGCCATGGAGTGTTTCTGTGTGCAGCAACACATGTGCAGATGCTGCCCTGGCTGGCTGGGGCACCAGGTACTTCAGTACAGGGCTAGCCAGCTGGCAGTCCTCACGCTGAAGCACCCTCATACCCCAGCCAGCTGCTCTGCAGTATTCTGACTGAGCTCCATGTGCTTTGGTGTGGCTGGCTGGGGCACAAGGGTGTGTCAGTGCAGGGGCTGCCTGCTGGGGGGGCTGCCTGCTGGCTAGCCCAGCACTGAAGGGCCTTTGTGCCTCAGCCAGCCCCTCCGAAGCATGTAGAGTCCAATGGGAGTAGCACTGGGCTGGCAGGCTGACTCCTCTGGTCCCCTGCCAGCCTGAGCTTCTCTGACTAGGTTCCACGTGCTGCTCCTAAATAAATGTCAGAGCCATAAACTCCAGAGTTTATCCATGTGCATTAAATACATGTGTAGATGCACCCAATGAGGATATGAGTGATATAGGAACAGACACACCAGTTGAAACTAAGGGCCTTGTTACATGTTATTTTTAGGTGGTTCCTGGAGCTCTTAACTCTGGGATTGTCTACATGCAAACACCTTTAAGTGGCTTAAAGCATTCATTAGATAGCTGAAAGTTACACTACTCCAGGGCAGGATTATCTATAATCTGCACAATCCAGCTCCTGTTCCATTAATGTGTGGCCACTTCCCACAGATGTCCCACCCAAGTTGAAGTCCTCCAGTATCCCAGGATGCAGTGGCTCTTTCTCCACCCTCCCATTCTGTGTGGACACCATGCCTCCCTTGATCAGCATCTTGCCATAAAGGCAATGTGTGGCAGGGATGATCCCTTGCTTTCCCTCTCTTTGGTGAATCCATGCTATGGTTTCTAATCAACTTCTCCTCCTCCAAGTGCTTAGAAATGGATTCCTTAAGGACCTGCTCCATGATTTTTCCAGGGGCTCAGGTGAGGCTGATGGGTTCGTAGATCCCCAGATCCTTCTTCCTCCCTTTTTTAGAAGATGGACACTATATTTTCTCTTTTCCAATTGTCTAAGGCTCTTCCAATCATCACGAGTTTTCAAAGATAATGGCCAATGGCTCTGCAATCATGCCAGCCAACTACCTCAGGACCCTTGGGTGTATTGTGTCCAGCCCATCGGACTTGTACACATCCAGCTTTTCTAAACAGTCCCTAACCTGTTCTTTCACTACTGTTGGATGCTCACTTCCTCCCCAAACTGTGTTACCACTGCAGCAATCTGGGAGCTGATTTTGCCTGTGAAGACTGAGATAAAAAGACATTGAGTACTTCAGCCCTTCAGCCTTTTCTGCGTCATCTGTCAAAGGAGAGTCTCACCTAACTGTGGTGTTTGCTGCTGCTTCTGCTGCCAGGGTTAGCTGCCTGCATAGTGCCTTGCTCAGATGTGGGGCTGGGGAGGGTGGGTCTTTGCACTCTGCCTTGCAGGGGCTGGGATTTGTTCCATGCACCCTTGCCTGGCTGCACCTGCTGGGGTGTGGGCTCCCTAGGACCGCCATCTTTATGCCCCCTCCAAATTAGTGCCCAGGGCTAGTGCCCTTGTTTCCCTGCTGTAGTTATGCTACTGAAAAAGTGGCTTGTTCTTAATTGGGTAAATTACTGCAAATTAAGCAGGTTGTGAATGACCTGGTTATGAATGATCTGGGTTCTACTGTGTTTAATTACATCTAACAAATAGTTGCTATTCATAAGTAGCGGGCTTGCCTTTTGGAGCTTGGGTTGAGTCCCAGACTTGAAATATCGCTGTTTTGATTGGTGGAGCCCATTCACCAACCAGGAAGCAACAAGAAGAGTTAAGTCACACCCCTTTCCTGAGGGGAGGGGGAGAGGAGTTCCCCCCCAACTCTTGGACCTGATTGAAGACTGCAACACTCAGGTCCGGAAGACTTCAGGGGCAGAGCCCTGGAGAGTATAAAAGGAGCTGTGTGCCCAGCATGGGAGAACACAGCTGGGACAGAGAAGAGAGAAGAGCAGGGCTTAGAAGAGCTGAGCTGAGCTGAGCTGAGCTGAGCTGAGCTGAGCTGCTCAGCAGGATGAAGCAGTAGCCCAGAAGCTCCCCTGAAGACTTCCATCAGTGGGGAATGACAGACGGCTCCAGCAGCTAGGCTCTCAGTTTGCAGCATGGCGCACAGTGTCCAGACTCTGGGAGCTGCGTGAAGTGGCTCAGGTTTGCAACATCTGGCATGCAGCCAGAGATACGGTGCACAGGCCAGTGCACAGAGTAGGACCTTTGGAGCACTGGGGCGGCTCAGGTCCTCAACCCTCGGAATGAGGCTGGGAGCTCAGTGCAGGAGGCGCTGCATGGAGGGTCTGGGAGCGGACCGAGCCTTGTGCTGCATGAGGCAGCCCTGGCCTTCGACCCACAGCAAAAGGTTGAGTTCAGGGAGCCAGATGGTGCTTGGGGTACTGAGCCAGCAGACAGGACCAATCCAGAGGCCCCAGAAGCCCTGCATAGAGGAGCCTCATTCCAGGGGACAGCGACTTCCCTGAAGCCCAATGCAGGCGAGAGAGCAGCTTGGTGCAGAGGACGAGGGCCACCCTCCAGGCCTGGGAGTCATGAATTGCAGGGAAAAGAGGATTCCCACAGGGGAGGGGGAGTCCCCCCTGGTTAAATAAAGGCTCCTGAAAGTGGAGGTCCCACTGGGAGGGCCCCCGAAAGTTACCAGCTTCCTTGTAGGGCTTGGGAAAAGCCCAAGGGCATTTTGGTTTCCCCTTGGGATTAAGTTTATCTTTGGGGTTTATCAGTTTCAGATCAGATACTTACCTGTGACTTACCTGTATCTGGAGCACTGGTATAAAGTTTTATGTCATTTAGCCAGAGGGTGTTGTTTATGTTACTTGTTTAGATATCTTATAAATATATATATATATTGTACATATGTTTATATCCATGTTCCTTTCCCTTGTGATAAGTTAATGTAAATAAAGTTGTATATAGTTAAGTCCCCTGACTGTCCTGGCCTGGTTCTATAGGGACGGAGGGAAACTTAGTGGTCTGCAGTCCCCACCCCACTCCACCCCACCGCACACCTGCCAGCTAACAATCCCCTTCAATTGGAGAAGGGGAACATATACCCGAGTTACCTGGGCTGCACATGTACTCTGCATTTGGAAAAAAAAATTAAATACCTTACATACTGGTGAAATTCTCAACCAAACATCAAATTTCCATGTATATCATATGCTTCTATGCCCATTAAGCTTATTTTGAAGACCCACTTGGAAATTAAGTGGTACAAAAAATCTCTGCACGAGGCTGAATTACATTGATTAGTCCATAGGAGCATGCTATACTGCAACAGAGCACCAACATGATTTATTTTATCACAAAAAGCCAGAGTGAAATGTGGAAAATACACACAAAATATACTTTGATTTATTTAAAAATAGATAAAATCAAATCCTAATCAGTGGAAAATCTTGATTAAATCAGCCTTTCCTCTAGATCATGGTTCAAAACACTCTCAGGTGTTAAATCAACTTGCAACAGCCTATACAGCTATTTAGGTCCAGGGCCTGAAAAGCTTAATAATACTTCTTCAATTCTGTAGAGGTACTACTTAGATGGCATCTTCCCTAGCATCATCAATAAAGATGATGCACAGCCCAGTGTAAAGTAATTCACTAAACAATTCCCAAAGAGCTCCTTTACTCCAGGCTATGAAACAGAAGGAGGATGCCTCTTCTTGGATGTCAGAGTCTTAAAGACTAGTGACAAGGTAGTCAGTGGTGCTGATATGACAAGGACAATGCTTCAAGTAGATATATGTGCAGATCTGCCCACCCCAAGTCCATAAAAAAGGTTTGATTATGAGACTATCTAGCAAAACATGACCCTCATCCTGCATGGAGATCCAGGCTAGTCAAGGTAGCTGTATATGGATACAGACTGTCATAATAGGAAATCTCTGGGCAATATTGGGGCACCGATATGCTAGAAAGGATATTCTATGATAGGTTTACTTGGCAAAGTATCGACTATGAATAACCCTCACTAAAAAAAAACACAACCAAGCTATAAATAACTAAATCTTACATCCGGCATAATGACAAACTCTTTGCTATGAATCAGAAAGTCTGATTTTATGTGCAGTCTACTTTTCAAAAGAGAGAAACTTTTTAAAATTCAGATGGCATCCTATAGGTTACACATTATATGCTCAAGAAGATTAATGAAAGTAGCCAAATCCGTAAATGACTTGATGTCCCCAGCAAGACAAAATGCCATTCTGTATATAAGATTGTTCCCAAACAATACAGTTTTCACACATGAGTATGCTCTATTCAAGATACAAAGATCATAAAAGTTTTAAGACTACTCTTAACATGACTACTATTATTCCTGCACAAAACAATTACCTATAATTTTTACATTTTACATGGATGTTCTTTTTCGGAGCAGAAGACATTTACATTGAGCAAAATTAAACTTACTTGACTAATGAAGGGAATGATATGATGCCTTACAAGCTTAAGAATGCAATGCTACAAAATGAACACCAAAAACAATCCCTCCTTCACACCTGGTGAAACCTCCCCACCTGAAATGCCAACTTTGAAACTAAGTATTTAATGTCAGTCTTGCTCTATTAACATGCGTCTCCATTCACAGACTTAAACAGCTGCCTACAGATGCTGCAAATTGATTTGTCCCCTGATAACTGTTGGAATTGCTGACTGAAACATTGAAGAATAACAGCTTTTTAATTGAGTTTTCTTGTGTGACCAACTGTAAAGTGCTTTATTCTTTTTTCACTCTGTCACATCTACAGAGATTGTAGGGGTAACGTCAGGCTTTAGTATAACTTATCTTCATGATTTCTATTGCTAACTCCCTATCAATCAGTGCTAAAATAACCTTTGGAGCTATTCTCATGTTGTATGTGCCCTTTTAACTATCTGGAGCAGGATTGGCCAGCCAGGATTGGGTGCCACAAGTGGCAGGGGCAGCCTCTTTATGGGGTACACAGCGGATCAGGGAGGGGACAGGCAGCACAGTGGTAGATAAGGCAGGAAACAGAAAGCAGAGAAGCTGATTGGACAGGGAGCACAGGGCTGGGAGCAGAAAGCAGAGTAGTAGGCCAGGGAGATGAAGGGGATCAGCGTGCCACTTGGGAAGGGTGCAGGAATAATTTGTGGCACAGGTGCCAAAACAGTTGGTCACCACTGATCTGGAGGATGCAAAGCCAGGAAGCCATAATCAAAGTCTACATTGGCCCTTGCTGGCCCATGCCTTTTACTAAAGTAGTAAAAGAAGGTTGCAACACCACAAAACACCTTGCTTGTCAATACCAAAGTAGGAGGCATGGGAGATTAGGTATTCAACACAGCTTAAACTTTGCAGGGGAGAAAGTGACTAGGGTGTGTTAATGTTAAGCCCACCTAGTAGGCAGCCTTTGACAGCTCTGATCCTATAGGTTGCAATCAGAGTATGAAATTGTACAGAGCTTGGGACTTGTTTTGTGACATGCAATTTGTACCATCCCATGACAAGATAATAATGATGATGATGACGATGATGATGATGAGGAGGAGGAGGATGTTTGGAGATCCCAAGAGAATCAAAGCCCATTGTGCTAAGTGCTGCATATACCCAAAGTTAGACATGCAGAGCCAAATTTTCAAAGGCACTTAGGTATTTAAGGATGGGAATAGGTGTGCTTAGAAGCATTTGAGCAGGTCAAGTGACTGTCTTCAACTTATTTCAATGGGATTTACAGTTGTTTCTGAAAATCTCACTAGGTGCCTATCTGCATTTTTTAAAACCTAAATACCTTAGACAATCCACTTTACAATGTAAGGAGACAAGCAAAAGAAACAAAGGGTGAGGCGGTTGGGGAAAGTAATATATCTCCCTAAGTAAAGTAGTAACAACTTTCATCAAATATCTTTTAGCACCCTGCCCCAACCATTTAAGTCCTGGCTGATTTTGGGTAGATGTAACAGAAAAAGTGGATCCCATGAAACTTTCTCTTGAAATGGAGGAAGTTTCTCTCTTTTTTTCCAACTAAAAATAATAGTGGCTTTTACTTCCTTCTTGCCTCTGCCCCCTCCTTAATTTTACATAGACCACTGTTGTGTGGCTGTGGGACTGTGCTTACAAGCAGGCCATGGCACAGCCCCATGGCTGTGCATCGCTGCCTGACCCTCGTGGAGAACGGGCCTGGCCCGACCTGGCCTGGCGCACCTAGCTAGGGTGCACCTTTGGACAGAAGCCATGAGTCCTGGAGTCATGTGTCCTGGTTTTGTCCAAAGGCATGTGTGACAGGGAACCCTAACCTTGTCACGAGGAAGAAGGTGCACCCCTGTAAGGCCAGAACCTTCTAGGCAAGGAGGGCTGGTGAGGAAGGGGTTAACTGCTGAACGGGGACAGCTAGCCAGCTGACCGGAAGAGGCAGGACTATAAAAAACACTGGGTTGAATGGCAGTGAGGAGGTCAGCAGCCAAAGGGGAAGCAGTGCCCCTGAGAGCTCCAGGAAGGAGTTTGGGGAGTGGTCCATGGCAGGAAGGGGGAAGCTACCGAAGCCCCTGCGAGATGACGACTGCATCCACAACCAGGACTGTAGCCGGTGGTGTGGAGCCAAGACAAGGAGAGAGTTCATGTAAGCTGACCCGCTGCGTTGATTGAGCACGTGCAGTTATTATTATTATTTTGTTTTTGGGATTATTGAACACACCAGAGATTTGGGTGAGGCTATTAGGGGACAAATGAGGCCTCAATTTTGGGGACCCGCTCTGGAGTGGGAGCCCTGGCGCCATTGAGGGCACAGCTTTTTGGGGGACACAGCCCCAGTGCCAGTGAGGTGCAGAGGGAAACAGGGCTGCAGAGAGTCCGAGTGCCAGTAAGAGCGCAGTTTTGGAACAATTTAAAAAAGGCCAGGGAGGCTTGTTGCACCTGGGGGTGCAGGTATATATTTTTTCTATTATTTTTGAGTGGTGGGGTTGTATACTGGTTTTGAACTTGCAGCCCCCTGGTTATGGGGCCAGGGCCCATGCCTCTGGGCCAGGGAGTACTGTGCTCCAGAAAGGAGCAGAAAAGGGGGCCACGAGCCTCCAGGCACTGGAAAGAAAAGCTAGAGCTCGGAGTTGAACCCTGCTTAGTGGGTTTGGATGGGAAGGCCTAGCTAGAGCAAAAGGGGTCAGGCCATCCTAGGAGAGACCCCGACATACCCAATATAATAGGCAGTCTCCCGCTTGCATAAAAATTTCCATCAAGATGTGGCAGGCGAGATTAGGGCGGGACAGAAGAATTCCAAGAGGGCTACAAGGGTACCCCCATGTAAGGCGTGGATGACCAGGAAGATGGCACTGGGGAGGGCGACCTGTCACAGCATGCTAGCCAGGCTGGGTTGGGTTGGGCCAGGTCCATTCTCCCCACAAAGACTGTGGGTCAGGCAGTGCTGCAACAGGCATGGCCCAGCTGGCTGCTGCTGCCAGCATCAGAGGCTGTGCACCGCTGGGGGTGGGAAGGCAGGGGGGTGTGTGGCGGCCCCCCTCAAGCCCCGCTACAAACCCCACATCCTTCCACATTCCCTGCCACTTCCCACACCCCCCACAAACCCCCATCCCTCCACCACTCCCCACACATCCATCCCACACCTATAAACCCCTTCAAAAACCACACAGCTCCCCAACCCCCCCTGCCACTCATTCCCTGCTTACCTGGGACAGCACCCAGGACTGGGTCACACCACAGCCTTGTCCTGCTTCCATTTACCTCGCATGCTAAGGGCACGTGCTGGGGCAACAGAAGCACCATAGAGACACTCTGCCTGGATACCAGAGCATCTTTCTGAAGAACCCACCTCCAGGTTGCCTCAGGGCATGGTCCTGGACTATGCCTTGCCCCACTTTTTTCCCCATGGATATATTTTTTTTGATACCTGAAATCCAGGTATCAAATTTAGAGCCTGTGCAGCAAATATGCAGTACAGGGAACATTTTTTCATTCTCAGCATGCCTCTTGTGGTGTTTCAAACTGGTTTGACATGCTGGAACAGGCACGTGCATGCTTGTCTGGGCACACCCTTAGTGTCTTTTGCCCTGCACCCTGCTCATCCATATAGTTTCCTTAAGAATACTTACCCACCAAAATTATATTTGCCTCAAATCCAGGTCAGATCCATTCCTGTACCAATGACAGCTTTACTATGTGTAAAAGTATCAGTTACACAGTTTAATATTTCAGGGCCTTTAATGACTAGAAATGGGAAATTCCCAGATTTCCAATGGCTCTGAAGCTCTGAAGTGTTGACATCTTTATATACAGAAGATAGTATAGCTCAGCTAAACTTCATGAACTAACTGAAACAAAAAGCTACAATGCTAAAATTGAAACTGTATCTATAACTTACCCTTCGTTGCAAGCACCACCAAAAATCAGAGCACTAACACTTGGAAAGTGTGACAAAATTGGCTAATTATATTTGGAACTGTAGAAGCAACAAGCTCTGGCAATACTCTCTTCTGAGCACCATCTTGGACTTGCTCTACTTTTGAAAGCTGTTCTATTTTGCTCTGTTGTTTTGCAACCCTTGCCTACTCTGCCCTATTTAAGGAAACTTGAAGTTTTTGTTTTCATAAATTAATCAGTCAATACATTCGATCTGAACAGAGGACAACAGCTTTGCTTACCTGATTTAGCCAAAGGGATTGAGAATGTAAGTAACTGTGCACTTACTATGCTTGCGATTGCGAGCTCCCTTATAAAGGTAATCCTGCACCTGTAATATTAAATACTTGAAGATATATAAAATAAATTAAACTGAGTATGTCATTGCGAGAGCAATATAAGTAAGATGTTCTGTCCCTTGGATCCCTAGAGGACAGTCTCAAGAGAGGTAATACATCTCTAAGCTGGGAATCTTTGCCTCATTTCTGAGTAGTTACCACCACCTTCCAGTCTGAGGGGAGAGGATATGAGTGCCTCAGAGGCCCCCTCCACAATACACCTGGGAAGGAGACAGTGTCTACCTGAGCTTATATATGATTATATTTTACTACAAAACTATTATTAAACTGTTTAAATATAAAAAAGGAATGGCACTAATTATCAACAAGACTTTAACAACATTTTATATAAAGGGTAGGAGCTGTATAGATACCCATAGCATAAATACATAGGTGTATATTCTACATAAAAACATACATCCAGAAACCATTTTTAAATCCTAATCACCTTTTTCAAAGGTGTTCCAAAGTGCCAGAAGTTTAATTTTATTGACCTAATGATATGCTATTATGTCTATCTATCAACCAGTAACATTCTACAAGAAAATTGAGCTAAATGTGTCGTTCATGTTCATCTTTTTCTAGATACAAAAGGAAAAACATACCTCATGATGACCAGCTATTGTAGCAATATGAAGGGCAGTAAGTGCTCCATATCCAACTTGCTGAATATCAGCTCCACCATGCATCAGTGCTGTTAAAAGTTCTGCATTGTCCTGAAAGGTCCACAGAATAAACTTTTGCAAAGCTGTTTCTTTTTTTGATTTTATATGTTTACATATCACTCAGCCTCAAAAATATTTTAAATGCTTGTACGGCCTGTTTTAAATGTCAGAAGCATTAGTGTCAAGCATAGAAAGACATTCTATGAAGGAAATCCCACACCTACGCAGAACTATGTGCTGAATATCAGATTTGTGAGCTTATTATTTAGCCTAGGTCTCCATGTTGACAATATATTGTGCTAAAGTTCTGTTATTTCTTATTTGAGGTATAGCAATGGTGATGGAGATCAGAGTAATAATACTAAATGTAATTTTCCTGTGACTTTTAAGTTCACTTTATACATAGTCTATTGAGAGTCACAATGTCCAGGCAAGGCAGATATTTTTAAACTCAGTTAACAACTGGGCAAACTTCAGCACAAAAATATGAAGTGGTTTACCTGGGGTCGATGGAAGACCAAAAATAGAAGTCAGGACATCTATTTCCCAAGCTGTTTTAAGTGCAAAACTACATGTGCCCATATACTGAGCTGGCTTCTCAGTTAACTCCACAGAAACTATCATGATTTAAACCTACTGCTGTTCTGGCTCTGACTGTCAGCCCAGCCTGAAGTTGAAATGTCTTTAAATGACAATTCTATATCCAGTAGCAGTACACACAACACAACAGCACAGGAGGTACTTGAGCTATTATTATCAATACAGCCCCTCTTCCTAGGTTGCATATAAAGATTGGTATAGGTCAGAAATTAATCACTATTATAGACAGAGCTCTGAAGAAAACAACTCCTGGTGCATGTAACTTTGCTCATGTTAAAAATATATATTTTTTCAGTACCTTAGAGAAATGATTTACTTTTGCATGAGGCTCACAGATACAATATCATTTTAAACCAACCTCCCTGCCAAATTTTAATTCTAAAAATAAAACCTGAAAAAAGATAACCTAAGCTAGGTGTTCCTTAGAGAGATCCCTTCCAAGTGATAGCTTAGTCCCATCTTCTTAATTCTTAGTTCTGCTTTGATCCCATCAAATCTCACAAGTTAATCTGGCTACAGCCCAAATGAAGTCAGTGAATGTCATTAAAAAGTCATCCTTTATCAACACCTTCCAAATCACGGTGTCTAAGATTTTTCTCTATTTCCCTATACTTTGCTTTGAAAATAACTTGTAATAAAACAGATGCTCCAATTTGATAACTGCTGGTAGTCCTGGAGCCTTAAAATGTTAACTATTTTGTAAAGAAGTTTCAGATTATACATTTATCCCAAAAGCACAATTTGCAATGTTTTGCTTAGCTTTCTGCAATCTAATCATGGTACAGAAAAATACACCATGTGATTTGTATGATTATATGGGGTCCCAGTTCAGCAGAGCACTTAAGGATATGCTAAATTTTATGTAAAAAATAAAGTTTCATTGGCTTCCCAGTGCATTTTGAAGATTATGACCAGACAAAGCAAGATTTATTAAAGAAATTTTAAAGAATACTCCCAATTAATGAATATATTCAAGAATGCAGAATATTTATGCAAATTATTCTTATTTAAGAAATAAAAGGATGTTTTTAGATAAAAGATTGTAAATTATTCACTCGACACTACTTGAGAGGAAGAAAACAAAATGTGCTGTAGCATAAGATTTGATTATCATTATCATTATTTTGGTTGGCATAGTAGGATGTAATTGTTCTCAGGGGTCATAAAATTAAACTAACATAAGAATTACAGAAATAAGCAAAGATATAGCAAATGGGCATAATACAATAATTAGGTGAGAAAAGATAACTTTCTATATTTTAACCATAAGCCTATGTTAGATGTTCTCAATTCCAGCTCTGCCAATACGGCTCCTGAATGACTTGGAACAAGTAAGTTATGGTAATATCACAAAGGGATGCATATGGCATAATGCTGACCTTCACAGTACCTAACTGTTAGGCACCTTAATCCCAGAGTGGAATCCGCAGTCCCGAGTTGGGGGAAAGATCCCCCTAAATACTCCACGGGTGGAAGATGCCAAAGAATGGAATCTATCCACCAACTTATCGGACACCTCTACATGGGACATTTGCTGCAGTCGGCTAATTAGCTCAGCAGAAAACAACTTGGTGTCTACGTGTGCAGGGCTATTAGGCTGGAGTACATTAATAAACACTGTAAAAGGATACTACCTGTAAATACAAGTACTATCCTGCTGAGGAGTTTTATACTCAGCTGCACCACACCTGTAAACACTGAAGCAACTGGCTGGGGCATGAGTGCGTTTCAGTGTGGGGGCTGCTTGCAGCTTGGAGGCTGCTTTATGGTTGTGGGTGGGAGCACCCTCATGCCTTAGCCAGTCATTCCACAGCACAGTGAGCTGGGTTGGAGCAGCAGCCCCATACACCCTCTGCCAACTGGGGCTGCTCTGACTTGGCTCAATCAGCTACAGTCCCAAACACTTGTGTAAGCACTAGAGTTTATTGTGTCACATAAGTATGCACGTGTAGATGTGCCCATTGAGTAGGAAATGGAAAATGCTTCAGCAATGGGGGTAGGCACCTAATTCTGAGCTGCAAAAAGGCAACTCTGGTTTTGGATAAAAATGACCATGTGTTTCATGAAATGCCTAAGCTAGGAATGTTCCAAGATTACTTAGCAGTTTAGGTCCTTCAGGGGACATAGGTAAAGGATATTGGTCCTGATCAGGCTTCAGTGTGAGACAGATGCTGAACTGGGGAATTCAGGGCATGTACAAATGCTGAACTGCCTTTGAATTTTAAACACCTACAGAGTTTGACAGGGATTTTGAAGATAGCATTCTTCAACTTAGATGGAATTTAAGCACCTAAGCGTCACTTTCATCACACACTTCTTTTGTGGATCTGAGCCTTACCCTCTCACATCAAGTGCATACACGTGTTTGGCAGGAAGCACAATTTTGAGATTGAGGATCAGATGCCAATCCCAACAACTGAGTCTCATGTCATTCAACATTTGCATGGCAGGAGGCACGATTGTTGGGACAGGGGAGCAGATCCCAGTCACATTCCAGATTCCCCAGCAGTGGTAAGGTAAAAGCCAGATGCCTGCAGGTCTGGGGCCAGGCTGACAATCAGTTAATTGTCTGTCCCAGCCCGGGACTACACTTGCACTGGTTTGAGACCCCAGTGTAGTCCATGGCTAAAGCTGACAATTGACAAGATTGTCAGTCCTGAACCTGCCACGTGTTCAATTTAGTGCACCATACAAACCAGCTATAAACATGTTCTACATTGCATTTTTATATTTAGAAAATTGTAATGGCTGGTTTGCCATTTTATAGCTTCTTAAATTGGATGCACATGTGGCGCCCTTGCCATTTATACTATGATTAACACATTTACATCTCTTGTAAAAGTACCTCTTTCTCTGACCATAATCTCAGTAATACTTCTCTATTTTACAATACTTCTGTATTGTGAGAATTAAATACTCAGTGTTTCTAAATCAGATTGGCATCATCTCATGGAAGGTGGTCTGAAATGTGTATAGTATTTTCTTGTGTAGCAACACTTTATAGGTAATTTTCTTATGACCTGTACTCAAGGCATAGAGATTTTCATTAGGATTAATGACTAGAGAGAGCAAACTACTAAAGCTTCTGGCTTCTGATTTCTTTTTATCAATTTAATTTAAAATAATTTACCTTGTAAGCTGCCAAATGTAGAGCTGTAAATCCATTTCTTGTTAACCTGGATGGGCGCAACCCTTTTAGCATAAGAGTTCGGATATGTGATTTGTTACCTTTAGAATTAAAATTGAAGAGAGAAGTAATTTACTGAAAAGACCATACAAATGAAGTAAATGAGAAAAAAATCTTCCTATGGTAACTACACACTTAGAATACAGCTACAAATTTGTCAGTTTCTTGTTACTGAGATCAGACCTCAGTACATTCTTATCTACATTTCCAGTGTTCAAAATACAATGAATAGCTGGTTTTGTCACGGATACTGTTATTCGAGTGTAGAAGTAAAAGGCTAGTGTTTTAGTTCTTAGTCAGGGTGCCACAGCACCCAGGGGGTTACTTGAGTTCCTTTCAAGGGTGCCACACAGTGCCACACAATGTTAGCATTTTTAGGTGTGCAAACAAGATTCATTCTTTAAACCCAGAGATTTTAAATAGGATCTGTAGTGTTATTAATGTTCATCCTTGCTGTGGTCTTTCTGAGTTCTCTGCAACAGAAGATTGCTTATTATTTTTCTGTAATAAAAGAAATTGAAAATTAAAATTTTCTGAGGGGTGCCTCAAAAATTGGGTGCCCCAAGATTTTCTGAGGGCTGTCTTTTCTGAGGGGTACCTCAAATCTATCCAAGGGGTGTCTTGAGTTTTAAAAATTTGAGAACCACTGGATTAGAGTCTGATGGCTTCTGACAGGGTATTAAAATGGAGGGAAAACGTAGCTGTCATCTAGAACCTCCTGATTTGCCAGCCACTGTAAATGGGGGATGGATGGGATAAGACTTCTGTGTGGTGGCACCTGCTCTTCCTCTCCACCCCCTCATGTCCCAGGGACTATAAGATACAATATAGCCATTCAGCTATTCATTTGTAGCTGTGACCATCCATTTGCTTGCGTGTTCACATCTCTTGGAAAGTACTGATCAGAGATATATGCAGTGCTAAAGAATAAATGCTCATCTTTTAGCATTGAGACTATGTAACAAAGGAGACTCTAAGCTTAAAAACCCTCCAGAACCATGTCAGGTTTCCTGGACACTTATCATTTTATCTGTTCAAAGTTGATACTCTACTCAGCACTTCAGCATATTGTTAGCAGAGTAGTAGCTTATCGGAATACTGATAATCCTAGCATAGGTACTTCTTTTAAATGCTGATATCCAAATTATAGCTGCCTCCCATACAGCTATGATAGAAATAGGAAAAAAATGACTCTACATGCCTTCTTCCTTCTTTTAGTACTTCCATGCAATGTTACCAAAAGGTAGCTCACTTTGTGTGTTTTCTTAATGAACCATTTTTTTCATGTTCTAAAAAAGTCATTAGATTATTCTAATACCACCCAGGGCAGCAGTTCCCAAACCGTGACAGACTGCACACCACCAATTTAAAACAATACAGCCTTAAGTACCAGCAGCACATTTTTCATACACATAGGTAACACGCTATGTATTAAAACAACATCAAAACCTTTAGTAATCATAAAACATTGTTTTATCAGTTATGGTAGCCATATAAAATAGTTTAAAAAATTGATTGTGACTAGTTGCGTGCTTAAAAAAATTAGTCACAATTGTGATTTCAATTGCGCAGCTAAAAAATCAAAATTATGTGCAGAAAACCTCAAAATTATGGATGGGGGTGGGGGTTTTATGGTTGCGGGTGGGAGTGGGGTTTGTGTGGGGGGGAATTTGTGAAGGGGGGAGCTGTGCGGGTGTGTGTGGAGTTTGGAGCCCAAGGAGAGGTGCGGGTCCCTGAACACCCTGGCAGGATGCTGGGTACTGTGGGTCAGGAGTGAGGGGCAGCAGCAGGGTTGGGGGGCTGTGGCTTGGGAGGGACAGACACATGCAGACAAACATGCACATTGCTCACCAGGTAAATCTGTGGAGGGGGAGAGGCAGGGGGAGAGGAGCAGATCAAGGTTCCCACAGTGAGGGAGGAAGTGGGGCAGGGGCAGGGGGAATGGGACCCTGGGGCCGGGTCAGGTTGTGGGATGGAGCCCAGAGGTGCTGAGGGAGGCATGGCTCCCCACCATTGCACATAGCGCCGTGGAAGCATGGGGGGCATGCTGCATGCTGGACTCTGCACAAAACTCCTGAGGTGGCAGCAGCAGCACAGTGTAGAGCCCAGCATGCAGAGGGCAGCCCACCTCCATCCTGTGCACAGATGCAGGGGGCACATGCCCCACATGCATCCACTGGGGTGTGCACAATGGTCGGGAGCCCCCTCCTTCATGCCCTTCAATGAACCGCCCAGGCTCTAACCATCCCACCACCCACCCCAAGGCCCCATTCACCCCAGCCTCTGCCTCTGCCCCACTCCCTCTCTCACTGTGGGGGCCTCGACCTGCCCCCTCTTTCCCCCAACACACTTACCTCCTGGGTGCTGCTTCGCACGTAGTGCTGTGTTCCTGGCCATGTGCAGCAGACTACATGCAGCAAGCTGCTGCTGGGCTCTGGGTGTGTGCGGCTCCTCCCCCTGGACTTCCGTGTACCACTCCCAGGTCATCTGCATGCCACTGGTACTATGCCTACCACAGTCTGCGAACTGCTGACCTAGGGTAATCCTGGTATTTTCTTATATCTCATTTCTCTATCAACTGAGGTTAATCAAAAAAAATCCAATGATTTCAATGGTTCAGGATCTTCTCCTTACTGATTGTGCATCTGGGATCAGATTCAGGGGAGCATTTAAACACATTCTTTCATATCTGGCAGAATCAAAATCCTATGGTAAAATTCCATTGGATTCTCAGTTCTGAGTTGACCTCTGTTGAATATTGTGGGACAAGTGTGAAGTGTGTGAATGCACTGATGATTCACCATGTGGGCAAGATATCAGCAGTGTGGATCACAGTTGAAAATGTCACCAAAAGTATGGGTTTGTATGGATGGCCCTGATTAACTTTAACACAGTGATTATGTGTCTCCCAGGTTATTATTTGCAAGAATCTGAAAAGGTTATGTTTTTGGTAAGAATAGATTATTTGGGGGGTTTTTTAAATCACCAAATATGTCACCAAGATATCAATTACACCCCAAAATGTTGTGTTTGTGGAAAAAATAGTATGAATTACTCATCTTCATATTAATCTATAACGCATATATTTTTATATAGGGATACTATGTGATGACTCTACTGCTCTTACCAAATAAAAACAGCAAAACATTTTAAGCTCATTATATATCTGTATTTAAACATGCATCAGAGGCAACTGGAACTTTTGCTAAAATGAAGAATGAGTTGAAGTGGGGGTCAGTTTAATTGGATACCAGTCAGCTCATCAGGAAATTTTAAAGCAAGGTTTTATAGATATTAGATAGCTTACCTGAGCATCAACAAGGATAATGCAAAGAAGGCAACATGATTAAAACTATAATGTTTCTGTAGGTTATTAAAAAGAACAAATGACTAACCATGTAAATAACAGGTTTAAGGTGTATCAAGGTTCAAATACTTACCCCCACAAATACAACATAAATGAAGAAGAGACAACCCATTTTCCGTGCGATAATTTAAATTGACTTTGCTGAAGGCTTCATCAGAGCTGAAAGAAGAGATTTTACAGATGATTACAGTTTTCATCCATAAGCAGATTTTCTTTCATTTGGAAAATTTTAAAAGAGAAATCTCACTGCAGGTTCACAGAGACACAAGGCTGGATTCTGATCTCTGCTACACCACTATAAATCCACAGATATATCACTGATGTCAATGGATTAACTTAACTGCAATAAATTAAACCAGAATTCAACTTGGATGTTTTCCTTAGCTCTACTTCTATTTTGACAGTGCATAAACATTTACAAACAGCTATGTCAGAAGAATAAAAGGAGAGGAAAAATTCTTTAAAAAAATAAAATAAAATCTAATCTAAGATTGATTCTTTATTGTGGATAAAAAAGGATAAGGAAAAAGAAAAAGTTTGTGTATTAATTTCCATGATGTCCTTCTGGCAGGGGGAGGGGAAAGAAAGCAAGTAGAGCTTATTTAAAAAATAGACCCATGAAAAAAATAGACCTGTCAGCAAATACCTTCTGTTTCCCAATTGAGACTTTCACAGAAAGGTGGTGAAGCCCTATTAAACGAATAATTGGGAGACTAGTTAAAGGAGCTCTTCAGGAAGGGAAATTATGGTGCCTTCCACTTAAATGGGTTGGAGCTTCTATAAGAAATGAATACATTTTCCCCACACATGATAAGACTCCAACTGCAAACTGATAAAAGTTTGTCATATTCTGCAAACCCCAGCCAGTTGCTTCTACTTTTGAATGAATGTTGAACTGTAAAATACAATGGAAGCTGATGTGTTAAAGAAGTAAATATATTACCTTTGGTTTGTACCAAGCTAGAGTTCATAAAATAAAATGAATAGAACAAGGGAGAATATAATTTTGTGCCACAGTTAGGTGTTTGACATTTCTACCACGTTGGCCAAATGTCCTTGCTACAAAGCTCAGTGGTACAAGGTGAAATTTAATAATAAGCTTTATTCTCCATCTCAACTGCACAGAAACTTATTATAAATCTTACATCTGTTTTATAGTATGTACAGTAGTTTTATGAAACACATTTCCCAGCAGGAAGAGCAAAGTGCATTGGCACGTTCTCCTTCTTACTGACTGTAAGGAGTTTAAAATACAATGCATGCAGATGATATATGTTAACACTTGGCAATGAAGAAGAGGCATATTGGGGAGGGAGAATGCATGGAGCTGTTGAAGTCAACCTGAAAGTGTTAAACAGTTTGTGATGCATAACACCTCCAATGGTGCTAGACAATGGAAAGAGAGCATACTAAGATATGGCGTGTGCTGTAGCATTAAAGATGGAATAGTTAGTGCTCCCCAAACACAGCACTGTCATTTCAGAAAGTGCATTCTTTAGTATCTAATCACTGAAAATGCAATGCTTCAGCCCCTGCAAGATTAAATGAAGGGGTTGTTAGACCAAATTACTTCAATTGCTATAGTAGCACATGGTGAGTTCTACACTACCTTCTCTTCACAAGGTTGTTGTATACCATTCTATCATATGATTTCTTAATAACCTTAAGAAAACTGGGAAGGTGAGGCAGTTTAATTTGAAGCTACTTTGGTTTCAAATTCAGTTAACCGTGTGTATATATATATATATATATATATATATACACACACACATACATTAAATGTAAAAATGTATCTTGTATATATACAATATATATTTACTGTGTGTATGTGTGTGTGTATACACACACACACACACATACACACACAGTGTGTGTGTGTGTGTATGCAATCCGGGAATGGGGGATGCTGGATAAAAAATATGCCGGTTAATTGAGTGGCCCAAACAGGCATCCTTGCCTGTTTGGGCTGTCACTTTTCCTGCCATGTCCGGGGCATCGCTGCCCCTCCCGTGGCATTGCCATGGGACAGGGAGGCAGACCCTGCACAGCCTGCTATGCCCTGGGCCATGGGGGCTTGGCAGCACAGGCTGCTTTGCTTTGGGTCGTGGGGGCTCAGAGAAACTGGAAGTGCCACAGTGGGCACTTCTGGTTTCATTTTACCTTACAAGCTGGCATACCGGTTAACAGAGCATGCTGGCTTATAAGGTGCCAGCTACTGGAGATTTTACTGTATATCAGTAAATGTTCTCTGTACATATATATTCTCTGTAATTACTGTATATCATAAATTACTTTATGCTACTACTTTATTTACTGAAATGTAAGATGACTCCACCAATAATTCGATACTATATATGAAAAAATTATTAAATTGTTATAATTTTCCAGGTGTAGAATCTAATTATTGGAAGGTTGTCTTGAATTTGTTTCCCTCAAGGAGAATAGTGGTGGGGGGGAGGGGAGGGCAGGTGGCCCCCTTGCCCTTTGCCCTCTTCTCACTTCTTCCTCTTACCATTTTCCTGCCCTGCACCCCCCCGCTCCCTTACTGTCAGACTCTGCTCAGGTTCTCCTGGAGGACAAGGTGGAAGTGAGCTGCACATGACAATAAGGAGTGGGGAAGGGACAGAGAGGGGGCAGAAGCTGCAGAGGGGATCAGGAGGCTGCTGTGAGTCTGATTCTGGCCCCAACCCTGACTGCTACAAATTTCAGCACAGGTACTGCATAAACACGTTTAAGCAGTACTTTTGAACCTATGTATATATAATACAAACTGTGCATGACAGTCCAGACCCAAAAGGCTCATGACTTATATAGTTCATTGGGCCCCAGCAAAATCAACCGTGTCTCAGGCCATGCTGACCCCCCAGCTCAGCACTGCTCAGTATGTGTGTGTACTTCAGATACCCTCCACAAACGAGCCATATGCTAATTAGCACCCCCACTCATGACTGGAACTGGGTGTTCTTGTCACGAGTCCTGGGACTCCAAAAATTTACATGCAGATGAGACACAGGGCTGTCTTGTCTATCTCCACCTTAGAGGGTGGGGCCATACTAATAACATGAGACAGGCTGAAAGAGGAGATGACAGACCCTCTCAGCTACACAGAAGTTTGGTGCTGTTTGCCAGATATCTTTTAAGGTTCATGAAGAAACAGGACTCATTGGAAATGAAAAAGAAAGGAACTGCTTAGCTGTGGGAGTGAATAGGAACTAAAAATGTATTAGATGTAGTAACTCACCATGACTTGAAAAAGAGTAGGTGTTATTTAAAATTGCCAATAGCTCAAATTAAGAGTGAGACCTTAAAAAGGGGATAAGGCAAAATGCCGTGTTTATTGATTACATGAAACAGATACATGAGCTTGGACACACCAGTCATACAAACAGACATACATAGGCATACATACAAGCAGACATACACAGACATATAGACAAAATCACTCCAGTAAGATGTTGTAGTTACCAACAGATGTTACTCAATATTAGCACTGGATGGCTGGGTCCAGGCTTATTGAGGATATGAATGGGGGTATACAGGCATGCATGCCTGTGCTCCATGAGGATGCAGAGAGTGGATTCCCCATCTTGGCTAATTCGCATCTCACTTTTATAGGGATTTCAAGTCTTTGTTCAGCATTGGGTTTTTTCATGCTCAGTCTTTAATTAGAGGTTATTTCTTCTGGTTATCTCAAATTAAGTTCATTCCAGTAAAGCTGGTATCTCCGTTGGTATCTTAATCTTGATCTTCGCCTTGAAGTATTGTGGAAGTGGTCTTGAAGCATTGTATTCTTGAAGCATTGTGTAGTTCAAATGGTAGGATATGCAAAATTCCTTCTTCTTTGGACCTGATCACAGACGAGTTCTTCAGCCATCTATTAATTAGTTTACTGTCTGATAACTTATACATTGGCACCTTGTTGCTTACATGATCAATGAAATCTTCTTCTGTTTTCATGCAAATAGTTACCATTCTTTCACCATTCACCCTCTCATACAGACACCCATGTACACAAGGCATACGAAGTTCATCTGCTTATGTCAAGGAGGGAACAAGCACAAAATTGAGTTTTAGTTGTTCATACAATCATAGAGATACTCTTATTATTTAAGCATAATAACTAATAAGCAAAAATTCATACTACATAGGCACTGATGGATCCTATATCTTATTCAGATGAGCTGCACTGGCCTGTTTTTGTGGCGGGTTCCCATCATCATTTTTTGGCACTGGGGCAGGGTGTCAAGGCTTGCTGCATTCTCTCCGGGTGCCAGCCTGGTGTTTTGGTATTTCCAGGCCCAGGGCTCATTTGCTTCTGGAGGGGCAGCCACCTGCTTTTTTTGAAGGGCCACACATACCCTAAAAAAGGTTCTAATCAACATCTTAGCCTTTTGCCTAAGATCAAGCGTTTTTGGCACCAAAGGGAGAGTCTCAGGGCTGGCTCTGGCCGTCTAGGTGTTGGCCTTGTATTGCAGTACCTCCAGGTCCAATGCCAGCTCCTCATGGAGGGAACACCTGCCCACTATTTGTTAAGGACAAAGGGAAAAAAACCCAAAATGTTCCCATCATTACTGAAAGTCTGATCAATGCCTTAAAGGCAGAGAAAGGGACTGATAGAGCATTGGGGTATAAGGAATGGAGAAATGGAGACCTGAAACTCAAAACAATGGCAATGTTTGGTGGCAAGTAAGCATGAGGTAGAAAAACAGTTGAGGAGCAGAAATGAAAGTCTGGGGACAGATGGCAAGTGGACAAAGGTGGGGAAGTGGACAAGAAAAAAGGTGATGGAAGGATCAATAGAGGAGCAACAACAATGGCAGCAGCAAAGAAGGAGGCAATGAGACTGATGATGCCAAAGAGAAGACAGGAGCAGAGGAGAATGGGCAACAGACTGGGAGCATCAGGAGAAGGTACATTGGGTGAGAGACAAAGGACAATGGGAACATGCTGGAATGCCAGCCCACCAAGAGTGGCATAGTGGGAACACATAGGAAACATGACAAGAGATGGCAGGGAGGATCAGAAACTGTGGATCAAGACAGTACAGAACTCAGACAGGATCAGTGTTAAGCAGATATGACTTCTTGGAAAAGGTACTGTTTGAGATGCAGGAGGTACAGCTGGAGCACCTGACCAGCCTAATTGCTTTTCCAAACAGAAAGTCTTGGCAAATCACTTACTGGAATAGAAATGGGTATGAAAATTTTTGGGAGAAATATGCAGAAGAATGTGGAAGGGAGCAATTAAGAGGGATAAGGTTTATGGCAGGAGAAAAGACAAGGGAATAAGTGATTATAGTATATAGCTATACAGATTTATTAGTGGAAGAAAACATAGAAAGATGGTGGAAATTGCATGTTCAGAGTAATGAGTGTAGAGAAAGTGAGGGACAAATATAGTATTTGGATGGGGTCATGGAGGGCACGAGTAGTGTTACAAGCAAACAAGTGGAGCCCAGGTGGGGTGAAGCACCTCCCACCTGTAATCCTGCTGTGGGGGGCACACTAGGGTTTTATAATATACCACAAGCAACCTAAGCAGTACAGCAAATACGGCAAGGAGGGGTACCTGCCAGCACATTGCCCTCACATAGTGTGCATCAGGTGTGAAGGGAATGAGCACAGAGCAGCAGAGTGCCAGGCACTGCTAAAATGCATTATCTGTGGTGGGAAGGAATGTGTACTGCAGGTGTCCAATAGCCTTTGCACACAAGGACAGAGCCCCCAAAGAACAGGCAGAATTGGAAGGGAACAGTGAGGGAGAAGAGAGGGGGTGAGACCAAGATAGAAATTGTGGAAGAGACCCTGCAGGAGGGAGAAAAGGAGAAGGGAGGGGGGCAGAGTTTCTGTACTTAAGGCAGAACAGGAGGAAATAGGAGATGGAATGGAAGGGGCCAGTTTTATTCAATATCTTCATTAGTGATTTGAAAGATGGGATGGATTGCACCCTCAACAGGTGTGTGGATGACACCAAGCTGGGGGGGGGTCTCATAGATACACTGGAGGATAGGGCTAGGATTCAGAGTGACCTAGACAAATTGTTGAACCTCATGAGATTTCATTTGGCCCAATCCTTCAGAGACAAGTGCAAAGTCCTGTACTTAGGACAGAAGAATCCCAGACACTGGTACAGACTGGGAACTGATTGGCTGGGCAGCAGCTCTGCAGTAAAGGACCTGGGAGTTACAGTGGAAAATAAGCTGAATATGAGCCAACAGTATGCCCTGGTCGCCAAGAAGGGTAATAGCATAATGGGCTGCATTAGTAGGAGCATTGCCAGCAGATTGAAGGAAGTAATTATTTCACTCTATGCTGCACTGATGAGGCCACATCTGGAGTACTGTGTCCAGTTTTGGGACCCCCACTGTAGAAATGATGTTGACAAGTTGGAGAGGATCCAGTGGATAGCTACGAAAATGGTTAAGTGGCTGGGGCGTGTCACTTATGAGGGAATTGGGTTTATTTAATTTGGAGAAGAATGAGAGGGGATTTAATAGCAGTCTTTAAGTATCTGAAGGGTAGTTCCAAAGATGATGGAGCTAAATTGTTCTCGGTGGTGACAGATGAGAGAACAAGAAGCAATGGTCCCAAGTTACAGCAAGGGAGGTTTAGGTTGGATATTAGGAAAAACTTTCTCACTAGGAGGGTGGTGAAGCACGGAGCAAGTTATGTAGAGAAACTATGGAATCTCCATCCTTGGAGGTTTTGGAGGCCTGGCTTGACAAAGCCCTGGCTGGGATGATGCATTTGGGGATGGTCCTGTTTGAAGAGTGGGTTGGACTAGATGACCTCCTGAGATTCCTTCCAACTGTAATTTTCTATGATTCTTGGTTTTTAACAAAATAGCATATCTAACAAAAATCATGTTTCATCAGAGAACTGCTCTAATTTCAGCATGATAGCTAACTGGAATATGGAGATCTAGGAAGAGCAGCATATACCTGGGACTTGAGAAGATAAGCGAAGGGAGGGGACTGGATTCAGGAGGAAGGATATGTACTGGGAAAACAGACAGCTCACAGAAATCCCTTCCCCAAAATACCCCTTATTGTCAACTGGAGCCATTGTGAGTCAAGAAGAATACCTGGAAGCCCCAAATCTTAAGAGCCAAATATAATTTTATTTTTTCTGCTTTTTTCAATTATAAAACAACTTATAGATCTTTATCCTGACTTCCCATTATAACCTCAGCAAATGTTTCTGGTTTCAATTTGCACAATTAAACATTCTAGTTTTGAACCACATCCTCAGAAAGAAATGCATGTTTGCATGTAAAACTCTTTGGCAACTGAATGTCACTAATGTATCATGACATTTGAAGCTTAATTTAGGGGTTTAATTTTCTTATAAATTTTTGGTAAGCCATGCTACATTTTAATATAGCATAATGATTTCATAGTGTTTTTGAGGGCATACACTAATGTAGTGAATAATTAAAATGAAGCAATTATTATTAAGATTGTTCTAATAATATATTCCTCAAATAGACTGACTATCCATTCTGACTCATTAAATATGACATTCAGCATTTGCATCTGATGCTCAGATCTTTTTTTAGTAAAAAATACAGAATGTACCAAAAAAGAATGTTACAGTCTCTGCAGTTTTATGATTCATTAAGTTGTTTTCTCTGTGTCCAAAACCTTCTTTTGAGTACAGCACATGTCAAAGCCCCAAAACAGAATTCATTAATAAAGTTAGAATTGGCAATAAAGGAACGAGTAACTAAAATATATAGTTTTACAAATAAGCATGTTCAATACATTTTTATAATATTGCAAATTATTGACTAGGTATGTTTTACTTCATGTGATTAACTACTGTTGTATTATGGAAAAGTAGTCATAGTTAAGCTTGTGCTCATCTTCATGTAGAATGCTATATTCAAATGTTCGTTGTAACTTTTGTTTGGATAAACTGCTTAAAGCTTCCTAAGTGGCATATTTATTCATAGGTAAGGCAAAATATTTCTGTAAAGTTTAAAGCAGCGCTCTCAACCAGGGTGCCAAGAGGTCCTTTCACAGGCGCAGTAAGGTGCCACTCAATGTTAACACTGTTAGGTGTGCAAACATGATTCACAAGATAAACCCAGAAATTTCAAATAGGAATCCACAGTGTAAAAAACATACTGATCTGCTGTGGTCTTCCTGGATTCTTTGCAACAGAAGAATTGCTTTAGTATTTTTCTATAATCAAAAAAGAGTGAAAACTAAGAGCTGGCATTTTCTGATGGAAGCCTTTAGTCTAATGAGTGGTGTCTTGAATCTCAAAAGGTTGAGAATCTCCGTTTTAAAGGAAATGGATCTATTTATTTTTTAATTACAGGTAATTAGTTACCCTGATTAGAATGGCTGGCTTTTGTCTAATGCTACTCTGCATGCCTTTAGAACAATTTAGCTCATTACTGTCCTTTTAAATACTCTAGGACAGGGGCCAGCAACCTTTTACAAGCCATAGGTTGGAACAAGTTGGATCTGGTCCAACATGGGCTGGGTGGCTTCAACATGTCAACAGCAAGGTTGTATTCCCTGTGCACACACCAGGGCCAGGCAGATGGGAGCTGCATCCACACTGCCACAATTTCTCCCAGTCTCCTGCTCTCTGGCTGGGGTGCAGGTGCAAGCGAAGGTTTCAATCCCCCTCCCCAGCTGCAGCGTGGGCCCAGCTGCAAGCTGCCTGGTCCCAGCATAGTTCCACACCGGCTGGAAGCCACAACCATGCCACACCTGGGAAGCGGGGCAGCGGTGGGAGAAGTGGTAGCAGTGCACAGTTGGTAGATACCTGGTCCTGGTGCAGGATCTAGGATCAGAATCAAGCATAATGAAACACTCGGGACACATCAACACTTTGCTGGTAGCGTGTCTCAGCAGGGATGTTCCCAAAAACACACTGGTGAAGACATTCTGGAGCATTCCTTTGTGGCTGCTCTTAAGACCTTGGCCTTTGGCCTGATTGAGGGAGGCTACTAGGAACCACCCTCAAAATGCTTCATATCATAAATGCCTTTCTGAACTTGGAGTGAGGGAGAGGCAGGTATGAGAAGAGGTGTGGGGGGAGGCAGGCTGTGCTCAGGAAGGGCCTGGCTGGGAGAAACCACTGTAGGGCTCTTACCTTGCCCTTGCATACATATTTAACTTGCACAAGCTTAAATCCACCCTGATTGTCCATAAGCACTGCATGCCAGTGCTTTGATGTTCTTCTTTATATATAATCTAATGTAAATGTAAACTACAAGGCTAGAATCAGCTCCTATATTTTAATAAGTTATTCATTTATAGTGGAGATAGAAGACTGTAGACCACTCTGTATTTGCAGAATCTTTATTTACACCACCATAAGGATGACACTGAACTATTTCAATTTCATCTTTTGCGGCGGGGAGAGGGAGATAGGAGGTCACTAATAGAATGGAATGAAATACAGAATTTCTGTTCTGAAGGAAATCTGGACAATTCCACATTTGTGTCCATCCAAAATGGAGACCGAAAATTTAATTTCCATTTTTGTTTCCTGAGAACACAGACTCTGAAAAAAATTGGACTTGGAAATGTTGAAACATTTTGTTTAAATGTTTTTATCAAAAAACATGCTGGAATTTTTAAAATCAAATTGCTGCATTTCACTTCACTGTCAGGATCCAAAACACTTTATTCTGAGTCACTTTAACATTATGCCTCTGGTTTCTAAACTGAATATTGCTTTGTACCAACTATAGTTTAGGGTCTAAATGCCCCCATTTCCTCTGTTGGAAAGGTTCTATGGTTGATCTGCCTCCCCAATAACCCTTAGAGACATATGGCTCCTATGAGGCACCAGACAGAGTCCAGGGAAGAGGAAAAATACATGTTGCATTATGGAAGGTTTGATCCTCTGGAGAACTCAATCGAGGGAGGAAATGAAACAAGAAAAACAACTCTCTAATGCAATACACTGATGAGGAAATGCAACTTAACTGAGTCAAAATAAAATAAAAATTCTGATCCAGTTTGAACCAAACTTGAACAATATTTTATTTATATTTTTCTATAGAATAATGCAGTGAAAATCATGATTTTCTTTGCATTTTTGTTGGAAACTCCTGACCATTGCTTATCACCAGGTTAGAATGGGCTATTAAAAGTAAGGTCTCCAGGTTGCCTGGCTCATTACATAAGGAACAATAATCCAAAAAAGTACTAGGAATTTTTCATGAACACAAAAATTAGACCTCTCTCTGAGAACCAACTCGAGTAGGTCCAAGGTAACTTTTCACATCTGCCTCTTACACAGTAGCTATCAAAAGCATAAAGGGAAACCTGGTAGTTTTGTTTATATTTTCTTCATGTAAACTCTCCTGAAATGGAATATTTTGTCTACCATTATGGCAGCATTTTTATCTTCAGTGACTGTTCTTCATTTACTACTTACTTTTTACTAAGGAAAAAAATGTTTTGCACAGTGGAAGGAAAATCTCATTCTCCCTATATATTTTAGTTCTATACATGTCTTCTCAGGCATATTGTGATTAATGATACCACTGTAAGCTCCATCTATTCTTTAAGGTTTTCCTTAGGGGGTGATTGTGGGAAAGAAAAACTCCATGGCCTAGGAGACAAGTCCTTTTTGTTAACTTGTCTTTTATTTTAAAATTCTTGTGCTTTGCATGTTGATGCATTTTGCTGCACACATTGAGATGGATTGATTCACTTGACAGATGAATTTTAAAAGTCTCAAAATACTCAAATATGATCATATTGTATAATTATGTCTCTTGTGTTCTTTTATAGTGCTCAATGATATTAAACTATTGATAGCATTGAAAAGGATGCTGTCAAGTTCAAAACTCACATATTTCTAAAGACATAATTTCCTTACCTATTTCACTCATAAACCTTATATATGACTATAAATCTAATTTTTCACCTTTATGGCTATTTACTTAAATTTTCTTTTAATCATAACCTGGAAAAGTAAAATATACTTTCAGTTTCTTCTCTTTATAAACTATTTTTAAACCCTTTGCAATTCTCAGACACTAGCAAAGCAGGGAATATTTGCTTGGTTACAAAACTTTAATTGTAGATGAAGCTTAGAGTTACTAGGTCTAAATTCAAGATTTATTTTCGGCAAAGAGTTTCTTCTAACTCGATCTCTACAAGTGATTCTATCTGTCAGTGTATTCAAGTATTCTCTTTTTAGGATAGTTTTTGGGTTGAGGCATTGCACTAAAACAATACAAATTTGGATTTGATGCCCAGCTTTGCAACAGATTTCCTGTGTAGCCTGGGGCAAGTCACTACGTTGTACCTCAGTAACCCTGGTTTAAAATAGGAATAATACTAGTAGAGTACAACCTGGACACTTGGTAGTGTTAGGTTCATTAGCCCCTTCTGAAGATGAGGGTTTGGAAACCATCCAAGGCCACAGAGAACCATGGCAAACAATTGCATAGAACCAATGTTGGGTTCCAAATGAGTGAAAATGCAGTGCCTTCAAAGTAAAATCAGTAGTAAGCAGCTGAGAAACTCATCCTTTACTTGGAGACCCAATGTGAATTAAGCAGGTTATGAACCATCCAGATATGAAAGAGCCAGATTCTACCAAACTTGTCTTGTCTTATTTAGATTCTAAGTCCTTTAAGATGATGCACTCCACAGTGCCTAGCATAGTGATTCTCAACCAGGGTGCCATCAGATCTTTTGAAAGGCACTGAAAAGTGTGAGCAGATAAGGAGGTGTAAGAAGATATGCAGATAACCTGCAGGTCTGTCTGAACAATCCCTCACCCCCCGTGCCCAGCCCCTCAGTAATATAGAAATTAATTTTTCAACTTGGTGCCACTTGATTCACAAAAGTTATGGAGGGGTCCAAAGAGGGATGCCTGATGTCCAGTGAAGGGTGCCTCAAGTCCAAAAAGATTGAGAACCACTGGCCAACCAGAATTTTGATTTCTGTAGCAACCTGTAGGTACCACTATAAACTGAACATCGTCACTGAGACTTTCAGCACACAAAGATGGAAAGCACACCTTTTCTGTGCAATAGTACCCTGACAACACAGGACAGCACATGATAATATAAAAAACAATTATTTCATTCCCTGCCCTCAAGCTCTACTTTTGCCTCTAGTAGAAGAACAGTTACACCTCTTGGAGGCTGCTTCTTTGTAATACATATCACATGATGTGAAATGCCCCAAACCCCTCTTAAACAGTTACTCAAATGGATGTATGTACAAGAATGGGTTTGAGGTTCTTTATGGGAAACATTTTTCAGCCCAAATCCACCTTGTCTGAACACTGGAAAGAAAATGTCATTTAAAAAAAAAATCTCTGTTGTAACTCTCATGTTCTGGAGAATAATTTAGTGGCCCAGTACATGTTTTATCATCCTATTAATTTTCAAATAGTCTGATGACCACATTCTTCATGGCCTCCAACAACCAGCCAGTTTCTCAGCATTAACCTTTTTCTTTCATGCAAGATTCTTTTCTTTCATGTGGGAGGATTTGATTACCCTCATTTGATATTCTCCTCAGAGATAGAAAACAAAAGCAAATAATTATCCCATTTTCATTGTAGGAAAAGAACTATGGTCTTCAAACCAGATTCTGATCTGGGATGCGCACAGGAAGACTGACTAATTCTGTTGCCTGCTGTTGTAGGGCAGGTGATAGAGTTGAACCTGTTGATTGATGCTTCAACTCTCACCAGACAGAAGAAGTCTACCTTTCAGATGCCAGTAACAGAGGGTCCAGTCCTACAGCGTGATACATTTCAGTCAGTCTTTTTGACTGCAAAGAGAATTAATGGATCTCATCGGATAACAGGAAAAGGTTGGATAACATCTGAAACAACTTTTGCTTAGTTCCTGGACAAAAAGACTGGCTTGGCTCTTGGTCACCAGCTAGTTACAAAAATAATTCTTTTCTTCTCTTTCATCTGGCAAAAAAGTAGATTTTTTTCTTTCTTAATCTAAATGGACTTGATTCTGAAAGGAGTTGAGGCCTCTGTCCACAGTCAAGCAATGTATTAAAGTTCTCACTTAACTTCACAGTCAGTGGGATGAGCCAGCTTCAGATTAATCATGTACTGAAGAACTCTGTTGGATCAGGCCCAGAAAGCTCCGAAGATTGGAGGACAGAGCTCTAAGTCGTCTTTGAATGGAAGGGCTCAAACAATGTTAATTAACAGAACAGAGTGACTCCTATATCTGATCACTTTTGCCATTACTAGTTAGCTAGGAACAGAATGCAAATGTTGGATAGCTGAAATTATTTATGTGCTAATTTTTTTTAAATGAACTCATTCACAATCAATTTGCCGGTAGATTCAGTATTTGAACTGCCCTGATTGGATGAATAGGTCACATGGTATATTATCTGACTGGATAAGCCTGGTTTATCCAGGCTCTCCTGAGAAAATGACTGCAATTATGAATTTGAAATTCACTTTTAGAAAATATTCCTGCAAGGAGACTATTTTGCAAATGTAATTCTGTCACATGATCAAAAAAAAGTATGCATACTGCTAAAGGAAATTCATGTACAGTTCTAAATTTGTATTAAAATATTGGCAGTATTCAATCAGAACAAATAAAAAAATAGTCGCCTTAATCTGGGTGCTAAGAGGAGAGACACTAGCTCAGAATTATTAGAAATTATTTTTTAAAACAAATAGCAGGAAAGAGACTTTCTATTCGTGCATGTCATTGTCATAACTGGAGACATTTGGAATTACATCATTTAATATAAATCAGCATTTAAAATGGAATTATTATTTCTAAGTATCATATTCACCAAAATCCAAGACTACTTTGAATTTTAAATAACTCCTTAACAATTAGATTTTTTTATGTAAAAAATGTATAAATTTGTTATAAGTTTCCATGTATAGAACTGCAAGGTTCTTTGGGTAGATGTGATATTTTTTATTAGACCAACTGAATAGTTGGAAAAAAGTTCTCTGCAAGCTTTAGGGTGCAATCACCCTTCTTCAGGAATAGGAAGTCTCTTCCCTCTCTCCCACGCCCCCCCCCCCCCCGGTTGGTCTAATAAAAGATATCACATCTACCCAAAGAACTTTGCCTGCCTATGTCCTTAGACCAACATGGCTACAAACAAAAACCCAGCATGTATAGAACCTAATTATCAGAGGATCATCATAAATTTTTCTCCCCCCACCTCTGCAGCAGGCAAAGCCACACCAGGGGGCATGTGGTAAAGGGGCCAAGTGGCTCCCTTGCCCTGTGGCCCCTCCCATCTGTCCCTCCTGCAGCCTGCCCTCCACCCAGTACAGATCTGCCTCCATCCCTGTTACCTGTCCCCTCCAGCCTCTATCACCCCTGGAACCTCTCTCCTCCCACCTGCCCCTGCAGCCTTTGCCCCCTGTGTGATACTCATAGCGTCTGCCCCTCCCCAGCTGCTTACTGTCAGGTGCAGTTCCAGCTCTATTCCCTCCTGGACATGGAGCACATGGAAGCCCTAGCCCAACCATGCAGCGGAAACTTGGGACCAGAGCTGCTGGCCCTGCTCCAAGGGGACAGAATCTCCCAGGGGCAAGTGGGGAGCAGTGTCTACAGGGGGCAAGCAGAAAGGGGGGCGAAAGCTGCTGTGGCTCTGACTCTGGCCTCAACTTGGGCTCAGGGCTGGAGTCAGAGTTGCAGCAGCTGCCTTTCCCCCACCTCTGCCTTATACTCAAATCCAAGATAAGTCTTAGATTTGAGTAAATGCTATATGTAATAAGCAGCTTTCCAAAATACCTTACCTAAAGACATGCTTCAGTTCTGTTAGCTCCTTCTCTTTGATCTTCAAGTCATCTTCTAATCTCTCTATGATTATAGCATATGATTCACTAACTTTCTTCTTCCATTCATCTAACAAAGAAAAGCAAATGTGTTTCACAATATACTTTGAGTGTCATAAAAAAACAGAACACAGATCACAACCTACCAGTAATCAAATAACTCACCTTTAAAATGTGTCTAATTATAATTATTTTCTTACTAACATTTGAAGTTTCAATTATGGAGGACATTTACTGTTAAAATGGTGTATTAAGTATTATACAAAAGTTTACTTGTTTTACCTTGTGTATCCAATATTGCCAGATATATACATAACTCATGTTTAGGATATAAAATTAACGCATATATAGGCTATAAAACAGGTTACAGATATACCACATATATATGTATGAATATTCACATATATATGAATCTTTTGGAAAATGGATTTCATTTTAATAATGAGAAGCTTAGTCCAGAGGATTATATTTGTTAGTTCTTACATCCTAAATATTGACAACATAGATGCACAGAATAAAAATAGAGCTAATGTTTGTAATTTTCTACTAATGAAATATTAATTAAATCAGCACAATAGGCTAATCTAATATGATCTAACAGTCTGAAGAAATTTGCTGGCTTTCTCCCTTTCTTTCACAGACACCATACGTGATCTGAGTCAAGCCATTCTTCTTATAGACCAGAAACAATACCATCCCATATCCTTGAACCCAGAAGTAAATTAGCAATGAATAATTTGCTAAAATTACATTTGCCACTTGTTGATGGATATATATTATATTGCATTTAAAGAAGCAACATTAATTACCAGTGCAAGTTTGGGTTGGTCTAGATTTATAATTCCCCATTTGTTCAATGTTTCTTCTTTGTTTCAGAAAAGTTCTTGCAGTAATATGATTCCTTGTTCAAGTGCAGTGACAGTCTTACTGAAACATACTTTGATAGTCTCTGGCTAAAAATAAACTGTGCGCCAAATGGAATGTCATGCAACAGTGACACAGAGCAAAACAGTGTGTGCTATCAAGTGTAAAATAATAAAGGTAACTAATCAGTTTGTTTAAAATACAGTGTCAAAAAATAAATTGCAAATGTTTAAATAGAAATATTCACTTCCATCTCTTGATTACCTATTCAGGGGCCCGAAGAAAAATTAGCAACCTGTCCCCAGATTGGTGCAGAGAAATGAACTAAGGGGATTGAACTCCAATAATCAACTATGGGTAGATTACTTCTGAGTACACATCACATCTTTCTTATGTTTGCATAGCTTAATGTGCCATTGAAGTGCCATTAATTTTAATTGAAAGGCTGATTGGTTCACCCCAAAACCTTAAAGATACTGTATAGGCACACACTGTTGTATATTTGGGGTAATATTTATCCACATAGAGCTGACAGTAGTATTGTCACCATATTCACAATGGAGGCTTTCAACCCCAGATTACTGATAATGAACAAACTTAGCCTGGAGACTGCTTGCTGGCCAACACTGGCACTCCCAAAAGGAATGAGAGATGGAGGCAGCATGCCCAAATAGACTTTATACCACTATGGATAGGCCTGCTGGCATAAACTGATGGAACTGAGACACTGAACACGGCTCACTGAAGGAAGAAGATACGTTTAGTTATCTCCAAGGCTATAAAAATTATAAGCAACCAGGTTATTAGATAAATTTTTCTTCTAATCCGTATAGACTGGCAGGCTCAGAATTCAGTTTAACATGAGTCTGCTTCTCCATCTATCTGTGTGTCTTACACTACTTGCCTCATCACCCACTATTTGACTATCTTTACATTCATTTTATTCATTCACCTGTGTTGCTCTTTAGCTTTATGTTGGTATTTTTTAATAAATATTTAAAGCAATATCACCAATGTTTGAATGCCTAGGGGTTGACCTTGACAACTGCTCTGGATAAAAGTTCTTAACCAAAGAATTCCAGGCAAGATACCAGCAATATGTGCACAGAATATATATACATGCATAAAACCTTCAGCATGCTACATCCCATTGTAAACAAACTAGTGCTCCTGAGATATATTCAAACAGCATGAGTGCATCAGTTTATTTGCACTGATTTACACATAAAACCAAGGACATATTTTTAAATACTTTGAGCTGCTTTGACAATATGTTCTGTGATATGCACCCAAATACAGGAGAAGAGACATAGGCCTCTTAACTGATATCCCACATCTAGTTGCCAAGCAACTAGAAGAGCTATAAGTGTATTACCATAATGGGTGTCTCTTTTCCCCCTGCTTTTATTAGATTAAGATTTCTTTCTTTTCCCAAATTCCTAAAGTGTAACTGTGGGCCCCCATCTAACAGTACATGCTGCATGCAGCTTTCCCCATGCATTAAAACATAATATAAAGAAAGGGCTGACAATAAAAATATATACATTAGCCTCTCTCTTCCACTGTAGACTTAATGGAGAAAAAAGATTAATAAGCAGATTAATGTCTCTTTGTATTAATGCAACTTTTAAACTCATTTTGCTGACTCATCTATTTGTTGGGGGGCATTATTAGGAGTTTTTTCTTTTATATCAATGGAAATAAGATCTGGCCTTCCTGCAGAAACCATTTCTTTAAGAGGAGGTATCTGATAGGATGGGCCTGATGTTGGAAGCTGCAGTTGATATAACGAAAATGTACCTGAGCTTAGAAATAACAGTGTGATTTCAATGTGAGCTAGCCAGCTAGCTTACATATCATTAGCTGTGTTGCACAGTAGCCTTGAGCTCAGTATGAGCAAATGGCCTGAGTATTTACTTAGCATCTTCTGCAGGGTTTTACAGGCCATACTGAGCTCTGTATAGTCAAGACTACACTGCTTGCTGTACCGGAGGCTTAAAGCTAAGCCAGATATCTCCATGGGAGCTTCATCCACTGCATCTGGATCCACTGATAGAGAGCAGAATGCTTCTTCAAACCTCCATGTCCCATTTGGAATCCCGGAGAAAAATCCAGGGAAGCATCATGGCATGGTGAATACGATACTACCCAGAAAGTCATATGACCTTGACCAAGGGCACTTCAGTTTCTACACCTGTATAATAGGGACAATCATACAGACTTGCCTTTGTAGTATTCCATGTGATGAAATAGCAAAAGTAAAACCACTGACACAGAACTTGAGAGGGCTTGGGTTCTTAAACTTGGACTCTCAGCAGACCCATAAGGGCCATAAAAAGCCATTTCACTACAGCAGCTAGCCTGAGTTGAGTGAGAGCCGAATGAGAGTGACCACATTAGGGAACACCATGAGGCACACAGGGCCACTACGTTGCCACTTGATTTGTTGCAACTCATCTGCTGCACCCCATCTGCCTTACTAGTTAGTTTCAGCAGTGCCTGAGCTCCTCTCATCTCACTTCTAGAACAGAAACCTCAAGGTCAGAGTACCAGTTAACTTGAACTAGATATTTTTTTAGTGTCTGAGCAAGGGCAAAACTCAAGGCAGCTCAAGCTGACACTGCAGCAAGGACCTTCTCTGAGTAGGCCTTGGTATCAAGGGAATCCACGTGGTCCTACTTTCCTCATCCTGCATAATTAGAAGTGCTCTCTCACAGAGCACATGGCTACTTCTTCCCAAGTTTTACCTGAGCTGAGATGTTGCTCCCTGAAGGAAGTAACAATATGGGCAACAGCTGATGCAGGGGAGGAGGAGGAGGCTGCTCCATAGCACTCTAAATCGTGACTCCTGGCAGCCAGTCATTTCTTCTGTGCCAGCTAATTATGGCAGACATGACAACTGAGGATAGAGCCCAAGGATCAATGACTGTCCTGTCTGCAACTAGGCTTTGGGGTTTTTTCTTTGCTTTCCTTGTGTGTGGGTTTCGTTCTACTTCGTAGAATAATCTGAAGATATTTTATCCAACAAATTCCTTGCCGTGGCAGTCTTTCCTTGTCCCTCCTGCACTGTTCCCTATGGCACGTTCTGGGGTTTTTCTCCTTTTAAATGAGGAGCTTTATGGTGCAGTGTGTGGATGTCCTTGAGGACAAATGGTTACCTGCAAAGGCAAGGAACAAGACTTGCTGGCCAGGAGCAGGTCACTTCCAGCCCTGTGTTCCTAATTGCCCTACAAGTACATCCTGCTGAACAGCAGTTAATGTGCATTCACATATGCATAGTGAATACTTGTTAACACTGACAAATGATCAACATCTGATTAATATTCCAGAATCATTCATATGGGGTTAGGCACAGCCCACAGCCTGGGGAAACGCAAGTAAAATGAAGTCACCCTTTTTTATTCACCTGAGGTTTCATTTTGAGGAACAACATTATGGCTTCAGCGGCCAATATAACAACTACTCTCAGAGCAAATGCCAAAAAAATGCATGCAATGAACAATCTATGGCCTAAATGTCTTTTATTTGAAGTGCTGGCTGAATAATTAAAACTAATGAACACAATGGTAAAAAAAAAAGCCACAAACAAACAAAAAATAGGGTGTCTGTATTGATTGCACTGTTAGTCCAGTCCTAATTAACGTCTATATAATTAGTACTAAAAAGCCAAGAGCAATGTTTTTCAGTGAACACACTACAGGTATAATGCCTACAGATTACTCAGCTGTACATAATTCTATCATGTTTTTAAAGTTTTGTTCCAGTTCCCTGTTATGTTTGAAAATGTGCAGTCTTACAAATGCACATTCTGAAGAGTTCTTCACATGGAGGCTTCACAGAAGTAGGCCTTTGAAATTACTTTGACTTCAAATTAATTCCTTTTCACTCTAAGAATATATCCATATTTATCATCTATGTGGAAGGGCTGTAAGTCATTGTTACCCATTTTAGCATTTTTCCAATAACATTCAGTTGTGTCAATGATAATGAAAAGACCTTTAAAATAAAACACATTATTATGAAAATAAAACATGTGGGACTCAATATCCCATATAATGAAACAGGTGTTTACAATGGTTCCTCTGTGCCAGTGGATTAAAAGAAGTGCACAAAAAAAGTACTTCTATTTTTGTTACCACAATATAACAATGGCATTTGCACAGGGATTAATCTTCCACATGCCATCTACTGAGCTGTGAGTAGAAAGGGGAGAGAAACTGAAGCTTTATGCCTTAGAGATTTAGGAACAAGTACAGGATGGAATCACCAAGCTAATTTATTACAGATAAATTCACTCTCCAAGTCTATTGGGTTTCTTGTAAAAGCCAAATGATTGTTACTACTCTCTACCACTCTTGTCAAACCCTCCCTTCTCTCCCCATCAGCCCCCAGTCTTTCTGGCACTTACATCTTACAGGCTTTCATTTGTTTTTTAAACTGCCACTCCTGATATTCTTTTTTAAGTGCCCAATTTCTCAGACTTCAATTTCCTGCCTAAAAGGTTACTGAAATAATCCTCCCCTCTCAAATTTCATAGTATAATATATACAGTGTGGATAAATCTCTGTTCATTATAGCATGCTCTCAAAGCATTCAGGGAAATCATTAGGATGATGTTCATTATGAGCCCTATTATTGCACTACACAGCAAAACTAATTAAATAAAGAAAGCTGACATGAATAAAATCATTAAACACTCATCTTGGCTTTATTTGAGCCTGTACCAGCCTGCACAATAACATTTGAGGATGGATGGAAGCCAGGCAACGATCTAGAGACCTACACAAATACTGTCTCCATCCGTCTAGCAAACCCAGCTACTGCTCACTGGATCAAATCCTGCTTTCCTGATGGAACAGTCCTTTTAAAAAAACCCCAAATTCTTGCTTTGTAGAATGTAAAGGGTTCATTATTCCTGCCTCAGTGAAGGCTCCACCACTGGATCCTTTGTGCTCCAAACAGAGAGTGAAATATATTTAGTGGTATCAGGTCTACTGGTAGGGACAGGGGACTAGAAATCAGCAAATCCTGAATTATAAACCTGCTGTTACATTTTTATTTTGTGGTTTTTTGCAATGCTAGGCCTCAGTTTCCCCATGTATAAATAGAGATAATTGTAATCAGCTACCTAAAAAGTGAGTTGCAGGAATGAGGAAAAATGAACTGTTTGTAATGCTACATAAGTAACAAGATAATTAAAAAGGTGTAAATCCAATTTAGGATATAGAGAACCAAGTAAGTTACAACTAGTTAGAAAGGGGTAGCAACTGACTGTATGTCAGCTCCTCCATGATGCGTAGCCCACAGTAAATGAAAGCTTAGCCATCAGTGAAACCAAAATTGCCTGGTTTAGCTTTCACTTACCACAGGGAAAGAGTCGGCAGATGGATATTACTGTGGAGGAACTAATGCATAGTAACCCCTACCCCCTTTTCATTTACATTGTTTTTTGGTCCATATTTTTAGTAAGCCCATATTTGGTAGATGCCCAGTCCTACCTCCATTGAATTTGATGACAGGTAGATCATATGATAACATGGACCTCATCATGAGTAAGCATGGCTCATGGTTGTTCCATAAGGAAGGCCAATCATTCCATGGGAAACCCTGAAATCAAAAAAGAAATCATTCTATATTAGAATAAAACTTCTAAATGTCCACAGAGCCAGAATGCCATGCTTTTGTTCTGAAAAAATAAAATAGCATTTTGTTTCTGTTTCAAAATGAAATGGATGAGGCTCATTGAGCTGCCTGGACATCTCACACTTCTGTTCCTAGGCTCTTCTACAGCCACAAAGCTGGCAGCCCTGACTCAAGATGACCTTACATCCCCCATGTGTCTCAGCTCCTGCTTAGGCTCTCAGGGCTGCCAAGCTTCCTGCTCCACAGCAACCGATCAAGGAGGCTAGTGGGGAGGTAAGTGAACTGGCAAGAAGCCTGGTTTCTGCTAGAAGATTCAACAAAATTGATGACATTCTGGTCCCCTCATCAGCCCTGTGAGTTGGAATAAGCCAAAAGAAAAAGGCAATATTTCTGTTATGCATCCCTAGGTGCTGAGAATTTCCATTTGAAAAGGGTCTTTGTTGTTTTTTTGCTGTCTTCTCCTCACACTGCTTTCACTCTGTTAGATTAATAATTTGTACTGCAGTAAGGCATGCAGGCTCCAGATGAGATCAGGACCTCATTATGTCAGGTGCTGTCCGGATATGCAGCAAGAGAGTTCCAGCCTCAACAACTTACAGTCCAGATAAAGTGGGGGAGGTGGAAGAGGCATGCAGTGCTTAGGTTGTGGAGGTGGAATAAAAATAAGGTCTCTAAGGATCTCTAGGCTCTTCTTATGACTCCACTTTTGTTTCATACCCTGCCTCCAGGGTGTTGCAATCTCATTCCTCCAAGCCTCATTTCTTTTGGATAGTCTTCCACAACTTACCTCTGCCAGGTAACTTGAAGTAACCCAGCATTACCATTCATGAGCCTGGTTACATTTAAATGATAAAAGCCAGTGTTCTTAAAACCAAAGATGTTAACATTGTATTCTTGGGCAGATCTACGATTTTGAAAATGGGGGTAGGGGGAGATGGTGAGGCACATCATCATATAACAACTCTTATTGTTCTCCAGTTAAAGAGAAACTAGATGGTTTACTAATATGGCAAGGGACTAGCACTACATTATTCAGTTTAAGCTCAAAGCCAAAATATAACTACTGATATATAAAGTTTAAGAAAACACAACAAACTAGGCAAAAATTAGTCAAAATAGTCAAAAGTCATTAGTCCTGTAGTAAAATGTACATCTCTAATTCAGGTTAATAAAACATAAGCCAGCCTTTTTGAGCATGTTGATATTGCCTCCAATACTTTGTAGTAAGTCATTTCTACATTTGAGTTAAGGTTTTTATCTAGAACTAGACATCTGCAGGGCTGTGAAATAGGAAAAAAAAAAAAAGACATTTCCAGGAATGACTAACAGACAGCAGAATTGCAGAAAAGAGGATAGTTTTGAATAGTGGAACCTCAAGACCATTAGAAAGGAAATAGGGTCATTAACAACTATGGTGTGAAGGAAAATTGGCAGGAATCAGGGACCTGATGATGACAAACCACAAAGTAAATCGACTTTTTCAGCACTGCCTGAATAGAAATGCTGCTGCCCCTCCCAGGCAGTAAAGTTTGGGTGAAGAAGGAATCAAAACGGGAGTGTAACTGCACCATGGCACCCTTCCTAGATCTGCCCAATTGTATCTCAACCAACCATTACACAAACAGCAAACACAAACCTGCCCAGAGTGTGTTTCTTTCTCATACTGGTAAAAGTTTACTCCTATTAATATAGCCCTATTGAAATCAGTGACAGTACTCATGAGAGTTAAGGTGTAAGTACTGTGTGAGTAAGGATTCAGAATCTGGTCTACAGTATTTCCTTCCCCTTTCTTGTTTTGTTCATTTTGCTAATTATTGAGTTCCTAAAACATGTCAATGATGCTTTCACTTCTATTTATGTAATCTGGACTCTAAACATCTAAGTTTAATGGCATACTTATAAAGCACCATGCCTGTCTATAGCACTGTTGCTTGTATTATAAATAATACAAGCAACAAAGGGTCATTTGAACTGAAGATTCTGTATCCGTATACCAAAGGTAGAGCATGGTGCCACGTTAAAGACTGATTCAGAAAGGCATAACTCGCTGATCAAGTCTTTGAGGCCTTCTACCCTACCCTGCCTTTTGCCTGACTTCAGTCTAATACAGCTAACTGCCTCTTTTATGACACTGATATCAAAAGTGTACAGATACTGAGTACTGCTCAAATTTACCGCATTCTGGAGGAAAGGCTTTGCAGCATGACTCAAAAATGGTATTATAACATCAACCTTGGAATGACAGTTCCTTCCTGCTATTTTCCTTCAAAAGTCCTGTATTATAGCTGCTAAGTTTCCCTTCTCTAGTGAGCCAGTACTGCTTTCCTCATGACCTGCCAAATTTTCAAAAAGTTCAAATAGCCATAATAAGCATGTAAAAATTCAGGAGTTATAAGCCAAGTTCTAACATTGTCTGTTTCAGGAAATCAGATTCCCAGTGGAGTGAAAAAAAACCTTTTGTTGCATCAAATGGTGCCAGGTATAAGATCCTGCCTCTAGATATTATCCTTGAAAACTGTTGTGGACCAATACAGAATTGTGAACAAAAAATAAACACTTACTGCATCATACCATGGTTCAGGAATAGAAATCCCAGCAAAGTTAATGGAAAGACATGGTTTGAAACAACCCAAAGCATTCCATAGTATCCAGCAGTTGGCAACTGATATAGATATACTAACATTGCATTGGTTATGGTCAGATATGTGCTTCTATTCCCAGTGTCACCATTACTAATGAGCAGGGCTCTGGATTTTCCATTTGCCACAGACAAAAGTAGTAAAACCCAGATTTCCTCATTTTAAGAAGGAAACTCAGATTTTGTCTTTTGAAGTAGAAAAACGTGGGAAATGGTGGGTTTTCCCTTGCAGGCTGGCAAAGTTCCAGCCTACAAGGGGCTGGGGGGAGTGGGAGAAGGGCATTTAGCAGGGAGTGCCATGTATATATGTGCACATACACATGCACGTGGCCACCAGGCAACCTGAAGAACAGCTCCAAACAGCTTTGCAGTCTGGTGGTGGGGGAGTGGGAATCAAAGCCCACGCAGTGAGTCGGGGGGAGTTGGATTCGGCTGGGCTTGGGCTGCTGAATAGCTGGGGCGATGTGTGGGACTTGGGGCCTGGGGCTAGAATGCACTGTGGCAGGGCCTGGGCGGGAAGCGGGACAGAGCCGTGAGTGGCTTGTCTGGGGGTGACAGGGAGGCTGGCTCCGCACTGTTATGTGCAGTCTTGGGAAAGGATAGGGGGCATGTGCCCCCCAGATTTGTGCATGGGGCAGGGGCAAAAACAGGGCTGCTCGCTGCCAGCTCGGGCTTCCTACCCTGCTACCCTCCTCCTGGGGCTTCCACAGCCCAGTGAGTGGGACCCAGCATGGCAGGGCAAATTGGGGCGGGGAAGCTTGGTGCTGCCACAAGCCCCATGCTGCTGCAAGCCCCATGCCACCATGGCGAAGCACCCCCTGCCTGCCCAGCTGCAACAGAGGGTGGTAGCACAGAGTTGTGCTCCTTGCTCCTGCTGGGTGAGCAGGGGGCACCTTGCCATGATGGCACAGAGCTCCCAGCAGCAGCAATGAACTTCCCAGCCTGGTCCTGTGTTGTGGCCCGATGCTGGTTGGCTGGATCTGAGAAGAGGTTCTAGAGATTCCCAGGTTGGATTGTGGAGAAGGTTTATTTAAACAACCATGTTTAACAACAGAGGAATGGTCACAAATAACAATAAAAAACAAAATTTGACTATAACATACAACAACAAAACAAATATAAACATATATCAATGGCACTTATCGGCCAGAGCCGGTTGCCAAGTATGCGCGCTTTCTGTCCAATTAGGCTTTGTTAGCCTCTCACAAGGCAGGCGCCCCCGAGTTTGTGGCCAGTGAGGCATGGTCCGGTGCAATCCTCATCACGACCTCAGTCTCTGACTGAGTCAAAGGTGATGGTCCCAGTGTCAGTCTCAAATGTCTCCACCATTGTTTGGGTGTGTTGAGATTTTATACTGTTGACTGAGCCACTCACAATCTTAGGTTTGAATTATGCCCTTATTTGGAAGACACCATCATTGCTACTTTATTCCCTTATGAATACAAGCCTTGGAAAGTTTGCATCATCACTTAGGAGGAAATGCATAATCGTTTAACTGCAAGACCGAGCTATGGAAAACCCACTAGAAGTTCCCCTGGAAATTCCTCAACAGTCCTGCCCACTGGACTGTGGAGGCACTGGTGGGAGGGAAGCAGGGCGGGAAGGCTCGAGTTTGTAGTGGGCAGCCCACATCTGCCCACCCCCACAATGGGCTTTGCTCCAGCTATGCCACCTGTGGAGGGAGGAGGAGTTGGGCTCTGCTCTGCCATAGTTTCCTCCTCCTGTGGGCAGCAGTTGGGGCTTGGGTGCTGCTGGGGGGCAAGGGGGCCGTGGACCCTGGAGCTATGGGGGAAGAAGGCTGGGAGTGGGGAGTTTGGGGCACCAGCAGAACCCAGGGGGCTGTGGGTCAGGAGTGAAGGGCAACAGCGAGGCTGGGGGGCTGTGGGTTGGGATTGAGGGACAGGTCAGGGCCCTGGAATATCAGGGCTGCTCAGCGCCACAAAGTGGGGCGGGGCAGGAGGGGATAGCTGCAGCTGGACTCACATCCTGGTGAGCAAAGGGGGCAGGGGTAGCTCTCATTTTCCATGACAAAAAACCCAAAATCAAATGCCAACATTTATAGGTATTTATAATTTTTTTTAATTATAGAAATTGGGGCACTGGTAGGCTTCCAAATTGCTTTAAATTGTAAGTAAAGATTTCCCTCGATTTATGCAGTACATGCATTCCTGAAGAATGGCACATAAATTGAATTTGCATAAAGTGAACCCATTTTACAATGTAACAAATAGGGATAGGTTCCCATGGTGGTGAGGGAGGGAGGGAGGGAGGGAGTGAGACTGGGACTAGAGAAGAGGCGGGGGGAGGGGTGTTGCTCCTGGGGCTGCACAAGGCAGCAAAGCAGAGGGAGCAGAATAGCATTCACCCCAGCCCTGGCTGCAGCGGCCCTGGGAGCAGCCACTGCCAACTGCCTGTAGCTGCTTGGCTGCACCGTGCCCTGGTGCAGACAGCTGGTGTCGGCTGCTCCTGGGGCCACTTCAGCATGGGCTGGGGTGAGTGCTGTGCTGTCCGGGGCTCCACTTGTCCACACTCACCTCAGTCCATGCTGGAGTGGCCCTGGGAGCAGCCGACACCAGCTGCCTGCATCAGGGCATGGTGCAGCCCAGGAGCAGAGGTGAGTGTGAACAAGCAGAGCCCAGGCGTGGGGAGCGGGGTGGGGTGGGGGCGGGACAGGTGAAGCATAGTGCAGCCCAGCAGCTGCAGGTAGCTGGTGCTGGCCACTCCCGGGGCCGCTGCAGCTGGGGCTGGGGTGAGTGGGGCCATGGCCTTTTCCCCTCCCCCCACAGACTTACCTGCTTGGGCGGGGGGAAGGGGAACATCTATGCTGATTGCATACGAGTGAATTTACCTCACATATAATGAATTATGGGTCTAAATATGCTCATTGCACAAAAGCAAATTTGCATATAAAGAACCCGCATAAATCAAAGGAAACCTGTATATCAATAAAATATTGTGTTCAACTGATACCAATATATATATAGTGGCATTTCATTTTAATCATGGAAAAACATGGGTTTGGGAGTTTTAATAAGATAATTTGTAATTCTATGTTTTCTTTTAATCAGGGAACTTGCAATTTTTAAACAGAGAACACCAGGATCCATGCTAATCAGCCTTCTCCATAAAAGTGTTTTCTAGTTGAAAATTCGTTTTATCCTTTTGTTTTTGTTGTGACCTCGGTTAGGCACCATGAGTATCCTGCCGTTCACTGGGGCAGATTCCCCCCAACTCACCTGCCACGACTTGAAAAGGAGGGGTTCAGTGGTGTCCAAAACCCAGACCTGTAGGTGGGAAGTACTCACTGCCTTGCTGCAGTTGGTCATGGGGCTCTGCCACCCCTACACCCTGTCCACTCGCCAACTGTCAGAGTTGTTGTGCCACTGTGTCAGCCTGTGGTTCTGCCTTCTCTTCTTCAGCTGAGGGACCCAAGCCTCCTACCAGCCCCTGTTCACAGTGCAGGTTCGTGGTTATAGCCTGCTCTTTGTTCCAACTCTTCAGTCCTATTAGACCCCAGTGCATGGCTTGTACCTGCGGTGCCCTCCGCAGGCTCAGGGTCGAACAAACCCTGCCTGGGCATTAATGATGGTGAGTGACCCCAAGCTTGCTGTTGGGGAGCGTGGGGTCAACAAGCCTTGCCTGGCTCCCGGACACTACCTGCACTTCCTTTCTATGGGGCAGGGTCCCTTGTAATCACTGATCAGCTGGGTCACACTCCAGCAAGCTCATCTCCTTGCCTCCTGCCTCCTCTCTCCTTGCTGGCTTCTGCCAGTGTTTTTAAATCCCCCATGGTGACAGCTGTGGCTGACGTCATCAGCTGGCCACCACTGAGCTTGACTGAAAGCTGCTTGAAAAGCTGGTGCAGCTCGCATGACCCACCTGGTGGCCTGGCTTGCCTCTCAGTTAAGTTTTTGGGGGCCGGGTCCCCAGGTCTGTCTCCCGGAGCATCGGAGTTTGTCACAGCCACTTCCGGTCCCTGAGAGCGGCTCCTGCCACCACAGTTTTAATAATGTAGTAACCTCATAATTTTGTGACACAATCATTTCAATGTCAGTAAGGAGTGTAACACCAAGTTATGGGTTCATCAGAGTTACTGAGCCAAAATTGTCTATTGTGGAAGTTAAATTAATAGATGCTTACATGAGCAAGTACTTTTGAGTGAGAAATCCACAATTTGGTCTTTAAAATGTGTAGATACAATTAACGCTTTTTTTTTTTGTGTGCACACACGATAAAAAATTAAGAGAAATTACAGGTTATGTAAATGATTGTTACGGAATTGTTTTTCAAATGTATACAAAACTTGATTGCATCTTAAATACTAGATATATTGTAAAACCATATGAATTTCTGGCCCATATGTGGTAATATAAGGAAACCTAGTAATACCAACCAAAATTTACTTTCTAAAAGATCAAGGCCAAAATACACAGTGTAGAAAGCAATCATGAAATGTCACAAACCTTTAAAGAAGTCTAATCCTTCTCATCCAGCAAATGAAATCTACGTTTACCCCATTACAAAAGATTTTCTTTTATTAAGTTCTCTGCCTCAAGATGTAAATGTTTTATTTCCTCTTAGGGCAACGCATTGACATGCTACAGAGACGTGCTAAATGAGACTGGACGTGAAATACCTTGCTAGTTCACAAAGGAAAAGTAGCAGATATTTTAGGAATCTATTCAGAGATGAGAGAAATATTAAAAAAAAATCTTTTACATCTTGCTTAGCTACAAATGGCTCAAGTCTATCATGCATTCTTATGTAGACATAAGAAACATTTGCTTAACCAAACATGCAACGCATTTAATATAGACAACTGTTTAGAACAACTATTCTACTTTACAAATATTTGAACTACACAAACTAAAAACGAAACAAAGGATCTTGTATAGAAAAGGTTACTGTGCATCAACATGTGTCCAAGCATTATATTGTGTCTGTATGAAAGGCCGTATTTCATAAACATGAATAAAACTGTATGACAGACAACAATATCATGGTAACTGGGCAGAGGACAACAGCTGTAAAGACTTTCTCTGTTTCAGCTATTGATAATGTGACAAGTCACAGGGGAAGATATTACTAGCTTGGGTGAGAATCACAAAATTGGGTTTTTCATTAGTTTCCTTAAGCAGCATAAAGTCTGAAGAGTGTCAGAAAGTTTATAATTAATGATAGCTCCATACTTTTATCTACCTGGCATAGTTATTTTGTTTTTTACTTCAGTGTTCTGAAGCCTCTTCTGGGAAAGGAGATATATAACGCAAATAAATAAATAAATACAAATACTGCCCTTATCAGGGTGAGAAAGATTACCACAGCAGCATTTGTGTTATTTGCCCAGAAGAAAGGACACCACAAAGCAGTAGCATGCTGGGGGTCTTTGAGGAAAACAATTATGAGGAGCACTATTCCTTCTCTGCTGTAGGAATCTGTTATTGGCCAACACTACCTGGTCCAGATTACAAGGAGAATGAAGCCACATACAGGTTTTTCCACATGCTCCCTGACCCTCTTCATTCACTCTACTGTCACCTCCATAATAATAGACACAATGCCTGCTACTATCTCATGCCTACAGCAGAGCTGCACAGTGTAAGAGGAGAGAAACCAGGAGGGTGACTTCTTATTTATGCTTCTGCACAGGCGAGATCTGGTCACAAGCTGGTCCACAGTTGGTATGACTATTACAAAGGTTGTATACTCCAGTAGGAGAATGAAGACTCCATACTTCTTATTTTTAATGGGCAATCACACTACTATAAAAGGATGCATTCAATATGAATGGGCAATCATACTGCTGTAGAAGGATGCTATTCAGGATGCAAAAGGATGGCAGAATAGGTCTCTAAAGAATTAAGGATACCAAATAGATGACACTATGCTTATCTACTACTTTTTATGGGGGTTAACACATAAAACAGTTTTTGAAGTCCCTACCTCAAGCTGCTTGAGTTAAAAGTGAACAAGAACCAAGTTGAGGGGAAAATAAAAGATTAGGCACAGATCTGTGAATGCACTTTTGTAACAGAAGGCTTCAGAGTAACGTTATCTGAATAAGTTATACCAGTACTGCAATGAGTTTCATTGAGCTCGGCACCTGACCAGCTCCCAATAGCACAGGTGCGCTAGTAGGTTTGCTAACAACCTGAACTTAATGGCTCCACTGAATAAGAAATCCCTGTTGAGGACAATTATTTTCTTTCTCATTATTAACAGTTCGGTTTGTAAAATTAACTAGCGGAAGCAGAGGAAGCCATGTGGATTATAAACACACGCACAAGTGTCAGGTCTGTGCGAAGCTTTGGGTACTGATTTGATTCACAGGAGATTCGGCCCGATTCACTGGCCAAATTTCCAAATCCAAATAGGATCAGGGGACCAATTAAAAGATCTGAATCGATTTGAGCTCTCCGTATTGATTTGGAAAAGATTCAGAGAGCTTCGGTGATTCAGGCAGTCTCTGCTGGCTGCAGCAGGGAGCTGGACCTGAACTCTGTGGGCGCATCCACACGAGCGCACACGTGCCTCTTGCCCCGCCTCAAACCCCTTTGAGGAGGGGGAACAGGCACGTGCAGGAACAAAAACATGTTATCCAGGGATCTAAAAAAATCGATGTTTAAGAAAGCAGGGCAGGGTAATGTCCTTGACCATGCCCTGAGGCAACCGGAGGCTGGGTCCTCCCTGGAGATACTCTGGCTGCCAGAGCATCTCTATGGTTGGTTCCTTGCCCTGATGCTGAAACACGCGGCCAGCCAGGCTGAATGTTTCAGCCCCAGGACTCTGGTGCCAGTGAGTAAGGGGTTGGGGGGGCTGGAGGAGTGGGGAGGGGACCATGGGGGGGGCGATGGCCCTGCCTACTCCCCTAGAGCCCCCCGACCACTGCCGTGCCTGGCCCCTCCCCCCCGCCAACCCTCCAGAGGCCCCCGCAACCCCAGCCAGGGCTGGGCCCTCCCCCCGCCAGCCCCAAGGCCCCTGACCCATGCTGGGGCTGGCCCCTCCCCCCACGTCCCCCCCAAAGCTCCCTCCCCCTGCTGGGGCTGGCCCCTCCCCCTGCCAGCCCCTGAGGCCCCTGACCCCTGCCCTGGCTGGCCCCATCCCCCCCACCCCATAGTTTAAAAAAAACAACTCCCCACCCCCCTGCACTTACCTGCAATCTGGCTGTGTCTGGCTGACTGGGGCCTCTCTCGCACAGTGTGGGGCAGGGTGACAGACCCCAGCAGCCCCAGCCGCCTCTCTGCTGCTCTGTGCTGCTCCGGGGGGCTCTGCCAGGCCCTGAAGCCCCCCCCCCCCGCTTCTAAGGTAAGCAGAGGCTTTTTTCCCCATTTTTTTCTGTTTTTTTTTCTGTTTTTTTAAAAATGATAGTGCCTGGGGTTGTGGGGTTAGCCATGGAGGCCTGGGGGTGCAAGTTGGGGGGGTGAGGCTGGGTGGGGCAGCCATTGGGGAGTCTGGGGGAGTGGGGGTGTGGCTGGGTGGGGCAGTCATTAGGGGGTTGCAACTGGTGGGGGATGGGGCCAGGTGGGGCAGCAATTGGGGGGCTGGGGTGGGCATGTGGGCCTTGCAAGGGGGGTGGTAGCCCCTGTGAGGGCCATTTGGTCCCCGTTGGGGGGCATACCCCTTGTGTGGGGGCTGAATGCCCTGTTGGGAGGCCAAACCCCATGTTGGGGGGGCATACCCCTTGTGTGGGGGCTGAATCCCCTGTTGGGGGCCTGTACCACTTGTGTGGGGGCCACTGCCTTGTGGGAGTGCAGCAAAACATGTATTCATGAATTCATGAAACATGTATTTAGAGTTCACTTTATTATTATAAGAGACTTGCTTTAACACTGTAAGATATATCAATAAAACATTGTCCAACTGATTGCTGTCCCTGTCTCACTCTTTCTCTCTCTTTATAGTGGTTTTTTGTTTTACTTCTGGAGGAACATGGATTTGGGGGTATTTTACAGAGTGAATTGGGGATTTTTTTATCAGGGATTTTTCAGTTTTCCAATAGGGAACACCAGAATTCCTGCTAGTGAGGCCAGTGGCAGGACCCTGCTTGCTCAGAGCTGGCACTTTGGACCCATCTGGCTGTGGCTGACTTCCTGGACAAATGGGGCCAGGAGGACATGCTTTGACAGTTCAAAGCAGGCCACCACACCTGGAACATCTTCCAGGCAATAGCTGCCCAGGTGGCCAGGCAGGGGGCACAAATGGCAGTAGTGCCGCAAAGGCCAACCTTGCAACCACAGTCCACTGGCAGCTGGCCCAGAGGGGCAGAGGCCTCTACTGGCTCTGCAGTCCCCATCCGAGTCTCACAGCCAGGCAGCAGCCCCCACTGCCAGACTGCTGCAGTGGGTAGAGGGTGCAGGGAGCTCTCAGGGTTGTTTCAGCAGTCCAGCTGGCACAAGGGGTAGTGTCCCCAGGTACCAATTGGCTGGGCCCCAGAAGCTCATGGGAGCTAGTAGCCCTGAGCTACTTGCCAGGGTGGGTTTTTATACTGTTGGGGCAGGACAGGGCAGCTTTTTATACTGCTGGGGACAGCACAGGTGCTTGTCCTGGGATTTAGCTCCCCCTGGCTGAAGATCTGGGAGAAGCCAGGCAGGATTATTTTGCACTAAGGGGCACCATTTGCTCCACAACAAAGTGTATGTCTGAGCACATGAGCTGAAGCAAATAGCTCTGGCTCAAATTTGCACCGCTTCTATTTGAGCTGCTGCAAGTGCACGTGCTTGCATGTGTGGACACGCCCTGTGATGGTAAATAGGGGTGGGGGAGGGGAGGCTGGAGGAGGGGACAATGTGGGGACTCCTGCCAGGTCCCATCCCCTGCCTGATTCCCCAGCCTGCCCCCCATGGTTGCCCTGCCTGTCCCAGCTCCCAGTTGCTAAAAAAAAAAGCCCCCACTAACCAGCTGCTGCCAGGTGGGGGGTGATCCCTGCTTCCCCACACTGTGTGGGGGGGCTCTGCCATGATCCCCCTGCCCCCCCACCCACTCTCCCAGCCCCCCCCCCCCATGGCTGCCCCAGCTCCTGGCCCTTTAAAAGCAAAACAAAAAAAAAAAAACCCACTCACCAGCTGCTGCAGCAGCTTTGAGGCTTCTGGGGGCTCATGGCAGAGCCCCCCGTGCAGTGCAGAGCAGTGGCAGGCAGGAGGGATTGCTTACCCGCCGGGCAGGAGCCTGCGAGGTGGAGCTTTTTTTTTTTTAAAAAGGCTGGGAGCTGGGGTGGACAGGGCAGCCACGGGGAGGGGGTGGGGTGGCAGGGAGAGCAGACAGGAGTCAGGGGGCTCATGTAGCATAGGGCAGTGAGGGGCAGCAGGGATTGCCCCCCACCGGGCAGGAGCCAATGAGGTGCCTTTTTTCCCCCAAGGAGCTGGGAACTGGGGTGGGCGGGGCAGCCATTGAGAGTGGGTGGGGGATAGGGCCTGTGTGATTTGGAGATTTTGCCGATTCGGCAACAGCTGAATCTCTGAATCAGATTCAGCAGGAGCAATTCAGGACAGTGATTCAAATCACCAAATTGAATCACTGTCCCCCAAATCAGCTGAATCCAAAGCAAATAATAGCCGCTTTGCACAGGCCTAACACATACACACACACGCGTTATCTATTTATCTATGCGTGCGCGCGCACACAATTTTCAACCTTCAACTCTGAAGCATGATCTAATAGATACCTTCTGGCTGTATAAAACTTCTGTGCTCAGGAAACTGAAATAGTCAGAGAAGCTCATGTAATTATTTAGAATAGAATTGCAAAAATGTAGCATATCTGTATTCATATATTCTGGGAGAGATTGTCTGTCCACTTGTGCATGGGGAGACCTAAGGGAGATCTTTGTTTCCTTAGGTAATGCATCTTCACAGAGAATAAGGTGGGCTCACACAATGACCCACTCTACAAGTCAAAGAAAGGCATGCCTAGGTAAGGTAGAGGTAGAACTACCAGGATTCTACTTCCTCTACACTCTTCAGTGTCTGGAGAAGCACAGCTGACAGTCTTTTCAGAAGTGCAGCAGTGCATGCTCCATCAATCAAACCCATCCCCTACCAGCTGCACTTTCCCTTCAACTCCCCAAATCTCTACTATATGTCTGTCTTTTATTCATGCTAAAATGACTTTCAGCAATCAAACTAGATAGCAGTACATTGTGTTTATGGAACCTCTTAAAATAAATGTGTCAAAAGAGTACAAGCACTGTTTTTATTTCCACTGCGTTTTCTCCATTCCTTTCTAGCAACAAGGCAACTGAACATGAAAACCTTCTCTGAAGGGAGCTTGACCTACAACTAAAGATACAAAGTCTACGCTTTATATAACTTCATGATGGATGCTATGAGATTGAGTGTCTTGTATACTATCATATCTACCCATACTATTATGTTTCATATTCTAGGATACTTCTTGATTTTTTTCTTGGTTAATTTTATAAATTTTTGACCATTTTTTAAATAATACTATGTATTGTTGCTCAACACCATTTCTCACTTGAAGCTGATCTTGATCCTTACACTTTCATTACATTCTAGCACCATTATTGCTACTTCTGAACATGCACACTCAAAAGCCATAACTCAGGCAGAGAAACATTGAACATAGAATAGTGTCTCACAAGCGTTACATGGTGAATATTGGGAACAATTTTGGAAATAGTGGTGGGACATTGCATGCCTTGTAGTGGACATCAAGACATTTCAGTACAGAGTTAACAGCCCACAATCATTTTGTTTTTGTGAGTAATGCCAAAATTTAATCTGATAATACTTTAACAATTCCTCACTGGTTTGGCTTCTTAACTCAAATTCCACATTTTAACTTGACTCAATTTTCTCCCATACAGTCTTTAACAAGCTTAAAAAAGAATACAATTCCTGGTACTTCCATTCCATGATCAGGTTTATAGGAACTCAAAATTATTACAGCATTTAGTAAGGTCATAAAGGAAATGGGTAGATTTTCTTCAGAAGAGACTGAGTGTTTAAAACGTTTTAAGCATCGTGTATATTGTGCCACTAATCAATATTGTAAAACATTATTATAGACAGAAAAGTACATTATCTGATGGGAGAGAGACTGGAGGCATCAAGTGAATGCATTGGGATATAAGCTAGTAAAGAGATTACCAGAATGTAGTATTCAAACTTGATACTGAACCAGGATGTTCTACTTGCCCAAATCTATTGTAAGAACTGAAGTTCTGTTACCACAAAATGGGTTTCTGGGAGATACTCACACACCATTGAGGGATACAGATAACTGGAATGAGAGCATTTAGGTCCTAGAAGTCTTTGTTCCAGAAGGGACCAGGGTACAAAGAAATGAATGAATCTTCTCTCTACAAGGGCTAAAAAAAGAATACAAAGCTAGAAGCCAGATGGGATACCTTTGAAAGAGACCACTTAAAATCAGCCCACTTCAAAAGAAGTAGATAAAAAGTTGTTCTGGCTGAGTGAAGAGGAGCCAAAGTAAATCTTGAGATCTTGAGAAAGATCTTGAGGAAGAAAGACAGATCAATTTATAGATGAGTCTCTTTAAAAAGGGAGGCTCAGAGGTGGTAAGAGGACATCAAAACCAGCAGGCTGAATAAGAGGGAAAAGATGCATTAAATTTGTATTCAACTTATAGACTTGGATATAAAAAAAAAAAAAAAAAAATTCTTAAAAACTAGCATGAAGTAGAAATAAAACGTGGCTATTTTGGTGACAAGATTAGAAAAGAGTGCAATATCTGGAGTTATGTGAATTCAAAAGTTGAGAAGAAACTTGTTATAAAGTCTGAGTGAGCACTTTTCAATCTTGTAGCTGAAAAATGTTCACTGATTATGTACATAATGGGTTACTTAAAAGAAAAAGCTTTAGAGGGAATAAAGAGAAGACTAGAGAACTCTTATTGAAACAAAATGGTTTGCCTTTGTGACCATACTAGTACAACAGCTCAACAATGGTACGCATATTTATCTACTGCAAAGCAGATCATCTGTATCCAAAGGAAGAATCAGAAGGAAAGCTTTAAAGAAAAATATAGAAGTAAAGCTAATGTGTGTTATTTTATAGAACTAACTTTAGGGTAGAGCTGCTAGAAGTTACCAATCTGCTATTACTGTGCAGAACATTCATTTTCAGAAGTGAGAATAAAAAACAAATCAGTATCACACTAATGAGACCTTATGTTTATAGTCCAGTACACAATAGTCAGGGATATAGGCATTCGTGTGATTCTTAACAGCCCTCTGTCCTGGAGGAACACAATGCTGATCACCCCATAACCAAATTATCAGCTAACTAATGCTTAAAAGTGAATTCTGTGTCCTCCTGAGGGCAAGCATTTCACTAAATATTATTACAACTATGAATTATAATGACCTTTCACTCAAAAATAATTTAAAAATAGATAAGAACAATCACATTTGTTTCTTTATACTTTGATGGGATCCAAGAGAAACAAATTAATACATTTTAATTCCATCAATATGATCACCAGTTATACTGCACCCAGTAACTTGGAAATACTTTAATACCATATGCTTTCATACATAAGATGATTCAGAAATGGGAAGGGCATATACCAGGTCAATTCTTGTGACTCGCTATTTAATTTTACAGCTGTTCAGGTACTTTAACATAACCATTTCACAAAAATCGGTTTGCTGTAAAAGAATATACATACTCATATACTTCCAAGCTTGTAATAAACTTTCATGAGTAATCTTTTAAACAGATTTAAAGTTATTCATGTAATTATCTTTGCTTTGTTTAAGTGAGAAAAAATTACCTCCTGAAACAAGAATTTTAAAAATGCGAAGCATGCAAAGAAAGGTGAATCAATGCTATGCAACACCAGGTTGATGGAGCCAACACTGTATTCTGAAGAAGTTTTAAGTAGTTTTTCAATCAAATGTTTAATTAACATGTTCTATTCCACAGTCTCATTAAGAAAAACCTAAAAATACATAACAATGGACACTACAAGAATATTTGCCTCTTAGTGTTTTCAAAGATTTGAAATATTTCATTAATTCTTTCATCAAAAGAATAGTTTATCTGCATTTTTGCATTATTAATGTTATGCTACAATAACGCTGTTAATGCAATTTCATTATTTCTACTTCAATACAACCAGAAAAAAAAATTCTGTGTACTTTTTCCTTCTAGGTTCTACAAGCTTGAAAGCAACCAATCATCCTCAAATTAAAGACTGCCAAAGTGTACAATTACTGTGCTTCTACAAATCAGATTTCTCTTTTTGTCTTTGCAGACTGATTTCTTTGTAAATTTCCTGCCTAAACTTCAACATGTCTTCCACGTCTTTGTAAAAGAGCATTTCTTCAATAGACAGGAGCTTAAAGCCATTCAATTTAAAAGCTGACTTGTGCTGCACAGCATTTAACATCTTTAATGACATTCTAACTGAATCACTTAAAGTAGAACAAATAGGAAAAATCCGAGCAGTCCACAAGCCTAAGCTTGTCTTGTCACCAGAGAAGAGTTGGTCTGACAACTTCAGGTCCCAGAGATCCAAGCATTGTAGTAAAGTGACTCCAAAAAACTGAAGTGAATGTATGCCTGAAAAATGTTTCACATTCTTTTTCAAGTTGTCTTCAACACCAAACACCATGCTCACATACATTAGGTTTCCATTAATCCTGACACTTAATGAACCCAAAAAACAGTTTGATGGAATGTCTGCTTTAGAATTTATGCAAGAACCACTTACAATGCTGTTTGTCCCTATCGAAACTTCGGGTCCTAGCCTGGAGTATTCAATAACAGAGCCAGGTGCTATAGAACATCCTGCATCAATTATGCTCTGAATGATACATGCTGATTTGTCAGAATTTTCTGTTTTATCTGGGAAGATGCTGAATGTATTAGATTGTAAGCCAAGCTCTAATTTAAGTTGGCTACCAAAAGTGAAATGAAATAAATATTCTTTAGTAGTCCCAATATGATAGAATCTGGAATTGTTTAAGACTATAACATTAAGTGCTGTTCCTTTAAGAAGAGAAAATAGTTTCTGTTTTACTTCTATTAACTGTGAATCTTCTTCTGTGACATTAGCTGTGTTTTTTATATAATCTTGAGTTGCTCCAGGTCCCAGAGCCTGTAGAAAGTCACCATATGCATCTATTTCACAGCAAAGTGTTTCCATCTGCTTATAAAATGCTAGCAATTTTTTGGCAATGCTATGATCAATGTAAAATAAACTGTCAGTGTACACATACTCAAAGTCCATTTTTGAGTGATGGCGTTCTTCAGAGTTTACTTGAGAAACATTCCTCTTTACAAGTACTGCGCCAGACTGATGCATCCTTTCAATATTAGGTTTATGTAGGAATTGATGACAAAATCTATATTCAAGTTCTCCCTCTTCTGACAAACTGGATGGATCCAAAACAAATACTCCATGAGTGGTACCAACTGTCAAATCTGAAGGATGAGCTAAAGCAGTAAATCCAGGCTTATCAAACTTGATTACTTGATGACTAGTGCTATAAAGTTCAATATCATCTGCACATGTAATGAGAATTCCTGGTTTCATATGGGTGGGAAAATCAATGTACATTGCCAGTTTAAGTTCCAACATCTGGTAAACAGGGGTGCCAAAAGGCAAAGCTGTGAAAATTTTTCCCAGTGCACTTGCATTTGGTAAACGCTGACTATAACCACCTAAGAAAAAAAAAAAAAATAGAAGTTTTATTATTATATATGCCAGACACTGCTCTGTAAGGATCTCATGAATCTGTATTCAAAACTAGCAAGAACTAGGTAGGTGTATGAGTATCAAAATGCCTATTTTACCTATACATTGAGGGATAAAGGAGAAGCATGGTGGCATTCCAGGCATGGTGTCAAAAAGGAAAGAAAGAAAGAACGAACTACCAGTCATTCTCTTTCAGAAATTTCTAGTGATGGATACTAATTTCAATCCTGATCTTGTCTAAAAGAAGGCATGCATTAAAGAGGTATTTTCTTAATTATAACCAACTTCATCTTCTATAATTTGTAGCAGAAGTAGGAAAAAGGTCCCTGAATAAAAATGATGAACCAAATTACTCCCATTCTCTGCTGGAGTGGGTACGTATGATTTCCCATTCTTCTGTCCTTTTCTAAGCTAGTCATGCTTTTATTTTATTTATTTTCTGTGTTTCCCTAAAAATCTGCAAAGACATATAGCATCAGAAAGTGAATGCTATTCACTTCTTGCAACATGTAAGTAGAAATCTCGTTTGCCATTTCAAATCATAGATAAGCCAAACAAGCAGCAGCTTGGTGGATTGGGCCATGGGCGATGGACGGGTGCTTCCTGGCTGAGGAGGCACCAGTGGCTGATCGCCGACCAAGGGGGTGGTCCCCCAGTGGCTGATTGCCAACCCCGGAAGCACCAGTGGGAAACCGGAAGTGCCACCAGTATTTTTCAGGCAGGGCACCAGCCGGCACTCCCCATTCCCTGGCCAGTAAGGGCCAATTTCAGGGAGGGGCATGTGTCCCCCTGTGCCTTCCCTACGCATCACCTATGGACTGGGCTGTTGAATGGTGACAAGTTTTTCTTCTCTTCTGAAAACCCTTGGGTCCCGTTTCACAGCATTTTTAGATCTTTTTAACTGGAAGAGTTGGAAAACTCTCAATCTACACTCAGATGGTAGTAAATTACCAAATAAACCATATTTGAGATTAATTTTGAATGGAAGCAACATTTGGCAGCCTGTTTCTCCACCATGAGTACCATATGTTTCAATAAAAAAAAAACAAACAAAAACCTGTAATCGTAGTGCCACAATTTTTTTTTTAAAACAGGAAAATCATTTACCAGAATGAATTAATATGATGGTAAGAGAAGCCCACTTATCACCGTACAGCTCTTCCAAGCACTGAAGAACATGAAGTGTTGATCCACCATTCCCTGGAATATATATGAATACATACTTAAAAGAAAGTCACCAATAGCAATATAAGCGTGCCAAACATACGAGAATACGGCAACACTAATCAGTACCAAACGCTGAACTGAAATAGCTTGCTGTACTACGATGAGCAACAGCACGCTTAGCTGTGGACCTCATGTGCTTTAAAACATTAGTTTAATTTTTAAATGAAACCTCTTGCCTTCATGGTTCAGAGAACTGAGTGGCAACAGATACAACAATGTTCATCTGAAATTGCCTAAAAACCACTCTGAAAGGACAGTATTTCTACTTCAATGATGTTGATCAAAATATACAAGAAAAATGAAAGACAATCGTCTTAGGAAACTCTTACACGCATTGTGAATAGTGCTTCAAGTGGAGAAATCTTGGAAAAATAACACATTCCCTCTCCAATTCATCCTAGGAACAGCAGTATCATTAAAAAGTTTGTTGTCATTTTGAGACGGTCATAATTCAGCTATAAAAACTGACTCTTACAGGAGACCTGCCATATAAAATTTCACTAATGAATTTTATTAAGTTTTCAGTGGTCCTTTTTGACATTTACATTGTGTGAAGGGAAAATATACACTGCAACAGTATCTGGGTAATTTCTATGCTCCTCTATCTTAAAATATTTTAATTAATAAAATAATATTTGCAAATAATTTTGCATTGTAGATGGAATAATCAGATTAGCTACTTTCTAAATACATGTCTCAGATGAAAGTTTACAGAGGACACTAACATTTTAGTAACTAGGATTCTTGATATACATTCACTACTATAGATCTCTTAGATGCAGAGATTTTAATTCTACACCATCATGAATCTACTACTAATGCATATGAAATTGGAATAAACTATATTCTGTACTCTACACTTACCATACAATGTACTACTAACATATTCTCAGTCTAAATCACCATGACATACACATTACAGAGACAAATTAACAGACCTACTGATATAAAATCCAAAAGACCACCACACAAGAATAGTGACTGTTATACACTTGAACCCAACCAAGACATTATCTAATACTACTGGGACATTAATTTGTGATTTAATTCACATAATTCAACTTAAACACCATTCCATAAATCCTTAACTGTTGCCATAACACTTAACCAGAATGAGCAAATGTTATCTGTTTAAAAATGAATCAAATTAAATTGCAAACTTAAACAATAAACTTTACTGAGTGTTGCAGAATGAACACTGGACTCTACTACTGGCATCTTTTAAAACTGATATGTGATCTTACTCTGAGAAATACTTTAACTCAGACTGGAACGATTTCAAGGAAGCCTTACAGCCAGCCTATGGAGGACATCATACTACATGATTACACTGGTACCTCGTGGCTCTATAATCTGGGAAATTTATAAACTTATTAAGCATTTAATAAATATATTAATAAGGAGTCAAGGTCTGGCAACATTAAAAATGTCTTTGACTGTACTGCTCTGTAGCAAACATACAACTGACAATGAAATACCAACCAATTTTTTGTCCAGGGGGGTCCACAAAAACATGATAATCTACTCCAAGTGGGAGCTCCTTTCTTCTCAACTTTTCTGATAATTGCTTCCGATAAGCAGATTCCTGTTTTTTGTCAGCTGCTGTAATGACGACAACATCCCAGAATTCTCCAGTGCAAGTAGTTTTACCTATTTGAAGAAAAGTATGCTAACCAATGAGTAGCAATATTTTGTTGACAGAAGTTACTGACACATTTCATTACACTGATTCTCAACCACAGCGTGGTGGCTGTGTGGTATCATGCAACATTAACACTTTGATGTGTGTAAACAAGATAAACCCAGAGATGTCAACTAAGAATCCATAGTGTTAAAAATATTCTGACCTGTTACGGTCTTTCTGAGTTCTTTGCAACAGTAAAAGATACCCTTTTTCCAGAATCTAAAATCCACTAGTCTGTAGCAGAGATGTCAAAGATATGGCCCACAAAACGAGCCAGTCTCCAAGTCCGAGTTGACTTGCATACTGACCCCACACGCAGGGCCTGGGATGCAAGCAGCAGCTGCTCAGGGATTCACACAACACAGGGCACCTGCTCTAGCTGCTCTGGGACTACCTTGCATAGTGTCCTCCACCCCGGCCGATCCAGGGCACGAGGAGTATTCAGCATCTGCTCCAGCCAGTCCAGAAGAACCAGCTTGAGCAGGCGCCACATGTGGCACAGTCCTGGACTAGTGAAGGAAGAGCGGCATCACATGTGGCGCAGTCCCAGACCAGCTGGCGTTGGCGCTGCGTTCTGGACAAGCGGTCTGTGCCAGTGGGTCCCAGAGCACATGCTGGGTCTGGCACGGGTGGGGTGGAGGGAAGACAAGAGAGGCAGGAAAGTCCGTGGGCCCCATCCAGCCTGCAGACCAGCCCCGTGACACCCCCAGCCCGCAGGCACCCCAAGGTGGACACCCTGTCCTGTTGCAAGATCTCTGGCTGACTAAGGAAGTGGTGCTGGAGAAACCAAGCCTTCAAAAACCAGGAGTGGCAGGTGCAGCCTCTGCGTCCCTGGCCTAGATTCAAGCCACTGGGTGCTCCATGGCCACCCGCCGCCCCCAAGGGAGGCTGCGATGCCCCCTGCTCTGCACTAAAGGCTGCATTCAAACAGGAGCTGGCAAGAAACCCCCTAGGGCGGCTACAGCTTCTCAAGCCCCGCCTGGGTAGCGGGCCCCCCCCTTTCCCAGCTGCTACGTGCGGCCCGGCGGCAGCGGGCCCTGCGCAGCGCTCCAGTCAATCGCGCAACAAACCGAACGTGTGTCAGGGGCGGGGTTGGGCGGAGCGCTCCCAGCTCCCCCTTCCCGCCGGCCTCGGGGGCTACCTCGGAGCTGTGCGAACCGCGCCAGCCTCCGCTGCGTGGCCTCCCGCAGCGGCACCGACATGGCGGCCTCAGGCACCACCTTCCGGGTGCCGCCTGCTCGCAGTACGCATGCGCCTCCCGGGCCGCTGCCATGGACACCGCCGCTCGCCCGGTCCCGCCGTTCCCCGCGCGCCGTCGGTAGCGGTGTAGAGAGGGACTCCCTCAACTTTCCACCTCAGAGGCGTTGCCACGGGTGACCGCTGCTTATGACGTGAGAAAGAAGGGGGCGGGGCTTGGAAAAGGGAGGGGGCTGCTGTGTCACGTGTAGAGCGACCCGCGGGGGGGGGGGTTCGCGAGGAGCTGGAGGGGTTTGGTGCCGGGGCCAACACGGGCATGGGTGAAGTGGGCCCGGGCAGGAAGGGGGCCAGGAAATGAAAATAATAAGAATGATGATTAGTATTAGCATTATCTCTAGTAAACGGAGGCTGATACTAAAAGTTGGCGCAGGGCCGCGGGGAGTCTAGGTACGGTGTTGGTCCCAAGAGAAACCGTCGCTTGCGCGAAGGCAGGTTGGCTTGTTTGCTAGAGCAGCAAGCGAGGCAGGGCTAGTGTCGGTCCCGAGTGCTTGCAGGTAAGCGCGCTTGTCTAATGCGGTTTGGTCCTACAACATGGAGCCTTGTTGAGGGCCTCGACCGTGCCGCCAGGACTTCGCTGTCTGTCGTTTCTGCTCTCGCATCACATTGCCGCATCTGAATTAAGGGTTTGAGCTCAAACTGAAAACAGTCCGCAGTGCTGCGAAACAAAAGAGGGATGTTGCCAACGGTGGGTAACAGATGGCAAAATTGCGAGAGAAAGGATGGTTTGAACAGTGCAATGTGCAAGCTGTTCACGAGGGCAGAAGGTTGTCAACCGCTGGGAGGCGATACGAGCTGGAAGGAGAGAACGAGGCAAGATGAGCAGCTGAGGAAAAGAGAAGCCAGCAACAGGGCAGCTGAAGAAGCCCTTGGGAATGAGGGAGAAGAAGCTTCTCCGAGCATGGAGAGGCAGCGCATGGTTTGGCTCACCTCCGTGTGTGTGCGGCTCAGCTCGCTCGGTTACTTTCACCCCAAGTCCAGTAAGTGGGTGAAGGATTTGTCCTGTATGTGCTCAGTCCTCTTACCGCTTAAGCAGGTGCCTCTTGTTCGTTGAAGGAAAAGCACAATGGAAACCCTACAAATGCAATATCCCAAGTTTAGTTAGAGAAACTATGCTTGCAGCATTGGGATATTTAGATTAATTATGTTTAAATGTTTTAGCACAAGCCACATAGATTCTAATGAGCCATAAAGTCAATTGACGTTGATGTCTTCAGGGCTTCCTGGATGGAAATGCCACTCCCCGGCATTTGGTTTTAAAGTTTGGGTGCAGGAGAAATCAAAGCAAATGCACGCCTCACCCTCCCCTCCCTCTCAAACCCCATCCATCCCTGGTTTGGAGCCAAAGGTACCTGCCTTCTCAGGTCAGGGACGTTTACCCTCCCCATGTTTACCCTCCCCCCCTTCTCTCTTTTTTTCTGTCTCTCTTATTTCACGGGTGCAGGACTGAGCTGTAAAGGGCCGTGAGATGTTGTAATCATTGTCTGGAAGATGATTTAAAAGTTCTTGTCACTGCTGATGTAAGAAATGTTTTTGAAGCAGAGCTATAACTATGTTGCTAGTGAACGAGTAACTTGTAACTTTTTTGTCTGCTGCAGAAATCTTGCGTTGTATAGCGTGCTCCATTTAGGTGCGTGGTGAGTGCTGCTCTTACCTAGAGCATGTTCTTATCCAAAGTCTGTGTTGAGCACTGCTACTTAACTACTAGAACAACCTTTTCTATGCTTTTTGCACCTCATTAAGGCTCCTTACCTTGTTTCTCGGAGCACCTCATGCCTTTAATAGCACCCTCCAAATTTCATAGATTTCATAGTTTCATAGACATTAGGGCTGGAAAGGATCTTGGAAGATCATCGAGTCCAGCCCCCTGCCCCAGGGGTAGGAAGTCAGCAGGGATCATAGGATCCCAGCAAGATAAGCATCCAATTTTCTCTTGAAGGCGTTCATTGTAGGTCTTGAACAACCTCCAGTGGCAGGCTATTTCAGACTTTGGGGGCTGGGACAGTAAAGAAATTCTTCCTTATGTCCAGCCTGAAATGGTCTTGCAGTAGTTTATAACCATTCGACCTTGTTGTCCCTGGGGGTGCTCTGGTGAACAAACGTTCCCCCAGATCCTGGTGGACACCCCTTATAAACTTATAGGTGGCCATCAGATCACCCCTGAGCCTGCGCTTTCCCAGGCTGAAGAGTCCCATAGCTCTCAGCCTGTTGTTGTAAGGTCTGTTTTCCTGACCTCTGATCATGCTTGTGGCTCTCCTCTACACTCTCTCAAGCTTCTCCACATCCTTTTTGAATTGTGGAGCCCAAAATTGGATGCAGTACTTCAGCTGCGGCCTCACCAAGGCCGAGTACAACAGGAGAATGGTGTCCTGGGATTTGCTTGAGAATCATCTATGGATACAAGCCAGCATTTTGCTCACTTTACTAGCCACAGCATCATATTGAAGGCTCATGTTCATCTGTACCATTGCTGAGCCTATAAGGATGCTGCAGGTTTTTCCTCCCAAGGTGGTGGACCTTGCATTTTTCGGTGTTAAACATCATCAGGTTCTCATCCGCCCATTTGCTGAGCCTGTTGAGGTCAGCCTGGATCACCCTCCTGTCCTCAGGTGTGGATGCTTTACCCCAAGGTTTGGTATTATCAGCAAACTTGGCCAGTCCACTTCTGACTCCAGTGTCCACATTGTTAATGAAGATGTTGAACAATACAGGTCCAAGGACAGAGCCTTGAGGGACCTCACTGGTCACAGGGCACCATGATGATTGACTTCCATTAACCACCCCCCTCTGGGTCTGACCATGGAGACAATTCCTCAGCCAGCGGATCATGGTGGACCCGAGCCTACAGTTGGCCAGTTTTGCCAAGAGATGATCATAGGATACCAGATCGAAGGCTTTTTTAAAGTCAACGTATATGACATCGATCTCTTCTCCCTTGTCCAGGTGATAGGTAACCTGGTCATAAAAGAAAATAAGATTGGTCAAGCAAGACCTAACCTCAACAAACCCATGCTGGCTATCCCTCAGGATGTTGCCATCAGCCAGTCCATTAAGAATGGCCTCTTTGTTAGTTTTTTCTAAGGCCTTCCCCGGGATAGAGGACAGGCTGATGGGCCTGTAGTTTGCCGGATCCACTTTCTTCCCTATCTTGAAGATAGGCACCAGTCTTTGGGCACTTTACCAGAGCACCAGGAGTTCTTGAAGATCCGTTTCAGAAACTAGTCAGTTCAGGATGGCTTTAGAAACCTTGAAATTAATTGATGGCACTAGTCAGTTTTAAACGTTTTGTAATTAAAGGGAGTTGAGTTATTCAATGTGACCAGCCACTGGGCACTCCATGGCCATTCCCCCTGCACCCGTTATGGTCAGGGGACGCTGCAGAGTTCCTCTCTACTTAAGTGATGCATTTAATCCATATGCAGATAACTGATGTTTGTTTTAATGCAAACATAAGGCAGCAAATTGGGACCTATGGTGTGTTACGCACAACAATATACATGTAAGCAAAGCAGTATATCAACAGATTCAAGGTCTTGTTCCCCCCAAAAAGGGCTTAGGCTTAACTAGTAGGCCTCTGGGGGTCCAGACACCTTAAACTGTAGAGTTAGACTCCCTAGACAGCACTAGTGATAAGCTATGTGCCTTGGATGGGTGAACCTACATGCTGATTAGAGAAGACTAAAGCAAATTTTGATATTCAAACCTGGGTGCCCAAGATCTTTAGAACCACAGATAGTCTACACCAGAGGTGTCAAACTCATCTGGCCTCACAGGTTGGGTGAGTGGTATGGGACTGGTCCACAGTCTGGATCAGCCCATGGACCTCCTGTTTGTATGCCTGATCCTGCCTGGGCCAGTGGGCAGTGCAACCTAGCGCCAGTCCTAGTGAGTACCATGGGTGGTGCAGTCTGGAACCCAGCCTCAGGGAGTGCCATGAGGGGTCAATCTAGCACAGCACATGGGTCAACAGGGCCAGATTATGCAGCTCCATGTCCTGGATCTGGCCCATGAGCCATATGTTTGATAACCCTGGTCTGCACAACTGGTTCCAATTAGTGTGGTGCTGGGGTGGGGGGAGAAGGGAAGGGAAAAGAGGAAGGGCTGCCCTTCTGGAGAATACATTGTTGCATTCATACAATGCTGCAGGCAGGCTAATTAGCTCTGCTTGGAGCTGATTAGTGTAACTGCTTTCATTGGGTGCTGTATCCTAGCAAATCTCTCTCTCGGGAGACGGTAAAAATGAGTGGAATGGGCATGGCACAATTCATTATGCCAAAATCATGTATGAGAAAGTCTTAGCCACAGTGCAGTGATTCTTAGTCCAGGTGCTGTGGCAACCTTGGATGCCACCAGATCCTTTGCAGGGTGATGTGGGGTGTGAGAAGATAAGCTAAGCAGGTAAGCATAGGCTCAGGCCTGTTCCTGCCTGCCAGTCCCCCACCCCCACTATCTGGCCTCTCTAGCAGTGGGTAAGCACTGTAATACATAAAATAGTTTCTGAGATTGGGTGCCACTCAATTCAAAATAGTTATGGAAAGATGCCTCGAGTCTAATGAGGGTCCTACAAGTTAAAAAAAAAAAAAAAAAAAGGCTGAGAGTCACTGATGTGTGGCTAGGGTGCCTAGCTGTTTTGTTGTGGGTTGACTTGTTTATTTTTATCTAATGACTGATTAGACTCTTGTGTCCAAAAAGGGAAGTGTCTGGCAAGTACAGGTGCCTCCAAAAGTTAGGTGACCTCTGAGCAGGGATTCTTAGATCTAGATGTCTGAATTTTGCTCAAATCCTGTCCGTGGTTGTTGTTTTTAAATCTGACCTAAGGAATAACTGCTTAGCCCAGGGTTGGCAACTTTTGCTGGCATTGGTTGTCATTTGTGATCTGCCCACCAACCAAGGGCCCTCTCCCAAAGTGGTAGTCTCTGTCACCCAGAGCAGCCAGTTTTCTGTGCTTACCCCCAACACCTCAGCAGTATGGATAAGCAAAGATGTGGCTGAGCAGCAGGCTTAGGAGTAGAGGCGAGTGCTTCAGAGTGGATGGCTGGCACAGCGCAACTCTGTACCACTCATTGTCTGTGCCATTTTGGATCTCTTTGCTGAGTAGATCTGGCCCCTGGACCAGAGTTTGTCGACCTCTGTCTTCACCAGATTATAGGAGAGTGCACATGAGTCTTCATATAGTTGCCTTTCTGGAGCAGAGCTCCAACTGTTTTCCTTTTTTTTTATTTATACTAGTTGAATTCCAAGAAACAATTCAAGTAGATTATTCAGTCTCCTTTGTGGCACAGACTGAGAGGAAACTTGGAATTTATGATACAGCATGAAATCAGTTTTTAGTATCATTTAGTATAACTCATTTATTGAAAAAGAGAGGGTTGTTTCTTTTTACTAAGTTTTAGTATCTGGAGATAAATGATAGAGTATTTTATTAAAGCCGAATAAACTCTAAAAGAAACCCACTCTGAAGAAAAATGAAAGTATTCCTAAGCATAAACATTCTTCAATAAAGTGTAGTGACTGCTTATAGCATACTTCTGAATAAGCCTGTTAAACAGTTTGCTTATAAATTCAGGATTTTATTTTCCACCCTATATTTTGTTTATTTAGTGCAAATAAGCTATATCAATTAAAAAGGAGAATAAAATTCTTTCTTCAAATTCATAAAGCACTTCTAATAGAAGATATATTCACAGAGAAATTCCGTTATGTATAAACTCCAGTTTACAAAGTTTAGGGCACATTTGCCTTTTATACTCTGTGAACTTACCTGCAAGCTTTAGATTTCTCACTAGTCCAGGAGAAATGGTCACCTGTAAACTGAAGTCTCAGAAATGACTGGGCAAACTGAATCATGCTGAGCTTCAGTCTGCCATGGCTATACCCAAGCCAATTTGGGCTTTGGCCTTCATAGCCTTGGCCCCTGTTCTCTGGCTGGGCACCTTTCAACCTGGGTCCACCACACTGGACTGTGGCTTCTGTGCTCCCTCTCTCACTTCTGATCCAGCCAAGTTAGCCCCTCTGAATCCTATGTCCCAGCCCCCAACAGGGCTTCCTGATGTGCCTCTCTGGCACACTGACCGCTGTTCTTTCCTAATGGTCACATACTACAACATAAAAGTGGACTGGTGCCTTAACAAAATCTTCTCTGCACTGGTTACATCAACCTGATGAAAAGGAACGGGTAGGTATGTTGTCACTTTAGCACTGGCATCCCTGTGCAGGCAGCCAAGCAGACAGAAGATGGGTTGTCTCTTTACACAAGCAAAGTCCTCTTCACTTTGAGCATGGGGTTGGACTAGATGACCTCCCAAGGTCCCTTCCCACCCTTTCTCTGATTCTTCCTCCTCCGGGTAAATGAACACTCCCAACCTGGACTTTTGCCACCCTGCTCCCGAGGAGTCTGACTCCAGCCTGGGTCTCTCAGGTGGTCACTCTCCCTCTGGAGAGCCCGGTTCTCTAGAGATTTCCTGGATGGCTGCTTCATGCTCAAAGCTTGACTCCCTGACAGTCTCTCCTTCCATGCATGACATTATGTAGCCTGTCTATGACCACACCTCAGGCTGGTGAGTCACCAGCTCCCAGGTGTTTGTTCTTTTTGAGTTAATGAGCCACTTTGCCTTCCCAGTGGCTGCCTACATTTGCAGTCTGTAGTTCTTATTTTGGTTGCTTGTTTGCCTACACAATGGCCGTTCAGATGTGTTTTCCCCTTTTCTGTAAGAGGAACCTCTGGCTTCCTGTTATACTTATCAATCATTTTACATTTTAAGTGAACAATGCAAGTTCCTTAACTGATAGCCAGAAAACATATGTATGTCCCTTTATGTCCAGATAGGTCTGTTCCTTTCAAGAGCTTCCTTCTGAAATGGATAATGAATTGAATTTTGAGATCCTGTTTAATATTTTATAATGGATTCTCATTCATTCAAGCCTTTTGTATATTAGGAAGACTTCAATCACACATGCTCCACTCCTTGATGAATAAAAGTTGGGAGTTTATAGGTTTCTGCTATAACTTGCATGCATTATAGCCTAAAGAGGCATAGTTTTCACACTTTAAAAATGTTATGATAATTCACAAGTAAATGAGGATAGTTCTGATGGTACAAATTAATGACAGGTTTATTGGTAGTAATACTGATTTATTTTTAACCCATAATTTTTTTATGCTATAATTGGAGCTCTAATGCTTGCAATAAAGTGCTGCTGTACTTTAACAAAGTTTTCATTTTTAGCTTTATTGCATTAATTGAGCTTGATATGACACACATCTATGTACAGTCCTAGAGTTAGGGCAATCAGATTGTAGAGTTATTATTGAATCCAAGTATTTATTGGAATTATCTTTTTAAAAGTTATTTAATTTCAGTAGGAGGCTCATTCCCCGCTTTATCAATTAAACTTTAAAACCACATCATCTTATACATGATTCCAGCAAATGTCAGTGGTTTGGGGATTGGATTAGTACTAGAAGATGACTTTTTAGTTGATGTAGAATGTGATATTGAAAATGTACTCATAGGAGAGGCATTTATGCTGCTCCTGGGGCTATCTGTTGTAAAACAGAAGTGCTTGCCAATTGTGCTCATAAAATATCCCAGAACATTTTGATGAGAGCAAGGCTATTTGCACTGGTCTCCTAATCTGATTGTAATTTGGGAAATTGCATTCTATGTGCAGTTACAAAGGAACACGGTTCACTTTTTCCTAAGTAATTTATTGTCTTGTGGTATAGATTGTTCACAGTTGCCTCATTTCACTCAATGCACTTTAGCACTCAATAAACTTTAGTAGCTAATTTATTCATGCCACGTAGGGTACGTACAATAGTTACTTTTAGATCAACCTAATTAGGGGTGGGTTGTTCTAAATGCTTAACTATACAGGCATTCCAGGAGGTTAAATCAAGCACATAATGGTGGGCCTGATCTAAGTTAGTTCACCTGTGGAGGTGAACCAACTTTTATCAGGAAAGGGTTAGCCTGATCTATTGAATACCTGTACATGTTCAAAGCTCAGGCCTGGGGCTGGGAAAGCCCAGTTGCTTGCTTCATCCTTAGAGCTGCACTCTTCCTAATTGACCCCTCAACCCTGACTGGGCTATTTTTTGTCCCTTGACAACCCGCACTGTGGACCTGCCAAATGCCCCCCATCCCAATTTCACTGGCTCCACCTTCTGCCCCTGATCCCTCCTGCCCCTCTCCCCATCCTGAGTTACTTACTCTGGTTTTGCTGCGCAGCTCCTGGGCCTGGCAAATGCTTGTATACATTGCTCCCCATCCACCTTCATCCAGCTTAAAGCGAGCCATGTGAACATTGACTGGGTATGGTGAATAAGTGTATGTACCCATAGGGTCCAGTTTTGCAATCATTACTTACGTTAAGTAGTATGCAATTTGGTTGCACCTTGAAAGACTAATTCATTTTGAAAGACATAAGCTTTCATAGGCTATAGCCAATTTTTTCTGATACTATGAATGGACTTGTAGTGAGCAGGGTTACTAAATTGAAAGGAATTAATTTAGATGCAAACGATGGAGAAAGGGGGAGGAAAGGTTAGGAGATGGGAGCACTACTGAGAGAGGGGAAGATGGGTCGAAGAGATCAAAAAGGCAAAACAAACCCATTAATGGATGAGAAGTGTTTTGGTGTGTTAGTCTGAAGTCATGCAGAAGGCAGGGTAGGGTGACATCTTACAGACTGACTCATTCAGGGAGTCAGGCATATGCCAGATACATCTGACAATGCACCCTGTAGCCTGTGAAAGATCATGGCTCTCTGAACAAGTTGGACTCTAAATTGATGCCCTTCCTTGTCCTCTGCCATTGAGGGACATAATGGGTGTCTCTACACGTGTTTCAGCAGTCGGGGGCGGGGAGGGGCATGCTTTAATTAGAGCAGCTCCGAGAGCCACACTAATTAAAGTGCCCAGAGCATCTCATGTATCAGTATTCCCACACTTCAAAATAGCAGCAGGGCTGCTTTAACTAAAGCTTGTAAGATAAGGTGCCCCTGCCACAAGACACGGAGGCTGGCTGGAGTACACTCCAGCAGACTCAATTAATCAAGTCTGCTCTGATGTGCTGTAATTACAGCACAGAAAACAGCCTCTTCACTCATGTATACAAACCCGCTGGTTATAAAAACTAGTTTAGGTAATGGGATAGGAATCTATAATCTCTGCTGAGACCCTAGTTAACACATTTCAGTCTGTGGATGAGTTTTTGTTCCGTTTTGTTGTTTAAGAACAGTTACTTTGAACAGGGGTGATAGGTGACTCGTAAGTCTGGGGGTGTGCAATTTGTGGGCAGGCCTGGGGGTGGGCCAAAAGCCCCCTATCTACTCCTATATATCTGTGCCATAGCTTAGTGCCCCCGCCCCGCCCCCCCCAAACATGCCTCTGGCCCATGTAGCAAAAAAACTGCCCTGTCCTGAGCGGTGCCAAGTTGCTGCTAACCTTGGCGGGGGGGGGACAGGATGTGCCCTTCCATGCCCCCCATACCAGTTGTGTGTGACTTTGAGGTCAGTGATGGAACGACCCGGGAGATGCAAGTGTTTTGCCACAGGCTTCTGTGTGTTCCTGGTGTCAAATCAGTGTCCATTCATTCCTTCACGTAGGGTTCCTGTCTGACCAGTGTAGAGAGCAGAGAGGAATTGTAAGAAGATGAGGGTGTATCTGATATCAGTACAGGAGTAGTAAATGAACCCTGGGTGTTATAATCAGGGTTGTTTACCAGTGCTGATGATGAGTTAATTCTTAAGGTAACACCCTGCTTTGCTTTCTGCCTGGTTTCACACTAACATGGTACTAAAGTATCTTTCTGTACTTTAATTAGGAAGGATCAACTAATGCACAACTTGGTATCTTGACTATTTGTTGACGAAATAACAACGCACATGGTTCAGAATCAAGTCCAGAATTTGCAAAGTACTGTGACAACTTCTTTGGGTTTTAATATGCTATATAAATATAATGTGACATGAAAAACATCCATTTGCACTTTTTCATTTACTTTTACATTTTCAAATTAGTCCTATGTGGTTCCCTTTCCCCTGGATATGTAATGTTTATAGAGCAAGTCTTATCGTACCATACACTTGGGTATTTACTTTGGGTATTTGAAGATTTTCTTTTGAAAGTTGAATAAATGTAATTTACTTTTCAGCCCTTTTTCCTTCTTTCTAGCTTTTGGGGATGAATCGTAGAACAGATAACCAACCATGAAGAAATTAACTGAATACCTTGTTTCACCTTCTGAAAATATAATACTTGAATGTGGACAAACTACCAATGCAAACAGTATAAAGAAGCTCAAAGATCTTGCTTTAGTTCAGTTAAATGAACTAAATGTATTTAAGGAGTATGGGACAATTGCAACACTGTTTTTCACTTAAAGTATGCATCCTGTCTAATAATTACATTACAAATATCGATCCACTTGCATGTTGTGCTCATGTAGTTAAACTGGATCTCCATGGAAACCAGGTAAACAATAATAACTTTAGGAACTGCACTAGCTCAGGAAGGTAAATTTATTTATAACCTTTCTTATTTGCATAGTACTTCTGAGAAATGATTTAGATTTTAAATGCAGATTTTAAGTGTTCTTCATAGACAGCAGTTCCTCTACTGATTTAGCATTTTCACTTTTTACTGTAAATTCATTAGTGAAGGAAGCAGGTATGAAAGCTTGACCTTATTGAATATAATATGAGTTTTGTCACTGACATTAATGGGGCCAGAACTTCACCTACCTCTACACCTCTGTTAAGAGGGTTAGAGTTTTTATTGGTGCCTTTGTGCATTAGCTTTGTGATTAAATCTGAAGTGTATTTAATCCATTTACATATGAATATATACAGGTTTTTCATTATTTATATAGATATAACATTTGGTTGAAGAGTAATAGCATAAAATAAAATGCCCTCACCCCAAATTTTCCATTACTTTTTTAACCTATACAGATTACTTACTGATGTTAAAAGTTATTTGTTTAATCTAGTATTAAGTGATTAAAATAATAGAACTTCTACTACTTCCTTTAGGAGGGTATTCCATGTTGTTATATAAATTAATTAAAAAATCTTGGAGATCTCTGATCTGCATCTTACTCTTCTAATTTTTAATCTATTGCTATGCTTAACCTATTACTATGCTTAAAGATACAACAAAATGTTGAGAAATTTTCTTAGTTTATAGAAAAAACAGTTCTCCTTGGATTAAGAGAGTCATCCTTTCAATTAATGGAGAAAAAGTTATACATCAACTCCAGTGTGTTTTAGATTTGCCCTTTTGAGCTTTGTGTGTGCTAGAACTATGATGAGATTGAACAAGCCAGGGTAGAAAAATCCTGAAAAAGGTAGTCAGAAAAAGTAAATCTGAATTGGAGCCAAAAGGATTTGGTGGTAACTTCAGATTTGTTAGATTTGTAAAATGATGACACTAGAAATAGTAATTGGCTCATAATTGTTTGATAACCTTTTATAATGTTATTTTTAATACTATTGATGCCATCAGGTTCTATATTGTTTTTGAGAAGTTAGCCTCCTGGTCTCACCATGATGTTTCGTTGGTTGTTTTTTTTTTTATGAATTAGTGATGGTCCAGATTCTGTCCTTGCATAGTCAGTGGTGTTGCATCTGTTTTCACCATGAGTGGATGTGGCCAGTCTAAATTATTATACTGCAAATGCTCATAAATTATAACGTACCGAAAAGAGAATTTTCATCATTATTCCAGATACAGTGTCTTCCAGGCCCAGCATTTTGGAAAGGCTTGATGGAATTAAGGCTACTTTATCTTCATGATAATGGAATTAGAAAACTGGATAATGTGCATTCAGTATCTTTCTGTCCTAATCTGATAGGCTTCACCTTGTTTGATACTCCGATGAGCTTTAAAATAGCCTATAGGAATACTGTTGCTAACAGAATTTTCTCACTCAAAACATTAGATGATTATATAATTGCTGATGAAGAAATTGTTGAGGGCTGGAAATGTCCTGAAAAATACAGGCCATTTAGCCATAATCTTTTCCTTGATCTTTGCTTTTCTTCTGGGAAGGTAAGCAATTAGTGCTTCTAGGTTTTATTAGAGGGTCATCATTAAAAATTTTAATGTTTTATTTAATGATGTTGCATTTTTAAAAAATTCATAGCTGTGTAGAGATTACATAAAATGTTTATGTTTAAAATAAAACAGTTAGATATCTATAATAGTATATTAATAAAACAATAATACAAGTATGACTATACAGCAGTCACAAGCTTGTAATCCTTTCTACCCACTAATTGGCATTTTATATTTCATGTTTGATGGAAAGAAAACTCAGTGATCTGTCATATCTCAACATTTTATACAGATTAACACACACACCCACTCAATCACTTCGAAGAACCTATATGCAAGTTGCTATGGATCTGGCTGCTCTAGACCTATTGGCTGTTCTGTGTTACAGTCTGCAGGCCTGGATGATGTAAGCTTCATTGAGTCTTGGCAGACTGCAGTACTACCTTCTTTCTTGATCTCCCAGGCAGACTTCCTTGGTGCAAGCTTTTTGTCTGTTACCCTTTCATGGAAATAGAGCTCCACAGCCCAACCTTATCAGGTGTCCAATATCAAATCTGACCCCAAGATTCTCATATAGCTTAAACACAGTGGGTGCTTACAGGTGTGGGGAAAAAAAAATAGTGCTTTGCTTTCCACGTGGTGTGCCTCAGTGCTGAGCACAGTGCACATGCTCAGAAGCAGTGGCGATGCATAGGGGGTGCACATGCACCCCTGAGAGCACCGGTGCACCCCCTGACTGGCCATGCTCTCTGCTTAGGCGATGGGCAGGGGGGGCAGGTGGGAGCACTGATGCCCCCCCTCTGCAAGTGCTGGCTGATTGCTGCGATCGCTGAAGCTCCTTCCAGGAGTGGCTGTGGCCACTTTTGGGAGCAGCTGCAGCGATCAGCTGGCGCCTGCTCCCAAAAGCGGTTGCAGCCACTCTCGGAAGTGGCTGCAGCAATCATAGTAATTGGCCATTGCAGAATTGCCTGGTGGGGAGGCCCCCCCCCCCCCCCCCCCAGTTCTTCAGGCTGGCCTAGTCTAGAGTCTTCAAAATTATGAAATCTTTTCAGTTAAGTTTGGCATTTCTGATCTTGACTGATTCCACAGCAAGCACACTAATTTCTTCCCCACTTCAGGATAAGCCTTCTTGTGTGCTTGAGTAAAACCTCCCCTGTGTTTGTTCAGTGAGTTTTTTTTTTAAGCCTCACTTTTCTGCCTTTTGTTCCTTTGTCCTGTTTGAAGAACCAGTGCCTAAATCCCATTTCTAAATTAGCCAGATTGAGAAACAAATTAAGGGCCTTTGGCACAGGTTACTTTAAAAACATCATAAAAGCATTTAAAATGAGAGCAGTCATTAGTTAAAGAGTGTTAAACTACCAGAAATACCCTCTAAATGTTTTAAAGATAAACCACTCAAAAGAAGGTTTACTGTGGAAAGGTTTTACTCGTGTGTAGCCCATCAGGGTCCCAGGGGCAGCCGTGACATCCCCTGGTAGCTCTGTGACTGTGCCCCGCTCTGCCCCTAGGGTGCCTTCCCTTCTCTCTCCTGCCATGTCTTGATGGAAAAATAATAATATGAAAAGGGAGGCTTCCCACAGGTTTTGTGTGGGCCCCAGTCTAGATAACCTCCCCCCCCACACACACACACTGGGGTTCCCCGGCACCCTGCTGGGCCCTACTGCATAGCTCCCAGGCTCCTCACTGGGCCTCCCTAGATCGTGTCATTGTGGGTCACCTGCAGCCTTAAGGGCTAACTGCATGGTTCCATTCCTTCCCTATACCATGCCCCAAGCCATGCGGGTGTTACTGTACTTCTGTTCACTTGCTGGGGCTTAAGCTTCCTTGGGCACTGCCCTTTCTTCTCAACTAGGCCTTATAGCCCAGGCCCACTGTATTGGATCTGGCTTTGACCCACCAGTTCTGGTCTAGCCCTTTCTGGCCCCTGGCCCGTGTGTGGCTGTGCCCCTGGCCCTGTGTGGCTCTGTGGCCTCACACTTGCTTCCTCTGGGTTCAACCCTCACTTGGGCCTTGAGCCTGCTCCTGGCAGGGCTCAAGATGATCACATGCCTCACGTATACCGCCCTTACAGTCTCATCCCAAACCACTGGTGCAGCGTCAGCATAAACAGTAAGCCCCTGAGCTATAACATACATACCAAAAGGGGAAGCAACCTTCTGCCCCTATAAGAGGGAAAACTTTCCCTCATGTCTCAGCTGGGATAGCCTTTCAGCCTTGAGCTATATCCTAGGGAGCTCCCCAAGCCACACCTGGGCTCCATATGCAGCACCACAGTCCCTTCAGGAGCCCTGCTGCCAGGAGCTCTTCACCTTGGGGCTGCCAGGGAGAGATTAGCTTGCTAACCCGAGCCTCAGGCTTATATCTTCCCAGGGTCCTTGCCCCTTCCAGTCAACAGACAGCCTGGGCTGCCTGCAGGTGCTTGCTAATTGGCTTAATTGCCCCATGCCCCCATGGCCTGCAGCTTCTGTGCCCTAACTGCCCTGCAGCGTTTCCTCCTATAGCTGTTTTTTTCCCTTAAAGGAACAGAGAAGCCAAGGCTCTGTTACACCAGGCAATTCCAGGGTATTGTTTGAACAGTCGGAAGGTAAAACGATTGATTTAATTCCTTCAGGATTCCAGGATGCACAGCTCCCAGGCTCCCTGCCCCTTCCTGCCCCCCGAGACGCTAGTTGCCCTTCTCCTCTCCTCCCTCCCGACACTTTCCACTAAGAGCAACTTCTCTTAATTGCAGAGAGACCATGGAGCCAGGGAAGCCAGCTTCCTCAGCTGTACAATCTGGCTGCGGTAAGCTCAAATTCAGTCCCAGTGCCGAGCCCCAGGGAGGCTGCTTCTCCTGGGCTCTGGCTGGTGCTCTAAGTGTGGAGGGGAAGCAGCCTCTCCCGGGCCCTGTATTTGGGCTGAACCTGAGATGGCTGCTGGGCGCTGAGTGGCTTAACAGCTCTGGGACCTTGGAGCTGGAGAAAACATGCTTTTCCCAGCCCCAGGGTCTCACCACTCCCAGTCAGCACAACCCTTGTTGCCTTTAAGCAGACTGCCGCCTCCAGCTCGATCCCAATTCACTGTGACACATGCAAGATTTTAGTCCTTTAATTTTTTTCTTATCTTTTTCTTTCCCCTTCTTTCTCTTGCTTTCCTCCCTACCTCACTTCAGACTGTTTTGTCCCCACCCACCCTCTGCTCTGGCTGGGCTCCTGCTGGATGTGGAGGGAGGGAAGACCCCATGCTGGTTTCTCTACCTCCCGCTATATGCCACCCTCCCCTCTCTTCTCCCACCACAGGGGAGGAACAGAGCCCTGGCTCCTGTGCACTCCCCTGCTCACCAGCCATCTAGTGGCAAGTCACAGTCATACAGGGGTGAAATGACATGAAGGTGTGAAGACCTGAGACTGCTTTAAAAACACCATAATTTTATAACATTACAATGTTTCGGGGATTTCTGACATTATATAGGTAACCTGTGCCAAAGCCCCAACATATAAAACCCCTTGTTTCTTCTGGCTCCAGCAACCTCTGAGCATGTCTGTTAAAGTAAATACTGTCCATTTTTCTAGATTTGTGGGTACATGCTAGAGGTCTTGTCATCAATGGTGAATGCACAGAAACCTATCATGATACAGTCATTTTCATAGTGGCAGCTTCATAATACTAACCAGATTTAAAACAGAACAAGCAGAATCCAAGTGGTCACATCGAGAAGTGGCTTGTAGGACAATAAATACTTTTTGCCACATAATATTTTAAATGTACTGTTACCTTCCATGTATAGGGAAGATAACTGCCATATTAGAAAGGCACTTAAAAAGCTAATGTTTTTAAATTTGCATGCAGACTAATAATGTTTTGTAAATGGCCATACTTTAATTCTAGTTATGCCATATGCCATTGAAATAATATGACTGCTGCTTGTTCAGATGATTTCTAAAGTCTAAATCATTCACTTTATCTTTCTACAGTGTGCAGCATGCTGATAGTTAATAAAAGAGATAATCCTTTGAAAATGTACTTTGAAAGTAATTGGAAAATTGTGTTTATAAGAAATGACACACTTTTGTACTAGACTAGCACAATATTCATTTTACAAACTACATCTTTAGTTTTTATCATATATTGGGAACATTATATAATTTCCTCTTTCAATAGGCTAGTGAGATGCTGTAACACCTCAAAATCCAAACTACTATAGTATAATAATCCACGGTGACTGAGCTAAAACAATGTATCTGAAAAACCCTCATATACCTCTGATGTTGTGAAAATAGATAATGAGATGGTGAATTAATTAATTTATCTGGTTTAGTCTTCTGTCCCTAACAGCGGTGGGTATTATATGTTGCAGAGAGGGTGCAGTGACCTCCGTCAGTTAGTAGTGTATTTGCACATTAAAAGTCTAAACCTGTTAAACCCAACTAGGAACATGAATGCTTTCATCACTACATGCTCAGAAGGATGTGCAGCTTTTATCCATACCAATAGGAAATTAACACATAACATATATTAGGGAGGGAGTAAGTTCCAGTGATATTTGGTACACGGGTTTTGAACCTCCAAAAGTATAGAAGAAATCCCAATGGATGATAAAACATGTTTAGATGAGAACAGTCTAGAAAATATTAATATAACTTAGGGAAAAAGCATTTTGCATGACTGCAAAGGGGACTTTTTTGGGAGTATTTAATGGAAGCTGGGGGCAACTTTATCTTACTGAAAATGGCAGCAGAGAGTTATAATGATCTAATATGTTTGTACAGTTGACTTAACTTTGCACATTCTTCAATTCCTTACAATGGAAACATTGGACGTAGGGGTTGGGTGGGACAGAAGACATCTCTCTTCAACCCTGTTTTAAAAATACCACCCAAATTACTGAATTGAGGAACTGCATTTTACTTCACAGGAATTCCCTGCTTCAGTAGGACTGAAAGCTTTGGCCCAGTTATTGGAAGCCAGTCTGGTTTTGTAAGAAATAGACACTGAAACACCCTGTCTGCTATTAGGAGAAGCCTGTTTCTTGTATCAGAAAACTTTCTGATTTAAAATAAATCTATATTTTCTGAAATCTATTTTTGTCACTTTTACAAACAGTTGGATGTAGAAACCTCTGGTTTAGGTGAGTTTCCTATTGTTTTAAACACAATAGGAATTGGAGTCATTGAAGTCTGTTGCTGAGAAAAGGCATTGCATATTGTGAAAAATGAGACAAGTATATTTTTCACTTCAGGCTTGACAAAACACTGTAGAAAAGTTAACTGTATATTATCTTATACTGACTAAACATGTTATACCGTGTTCTCATTTTCAAAATTAACATATTTTACCAAAGAAAAAAATAATATTTTTTCATTGACCTCTACTAGCTGATAACAATAGTGCTTTAATATCGTATGGGTTATCTTTGTTTTGAGAGCTAAATGACTTTTTTTGAAACATAAAATGAATGACATCCCTATAATAGGGAGGATTGTCTCACAGACAACTGTATCATAGTATATTCTATATGAGAAGATGGGTATGGACTCATTTTAATTTGTGGTTTGAAATGATTCCCATCTCTGTTTCAGTAATATTGACTAGGAGTTTTATTCGGCTTGCTTTAAGCTTCCTTCACATAAAGGACCCTTTCTCCTTCCTTTTAATCCTTAGGTATGGAATGAAATTTAAAATAATCCCTTTTAAATCCATTGCTTCCAAATTATTTATTAGAGAAGTGTGGATTTTAAAGCACAGTGTATTCAACAGATTTTTATTTGAATTTATGCAGGAAGCAACATTTGTGGAGGTTATAAACTGGGTAAAAGACATCATTTCAAAAATCAGTCATGTTCTAGCTCATCATTCACCAATCCTGATTGTTCAAAGATGGATAAAAGGCTATTTAACTAGGAAAAAAATTGGGTATGTATATTCTATTATGTAATTCACTTGAGGATAGGAAGGAAGTTTTTTTTTGTGCAAAAGAATGAGCAGGTTAATGAATATTTTACCTCTGTCCTAAGCATTTCTTAAAGCATGTAAATGGTACACATTATCAAGGATTATTAAGGGTACCATAATTGCTATATCTTAAGCTATTCCAATAATAATAAAACAATCCTGTATTTTTATGGTTTATAGTATTTACAGAAATCATTCAACAAAATGCAAACGTGCTGGTTGGTGGCTAAGTTGCAGAGCCTCTGAATGAGTTTATGAACTTGCTAAGTTCAATATATTAAAGTCAAATAAATGGGAGAAAGCAGTGTTTCTATTAATGCTGTTTTTACATTGCAAATAAAATCACTATTGCGTTATTATATGTTTCTATTTCACTTTCATTTTTATCTTGATCTCTATTCACTTTACAAATTGATTTGTATTTCCTGTTAAAGTTATAAAACAAGTAAATTTTCATGTAAAGCTGCCCATCTATCACAGCAACATAAGCCAACAAATCAATAGTAATATTATTAAGGACAATAATAAGGGCAAGATATTTAGTAATTATATTGTAGAACATTCACTTAGTTGATTGCACCAAAAATAAGTGTATTGGAGTTTTTGTCATAATATGAGAGGGTAAGACTGGAAGTATACATGACGCTAATTCACAATTGTTCATTTGTTGTGTGCAAAATCCTATTTTCTGGGTCCAGTTTTACAGTTGCAAATTAGGATAGAAAGTAAATAATATTTATTGATAAATTGCTATCTGCTATGCATTTCTTTTTGGAAAAGCAGTCAAAACAAAAAAATATAAAGATCAAAGCAGGAAATATTTTTTAATTTTCTATTTGAATGGGAAATTAAGGTATTTAAGAAGTGAATGGCAAAAATTACATGAGAGTACATTATTCTGATTGAACCACTTTGAACAACAGTGAATTGATGACCTCTTATCTTGAAAAACACTCGCAGATGATACCTGGTAAAACTCTGTTTATTGCTTTAACAACATTGGTGGGGTGGGAGGAGGGAATGAAGAAGTTGACTGATGATCCATTAAATGGCTATCAATATGACCAGTCCACTCTCTATACTGTGCATTGGCAGGGAGGAAGAACTGAGAGAAAAACAGAGATTCTTCCCCTGTACTGTAAATTTTTGCTGCATATTATTTGTTTAAAAGAAATCATACTTATTTGAAAAGTACCTGAAACCTGTACTGCTGAAATAAAGTATACACATCTTAAAGGAGCAGCTGCTCACGCAGCCAAACCAGTTCTTGGGTCAGTAATTTTGAAGCAATCTGCTATAAAAATAAACTCCCTTACCAAAGGACCCTAAACATAGATCAGTTAGGTGAATGATGTAGTATTCCCAAAAGTTCAACAGGTATGGGCTTTGTCAAGCCATGTAGAGGTGTAACTTCTACCAGAGTCAAAAACAATGCACAGAAAATGTTCTGCTAATCACTTTGGGTGCCTATAGACGTGATTGTTCACATTCTACTTAAAACACTGCAGCTTTGCCTCACTGTCACGTGTATTAAGCCCCCGTACATTTTGAAATGGCCGTAGATTGCTTTATCTAAACCTCATTGAATGAATTTTAGACAAAGCATGCTGTGGCCATTTTGAAACATGTAGGGGCTTAATACATGTGATGGTGAGCTATCTGGGAACCTTTCTAATTAAAACGCTCCCCCCACCCATGAGCGTATAGGGTCCCTTTTATCTTAAGTCACAGGGGATGTAACTTAGAACACCTCCCTGATGAGAGCTATGCATTGACGACGTGTGGGGGGTGCACGTGCACTCCCTGAGATTGACCGTACACCCCCGGGAAGCACCAGCCGCCAAACTGGAAGTACACTTCTGGTTTTGCCACTGGTGGTTCTGGGGTTTGCGATCGGCTGGTGGGGGACCTCCCCCCTTCCCCTGTTGGCAATCTGGTGTCCACCCAGACTCAGGAGGCACCAGTCGTCCTTGAGCTATAGAGAGAGGGAAACCTCCAAGCTGCCAGGTCCCAAATCAATTGGAGCTTTTCATGTAAAAGTTGTTATACCAGTGACTGGTGTCTGTTATGTATGTTAGGCACTTTTTAATACACATAAATCAGTATTCTGCATGAACCTCAGTTTCTAAATACTCTAAAAGTTCAAGTGATTAGGATGGAGAAAAAAAATTATCCTGCTGATGACAGTTTTAGAGGAAGTTGACATTTAATGCTGTTTTTAGGCAAATTTCAGCAGGCATTTAGACATTTGGGCAGGTAATTAAAAGGTCATTAAAGATGCCCTAGTTAAAATGCATTAGTAAGAATGACTGGAAGCAGACAGAGTTTATAAGATGACCAGGGAGCCTTTATTTCTGAATCAATGAATTTGCAATTTGCAGTGGTATTTTCCAGTGGTGTTTTTGAGTTTCTAAGCCAAAGAACTGCGTATGTCATATTCTTTACTTTTTTTATTTTAGAGGAAAAGGAGATAAAGTGCTAAAAGTAGTGACACTACAAAGCTGAAATTCACAGATCAAGGCAGGAATTTCCAAATAATAAGCTTGCTTTTCAAATGATAACTCAGCCACTTGCTTGTGTGCTACCTTTTAGTGTTTTCAAAGGTCATCATGTCTTGAGTTCACTGTCCATATGTAACTTCTAAACTCATAAGCTAAAAATTGTGTTTGTGTGTGTATGTGTAAATTAATAAAAGGCATTGAATTTCAATAGAAATAGCTCACTTCCCAGCCTTTAGCCTAAGGAATAGAGTTGAGACATAAGTTGGCACAGCAGCCAGTCCTTTTAAAAACTTGTTTTACAGAACATCTATCCCCAAATTTCCTTACCACGTAATATTTAGTCAGTGATTTTAAGTCCCTGTTAGAGCTGATGTAATTAAAATACTCCTATATGCAAGTGGTAGAAAGCACTGCTCATGTAGAACATAAGCTGTCCTGCTTACCTCTTTTATAAATGTGTCTTATTGGCTGTTAAATGTAACACAGACCCAAACAGGATTACTGGTTTAATTAAGTGACAGTGTGTGCAACTCCATGTGTGCAACTTTGATCTGCTGCCAAAGAATTCTAGTTTTCTGATCACGTAGAGACATGCATGCAGGCCCAGAGGGCTAAAATTTTTAACATATTTTTAACATATGTTTCAAGCCCAAAGGAGGTTGGAGCAATGAAACCATGCTACCTGCATAATAAAGGACTGCACAAATTGGGCCAAAATGTCGTGGGGGAAAATTTTGCATCCTTTCTAAAACCGCTATAACCTCACTAATATGAAAAAGGGTAGAGTCCAATGAATAGGCCTAGTGGACATCATTCTTAATGGAAATAGGATCAATTGGCTTATGTTTCTGTCCTATTCTAAGACGTTTTCCACTTGGCTGTAAAGGGCTCCCCAAAAGAGTGTGTGGCCTGGATTCTATGATAGCCTTTGCAGCTTCCTTCCAGAGGTAACCTTCATCAGAGGGGAATTTCAGACTGACAAATTTTGCAACCGTTTTTCTCCCCTTGGGAAGCAAATCTTTTTTTTAATATGGCATTGCAGGCTTACTGGGATTCTAATTTCTCTCACTGAGGCTGAAGGTTGTTCTACAAAGGGACAAATGAAATCCAGGAAGACAGACTATATACTGAAGGTATGTAGTCCTCATTTAAAAAAAAATAAATAGAAAAATTAGGTATTCTCATTTAAAAAAAACAACAACAGAAAAATACCTTTTTAAGCATGTTAAAAGATTAGAATTTTCTTATGTCACTTATACCTTAATCTTCTTGTAGCTTATTGCTATCAACTTCCAAACGATGAGGATTTCATATGATAGTGAATTCAGATTCCTTCTGATAGGTCCCTTTTCTTATTCATCAGTTTTTGTAGTCCTTGCTAAAGATAACTAATTTATTAATAGAATCAGAGGAACTATTATCTCTAACAGCTCTTACCGTAATTTGAAGCCATTTCTTATAATCAAAACCATCTGAATCATACTAGATTAATCTTGTAAAGAATGAAATTTCCTTTTTTGCAGTGAAGTCATCCTGTAAATTTTAATGATCTCAATAAATACTATGGAATTTGTGCCAGATCGTTAAAGTCCAAAACCTGGTTCTTTAAAGCCAACAAATTGCTAGATGAGAGTTTCTCTCTGATTTTAGACTTAATGGATTCCACTTAATTTGCTTCACGTTTACAGTTTCAAAATCAAGAATGAGATGCAATCTGCCCTGATCCCTTTAGGAGATGAGGCCAAAGGGCAGATAGTCTTGTGCAGGGATGGAAGATTACTGTCCAGTTTAAAAGCCGCTATTAATTTAGAGAAACAAAACAGTTAAAAATCAAATGTCATGCTGTAAATTCAGATCACCATTTTTTTCCATTCAAAATCCTCAGCAAAAACCTATTTTAAATGAGAAACAAGATACAACCCAGGATATATGTCACCTACATAGAATATCTAGGGGAAAAATAAAGATTACACTGTGTGCATAGGTGATGCATGGTTGGGGCATGTGCCCTCCTTGAGAGTGCTGGTGTCCCCCCTCCGCCCCCAACAGCGACTGCTCCAGCTAGTAAGGGGGCATAGAGAGTGGTAGTGTCTCCCCTGAAATTGGCTCCATCCATGGAGAGAGTAGTGCCCCCCTTTTGGTTGCTGACTGGCTGCTAGGGGAACCCCCCACCTAGTCCGGTCACTGGCTGGCCCCTCCAGGTTGCCGGCTGGCTGCCAGGGGGTTCCCCGCTCCTAGTCGCTGGATGGCTGCTGGGCAACCCTCCTCCCCACCCCCCCGGTCACGCCCCACTGGTGTCCCTCCAGACTCAGGAGGCACCGGTCACCCATGACTCCGTGTATTGAGTTGGGGAACAAGTTAACTTTTTCTTAGCCAGAACCCTTCTTTTTTTGTATTGTGTCAGATACCAACTTCCAAATCTATGAGCAACTCCCCAGTATTATCTCTGTGTGCGGATTGCATCTATCGCATCAGGGCATTTGTAAAAAAGGCAGCTTTTGAGTAAGTGCTGTGCTGTTTGTTGGACACTGCATTTACACAGGGGTCTGTTCAAGTTGTTCATCTTATGAAGTGTTGTTTTGAAGCATCCTTATCCAGATCTCAGATCTGTTCTGCTTGGCCCATGCTTCTCTGTCAAGGTTGTGCCCAATGGGGGACTTGTTTAGTGTTGGTATAAAATGCTGTAGGCAAAGATCTGACTTTTCCCAGCAGTCAGCCCACTCTGTTGCTGCTTATAGGTTTGGTTCAGCATCCCCAAACTTTTTCCAGGTGCTTGTGGGCTTCATGTACAATGGTTTACAACATTTAAGTCTCTTAAGCCTTCATCTGTTCAGGTCTTCAGTTAACAGTTGATGGAGCAGGTGATTTTCATCATCTCTTGCCTCTATTGCCAGATAAGCAGTAACATTTCCCAAAAGAGAAAATGTGAGAGGCAAGGATTTTTGTGGGCGATATTTTTTATTGACTCAACCATATAGTTGGGAGGTATATAGACAAGCTGTCAGGTACCAGGTACCGTTCCTCATATTTCACGTGGTACCAGACAGCTTATCTATATCCCTCTCAAAGTCCTTACCTCTTGCATTTTTCTTACAACATCACCCTAACACTACCAAGAAGAAAGGCTGCTGACAGAAGCTTTATTTATTTTTTTTTAAGATGGTCAGCGATTCAAGCTTTGCCTACTGAAAGTCATTGTAGAAAGGAAGGCAAATAACCATTTGGAGCTAATAGAATAGGTATGGCTAGGGAGCAATAATATAGAGTTAAAAATATGCATTGCCTTGTGTTGATTTGTTAGTACTAATATTTAATTTAGTACACCTGGAAAGAGTAAGGCTGCCCCTAAAGAGATATCATTCAAGCCTCAAAAAAACATTAAACTCCCAGTAAATAAAAAAACTTTGTCCTTGTTAAGATGAGTCTTTTAGATGTGAACCAAGTCAACTTCCTTTTGTAGGGCCCCAACTGAATGCATCTGTGTGCACGCAAACATATACCCCACACCATGTTTCTTGGAAAATAGTGCAATTCAGTGATTCTTTATGATAACCAATGACATTATCTGATGAGCTTTTCTCTATGTACAGCAGTTTGCCACTTGTAGATGCTCCTTGTGCATTATGGTGACTTCACAAGTTTACTTTTGAACTCTTTGCAGTCCAGAGAAAAGTTCAGAAATTTCCAATTTCTTTACCAAATTCACATTAATGTTCAAGGGTACAGATATTTGTGGCCTAGAAATGGGCAGATGTTGAGAATGGATGCTTGCTTATAATCCCAACTCTTAACACTGCTATGCTATATGATTTTGGACAAGTTACTTAATCTTGCTGTGCCCTAGTTTCTTTCTCCTTCTCTAAAATGATAGTAACTCCCACCTTTTTAAAGCACTTTGAAATTTGTGGCTGAAAGCATGAAATATTATTGGTAAAGGAACCTTCTTCCTTCAGTTTCACTTGCAAAATCCCTATTTACTTTGGGTCATATCGATAGAAGCAAGAGCAGAATTTGTGTCTTGGCTGTTTAATTTCTAATGTTCTCTCATCTGGTAAATTAAATTATGATTTAATAGTAGAAACTTTTTTTGGCTTAACCAGTTTTTCATTTAAGTTTTTTTAATGAAAATTCAGTATGATGCATCTTGACTGTAGATCACACAAGATATTTTCTTTGTTTTTCTCTCTGGATTGTATATTTAATAGTGTTTTTACAAGACTTGTGACAATTGGCATTTATTTTCCTACTGTTGTTTCTGTTTTGGGAGCAGAGTCATTTATGTGAGCCTGAAAGTTTTTCATAGTTGGTTTGCTGGCATTTTAATAAACAGCCATTCTGTTACTGTCACAATGTACAGGCAGTCCTCAGACCTACGATACAATTGGTTCCTGAAAACTGTGTCTTAAATTGAAACGTTGTAACTCGGAACCAATTTTCCCATAGGAAACAATGTCATAAATGGGGGATTGGTTCCTGAACCAAGGCCTGATACCCTATTTTCACCAAAAATAGCCCAGAATTTTGTACTGAATCAATTATCGATGAGTAATATAGCTACATTAATATATTTATCCTGTAAATAGCAATCATATTGATTTGTAAGGACTTCTTTGAGGTGACTTTGCTGGACTTTTTGAAGGGTTCTTGGTTGGAGTTTTTGAGGGGTTCTTGGCCGGAGTCTTCTCAGGAGTCTTGGCTGCATGTTTTTCTGGAGTCTTGTCTGCTTTCTTAAAGAACGTGTCCAAGGAAGTTTGGACAGATGTTCTCCCGGGAGATGGGTGACGCAGCAAACTTGTTTGCTGGTGTGGTATCGCATCGGATCAAGCGTTGTAAAGCTGAAACTGACATCACAAAGTTGAAACAGGGTGTAAGTTTATAAACGTTATAAGTCAAAGTGTAAGTCGAGGACTGCCTGTATTCTTACAGTTTTCTAGATTAGGGTTATAATGTGCAGTTTTTGTTTGTTATCTCTAATGCCCAGTATAAGAAAATATATTCATGCAACATGGAATATTGTACTTCAAAAGGGCAAAAATGTCTTTAAGTATTAAATATTTAAGTTATACCATTGAAGAAAATGTGCTTACCTGGTGAAGACCATAAAAAAACTTCAACAGGAGTAGGTGTATCATATGAACTTTACTTTTTTAATTTTTACAAATTAATTTTGGGGATGGGATTTAAAAAAAAAATCCTTTTATTCTTTCTGATTATCTTTGGAATGAAAAAGAGTTCCTATTAAATATTTGATTGAATATGTTTTTGTAGGTAGGCAGCTTGACCGATTCTCGTTTTCCTAAGGACAGAACAGAGGCAAGTGAATCCTTGTACAATTGCTATAATTTTGAAAGAAGAGGAAATCCTGTTTAGTAGATATAAGATTAAAATAGTAAAAAAATAGGAAAAATATGGGTTAGTTTTGAGAATAGTAAAACTGAATGGCAGAATTTGCTAAGTGTCATTTTGAATGTCTATACTCAGTAGAACTCCAGCTTCAAATCACAATGAGAGAAGCAAAGTTTTTTTTTCAGGGTTTCTTTTGTTGGGGGAAGGGGTTGTCTTGTTTTTTGGGGGGGGTGTTTCATAGTTGGTAGGGTCAGAGGGGTCCTGAGCAGATCATCAAGTCCGACCCCCTGCCAGGGGTGGTTTTTTTTGTTTTTTTAATTTTTTGGGGATATTTTTTATTGGAGAGTTGAGGGATTTTAGACAAGTTTGGGGTCATGAAGTACCCTTTTTCAGGTCACTTTGTTCACTGAAAAAGGGTGCTTTGTGCCTCCCAAAATGTCTAGCATCTCTCCTAACTCTCCAGTAAAAGATATAAAAAACACCCTTACTTCTCACATTTCCTGGAACATTATGGCTACAATAATACTCCAAACCTACTAAATTACAATGTGCTCAGTTTTGGCCTTCATTTTTCTGTGCCTGACAAATGATGTTGTTTGTATTTTATTCCATCTATGATTCTTGTAGACAAGACTGTAAGGAAACAATATCTCCTTTGTTTTGCATGGGCATAAAATAGATCCTACCATTTTTTAAGGAATAAGACTTATCTTTTTCTTGGTTTCTTTTTCCTGCTACTGTTGTTATTTTTTAATAATAACTGGTGCACCAGCAGCCCATTGTTCTAGGCATTGTGCAAATAAAGAAAAAGTGTCCTTGTGGTTGTTTACAGTCCTGTTGTATATCTCTTGGTTACTGCTCTCTACTATATTGTTATCTGAAGCAGTAGTGTCCAGCCTTTTGGCTCTAGGGCTGGATGACTTGCTGAGTCAGTGTTGGGCCAGATCTGGTCTATGGGTCCAGTGTGGCATGCAGAGCTGGTCAGTGCATGGCCTTAGCTTTATACAGTGGATTGAGCTCTGGCCCTGTGTACCAGATTGGACCCTGGCCCTGGTCCTGTGTGCCAGATCAGGCCTCTCAGCCCCAACTCCATAAGCAGGTCTGTTCCATCTGGTCTGCAGGGCTTGAAAATTTGGCAGCGGAGGAGCAATGGTAGTGTCAATTGCTACAGTTCCCTAGTGCCAAATTTCTGGTCTTGTGAGGAGCTCTATGGGCCAGATGACATTGCTCCATGAGCCAAATCTGGCCTTCAGCCTGGAGGTTGAGCACCACTGATCTAGATAATAACTTGTGTATTGATAGTTTGAAACACTCTGAAGAACTTGTAGCTGTCTAGGCCAGTGATTCGCAACCAGCGTGCTGTGCAGTATTAACCATTAAAGTAAAGGCATAGAGGGATCTGATGTGGGATTCCAACAATCACACTTCTTGCTATACCACATATGCGTGGCAGAAAGCGCAGTTTTGGGATTCCACATCAGAACCCATTGCACCATATTACCGATCGTGGGCTTTCCCTGCACCAGCAAGTAGCAAGCTTGGTTTCCAGCTGCAGAAGAACATCATGCACTCCTGCAGCTGGGAGCTGCTGTCAATAAGGTGTGCTGCCCCGGCTGCAAACCCCAATCAGCTGACCGAACCTCCTAGCCTCTTGTGCACACACGAGTCTTGACAGGCTCCCCATGTGTTCCAGAGGCTGGGCATTGGCTATGTGTTCAGATAAAGGTGTGATAAGAACCGGCCACAAAGCTATTACACGTGTTTTGTGCAATAACTATGTGGCTTACTCCTTGTTTTATCCATTAATTGATTGAAAATGTGGTCATTAGTTAAGACTTAATTAACCAGTTCATCACATCTTAACTGTAACATCTTTCAGGGGCACAAGAATCCATAGTGTCAAAAACATTCTGACCTATTGTGGTCGTCTGAGCTCTTTACAATAGAAGAATTGCTTTATTATTTTTCTGTAGTCAAAAAAAACAAAAAATGAAAGCTAAGAGCTGGCATTTTTTATGGGTGCAACCTGTTTTCAGCTGTTCACACCCTGTACAAGACAAATATACCTCCTCTGCTCGCGCTGGTAGGGAGGCAGTTAGACAGGCCAAAGCTACCATGGAGCTGAGGATGGCATCCCAAGTAAAAGACAACAAGAAATTGTTTTTTAGATATATAGGGAGTAAAAGGAAGGCCCAGGGAGGAATAGGACCCCTGCTAAATGGGCAGAAACAATTGGTGATGGACAGGGGAGACAAAGCTGAACTCCTCAACGAGTTCTTTGCCTCAGTGTTCCTAAGGGAGGGGCACGACAAGTCTCTCACTGGGATTGTAGAGAGGCAGCAGCAAGGCGCCAGACTGCCATGCGTAGACCCTGAGATGGTGTAGAGTCACTTGGAGGAACTGGATGCCTTTAAGTCGGCAGGCCCAGATGAGCTCCATCCGAGGGTGCTGAAGGCACTGGCCGACATCATAGCAGAGCCACTGGTGGGAATATTCAAACGCTCATGGCGCACGGGCCAAGTCCTGGAGGACTGGAAAAGGGCCAATGTGGTCCCCATTTTCAAGAAGGGGAGGAAGGAGGACCCGGGCAACTATAGGCCAGTCAGTCTCACCTCCATCCTCGGCAAAATCTTTGAAAAAATTATCAAGGCTCACATTTGCGAGAGCCGGGCAGGACAAATTATGCTGAGGGGAAACCAGCACGGGTTCGTAGCAGGCAGATCGTGCCTGATTAATCTAGTCTCTTTTTATGACCAGGTTACGAAACGCCTGGATACAGGAGGAGGGGTGGATGTCGTGTACTTAGACTTCAGGAAGGCCTTCGATATGGTATCCCACCCCATACTGGTGAACAAGTTAAGAGGCTGTGACTTGGGTGACTACACAGTCCAGTGGGTGGCGAATTGGCTAGAGGGTCTCACCCAGAGAGTTATGGTGGATGGTTGGTTTCGACCTGGAAGGGTGCGGGCAGTGGGGTCCCGCAGGCTCGGTCCTTGGACCGATACTCTTTAATGTCTTCATCAGCGACTTGGACGAGGGAGTAAAATGTACTTTGTCCAAGTTTTCAGATGACACAAAGCTATGGGGAGAAGTGGACACGCAGGGAACGGCTGCAAGCAGACCTGGACAGTTTGGACAAGTGGACAGAAAACAACAGAATGCAGTTCAACAAGGAGAAATGCAAAGTGCTGCACCTAGGGAGGAAAAATATCCGGCACACCTACTGCCTAGGGAATGACCTGCTGGGTGGCACGGAAGTTGAAAGGGATCTTGGAGTCCTAGTGGACTCCAAGATGAACATGAGTCGGCAGTGTGACGAAGCCATCAGAAAACCCAATGGCACTTTATCGTGCATCAGCAGATGCATGACGAATAGGTCCAAGGAGGTGATACTTCCCCTCTATTGGGCGCTGGTCAGACCTCAGTTGGAGTACTGCGTGCAATTCTGGGCGCTGCACTTCAAGAGGGATGCGGATAACCTGGAGAGGGTCCAGAGAAGGGCCACTCGTATGGTCAAGGGCCTGCAGACCAAGCCCTACGAGGAGAGACTAGAGAACCTGGACCTTTTCAGCCTCCGCAAGAGAAGGTTGAGAGGCGACCTTGTGGCTGCCTATAAGTTCATCATGGGGGCACAGAAGGGAATTGGTGAGGTTTTATTCACCAAGGCGCCCCCAGGGGTTACAAGAAATAATGGCCACAAGCTAGCAGAGAGCAGATTTAGATTGGACATTAGGAAGAACTTCTTCACGGTTAGAGTGGCCAAGGTCTGGAACGGGCTCCCAAGGGAGGTGGTGCTCTCCCCTACCCTGGGGGTCTTCAAGAGGAGGTTAGATAGGCATCTAGCTGGGGTCATCTAGACCCAGCACCCTTTCCTGCCTATGCAGGGGGTCGGACTCGATGATCTATTGAGGTCCCTTCCGACCCTAACCTCTATGAATCTATACAAGCGGCCATAATGGATGTGAACAGTTGAAACCAGTCTGGTCCTATAAGAACTGGCTGTCATGTTTGCTTTGGCTTAAGGAGTGCCTTTATTATTGTAATCAATGGAATTTGGCAAATAGCTGGTGACACTTCCATAATTTTAAATGGCTGCTGCTATATCTTCATGTGACTTACGTGGCTCATATTATACATATGGATAGAAATACTAGTTTCATTAAAGTTGGTGGCATTGACTTGTTTGCAGTCAGGATTTCACCAACAAAGTTAATAAATTCTCTACATAGGACAGACCCTGAATTTGCCTGGCTTCAGGTGATAATAGACCACTGATTCCGGGTGACTGCTGTAGTTGGTGCCGTAGCATAGTGGGGACAAGCGGGTTGACTATCTTTGGTGCCAAAGCGAAGGGGCGTCAACAGGCACTGTCCAGCCAGGGCAGGGTGGGGGACAGAACCATGAGTGGCTCATTTTGGGGGACATGGGGAAGGAGGGAGGGCAGCTCCTGCTGCTGTGTGCACTCCTAGGCAAGCGGGGGGGGGGGGGGGGGGCAGCGTGTGTCCCTCAGATCTGTGTGCAGGGCAAGGGTGGGCTGCTGCTGCGGGCTTTGCCCCAGGTACCAAACTTCGTTACTACAGTACTGTCTGTAGTGGTCTGAGTCCAGCTGCTTCCAACCAGGAAACAGAGGGTTTAGAAATGTCTCTCTTTTGGCTAAAAGATCTGAAAACTAGCCAGGTCAAAAAAACCAAACAAACCACGAAGCGAAATCCTTAGAATAGCCAGCTGTAATTCAGAAACTTGAACTGATGTCTGTGCAGTGCAAGGCTGCCCTGGCAAGAGACCCTCAGCTATCTTTGCATGCATTAGCTCTGGACCTGGAAGCAGCTCTGTCTGGGCTTACTAGCTGAGACACAGCACTGCAGCATTGCAGCTACAGCATACTGCTTTTGTTTTCGGAGGTAACACACGCAGAGCTGGCTTGGGGAATCTCTGTAGGGCATCTGCCTTGTATCCAGTTATCAGCATAGCCATCCCTGAGGAAGTGGTTGAGTATGAATGATGTCTGACATCGAGGAGAGTAGAAGAACACAACCCATTCAGAAGTGTTTCAGAGACTATTATTTTTCTAGTTTCTTTTTGCAGAATGCTCAATCTTGCAGACAATCATTGCTCTTCTTTTAGGAAAAGTGGGTTTTTTTTCAACTTTGTATTTCTTTCCTAAGAATCAGTTATTTCTTTGTATTCTATCCATCTGAATGGTAATCAGATTGATGTAAGATCATGACACACTTTCTCTTCATATTGATCCTCCTCATTTCAGTTTGTTTCCTTGATATTTTAATCTGGTTTTATTTCCTGATGAGAAAAAACCCAAATGTTTCTGTGTTCCAAGGATAATTTTGTTGATGTGCTAGGCTTATGAAGAGTGACAGTTTCTTTATTATTTGTTTTTCTCTGGGAAAGTGAAAGTATCCCGCTGTTCAACTAAAAATTTCCAACCATTAACATGATGTTTTTGGAGGGATGATATACCGTGCCTGGAACACAGCTGAAGTGCCTAGATGTTTACACCAGGCTTTCCACCTCAAATGCCAACCTTTGCTATATTGAGTCTCTTAGGGATGGACAGAAGTGTGATTTTTATTTTTTGTGCCTGTTCCTCAGAAGGAAAGAAATGAAATGGATTCTCCTTTCATGCCCTTTGAGAGTCACTGCTTTTTGTAACTGAATTATGTGTACACTTAACAAACGTAGGCAACGTGCTTTGTCTAAACATATCTTAAACTATGATGTTTCGGTAATTTGAGGAAGAATGGTTTTAAAACAAAGGAATAATCCCTCCTGTGTTTTCTTCTCTGCTGTAATAAGCCACATTACATTTTGCTTGCTCTTTTGTGGCATCCTACAGTTATTGGTAAGCGTTGTATCCAGAGTGATCTAAAATAATAGTTTTTATTAGCTCATTATAAATAATGCGGAGGATAAAACGTATTATCACTATGAGGCTGAAAAATAACTGCTGCACAAGGTTAGTAGTGACTTGTAACGAGGTCTGTCATTACGGCAGTACTGTCAGACTGTTCGTGTCCAACATCAGTTTGTGCTAGTGCTTCCCCATTGCAGCGTGCTAGGGAGTGAGTTTACCGGGGAGAACCTTACACATATCTGTGCGTGTTTATTATAGAAGAATGCAAGTCACTGAGGACCTTATTATGATTAGTGAAGTGTGAGCAACAAAAGCAAGGGGCCTGCTTCACTTACTGGTTCTTGCATTGTGGTTATTTGGACATGTTCATCAGCCCAGAACTTTTAGTTCTTCAGCCATTCTCATCGCCTCTATCAAATTCTTTTTCCTGTCAGCTGAGATTTAGTAATCCTGTAATAACCTTTCCCTCTTCTGCCACTTAATAAATTCAAACATAACTTGTTCTTCTGGAGGTTTTCAGCTAGTATGCTGTCCTGTCATATACTTGCTTTTGCAATTATTCTCTTTCATGCCCTAAGTTCAGTGAGTGCCATTTTAATTTCTTCCTCTCCTATAATTTTGAGCTCATTTATTCTGTGTGAACCACCCATAGTTTTGCCTCCCTCCCTCATATATACCATGTCTTCTATAACAAGAAAAAATTAAGAGCACACAAAAGCCTGCTTTAACTGATTGTAGGGACAGGTCGTGGTATATCTGCTCTCACAGATTTAAAGCACACTCCTCATGTAGTCTCACTGAAAGCAATGGGTCTGCTTGAGGCAAAGAAAGCAACTACCTTAAAGTAGTAATGTTTTTTACTTAGACGTTATCATTTTTAACCTTAGCACTAGCTACAGCCAAAGTTTCAGGGGTCTGTGAGGGTCACATCTAGACTCAGAGAGACCAATGTGGGGTAGGAGGACCACTCACCTTCCTGAAAAATGAGGAATAATTGAAGCTGTGAGAAGTGTTGACAGACTTCAACATGATCATTTATTCCACCTTGAAACTGGGATTTGGGATTTTATTCTTTGTTGATTGAATTACTAGTGTAGGTATTTGCTGCTTCATCTCACCTCTGCCTACCATTAAAGTTCTTCAACTGCCTAGCTTCGTCTTCCCTACTCATTATAGTTCTTACCTCTTTCACCTTGTTTTCCCATTTTTCCCTGCCTCTTTCCCACTTTCACTCTGCTTTTATTCATTCTGCTTACTTAATCCATTCCTCTTCCCCCACTTTAGCTGTATGGGATCACCATAAGTAGCCTAAAGGGCCAGGATACATCTCTCAAAACTGAATGCATCCTACCTCTTGTAACATATACTATGCAGTGTAAAGTTATAACTTGATGCAGCTTGGTGATTTATTGTGTAATAATTTAATATACTCAAGTAGGACACACAAGTAGGTTCAAACATGACTTAAGTTGTAGGTGACATGACTTTGACTGTTTTAATCTTTGTCATTAGTCAACATTTATCCACCAGAATAAAAGTAATTCAGCAAACACCTTTGCAGGCATTATGGTAATTGAGGATGGAGATTGAGCAGCAAATCAGGATCATCTTCTAGTAGAATCCAGGGTAATTACCATCCTAGTTACTGCTTATGAGAGAGAATGAACCTCTCCATAATCCTTTCTGGACTCTCTGTGGATATTTTAATTTTGATTGCTTCTAAAGCCCCATTCAGGAGCAGATCTACATGGTAATGGACACTGTATAAATATGTCTAAATTATTGTTCCTGTCATGAAGACTCTGTAGTTTTTCCTGCCTGTTGCACTGAGCCAATGAGTGTCCACTTCCTGTTGAACATAAAATTGGCCCTGTGTTGCTAAAGTGAGTAAACTAAACATCAGCCTTGGCAAGCAGTTTCTCTTTATCCTGACAAGGGTATTGATTAATATGGGAAGAAAGCAATCAACAAACTAAACAAGTAGTAGGTCAGAAGAAAGAATGAAAAAAAAATTAATAAAATATGGAAACAAAGACAACCAGAAGTAGAGTTGCAGGAACCAGAAGAGAGTGAGTGATGGAGGCAAGAATGGGGACCAAAATAGGCAAAATGCACAATAGGAAACATAGGTAGAAGGAGAAGACTTGGGAGCCAAACCTTCAGCTCAGGAGTCAAACAACAGAACTAGCCCAAAATAGGTGGTTAATCATGATTTCTGATCTGTAGCTTGGCCTGGTAAGAGAACAGGTTGTGGGAAGAGATTAAAAAAAAAGGGGATGAGAAAACAGCATAGTTTACTATTGTGCTATTCAGAGACTATCCGTATGGCTTTTTGCTGCTGAGAAAGAGATGCAATTGTAGTACTCGTAGTGTAATTAGCCTTTGCTCCCAAATACCTGAAATGGGCCTTATAGATTTGTAATGAATCATGTTGAAGCATACCAGAAATCTATGCTGTCATTCGCATACTATTCAGTGTACTATTACACTGCACATTTTTTACAAGTCTTTGACTCAAAATCTGCTAATTTGTTTATTATGGTTTTGTAAAGATTTTCATCCTCATTGCAAAAGGGCACAAATTAATTTCTTATGTTGCATAATTTTGTGACTATACTACTTCTTATTGTTCTAGAAAGATTAAAGCTGGGAAGTGGCTGCAATGTCCTAGTCATTTGCAGATAGAGACAAGTAGCCCTAATGCCTAAACTCATAATAGCACAGCTGTACTCTCTTAAACTAATAGCTCTTCAAAGATAGACCTTTAAATTTCTGTCCTTCATGCTTCTGCATTTTACAGGTTATTAATGGCACATTACATATTACCATAAAAACCCCAATGTCTCTATAATGGCTTGAAAACTATTTCATTAATATGTTAATATGAAGCCCTTTGCAGATAATGTTTTGTCAATCTTTTTAAAGTACTGTATGCTACATTCCAAAAATTATATACTTATTCTTTGTACTTACTGAGTAATTGCTGTGACCAGTCAGGGTTTCCTTGAAATTTGAAGATCACTTTCAAATAGTGTTGCTTATGATTAAATTGTACCCTGCATTACTTTTTAAAGGACTAGAATGAAGGATTTCAGGCCTAAAATTTATCTTTTTGAAATCATATGTATTTTCCTTTCTGATATATTAAAATCAACCTCACCTATGAAGTAAAAAGTACCAGTAAAGAATTAGACTACAATGATGGATGAATCTACAGTAACAAATCTAGTTTTGCCAGAACATAGAAATTGTTAAACTCTATTAGATTGGTAGCCTATTCAGCCTCTTGTGGGCGTCGATCAGGTGCAGTAATCCTGTTTCCTATCCTGGCCAGTAAAAGATGTTTTAGAAGATGATTCAAGAAGCCCTGGAAGGCATAATTATGGATTTACTTGCCTGTAGGGGTAGGGAAGAAATATCCCCCATCAGCTAGAGGTGAGTTAAATGGTGAAGCATGAGGATTTGTGTCTCTTCTATCTATTAAAAAAAAAAAAAAAAAAAAAGAATATAATATACTGCATTTACTCAAATACAAGATGAGGCCCCCCGGCTGCCTGTTAAATACATTGTCTATCTTTGAACTGCTACCAAAAGCATCATGTGCTAATTAATGGAAAACTTCTATGAAGCTGATTAAATGCAGCCAACACTGAGCATGACTATAAAGTACATGGCCCATTTTGGGCAAACATGTTGACAGGAAATATTTTTTCCCTTAATAACCCCCTGAAAACAGGCATTGCTGCTGCAGCAATGAATGAAAACTGGGCCTGGAGGTATTGCAATACCACGCCAGCACACACAGGGCGCAGCCAGACGAGCACAGTCATGCGGTATGTGGCACTGCAAACACCACGTACTGCACAGTCCAGTGTTCTCCATCCTGAAAGAGAAGTCCTAAATGTCAGACATCATCAAACAGGGCCCCAAACGGTTCACCCAGAATCCCTCTGTAACCCCCCGCTCTTAGTTTATCGCATATGATTAGTATGGCCCCATCCTCCAAGAGGTGAAGTTGGACCAGGTTGCCCTATGTCTCATTTGCATGTATTTTTTTGGAGGATCCCAGGACTGATAACAAGAACACCTGGTTCCAATTACAAGTGGGGGGACTAATTAGCAAATGGATCCTTTGTGGGGTGGTATCTGGAATACACACAGATACTGAGCAATCCTGAGCTGTGAGGTCACCATTGCTTTAAATGCTGTTGAGTTTGCTGGGACCGAACCCAAGTGCCAAAGTGTTGCATAAATGTGTATTTATGGAGTACCTGTGCTTACACTTGCAGTAGTTTCAAAAACGGTAGAAGTGCATTTGTTTTGGATGAACTAAGTGTATGGGGAATATATGCAAATTGCTACAGCTATGCTTATTTCAAGGTCTTTATTTTCATATTTGTTATTCATTTCCATGTGCTCATGCTGATAGTAAGGAGGTGGGGAGGGGGCTACAGGGGGGAAAAAAGTTGAGGGGAGAAAAGGCCAAAGGAGCTACCTGATTCCCCAGATGTATTTTTTCCCAGCTGTAGCAGTTGGAGCAGGGACAAATTCAAGACATACCTACCATAATTAAATGCTATACCTGCTAAATTACATCAAGTTTATAAATGTTCCATATATAGACTCTAATTATTGGGGGGTTATTTTATAATCAGGATTGTCTTATATTCAAGTAAATATGGTAACTGGATTTCCTCCTTGTTCATGTAAACTTCCAGTAATTTTTTTAATACCGTGAAGCCTTTAACCTCCGTGGTATCTTGCAAGTTCTGCAGGCCAAATTAGTTATTGTTTATGTCACAACCCGAAGTTGTGATTTGTTGTTTGTGTGTGCTTCGGCAATGCTAAATTATGTTCCCGCCTAAATTACAGTTTCCTTGCACGGTAGAGTTCTCTGCTGCGGGAGAGAACTCTGGTGCAACGGGGGATTTCCCGCCAATTTGCAACTTCTTTGCATGGTGCATTTCTTTTGCATCTCAGAGATGCACGGTGCAAAGGAGTTCCCACCATTTGTATTCGGATTCGCGCCACATTATTGGCCGGTTCTAAATGTAGGCACACGTGGCGGCTAGCTATTGGCTTGCTAGCCGTACAAAAGGCTTGAGTGGTTTCCGCCCAAGTTGGAGGACTTCACGAACATCAGGAGAGAGAGGAAAACTGGAGAGAGGCAGAACTCGCCAGGAGGAGGAGACTTCGCGCTGTGTGAAGATCTCTAAGCGATGTGGACCCTTGCGGACCCAACGCACCTTTCTTAAGCAGGCAACAGAGGTCTAAACAGCCTCTGGCCTCTCCCCGTCGCCGAGCGCAATCCTAGATGTATCCCTATCCTATATACCCAATTTTCAAACCCACGGAGTCTTAACAGCTCCGGGGGACCTGGGAACCGAACAAAACCCACGGAGATTCAGCCACTCCGTGAGGAAAGAATTGCCAAACCCGCGGAGCCTAAACTACTCCGGGGCCAAAGAACCGAGTTTGTCAGAGTCCTCCAACGAGGACTCAAGCGGAGCTGCGCCTGGAAAACTGTCCAGCCTACACCGCGACCATCTTGGTTGTAAGTAAATAATCTTTTCAATCAACCACTACACCTCCGTAACTAATTCTAGCTCGCGCGTACCTAACCGCCCCGCGTGCCCGGGCTGCTGGCCACAGTCCGTGCGCGCAAAGACGGGCCCGGCTCGCCCCCGGCCTGCACAGTTTAAAAAAAAAAAAAAAAAGTTTTGAATTTGCTGTGCTTAAATTGCATCAGATGTTGCCTTGTTCTTGTACTATGACAACACAAGAGTGCCCAGTGCGCCTTCTGCATAGCATTCATTGTTGCATATTTTTGTTGTGCTTCCTTTTGTTTACTGCCTTTTTAAACGTCTTTAGTTTTTTTTAGATTCTCATCAGATGGAAGCTTGCATGGTTTTCATCATTTTCACTGTCCAATACTGAAATCTTTCTATTTCTCCTATACCCTTTCTAGTCAGGGTGACCAAAACTGGGTGCTATTCTGGATGAGCATGTATGTTTGACTTATAAAATGACACTGTAATATTTTCCATCCTTTTGCTTACACTTACTACAGTGGTTCTCAACCATTTTTATATTCAGGGCACCCCTCCATAACTTTTTTGAATTTAGTGTCACTCTGGTTGAGATCTACAGTTGCGCTGCCTCAGTTTACCTCAGTGGTTCTCAACTGGGGTGCTGCCACTGACACCAGTTGGAGCTGCCCCAAGAACCTCACACACTGCCAGATTGGGAAGTGGCTGCTGGAGGAGCCCACAGTACCCTGGTTGAGCACCTGTGACCTAACACTTACTGAATTTTTTGTTGATGCTGCACATGTAATAATTTTTGTTGAGCTCTCCCCAGCAGTACACAGCTGTGTATTTTCTGAGTGATTACAGTTAATTTAGAAGCTAGTAAAATAAATGTGCATCACTTTGCATCTAACAACATTGAATTTCAGCTGCTGCCTGCTATCCATTTACTTATCTTTGTTAGGTTCCTCTCATGATACTCACAGATGCCTCTAACATTTGCAAACCAAATTATTTATATATTATTTGCAGGTTTTGCCATCTCACCACATACCACCTTTTAAATATCTTTTAAATATCTTTAATACATCTCTGTCACAGGTTTTGGGATTATCCTAGTAAAGTATGTCAAACAGTTCTCCTTTATCTACTATTCTGTTTTTATGCTTGGAAATTCTAATAGGAAGTAGGAGGCATTTTGTTTTTCTTTTCAGAATCTGTGCTGGCATATCATGGTTGTCTAGGTGTTTTATAATTCTGTTGTTAATTAACATGTCAACCAATTGAGTCTCACCATTGTCTGTCATCTTCAGTGCCTTAAAAATAGATAAAATATTTGTTACCCCAGTCCTTCTAGATAGCAGTATAATTTAATGAGAGGTTGCATAGGTTTATTAGTAACTAAATACTTCATGCTTAAATTCTAGCTGTTTTGAGAACATTCTTCAAAGAGAAAATAACTCCATGTTTAAAACCCAATCCTAATCCCAATCCATTCAAGTAAATCAAGGTCTTTCAGTTAAATTCAAGGGGAGGGGGTCTGGAAATACTATGGTGCTTTGGGAAAAGGAACTTGCATTCAGAATACACTGAGGGCATGTCAAACTCATGGGAGCTCCCTCTGCTTGCAGTGTGGATTGGACCCAGTATTGCATGCAGCACAGGTAGTCCAGTGCACAAACTAGCAGCATTCTGCCAGATCAGACCTGCATGCTGACTCCAGGACTGGTCCAGATTGGGCCCAGGATTTCCATGCACGCTGGAGCCAGCATGCAGGGGCAGTCTGATAGGATGCTGCATGCAGCCTGTAGCCCAGATCTCCTTTGCTGTGGGCAGTGCTGGCTTCAGTCCATGCTCCTCAGGCCTTGGAGCGGGGTTTGGTGTAAGATGCATGTGACATGTGGGCTGCATGCAGCACAGAAGGCAGGCATGGAGTGCGTGTTGCATGCAGTGTCCCACTGAACCAGGTGTGTGCGCTGTCCGCAGCATGGCCTGATTCAGACGGGCCCCAGAGCTAACTTACAGGGACGGTGTGGGTGCCACATACAGCACGTGCCCCAGACAAATTCCCTGTTCCTAGTGTGACACACAGTGCCAGGGCTGGTGTGTGCCCCATGCAGCACATGGGGCCAGGCTGAACATACACTGGCTGGATCATGTGGCTCTATGGGTCAGATGTAGCCAATGGGCTATATGTTTGACATCCCTGATTTATACCTTGACCACTTCTTGGCTATACCTATCCACTCTATCAGTGCTAATTGTCCTTAAAGTTAATGTCAGTAAAATTAATTGTTTAAATATGTGCAAAGCACCAGAGAAAGTCAGAAATCCTTGATGTATATAAATTAAATGAATTTATTTACAGATGTTTTGGTAGCAAAAGTTTGGGTAGTATCTTTCAGCTATACACCTGTCTGAAAGAGAGACATGTTTAGCGTACAGTATTTGAAAGCTCCTGACAAAATCTTGGCGTCGGCAGGGTCTCACTCACACTAACGTGACTAGGCCTTGTAGCTCATCTTTCAGGCTGTTTTCTCTTTCTGATTTCTGCCAATCAGTCCACTCCAAATTTTCATACTTTTTTTCCCCTTTCCCCTGTGATAAAACTGCAAGACCTTTGCAATCTTCCTCAAGGTCTTTCCCAACATTTCTTATTTGGGTGCACAACTACCTGTTGTATATGATGGAGCATCTTATTTTACTACATGCATTAAATAATTAAGAACTAAGAAAACTGTGAGAATCTTGCTACTGAATTTTCTGACTTTAATTCCAGTAAAATTTAAACTGTGATATTTTATCTACATTACTTTTGGTATGTAATTTGCTTTCTTTTCTCTTTAAAGTAAATATAGTGCATGGGAGGAATTTATTAGCATTTAAGTTTGCAGCTCACTTTGTGTCTTAGCTACAACAAGAAAATTAACTCTAGATTATTCAGTTACTCAGCACTACCTTCTTTTTTTATCTACTGTGAAATAGTGACAGAGGTTTTATTTTACAGCAAAATTCTTTTGCATGAAGTTCCCCTGCAGAGACATTACATCAGAGATGGAGCAAAACAAATTTACAGTCAAGGCACACCTTCAGAATGTGATAGTAAAAGCTTTATGTATCACATCATTAAACCAGAACAGAACACTGAGGATGAAAAGCTTACATCTGGGAAACAAGTAAGTGTGCTATTAAATGTTAATTTAAAAACTTTTTCTACAGAAAAATCTAGACTGTGCATATAGCAGCAAGAATCGTTCTAAACATTTCAGGAAAATCTGATAAGACTAAAGACTATGTACTGAAAAAAATGTTCTTGATATTTAAGATTCTATTTTCCAAGTTACACATCATATATTATGCTAGAGTGTAATACAAATCTAAGAGGAGAAAGAACACTGATGTTTAGTGTACACACTGTAGCTCTAAATATTATTCAACCATAATTATTGGCTTTATCGAATTTTGAAGAAGCTGCAGGTCATTCAGTACTTTTACATTATTTAGCTTTTACAAATGTTTTCAAATCATTTAATAAACACAGTGCTTCCATTCAACATCCAAAGGTAGTAAAACTCACTCTTGCAAACAGACGCACCTCTTTGTTTCCTGTTTCCATATAGAACGTTGTATTTCTGCCTTCTTGCTTTTTTCCAGGTATTACACAGGATGGCACTCTCCTACTTCTGCCGCTTAACTCTTCATTTTCTTCTTGTAGATCAGCATTGAGAGACGTCTTTTTTGAAGTTAAAAATAAAAAGGAAATAGCCTCCTGAAGGTTTGGGGGCGGGGGGGGGGGTGGAAATGAGGTGAAGGAGATGAAGGGAAATTCAGAGCAAGTTCTAAAATTCAAAGAGGCGGGTTAGCAACACTCTTTGATAGGGTTGCTTCTCTTACCTTCTTTGTAGTTTGTTTATCCTTAATATCTTTTTTTCCCTCTATCCTTACATTCTCTTTATTCAGTTAAATGTGTGTGTGTGTGTGTGTGTGTGTGTGTGTGTGTGTGTGTGTATATATATATATATATATATATATAACTTGAAATGTCATCACATAATTAATTTCACATAGAAAAATTACTTAATGTGAATTAAGTGATGATTAATTTAAACCAGCTATCTTGATAAGTTAGACTTAGAGGCAAATGTTGCTAAAGAGATAGTTTTAACCATAATTGCATGAAGCCAAACACTCAGCAGGAAAGATTTCTGTCAGTTGCCTTCTGTCTTGTAATTCCTGTAAATTGCCTTCCCTGATTTTGACTTTTTGTGCGTCTTTTATCTTGGACCTGACACAATAGAGCTATACTAGTGACTAATTTTGCAGTCTTAAATGTGATCTCTTTTGTCATCTGTCTTTCCAGTAAAGGCCATGGATCTAAACATTTTCTTTCTGTTCACTGGTCTAGAAGAATTGGAAAAAAAAAATCACATAATATTTTCATCCATGGTAGTTTTTTAAACATTTGGCCTTTAACAATAGATCATTCTCATTGTGGGTTCAGTGTTTTCTGTACTTATGCTTATTTTGACATGCTTTTAATGGATAGTACTTGGTAAAATTTCTAGAATAATAGATTAATATGGGGTTGTCCATCTAATCGCCCAAGTATTTAACAAAAGGTCTGGGGGCCCTGGAAGCAGGGGAGGACTCGGGAGTGGACACACTGCCGGCACAGATGTCTGTGAGCCTGGCTACTCTGAAATTGGACAGCCCTGGGCTAATGCACTATTAGTGTGATCTTTCTCTCTTCATGGGAGAACTTGGGAGTTTGGCCATAGATTTGTCAGTGGCTTGGGCTATAACTTTTGAATAATGGTTCGAAGGTTTTTAGGGGTACATGGCTCCAATTTTAGTTCCTGGCCTAGTTTAGAATAATTGTTATTTCAATAAGGGAGGAGGGAAGGAGAACCAAACTAATAGCTAGAAAAATGACATTTCAGGTTCCAGTAGTCAAGGAGCTGCTAGGTCTAGAAACATGTCATATATAACAATAGAAAACTTTCCTGTGATATACAACATTAATTTCTAGCTCTGACAGTATGTGAATTATTGGACTTTAAAACTGTCACTGATCCTTCAATCTAGTGGTCATTTTAGCAGTAATCTAGAATGAATGTGGCAAATCTCTATAGAAATGCCATAAATAAAGTTCTGAACTCTGGAGAAGTGTAATTTTGGACTACTGAAGGGACGGTGGTGCTGAAAGTGTTGTTTTTTGGATAAGACTTACAAAAGCTTCAGCAGTTTGTGACCATTAAAGATACCGTGATAATTTTTGCAAAGGGAGGGTGTTATTGTCCCGGTATGCTAGCTAGGTTTCTGCTTGGGTAATTACATTCTGTTTAGCATTTCCAAAGATTTGATATTTTCAGCTAGAGAGATTATTCTTTCCGTCCCCTTCAGAAATTCATTGTAGTGTTTGAATTGCTGGGATAGAGTGGCTGCTCTAATTCCATTCCAGAGATGGATCCATTTCAACAGTGGGTGAAATGATCCCTGTACATAGAAGGTCTAGTTCTCATTGATGCCAGTGCTCCTTCACTTTACCAACTTAAAGGGGTCTTTACCCCTTTTTTACAGCTGTATATCATTACTAGCATGGTTTTAAAGTTACTTCATTAGAAATACAGAGTCTCTAAGACATTCTTTTGTTATATGAGTCGGTGAAAGTACTGTTTTTTGTGTACTATTTTACCCCTTATTTTCTGTTATATGGCATCTCCCTTATTTTTCTTCTTAATATTACTCATTCTCAGGTCAAAGAGGAAACCTCCATAACAGAATGTGACTGCGATCACAAAGTGTAATGAATTTCAAATACCCAGAGCTGGTGATTGTTCCATAAATGTTGATGAGTCATAAACTCTTGAGGCCAAATTCAACCCTTCTGTAAGCAAGTACAATTCTATTGACACCAGTGGAGCTGCTTTCTCTTAAATTGAAGCTTAAATTGGCCATTGGAGTTTTCACTTCTGTTGCAATGCTTTTTGGTTCTGCTTATGAACCTATAAATGTTGATTTACAGAAGTTTGCTAAAAGCACTGTCTTAAGAATCTTAAAAAAGCTGAGTGGTTTAACAAGTGACTCTGGCTTAGTGTCTATATACAGAGTTAGCTGTTTCTTTCTCTTTAAAGATTGCAACAAAATTAAACTAAATTTAACTTATACCAATTGTTGATTATGCTGTTATTAAGCATTTTTAAGAATTAGAGAAAGGGATAGGAAAATTGCATCCATTTCCTAAATCTGTGTTTTTACAAAGAAGGGAAAGCACTTTTTGCTAGGTATGAACTGTAAAATATTCTCTGTCTCAGATAATTTTCAAGAATGTCATTCTTAATTATGCTGGAAGTAAGCTTTTTTTTTTTAAAGTAGTATTGCTTTTGAAATTGGCAACCACTGTAAGTATTTCTAAATTTTCTTCATTCCCCTTCAAACAAACATATTTATATATATTATTTAAAAATTCAAATTCTTCTCCTGATTTAAGCCATTAATTTATAGGAGATTAAAGACCTGAACACCCTGCATATAATTATTCAAGATGATAACATTTTTTAGTAACATGGCTACCTCCAGTGCTGATTACAGAAATTCTGATTAGGCAAAAAAAATAAAAACAGACTTAAGCTTAATCAGAGTATGAAATGAATCTTATCCTGTGAATTCTTATACTCTGTGAACTGGGATGCAATTAAAAGGAAAGAAGAAGTATTTCTATAGTAAATTGATTTATAATAATAACAGCTGTTTGAAGCTGTTCACAGGCCTAGCATATGGGAGAAAAGGATTAAAAAGTTGTTCTGGGTGAGATTTGTTATTTATCCCACATCCCTGTAATTTCATGTGGCGCGTACACTTTTCTGAATGCAGAGGAAAATACTACCAAGACAACTTTTACTAATTAGCAAACTTACTGTTTGTTAGATGTTGTCATACAAAGAAGGCAAAGCTAATCTTTGACAAGGTCTTAAGAATATAGTCACTTTGGTGAACTTGGATATAAGGTAATATGATTCCAACCCTAAATATAATATTGAAGAGACTCCTTTTGCATTTTGCCAGTTATATTAGCAAATCCAAGTAACCAGTACAAACTGCCAGCTCTTGACTCCCAAGAGTAAACTCACAGGACCCATTTCAGGCTTGGAATAAAATGTAACAGTCATTGATTTCAGGTATATCTTCTGGTGGTCTAGTTTGCCTTGCAGCCTCTAAGGACTTTTGTATACATTGCACTCAAGCGAAAAGCTGCTTTCTACTTAGAATTTCTAGAGCCATTAAGTGATTCAATACATACGCATCTTCAAATTCAGTGCCTATCAGCAGGCGTTCTTTCTTCATTTTTGTACCTTGCTATTTTACATAATGACAGTGTCCTTCACTTTCCCTGTTGGAAGTGTTAAGGCTATTCCATATTTTCTTCCTTCTTGGAGAATCTTTCACTGAAATTTTAAAATAAGTCTATTCTGTTCAAGTAATCATGATTTTAATTAGGAAGAATAACATGCCATATTTTATCAAGTATTTTTAACATTTGTTTCATGCTTATTATATATTGTTAACTAAGAGAGTCATCTAAGTTTAGGTCATGATACTTATTAAACTAAAGGTATATTTTCTTAGTACTTTGAAAGGCTAGAATTAGAAGCAAAATACCATATTTATTCAAATAGAAGATTTCATAGACATTAGGGCTGGAAGGGACCTTGCGAGATCATTGGGTCCAGCCCCCTGCCCAAGGGGTAGGAAGTCAAATCACCCCAGCAAGATAAACATTCAAGTATTTCTTAAAGGTATCCACAGTAGGTGCTTGAACCACTTCTGGGGGCGGTCTATTCTAGAGTCTGGAGACTCGGACAGTAGAGACGTTTTTCCTTATGTCCAGCCTAAAATGGTGTTCCAGCAGTTTGTGACTGTTAAACCGTGTCTTCCCTTGGGGTGCCTTGGTGAACAGACCTCCTAGTTCCTGATGCAGACCCCTTACATACTTATAGGCTGCCACCAAGTCATCCCTGAGCCTTTGCTTCTCCAGGCTGAAGAGTCCCATGCCTCTCATAAGGCCTGTTGTCTTGACTTCTAATCATGTGCATGGCTCTCCTTTGGACTCTCAAGCTTCTTCACATCCTTTCTAAAGTGTGGAGCCCAGAATTGGATGCAGTACTCCAGCTGCAGCCTCATCAAGGCTGAGTAAAGTGGGAGGATGCCTTCTTGGGTCTTGCTTGAGATGTATCAGTAGATGCAAGCTTGAGTTTTATTTGCTTTGCCAGCTGCAACATCGCTTTGGTGGCTCATGTTCATCTTATGGTCAATCATGACCCCCAAGTCTCTTTCAGTCATGGTGCTAGTGAGTATAGCACTGCCGAGCCTATCTGTATGATGTGGGTTTTTTCTCCTGAGGTGGAGCACCTTGTATTTCTCTGCGCTGAATGCTGTCAGGTTTTGATCCTCCCACCTTGCGAGCCTGTCCAGGTTGGCCTGAATCATCATCCTACCCTCTAGCGTTATCACACTTCCCTATAATTTCATTTCATATGCAAACTTAGCCAGTCTACTTCTCACAGCTGAATCCAGATCATTTATGAATACATTTAAGAGTACTGGTACAAGTACTGAGCCCTGGGGAATACCACTGGTCACCATGCACCATGTTGACTCGGTTTCATCAACTATCACTCTCTGGGTCCCACCTGGAGCCAGTTCCCCAGCCATTAGATCATAAGGTTATTGAGCCATTGGACTGTAAGCCATCAGACTGTAAAATGACCCTACATATAAGATGACCCCCCAGCAATTAGATTCTATAAATGGAAAATTTGTAAATCAGTTATAATTTTCCAGGTATAGAATCTAATTATTGGAGGATTTCCTTGAATCCTAGTCCCTTTCCCTCTGCAGGGAAAATAAATCGGGGGGGAGGGAGGGGGGAGGAGGAGGAGGGTGCATCGGGTAACCCCTTTGCTCTCTGTTACCACCCCCCACCACACTTTATTCCTCTGGCAGCCCCTTCCCCCCTGTCCTTACTGTCAGACCCTGCTCTCCCTGAGCACATGGGAGTGAGGTGCAAATTTGAAAACAATAACTTTGAAATTCAAAATGGCTCTAGCAATATGCATATAGTGCCCATGCACTTAGTTTATCCAGAATTGATGCATGTTACCCTTTTTTTTTTTTTAGTTTTTTTTTTGAACCTGCTGCAAGTTTTAATATGCCCGGTGTCAAACAAGTTCCATAAATACATTTTTGATCAGCACTTTGGTATTTACTTTATGTAGTACACGCTATGCTTGACATTAGTCCAAAGACAAAGGCTCGTTATTTGCTGTATAATTCATTGGGCCGAGCCCCACCAAAGTCAATAGCATTTCCAGTCATGGTGACCCCAGAGCTCAGTATGTGTGTGTACTCCAGATACCCACCTCAAATGATCTGTATGCTAATTAGCCACCACTCATGACTGGAACCAAGTGTTCTTGTCATGAGTCCTAGGATCCTCCAAAAAATTATACGCAGATGAAGCACAGGGCAACTTGATTCAGCTTCATCTCATGAATGGCAGGACCACACTAATCAGGCTGGGAGAGGAGGCAACAGAGGGATTCTGGGTAAACTGTGTGGGCTCTGTTTCATTATGTTTGTAAGGCTAGTTAAGAAACAGCAATCATTGGAAATGAGAAAGAAAGGCACAGCTCAGCTATGGGAATGAAGAATAAATAAAAGTATGCAATATTGTGGCTCACCATGGCTTGTAAAAGAATCAGCGGTGAGGGGGACTGCACTTAATGGGCAATACCATATATTGGTATTATTCAGGTGGGTTGTGGTGGAAAGTCTGTGTACTCTTCTTGGTGTTCTTCTGTGGTGGCAGATTTCAGGACCCTGACCAGAGAAGTAGTTTTCTACAGACATGAGACCAAACAGCAAGGGGCCCCAATGGCTCGCTTGGACCAGTTCATCTCTTGCTTCAAGTATGCCTTGTAGAAAGCCAAGAACCTGCTCATAAACACTTGGATCCCACAGTCGAGGACTATATACAAATGGGGCTGAGTGAAATGTACTGGTACTGCAGGAAGACAGAAGAGGATGATGGGAAAGAAATGGCTGACCTTATATGGTAGATAGAGGACTGGCACAGAGTTTTCAGAGGCAAACTGTCTGAAGAGAACAACGAATGAAAGCACTGGAATAGTGATAGGTGTGCGGTGCAAACTATGTAACTGGACTAAAATAGTTTAAATATCAAAGTATGCTTTGGTATGCCAAGTGAACCACAGTGGTCACTTGACAGGTTATTAGAGGTACAGTTGTGTGTGTGTGTGTGTGTGTGTGTGTGTGTGTGTGTATAGAAATAAATATTCTGCAAAACAGAAATAGTGATAGTTTCTCCCACCAGTGTTTTTTTAAACTGGGAAGGGTGTCAGAGCTTGCTCCAGCCCCTCTCAGTGGCAGCCCAGTGCTTATTCCTTCCTGGGGTACATTGGTAGGTCCCTAGCTATAGGTAGGTACTCTATGTCTATAATATGTCCTTCGTTCACTTTCTACAACTATATTGGTGGGAGATGGGCAGAGATATATCTGTATTCCCCGATATACTAGCCAGCACACTTGAACTGATGTGAAATAGGCAGTAAATAGCTAGGCAGAGCTTGTTGGTAATTATAAATTCCTTACTGAAAGAAAAAATAAGATTCAGAGAGTATATAGCAATAGAGACAGAGGTAGAACAAGGTCAAATGGTTACAATTCTCTCATAGATTACGACTTTGGTTATAATGGGGCAGTTTGCCACTTGATGTTTTCATACCAAATAATTTGTAGCAAATAATATTTATATAATAATATCAATAAATTGCAAATGGTATTATTAAAACCAGGTCTTATTCTATACTGCAAAGGATTTTTAGCCATAAAAAATTACGTTATACTGTTTATTGCCTGTTCTGACTATACCAGATTTTTCTTTCAATAATGTCTAAAATTATGTCTGTGGAAAGTTGTACTGGTTCTTCATTAACAGCCTGTTATAGCAGCCTTTAATCATATCAATGAGACTTTTTCCATGAGTAGGTATTATGTGTGTAAGTGTTGTAGAAAGGGGTCCTCTGTCGTGCCACTTCATACACATCCTTAAAATCAAGCTCTTCATGACCTATAAATGTTGAGAGGTTGCTGAATAATTTGTTCTTTATGTCTCAAATAGAAAAAGACCCCCTATTAATTAATGATGGAAGGTCTATTTAAATCAATTTTCAGAATTTCTTTAGCGAATGGATCTGTCTTACTGGAGTGTTGTACTTGAAAATAGTTATTCTGAATTGTGTCAAGCCTATGCGTGTTTCTATTTTTTAATGTAATTAGTATCTTTGAAAGGACTGGATGGGAATTGGTTATAAGAGCTGGAATCTTCCATGTTTAATCTACAACTGATGATCTAGTTCAGAATGGTAGGGATCAAAAATGCATCTTATTAAAGGCCTAGTATGGGAAATAAATTGACAACACCTGAATTTGGCAGGTAAATAGGCAACCTTCTTTGGAGATGTGTTATAGGATGTACTGAAAAAGCTCATTTGAAAAATTGTTAATTTGGTACTGGCCCAAAATAGTAATTATTAGGTGCGTCTTCATGAGATGCTTTACCATGCAGTTGACTAATTGACTGCATGGTAGAGCATTACCATCTACACATGCAGGTGCTTACTACACACTAAATTAGTCTACTGCGCATGCATCGCTACTACATAGTAGTCATGGGCTACTATGCAGTCATCGTCTTGTGTAGATGCTGCCAGTGTGCGCTAAATTATGGGTTCAGTTTTTCAAGAAGTTACTGATTGATTTGCAAAATCTTAGGCCTGAGAGACTGGGTAACTCAGCTTCTGTAACACATTGCCAAAACTTTTCAACTAAGTACAGGTCACCAGTATGAATCTGGCTCATATGAAAAGTTAGAAAAAATGTTATCATCTGATTGCTCTTCCGTGGCATATGAGATGAGTTTCTTTATTAGCTCAGTTTCTAATTATGAAATACCTACCTTATAATGCATGGTATTTTAGTCAGTTCAAGCTGGCATTTTTGTTTTCAGATTCAATAAAAAAATAAATAAAAATTGGTGAGAACAAAATAAAACCATCTCTTGCTCTAAGGTTGGAAACTCTGGGTCAGGAGTTGAACATGTGTACATGACAATGAATTTATGTTGTGTATACTGTACCAGTCATGTTGATAAATAAAGGGAGTCAGTTGCAGTCAAGCATATTTTACAAGCATTGCATTTACTTAAATATGAAAATATAAACTTTTTCTTAGTGAAACTGCTTGCTTGTTCATACAGTAAAATATAAGGTGCCCTCATCATTTACAAACTGCAGAGGAAGGCATCTTGATGTAACAGATGATGAGTTGAAGGGTTGTTTAGTCTAAAAGCTGGGATTTATTCCAGAAGCACAGAGGTATATGGAGTTGGAACAAGTAACCAGCCAGCCATGTGTATAGAGACACTGGCTGGAGACACATTTTTTGCAAGAAAGGGGTAGTAACTTTCCAAAAAAATCAGGAGAAGGGAATTTTTTCCCAAAACATTAAGTGCATATATACAGTATTATATTTTTGAGGAATAATAGTATATTAGTACCACAAATCTTCATTTATTTGATATAGCAGTATATCTAATTACAAAAATGTATTTTGTTAACAGGTCTTCTCTATGGATAATTTTAAAGAGCCTCCTGTTTTATGTCTTGGAAGAGAAAAACAACCAGTTATCTCTATTTTACCTACATTGGGGAAAAAAGAAAGAAAAATTAAACTAGAGGAACGACGAATTCCACTGAGGAAGGGTTAGTCACATTATTCTTTTATAGTACTTTATAAAATTAAAAAGAAATACACTAACTATAAATAAAATTAAGCTACTAGGAGAACATTAGCAACCATTTTAGCTATTTATTATAGGTACAGCTGGTAGTTCTAAGTGTGCAGTTGCTTATAACTCTGCCAAACTCTAACTCACTGGATTGAAAGTTTACATTTTGGTTCTCTCTCTTGACCTGTTTCATTAATTCAATCAGAATGGTCCAGCCAATTCTGAGAATGAGAACACAGACAGCAAAATCTGTGCCTTGACAAATTTCATTCCCCTTTTTTTTTTAACAGCATTCATACTCGCAAACTTTAGATCAAGAATTTGAAATATGGTGGGGGAAATTTTCCTTTATACCAAGAGAATGTTTTCCTATTTTGGTAAAAATACACTCAAATTTGACCAGGTTTATAAGCCTTTGAAAATTTCTGAACCCCTCTGTCAAGGGTTCAGAAACTGTAATTATTAAAATCTTCAAAGATTTTAGTCACTGAGTTTGCTCAAACTTTTTGTGACTCCTGGTGCTGACCAGGTACCATCCCCAGAGAGCAAATGTGCATGCTTCCTATAGCCAGGGCTAGAAAGGCAAAACTAGACTTCCACTGTAAGAGCTTCTCTGGGCCAAGATGGGAGTCAGGCACTAGAACCAAAGGGAGTGAGCCTCTTTGCCTTATGTACTCACATGCTGGCATAAAGAAGAATGAAGGGAGAGGCTGTTATGTTTGTCCTAGGCTTTTCATAAATAAATGATTCTAGCCATGAGTATGGGAAAGAGTGCTGCCAAATTAAAAAACAGAATATATTGTAAACTTAACGTAAAACTATACATGCATTGACATTAGCAGATTTAACAAAAAAATGGCTAGTACTGTTCCTCAAGTCCCTAAGGATTCTGATTCCTTCCTTTCTCTTTGGTGATCCCAGAGTATTTATATCTTTGGTAATATTTTCATTACTTACAACATTGCACCTGTACCTTCAATATCCTGATAATTGGCTATTCAAAGTTTGCTTTCCTTGAGAAGAATATTCCAGAGCATACTATGTGCAAAGTTTCAAGTTTGACTCTAGGAGTTCTGCTGAGTTAGGACTACATACACTGTCAGTAAGAAAAATGAGATGGATGCATGGATTCCCCAGAAACAAAGATACTTTGTTTGTGGAAGCTTAGGAAACAACAAAGATAAGGAGAAGGAGACCATCAAGTTTTAAAGCAACAGAATAGGGGACTGCAGAGAGAGCATCCCTTCAACTAATCTCCCATATGTAAAAACCCAGGGCTATTACTTTTCACATCCTTATTAGGCTCATGGATAGTTGACTGGCAAACTACCTTAGGCTGCATACAGACATTCATTTCTACTGGAAGGAATTTCTTCTGATACAAAAATAACCTGGGAGATGCACCATACGGATGTTCCTCCAGCCCAAGTGGGCTGCTCTCTAGGCCTCTCCCACCCTTATGGGAACCCATTAATTAAACAGCCTGCCTGCTTTACTGCCTGGGAAGGTGGCAGGCTGTCTAGCACTTGGCAGGTGCTGAAAAGCAGCAGCTCCTACATATAGTTTGGGAAACTGCGCCCTTCCTCCAATCTGCCTATTGGCTGATTGACAGCAGGAGGGCATTCTCCCATGATGGGAGCCTTCCAAGTTCACTCTCAACAGAATAGTCCCTGCTTCTTGCACTTCTCCAGGCTGACCTGGAAGAGTACAGGGAACCTGGGTCAAGAAGACTTGCTTGGAGCCCTTGTCCCACCTGCTGGCTTTTATGTGTCCACCTGCTGCTCATGAGGGTGGCAGGGGAAAGCTAGCAGGAGTTCCTGAAACCAAGGACTTTCCATTTTTGGTAAGAGATGGAGCTGTGGCTGCTGCTCCCCTCACCTCCTAGTCTATGGGATGAAGGGAGCAGTTTACCCCTGTACCATCTTCACAAGACCAGAGTGACCTCAATCTCAAAAAGACAGGGAGTCTTTCCCCTGGCTCCACTCCTTCCAGTCTCCAGGATGAGTTACGATGAGTTATGATTACTCGGGAAAGCAGAATAAAGAATGTCATCTTACTGGACAAAGTCTCAAAAGCATTGTAGATCTGTAGGGCCAGATCAAGGTTGTTGACGTAGGTACTTCCATTATGAATGCTGTAGTGGAACTATGAATGCTGACCATAAGACACCTCAAGTTGACTGCAAGTCAATATGAACATTTTAGAGCTTGTCTATTGTCCTATGGGAGCATTTTCTCATTCTGTGGGCACAGTCCAGACCCAGATCTTCCTCCCATGAGGCTGCTCTGAGCTCCCATGAGGCTGCCTGCTTTCAGACCTGCCAGACTTGTTGTTCCTGTGCTACTATTGCATATTGACTCTGCAGTTCCTATGGTTCTAAAACTAGAATCAGTAAGCAAAGTAGATATGCCTGGAATGCATAGAAAGGAATGGATTTGAGCTGTAAACAGCTAAGTAATCCCTCTTGTGGCTACAGCCATATGGTAAATTCAGTTCCTGTGTAAAAATAAGATTGAGTTATTAACTCAAAAAAAAGAAAAAAAAGAAAAAAAGGAAAAGGCTAATAAATCACTTGATGCTTCTTACTACTTTGTCTGTAGTAGAGGGCATGAGTGATGTGGCAGGCATGAATCCCTTGAGATTCCTGCGCTCACAGCAGGGCATGGGGCACAGGGCTGTAGCCAAGCCGGACCAGCTCTGGGCATAAGCTGCCTCCACAGCCCAGTGGACAGAACCCAGCATAGGAGCAAGTGCCATACCTCCATGGCCACTAAGGTGAGGCACAGCAGCGATGTTGGTGCAGAGTTGTGCCCCAGCTGTGGCCAGGCAGGCAGGGGGCACCTCAACTTGTCAGCCATGGTGGCATGGCACTGTCTACTGCACCGGGTCCTGCCCACTGGGCCACAGAGGCAGCTCCTGCCTGGCTGCATCCCTTTGCCCCACACCCTACTGTGGGTGCAGAAAAATCAGGGGGCGCATGCCCCCCTGGTTGCATCACCTTGGCCCCCTTGCCCCTTTCCACTATGTTGCCTGTGCTATCCTGCCCCCCCTAACATGTTACCTGTGTCCCCATCCTCCTCAATGCATTGTCTATGCCTCCCCTCACTGCTCCAGTGTGTCACCTGTGCCCCCTGCCCCCATAGATTTACCTAGAAGGAGCTGAAGGAACTGCTCTCCATTGCTGCTTGGTTTGTAATTTCCTCAGGTTTGGGCCCAACAGCCCTCTTTCTGAGATGGGCCAGGGTCCTCAAGCCCCCGTGTACTCAGCACCAATGATAAGTATAGAGATCTGAGAGGAGTATATGAGCTAATGCACCGTTTTATGTACTGTGACATGCAAACAGTACAACATAAATTATGGAGATAATGTCACATTTTCAGTTTGTACTATTGCCAGTGTGATCCTTAACATTGCTTCAGCAAATTTGTAAAACATTCTTATTGGTAGCATTTTAGAAGTTCATAAAAAATTAAGAAGTAATTGCCTAGACACTATCTTTCCTGCTTGGTGCAGGGGGCTGGACCTGATGATCTTCAGAGGTCCCTTCTGGCCTTATAGTCTGTGAATGTCTATGTTTCAGCAGACCACGCCCTACACAAGAGACGTTTCAGAATATTTTTATATTCATAATATGAAGATAATTTGTGTCATAGTATAGCATTGTTAATCTGAGGTATAGCACCACTATGTTATTAATGAGACTACCATCTATTATGCATATTTATCTGCCTACAGAAAAAGTGGACTGCACATAGTGTTGCAGTTTGTTTAGTTGTCACTGTAGGAGTAATATATCTTTCTTCTTTCTCATTATGCTAAGGTATTTTAGAGGAGGTTTTATCTTATTCAAAAAGCTATATTGTGAGTTTTTGTAATTAATCTTCCTTGGTTTCCTAAAACAACTTACTTTGATCAGTGATGCACTTATGCAATTCGAAATCATGTGTAAAGGATTTTGGAGAATGCTTATTAAATTCCATGTCTGAAAAAAAATATATAAGTATTCTGTATATATTGCACAGTTGTTTGGAGCTGCATTGCAGTATGTAGTCACTAGACCCTGTGGGAAGTATGTGGCATAATACTGCCCTATGGATGGCTTGGGAAGAATTGTGCTAGTCTTGTACAGCACTTCAATAACATATATGCCCCTAGCTGGGGTTTGTTTTTAAGCCAGCCACCCTTTCAGAGGGTGGGAGGGTTGGAAATCATGTCATAAGCAGACTCTTCCCAGTCTCAGTATTGCAGTCCTGATTGATAATAAACTTTCATGTAACCTAGATTGTCAACTGTTTGTACTAGTGTGATTTGCTGGGGTTATCTCTGCTTGTTTATGCAAAGGGCACTAACAAGCATGGCAGATTCTCTCCAGCTTTTATATATTAATCCCATTTTATTTTCCTTATCCACTTTCCCAACTATTGAATACTCTTCTGTGTTTTTACTTCATTTTTATTTGATTCCTTCTGTTTAAAATTCTGGGGTTTTTTGCTCTTCCTTGGTGACTTAGGGTGACCCCATGCTTGCAGTGCAGTGTGGGGTGCTTTTAAAAGCACCTGTTGCTGCGGTGAAGGTGTTTTAGTTCAAAAGTGCACTGCCGCCATTTTCTCAATGCTCATGCGCATTTCACCATTGATACAAATGCACAGGATGCAGCACTGGGCACCTCAGCTCACATGCAGAGCAGACTCGATTAATCAAGTCGGAGCAGACAAATATGTGTATAAATGCCCTTACTGTCTCATTTTCTTGTTCTGTGAAGTATTCCTCTCAAGGGCATTTGAAATTAGATCTGATTGTCTGTGAGGTCAGGAGGAACTTCTTGTTGAATGTTCTGCCTTAATGAATGGTTTGCCTCATAAATGTATTTTCTGTTTTGCCAGTGGCAGAACTTTTAGGCTTTTTTGTTTTACTAGCCAGGTAGTGGTCTATCAGGTAAAGCATTATTCCAGGGGGGGAGCAGGATCAAGTGACATCACCTCTTGAATGCATGGGCTATGGTAGGAGAAGGTATACACATTTAAACCTACTAGTATGTGGAAAGCAGGGCCTTGCAATTTGCAGTGGTACTACCACCCCTATTAAAACTAAGTGTAGTTCACTGTTGGCTATTGCCCTGACATACATAGCTGGCTTCATTTGGTGCACTAGTTTCATAGTAGATAGGGGTCAGAAGGGGCCCGAATAGATCATCTAGTCTAACCCCCCTGCCACTGGTTGGATCCACACGTTAGGATCACATGGCCCCAGACAGGAGTTCATCCAAACTCTTTTTGAATTTACCCAAGGTAGGAGCAAGGACCACTTCCCTAGGAAGTTGATTCCAGATCCTAGCTACCCTGACAGTGAAATAGTGCTTCCTAATCTCTAACCTGAACCTATTCTCCAGCAGCTTCTGGCCGTTGTTCCTTGTCACCCCAGGTGCTGCTCGGGAGAATAGGGTTCTTCCTATTTGCTGCTGATCTCTCCTAAGAAGTTTGTAGGCAGCCACCAAATCCCGCCTCAGCCTCCGCTTGCTGATGCTGAACAGGTTCAGGTCCCTCAGCCTCTCCTTATAGGGCCTGCCCTTTTGCCCTCCAACCAAGCGGGTGGCCCTCCTCTGAACCCTCCTTCTTAAAGTGCAGTGCCCATAACTGAATGCAGTACTCCAGTTGAGGCCAGAGCAATGTCACGTAGAGGGGGAGTATCACCTCTCTGGACAGGCTTGAGATGCATCTTTGGATGCACAACAAGGTGCGGTTGGCTTTGCTGGCTGCAGTCTGGCATTGGCGGTTCATGTTCATCTTGGAGTCAATAATGACTCCAAGATCCCTTTCCGTCTCTGTGCTCACAAGGGGGGAGCTCCCCAGCTTGTGTGTATGCTGTGGATTCCTTCTTCCCAGGTGCAGCACCCTGCATTTATCTACATTGAACCTCATCCTATCACCATCTGCCCACTTCTGTAGTCTGTCTAATTCTAATTGCAGCCTCCTTCTCCCTTCAAGTGTGCCTACCTCTCCCCACATCTGGATGTCATCGGCAAACTTGGACAACGTGTTTTCCACCCCCTCGTCCAAGTCACTGATGAAGATGTTGAACAGTGTAGGCCCTAGGACTGTGCCCTGGGGGACCCCACTGTTCATATCCCTCCAGGTCGAGTATGACCTGTCCACCACCACTTTCTGGGTGCACCCCATCAGACAATTTTTGACCCTTCCAACTGAGTAGGCATCAATACCACAGTCACTCAGTTTATTAATGAGAATGGGGTGAGAGACCATTGTCAAAGACCTTCTTAAAATCCAGAAAGACTATGTCCACAATGACACCATCATCCAGGGATTTAGTTACTTGGTCATAAAAAGCAATCAGGTTGGTCTGGCAGGACCTGCTTTTGATGAACCCATGTTGATTTCCCTTGGGCATGATCTCCCTTGCTGGCCTCTCACAAATGTGCTCCTTAATGATTTTTTCAAGGATTTTCCCCAAGACTGATGTGAGGCTTATGGGCCTATAGTTTCCCGGGTCCTCCTTCCTCCCTTTCTTATAGATGGGGACCACATTAGCTAGTTTCCAATCTCTGGGCACCTGGCCCGTGGACCAAGACCACTTATACAACTGGACCGGGGCACAGCAATGACCCCCGCCAGCTCCCTCAACACCCGTGGGTGGAGGGCATCAGGGCCCGCAGATTTGAAAACATCCAGCCCTTCCAGTAGATCCCTAACTACTTCTGCCTAGACCTGAGGCCTGGCAGTGCTATCCCCAAGATTGCCCCTACCTGTGGTGGGAGAGCTGTCCTGTTCCCTGTCCAAGAAAACAGAGGCAAAGAACGTGTTAAAGATTTCGGCTTTCTTGTCTGGCGTAGCCACAAGATTACCATTTGAGTCTAATGGGGGCCCTACGTTACCCAGTGCCCGCTTCTTACTCCCAATGTATTTGAAGAAGGACTTTTTGTTGTCCTTAATCCTGGTCACTAGCCTGAGTTCCACCCCCACATTGGCCTTCCTAGTGGCCCTCCTACACTCACGGGCCAAGGAAGAGCATTCCTCCTTGGTGATAGACCCTTTCTTCCACCGGGTGTACACCTCCTTTTTGGCCCTCAGGCATTCTCGAATGCCTTTGCTGAGCCATGGGGGCTTCAGAGCACTTTTACCCCCCTTCTTTCTCTCGGGGATTGTCACACTGTGAGCCTGGAGGATCATCCCTTTAAGGTATGACTATCCCTCATGGATTCCCATCTCTTCTAACTTTTGGGCCCTCAGTGCTTCCCCCACTTATCTCCTAAGTTCGTTGAAGTTGGTCCTTCTGAAGTCAGGGGCTTTAGTCTTGGTATAAGCCCTCAACACCCTGTGCTGGATGGTGAATTCCAGCAGGCGATGATCACTGTCACCCAGGTGGTCAAGGACATGCAGTCCCCTCACCAGGTCATCCCCAGTGGCCAAGACCAGGTCCAGCAAGGCATTGCCCTAGTGGGGCTGTGCACCTCCTGGATAAGGTGGAGGTCTTGTATTTCAGCTAGGAACCTACGCGAACGGTCAGACCTGGCTGACTAGTGCATACAGATGGTCAGACTAGTGCATACAGATGGTTTCCAACTGAATAAAAACACAGATCAAGACATGTTAAAGATTCTTGCTGAAGTCTGTGATGGTAGTTCAGCAAAGCATTTTGGATCAGACTGAATTTCAACAAGGACCATGCCTTTTCCATTAATTCAGCTAATTTGACTCAATAAGTTATTAAGTAAAAACTGCTGTCAATTTGGCACCAGGCCACATCTGTCTTTATTTGTGACCTGGCACAAGGCAAATCACTTCCTTTTAACACAGCGACACTTTTGACTATTAATTTGTTTTTGACCCTGCTCCTGAAGAATTATTCATACCACCTCCAAAGTGATATCCGTAGAAAGTACAAAACAGCAAGAGCAAAAAGCATTCGCAAGTTATGAGAAACAGTTATTGTCATTTTTTTTGCATGCTGCGGTTGTTTGAATCTTCTTTTATCATGCTTTGCAATACAAAGAATATTTATGGCTTTGTAGCAGGCTTGAAATAGAAGGCTTTTGTGATAAACAGACAAACTAGCTTAATTTTGCATTTCATCCTTTGCAAAAATAATTCATAGCCTTGCATATGCCTATGCTGTAAACAGTTCCCCATAAATAAAACCATATAACAATAGTTTGAAAAGCATTATGCTAAGAATTTAATAGGGAGAAAGAATCTGTTGTGGACCTGAATATAGAGGAACTTGCACAAGATGCTGACATTTAATTTTAAAGAGATACAGTGAAATAAATATAGTTAAACCATGCAGGCAAGGGATATATTTAAAATGTGATTAGGAACTGGAGTTGTTTATAATCGTATTCTTAAGAAGTTACATTTTTATGTTGCAATTTTAAAATGTCAATTAAAAGTCTGTCTCTAAAAAAAAAAAAAAAAAAGCAACAAATATAAGAACTTTTGAAGCTTTCAGAAAAGATTTTATTTGTATTTAGCTTGGGTGTAATGACGCAACTGGGCACTAAGATTAGCTGTTTTCACACAAGCAGTGACAACTTCTGATTGTGACTGCTAGCATGATCGTGAAGCTGCAATGGCACTGCTTCCTACTACCCCAAGTTAGCACCTGGGGTGGCTGCCTTGGTTTATACCACTGGTATTTTGCTGGGTAGTAGAATACTTTTCTGATCCAAAAACTTCTCAGGCTGATTGATACACTTCTATCAACTTCACTGGGAGCTGGATTAGGGCTAAAAGAATAGTAGTTTATTAAATACTTTTTAAAACTTTTACATGGCAATTTTGACTTCAATAAAATGTTCTTATTAGGCTTTTATTCCAAGGCATTTTTTTTTACCTTAAAGTATGATAAATAAACAAACTCTGGTAGATATTAGTGCAGTCTCAGTTAGACAAGAATGTTTTAGTCCAGTTTCAAAGAATTATCGTGTTTAATTCAATCTAATAAGACTTCAGTACAGTATTCTTATCAGCAGACATTAAATTCTAATAAAATACTGAACTATTAAGAACAATAATAGTTTTAATTAAAAATTACATCCTAACTTTAATATTTTATTCTTTATTTTGTAGGTTCCTTGGACATGGAGAAACCAAATATGGAGGAGCAGGTAGAAAATAAGCTCTCAGTAGGTAGAGCAGATTTTTATTCAGTGAGGGATAAACTTCCATTATTTCAAAAGAAAGGAGAAGAAATTTGGCATGCTGTACATGGATTTCATTCTGGTATTCATCCTAATTGCCAGAGTAAAGCTCTGCATTGCCCAATCAGGATAGAGAAAAGGATTTTTGCTAAAATGTATGGATCTGGAATACTTGGACCACTATATGATATCGATAAATTTCATAAGGAGAGTAAGCAACATGACATCCAAACTAGAAAAGAACTTAGGGTTATGCAGATGAAGAATGCTAAAGACAAAGTTAAGCACAATGTTGAAGGATTTCTTTGGGAGAAAAAACATGGTGCTCAAATAAGGTGCAAAAAAGATGATATAAGAATTCGGGAAGCTTTACAACAGTGTGAAGTGACAAGATCAAAATATATTGAAGATGTTAGGGAGGGGCATGCTCAGTTTCTAGAAAAAAAGAAACAAAAAGCATCAGAGTATTCATTTGTTCAAGAGTTCAGCACTCAGCATGTTGCCTTGACACAGAGTTTCTCAAAACTAGACAGAATGAAGAAATGCAAGGAATCTGTAAAGGAGAAAGAGAGAATTGTTACAGAATGTAAAGAAAAAGTGAAAAAATGTAAGGAGTTGATTAAAAGTCTTCAGGAGCAGAGGTATGTTGTTTTTTAGCTGTTAGCATTGTGAATATGAATGTAGCATGCAGATATGACTAAAATACTTGTGCTCATTGGAATGCTAAGAGCTTCTAATGTTTTGTATGGAATGTTTAGTATTTTTGTGATAAGTCACACTAAAACAGCCCCACAAATTGATCAGAAGTTGGATTACAGTACTGTAAATGAAGAGTTCCTATAAAATAGAAGGAGGAACACAAAATAAAGAAAAGCTTTAAGAACATCTTTAACTTCTTTCTTAAGGGAACTCTGTCCCTTGAACCTAATCTGAGAACATGCACTTGAGGCAAGAAGAACATGGAACTTGAAGGACCTCAGTGGCCTGAATAGTTATTTCTTTCCTTCTGTGCAGAAAGGATAGTAGATAACAAACTAATAATTCAGAGAGAACTTCTCCTTGCTCACCCTGCTCTATACTGTAGTGTGGAAGTTCTCCATGTAGAACACTTTCAGAGGAAAGAGAAGGGTTTGCCCTTTTTATAAGTTGTGCCACATTTCAATGCTAAGATACTTAAGGAAAAATTCCAGGAATAAAATACTGTTTTTGCTTTTGCATTATGAGCTTTAGACTAGTTAGCCATGTGGTAATTCAAATTGGGTTCCTTTTATATCCTGACAGAACTCGGTCAACAAACATGTCTGATCTAGTCTCAGGCAATGGTCCACACTTAAGCCATACCATACGCTTAGTACTGACAAGGTGTCTGATGCTGATGCGCCCAATATCCTTGACTGTGATGCTAATCTGGTAGAGATGTTTCTGGCACCAGTGTTCTTAGCACTGAAATTATTTTTGGTACTGAGGGATTTTGCAGTGACTCACCATTGGTATCTCCAGCTGTAAGATAGTCTTCTGTTTCAGTATTGACTGAAATAGTCTGATACTATTACAGTACCAGCCCATTCTTTAGCTCTGAGTCCCAGTTCATTGCCAGTCCATTAGCTCTCATGGTGGGGCAGACTCACATTTATCTCAACAATTTGGTTAGGGTAATCTCACCATTACAAACAGAATTTGTTTTTCTTCCTCTTCTAAGTACAAATAGGGGGGTATCCTCAATACAGTCACATATTTCCTGTTCCTGTGTCCCTAGGAATCTAGGTTCTGTCACGAGCCGTAGACCTTTGGGATGTCATAGAGAGTGAACAACATGAGATCCACTCCATGTCTCTAGCCTCTTACAGTCTTGACCACAATGGATTCTTACAAGAATTGGCTCCTTTCTTACAGAACTTTGTAGAATTGCTTAAATATGGTGGCTGGTATAAACAGGAAGAACAGGAAAATGAGGAACAACATCTGTAATTGGAAGAGTCCTGATCTGTCCCTGTGGTAGTGTCCTGTTTCTCACTAGATGAGGTAGTAGCACCATTCATTTGCACCCTTTCAAATGATTTTAAAGACATTTCAGGCCCTTCTGAACTGTGTAGCAGTCATGTTCAAAACCCAGGACAAATCTAGTAAATATCTGGACATTATACACGTCCCATGCCTAGAGATTTTTTTCCACTCCAGTTAACAATAAGCAGTTGAAACTAACAACAGGTACTCTGCTCTTAAATCTCATAAAAGCACATTTAAATCATTCTGGAGGTAACTGGAGGATTCATTTGGGTTAGGGGTGGTCAACCTGAGGCACAGGTACCACAAGTGGCATGGGCAACCTTGTGCGTGTGGCACATGGCAGGTCAGGAATGGAGTGGGGGATACAGCAACATATCAGACAGAGAGCACAGGACAGGGAACATAAAGCACAGCAACAGATTGGTCAGAGAGCATTGGGCACAGCAGAACACAGAACAGATTGGACAGGGGAAGGGGATTGGAGTGGAACTCAGGGAGGGTGCACAGCCCCACCAGGGAAAGACGCCTTGTTGGATCTGGTCCTGGCCATGGGTGATGACCTGGTGAGGGGTCTGTGGGTGCTCGACCACCTGGGCGACAGTGATCATCGCCTGCTGGAATTCACCATCCAGCACAAGGTGGCAAAGGCCTGCAGCAAGGCAGCAGCCCTGGACTTCAGGAGGGCAGATTTCAATGAGGTAAGGAGAATAGTTGGGGAAGCACTGAGGTCCGGGAGGGGAGGGGAGTCGGGTGTCTAATAGGAGTGGTCGTTTCTTAAGGAGACGGTCCTCTAAGCCCAAAGGGAGGTAATCCCAACGTGGATCAAAGGGGGCAAGAGGGTGCAAAAGCCGCCATGGCTCACCAAAAGTATACGGGAACATCTAGCTAAAAAGGAGGTGTACACCGAATGGAAGGATGGGGCCATGACCAGGGAGGACTATACCTCAGTTGCTCAGGGCTGTAGGGGAGCAGTCAGGAAGGCCAAGGCAGAGATGGAACTGGGACTAGCTACCTGGATCAAGGACAACAAGAAGTCCTTTTTTTAAATACATAGGGGGTAAAAAGAAGGTACTGGGTAACGTGGGGCCTCTGCAGGACACGCTAGGAAATCTGGTTGTTGCACCAGACAGCAAAGCTAACCTATTTAACAATTTCTTTGCCTCCATTTTTCTGAGCAGTGACCGGGTCACCCCCCACCCACCGGGACCCCCATAGGACCCAGGGGAAGCGCACCCAGACCTAGGGTCAGTGAGGACCTAGTCAGGGAACTTCTGGAGGGACTGGATGTATTTAAATGAGTAGGTCCTGACGATCTCCACCCCAGAGTGCTGAGGGAATTAGCAGAGGTCGTTGCAGGACCCCTAGCACGGCTTTATGAGCACTCATGGTGCTCTGGCATGGTGCCAGAGGAGTGGAAAAGGGCCAATGTGGTTCCCATTTTCAAAAAAAGGAGGACCCAGGAAACTATAGGCCAGTCAGTCTTACCTCAATCCTGGGTAAGCCTTTTGAGAGAATTATCCTGGCACATGTCCATGAGGAGCCAGCAGGGGAGATCATGCTTAGGGGCAACCAACATGGGTTCATTAGAGGCAGGTCCTGTCAGACCAACCTGGTGGCCTTCTACGACCAGGTCACAAACTCCTTAGACACGGGTGTAGCTCGGATGTAGTCTTTCTGGACTTTAGGAAGGCCTTCGACACTATCTGTCACCACATTCTCATTAAGAAACTAGGAGACTGTGGCGTCGACACCTACACAGTCAAATGGGTCACTAGTTGGCTGGAGGGCTGCACCCAGAGAGTGGTGGTGGACAGGTCTTATTCGACCTGGAGGGATGTGGGCAGTGGGGTCCCCTAGGGCTTGGTCCTCGGGCCTGCACTGTTCAACATCTTCATCAGCGACTTGAACGGAGGAGTAAAAAGCACCCTGTTCAAATTTGCAGACGACACTAAGATATGGGGGGAAGTGGGCACACCAGAAGGGAGGAATAGACTGCAATTGGACCTAGACAGGTTACAGGGGTGGGCGGATGAGAACAGGATGGGTTTCAGCACTGACAAGTGCAAGGTGCTGCACCTGGGGAGGAAGAACCAGCAGCATACCTACAGGCTGGGGAACTTCCTTCTTGTCAGTGCAGAGGCAGAAAAGGATCTTGGAGTCATTGATACCAAAATGAACATGGGCCAACAGTGTGGGGAAGCGGTCAGGAAGGCCAACCGTACTTTGTCATGCATCCACAGATGCATCTCAGGCAGGTCCAAGGAGGTGATCCTCCCTCTCTACGCGACACTGGTCAGGCCACAGTTGGAGCACTGCATCCAGTTCTGGGTGCCGCACTTCAGGAGGGATGTGGACAACATGGAGAGGGTCCAGAGAGGCCTCTCGCATGATCAGGGGTCAGCAGGGCAGGCCCTACGAGGAGAGGCTAAGGGACCTGAACCTGTTCAGCCTCCATAAGAGAAGGCTGAGGGGGGATCTAGTGGCCATTTACAAACTAGTCAGGGGGGACCAGCAGGCATTGGGAGAGTCCCTGTTCCCCTGAGCACTACCAGAAGTGACAAGAAATAATGGTCACAAGCTGGCAGACAGTAGATTCAGGCTAGATATCAGGAGGTGCTACTTCACTGTCAGGCCGGCTAGGATCTGGAACCAATTTCCAAGAGAAGTGGCGCAGGCTCCTACCCTGGGGGTCTTTAGGAGGAGGCTGGATGAACATCTTGCCAGGATTGTATGACCCCAGTACTCTTTCCTGCTGTGGCAGGGGGTCGGACTTGATGTTCTGCTCAGGTCCCTTCCTACCCTACCAACTATGAAACTAGGGTACGGGGTTTAACTCATGGCACACCTGAGGCAGAAGATTGGTCCCAGTGGTTTAGGTGGTGTTCATATGTTGAAATCCAGTACCCAGCACAACCTGTGCCTAGGCAGTGGATGATGTTGCACTGTAATCCCAGTTACTGTTCCTATAGGCAAATAAGGAAGTCATAGTTCCTGTCAGCTGAAGTGTTCTCATCCACTTTATGGTCATTTTGTGGCTGATGCTCAATCTATCCTGTCATAACACTCTGTGACAACCAAACGATGCTGTCCTCTGGTCTTTGGGCATGAACAGGCATTTGTGGTATCTGTCTTAAGTTTAAGTGGCTTAATTTAAGTGGAAGTGGCATATGCAGGTGTTTGCCATTGCCAGGAGTGGTGCAGGCAGCCCAAGGTGAGTACTTCTGGATGGGGGGGGAAGGCCTGGGAGGATTGGTGGAGCTTGTGGGTCCATGGGTGGAAAGGGCAGCAATTTGGGGGCTGGTGGGTCCAGGTGAGTGTTGGTAGATCCACCTGGTGGGGGAGGATAATTGTGGGGCTAAAAATAGCTCAGTCAAGATCTGGTTCAGGAGGTAGGACTAACACAGCCCTCGGGGTGGGCTGAGCGGCTGGGCTTTCATGTATGGGCATTCGCTAGACTGGGTTTAACCCCAGGACAATCTAAAGTTAGTTCACCTCTGAGGTTCATGGCTTGGCACTGGAAGAGAACTTCACATGGAAGGAGTATAATCTATTCCTTTAGTTTGTTTAAATATATAACATTTTTCTTCTGTAGGAAAGAGTTAAAAAAAAGAGGGGTGGCTGTTATAATATGTCAGATTCCAGATTTAGGAGATGACCAGTAAAGTGAATTTAATTAGCCCACGTCCTCCTACTCAAAGATATTCACAAGCAAAATACTTTGCAAAAAAAGCATAATACAACTAGGTGATACCGACAATAGTTAGGATGAAAAAAACCAACTGAATTTTCATTGTAAACATTTGTGGTGGAAAGCAGAAAAAGCATGCAGATAAGCTATGCTTACTTGGTTAAAGAAGTGATATAATAATAAAGAGAGAAACTACACACATTTATAAGTTTTATATTAAAAAAGAATGCCATATGTAAGAGCCTAACTCTTAAAGACAAGTTCTCAAAGTTTGCCCAGCTGATCTGAATTGCTGTAAATTATGTAAAAAGACTTAAATGTCTTCCTTTGTTTTTCTCCAGGAAATCGATGTTGCAAAAACAAAGCTTGGCAGAGAAGAAGTTTATAGAGTCAATTTTTTTTCAAAATACCACTGAGAGATTGCAGGAAGCCAAGGCAAGAGTGGAAGCTGCAAAGGAGCAACAAAGCAAGATGATATGCAGGGTGCCATTGAATCTCAGTGTTTGCTGTGTGGATTATATAGTAAATGCCAATGTTTAAGATAATAGTTTGCAATGCTGTAAGTGAATAGAAACTAAACTACAAATATCTAGTTGAATGCTAAATATAAAAATCTATTCTCAGATACTAAATTCCCATTTGTGGGGAAAAACCCACAAAAATGAAAAATAGTAAGTCCATTACATGCATTTACTTATAAGAAAATGGTAATGTTGGATTTCCTTTTATTACACAAATTGCCAGTTGCTCAAATCACAAGCAAGACCTTATAAAGCGAGATAAGGCAAAATACTGCGTTTATTGATTACATGAATTAGACAGAGGTTCGAACACACTACTCACATAGATGCACACAAATCATCATGCACAAAACTTACACACAGGCACACACAAACACAAAACAACCATTCAGACATTATAGTTACCAGCAGCAGTTGTTCAATAACAGCACTGGGTGGCCGGCCCCAGCCTTACTGAGAGAAGGTGCAGGTAGGGCGGTTATTGTGAGAGGGAGAGATCCTGTAGATAACAGCTTGGAGCTGGGTGAAGCAGACATGTGCTCTGACAAAACAGCAGTTGAGAGAGAGACTCACCCAGCATTTTTGAAGTCTTCTTTTATAGGGATTTGGTATCCTTTGTCTCAGTGCTTTGGGGTTTTTCCATACCCAGCTTCTGTTTTTGTGGTTGTTTTTTAATCTTCAGCTTCTCAGCCTTGGAGTGTTCTTGCTGCCTATCTGGCAGGATGGGTGCATTCCTTCTTGTTATCTTCCTTGTGCCATAGGCTTGAAAGAGATTCTTCAGCCATTTATTAATTAGTTTACTGACTGGTAACTTACATTTGGTGCAGTGTTGCTTACGTAAACAGTTAAATCTTCTCCCATCAATATGCCAGTATCTTACCATTCACCCTTTTACACACACTCATACACAAAGGCTATGCAAAGTTCATTCATTTATGTCAAACAGAAGGATACAAAATGGAGTTTTCAAGTTGCTTACAGGACACGACTAACATGGTTACATTTCCCTATTATTACACTCTATGTTAACATCAGCTACATTAGTTCAGTTCCTGCTACACTTTCAATATTGGTTTGATTTAAAAATAAGAAAATTACTATCTGATACCACACTGCATTTGAGATCTCAATATTTCCTTTATGTAGAAAAAGAAATCCCTGTGGCATTATTTTGCGTGGTGTGGTGTTTTTAAACAAATGTTTACTTTTAAATGTTGAACACTCAACTGTCATGTACAAATACCTGTATTTATTCTTAAAACTAAATGATTCAGTGCCACATAATAATTTGGAAAAAATTATGGCTTGCTAATGTAGCCAAGTAGCAGAAGTGCAATTAAAATTGACTAATGTTATTGCAGGTAGGAATCCTGAAGCTTTGCTTCAATAACTATATACATACAACAATACTATAGGCCATTAGCTCTCTATAGAATGTGCTTTTGCTGTCTCTCTGACAACCCTGATACAGTAATTTTGTCCTAGCTGCTAACTTTCATTAACATGCTGTATACTTTGATTTCATTAGCTGTTTCAAACATGTAAGTAATTATGTTTCTAGTTTATTCTTTTTGTATTCTTTGTGTACATATACTTCTGTATTTATTTATGTGCAAGTGTGTGCATGTGCAACCGTGTGTGTCTCTGCACACATGTATGTGCACAGCCACATACACCTGGATATGTGTCTGTATTTTTGTAACTGCCTTTTTAGTCTAATGTAAATGTTTGGTTGAAAAATTAAGTAATGCTACCTAGCAAGACTGATTTTAGAAAATAATTCTCTCCAAGAACAAATTGTTAATTAGCCATACATGTTTTTGAGTCATTCCTTAGAAATGGTAAGGGGGTGTCTTACAAATGTTTCCGTTGCACCGTATGAATACCATGCAGAAGACCTCACTACTACAAGGCAGATTTTCAAGTAATCTTCGAAATACTGCAGTCATTTCCTGAAGCTAATTAAAAATGTCCCTAAACAGATTTTTTTTTTCTAAAAATCAACCATGCTGGGTGACATCAGTTAATTTATCAGCAGAACATATACATTATCCTAAAAAGACAGTTATAAACCAGAGATAAAAAACCCCAATATTTAATCATTCTATAAGCATCTTAACTATGCCTGAAACAAGTTTTAGCTTACCAGTTAAAGGCAATATCTGAAATTTAGTGCAGGAAAAAACCAAAAACTAGTGAAATATCCAATCCAAGACAAATGGTCTTTTTAGCAGGGGTACAGAGTCCGTAATTACGGTATTAATAAATTAGAAAAAATAACATTCCATTACATCTGCTGTTCAACTTTCTACAATAATTCTAGATATTTATTTAATATTTAAATAGCCTGTCTCTAGTAGTGTTTTCATTGTTTGATGTGGTCTAGCAGTTCTCTGACATCTTTCATCATTCATCTAGATTATTTTTTTAAGCATACAATACTTGTAATTTCTGTCATCTTATCTGCTGAGTTTGTGCACCCATGTGTTAAGTTAAACTGCTAATAAGTCCCATAAGGAGAAGATGTGTTAAATTACAAGTATATTAATACCTTGTTATAAAAAAATGGAAGAGTCTAACTGAAGCTTAAAAATACTCTTAAATAATAATTTTGCTATAAAACAAGTATGAATGCCTTCTAGTTTTCTTTAAATATATGCATCAACTGACTAGCTGACTGACTTTGTTATATGTTACAAGTGATACTTTATAGCAGTAAAATCTGTGCAAATAGACCAGAAGGCCAGGACAGTTGCAGAGTTCGTCATGTCTTGGGGAGTAAGACGTAGGCCTGTGAGAGTCGGCAGTGATCCGATCCAGCTTCGGATCTGGCCGGTTCGCATGAAAGTGATCTGATCCAGAGCTCCGGACCGGGTTTCCGCCTCAATCCGACCAAAGCTTCGGAGCCACCTCGGAGATCCAGCCATAGGGTACAATGGGGGAAGTCAATGAAATATCTATAACTTTGTTGTTTTTTGTCTGATTTGGATGAAACTTGCAGGGATGGTAGCCTCTGCTGAGAGCATGAAACCTGCCAAGATTCAAGAAGATCGGTATAGGGGTTTGAGGGGAACTGTACCCCAAATTCTTGAAAGCCAAAAACTCATGGCTGTATGTTACACCACGGGGGGGGGGGGGGGGGGAGTCAAAACTGCAGGGCTGGTAGCTCTTACTGAGGCCAGAAAGCCTGCCAAGTTTCAAGAAGGCCAGTGCAGGGGCTTGTGAGGGAACTGCACCTCAGACTGTGGACAAGCAAAACTCATGCCATGGGTGACACTGTGTGTGTCAAGGCACAGTGGGGTAACGGCTGCAGGGATGGTGGCCCCTGCTGAGGCCACAATGCCTGCCAGCTGTTGAGGAGATCGGTGCAGGGGAATTCTGGGGCCCTGCACCCCTAGCTGCTGACAGACAAAACTCGTGCCATGGGTGCTTGTGGGATTAACTGTGTCCGTCTTGGGGCAGTTGATCGTCTGTATTGATTCTTTCCTCTCCTTAGCCTGGTTTTGTAGGTGCTAATTGATGGCAATTAACTGACTACATTAGCTAGGTCCTGTGTATTGAGCTGGTCCCTGAGTGAATCATGACTGATCTGTAACTGGTAACACAGTAGCTTAGCAGCCAGGCCTGCAATAGCTTCTCCCATGCCCCAAGACAGACACAGTCAGTTCCACAAACACCCATGTCATGAGTTTTGCCTGTCAGCAGCGAGGGGTGCAGGGCCCCAGAACCCCCCTGCACTGATCTCCTCAACAGCTGGCAGGCTTCGTGGCCACCGCAGGGGCCACCATCCCTGCAGCTGTCACCCCGCTGCGCCTTAACACACACAGTGTCACCCATGGTACGAGTTGTGCTTGTCCACGGCTTGAGGGGCAGTTCCCCCCAATCCCCTGCACTGACCTTTTTGAAACTTGGAGGCTTTCTGGCCTCAGCAAGAGCTACCAGCCTTGCAGTTTTGACCCCACTGTGGTGTAACACATAGATGTGACAGGAGTTTTGCTTTCAAGAATGTGGGGTGCAGTTCCCCCCAAACCCCTACACCGATCTTCTTGAAACTTGTCAGGCTTAATTCTCTCCGCAGAGTCTACCACCCCTGAAAATTTCATCCAAATCAGACAAAAAACCAACAAAGTTATAGATATTTTATTGTTTCCCCATTATACCCTATAACCCAATCTCCGAGGCAGCTCCGAAGCACTTTGGAAGCTCCAAACTGCTTTGGGAAGCCTAATAAGGCCAGCGCTTCAACCCGGATGTGCTGCTTCAGACCCTGAAGCATCCGAAGCTTCTCTGGATCCAAAGCCTTGCATAACCCTAGTAAGATGGGAGTTTGAGAAGTAATGGAAGGTGCAAGGATCCATGGGAAAAGAAACAGGCTGTGTCCACTGTTCTCAGTGTCCTTATTCCACACTGGCAGAAAGCTCCTTCAAGAACTGTGCAGCTGTTTATTACTTTATGGGGAGGAAGGAGAAATTAACTTGTGATGAAGTGTATATCCACTAGCGGTGTGCGAAACATGCCGTATTGGATTCAGATTCAGCTCAAATCGGGGACAGTGATTTGATTTGTCGATTTGGATCACTGTCCTGATTTGATTCAGCCGAATCCAAATCTGAAGATTTTATGCTGATTCAGAGAATCAGTGATTTGGCCATAGACACAGCTTTAAATGTTTTTTTTTCTACATCCCTCAAGGTACCAGGCATGGCTTGTGAATGCTGTGATGGTGGGGCAGATGGAGCGTCCCAGAGGAGCGGGGGGCCCCGCATGCTCAGCGGCAGACCTGGAAGTGGACCAGGTGCCCCTCCACAGACCCAGCAGGCACCAGTTGCTGGGGGGGGGGGGTCCCTTGCATGCTCCCTGGTGGACGACCAGAAGTGCTTCCAGGTCCACTGGGGACTCCCCCATGCTCCTGTGGGATGCTCCATCTGCTCCACCATCTCAGCATTCATGAGCCTCCTAGTACCTTGAGGTTTGCAGAAAAAACATTTAAAGCCATGTCTGTCTAGAATCATGAAATATCTCTGAATTGATTTGGAGGGTTCAGGTTTGATTCAGAGAGATTAAAGGGTGTCCCGATTCAATTCAGATTTGGAGATTTGGCCACTGAATCGAATCAGCTACTGAAGCTTCGCACAGCCCTAATATTCACCTACATTTATATCAAAGGACAAGCCTAATTTTGTTATAGGAGTGCTGGTTTAACTTTAAAATTGTCCTGATTGCTATCTGTTTTGTTTTCAGCTTTATTTGGACTGGGATTCTTAGACATAAGGTGAACAGTGGGAGCAATAACTTGTTAATTTTAGAGGGTCTTCTACTCAGATGGAAGCATTCTTAGACAATGAGTTAACAATGAAAGACTCTTTTGTCCATGTAGTCTTGTACCCAAACCATGGATCACTCGATAAGGAACTTGAACCTGCTCAGAATAGCCACCTGACAAAGAGAAGTGCAAACGTATAAAAGAAGAATTCCCTCACCAGATATGTTAGATAAGAGACCAGAATTAGAAGAGAAGGAAAAGACAGATGATGGAAAAACACTGACCATATCCCAAAGGCAATGGTGAGGAAGTTGAAAAGGGATGCATGTGCAGATTCTATTGTTTTGTTTTCCCATGGTTCTGTATATCTCCATTGTTATTTAAGAATAAAGCGTGCACCTATTTAGAGATTTCTTTGCAAATTGAGTTACTTGCTTACACTGTCACATATAGGAGCATTCAGAGAGGGAAACCAGGGGCTCTGCAATATCACTGACATGTTGAAAACACAGGGAGACTCTAGAGAAATTGCATTAATTTTCAAGCCTTGGAAATTGGCCATGCTCAGTTCCCACTGCTTAGATGGTCATATCTAGAGCCTATGCATGGAGTATATGCCTTAGAGAGAGAACCAAAACATGTTCACACCCCACAGGACTTGGTGCTGAACGTGGCATGTTGGCTTTCAAGATACACGTGCTCCAGGTTCATTTGATCATATATAGACAATTATGGGGAATGGAAAAAGGGGTCCAGAAGATCAGGTTCCTACCTGAACTCTTTCTAGTACCACATTTTCAGTTTGTTCTTATTCTCTGCCATGCAATACAGCAGTGTATTGCACCTAACATCAGTGAATGCCACTGGAGTACATGCAGCTAATTCCCAGTTGATCCTGTCAGCTCCAAGGAAGCAGGCAATTGCTTACAGAGAATGCCTTCATTCTGCATTTCCTGGTTTCCAGAGGTTTATATTTTGTTTAATTGAGCATTCTAGAATGGCAGCAATTAATACCTAGCTACTTCATTTTATGACAATGAAGGTTTTTTCTAGGCTTCTCTTTTGTTTGTCAATGAAGAAATATAGGTTTAATCAGAAGCACATTGTCAGGATTTTGAGCCCTGATATTTTGATGTTTTACACTTAACACTATAGAGATTGTAGGCAGCATGAGCACTCTGGTAGCCTGACTCGGGGCTGTTGGACCCGAGAATGCCCCAAAGGGGGCTTAAAGCTTTGTGGAAGCATAGTATAAATTCTTACCTTATTTCCAAAGTCCCATTAATAATATCTCCTGTAACTGGCCATTGTTGGATGCTGATCTTCTAAAGCCATACAGAATGCTCACAATAACTTCTTGAAAAGATAGGAGTAAAATCTGTGGATTTCTTTCTCTTGGTTGTTTGTTTACCAAAATTGTTTTTACTGTCTATCACATACCAGAGTAGTTTAGTATTTGGGACTCTGTGATTAGCACTGGTCTTCTGGCTGTGATACAGTATCAGGTATTGCAACCTTGAAGGGTGAGGAAGGACTGTTCTATTGATTCATGCTGGCAGCCAGTCCAGATGGATCTCATTAGCTCCAATCTAAAGTATAAAAGAGTTTGCATGTTCTTCTGTGGGGAATGATAGATTAGGCAGTGAAACAAGTCTTATAGGGAAAACTCTTTTAGAAAAACCAACTCAGGAGGAGAGGCTCAGGCTGCCATTTATATTTCGTTATTCTTCAACTGGGAATTAAGCAGACCTCTCGAAAGGATGTAGGTGGAGAGGTGGGATGTTAATTCAACCTATGTGGGCTGGGAACTCATCCTGTTCACACTGACATTACCGCGTTGAGCTCTTAAACAGAAACAGAAGGATGAACACTTTGTTTTGTTAGAAAGGGGAGGATTGTGTTTACTTTGCAAACATATATAAGGTAGGTCATGTTTGGTTCCTATTTGCCTTGGCGGTGTCAGTTCAATGTTCTATCTGAAGGCCCTTTTTCAAATAAAACTGAATGAGACTGACAATGTAAATTATAGGCTAGGAACTGACCCTGGAGTAGATACAAGGCTGTAATTCACTTGAGATGTAACACAAGTGAACTTCTCAAACCGTGCTCTTGAAGTTTTATGACAGAGCCTCTCATCTTATTTATGTATGTTCATCTCTAAGATTTCTAGGGTATTCTGCAATGTTGATGAGTCCCTTCTGGAGTGCTTTTCTGTCTCCTAATTTGTTATTCTTATGAATTTAATGTGACATTTGCATTGTCCTCCAGATTGTTAATTAACACATGGAAAAGTACAAATTCTAAAGAATAATCCTACAGAAACCCACTAGATACCTTCCTGCATTTGGAGAGTGACCAATGAATAACTGCTTGTTTCTTGCAATTGCTTGTACAATTTATTTCCCTCAAGTAGCTGGTCAAACCATATAGACTGATCCAGACATCTCAATAAATTAGTGTTGTGTGTCAAAAATACTAATTTAGGGTAATTTATGCCTACCTCATTCTTGTACTGTTAGGTAGAAAACATACTTTCAAAAGACATTGATCACATTTGTTTGACAAAACCCATGTTTTATTAAACCATATTCTTTATGATCAGTGCCAAGTGCTCTTCTCATAAGAGGATTTGGATATATATAAAATTTGGATTCCATGTTGATCCATCATAAAATCTTGCATATAAAGTTTAACTAAGTGGTCAATGCTTTCTTTTGCCTTTCTTTGTAAGCAAAATGAAAGCTTTTTTCCTGTTAGTGCACCTAAATCGGTTTTCCAACTTTTATCAAAAGAGATTGCCAGCAGTTCTGCTATTTATTCCTCTCTTGGGTGTACCTTGCTCTCTCCTGTTGACTTGCGTGTTTAATTTCAGTAGATATCCCTTCCCTATCTCTTTATTGGTTGCTTCCTTTGGATTACCACAGTGGTCACTTAAGTCTGATTACTCAATAATTAGCACTTTTCTTGTCACAAATTTAAAGAGAAGCTTTATGTCCTACTTTGGCTTCATCTTTATGCTTCATTTTTTATTCTACTATTCCCTAACTTATTTGTTATTCCTCTATTTAGCCCTTTAATAGGTTCCTTTTATAGCAACTTTATTATTCCTTTCAACATCTTCACAAGCATAATTCTATCATGTATTTTTTTTACCCTTTGTCATGGGATGGGGTCCCTGGGGATGGCCGTGACACCCCTAGGGCTCAGTGACCGTGCCAATCTTGCCCAACGGACACCCTTTTCGTCACCTGCCATGTCTTGTTGGTAATTATAATAACTAGGGAAGCTGCCCTCGAGTTCATGTTTGGACACAGTCCTGATGGGTTAGATCCCTGTGGGTTCTTGGATCCCTTTTGGATCCTGCTCAAAATGGTTGCCTCATGGGGCACCCTCAACCTTATGGGCTAGATGCATGGCTCCAAAACCACCCTTTTACCATGCCCCAAGCCTCACAGATAGTATTTAAATGTTGCCTCTTTAGGGCCTCGCTATTGCTCAGCCTCCTATCATCACCAGCTTTCCGCAGCCCTGTCTCTACATCCCCCACCCTTTGTCACCATAGCCACACCGCTGCTGGGATCCCCACACTGCAGTGGGCCCCCCAGTGAGGCCTCCTCCCCAGTAGTCCCAGCCCAGTCCACTTGTTTATAAACAGCAACCAAAATATGAGCCCCTGGGCTATAACATAATACAAGCAGTTCAGGCTGCGCTCTGTCCCTTTAAAAGAGTTACCCCCCACCCCCAGCACTAAGTGCCTGGCAGGGCAGGGTACCTAGTGAGCTCCTGAAGCCCCATCAGCCCTATATGCAGCATATTAGGCAGCCCCAGCATCTCTGGGCAATTCTTCCCTGGAGACTCTTTCACCTGGCCACTGCTGGAGAACTCACCACTACTTAGCTCAGTCCTGGGGTTTATATGTGCCCAGGGCCCTGCCTTCTTCTGGTCAGCTGACCAGGTGCAGGTGCAGGCTAATTCCCTTGTTAGCCTGCTGCCATCCTAACCTGCACCTGTGGGGTTTCTGTCTGGCTCTTAGGGCCCTCCCTCTAGGCAGTATCTGCTTTTAAAGGAGCAGGCACCTTAGTGCCCTGCAACACACTTCTATAGTTTTTCCTAGCTTTTACTGTCATGTCTTTCTTTTCCCCTGTTTTTTCTATATTCTGTAGTCCAGTTTCAGTTTCCTACATCTCTTAAAGCTGATGTCAGATGCTAAATGTGTAGGATAACAGCTGTGCTCTGGGGCTGGGTTACACCATTACAAGATGTATATCATGGGGGAGGGAGCTATCCTTCCAAGAGGGTGACAGGCAATGTGTCTGGAATATTTATTTAGGCCAGGTGCAGACATTACACTTTTTCTGGTTTAGGTGGTTGGAAACTGGTTTGTACTCATAACAAAACAGAAATTTGTAGCACATAGACTGCTTAAAAAATGGCAGTTTCTGGTCTAAGATAGATCTGAATTGATGTAGTATGGGACTTAATTACTCTGCTCTGGAGCAGCTCCAGGTAGGGCTTGCAGGATTTCCCTCTTCCCCCCTTTGAAACCAGTTCCAAATTCCTGGCTGAAGCCACTTTTCAGCAGCTGTAAAGGCATAGCTGCCCCTTGCCCCCAGGGACCAGAGCCTGGTTTGCATAAAAGCAGCTTCAGCCAGGAATTTGACGATGGCTTTGGGTGGGGAATCCTATGAGCCCTTCCTAAAGTTGCTCCGGCACAGGGTCCCAAGACTCAAGACAGGCCAGACACGCTTTGGACCTGCTGACCCAGCCAGGAATGTGGGGTATGCCACTCCCCCCAGCAGGTCATGAGCCCTGCTTTCCCCTACCTCCATCCTGCCTGGAGTGGACCTCCATGCCTCCCACCCTGGGCAAAGCCAAGGGGCTCCCTTGTTACCAAGTGGGGGTGAGCACACCTCCCTCTGCTGGCAGCCTGCAGCTGCTAGTTGCCTGACAGATGACAGGGCAGCAGCTGGAGGTGTGTGCCTGACAGTCAGTCAGGGATGGTGCAGCTATTCAGCTGCCCTTGGGAATCTCCAGCATGCTAAGAGGCATGCAGGAGTGCCCCCAGCCTTCTGGCCTCGGCCAGTGCAGGTATCTGCCTGCCTGCCTCCCCAAGTTGAAGAGTGAACATGCGTTCTCTTCTCTTCTGATTCAATGTGCGCACCTTAGAGAAACCTGTGTAGATTGGATTGATTCTGCCTCAAGCTTTTTGAATGTCTGTACTTGGCCATAGAGACAGGGCAGAAGTTTTAAACGATTTCATTGTGTGGTCTGTATCTGAATTGTATGTCTGATGTGTCCTTTTCTGTTCCATTCATAATCAAGCAGAATATCTCTCCCCTTCAATTCCTAACTCACTAGAGCCTTTGCTAAACTGAAAAGTAGTATTAGAAAAAAATTATTTAATGTATTTTGCTCTTTTATGAGTACAGTTCTGTTATTGGCCTTCCACAAAGTATAGGGTACTCTACATCACAGTTGCAGGGTTTGGCATCATTATCTAATAATTGGTCTTTATGCTTCTTCCTTCTAACATGCCTGTATCTCTTAGGAACTTACTGAGCAGGCCTAGTTTTCCAGTAAGACCTATCAGTGAGACCGAGAAAGCAGAAAGCATGCAAAAAAATTAATTTGATGGTAAAATATAAGGACTCATCTTCATTATTTGCAGCGTAGACATTTTGCATATAGTGCTGCATATGCAAGGAACAAAATATCAGGCTTGAAGTAGGAAAGGATATTTAGTTAAAATTCTTGTTTTTACTTTTTGAGAGAATTCAGTAAGTCAGCCATGTGTTTTGTTAAAGGTAATATCCTTTGGGATGCAGAACCTGAAAAATGAAGAATAAGGAGAATGACTTGAGGCCTTTATGTCATTGGGTTAGCAGCACTGAACAGCTGGCTTGAAAAGTATGATTATTTCTGTAACTATTATTTCTGTAACTCATATTATTCCTTTAACTGAATGTTTATGCAAGTATGCTAGGAAAAAAAAAATATTTTTCCTAACTAAGGGTAAATTATATATTTCTTGAGTCAATTGACAGTTTATTAGTATATGCTTTTTGCAGTCTTTTCCAGATACAGTCAGAACCTGATGCACCTGTGATGTCAGTATTCATAGTAAGTGACAGTCCCTATCCCCAATAATTTAAAAGATTTCATGTACAAGGAGACTTTATTAATGATTTTTTTTCCACTTTGATTTTTGCTATTTTAGACTCTGGCCATATAAATTAATTTCCATTAGTGCTTAGCTTTAAGTACCTGAATAGTCCCATTGAATCACATAGTCAGTATGAGAAGGAGAGCTGAATATAAACTTATATTAGGTTTCTTTCTGCCAAAATAAACTTAACTTTTGCCTGATTAAGAAGCACTTTCCAGTAGATGGCAGCATCTATTCAATCTTTGTTTAAAAAAAAAGAAAAAAAATCTCTGAATGCAATAAGAACTGAAAACACGTGTGAAGGAAATGCTTTCAGAAGTCAAAAAACAATCCTTAAAATGTGGTTTGCTGAGTATCTATGTTTGATGTAATCCCCAAATATTTGATAACTATTTGGTTCCTGTGTTAATAAATACTTTGAGAAATTGTTATATAAAACCACAATCCAAAAGCCCAAAAAGGAGAGTTCAGTACAGTCTGTGGAAAATGGAAATGGCTCTCCATTTGTCTGCCTACAGGTTTTTTTTTTCATATGTGAAGCTATGTAAGATAAAAAGTTGAAGCACAACTTAAGAGAAACTGATATTAAACATTATAGATGTGATTTACTTTAAAAACTGACCTATGAATCACGTTGTAATATAAAACTTCTGATTTAAAATGTGATTGCCTACATTGGAAAGATAAATATGCCCTTCCTTTCCAGAAAGAATATGGTTTTTTTCTGACGTAGGGTCACCTTGGACCAAATCCTGCGCTACACTGAGCACTTTCAAGTCCTGACGCCACTAGGAATTCAGGATGTTCCTCACAGAATCTGGCTTCTTTAGTCTTGCTATATGTCAGAAATGCACAAAAAATCTTTGGTTGTATGGTTGGTGTTCTGTATTACTGTACATGAAAAAATGTGTTCATGTAGAAAACCCAGAACATGTCTTTGCATTGCTTTTAGGCAATATTTACAATATTTATATTATTAATTACTGAGTCATTTAGTTTGAGTATTACATTCTGCTAGTACCTTTCTCTTACTCTTTTAAATACTTTAAAATTATTTATCTCCCTCCCACCCTACCCCAAACACAGTTTTCCATCGCAGTGAATACTCAACTCTTCGGCTAATCACATTGCTGTCATCCACAGCCTTTACTTTGGATCCATGTTTAGCGTGACCATAATAATCTGAGGGAAATCTAGGACAGGGTAAGGAAACCCAGGATGGGGGGATTCGGGGTGGGGGGGGGAGGAGGAGAGGGAGTGCCAGCATGCACATGTGCACGTGTGTGCACATGCACACACACCAACCCTGCAGCTCACAGGAGTGGGGCTGGGTGAGACATTGTGGTGTGAGCATGTGTGCATGCATGTGCATACACACGCGCACACACACAAACACACGTGAATGCATCTGACATCCCCCGCCCCCTGTGCCATACACACACACACACACACAGCCCTGACCCCACAGCAGTCTATTGGGATCCAGACCCGGGAACAGCCAGTTGGCTGGGCTCCCTGGAGAAATTAAAGCAAAAGTCCAGGTTTGGGGTGAACCCACCCTCACATGCTCAGCTTCTGACTCAGGAGCTGCACACAGGGGCAGGTTCCCACCAGTCTGGGACTTTTGCTTCAGTTTTCTCTAACAGCTGGGACACTGAGACAGCCTCTGAAATCCAGGACTGTCCCAGCCAATCCAGGACATGTGGTCATCTTATCCATGTTTCCCCTGGTTGGTGAAAGTGGGAAAGAATTGAGTCTGTTGCTGTGCGTGGAAGCAAGCAGTGCTGCCATTAGGATGTGCAGATCACCCATGGAGATGTCCTTTCTTTAAGAAAAAACTAACCTAATGCTGGCAATATTTAGTATCTACAATTATTTTAAAGATGATATCAAGGCAAATCTTAATATTCTGATACCTTAGATCCATTTGATTCATATTAGTATTTGACAGTCCCAGGTAGACACACTAAAAACCATACTGATAGTACTGTTAGCTTCTGATCGCTGGTGCATTCATTGGATGAAAGGACTTATCTGTCTGTGTGATGGATGAAGGTTGGATGGCCAAACTCCCGTTAGTTCAATCAGGGGCTTGACCATTGTTGATTGCTGTAACTGGAGTGGATAGAGCTGATCTTAGTAGCTCTGAGAATGGTTTCAGGTAACTTTTCTTCAGTGATAAAGGTGCTATCATCTAAAGTTTGATAAGACACTGTCCCATCCCATTCTTTTTCAGAATTTTTCTAGTGCCATTGGGAAGGTTATGTGGAGGCAGGGGAGACAGCAATTTCACCATGCTGATAAAACCTAGAACTGTATTTCTGTTTAATTTGTTCCAAAAAGGCATTAAATAACTGGTCCAATATGTGGGTGAAATAGCTGCCTAAGGTCAAATCTGAAAAGATTATACTAAGTTTTTAATAGCAGCTGCAGGGGCAGAACAGGAATGTTTGTCCTTATTAATAGCATGTACTTGATGCTTTTTACTAGTGTTAACATTTAGGGGGTTAAAGATCCCACCTGCTTTTTTTAAATGTGACCAAATAGCAGTAGAGTTGATCAAGGCCTTCCTCCTACATTTCTGGCTGTAAGACTGAATTCATTTCTTTCAGATGCAGACTCTGTAACTGTGATTCATCCCTTTGTCACTGAGATTAGGCTACTGTAATGCACTTGGCACAGGGCTACACCTTAAATCAACATAGAAACTGAAGCTGATGTAGAATGCAGTACTCATCATAGTTAAGCAGGGTCTTCTATCAGAAGCATTTGATGTTAGGGCTTCATTTTTTTGCATTGCCTATTGTTGATCACACAAAATCCAATGTGTTCTGGAGTCTGACTACTGGAAAGACCACCTCTGTCCCTGGGTCCTGGCTGTGACTAGTGGAGATGCTCCCTCAGCTTTCCCAAGGGAAGCTGCCAACATGGCATTCTTCATGAAAAAGCTAAAGCTTTGGTACCTGTTCTACCCTTTGCTCCAAGATCCTCTGCATCTGTTGACTTTCAAGGCATGCTGCAGGGCCTTTCCATGTTTTGAAACATGAAGAAGGTATTAAGAGATGGACGGATATTGTTGTTGCTTATTTGCTGGCTTGGGTTATTACGAGCAGTTTCTGGCTTTATCATTTAATTTATTTTATAGATTCATAGATTCATAGATGTTAGGGTCGGAAGGGACCTCAATAGATCATCAAGTCCGACCCCCTGCATAAGCAGGAAAGAGTGCTGGGTCTAAATGACCCCAGCTAGATACTCGTCTAACCTCCTCTTGAAGACCCCCAGGGTAGGGGAGAGCACCACCTCCCTTGGGAGCCCGTTCCAGACCTTGGCCACTCGAACTGTGAAGAAGTTCTTCCTAATGTCCAGTCTAAATCTGCTCTCTGCTAGCTTGTGGCCATTGTTTCTTGTAACCCCCGGGGGCGCCTTGGTGAATAAATCCTCACCAATTCCCTTCTGTGCCCCCGTGATGAACTTATAGGCAGCCACAAGGTCGCCTCTCAACCTTCTCTTGCGGAGGCTGAAAAGGTCCAGTTTCTCTAGTCTCTCCTCGTAGGGCTTGGTCTGCAGGCCCTTGACCATACGAGTTGCCCTTCGCTGTACCCTCTCCAGGTTATCCGCATCCTTCTTGAAGTGTGGCGCCCAGAATTGCACGCAGTACTCCAACTGCGGTCTGACCAACGCCCTATAGAGGGGAAGTATCACCTCCTTGGACCTATTTGTCATGCATCTGCTGATGCACGATAAAGTGCCATTGGCTTTTCTGATGGCTTCGTCACACTGCCGGCTCATGTTCAACTTGGAGTCCACTAGGACTCCAAGATCCCTTTCCACCTCCGTGCCACCCAGCAGGTCATTCCCTAGGCTGTAGGTGTGCTGGACATTTTTCCTCCCTAGGTGCAGCACTTTGCATTTCTCCTTGTTGAACTGCATCCTGTTGTTTTCTGCCCACTTGTCCAACCTGTCCAGGTCTGCCTGCAGCTGTTCCCTGCCCTCCGGCGTGTCCACTTCTCCCCATAGCTTTGTGTCATCTGCAAACTTGGACAGAGTACATTTCACTCCCACGTCCAAGTCGCTGATGAAGACATTAAAGAGTATCGGTCCAAGGACCGAACCCTGCGGGACCCCACTGCCCACACCCTTCCAGGTCGAGACCGACCCATCTACCACGACTCTTTGGGTGCGACCCTCTAGCCAATTCGCCACCCACCGAACTGTGCAGTCATCCACATCACAGCCTCTTAATTTGTTCACCAGTATGGGGTGGGATACCGTATCAAAGGCCTTCCTGAAGTCCAGGTATACGACATCCACCCCTCCTCCTGTGTCCAGGCGTTTCGTAACCTGGTCATAGAAAGAGACTACGTTGGTCAGGCACGATCTGCCCGCCACAAACCCATGCTGGTTTCCCCTCAGCATAATTTGCCCTGCCGGGCTCTCACAAATGTGAGCCTTGATAATTTTTTCAAATACTTTACCAAGGATGGAGGTGAGACTGACCGGCCTATAGTTGCCCGGGTCCTCCTTCCTCCCCTTCTTGAAAATGGGGACCACGTTAGCCCTTTTCCAGTCCTCCGGGACTTGGCCCGTGCGCCACGAGCATTCGAATATTCCCGCCAGTGGCTCTGCAATGACGTCGGCCAGTGCCTTCAGCACCCTCGGATGGAGCCCATCCGGGCCTGCCGACTTAAAGGCATCCAGTTCTTCCAAATGACTCTGCACCACCTCAGGATCTACGCATGGAAGTCTGGCGCCTTGCTGCTGCCTCTCTACAACCCCAGTGAGAGACTTGTCGTGCCCCTCGCTTAGGAACACTGAGGCAAAGAACTCGTTGAGGAGTTCAGCCTTGTCCCCTCTATCTGTCACCAATTGCTTCTGCCCATTTAGCAGGGGTCCTATTCCTCCCTGGGCCTTCCTTTTACTCCCAATATATCTAAAAAACAATTTCTTGTTGTCCTTTACTTGGGTTGCCATCCTCAGCTCCATGGTAGCTTTGGCCCGCCTAACTGCCTCCCTACAAGCACGAGCAGAGGAGGTATATTCATCTTTAGTGATCTCACCCTGTTTCCACTTTTTATGTGCTCCCCTTTTGGCCCTTAGGCTGCCCTGGATTTCTCTGGTCAGCCATGGAAGCCTCCTGGCCCCTTTCCCTCTTTTGCCTCCCTCGGGGATCGTCTTGCTTTGTGCCCAAAGGATCGTTTCCTTTAGGCACAGCCACCCTTCTTGGGCACCCATCCCATCAAAACTCCTACTCTGCAGTGCTTCCTTGACTAATCGCCTGAGTGCAATGAGATCAGCTTTCCTAAAGTCTAGCACTTTCACCCTACTAGTTACCTTACCCACTCGCCGTCTTATGTTGAATTCTATCATAAGATGATCACTGTCTCCCAGATAGCTACCGATTTGGAGGTCCCCTATCATGTCATCTCCCGTTGCCAATACCAGATCCAGTATGGCATTCCCCCTAGTGGGACCATACACCTCCTGTGTCAGGTGGAGGTCCTGTACACAAGTTAGAAACCTGCGTGAGCGATGGGACCTTGCTGTCTGCGTCTCCCAGCAGATGTCCGGGTAGTTTAGGTCCCCCATGACTACCGCCTCTTTAGCTTTTATGGTCTCCGAGAGTTGCCTCAGGAGCCCCGCATCTATTTCTTCCCCTTGGTGTGGGGGTCTGTAACAGACCCCTACCACCAAATCCCTTTCTCCTTGCCCCCCATGTAGCCTAACCCACAATCCTTCTACTTCCTCAGCCTCGGATTCTGTCTTGATGAGGGTTGATGTATATTGCTCACTGACATAAAGTGCAACCCCCCCCCCTTTCTTCCCCGACCTGTCCTTTCTGTACAATCTATAGCCCTCAATATGTACCGCCCAGTCATGGGATGAATCCCACCAGGTCTCTGTTAGCCCCACTAAGTCATAGGTGTTTAGTGCAAGCAGGAGCGCTAGTTCATCCTGCTTGTTCCCCATGCTCCTAGCATTAGTATATAGGCACTTGAGCCCTGCGACTGGTGCCTTTGCTGCCCCCCCGCTCCCAGTCCCATGGGGCCCATTGTTTCTTACCTTCTTGTTCCTTACCTGTTCTGTTGTGCTGGCCTCCCCATGGCTTTCAGGTTCCCAATGTTCTCCTTCTTCAGGCTGGGCTGTCCTTGTGGGTGCCACATGGTTTGGTGGTCCACAGCTTCCCCTGTCCTCGTACTCCCCTCCCCCCGATGAGCCTAGTTTAAAGCCCGCCGGAGGAGATCCGCCAACCTAGAAGAAAACACACGCTTACCTTTGGGGGACAGGTGAAGCCCATCCCAGCTGAGCATGTCCCTCGTCGTGATGTGCGGGTCATGGTCCAGGAAGCCGAAGCCTGCCTCGAGACACCACTGCCGAAGCCGCCAGTTGGTCTCTCGGATGCAGTTCTCCTGCCGTCTTCCTCGTCCGGTCACTGGTAGGATGGAAGAGAAAACCACCTGGGCACCGAACTCCTTCAGCACGCCGCCCAGAGCACAGTAGTCCGCCATCAAGTGATCGGGGGTTCTCCTGGCCGCATCATTAGTACCGACATGGACTAGGACCATGGGGTAATAATCGGTGGGCTTGATCCTGGCCTGGATTACCTCCGTCACATCCCGAATCTTTGCTCCAGGGAGGCAGCATACCTCTCGTGCCAAGGGGTCCTGGCGACAGATGGGTCCTTCCGTACCTCTCAGGATGGAGTCTCCTATGACGAGCACACGTTGCCTCTTCCTCTGGGTCATCGTGGATCTCTTGATCTGTTTGGGGTGTGAAGAACGTAGTGTTTCTTCTTGCCCAAGGGTGTCCTCCTCCCCTTCCATCTCCTGCAGGGTCGCCAGGGCCTCGTACCTGTTCACCAGTCGGACTGGAGAAGCTGGTACCGTTTAGGTTTGTGTAAAGGTGCTCAGAGAACTGAATAAGATCTTTTTTCATGATACAATCAAAATATGGTCTGCACCATATAGGGCACAGATATAAAGATCTTGCTTCTATTTCCAAAATCACCTTATATCCTTTATCTAATTTACCTCCATTATCCTCCTGTGAGGGAAATAGTATTATTCCCATTTTATACTGAGGAACTAAGACACCAAGATGAAATCTAGTTCCACTGAAGTCAACAGGAATTACACTATTGATGTCAGTGGGGTCTGGTTGTTACCCCAAAAGAGTAGATATCTTAGCCAAGGACATGTTTGAAGTCTGTGTCAGAACCAGACATTGAATTCTGATTTTTACTACCTAGATCCATATTAGGTTGCTTCCATACCATCCTTTCTTTCTACAGATTTACACTATAAGAAAGCCTGCTCATCAGAGATGCAAAAAGAATTGCTAGTAGATACTGACTAGATCAAAAACACTAGTTAACCTAGAGGACAGTACAAAATTAAGGTGCTGGTGTTTTGGGGTTTGTTTGTTTTTTCACTGACCAGGCTTTTTATGTATAGAATACATGAACTTGCTAATTTCTGTAACATAATTTTGGTCAAGATTGTGGGCATCAAAGCAAAATCTTTCTATAGACAAATGATTTCAACCTGTAGCCTCAGGGTAAAATTTTCAGAATTGCCCATGTCTCACTTTTGAAAGAGACCGAAACTCATTGATTTTCAGTGGCGCATAACCAAATGCCTAAGCCACTTCTGAAAATGAGACTCAGTTTATGGACAAATGAACAAACATTTTATATCAATTAAAAATGTTGTGGGAATGGGAGGATATTAGCACATCAGCTACTCTGTGGAAGCTGTTTTCTGTGTCTGCTCCTGTCCCATGCTAAGTGAAAGCTAAACCGTAGCCATTTAGCAGTAATTTAATTCAGGGAGAAACATTCCCAGTTTAGCTTCCACTGCCCCTGTTCCCACTTAGTGCAAATCAGTTGACATATGATAAGTCTCCTTTTTCCCTCACTTTAAACTCCACATAATCTGAGCACTGACTGTAAGGCATGGAAGGTAACATTTTCAGAAATGTGTCAGTCTTGTGCTGCAGACTTTTCCTCTTTGTAGGCAGTAAAGGGCTCTTCATAGTGGTTTTTAAACCCTTATGGAGCCTTTATGAACAGAAGACTATTAACCTGGCGCCTTTTAACACAACAGATCTGCTCCCTGTGGACATTTAGAATGCCACCTGCTTACTTTCCAGGAAGAACAAGTTTGTGCTACTATTTATAATAACAGACTGTAGGGAACAATCCTGTGCGGGCAGGCAGTACTTTAAATGATACTTGTGTTCTTTTCCATCTCTTTTTTTTTCCTTGACTCTTTTAAATTGAAGTGGAAGGTTTTTTATTTTGTGTAATTTTCCATGGGGAATGTTGTCCTCTTGCCATTTGGATCTCCTGCTGACAGCTACTTAAGAGTCTGTTCTGTACCCAGTGGGCTTCTTTAACTTGTGGAACCAGCATGTACTGTACTGTATGTGACAGATAAGCCAGGTTCTCACTGAACTGTTCTTGAACAATTTCTCTAATGTATTAGGCATAAACGATCTTTCTTTCAGAGTCAGGCATGCATGTCTTATTCTAATTATTTTTTCCTCAAACATATTTTTGTTCAAGTTGTTGCCACAAGAAATAGTGCTAATGTTCTCTTCCCATTGTTACTGTAGAGAGGGGCATTGTCTATAATTGTGGCTTAAATTGAGCTTTTCCTTATTGAAAATGTTAAAATATCTGTGGATGCATGATCATATCCATAATCGCATCCTGTCAGTTATTCTGTTGTAAGTTGCAGGTGAGGCAAGATGCTGGTCTTCATTTCTCAGTCCTCTTGCTGTCACTGAGCTACCTGTATGATGACAATACAGAGAGTAAAAGAGACATCACTGGAGGTTTAGTGACGAAGCATGAGCAGATGCTGAGCAAAAGCAGGTGTACTGTGTGCTACATTTCCTCTTACACCCACATATGAGTACTCTTCATACAGCATTAAGATGATCTTCTTTCTTATTCTTTTGAGAGTAGTTAACTAGCATCAGCCTTGCCTTTTTCACTCAGAGCTCTGTAGCATTATATGTGCTTATATCCTTACCATGCACCTGATCAGACAGTGTGCACTAGCAGTTTCTCTTTATTCAATGTGTAAAAGTATTTATAGGCAAGGAACTCTGTTTCCACTAGTATGCTAACTACCACAACATGATTTAAAATGGGCTGGACAGTTTTAAAGCTAGGCTATGCCCTTTTAAAACTATAGTGCAAGCATGTCAGAGAGCTGCATTTGAGCTCTGGTGGTGGTAGAGGGGGTTAATCCCAAACGTGGTCTGACTAACAGTTTACTACCCCATTGGGAGCTATGTCAGACACACTAAACCTGTTTTGAAAGCTATTTCAAATGAAACTATACTTAAAACTGGGTTAGCTTATTGCCAACATGGATGGGGCTTATGTCAGCTTCTGTATGACTTGTAATACTATAAGCAGTTATAAGCTTGTGCCAAAGTCACAGACTCAGCAAGCAAAGGAACAAAGCTAAAAATGTAGTGTATCTGCAGACAGGAAGAAAGTGATGTTGATAAGTCTATTGGATTGCTTTTTAGAAGACACTACAAAATGAAAACTTGAGCAAAGCAAAGGCACCATGGCAATAGACCAAGCTGCCCTGCAATTGACATTGCTATGGTTGTTTGCACCAATGATTCCACTGAGCTACTCTGCCCCTTTGTGTTCAGTTTTCCCAGGGGTTCCAGTTAGAACCGTGAGAATTCCCCCGCTTTTCTCTATCCTACATCTCATGTAGTTACTTTACTTCTGGCTAAAGAAAATTAATAGGACTTTCCATGAACAACAAAGCCCTGCTCATTTATTACCACTAAAGTCACCACAGAATAATGCTAGTGCACTTCTGCTGTCTCAGCATAGAAAGCAATAGAATTAAAACAAGAAACCTGTTGACAGTGTAGACTAAAGCATTCAGTTAACAGGGAAAAGTTTTGGTCACTACTCTCCAAGCTATTTATGCATTTTACATTAAACAATACCTAGTTAAAACCCTGAGAATTAATACCGAGAGCAGAGACTACTCCACTCCTGAGGAATTTCTGAGCTGCAGGTCACGCTCTCTCTTTTTCGCTGTCTTTCTGGCCCAACAAATCTTACAGTTTTTGGTACACTGTGGCCCATCTTAAAAAAAAAAAAAAAAAAAAAAAGATGTAGTCACCCCATTTAAGTTAGCTATTAGGCTGGTGGGTAAGGCACTTTTAAAAGGTGAGAGATGTGGATTTGAATTTTCTCAGGTGGAAGAGAGCTAGAACAAGGTCTTCCACTTTCTGAGAAAGTAATCTAATCACTAGGCTGGCTTCTTACCCTTTAATGTGATAATCACCCTCAAGCGATCTAATTACTATGAAACCCTGGCTTCTTACCCCTCTGGCAGCTATTTTCTTGAACTGAAGTGCCTGTAACTATAGCGTTTTGTGTTGAACAGAGTGCTCTGGAGCTCTGAGCCAGTCTACAGGATCAGGCCCCTCCAAGGGCTTAAGGGTTCCTCTGCTTCATTTCCGGATCCAAAGTGGAGCCAGGGACCAACCTGCTCAGACAAAGGCAGTTCTGGACATGTGCACAGCATGAAACTTCCAAGACTTTAAAAGAACCTTAGATGCCAAAAAGGCATCTAAGTCCATAAATGGATAGTGAATCTCTGTGACTAGGGAAATGGGCTACTGAGCAGGAGATTTTTGGATTGAAATTGTGGGTGCCTACATTCAGCCTAAATCCTGTTTTTGGTGCTTAAATCCATCTTTGGCGCAATCATACAAATAGATATCCAGTGAAACCATGCAGGTTCTGTTGACCTTAATGTAAAAAGCTGCATCCTCAGCACTTTTTGATTATGGGGTGGCTATACATAGGGTGACCACATGGGACCATGTGAAATGTGGAACACTTACCTTCTTCCCTGCAAGAGAAAGCAGCAAAAAACAAAATGTAACTAATTGCATTTTTTTTTTAATATTTTAATTTGAATCGTACCACAGGTTCAGGGTGGGGAGGCAGTCAGACCTACCGGGATGGAGGTGGCTGGGGCTGCAGTCCCAGAGCAAAGCCCAAATCCTGGAGCTGTCCCCCCAAACATGGGTCCTTGGCAGTTGAGTGGGCAGGGAGGGATCCCCGGTCCCCTCTGGGCAGGAGTCTAAGCTGCCTCACCCCCAATCCTCCCCTGGGAAGCCCTGCCCTCACCTGGGCTCCATGCTGGGTCAGCCTATGAAATCTGGGGCTGTCACAGCCAAACCAGGATATATGGTCACCCTAGGTATATATGTCCTTAAATATGAACTGAGGAGCCTTATTTTATGCTCCTATTTTTAATTAGTACTTTATTTATTAGATGTAGATGCCACTCTTCCTGACAAAGGCTTAGGCTATTTTAAAAACCTTGCCTTAAGTAGAGTAGATATTCTGAATGACTAAATAGAAGAAAATGAAGTTTCCCCTCGTATCAGTTATAAGTGACTGAAATTTGTTTACTCCCATGTCTTTTCAGTTTTGTAACTCAGACGAATCAGCATAGTTTCTATTTCCTGGGCTTAATCTCGTTCTTTTTGACTCGCTTTGATTTTGCCTGTGCCCAACAAGGATTCTATTCTAAAATTCAGCTGTGACCATATGTGGGGGACAATTGGCAAGCTCAGACTTGAATACCAGATAAAACAGTGACTTTAGTGTAACTCCGTCACCAAGCTTTCAAAGAGATATGAGTAATTTGTGCACAAAAATGCAGATTTTGTTACTGTGTTCCTGAATCCTGCTACATACCTTCTGCCATCTTCCTGCCTCACCATGGTAAGTGCATGTGCAATCCAGAAAGTCTCATGCATTATTTTGAAAATCAAATCTTTCTGGGCTATTATTCAGAAAGCTACTCCCAAAATATAAAAAAGGAAAGGCAAAGTGGATTCAGGGGACATGGTGGCTGAATTAGGTGAAAACCACTTTGTTGTTTTAAATTTAAGACATGCTGCATTTTTATGTGGCCACTTTATTGCTTATAATAGTAAAGTGAAAAGGACTAACTCTTCATAAATTTTCAGTCCAAATATTTATGTATTAGGTAGGAGGTGGAAGCATCTAGGGTTACTGTAAAAGATAGCTAGGAAACAGTTACACCTCTCCCCCCGCACCTTACCTTGTTTTGAGTATTTATACAGTAAGAAGTAATGTTTTTGAGGCAGTATTTTTATTGGGCCAACTGAATAATTGGGGGAGATGTTAGACTAGCTTCTGGGACCAAAGTGCCCTTCATCAGGTCTGGGAAAGAAGCAGAAACAGATTAAGTTAAATACTGGATAAAACAATGACAGTGTAAGGGTGTGGTCACCTATTCTCTTGCAACAGTTGCAAATCATTGGAATGTAGTGACCCAGCATTAGGGATAACTCTGTCCTGAAAGGGAACAAGTTTGCAATGCCAGGATGGCACTTAATATGCTAAACTGCTTGAACATGTGACTGGTCACATTTTAACTGCTTTTAGCAAAAGTTAAGTTAAGCATCTGACATCCCTAACTCATGTAAAGGTAAATGGTACCTTAAAGAGATGGAGGAGGGCTGTAAAAATGTGGAGCAAAGAGGTGTTATTAGATGCTACTACAAAACAAGAAGGCACTTGTACTAGATAACCTGGTTATATAAAAGAAAAAGGCCATTTAGAAGGGAAGAAGGTCATTATTACCAGTGAAATACGGAAAGGTTAGCAGAGATAGCAGGGAGATTGTAATGAACTATAAAACCACTGTCTGATGGGGGGACTTAGGCCAGGGCTTTATTGTCTAATAAAGTTATGAATTTTTTGTTCCCAGTCCTGTGTTCTGAAGGTATTTTGTTGATTTCTCTTAAGCACAAGGATTTTGAGGTTAGAAATAGAATGGTTGTTTGTAAAGAGCATTCTTCTACTTATGATTGGTTGTTTCTGTCTTTCATCGTATTTCTGTGGTAGTTCACTTTGGATCACACCGGTTGTTTAGCTTCACCCACAGGTTCTGTGAGAACATTTCATGCAGTAGATCAGATATATCATATTCTGTGGTAGATGTGTAGGATCTGTGGGTTCTGATGGTTTCATTGTAGGTTTCATTTATGATCATTACAATATATTGACAAGTTTTACATTGACTTTATAATTAGAGTTGTATTCTGCTTGTTGTTAATCAGCATAGAGTTTGCTTCTGGTGTTTACGTGGGGAAGGTTTGGAGGTTGTTTGAATGTGGGAAAGGAGGGGGTTTAGGGATATTTCTCTCAAGGTCTGCTCCCCTCTGAATATAGGCTGTAATTGTTTGATGCTCCTTCTTTTAAATTCCTGTGTTGAATGATGTGTGAAAAATCAGGGGTTGTGGCTGGTGATAGGGGAGGGAAGACAGGGTTCATTTTTATTGGAATATGTTTATGCAGGGTAATCAGTGGGCACCTATATGTGAGCACCGAGACTGCTCCGACATGCTGGAATTCCAGCACATCAGAGAAGACTCAATTAATCAAGCCTACTGGAGCATGGCAATTGCTGTCTCAACTCCTGTCTCATGTATCGGTGTCCCTGTACTTAAAAATGATAGCAGAGGCACTTGAACTAAAGCTCGTCAAACAAGCTTTAGTTCAAGCACTTCCACTGCCATTTTTAAATGTAGGGACACTGATACAGGAGACGCGGTGACGCTTACTTAGAGCGGTTCTTAGAGGTGCTGTAAATAAAGTGCTGCCCCCACCCCTGGAGCATGTATAAAAGTGCCCAGTGAGACATTGCCCCTAAAGCTACGTGGATCTTTGGAACTGCAACTGACAGGAAAAAATGAAAATATGAGCATAAAACTACCAAAATGATCACTGAGGCTCAACAACAGGTGATGTCCCTGAAACTATTTTCACTTTTTTTATAAATAGGATTAGATTGCAAATATTGAATATCATTGTTACCTTTGTAGTAGCTGTTGTTATTTTGGGCCCTAATTTTATCAATAACATTTGTAGGGAAAAGAGAAGAAGAGCTGTGAAGGTCAGCTGTGATCACTAGCTCTTTGTGACACAACCACGCTGTTTATGTAATAATGGATATTCACATGATATTTTAAGACACTTAAACATGTTCATATTTTGGCAGTTTTTTTCAGCTAAAACCTTTCAGTAAATTGAACCCAAATATTTGATTGTTTGTCTACCCCAAGAGCAGTTTTTGTTTTATAAAGTGTTTAATGAGTTCTAGTGAGAACTATGAGGCAGATCTAGAAATAATGCTCCAGCCAGGCCAAAGTTGAGGTCATTGTTAAAGGAGCTTGCATTGTAACTGCCTGGGTGTAATTTTGTTGGGGATCTTTTTTAAAAAAACAAAACACTAAAATATTAAAACTAAAGGTATTCATCTCTCTTTTCAAGTAGCATATTAATAAAAATCTAATGAAACCATGTCAAAATGGGTGAGGAGGAGTTAGATGTAATTAAACCTTCTTCTGTAATATAGGGCTGTGGAAAATCAAAATGAAGAATATGAAATTTCCTTTCCAGATAGTAGAGAGATTACTTTACTGAAAGCTGCCAGTATTTTTAGACTACAAAAACTGAAAAGAAATGAGTTTTTCAAAAACGAGACAAAAGTTTTAATTCACTTGGCAATCTAACCTATATTTAGAAAAAAGTGAAAAATCAATAGAGAAATATCATCTAGAGAGTAGAGAAATTACAGAGAAATATTTGTGGGACAAGAAGTTGTCTTTGGCTATCTGGATACCATTTTTCTTAAATGCTTCATAGATGTATTTCCTAAAAAGTGTTTCCAAGTATATATATCCAAGATTTAGACCAGCAATGATTTAGGAGTGTAAAAAGAAGAGAGAGAGGGATTGTTTAAGGATAGTCATATGATGAATGGCATTTTATATGAAAACAGTGGATGTTTGAATTTGCCCTTTTTATGTCATCTTTAGGTAGAAGAAAATGGCACTAGGAACACTTCACAGTGAGGATAAAGACATGAGAATACTGCAAGCCTTTTAAATACCATTCTATACAGATAGTTCCCTATAGTACAAAAGAGCAAAGCAACATTTCAATTACAGGGAAAAATAAATATTTTCTGAATGAGATCAGCATATGTCACATGAAAGATGTTAATTTATAAGATTATAATTATGCTGATAATTAGTGGACCTTGTCATTAAAAGGCTATTATCAAAAACGAAGTGCTAAAAATAAACGTTATATATTAAATGAGATCATACATATTTCATAGAATGTATTATACTACAAAATAACTTGTCATGTAGCCATGGCAATGACTTTTAAGCTACCCTTTTGGGTGGCTTTATGTCAGTTATGCGTGTTTTTGGTGTCAGATTTTTGAAAATGCTCAGCACTCAGCAGCTCTGGTTGAGAACAAATGTGTAGCTAGGGAGTTATACACCCAATTTACTATTTGCATGTAATAATTACATTTGGAAATTAAGTGCATAGTTGTTAGCAATTTAGCATGTATAATGGGAGTTCTAGGGTGGTGATCAGCTTTAAAATGTGAGCACTTTCTTTTGGTCTTGAATAAAAGCTGTTCTCTTCTGAAAATCTGTTGTTTTTTTTTTGTGTGGCTAACTGGCATCTATCAAGTGCTGAACTCATTCAGTTTAACTGAATTCAACAGTAAACAAAAATAACTGTAGCTAAGGTTTTCCATTTCAACTTTTAATAAACAGAAAATAAATAAATAAGAAACCATGGTCATCTGGACTGAATTCAAGGGCTTGAATGTGGAGGAGTCCTGGAATTTCTTCAGCTCTAAGTCATAAACCTATCAGGAATCTGTATGCCAGGGAAGGGGAAAAAACCCTTGTAGGAAAGGGCTTGAGAGCTAACTAGTGGAATAGTGATCTCAAGAAAATATTAGGAATAAGCAGAGAACCTCCAAAGAAAGGAAGAAAACTCATCAACACAGAACATTTTGTCTTAGGGGTCAAGAACTTTAGAAGAAAATGAAAATTGCCAAAATTCAAGACCTTACAAATAACAGATACTATAAGAATAAATGGCAGAAGGTCTTTCAGTTATAGAAATTAAAAGAGAGAAAAGAGGTGGAATCATAGGCAATGTGTAGGGAGGGCATGGTGGGGGGTGCTGGTGCCCCCCCTGACAGCAAGCGCTCTGGCTGGTAGTGGGGCACGTAGAGTGCTAGTGCCCCCCCTGAAATTGGCTCTGCTGTGCTGCATGTGGAAATGCTGAAACTTCTGTTGGCACTATGCTGCCAGCGCACCCAGCAACTGGTGCCTTGGGACCCCCCCCCTTCCCTGGTTGTCAGCTGGTCACTGGGGGATTCCCCCCCAGTTGTGCTCCACTGGTGCGCCCCCAGACTAGGGAGGCACCAGTCGCCCATGGGTGGAATGGTTATGCAATGAGAATCAAATTCAGATTAAGTGTAGTCTAAGTGTGGTCCAAAATTAAATGATTATTTTGCCTTGTTTTCAATATGGATGATACTGTTGAATGGGGATATGAGGAAGGCAAAATGAATGATGATTATTTGGGTCAGTGGTAGTGGCAGTCCCTCCATACAAGGATGGCAGTCTTCCAATAAATGCAGAAGCCATCAGTAAGTCTATTGATGGCTGAGGAGGCTAATCTGAGATTCATGTTTGAGTGCAGATGTGGGAAATAGTTCTGTGAGGATGGTGTAGATCCTGGTGATGTCAGGTCACAGCTCTTTTCTTTTGCCTCTCTCGCTTATCCACCTCCATAGTAAAGTTCAAAATGATAGATGCCTTGTCATACATCGTGGTGCCACTGTGGACAATTAGTTCTTAAGTCTCTTAGATATTGAAGTTAATATTGCATTTCTTCATATTGGCCTTCAAGATGTTCTTGAATCTCTTCTTTTGCCCACCTCTAAAGCACTGACCATTGGTGATGTACACTACTTGGACCATTGGGAGTACAGAACTTGCTTTGGGATCCAGTTCCAGGCATCCTTATGACATGTCCAATAGAGCTGGTGCTATATAAACATGGCTTTGATGATGGTGGTGTTTGTTTGAGCCAGAATACTGGTAAATGATATGGAGGATTTTCCAAAGACATCACTGATGGTAATGTTCCAAAGTTTCCAGGTGTTTCCAATATGCCATCCAATTTTCACACTGATACAGTGGGGTAGGGATGAAAACCACCTGGAAGACACAAAGTTTGGCTTGGATCCTGATGTCATGATCATCAAAGACACAATCTCAGAAACATCCAAAGGCAGTATTAACCAATTTTATCAGGCGTTGAATATTATCATCTATGTTTTTGGGAAAGGTGGCTACCAAAGTAGAGGAAATGCTCAACATTCTCTGAGGATTGCCCTCTAATTGTTATATATGGAGGAGCAGCTGGTTAGTTTATGGTGGGTTGGTAAAATATTTTGGTTTTTGTGAAGTTGACAGCCAGTGGAAATATTTCATATGCTTCACAGAAGAAATCAAGAGTGACCTAGAGCTCTTCTTCAACTGAGTGAGCACACATGATACAGTCATCAGCATATTGAAGATCAGTAATGGAGGTGTTGATTATCTTGGATTTGGAATGTAACCAGTTAATGTTAAACAGATTTCCATCCATGCAATACTGGATGCTGACTCCAGGTGGAAGTCTATCAGTAATAAGATGTGAAATAGATATAACAGATGGAAAAGAGTGGGTCCATTGCCAAGCTGTTGCTTAGGACATTTGCTGTCATGACGTCATGGCTTGAAGTCTGATGATGGTAACACGTTTTGGCGCATATCCAAACCTCATCAGGACCTTTCAGAGGGCCTCTGTTGATTGAATCAAAGCCCTTAGACAAGTCAATGAAGGTCTTGTAAAGATCTGTGTTGCTTGTGGTACTGCACTTCTCCTGCAGCTATCTAGCAATGAAGATTATATCTGTTGTACATCTGAGCAGTCTAAAACCACACTGGGACTTGAGTAGAATCTCCTCATCAAGGAAAGTGAGTCCACTGAGGAAAATGCAAGCAAAAATCTTCCCAGCTACAAATAGGAGTGCAATATGGCAGTAATTGTTGCAATACAATCTTATGTCCTTTCTTGAATTTGGTAATTATTCTTCCATCTCTCAAGTCACTGGGAAAACATTTTTGTTTCCAGATTTTCATAATAATGACCTGTAGCTGATAAAAGAGCTTTTTTTTTTTTTTCCACATTGCTTATAAATATCAGCTGATATTCCATCAGGACCATGTGCTTAGGTGGTCTTCATCTGCCTTGTGGCTTTCAAGGCCTTTTGATAAACTGATGAGTCTGCAAGGTAGTGGATGTTGTGGAATGGCTCTTGAAAGCCTGTGCATTGATCATGGAGCTGTCTTTTGTTCCATCCTTGAACCTCAGATGGACGGTTCCTGTGTGCTTTGATAGCTTTGGTTGCAAGTAGTGGCAGTTGGCAAACCTTTAAAACTCTTTTGCTTTGTCCTCCCACCACTTGTGGTTTTGCTGTCATATTTCCTCTGGGTCTCAGCTTTAACGTGGTGATAAATGTCTTGCTTCTATTTTGAGTTTGTTATTTTGCTAAGCTTTGAAAGTTCTCTTTTTTCTGTCACTTAGATCTTGGATTTCCATATCATTCTTATTGAATCACTCCTGAAATTTATTTATGGAGAAGCCTAGAGATTCATTGCATACCTCAAAGAATGGATGTCTTTCTTGAGCCTTACCCAGTGATCAATTGTGTTAAGATCATCGACAGGTCAGAGAGCTTCTCACTGAGGCACTGACAGAGATGATTGTATTTAGTAGAGTCTTTCAAGCACTCAATATTGAACCTTTTGTTTGGTTGCTTCTTTTGTTCATGGCATTTTGAGGCAATACAAACGGAGGTAACAGCTCTGGTGATATAGACTAGTGGTTCCCAACCTTGGGTCATGACTCAAATGGGGGTTGTGGAGGTAATGCTAGTGGTGCTGCACACAAAAGATGAGCCATGCCGCGTGCCAGGAACTCCCCCTGTCCCTGGGCTGCCACTATAACCACACTTCTCTCCGAGCAATGGGTCACAGCAAAAAAAGGTTGGGAACCAATGATATAGACATTGCAATGGTTCTGGGCATAGCTAAGTCAATCAGGTGTCAGTGTTTTGAGTGGGGTGCATCCATGGTGTCTTCCATTTGTTGCTTTGGTGAAATATGGAGTTCATGATGATGAAAAATTCCATTTGAATTGACGTTCCCCACCTATGTGTTCCTTTCCACGGCTAAGAGTTGCTGTCCCTTTTAACACTGAAATTGCTAAGAGGAATTATCTTATTTTCTTTAGGGACAGCTGTTGGGACTTGGTCCATAACCAAGATGTGGAAGTCAAAGATCTTAATGCACTTTATTCACAGGGAATCAGATAATCTCCATCAGATGATTCTGAAAGAACTGGTTTATAAAAATGCAGGTCTAGTCCCAAGGAATTTTTAACATATCTGTCAAGTAAATCAGCATGGTAGCACTGCAGAATAGCAAATGTACTGCTTACATTAAGAAGAGAAAGAAAAGTGATGTCTGGTCTCTATAATATGGCAAGTTTTGGAAAAAAATAATTGAAGGAAAGAATAATAAAAGCCCCCTTCCTCTCCATCTCCCTGTTGGTTTTTAAATAAAAGGAAAAAAAAAAAGAAATGCAATAAACCACATGAAACTGAAGTTCAGAAAACAATTTTATATAGTACCACATGGGAAACTATTAGTTAAGATGGGACTAATAAATAAGCTGTAATGGGGATAAACAGTTGAGTCAAGAGGAGATAGCAATGAGTAGTGATTGATTATTATGAGAATTCTTCAAGGAGTAGTTTTGGGGATAAAGCCTCCAAGTGCTCTTTGCCCCAGTAGGGAATGGAGCTGGAGCCAAGCCTGACAGTAAAGGAGGGAGTAGTGGGAGTAAGGGAAGTAGGGGCTGTGGGAGCAGTCACAGGGGAATAGATGGTGCAGGGGGCAGGTTGGATGGTGGTGGGAATAGGGGAAGTTTAGACAGCTGTTGTCACTCTGACTCTAGCTTTGACCTGGACTTGGGGCAGCCACTCCCGCCCCCCAATCTTGTACTTGACTCTAAGACAAGGGACTTTTCCCACCATGCTGAATGTAGAAAAAAACCTCATCTTAGATTCAAGTAAATGTGGTAATAGAAATGAGTTGGAATTCAGTTGTACAAAATACAGGGCCTTGTACTTGGGTGTTTACAAAAAAAATATCCTCTGAGCTGGGAGTACATCCACTAGAAACAAGTGAGCCAGATTGAGTATATTAGTCAGTCTTGGGATCTAGGAATAAGTCTGGGCTGCTAATGTGATGCAGCCATGGAAAAGACAAATGCAATTTTAGATTAAACTTCATCACATTAATGCTCTTATACAAGGCCCTCATGAGACCTGAAATGGGATACTGGTCCAGGTTGGGCCCCTTGTGTACAAGAAAATGAATTCAAACTGGAATAGGTACAAAGAAAGACTATTATGATGGTTTGGGAATCGGAGAGCTTTTTTTTATAAGAGGAGAATAAAGTGTCTTACTTGTTTAGTCTACAGTGAAGGCTAAGTGGAGATATGACTGCTCCCTCTAAACACATCAAGAGGAGAGAAAAAGAACTATTTAAAAGTTAAAGGGCAAATGTTAGCACAAGAACAAATGGGTACAAGTAAGTTACGAATAAATTGAGGCTAGAAGTTAGAAGAAGCTCCCTAACAGAGCAGTCAGGTTTTGAACCAAATTTCCAATCGAAGCTGTGTGGACAGGACACCCAACAAGTTTTGAGATGGATGTCAACAAGTTTATGAAAGGGACTATATGTTGTGGTGCCTGCACTTGTAGAAGTGTATTTGATAACCTAGGAAGTTTCTTCTAGTCTTATGTCCTGTTTTGGTCCTTCAGAGTCACACACGTTGCTAGATCTTGCTTCCACAGCTCTGCTTGTGACCCCAGTGCTGAGGAGCCATATAGGTGTAACTTGTGTCTGAGAGGCATAGCTCTGAGTGACTAGAGCAGTCACCCCAGGCACTGGCTTGGCAGGTGGTTAAGGGGAGTGGAAAAAAAAACACTGCTGCTGCTGCTGCAAGATTGCACTGGAAGTCACCACTGCCCTGGTGTCACAGTTGCCCTATGTACCCGGCTGTCTTCTTGTGCCTTTCTTATGCTATTTCATAAAACCCTTCCTCCCCCCCCCCCCCCCCCCCCCGCCCCAACATACTAGTAAGTGAGTAGCTATGTGGCTGCCCTACCTACAAAGTTACCTACCTACAAGGGTCAAGCTCATGAATTCTGTCTAATCTATTCAATGGGAGATGAAGAGACAATAGAGAGCCTTGAGCATGAAAAATATCTCCTTAACATAGCAAACCTGCCATTGTTTGTCAGGGAAGGAGGGTGGGGGGTGGGGAAGATTTCTCCCTATTTGGATGACAGCTGAGAAATCTTTAATGAGGCTGTATAGGTCCTACAAAAATCTCTTAGACAACAGCTCTGAGACAAAGATATCAGCTACTACAAGTTTCTATATCCCTCATCTAAAGTGATTGAAGGGGTGGATAAGGATATAAATCACCATTTCTTTCCCATCACCACCAGACATGATTGCTTTTGTATGCATTTACATTAGGGACACTTCTGTAATGTTGACACCACAGGAGTTAAGGATTAGGCTCTGCAGACAGCTGTCTCGAAAGTGTCGGGAGTTGACTGGCCTGTGTTTCCAGCGACCCATGCACATGCCTCATTCAGTCATGTACCTAGCACTTATGAATGATGTACAGTTCCATTCCCATGTCCTTTGGGAATCAGATCCTACTCTCTTTAGGGTCTGGAGCTCATAGACCATGAATGTCTTTTTAAGCAGAGTTGAAGATTGGTCACTTACAATGCAGAGCCCTTGTCTTTCTGTGTTCAAGATCCATAAAACACTGGTGTGATATGTAATACTTATCATAGCTTGAGGTTTAATACAGGTGTCAAGTATTTAATATCCCGTTCTGTTGACTTTCTGGAATTGGTGCTTGTACAATATTTAGAGTTCAACTCCTGATGCAGTAGCAAAAAAAGTTAATTCCTTTTGACTTCTGCCAGTTGGTATTAAACTTATGAGGCATGAAATAATCTAATTTTTGATAATGGGCTTTCCATAGAGTTCCCAGTAGAAAATGTTTAAGTTTCAAACATATGTGCCTGGATCTCACAAACCACAGGCACTTCTGTTTACTAACATCTAAACTTTCTGCACCTTAAGGTGCTCAGTAACTAAATATGTTTTAAAAATATAAAGAAAACCAGATTCCAGTATTAATAAAAAGGTCAGGCATAAGCTTTGTGCAAGGGAGCACAGTGAAGTCAGTGAAACTATAGCTGATTACATTAGGACAAAATTGGGCTTGTTGCTTTAATAATGTCTCTGAAAATAAGAGGCAGTGAAAGTTCTTTGGGTAAATCTTATATCTTTTATGAGACCAACTAAAACAGTTGGAAAAATTCTTTGCAAGCTTTTGGGTACAAACACCCTTCTTCAGGCAGAAGAAGCATCTGCAGTTGTTTTGTGCTCTTTCTGGATGGATAGAAGCCAGACACCAGTATGCAAGAATGCAGATAATTGAAAATACAAATGAATGACAGTGAGGATTAGAGGGGTGAGAGACAATGGGTGAGAAACTGGTGGGGGGGGGGGGGTGGAGAGGGTGACCTGGTGATAAAATGTAGCTGGTAAATTGTACAGAGGTTACCTGGAGTATCAGATGTTAGGAAGATTATAATGTGCCATAAATCAACTGTCTATTTTTAGTCCATGATGTTTGTATCCAGTGGGTTGATGAAGTAAAGTTCATAGGCTCATCTGCGAAAGGTGTTTTGTAAATTCCCTTTGAGGAGTAGAACTGAGAGATTGGAGAAAGAGTGGTTTTCTTGTGAGAAATGTGCCTCCAGAGGTAATTGGGTATTCTTGTCTTTGCTAGATTTTTGGTGTGCATTCATTCTGGTGCACAGTTGTTATTTGGTGTCTCCTACATATTTTCCATCAGGGCATTTAGTGCACTGGATAAAAGATATTACATTTCTGGAGGTTTAGGTGGAAGATCCAGGAATGGTGATGGTATCTTGTGGGGTGTAGTTATTCTGGGAGTGGTGGAAATAATGTTGGCAGGTTTTACATTTCTTGTCCCAGCACGGTCTGGATCCATTTGGTGTGTTTTGGGCCATAGGAAGTTTGCTTCTGGTGATGAGGTTGGCGAGGTTCAGTGCTTATTTAAAGGCTAGGAAGGGTGGTTCTGGGAAGATCTCTTTAAGAATTGAATCTTCTTCTAGTATGGGTTGAAACTGTTTGAGGATTTTCTGTATAGGTTCCAAGGAGGGATGGCATGTCATAACTGACAGGGTGCAATTCATGGGGATTTTCTGTTTGTACTCAGCAGTTCTTCACGTGGTATCCAGGTGGCTCTTTCAAAAGTGTGATCACTCTCTCTGGAGGAGTGTCCTTGTTGTCTGAAACTTCTTTTGAGATTTGTGAGGTGACGAACCAACGCCTCTGAAAATAAAACTAATTTAGCATTCTGATATACATTTGCAAATGCAGAACTCAGACTTTATATCTGTTTTCTTCCTCCTCGTGTTATGCCTGAATATACTTTTATATTTTGAGTATTGTGTTTGATTTCTATGTCATAGAGCTGATAGGTACAGGATGCCAGATAAGATCCAACTGAGATTAAAAATTATTCTGGTTCACAGTACAAAAAGGATTGGTTTTTACATATCAGAATGCCTAAAAGGCAGGAGAGATGAATGTATTATGGACATCGAACTCTCATTAACACTCCCTGATGTATGTTCTGGGAGTGAATTTATGTGGCTTGATGGCAGTAATTTAGAAGGCTTTGTTTTTCAGAATTCAGGCATACACTTTAGTTCCCTTTACTATTAAAAAATAATAATAGATTTTTAAATGCTTGTAAGATGTTGGTCCAAATTAGTTTCCTATTGGGGGAGAGTTTTTTTGTCAACAAAATTATGTTTCCCTTTGTGTACCTAAATGGCAGTTTTCTAGCTGCGTACCTGGGTGTTTTAGACCTTGCCTCTGCACTGTGGGCACATAAATGTATGTACATAGACACTGATTATTCACTCACTGGGCGTGCATACATGTACCTGAGCGACGATCCAGGAAAAATGAAGAGCAGGAGGGCCCTACCATATTTTAGCCCCAATGGCTCAGTAATAAGGGCACTTGCTGAGGAAAGTAGAAACTTGGGTTCTAGGCCTGCCTTGTCTATAGGGGTTTGAACCTGCATATCTCTGCCCTGCTCCTAGTATAAGGCATTAACCCCCGTACCGTAGGTTAGGCATTACCCAGGCCCCCCTCCAGTGGTTCTTTTTGAAGCTGAGCCGCTGCTACTTGCATTTAATAGTGGGTGGATAAAATGGATGAAGAGCAGTGTACTAGAGATTTTTTTGTCCCACTGGGAGCAAGGGTCCAGACTAGGACCCAGTCCCCTTTCCTATCTAGGGCAATAGACATCACAGTGGGCCACACACTCCATCTCTCTCTTACTTGGCTGCCTAGTAGGGCTGTGTGAAGCTTTGGGTGGTGATTCTATTTGGAGAAGATTTGGTCCAATTCGATGGCTGAATCTCTAAATCTGAATTGAACCAGGGGACCAGTTTAAAGGTCCGAATTGATTCAAAGCTCTCCATATCTTTGGAAAAGATATGGAGAGCTTTGATGATTTGGGCAGTCCTGGGTGGCTACAGCAGGGAGCTGCAGCCAGATCCAAGCTGGTAAGCACTAGGGGCAGAGGAAGGAGACTGGGAGAAGAAGGAGGGGACCATGGGGGTACCCCTGCCATCCCCCTGACCCCCCCCACTCTCCCAGCCCCACCAACCCCTGCCCACTCCCCCAGACCCCCCATGGCTGCCCATCCCACCCCAGCTCGGTACTTAAAAAAAAAAGCCCCTTTGCTCAGAGGGTGCTGCTGGGCAGAGGGGCAATTCCCGCTGCTCCCCATTGCATGGGGGGCTCTGCAAGAGCCCCCCAGCCCCCTCCCATGGCTGCCCCACTTGCTGTGGCTCTGGCCCTTTAAGAAAAAAAAAACAAGAAAAGCCCTGGGACTCACTGTTCCTTGTGCAACCTCAGGAACTCATGCAGTGCCCCCCATGTAGCAGGGGGCAGCAGGGATTGCCCCCCACTGGCAGGAGCGGTGAGTGCAGTTTTTTTTTTCATTTTGGGGGTTTTTTTTCTTAAAGGGCCGGAGTTGGCCTGGGCGGGGCACCCATGGGGCGGCGGGGGCTCATGCAGAGCCCTCCCATGCAGCATGGGCCAGTGGGAGGCACCAGGGATCTCCCCCTCCCAGCAGCATCCACTGAGCTGGGCCTTTTTTTTAACAAGTGCCAGGAGCTGGGGCAGCCATTGCCAGGCTGGGAAAGGGGTGGGGGATGGGCCTGGCCTGGGAAATTCAGAGATTCGCCCAGGCCAGATCTCCAAATCGGATTTGGCTGAATCAAATTGGGACAATGATTCAAATTACCAAATCAAATCACTGTCCTCCGGATTGGCCAAATCCGAAGCAAATACTAGCCACAGGCCTACTGCTTAGGAGATTTCTGGCCTTGTGGGTGAATACCCTAGTCACTCTCTTACTGGGGTATAACAGCAGGATCTGCCCCCCACGGGTGGCTGCAGTATTCCCTAGTGGCCAAACTACTCCTGCCTCCACTCCAGTTCGTCAGGGTAGCCTCCTCACCATCCCACCTAGCACACATCAACAGAATTGTATTTTATATTTGGAGGCTTAGTGTCTACTGGGTCTTCACTTGGCTTAACTTCTGCTGCACCAGACCCCTTGGTCTGGCTCATGGCCACAGATCCCAAAATTTGCTACTTTCACCCTGTGCCTTACTGGCACCTGCTTCCCTCTAACCAATAAGACCCTACTAGCTCTATCCGTGCCTTCAGGCACTAATTCACCATAGGGCTTGTGTGGTGGTGAGACACCCCCACAGGCTCCCAATGGGGAGAGGGCTGTCCCCGTGGACCCCAAACCCCAGAAGCAGCCCCCCCATGGGGGAAACTTACCTCCTGGGCTGCAACCAGAGCCGGAGCAGGAACCGCGGCCACGCAAGCCGGCATTATACCAGCTTTTTAATCAGCTGTTCCCTGGGTGGGGAACACTGAATCAATTACGGCAGCCATTCCGGCCACCGCAGGAAGATTCAAAAGCCCCACCAGAACCTGGGGGGTGGAGGAGAAGGAGTACACTGGTGATGAGCCTGCCAGACATGCTAAGGCTCCTGAAGCAAAGAGGAGCAATGCAGCGGGTGCAGCGCCAGCAGGCAGAGCAGGAGAGGCGTTTGAGCCCCCTGTAAGAGGGTGGGGGAAAGGAGGCAACTCCACATCCCCCTCCGCTCCAGGGGTCTATTTCTTTTGAGAAAAAAAAGAGAGAGAGAAGAGCCTTGAGATCAAAAGCGCCCTACTCAGAGGTGCTGAAGTAGGTGCCAACCTACACAGTTATAGCCTGCTAGTCACTAAGATGGGAAGGCTACTCATCGAAGCGGGGGGGGGGGGGCAGCATGACAAGTGCCAACAGAACCCACCTAGATGTGGGAATCTCCTCGAGGTAAACTGAGGTCAATCGAGCACGGCCAAACCACCACTGCTGGTTCCCATTCGGTTGGCGAGTGGATGGGGTGTAGAGGAGGCAGAGCCCCATGGAACATCGCACCCGAACCGTGAGTACTGCCATCCCCAGGGGACCCCCAGGAAGAAGATCTCCACTGAACCCTCTCGTTATATGATGACACCAAGTCATGGCAGGCGAGTTGAGGGGAGGGGCCCCACGCCAGATGGATAATGCATCACTCAGGGAACCCCCACTTAAGGCACCTTTCATCACAGCTTGATTCATGTCTCTCTTCACTGTAACTGTGCCTTAAGGGCTGGCAAGACTCTAGCCACTCTGTCCTCTGGGCCACTGGCCCTGGCATAGCTTCTACCCCTAAACAACTTGGTTTCTTACCCCTCCAGATATGCAGGCCCTGGTCCAGCAGAGCTCTGTGTGTTGAGTGCCCTTTAGAACCACTGTCTTCTTCACATCCTCCACACTGCTCCCATAACCACAACCCAAACTTCTGGTTAAACTCAGACACAAAAATACAAGTATAAACCTACTATGTTCTAGCATAATTTCATGGCCCTGCTCAAGTCTCTACATGTTACAAACATCCCTCTAGGTTTCAGCTTCTCCCACTGCTCCTGCAGGCAGGAGCTCCTCTCCTTCAGGGCATCAGGTCTTGACTTCCTGCTCTGGCTCAGGGCTGAGCTTATATCTCCCTGTGTTCCTCCCTTTTCCAGTTACATGTCCTGTATCCCCACTTCTCTACCTTAGCTCTTTCACTGCACCCAAGTGTCTCTTTTTTGCTCAGTTTGCTGCCTGCTCCTCTTTGCTGCTGTTTGCACTGCTGAGCTGCTACTCTAATGTAGCTGGCCTAAGCTCAGCTGCCCCATCAGAACAAAGCTCTAGCCTGTTGTTCTGCCTTTAAAGTAATAGGGTTGTTGGTCCCCTGTGACATGTGGTGAAAACATGGGAGGGTTCTCTTCCTGCTGCTTCACCTCCATCTAACACTCACTAGTCATGGGTTTCTAGCCTCTTACATTTTTGTGACTTAGGTGCTCATAAACATCCAGAATAGATTCATGTACACGATCATGTACATATCTGGCCAGCTCACAGCCTACTGTGTGTGCTCAGTCTGTGTGCATGCTTAGGCATCCTTACTGCTAGGGAAATAGAACAGCTACCTGTATATAAGTACCAAAAATGTCACTTACGTGGCTAGAAAGCTGCTACTTAGGTGCACAAAGGGAGACAGAATTCTAAGCATAAATAGTTTTCTATCATAAAAACTTTATTTGTGATTCTTCTAAAAGCTACTGAGCATTTTTAATCACTTACCTTCAAACCAACAACAAATTTCTTAGTTGGAGTAAAGCTGTGAAGCTCTGTTGACTTCAAGTGAGAGAGGTCGATTCCCATAGCAACCAGGAATCAGTTCCTAATCAACGACATTTTGAAATGGTTCGACGGTTCATAGAATCATATAGGGTTGGAAGGGACCTCAGGAGGTCATTTAGTCCAACCCCCTGCTCAAAGCAGGACCATCCCCAACTAGATCATCCCCGGAAAGGCTTTGTATAGCCTTGTCTTGAAAACCTCCAAGGATGAAGATCCCACACCTCTCTGGGTAACTTCATCCAGTCCTTTATTACCCTCCTAGTGAGAGAGTTTTTCCTAACTTGTTTGTAAAATCCAATTGAATTTTTTAACTAAAATATTTTTTCAGCTGAAAAAAATCCAGAGCATTTCAGCTTCTCATTTTGAACAAATTCATTAAAATTTAAAAAAAAAGGCTGTTTTTATTATTTAAAAAAAAATATGTTCATAACCTAAAAAATAAATGAATCATTTTATTTTAGGTCAAACAGTTGAATGGATCCAAAATGAAACTGTCCATTAAAAAAAATCTCTTAGTTTGAACCAGACCTAAATTTCCCAACTATTTTTTCAGGTTGGTTACTAACATGGATAAATCCATTATTCTTTCAGCTGTAGCCCTTAGATTTATTTTTTAAAAGATACATACCCTTTAAAAAACAAACAAACAACCTTTTCTCTCTAAAGTTTAATTAGTTTGTTCAAAATGAGAAGCTGAAATACTCTGATTTTTTTTATTATTATTGTCACGTGTGACTGCAGCCTTAATGGAGCTTATGAACCAAATTTTGGGAAGAGCATCCCAAAGGGAACTGAACATTGGGAAGGGGCTGGGTTTCTGCCTGACAGGTAGTTCTGAAGAAAAAGCTGGAGAGATGGAGACCTAGATTTCCCACTTATTATTTTTAATTGTAATGTGAGTTTTTGATTTGATGGGTACAGAATGTTCAATTATGTGTATGTTTGTTTAAAGGACCATTATAACTCAGTTTTCTTTATTGCTGTTTTACTAATAAATTACTTATTAACCAATTGCTTATAAGGGGTTGATGTTTATTTACTTATGAAAGGCATATTGTCACAATACCATACATAATTACAAATTGTGGTGTTCTCCTGCTAGGCTTAGTGGGTCAAAGAGAAAGGAATGAAAGCTGGTCCTAGCACCAGCGGGAAGTGGGATGAGGAAGAGACCCAAATGTGCGATCAGCCTGTGGTAGCAGCAAATGAAAAGCATGTAGCGAAAAAAACAAGCTGTTTTTTAATATTTCAGCAGCTTGCTACAAATACACGAGTAGTGTTTTCACACTACATTTCATGAATGCTATTTTCCCAGCATAGTGATGCAATCTGGAGTAATGCTTCATCCATAATGTGACAGAATAAGGAATCCGATAGACTTGAAGAGTTCTAAGTCAAGTTTTCTAAGAGCTAGACTGTCACTCCTACTGATCTTGATTACTATATTATTACTGCCTCACTTAGTCATTCTAGTTAATGCAAGGGGGTTAGAATATGCCCAAAATTAAAACAAACAAACAAACAAAAACCCAACCAGTAAGATAAATGGTAAAGAATAAGTAATTGCACTGGTTTAAAAAAAAAGGGGTGAGTGGTAGTGGACAAAGAAGAAACTTCTATAGTGATGTAACATTTTCTCATCTGGTATAGAATTGCCATGGGTTAGTACCTGGTTAGTTTCCAAATTCAAAGAATGAAGCAATGTATAAATTCTAACAATCTGGAGGGGTAAAAATGCTATTTTCACCCTATGAATGAAATAGGCTAATTCAGATTCATTTTTGTGAATTTGTCTTTTGATTACAAAATTTAGACAATCATAGCTAAAATAACACACACTTCTGTGTTTCAAAAACAATAGTAAGCTTAGTCTCTGCCTATACCCAAATAGCACACCCCCACATAGAGGGTAACATTACAATCATATAATCATCACCACAATCAAAATGCTTCAAACAAGCTTCAAGGTGACATTGTAGTCACTCAGAAATTACACAGAAGTGTTAGGCAGTGACATTCATTTCATCCTGACACAATGGTGACATTAGCTTCTAATTATCTTGTAGTCAATTCAACATCAGTCACATACTGTATATCATGTACAGTACAACCTTGACTAGATGAATGTCCTAGGGGACTCTAAATAAGTTCCAATAATCAAGACTGAGGGAATTTCCAATAAAATTAATAGGCATGAACGAACTAAGCTCTGTTTTGGCTATCAAGGAGTTTTATGTATTTGATGTTTGGATATTTTAAGACTGACCATAATAATGGGGGACATTCCTTGACTAGTAGATCAGAAAGAAATAATATTATAATGATTTTATTTTCAGATCCCTGCATGGCAGATGAAAACCTAGTTCCTACCTAAAATATAGATGTAGACAACCTCTCAAATAGGACCATATAGACCGGTGCACACAAAGTTTCAACTCAGCCTCTACACCTGTATGATTATCAGGCAGAGTAAAAACATCAAACCTATGAACTAGGATCAATCTTTAAAAATCCTACTAGGACTACAGCTGGAGGAATAGTGGGTTATCTGTTTTACTGACAGACCTGAAAAAATAGGGGGGGATTTGGGTCTGTTTCAAACTAAGAGAATTTTTAAATGAGCAATTTCACTTTTGATCCATCCAAGGCAGTCTGTTTGACCTGAAATTAAATAATTCATTTAATTTTTAGGTTATTTAGCATATCTTAAAAAAACCCAACAAAATGTATTTCTTTAAATTTTAATGAATTTGTTCAAAATGAGAAGCTGATGTACTCTAATTATATTTTCAGCTAAAACAATATTCTAGTTGACAAAATCAGTTGGATTTTACAGTGTTGTTTCTCCTGAAACTCCATTTTTTTGTGAGTTTAGTAGTTGTAAAAAAAAACAAACCCCCCAAAAATTCACACAGCTCTTACTGGGGCCATGTGCAGACATTCAGTTTCTCTTGGGAGAGTTGTTGCTCTCCCAGGAGAAACCAGGAGCATACAGATATTCTGATTTTTTTTTTTTCCCCAGTGCAAAAATGACTGCTCTGGGAGAAGAATAACCTGGGAACAATCAGGGTTAAATTGTCACTGGGAGAGTTTCTCTTGGCAGGGGTGACCACCAGTATATCAGGGGTGACCACCAGTACATCAGGGGTGACCACCAGTATATCAGGGGTGACCACCAGTATCTGGGGGAACGTTTGTTCACCAGAGCGCCCCAAGGGATGACGAGGTCGAATGGTCACAAACTACTTCAAGATCGTTTCAGGCTGGACATAAGGAAGAATTTCTTTACTGTCCGAGCCCCCAAGGTCTGGAACAGCCTGCCACCGGAGGTGGTTCAAGCGCCTACATTGAACACCTTCAAGAGCAAATTGGATGTTTATCTTGCTGGGATCCTATGACCCCAGCTGACTTCCTGCCCTTTGGGCAGGGGGCTGGACTCGATGATCTTCCAAGGTCCCTTCCAGCCTTAATGTCTATGAAATCTATGAAAATCTATGAAATCTATGAAACAAATGTCTATAGTTTCCCTTCTGAGAGAAGCTCCAGTAACCCAAAATGCTTTGATCCCCTCTTCTTTCCTTCTTCCTGACCCTCCATGAGACAGTGTCAGTCAGGCTGGAGTCTGCTGCTCCAGTTTAGTAAGGAGCAGAACATACCCCCACCACACTCTTGACATTGTGCTGGGTAGAGACACAGGCTGACCCTGAGCTATCTGGGTCAGTGAATTAGGCTGTGCACTGCTGCCATCTGTCTCCAGGCAAACTGAAAGAGCCTGTAGAACAGGGGCAGGCAATTATTTCAGGTGGAGGGCTGCTTACTGAGTTTCAGTAAGCCATCAAGGGCTGCATGACAGGCAGATATTAATTTTCTAAATTTTTATGGGCCCCACAGGCTGGATAGAATGGCCTGATGGGTCGCATCTGGCCCACGAGCCGCATTTTGCTCACCCCTGCTGTAGAACATGCTGAGATGTGTGCACAGACACCCCTTGGTTGCACAGCATCATGACTGCAAGTTTTCTGCTACTTGGGGACTCAGCGTTCAAGAGAGACAAATATACTCTACTCTCTTCCTGTAGAACAGATGACATTTAAGGCTCTGGAACTTTAAATATCACAATATTTTCCTATGCTTAAAATAGAAAAGAATTACTATATTTAGAGAGAACTTGCTGTTTGGTAACTGGCTAAATTAATGCCTTTTAATAGCAACCATTGTTTCAATATGTATGTTCAGGTTTTTTTTGGTTTTTTGTTTGTTTGTTTGTTTAATTTTGAACTCTTTTGGTTTCTGAATTCCCCTGTTTTTCAGAAAAAACTTCTGATTTTAATTGACCTCTAGTCCTAATTGGTGTTTTTCTAGTGTCTTTATCTAAATATTCTGACTTTTTCTAAAGTAGGAATCTTACTGCAGTTCTGTCTTTATTTAGAATATTGTTTTATAACCAGTTCCCAACAATGCTGGTATTATATGGCCAGAATGACTGCCCTTACACCCCTTTATATTACTATTGATTATTTAAGTTAGCTGTAAAATGATATTGTTAATGACGTTTAGTAATGTATTGCATTGGCTATCAGAACTCTTGCCCTAATGTTATCAGTCAGCCGCTTAAATATCCGTAAGTGAAACCTTATCATTATTCACAGTGAGACAGAGAAACAAACATTAAATTTAATTGCAGTACCAGGCATCAGAGTCATAATCTTTATACAACAGTTAATGCTTTCATTACTTATCAATTCACTTATAATTATGCTGCACACACAAAAAGATAAGCATCTAACAAACAGAAGTAGATTTTTTTTCTATTTATGAAAGTTAGACAAATGATAAAGAATAAATGAATAAATACATTGACCTCAATAATTTATATGTAATATGGATGGTTTTATTGACTTTTAGCAACACTATTGTTCATCTTGCTAAATGGACTACTTTTTCAAAGTAAAAAATGTCAAACTTATAGTCTATCCTCTTTGTATGGACATCAGTTCAGCAAAACTTTGAATCACTTACCTAAATTAAACTGGTGTTTAACTAATCCCCTGTTCCAAAAAATGTTTAAGTATATGCTTAAGTCACTTTGGCTTAGCTTTAGTCAGAACATCTATACATTTCTTGACATGGACCTGTTTATTCGAGATTCTAAAATATGGCACTGACTTTAAGCATGTGTATTTTTTCCAGTGCTTCAATAGGGCTGAAGTTAAAAGTGCTTTAAAATTATGTATGTTTATAAGTATATTTCCAAATTCTTTCCTTGCAGAATAAGAATGGACTTAACCTGTTAAGTAAGTCCATAAGTGCTTGGTTAAAGCAGGGCTGTGGACAGTAAACATGACTTTATCTATGACTTTCCTAACTTTTAATGATGTGGCCACATTCAGAGGAGTTTCATTAACTTCTTTCATAGAATACTTTGTATTTGCACTTGTTATTCTCAACTAGCTTTCTCAAAAAGCTTCAGAGATCCAAAGTCTTTCATTAATATACTACATTTGACAGTCTAAACATGCTTGATTAATTAATCTTTGATTGATTGATTAATCCTTATTAGAACTGGAGATAGAAGCTAGATATTTATGCAAATTATTCCTGTGTCTAGATCTTGTTATTTATGATTTGCAGTTTACCATATTTGGGAGTGTATAAGCAAGTGCTATTATCGTACTGTAGCCTCCCGCTGAGTAAATCATGCAAGAATTATTTGAAAATTGCTGTTTGATTTAAAAAATGAAATTACATCTGGCCATATTTGCAGCTACACATTTAGATTTGCTTGGACAGTACATTGTGGCCAGTAGCAGAATACAGAAATCCATATATTGTAGTAATACAAATTATAAAAGATTATGCTAAGAATTCATTTGAAAATTATTACCTAGCACTGTGGGGCACAGGTAGCTGCTGAGATTCTGATATATCTTAGCATCTGAGGAAATATGTCCATAATTTCCCATTTAATTAATTGGGAAGCTGTGGGTGGTTCCTATGTTCCATGCTATGGTGTTAGAGATGTTTCAAACAGCCGGCACAGTATGCATCAAGTTTCTTCTAAGTCTGTAATTCTTGCTATGTGCCTGTAGTTAAGCATCTGAAAACTAAACTGGTTAAGCAGTCCAAGTACTGAGCTAATATTGAAATGATTATAGAGACCCAATAATATGGCTTTCATGTACTGCAAAAGACTTAAGGGATATAGATTAAAATACTCAGTGTAAGAGGCAAAATAATTGAAACTGCTTAGAAAATAGTGGGGGGGGGGGAGTCAGATTTTGTAATAACATTTTTTGTCTTGAATGATATTTGGAACTGAAGCAAGCAGATTTTTTAGTGTATTTTAGGTGGGTATATACTTGCTATATCATGTTAATAAAGCACAGAAAAATTCGATAATCTATGGCTCTTCCTGTTAACATAACTGACTTGCCATTATCCAGAATGTGCAAGGAAAATGAAAAGTTCAATAATTCATAAATAATGCTTTGTACTCAGCAGAATTCAGAAAGAGTAAAAGCAATACTGTTATATAATGGGAGTTCCTTCACTGAAGTAAATCCTTTTAGGAAGAACAAACCTTAATAAACAAATGTCTGGAGCCACCAAACTCTTCAGTTACAGACAGCCGGTTCTCCCAGTATTGCTTTCCCAACTCATTTTATTATTATGGGTTCAATTGCTTTCTTTAAGTCCAGTATTCTCTTACAACCTCTCATGTTTTTGTAGAGAGATTTATTTTTGTTCAACATGCTGTATTATTTACTATGCCCTATGATATCCTTTCCTTAACCCTAAAGAGGGTCCCTGAGATTGTGTTTCTCTAGCTAAATCTGTTTACTTATGTACTTCTTTTGCCCCTTAGTCCAAGATGTCACTATGCATTCAGAGAAATAATTTGCTGTTTCACATGACTGCATAAAATCTACTTTAGCATGACACAGAAGAGCTCGTCATAGGAGGAGTAATGGAGCTCGTGTAATTCTTCCCTCTAAAATACCCTCCACTATCATACCATTACAAGTTAATAGATTTCCCACTGTTGGCTGCTCATGACACTGTGATCCAGTGCAATTCTGTGCTTCCTTCATGCAACACTGCTTAAATCAGAAACATACTAGAGTAGACAATAACTGTGTAATTTATTTATAAATCTGATTTATGTTTTTGTGTGTTATCTAGCAGTACATATTATATATCTAGTGAGTTCTGCATTAGCATTTACTTATTATTATTCCATCCTCTCCATTACAGCCTTTTATATGCTGAATAGCACAAACAACTTAGTAAAATCACTCTTTTAGTTTAGGATCCAATGTGTTTCTGTCATTTTTAATACAGTTTCCAATTTACAATCTTCAACACACTTACAAAGCAATAAAAGTATAACAAATTACCAACCTCATTCATTTTGTTGCATAGTTTGTTTTGTAATTATAGAATGATGGTAGTTACTGAATGGATAAGATTGGCTCTTGGATTTCATTTTATGTGTTTGTTTGGGGAATGGTAAGAACTTCTGATCTGAAACTTAGTATTAAGCCATTCACAAAAACTGGGGAGCTCAGTCTTTGGTGGTAGTCTTTTAATTTGTACTGTGTAATTAGTCCTGAATTATATTGCTGTTGCTGAGAGGAATGTAAAGTTAATGTTTTTGGCATGAAGGTTTGAGTTTTAATAATAAAATTATTTTTCTAAACATGTATGACACTCCTGGAACTAAAATAGGCTTTGGGGCCCTTAAGTGTGATCAAACTGGTTAGACTACAAAACATGGGGCTCTGTGCAAGGTGGGTTAATGCCCCCTGGTCAGAGTGTCTCTCTGTGCAGTCTAATTATAGTTACTAACTACTCTTGCTTCAGGAGAAGCTGAAAATATAGCCAAGGACTGGTGTAACACAGAACCACTCCTGCATCACTCTATTGCTTCAGTGAAACCTGGATTTCTCCCAGTGTCAGGGGGAGTGAGTACTAAAACTGCTTCTATATTGGACCTACATCACTGAATGCTCCTTAAACTTTGATGTAACCTCTTCTGGAATGGTTACAAGAGTTTTGCAGCCAGACTATACTAGCAATGCATTATGAAGTGGCTGCACTGCTCCTGAGAAGCTAAGCTTGAATTTGATAAGATATTTGTGAAACACTGTGTCTGTACCAAAGGCAGGCATAATTGATGTTAAAATGACATATAAGTCAACAACTTTATTAGCAAAACATAATCAAAACAATCCCAAAGACAGCTGTAAAAATGGCAGGAAGCAACAGCAGCTACCCTAAAGGCCTCTCTTTAGTGAATTCCTTCCCCAATTTCTTTTCTCAAAAAAATAGCCTGTCTTAGAGCTAATGTGCATTATGCTAATGTGCATTAACTGCCCCTCTGCTATGTATTCTGCAGCTTGTATGCCCAGAGGGAAGCAGGGATTGGCCAATGACTGCCCAATCCTTGGAAGAGGCAAGTGCCATTATTTGTCTAGAGACAGTAAGGCAGTCCAGGTGAGAATGGTTGAGCTGATCATCAGGGGGCACACTGCAAACAGCCCTTAGATTTTGAATCCCAGATTGTTTGAAAATAGTCTGGCAATAGATAAATTCCTAATGGCCAGTCAGCAAATATACCTGTCAGCATCCAACCTGGGCTGTCTGTGGTCTGATAGACAACAAGTTGGGCACTCTGAGATCCAGCATCAAGTGTTCTAGTTTGGAAGCAATATGATCTTGTGGACAGAGCACCAGAGTGGTACCTGCAACGCTTGTGCCCTATAACTAGTAGCTCTTTGACTGGTTCACTGTGTGCCCTGGGGTAAGTCATTTCCTTTCTATGTGCTTCTGGGTCTCTAAAGTAGAAATAATGATGCTGACCTTCATAACATGCTTTGAAATCTAGGAATAAAAGATTCAGTCAGAATCAGGGTCCTGTTTTGTTAGGTTCCCTACTAACTTGAAGAAGATACTTTGCTCTGAAAAGCTTGGGATTTAATTACAGAAGATACAGCAAGTAAACACAGCAAACATTAGGAGGGGCAGAGAAAGAGTGGTCAATGAGAGGATTACATGGGTACTTAAGCTGGCTGTTCTATACAGCCTGAGGGCTTCAAATCAGCTGAAAGCATTAAAACAATAAACAAAACCAGTTATCCCTAATGCCACACCACCAAGTCATCTGTAACTGGCTGATTTCTGATGGGCCTCTCAGCAGAAGTGGAAATGGAGAAAGGAGGCAAAAGGTTTAGGGATCTAACAAGTAACTTCAGAAAAGAGCATTATGCTCATAAGAAACAAAATAAAAAAAAAGACTAAGGTATAAAGGGAACAAGCAAGTGGGATGAGTGGCAGAACAGAGGAACTAATGTCTGACAGCTGGAGCAAAGAGAGAGGGACGGGCAGGCCTGTGCAGGGGTGCAAGAGTGTAAGGAGCTGGTTGTGGTACAAATAGTGTAAGGCAATACGCCTGGAAAATGATATTTAACAGCTGTTTGTAGGTAGCTTTCACCTGATAATAGATGAACTTTCTGTCATACAGTAGCTGAGCTGTATTTTGATGAAAGATAAATGGAATGGGTTTCATGAATGACTCATCCATGTAGCCCTAGGGAAGGTGGAAGGGAAATAAAACCTTTGAGGCCAGTGTAAAGAAGGGGTAGAGTGGCAGACCTTGCAGTTCCTTGTCCATAAGAACTGCTCTTGGGGAATTCTGCTGCCTGTGCCAGCCCCTCCAGAGCACTACTATTGCTCAGTGCCATAATTGAGTCCTAAGTAAGTCTCCACCAACATAAGATGCTTAAGCAGTTTGAACATATCTGGTTGGCAGTTATGTACACATAACCATTACAGGCAGTATGTCTGGCAGCATAAGGTGGAAATGACTGAGCTAGTCTTTGTCTGTTGTATCACATACACATCCCTGTGAAGCTGTGGGTGCTCAGGAAGTCTACATTCCTTATCGGTTTCCTTATAGGGCTTTTTTAAATGCACAACTACATGAGATTCTTATTGCACAGTAGATTAGTCCACTGTGTGTCACTATGTAAACCATGTGCTGTGCTACTGTGCAGTAAAATAGGCTAATGTGTGGTAAATCTACTATCTGTGTTTACAGGTAGTAGATTTCCCGCACATTAGCCAATGCGCAATAGTGCATGTGTAGATGCTGACTGGGAGAAAATTTGTTCCCAGTCAGCCAGGCCAGGAGAGGGCCAAGCCTCCTGCCAGGGGCAGAGCAATGTGGCTGGAAGTCCCTCCAGCCACAGGGCAGGGGCGGCTCTTTAGCAGTATGTGTCTGGCCTTTAGACCCCTGGAGCCCGGGCCATCTCCTGCCTGCCCCTGGCCACTGTGTGCTGGTATGGTGGGCAGGTACTGGTTGAAGCAGTGCTGCAGAGCCCTGGCCTGATGCCCAGGTCTCTGCACTTTGGGCATGTGCCATCTCCAGCAGTCTCACAGGCCACTGAACTGACCCTTGGGACCTGTGCCTGCAGCTGCCTGGCCTCTGGGCACCATGCCTCTCTGCTCTTTGTACATACCTGGAATTGACAGCACCCAAAGTCCCTGCCAAAGACAGCACTGGTGATGGCAGCATCCCTGAACCCAGGGAGAGCAGCTTGGGGCCTAAACTAGGTGGCAGAGGAGACTGCCAACCTCATTGTATCCTGGGGCAAGGCTGAGTCACGGTTTGGCTGCAGCACCCAAGTGAATGTCCACATTTATAAGGAGATGGCAGCCCACATGCAGGTGCATGACCACAATTGTTCTGGGTGGCAGTGCTGCATCAAGGTGAAAGCTGAGCAGGCTCAGTGCGTCTGTGACAGACCATATTCACCAATCCAGGGTTGCCTACACGATCATGCCCTGCATGTGGGAGCTGGACCGCATCCCGGCTCCCAGGGACCTAGGCCACAAGCAATACATCTACTCAAGCACAGGCAAGCTGCCAGAGCCCCCACTACGGACCAGCCCTGAGGAGGACTCACTGAAGGAGGGAGCCTTGGGCCAGCAGCAGCAGCAACCAGCGCACTCCCTGCCCTTGGCCTCATCCTCCAGTATGGGTAGTCCAGGGTGGCCTTGGGAGTGTACTGTGGGCCTGATGTGAACAGGCAGTCACCCAGGCACCCTACTGCAGGGGGTGGAGGGAGGAGGTGGTCTGTGAGTGTCTTGTGGACATAGTGCTCTGTCTGCTGCTGTCAGGGGAGCATCCATGGCATACTTGCCACAGGGTCCTGGGACACCATCCCTGGCCAGGCTGAGCCTGCCCCCTCTGGAGACTCCTGCTAGGTTGAACCTGGCATTCCCCCTCTCCCTCCCCAGAGACCTCTGGCACCTGGGCAGCTGCACCTGGAGCCTGCAGCTCTGCAGGAGGTAAGAGCAGGGCAGGAGCAGGCCTGGATCTGCTTAATCCTATAAGTGTACATATGTGAATGGACATTTGGTTCCCTAGGGACAACTAGTGGCAGTGCACCTTGTGCCACCATTAGTTTTCCCAGGGGATCACTTGTGCCATGTACGCTCTGGTACATGGCAACTTACCTGAGGTGTGGGGTAGGAGAGGCTGGGGCCAGCACTCGGCTGACCCCAGCAGTCTTACCTGGGATCCTGGGTGCTTCCTGGGGCTGCAGAAGCAGTGATCGGGCTGTGAGGAGCTTGGCTCCAGCTCGCTTGGCTCCAGGTTTGAGTGGCCTGCGCTACTGCTGCATGCACCACTCTGCTTTTTTTCCACAGGCTTTTTTTGACCCCTGGATCTCCAGGGGTCAATCCCCACTCCCCAGGCTGCTCCTTTGCAGTGTGGAGAACAACTGAACAAGTAAAATGTGGCACTGCAGACATGTCTGCAGTGCCACATACTGCACAGCCATGCTCGTCTGGATGAGGCCATAAGGAGCAAATCTACTCCTAACAGGGTGCCTGTGTACACATCTTCCCAGGACTGGCTTACTGTGCAGTAAATGATTATGCGGTAAGACTAAATAGCATTAATTACACATGTAGGCACACCCAATGTTTCTAAATATTTCCTGTGAAAGAAGTTATCAAAGCAGAATTAATCTGGTCCATTACAACCCTGTTCAGGAAAAACTCCTCTTCTTGAAACATTGACCTAGAATGCTAACAAGGTCACTTATAGTTTAGGCAGCCTATCACATGTAACCTAGATTTGTTCAGCAGTAACTTTATATTGATTCTTTTTCCTTTCTTTCTCTCTCTTAATTTATTCCCCATGAATCATCAGTTTTGATGTTACTGGCTCTGCACTTATGTTACCCTGGCTTCAAAGCAAATGAGTCTTTCAATGAACATTGAATAAATAACCTGTACTAAATTCCAGTAGCATGTAACTATAGAAGGATAAGCATGCTCCCTGGTGTGCTCTGGAGCTTGTATAAAAATGGAGTGCCAATGCGCTGAAAGTTGGTTGTGACTAACAGCTGCTACATCTTTTTACCTCCCCTCTCTTCCAGAGTACGTAACAAAGCTGTATTGAGGCAATGCAGTCATGGGACAGTGAAATCACTGTCAAAACTAATCATAATTATTTCAGAATAGTAAGGCAGTCAGACATTAACATAGCGTCTTTCCAATAGTTCTTGTACTTTCGTGCAGAAGGGTCTAATCCTGCACCCCACAATAATAAATACTTCACTATGTAGCATTTTTTATTCCTAGAGCTCAAAGCATGTTTCAGAAGTCAGCATAATTATTCCTAATTTGTAGACCCAGAAGCACATAGACAGGACATGACTTGTCCAAGATCACAGAGCAAACCAAGAACAAAGAGCACCAAGAGCACAGAGCAGCAAGAGCAACAATGACATTGATTTTAACATGTGCAGGAGGAGGTTACCAAAGCTACTGATTCAAATTCGTTATTTGAACCAGGGCCCTCTATGAAATGAATGTGATTAAGGTGCATAAATGTGTTGGGGGATCTCGGTCTAAGGGACTAATTCTATGACATTTGTATGCAGACACTTAGCGTGAATGGATCAAAACTTTTCATTACTTGTAACTTAACTCATGAATTCACTGGTATGTTTTACAAATGCAGTAAGCTACCATGCATATTCATCTCTGTGACTTGCTTTACAGTTGGGTGTGTTTACACATGCACTTTAATGCTCATTAGCCTATTTTAATGCACATTAAAGCATCACTTAAAAACCATGCTATTTAGCTATTGTGTATTAAGACAGGCTAATGCACATTTTCCTACCACATAGTGAAGGGCGCTTACACATGAGGAGAGTCTGCTCAAATGTGCTGGAAATTTAGCATGTTGGAGCAGAGTTGATGAATTAAGTCTGCTTGGGCATGTAAATTAATGCATGCTGACAGCCTTGCACATCACGTGCATCAGCGGTGCAGCGTGCATCAGTGCTGAAAAAATGGCAGCAGCGCCCTTTGAACTAAAACACGTCCAATGTGCTTTAGTTCAAAGTCTACCACTGCCATTTTCTCAGCGCTGACATGCGCTCCACTACTGATATACCTGCTCCTAACGCAGCACCAGGCACTTTTAATTATCATGACTCACTAATTAAAAGCACACCACACTGCGTCAGGAGCATGTGTAAAAATGTCCATAGGTATTAGATTTAATGTACATTAACTAAAATGCATTAATTCACGTGCAGACACACCCATGGGACAAACACAGCACAAGAAAGATAAAGAAAACAAGTAAGAAAGATGGGATACAGTGTGAGTCTCCACTGTACATGCTTCATCTTCCCTGAAACAAAATGGCAGCTACTTCCTGAACACAACAGTCTTCTACACAATTAAAGATTCACAGGAAGAAAAATGATTTTACTGGTTTCATAGTTACATGTGCCACATGCAGAATAGTACAACTAAAAATCAGTAGATACTAAAAATAGATTTGTTATTACAACCCCAGTATTCAGTTTGAATGGTTCAAGTTTCTCTATTTCTCTTTCTCTCTCTGCTTAATATTTGTTCAGGACATGTATTCATGGGCAAATTAATTATGAAAGTTAATTCACCTGAGTGGGAATAATATTCTATTTTATCTCTACAAGATCAGCCAGTTCTTTTATATGCCATGACTCATTTAAATTGAAGAATATAAATTATTCAAAAATTGTCATTAAAATTGTGACAACTATAGAAGCATACACTTTTTACATTTGTTTTTTTTTCTACTATAGTTGCCATTTTAAAGCTTTATCAATGCTATAATTAACTTATCAACTGAATCTACAGGGTTTCACAGGATCTATTTAATTGCACATAAAATTATGGATTAAGAAGTTAAACTGTGTATTGAGCTAAATATTTTTTACTTTGGGTTTTTTTTATTTTGATGAAAAAAACCCATAGATTGTAGAGTTTTGAATTTTGCCATCAAACTTTGCTGTCTGTGGGCGCATCTACACAAGATGCTAAATGCACATTAGACTAATTCTACTGCACATTAGCACATCACACACAAAGCATGCTAATGCACAGTAGATTTAGTTTAAGGTGCAGTAGCATCACCAAAAAACTGTTCATTTGCGTTAATGCGCAGTAGTGCTGATTACGGCACATTAAATTAGTACCTGTCATTACAGGCACTAAACTTAATGTGCTATAATTACAGTGCATTAATGAATGTGTAGATGCATCCTGTAATACTGAAATATTAGGTTTAACCGAAGACAGGAGTTTTGAGTACTTGTCTCCATTAGCTATTTAAGCAAATTAACTTTTAAAAATGTAATCATTAACTGTATAACCCCCCAGGTATGGATACTCTTATTCATAACTAAAATGGTGTTAATTTATTGTAGCTTCATTTACTTTAAAAATGATTTGGCATAATTTAATCAAACCACTTTAATTTTGAATGAATGTTCATACAGCAGTCAAACGTGCTTTAGTTAATACCCCTTATATTATAACTCTTTTGATAATTGATATAAACCTTCTTTAATTTCCCCCTTACCCTGGGATTTGGATGTATGGAATTCTTTCTTTTGTTAGCACACCATTTGGTGCCATGAAGAAACTGCCACTGTTTACAGAAATAGTTTCAAATGTGTGATTATTACATATTTGTTCCTTTTCTTTTTGGTGCTACCTTTATAAACCATGTAATTCTCCTGGTATCCAGTTTCCCAAACATATGTTGTATCATTTATTGCCTGTAAAAATTCCTATTAAATGGACATCACAAGAGAATTGATGCAAATGCACCAAAAGCCTTTTACTGAGTTTCCTGATTTATAATTTCATAAGTGAAAACTGAATGACCCAAGTGAAAAAAGGCCCTGCACAGAAAGTAATAGAGGAGAAGAGAAAAAAGAACTAAACTGGTAGTTAAAAGTGAAATACTTCAGAGCTTTGAGTATATTTTCAATTGATTTTCAATTTTTTCAGTGTTGTCTAAATTTTATATTAGTTAGTGAGAGTTACTGTCAGACTATTCAGAGGATTATTTCTGCCAATTAAACTGGAACTCAAAAACAATTTCAAGCTGGTATACAAATTATGCTACCTAAGTTAAGACTCCGTGACTAAAGAGCCGCTAGGATACATCACATACTAGAGCTGAGAGAATAGTTGAAGAAGCAGTTGCAGGTAGTATTTCTATGACATTTTAATTTAGTTTGCTTTGTCTTCACGCCTTTTGTATTCACTTTCTAAAAATATCAAAAAATATTGATATATACTGGCAAGAATTTTTGTGAAGAGAGACACGCTAAAAAAAAAGTGATAGTGATAGGATAGTCACAGAAAACAACTCCCTCCCCTCCACCTCCCTCCAACCAAACAACTACAACAAAAAGCCCCTCAGACTTCAGACTCAAGAATATGCTCTAAGGGCCACTTAAATAATTAGAGAACACAAAAAGTATGTGGCCATACTGAATACAGCAATGGCCTGCTTGCCAACAAGCAACAGATTTAAAATTATTCACAGAACATATTTAATGAGTCGTTTCAAAGTATAAATACATTTGGCTAGTCACCGCCTGCAAACACAAAAAAAGCAAAAGCTCGTTGTTTATTATAAATTGTTCACCTAGCTCCTGCACGTTGTGACCTCATGGAACTTCAGGAGTCAACACATCTCAAGGTCTTTTGTTCTAGTATACATTCCCTTACTGAGATGACAAAAGAAAAGCTCTTCTAGGTATAGTAGTATTAAGGCTCACATCTTCTACAGTAGAATGACTATAAGACTGATTAATGAATGCCAACAGAGGGCAGAATTACAAGTAATTTGCTCATTAATATACACATACGCCTTTCCTTCTTTCCATAATAGGTATTGACAGTATTCATTATACTCCATCTCCCACCATTTTCTAAAAATAATAATAACAATACCTGGCTCTTATCTACAGCTTTTCTTCAATAGATCTCAAAGCACTTTATCAAGGAGGCCATTACCAGCATTCCCATTTTTATAGTTGAGGGAGCCAGAAACTAGGCAGCAAAGCTTATAGCTGATGGCATTCATGTTCTGGATCTGAGCAATCCTCTGTTTTCTTTGATGTCATCAGAGTTATTTTAATTTTAAGCTAATTTTTTACAATGTCAGACTCAATATCATCAATGCCACCACCACACCTTTTTGCAGCAGGGCTGCTGCTACGGCTAGCACAGTGGTCATGTGTGTCAGTGCTGATAATATAAGTCTGACATTAGAAAGATTAATTTACTATGAAAATGACCCTCAGGAAACTAGTCCAGACACAGGATGATTCAGATTTGAAAAATTGGATGTCTCATTGTTTCAGAAGTTGTAATTAACTTTTCCAACCATCAAAAGCAGTGGAGATAGAGGCAGTATAGACTTCCCATTTATTTCAGTGAAACAGGAAGTCCCACTCGTTGTTCTCTGGGTGAAAGCATAATTCAGGATTTGGTACTCAAGAATAGTGGGAAGTAAACTGGACCCAGAGCTTATCCCTGACCTAACTTACAGACAGACAATATACATTTTCTGATGGTTCTCTTCCTGTGCAGTTGTAATCAAGAGCAGAGGACATGGACTACCATTATGTCTAGTACTGGATTTCAGCCTGCTGAACATGAGGGAGAAGAACCTGAGCTGATGGAAATTTTCACAGCAAGTCAATGGAGTCAGTTCTTCTCAGATGAGGATCTGGCCAAAGCTCATTTTTTAAAATATTTATTTATATGGGAACTTGTTGTGCTTCGTGTACACCTGGTTTAGCGTTGACCTTAAGACCCAAGTTACTGCCTTAGCTGCAGCAGATATTTTAGTAAACAGGGATTTGAAATGTAGAGTGGGATTTTCAAAAGAGGTCATGGGAAAAGTCTACTCCAGAAATTTTTCTTGGTAGAGTTATGTCACGGCTGCACACAGTGGTTAGACACTCAGGGGAACACAGGTGTCAGCTTTCTTGGCCATATTTCTGTATTTTCAAAAGCCCTAGTATAAAAACAGGTACAATAGCAGAATAATGATTTTCCAGTGTGGGTTTTTGGTTTTTTTTAAGAATGCCAAACTAATACAAACCATAATGGGAAATCCTGTTTTTGCTGGCCAAACCAGCATGTATCCCATGAGGGCTTGCTGGTTTAGATCTGAGATCAAACTTAGGTGTTGCCAGTGATGAGCGATTGACATGAAATGTTATGATCTTTTGTTTTGAAATGATGCTTTCACTTTTTGAATTGTGACAATACAAAACAGAGGGAAGACAAAGATTTAAAAAGGGATTTCTGTTTTCTTAAAAAAAAAATGTTTCAGTTGAGCAGAAAGGATTTTTTCCCCATTTTTCTCAAGTTGCCAAGAAACCTCCCACCAAACATTTCATACCAGGTCAACCCAAAGAAACCTATTTCAGTCTTTTAGTTCAGCCAGAAAACCACAACAACAGTTAGTATCATTCTACCCTCAATGAATCTGGATCCATTAGTTCACTTTGAACCAGTGTGACAAGGAGCAAAGCAGCAGAGAATCAGAACCAGGGTAATTTGTAACTGCATGCACCCAGTCAGTGAAATATCCTTGTTTGCAACAAAGGGTTTTAGATCCTGCAATATGGCCCATGAGGCAATCTTCTGTCCCAAACACAATGACATGTTTCTGGGTTGCCTGCTATATCCATTTCTTAAATTGCCAAGTGATTGTAGGAAGAATATTTACTCCTTTTAACAACAGTTTAGATGTCGAAAGCAAGAGAAAGTGTAAAAACTATGTGATTTATGAGCTCCCTATGCTCCATCTGCAGATTACTAGTGGGTTTGTGTGGGATCTGTGGAGCCGCAGTGATGGTTGGAGAAATTAGGTTTACCTGCCTTTTATATAAGAAATTTGTAGCTTAATGAATTCTCTGTTGACTTACCTCTCTCCTATTCAACTGGATCATCTCAGTTTCCTTCCTTTGCCTTTGTCTGTGATAACTTTCTTCCATTCACCTATCAAAATAGGAAAACAGAAGTAGAAAACTCTCCTTTTAAGACAAGAAATCTATATAAAGAGACCCAACTATAACTTTAATTAAGCTCTGCCTGCCACATAATACGTTTTCATAAGTTTTTTTCCCCAAGGCCCAAGCAGCTTATTAAGTAGATTCTTCCATTGAACTCTGCAAAACGAAATCCTTGCCTGTTCCACTCGTGTTCCATATTGAGTAACATGCTGGGCTCATGCATAGAAATGTAAGAGGACAGAGAGGAAGGGGGAATGTAGCATGCATAACACTGTGAAAACAGCCTTTCAGTGCATATGAAGTAATAAGTGTAAATTGCAGGAAAGCAGACTTAAATTAAGTCTCATAAAAATGTCTTTACTCTCAGGACAGTTGGACACTGGAACAGGCAACCCAGAGAATTATGAGATCTCTTTCATTGCAGGTTTCCAAGAAGAAGCTGAATAAACACTTGTCTAGGATGATTTAGGAATAACCCATCCCGCATGCATGCAGGGGATTAGAGTAGGTGATTCTCGAGGTCTCTTCCAACTTTATGATTCTATAGTTTGCATTAGCAGTGGTTAAAAATGCTGTTTTAATTCTATCCAGGTTGAATAATGCTGCCAGGACGTATTCTCCTGTTCAAACATTTTATTGATTCAAGACTGTAATGATAAAAGTTTGGTTCACTGACAATTTCATGTCTGAATTTAGCAATTCTTCCTTTACAAATGGCTGATCTCACTCTATCTTGGATCTCGACTCTTAACTTGTGAAATATTATCAATGCAAATGAACACAGGCTTATGAATAAACTATCCATAAGACTGATGCAGTAGGTGTGAAAATATTATGCTTCCAACCATATTTTTCTTTCTGATCTTCTAAAAGTCAAAGGCATGTGTTGAATTCAAATCAGTATGGATTTCCAGACTGAGATGGTATTTGCACAAGGTTGCCTAGGATTTTTCTGATTTTGACTGTTGACCTTGGTCTATAAAACTCGAAATGGCTTTTGACTTCTTCTCGTTCCCTGTAATTTGCCATGGTTGTTTAGGTCAGATAGGATGTTCGGGGTTATAATCTCCAGAACCAGATGTCAATGGCACTGGCACTTTGAGTAGAAGACCTGTAACAGTGAAATCCATTCTCTGTGACAGGCAAGTAGAATGAGTGTGCTTTTCTTGTGCTTTTACTGTGTTGCCTATTTCTTGAGTATAATATATACGATTAAAGATTGTGCTGAATGTCCCCTGAGCATTAACATTCTTACAGCTTTAACTTCTTCCTCCTGTGCCAATGTGGTTTACTTTTCTTGCTTCTCTGTTTTTATGATGCTGATAGCAGACCTGTCCCAGGGTGAGTCATCAAGGTGCTGAAAACTGATATCAGAGCTGATGAGCCATCCCTACCAAGGCTCCCAGTGCTGCCAACACTGGCACAGCTTTATCAGTAGGAATTTTTATATAAAGTAGACAGCAAAGTTATGTCTGTAATTTACAGGACTGCAACTTTCCTAATGGCTCTCGATTGGCAACTTGGCACTGCAGAAATTAAAAGACAGACTACTCTTGTGCACTGTACTTTAAAAATCCATGGAACAGCATCTTTGCAAAAAGTACATCCAAAAAAAGAATTTATTAACATGTGTCAACTCCATCTGCACATACAAAATGTACAAGAGACAAAGATGCAATTATTGAAATGCAAATATCCAAATGTTATAATAAATAGAAACACACGGGCACTAGTTTTCTTTAAATGGCCTCATATGGACAGTCTGTAACCATAACAGCCTTCAATTTGCTGATCTGTGTCTATAATACCGACTCTAAGATGAGGGTTATTTTCCCCTGTGTTTAACATGGGGGAGGGGACTCGTCTTGCATTCAAGTACAAGGTTGCATGATGGCAGGTGGCTGCTGTGGCTCTGACTCTGGCCCTGACCTGGGGCCAGGGTTGAGCTACAGCTTCTGCCTGCCCCCCTACCACCTCTGCCCTCAGATGCCTGAACTCCCACCCCTGCCCCGTCACCGAACCTCCACTGGGGTCTTGCCCTATTATAATCTGGGGCACAGAGCACATGGTTGATCAGGCCACAACCCGGCTAAGTAGCCATGGTGGTAGCAGCAGCAGCTCTGGCTCCAGTTCTGGACCCTGACTGGAGCTGCAGCTGGAAAAACAGTTGGGGTTAGAACTACATGCACTCTTGTGTCCTGGACTGGAGCAGAGTTGGAGATGTACTGAAGCTTGTATAAGAAGGTTACTGGCAGTGGGGGAGTGGAGGAAGGCAGAGGCTGGGGAGGGATGAGGCCTTGTGGGGAGCAGGCATCAGGGGAGACAAGACAGAAGCCAGCCACTGAGGGGGGGCAGATGCCAGGGGGTGCAGGCATGAGGGGGTAAGTAATGAGGCCATGAAAGGCAGGTACCAGGTGGGCAGGTTTTGGTGGGGAGTGGGGGGGAGTCAGGCAGCAGGGGGGACAAGTGGTGGGGGGGACAGGCATCAGGGGGCAGGCTGCTTGACTACCCCACTGCCTGCTCTCTACTTCCTGTCCCTACCTATCCCCCCACTGCCTCTCCCATTGCCTGCTTCCCACCCCCCTCCCCGCCCATCTGCAGCTTTGCTACTGCTTTCCTTACTGCAGTGGTGGGGAGGAGGGTGAATTAAACAATCTTCCAGTAATTAGTTCCATACATGTTAGATTATAAGAAATTATAATTTTTTTGTGTATCAAATCCAATTACTGAGGGAGAGCAGGCCATAGTAACTTCAGAGTCATCTTGGATTCAGGTAAATACAGTAAATATTGAAATTATTCTGGGCTATTGAGAGGACCTTTGATTGGGTTTTTATCAGCTATTCAAATGATATTTTGGGGGCTTTTTGTGCCTACCAGTCCAGACTTAGCCTTGTGAAGTTAGAATAAGAGGGACCTTGATAAATCCCTCTGCAGTAAATGAAGAAATTGTTTGAAAGGAAGTCATGGTCCAAACAAAGATGCAGGCTCCATCTTGTTCCCTGGACTGGTCTGTGCCTCCAGCTACCATGGCTCTGTTCCTGCTCTTGCTCCACTCACTGAACCCTCTTAATTCATTTGCCCATAGGCTTTTTAAAAGCAATCAACAAAATTCTGCAGGCAGATATGTTCTCTAAATGTCTTTCTCTGTAGAATCACATTTACATTTACAACTGAGTGCACCAAGTGAGGATGAGTAAATAGCCACTTAGGGCCATATCCAGATTGGTAAACAAGGCAATTAAGTGGGACTTAGGTAAAATTTAAGTGCAAAAATTGATCCAGAACGACCCCACTACAGTAGCTACAAAACTGATTAGGCAACTACAACCATTTGGCTGACTTAATTTGCATTTGGGATGCCAGGAATCTCCATGAATCTCAACTTTGGCTACTATACATATGCAGAGGCACATCCATCTCAGTGAAAAAGTGCCTGGCTACTGTCTAAACTCCATTGTGGTTCAAATATGAAGGAAAGCAACTCTTAAACTCCGCTTATGCATCCCCAAAGGGACCTGATTCAGTATGTATGCTTGGATCACGCCTAACACACACCAATAGCCTAGAGTTCAATGCAAAACACAGATGTCATTATTACTTTCATTCAAAAGCATAAGAAGAGGTGTGCTTGCTTTTTATGGCTAGTGGTTAGAGCACTTGCCCTGGAAGTGGGAGACCTGGGTTTTTGGTTCCTCTCTATCTGAAACAATTCAAATCCATATCTCCCACTTCCCAGGTGACCTCTACTATTATTTATTCCCCTTCTTTCTAATACTTAGTAAGCCCTTAGCAACTAGTCATCTATGAGTCTGATGAGAAGATGAGTCTGGGCTCAGGACCTTGAGTAGGTGGAGGCACTGAGTCAAGTGAGCTCCTAAGAGGGATAGAAATCTATACAAGCTCTTTGCTTGGCTTTTCTTGTTAGTAGCTCCCTGATCAGTGTTGGGCTCTTTGCTTTACTCTGGACATGCCTAACTCCCTTTGACTCTTTAGGAACCTGAAGACCTAATCCTGTTTTTTGAATTGTCCTCCTGGGGCCAAATAATTAATTTTTAATCATAAAAAAGGCTAAACTAGAGATATCAAAGGGCCCATCTTGATTTTGCACTTAGGGCCACAAGATGAAGATAGACCTAGAGAGATTTTCAATAGCACATAGGCCTAATTCCCCACTCATTTCATAGAATTATCAAATGTGAGGGTTGGAAGGGATCTCAGGAGGTCATCTAGTCCAGCCCCCTGTTCAAAGCAGGACCGTCCCCAACTAGATTGTCTCAGCCAAAGCTCTGTCTAACTGCGTTTTGAAAACCTCCAAGGATGGAGATTCCACCACCTCTCTGGGTAACCTGTTCTAGTGTTTTACTATCCTCATAGGGAGAAAGTGATTCGTAATATCTAACCTAAACTTCCCTTGCTGGAGCTTGAGACCATTGCTTCTTGTTCTGTCATCTGCCACCACTGAGAACAGTCCAGCTCCATCTTCTTTCGAATCCCCCTTCAGGCAGTTGAAGGCTGCTATTAAGTCCCCTCTCAGTCTCCTCTTTTCTAAACTAAATAAGCCCAGCTCCCTCAGTCTTTCCTCATAAGTCATGTCCCCCAGCCCCCTCACCATTTTGTTGCCCTCCACTGGACTCTGTCTAATTTGTCCATATCCTTTCTGTAGTGGGGGGCCCAAAACTGAACTCCAGATGTGGCCTTAATAGTGCTGAATAGAGGAGAATAATAACTTCCCTTGAGCTACTGGCAACATACCTACCAATGCAGGCCAGTATGCTGTTATCCTTCCTAGCAACAAAGGCACACTGTTGGTTCATATTCAGCTTATTTTGCACTGTAACTCCTAAGTCTTTTTCTGCAGAGCTGCTGCCCAGCCAGTCAGCCCGCAGACTGTACTGTTCCATCCTAAGTGCAGGACTTTGCACTTGTCCTTGCTGAACCTCATGAGATTCCTTTTGGCCAGTCCTCCAATTTGTCAAGGTCATTCTGAATCCTAGCCCTACCCTCTAGTGTATCTACTACCTTCCGCCCCCCACCCCCTCCCAGCTTGGTGTCATCTGCAAACTTGCTGAAAGTGCACTCTATGCCATCTCCCAGGTCACTGATGAAGACTTCGAACAAAACTGGCCCAGGGGCACTCCACTTGATATCAGTTGCCAACTAGACATTGAGCCATTGATTACTACTCTCTGAGCCCAATTCTCCAGCCAGTTTTCTATCCACCTTACAGTCCATTCCTCCAGCCCATACTTCCTTCACTTGCAAGGTGAATGTGGTGGGAGACAAACACCTTGCTAAAATCAAGGTGTACCACATCTACTGGCATCCTTGCATCCACAGAGCCAGTCATCTTGTCATAGAAGGTAATCAGGGTGATCAGGCTTGACTTGCCCCTGGTGAATCCATGCTGATTGTTCCTAATCACCTTTTTCTCCTCCAGGTGCCTAGAAATGGATTCCTTTTAGGAACTGCTACATGTTTTTTCAAGGGATTCAGGTGAGGCTGACAGGTTTGTAGTTCCCTGGTTCCTCTTTTTTCCTTTTCTTAAATATGGGTGCTATATTTGCCTTTTTCCAATCATCTGGGATCTCTCCTGATGGCCATGAGTTTTCAATGATGATGGCCAATGACTCTGCAATCACATCAGCCAACTCCCTCAGCACTGTCAGACGTATCCCATCTGGCCCCACAGACTTGTACACATCCAGCTTTTCTAAGTAGTCTCTAACCTGTTCTTTCACTACTGCTCACTTCCTCCCAAAGCTTTGATGCCAGGTTCACTAGTCTGGGAACTGACCTTGCCTGTGAAGACTGAGGTGAAAAAGGCATTGAGCACTTCATCATTTTCCGCATCCTCTGTCACAAGGTTGCCTCCTACATTCAATAAAGGACCCACACTTTTCCTGATCCTCCTTTTTGCTACTGACATACTTGTAGAAACCCTTCTTGTTAACCTTCACATCCCTTGCTAGCTGCAACTCCAATTGTGCTTTGGCCTTCCTGACTTCATCCCTGGATTCCTGAGCAATGCTTGTATATTCTTCCCTAGTTATTTGTCCAAGTTTCCACTTCTTATAAGCTTCCTTTTTGTGATTTTAGTTTAATGAAGAGTTCCCTGCTAAGCCAAGCTGGTCTTCTGCCGTACTTGCTAGTCTTCCTGCTCATCAGGATGGTTTGTTCCTGCACAATCAGCAGGCTTCTTTAAAGCCAAACTTCGAATGGTTTAAATGGTTTCATTGATTTATTTTGATTTCAAAGGTATTCCTAAGAATTTTCAGCAATCCTATGAGAAGCCTATTGGTATATCTTTGGAAACATGTGGTCTTTTATTATTACAGTGAAAGGTGTAAGACATAAGCATGTAATGGATAGATACACTCCCTCATATTAGACTATGAATTTGATTTGAGAGACTTCTGGTTTTAATCCTCTCTTAAATTTCTTGCATTCATACCAGCTGATGTGCATAAAGGGAGTGAAAAACAGAAACCCCAACAGTAATAGTGAGGAAAGAAATTGAAGCAGAGATATTAGTGGGCAATACAGTATGTAACAGAGCAAATGAATACTGGGAGCCATTTATCATGAACCAGATATAATGGCAGAACTCTCTGCAGCTTTGCTAAAGAATAAAATAGCTCCATGACAACTTGTCTGTCAGTGTCAAGGAGACTCTAATTTACTGAAAAGTCTGATGATAGCTGTTGGTGGGGGGAAGAAGGGTGGAAATAATTATCTACTTGAGCACCATCCAGTGTGCAGAGTGCTGTGTGCTATATTGGGTGATGCTGGTGACATTGTAACAGACAGAGGAGCCATGCGAGCTACATACAGTGTTGAGCATCTCAATTGCTTAAAAATGAATCTGGAAATCTTCCCAGATGATAAAGTTCATTTCCTATTCCTATAACTTACCTTGTAGAATTTGAGCTGGGTGAGACAAGCCTGTGAGAACCATTATCTCTCCTATGTGTCTAGTGTCAGGCATTTACTTCTTTCCTTTAAAAAAATATCTGGCTGCTAGTGACTAGCTGGCAATTGCAAAATCCAGCACCTGTGTCTGAACAGCAAGCAGCATGCATACTACCTCCATTGCTGTTGAGCCATCTGTAGTATGTCACATACCATTTGCACTACTTGGGGTCAAGTGGGAAGAAATCCATTTATAAAAGGGGCTGTATAAACAGTGCAGTTAAGAAAAACTCAACCCCCTGCTTCTGAATTTATTTTTGCTAGGATAGTGCTGGGAGGGGTAATGGAGTGTGGGGGGAGAGCGGGAAATGAACCTTCAAGTGATGGTCCATGAGTTTTACCCAAGCATAAACTGTCTGATGAAGTAATTTGTTGCCCACAAGATACAGGTACAAGCAGATAGTGACTATTTCAGTTTGTGTTCACCTCTGGCTAAAAGGCGGATGGAGGGAAATTGTTAGAAGGATAAGGATTTCACTTGGAAGTTGTTTTGGATTGACAAGTAATGAGTAGCTTTGATAGCATTTTTATAGGTGCAGATGGGTGAAAAATCAACCACAAAGGGAACTCAATTTTATTTATCATTAATTTTGACTTGCTTCAGCAGATGTTTTCTGGGAACCATTTTAACCTACTTAATTTGTCTCTGTATAATGGGAAGCAGATAGCCTCAATTAACAGACTGATTAGTAAGTTCTTTAATGAGTTTCAATAGTTTTAGTCATTATTGCTGATACAGTACACTGAATCCTGGGAACTGGGATTTGAACATTATTAGTACATAAAACCTGAAACATTGCACAGTTGTTTGTGTATAGTGAATTTTCTAGTTGCTTACCACTTCCCTCTTGAGTGTACATGGAAATGCACGTAAGGTATATGTGATGTAAGCTTAGAAAATACGCAAAGTTTTTTTGAATCATGTAATGATATCTATTAAGTATGAAATAAAGGATAAGAGTTAGCTGTAGAGTGATTATACTGCTGTTCTTCACTTGCAGGGCTGGCTCTGGTGCCACCATGAAACACAGGAAATAAAAGGCAGCAGATGATTGAATGTGTATTAAAGTGATGTGTTAATTTCAGGGTCTGCTTGAGGCATTTTTTTTTGTAAAATGATGACTAATAAAAAAACATATGGTGCAATATGCAGAGAAGGGAATGTATATTACTTACAGCTAATAAATAGAGCACATGTATGCCTTTTGTAATAACAAACCTTTTGCATACATATACATGTGATAGTAATAGGATGAATTACAGAACTACATGGTATATTGCTTTTATTTTATGTCTCTAACTTTTCTCTCTATAGTGTGCTCATAAATCTCTCTCATTCTGCACTGCATGTAACATTCCCGATTATCTGTCCATTTTTGAATAGGCCCTGCTTGCTTATTAAAAAGAAACTGCCATAAAAATGTTTCCTTCTTTTAAGTCAAAGATGAAATTTCCCTCTCCAGCTTTGAGTGGTTCAAGGTTGACAACTTTAATTCCCAGACCAATGACATTTTACCACTTGCTATTTCATGAACAATGCTAGCCTGAAACTCTGACTTTATACTACTTTGCTTCTCTGAAACCACCCGCATCCTACTATCTGCAAATTATTCTGGACAGCAATGACACATCAGACCTTAACTTACAATTCCTGGCTTACAAAAAAAGCTTTTTTTTCTTTTATTTAAAGAGAGTTTTTAAAATGAACTAGTCCTAACTGGCTTGGTTACGATTTTTGGTGAAACAGAATTTCACAAATAAATGATAATTAAATGAACCTGAACTGTTTAATTGGAAATATCTTGGGTCCAATAAATTTTTAGAGATTCAGAACCTGTCTGGGATTCCTGGATGTTTTTTGTTGTTTCCAGGGTCCCCAGCTAGGAAATGTACTGCTTTCTGGGTCTTTGGTTCTATATCAGCCATGCCAGGTCTTCAGGTCTGATGCAAGAGAGCTTGGATTTCTGATGTAATGTCCATAGGGCCTTTGCAGTAAGCCTAGGCATGCTTATAGACCCACTTATACGTGCTCAGTAAACACCCAAGCCTGGAAATTAGAGAGTAGACAGTTTGGGAGTGGGCCTGAGTGGCTCAGAGAAGCTGTGAAAATTTGCTTCAGCCCACAGGATGTTTAGGATTGCTCTGAGCTACTAAGAGCCTTTCTCAAGCCATTTAGCCTGTCTAATTTGCAGATCTGAGGACTCATGGTGCGCATGCAAGTGTGATTAAACATTGATGATGTTCCTTGGCTTGCTCTGGAGACTGTAGGCATAACCTGAAAGTCCTGGTGGTTCCTGGCTTTGAGCTGTAAAGCAGGGAGCCTTAGAAGCCCTTAGAACTTGATTCAGATCAGAATTGAATGAAAAAAAAAAAATCAACATTTCTCCAGAATTGGAAATCTTGCCTTTTGGCCCAGCTGCTGTCTATGTATTTCTCTTCCTGTCAGGCCTTCATGGTTGGAATCATAATTGAGGTGAGGATGAAATATTATAAATCTCTAACATTTTCAGAAATGGTATGTGGAGTTGTAAACCCCACCCAGGACAAATTGTTTGGATTTATATCCATTGATTTCTAAGTCCACAAGCTGTTTCTAACACTTCGGAGTCCCAGGGGTGGTTGTGATGCCCCTGGAGGCTCTGTGACTGTGCCCCACTCCACCCCAGAGCATCTTCTCTTCTCATCTGCCATGCCTTGATGGGAAAAAAAAAATAATGATAAGGACCCATGGGCCTTTACATAGCCCCAGTCCAACTGCCTCCCCGCCCCTCCCACTGTGGTTCCCGAGCGCCTTGCTGGGCCTCTCTAGTCAACTGCACCCTACTGTGCAGGTAAAGCCTTATGAACTAATTGCATGACTCCAAGCCTTCCCTATACCATGCCCCAGGCCTCGCAGGTATTATCATAATGAAGTTCTCCTGTTGGGACTTTGGCCTCCTGGGCCTCCACCCCCTTACTCTAGTTAGGCCTTCTAGCTTGGGCATCTTCCCTGGCTGCTGTTGTGCTGGAAGCTGCCATTGCGTCCTGTTCTTCAGGCTGCCTTTCTGGTTGAGGATGTGCCTGAGGTTTAGTGTCTGTGGCGTTCCTTGTTTACCATGGCTTTGGGCACGTTCTGTGGCCTTCCCCCATGGGTACAGGTTTGTGGGAGCACCTCTGTTTTTGGGTCCTCTTGAGGGTCTTGGTCCTCTGCCTTATGGTTAGGGCTCTCATCCCCTTTCTGCTTTGCAGCCTCAGTCTCCTCATACCCACTGGTGCCCTTTATGAGCCCTTACATGTATTCTTTCCTGTACTGTCTGCTTGCAGGACCCACCTCCCCCATCTGTGATGCAAAGCCCCTCAACTCCCATGTAACCTCTTCTTTAAGTTGGAGGAGTGCAGCATCACACTTCTGCCTCTCTAGGGCCAGCTCTTTGCTTAATTTCTCACTGGTCAACTCAGTATTGACTTGCTGGAGCTTGGTGAGCAGCTCTTCATAGCTGACTTTCTCTGCCTGCAAGCTATCCATATGAACCCAGATTTCAGCTCTCAAGAGGGCTAGCTCTCAAGAGGGTGCCTTGCCAGCTTGCTCACCCTGTCCAAGCAGCACAAGTGTGTCGTGGGCATCAGTTCCTGCACTAAGGCTTGGGCACTAGAAAGGTCTTGTCGTATGGACAAGAGCTGCTCACCCTCTATGTACTTTCCTTGCCAGTCCTCTTCCTCCAGCTGCAGTTCTTGCTGATGTCTATTTTGTGCCCCAAAATGCTTCTTCAGGGCTGCTGTCTTGGCTTAATGCTTTTTCCCAATCTCCCGGGTTGTCAGAGACTTAATTTGCTGAGGGCAAGTCCACCCCCCACCCCAGCCATAGAGGCAAGAGCATCCACTTTGTCTTGGATGCTACAAGAACTACAAGAAGATCCTACTCCCCTTTTCACCAAGAAACTCAACAGTACCATTATATCATTTCCATCAAGACTACAAGAAAAACTACAGACCTTGATCCCCCCCCCCCCCCCCCCCCCCACTACTTAACTCAGGGACTTTTTACATGCTCTCTAAAATCCACAAACAAGGGAACCCCGGCAGACCTATCATATCCAACTATGGGACCTTAACTGAAGAAACATCAGGTTTCGTTGAATCAATCCTAAAACCGCTCGCCATACACACAGCAAGTTTTGTCCAAGACACTACAGACTTTCTATGGAAACTTAAAAACATAGACCACCTTCCCAGCAACACACTCCTAGCCATCATGGACGTTACCAGCCTATATACCAACATCCCACACCAGGATGGCATTCAAGCCTGCCTTACATAGCTACAGGAACAAGATTACAGCTCAGAATACAAACCCAAAGATATTACTGACCTTATACACTTCATCCTCACACACAACAATTTCAGTCTTAATAATCAACACTTCCTCCAGATGATGGGAACAGCTATGTACATCAAAATGGCCCCACAGTATGCCAACCTTTTTATGAGCCACCTGGAAGAAGACTTCCTCAAGAACTGCACCATCAAACCCTTGCTATGCTTAAGATATATTGATGACATCTTCATCATTTGGATGGAAAACCTACAATCTCTGATTGAGTTCCATCAGAAATTCAACAATCACCATCCATCCATCCATCCATCCATCCATCCATCCATCCATCCATCCATCCATCCATCCATCTAACTTTCTCTAGAATACTCCAGCACCAACATCTCCTTTTTAGACATAATAATTGGTATCCAGAATGATAAAATACAGACCATGTTATATAAGAAAGCCACAGAACAACATACATATCTGCACAGAACCAGCAATCACCCTAAACACACCAAAAAAGCTGTGATATACAGCCAAGCCCTCAGATACCACTGAATTTGCACTGAAGAGAACACCCGGTATTGCCACCTCACCAATCTTAAAAAGGCTTTCACCCAACAAAGACACTCCTCCAGAGAGATAGATCGCATGTTTAAAAGAGCCACCCAGATAATACGTGAAGAACTGCTGCAGTACTGAAGAAACCCCCCCACAAATCGCACACCGCTGGTTATGACACATCACCCCTCCCTTGAACCTGTATGGAAAATCCTCAAACAATTGCAACCCATACTAGAAAGAGACCCTATTCTTAAAAGGATCTTCCCAGAGCCACCCATCCTAGCCTTCAAACAAGCACCGAACCTCACTAACCTCATCACCAAAAGCAAACTTCCTCAAGCCCAGAACACACCAAAAGGATCCAGACCGTGCCATGACACGAAATGCAAAACCTGCCAACACATCTCCACCACCCCCACCATTACCACACCCCACAACAGAGCCATCAGCATTCCTGGATCTTACAGCCGCACCTCCAGAAATGTAATATACCTCATCCAATGCACCAAATGCCCAGATGGAAAATACGTAGGAGAGACCAAACAACAACTGTGCACCAGAATGAACGCACACCGGAAATCTATCAAAGACAGAAATACCCAATTACTGGTGGGGGCACATTTCTCACAAGAAAACCACTCTCTCGCCAATCTCTCAGTCCTGATCCTCAAAGAAAACTTACAAAACACTTCCCACTGCACTCATAGGCTCCCACGAGCCTATGAACTCCACTTCATCAACCTCCCAGATACTAAAAATCATGGACTAAATATAGACATTGGATTTATGACACATTATAACCTGCCTGACATCTGACTCCCCAGGTATCTCCCCACTTTTATCCCCTTTCTCTCTCTTCCCCCCCTCCCCCACCCGCCTGTCTCTCACCCATTGACTCCTCAATCTACATTTTCACTGACTGCCTGTCTTGTATTCACACCAGCCCAGCCTCTGACTTCTATACTTTTCATTCCATCCAGGAAGAGCACACACCAACTGCTGAAACTTCCTTAGCCTGACGAAGGGTTTTTGAACCCAAAAGCTTGCTTAATAATTGTTTTCCAACTATTTAAGTTGGTCTAATAAAAGATATCAGATTCACCCAAAGAACCTTGTCTGCCTGCTTTGTCTTGGAGCACTCAAATCTTCACCTCCCACTCTTGGGTCTTTTCTGCCTCAGCCACTATCATTTGTTTTATTTCCTTATTTTCAGCTGCTGATCAGCATCTCAATTCGTTGCTTTTGCTCTCCTTACTCCTGGTCAGCATCTGCTGCCTCAGGGAAGTTGTTTCTGCCTCAGCTTGCTCACAGCAAGACTTAGTGCTCCACCTCCAGTTCCCATTGCAGGTGGTCTGTCCACCCACCTCATCTGCAAAGAGTTGCACCTTTAATAGTTCATGTTGCAGTGCATCAACATGATTGGCCTCCAACAGTCCCTTGCTCTTGCTACTTAGCGCCTTCAAGCCCTGGATAGATACGTGCTCTGACAGCCTCTGCTGCACCACTACCCAAACTCATTGGATCTCTGTACTTTGCAGTGGAAGTTTGTTGATCTCTTCCTTTAGGCACTAGAACATCTGCACTATCTGCCATGCCCAGTTTTGGCTGGCTGCCACCTGGATTCCAGCCTGCTGAAGTTGTGAGCAGACCGCCTCTCCCATCAGCTCATCTCATTCCCAGGCCTGTTTAGCTGTTGTAAACAGCTGTTTAGCTGTTGCAACTCTTAGATGCATTTAGCTGCTGCTTGATTAACAGTTGAACTAGCTGCTCCATTTCTCCAGCCATCTCTGCTTTCTTTACCTCCCCCTCCCCCCCTCCCCCCCAGCTTTGCTGCTGGGCAAGGAGTTCTCTCTGTTTCTCACCTATTTGCCTCACTCAGTCCACAGGTTCTCTCTCTCTTGCGTGGCCTTTCCCGGCCAATATCCCAGTGTAACACGTTGGTGTTCCAGGGGCAGCCATGACACCTCCTGGTAGCTCTGCAACTGTGCTTCACTCTGCTTCTACAGCATCTTGCCTTCTCTCCTGCCATGCCTTGATGGAGGCTGCCCATGGGCCTTTGTCTGGCCTCAGTCCAACTGGACCCCCACTGGGCCTCTCTAGCCAACTGCACCCTGCTGGGTGCATAAAGCCTTAGGAGCTAATTGTGTGGCTCCAGTCCTCCCTTACACCACTCCTCAAGCCTCGCAGGTGTTATCATAATGATGTTCTCCTGTCAAGGCATTGGCCTTCTGGGCCTCCACCCCTTTATTCTAGCTAGGCCTTTTAGACTGGGCCCACTGTGTTGGACCTAGCTTTAAGGCACTAGCTCTGATTTGGACCTTTTGGGGACTGGGCCACTAGCCCCTGTCACGTCATGCCCCTCTTGGGCGCTGGGCCCCTGGCTCCTTTCTAGGCATGCCTTTCTCAGACACTAGGCCCCTTTCTGGGTTTAACAGTCACTTGAGCCCTGAGCCTGCCTTTGGCAGGGCTCAAGGTAATCACATGCCCCTTGGGCACTAATGAGACTTCCGTATACCATCTCTACAGTCCCAACCCAAAGCACAGGTATAAATACAACATAAACCCCTGGGGAGAACATAACAGAAAAAGCAAACAGCCCTTTTCCCTTTTAAGAGGGAAAACCTTCTCTCACTTCTCAGCTAGCATACCTCCCAGGCTGGGCTCCTTGTGAGCTCCCTAAGCCTCACTGTTCTCACAGGCAGCATAGCAGTCAGCCCTGGGTACTTGTCCTGGGCAGGATCTCCCTCCCCTGCAACTGTCAGGGACAGACTAGCCTGCTAGCCCAAGCATCAGGTTTATATTCTCCCAGGGGTCTCCCCCCCTGCAGGTGCTTGCTAATTGCCTCATTTGCCCTGTTGCCCTGGCAACCTGCAGCTGCTGCTGCCCTGCCTATCCTGCAGAGCTCCTTGGCTGGGCTGATTTTATGTTAAAGGAACAGGGAGTCCCAGACTCTCTGTTACACTGTTATGTTGTGTGTTAGGGTAAAAGGGCCTCTATTAGAGTCTGAGCTGGATACTTGTGTGTGGAAAGGCTCCATGGTACCTATATGTCTCTATATCATGGGAAGCAGAGAGCTTCAATTAACAGACTGATTAGTAAGCTCTTTAATGACTTTCAGTAGTTTTACTCATTACAGCTGATACAATACACTGAATCCTGGGAGCAGGTATTTGAACACTAGTACATTTGAATTGAAACATTGTACAGCTGTTCATGTACAGGGAATCTCCTAGTTTTCCCTTTTGACTGTATATGGACGATGCAAAATAGTAGATACACACATTTTTAGGTTAAAAATTGCAAAGATAACTTCCTCTCCCTCTCATCATGATTCTACTCCTGTGATATTTGTGGGACTCTGTACAGCTGTGGACTTTCTGTTTTACAAGAAATTTGGAGATTTTGCATTTTTTCTGAGTGTAATAAAAGCATTTTCAAAATACAGTGTGCAATTAAATTCTGTAAAAATATTTGAATCAATGTAATAACTTGGATTCTAATTTCAAAGTTTTAAAATCTATTAGACTACAAGAAAATTTTGCTTAAGGAAACATGTTGAAGGTAAACACTAAAATATTCCATTAAAATGTCACAACTGCATATGCTGATATTATTCAAATACTTTGTTTCATTTTTTTTATTTTTAAACATAAATTTGAAATATTGGACACATTTTTCTAAATGTTTAAATGTTATGAAAAAGGCTTTTAGTGAAAAAACAATCTTTCCAAAAAAATTTCTAATTAACTCTACACAGCATTGTTACAGTATAGATCATGAAGACAAACAGTGCAACAGTGAAGTTCCATATGCAGTTCATAGAACCATAGAAAATTAGGGTTGGAAGGGACCTCAGGAGGTCATCTTGCCGAACCCCCTTCTTAAAGCAGGGCCATCTCCAACTAGATCATCCCAGCCAGGGCTTTGTCCAGGTCTTAAAAACCTTCAAGGACAGAGATTCCACCACATTTCTAGGTAGCTTGTTCCAGTGCTTCACCACCCTCCTAGTGTGAAAGTTTTTCCTAATATCTAACCACCTCCCTTGCTGCATCTTGAGACTGTTGCTCCTTGTTCTGTCATCTGTCTCCACTGAGAACAGTCCAGCTCCATGCTCTTTGGAATCCCCCTTCAGGTACTTGGAGGCTGCTATTAAATCCTCTCTCAGTCTTCTCTTCTCCTTTTCTGCAGAGCTGCTGCTTAACCAGTCACTCCCCAGGATGTATTTGTGCATGGGATTCTTCCATCCTAAGTGTAGGACTTTGCACTTGTCTTTGTTGAACCTCATGAGATTTCTTTTGGCCCAATCCTCCAATTTGTCTAAGTTGCTCTGCATCCTAGCCGTACCCTCCAGAATCTCTCTACTACACCCCACAGCTTGGTGCCATTAAACAGACTTGCTGAGGGTGCAATCCATCTCATATTCTAGATTGTTAATGAAGATGTTGAACAAAATTGGCCCCAGGTCCAACCCTGGAGGCACTCCACATGATACCAGCTGCCAGCTAGACATTGAGTCATTGATTGCTACTTGTTGAGCCCAACAATCCAGCCAGCTTTCTATCTACCTTACACTCCATTCATCCAATCCATACTTCCTCCACTTGCTTGCAAGAATGCTGTGGGCTATGGTATCAAAAGCTTTGCTAAAGTCTAGTTGTAATATGCCTACTGCTTTCTCCACATCCACAGACCCAGTCAATCAGGTTTGTCAGGCATGACTTGCCCCTGGTGAATCCATGCTGATTGCTCCTAATCACCTTCTTCTTCTCCAAGTGCTTAGAAATGGATTATTTGAGGACTTGCTCCATTATTTTTCTGGGGACTGAGGTGAGGCTGATTGGTCTGTAGTTCCCTGGATCTTCCTTCTTCTTTTTCTTGAAGACCGGCACTATATTTGCCCATTCCCAATTGTATGGGACCTCTCCCATTCACCTGAGTTTTCAAAGATAATGGTCAGTGGCTCTGTAATCACATCAGCCAACTCCCTCAGCACTCTTAGATGCATTGCATCTGGTCCCATGGACTTTTACATGCCCAACTTTTCTATATAGTACCTAACCTGTTCTTTGACCACCAGGGGCTGCTCACCTTCTCCCCAAACTGCTGTCACTGGTACAGTAGTCTGGGAGCTGACCTTGACTGTGAAGACCAAGGTAAAAAAGGCGTCGAGTACTTCAGCCTTCCTGATCATCTGTCACTAGATTGCCTCCCCAATTCAGTAAGAGACACACTGTCCCTGACCTTCCTCTTGTTACTAACATACTTGTAGAAACGCTTCTTGGTACACTTCACATCCCTTGCTAGCAGCAAGTCCAGTTGCACTTTGGCCTTCCTGACTTCATCTCTGCATGCCCAAGCAGTGCTTTTATACTCCTCCCAAATTGTTTATCAGTTCTTGTAAGCTTTCTTTTCGTATTTAAGGTCACAGAACAGTTCGCAGCCAAGCTAAGTTGGTCACTTGCCATATTTGCTATTCTTCCTGCATCAGGATGGTTTGTTTCTGCACCCTCAATAAGGGTTCTTTAAAATACAACCAGCTCTTCTGAATTCCTTTTCCCTTTACACTGGCTTCCCAGGGGATCCTGCCCTTCAGTAAGCTTTCTGAAGTCTAGGGTCCATAGTCTGCTGCACTCCTTTCTTCCTTTTGTCAGGATCCTGAACTCAATCATCTCACGGTCACTGCTGCCAAAGTTGCCATCCACTTCTCCATCCCCCACCAATTGAATAGCAGGTCGAGAAGAACACTGCTCCTAGTTGGTTTCTCCAACACTTGCACCAGGAAGTTGTGTTCAACCCTCTCCAAGAACTTCCTGGATTGCTGGTGCACTGCTGTATTGTCCTCGTAGCAGATGTCAGGGTGATTGAAGTCCTCCATGAGAACCAGGGCCTGTGATTTGGAAACATCTGCTAGTTGTCTGAAGAAAGCTTCATCTTCTTCAACCTCCTGTTCTTGTTGTCTATATCAGACACCCACCACAACATCACACTTGTTTCTCTCCCCTCTAACTCTAACCCAGAGACTTTGCACAAGCCTATTTCCAGTTTTGTACTGGAGTGCTGAGCTATACAGCTTTTTTACATACAGTGCAATTCCTCCTCCTCTTCTCCCCTACCTGTCCATCATAAACAGTTTGTACCTACCCATGACAGTGCTCCAGTCATGCGAGCTCCCACCACGTATCTGTTATTCCAATCACATAGTAGTTCCTTGACTGTGCAAGGACTTCCAATTCTTCCTGCTTGTTTCCCAGGCTCCATGCATTTATGTGCAAACACCTGAGATCATTAGGCAATTGCCTTACTTTCTTAGGAAGAATGAGGCCTCACCCGTTGCCCCCTCCTGATTTTGCTTCCTCCAGGTCCCCCACTTCTCCACTTACCTCAGGGCTTTGTTCTCCATCCCTCAGTGAACCTATTTTAAAGCCTTCCTCACTAGGTTAGTAAGCCTGTCTGCAAAGATGCTCTTCCCTCTGTTCATCAGGTGGATCCCATCTGTTGCTAACAATCCTTTTTCTTGATACAATATCCCATGGTCAAAGAAACCAAATCCCTGCTGGTGATACTGCCTGCACAGCCATGCATTGATCTGCAGGATGCATCCACTCCTTCCAGAGCTCTTCCCTTTGACTGGAAGGATTGAGGGGAACACAACCTGTGCTTTTGTTCCCTTCACCATAGGCATCGCATAGGGGGATCCCCCCCCCCCCAGTCATCGGTTGGCCGCTGGGAAACCTTCTTCCCTCCCCCAGTTGTGCCCTACCCCAGACTCAGGAAGCACCAGTCACCCATGCCCTTCACCCTTGGGCATAGAGCCCTGCAGTCATTCTTGATCTGCTTAAGGTCACCCCTGGCAGTATCATTGGTGCCCACATGGATGAGAATCATGTGGTAGTAGTCAGAGGGTCATATGAGTCTCAGTAATCCTTCTGTGACATCTTGGACCCAGGCTTCAGGCAAGCAACAGACCTCCCGGAACAACAGGTCAGACTGGCAGATGGATCCTTCTGTCCCCTGCAGAAGGGAATCTCCAACCACCACCACCCATCGCTTCCTCTTTGTGACAGTGATCTTGATCCTTCTCACCTTGGGAATTCCTGGCCTGGCCTCTTCTACCAATAGAATGTGCTCCTCCTCCTCCTATTTTTCTGACAGCTGACAGAAATGGCATGGCTTTATGAAGGTTCATAGGTAGAGAAGGAAACTGGTGTTCTTGAATTCAGTGACATGGAACATTTATCCATGATATCCCTGGGTACTGGCATGTCACTAATTCCCATTAAAGTTAAGTATTTAGAGAAAGTGAAAATATAAATATCCACTGCTATGAAATGTGTCCTGTTTTCCCTACCTGCAAAATAAATATAATATTATTTACTTCTTCTTCCCTGGCTTAATTAATTAGTGTCTGTTGAGCTAGGATGAATGTTATGATAGAAATGCAAATTGTTATTCTGCGCAAGAGTGACACAATCCACATCCCAGGAATCTTACAATATAGGGCTGTGATTTGAGAGCACCATCACGCACAGACATGCTGGTAAGCCTCAATTATCAGGCAGCTTTCTGGGGAATTTTACTGCCATGGCCTTCTTCTCAGTATATTTCTTTGTGCTTATTTTTGAGTTTCAGTGAACAAGTCCTAGCAAGCAGTAAAAGAGCTTTTGCCCCTTGCAGGGAAATAATGGATTTTTTCCCCCATTGCTCTATTTTATGAGAGCATAAAATTTCATGACATTTATGGAAGTTTGTGTCAAAAAGCAGATGGCTTGTTAGCCTGTATTTTACTAGTCTCATTCATATACATATACTATTACATCTTTGTCATGAGTGTGAATTATGCAAAGACGTTACATGATATTACTATCTAGGAGCCTGAAGTACCTGTATAGATGAGAATTGAGCTATTGGGTATATTTGTCTAATTTGGAGTTTGGTAAAGTATTTAAATCTCTCATATCTTAGAAGGATATACAGAAATATGAGAAAGAAGAGCAAGTTACTGTGCAGTCAAGTGGCAATCTGCCACTGATTCTCCTTCTGGGGCACAGCCTCAGTCAATAGTTACTGTACCTAAGCCCTGGGTCACTGTGGAGCTTACAGTAATTCCTTAATGCCTGTAAAATGCTTTGCAGTCCATTAGTAAGGTATGCTAAAGGCCAATACTATTGACCATGTGGATAGTCTAAGAATGTGAACTTTTAGTTTCTCCAAACAGAATTCAAACTCTGAGATTCACCCATTTCTATTAATGATCTCAGTTAATTTTGGTCAAGACGTACAAAAAAAAAAGAGATATAATCACCTGTATTAATAGTTGATAGATAGAAGCATTCAGGTCTGAAATGTATCAATGTCATCAAGATCAATACCTTTGCCATGTAATAGGACTCTTTATCAGTTAGTTGCAATAGCTCATGTAACAGGCTAGGGGGAGGTGGATAGATGAAAGTAAAATGATATCTTCAGATAAACCTCATCATTCAAGACCTTGAATTTTCATCTAATCTGAAAGGCTGCACATGCAATCATGTACTGCCTCCAGCACCAGGCTGCAATGCTAGCCTGCCACTGGGAAGATTCCCTGGTCTGTCATGCTACTTCTGGTTCTGCAGTGAGTAGTATTGAGAACCTGCTCAAAGATATTCCCTTTTTGCAGAACTGTAGGAATGTTAAGGCTCCAGGACTCAAGGATGGAGATTCAGCTTCCTTTTGTCTCTTCTTTTACAACAATTATAAAAGTTGATGTTTGGCATGATTAGATGGTCAAGCATGAGTGCCTTGCATTATAAGGACACTGTATTTATGCCCACTTGCACTTACACACTATCTGTATATACCAGTAATAATAAAGGAAAAATCTTAATCCCTGTGAAATGTTCTCTTTTACATGTACTTCAGGCACTAATAGGTGGCCACCTGTAGACCTATCCAGCTGTGGAAATTGCTTTGCAATCAAAATGTGAAGGCAGTTTTTAGGAAGCTACTTTGTGAATTATGTGGTAATACATCTTAAATGCTTTGCATTAACTTTGCATACACAGTCTTTATTTGACCTTTTAAAGGTTCTGTTTAAAACAAACGGTAGTGTACTATCAACACATGCGTGCATGATTATGTTCAGGGATGTATTGGGTAGCCGTGTTGGTCTGAGACAAAAATAAATGCAAAACTCTAGAATTCTTGGTTCAGAGATTATACCTTTTATTAGACTGACTAAGAAATTGCAAAAAAATTATCTTTCTTTGCAAGCTTTTGGGCACATGCATCCTTCTTCAGGCTGAGGACAAATCCAAGATGGTAAAAATTCTCTTAGGTAGAAAATAAACGTAAATTTGCACAGGGGATCTTTGAGGCTGGAAGTCTGTTCCCCTGGGTCTGTGAGAGTCTTTTGTGTGACTTGCTCCTCGATATGCAGATAAAGCTGTTCTCATTGCTGGAGGTGTCAGACATTAGGAAAGCAGGGAGGCTCAAACAATCTTTCCTTTTTGTTCAGCAGTGAAGCTTATATTTCCCAAACTGGCTAAAATACGGCATTTTCCATGTTTCAGGGATGTATTTGTTAGCCATGTTGGTCTGAGACAAAAAGAAATGCAAAACTCTAAAACTCATGGTTCAGAGATATGATACCTTTCATTAGACCAACTAAGAAATCACCAAAAAAAAAAATCTTTTGGACAGACAGAAAACAAACTTCATTTTGCACAAGGGAACTTTGCAGCTAGAAATCTGTTCCCCTGTGCAAAATGAAGTTTGTTTTCTACCTGAGAGGATTTTTACCATCTTGGATTTGTCCTCAGCCTGAAGAAGGGTGCATGTGCCTGAAAGCTTGCAGAGATTTTTTTTGGTGATTTCTTAGTTGGTCTAATGAAAGGTATTATTTCTGAACCAAGAGTTCTAGAGATTCGCATTGGTTATGTTCAGTGTTCTTAGGCCTGTTACAATGGCTAAAGATTTGGGGTTCTGAGACTATCCATTATTAACATTTTTCTCCGTGTTCCTTTAATGGCATCTCTGGCCATATTCCCAGCATATATATCTCTGGGGTTACAAGCAATGACAAGCTTGTCATTTAAAAGATGCAGGTTCCAACCATTTTGTAAGTGTTCTATGCTTCAGCACAAGTCCAGCATATGTGTCAGTATGAATTTCTTTCTTGGCATCTTATCCAGCAGAACTGATTATTTGTTCACTTTACATGGTTCAGTATCCCTGTGTTGTATGCAATCTGAACACTATTTCCTGCAGCCATTTCTGAGCTCTGAATATGGGGTATACTATAGTTAGCTATTTTGTGGTAATCCACTTGCATGCAGCCTCGTAAAATTCATGCTGTAAGGTCCTCATCCAGCAAAGCTCTTAAACACATGCTTGACTTAATGCAACTCAGACACTTAGAAACGAATAGTACCAAACACTGCTGGACTGAAGTCTATTTGATATATTCTGAGGTTCTGAGGCAAAAGTTGCACTTTAATTAGTTTTGAGAGTTTATTTGCTTCTATGCATATTACATTTGGTTCTAAAATTTTCACTAGGTTATCCAGCGTGGATATTGGTAAAATCAGTCTATTTCTCATCATAAAGAAACAAAAATCAAGAAAACTGCATTTGGTGTCTGCAGGTTGATGTATAGTAGTTAGCTTGATTGCTTTGAAGATGCTTAGGTGGCTCATTAATTTTATCCATTGAATATCTGGATTTAAATTATGCAATTTCATGGATAATTTTATTGAAAATTATCCCCCAGAACTTTCAAATATCATTTTTTGCACAATCAGATCATTTAAAAATATTTTCAACATTGCAATTTCAGATATGGTTTTCTATAGGGCTGTTTTGAAAACAAATGTTTTGCAAAAAAATTAAGGTTTTCTGCTTTGTTTCCATTTGGCATCACAATGAACATGAGACTTGTCAAAACTTGGGGGAGGAAAAAGAGGGGGAGAGAGATCCCAATGACTGTTTTTAGGCACTTAGCTGGCATGCAGAAAACCCAGGTTTGAGACTTTGCTCTGAATCAGCTTAAGGTCCTGTTCTGAATCATGCTTGAGGCTAGTGCCCAAGCTACTGTGTTACACCTTCTCTTCTACTATGTATAAATAGTGTTTATTAGTCCAGAGAAACTGATGCTTTAACTTGGTGGTTCAGGCTTGCATTGAGGGTATGGGGAACACAGGTTCAAGACTTCTCTGAATCAGTTAAAATAGGGATTTGAACCTTGTTGTTCCATATCCTAACTGAGGGTCAGAACAGCCAAGCTACTGGTTATTCTGGAGAAGAGGTGCAACATAACATATCTTTGTCTGACCAAGAACTCCATCCTGGACTAGAGGCTGCCTTTCATCAAAACTAAATCCCTGTGAAAAATATTGGTTTTGATAAATTTGCATACCTTCACAAAATAAGTTTCATCAAAAATATTCTATTTTTCTGCCTGTAATCGCTTCATCCATTTTGTAGGGCTGCAGAAGTAAAATAACTTTCCAAGGCATCTTATGACACAAGGTCCAACATGATGGTGTCTCTGATTAGAAAGATATGCTTGAGTTGCTCCAGAAACCAAGCACAGGAGACAAGCAGGGTATGTGCAAAACAGCTGTTGTACTTACTGACCTTCACTCATCCAGCTTATTACTGGATTGCTCATTGAGGCATTGGAAGTTCAACTTGGTGACGGTTACAGCCAGGAAATCTGATTTCTTTGGAACTTTGGAATTAATCTAAATTCATTTTGAAAAGGAATATGCAGCTTAATATAGCTTTTAAATATTTATTGATAATCATAGAATTAAAATGTGCTGTATTCTGCTTGCTGATCACCCATTTAAGTGACATTCAAGATGCTGGCTGCCTTCACCAGAGATCAAAATGAAGTTTGGCCCATATTGCCTAATTGACTGCTTCACTATGTCTGCCTTGCTGCACTCTGTAGCAGGTTCAGGCTCCAGGGCCAGCTGTGGTGCCTCCTGGTGACCATGCAGCCTTTGCCTCATTCTAGCTCTAAGGTAACCTCCCCTATTCACTTTGCTGCCATGCCTTTATGTACTTTACTGATTGGAAGGGTGGCTGCCTAATGGGTCCTAGAGCGAGCTGCCGTTTTCCTTACAGTCAGTAAGTCCCACCTGGACTCTACCATTTCAATCTTGACTTCATGCTAAGTGAGCCCTGTTGGCATGTTCATGTTCCCCCAGGGCACCTGTATCCTTAAGGGTTCTTTGTAGCTATACAGCCTCCCCTACAGCTATGCCCATGCCTTGCAGGTACAATCTTTCTTTTGTCAGGACCTTAGCCTTCTTGGCCTCTGTCCCTTGCTCTAACCCAGGCCCACTGTGCTGGACCTGGTTCTGGGCACCAGAAACTGGCTTTTGGACACCAGCTCTTATCTTGGTTACTTTAGCCCTGGGCCCTTGGCCCTGTCTCGACCCAGCTTTGGGCTCTGAGCTTGCTTTGGGTCCATCTGGGCCCCCAGGACCATATCTTTACTGTGCTCTGGGCACTGAGCTTGTTTTGAATTCCTCTGGACCCCTTGGCCCTAACTTGCATAGGCCCTCTGGCCTTGTCTTCACCCTGTCTTGGGCATTAAGCCTGCTTTGGATCTGTCTGGGTTCTCTGGCCCTGTCTTAGCCCTTCTCTGGGCACTGGACTCTCTAGGTCTGTGTCTGCCCTTCTCTAGGCACTTCTGGGACCTCTTTTTACCCCCACTGGTCCCAGACCCAAACCAGAATGAACTGTAACAAAGAAATAAGAACACTTACTAAGTAGCATCACATGGCAAGAACCATACAGAGATGTGTCACAGGCCAGCTGGGCACTGTGAGTGTATCAATTTTATCACAGCCCAACTGGGCTGTTTGATTCAGTTTCAGATCGAGGAGGCAAAGCTGGGAGTGGAATAAAGGCAAATTTATTATAGTTTACACACACACAACAGTTAACAGGAAGATAAATGTGATAAGCAGATAAGGCAGTATAACAGAGCTAATAGTAAATAATAACAACAGATAATAATAACAGATAGATAGATAGATCAATCTGTCGCAGACCAACTGGGCACTGTGAGGGTATTAGCCACACTGGGCTGTTCAAAACAACAAATAGACAGACATGGGTTGGCAACTTATCGATAGTTCCTCAATGCTAGGTGCATGCCAAGTGATTCCAGTGAAGTCAGGCATCCCTGATGATCGACGCTGTCAGAGGGATTACGGGGAAAGGTCCCTTGCTCAGGATCCGATGCTCGCTCACACTGGGAGTCCGGGGTCCGGGCGTGGAACAGAAATGACTGTTCTGTTCCCTCCTTCCTGCTGGTCATCTGATGCATGTGTTTTTTATACCTAGTCTTATGTTAATCTGTTGGCCTTAGGGCCACTCACAATATTGCCCTATAGCTGTTACCCTATGGGATTGAAAGGTGTTAAAATTATCATAAAAGGTTACTACCAAGACCCAGGTTTATCCAATAAGCAAATTATGATGCAGCACCTTTAGGTTTGAAATTGACCTCGCTCCGCCTAAATCCCAACCCCTTTTAGGCTTCAATTGAATATGCTTTCTTGGGATATGCTTTCCTGGAATGTGCTGGGTGTGCCAAGCAGTTAGATCCAGTTTTTATTGTTAAGGCTGAACCCTGAGCAAAAAACCATTAGGCCAGCTAATCTCACAGCTACAGCTTTGCCTCTGGGGCCCAGTCAGTTCCATGAACAGTTAATTTATCAGTTTGGTTAAACTTATGACAGACAAGTTACATTTGCAGTTTACAAACCTACAAGCTTATATTAACTAATACTACCTGTTTAGGCAAAATACCAAATGCCTCCAAGAAGCACATATTATTGCTTATTAATCCCCCTGGTTCTGGATGTCACAGAGATGCTACTGCACAGTAGTATTAGGCTACTGCACAGTAGCATCACTCTAAAGGCATCTGCCAGTGCTACTGTGCAGTAACACTGATTATTGTACATTTAATACTTGCTTATACAAGTACTAAATAAATGTGCAGTAATCACTACATAGTAGCATCTCGTGTAGATGTGCCCAGTGTTTCTTTGCTTCCTCTCTTCTTGGCTAGGGACAGAAGTTACACATAAACTGGTTTAAGCAATCCAAAACTGGTTTAAATCTATAACAGAACAGAAGTTCAGTGCACATAAACCAGTTTCAAAATGGCTGAAACTGGTTAAAGAAAAACCTGGTTGAATGTAGTATCAGACTTAACTGATTTGGGTCCAACCAGTTTATGAAACTTCTGTACCAGACCCCTTCCTGGCTTAAGTTAAATCAGAATCCCCCACCATCTCAGCATGCTTTCTAACCCTGGGCTGGGCTGGGCTGTCTGCTCCATCAGAGAAAGTTTGGAGGGAGAGGAAGGAGGCAGGTACTCCCCCTCAACTAAACAAACCCCAGCTGGGGCCTGGGGCCAGGGAGGAGGGGTTAAACCCCTCTTCCCTGGAGTACAGAGCTGACCTACCCTGCTAAACTTACTGCTGGCTGCAACTTTGGACTACAAATCCCAGGGGCACCTGTAAGCAGGAAGAGGAAGCGATGAGCAACCCTGCAATGTCCTGTTGTTGTGATTCTGGACTTCCAATCCCAGAGACCTCAGGGGCAGTAGGAAGAGGATGTGAACACACAGTCCATGCTGGTTACATGCCAGAGAGCCATGCTATAGCACCCCCTGGCTTCTGGCCTGAGTCACTGCAGGCATGTGGCTGCAAAAAGTAGATGTCTCTTCACTTGTTAGTCAGTTTAATCTCTGCAGTTTAAACTAACCTGCAAAGACTGAATTGATTCAGCCTCAGGCTTTTTGATTTAGCCCTTGTGGCCAGGCCCTGGTTAGCTGTCTGGGCTCTATCTACTGCTATTTCTCTCCTTAAAATAACAGGAGCCCAAGACTCCCTTTTTCACATTCATCCAGAATCTCTGTGTCAGATGCTGTTTTTAGTTAGACTAGTGTAAGCCTAAAGTAACTTCATGGGACAGACGTTAGCCGGTGTAGGTGAAATTATAGATGTGTGTTCCTTATGTTATGCTCTCAGCTACTGGTTTTAGAGTGCTTCTAGTAGAAACTATTCTTAGAATCTGTTCTTCATTTATAGAATCTGTTCCTGGCATAAACTTTGACTAAGGCAGCCAGATCTTCTTTTTCCTAGATCTTCCTTGCAGAGAAGGGTGTAATGGTGAAACAATCAAGGCATCCCTCTAAGGCTCCAAGGCTGTGAGTTTGTGTTTGTTCCAGTTTTGTGCCAAAGGTTGCCCTAGTTGATTTGCTTGTAAATGAGTACCTGATAATTGGGGCTAGATAAGTGAATCAGTCAGTTCCATCACTCCCTTGCGTGCCTTTGGCTATAGAAGCTGGCATGCCTTAACCACTACTGTAATCCAATAGGCTGCTAGGCTTGGGTGGACCTTTGACTTTTCTAGCAGATGAAGTCCTTGTTTTTCAGATGACTGGTAAAACCTCAGGCTGCAAAGAAGTTGGCATTTGATTTCTCTAACTAAGCACTGATGTCTCAATTTTTATTTGTAAGGTGTCCAAACACCATTACATTTGACTTAAGCTTTTTAACCCCAATGGATATTAATTGGAGGGGTTAAGCTAAATCCTATGTCTGCTCTAAATATTATGAAACTATGTATTGGCCATGTAGCTAGCTTATTAGACTTGCATGAGTCATTTTTTTATTTAAAATTGAATTCAAATAGAGTGGAACTCTATTGTTGGGACCCTAATCATGGAGCTTTTATTCATTCTTTACAAATTCAGTTTATCTGGGGTTTTAATTTATATACTGTGTGCATTAGCACTGGATGAGGTTTTTGTTCAAGGTCATTGATGGCAGAATTACACTGTCATGGAATAAAGATAATGGCCAAGGTTTTCAGAAGCAACTAGTTATTTTGCAGTAAGTTTGGAGTGTTGTTGTGGCCATGATGGTCAAGGAAATGTATGAGTGGTAAGGATATTTTTGGTGATATCTTTTACTAGACCAACTGGATAGTTGGGAGAGATGTCAGACAAGCTTTTCAGCACAAAGTGCCATTCCTTACATCTGGGAAGGAGGCAGACATGGCTTGAGCTAAATAACAGATAGAACAGTGACTTGTGTATAACTCCATATACAAATGAAAACAATCACTTAGGGGAATGGAAGAAAGCTGTAAAGTAGGAAGGAAGACAAGTTATCAGGAGAAACTTCAAAACAAGAGAAATGAAGTATAATAGATAACCTAATTACATGAAAGGACAAGGCCATTCAAAAGGGGGAAAAGTGGTTATTACCTGCAGAGTGCAGAGAGGTTAGCAGAGACAGCAGGTAGATTGTGATGAGCCATAAAGCCATTGTCTGTGTTGAGTCCCTGGTTTTTAGAGTTCAGTAAAGTTATGAATTTTTGTTCTCAGACCCAGCTTCCGAAGGTGTTTTTTAGATTTCCCTTGAATATGAGGAGTATGAGATTAGAAAGGGAGTGGTTGTTTTATGAAGAGTGTCCTTCTATCAGTGTTTGTTTGTCTCTGTCCTTTATCCTTTTTTGTGAGCATAGGTTTTGTTGTTTCCCTCACATCGTTATTTTGCTTTCCTCACTTTTCAGTAGCCCAGCTTGGCATTCTATAAAAGTATCTGTTTCCAAAAAAATGGCCCTTTAATATTTCTCAAGATGCGCACTTCAAATCCCTCACCACTTTTGAAAATATTAGCCTACAGGATTTGGTCCTTTAAGTATATTTCAATTCCTAGCACTATCCATATCAATTAATAGTGTAATTGATTACGGCCTGATGTCAGTATATGTGTGGAACATCAGCCAAGAAGGAAAAATTGTTTTTTTTTTAAATAGTTAAAAAAATGTTAATTTATTTATTAGCCATACAGAAACCTTCACCACAATCAACCAGAGTGCAAAACCATAGATACTGTAACTGAAAAACAATATTCCACATGCTTGAAGCAGAATTTCCCCTTCAAGTCAGGTGCTGAAGATAAAGAAGGGACTGACAGAAAAACTCTGGAAGTAGCACTGTAAAGTAGCAAATCTGTAAACCAAACAAGAGACACTTCCTAAAAATCATATTTGAGATTTATGGACAATCAATAATCTACTACAAAGAAAAAAGGTACTGCTCTCTAGTTGAGTAAATTTTCAGTTCACTACCTTGATGGTTGAGTTCCTAAATTATCTTATCATCTAGCTGGAGCTGTATTAAAAATCAACCCTATAATCAATCTCCAACCTGTCATGGGCCTTGTAAGACTGAAAGAATAGTTTTTCAATTGTTTCATGATGAACAAAGAAACCAATGAAGAGGCTTCCTGACTGATGCAATGTGTGTTCATTTCTAAAGGTGCAGGGATCAGTCATGCTGCTGCTGCATTCTGAACCAAATGCAGCTTCTGTAATGATGATGCTGGCAGAACGGCAAGCAACAAATTACAATAATTCTATTGTGATGTTATTAAATCATGTACAACTATTTTCAGATCAGTGAGGTACCTGGTAAGATATTCCTAAAATAGGAAAATGCTGTTTCAATAGTACTTTAGACCCTGAGATCTCTTTTGATAAGCACAGCTTGTTGATTTTTCACTGATGTATTGAAGTATAATAAATCATCTTTGGAAAAATATTAAGAGCAAATAATTATTACTTTCAAGGATAACCCCCACCCCAAATTCTCACTTATATTTAGGATATTGTTTTAATCAATGAAGATTCCTTCTTCCATGAAATTTCATAAACAGGTTTGCCAATTACAAAAATACCTGACAGAGGAGAAATACAAAGACAAGATGTAAAGCAACTGTTTGCATAATGTTATTCAAGGTTGATATTGTTCAAGTGAAATCATCAACTTACATATTACACTTCTGTCTGAAAAAAATATACTTGGAATTGTTATAGCAACAGCTATGCTCATTAGAGCAGAAAAATGTTTGTTAATTTTTTTCAGTTTTTGTTTATTTTGTCTATTAAACAACATTTTGTGAATTGCTAGCTTCATGGTTTCTCAGTTAGACCCTAAATCATATAAATACTTAATTTGTTTTATATATATTGGGCTCATCTATACGTGCACTTTAAATGCGCAGTAGCCTATTCCACCGTGCATTAAAGTGGTGCGTAAAAAAACATACTAATATGGTAGTGTGCAGTAGAATAGGTTACTGCACATTAAGTGTCACTAAAAAAAAAGAGTGCATTTGTGCTACCGTGCATTAGTGCAGCCTGATGGGCATTTATTTAGTACCTCATATTAGAGGTATGAAATTTAATGCACATTAGGAAAAGCACATTAAAGTATGCGTAAATGTGCCCACTGAGTAGTCAGATTGTGACTGATAGTTCTATATGATAAAAGCTAAGTATATGTGCAAGTACTTTGCTGGAATATAGCTTTAGTTGCTATATCCCATTGCTTATTGATAATTGCTAATTTTTAATAGAAGATATTATAAAGATTCAGCTATTATAGTTGTAATGTTTGCAATCCTCTTTAGTAAATAACTTTGTTTTAAAGCTGGTTGTGTCTCTATAATATATTAGTACTATGTCTTTAAGAATTAACTGCTTAAAATAGCCTATAAAATAAACTCTTGATCACAAGTATAATTACCTTTTGGTGAGGAGGCAGGTCATCTTATCTCCTGTCAAGGACTGGAAAAGACCTGTTATATTATTTACTTCAAATACCATTTTTAATAGAAAAAGAGAAGTTCAACACAAATTAAAGCACAGCATCATACTTTGCAAAATGATGACAAGTATTTTATTGTTGGATCCCACATGTAAAAAGCATATAAAGGAGAAAGAACCAAACCTTATGGAATGATTTAACAGAAAAAGAACTCAGTGACTAGCACCCATATTTAAACAAACAAACTCCTGGATTAAAAGGGTAAAATTGAACTAGGTTTCTGAACCTCTGGAAAGGTCTGAATGCCCTTCAAGAAACAAAAATGCAGTTGATTCTGCAGGAAACTACTACAGCCAACAAAGCTATCACTGACTTTGTGCTCTGACAGGTCATGATGGGAGATGGCAGGGAGGGGTGGGGGAGAAAGGTTGTACAAAATGAGTTACTCATACTAGATAACCCAAAAAATCCTCTCAACTCAAGTCTCCTTAGTTCGGCCTATGCACTGTGGTTAGATGATGGACAGTAATTGCTTATAGCAAAACATGGCTCCATGTCCTCATCTAAATAGGTAGTCTGCTCTTCTTCAAGCTTTAAACCAGCCAAAACATCCACTAACCTCAATGGAAGCTAGGCTTTTAGGACTGCCACTAAAAGCATTCAGATTCATGTATCATGTAAGCTTCTCAGGTGTAGAAGTGTAATGTTAATTTTATTTCCCAGGACCTTGGCTCTGCAGAGTCCTGGGAAATGGGCAATTCTTCAGTTTCTTGCAAAAGTAAAATGAAACAGTAAATAGGAGTCATCAACATCAAACCAAAGTAGGGTGGTCAACCCCTCTACCAGGATATGGTCCTCACAACATGACATTGAGGTAGTTTGTGATGGTGTGTTCCCCCCCCCCCCCCCCCCAGTATAAGGACACATGTAGAACAAGGTAAGAGATGGAAGAAAGTCAATGCATGAGTTAATTTTGAGATCGATGATATCAGAAAGCAGGGAAGGACAATGAGAATGAGGTTTTAGTCATTGTTTTCAGAACTTCTCAGGCTTGCAGTTGTTTTAAAGACATAAAATCCATATTATTGATATGGGCAAATTGCTCAGATTAATTGTTGGAAGCAAAGTATAGGTCTAATGAGTTGGTTTGTCTTGCCAGGAAAACTTATGTTTTCATTTGAACATGAGTGTTCTCTCACTGTAATATAGAACACTTGAAATACAAATGTGTGCATGTGGTGTGTGTGTGTGTGTGTGTGTGTGTGTGTGTGTGTGAGAAAGAGAGAGAATGAGTATGACACATCCTGAAAAACAATCTCATCTCTGTCTCCTTTTGCCCAATCTCCTCAGCTTTGACCTTATGGGAAAGCAAAAAGAAAAGCAGCCAGTCAGAAGGCTTTGTGGCACAGAATTAGCCACCAGGGACAGTCCTTAGGTTTGGGAAATAGGGCCATGAAATCTCCACATTTCTGTGTTATTTTAGCTTGTTTATCTGGTCAGCACTGATCTGTTTTGTGGGCAGCTTGTGCTTGTCTCAAGGTATTTGGATTTGTTAATCTGATCAGTGCCAGTCCATTCCTGGCTTCTCTGTCCACCTGCTGGCTCCCTGGTGCTACCCTTCTGGTGCTACATCCATCTGTTAGGAATTTACTTACAAAATGCATTAAAATAAATCATTTTAAGTCAGTCTGTATGTGAGGTTGATCATGTTTCCCACATATCAGAAATCCTAATAAATAAACTTACCCTTTAGTAATGGGATTGTTGAAATGTTTCATTTTGTTATTGATTGGTTTTCATGAGCTCTTCTCAGAATGCCATGTCACTCTTACCAGTATGTCAGACTTTAAATTATGTACCTTTCAGCATTTACATTATTATTTGCTGTCCTCTTTATCCAGATATAAGAATTCAGAAGCAAAATTCTAAAATTTCATGAATGTAAATAGTATCTGACACTATCATATATTTAGACACAGCCTGTAACAATAGTTCCTTTTTAATTAGTGCACACAACTAAAGAAGATCATAATTTGGAAAGTTCTAGCGTCAGAGATAAGTTCATTTTTTTTACTTGGTGCTTAAAATAAAAAAAGTTGCCAAGGGTTTTGGTTTTCTGGGGAAAAATTGAAATATTTTGAAGAAGATAGACACTTGTTTAAATTAAATTATTTTCACTAGAAAACCCAGATTTTCACCAAAAAGGAGTTTACCTGACAAAAAATTTCACCAGCCCTAACTGGGAGAATGGAATAATAAACTCATTGGGTTGAAATGACAGGTCAGAATGGGAGTAAGGGTGTGTGTGTGTGTGTGTGTGTGTGTGTGTGTGTGTGTGTGTGTGTGTGTGTGTGAGTAAAACAGAGAGCCCAGGGCTCTCTGTTACTTTAAGAGGAAAAGCAGCCCAGCCAGGGAGCTCTGCAGGCAGGCAGAGGGCAGCAGCTGCCAGTTGCCAGGGCAACAGGGCAATTAGTAGCCAATCCAGGCAGTCACCTGACTGAATGTAGGCAGGGCCCTGGGAGCATATAAGCCCAAGGCTGGGGCTGGCAAGGAGTCTCCTCTGGCTGCCTGAGGGAAGGAGCTCCTGCCCAGGGGAGCCACCCTGGGACACTGGGTTAACCATTTGTTGCCTGTAAAAATGCTGAGGCTTGGGGACTTGCAAGGAGCCTATACTGGGAGGTTTACTGGCACAAAGGGCAAAAGAAGGTTTGCCCTCTTAATGAGACAGAGAGTTGCTTTCTCCATTGTTATTTATGTTAACCCAGGGGGTTATGTTATGCCAGTGGCTTGGGATGAGTCTATATGGGAGGTGGAGACCTCATTAGTACCCAGGGGGCATTCGACTGCCTTGAGCCCTGCCGGGAGCAGGCTCAAGCACATGGGCCAAGGACCTGGTGCCAGAGAGGGTGCAGCTGTATAGGGTCCAGGGGTCTGGCATACAGGGGCTGGGAGCCTGGTGATAGAAAGGACAAACAAAGCTAGTACCTCAAAGTCAGGTCTGATTCAGTGGGCCTAGGCTAGAAGGCCTAGCTAAATTAAAGGGGCAGAGGCTGAGGAGGCTGAAGCCCCAACAGAGGGACAACATACCTGCAACACCCATGAGGCATGGGGTGTGGTAAAGGGAAGGATTTGGAGCCACACAATTAGCCCTTAAGTCTTTGGGTGCTCTGCCAAACACAGTTGACTGAAGAGGCCCAGCCAGGGGCCTGGGGCCAGTGGGACTGAGGCTTAGTGAAGGCTTGTTGGACAGCCTCCCTACTTATTTCTATTTCCATCAAGATGTGGCAAGCAAAATGGAAGGGCGCCCTAGGGGCAGAGCAGAGCACGGTCATGGAGCCACCAGGGGCATTGTAGCCACCCCCGGGACCCTGATATGTTACAGTGTAATATATATGAATTATGTATAGAACATGTGTTTATTACACACATACACACACACACACACACACCAGTAGGAAGAGGTCTAGACAGTAGCCTTTTTTCTCAACATGTTTCTGAAGAGGGTACTATGGGGATGGAGATTACAAGGAAGACATGCATTCTCAAACATGTTATATTCAAGATTTCTCAACTGTTATCATTGCTTCACTGATATGACTGGAGCTATATTGATTTATACCAGGTTAGGATCTGGCACTCAGAGTATGAAATCACTGAGTTTCCAGTCTTTCCTGAGAGACTAAACCTCATGGGCCAAGTATAAACATTACACTTTTACTGGTATAAGTGCTCAGAAACTTGTCTAAACCCATAGCAGTGCAGAGGTTCAGTGCACATAGACTGATTGATTAAAAACTGGTAGAACCTGGTCTAAGATAGACTTGAATCAATGTACACTCAGACTTAATTGATTTAGGTTAGATCAGGGAATTAAACTTCTGTACCAGATCCCCTATTGATTCATGTTAGGTCACTGTCTGCTGGTTCCCCAGGTGCCTTTGCAACCCCCCACCAACCCCCTCCCCTCACATGCTACCACTCACCCTGCTCTCAGGTGCTCCAGCCAAGTGTCCATCTGGCCATGCCCATGGGCGCTTACAGAGCTGAGTCAGCACAGTGGCAGATGATGATGAGTGGAAGGGGGGGAAAGGGTGCTTGGTTGTGCCCTGCAGCTCAGTCAACCTCCCTGGGGCAGGGAGGCACTTCCTGCTTGTGTGGGGTATGGCGATTCCCAGGAGGATGTTCATGGGTGCAGCTCCAGAGAGCATAACCTGGCTGCAGGGTGCCTTCACTGCCTTACTGCAGCTGACATGTCTATGGCTGATTAATGATGGGGGTGAAGGAAGAGGAGGGAGGTGTGCTCCCCCATGCTCAGCAGCCAGTCAGGGATGGCACAGCTGCTTGGCTGCACTCAGCTGTGCTCAGCAGTCTGCAGCAGCCTGGGGAGCCCACTGGGAGGCATGCAGGAGTGCTCCCAACCTGCTGGCCTCGGCCAGTGCAGGCAGGCTGCATGTCCTTCTCCTCTCCTCGCAAAAGGGTGAACACATGTTCTGTTTGTTCCTGAACAAACCTACACCACTTCCAGAAACCCACATTAAGTTTGATTGGTTCTACCAAAGGTTTTTTTGAATGTCTATGCTTAGCCATGGGGTACAGGATGGCTACTGTATATAAAAGATTCATAAAATGTTATCTTTATGTTGCATATTGTTTAAATTATGCTCCTAGCTGTAATGTATCCAAGCCCCATATTGTTATAAGAAAAACACGTTAGCTTGGCTGATGAATTAATTAAAAAAGCCTCAAAACCTTAATGTGGTATCCCAGGGAGCAAGAACTATGGTTTAAAAGGAAGGCATTAAACCAAAACTGACCAACTTCTCATGTGGCCTGTGGTCCCTGGCTGCATACTGCACTGCATGCCTCTTAGCCACCCTTCTGCTGCACTGCACTATCAGGAGGGGGGAGCCTGGAGATTCCAGAAGCAGCAGCAGCAGCAGCAGCAAAGCATTGTGGGGAACATGGTCCTGACTTTGGGGCTGCAGGCCCTTGGGGCCAGATGCCAACTTGATGGACAGCCGTGCATAAACGGAGCCAAAGACAGCAATACCTGAACAAAGCCCAAAGAGCACCAAAGCAACTAGCCCCAATCATAGGCCAGTGTTTTTAAATTTGGGGTAAATTAACATTCTTTTGCTTTAATTAATCTTTTATCTACCAAAATGTTGGAAGATAGGAAGCAGGAAACCGCAGAAAACGTTTCAAGGAAAATCAGTCACTCTAGTGGCTAATATTTTGTGTTATTATTTTAAATGAAATGTAAGCATACCATTCACAATAATTTTTCAACTGTCTCTCTTGATGAAGATATTCCAAAATTTATTTTAATTTGAAACAGCAGAACAAAAGGCAGGGACACCTCTGCAGACATAATATCACTACCACCCAAGGAAAGGGATAAGGTCGATGCTATCAAAGTAGCAATAGCCACTGTATGAGCGTCATGTCATCATTTTGTGCCTGATCCTGCAAGATGCCACAGTGCTGCCAGATCCTGAGAGTTTTAAAGTAAGTCTTATGATGGTTGGTGTCTATCTGTAACTTTCAGCTTCTGGAATCTTAAATTAAATGCCATAGTCAGCTGCCATTTGAAAAACAAGTTTTATTTTAAAAGTCTGCGTCGTTGTAGAGTAAAACATAAAAATGTCAACACCACGCACTCCAAAACCTGAAATAACCTAATAAAAAGAACTCAGCATTCTTAAAAAGAAAAAAAAAAAGCCTGATAAGTTTCAGCAAATCTTGTGATTTCTTAGATTCAGGGTTGGCAATACTGAGATTGACTAATTTGTCCCTGATCTTTGTTCCTAATAAGAGCATTGGTATGCACAAGGCTAAGTATGCATTTAAGTGCTTTGCTGGATTAAGGCCAGAGCAATCAAACTCTTGCAGAATCAAACTTTTTACAGAAGAAAACTGAGTAGTGAAGAATGAATATGTATTGTATTATTTGGTCAAAGGTCCTTCCTCAGTGGCCTGTGTGTACAGACTTAACCTTACATGTGAACAGGATGATTCATTCTTATGCTCCTGCATTTCCTTTGCTATCACACCTTTGCTCCACGTGACATAGGAAGCAACTCAGTCACTTAAGGGCCTTGTAAAGATGCAGAAACTGGGCTGCATAGTGTCTCAGACCTGTACCTATGCTTGATCCTTGAGGGTGCAGATAGAAGTGACAATTTTTGCCTGATCTAGCCTAAGAAACCTCTACAGCTGTGACCAAACAGAAGTGCATGGCTGCAGACCACTTTAGAAGTGCCTGAGCCCATGAAAACCTGAACTCTTATTGCATGACAGTTCAGATAAACATGCTCCAAAATAGAGTGCATTCTGTAACTTGTGTCTGCAGAGCTCCCAGCCTGTCACTGTTTTCAGAAAGGGAGGGGGAAAAGGGAGCAGAGGGAGTTTGGTCTGGGGTTTTTACAGCTGGTGGTGGAGGGTGGGGTGGGTGGTTTGGAGGCCCTTCCAGCTTGGGGGGGGGGGGGGTTCCAATCCACGCACCTCACCCTCCAGTGCTGGTTGAGGAACCCCAAAAACGAGCTCCTTCTTTTCCCTTCCTTCCCCCACCCCCATTTTGAAAACAGCACGGCTGGGAGGAAGGAGTGGTGTTGCTACAGGGACTGGGCTGCAGGCTGGCAGCAATCAGCTGGAATCCCCAACTCCTGGACCCCACAGCGAACTTTTTATGAGTCCTTGGAATTATTGCAACTCATAGCACTTCCTGCAAAGTGCTGTGATTTGCCACAGTAAGCTGCTCTCCTGTCTGCGCCCTGAATGCCTTCTAGTCTTGTCTCCTTATTTCAGCCCTGGTTCTGGCTTCTGTGGTAGTTCTTTCCTCTTGCCTACTGTCCAGACTATGTCTCCCTGGTTCATGACCCTGGCTAAACTCTAGTTTTGATCAGTGGACTGGATTATCCTTGCCTCCATCCTGATACTTAGGGGCCTATTGTACCTGTATAGGCCAACAGCACACAGCAGTTTGATATGATTTGCATACTGCCTGCCTGCCTTTGACTGCCAAGTCCAAATGACCAGCTTTCCATTTACGGCTGGATAATTGGTGGTGGCTGTTGGCATGAACTAGGCTTGATCTTGTAGCTCTGGATCTATAGTGAGATGGCTTATTGGATGTATCATTGAAGCCGTAATTGTAATAAGCGCTAATTAAAAATATATATGATATACAGTTTTTGTATTCCTCAACAAAGGTAAGCAATAACTATATTGTAGATATCAAGTAATTTATGTTACAAACAATAATTAGCTAAAGAAATATCTGACAAATATTAATATGCTTGCTACAAAATGAAAAAAAATATGCAAGTTAATTCTGGTTAGCAAAGTCCTGGATAAAGAGGATGGAGAAGTAGTATCTGTTTTGACCATGACAGTACAGCTGCCCCTATTGTCAGAACTTGAAACCTTTGTGAAAAATAAATTTGCCAAACAGAAGTCGGCTACAAAGACAAAAAGTATGTATATCACTCAACAGTGACCTTGTTCTCTTTCTTCAAAACAATTGAGTTGGCTGTGCTGGCAAATGGTAAATCAACTTAGCCTAACATGAAACAAAGGGAGAGGGGACCTTTTTGATTTACATTGTCTTACAGCTTTATACAGCACTATTCAAAGAAATGCACAGCCCAAGTTCTCAGAAATGGCAAGTGTTAGCTACTGCATACAGCAGCTAACATTTTAGAGCTACTGCATCTCAGGTGGGTAACAGAGGGGCTTTATCATTTGCTGATGCTTTTTAGTTATATAACCTTTTCCCCCTCCTAATACTTTTGTAATTGATTCATAGTCTTGCCTCATCTGAATGAGCATAATATATTAAGTGAATGTCTCAGGGTAAATGGTTTATTTTGTAGGATTTCTATTAGACCTGAAAGAAAATACTGACTTGCATAAAAAAGGTTTATATTTCACATAATAGAGGACACACATCAGGATGTGCTTACTTTGTATAATATATTTGTTAAATTTATCATAGGTACATCCAGGCCTCTCAAACATGTGCTAAGTGTAACTTTAAAGCAATGCTAATTCAGGGGAAAAAAACAGTATGCATCATCTGTCGACAATTTGATAGTCTGTGATATGTGTAACCAATTGTTCTTATTTACATTAATTTGCATTGTGAAAAGCAATTTTACAGTTTCAGTCAGACTTAATAGGCAATTTGCAGCTTGGTGCCTAATGGCATAGTTACTTAAGCCTGCCCCCAGGGTGCTTTCTAGTCCTGATATGAGACTAAACCTTTTAAATGTTCAATTGAACATCTTAAAAAGTCAAAAAGTCTTTAGCTATTAGACCTGGTTTGTACTTGCCTTGTCATATTTAATACTATTGCTGGAGATGCTCTTTGATTCAGATACTGTTTTACTCTACATTACAGGAATGGTGATTTGATTTCACTAACAGCAGGCATAAATGTGTGCGTGTGTGTGTATTTTTTTCCTTGGAGGTGGAAGTAACAATGCCCTGCAAGTTTTTATCTCAGTATGTATGAGCTACTATCTTGATTTCATATCTCTGACTTTTCACTTAAGTTGTATGAAAGCATAATTACATGCTTTTGTATTTATGAATGTATGATCATCTCCCATAGGCATGATAAAACCATATTCTAAGAGAAGACTGAATACAGGTACTTACTTTCAACAAAATTTTACCTTGGTGTGAATTCATTAAGCCTGACATTTTTAGGTAAGATGAAATTGAATGAGGGGAGCAATCTAATGGGTATCATTGCATATGTGATCTACCTGTGGCAGCCACTGGAGGAGATGACCTGTATCATTTCCAGAGCATTATTTCACAAAGATTTGCTGTCTCTATATAGAATTATAATATGGTTGTCATGTTTCGAAAAACACAGTATTGCTTTGGAAGAAATATTTTGGGAAATGGTCACAAGTCACTTACGGTAATAAAATCCATTGGTTTTGAGATACAGAAGGCTAGTAGATGAATATTTGATGACTTGAGGTCTTCTCAGAAGTTGCATTCCTATTGCTTTACAGAGGGATGCAGTATTTTGCAATTCCTTAGTTTAGTTATAAATCCTGATTGGGATTTACAGGATATTTGGAATAAATTTCATTATATAACATTCAGTTTTATATAGGATCCAGGCATGTCAGTACTGGATCAACACAACAGTCATCATGAACTCTTTATTTATGCAGTATGTATCATACGTATCATGCACAAATGATGACTGGGAGTGACTTTTGTACCAAATACACAACCGAAAACCTTTTTTCTTTTCACACACATTATATTAAAAATTATTAAAATCAGTGAACACTTGGAGCAACGGGTGTATATGAAGTTACAGATGTGCCTATGTAGCAAACTGAATCAAGGTCTTTGCTGCAGTTCAAAAGCCATCTTCTCTATATTCAGCAGTATTTAGCTCATTAACTCCCAACACATTTCTAGATAATTTTGGATATTTTTAAAAACATGTTAATGATTCAAGATCCATGGTGTAGATAACTAAGCAACAGGATTCAAAGAAAAAAAAATCCCAAAACTTTAGGTGCGTAGGATGCTACTGAATTTCTGTTGTTTTTGAAGTGAAGAGCTATCATACAGAATTTGCTAAGTTCCATTTTCTGAGAGAGAAGATTGTGCCATACTAAAATGAAGGCAAAACCTCTTTCTTTCTTGTATGAGTTTGCTTTATTCCTGCGAAGAGGATTTTATTTCAAAGGATGTCTCAATCCACTTCACACTAGTGGACAAGAGAGCTTACAAAAAAAAAAAAAAAGGAGAACTATGTGTTCCTGGTATATCTTGCATTTGCTCCATTGTTCAGTGAGTGGAAAGATACAATCAGGATAAGTTATCAAATCATTTCATGATATAATGCAAAAAGTTCTACATTACAATGAGCTCAGAATCTGTTATTCTGTGAATATATCTTTCAATTTAGGGGAAAAATAAAGCTCTTATACTGGTTTTCAGCAAGAGTTGGCTAGTTGTAGTCCATCTGAATTTTGCAATGAAATGGAGGTGGTGTGGGCAGTTTTCTCAATCTGGTGGTTTCTATATATGTACCTGAAACAGGGTAGAACACTGATATTCTTAGTTTTGTGGGTTTTATTTAAGGTGGCTGTCAGTATATTATTTCTTTGCTATATAAAATTAAAGAGCGCAAAATATAAGAATTCAAAAGGTATCAAATTGAAGAGATTCCATCAACATGGCCTAAGTAGGACATATTGACCATTTAATAGTAGTTTCAACTTCTTATAAGAAATTAACTTATACTAATGAAAATGTTAATTAATATTAGAAAATAACAGTTATATGCAGAATGTGTTTTGCGGTTTCAAATTTACAGATTTGCTCCCCAAACTGCTCTTTGCTGTTATTTGATAAAACTGTCATTAACCAAAATGCTTCTAGCAAGGTTGGGTGGAAAATAGGAATTCATTTTACATAAACATTTCAGACTTTGACACTGATTTTTATGCTGTGTTGGAAGTGAAACAAGATGTTTCTAGTTCTTCCCACAAGACAATGAGAGCCATTCTCTCCAGCACAGGCAGTATCCCAGTAATTAGGACATTCTCTTGGATTTGTAACACTGAAGCATGCAAGTCAGAGTGGGATTGGTACTCCTGTCTCCTACATTCCTAGTGGAAACCTTAATTACTGGACTGTTGTCTGGTCTGTGTAAGAGGTTTTCTCTCTGACCAGAAATTTTATCAGTGATTTTAAAAAAGCCTTTGCAACACATTTTTGTTGAAAATCAGTATTTTTCCATGTAACATTTTCATTTCAATGAAATTACATTGTCCAAAGAACGCTTTCTCTAGAGTTTTTTTGACCAGCTCTTGTTTTGCAAAATAGGGGGAAGAAAACCTTAAACATACACAATGGTGAAGGACTGACTGCTTCCTGAGGGAGTCCGATACAGGTGAGGTTTGATCTGACCCATTTATCACAACTAAGTGCTAACTCTAACCAAGACAAAACAAGACATTGGTAACTATTTTGCTGAAATTCATTTTAGCACAAGCATCGTTCTAACCAGCCTCCCATGTTTTCTGACTGGGAAATTCCCAACAACACACTGCTCAATTGCCTAACCCTCAGTATATTTGTCAGTCACACCATATAGATTAACACCAAGTCTATTATTCTGTTAATTGCTTGCATGTAGACCAATGACCTTCATGCTTATATCTCAAAGTGGTCAGCCATGACAGCTGAGAGGTAATACCAAAATAGATTAATTTTGAGCCCAATTACAGAAGCAGAAGCATTCCCTAAATCTGCTTGTGGAATGAACACAGTTCTGAGAGGAACAGACAGAGTATGAGAAGCAGGAAAGATGTAAAGTGGGTATAAGTGCCAGAAATAAGCAGCTGCAGGGGTGTGGTTGAGTGCAGAGAGCAGTGAGATATATTATGGATCAACAAATCCCTCATATTTGCAAGCTGTAGCATTTGAGATTTGGCTCCACAAATAATTTTTGTTTTGTCATTCAATAACATGAAATGTTGACTTTCAATCTTTAGAAAGTCCTCCTCTTTACCAAATGATTCAACAAGTATGCTTTGGAAATACATAGCTGAAAGTTGTTGACAGAATTAAATTAGTGATATCATTCTCTTTAAAATGCTGATATCCACTGGGAAATGCATGTCTAATATTTCAGCATATTGAAATTAACTGTTACCCAGATTATTCATAGCTAATTTGCCTATAACTATTTCAGGTTCAGAGACCCCTTTACTAGCTAAGAATGGTTCTTGAGGAGAATGGAAACAACATGACTAGAAATGTAATTGAATATACCACCATTTAAAACCAGTGCTTTCAAAACAGAGAAAAAATATGCTGTTTCAAAAGGAATTATGTAGAGTAGCATCAAACCTTTTGTTCAAGAAGTTTGTTGGTAGGATTGAAAAATCCCCTGAATAAAAGCAAGAGTCATAAGAAAATATTTAGCTGGAGTAAACTCTTCATTCACATTAGGCCAGGCTTTAAATTAACCAATGGTTAAACTGAAACAAGTCGTGTGGAAGTAATGACCATTATGAAGGGCCAAATTATAGCATCCCCAGCCTGGTCCCCAGCATGCTAATATGAAAGGAAGGATGATTCAGTGTTTTGAGTAATAGCTTAGGCCATAAAAGACATGTGTTTGATACCATTCTCCATCATGATATCTATACCTGCTCCTCAACAGGCTTCATTAACTTGAGTGCAGCACTGCATTAATGTGCTATATTGCTTCTGCTACCAGGTGCTTACTCATTGGGAGATACCTTGGCCTTGTATCTGTGGCCTAATCCTTCACCCTGGAAGTCAATGTTTGCAATTGTCTTCTACAGTGCATAGAGACATTCAGGAAAGTTACGGGGAGGTTAGATCAAGTTAAAAATGGCCAAGCCATCTAAAGTAAATTGGAATAGGTGGACTAGCAGGGGCCTTGGGGAGATTGGGGGAAGCAAGCAGGGTCCCGGGTGAGGGGGAGGGAGAGAGTTGGGGGGGAGCACATGGAGTTCAGGGGCAGGGTTTTGTGGTGTCCAGGAGGGTTTGGTGGGATTGGGGTGGGGGGGAGGGGAATTCAGTGGGATGGGGAGGCTTTGGACCAGGGGCTATTTTTAGCCTCTAGACCCCTCCCAGATAAACCATCCCTCTCCCCATCCCATCTTACTTCCTTGGCTCCTGGCAAACACTGGTCAAATTGTCACTGGGTGTGGCTCGTGGGATGGGGGGTTTGGCAGGAGAAGAGTTGTCCATCTGGGGAAGGGGCAGGGGGGCTAAAAATAGCCTGGTGCCAGGGGGCAGGGTAGGAAACGGCCCGCCCCAGTGGTTGAGATTTCCCAACCTCAGGGCTGCACTGGGAACTGCACAGAAGTTCAGTTAGACTGGACTCACCAGCATAACCAAAATTTAAAGCAATGCTGAACTCCTGCTCTGTTAGAAAAACCTGAACAGGAATAGCTGTCATGCTCCTAGAAAAAGCTTGCATTTTCACTGGTTAAAGCTACCAGAGATTTCAGTGATGGGTGACTGGAGTTTGCATTTTGCCAGCTGAGAATAAGGACAATCTTCTTCACTAAGTCCCATATTGCACTGGTCATGCACGTTGCCATTGGGATTTATAGAATCTTGGGGGAAAGCAGCTCGTAAAAAACTTGAATAAAAGGAGGACAAATATTTCCAGCAAAATGTCTCCTGAAGAATAGCTCCAATAGTGTTTGAAAGACACTATTTGACTGACGTGCATTTCTTATAACTGCTGATAGCAGATGCTACTTCTCAGTGATTTCAATAGGGACACATACAAGTTGCTGGTATGATGTGACCCAAGTAATATATGTGGAATTAATTTTTTCATACAAGTGCTTTTCATTTCATTTAATTAAAAATATTCTTATGTACTGAATATCCTGATGTCCTTGACTCCAATTAATCTTTTTTTTTTAAATAAATTTAATCCAACTATGGAGTTATTTTTACTGTGTATTTTAAATGTTTAATTTTAGAAAATAAATATTTGACCACCACTTGTTTCCTCTACCTTAATTGTATCATTTCAGCAGTATATTTCCTAATGTACTATTGTTGGATTATTTTTACAATTTAATAAGAACTTTTCTGGGCTACAGGAATATAATTTTGAAACAATGTAAAATTGGCTGCCTTGTTTTCAAGTTTTTAATGACTGATTTGAGAATATTTGCATTTGAGCAGTTTGTCTAAGATCTGTAGATGTTGTTTAGTTAATTGCTTGGGAAGTTGTTTTATGACAAAGATACGATTAATGATTGTCTTTGTTTGCATTTCTCCTATAAATGAGATGCTATCTTGGAAAAAAAAATTACTGAATGTAAAAAGATGAAATTTTTCATTGAAATTGGTATACTTAGTGCTATGCTTTAAGAGATGTCATAAGGCCAAAGGCTGTGCTATTATAATCCATTATAAAAGCCTTTCAAGTTTTATTTTAATTAACTTGCTAAGCTATTAGCACTTGTGGAGCGAGAATGACATGTACAGCACACTTCAAGAGGTGCTTAGATATTATAGTGTGATGGGCATGGTTTAAGAACCAAAATAAAGAAGAATAGAAAATAATAGCAGTCAATAATGTACCATTATATAATTGACATTTAATAAAAAAGAATGACACAAAATATATCTGTGGAAAAATAACTTGGAGATTGTAGTGGGGCGGATCCTCAGTTGCTGAACCCAGTGTAGCACCATAGAAAAATTGTTTTACACCAGCTGAGAATCTGCCCCATCATAATTGTTCTGAGTGAACATTGTTTTTCTTGTTGAGGATATGGGGTATAATTACAGGTTTTGATACTATACATCATGAGACAGTATTCTATGCTGAAATCATGGTGTGCGAAATTGTCCCTATTGAAGTAAATGAAAGTTTTTTCACTGACACGCATGGGACCTGTATTTCACCCTGTGAGCCTGCTGTGCCATACAATACCCATGTGATAAATAATCATGCAAGTTACTCATAACTGAAGGGTAAGTTTCATGTGCAGACCCAGACTGCGCCCCCTCCACAACCAACACGCAATGTAAGAGGCTAGGCTGTGCCTGTAGGAGCTATTTACAAATTCTATGATAAAATAGTGATATGAATATTATAAGTGACCTGTCAGGGAGGAAAAGTTGCTGTATTAATATGGAGGGCATGAATGTATTGATCCAATTTGAAAATAGGACTGTGGGAAGAACAAGAAAGCAAGCCACACAAGAGATCTTAATAAGCACTCAAAGACAATAGAGTGGGTTGTCAGTTTGAAAGACCCTGTATCTGGCTTTCAGGAAATTGCACAACTTCTTTGGACCAAGGCTAGGAGCCTGGAGATCTATGGAAAGCCAAATAAGAAGTGAAAAGGCCAGGGGATGACTTGTCCAAGAGCACAGGCTGGCAGAGAAAGAAGCTACCCAAGAGTCTCTAGAAGCAGGGTCTTCCCAAAGTGAAGGAAAGATGGGTTGCACGCAGAACGATGCATTTAATTGGTTTAAAACAGTGATGCTCAACCTTTTTGCCCTGTGGGCCAGATGGGCAATGGTCAGTCCCTCTGCAGGCTGGATCTGGCCTGTGGACCCAATCTGGCATGTTGGGGAATGGCCTGGCTCTTATCCATCTACAAGAGGGGAAAGGGTCACGGCTCAGCCCCAACCCAGCCCTGCTGGGAGGAGGGGACATGGCCCAGCCCCAAATAGGTGCTGTAGGGGTGTGGCATGGCCCTGTGTGGCTTGGGAATTAGGAAGCAGCAGACGGTGGCAATGTTACTTGCCCCTACTCCTTTGCCACCAAATTTCATGACCCATGATGAGCCCTGCAGGTCAAACACCATGGCTCAACAAACTGGATTTGACCCTTGGTCAGATGGAGCACTCCTGTTCTAAAATAATAAATCTTTGCTTTAAGAAAGGTCTCTGATTGCTGTCTTAAGCAGTGGTGTTGTTCTCTGAAGGAATGGAAGTAGGTGCCTAACAGACTTGCTGCGGAAATTGCAGTTAGTGTCAGGCGATAGTGACCTAGGGCCTGGTTTGAAATTGGAAGATCGTGCGACTCTGCCTGGGATGACGTGATGGCTAGAGAATATGGACCTGGGAAGAGTGATTTGGACAAAAACAGGGAGCATCATCTCTGCAGTTTGTCCATTAGCTGAAATAAAGTCTATTCACTTTCTAAGTGAACCATAGAAGAACAAAGCGAGGCTTTCCAGAAAGAATGAGTTATCAAGGCAAGTAATTCACTCAGTTTGCACCCCTCTCCTCAGGCAGCATAATGAAAGCAAAAAAAATGGACCGGAATAAAGTTGTCCTGGGTCCTAAGTCATCATCCCACCCCATCTTTCAGTCCATGAAATTTAGCAAACCATGCTTAAGTCCATGAAATTACATGCATAAATGTATGCTTAAATAGTTTGCTGAAACCTATGGCAGTTTTGATTCTCACTCCTTGCATGCTGCACAAGGCAGATGTTGTGGGGATCATTGTTTCTTCAGTGCCTTTGACTAATTGCCAGATTGATCATTAGCAAATATAATGCATAACTCATTTGTTATTTGGATGCCAATACAATCCTCTACAGACATTATGGATATATTGAAGCGTATGTCTTTTGTGTTCAAATGTATGCAATGGAATGTGAGTGCGCTGAGACCTTGATAGATTTGTCTCTGAATATATTATATGTATTATGGATGGGATTTCTGTTCACTTTACAGTGTTGCTGGTTTCATGCGACTGAAGGTAACCATATGCAAAATTTCCCACAACATGTGTCTGAATAAGAACGCCATATCAGACCAGATGGGTATGCAGCAGAGTTGTATCTCTGTAAGCAGCACTAGGAAGCACAGTACACAACAGCAACATATATTCCTGTTGTTGGATAATAAGGATTCATCTAGTAACTCTGACTTACTCATTTATATAGATTCTTAAAATATCTCTTCTGGTTTCCTGAACTTGTATCTGTTATTCACTCATCTTCCACGCTTGTGCTGTCACTTTGCCTGCCTCCACCAATGCCCTCATTTTCTATATAACTAGCTTACTGTTATGCGTAACAGAGACCTTTCCCATCTGTGTGGATCACCATTATTGCAAACGGCCTATTCTGCATTTGGTCTTCATGAGAATTAAGTGAGGATACAGATAGAAGAGAAGGAGTATGATCAGGTGGTTCAGGTGCTAGGCTGGGACTCGACAGAACTAGATTCAATTTTCTGCTCTGCTGAGTTCAGTCAGTGCATTTGGGTGGGAGGCCTGGAAAAAGGTGGCCTTAAGTCACCTTTCTATTTATTCACTCCTGGGCTCTGGGCTGATCCAAGGCATGCTGGCTATAGCTGTGTGCTCCATTCACCTCTGGCATGCCTCCTCCTACCTCCTGCACTGAGGTTGTATAGAGCCACATACATAAATTCGATGCTGCCCAAAGATTCCCATGTGAATCCTTGCTTGTTACTGGAGGACAGCTTTCTGGCTGTTTTGCAGTGCTGAGGCAAAGCAGTCGGGAAAGAAGCCAAGGATTCTGCCTATATTGTTCATTCAGTTATATCCTTCCTTTTCCAAATAGCTTATTGAATTTGAATCAGATGGTAAATTCTGTTCTGAGAGTTAGTTCTCTGCTATCCTGTATGTGTAGATGTCCTGCTGATGTCAAGTGCTGACATCAGTGAGAGTTCTGTGCTTGTAGGGAGATCAGAGTAGCAGAATGGAGATTGGCCATGCAGTAGCATGGGAAAATTTTGCCTTGAGGTTTTGATAATGGCAGAACTGGGCTTTTTGGGAGCTTTTTTGCCCTAACAAACAGGCTGAACTTTTATTTTCATTTGTATTTATACTGCTCTATTCCTTGCAGTGATTTTCTTCATGTCGTACTCAGAGAAGATTTTAATTACATACTGCTCACTTCCAAAATGTAGATGGTGTATAGAAAACATTTTTTATCCATTCATTTCTCCTTCCTGTCTGCTTCTAAGAAATCTCTGGAACTCTTGAAGAATAAACCATTTCACATTTATTTTTAAAGAGATATGTGATTACACAAAGCTGGCTATATGACAAAAAGAATGATATTTGAGATGTTCTTAATTGAGTGAACTTGATTCTTTTTTCAATTGTACTAGGACAAATAGTAGTAACCACAATGAACCTCAATTTCTTGTAAGTGTTTTGTATTGTTTTAAAATACACTATTCAAATGATATCTAAAGGATTATGTATCTTCTGGATTATTTAAATAATATACAAAACCTCTAAAAATGTGGTAATCTTTAAGAATATAGTTGCCCTCTAGATATAGAGAAAGACACAGCTTCTTTGGGCACGTCCTGACAAGTGTGCATGTGCAGGGGTGCACATTTCCCATGGGATAAATAGCAGTGACACATATTTGTGCTACTGCTATTTGTCCCCAGGCACACCCCTGCATGCATGCTCCTGTGTCTGGCAAAGTGACCCAGGTGGGGTAGGGGTGGCTGGAGCCAGCACTTATGCTGGCCCCAGCAGCCTTACCTGGAGTCCTGGGGGCCTCCTGGGGCAGTAGCAGTGCTGAGCCAGCCACTTGGAGCTGGCTAGCAACCAAAGTGTGACTCTGGCTTGCTGGGCTCCAGTTTGTGGTGGTACACGCTGCTGCTGCGTATGCTGCACCGCCTTTTTAGCAGTGTTTTTTTTAAGCACTGAAATCTCTCATGTCAAAAAACCTGCTGTGCTGCAAGTTAGCAGCATGGCAAATGGGTGCACATGCATTGGTTGCAGTGCCTCAAATAGGTTTGAGGTGCCACAAACTGCACATGAGCTCTTGTTGGGATGCGCGCTTCTTATGTAGAGCTATGCTTTGCTACAGCTGCTGAAACATAAATATCACTCTGGTAGTAAAATGGGATAATATTTCACGGGTCTCTCTATTTTTCTTTACCTTAGAATAGTGGTTCTCAACCTTTTTAGACTCAAGGTACCCATCGTTAGACTTAAGGAACAGCTCTTAACTTTCACTCATTTTTGACTGAAGAAAAGTAATAGAGCAGTTTTTCTATTACAAACAACTTAGAAAGACCCCAACAGGTCAGAATATTTTTGTCACTATGGATTCCTATTTTACTCCTATTCCTGTTCCCATCTCTGAGTTTATCCTGTGAATCACATGTAGTAAACTGAACAGTGATAATATTGCACAGCATCTTGTGGCATCTTAAAAAAGATCTTACATCACTCCTGGATGCTGCAGGTTCCTGGTTAAGAATCACTGTTTTATAATGTTCTATATTAGATACCTGGGATATTTGTAGTTTTTTCTAGATTCACCTGATATTAAACACTGCATTTTTTTTAAAACTATAGGAAATGGCAATGACCCTGCTTAGATACCAATATGCAGTATGTGCATGCAAATGTTGACTTTTAGATTGCAACCAGTGAAGACTTGATTTCTGCTTTTAATAGGCAGATTGAAGGAATATCACAATTTAGTCATTTCAGTGGCCAAAACTACAGCAGGTATAACATGAGAGATCCACTGACTTCATTGTGATTATGCCGATTTCCATCAGTGGCAGCCCAAGTATAAGACAGGTTGGCAGAATTGGTCTCTCTACCTGTGTACAAATTTTGGTTTTGAAATGTTAAAACATTCAAGTAGGAGATTCCAAAATCAAATCTCTCATAGTCTAGTGTAAATGTCAGGGTAGTGTCATCAACAGTCATGGAATCACACTGAATTTATGCCAATGCAATCAAGATCTGAATGAGGCCCAGCAATATTAGTCTCTAAGTATGGCTTGATAAAATATCAAGAGTGCTTTTATATAACAATACATTTTTTACACAAGCTGCCAAAACAATTGATGATCTTGTATTGGTAGGAAGGTTTGGGGCCTGATAATAAACTGTTGTAAATTGGTTTTGTGTCACTAAATACATGGAAATGCACTTAATTTACATCAGCAAAAGATAGGTCTCTCTTCTGTTTGTTTAACTTCATTTTGTAGATGGACATTTTGTGTGTGGAAGAAAGGTCAGAGTCTAAACCCTAACTTTAATTTCCTGCCTTCCCTCATCCCAATCTTTGTGGCATCCTTGGCATTATTTCATTGTAGTTGACTTAAAATGAAATTGTAATAGATGCTATTCAAAGAAGTCATACCAAATAATGACTTTTTTATTTTTTTGGCCTTCAGATTAATGTCCTCTTTGTAATGCATCTTAATTTGCTGCCTCTATTTCCATTAAATGCTCAGCACTGTGACTGATATAGAATTTTTAATGGCTGGAATCCTAATATAAATTTGGCAACAACTAGCAATTAGACTCACTAGAGTACAAGGCAAAGATCAGGAATCTCTGTAGTAATCCAAGGTGCACAGTCAGGAAATGAAGTAAAGTTTTGTTTCCCCTGTGACATGCAGGGGGGGTGGGGGCAAGGGGGGATGGGGGCAACCTTGGGTTTGCTCTGCATTATTATAAAAAACCTTGAAGTCAAAGGTCCATTATTTTTTTACCTTTGTCTGCACATCAAAGTGCAACTAATGCCATTTGGGACAATTTAAAGACTTCAAGCCATGCTGCAATAACAAGCATACTATTTTAGCATCATCATTAGTTGATGCTGCTTTTTATTTAAAATAGAGGAACACTTATTGGCAATTTCAGATATGAATTCCTTTAGCGTTATTTGCTGTTCAGTTAGTTGATGCCAAATATTAATGCTCTTTCAGTGTCATACCACCCATGATAATTTGATGGATTTTGCAGAATTTTTTTCATCTTCTTTCAGGAAGCCAGAAAGGAACAAATTTACTTCATGCTGTTATTTACTGGAAAAGTGATTAATAATTGATTATTATTTACTCTGGTTTAGGGGAGAATTAGCAAAGTGGTGCCTTTTTTGATTTATTTTTAAATTTACTCCTTTTATTTGGAAAGTTCCTTATTATGTACAGTGCTGCATCCAAAGGGCCTAATTCTATTCTCAGTTACTTTGGGTGTAAATTAAGAGAGTTGCTTTGGAATTGTAACTGTCAGTTTCTTACCAAGGGAACAAACGAGAAAGAAGAATCAAGGATATAAATGGAGGATTACAGAATCATGGGCTTGGAAGGACTTCAAGAGGCAGTTAATCCAGTGGTTCTCAACCTCTTTTGTACCAGGACCCATTTGTAAACCTTGGGCAGTCCCGACCCAGTGCCCCTCACTCCTGACCCACTGCCCCCCACCTCTAGGCCTCAGCCCCACAGGGGTTGGGTGTGTAGGGCATGGGGGACCCCAAGCATCCCCTTCCAGGCTGGAACTCTTCCAGCCTGCATGGGAAAAGCTCCAGTTTCCCACTTTTTTCTCCTTTAAAGAGAATCCATTTTTAAAGTTTATTCACAACCCTTTTATATAGTCTTGCAACCCACTTTTGGGTTATGAACCATGGGTTGAGAAAAGCTGATCTAATACTACCCACTGCACAGATTCAAGATTCATCATTCCTAAGTCATCCTGGACAGCTTCCTGTATAGCTTCTTGAAACCTCCAGTGAAGGAGACTCCATGACTTTTCTAGGCAGTGTGTTCCATTGTCCTACTTTTCTCATAGTTAAGAAGTTTTTCCTGATATATAATCTACATCTGTTTAGCTTCAGTTTAAATCCATTGTCCACTGTCTCTGTTGGGAGACCCAAAAGCTGTACAGGTTCAGAGCCAGATTCCATAGTACGTTAAAGAGTCTGGGAAGCAGAAGCAGCATACATTCAAAATGTTGGTGTTACTGATGATCATGCCCTGTTCCTTTCCTGACTTTCCAAACATTACTAGAAGATTTAGAGGGTTAGTGCCCATCATACCTAATGCTTAGGCAGTCGTTATTTCTTCATCCTATTCAAAGCCATCTTTGGCTAATTAAGTCTTGAATTTAAATCAATCATTTGATTTTACATTGGCATAACACTACTGTATCTAGAACAGGAGCAAGATAATTTGTTGATGGTGCTAGTAATATTAGTGGTATGATTACTTGAGGCTGCACCCTTAGACTTAAGTCCAGTTTTCAGAAAAAAAAAAAATCTTTTTTAGAGTAGATCAGATGATGATGTGTTGCTATTTGGGCATCTGCATCTAACTTTTACAGTTCACATTCAAGACACCTTTAATATAAAAAAACACTGTGATGATGCCTTATAGGGAGTATTGTCTAGTGAATATAACAGAGAAGTGGGCATTAGGATTTATAGGTTATATTCTTTGATCCACCGTTAATTACCTAGGAAAACTTGGACACTTAGCTTTTTCTTTATCAACTCATCTGTTAAATGGATAAAATAAAAGGTAGCACTGATAGCATGAGATTAATTGATTTTTAAGGTACTTTGGGATGACCTGACCCTTAGGGCTAGGGACAGAAGTTACACATAAACTAGTTTTAGTGGCCAGAAACTGGCCTAAACCTGTAACAGAACAGAAGCTCAGTGCACATAAACCAGTTTCAAAATGGCTGAAACTGGTTTAAGATCTACCTGGTTGAATGTATGGGTCCCCCAGTATCCCAGCATGCTTTCCAGCCCTGTGCTGGGCTGTGCTGTCTGCTCCAGAGAGCAGAGCTGGCCCTGCCCCTCTGCTCCCTAGCTGGAGCAGTGAGGGCTCACTGACAGTGGGGTGGGGATGGAGGAGGCCCAGCTGGGAATGCAGCCTAGTCTACAGGGGGAACTGTTCCTCCAGGCAAACCCCAGCTGGAGTCTGGGGGCAGGGAGGGGGCGTTAAACACCATTTCCCCCACTCACACTTACTTCTGGCTGCAACTGTGGACTACAAATCCCAGAGGCACCTGGAAGCAGGAAGAAGAACTGATGAACAACCCTGCAGAGTCCTGCTTCTGTGAAGAAGAAGTGAACAGACAGCCAGAGAGCTATGCTCTAGCATATGCCTGGCTTCTGGCCTGAGCCACTGCAGGCATGTGCCTGCATATCTGTTCACTTCTGTTTCAATGTAATCTGTGCAATTTAGGCAAACATGCAAATAGCATTTCCTCTAACCTGCATGGTGTGCATGGCCATGCAGGTGCGCCTGGCAGCACGGCATGAGCACACCTGCATGGCCGCACAGGCCACACAGCTTAGAAGGAACGCTGCCTGCGAAGACTGAATCGATTCAGCCTCAGGCTTTTTGACTGTCTGTTCTTAGTCTAGAAGTTCTGTTTATATAAAATTAAGTATTAAATAGGGCTGTGTTTCATTTTGTCAGCCGTTTCATTTTGGAGGTGTTTTGGGCCATTTTGGTGCCCAAAACACTGAATCCAAATGTCAAAATGAGGCATCTGAAACATTTTGGAAATTAGCCTCCAATTCAGACAATTTCAGAGTTTCAGAGCCAAGCTTGTGGGAAACAGGTGTACGCTACTGCCCTGGTGCATGAATCAGTGCCACAGGGAGCAGAAATCTGCACTGGTGATGCGGGGCTACATGGGGCAGGCAGCGGCAGTGAGGAGATCTCAGCGCGAATCTCTGCTTCCTGCAGAGCCAGGTCGCACAGCAGGGCAGTGCTGGTCCCTGCTGCATGACCTGGCTCCACAGGGAGCAGAGATCTGGGGCAGTGTGGGGCAGGGAGCTGTGGTGATGAGACCCCCGGCATGGATCTCTGCTCCCTGTGGAGCCAGGTCATGCAGCAGGGCAGTGCTGGTCTCTGCAGCATGACCTGACTCCTCAGGGAGCGGAGATCTGGGGCAGCATGGAGCATGCAGAGGCAGCGAGGAGACCCCCAGCACAGATCTCTGCTCCCTGTGGAGCTGAGTCACGTGGCAGGGACCAGCAGGCTTGCTCGCCACTCTGCGCTTCTTCCCTGCCCCGCGACTTGGTGTGACAGGGATCAAAGATCTGTGCGGAGGTCTCCTCACCTGCACGGAGAGCACCAGCCCTCCCCCTTCCCAGGACAAGCCACCCATGGTCCCATCTGCTCCCCGCTGGGACCCCAAGCCCTCAGCCCCAAGCCCCGCCCAGCTGGGTAGGGCTGTGCCAAGCTTGCAGCCTGTTCAAAACAGATTAAGAGAAGATTCAGCCAGAACGAAACAGGACGCTGATCCGAAACACCGAAATGAATCACTGTCCTCTGAAATGGCCGAATCCAAAACCAAATTGAAACATAGCCGTTTCGCACAGTTCCAGTATTAAACACTTAACGTGATGTTTTTATTAGATAGCAATACATATTTATATTGGTATCCAAAAACCCAATCTGGAATGGTACTCTACTATGCTGGATGATCTTCCTAGGTGTCTTTCTTGACTCCAGTTACACTGTCAGGATAGCTGTAAAGAAGCCATTTGCTTTCATTACTGATATCAGCAGGACACAATTTTCCTGACTATTTTCTGTGTGTGTACATACACGCAGGAAATCACCTATGCTATTCAGTACGCTGAATTTGATCCAGCATTGGTATAAGACACATTACAAAGCACTATGTATCCAAGCAACCAGGTAATGTGGTTAGTTTTAAACTGAGCTAATTTAGCGCTCATAAAAGATGCCAAACTGGTAGTCCAGAAAAACTGAAATCCTCAAATTATTTGTGATACACTGTAGCGCAGGGATCAGGTGGACAAGCTTTCCTACAGTGTGCCAGTGATGTATTTCATTCCTTAATCTCTATGACTGAGAGGCTAATTTAGTCTCCATGCCCACTTAATGCTCTGTCCCTCTCCTGAGAATGACAGGATACTAATTTTGAAATTGTAAAAGCAATTTTTTAAAATGGTCATCTGTGTTGATGACCTGGAGAAGGAAGGTTTCCTAAAAATTTAGTGGCATAAAATCTTGAATTATTATAGTATCATTTATGGAGAAGGACCATGAAGTACATTATTGCTAGTAAGATACAATATTAAGTTTGTCTAGCACTCCAAGTTAACAACATCCAAAAGTCCACTTTCTTTGAGACAGTGACATGGAATTTTGAAAAACAGAAGCAGTCATTTTATCTATTTTATATTCATCAAAAGGCAGTGGGTGAAAAGCTAGCCCCACTAAGCTCCTTAGTAAAACTTCTCTTGGCTTTATTGGACTTCACTTAATATTTCCTGGGCATTGGTACAAGGGAAACATTCTTAAAGGAGTCTTGTCCAAGTACTGATGTAGCTCAACCCTAATAAGCTTATGAGTAAGCTAGCTAGTCTCTCTCAAGGAAATGATAGTTCAAGTATATTATACACAATATCCTCCCCAGTCATCTTTACTAGACACTTCTTTTCATACTAGGTTCAGTGCTTTACCTTCTGTTTGACACCTACAAGCAATAGTAATCTTTGCTATATTTTTCTTACTTTTTTCCCTCTTGTCTTCTTTGCGTGGCAAAGAATATAGTGTTAACTAAATCAGACATCCAAGAAATGAGTTCAACCTTTTGGCTATATGTGGAAAAAGTATAGCACTTGCCTCTGTGAGATCAAACAGTTCAATGTAGCTGTATTTCCCATTCAGTTATATAGTATTAAGAGAAGAACTTGTTACTAACGTCACATGAATGTGCAAGAAAACTTCCATTAAGAGACCTTTTGTCACTCTTGAGCATAAAGTAGCATGAACAGATATGCTGAGCTGTGCTAAACTTGCTACTATAAGTTTAATATTTCATGAAGGTTCAACCTATTCTAAGTCCAGTGGACTGGGAAGATTTGAAGTTTATTGATGGATAAGAGCTGGATTTCAGAGGGATAGAATACTTGAGATGTAAGGATGAAAATGACAATTAATACAATCAAAGATGAAGTACTGTATTTACTCAAACCCAAGACAAATTTGTCCCTCCCATGTTGAATGGGGGGAAAACACCCCTTGTCTTAGATTCAACTGCAAGAGAAGAAGGGGGACTATGGCTCTGACTCTGACCCTGGAGTAAGAGTTGGAGCCACTTCCCCTCACATGCCACCGGCCCCCTACAGACTCTTCGTCCCCTAGCTTTCCTCCCCACCACGCCTCCTGCTGCCTGCTGCCTACTTTCCCTCACAGGCACAGGCACAGATTCAGGCTCAAGCCAGAGCCCTGTCCAGCCTGGGACAGGGAGCATGTGAAGCCTCTGACCTCAACCTGGCCACACAGTGGTGGAGGAAGCTCCAGCCCTTGCTCCAGGCTGGGGCTGGAGCCAGGGCCAGAGCTGTCAGCACCCCAGAAGCTGCTGTGTGGCTAAGCTGGGTCTGAAGACGGCACATACTCTTTGCTCCTTACCCCTGGCTAGAGAGGAGCTTCAGCCAGACCTGGAGCTGTAAGCAGTAGAGGAAGGAGGGAGCAGGCACAGGAGGTAGGCAGCAGGGGGGCAAGCAGCAGAAGTTGCAGGTAGGAGTGGGGGAAGGGGTGGGGGGAACCGGTGCCAGGGGTTGCAGACACTGTTGAGAGAGACAGGCACAGGCACAAGCACAGGGTGGGCAGGTGTAAGCAGAGACAAGTAGCAGGGAGGCCAAGCAGGAAGGGCAGGCACTGGAGAGGCCAGTAGGAGAGAAGGCAAGTGGCAGGGGGCATCAGGCACTGCTGGGGGGGGGGAGGGCAGGTGGTAGGTAGGCCAAATGGTAGGGAGGGAGGCAGGCATCAGGGAGCATAGGCGTAGGGGGCAGGTGTGAAGGAGGCCAAGTGTCAAGTGAGGAGGTGCAGGGAGAGCACTGGTGGTGTGGGGCAAATAGGCACCAGTTGTCAAGATCCACAGAGGCATTAGGACTGGTTGTTAGAGCAGGGGTGTTACCAGTGGCTGTAGTCAGGAGGGAAGCCAAAGTCAAACTGGGGTTCATGTGCCAAGCCAGAGGGGTTGTTGATCTAGCTGCTGACCTACTTGCCAGGCTGTGGCATAGAGGCCTTACTCTGGCATGTGAGACAGGCAGCTGTGGTGGGGAGGGGAAGAGGACAAGTGGTGATGGTGACAGGGTACAAGGGGCAGGGGTCAGGCTACTTGATTCCCCCACTACCTTCCTACCATAGCCACTTGCCTCCTTTGCCACTGCTTGCTCTGCTGCAGTCATGGGGGGGGGGGGGGGGAGGGGGGCAGGGGTAGGGGATGAATTCAAGATGATACTCTAATAATTAGATTCTAGACATGGAAAATTATAACAGATTTATACATTTTCATGTCTCGAATCTAATTGGGGGAAGATCTTAAATTGAGTCACCTTGGATTCAGGTAAATACAGCAACTATGGTGTGTGGGGAAAAAAGCCAGTATTGAAAAAGTATGAAATCTATGAACAGGCAGCACTGGCAGCTGCATAATATTGAGGGAGAAAGTTGGGAATTGATAGCTGCCATCAAATGAACAGCGAAAGATAAAGTGCAGCTGCTTGAAATATATATGTGACACAGTATCAACTGCATCTTCTCCACTGTGATGTGCAGTGCAATAACCTGAGCTGCGTATCAGCTTAATCTGTGTCTGATTGTATTAAAATGGGAACGCATATTGTTTCTGCAGTGGGAAGCCTGATAGGATAAGACTAAGGTTCTATAATGAAATATAAAGAGGTAGAACCTGTAATGATAGAAGTTATAATTTAGAGAGGCTCTCTGACAGGAGACTGAGAAAACTGGGAATTGGTCCCTCAAACACTAGATAGCTAGTTTCATCACAGCTGTTAGTTAGTTAGACAGGCAAAGGGTCTGAAGATGTTGCATACTGCTCCACAAATTGAAGTGTGTATTTTTTCTCATTCACGTCTGCCTATATTGACTGAACCTGGTGTTCACTACAGAACCCTTAGCATAAATATTACTTTCCTTATTCAAATGCAGTTCTCTGTTGAGTGTTAAAAGAAATTGGCTATGTCCATGGTTCTTAACCACTGTCATGGGGGATAAGTCACAAGTAAGATCTCTGCATCCAGGGATGAACTCATTGCACGAGATTCCAAGCTTCAAGGTCCGAGGGAGGAGGAACTGGCTGGAAGGTACCTTTTCGTTCTCTTGACTAGACAATTTAGGGTGTAGTTAACACCTTACAAAAAGCACATGCTAACTGTAATTAATGTTAGTTGGTGTTAAAGTTGGCATACCCCCTGTAATGTGCGCTGCTCTGACCTGCCCTTAGAGGGCTGGTAAGCAAGTGTATGGCTAGGAGTCAAGTTGGCTCTGTGCCTGCCTGGTGTGTCTGCTGTCTCGGGCAGTATAGGCATCTCAGACACACTGTGAGCATCTGCCTGCCCAGATTGCCACCACCTGGGATTGCACAGAGGGCTCTTAGTTCATGTGTTCCTGTCCTAACATGTGGACATTCCTGTTTTAAGAGTCCTTATCACCTATTTAAGGTAACATCTAACAAGACCCTTAGATAGCTCTAGAAGGCTACCTAAGTTATGGCACCTAGTCCCTGGCTGCCCAAATTGACTCTTCAACTTCCAGCCTCATTCCCAGAATACTCCTTCACCAAAGCTGGTATGGGGAGCCTCAGATGATATAAGTAGCTCTCTTTCTCCGTACCAGCACTGGAGAGTTCTTCAGCTGAGATCTAGTGCCCCTTTATGACACTACAGCATATTTCCTTAGAGATCAGGGATCAGGGGCTGAAATTTTACTTCAGTAAAATCATATTTACTTAGAGCTCAGGGCCTGAAATTTTCACTTACAAGCTCGTTTATTTGGTTGCAAAATAGCAATTATCAGCTCCTCTGACCTTTCTTAATTTTCTCAGAAATATTTACTCTAAAGTATAAATCCTACAGGAAATGCACATTACAATTATTTTAACCACTTATTTAAAATGTTATGAATAATCACTTGAATAATTTTAAGTTCAGTTGTGTTCTCTATAGATGAAAGAAATATGCCATTTCCAGCTGATGAAATTTTACAAATGAGTGCACTTATTTGGGTTTTTTTTATTGTTTAAAGTGAAATGCCTGGAATTTTTTTATTTCTAACCTTTTAAAGTGAAATAATAGGGAAGATCTTGCCTCCCAATTCAAGATGACTCTCACAGAACCATTATGCTTTTAACGCTAAATTTATTCCAATAACTTAAGCCCATTTAAAAGCTTCTCTAATTGTTTGTACTTACAAGGAGTTTTCTAATGTAACTCTAGAGCACAAGAAAAGTAAATATGTCTATTTTGCTAGACAGCTAGAAGAAAACCTATTTAGTTCAATCATTAGGTCAAGCCAAATAAATTTCTGCCTTCTTCAAAGAAAATTGCTTGTGAATGTCTAGGCCGAAGTGATTTTAACTTCCTTGACACTGAAGATTTAGTTACATGAGACAATAATGAACAGCTGAAAGATGTAATTTTAGATGTAAAGAGAGTATAGCAACTACTCTCTAGCACATTTTAGAAATGAATCGCTCTTACCATACACTACACCATAAAAATTGTATACTTCAGGCATTAAATACCAGAAACACTTTCAGTGTGCTCAAAAGCTACTTTCTGTTGCAGCTGACCCACTCAGCTGTTTAAGAAGAAAAGAAAAAAGAACCAGAGAATTCATAATTTCCACCAATTTTCTTCATATTGTAGTTTTTGCAACTTCTGGGCATATCTCCACATGCAGGGGCATGAGCTAAAAAGTACTGTGTATGCCCCTGCACATACACTTTGGTGCAGGGCATGGCAAAGTGCCCCACTTCGGGCAAACTGCCCTTTCCCCGGTTCTCCTGGCTCCCAGCATGCTGGAGGAGCCAGGGCAGAACTAAAGGAGGGGAGATGCTCTCCCTGGCAGCCATAGCATCTCCTTGGAGGACCAAGCTTCCATGTCTGCCAGGGCACGCTTCTGTGACGTGCATCATGCCACTTCTTTCACAGTTTTTTTTTTTTTTTTTTTGCTACTGAGATTTCCCAGTAGCAAATGTTGCCCCCATGCTGCAAATTATCATGCCTGGTGAGCAGTTTGTGGTTCTGCAAAGAGGTATGCAACACCACAATCCATACGTGCCTGCACATCTGAATCTGGCCTGCTTTTTTTTCACACTCTGGTTGCTCTTCAGAATTGTTTTTAACCTGAGCAGGATGCAGCCATCTATTTCCTGAGAGAGAGAGAGAGGCACCTATAAAATAACATCAGTTTTTGCAGTTTGCACTGGTAAGCTATTCTAGCATCAGTTCAGAACATTGGTTACTCTTTATAAATCCTTAGATGACCTAAAACAAATATTTTTGAAACCCCATGTTGTAGGAATACTGATCATTGGTTTCACCAGGCTGCCAACAGGATCCTTGGTATTTAAACCACAGCATATTCAGTAGAGGCAGAATACTCCTAGAGACTAGATCCCTTTGAGGTCTTCTAAACCCAGGTCTCAGAGGAAAACATCTTATTCATTTGATTATGCTTTTGACTGTTATGGTTTAGTTAATGGCAAAGTTTAGAGTTGTAGAGATGGGTATCTTTCTCTTGAGCATTTTAAATTTAAAAGGTTATTTGCTATCTTTTTGGAGATGATTATTTGAGATGATTATTATTGTTATAAGTTGGCCAGTTGGGTGATGGACCCAGATAGAAAGGCTGATGACATTAATGTACAAAGATGTACTTTGCTCTGCTTTTAGCACAAAGAGTTAATCCTACATTTCCATAAATGAAAACTGTTTTCAGCTACCTGATGTGTGTCTGCTCCTAAATGTCAAATAACTTTTTCCAGGAAAGCCAGTTCCAAAATCACAATTTGCTAGAATGCTTGGTGGTTTCCAGATTTATCATAATAGTTCCTTGGTAATCACAAATGTTGTCTTGAAGAATTCCTTTTTTATAACAGATTAAGATATGAATGGAGTTGGCAGTAATATTTTACTCTAATAACATGCCTGCAAATAAGATGACCCCTTCTCCCCCTTTTCCCAAAGATGGTAAGAAATCAAAACGAAATTTGAAGTGGTCCCAAGGTTTCATTTGGTTAAACATCCAAATGTCTGGATGTTTATTTGAAATTTATTCAAACCTCTTAAATCTGCAAAATTGTTAATAGGTCATTACCTCTCTGCTCTGTGACAGGTAGTCCTGGCATATGCAGTCCCAAATTGCATTGACCTTTTTTGCTGCCAAATTGCATTCCATTTTCATGTCTAATTTCCTGTCCAAACCACCCCCTTGGTCTCTTTTAGCCTTCACTGCGTTTCTTGGTTTCTGCTCAGTATCTATGTTTTCCCCCTCAGTGTCATAGCTTTCACTATTTTAGTAGGGTCTCATAACTCAAAAAATATAGGAATTGGTATACTAGTTCAGACTAGGATTCCAACTGATCTGCTATCCTTTCTCTGACAGTGTCAGAGTCCTTGTCCTAGATATATTAGGCAGGGATGGGCAATTATTTGGGGAGGAGGGCCACTTACTGAGTGTTGGCAAGCCATTGAGGGCCGCATGACAGGCAGCTAGGGGCAGATAAATATTAATTTTCTAAATTTTTTAGGGGCCCCATGGGCCAGATAGAATGGCCTGGCAGGCTGCATCTGGCCCGCAGGCTGCATTTTGCCCACCCGTGTGTTAGAGAAAGGTGTAAGAAAACTTTTGATGGAGAATTTATGAAGTCCTCTGCCTTTAGGAGAAATATCCCTGAGCCACTTATGCCCTTACCTTGTGTTTATCAACCTTATCCAAATATCTGATTCAATGTAACTTCACATAGTCTCATTATTCATAGTCTTGTCTTATCTTTTCCTGAATTTTATTAAGCATTTGAGCTCAATGAGATCCAGTGGCAGTGAGTTCTACAGATTTATTATGGGGGTTAATTGTTGCCATCTGTCCATGTTTATAATTTTTCTAAAACCTTTAGTGATATTTCTCTACTTTAGCTGATGTTCATAACATCTTCCAATTTACTGTGAATTTCCAATGCACTGTAATTCGTGAACTTCACAAATAGGCTGATTATCCCTTATTTTAGAGATGTAAAGATATACCCTAATGCAGATTCTTGTAGCTGCCACTTTCCTTACTCTAGGTGGTTAGGTGGAGTCTGCTTGCTGCCTTGTGTCATTACCCAACGATTGTGTGTGCTTCGGCACTGCAGAATTATTTCCCGCCACATGGAGCTTTCTTTGCACAGTGCAATTCTCAGCTGCAGAGAGAAAACCCCGGTGCAAAGGAGTTCCCACCGCTCGCATGCAAATTTGTGTCCCATTATTGGCTGTTTCTAAATTATTCCCACGTGGTGGCTAATGATTGGCTTGCTAGCTGTATAAGAGGCTTGAGCAGTTTCCGTCCAAGTCGGAGATCTCTGGGGAGGACCTCATTTAGGGGGACTCCTCATCCATCTCGCGGAGAACTCTGGGCCACGTGGTAGAGCCTAGCAAACTCTGCGCGTGTCTCGGAGCCGACCGGTGGTTTGATCACCCATCAAGAGTCTCTCCCTGTCACCGGACGATCCTTGACGTACCCCTGCCCTGTGCGCTCGTTGAGAGTCACAGCACGGACTCTCGTATCAGTTTAGAGAGCTCTCATTGTTCGAGTTTTCTTCTTTTCTTCTTTTCTTCTATCTACAACTGTAACCAAGCAAGTTTTCCTGCCTGCACCGCAACCATCTACGGTGTAAGTAAAATAATCTTTAATCAACCTCTATGCGTCAGTGCCTAATTCTAGTCTGCCGTGCCGACTTCCCTGGCCCACGTGCCCGGGCTGCTGGCCACAGCCCCTCGGCCCCGACACCTTGCTGTGGAGTCTGCAGTTCAGAATACTTGTATCTTTCTTTTTGTTAAGTCTGTTACCAGTATCTTGATACATTTTTGGATTATAGATTCTATATAGTTCAAGTGTATTCAGGGTAAGATATTTATTGCAAAGGTCTATATTACATATCTCCATATATAGGATCATAGGAAGGTAGGTCTGGAAAGGACCTATGATGTCATCTAGTCCAGCCTCTTCACAGCAGGATCATTCCTGACTCATCTCAGCCAAGCGTCTGTCCAGCCTGCTTGCCTACCCAGCTGCTAATCAGTTTTGTTGCTCTGTTCTGGATTTTTTTTCTGAGCTGTCTATATCTTTCTTGAAACATAGTGCCGAAAACTGGATGAAATACTCTAGGTGGAGCTTCATCAGTATTGAATAGAGCGGGAAAATCACTTTCCTTGATTTGCAAGTGACACTCCTGTTAATATAATCCAGCATAGTGATGGCTTTTTTTGGAACCAGAGTGCACTGTTGATTCATATTCAGTTTATGGTCAAATGTAATCTCCAAGTCCTTCTCTGTAGTATGGCAACCTAGCCAGTCATTCCCCAGTCTGTATTTATGCGTGCAATTGAGCACAATGATTCGACAAGTTATGCATCCAGCTTATAATACTTTTATCTAGTCTGCATTTCCTTAGCTTGCTAATGAGAATGTTATAGAAGATGGCGTCAAAAGCCTTGCTAAAGTCAAAGTATATCATAAACACTGCTCTCTTTGCATCCACAGAGCCTATCATTTTTATCATGGAAAAAAATTAGGGATTGGTTAGGCTTTTCTTGGTGAATCTATGCTGACTGTTTCTGATCATCTTGTGCTACTTTAGGTGCTTCACAATAAATTCCTCGAGGATCTGCTCTGTGATCTTTCTAGGCATGAAGTTCAGGCTGACTGGTCTATAGTTCCCTGGATCCTTCTTCTTCCTTTTCTTAAAGAAGGGCACTATGTTTGTCCCTTTCCAATCATCCAGGACCCCACCTGACCTCCATGAGGCCAAAGCTATGCTGGTGACACCATCTACATAGTCACTTGTTGATCCCCAGTATGCATCTGCTCCTAGCTGAGCCTTTACAACAAAACTCTACATCTTACAATACTGGAAATTAGGAACTAAAAATATGTTGTTTTATTTAAAAAGATAAAAGTCTTTGCATTATCTATTATAGAAACAAGTATAGTTTTGGTTTATCTGGAATATTTGTGGTAACATCTAATTATCAGTTCTAGTCTGATCTCCCATTAAAGGCAACTGGTATTTTCTGTAAAACCATATAAGAGCTTATGGAATGTATATTGTTCATATACAAATAACACTATGCAATGAAAAATTGCTGATTTGGAAGACCTTTTCTATTTTTCACATCTTCATTAATATTCACTCAAAATTAATGCCACTTGACGACAGTCTTGATTGCAGTGAGAGAAAAGAGCCCATTGCCCAAATAAATTGCATGAGTTCTACCTTTCCACTGATAACTCCTTTTAGTTTCTAATGCCAACTTCACAATAGAAATCAGGCTTACATGCCTGTACTTACCTGGCACTTTGTCTGTTTCTTTTTATTTATTTTTTTAAACACTGTAAAGCTTGCCAATCATGCTGTACTAGTGGGAGCTTTGAAAACCTTCTTGGCAGCACTTCCTGTCTCTCCTTCAGTTTTTTCTCCTTGTTGGATGTTTTTGAACTGTGGCTGGGATTTATCAGTTTAATTAATCTAATCTCGGCAGTAGCATCCATGCTAACTGAAATGATTTCTAAAAATGTTTTGTTGATCCCTGTAGTTGCTGAATGAGAATAAAGATATGCTATGGCATATGGCAGTATTTCTTATCTGAGAGTTTAAGTTTAGCATTTTAATTTTGTTTTATTTTCCTTTTAATTGAGGCTATATTTTTGCTTAGTGATAAGTTCATTTTTCTCTGTTTCCTCTCTGACAAGACTAGGTTTAAAATTCTCCACAAAAATATACTTCATTAGCAGCAACAAATTCACTACAGTAAAATTACAGAGCATTTCTCCAGTAAACCTTACTGTAGTGATGGTGTAGATTGTATGCTTTTTCATTATAGTAAAACTTGTCAACTAATTTAGGATAGGAAAATAGGATCTAAATATATGCATCTATAAAGCAGTTATCTGCCCGAACTACCCATTGACTTCACTGGTGGAGTCAGGCCCTAAACTGCTCTCTCAAGCATTTTGTAATGTTAATGAACTTTATTTATAAATTATCAATCAGTCATGGGCTGCTCAGAATTGTCCCCGATATGACAGGGTCATCTTCTAAGGTATGAGCCCAAATTAAATATAATTAAATGCATTATGTTTCTTTTATGTTTAGAAATGGGATCCAAATCTCTGGATTACAATATTGCAAATGGGTTAGGGGATCATAGTTACTCCATTCTTTCTGTATGATTATAAACAGGGAGAAGATTCTGGCTAGATGTTAGTGGAGAATAGGTAGGACCATAAATGGCAATATTCAACATCATAGAACAACTTGCAGATCAGCATTTCTCTTTACAATAATTGCATTCAAGTAGGTTGAAATATAAAAATATTTAACTTGTAATGGTTTATTCAGTCATAGTAGTTTAACATGTTCAGTTTTATTTTTTATTAAGATGACTGTCCTTTCTTTGGTTTATGATTTAATGCAGGTTTCTCTGTAATTCTTAAAATTATTATTGGGAATATTGCAAACATATAGGGGTAGCTATACTTGTCTACTCAGTGCAAAGCTATATTACATTAAGTGAAGTAACCCCTAAAAATTCTGCTACAAATGTATTTTTCATACTTTAGTTTTTAGATGCTCATTCTGATTTTTCTGATAATTGTCCTATTAATATTCTAGTTATGGGATGATAAACAGCTTTCCTACTACTTTGATACTTAATTACTTAAACCTGTGCAGATAGATACAAAACTTTACCAAATCAGATGGTAGCATGACTTTACTAAATGGTAGCATATTGCGATGTTTGTACCCAGTCTGAGTGGTTGTGTAAATGACCATGCAAGGTAAGAGAGAATCAGGTGCTTTAATAAAATATATTTTTTGTGGAATATAAGAATTTCTCTTCATACTTTCTCTAGGGAAAATATAATGAGCCCCAGAATGCCATTATCATGACACTACGTGGAAGAAATGGCCTTAAGGGGAGCTTTCTTTACAGTGTATGCTGAAATACTCACATTGCTCTGCAACAGTGTTCTACCAATTATGAAAAAAGCTGGTGTTCATGTGCTGTCCTATGGATGTGATTTGATGAATAGCATTACTCGAAAATGTGCTAGGATGAAGCAGATTGTTCCAGACAGTGTAGGAGTGGTGTTTTGTTTTGTTTTCTGAAGTTTTACAATTTTCTAGATCTAAATTAACTCTCTTGAATTGACCTTCTGTGTGATTTGATTATTTGAAATTTTACAGCATAAAAACAATCTATTTTTTTTTTCCATGTTTAGGTCACTTGTTGAAGTTGTCTTTCCAAAAATACTTTAATTATTGTTTAACCTATTTTTCTTAAAACTCTGGCTAAGGAGAATGATACAACTGCCTTGTCTCCTAATGATATTTAAAAAAAACCCAATAGTACTTTTTTGGTCAGAATTAGTTTGGTGATGAAAATGAGAAAACCTACTAAAGTTTATGTAGACTTGATTATTTAGATCACCCCCCCGCCCCCCCCCCCCCCAATCCATTTTCCAGCTAAATTTCCATGCATCATTTTCTAAATGGAAACATGGTACAGGCCACATCCTCTTATAATTACAAGGCATGGATTCAAAAGGCAATCAGCTTCAGCTGAAATTAATGCAAAAGAGGATCTGATTACCCCCACACACAAACCATTTGGATGCATTTGTTACTAGAATGGGTCAGCATTTTTCAGAACTCTCCCCTTCCCCCCTGCAAAATGGCCTTTGAAATATCAAGAAAAACTGTTGTCCTACTTTGTTTCTGTGAGAGTGTTCATGACACATTTTATCAATCTTGTTGATATACAGAATTATTTCTTTATGTCTCAACACCCATTTTGGTAAACAACATTTCAGTAAGTATTTCAGGAAGAGTTTCTGTAATAGTTTTGATAATCTGTCTATAAATACATTTTTAGAACATATTTTGGAAAGAATAAAAAAATTAAAACTTTGAATTTGTACACTATTTTTTAAATACTTTGACTCTAGTTATAATATTTACATGTTACAAATAAGTAATGAGTTTCAGCTATATTTCAAAAGAACATTGCCTGACATTGTCAAATTTGCATGAATAAATTTAGATACCTTGATCTATATTTAGGCATGTAAATATTTAGGCCTGATATTCTTTTGTGGATTTTCAGCACCTTAGAAAATAAGGCCACTGATTTAGAAATCTGCTATTGTTTTAGATGCCTAACTTCTGGCAGACATTTAACAATTCAAACTCTATAATTGTATAGACTTGAAATGAGTTTCCCTTTTTAATTTTTTATTAGAACCTGCTATCTTGCATTATGATCCAATCTGTATTTGAAATGGGAGCACTCCAACCAATACCTAACTGTTTGTGATAATTTCCCTCTTTGTCTGGATGAAATAAATATTTCAGAATAGCACCATTATTGCTAAGGTGCCATATTTGTTTTACATAATCTAAGGTCTTGATTATTTGGGGTCACTAAATATCTCACTTTCTGTTAGAGTAGATACGTTAGTTCTTCTGTCTTGGCTATAGTTCAACTTGTGTAATTCTCTTTTAAACAGTTTTTCACAATAATAGCCACTGATCCTTTAATTGGGTAAGTCACTATTGTTTGATTGTCCTAAAAAATTGGGTCTTCTTGCTGTGAACTGCTAAATAATGGTCACTTTTCACCCTGTGGGTACAGGTTTCCCTTGTTTTAAGTGGGTTCTGTATATTCAAATTCGCTCTTATGTGATGACCCTTTTTATACCCAAAATTCATTATATGTGAAGTAAATTCACTTTTATGAGATCAGCAGCAGGTAAGCCTGTGGGGGGAAGGGATAGGGTCGTGAGTTGGGGGGGGCAGATCTGGGCCCCAGCAAGGCTATGGGGAGGGGGAAGGGGGAACTGCAGCCACCCCAATATTCACCATAGCCCCCCCACAGCCTCCTTTCCAGTGACACCACCCCTGAGCACACCATGGTCCAACTCATCTGCCGGGAAGAGCCCAGTGGAGGGGAGGCCCCATAATCAGCCCTGCTCTGTGCACATCAGCCCCGATGTGATGAAGTTCCTCTGCACCCAGCAATGGGGGCAGCAATGGAGCCTGCCCCAGAGCTGTAGGGACCCCTCACCAATGTGCTGGCAGATCCCCCCCATCCTTCCCTGCAGCCAGTGCCCGCCAAGTGCCAGTTGTTGCCTGCAGCTTTCCTCTCCTGGAAGCCTCTCACCATTGGCAGGCTGAGATCTGGGTCAGAGATAACAGCAGGGACAGGGCATTGTGTGTCCAGCAAAGCTCAGAGCAATGCCGGCAGGATCCAGGGGTTGCTTGAAGAAACAGGCCTGAGGCTGAGGAGCAGGGAGCAGGAAAAACTCCTTCCTGGGGTTGCAGACAGCAGGCTCCCAGCCTGCTGGCTCAGCCCTGGGTGGAAGGTGCTAGGGCATCAGGGTAGTCCCTGCCCCTTGTCCCCCCCTCCTCCTGCCTGCACCTTGGGAACACCCCATGGGGATGTGGCCTGGTCCTCCACCAAGGCACACCCAGCTGATCCCCAGGGTGTCCAGCAAGCCGGAGGCACAGGACATGTATATGTGTGAGCCAGGGAGCATAGAGATACCCTGTCATGCCTGCACGTGACCTTTGCATGCATGCACAGACACATGCATGCAAAGAGCCACTGCCTGTGCCCCCCCAGTGCAAATGCACATGCAAGCACAGGTGTGAAAATCCAAGCCTTGTGCATGCCCAAGTGTGCATGCCAGGGGCTATGGTGAATTTTGGGCTGGCTGCAGCCCCCCCCCCCCCCCCCGGTAGCCTCCCTCCCAGTGCCACTGCTTCCTGCCCTGATCATAGCCCAGCCCAGCCCAGCCCAGCCCCACCCTGCTAGGAAGAGCCCAATGTTACCCTGGCCCCAGCAGACTTACCTGATCCTAGTTTCACAGTTTCATAGTTTGTAGGGTTGGAAGGGACCTGAGCAGATCATCGAGTCCGACCTGCTGCCATGGGAAGAAAGATTACTGGGGTGAAAAGACCCCAGCAAGGTGTTCATCTAGCTTCCTCTTAAAGACCCTCCAGGTAGGAGCCAGCACCACTTCTCTTGAAGTTGGTTTCAGATCCTAGCCACCCTGACTGTGAAGTAGTGCCTCCTGGTATCTAGTCTAAATCTACCCTCTGCCAGCTTGTGACCATTATTTCTTGTCACTCCTGGGAGTGCTCAGGGGAACAGGGACTCTCCCAATGCCTGCTGGTCCCCTCTGACTAGTTTGTAAATGGCCACTAGATCTCCCCTCAGCCTTCTCTTGTGAAGGCTGAACAGGTTCAGGTCCCTTAGCCTCTCCTCGTAGGGCCTGCCCTGCTGCCCCCTGATCATGTGAGTGGCCCTCCTCTGAACCCTCTCCATGTTGTCCACATCCCTCCTGAAGTGCAGCGCCCAAAACTGGACGCAGTACTCCAACTGCAGCCTGACCAGTGCCGCATAGAGGGGGAGGATCACCTTCTTGGACCTGCTTGAGATGCATCTGTGGATGCATGACAAGGTACGGTTGGCCTTCCTGACCACGTTCCCACACTGTTGGCCCATGTTCATTTTGGCATCAATAATGATTCCAAGATCCTTTTCTGCCTCTGCACTGACGAGAAGGGAGTTCCCCAGCCTGTAGGTATGCTGCTGGTTCTTCCTCTCCAGGTGCAGTACCTTGCACTTGGCAGTGTTGAAACCCATCCTGTTCTCATCCGCCCACCCCTGTAAAATGTCTAGCTCCGATTGCAGCCTATTCCTCCCTTCTAGTGTGCCCACTTCCCCCCCACATTTTAGTGTTGTCTGTGAATTTGAACAGGGTGCTTTTTACCCACTCGTCCAAGTCGCTGATGAAGATGTTGAACAGCGCAGGCCCAAGGACCGAGCCCTGGGGGACCCCACTGCCCACATCCCTCCAGGTCAAAAATGACCCGTCTACCACCACTCTCTAGGTGTGGCCCTCCAGCCAGTTAGTGACCCATTTGACTGTGTAGGTGTCGACACCACTGTCTCCTAGTTTTTTAATGAGAATGGGGTGAGAGACAGTGTTGAAGGCCTGATGCAATTTAGGTCTTAAAATGTATCCCTATTTATTACCTTGTAAAGTGGATTCACTATATGCAAATTCAAGTTATGCACAGTTTTGCAGGAATACATCTACTGTATAAAGTGAAGGAAACCTGTATTTGGGCTTCAGGGCTCATAAGTGATACTTGTACTTTGTCTATGAGCTTATTTATATATGATCCTTCAAATTGAAAAGTGCTATATAACCAATGTATCAGTTTTATTCTTCCTCTTCAATTAAGCTAGCCAGAAAAAGGGGGGGGGGCGGGGGGCAGGAAATCATGAACATATTTAAAACAGGTGGAGGTTTTTCCCCTTACTTTTTATCATCGTTTTCCAGTTGGCTCTACTAATTAAGCTAAAATTGTCACTGTGCTCATCACTAGTGAGAGACAGGGCCACCATGACTCCTGAAAATAAATCATGTGCTTATGTCAAGAGGCAATATACCCTCTAGCTATCTTATCACTTTACTCTTCCTAGGTCCTTGAGCAAGTAACATGCCTTCTTTGTCAGGAATATTTTTTCCTACTTTTTCAAAAGCTAAAGGGAAAAAAGGCAAGCAGAGGCTAAATGTATAAGCACATGCAGAGTATGTGCTTGCAGCAAATCTTCTATTGTCTGGGAACCAGTGGGTGACAAGTTGAAGATCAGAGGAACCCAAACAAGAGTATAATGTGACTTCTTCAAATGGGAGTAAGATAAGAGGAGATACCGTTCTATTAGATTGGTTCATACTGGCTGTTAGAAAAATGAATGCATTTAGAAGAATTCCAACAGGATATTTATGATTAAAGCAGCAATAGCTCCAACTTACAACTATGCATCAAAGATACAGCACACAGGGCATATATTTCTTCACTAAATAAAATGTCATTTCCCTGTATCCAGTGTAGTTATTTACACTAGTGCAAGGCATGCGTAGCTCAGTACCATTCTTATGTAGTAACAATTTATATCTACCTGCAACCAAGCCTGCAAACCCAGGGGCTGCAGTGTGTTCTGCTTTTTGACCTGAGCAACTCTTTCCAGAGGCTGCAGGATGTCATGTGTTGCCATCTGGACATGATCTGGCAGTTGATTGCTAACTTCCTTCCCCTGAGTCAGCTGCTGGCTAACCCGTGTGGGGCCAACTACCAGATCCTGTGCCTGCCAAGCATCCTAGGCTGGGATAACAATTTCCACATGACTGATGAGGACAAGGTTGCCCAGGTTGCCAGGGTGCTCTGGCAACACCTCTAAACCAAAAAGTGCCAGTTCTGGGCTCATGCCACAAGCAGTAACTGATGGAAGCAGTCAGTCCTAGACACCTGGGATGATGAACAGTGAGTCCAGACATTCCAAATGTGCCAGGCCACCTCCATTGACATTGCTGCCCAGGTGACTCCCCACATCATGCACCAGGCCATCAGCATATAGCCACCCCTCAGTCCAGAGAAGTGGGTGGCCATCACTATCTTGACGCTGGCCACCCCTAGCAGTCTCCTTTATGTTACCAACCAATTCAATGTGGGCAAGTCCACATCCAGAAGGGCTATCCAGGAGTTGTGTTTGGTCATCCAGAATGTCCTGGCCAACTGCTTCATCTGCCTCATCAACCCGCAGGAGGTGGTCACTGGCTTCAACCACATGGGCTTCCCCAAATGCATGGGGCCTATGGATGGCACCCACAACCCCATCCTCTGCCATCCCCAGGTGCCTTGGGACCTGCTGGTGACTCCTTTCCCCCAGTGCTGCCACACATGTGCATGGTTGCAATAGCCCTGTCTCTGATAAGAAAGCAGGACAGCTTCTTGTTGAAAGGTATACTGTCCCTTCTACTCCCAGACTTTTTATTGGTGTCCTGCATATGCTTATACTGGATCTTCATCCATTTAATCTTATCCCAGCACTGCACCCAGTTTCTATTGTGGCCCCATATTTGCATCTCTTGGGCAATGCACTTGAATACATCCCTGTTGCAGCGTTCTTTGTAGAGCTGATCCTGGGTCTCCTACTTGCCCCTACTGGCAATGAGATCCCTTCCCTCCCCATGGCCCCAGTTGTGTGACCAGGGTTGGATATTGGGGGAGGATGGGACAGGGTCTTCCGTGATCTGTAGTGGTGCCTGCGAAGTCTTGGCATCCATGGGTGGGCTGCCAGGAGGTTGGTGGGTGGATGGATGGAATGGTGGGTGCATGTAGGGGCAGATACTGGTGTGTGGCTCTCCCTCTCGCTCCAGCTGGGTACAGCACATGTTCCAGAGTTACCCAAGCTCCATTAGCCAGGCCATACCCATGACCTCTGCTCAGGAGATGCAGGTGTCTATACTAGAATCTGGATAATGGGGTGCCTGGCTCTGGCCTCTGAGATGTGGTATGCAGGAGCCAGGATGGGGCCCATGAGGCTGTGCCCAAGTACAGGGGCATAGGAGGATGAGAAAAGCCTAAAATAAGCATTCATTCAGCACAGAATCAAGTGGTTGAGGAAATTTTTTTTCCTGCATGCCATATGTGAAAAAAAAATTGTTAATTGTATAAAAACCAATTTTAGGGCTCTGGGTAACAGGCAAAAGGAACTGGAATCATTTACATGCATAAACTCAAGCTTGTTGGTATTCTTGAAACCCAGTGAGAAGATTTGCATGAGCAGAATGTTAAAATCAATGTGTGTAACTTATTTAAGAAGAATGGACTGGGAAAAGGCAAGGGAGATGTACTTTGTGTCAAAAATGGCATTACCTCTTTCTGAGTCACTGACAGCTCAGAAGAAAACAGTATTTATGGATCAATATTCTAGCACATGAAGAACCAGATGAAGCACTAGTCATTGTCTGCCACAGACTACCAAATCACACTGGAGAACAGGATGACTGTCTCCTTAAACACTTATCTGTAAATGCGTGTGAAAAAAGCTACATTGTTAGGGAGGATTTCAATCTGAGTGACATGTGCCACAAGTCTCATACTGCCAGTACTAAAATGTCCATGAAATTTCCAACAATTATTGATGACAATTTCCTATCTTAAAAAGTGTTCTACCTGACATGGGGTGAATCTATATTAGAGCTCATTTTGACTGACAGAGAAAAACTGGCCACAGAATTAAAGCCTAGTCACATCTTAGGCTCAACTTGTTGTACATAAACAGAATATAGCCATGGCCGGTTTTATAGATAAATGTATATAAAATAATATTTGCTGTTTTAAAAGGCCCAACAAAGGTGGGAACAATTTTGAGCTATATGAGCTGGGGGGGAGATCTTTCAAGATTAAAGAGAGAACAATAATTGGGAACTGTTTAAGAACATTTTATTAAATGTTCAAAAAAGCCCTCAATCTCACAACAGAGCAAAACAACTCTGCTGTATTAAAAAGGAAGTGAAAAATAATAATAATGACAATAATAATAACAACAATCAATAATAACATAAATGTAAGAAAGGGGAAGCTGGTATTAATGAAAGTAAATGAAAAGACAGGTAAAGTATAGTGTGGCTAGAAATGATAGAATTGTTAAAGATGATGCCAGTAGAGCAGTTGTGTTCCATACATGTTTCTGATCTATATTTAGGCAAAAGCCAGATGTTGTCAAGTTATATGATGATGATGAAATATTTTTCATTCCAACAGCAACTAAGGAGGTTGTTTAACTATAGTTACTAAAGCTAGAAACTTTTAAGACAGTAGGTACAGAACACTTATTTCTAAGAGTTTTAACAGAATGGACCAAGGAGCTCTTTGGATGATTCCTTTAGATTTGTAATATATCTTGGGATACTGGGGAACTTCCAGAGTACAAGAAGAAAACTAATAGTGTATTAATATTTTTAAATGGTAAACAAAAGCCATAGATTAGTATCAGACTGACAGCATCATAGACCCAGGTAAAATAAAGGGACAGCTGATATGGGACTTAATTATTCATGAGTCAAAGAATAAAATTAATGGCAATTAAATTAGGTATATGGAAAATAGAGGTCATCAAACTAGTTTGGCATCTTTAACTGAATAAAAGTTTAACAATAGTATTGATACAATACCCTTTGCCTTGCATGACATTTTAAGGAATCTATAAAATCAACATGGAATACATTAAATGGACTAAAATTCACTGACTGATAGATGGGACTGAAAATGTTACTGTAACAAAGGATCTATCATGAAGTAGGTGCATCTGTAGACACTTGTCCAAACATGCCTAATACAGTCACTAGAAGTATTATCAGGGAAATACTGGTTAAATTATCTCTGTTCTTGGCAAGTACTACTGAAATACTGTTGTGTCCAATTGCACTGTCTGCAGTTCAAGAAGGCAAATGATAAACTGGAGAGGATTCAGAGAAGAAAGGATTTGCTTGATCTTTACAAAAATAAGTATATAAATAAAATGTTCAGGAGTGACTAGACCACAACATATAAGCATCCATTCAGGGAACAGAAAGTTGATGATTTGAGGACTCTTCAGTTTAGCAGACAAGAGCATAACAAGAGCCACTGCTTGGAAACTAAGGTGGACATATTCGGACTAGAGCTGGGTATGCTGTAGTTCAAACAGGGATTCATTCCCAGTTATATAGCCTTTGTATACAGATCAGTTACAATGATGCCTTCTGGCTTTATAAACTCTGAAACTAGAAACTATATTATTGATCCAAATAACTTGTGGAAGCAGAGTAAGGTCCTAGCATTATAAGAAAGAAGAGAGATTTTTGTAATGATATATTAATCTCAAGTATTATTGTCTTTGGATCTGTGGCCAATCAATGTGTCTGTTAAAGTAGATTTGATTTTTGAAAAGTCTTACAGACCCCAATAAAGATCAGCAATCATTAAAATTAACCACATGCTGATTTAATCAACATATAGCTTTGTTAATTACTAGCTCTTTCTTCATGTCCATCTGTTTTTAGGGTTCTAGTGAACCTGCAACAGATGTTCATGTAAATATAGTAAGCTGGTTGCCATGTAAATATAATATTTTCAAGAATGTTTGTGTAACAGCCCTTCAATTTATGCACGATGTTATCAGTATCATGTCTTTAGCAGCTTAAATACAAAACTGATAACTTTGTTAAAAGCCCCATTAGACACCAGTTTGTTGTCAGGCACTTCTCCCCTCCTCCATTGTGTTCAGTGGAACCAGACCCTGAGATGTACCATAATATTTTTAAGGGTGTCCTGGGACCATCAACATAAAAATGAAATAGAACTATTCCATTCACACTCAGTTCAAGAGCATAAAAAATAATTACCAAGCTTACAATTTATGATTCATTCATCATAGATGCTATATGTGAAAAGTAGTTCATGTAGCTAAATGTTTCAGCATTGGAACAATCAGCCCCATTGCAATCCTTCAGTCTACCAAGAAAATATTTCAAAGAATTAGAATAAAGAAAGTAATACTTATCAGAACTAAACTTTAGTTCAAGGTCACACTAACTAAATGGGAGAAGTGATCACATGGAAAATATCTAAATTGGACAGGAATTAAACTACATAAAGCAAATAAAAAAAACCAAAACAAAATAAAACCCGAATCACATTTTTAATAGAATAACATTCAGAAGAGAGGTACTGTATTATTTTGTCCTCAGTAAGTAAAATGTATGCACATGGTTGATTGACAATTTCATATAAATCAAACAGAATTTTAGTTATGGTCTAAAAAAATGGAGGACCCCAAAAAATTTACAAATGTCTCATCAAAGTAGAATTTCCAAACTAATGCTATTTCACATCAAGACACTTATAAAAATAAAAAGGACAGCACAGATTATTAGTTTTGTAGCTATACTAATGCAGTTTTTTCCTTGGCAACCAGGATAAATTTTGCAAGCAGTTTCAACACATTTGAAAGGTGCTGAATGGAGAATCTTGAAAAATGAAATACTCTATGGAATGAGATCTTGAGATCTGGTTGTTTAGATTTTGCTTTGAACTACATTGGGAGGAAATGGTGTAGAGGTTTCAATGTTGTATATGTTCAAAGTTTATCTATTAACATTTTTCTATTGTGATTTTATAAAAGTGTTAGAGGTGCAGTTATTAAGGACATGCAGTTTGTCAGGAACGTAGCTGGAGGGGGTTGGGGACTGCCAGGGCAGGGGGTGAAATGTGAGCGGGTACAAAAATAGTTGTGACCATAATGGCGGATGATCAGTAACTCAGCAGCCAGCACTGCCTCAGGCATCACATGCCTGCCCAGGGCATGGAGCTGGTCAGCTACACTTCTACATTTAATCTTCTTTTTGACAGGTACAGTGCAGGTAGCATGCACAGTGACAGGTACAGTGCAGTTTTATCCTTCTACTGTGAAGATGAAATAAGTTTAAGCACAACAAGACACGGGTAAGAAGGCAAAGTTGGTGAAAGGGTAGAGAAATCTTATCCTGAATCAAAACTTTGAGTCCTTTAAGTTTATTCATCTTTCATTTATTTTAATATATTCCCTTAAGTAAATATCTTCTTATCTGTTTATTTTGCATGCATCTTTTAAGCCCACTTGAACACATTATATTAAGACTCGTATTTTCATGGTTTCTAATGAAGCTAAGTAAAAAAAATCTAGCTGTTTCCATTTTTTAAATAAAAGACTCCAAGGCCTCTCTTCTTTTTGGCTTTTTCAATCACATAGGCTAGGCATAAATAAAGAGCACCAGTCTCATTGGAGGATCTTGGCTGCTGAGGGATTGCCCCTGAAGAAACTAGGCGAATGTCTGTTCACCAGGGTACCCTATGGGAAGACTAGGTCCAGTGATCAAAAACTCTTGGAAGACTGTTTTAGGTTGGACATAAGGGAAAATGTCTTTACTGTCTGAGTCCCCAGGGCCTGGAATAGACTTCCCCCAGAGGTGGTGCAAGAACCTACTCTGGATTCCTTTAAGAAACACTTGGATGCCTATCTTGCTGGGATCATTTGACCCCTGCTGATCGCTCGCCCTTTGGGCTGGGAGCTGGACCAGATGATCTTGTGAGGTCCCTTCCAGCCCTAATGTCTATGAAATCTATGAAATTTATCCAAGGTCACATCAAAAGCCTGAGATGTAGCAGGGAGTTCAGCCTGATTCAACCTCCCAAGATTTGTGGGGAGTTCTCTAACCACTGAACCATACTTCTTCTGAATCCTTGGATGAAGATGATGAAGATGTAGTGGTAAGGCAACTTTGCTTTGAAGCTTGCTCTCCCCTGGGGCTTACTCACTTTCACAACGTGCTGGAGTATGTTCGTTTTTCCTCTTTTCTTTGCCAAGGAAGCAAACAAAACTGTTCTTATCAGTTAGACATTCATATTAAGAGTACTTTATTATTAGAAGCTCCTCATAAATATTTAAAGTGATGAGAATAACAAAAACCCACCAGTTAGTGAGCTTAGTGAAATAACTAAAGAAAAGGGAGATAAATTCACTACTAGTTGGATTCCAACAACATGAATAAGACAAGTGTATAATTTTAATAAATTAAAAATTATATTAGGAGTTGAAATTCACATTCCAACACAATGTTATGGATACATTTTAAAGAAAGATATTGCAAAAAGAAACTTCAAACACTGAGAGCTAAATTAAGGGATGATGCAATAATGAAAAGATGGCTCAGGATATCTCTTTTCTCTACTCTTGTCTGTGCAGGTTGCATGCATAATTGGGCTTTTGTTACTAATGGTAGGTGTCCAAGCCCATGAGGACTGATATCACTGGAGTGAATGTTCCTTAGGCAGTTATAGTAATGAGTAATTCCTCCTGGTCCATGACAGGGTTCTTGAGATTAGTGCAAGGCAACAAGATAACAATAATCTCTCAAGTAACAAACAGAAAAGGGAAGAATCCTTAGTCCATTGAAGTTAATGGTAAGTACCCAATAACTTCAGAAGAGTCAGGGTTTCACCCTAATAGCTGGCATATTTGTATTTTTAGATGTATCATATTTGCTTTTTTAGATATATTAACTTCAAGAAGATGGCTTTTGGGTTTCTTGATTTACTCTGAATAAAAGACAAGATAAAAAGGTAAAGAACTGAAGTTCTCAAACTTCATTTGTAAAGGCAGACATAAAGCTATGCAGTCTTCCTTAAAGTGTTTAATTTCCAAAGGTAAAACTTTTTCTATAATTGACCAGGAAACGCTAGATATAAAAAGAGTACTATGATATAAAAGTATTGGTCCTCTTCATCCTCACTTTAATATCCATGCATAGTCTAACCAGAAGAGGAGTGCTCCAATATCTCCTAGAACAGAAGCTCCCTCATAAATATCCTGCTGTATCAACACAAAGCGTAGTTCAAAAAAGAATGAACACCTCAACTACTGGTTAGACAGAGACTAAGTTCATTTTCAAAGCTTTCTTTAAGATTGATTCTAAAGATAATTAGAGATGACTTGTTACTAATGTCACCTGCTGGCATAATGGGAAAACTAACAAAATGCAGAATTGCACATTCATAATGATTTTCTAAATTTTCCATCTGCCTTCTTCAAAAAAGAATTTCTCTAATAAATAATAGAATTTCACTTGGTGATAGGGTTATTTTATCCTCTAATACATTATGTCACGGCGGGGTCCTCACGGAGGGCCATGATCTCCTTGAGGCCCTCTCACTGCGCTACTCCGGCCCGAGGGCACCCTCCATTCTCGCCCGCTACGTCTTGATGGAATATATGTAATAGGGAGGCTGCCTTGTGTTTCCTCGGGCCTGTCAGCTCCTGGACCCCTCGTGGGTTTCCCCGTATAATGGGCGCTACCCAAGCGCCCTAGCCTTATGGGCTATGTGTGGCTCCTACCAGCCCCTAATACCACGCCCCAAGCCTCGCAGATGTAAAGGACGTTGTTCGGTCTATACGCCCGCTTCCCGGGCCTCCTCTCTAATGTGGCCCACTCTGGGCTCCCTCTCTCGTGCCCAGCCTCTTGCTGGGACTCTCGCCTGGCCCACTCTTGGCCTCCCCTGCCGGTGTGGTTCCGCTCCGGGACTCTCCAGTGGGCCTCCGGTCCTATGGGCCAACCGCACGGATACCCTCCCTGACTCTGGCTCCCCGCGCTGCTACTCCCTGTCTTCTCAGGGGCAACCGCAGCGCCCTGCCTTGGTCTGAGGGGGATTGCCGCACTAGCCTGCGGCCGGGCTCGCTATGCCCGTGCGCCCACACTAGGCTACTCAATAATACACAAGGGCGTTCCCCCTCTCTGGGGGGCTCGCCGCACCCACACTGGGCTACTCAATAAAACACAATGGCGTTCCCCCTCTCTGGGGGGCTCGCCGCGCCCACACTGGGCTACTCAATAAAACACAATGGCGTTCCCCCTCTCTGGGGGGCTTGCCGCGCCCACACTGGGCTACTCAATAAAACACAATGGCGTTCCCCCTCTCTGGGGGGCTCGCCGCGCCCACACTGGGCTACTCAATAACGTACAAGGGCATTCCCCCTCTCTGGGGGCTTGCCGCGCCCACACTGGGCTACTCAATAACGTACAAGGGCATTCCCCCTTCTCTGGGGCTCGCCGTGCCCGCACTGGGCTACTCAGTAATACCACCCCTTACCTGGGGCCGGGGGCTATGGACCCCCCACACGCAATCCGGGGTCTCGGTCCCCGTCCGCAACCTACGGGTTGCGCCCGCGACCCACTGGCCGCGCTCCTCGCCGCCAGCTGCTCACGCACTGGCGTGCGAGCTGCGCCTTCAGGGTCTATGCTCCCCCACATGCAATCCGGGGTCTAGGTCCCCGTCTGCAACCTACAGGTTGCGCCCGCGACCTACTGGCCGCGCTCCTCGCCACCAGTTGCTCATACACTGGCGTGCGAGCTGCGCCTTCCCTGGCGCTATGTAGATAATGCACCCTCATGGCGCTAGGGCACCCCACACTCTCTGGGGTCCCTGTGATTGAGGCCTCCTCCAACCCCTACAGCCTCACCCAAGCCTCCGGGTGTAATAACACAACGCAAAACCACAAGCCCCTAGGCTGTAACACAAATGCAAGCCGCCTGGCCATAACTCCTCATCATAGCTCAAGCCTCCAGGGCTATCATGAGCTGTACTTGCAACTTAGGCTCCTTCCCATATCTCGGCCAAGGGAGCTCCTGCCTCCCCGGCTGCTGGCAGAGAACTACCAGCCTGGCTTCAGCCCTGAGCTTTATAAGGGCCAGGCCCTGCCCCCTACAGGCAGCTGGCTCCGCTTGGTTGCTCTGGCAACCCGCAGCTGTGCTCACTTGGTTCTGCCAGGGCTCTCTCCCTGGCAGTTTCTCCTCTCTTAGGAGCAGGCACTAAGGTGCCCTGCGACACATTATTTTTATCTGCCAATAGAGTTGTTTCTTCTCCTAACAGCTGAATTTTACTCCCCAGCCCTTCCATGAAAGTAAACATCCTAAATGGTCCCACAGCTTCCAGGTTAGAGGGGCAATTAAATACCTGCTGAGTGAAAACACACTTTTTCTTTTTTCCAGAAATGCACACTAACAAGGCAGAGGGAGCTTCCCATTAGTGAGGAAATCCCTACCAACATAGACCCAGAATAACTGTCTGTGCATTTGGTGTCCCAAGCACCCAGGCATAGGGAACTTGAGGGATATAATCAGAAAACACTGGCCAGCACTACAGTCATTAAGGGGAGGCTGATGTTCTGGCATAGGTTAGATCACCACTGAGGCTACTCTCTTTTACATCATGGGCTGAACTGGTACCTGCCTGTAGCAAGGATCAAGGGAGAACAAAGATTTATGTCACTTTTGCTTTGAGTTCTACTATGGAGTGAGCTTGGCTGGACACAAAATAAAGGCCCTAGATTTCTAAATATTTGACTGTACCCATACAATCAGATAATTAGGCACATGTGCATGCTAAAAAGTTCCATAAGCCACAACTGTTTGTGGCTATGGAAGTTTTTATGTTTTTCCTGATATATCTAATTTCAGTTCCATCCTAGCCAAGGTCACTGATATAAATTACAAGACCACATCAGAATAGAAGTGTTCCCACACCCAAAATTAACCCATCAGCTAAAAAGAAGGAAGAACAAAGCGGTAGGGAATGGGAGATAAGGAATGGAAAAAGCAGAATAGGCAAATAATATACATGAAGTGAGAGAGAGATAATTTTTAAAATAGAGAGAAGTTATATATTCTAATACAATAAAGGGCTTAGTCTGTCTGTCTGTATGTCTCTCTGTGTGTCTGTCTGTCCATCCATAATGCTTCTGGCTAACTGTGCAAGCACTGCCAAGAGGGTGGGCAGTGATTGGCTGCACAGGCTGCGCAGGCCCATGTTTGAGCCACTACCGAGGAAGTTTGTGGCAGCAGCAAACATGCTCTGGCCACCTAAGCAGTGGGGTTTCCCCATGCCTCCCTGCCTGAGGGCGAAGCGGGGGTCACGTTGGTGGTGCCCCCCTGCCGCCCATCCCCGATGCCCCCCAGAACAGCCAGCAGGGAGAGGGAGGCAGCAGGGAGGGAGGTGGGGGAAGCCCTGGAGGTGGGTGGGGGAGGGAGCCCCCATACTGGAGGCTGGAAGAGTAGGTGGCAGAGGGACTTTTTACATGGACTACCCCGTAGGGTGAACAGGGCACAGGGGGCAGGGGGGCACTCCATCGTTCATGACGGGCAGTTGGCGTGTGTGTGTGTGTGTGTGTGTGTGTGTGTGTGTGTGTGTGTGTGATGGGAACTAGGCAAGGAGGAAACATATAATTAAAAAGAAGAGAAAAATAACTGGAAGAGAGAACAAAGAGTAAAACTGGAGGAAATGAATATTTTTATGAAGTAACTAAATTTTTGTTGTGTGGTGATGAGAATATGGAGAAGTTCACTTTGGTTTCGCACTGAGGCTTGATTGAGTGAACAGTAACTGGTAACAGCTGCAAGCAGGCAGGTATATGACGAGTGGGTGTGTGCACCACAGCTTTGTTTCCCATTGTAAATATGTCAGTAGAAGCAATGCCAGTTGTCTAAATTGCAGCAGCATTTCACAGCCCCTGGAAGCATTACCTTTAGGCATCTCATGGTATTAAAAATATATAGGACCTTAGCAAGTAGATTCATGATATCCTTTTACTCTCCTGAACACAAATATGGCCACATATTTTAGTCCTTTCTTTTACCTTCTAGATATTTTACAATCCATCAGACCAGTTAGAATAGTTTCATAGTTGGTCGGGTCAGAAGGGACCTGAGCAGATCATCAAGTCTGACCCCCTGCCATGGGCAGGAAAGAATGCTGGGGTCAAATGACCCTGGCAAGGTGTCTATCTAGCCTCCTTTTGAAAACCCCCAGGGTAGGAGTGAGCACCACTTCCCTTGGAAGTTGGTTCCACATCCTAGCCACCCTGACTGTGAAGTAGCACCTCCTGATGTCTAGCCTGAATCTACTCTTCCTCAACTTGTGGCTGTTATTCCTTGTTACTCCCGGTAGTGCTGGGGGGAACAGGGACTCTCCCATTGCCTTCTGGTCCCCCTTGGTCAGTTTATAGACAGCCATCAGATCTTCTCTCAGCCTTCTCTTGTGGAGGCTGAACAGGTTCAGATCCCGTAGCCTCCCCTCATAGGGCCTGCATTGCTGCCCCCGGATCATGTGAGTGGTCCTCCTCTGGATCCTCTCAATGCTGTCCACATCCCTCCTGAAGTGTGGCGCCCAGAACTGGATGCAGTACTTCAACTGTGGCCTGACCAATGTCACATAGAGGGGGAGAATCACCTCCTTGGACCTGCTCATGATGCATCTATGGATGCATGACAAGGTGCGGTTAGCCTTCCTGACCACGTCTCACCTGAGTCATCCATTTCTCCACGTGAAGCACGTGGCCCAGTTATTCAGGTCCAGTGAAAAAGGGTACAACACATTTTAGAAGGTCTTAAGAGAGAGGATACAGTTAAGAGAAATCTACAGGAGAAACAGAATGGTTTAAAGATGTGACAAGTGCTTTGGTTTATTTTATTTCTATTAGTACTATATGTTGTTGATTTCTACTTCCTATTTTCATAGCATGTATTGTGGAGAGACCAAACCAAATACCCATGAATTATATGGAAAAGGATAAGACTATTTTATAACTTTCTGAGCCAGATCCCAATACCTATGACCATGTGCCCAGTGTACCAGAGAGGAGGGTATGATCATGTTTTCTTTCAGTGACTGGTCCAGGACTATAACAGGCTGCTGCTTTCTCTCACATCTGTCCTGGTGGCTGGATAAAATGACCTTTATGTGTACCTTTCATCTCTGATTCTATCAAAGACCTATTTGTTTGCTCAGGTGTTGTTAGGGTGTTGGGTTTTTAACAATAGCTCTTCAGTTTTTATCTGTGTCTATCTGTGCATATATAATAATGGTTCATTTGAAATTGGAGCTCTAAGTAGATCCAGGATGCTTGGAGCAGGTTTCCCAGATAGAATCATAGAACCATAGAATATCAGAGTTGCAAGGGACCTCAGGAGGTCCTTTAGTCCAACCCCCCGCTCAAAGCAGGACCTTTCCCAACTAGATCATCCCAGCCAAGGCTTCGTCTACCTAGGTCTTAAAAACCTCTAAGGTTGGAGAATCACAACCTCTTAAGTAGCCTGTTCCAGTGCTTTATTACCCTCCTAGTGGGAAAGTTTTTACTAATATCTAAATTAAACTTCTCTTGTTGCAACTTAAGACCAGTGCTCCTTGTTCTGTTATCTCCCACCACCTAGATGAATCTAGCTCCATCCTCTTTGGAACCACTTTTCAGGTAGTTGAAGACTGTTATTAAATCTCCCCCTGAATCTTCTCTTCTCCAGACTTAATAAGCCTAATTCCCTCAGTCTCTCCTCCTAAGGCATGTGCCTCAGTCCTCTTACCTTTTGTGTTGCCCTCTGCTGGACTTTTTCCAATTTGTCCACATTCTTTCTGTATGGGGGAGCCTAAAACTTGACACAGTACTTCAGATATGGCCTCACCAGTGCCAAATACAGGGGGAAAATCACCTTCCTCGATCTTCTAACAACACTCCTACCAATGCAGCCCGGTACGCTGTTGACCTTCTTCACAACAAGGGCACACTGTTGGCTCATATTCAGTTTGTTGTTCAATGTAACCTCTAGGTCCTTTTCTATAAAGCTGCTGATTAGCCTATCAGTCCTCAGCCTGTTCCGTCCTAAGTGCAGGACTTTGCACTTGTCCTTATTGATCTTCATGAGATTTCTTTTGGTTCAGTCCTTGAATTTGTCTAGGTCTCTCTGAATCCTAGCCCTACCCTCCAGCATATCTATTACTCCCCCCCAGCTTGGTGTCATCTGCAAACTCGCTGAGGGTGCAATCCATCCTATCATCCAGATTGCTGATGAAGATATTGAATAAAACCAGCTCTAGTACTGACCCCTGGGGCACTCCACTTGCTACTGACATCCAACTAGACATCACACCTTTGATTGCTATCCTTTAAGCCCAAAAATCCAGCCAATTTTCTATCCACCTTATAATCCATTCATCCAACCCATACTTCCTTAGCTTACTTGCAAGAGTGTTGTGGGAAACTATATCAACAGCCTTGCTAAAGTCAAGGTATATCAAATCCATTCCTGTCCCCACATTCACAGAGCCAGTCATCTCATCATAGAAGCAGGCACAGCTGGTGAACTCAGAATTGTGGGGCAGTGGAACGTCTCATGGGAGTGGTGGGGAGAGGTACGTGCAGCCAGTCGGGAGCAGGGTGGGGTTTACAACTGGCTGGGGGTGGGGGAGGGGGTTGCAGCAAGCCAGGCACTCCGGCTGGTAGTGGGGAGGCTGAAAACCCCTCCCCCCCTGCTTCTGCCTGGCTGCAACCACCTCCCCCCCCAGTCAGCCGGCTGTATACATCCCTTCCCCCCCACCCCCCCACTCCCATGAGACGCTTCACCACCCTGCCAGAGTTCACTAGCCACGCTTGCATAGAAAGCAGTCAGGTTGGTCAGGCATGACTTGCCCTTGGTGAATCCAGGCTGAATGTTCCTAGCCACTTCCAAGTGCTTAGAAATGGATTCCTTGAAGACCTGCTGCATGATTTTTCCAGGGACTGAGGTGAAGCTGGCCAGTCTATATTTTCACAGATCCTCCTCCTTTCGTTTCTTAAAGATGGGAACAGTATTTGTCCTTTTCCAATTATCAGGGACTGGTCCTGATTGCTATGAGTTTTCAAAGATAATAGCTAGTGGCTCTGCAGTCACATTGGCTAACTCCCTCAGCACCCTCGGGTATATTGTGCCTGGCCCCATGGACTTGTATATGTCCAGCTTTTCTAAATAGTCTCTAACCTGGGTTTTCACCACTGTTGGCTGCTCACCTCCTCCCCAAACTGTGCTGCCAGGTGCAGTAGTCTGGGAGCTGACCTTGGCTGAGAAGACTGAGATAAAAAAGGCATTGAGTACTTCAGCCTTTTTCAGTGGCGATGCGTAGGGGGTGGATGGTGGTGCACATGCACCCCCTGAGAGTGCTGGTGCACCCCCTGACAGCCAAAATTTCTGGGCAGAGGGGGCAGGTAAGAGTGCTGGCACCCCCCTCCCCCGAAGAGCACTGACTGGGGAGTGGGGGCACTAGGAGAAGTGATCCCTGTGATCCCCCCATGGCCAATTGCGCCCATCTGGAAGTGCCCGGAAGTGCCAGCGGTGCACCACTGCCACTTCTGGGTCGGCATGATTGGCCAAAGGGGACACTCTCCCCCTCACCCCCGGTTGCTGACTGGTTGCTGGCTGGCCACTGTAGGGGCAGGGACAAGTGTCCCCCTGACTCAGGAGGCGCCAGTTGCCCATGGCCTTTTCTACATCATCTGTCACTAGGCTGCCTCCCTCATTCAGTAAGGGACCCACACTTTCACTGACCTTCCTGTTGTTGCTGATATACTTGTATCCTTCATGTTAACTTTCATGTTCCTTGCTAGCTGCACCTCCATTTGTGCTTTGGCCTTCCTGATTTCATCACTGCATGCCAGAGCAATACTCTTATACTCCTCCCTAATAGTTTGTCCAACTTTCCATTTTTTGTAAGTCTCCTTTTTTGTGGTTTAGCTCATTGAAGAGTTTAGCTCACTGAAGAGAGTGACCCTGCTAAGTCAAGCTGGTCTTCTGCCATACTTATTAGTCTTCCTGCATTTTGGGATGATTCAGTCCTGTGCCCTCAGTAAGGTTTCATTAAAGTACAGCCAGCTCTCCTGGACTCCTCACCCCCTCAGACTGGCTTCCCAGGGGATCCTGCCCATCAGCTCTCTGAGGAATAAGTCTGCTTTTTCAAAGTTCAGGGTCTTTATTCTGCTGCTCTCCTTCCTTCCTTCCTTTCTTCAGGATCCTGAACTCAATCATGTTGTGGTCACTGCTGCCCAAGTTGTCATCCACTTATATGTTCCCCACCAATTCTTCCCTGTTGAGCATCAGGTCAAGAAGAGCATATCCTTAGCTGTCATCTCCAACACTTGCACCAGGAAGTTGTCCCCAACACTCTCCAAAACTTTCTGGATTGCCTATGCACTGCTGTATTGCCCTCCCAGGAGATGTCAGGGTGATTGAAGTCTTGTTGAGAACCAGGGTCTGTGATCTGGAAACTTCTGCTATTTGTTTGAAGAAAGCCTCATTTGTCTTGTCCTCCTGATCTGGTGGTCTATACACACACCATCATGTCACTCTTGTTGCTCTCCCCTCTTACCCTAACCCAGAGACTTTCAACAGGCCTATCTCCAGTTCCATAATGAACCTCTGAGCAATCATACAGCTCTTTTACATAAAGAGCAACTCCTCCTCTTCTCCCCTGCCTAATAAAAACAGCATTTCCCAATACATGTAGACCTGGGTGTAACTTACTATGTAAATTGTTTTGTTGAGTCAAATGGGTTACTTGTATGCTTTGAGACTTCGCTGGACTGAGGCCCCAACTGGTGCTAATTGCATATGATCTTGTATTTCTTTTGTTGGCTTTCTTAGTGATGATAACAGTGTACTGCATGCTTAAAACTCCATATAATTGAGAATACATAATAAAGTGTTGGTCATTCAAGAAAAGAGAGACCTAGTTAGTCTGAACTCAAGTAAAAGACTAACCAAAGTAGATATAACAGGCTTTTGTGAGCTTGTAGCTCACTTCCACTACAAATAAGTATGGTGTGTGTGTGTGTGTGTGTGTGTGTGCACGCGTGCGTGCATATCTACTTGGGTTAGTATATAAGGTATAAATTTACACTGCCTTCAGGGAAATCCTGATGGACACAGAGCCTCATAGAACCCAAGGCCAATCACAGTTATGCTCATACTGTGAGAATTTATGTTTCTGTAAGTATTATCCAACAGCTGATTCATACATTTGTTGAAGCTACTTTGAAAAATAACACGTTCATTTGGTGGAGGGGAAGAAAAGGAAAGACAGAATAAAGACAGAAAGGGAAAGATAGAAAACTTCCTGCAGAGAACTGAATATAAGTTTTCACTTTCGTTTACATCAGCCCTTGAAAAGAACTCTCCTTTCAGATTCTCCTCTTATTTCTCAGCTTCCGAGGATTTTGGTTTGTGCAGATATGCATTGACAATTATTTCAGGGGCCAGGAGAGGGAGACAAGAAAGTGAAGGCACATCATGAAATGTCTCTGTTCAGGCTCCTTTTGATCTTTTTAGTAGTTGCTCTCAAATTGGCCAGGTAGGTTAGTGCTGAAATATATTCTTTTCATAGGTTACACCATTTGCGGTTTTTGAAGGAAGGAAAAACAAGAAGCCAGGAAACTTTATGATTGACTGAAAAATCCCAAGAGCAGAGCGTGCAGTCCCTGACATGCCTCTTTTCAGGATGCATGTGCCTTTTTTCTTTCCAGTTACCAGGAGGAGAATTGAGGTCAGATCCAATCATAGATCCTCTGCATTTCTTAATAAGAGTAAATCAGAATAGAAAAATTACATAATTATAGAAAATAATCCTCGTTGGTGAGTAGAAGTTCATCTAAACTAAACTCACTTGATTATTTATATGGATACATTTTTACCATTTCTAGCAGTCTGTGAATGCCTTTTATTAACATTTTTATCACTTTTATATATCAGAAAAAATATTCCCTCTTGAATATGAACCGACCCAACAACAGGAAAGCCTCTATTTTCCCATACTGCTGAGTTATACTGTGATAAATTATTAGATTTAGAAGGACAATGGAAATTAATAGCAAAAATGAAATCTTATAATTGAAAATGAAATAACATTGAATCTTGCAGATAGCCTCAACTTTAGTTAGTGTGCCTAAGGAATAATTGTGCATTGGACTGTTTTTCATACCTATTACTGAGAGGCTGTGAAATTAATTTAAATATACTAGATAATTAGATATTTATGGGGCCAAATCCTGAAGCCCCCCCCCTTCCCCCTTCTTTTTTTGTTTATTTACTTTAATTCTGGAAAATGACAGTAGTACTTTAGGATATAGCCTCTTTGTATAGACCTGGATTTATTTACAAAATTTACAACTCAATGTTAAAATTGAGACAGGAATGTTGAACCTCACATAAATTTTGAAGTACCAAGATTGACTGTAAGCTATCAGATGATTGGGCAAACATAAAACGAGATGTAAAAATTAGTTTTTCTTATTCACCATCAAGGGACACAAGGGAGAATATGTGTATGTGGGTATTCATGGGTTAATTAATTAATGAATTAATTTCTGATCACTGGTCCAGTATCAGTGCTTGGGGAAAAAAAAATGGTACAAATCATAACAAAGCTTCCATTGTTCTAACAGAGAGTCTCTAACTGTATAAGTGATGAGTTGTAAGAGCTTAAAATATGCATTATGTTTGCAATATTTCTTTCCCAACACACTTCATTTCCAACATGGTGGGTGTGAACAAGCATTCACTGCACCCATTTAGGTTTAGGATGCTTACCATAAGCAACCTAAACTAGAACTGTGAGTGGCATGTGCAGGCATTTACTGCTGCTGGGAGCAGCATAGGGAGCCCAAAATAAGTAACACTTGTATGTACTCTGTGGTAGCCAAAAACTTGTTGATTGTCAGAACAAGAGTGTAATGTTTTATGAAACTAGTATTTACCACTATTATTGTTACTATTTTCAACTCTAATAATGCTAATTGAAAGGTGGATTATTCAGATTACATGAAGATGTATTTTTTATCACTATTGTTTTGAAGTATTAGATAAAATTACATCAGAATGGAGACAGGGAATAAAAATAAAAGGTGGTTAGAATGAGGCATGCTATTTTAAATTACTTGTGAATTGATGGGGTGAGAAACAAAATCTTTACACCAGTAGAAACCTTTTTACCAGCATTTTCAAGTTTAGTGGCAAATTTGTCAATCCTGGGTTCTCAGAAAACTTTTGCTAATTTGGTTGTAGCTGTATTGTTACATGGGATACAGTAAATGTAAGATTTCCTTGGTAATATTTTTTATTGGACCAACTTTATACTTTGGAGGGATTTTAGTCACACCTTTGAACACAAAATGCCATTCCTAATACAGATATGAAAGAAAGGTAATTTGTTCCTGAAAGCTTGTCTTTCTCCCAACAATGAAGTTGACCCAATACGAACTAATACCAAGAAAATCTAGTTATTTTCATGAAAAAAATTATTGTGGTCTGATCTAAACATCTGGCCTCATTATGGCTTCTATTCAATTTGGCATGTGGATATGGTCTAACACAGGGGTGGGTAATTATTTGGGTCTGGGGGCCACACACAGAGTTTTGGTGAGCTGTCATAGGCTGGGTCAATGTCCCCCACAACAGCTCACCAAAACTCTCTAAATGGCCCTGCTCTGCACTCAGCCCAGCAGCTGAGATGGGGCCGTGGGTGGGAGGGGAGAGGCATCCAGGAGTGGGACAGGCAGGCAGGGCCACGGCTGGGATTGCAGGGCACTGACAGCATGGGGCCAGGGTCTGGGGCAGAGCCACACTCCACTCCCCACATGCCCCTGCAATGGGCACCAGGCACGTGGCATGGGCAGGGGCATGCAGGAAGCAGATCTCAACTCTGCCTCAGGCCTTGGCCATGCACTGTCACTGCCCACAATCTCGATGTCTCCATGGAGACTGGTTGGGACCTGCACAGGCAGGGCACGTGGCCAGGTGGATAGTATGGGACCGTGGGTGGGCAGGGAGCTGCATCTGAGAGTGGGATCTTGGGGTGGTGACAGCATGGGTCCAGGGCCTGGGACAGAGTTGTGATCCATTTCCTGCATGCCCCTGCCTGCAGAATCTGTGCCTCTTGCAGGCTGTGAGGGCAGCAAATCGTGGCTCTGCCCTGACCTCAGCACCATGCTGTCACTGCCCTACTATTCTGGCCTGGTCCACCCATCCTGCTCCCAAACACTGCTTCTTACCCATCTGTCTGGCTGTGCTCCCTGCCCATGCGGGTCCCACCCCCAGTGGTGGGTTTGGGCACATGGGCCAGGGTGCCTGGGCAGTGGAGTCAGGGCCAGGAGCAGTGGCAGCTGGGAGGCTCCACTGCTGCTGGGGCTGCTGGGAAGTGAATCTGGCTGCTGTACCATCCCAGCCATACTGTGTACCTGGGGGAGGCAGGACTGGCTGCATGCACCATGGCTCCAGGAGGCAAAATAAGATAAATAATAAATACAAGGCAAATAATGACCTACATGGGGTTTTTTTAGGTTCCTGCAGCATCAGTACCTTTATGATACTCAGATGCCATGGTACATCCATATACTTAAACATTTCTCCATTCCTGTAGGCATTTCCTTTATTTTAACGTGAATTCTCTGAATAGCTTAAGTCCTTAGATAGACTCCTTCTTCCTGTAAGACAGATGAAGATATAGAGTTCCAGAATGCTATGGAATGACAGAATAATATTGAGGATCTTGAGGAAATGAATTAGCTATAAATTGTCATCTCTACAACACCAGTTAGAATTTTGCACAGTAAAATAGATACCAAAGTTTTCCTTCTAGTGGTTGTTCCATGGTATATATGAAATTAATTTGATGGCCCCAACTCAATTCCTGGTGGGCTAATCATATCACAAGCTAACCTTAATATTGAAATGAACTGGAATTATGTTAGTAGTCAGATACTGACTTGTCATGACACTGACTGACCCGTTGTTTCAGCCTGCTCACCCCAATCATGATAACCAGCTGGAGAGAACTATCAAGAGAAACTGAAGATGTGAGTCACCTGCTTTATGACCATCCTGCAGCACACAAATGTCTGAAGTCATGCAGGAGCTTCCTCACCAGCACCCATCCTCTCAATTCCACACCCAAGGAGATGCAACTACAGATGCAGAACTATAGGCTGAAGAAAATACTTGACAGTGAAAAAATGGACATTCCAGCAGCTGAGTCTTTACCATCAGGGGCTGACAAACCATGATAAATGTAGCAATAAGAAGACATAAGAAGATGACCACCCCAATCCTAATGGTAGCCCTGGGTAGTCCTGGGTCTCCTGTTTGAAAGATCCTAAACATGTTCCTAACCCTAACTTGGGAAACCTGGTTGACCCCAACTGGAAACCTTGCTTAATGTAAACGAAATCTAAAACTTGGGATCCCCTATGACTTAAACTCTACCAGAGAGCCCTCTGTGGACATCAGCTCTAATGTTAGCTTAAGTCCTTTCAGGCATGTCTACACTACACCACCATACTGCATTTACTTGCTTCCAATGACGAGCTTCAAACCTGAAAATATGTTCAGGAGGCTACTCTGGTGCATCACTCTGCCATGAACCCAAAATATTGTTGGCGTTTGTGGACTATAATGCTTGAATCATGAATCAGATTTGCTGATACAATGTGTAGTAATTTGCTGATACACTGTTTACTGATACAATAATTTGCCATGTTTGCTGATACAATAATTTGCTGATAGCTAATGGTAAACTAAGTTTAGATTTGCTATAGGGTGTGTGATCTCTATTGACAGCTAAAGGTAAACTGTCTAGTTTTATAATTTTTTTAGTCTGTATGGACTATGTTATTTGTTATGAATGTGTTTTCATATTTTTAAAGTGTGACCAGGATTGAGTAATATGATAGTAATTAAGTTACATTTTCACTTACAGGCATCAAAGCCTAGATAGCTCAGAGAACATAAGCACTAAAGATTCACATCTGTAATGGCTATGCAGATGAGCCTGTCACGTGATCAAGTGGATAGAAGACTCAAGACCAGTCCTTGCATGCAAGGATGACTGCCATTTCAAAGGGAAGAGGTATTAGTGGGGAATAGGCTTTTGCCCATATAATATCTGACTTAAAAAGGCTGCACCTCTGATTTGGGGATTAGTAATCGTTGTGGCTGTAAGGATGTAAACTTTTTCCTGGGTATAATTGGATTAGGAAAGATACCTGTGTTTTCAAACTGATATACATCTGGAGCAGGAAATTATATGCATAGTCCAGGCTCCCCAAGAATTCATTAAAGAACTAGTAAGGATCATATAAGGACAGTTGCAGTTTCATTATAACCATGGTGGTCCAGGAAATGTACAAGAGGATAGGATGATTTTTTGTGATATCTTTTACCAGACCAACTGTATAAATTGGGACAACTGTTGGACAAGTTTTTGAGAATCAAGTGCCCTTTCCCAAGTCAGGCAAGGACAGGTAATTAAGAGCTGCTATGGCAGTATTCTTCATCTAAAGATTCTGGGGAATTAAGTGCTTTAGTCTCCCAGCGGGAAAAGCTGGTTACACAGACTGACAGTCTGACAGTGACTTTGGCTTAGTCAGGATTGGAAGCTTCATTTTTATGGCTAAGAGTCAGGGGTAAGATCAAATATTGTCCTTTATAGTTTTCTATTTGTTTTTCATATCTCTGTCTGTACTGAATACATGGTTATTGATTCTTATAATTTCTCCTGTTTTTATAATAAACTTTTTGCTGTTTCTTATAAATTGTGTTGGTATTAAGTGTGATTTCAGAGCATTTGGTAATACAGTTGGGCCTTTTCTGCAGAGAAGGAGATCTGCAATTTCTATCAGAGCCAGACAAAACTTTTTAGCTGGCAAAATCTCTGCTAAGAGCTATCAAGGCCTGAGTGAGACAGGAGGAGCTGAGGTGCCCTTGGCCAAGGAGCTGACCCCTGGCAGATCTGAACTTGCTGTCAGTGGTAAAACAGCAGATGACAGAGAGGGGTTTGGGGCTGAAGGACACCCCTGAAGGTGTATGTGCACCCAGAGTGTGTCACACCCTACATGGCTATTCTAGATACCCCCAGTATGCTTAAGAGTGTATACTGGGGACAAAACCAGACTGTCCACACTGGTATATTTCTGGGTTTGGCACATGGAAGTGGAAGTGGATGGGTAAGGTGTGCTCAGAAATTGCTTGGTCAGGGCTGAGTGCCACCATGATGTAAACATAATCTGATTGACCCATGACTCATCAAGAAGAAAGTCACAGATTAGGGTTAGGATTGGGTCTGGCAGGTATCTTTCAACTGTGATTATGGTTGGTCTAGATTAGGATTAGGGATGTATGGCCTACAGTTAAGGTTAGGAATGGCAGTTAACTCCAGTCAGGGCTTGGATTGGAGTTATCAGGCAGTCTTGGATTAATGGTTAGAGATGGTTCTCTACAGATGTGAAGGGGGAAGAACAAGCGAGGATGCAATGGGAGGGAGCAGGAGAGCACTGCTTCTGAAGCTATTACCTTATTAGGATCAAAGCTCCAAGAGAGGAGGGAAGCGGCAGGACACGAACTCTGGGAGAAGAGGAGAGCAGCGGGACATGGGCTCCAGGAGAAGAGAGAGAAAAGAGAGGAGAACAAAGAAGGATCCATTAGGAGACCCACAGAGCCACTGAAGGTGTGAGTGGCTGGAGTGAAAAGGAATGGAACGAGGGGCGGATTCTCTGGAGGACTCCAGGAAAAGTGAGACATCCGTTAACAATAGTAAGAGAAAATCAAAAAAGGAGTGTGTTAGGAAACTCTCCCTATACATTAAAGACTGGTCCTGTTGGGTCTGAGTTTACCAGTTAAAGAGAAGAATAATTGGTGGCTCTGATTTTAATAAAGATAAACATTACAGTTAGGGAGACCTGAATAGATACGATCTCCTTGAAAATTGTGGGACATTGAAACAAATAAAAGAAAAGGAAGAAGATCCTTGGGACAGTCAGTGCGTTAAGGCTAAGTTTAGTTTATTTGTGTGTTAAATTCTTAAAAATAGAGTTGTTTTTTGTGTGTAAGAAGAGTTACAAAGTTAATACTTTAGTGGATACAGTGAATATTCCCGGTCGGACAGTGTGTGGAACTTAAATGAATGTTATAAACGAAAAATAAAGAAAAGTCAGTGATTTCAAACAGACTGTGGTTGGATATCTAACTTCGAGCTCAGTTGTATACATGAATAAGCAGATCGGCTGATATGTACATTGTGCGTGTGAGCCCTATTAAGAGGTTATAATACGAGCAAGTTAGAGTAAAATAACTCTCCTGATTAATAATATCTAAAAATCAATATTCATAATATTAACATCAAAGACATAGCAGGCGGGAAAATCAGGAGCATAACAACAATTCAAAAAATAGTGGCAAGTTCAAACAAAGACAACATAAGCAAAACATGATAACAGAGAAACCCAGGGTAGGGGTAGAGTTGTGTCTGGCAGAGGACCCCAGGCTTAGGTTAGGGTTGTCTTCATCAGGGGACTCTAGGCTAGGATTAGAGCTTGGTTTGACAGGGAGTGATAGTTTGGGGTTGGGTCCAAGTACGGGCGACTGGTACCTCCTTAATCAAGAGGGGTCAAGGGAAGGGGTCCCTCGCACCCAGTCTCACTGCCTGGGCCAATCCCATGATAGCCATTCAGTAGGGCCAATTGCTGCAGCTGCTTCTGGGAGCAGCTGCAGTGATTGACCAGTGCTTGCAGAGGGGCACCGACACTCCCACCTGCCCTCCCCCCCCCACCCAGTCCCTAAGCAACGAGTGTGGCCAGTCAGGAGGTGCACTGGCGCTCTCAGGGGGTGCATGTGCACCCCCATGCACCCCCTACATGTCGCCAGTGGGTCCAAGAGGGTGCCATGGGCTACTGTTACAACTGGGATCAGGAAGGGATAGTGAGCTAGAGTTAGGGCTACTATAGTTGTCAATGAGCCAAAGGATATATTTGGTGCAGCAGGACACCCTGAACTAAATTTAGGGTTGGATATAGCAGGGGTCAATGGCTAGGATTAGGGTGACTACATGTTGTAGAGAAGTATGTATTATACTTGGAGTTCTATAGTAGCTGGAGAAAGTCTTGCAATTTTATCAATGTTAAATTCACTTAATGTTCTAATATTAAAGCAAAAAAAGAAGACAGTAGAGCAAAAACATAACCCCTATGTAATTGTTCCTCTGAGTATTACTGCTGTCTGGCAGCTGCAGTAATTTTTTTAAGATTTAATATATTTTTACAGGATATTTATATTTTATATAATAGATTCAAGAACATCCTTTTTTCAGCTGACTCTCTTCAACTTTCTGTCTTCAAATGTTACATTTCCCTGCATATATAATTAAAAAATGGCCTTTAATGTGTAGGAAACGAGATGTTATTAAATGGAAAAATACAACAAGAAAACCTCTTCATTTGCACTTTTGTTCTGAGTACAATACATGTTGGATTGAGAAAACTTGTTAGATACATGAGTATTTGTTTGTAATGAATACAGCCTTAGGCCCAAACCCTACAAACACTTACTCACATGCTCAACTTTATGGAAATGAATAGTCCCACTGAAGTCACATGCATAAGTATTTATAGCACCAAGGCTTTAGGTCCCCATCAAAGCTAAATAAAGCCAATGGAAGCTTTTCTAATGACTTCAATGGGGTTTTGGATCAGGTTTACTATTTGTTACTTGTCGTGCCCCAAATATTGCTTGTTGATTGACTAGGATGATGACTATACCTTATGGCTTTATTGCAGGAGTGTCAAACTCAAGGAGCACTTGCAAAACTGGGTCCAGCCTACACGCTACGCGCAGTATGTGCCAGTCCCAGGGGCCAGCACAGGGCACATTGGCTCCGCAGGGAGAAAAGAAAGTGAATCCAGGGCTTTGTATGCAGTCTGCGCCCCAGACCCCCTGTGCAGTGTGCAGTGCTGGATCCAGCCTGCATGCTGCAGGTTGTGCACTCCCAATGCTAGCTCCAGGGGTTTGTGACCAACAAGCTGCAGAGCCAATGCATGCTGCACAAAGGATGCAAGGCTGGATCAGCATCCCCAGCACCCCATGGAACCCAGAGTTACAATGCAGGGCTGGTCAGCACACACCAGCCCGGGGGCTCACTGTGCACACGGCTCTTGGGGCCAGCATGGGTTGTGTGTTGATTGCAACATGTGGACTGGACCCTGTGCTGTACCAGGCACAGGGGTCCAGGTCATCTGCTGCATGCAGTGCTCTGGACCAAACCCCCTGTCCCGCCTGCAGCCTATGCACTGCATGTAATGTGCCAGACCCAGGGTAGCACATGTGGTTGGTCCAGTGACCCGCAAGTTGAATCACATGGCTTCACAGGCCGGCTGCTTGACATCTTGCCTTACAGAGTCATTTTTTTAAAATGCACCTCTTCATATAAAAAAAAAAATCCTTTAGCATTTCCCTCTTTATGACTCATATTTCTATAATATCCCTTAATTTCCTCTAAGCTTCTTAAGTGTCTGTGAAACCAAAAAGCTTCAGTTCCTATTTTTACTGATATCTTATTGAGGTGTGAAATATGTGGTACTTCCATTAATAATCCATCCGAATCCTTATATTCTCTTTTAAAACACCTGCGCGAATGGACAGAAAATTCAGTACTGCAGATAGTATTTTTAAATGACCTGTTTATCATTGTAAGAGAGGCTATCAGATACATTAATATTCTCCCTCTGATAGGTGGGCTTAGGGTGAACATTTTATAGCAGATTTATAAAAAAAAAAAAAAAAAAAAAAAAAAAATCCTCTGATTGATTAACCTAGTATGAAAGTGAATTAAATATGTGTAATGAGTATGCATCGATATACTGCATCACACCTATGCTTGTATGAAATCAAATAGAAAGAGACTCAAATAGTCAAATTTAAGAATTTTCTAAATCTTACTTTCCTTTGATTAAAAGTTCTTTTAAGCGGTACTTATAAACGAAATATTAAATCATTGTATTTAGGGCTTAGCAATTTCACTAAACCAAATTCAGAAGTTAATATCTGAAATGATTATAAATTTATTTTCATGAAAGGAGGGAATGATATTATGCATGTTGACATTCTCCATAATTTTAATGTTTTATATTTATCTTTTCCTATTAACCCAGGGGCAGGCAATTGTTTTGGGCGGAGGGCCACTTACCCTTTGGCAAGCTGTCAAGGGCCCCATAGGTATCCCCACCACTTGAGAGGTGCCCCACCCCCTGGTCACCATCTTGGGAGCAATGTCCCAATGTCTTGGGACCAATGTCTCAGGGCCAGCACCAGTGGGGCCCAGAGTGGGGTGCAGGCTGGCAGGGATCTGTGGAACTGGGCTGGGCTGCACCAGCAGGGAAAGCGGGGAGCTGGCCCGGCTCCATAGAGCCCCTGCCAGCTGGGACCCTGTATTCCTGCCTCTCTGCTCTGGGCCCCATCGGCACTGGCCCCAGGACACCGGTTTGGGCCCCACACTCCTGCTCACTCCCAGCGCCCTCTAGCCCTGTGGTACAGGTGGGGAGCAGCGAGCAGCCCTGACTCCATGCTCACCAGCAGGGAACGAGGTAGTGCTGAGCCTGGGGAAAAGTGGCCCCTCGCCCACCCCATGGCCAGTGCTCCCTGCTGCAGCTGCTCACAGCCTGTGTGGGGCTGTCCGGAGCAGGCAAAGGCAGCCCCAGGTGGGCTGCGAGTGGCCGCAGCATGGGGCGCCAGGCATGGGGCAGGGGAGGGGCCGCTTTTCCCTGCACTCAGCACCAGCTTGTAACCCTGTCCCACTGCCAGCCTGGGCCCGTGCTGGCTCCAGACTCACCCATCAGGGCTGTGCCATGGCAACAGCAGCTGCGGCATCCCCAGGCAGTGTTTGCCAATGCCACCCCTGTACTGCCCAATGCATGAGCTCTGGGTGGGCAGCAGCAGCAGCAAGCACTGCCCAGTGCAGCAAGTGTGGGGGCTGCAGCTGCTGCTGTCGTGGTGCAGCCCTGACAGGTGAGCCCAGAGCTGACACAGGGCCCAGACTGGCTGTGGGGGCGGGTTACAAGCTGGTCCTGAGCGCAGGGAAAAGCAGCCCCTTGGCCGTCCTGTGACTGGTGCCCCATGCTGCAGCTGCTCGCAGCCCATGTGGGGCTGCCTGTGCCTGCTCAGGACAGCCCCGCATGGGCTGTGAGTGGCTGCAGCAGGGAGCACCAGCCATGGGGCAGGCAAAAGGCCGCTTTTCCCCAGGGTCCTCCCCCGCCCTTGCCCGCCCCCCTTACCCGAGTTTCCGGTGCAGGGCAGCCATCTGGTCCCAGGCCAGAAGCCCCTGCTGCAGCAAGCACATTATGGCCAGTTATTGACATGTCTGGGGTAGAAGTACTGGGTCAGGTGACCCGGAGGGAGGATTAGAGGCCATATAATACCAGGACTGTGGCTGAGGCCTGGGAAGAGAGGGCCTGACTGGCCAAAAAGGAAGGACTCTAGACTGTGGGGAGCTGCAGGAAGGCCCTGCACCCTTGACAGCAGAGATAAGCATTTTGGCCCTGTATTGTAGCTCATTGCCATGGTATGATGTTGATCTAGGGTTGGGGGACAGAAGCCCCTTGTGACTCACAGCTGGCTGGGATCAGAGGCTGTCACTGAATCAGGTCAATGGCAGACAAGGGGGGTGGGGTCATCCCCGCATTGGGAGAGCAGACAAGTTCTGCCTGAGGCAAACATGCTGCCCTGCAAGGGTTCCCTTGGATGTTGGCGTATGCAACCTAGCTGAATGCCTGAAGGATGTGATGCAGATGTTCATAACAAATGCTGTAACCCAAAGTGCTTTACTCTGATAGCACATCCATTGAGGGTTAACTGAGAGCACAATCTGTCAAGTTTAAGTGCCTTAAGTGCCATGAATGTCTGTTCTGTTATGGCTTTCAAGTGCTTTCTGCATGACTAATGCACGTGAAGTGTAACATCTGTACCTATCCAGGGACAAAAGGCTTTCTCTGGGGTGAAATGTAATGTCTGCTTATAGCCAAAGATTCTGTGGTCTTTCGCCTGAACCATGTGAATTTTAGATGTAAGCCTCAGCAAGATGGCCTAACCATTCTTAAAATGTCCTCATGTCACCAGATGGGGAAGTAGCCATAGAGCAACTCACATGTACATGGGTAGAGGTCTTCCTAGCTCTAGCACACCGAACTTCTCTTCTCTCCCTGGTCCCTTAGACTGAGACAGTAGCTGTGAGGAATCTAACTTGACAGTAAGTAGCAGATGGCAAGTTCCCAGAGAAGTAAGATCTCCATGAAGAGGACATCTTTATTAGAGAGTGGCTGTTGAAGTTTTGAATCCTAAGAATAGAAGGCATTACAAGAAAAGAAGGTTTGAGATCCACGTATTTAAGTATTTAGGTTTGAGATTCACATATTTAAGTATTTAAGTTAGTGAAGAATGTCTCTAAGGTGCAGGAAAACAAAAAGTAAGAAGTGGCTAAGGTGGGATATGGATTAAGAAAATGACCCCTACTGCAGTCTAGACTAGGTAGAGGTAAGGGAATATGAAGACCTGGCTGTTCCATCCTTTCTAGTAGGGAGACAAGCAGAGGAAAAGCCTAGTCTCTGCCAAGAAGGTCAAATGCCCTGGAACTAAGAGAAATGGTTCTTTTCCACTGCTGGCTGAAGAAGAAGAGCTAGTGTCAATAGCAACATGAATTGCACCATTTTCTTACCCCTCCCAGTGACACAAGGAGCAATGTCAGGGGCAGAGATTTGGACTACACAGTGACATAACTTCATTTTCTTTCAACACATCTGCTGGAGGGAGACTTGGTCTTTGTGCAGGCCCTGCTCAGTTAACTCTACATCAAGTGGGAGTGGGAGAACCTCTCAGCACTACTGTTTCCCTGTCTTTTCAGTCAGTAAATTAAGTCTTACTGCTAAAGTACTCAGACTGAGTCAGAATCTCAAGGCACATAGGTAGGCCAGCATGGAACATGTCTATGCTGGTCAATACTTTGGATATTGAAACATCCTTTCATGAATAATGCTACATATATGGCATGTATACAGAGAAAGAACAATAGCAGTACCATGAAATACACAAACTGATTAACATAGGATGCTTTCTAATGCAGTCTCATTACAATAGACTGCATACCTTAATTTCAAATGCTCGGTTCTGAAAAAAGTTTGCATTTCTCTAAATTACAGCTGATTTGCCTGTCCCCCTGTATTAGTACACTTGCCAAAGCACCAAAGTCTGATATGTTTACTGTCTGATTAGACATACAGGGCTAGATTCTACTCCCAATAGTATGACCATAAATTTAGATTAATTTAACTCAAGTCAGTGAAATTAATTTGTATTTACACCAGTGTTTTAGATGAAATCAACATCTTATCTAGCAGTTTAATGATAGATTGCCTTCCTTTTTATGAAGTACTGTATGTGTGATAACTCATATTGCACACCAAAGAATTGTAGAAGTCTGACATTTAGCACTGAAAAACAATTAGAAACATTGCTCCGATTGATTCTTCTTTGTTGGTAATAACTTAGGTGGCTGATTTGTCAATAATAGCCTTTAAATATGTTCCTGCTTTGGACTGAATGATTTATGATAGTGCTTTTTGTGTTCAGTGCCATTTTCAAAATGAATAGTATCATAAACTTTGTCCGTTTACAACACTGATTTTAACAATGAATAAAGCTTTTAACCTAAGTGATAGGAAATAAACTAAACATTTCTATGTTGACAGACAGAGATTTTATGGTCCAAAGGAACTATCATGATCAGGATTTTGCCCAGGAAATCCTGTATTAAACACAAACCTTGTGGTTGAGCTAGAGCAGTGGTTTTCAACCTGTGGTCCTTGGACCCCTGGAGGTGCACAGACTATGCCTAAGGGATTCACAAAAGATGACTATGATCAATCAAAAGTATGTAAATACCCACACTAACAATTCAATGGGGTCTGTACCTCCATTCAGAATTTCCAAAGGGGTTAAACTCCATTTAAAAGTTTTTAGGGGTCCACAAAAACTTAACATTGATTGAAAACTATTGAGCTAGAGTATGTATTTTAGAAAGAGACAGGCAGTCTTGAAATGGCTTTAAATGATGGGAGAAATCAGCATGTTCCTGGGAAAGTTGTTCCAGTAGTTGCTTACTGCCAGCACTAAGAATTTGCACCTGTCTCTTTTCCTCTTAGTGCATCTAGCTTCAGCTTCTTGACAGGGTTACACCTTTGTCTGATAAATTAAAGGGTCCTATTAATAGCACAATATTTTTCCCTACCCAACTCCTTATAGATTATGATCTTTGCCTTCTTTTGAATAAATTAAACAGACTGAGCTTCTCAAGTCTCTTATTCATGTAGTTCTTCTCTGTTCTCCTTCCAATTTTTCAGTACTTTTTTTGAAGTGTGGACAACAGAAATGGATGCCATGGAGATGGACTAAGTGGTTCATGCAAATTTTTTTAGCTAAAAAAAAAGCCTCTTTGGATTGCCTCCATTTAAGTCAAATGTATAAAATTGATCTGGTCAAATAAATAACTCTGATTGACATTGATTCAAAATGTTTTGTTTTGACATTTTTAAAAACTGTTCGGATTTTTCATTTTGAAAAATTGTAATCTATTTTTGAATATTTTATTTTCTGTTAGATCAACTCAAAGCAAACTCTTTTTCAGTTTTTCAGTTTAGTCAGCAAACTCAATAAATCTGGAAAAAAAAAAAACATTTTTTCCATAGCCCTACTCACAATGAAACAGGGTTTGATTTGTTATAGTCTTCTATATTGATCAGGGTGATTATGGGGTGACATATTTTCCTAAAATGGATGCAATGTGGAAACTGCAGTTCCTGGATTTGATTCACCATGACTTGGTAGAATATAAACTTGAGTTATTTTAAATCAATAAATTAGAAAAATATCCTCAGTTCCCAAGTGTCTTAACGAGTGTAAAACTGTATAGGACATAAATAATTTTAGGACTTTCCTGATTATTTTAATCTCAAATTAGATATGAATAGGCTACATAGAATTTCTATTTTACAATAAAGGGTTTTGGAGTAAGAAAGTTTTCTCTAAATCCACTTGTTCACTTGAATAGGTCAAGCAAATAAATCACAAAATGGATTATAGTTAAAAAAATTAATCCTCATAAAAATTAGGGACTAGATCCTCAGATGGTATAAATTTAGGCATACAATATATGAAAATCAGTTGATTATCTGCCTCAACTATATTGTAACATCATCTATAATTTTTCTGGGATCCTGGAAAGGTCTCATTAGCCATCTTTGGATACACATATAAGATGATCATGGAAGATAATCATCCTGAGCTGCAAGGGATTGCCAAAGAAGAGCATTTTTATTACATGGAGTATGTGCTGAGTCTCTTCCTGTACAGTTATCTGCTATTTACTGACAGCTGCACCAATACTTCATCGAAATAAAAAATGTGTGTACTGGTAGATATTTATTTGTTTAACATGGGATGACTTGTTTTAGATTCTGTTCACTGTCCCTCGCTTTCTATTATCCACCATGGGGTTAATAAATGGAAACAGCCTTTCAAATGGTTTTTGGTCTTTGCCTCTCTCTGTTTGGGGCTACTATATTTTTCGTATATAGATACTTTTCCATATATAAATATGTCATTTGGCATGACAAAAAAGAAAAAAAAAATGTCTATTGTTAGTCTCTGCTTCCAATAGAACACCTACCATGGAATTACTTTATACCGCATATTTTCCTAGAATAGGTAAAAGACAATTCTTCTTTGCAAATATTTTCCTATTATCCCCAATATTTTTATTATTGGAGCATATTTTTTAAAAACAGATGCACTTTAGCATGCCATGTGGTGCATACTGTGTAGCATCTGTTGTGTCATATCTGCTTACACCGTGTTTGTGTCCCTGATGAAGCCGAGTAGAGAACCACACTTGGATGTTCCACAATGCAATACTATGAGATTACATGAAATATGGAGAAGAACAAAACTTTATGATCCTTTGGATCTGTGGCTAGCACGTCTTCCTGCTTCTATATATTTAAAGAACAACTTTTACAACAGCTCAGATCCTGAGTACATTTTCCCCATGTTTGGTATGTAGTATGTGCAGCAGTTTAAGGACAGTAATTTATGGCAGGAAGCAGGACAGTATTTTTACTTAAAAAACGATGGGCAACCTCATAGTTCAACACCCAGAGGATTTAACTCTTCCTTATTAGATTTGTTTCTGTAAAGAATAAACTGATCCAAAACATTTCACATGTGAAAAATGTACTCTTACTTGGAGTATTTACTTAAGCCCACTGCCAACAGGAAAAGAGGCCCTCCTTTCTCCTGGCCAACAAAAATTGTACAATGTTGACCTGAGAAATTGATACAATTTTGCTCATCTCCCTTATATCTTTCTCTAATCTGGGGAAACTAGCATAGATCTGAAAGGAAATCAACCAGAAAACAAAGACAGCGATGCTACAGGCTGTTGCTTTTGTTTGCCTGCTTCAGGGCAAGCTGGTTTTGTTCAACAAACCACACACACTAAACCACGTTCTTCCAGAAGATCAGCTGAAGCAGAGAAGACATTGAGGGGACAGGATAGGTTTTGGATTTTATTGTAATATTTCTGTGTCAGCTGTGTTCACATCAGCATACTATTGTGCAACTCAGTTTACCTCATTACCCTGTGCATAGAAAACGAAGGGTTATGGGCCAGGGCTGGCTACCTTCAGGAGGGACCAGATGGATCTTTAGCATCAGGCGAGTCTTGAATGCCTCTGCGGACATATCAGCAAAGGTGAAATGCCAGATCCCCAGCAGTCTGGCAGCTCCTGGCCAGCAGAGTCTGGGGACAGACACAAGTAAAGGAGCTTTGGAGAGTGGAAAGACTAGACAGGGACCAGCTGAGTAAATTCAGGGATGTTCACAGCTGTGTAGGCTGCACTGGGGACAGAGCCCCTTTGGAGGAGGAGGCAGAGACTGTCTGGCTGGCTGAGATTAGCCTCAACAAATGCCGTAGCTGTCTGGTGTGTTGTCTAGGACTTGGGGTTGTGCTCATGACCCCTGCCCCCAACAGAAGGTGAAGCCCCTCTCTCTGGAGGGGGACTAGAATCAGGGCCACAGAGAACCAGGGAAGGTAAAAGATCAAAATGCCTGTAACTCATAATGGGATGGAGCCTGAGCTTCCCCCCTTGCTCTAGAAACCAACCCTGGGCTCACTTCTGGGGACTCTTTCAGAGACCAGACAGGTCTGCAGCAGTCCCAAACAAGCACCCCCTGGGAGGCACTCTGTCAGGAGGAAAGAATAAAAATAGCATATTTTTTAGCAAGGAGAAATGTAGCTAACCAAAGAAATCACTGTCTGAAAAAGCAGCCCTCTTCTTGTAGAGAGATTTTGCCTGGGTGAGTGTGGCTGGGATTTGATCAGAGTAGCCAGAAGGATCTCTGCAGTGGTTTCTGCCTAGACAGATGTATGCTTCCAGACAGTTAATACGCTCAGGTTTGGCCTGATTGGAGCAATCTTGCAGTGCTGACATATTACTGTTAGCATCTGTATCGTTCCATGTTGTCACTGACTTTATGTTGGAGAAAATCTGATTTAGCAGTGGCCATACATAGTAACAGCTCCCATAGTAATTCATTCAGGTCTAGATTTACTTACCTGCTGTGGGGGTCAAAGATGATGGCATATAGATTGAATTCAGGTCACTGATGTACCTGTTCATTGTTTCAGTAGTATCTAGAGTATGCAAATGAAACTGCTGTCCTGTTTTGTTTGACATTTATATAAAATATGTTCTGTGGGATGGCCCTTGCCCTGAAGAGATTACAGTCTAAACAGACAATACAAAGGATTAAAAAGAAGAATTTGTATTTTCTTTTTAGATAAAGATCAGAGGCACAGAGAGATCAAATGACTTGCCTCAAGGAAGCCAGGAATTGAATCTAGAACTCCTGAATGCCTGCACAGGGCCTGAATTACAAGCTCAACTTGGTATCAAAATGACCTCCATGGACTGCAACACTGAGGGAGGGAAAAGCTCTTTGAAAGCCTCGGTTTTTTTGCCTGCCTGTTATAAATAAATCTATTTTGTGACCCTCATTCTTGATGTTCTCTCTCACAGCATCTGGTTATCTTTCCCATCTGCTTTATAAAATGCCTATATTTCAAAAATCGGTGGATCAAATACCCTTTTCTTATTTTTTAAAAAAATAAACAACCAAAAATCTTTCTTCCTATTAATTGCATACTAAATTGCTTTACAATTGAATCAGAGAAATCCTATTTACTTTTTTCTGAGTGAAAGATCTTTATCTCTGGATGCTTCCCGGAAAGGAATTTTCATAACAAGACACTATAAAAAGATGCTTACAGACTTCCAGGCTTTCTGAGAGGTTAAAGAAAGAAAAAAAACTGAGCTGAAAAATGGTATGACATGGTACACATTCCAGCTAAAGTGTCCGTTGCTATAGCAAATGAAGGAGCATAACTAACCTCTAACACAGCCTGCTTTGAAAATCTGTTGCAGTTTGTTGAAGCTCTTTTGTTCTGATGCACTTCAGTTTTTCTCTTACGGTTTGCTAAAATGATCTCAAATTATTGGAATTTACTTTTAGAGAAAGCTTTGTTTGTTCCCTGAAATTAAAAATAAATTGAACAATAATAAAAGTCAGTGATTTCTTTTTACCTGTAATTTTGTTTTCTTTTATTGGTAAGCTGGAAGGAGCACCATTTGCGAGGAGGCAAATTCAGTTATTTCTGAGACTAAAGATGGAACATGGCTAGTGGTAAACTGTTCCTAGCTAGACACTCATCAGGCTGCTCTGTTTGCATTGCACTACACTTAGCCCATATGCTCCTAAGCTTCCCTTGTTTTGAGTAGGCTATAGCACAGTTTCTTTCCTTGATTTCCCTATGGGAAACCAGGACCTTGCATTTTTCCCTAAAGCCCGAGGTTCAATGCTAGACTTCTCAGACTCCACCTGGTGCTCAGGAAGAAAGCCTTTATAAAGTGGTTTAAAAAACCCCATCTCTTTCCTTTATGTAGCACACAAAAATACACAGACCTAGTCAAAATAATAAAAATATCTGTGTGCATTTCCCTACCTCATTAAGTTTCCTTACCACTGAGCGTTCTTTGGGATGAGATCAGAGTCTGCTCAGAAGCCTAGGATTCTTCCTCTCCTGCATGTGGCTTATCCTCTAATCTGAATTAGAGTATTTTCATTTCTGATACCTGCAGTCAGACCCCTCTACTCCCCCTCTCCCCCAAACTTCCACCTCTCCATCCCTCCCTCCTCCTTTCTTTGCTCCTGTGATCAGCGTTCTCTACTGTGTGACCCATTGTTTAGGTACTTTCTTCCTGGTGGTCAGACCTGAAAGAGGAAAGAAAACCTCAGGTTCATCCTGAGTAGCAGTCATTTTTGACATAGGAGATATTCATGCAGGTAGAACTATCAAGGTCTAATGATTCATAGATTCATAGATGTTAGGGTCGGAAGGGACCTCAATAGATCATCGAGTCCGACCCCCTGCATAGGCAGAAAAGAGTGCTGGGTCTAGATGTCCCCAGCTAGATGCATATCCAACCTCCTCTTGAAGACCCCCAGGGTAGGGGAGAGCACCACCTCCCTTAGAAGCCCGTTCCAGACCTTGGCCACTCGAACTGTGAAGAAGTTCTCCCTAATGTCCAGTCTAAATCTGCTCTCTGTTAGCTTGTGGCCATTATTTCTTGTAACCCCTGGGGGTGCCTTGGTGAATAAAACCTCACCAATTCCCTTCTGTGCCCCCGTGATGAACTTAATGTGATGAACTTGATGTGCTTCTGTTTAGCTTTCTCCTCCTTGGAATTTTAGTCCATCAGGACAGAATGGGCACATTCAAAATGGAATTTGCAGTCTGACAAATACACATGAAGCACATCTACATGAGAAGTTTACTGCTGTGTAGACTAATTAGCTCCACAGTAAATATCTTGTGTCTATACATTCCTATTAGGCCACAGGAAACGAATTAACTCTGCAGCAGAGTAGACCTTGTAAATGCAAGTACTGTCCTGCTGTGGAGTTTTTTACTGTGCAGCACCACATGTATAGACACTGACATGGCTGACTGGGGCACAAAGGTGCTTCAGTGCGGGGCTGCCTGCCGGGGCTGCTCCCACCCAGACCAATGTGCTACAGTCCTGGGTGTATGTGTAAACAATGAACACAAGATCGATGTAGGAGCAATAAACTCCAGAGCGATATTAACTGGAGTTTATTGCTATGTGCTAATAGATATGCCCATGGAGAGACTCCAATACCAAACAAAATTCATAAATTATCTATAAACAGGCTCCACAAACCATTACAATGTTTTTAGAAAAAAAACAAATGGAAACTATTCTAGAAAGTAGAGCAGAAAATGATTGCTAAAATCAAATCAAGATAGTAAAATAGAGAAAAGATATTAAATTAAAATGAAGGGTATGTACTAGAGCTGTGTGAAATTTTGATGACTGTTTAATTTTGATGATGTTTCAATTCATTTCGAGCTCAAAACAGCAAAATCAAAACAAAATAAAGGGCTTCAAAACAGCCTCAAAACAAGCCAAGGGCAGTCGGAACATTTCAAAAGTTTCAAGTTTCAAAGCTGAAGCTGGACTTGCCTGCAGGGAAATGGAAAGTAAGGAGAGAGAGGAGGAAGAGAGGGGAAGGACTGTGTAAGTGACCTGTGACTCTGATTCTTCCCTGAGGTCCCTTCCAATCCCAGTGCTCTGGGGGAGGGATGGAAATACAGCATAAGAAGCAGTATTGTTTGATTGGGCCTGCTTTCTGTCTTGGGGTCTGATAGTTACTGAGCTATCTTCCAGCAGCTTCAGAGCATTAGACAACTCCTACTACTACCATTGATTTGAATGATTTCCTACTTGCTAGCCTAGCAAGTGGGATTCCCCAATACCCTTTCCTTTCTTTTAGATCCTTTTATATTATTATTATATTAATTAATTTATTCTTTTCAATTTTACAATTATATTGGATATTACACTATAGAATTTATATAGGAAGGAAGGTACATTTATATTTTATTTCTATACATTAATACATTGTGGCATATTACATACATTATAGACTTTATATAGGAATGCAGATACATTCATATACTTTTAGAAAAGCAAGACACTATTAAAAACACCATGAAGCATGGTGGAAAGGCAGCTGGCAAGCCTTCAGGGAGTGGCGGAAGCAGGGGTAGAGGGAACCATATAAGTTCCCCTCCCCCCTCTCAAACTGAGATGAAGCCTCTTTCCTACAACAAGCAGGGATGAGGCTTCCAGAAGTAGCAAGGAGAGGGGAGCAGTGCCAGTGTCACTGCCTTTTCCTGAGTCTGCATCTTCTCCAAGAGCACCAGCCATAATGCACCCCCCACCATGACAACAAGCACCAGCAGGAGGACCAACATGACAGTCTCCTCCACCCCCATTTCACTTCCCATGCTGAGCCTTCCAGTGCCAAAGAAGAGCTGGAGCTAGATCTGGATCTGAGTGCCCTAGTAAAGTAAATTCTGGGAAAGGAGGGAGAATCAGCTGAGTTTGTGCTCCACACCCCTCAAGTTTTCCCCAGAGCCCAGTGTTCTTCCCCAGAAGGCACTTCAGAGGAGGCTGAGGAGGTAGAGGTTGTAGAGAAAAGTGGCTCAGCTCAGTCCACTCCTCCTGTTGCTATGCCTCTGCCTGATGAGGAGGGTAAAATTGCAGCATCCACACATGCACCTGCACCCCAGAAGCGAGTGGGTAGTGTGATCTGTGATCATTTTGAGCTGGCAGATGATCCCAGGTATGCTATCTGCCTGCACTGCCAAGCCAAAACCAGCCGGGGCTAGGGAACAAAACACATGAACACAATGGGGATGCTGATACATCTCCACAGGCACCACCCCCTTGCTCTTGTTCCTCCTCAGCCTGGCACCAGTGGGAGTGTGCCCAAAGGGAAGTCCCCCTCTCACCCCATCTGCCGAAAGCAGAGGCAGGCCACCCTGGAACACTGGGGGAAAGGCAGCCAGGAAGCAGGGTATGTTGCAAGGGCGAGCAAGATCACCCAGAGCATTGGAGAGATGCTTGCTGTGGATGGCCAGCCCTTCTCCTTACTTGAGTAGCCAGGGTTCAGGCAGCTCATGGTGCTTGTGGACCCATCCTACCAAGTGCCCACATATACCAACTTCAGGTGGTGCCCTCCCTGTATGAGGCGTGCAGGGAGTACTTGAGGGAGGAGCTGCACAAGGCAGGTCCACAAGTAGTCTGACACTTCACCTCAGACATCTGGAGCAGCCGGGGTGGTGATCACACCTACCTCTCCCTCACAGGGCACTGGTGTGACCAGTCAGGCTGTCGGTGGGCTCTCCTTCAAGACGAGGTGATCGATGAGTCCCACACAGCAACAGAAATCATGGGGCAATGAACTACTTGGTTGTGGGGTGGCTTGTTGGGCAGAGTGAGCTCACCTGTGGTGTCATGGTCACTGAAAATGGAGCCAACATGGTCAGGGCAATCCGTGATGCCCACTTTGTTGGCATCCACTGTGTGGAACGCAAGTTCCACCTCATTGTCAGGGATGCCTTGGACAGGGACAGGGATGCTGGTGATGACTCCAGCACCACCAGCAAGCTCATTTCCAAATGCAGGAAGGTGGTAGGCTACTTCCACTGTACCATCAGGGGGGCAAGATGCTGTGGGACAAACAAGCAGAGTTGAACATCTTGCAGCACAAAATCATGCAGGATGTGGAGCCTTGGTGGAACTCCACATACTTGATGCTTGAGAGGCTGGTGGAACAACATTCATGAAATGGCTTTGCTCAGGGAGATTGGGATCAGCAGCCCACTTTACAGAGCTGAGTGGGATACCATCTCCCAGATCTTGGTGATCCTCAAGGCCAACAAGACCCTCAGCACTGGCAATGCTGTCATAGATTCATAGATGTTAGGGTCAGAAGGGACCTCAATAGATCATCAAGTCCGACCCCCTGCATAAGCAGGAAAGAGTGCTGGGTCTAGATGACCCCAGCTAGATAATCATCTAACCTCCTCTTGAAGACCCCCAGGGTAGGGGAAAGCACCACCTCCCCTGGGAGCCCGTTCCAGACTTTGGCCACTTGAACTGTGAAGAAGTTCTTCCTAATGTCCAATCTAAATCTGCTCTCTGCTAGCTTGTGGCCATTATTTCTTGTAACCCCCGAGGGCGCCTTGGTGAACAGATACTCACCAATTCCCTTCTGTGCCCCCATGATGAACTTATAGGCAGCCACAAGGTCGCCTCTCAACCTTCTCTCGCGGAGGCTGAAAAGGTCCAGTTTCTCTAGTCTCTCCTCGTAGGGCTTGGTCTGCAGGCCCTTGACCATACGAGTGGCCCTTCTCTGGACCCTCTCCAGGTTATCCGCATCCTTCTTGAAGTGTGGCGCCCAGAATTGCACGCAGTACTCCAACTGCGGTCTGACCAGCGCCCGATAGAGGGGAAGTATCACCTCCTTGGACCTATTCGTCATGCATCTGCTGATGCACGATAAAGTGCCATTGGCTTTTCTGATGGCTTCGTCACACTGCCGACTCATGTTCATCTTAGAGTCCACTAGGACTCCAAGATGCTTTTCCACTTCCATGCCACCCAGCAGGTCATTCCCTAGGCTGTAGGTGTGCTGGACGTTTTTCCTCCCTAGGTGCAGCACTTTGCATTTCTCCTTGTTGAACTGCATCCTGCTGTTTTCTGCCCACTTGTCCAACCTGTCCAGGTCTGCCTGCAGCTGTTCCCTGCCCTCCGGCGTGTCCACTTCTCCCCATAGCTTTGTGTCATCTGCAAACTTGGACAGAGTACATTTGACTCCCTCGTCCAAGTCACTGATGAAGACATTAAAGAGTATCGGTCCAAGGACCGAACCCTGCGGGACCCCACTGCCCACACCCTTCCAGGTTGAAACCGACCCATCCACCATGACTCTCTGGGTGCGACCCTTCAGCCAGTTCGCCACCCACCGGACTGTGAAGTCATCCAAGTCACAGCCTCTTAACTTGTTCACCAGTATGGGGTGGGATACCGTATTGAAGGCCTTCCTGAAGTCTAAGTATACGACAGCCACTCCTCTTCCTGTGTCCAGACGTTTCATAACCTGGTCATAAAAAGAGACTAGATTGGTCAGGCACGATCTGCCGGCCATGAACCCGTGATGGTTTCCCCCCAGCATAATTTGTCCTGCCGGGCTCTCACAAATGTGAGCCTTGATAATTTTTTCAAAGACTTTACCAAGGATGGAGGTGAGACTGACTGGCCTATAGTTGCCCGGGTCCTCCTTCCTCCCCTTCTTGTAAATGGGGACCACATTGGCCCTTTTCCAGTCCTCCGGGACTTGGCCCATGTGCCATGAGCGTTCAAATATTCCCGCCAGTGGCTATGTAATGATGTCGGCCAGTGCCTTCAGCACCCTCGGATGGAGCTCATCCAGGCCTGCCGATTTAAAGGCATCCAGTTCTTCCAAATGACTCTGCACCACCTCAGGGTCTACGCATGGAAGTCTGGTGCCTTGCTGCTGCCTCTCTACAACCCCAGTGAGAGACTTGTCGTGCCCCTCACTTAGGAACACTGAGCCAAAGAACTCGTTGAGGAGTTCAGCCTTGTCCTCTCTGTCCATCACCAATTGTTTCTGCCCATTTAGCAGGGGTCCTATTCCTCCCTGGGCCTTCCTTTTACTCCCTATATATCTAAAAAACAATTTCTTGTTGTCCTTTACTTGGGATGCCATCCTCAGTTCCATGGTAGCTTTGGCCCGTCTAACTGCCTCCCTACAAGCACGAGCAGAGGAGGTATATTCGTCTTTGGTGATCTCTCCCTGCTTCCACTTTTTATGTGCTCCCCTTTTGGCCCTTAGGCTGCCCTGGATTTCTCTGGTCAGCCATGGAAGCCTCCTGGCCCCTTTCCCTCTTTTACCTCGCTCGGGGATCGTCTTGCTTTGTTCCTGAAGGATCGTTTCCTCAAGGCACAGCCACCCTTCTTGGGCTCCCATCCCTTCAAAACTCCTACTCTGCAGTGTGTCCTTGACTAATCGCCTGAGTTCATTGAGATCAGCTTTCCTAAAGTCTAGTACTTTCACCGTAGTACTTACCTTACCCACTCGACGTCTTATGGTGAATTCTATTATTAGGTTATCACTGTCCCCCAGATAGCTACCGATCTGTAGGTCCCCTATCATGTCATCTTGTGTTGCCAGTACCAGATCCAGTATGGCATTCCCCCTAGTGGGACCGTGTACCTCCTGTGTCAGGTGGAGGTCCTGTACACAGGTTAGAAACCTGCGTGAGCGGTGGGACTTTGCTGTCTGTGACTCCCAGCAGATGTCCGGGTAGTTTAGGTCCCCCATGACTACCGCCTCTTTAGCTTTTATGGTCTCCGAGAGTTGCCTCAGGAGCCCTGAATCTCTTTCTTCCCCTTGATGTGGGGGTCTGTAGCAGACCCCTACCACCAAATCCCTTTCTCCTTGCCCCCCATGTAGCCTAACCCACAATCCTTCTACTTCCTCATCCTTGGATTCCGTCTTGATGAGGGTTGATGTATATTGTTCATTGACATAGAGCACAACCCCTCCCCCTTTTTTCCCCACCCTGTCCTTTCTGTACAATCTATAGCCCTCAATATGTACTGCCCAGTCATGGGACGAATCCCACCAGGTTTCCGTTAGCCCCACTAAGTCATAGGTGTTTAGTGCAAGCAGGAGTGTTAGTTCATCCTGCTTGTTTCCCATGCTCCTAGCATTAGTATATAGGCACTTGAGCCCTGCGACTGGTGCCTTTGCTGCCCCCCCGCTCTGAGTCCCAAGGGGCCCTTTGTTTCCTACCTTCTCGTTTCTTACCTGTGCCATAGTGCTGGCCTCCCCATGGCTTTCAGGTTCCCAATGCTCTCTTTCTTCAGGCTGGGCTGTCCTTGTGGGTGCCACATAGTTTGGTGGTCCACAGCTTCCCCCGCCCTCATCTTCCCCTCCCCCCGACGAGCCTAGTTTAAAGCTCGCCGGAGGAGATCTGCCAACCTAGAAGAAAACACACGCTTACCTTTGGGGGACAGGTGAAGCCCATCCCAGCTGAGCATGTCCCTCGTCGTAATGTGCAGGTCGTTGTCCAGGAAGCCGAAGCCTGCCTTGAGACACCACTGCCGAAGCCACCAGTTGGTCTCTCTGATGCAGTTCTCATGCCGTCTTCTGTGTCCGTTCACTGGTAGGATGGAAGAGAATACCACCTGTGCACCGAACTCTCTCAGCATGCCGCCCAGAGCACTGTAGTCTTCCATCAGGTGATCAGGGGTTCTCCTGGCTGCATCATTAGTACCCACATGGATTAGGACCATGGGGTAGTAATCGGTGGGCTTGATCCTGGCCTGGATTACCTCCGTCACATCCCGAATCTTTGCTCTGGGCAGTCAGTATACCTCTCATGCTGAGGGTTCCTGGCGACAGATGGGCCCTTCCATACCTCTCAGGATGGAGTCGCCTATGACGAGCACTTGTCGCCTCCTCCTCTGGGTCCTCTTGGATCTCTTGACCTGTTCGGAGCATGAAGAATATGGTGTTTCTTCCTGCCCAAGGGTTTCCTCCTCCCCTTCCATCTCCTGCAGGGTCGCCAGGGCCTCATACCTGTCCTTAGCCAAGTGATCCTGGTAGTGAGGGAACGTCAGAGCCAAATGGAGAGATTCCAGGGGATCAATGTTCCTGGCTGGGGTAAGCTGCTGTCACCAGATGTGCAGGCACTGGTGAGGTGGCTGAAGGAGGGCATCAGGAAATGGCTTAATCCCTTGTGGTCCAGCACAGTCCATGTGCTGGCCACCATGTGTGACCTAAGTGTAAAGGGCAGTGTATGCAGCAGCCAAAGCCTGAATCAGTGGATGGAGGTGCTGGTGAAGAGAGTCAGGGAGGCAGAATAGCGGTGGTGAGGGGACCCACTGTCCCATGCCAGCACACCATCCACCAGCCAGTCTCCTCCTCCATCACAGATGCTGCCAATGTGGGTCAAGGTCATAGCTTCCATGGTGGGGTCCAGAGTGACCAGACCCCACCATCAGGCAGGTAGCACTCAGGCCTTGGTGGCTGTCTATCTCACAGAGGATGTGGAGATGCTGCTGTGCAACCCCTTGGCCTACTGGGTAAGCTGCAGCCGGATGTGGCCAGATCTAGCCACGGTCGCCCAGGAACACCTGTCCTGTTCACCTACCAGCATTACAAGCAAGAGGATGTTCAGTATTTCTGGGGATGTAGTGACACCCCGCTGCACCTGCTGGTTTGGTGGAACATCTGGTGAACCTCCCACTGCCGGGGTTCACCAAGCACCAGGTGCCGATGGAGTACCCTCCTTACTATGTCCGCACCTATTTCCTTTTTTCATTTTTTAAAAGCCATTTAATGCCCTGCTCTCAGAGCTGGAGTGGGCACTCATTGCATCACCAGCCAGCAGGGGACGAATATATCCATGCTGAGCTTTTGTGCCAGGATGAACTTGGAGGTATGAGCTGGGGCTATAGGGTAGGAGAAGGCCCCAGGTCCTGGGCATAACCACTAAAACTGCACTCTGCCAGGGTCAGGGAGGCCTACTGGGACTGTTGGCAGCTGGCAGCCCCAGGAAATGCCAGGACCGAGGATCACCCCAGTGAAAGGTGCGTAGGAGGTGCCATAACCTCCAGCTACCACAGGCATGTGCACAGTCCTGGCTGGAGAAAGGCTGGGAACCCATCACATCTTTGACAGGCCTGAGGCTTGCTGGTCACTGTGGAGTTGTGAGGCTCCAGGTGAGCTCAGTTTAGCTGCCTGGGATGCCAGCTTTCAGGCTGAAAAACCCTTTGTCAGGCTGAGGAAGTGGTGTGTGTGTGCTGTTCCTGGATTGAAAGAATAGTAAACAAGCCAGAGGCTGGCATGCAATGGAGGCAAGAAAGCCAGTCAATGAAAATGGAAATGGAGGCATCAGGGGGTGAGGGACAGGCTGGGGTGGGGGTGGGGAAGAGGGATGTAGCAGTGCAGGTAAAAGCAGAGGGGTACCTGGGGAGTCAGATGTCTGGTAGGTTGTGTGTCAGAAAGCAATGTCTATGCTCAGTCCATGAGTTTCTGCATCTAGGAGGTTGATGAAGTGCAGTTCATAAGCCCATTTGTAGAAAGTGTGTGCAGCTTGTGGGGGTACTGGAGATCTGTTGGCAGGTTTTGCATGTCTTGTCATGGCATGGTCTGGATCCATTTGGTGTGTTTTGGGCTGTAGGATGTTGGCTTCTGGTGATGAGGTTAGTGAGGTTCAGTGCTTGTTTGACTTTACAAACCACTTTTCACAGATGGACCTATGAACTTTTATTTCATCAACCTCCTAGATACAGAAACTTACGGAGTCAATATAGACATTGGATTTATGACACACTACAACCTGCCTGTCATCTGACTTGTGACGTAGCAGGTGCCTCTCCACTTTTATCTGCTACTTCCCCCTTCCCCCCCCCTCCCCCAACCTGTCCTTCACCCCCTGACACTTCAATATACATTTTCACTGACTGGCTTCCTTGCCTGCATTGCATGCCAGCCTCTGGCTTCCATCCAGAAAGAGCACACACTATCCTTGCATCCAGAAAGAGCTCACACACCAACTACATGCTTCCTCAGCCTGACAAAGGGCTTTTAAACCAAAAAGCTTGCAAACAAGAATTTCTCCAACTCTTCCGTTGGTCTACTAAAAGATATCAGATTGACCCAAAGAACCTCGTCTGGGCTATGTCCTTAGGCCAACACAGCTACAACCTACACCCCTTAACACACTCAAGTGAGACGAGTTTTGCTTTCAGCAGTTGGAGGTGGAGTTTCACCAAAACCCCTGCACCATTCTGCCTGAAACCTGGCCGGCCTCCCTTATGCCCACATGATGGGCAATGTATGTGGCAGGACAGGTGCTTATGAGGGTGGCCATTTAATGCCCCGCTCTCAGAGCAGGAGGTGGCAGTTTAATTTCTCATCAGCACAGCCAGCAGGAGAAGAACATCTTCCTGCCAAGCTCCTGTGCCAGGAAGAACTTGGAGGTATAAGAGCTGGGACTATATGGGGAGGAGGAGGCCTTGCATCATTCTGGGGGTGACCTAAAACTGCACCCTGCCAGGGGCAGGAGGCCTGGGTGGGATTGTCGGTGGCACAGCAACCCCAGGAAATGCCAGGACCACGAACCTCCCTTCTGAAAGGCATGTAGGATCAGGAAGCACCTGATAACCTCCAGCCACAACACAGTCCTGGCTAGGGAAAGCCCAGACCTGTAAGGTCTTTGAGCGGCCTGAGGCTTACAGGTTGCAGTGCAGTTTGTGAGGGTGAGAACAGGAGCTACCATCTCTGCAGTTTTCACCCTGCTGCACCTTAACACACATACAAAGTCATGTCATGAGTTTTGCTTTGAACAGTTTGAGGTGCAGTTTCCCAGAAACCTCTGCATCTATCTCCTTCAAATTTGGCAGGCTTCATGGCCTCTGAAGGGGCTACAACCTTTGCAAGTTTCATCTGAATTGAGCAAGAAATGACAATGTTATAGGCAGTTTTGTGATTCCCCATTATAGCCTATGGCCGAAACACCCAAGCACTGTTGAAATTCTGAAACAGCTCGGAACCAGAATGGGACAGTGATTTGAAACACCAAAATGAATCACTGTCCCTTTGAAATGCCAGATCCAAAAAGAAATGAAACAGGGACATTTTGGACACCCCTACGAAATGCCGAAACAAAACACTGCCCCCCCCCCCCAAAATGCTGAATCCGAAACAGAAATGAAATGCAGGTGTTTTACACAGCCATACTCTCTATAGCTTCCTTTACAAACTGTAGAGTTGGTATAGTAATATTAGAGGACACCATAGACCCAAAGGTTTCACAAATATATATTCACATAGCACAAACATCCAGAATAGGAGGACAACAGGTATATTCTCTGTCCCTTCCCGTACCTACAGTGGTTGCAGTTCAACTGCACTTTTAGGGTTACAGTGGCTTGGTGGCAGATAGTCTAGCCAAGATGTCTTTTTTGGTCATATTTGCTCATTTGCTTCAAACTAAAATCCTTTTCCTGACGGTCTTAAGAACTGGTTCAGAGTCTTTATGTTTCTGAAATCAGAAACAGACCCTACACCTCATTCACTAATTTAAACAGATGAATGTTTAATATTTTCATTTATTGTGTTAAGTGCACTGTCATAATGTCAGGTTTTATCTCATGCCATTAAAGCCAGTCTAGTTCTGCCTTTGAATCAGGCAGTTATATGTCTCTTTAGTCTCTTATGGGTGCAAAAAAAAGCTGGTTTTTGCTAAGCAGCCATACATGTCACACATATATAGTTTGGGTGATTGCATACAGTAGCTCAGGAATTTCCCTTTATTTGGCAATATATACTAGGAGAACATTGGAAATGTTAGTCTGCACTGTATTCCTATCATTGTATTCAGTAACAATGTAGCAGCCTCCTTAAGCAGGTGCTATAATTCAAAGGAGCTTGCTGATGTTTGTGTGCAAGTAAAAAAGGAACTGTTCACTTTTGTTGCTGCCATGTCTGATGTCCTAGACCTGTCCTTCACACTTGCAGTAAATGAAACAAGTATTTCACATGACGGGAAAAGGAATATCACTTATAGTGTCCCAAAAAATCTACTGCTACAAAAGCTTATTAAACTCCATTATTTTCTGTATAGTTCCTTAGTTTGAAGATAAATTTAAGGAAAATGTACGAATGTGGAATAAGATCCTCTCACAAAATCACTGTGACAACTGGCCCTTTCTCTACTATCTTATCTCTAAATTTACATGAAACGGCTATTCAGTGAAATTGAGAGAATCCTGTTAGTTTCCATAATTCCCTTATCCAAGTGACATCAAATTTGGATCTAATAGGTGCAGTATACTCAGAACAGGATCCTAGGACAGTAAATAAAATCAAGTTCTGTTACCAAATTACAGATAATGATAAAAAATAACACACTAGAGATATGTGTTAAAAAGACCGATTTTCAAATGTACCTTTTACAATCTGCACCTGGTTTGGCAGTGTTTGGTAAATGTAAGTACTTAGCATTTGGGTTGAAATTTACTGTGTGAACTGAAATGAGAAGAATGAAGCACAGTGTCCCTATTATCAGCACTCTGGTCATCCCAAATTTCTCAACTGACTGCCCAAATTGCTTTCTAAGGGCCTGGTCCAAAATTTGTTGAAGTCAACAAGAGCCTTTCAATTAACTTTAACAGTTTTTGGATCAGGCCTGACTTCTTAAAAGGCTGGTACATGGAAGTGATCATATTTGAGTTAAGCAGTATTTTTTATGAACTGCTTCAATAATATTCTCAAACAGAGTCCTCAAAGTGCAAAACATAAAACAGATTTTTATATAACTTTAATCATAAACTCTAGTACCTATAAACAGAGAAATATATTCGCCTTCCCTTATATCTGAAAGGTCAGATATCCATCACAGCTTGCTCAGTGCCTTGAAGGCAGAATGAGATCATACCAGTCTTACGTTCCTTGGCTCATTCCTGATTTATCACTCCTTTAGCTATCAGTGATACAACATTTACAGTATGCTGTGCATATAAGCTATGATATACATGTAAAAGGATAAATATTAAGGTTCTCATATGGCTGCTACAGTAACTAGAATTTCTAAAACCTTAAATAATGTTCCCATCATTCCAGAACACTGCTCTCATGAAGCACTTTAGTTCATTGAATAACACAAGAACACATGTGCAGCAAATTAGAGCCACATATTCCATCAAGGAAGGCTGAGAATACAAAGCAGTTCCCTAATTTTCGACAGGAATTTGATGTTTTATCTAGTTTTTCCACCAGAGTCTTCTTTAACCTGGTTTTCAGAGCACAGTCCTGCTTGCAGAGTCCACAAGCAGCTGCCACACATCAAAAAGAGTCAAACCATTGTAGAGTAGAGCTCAATAATTAAACAGGAAAGACTGTGTGAAAAAAGAACTTAAGTGAGGCTGGACTAGATTCAGCATCAGAATAGCAATTTGAAAGAACAAGGCCAAAAACTGCATCCTACAAGGTCTTATAACTATCAAAATATATCTCTGAATTCATGCAGAGGGGATCAACTTTCTACTTAAACTTTATCACATCCTCATCACAGGGGATTCTTTTTAACTTGGAGAAATCTCTGACTTCTAGTATAAATTACTGTAACTGTATAGTGCAAGCATGACACTTTTAACTGTCAGATCACCACAGTTAAAGAGAACTGTTTAATAAATAGTTGATCACTATTTCAGTAGAAATCAGTGGTTCTCCAAGTGGGGTGCCGCAGCACCACAGGGCATTGTGTAACCCTTTCAAGGATGCTACAACACTGGCACCAAAGCTGCTGATGCTGTTCCTAGATAAAACCAGCCTACCTATCTCTGGGCCATGATAGACGTTACACTTTGCAACTCGACAAATGTGTTACAACCCATAACATGATGCACATGCATAGGGATAAATTTTGCGTAGGGGCCTGATCATTGTGTGATAGCTAAAGCTCAATAAATGTAGTTTAGCTGAACCAGATGTAGTTGAACCAGGTTCTGTAATGTCTATCACGCAAATGTGGTTTAGGGTCTGTCTGTGTTAAGAGCTATGTAGTTTGTCTACCAGGTATAGCCTGTAATTTCTTATCTCCACACTTGTTGTGGGTGGGTGTGAGGGAGGTTAAATAGATAAAGCAGGTTTTGTTTTTAGAAGTGCAAAGTACTCATTTATCTCTTGGTATTTGCCAACTTGAAAGTTCAAGTAGCCACTTGAGCTAGGAGGTTTCAGCAGTGAGATGCTGGACTGTCCTGCAGCTATAATGGCTCAGACATGGGTGTGAGAGGGTGCTGAGTCCGGGCATGGGTAATTGGTGCCTCCCAAGTCTGTGGGGGCACCAGATCACTGACAGGGGGGGTCCCCCCAGGCCGATTGCTGACCAGGGGGATCCCCCCCATGGCTGATCACAGACCTGAGGAGGGGGGGTCCCCCCAGTGGCTGATCACTGAGTGCAGAACCACCAGTGGCAAAACCAGAAGTGCACTTCCACTGGTATTTCTGGTTTCATGGCTAATGCTTTCAGGGGGTGCATGTGCATCCACATATACCCACTACCCATCACCAATGAGTCCAAGGCTCAGACATGGGTGTGAGATGGAGCAGAGGCCAGGCATGCTTGGTGCAGAGCTCAAACATGGGTGTGAGATGGAGCTGAGACTGGGCACACTCTGTGCAGGGCACAGACATCAGTGTGAGAGGGAACTGAGACCAGGCATGCTCAGTGCAGGGTACAGACATGGGTGTAAGATGGAGCTGAGACTGGGCACACTCGGTACAGGGCTCAGACATGAGTGTGAGGGGTTCTAAGACCAGGCCTACTTGGTGCAGAGCACAAGCACAGTTGTGAGATGGAGCTGATATTTGGCAACACTGAAAGTAGCTGCTTGACCTACACTATAGTGGGATTGGCAATGCATTGTTCTAGGAGGCTTCCCTCTTATCCTCCAAGCAATCACTCTTGGGGTGGGGGTAAAATGCGGTGGGGTGGGGCTGATATGCTTAAAGGCCGAGCTTAAGCTGGAGTGTGACTCATATCGAAACTGCTAGTTTTCTGCCAGGAATCATGGCAAATTCTGCAAACTCAGTTCCTCCAAATAAAGACAGTTCTGTTACTACCAATGCTGTGCCAACACAGAAATTCAGGTATGCGTATAGATGCAATTTAAGACTGTCATGGTCTCAGCAATGGGAGGGGCAAAACTTCCATTTATTATGCTAATAAAAAGGTCAGACACTATGTTAGGTGCAGTTAAGGAAATGTTAAGGTAAGAAAAACAAAGGCTTTTATCCCGGTAAAGAAACAATCATAGTATGACCTTCCTTTATGTTGTAGCAAAAAACTGTTTTCTTTTCCTTTGGAGGGGTAAAAATGATGTAGGTTGCTGGAAGCATTATTACTCCTAATGAAGGGATTTTGTCTTAATATCTGTCTTGTGTAGTGTGCAGCGTGAGGAATTAATATTTTGAAAGAATGAAAAGTATATAGCCTGTCTGTATAATTCATCTCTATTGTTTTCTAGCCTGATTCAATGAATAAAGGAGAGTAGTGATATGCACTCCAGAAGTGCAAAATACAAGGGATTTCAAAGCATTTTGTAGACAGAATTAAGCCTTGAAATGAGCTTCTAAGTAGCCCTGAGCTTTACTCAGTACAGTTGTATTTGAGGAACGTGGTGGGTGAGGTGTGTGACTAACAGCCGGGGGAAGCCAGGAACTGAGCTGCTGGGGACCTGTGGGGGTAGCATGGGTGTTGGGGTGGGTGGGGGCTGGGAGCTCACACTGGAGCCCTGGGAGCCCCTGGCCTGCTCAGACCCTTCAGTCCTCGCCACCAGCCTCCTAACCTTCAATGCAACCCCCTGGGACCCTGAAGCATTTTTTCAGCTAATCTACAGTGAAGAGGTGGCTGAGATGTTATGGTCCTACGTGTTATGCCCTGTTAAATTTACCCTTATGCTAACCTGCAATAATTTTACCTTTATGATAACTAGAAATACAGGCTGCTATAGTCAAAAATAAGAATGCCTACACAGCCTTTAAGTTTCAAAGCAAATGGATAGAAACTGTGAGCAATCAATTTGGTAATTGCTACTACTGTGAAGTCAAGTAGCCCCTTGACCACAAGCAATGGTGGGATGGCCATCACTCCCCCCGCCCGAGAAACCAGGCTCAGAATAGCAAGCAAATACACTTATTCTTTACAGAGAGGAAAGCTTTAATTTACTTTATATACATATATACATATATTATTAATTACAGCTAAATTAAAGCTAAGCTATTAAAGTTAACTATTTAGATCTTAAATATTAAAGCTTTTAATATTTATTTAAGGTTAAATATTTAAGCTTTCAGAGTATTTAAAATTAAAGCTAAGTAATTAAAGTTAAATTAAAATTGAATAGATATATTTTCTGTCTAGGACAGCGCCACCCAAAGCATGACAATTCTAAGTATATGAATCTACTCTGTAAAAAAAATCATGGCATGTCAGCACTATCCAGTGGCACTACAAGGTATATAACACACGTGACCGAATGAATGTATATCACCTTCGTCTACTTCAGCATGCACCTAAACCAGATGCAGTTGAATCCACATTTAGATAAACCACTTGCTCATGTATCAAGGCCTTCTGTTTCCAGGAGGTGCCTTTAGAGTTGAACTGGGGGGTGGCTGCTGCAGGAGTGGGTGCTCCTGCCTGCATTAGACTCCACTAACATAGGAAAGTGGGGACATCCTAACAGTGGTTCTCAACCACAGTGCCGCCAAAGTTATGGAGGGGTGCTTTGAGTCTAAAATGGTTGTGAACTACTGGTATAAATGCTTTCTATTAAATAATTACTAATAATTAATTTGACAAAATAAATACAATTCCTTAATACTGTTAAGGAAATATACTCATCTAGTAAGTGAACCTACATAGTGTTGTTCCAAGATGTACAGTGGTAAGTATGCACCTCCCCATGAAACAGCAGCTGTTTAGAAAACAATGTTTTGATTCTTTAAAGAAAATTTGGCAGTGTGGTGATGCTGCCAATGATGCCAACAGTGACAATGGCAGTAATTATAATAATAATTATAATAATAACAATAATAATAATAATAATAAAAATAAATTATTTCCATTTACATAGCACTTCTCTACTGCATTCAAAATAGATTATAACTGGATGTAACACCCATATTTCATGAGAGGTTTTCTACTGTGAGTATTAGATCACACTCTATTCAGAGTAATATTTTATCTATTTTGCAGATGAGTAAATAAAGATACAGAGAACCTATGTGCTGTACACAAGGGTATTAAGTAAATCAGTGGGAGAAGAGTGAAACATGAAAAAAGGTGCAGATCCCACTTCCTTATTTTAAAAATTCATGAGAAACCATCACTACTTGTATGGTAGAATTAGCTCTGATTCCTATGAATACTGCAGGAACTAAAGAATAACATGAGCACACCCACTTGATATTTCTAGTCTTAGTTTTCTTAAATTAGTATGAACATAATGATCCACTAGTCTGGCTTTATGAAGAACAAGAGCTTTCACCCAGTTGTTCAATTCCTGCATCAGACCCCTTGTTTCCAGTTGACCTAGACCTTTAATTTTAGAAAGAGGATTTCCAGTCTGTTTGAAGATATCTAGTAATGGAAAATTGACCACATTCCTAGGAAAGTCATTCCAAAGGCTAATTACCTTAACGATTTTTTTTCCTCTTTGCTTTTAGACTGAATTTTGCTTGCTTCAGTTTCTAATAATTGAATTCTAATCTATTTCTTATGTCTTTAACTGATCGATTTAATGGAGACATCTACTTTCACTTCTCTGATCCATACCTCAGAGGAACACTGCAGAAAAACAGATTCAAGAAGAAGGCATATACATACACTTTCTCTACCTGAGTGTGTAACTCCCTTTATTACATGACTCTACCATTAGGCACAGTCACAATCTCATAAGGCAGTTGCCCAGTTGCGTAGAAAGTAAGTGCAAAATTTCTTGCCTGAATGAACACTTCACCTGGAGAAATATATTCAATAGCTTCAAGGACTCTACCATGAACCCCTCCATAGAATAAGGTATGCATGATTAAATGTATTAGCCTCTCGGGGATGATGTTAAAAAGGATTGATATGAGCAAGCAAAATTGGACAGCTACAGTATAAGTTTATTTTACATTGTAAATATTTATTACATACATATGCTTGAGCATTAAAGAACAAAACACTGCCCTGGACAACAAGAAGGAATACTATCAACAGTTTCAAACAAGTGTGAATTAATGATCAAGTGCTTTTTGCTAGTTGAACTTGCCAGCTTGTGTTGTGCACACATGATAGGTGAATATAATGCACTTATAAAATTTATTTGTCAGAAAATTGGTTCCTCAGAAACATACAGATTTACTACATCAAGGTTTTTATGCTTTATCTATGCTGGGGACTGGTGAAAAGAGTAGATTCACAGCAAGGTCATCAGGGAGGAAAATTCAAAGCTTGTACAATTCAAGAGGGAGGCTACTACTATAATTAAAGGACTGGCTTGAATTTCATCCCCTAGCCCCAAACTCCCACTTCATCTTACAAGAGAAGTGTACCTGGCTGTAACCTCCGAAGCATGTGCTGGTACTTAACCCCAATGCAATCTCTTTCAGGGATGTTTTCCACTCTTCAGATAATTAGTAAAGCTACTTTGTGGAGTGGCTAGAAGTAATCTGATGGTTTCAGCTTTATAACATGAGACATTTTATGAGCAAGAAAAGGCTATTCATTTTACCCCTTCCGCTCTTAAAGTATTTGATTTGCCCTTCGGTCCTTTCCTCCTGCTTTCAATTTTTCCCAGCCAACTCATTTCTCTCCTCCTCTTCTCAAAATAAAATGTCCCCTGAACTTACTGACTAAAGTCTTCTTCCTCAGTAACTAACTCCATCTATTTATTATACTCTTAAATAAAAGTATAAATAAGAAACAAAATTTCCTAATTTCTGGTTTTCCCTTTTCCCCTTTGTAAGGTAAAATACCAGACCGTAACACTTTTTGTGATACTTGTGTATCCTAGCACTATAAAGATAATCAAGCACTAGTACTTGCCTACAAGTCCCATTAATGCCAGTAGGAGATGTAAACAGACGGCTGAGAGAAGAATATAGTTTTTTACTTTTCTTATATCTCACCAATATGAAAAATACATCACTACTGATTTTACTAAGTTCTCTGATTTTAGTCTACTTTCAGAACATAAATACAGATACTTTACACTTGAGATAATTTTTGCTGTTTCTTCAAGAGTACCAGCAGAGATGCAGATATTTTCTTGCCCACATGATGATTCTACTAAATAACTGCTTTATTTTATGCCCTGGTGGAAACAATCTGTTACAGATCTCCAAATCAGGAGTAGGAGATTGATGAGGCATTTTTCCAATAATTAAATATGCAAAGAACAAAAACTGGTGGCAGTGAGACTTTTACCTGAATGTTGGGTAAGCAAGTACCATAAGAGGGCAACAAACCTTCCAAGTTACTGGAATGTACTGGGGAAAAGTTTGTTTCACATGATGGAAAACAGTAGATAGCTATTTTTTTTTAATTACAGGAAACATTGGGAATTAACTGAAGTTCATAAATTCTTGAAGTTATAATCTTCAAGAATTTATGGAGAACTGATAAGTAGGGGTCTGCCCAACTCAAGATGTTTGTCAGCTGATTTCACAGGGAGATTGTTGAGCCAGCTGCCATTTCTTGGGCTGATCATGGCAGGGTCCCCCTCATGCCTCTGACTGGTCAAAGATCTCCGGTGGCTCCACTTCTCACCACTGATTGGTTGTAAGGGCTTTCTGTCATACAGCTCTACCCCTCACCACCAATTACTGGAAAGAGGCAGGGCCACACAACAGGCAGCCCTCTCAGCCAATCAGTGGTGAGGGGGCAGCAGCCATCTTGGGCTCTGTGTTGGCAGGCCCCCTTCTACCTTCTCCTCTGGTGGGTTGTTCAATAGAGCCATGAGGACTGCTGGCTTCCTCTAGGGAGCCAGCATTTTATTTTCAGTAATATTTTTTTTCACAGATTGTGGGGACATTGCCCAATGTCATGATATCCATAATATCTGCAAAACTGCAATTTCAATAGGTCCCTACTGACAAGATCCCAGATGACTGTGGCTATAGATAATAACTTTCTTTATAAAGGAAATCCCATAGAATTAGTGACCCATAGAATTAACTTAACTTTCATACCAACAGAATACTAGAACAAAATTTTAAAATAATGAATTTGTAAGCACCTAATGGACAAGAAGATGATTAAAAAAACAGCCAGCATAGATATGTCACACACAAACATTAAAGCAATCTATTTTCCTTTTTGATAGGATAACTGTCCTAATGGATAAATGGAAGCACCAGATGTGATACATCTTCCCTGAAAGAAAGCTTTTGACATTGTCTCATGTCTCTTTGGATGAAATTGCCAAAGGGTGGGTGCAAGCTGGTCAAAAACTGCATTCAGGGAATAGTTATCAATAGTCCCTAAGCACTGTAACAGGGGAATTCCCACAGCCCCTGTTCCAAAGGGGGAAAAAAAAAGAAAGAATAACTTGTGATGAAACTTGTGGTGCAGGTCATGGGGCTCGGGAGAAGCAGGGAGAGGGGTGGAACTGGCCCAGTTCCATAGCAAGGAGCTCCCTGCCATTCACCATGACCTATGCATAGCAGTGAGCAGGGCTGGGCTGCTGGCTTCAATGCATGGAGTTCTCCGCCAGAGGCACGTGGCTCAGGCAGAGAACCTGGGAACTGCTTGCAAGCCCCATGTGATGGGTCCAGGCAGACACTGTGCCCCTGCCCGCCCAGGTTCCACACTCCTGTCATCTGTCCACCCCATCCCCCGAATCCCCACTGGCCCTGACCCTGGGGCACCGGCACAGGTCCTACCCAGCTGCCATTTTGCTCCCACCTGCCACCACTGCCACCACTCCTGCTCACCACTGCCAGTGCATCCACCACTGCCCCCACCCCTGCCCACTGTTGGCACTGTTACCCTGCACTTACCTACTTTCCACCCACTACCATCCCCCACTCCACTAGCCTGCCACTGCTGCCACTTCCCTCTGACTTGCCTGCCCACCCACTGCTGCCAACACCACTTTCCCTCCAGCCCATCTGCTGCCACTGCTGCTTCTCTAGCTATAAGGACGGGGTCAGGGCCATCCAATGGGCAAGGGTGGGAGCACAGAGCACACTACCTCTGCAGAAGTGTGTGAGGCTTGGCCCCATGCAAGGACAGCAGGGGCACCCTGGGGGCCAGGCCAGATGCAGTAAATGGGTAGGGACCCACCCACAGTCTTGATGAAATGGCCTGGTGTGCCAGATTTGATCCAGAGGACATATTTTGCCTGCCCCTGTGATAGATGGAGAAGGGACTTGCTTTCTGGAATGGTCAAAGAGAGCCCCAACTAGTGACCTATGACCCTCTGGGGAACGAGGGGACTGTAAAATGACTAAGGGGAATTGAGGTTCCTTCCAAGACAGGAGTGACAGATATAGATTGGGAGGAGATGAATCACTTTTCAATTAGAAGTACCCATGTGAGGGTAAATGGTCTGTATGGAATATAAGTCCAGGCAAGTTGCCCAGCTCACTCAAGAAATAAGACATATTGACCAAGTGAATTAACATCAGCGTGACTAGGTGTGGTGAGGACAGGGTGTGCGGGAGGTGGAGCCCTATGGATGAGGCCATGCCATGTATGCTCCACTAGAGAACAACTTGATTTCTGACCTCCCCATTCTTGTTATTTTTTTGACAACAAGGTGTGGCAGGCAAGTGAAGAGGAGGACCAAGACAAAGACGGTAAGGTACAGGCACCCAATAGGCATCCCCACTCAGGCACCTTTGGAGGTTATTTCAACTGGGGCCCCAGAGGGTCTTTTCTGGGTTGAATTCTATTTAAAATGTTATTAACACTATCTTGGGTGACAGAGCAGGGACTGAATCAATAAAATATATAGACAACAGTAGTATCAGAATACGAGAGCTTTGAGAGATAGGATTAAAATTCAAAATGGTCTTGATAAACTGGACAGATGGTCTGAAATAAATAAAATGAAATTCAGTAAAAACAGAAATACACTTAGGGAGGAAAAATCAAATACATAAATAGAAAATTATTCAATAATAGGAAGGCAAAACTACTGAAAATTGTTTGGGAATTATAGTGGATTACATACCGAATATAAGTCAATAATGTTATTCTGTTTCAAAAATGGCAAATGTCAACAGGAATGTCACATATAAAACACAGGATGAGATTGTACTCAGCATTGGTGAGGCCTCAGATTGACTTCAGTGTCCAGCATTGGGCAGCACACTGAGATTAAAGATGTAGAAGCCTGAGGCAGAACAATAAATTATAAGAGGTTTAGAAAAAAAATATTTATGATGAAAAATTAAAGGAATTTAATTTGTTTACTTTAGAGAAGGGAGAGAGTAAAGTCTTCACATATGTGAAAGGCTGTTATATGGGAAGATGGTGGTCATTTTTCTTCTATGTTCACTCAGTGCAGGACAAGAAATTACTATGTTAATTTGTTTCCAGGGAGATGAGATTAGATATTAGGAAAAGGTTTCTATCAAGATAGTTAACCACTTGAGTGGACTGCCTAGATGAGTATTAGAATCCCTGTCATTACATTTTTTTAAGATGAGGTTAAATAAATATCTGTCAGAGATGGGCTAGGTATACTTTGATCCTGTTTCAGAGCAGGAAGATAAATTAAATGACCTCTTGAAATCCTTCCATCCCTACATTTCTATAATTTGGCATTTTCCACAGTTTCTTTCTTTCCCTCTTGAAAAGCAATGTTTGGTAAAATTTGCAAAGGAGAGTGTGGGAAGTGATAAAAGAAACATGAAGTTTAAGGGTAGGGAAGGAAAGGAGCATGTGCTGTAGTATATTGATGCAGTATATCATTCTCTGGCTGGTGAATGCACCATGAAGTGAAAATGGACCATAATTTGAATCCAAATGTGGATCCCAAGTTTCCTAAAAAAAACCCAGGGATGTTTCTGATTTGCGGAATTTGATTTGGCCCATTAGCCAAGAGCCAGCTAAGAGGTTTAAGCCTGGATGTACATGAAAAAGTGTATACATATTTGGAACGGCCATTTGGTTCAGAACAATGAACCAATTTGTATAAACAATAATATTAAAATGGGATAATAACAATAGTAGCAAGCTCTTTTATGGTGTAATGCTAAATTATTTAACTTAAGGGCAATTAACAGTAAACTTTGCCACTGACTACAGTGATTACAGGATCAAGTCTATGAATGTATAATAATTTGCAGATAACATAAAGGTAGGAGGGACTTGAAGTACTTTGGAAGATAGGATTGGATTGTGTTTTATGCTTGATGGATATGCCTACACATGCAACTCAATGTGCATTAGTCTTTTTAATGCACATTACAGCATCACAAAAAAACCCAACTCATGCTCTTTAGCTAATGCATTTTAAAATAGGCTAATGTATATTTTTCTAATACCTCACAGTGGAGGTACTAAATTTAATGCGCATTACCTAAAGTGCATTAATGAATGTGTTGACACAACGATATGTTGTATCAAATATTTTTGTAAGGCATTAGTATTATTATCCCCACTTTACAAAGGGGAAAACTGAGGTACACGGCAATCCATCAGCTCACATGAGTTTTTCTACAACAAAACATTTTCTCTTTTTTTAGACCCTGACACATGTTCAGTTAAAGGTGCCATGGTATCTAATCCTGCCATGTCACACATATATTGTAGGAGGAATGATTGTGGAATCAGGGGTGAAATCCCAATTTCAGCCTTTCTTCTTGCTATGGCAGGGGAAGCCAGGGATCATGAGATTCCCTCCCACACCAGAGAGTTGAAAGCTAGATGCCCACATCCTGGGAGGACCCATGTCCTGGGACTGGGCTGGAAAATCAGCTGATTGTTGGCTTAGAACCACCCCGGGTTCTGGACTCCAGGCTATTCTGAGGCTGGGACCAAGAATCAGATTGTCAGCTCTAATCTCACATAGATGCTGATTAGATTCACCAGCAGCTGTTCAGGCCAACCATTAGTTTATTGTTAACCCTGACAGGGGGAGCAAAAGGGCTTCCCTTTCTGGGATTTTAAACCCTGTGCCTAAACTGTGCCTGGCAGTTTCAAGCCTCTGATCTCCTGTAACCCACTGGAGTTTCTGGGCATGGCAGCAAGGGAAGCCCTTCGGCTCCCCACCCCGTTCCCCCACTCTCCTCCCCACCTTCTACTGGGAGCCTCTCATTCCCTGCTCGTTTCCTTCATGCCTGCAACATGACAGCCCCAAGCCCAGCAGGAGAATCAGTGTTCCCCTGGGGGCCAGTATCAACAATCAGCTGGTTGTCTATACCAGCCCTGGGGCAGCCTAGGCTAGCTGGAGACCAGAGCTGCCCCAGGTTGGTGCAGGCAATGTTATTGGCACACAGGTTGGAGACTGGAGCTGTCCAGGGTTGATTCTGGGTATCAGCTAATTGTCAGCCATCAGCCCCAGAGAGCCCAACGTGTGGACATGCCACATGTTCAATTTAAGGTGCCATACAAACCATCCATAAAAAAGTTCTACATTTTCATTCCATCCAGGAAGAGCACACACCAACTGCTGAAACTTCCTTAGCCTGATGAAGGGTTTTTGAACCCAAAAGCTTGCTTAATAACTATTCTCCAACCATTTGGGTTGGTCTAATAAAAGATATCAAATTCACCCAAGGAACCTTGTCTGTCACATTATAGGTGGAACACTTATGGCTTATTTTTCATTTTATGGCACCCTTGCTACTTACGTTACAACTAACACATTAATCACAACACAAATATAATATTTAGAGGGGCCTTTACACAAATGTATATGTCATTAAGTGACTTGGTAAAGGAATGTTGATTTGAATGGTAATTCTGCATATGGAGTACTTAAAAGATCAGGTCCATGTTCTATAGAAATAAGGAAAATGACAATGCATCTTTTAAAAAAATGAAATCTTACATCATTTTTCCATTTCTAACAATTTTATTTGAATAACTCAGTAAAGATCATGTTCCTCCAGTGATTCCCAAACCATCACTTGAAGAAGACAAATTGCCCACAACAGCCATTAATATTATTAATGGCTATAGGTGATTCAAAAGTTAAAAACAATGGCTGACAGCAAGAGAGCAGTATATGTTATCATATTACTTCTTCACTATTCTTGAGTATAGGCCAACTGAAATTGAATACTGCTGTAGATGATATGATACCAGCTACCATGCACATATGAACCACAACATCCCTTTAACAAAGAATCATCTTTAAGCATTAAAACATGGTTAACTGAATGGCCTACTTATAAAAGAGCACAAGTTCAAAAGGTTACTTTTTTTTGGTTAACTACAATTCAGTGCATTCAAAAGATAACTCATTCAAGTAAGGTCCTACATGGCAGTGATAAAGGGCAGCAACTACAGACATTTAGAAAGGGACTTTATCAAATCTTTAAAACTTTCCTAAGGAAAATAAGGTGTGTCTTTATAAAAGTTAAAAAAAAAATCCAAATTAGCTGCAGAGTATGTAGTAATTTCCATGCATTATTAGAGTTTACCATTCAATGAAGTTGCAGGGGCTTATCCTTTTTGTCTTTTAATTTTGCCTTTAAACTGTATGTTTGGCTAATACCTTCAGTGCAACTTATGTTATTACCATATATTTTATGTTTTTGAAAAACAAATAGAGGCCATTTTGTATAGATACGTAAGATTATTTAATCATAAAACTGCTTTCAGCTGGTATAGTTTAAGTTTTAAGAATACGGGCTTAATGTTAAAGAACATATATATGTATGACTTTCCAGCTACAAACTTCCACAAATATAATAGACAAAACTTGTAACTATGATAGGTTTTTAAAAAGTAGACTAAAAAATTAGGTTAGGAAAAGTCATCACTTACTATAAAAGGCCATTTTTAACTGTAAAAATCTTTCTTGAGGATTTTATATTTCTAATTTGAACATTATTCATCCTTTTAAAAAAATATTTTGCAGCACTGTCATTACATTAGGTAAGGAATAGATTTGACCTCAATCTGAGTAATGTCAAAACATAATGCAACAATGGTGAATCTGAAAATAAAGCTTTTTTCTGTTTCCCTGCCTGGTCACCACTTGGAAATGCAAGCTTGGCATGGGAAAAGGTCTGATGGGAGATGTCTGTTTGATCAGAGTCCTAGAAACAGCAGATGACTTGGTATTTCCTACCTGCTTTCCAGCTGATGTGAAATCAAACAGCAAATATTAATACAAATATGCTCAACCACAGATAATGACCAGATCTCTCAGCCAGTGTAAATCAATGTCACTGTGAAGGAGTTTTGCCAGTTTATACTCTAATTCTTCAGCTAAGCCCAATACAACTGGCTCTCTTCTTGTATAGCTGGCAAAAATGTAGGACTGCAAAGCCCAAGGATTTTCACAGTGAAAAATTGAACGTGAGCATTTACTGTTTAATAAGATATCTGATAAACCAATATGGTAATGAAGAAATCACAGCACCAAGGATCAGCCACCTGTTTTCAAAGTGACTGTGTATCATTGATGGAGTAAGAAAAGATGCTAAAGAGAACATCAAGATATCAGATCTAGTAACATGTGCAAGCTGGACCATGCATATCTCGCTTTATGGAAATAAGTCATACACACATAATTATGAAGGGATATTTGATAGTAAGATATTGTAAGAACATACTAAAATATTAACTATAACAATTATTAACTAGAAGGCACACACAAATCAAGATCCCAAACAAGGGAAGATCAAGAACCAACAATGGTTCTCTGCACTGCCCAAGCACATTGTTTAAATAAGCCCCTATTACAAAAAAAATATATGATATAAGAAGACAAGATGGACAAAGGGTGAGAGAAAGAAAATATTTATATCTTGGTTTTACAAAAGAAACCCAAAATACTCAAAGATCTCAAGAGATGGCTAATTCCTATTGGTTTAAATAATAGTTAATTAATTTACCCAAAGTGTAAAGGAAGGAAGTGAGCCTGTTCCTTAACCAAAAGCTCTTCTCTTTCCTTTCAGTAGTACACTGTGTTCCTGGAGGTATTAGTTATCTTTATTTTTATCACACACATTAAAAAAAATAGTCATCACAATAGCAGTTGGGTGCTGACATCTGTTAACTGACACTTATGCTAAATTCTGTTGAAAGAAAAGGATTTCAATCAGTGCAAAATTTGCCCAATCCAGCTTCAGCCAACATAGTTCAAAATTATGTCATTGTACTTAGACTAAGAGTTGTTTCTGTTTAAATGCGTTCATAATATTTCATGGTTACAAATAACTAAGCAAAAAGATAAAAACCTTAACCTGAAGACATGACTGAGGTCTAATCCTTCATTGGAACGCTTTTCTCTTTTCCAGTTCAAACATAGCATGTTCATGGTCTTCAGAGCAGAAAAGTACAGCACTGTCTTGTATGAACTACTTAGCCTTCACTGTTGCTTCTATAATTGTTTGTTTCTCATCAGTTCATAAATTGTTCATGATCCTGAATATCAAAAAGACTCTGATGCTTCCCAAGATGAAATATTTGCTACCATGTTCAGCTTTACAGGGAAATCACCATTTTAGATCAACAGAACAAAGTGACCTTCTCCGGTCATCTGGGATCCATAGGTAGCTTAGGAAGAAAGATATTTCTCATGAATCAATTCAGTAGCACTACAAAGCATGTCAGCTAGAAAATTCCTGTTTTCTTAAACAGAGGAAAAGATATGAGCTATATCTTCAATGCTGTCATAGAAATGGATAAAGTGTAGCATCGGGAAACCTAGGCCAGCTTTAAAGGAGATACCTTGTGTATTAGCCATAGCCTCAGTCACAGCAGTACACAGATCAGTGTGGGCCACTTTACCCAGCTGAGATGATAGATAGATAGAGTTTTTTTATTGTCTTATCTTTCATGTAGGTCAAAAGGTTATTTGCAAGTCATGTTATTCTCATAAGGCACTACTGTGTTTTACCACAAAACTCAAAACACAGTGGTCTTGATATTTTTGTATTTCAGTGCTTTGAAGCATTACTGTATTGTACTAGGGGATGTTTCTAAGAATAGGCTTTAGCTGCATTCCTCCACAACTACCACACCTGGGGGAGTTCACCTTATGTCCTGTGTTAACCTAGGTACCCTTTGTGCTAGTACACTGATCAGATTGGACTACCTGTATCTGAAATATGCTAAGATATAAAATAAGTAATAACTATGGTACTCAGTTGCTGCAATATGAAAACTTTACAAGCCATACATGTATGTTACAATGAAGGAGTTCATAAATAAAGTAATACTGTTTACACAGAACATGATTCTTCAAATGAGCATAAGTGTTTCTTGTTTTTCTGTATAGTGTACCCTTAGCTCAGACATGTTAAGACATGCTGGAAGGGTTCAGTATTTCAGTGACTTGGGCTATCAAGTATGCCCACTCAAATGGGAGACATTAAGCACATACATTGTATCAATAGCACTACATTATATTGAGCATGTTGTAGCAACAGAAATTATTTTAAGCATTGATTTTCATAAATCATCCAAGATTTAAAGCTCTTAATCTATATTCTCTACCTATATATCATAAGAACATGGGCCTTTGATATATATGCCATTCTTTCTTTTGATATATGATTGTGTCAGTCATTGCTTATTTTAAAATTGCAGGGGAAAGTCAGTAGGAGCAAAACTTCATACTGGGAACACCTACACATGCAATTAATGTGACTGAATATACTCTAGCTGAATCTGAGCCAGAGTAAACTAATCCCAAAGTCACCATCTACATGTGCTTTTAAGTGCAGTAATTTACTGCATTGCCAGATACCACTTGTATCTAATGAGATTATCTGGCAGCACAGTAAATTAGTCTACAGCATCCTAATTACCACATAAGTGTAGATGGTGATATTATTTTACTGTGCAGCAAATTAGTCTGCTGTGCAGGACATACCTACTGTAGTGAAAACTCTTAAGAGAGCCCCCTCTGCTTCTGGGTCAAAATGGGAAAAGGGTTTTTCAGAAACCTTCATGTGTACATGTTCTCTAATTCTGCATTGCCCTCACAGAGAGATTACTACAACTAAAATTCATTACAAACCTTTAATTGCCAGTTTCTCCAGAAAATAGATGTTTGTGTGCATGATTCATAATAGTTGCCATTCATTATGATGGAGCTCTTGTGCTGCATAACTTTAAATAAACAGCAATGTTTTTATAAAGTTTGAAAAAGCATAATTAGTCCTGTAGACTCAATATTTTCAGATTTCAAACATTTGTTCTCCAGCTGTACTTTTTGGGTTTATAATTTTAGAGAAACAGCTGATCACAATCTCCATTGAAGTCTGAGGGTAGTTTCTTTCATTGTTGTTGTTTAATGGCTTTCAAAAGCTTATTCAAATATGTGTACATTCAGAGGTGCAACAGAGCAAATTCCTTATTTTCTTTCTATAACTATGGTAGATACACATAGCAAACAAAGAAAGAGTTTAGTATGAATAAGTCAGGGTTTTTTTAAAAATAAATGCTATGGGTATTTAGGGGAATACACTCTTTTCATTTAATTTTTATTATGCTTGTAGACTGATGGGCACTCAAATGACTGTCACATACACTTAAAAGAAATCCTAAAAAATAAATACTATATACAAAGTAAGACAAGGTTCCTTGGGTGAATCTGATATCTTTTATTAGACCAACCCAAATAGCTGGAGAATAGTTATTAAGCAAGCCATCCAGGAAGAGCACACACCAACTGTTGAAACTTCCTTAGCCTGATGAAGGGTTTTTGAACCCAAAAGCTTGCTTAATAACTATTCTCCAACTATTTGGGTTGGTCTAATAAAAGATATCAGATTCACCCAAGGAACCTTGTCTGCCTATGTCCTTAGACCAACACGGCTACAACCTACACCCCTATATACAAAGTAAAGATTTCCTTCTAACAAGTACAGAAGAGAAAATTATGACAAAATGTAGCTTATTAGTCTCCACATCATAAAAGGAAGGGAAAAGATTTTACCTGGTATTTGCTGGGATGTCCTGTCAGCATATTATTCACCAAAATGTTGAATCCTCCAAACAGAACTCGCTTTTCCAAAAGTCCAAGACCCAATCTCTGTTAACCCAGTAACATAGCTAGTGTTAGCAGGATGATGAAACTTATGGTATAGACAAACATATATTTGAAGCTATTTCAAAAGGGAAATGTTTAAAAAAGGCAGCAGCTGTTATGTTTTAATCGTTATATGTAGACAAGCTGGGAATGATATAAATGTAGTCAAGCTGCTCCAACTTTAACACTGGATAAAGCAGTGTTAAAACTTGGAGCAGTTCTGCTGATTTGTATCACTGCCAGCTTGTTCACACATAACAATCAGAACCTAACTACTTCTGCCCTTTTGAAATGTTCCCCTTTTGAAATAGCTCCAAATATATGTCCATAAACTAAGCCCTTTAATTTGTTTTGCCCAGTATGGATACAGTAAGATGAAGTATACAGTATCATTCCTACTAGGATTATATAATAATTTTACCCCAGCTCATCTACCTGTCTCTGAAAGAACAAGAACAGGAACAGACACTAAGGAATCCAACCATTAGCTCAGGTTTCCTTGCAATGTAACTTGGTCAGTGGTACACCACTTTTTCTGAAATCCAGTTTGTTCTTTTAGAGTTACATTACTTACATCTGACATAGAAAACATTTTAAAAATGAGGCAGAAAACAGGTGCAGTCTATATCAACCATACAGCCACCCATGATACTGGCATCAAGGCCTCAAATATAAGCTGCACTCTATGATACCTGACCGCAAGCTATGTGTTTTCATCTTGAATGTGATCTCTAGTAAATCACTGAAACTCACTACCAGCCATGGAGAAAAAAGCAGAGTATGAACTTTGAAAAATGAAGTCCCCCAAGGATCAGTGCTAGCACGAATACTTTTGAATGTCTATACTTCAAACTTCCCACATGTAACATTTAAGCGATACATGTACACTGATGATGTTGCCATAGTAGCCCAAAGAATTGACATGACAGAACTGGAAAAAATACTGAGTCCTGATATGGAAGTTATCACTATCTCCACAAGTGGCACTTAAAGTTGAGCATCAATAAATCGGTATCATCACTCTTCCACCTGGGCAATTGTCAAGCCAAAAGCACACTGAATATCAGAGTGGACAACCACTTCCTTCCCCATGAGCATACTCCAATCTATCTAGGAGTCACAATAGACCATTCCCTCACCTATAAACATCACGTTCAGAAGGTCAGCAGTAAATTTTCTGCATGGGTAGTTGCCTTAAGATGTTTAGCCAGCATGACATGGGGTGCTAACTTTGAACTGCTCAGAATCACTGCACTTTCAGTCTTGGACAGTCCTCTGTTTGAATGCAGTATCCAACAAACATCACAGCACTTAATCGAAAGCTGCAATCTTTACAAATGCCTAGGCGGGGTGGATTAAATCCTCACTTTGAGCAATAATATCAGACAGTGGCTCACAGATTTGGAAGCTGATATCTGATGCCATACAAAAAGAGAGGTTTCCTTGCATCTGATGCTCCACAGTTGCAACCCTTCCTCTTCCCCTACCTCCCGCCCATGTTGTTCTACTGCCCCAAAACACATGGACTCCTTCTCTACTTGTGACCCAATATTTTTTAGAAGATGACGTGTCATTAGTGTTCTTTTTTTTCAGTTTTGTTAGAGCCTTCTCCCTCTGGTTCATCTTAGCTTTCCTGAAACATATGCACCGTTTCCATGGCACAGCAATATTCATGTTAATATATCATATAAAATCACACAGTATTTTGAAAACAGTGTAATGTCTGTGTGGGTTACAGCAAAAAAGCCAGCCTGATAAAGACTGAGAACTGTTTGAAAATAGAACTTTTATATCCAAATTGCATTCACTCTAATGTTGAAATATATTGGGTTATGATGAGTTTGTGTTTGGCTAGGCTTCCTGCCACAGCTGTAGCCCTGGGAGGCCCCCAGAACTCCAAGTAAGGCTGCTGGGGCCAGCAACTGTGCTGGCCGCAGCTTCCCCTGCTCAACCTGGGGTTAACCTGCCATGCATGAGAGCACACATGGCACAGGCATTTCCCAGGGACAAGTAGCAGTGGCATAAAGTGTCCCCAGGGAAACAAATATCCATGCTCATCTGGACACAGCCTAAGAGTGGTATATGTACAGCCCAAACTACAGTGAAAGGGTGACTTATTTATTTATTTTACTCTCTTAAAATGTCAAGATTTAATGCTGCTTCAATCTTAGCTCAACCGTTTCAGTACAGGATCTTCATAGTTGCTTACAGAAGTCAGAGAGCATTTTGACAGATAATGCATAAATTCAGTTCCACCATGACAGAGTCTATCCAAGATATGGAAAATCCCTACAATATTGATAAGGGTATTCATCAAAGATTCCAAATGAATATTTTTTAAGGAGAAAAGTGTGTGTTTTTGGAATACTGTGACTACAGAAACCTTTAATAGATACAACGGTTTATTTTTTTTTAAGTAAGTTCATTTTTAGATTAATATAGAACACCTACTTTCTCAAAGATAGAGTGTTATTGTAAATGAGAAAAGAATTGGGTGTCATAGAGGAAGCTGACCTTAGAAAACTGGGCCAGATTCATTCTTGGTGTAATTTCTTTGTTGGTCCAGGGATTAATTTTGTCCATGGTGACATTCAGATTTTTATCAGTATCTTTACTTAGGAAAGGTAAATGAGCATATAGGCTAAATACAAACAGTCAAAAAGCCCAAGGCTGAATCAATTCAATCTTCGCAGGTTAGCCTAAGCTGCATAGATTGAACCAATAAACAAGTGAACAGACATTCACTTTTGAATTCAGAAATGCAGCTACATGCCTACAGTGGCCTAAGCCAGAAGCCAGGGGGAGACTGGAGCATGCCTCCCTGCTCACCTGGAGCAGGCAACTTGAGCCAAAGCTAGCCCACCCACCCTGCAAGGGGAGGTTTGCAGGCAAGATGCAAAGCATTCTAGGAGGCTGGGCAACTGTGAGTTAACTTGAATCTTGGAAGGGATCTGGGACAGAAGTTCAATAAACTGATTTAACTTAAATCAGTTAAGTCTGATAATGCATCTATCCAGGTTTATATTAAACCAGTTTCAGCCATTTTGAAAGCAGTTTATATGCACTGACCTTCTATTGTGTTACAGTTTTGAACTAGTTTCTGATTGCATATACTGATTTGTGTGTAATTTCTGGCTGTCCCCCTAGTAGATCTGCAGCTGTTTAATTTTAAAAAACTATCTGAATGCCTAATATAATGGGTGTGCTAGCCTTTTAAATAAGTTCACCCAGGCAGAAAAGTATTAATTCTGACTTACATCCTTTGATCTTTTCAAATTCCAGTTGAATCATTATTGAACTGTTCACTGTATCTGCGGATAATACAACACTTCTTTTTAGCCCAAAGATAGGGACGGAATCAATGGGTAGAGGACATAGATTTTTATTTGAATACTGTCTCTGCCTAAGAGGAAAGGGCAGGGAAAGGTAGCTAGAGAAGCTCAAAACATGAACAATAACTGTTTTTTGAAGCTCTTTAGGAAATTTTTGTTCTTGTGAATTAGACCGGCAGGTCATACCCAGTCACCATGTGAGAATGAAGCCAATTAATGTGTGTGTGTGTGTGTATGTAGGTAGGTGTGTGTGTGTGTGTGTTTGTACGTGTGCATGTGTGTGTGCATGCATGCACATGCACACACACACATGTGCATGTGACAGGTGAAAACTATAGGAGTTAAAGACCAGTCTGTAGATTTAGCAAATGAACCACAACAAAAAATCTGCTGCAGCGCTTCGGTCTCAATATCTGTACTACTTTGGAGACGCTTACTTTTTTTGTTTGTTTGTTTTTATGCTTTATTTCCTAGGGAAGTTTTCTATTAGAATAATATTTGGTCCACCCAGGTATGTTTCATGCATGTGGAGGAAGAAGCTGGTAGGGGAGCACAACCTCTAGAACGTATAGATAGCTATTGGCTAATTGCTTTAAGCAGAGTTTTATCTTAGTCAGAGAATGGATCAGAGCTGAATGAAGTGAAGGTTCCCGAATTCTGACTCAGTTGGGTTTCTGGGGAAAATGACAATGATCTGTAAAATTAGAGCCTTACAGGACTCTAGAGAATGGCTGTTTGAAATACTGGTGCACTTCAGATATGGACTGGAAAAAAACATGCTTGCCATTAATGCAGCTGCAAAATTTACAGAGCATTCATCTTGTAACCCCAAACTGGCCTTTGCTTATACAGAGACCTAGCTAGACTCAGCGTAATCTATCCCCAGAACAGCAGGTATAAAATCATGAGCATAGTTAAATACAAAGACTTAAACGTGTAACTACCTGCTTTTTACATTCAATCAAAGAAATGAAGGAGAAAATCGAACTTCTTTTAAAAACTCAGGTCATGTAATTTGGGTTCTTTCCTGCATATTATAGGGGATGAAGAAGCTTTTTCCTTCTTACTTGCACTCCCCTCAATCTTCTAATAAACATAAACGACCATAATTACAAGTTACATTCTTGTGCTCATACTTTTGTTCTGACTCCAGTAGTACTGATTGATAAAATATTGATGTCTAGCTGCTGGGTGGATCTTCCAATCAAATAGATTTGAAGTCTATCTTTCAATATTTGTACTGACTATTAATAGTGAATGCAAAACTAGAAAACGGGCTGAGGTCTTCATTAAAAATTGTCTTAAATTAATTGCTGACTGTATGCTTAGACCAATTAACTCTCTCTCCATCTTGGTTTATTCATTTTCCTTGAGAGGTACTGAGGAGAATTAACAATGACTTTCCTACAACCTTAGTGGCATATTTAATTCAGCTTTTTATCTTAACTCAAACTAGTAAAACTATATATTACTATTATGCCTAGTGATACCACAGTCATAATATATGCAATTTTATGATCTGTATTGAAAGTTATTATATTATACATATAGAGAGAATTCCATCATCTCTCTTGGAAGTACATAAAGCTGTAATCACAGTCACTTGAGCTAAAAACTTGTGCATAGTTCAGAATACTATAGCCACTGCCACACTATGAGAGAGACTTTTTCCCTTGGTTTTTCATATATTTAAATAGTAGCCTCTTGTGTGGTCTTTGCTTAAGTGGCTGGCACTATACACTATGGTTGATAGGACTGCATAGCAGATGGAAATCCATCTATTTTCTAAGATTCAGTGTTGTAAATACTAGGGCTGTGTGAAACAGCACCATTTTGTTTTTACTTCCATTTCGCTGTTATGATGGGAAAGTGTTTAATTTCAAATTTCATTTTGTTTCAAAAGCACTGTTCCTTTTTTTTCGTCAAAACTGTTTCGCTGTTTCAAAGCTATTTTGACATTTCGCCCAGAGGCTATAATGGGGAAGCACAAAAGTGCCTATAACTTTGTAATTTTGGGGCAGATTTGGATGGTAGCCCTTATGGGGGCATGAAGCCTGCCAAAGTTTAAGGAAATAGGTGCAGGGGTTTCTGGGAAACTGCACCTCCAATTCTTGAAAGCAAAACACATGTCACTTTTAAGTGTGAAGGTACAAGGGGTGAAAAGAGCAGGCATGGTAGCCCCTGATGAGGCCATGACGCCTGCCAAGTTTCAAGGAGATAGATGCAGGGGTTTCTGGCAAACTGAACCTTAGGATGCTGACAAGCAGAAGTCACTGCATATATGAGTGTGTGTGTGTTAAGGTGCACTCTTACTGGCACTGGGGCCTCTACACAACACAGTAGTGTGCCCCAATGAGGTCTCCTCCTCCCCTACAGCCTCAGTCCAGTCCACCACGTTAAATGACAACAGGTAATAAGTAAGCAGCACAGTAGCACCAGCAGCATCTCAGGCAGTCAAACTGTCACAGAGCCTTTCTTTCTTTTCCTGCAGAACCTTCTTCTCCAGCAGCTGCCAGAGAACATTCCCTGCCAGCCCCAGCCCTGGGACTTAGATATGCCCAGGGCCCTGTGTCCTTCCGGTCAGCTGACCGGGGATGGGTGACAGGGGTGTTGATCTAAGGATATGGTCCTTTGGGTCAATCTAATCTGGTATTTAGACAAGGTCCTTTGGGTCAATCTAATCTGGTATTTAGATTAGATTGACCCAAAGGACCATAACTATATATTTCTCTAACTATCTCATAAACTGAATAGTTAGACAAATATATCTTAGCAAGCTTTCAGGTTGAAAAACCCTTTATCAGGCTGAGGAAGCCCCTGCAGTTGGTGTGTGTGCTCTTCCTGGATGGAAGGAATAGTAAAGAAGCCAGAGGCTGGCATGCAATCCAGGCAAGAATGCCAGTCTGTGAAAATGGAAATGGAGGCATCAGGGGGTGAGGGGCAGGCTGGGGAATGGGGAGGAAGGGAGATGTATCAGCACAGGTAAAAGTGGAGAGGTACCTGGGGAGTCAGATGTCCGGCAGGTTGCAGTGTGTCAGAATTCCAGTGTCTATATTGAGTCCATGAGTTTCTGTACTGAGGAGGTTGATGAAGTGCAGTTCATAGGCTCATCTGTGAGAAGTGGTTTGTAAATTCAAACAAGCACTAACCTCATCACCGAAAGCCAACTTCCAACAGCCCAAAACACACTGAATGGATCCAGGCCATGCCATGACAAGACATGAAAAGACTATCAACAGTATCTCCAGTATGGAGATATCTGCACAATATAATACATATATCCATCAGGGCACAATACAATACATATATCCATCAGGGCATATATACAAGGAGACACCAGGCAACAAGTGCATGCCAGAATGAGCGCACACCAAAAATCTATCAAAGAAAACAACAGAACCCCACCTGTCTCCAATCTCTCAGGCCTGATCCTCAAAGGGAATTTATAATCTTGACACACTACAACCTGCCAGACATCTGACTCCTCAGGTTCCTCTCCACTTTTACCTGCTACATCCTCCTTCCCCACTACCCCAGCCTGTCTCTCACCCCATGACACCTACATTTCCATTTTCACTGACTGGCTTTCTTGCGTGCATTGCATGCTGTCCTCTGGTTTTTTTACTATTTGTTCCATCCAAGAAGAACACACACACATCAACTAGATGCCGCCTCAGCCTGACAAAGAGTTTTAAATCCAAAAGCCCATGCCTCAGATGGCATTCCAGGCAGCTAAGCTGAGCTCACTTGGAGCCTCACAACTCCACTGCAACCAGCAAGCCTTGGGCCTCTCAAAGGTCTTAGGGGTCTGGGCTTTCCCCAGCCAGGACTTTGCATGGGTGTGGTGGCTGGAGTTTATAAGGCACCTCCTACCCATCTTCCACCAGGGCGATCCTCGGTCCTGGCATTTCCTGGGACCGCTGCACTGCTGGCAGTCCCACCAGGGCTCCCGACCCTAGCAGGGTGCAGTTTTAGTGGTTATGCCATGACCCGGGGCCTCCTCTTTTCCCATAGTCCCCAGGCCATACCTCCAAGTTTGTCTTGGGACAGGAGCTCAGCAGGGAAATGTTCTTCCACTGCTGGCTGGTGATGCAATGAATGCTGCCTCCAGCTCTGAGAGCAGGGCATTAAATGGTTTAAAAAAAATGAAAAAAGGAAATAGGTGAGGATGGAGTGAGGAGGGTGGCACTCACTCCATCTGCAGGTGGAGCTTGGGGAGCCCCAGCAGCGGGAAGTTCACCTTGAGGAACACCAACTGCTCCACCAAAACAGGATCCAAGCAGGTGTGGTGTGGTGACACTACATCCCCAATGATGCTGAACACCTTCTCACTTGGAACACTGGTCGGTGGACAGGACAGGTGTTCCTGGGTAATCATGGCCAGATCCTGCCACATCTAGCTGTGGGTTGCCCAATAGGTCAAAGGGTCACTGTCCAGTGGCTCCACGTCCTCAGAGAGATAGGTAGTCACCAAAGCCCCAGTGCTACCTGCCCGAGGCTGGGGTCTGTTGCATCTGGACCCCACAATGGAAGCCATGCCCTTGGCCTACATTGGCAGCAGCTGACATGCAGGAGGCTGCTGGTGCTGGTGCTTGTGCTGGTGGTGGAAGTGCTGGCACGGGAAAGTGGATCCCCCCTCTTCCATGTCCCCTGGCTGTTAAGGTAGCTTGTCATATTTTATGCTTCAAAGTTTCACCTTTTTATAGAGTGGTGAATTATAATATTATTATAAACTTATAAACTTATTATATAAGTTTTCTTTTTCAGCCTAAATTTCTGTATAGCCTCATTGTTATCTGGACTTTTCATTTTCCTGTTGTTTACAATATCAGCTGGCCTTGTTTCTTGCAAGCAGCTTATGGCCTTGAGTTTGCTCGCGTGACGTTTCTTTCCTTATCACTGTGAGAAGTTTTTCTACACAACATAGTAATTGTTTTGTTACTAGCTCAAATTAACTGAACTTGGCACTACTGAACTGAATCAGAGATATGAAATGATTGGATATGTTAATGAAAGGTGATAAAGGAGACCAATGGACGGACAGTGCTTAAAGTAAGACACCAGAAAAAGGCCAAATTAAGAGGTGTGCTCATAATGGGTCTGTTGAACAAAGGAATATGCTGACAGAATAAAATATGGACAATATTTTGACTGCAGAGAGACCAATCTGAAAGCAAGAAGTCATCAAAGGAGTATAAAAGGGGGAGCAAGAAAGTTAAGTGTGTTGTCGTCATTATCATTTTCATCATGAATCCAGCTTTCCATACCTGTCTGGATTGTCCCAGCCAATGACGCACCCTTTGCTTCAGGAACTGAGTGGCTGTCTTTTTGTGAAGCAAAGTAACATCTGGGATTCGGTGAGATCATTGTACTAAGTGTTTTTCTCTTGCTGAATATAGAAACTGCTAAGATAATATTTATTGTACTAATAAAGTTAGACTTTGATTTTAGGACACTTGAGTTGTCTATGTTCGTATTTCACATTCCATTTAAGGGTTAATTGTGATTTAACGATCCCTAAGCACTATCTGCTGGTCAGCGGTGAGAACGTTGCCTCTGCCCTTCTGCCTCCCTGACTCTATTCACCAACACCTCCGTCCAGTGATTGAGGGGTTTGGTGCTGCCAGTGCACATGCTCCCCTTCACCCTCGAGTCACACATCCCTGCCAGCACATGGACCATACTGGACCGCAACGGATTCAGCCATTTTTTGATGCCCTCCTTCAGCCGCTTCACCAGTCCCTGAACATCTGGTGACAGAGGCTTGCCGCAGCTAGCAACATTGATCCCTGGAACTTCTCCATTTGGTTATCAAGCTCCTTGACTATGGGGATCACCTGGCTAAGGAAGGCATCGCCAGTGCTGAGGGTCTCAGTGACCTCGAGGAATGACTTGAGAACCAGCAAGATCTGGGAGATGGTATTCCACTCATCTCTATTAGGGGAGCCACTGATACCAATTCCCCAAGCAAGGCCATCGCATGGATGGCCTTCTGTTGCTCCATCAACCTCTCGAGCATCAGGTGTGTGCAGTTCCACCAGGTCTCCACATCCTGCATGGTTTTGTGTTGCGGGATACTCAGCTCTTTGTCCCACAGCATCTTCCCTCCCTTGATGCTCCAGTGGAAGTAGCCCGCCATCTTCCTGCATTTTGAAATGAGCTTGCTGGTGGTGCTGGCACTGTCACTGGCAGCCCTGTCCCCTTCCAAGGTGTCCCTGACTCTGAGGTGGAACTTGTGTGCCACACAGCTGATGCCAGCAAAGTTGGCATCCTGGATGGCCCTGACCATGTTGCCCCTGTTGTCAGTGACCATGACCCTCTGGGTGAGCTCATCTTACCCAATGAGCCACCCCTGCACCATGTGGTTCATGGCCCCCATGATCTCCTTTGCCATGTGGGACTCATCCATCACCTCAGCTTGAAGGAGAGCCCACTGATGGCCTGACTGATGGCACCAGTGCCCTGTGAGGGAGAGGTAGGCATAATCTTCACCGCGGCTGCTCCAGATGTCTGAGGTGAAGTGGAAGGTCACCTACAGACCCGCCTTGCACAGCTCCTCCCTTGAGTACTCTCTGCATGCCTCAAACAGGGAGGGTACCACCATCCTGCTGAAGGTGGTGCAATCAGGCACTTGGTAGGATGAGGCGATGAGCCACCTGAACCCTGGATGCTCAACTAGGCTGGCCATCCAGAGCAAGCATCTTCCTGATACTCTGGGTGATCTTACTTGACTTTGCAATGCACCCCCTCTCTGTCTGCCTTTGCCTCACTGTTCCAAGGTGGCCTGTCTCTCCTTTGGGGAGATGGGGGTTTTGGAGCAAGAGGGGGACTTCCCTTTGTGCTTGCTCCCACTGGTGCCGGGCTGAAGAGGAGCAAGGGCAAGGGGGTGGTGCCTGCAGAGATGCATCAACATCCCTGTGGTGCTGTAGTGTTTCTCCTCCTTGCCCCAGCTAGTCTTACATCATCAGTGCATCCAGATAGCATACTTGGGATCATCTGCCATCTCAAAATGATCCCATACCACACTACCCCCTCACTTCTGGTGTGTGAGTGTGGATCCTGCCTGATCCCCATTCTCAGCAGGCAGAGGCACAACAACAGGAAGAGCAGACTCAGCTGAGCCACTTGCCTCCACAACCTCAACATCAACCACCTCCGAACTGCTTTCCAGGGAAGGAGATCTGGCTGTAGGGGAACTTTGAGAGGTGTGGAGCACAAACTAAGAGTCCTTCTTGGCCCCCAGAATTTCTTTTGCTAGGGTGCTCAGGTCCCCTACTTCCAGACCCAGCTCCTCCTCTGGCACTGGAAGGCTCAGGCTGGGAACTGAAGCTGGGAGCAGAGGAGACAGTCAACAACATTCTGATGCTGCTTGTCATGCTGGTGATTCTGGGGGTTATTATTATGACTGGTGTTATTGGAGGGGGTGCAGATACAGGCACTGGTCCCGCCTCCTTACTGCCACTAGCACCAAAAGTAGCTTCATGCCTGCTAGTGCTAGGGAAGAGGCTGCATCTAAGTTTGGGGTGGGAGAGGAGAGGAATTTATAGCTCTCCCTCTGCCCCGTCTCCCTTCCCAGCCAGAAGATCTGGCACCTGCCTTTCCAGCATGCTTCATATTTCGTGTGCTTGAAACAAATGTGTGTTTGTGTGAGTATGTGTAAAAAAAAATTAAATGTATATGCATTGGGTGCTTTCCAGGCAAAGCACTGCTTTCTTTTTGTTTGGGGGAGGGGAGGAGAGGGGAAATAAGAACTAATAACAGGATTTTTGGGGAAGGGTAGGCAAGGGTAAATAAATAGGAAAGGACTGGGAAATGGCTACAACTTGGTAGCAGGGCACTACCAAGTGGCAAACTTACAGAATGATGCTGCAGTGCTCTCACTCTCTGCTGTTCCTCTCCCTCCCTCTTTCCCTGGAAGTTCGCCTCTGAAACAGCTCAGAAACAGCTTGAAACAGCCCTGAAAGTGCTCTGAAATATCCAAAACATTTTGGATGGCCTGTTTCATTTTGGAGATGTTTTGGAGCCCTGCATTTCATTTCAGATTTGCTGTTTTGACTGTTGAAATGTCTGAATCTAAAGCTAAACAAAATGGTCACCGAAATTTTGCACAGCCGTAATAGAGAGCTCTTCTGCATTGTGCAGGGGTTCAGACTTCATATGCTTTTATCCACTAGCACAACAAATCTACAACTTTTTATGTTTCCAGAGATGCACGGGGCCTGTATTTTCTAAGTATATTTTCTAAGTGCTTGTGTATGTAAAAGTGTTCACACTCTAAAACAGGTAGCCACATTTTTTAGATCAGAATTTTGTTAGTTGTTTTAACCATTTCCAAATAAAATCATTCACAGCAACTTTTTCACAGTCAACATTTCTATGGGAAGTTTACTCTATTTTTATTGTCTCTGAAGACTAAATGGGAGGCATCACACTGAAGGAACTCAAAGACAAACTGCTTGATTTGTCAGTGCAGTAAAATTAAGGATCATTTCCATATTCCTGTCAGACAATATTGTACAACTTTATCATCACCAGCCATCATAAATTATTTTGAATGTTTCATCACAGTTTAAGTCTTTTTCTCAAATTTAGTCTAAAAAAAATCTTGCTCTTAACATTGTCATGTAAATTAGTCATATGGGTACTGGACAATGTCCCTGTTCATATTTGATTGTTTCTGGATGAGTGGCTTGGTGAAACCAAAATGGTTACAGAAGATAATGGGAATATTTTGTTATAGAAAGAGACATTGTCAGGCTCTTGTAGTAATATTTTATTAAACATCCAGGGATGTTTTAAAAAAATGTCAATTTGAGAGCCTTTAAATTAAAAACTAATAATAACTATAAGAAGCTATGCCATTTCTCATAATACAGCCAACAATTATTGTTGTGATAATCATCTTTTAAAGGAAAACAGATACAACAAATAATGAATTGAGTTGTTAGTATGTTGATGCTACTAATGTCCTTTAGAATTAACCAGAGCGAAAGAGGGTTGGGGGGGGGGGGAGAGAGGATAGTGTATTTTAAAAAATAAGGCAATGGTTGTATTTGATCAGTTATATTAAAGAACAGACATAGATTATTATTTTCCCCTGGGTGGGAATATCAGATGTATAATGAAAATAAATGCTCAACTACTTATAGATTCATAGATTCATAGATGTTAGGGTCGGAAGGGACCTCAATAGATCATCGAGTCCGACCCCCTGCATAAGCAGGAAAGAGTGCTGGGTCTAGATGACCCCAGCTAGATACTCGTCTAACCTCCTCTTGAAGACCCCCAGGGTAGGGGAGAGCACCACCTCCCTTGGGAGCCCGTTCCAGACCTTGGCCACTCGAACTGTGAAGAAGTTCTTCCTAATGTCCAGTCTAAATCTGCTCTCTGTTAGCTTGTGGCCATTGTTTCTTGTAACCCCCGGGGGCGCCTTGGTGAATAAATACTCACCAGTTCCCTTCTGTGCCCCCGTGATGAACTTATAGGCAGCCACAAGGTCGCCTCTCAACCTTCTCTTGCAGAGGCTGAAAAGGTCCAGGTTCTCTAGTCTCTCCTCGTACGGCTTGGTCTGCAGGCCCTTGACCATACGAGTGGCCCTTCTCTGGAACCTCTCCAGGTTATCCGCATCCTTCTTGAAGTGTGGCGCCCAGAATTGCACGCAGTACTCCAACTGCGGTCTGACCAGCGCCCGATAGAGGGGAAGTATCACTTCCTTGAACCTATTCGTCATGCATCTGCAGATGCACGATAAAGTGCCATTGGCTTTTTTGATGGCTTCGTCACACTGCCGGCTCATGTTCATCTTGGAGTCCACTAGGACTCCAAAATCCCTTTCCACCTCTGTGCCACCCAGCAGGTCATTCCCTAGGCTGTAGGTGTGCTGGACATTTTTCCTCCCTAGGTGCAGCACTTTGCATTTCTCCTTGTTGAACTGCATCCTGCTGTTTTCTGCCCACTTGTCCAACCTGTCCAGGTGTGCCTGCAGCTGTTCCCTGCCCTCCGGCGTGTCCAATTCTCCCCATAGCTTTGTGTCATCTGCAAACTTGGACAGAGTACATTTGACTCCCTCGTCCAAGTCGCTGATGAAGACATTAAAGAGTATCGGTCCAAGGACCGAGCCCTGCAGGACCCCACTGCCCACACCTTTCCAGGTTGAGACCGACCCATCTACCACGACTCTTCGGGTGTGACCCTCTAGCCAATTTGCCACCCACCGGACTGTGCAGTCATCCACATCACAGCCTCTTAACTTGTTCACCAGTATGGGGTGGGATACCGTATCGAAGGCCTTCCTGAAGTCTAAGTATACGACATCCACCCCTCCTCCTGTGTCCAGGCGTTTCGTAACCTGGTCATAGAAAGAGACTAGATTGGTCAGGCACGATCTGCCCGCCACAAACCCGTGCTGGTTTCCCCTCAGCATAATTTGCCCTACTGGGCTCTCACAAATGTGAGCCTTGATAATTTTTTCAAAGACTTTGCCAAGGATGGAGGTGAGAGTGACTGGCCTATAGTTGCCCGGGTCCTCCTTCCTCCCCTTTTTGAAAATGGGGACCACGTTAGCCCTTTTCCAGTCCTCCGGGACTTGGCCCGTGCGCCACGAGCGTTCGAATATTCCTGCCAGTGGCTCTGCAATGACGTCGGCCAGTGCCTTCAGCACCCTCGGATGGAGCTCATCCAGGCCTGCCGAATTAAAGGCATCCAGTTCTTCCAAATGACTCTGCACCACCTCAGGATCTATGTATGGAAGTCTGACGCCTTGCTGCTGCCTCTCTACAACCCCAGTGAGAGACTTGTCATGCCCCTCACTTAGGAACACTGAGGCAAAGAACTCGTTGAGGAGTTCAGCCTTGTCCCCCTTATCTGTCACCAATTGTTTCTGCCCATTTAGCAGTGGTCCTATTCCTCCCTGGGCCTTCCTTTTACTCCCAATATATCTAGAAAACAATTTCTTGTTGTCTTTTACTTGGGTTGCCATCCTCAGCTCCATGGTAGCTTTGGCCCGCCTAACTGCCTCCCTACAAGCACGAGCAGAGGAGGTATATTCATCTTTAGTGATCTCACCCTGCTTCCACTTTTTATGTGCTCCCCTTTTGGCCCTTAGGCTGCCCTGGATTTCTCTGGTCAGCCATGGAAGCCTCCTAGCCCCTTTCCCTCTTTTGCCTCGCTCGGGGATTGTCTTGCTTTGTGCCCGAAGGATCATTTCCTTTAGGCACAGCCACCCTTCTTGGGCTCCCATCCCTTCAAAACTCCTACTCTGCAGTGTGTCCTTGACTAATCGCCTGAGTGCATTGAGATCAGCTTTCCTAAAGTCTAGCACTTTCACCCTACTAGTTACCTTACCCACTCGCCGTCTTATGTTGAATTCTATTATAAGGTGATCACTGTCTCCCAAATGGCTACCGATCTGGAGGTCCCCTATCATGTCATCTTGTGTTGTCAATACCAGATCCAGTATGGCATTCCCCCTAGTGGGACCATGCCCCTCCTGTGTCAGGTGGAGGTCCTGTACACAGGTTAGAAACCTGCGTGAGCGATGGGACCTTGCTGTCTGTGTCTCCCAGCAGATGTCTGGGTAGTTTAGGTCCCCCATGACTACCTCCTCTTTAGCTTTTATGGTCTCTGAGAGTTGCCTCAGGAGCCCCACATCTATTTCTTCCCCTTGGTGTGGGGGTCTGTAGCAGACCCCTACCACCAAATCCCTTTCTCCTTGCCCCCCATGTAGCCTAAACCACAATCCTTCTACTTCCTCAACCTCGGATTCTGTCTTGATGAGGGTTGATGTATACTGCTCACTGACATAAAGTGCAACCCCCCCCCCCCTTTCTTCCCCGACCTGTCCTTTCTATACAATCTATAGCCCTCCATATGTACCGCCCAGTCATGGCGGTACTTAAATAGCTTTGCCCAGTCTGAGATTGTATTAGAGATTAGAGCTAGCAAAAAAACAGAACTTCTATTTCAGGGCAAAATGATAAGAAAAAATATCCCCCAAAGAAAAGAAAAACCTCATTTTTTCTGGAGATATGAGGAGCAAGGATTTTTCATTATATATTTTATTGGACCAGCTGTATAGTTAGGAGAGCTGTTGGATAAGATTTTTGGGTATCAAGTGCCCTTTCTCAGGTCACTAGCTATCTGGAGACAGAAATTCTTGAGAATTCTCTTTTGTGAGAACCTAAAGGGAATATCTGAGTTTGCTGACTGGCCTCAGGAGCTTTTTGTCAAGTCTACTTCTTCTGAAGGTGTCTGGAGATGCAATGCCCTGGCTTGCTATGAGGTTCTATCTTCCTCTCAAGGTGTAGATGTTGTTTGTTAAATGCTAAAATGTTGCTTATTCCTTACCAGCAGAAAGTTAACTGAAAAGGGCATTCTAGGCATGCTGCTGATGAGTTCTCATTTCAGTTTTCCCCATTGAAAATGGAAATTTTTGAGCAAAATCAAAATGTATTTGTGGAAGTGGATTTTCCATTGGAAAATCATTTTCATGGAAAATTCTGGACTGGTTCTGTTAGTTGCAACATTCAAATCCATTTTAATTACTCTCCAAGGACAGAGTGTTCAGAGCAGTTGGTTTGGTTCAGCAACTATATAGATGGAGAGCCAGCTCTTGAAATCTGTATTTGGTGCAGGTTTTGTAATATGATCCACCACTCTTCAACATACATATAGATAAGCAAAAGTAGGGTAACATTTTCAAAAGCCTTTTGAAGTTAGTGGATGTTTTGCTTTTACTTCAGTGGGAACAGAATTAGTTGACTATAGCCATTTTGACTATCTTACCCTCTATCTAATTTATTCATGAATCACAGGTAAAGATTCTTCATAACTCTCTATCATAGTGTAACTAGGTGCAACACTCACTCTGCTTTCAGAATTTTAAAACTCATTTTGATAACTAGTTCAAAATAGAAACTTCAAAAGATTTATAACAAAAAATGTCTGAAATAATGAACAAGTTTAAGATACTGATACCTCAAACAGAACAGGTAAAGCTCCCTGAGGCAGCCTTGCTTGGTAACAGGCACTTGTTTATAGGCAGAACCTCTGATCTAAATTTGCTTGCTTCACTTTGGGTTTAAGCTAAAGCCTAAGGCAGTCTTAATTCAGTAATGAGGGCACAGGGTAAATTGCTTATGTGTTGGTAAGCCTCTAGAGCTGACCACAACTCCCCTCCATGGGTAGGGACAGAAGTTACACATAAATTGGTTTAAGTCATCAGAAACTGGTTTAAACCTGTAACAGAACAGAAGCTCGGTGCACATAAACCATCTTTAAAATGACTGAAACTTGTTTAAGATAAACCTGACTGAATGTAGTATCAGACTTAACTGATTGGCATCAAACCAGTTTATGAAACTTCTGTCTCAGAACCCTTCCTGGTTCAGGTTAAATCAGAGTCCTCCAGCACCCCAACATGCTTTCCAGGCCTGTGCTGGGCTGTGCTATGCTGGGCTGTCTGCTCCAGCAGAGAAGGGTTGGGGGGGTGGGTAGGAGAGGGAAGAGGCAGGGACTGCCCCACAGGCAAACCCTGGCTGGGGTCTGGGGCCAGGGAGGGGGGTTAAATCCCCCTTCCCTTGGCTAAACCCCTCTTCCCCCAGTACAGCGCTGCCCTACTAAACTTACTGAAAGTTACTGCAGGCTGCGACTGTGGACTACAAATCCCAGAGGCATCTGGAAGCAGGAAGAGGAAGTAATGAGCTACCCTTCAGAGTCCTGCTGTTGTGATACTGGACTGCAAATCCCAGAGAACTCCAGGGAAGCAGGAAGAGGAAGTACCAGAGAACTGTGCTCTAGTGCCCCCTGGCTTCTGGCCTGAGCCACTGGAGGCATGTGGCTGCATTTCCTGAATCAAATGTGGGTCCAGTTGTTTCTCAGTTTAATCTTTGCAATTTAGACTAACCTGCAAAAACTGAATCAATTCAGCTCCAGGCTTTTTGACTGTCTGTACTCAGCCCATGTGCCCAGAAGGACATGTATGTCTTCTAAGAATGTGCTGGTTTAGTTTACTGTTGCCCAAAGAACTGTGGGTTTTGTGTACATAAGTCCTAGTGACACTTCGGTAAGTGCAGCACAGCTAAGAATACAACAACTTGAGAATGGGTTTGCAGAGTGGCTGCTGGTACTCTGCACAAAGGCGTGTTCTAACATCCTGCAACAAAGTCACTCTCTTTATGCAAAACAATCAGAGATTTAAGGCTCCAATATTAAACTATTACTCAGATTAAGAAGAGGGTGTTTTAATATCTACAGCGCTGTCATGAACCCTCCAATATCTTTGGCTCAATCGTGTATACTATTTTGTCTGACAATTATATATTTAATCATAAACACTGCAAGAAGGGCCCATTATTATGACACTTAAACAGATGCATTACTAATAAAGGCAATGACTTTATCGGCTGTATCATGCAGGTGGACCACAACCTCCATGCAGAGTTCCAGCTAGTATCATAGTTTCAAATAAGTTCAGCTTCCATTTAGGTGCCAAAATAAACACCAGATTTTCAAAAAAGTTCAGTAAACTGGGTATTGGCTCTTTAGTATTCCCATATTCCCTTCCAGCCTGATCTTTCTATGATTCTAAATGGAATCGGAGCTTGTTTGAAAATCTAGTCTCAGCTAAGGGTCATGAGAACTGAAAAGCGTGGCCCTGAGCATTTTTCAAAACCTGTCTATTAATGCAGACAAAGATCAGTTGTACCTATAGTTTTGGAACATTAAAGGTGCATCTCTCCTGGAATATCTTTGTTACCAAATCACAGGTTTATTTAGCCATTCAGTGCAATTCCACATAGCAAGGAGTCATCCCTACAGGGATCTGATGGTGAGATTTGCACCTAGGTGACTGACTGAATGATTTTTATACCAAAACAATCTCCCCTTCAATTGTTATTTCTTCTTTTTGTGACTCAATGGCTAACTTGTGTGACAATAGCTAACTCTGTGACATAATGGCTAAGTTTTCAGAGAATATTCGCTACAAATGCTGGTATAAACTTTCCTGAAATACATAAATGTAAGCTCTAATGACTATCTTACAGCTTTATTTATGCATTGATTCTGCTCTGGGCTTGTTCCACTGCCCTCATTTACCATAGAGAATTGGGCCCAAAGTATTGTACACACATTGAAATGCTTTTTGTAATTCTGTTGCTTTATTTCTTGTTTTCTTTAGAGATCTTCAGGGAATCAATTGACTTCCATTATCATAATATACTTTCAGGAAAATTCTTATCTTTAAAGAAAAACAAATGCATTATTTATTTTAAAACCGAACACGATATTCAAATAATTTGTTCCTATTTGGTGACATAGGAAGCATTAAGCATTATATATATAAAGCGTGTGTATGTACAGTCTGTATATATACAATGTGAGTATATATTCATGTGTATAAAGTGTGTATGTACGAACATGAGTCTTTCTGATAGTTCTTACAACTGCTTTTAATTAATATTCCTTTAATGCTGCTGCTTCAACTCTTCATCTTAGCTAGACATGTGTAGTATATTCTAGCTATTTATACTAATAAGCAGTAGTTATAATTAATTGTTTAAAACTCTACCTGTGCGTATCACAGGACTATCTAGGGTGGAGATATTCCCACATAATTTTGACTGAGTAAGGAAAAACCAGGAAAAAAATACAAACCTTACTCCATTCACAGTGCCTCTTTTAGAAAAAAAAGTTTCCAACTTGATGCCACCAACTAGATCCATCACTAATGACTCTCCCAATCTGAATACAGTAGTTTCAGTGCTATATACTGAAATGAAGTTAGGGAATGGGACATAAATGCATGAATCACCTTCACTTGGCCCAAATTTGGCAGTCTCCAGGAAGATCAGTAAGGATTTCATGGTAGCTGTTTGGATGCCCAGAAGCAGGCACAGAGCCCAGGTAAATACAGAGGTGCTATGTGTAAATGCATAAATAAATGTAAATGTAAATATGCTAAGTGTGAATACTCCTATTATTGATTCATGTCTTAAGTAAGTACAAAGTATCAGTACAGTACAGTACAGTACAGTATCTTCTATAACTTGCCCTTGGTTTGTTTTCTTACATATATATATGTTTCCATCCTTCACATTAGAGTTTTTAGATTTTCTTCCTGGTGATGCTCATTTTTCTTACCTCAGGGCCCAAAAATAATTACTCCCACAATTCTTTCCACTCATACCACTTTGCATAAACTGAACCTGAATTTATCCTTACAAATTGTCATTTATATGAACAAATTAGCTTACTGAACATTTACCTCTAGCACCCATTTTCCTGTGCTATGTTTTGCAGGCAGTTTAAGTCCACTTTTGGAAATACAGTGCTCTGTGATGATCAATTGCACAGAGCTATCAGAAAACCTTTTCCGTGCACTATAACCATTTTACTGTCTAGCTTTCTCCCAGGGTGTTATTGCATATATGACCCTTTCCTTTACTTCACCTTCTTGGTATCAAAGTTAGGCTAGGTCAACATACCACATTCAGAGCTTCGGTAAGCTTGTTCTTTTCCACCCTATTTTGTGTTCAGGGTGATTTTGGCCTTTTGTGTATACCCCTTTTGTTCACTCCTCTGTCTACAGTTCTATTGTCTGTGGTTGACAAATCTCTAAGGCAAATTTTCCTGATCTCATGATGCTGTTAAAGAAGAATGCCACTTTCTGGAAACTATTATATATCAATTGAATAGGACTGGTGAACGCAGTCAAAGGGAACATTACTTTTTTATGTTGCCACTCCATATTCCTGCTTGCTTTTTTCCTGGGTTAAATAAAATGCCAACATTCTATCAGCTTAGAGCCCAACAACAAAGAAGTAGCTGGTGTAGTATTGTCTCCCTAATTGTATTTTTTATTTTTATTCAACATCAGCAATGCAGGCTCACAAGAGAGAGTTTTACCTTTTACCCTTTTCTTCAGTATGTTTTCAATTTTATCCATTCTGAAGAAATGCTCACTAAAGCACCTAGTCCTAGCCTAAATGGCTTTGTTCAGATGCTAGTCTCCATCCAACTAGCTTTACTTTTTATATGCAACAGTTCACTGAACAGAAAGAAAAAAAAAAGATACAATATCCACAACACTCATTTTCTTGGTCTAAGTGTAAAGAGACAGCTCTTACCTCTAAGTAGTATACTTCATGTTATAAAGTCAGAATTTTACCTTGCACAACTTATCAGACCCCGGTAGTCATTAATTTTACATGAATTTCTTAAACAAAATCTAACTCCAACTTAGAATACTTGGCAATGAGTCTATCTTAAGAAACAGAGCCTACTCACACTCTATCTGCTCTAAAAAAAGAAATAGCACATTAGTATTAAAAACATGGCTTAGCTTTTTAAATGTCATGAATAATACAAGAAAATCAAAGTAAAAATGTATAACAGACAGCCTTCTGCCTTTATACATGTTCACTTGGAGTAGAAACCAAAATAGGCATTGGATTCTGTTCTTTTTAAAGATTTATTTGGTCATTTTAAGCAATATTTTTCATTAATTTTATTTTTGAGGTATTAGTTCTTGATCCAACAAGGTACAGAAGCAAAACGCTAAGGAGATAAGCAGTTCCATTGACTTGAGTGTCAACATTGATTTCACTGGGGGTAGGTAGTATGCATAAATAAAGGTACCATCTAGTATATCCCTTCATTACCAAAGATGCAATATTTTAATATCAATAACATCACTCTAGAAGAATGATTAAGATGTTTTAGATTAAATTAAATTGTCGCATTTCAGATAACAAATTCCTTTTCCATGTTAAGACTTCGATTTAAAATTTAAAAAAATATATATTGTATTGGAAAAATGCACAGAATTTGAAGCTGTCCCTACCTTCCAGTAACCGCAAAATCATTTTTATGCTTGTTTGTTGGAAATGTCATTGGTTCAGTTTAATTCTCTCCTTAAAAAAAGGATTTATTCTGTATAACACCCACTTGAGACAATTTTACTTTCAGAAGATGTGCACATTGTTGTTCACAACCCTCCCCCCTCAGATGCATTTAACCTCCTACTTCAGAAGAGATTCTTTTGTAATATAAAGTCTGATTAGTTGTGACACAAACTATGTTATCTAGCTAATTAGGTGCCCTTGTGGGTTAGACTATGTTGGGAAGATGCTCTGACCATTAATGACAAGTATAAATGAGCAGAGGAACTCCATCTGATGGGTGAAATGGAGTCTCCTGTTGAAGCCTATTTTATGTATTGGAAAATACTAATAATATATAATTCTTATATAGCAATTTCTATTTTTCAAAGTGCTCTATAAATACTGACTAATTACTCACAATACCACTCTGAAGAAAATCTTATTAATAGGATAACATTTTTGTTGTTACTTTTTATTATTGCAGACTTAGTATTCTATTCTGTTCTTTTCTACTCTACTGCTAGGTCCACAGATTCCTAGCTCATCACTGTAGTATCTGAATGCTGCCAACTGCACATTAGTTAACATAAGTGTGACTAACATCTGTCATGTTTGTTTTCTCATTCTTTCTCCTGAACAAGTAGTGTGTGGCAGTATTTTTGCTATAGATTTTTTTTTAATATATATGTTTGTGCCTGTGTATTTATGGTAGGAAAAGGCAAGGCTAATGAAATGTACTATACACTTAGAATAGACAGTGCTGAGGTTTGTGATGGTTCTTAGTTGCTCCAGATAATTTTACAGTCCTCTGACCCAAACAAAGCTCTGCTTTTTACCCAAATAAGCTTTACCATACAGCACAAAATCCCATTAGGTCAAAGAAGCAAGGTTGTTTGTGGAGTCCACCTATTGGTTATCAGTGTATGTTCTAAGAAATGACTTTGTTTATGAGATTTGTATATTATTACAGGGTTTGTAGAGTGTTGCATTTACTACTGTAATAAAAGAAAAGATCTGTGAGATGTTACTAGGAACACAAGATTTGCCACCATGAGTCTGGTCAACGGTATTTCATTCAAGAAGTGGTCATGGCCATATGTTTTAGGCCACTATACCTGGGCTGTCATTTTCAGTGGGAATGATCAGTACCTCTGAAAATCACATTACATTTGTTTATGGAGGTAGGTGCCCAGTTTGATGCATTTATACAATGTTGCATATAAAGATAAAAATTGGTCCTAGAATAAAAATTGGTCCTAAAGCATATCTGTAAGCTTTTAGTGCCTGAATGTTTGCAGAAAGTGAATACAAAAGTAGAATAAACACAGCTGAAACAAATTCATTAAAATTGTATGCAAATATTTGTGGAGATTTTGTTTGCAGCTTTTTCACGCTTTTAGTGCTAGGAATGGAACAAGGGCATTCTTTTGATATTCAGTACCAAGATGAAGGAAATCAATGTAAGAGCCAAAAAGACAGAACTGCCGTTGAAAGAGATTGTTCCTTAGGCTGATGGTACATTGTGAGATAATTTTGCTCTGCTCAACCCAGGGGGGGCAGTTCTAAAAGTTGTTTAGGAACTCTCAGTTTCCCAAAGCTTTCAGTTCTTCACAGCAGCATAAATAGGGTGGGCAAGCTGGGCACCAGCCCTGGACAATGACTCAGAGGGGGCACTAGTATGGCCGCCTCCCCACAGGAGTCTTTGTCATGGCAAATGCAGCTCAGTTATAGGAGCTAGACAGTAGGGCTGTGTGAAATTTCACTGGCTGTTTCATTTTGACACTGTTTTGACTCATTTCGAGCTTGAAACAGCAAAATCGAAATGAAATAAGGGCTTTGAGTCAGCCTCAAAATGAAGGCAATCAAAACATTTCAAAAATTTCAAAATGTTTTGAGTTTCAAAGCTCAAGCTGGGCTTTTCTGCAGGGAAACAGAAAGTAAGGAGAGGGAGGGGGAAGAAGGGGAAAGAAGGAAGAAGGACTGTGTGGCTGGCCAGTGACTGTGATCCTTCCCTGAGGTCCCTTCCAATCCCAGTGCTCTGGGGAAAAACAGCATAAAAGGCACCATTGTTTGAACTGGCCTGCTTTTTGCTGCGGGGTCTGACAGTTACTGAGCTGCTCAGGAGTGTTAGATAACAAAGGCTACTACTATCATTGATTTGAATGATTTCCTACTTGCTACCCAAACAAGTGGGTTTCCACAATACCTTTTGCTTTCCTCTAGACCCTTTTATTTTATTATTGTATTCATTCTTTTATTCTTTTCAATTTTATAATTATATTGGATATTAAACTATAAAATTTATATAGGAAGGGAGATACACTTGTATTTTATTTCTATACATTTATACCTTGCGGCATATTACATACATTATAGAATTTATATAGAAAGGCAGGTATGTTTATATATTTTTTATGAAAACAAGACACTACAAAACACACCATGAAGCGTGGTGGAAAGGCAGCTGACGAGCCTTCAGAGAGGGGCAGAAGATGGGGTAGAGGGAAAGGTGTAAGTTACCCCCCCACACACACACACAAACCGAGACACTTCCTCTTTGCTACAACTAGCAGGGATGAGGCTTCCAGAAGCAGCAAGGAGAGGGGAGCAGTTCCAGTGCCGCTGCCTGTGCCTGAGACTGCATCCCCTCCAAGGGCACCAGTCATCTATAACCTCTCCCCCCACCACCATAACAACAAGCAGCAGCACCAGCACCAGCATGACAGTCTCCTCCACCCCCATTTCATTTCCCATGCCAAGCCTTCCAGTGCCAGAGGAACAGCTGGATCTGGATCTGAGTGCCCAAACAGGGGAAATTCTGGGGAAGGAGAGGAAGTCAGCTGAGTTTGTGCTCCATACCCCTCAAGTTTTCCCTAGAACCCGGTCTTCTTCCCCAGAAGGCACTTTAGAGGAAGCTGAAGTAGAGGTTGCAGAGGCAAGCATCTCAGCTGAGTCCACTTCTCCTGTTGCTGTGCTTCTGCCTGCTGAGAAGGAGCAAATTGCAGCATTCACACATGGACCCGCACCCCAGAAGTGAGCAAGTAGTGTGGTCTGGCATAATTTTGAGTTGGCAGATGATCCCACATATGCTATCTACCTGCACTGCCAAGCCAAAACCAGCTGGGGCAAGGGAACAAAATATATGAGCACCACCAGGGTGCTGATGCATTTCCACAGGCACCACCCCCTTGTCCTTGCTCCTCCTCAGCCTGGCACCAGCAGGAGCATGCCCAAAGAGAAGTCTCCCTCTCACTCCAAAGCCCCCATTCCCCTAAAGCAGAGGCAGTTCACCCTGGAACCCTTGGGGAAAGGCAGACAGAATGGGGGGCATGTTGCAAGGGTGAGCAAGTTCACTCGGAGTATTGGGGGATGCTTGCTGTGGATGGTCAGCCTTTCTCCTTAGTTGAGTATGCAGGGTTCAGGCAGTTCACGGCGCTCATGGCCCCATCTTACCAGGTGCCCACACATACTACCTTTAGCAGGATGGTGGTGCCCTCCCTGTATGAGGCATGCAGAGAGTACTTGAGGGAGGAGCAGCACAAGACAGGCCCACAGGTGGCCTGATACTTCACCTCAGACATTTGGAGCAGCTGGGGTGGCGATCACACCTACCCTCTCACAGGGCACTGGTGCGACCAGTCAGGCTGTCGGTGGGCTCTCCTTCAAGCTGAAGTGATGGATGGGTCCCACAAGGCAACAGAGATCATGGGGCAATGAACCACTTGGTGCAGGGGTGGCTCATTCAGCAGGGCAAGCTTACCCATGGGTTCATGGTCACTGACAATGGGGCCAATATGGTCATGGTGATCCATGATGTCAACTTTGTTGGCATTTGCTGTGTGGTACACAAATTCCACTTCATTGTCAGGGACACCTTGGAGGGGAACAAGGCTGCTGGTGATGGCTCCAGCACCACCAGCAAGCTCATTTCCAAATGCAGGAAGTTGGCAAGCTACTTCCACCCAAGCATCAAGGAGGACAAGATGCTGTGGGACAAACAAGCATACCTGAACATCCTGCAACACAAAATCATGCAGAATGCAGAGACTGGGTGGAATGCCACATACCTGATGCTCAAGAGGCTGGTGGGGCAACAGAAAGCCATCCATGATATGGCCTTGCTTGGGGAGTTTGGGATCAGTGGTCCCCTTAACAGAACTGAGCAGTATACTATCTCCCAGATATTGCTGGTCTTCAAGCCCTTCCTCAAGGCCACCGAGACCCTCAGGGCTGGCCATGCCCTCCTTAGCCAGGTGATCACCATAGTGAGGGAACTTCAGAGCCAAATAGAGAACTTCCAGGGGATTAGTGTTCCTGACTGGAGCATGCCTCTGTCACCAGAAGTGCAGGCGCTGGTGAGGTGGCTGAAGGAAGGCATCAGGAAACAGCTTGATCCCTTGCAGTCCAGTACGGTCTACATGCTGGCCTCCATGTCTGATCCAATGGTGAAGGGCAGCATGTGCAGCAGCTAAACCCTGGATCAGTGGACACAGGTGCTGGTGAAGAGAGTCAGGGAGGCAGAATGGCAGAGGCTGAGGGACATGGAACAGAGGGATCCACTGTCCCATGCCAGCACACCATCCATGAGCCAGTCTCCTCCTCCACCACAGGGGCTGCCAATGTGAGCCAAGGGCATGGCTTTTATGGTGGTCCAAAGGCACCAGACCCCACCATCAGGCAGGTAGCACTCAGACCTTGGTGGCTGCCTATGTCGCCGAGGATATGGAGCCACTGCTGTGTAACCCCTTAGCCTACTGGGCAAGCTGTGGCCAGATGTGGCCAGATCTAGCCACAGTTGTCCGGGAACACCTGTCCTGCCCACTGACCAGTGTTACGATTGAGAGGGTGTTCAGCACTGCTGAGGATGTTGTGATATCCCACTGCACCTTTTTGGATCCTGGTTTGGTGGAGCAGCTGGTGTTCCTCAAAGTGATCCTCTCGCTGCTGGGGTTCCCCAAGCTCCAGGTGCAGATGGAGTCAATGCCACTCTCCCCACTCTGTCTGCACCTATCTCCTTTTTAAATTTTTTTAAAAACCATTTAATGCCTCGGTCTCAGAGCTGGAGGCAGCACTCACTGGATCACCAGCCAGCAGTGGAAGAATGTATTCCTGCTGAGCTTCTGTGCCAGGACAAACTTGGAGATATAGGTGGGGCTATGGGGAAGGAGACCCCACATCCTGGGCATGGAGACTATAACTGCACTCTGCCAGGGTCAGGGAGGCCTGTTGCGATTTCTGGCAGTGCGGCAGCCCCATGAAATGCCAGGACCAAGGATTCCCTGGGTGAAAGGTGGGTAGGAGGTGCCATAACCTCCAGCTAACACATGCACGTACACAGTCCTGGCTGGGGAAAGCCCAGACCCATCATGTCTTTGACAGGCCTGAGGCATGCTGGTTGCAGTGGAGTTCTGAGGCTCCAGGTGAGCTCAGCTTAGCTGCCCAGGATGCCAGCTTTTGGATTGAAATAGCCTTTGTCAGGCTGAGAAAGCACCTGCAGTTTGTGTGTGTGTGCTGTTCCTGGATGCAAGGAATAGTAAAGAAGCCAGAGGCTGGCATACAATGCAGGCAAGAAAGCCACTCAGTGAAAATGGAAATGGAGGTGTCAAATGAAAAGTGGTTTGTAAATTCCCGTTGGGGATCAGGCCTAAGAGATTGGAGACAGGTGGTGTTCTGTTGTTCTCTTTGATACATTTTTGGTATGTGCTCATTCTACTGCACAGTTGTTGCTTGGTTCTCTGATGGAGATATGTATTGTATTGTGAAGATATCTCCATACTGAAGATATTATTGGCAGATTTTGCATGTCTTGGCATGTCATGGCCTGGATCCATGCAGTATGTTTTGGGCTGTAGGAAGGTGGCTTCTTGTGATGAGGTTAGCGAGGTTCAGCGCTTGTTTGAATTTACAAACCACTTTTCACATATGAGCTTTTGAACTTCACTTCATCAGCCTCCTAGGTAGTAGATACAAAAACTCATGGATTCAATATAGATATTGGAATTCTGACACACTACAACCTGCCAGACATCTGACTCCCCAGGTACCTCTCCTCTTCTACCTGCACTGCTGCATCCCCCTCTCCCCCACTCCAGCCTGTCTCTCACCACGTGACACCTCCATTTCCACAACACCAGTGAGAGCATGCCATAACACACACACAGGGTCACCCATGTCACGAGTTTTCCTTGTCAGGAGTCTGAGGTGCAATTTCGCAGAAACCTCTGCACCTATCTCCTTGAAATCTGGCAGGCTCTATGGCCTCAGCAGGGCCTAGCATGCCTAATGCTATACCAAATGCTATACATTTGTTTCTTCATTTCACTGTGAAAGGGAACTACAGCCTAAAACTGCAATAAATTAGTCAGTGGTTTACAACTTAAGTTCATACCTTGAGGCTTACATGGATAAAACGGAACATTGTGTTGTAAGAAAAGGGTGGACAAACAGTAATTAAATAAAGCCTACAAAATGTGTTCAGGGACTCACTGAATGCTGTTCAGTGGTATTACTTGAAGGTCATATTTAGTCAGAAAGAGAAATATGTGAAATGTAGGGATCTGGGAGGAATAACCCAGGTTTTCAAGGATACGTTCCTGAATGTTGCTGAATTCACTAAAAGAATAGAGAAACAATTTAGAAATTCCTCTAAAGTGAGTTCCCTAAGCTTGGGTCCATAGAGCACATGCTGGCGATCCAGGGAGAATTAGATGGACAGATAGACCTGTGTAACAAGGGACCTCTGCTCCTTTTACTAGAAAGGCCTGAGAGGATGAGAGACTTGGGACAAGGAAGGACAGTAAGAAGTAACAGGCCAGGTGGACTGGGTTCAGGGCTAATAAGACTAGCTACACCTGTCACTGGGTGCAGAAGACCCTGTCACATGGCTGAAAGGAGACTGGTCTTGGGGAGACGGGCCAAGTTTTTGCCCATGCAAGAAGTAGCCCCTGCCTGCAGCAAGGAGAGGAGCTTGTGAGAATGAGGGTCTGCTGGAAATGGACAAAGAGGCATGCAAGCCCTGCAGGACAGCTGGGGAAGGAGGCCCCAACAGAGGTAGGGCCTATAGGCAACATTTACACTATTTGCGTTATGAAGCAGCTGGCTTGTGATTTTGTTCTGTTTGTACTGAAGGACTGGATTATGGCTACAGAGCCAGAGGAGGCCACAAACATTCCTCTGCTACTTGTGTCAGAAGATAGCCCTAAACTAAAGTGGTGCAGACTGGCACTCAGACTGAGACCCCAGCAGGGGCTGCTGGTAAGGCAGGACTGATACCTGGGAGTTGAGGTCTTAAACAGTAGACTAAGGCTGAGGGTGAGGCCCAAGAAAAAGGGAGCCACTGCTATGGCAGCTAAGGCTCTGAGAAATTCTCAGAAGCCTACAACAGTACTCCCTTTAAAAGGGAAGCACTCAGAGGGGAGTACAGGCCACAGGCAAGGAACCAATGAAGTTACTCCCTGCCCCAGAGACCATCTTCCTCTACAACAAACACAATAACATCAAAGGCATGGCAGGAGAGCGACTAGAGGTGAAGTGGGCTGAGGGTAGGGGAGAGCCTGGTGCCATGGGGCACCCCTCCAGCACACTCCCTGGCAGACCTGGCACCTGGATTTGATGCCGAGCACATGGGGGGCGGGGGAGGAGGCCACGCTCCTGTGGGACACTTCATCTGTCCCAGCATCTCAGCATTCATGAGCCACACCTTGAGGTATGTAGAAAAAACATTTAAAGTTGTGTCTATGGCCAAATCACTAATTCTCTGAATCAGCATTGAATCTTCAGATTTGGCTGAATTGAATCAGGGACAACGATCCGAATCAATGAATTGAATCACTGTCCCTGATTTGGGCTGAATCCGAATTGAATACAGCCCATTTCACACACCCCTATTATTTACTTATATTACTGAAACACAGAAATAAGCATTTGTCAAATAGTTTCAGTGAATAATTTTTAGATGATGAGCTGCTTGGGAATTGTTCTCTTTGAGTAGTTGCTATTCATTATTTTTGTAATTCAGTTGGTCACATGGTTTTGTGTTTGCTCTCTGGATGACTGGAACTTTTTTCAACAAATAATGAATAACAACACAAAAAATATGGCTAGGAATTTTCTTAATTCATATTCATTTTTTGAAACTCTTGGGATTTGTAAATGTATCCAGGAATAGTCAGGTTGTCTGAATATCTTTTAATTACTTAAAACACAACACTAGGCACCCATCACAGAAAATGAACATGGCGCTTTTGTTCACTAACATATTAAATAGTTCATTTTTATATTATCATTGTTTGATCATTTCTAGCCTTAATTATGAGTTCAAATAGTACTGTGGGCTTGATTTTGACTTTACATTTGCAAGTAGATGCTATGCTTTGTGTATAATTGTACTTAATGGAGGGACTTATTTCTGGTCAAAACTGTTGCCCAACTGGAATAGTGGCATCTGTCAAATAGTCTTCTGAAATAAATACATGTGTGTTATGTACCTGTTTAGCAAAGATGATACAAATGAGAGGTTTTAGCTTTCTGCACAAGTTACACATACAAACAAGAACATCAGGAATAATATATCCCTTAAAGTCAGTCTCTTGAGTCTGACTGTCAGGGAAAGTGAGAACTGGTATCCACATGGTACTGAACAAAGCAGTATTATATTATGCAGTTGCTAACAAAGGAGAACTACTGCCTTGGAATGAGAAAACAAGAAGCAACCTCGGTGACTATTGCAAGAAAGACACATGGGGCATCTGTCATTCAGCAGCTAGGAAGTCTGTCTTTCCCTTGAATAGAAAACATTGGCTACTGAGGATCTCTCCAATCTGAAACCACTAAGACTTTATCACAGACAATTACCTTGCCTAATGTCTTTTTCCTTTACAATTCAGCCATCCTAGAACAATACCACAAGTATAAGATCACTTTAGACAAATGTTACATTGAAGTGAACTAAAGTTTCTGCCCATTTTGGGAGAGTAGCCATGGTGCACTGTCCAGCTCCTCTGGAGGAACTGAGTTGTCAATAAATTCTCCAGATAAGTAACAATGATTTCTAGTAGTGGTACCAGTCATGACTACTATGACTTCCTTTGCACTATTAAAGGTCATGCCAGATCAGGTATGCATTGCATGGTGAACAGATTCAGTTAGTACAAGTTAAATATTTCTAAAAAAGCACCTATCTGAGCTTTAAGAAACATGCAAATTACTTTAAATATTGCTACATTGTCTGCCTTCTGGAGTTGGCAAGACTGCAGAATTTGGAAAAGTCATTACAATATTACAGCATAGTACTGCTTCAACAAAAAAACCCTGGCTTTATGCATAGAAAATAAAACTGAAAAAATGCATGAATGCTGTGAGCAATTACAACACTAAGGTTTTTTTAAGATAGCATATGATTTGAGATGCCACACAAAACTGACAGCTTTTCAATGAAGAGAAAGAAACTTGAATTAATGAGTTATAAATGATAAGCAGAAGAGTTTACTGTTGTTTTAACATGTGAGTAATGTAACATGAGTTTATAATAAGCTAAGAATAGGGTTACAAATTAACTATCATTACACTTAAGGGATGAATTTAAAAAGAAATTAGAAGGAGATATTAATTAAGTATTTACTAGAGGTTAATTTGTGATATTTGTATATGAAGTCACAAAAGGAACTGTCTTAGTTATAAATTATCATTACATGGGAATCCAATTACAGACCGTATTAAAAAGTCAGAAGTTAAGTAGTTTCAAATTATAACTCTTATTTTAGAATTACTTTTGGATATACAATTCTTGATAATCATATAACTTTTGATACTGGAAAAAAATGAATGGGAAACCAATGAGTCTCTACAAAGGATACACATTGTACCACAAGATTACAAGTCAGTTTATATAATATAAATGCTTACCACTTCATTATAAGGTTTTGATTTACTCTTATTTTGTCTTGATAAGTTTTAACCAAGTTCTAATTCAATTAATTTGTTTAAATGTTATAAACATAATTGTCTTTATTTTGATTTCTATAACTTCAATCCAATTTATTCTTTTATAGTGTTAGCAAAACATCTATGTTTATAAGAGTTTTTAAGTATGTAGTTTAGCAAAGTAACCACAAGTTCAATACATTTGTGAAAAAATAGCTTGGGCAGAACCTGAGTGGACTGTTACACAGCATTGAGAATACTGACAAATAGCTACCTATCCTGAGACAGATATGGAGCGAGCATGTGTCTGTTGCGGCATCTCAAGGCAGTTTGAGATGCAGCAAGAGGCATACCATGAATGAAAAAATGTTCCCTATGCTACAAATATGCAGCATGGACTCTAAGTTTGATACTGGGAAATCCTGGTATCAAAAGAAAATGTGCTGGAAAAAAGCGGTGCAAGGCACACTTCTGGAGTGTGCTCCAAAGCAACTGGAAGCTGGGCCCTCCAAAGAGATGCTCTAGCACCCAGCCAGAGTGTCTCTATGCCTGCTGCATGCCCCTGATGCTCCAGCATGCTGTTTTGGTGTGTTGAAGGAAATAGAAGCAGGGCAAAGCTGGCAGGAGTGTCCCCAGTAACCCAGGCTGTGTCCCCAGTAAGCAGAGACATGGGGAGACCACTGCCAGGCTGCTGCAGTGGGTAGAGGGTGCAAGGGCCACTCTAAGTTGGGGCTGCTGCAGCAGTCCAGCTGGCACAAAGGGCTAGTGCCCCCAGATAGCAATCAGCTGGGTCCCAGAAGCTCCTGAGGGCAAGTAGCCCTGAGCTGTTCACCAGGGCAGCTTTTTATATTACTGGGCCCAGCACAAGTGCTGGCCCCAGGCTCTAGCTCCCCCTGGCTGAAGATCCGGGAGGAGCTTGGCAGGGTCAGTTTGCCCCAAGTGGCACAATTTGCCCCACACCAAAGTGCATGTTCAGGCACGAGTGCTGAGGCACAAATCTATGGCACAAATTTGTGCTGCTGCTGTTTGAGCTGCTGCAAGCGCATGTGCTTGCATGTGTGGACGTGAGAGTAACACTGATTTCGATTTTGTGGGCACATGTAGTTTCTTACCCCTGATGCATTTAGGGGTATGTAGCTGAACTTAAACTGGTTAAACCCAGTTCAAGGGTTTACACTGTCTGCTTTTTGCATAACATTGGTTATACTGATGTAAGCATTTTGTGTCTCCATGTCCTAAGTGAGACCAGGGAGCATTTTTTTCATGACAAGCGAACATGCCGTACCAACCAAAAATGTCTCTGCCATTTGAAGGTGTTTTCCCATATTTCTGCAATGTATGAGTAATGATCCTATGTAATTTCTGTCTTCGGTTAAAAAAAATCTATTTTGCTTTTTTTCACTCTGCATTGAAAGAAAATGTTGCTCTTTGTTCCACTCCTCAATTTTTGGCTCGGTGGACATATATTTCTGTTTCCTATATTATGCTGAGGTGACAGCGTAAGATCCAAAAGTCAGTCCTTGCTTTTTAGGGCAAGCAATGTCTGAGGAAGTGTATCAAGGAAATAAGACCCTCGGAAAGTAAGATCTTTTTCCCATGTGCAATAAGGGCAATGGAGAAAAGGCAGCTAATAATAAAGGAAGCAACAAGGAAAAATGTTGAAAAATAAGGTGGGGAGATAGAAAAGAATGTGAAAAGAAAACCCCAGGAACACTGGGCCGATCCATGAAACCGATGGCTGCCTGTGAGGTTTAAGCAATAACAGAAACCCAGCTCTTTATGAGAAACCAGCTTGTCTCCAAATCACCCGGTTGTCTGGTCAACGCACTTATGTTTAAGCAGAATGGACTCTGCCTAATGAAACATATGCCCAGACATGAATCAAGAAGTTATTTTAGATGAGGAAGAGGTTTTGAGAAGCCAGTTTGTGGTTTTTGCCTCCGATTCAGAGAGTTACGCTGCTTCTGGTGAGACAGGTGCAGAACTCGGTGATATGCAGCACTTGACTGCTGTCTCTGAATGAATCCTGATTAACTGTTATTGTAACGTAGGTCTCCATGAAGGGCGTGCGGGGGAATGACTGCTTCTTTCAGATGTGGAGTTCACCACATTCATCTGGGCCTTCATCGTATACAGGCTGGGCCACTGTAATGCACCACTGATTAGGCTTCCTTTGAAACAGTCACATGATTCAAGAGCTGCAGAACATGCTTATTCATTTGCCCCTCTAACTTGGAAAAAGCAATATCAACTGATGCAGGTGGGACTGCAGCTGCTCTCACACTTATCTTCTCTAAAGCCTTTCCTAGAGAGGGAAGATGAATGACTAGCTGCCGATTTATCTTTATGTGAACAATGAGAGAATTTGACTGCTGCATATTGAAGGGCAGGCATACCGTTGCACTCTCAAATAAAAGTTTTAACTTCTTCCATCAGTAATGGGGCCAGCAGCTTTCCTCTGGCCTTACCAGATACAAAGGTCCCAGTTATGGACATTCATTTTGAATGCCAGAGCTTTGAAATTTCAGTCTGAAACTGCTCTGACATTATTACCGCAATGAGAGTTCAATCCTCTTCCAACCTAGTCACTTTTCAAAGAACAAAGAAAAATGAAATTACAGAGGAATGGTAATCTTATTTCACTTAATGATCTCATATAATAGCTTGTTTGTGACAAATCTCATCTCTGCTTCTTGAATACCGTTCAGCTACTAAACTGTAGAATCAGGATCAATTCTTGAAATAGGAAAGAACATGTTCTTGTTTGTTTCATCTGAATTTCTTTTTTAATGTGTCAGTCCTATTGGCACTGCTGATGTAATATAGATCTAATTCACAGCTCATTTAGTGGTTGTCTCAATAGGAAAACAATGCCTAGTGGGAGTGATGATTAAAAAGTAACAACAGAGATATGAGGCATGGATAAATTAAATAAATTATAAAAAAGTTACTAATGACATGATCTCTTTCCACAGCAATTCATGTAGTTCTTTTTATGCAAAAAATATATATCTTTATTTTTCTTGAATGATAGCCATGCCACAAAGGAGCAGAAAGGAGGAAAGCAAGAAAGAATTCAGCAAACACCCCCTCCTCCAATGTCATCAGATCATCAAGTGTAGAGGAGACAGTCATAAAAATGAATTGCATGGAGCATGCCTCTCAAGCTGTTAGCTGTTATTTATAAGGAATTAGAATGAGCTAGTTATTTCATATGTGCCAGAAAAATGGATTCCTCAGTATTGTGCTGAATTGCATTATGACTTATTCTTGATTTCATAGCTGTTGTACTTATTGGAAAGTATATTTTTATGCTTTGTTTTAGCTGTTTAGCATTGAATTTTTATTCTTCATTGAGGAGAAAATATTTTGTTGCAATATTCATTTCACATGATTCACTGGACTCATCCCAGAATGGACCAGATCCTGATGCCCTGCTCTGCTTTCTTTGCCTGCTAGAGCATAACATAACTCCCACCTGCTTTCATTCAATTTTAGTATCAGACTAGAGATGTTCTTGCATGTACCAGAGCCAGAGGCAGCCACGCTGGAGCCCACCATATATCAGTATTTTCTACATCATGGATTCATGATTCAGTGACCCCCAGGGCCATTCTAGTCAAAGTAACTTTAGCAAATTCTTCGTCAGCAGAGGCAGGTGTGGTCTATGTTCAGGCTGAGGACTATGTGCAGAACCATGTGTTAGAGCCACTGTTCCTGCTTCTCTAAAATCTTGCTTTATTTTTTAACTTCTCCAGTTTGTTGATTAATCATTTTTTATAGGGCATGCCTCATAATATCTAGGAATATTTATTGTGTACATTAAAATACGCCCAGAGACAATTAAATATACAAAAGATACAATAAAATCTTTGAACTACTTCCTCTAAGGACCTGCACCAAGATATGGCTAGCAGAGCATGGGGAATTTGGCCCGTTGTCTCTTAATTAACAGTATAATTTATTAATGTTTTCATTATATTGCTTTTCTTGGCCTTCCTCTTAAGAATGAAGAATTGTTTGCCACAGTTACTTAACAAACAAGTACCAAATGGGGTAAATTATTTGGAATAAAGTATTTTTAATTTTAGGGAATTAGATGGAAAAAACCTTAAAATTCCATGGGAAGTGCAGTTGATAGTACCTCTGAAATTCAAACCTCTTCATTAAACCTGAATAAATATTTGGGTTTTAGCTATATATGACCTGATGCTTCTCCAGGGGGTCTTTATTCCTCCTGCAGTATAGCTATTTCTACATGAAGGTTTCCATGGACTTCAACAGTTGTAGTAGTAGAACAAGGTACTGCTCCTCTGTGTGAGAAGTTTGCCAACAATATTCAAAGGCAAAGTCTTGATTTGGGTGGGATGAGTTTTTAGTACATAAACTAAAATATATAACAGGAGAACAAACAAACAAACAACAATAATAAACCCATTTAATCATTTATATCCAGTTACATTGTATTTGGATACTTGACATACCACTAAACCAATTATTAAACAAGCAAGTATCTGCTCCCAGTAAAATCAATGGCAAAATGCTTATTAACACTGATGGAGCCAGAACATGGACCTCCATTTTTTTTAATTATCTATATACTTCTGTCTCTTTTTCTTAGTCTCCAGAGAACAGTCCTCAGCAATGCACATGAATAGGCTGTCACAGGCAATGCCAGTTTTAAAAGAAAAGGAGATAAGTTTGTAATCTCATTTTTCAACCCCCAATTAGTATAATCAAAATTTGAAAAGGAAGAAGAAAGGTCCCTGTTTAAAGACCCACTAGGTTTGAAGCTTCTGGTGGGAGAAGTAGCTGCAGCATAGCACTACTAATAAATTAAAATCTTGCTCTATTTTATAACTTCCTCAGTTTGTTTATTAAACTTATTTTATTTATAGAGCAGGTCTCATAAATATCTAGGAATATTTACTGGGTACATTAAAATACACCCAATGGCAATTAAATGTACAAAAGACACAATAAAATGTTTTCCAATGAAACTTCAAGATATATAAAAAAATCAAAAACCTGAACACATCGTCTATAATAATCTCTTTCCAAGATGAAAACATCACCAAAGGACAATAGACTGGTTCTGTTTTGGCAGAGGTCAGTAGAGTACGCTGAAATAGATAATTTAATTATCTATTTTCAGGAAAATAATAAAGATGATTTTGTTTTTGTCAGTTTCTCCCAGGAATATTTTTCTTTTTTCCATTGCAAATGAAATCTTTACCAAAAATGCGCATCAAAAATTAAAATTTCAGCAAGTTAGAGAGGGAATGTGAACTCCAGAAAACTCTGTTTTATAAAGTCTTTGTATTACTTCCTCTCATTTAAACACATGGGTCTCTAAGCAGAACTCAAAGTAATGTTACAGTACTGAATTTAGAGGTATGATTACAACACATGGGATGCATCTATGCGTGTTATGAGTACACAGGAAAAACACTTTAGCCCACATCCCTTCCAGCCCAGGGCTGCTCTGAGCCAGCTCAGCGTGCTACAGAGGGGCCAGCTGGGGCCTGAGGGTGCTCCAGTGCGGGGCTAGGCAGCAGGCAGCCATCACACTGAAGCACCCTTGTGCCCCAGCCAGCCAGGGCAGCGTCTACGTGTGTGCTGCTGCATGTGAAAAAGCTCTGCAGCAGGATAGTATTATCTACAAGTTAGTAATTAGTTAATTAGTTCCCTGTGGCCTAATAGGGCCGCATGTATAGATGCAAAACATTTACTGTGGAGCTAATTAGTCTACTCTTTAGTAAATGTCTCAGGTAGATATGCCCTTGGAGACGTATCTGATCTTAATTTAGCCAGCTCACGTAGCAATGCTATAACACAGGGGTTTCCAACCTTTTTAGTCTAAGTATCCCTGGCGGTCGGATGCCTAGTGTGTTTGTGTGAGGGGAGCACACAGCTAGATGCCAAGAGAGGAGGTGGGGATAGAGCACTGCCGCCTCCTGGGAATAGGGTTGGGGTGGGGTAGGGGAGCTCACTGGACTGGGTGAGGGCAGCAGTGCCCTTCTGTGGTGTGGGAAAGCTCAGCGGGCTGGTGTGTGGCAGTGGTGGCTGCCTTGTGTGAGCTTTCTAGCCCTGCAGAGGGGTGCTGCTGCCCTCATCCTGCCCCGGCCCTGCTGCTGGGAGGGAGCAGCACTCCATTTCTGCTTGCCCATGTGTATCCCCTAAGACCGGTCAAAGTACCCCTAAGAGTATGTGTACCCCCAGTTGACAACCCTTGCTATAACAGCACAAGTTATTAAAATCCACCCCAAATACAGGTTACTCATTTACTCAGTTGGCTAATCCATGCCAAAGTTCATGCTTCTGCTAGTTAGACTAAAGCTAGTTTAGCTTATACTACAGTCATGCCTCCAGTTGCTGTGCAGATGTGCCCTATGAGTCCTTCCGTGACTGCCACTGAAACCCCAGAATTTGGCAAAGACAATCAGTATCTCCAGGAGTGGGGCAATAGTGCAGTCTTATCTTCCCTTTGGCTCTGCACCACACATGCATTGAGCTCTCAGAGCTCATCGGCACTTCAGTGCAGCTCCCACTGGGATTTCTGCATGTTTGGGAGCTCTTTGAGCTTACCAGAGGTTGGCATGGCCTCTGCCCAGAGACTTTGCTGTCAAGCAGCTCCAGAAGTTGCTGTTCTTTGCTCTTCCCTTCCCTTTTCCCCTGTCCTCCCTCACCACTGAATTCAGCAGCAAGGAAAAGGAGCAGCCAGAGACCTCTGCCTCTGCTTTTATAGAATCATGGAGAACGGCAGAGAAGTAGAGACTAAAGGGGCCTCCACAGGTCATCTAATTCAACCTCTAATCAGAGGTAGAGTCATCCATATCCAAGCCATCCTATGCAAGTCCATTGTCTAACCTCTTAACAAAACTACACGATCAACCATGACAAGACCAGACATAACACCCTAACCTGCCACAGGTAAACCCAGGGGAACCATAGCCAACAGGCTCTGGGGTCATGACTGACGGCAAGATGAACATGAACCATCAATTGAATGCCATAGTTGGCAAAGCAAATAAAACCCTGGCTTGCATCTACTGATGCATCTCAAACAAGATCCAAGATGTCATTCTCTCACTTTACTCAGCCTTGGTGAGGCCGGTGGAGTACTGCATCCAATTCTGGGCTCTACACTTTAAAAAGGATTTGGAGAAGCTTGAGAGAGTCCAAAGGAGAGCCACAGGCATGATCAGAGGTTAAGAGAGCAGGCCTTATCAGGAGAGGCTGAGGCATGGGACTTTTTATCTTGGAAAAGCATAGGGGGACCTGGTGGCAGCCTATAAGTATATTAGGGGTGTACATCAGGATCTGGGAGAACATCTGTTCACCAGGGCTCCCCTAAGGAAGACAAGGTCCAATGGCCACAAACTGCTGGAAGACTGTTTTAGACTGGACATAAGGAAAAACTTTACCATCTGAGTTTCCAGAGCCTGGAATAGATTACCCCAGAAGTGACGCAAGCACCTACTGTGGACACGTTCAAGTTGCATTTAGATATTTATCTTGCTGGGGTGATCTGACCCCCTCTGACTTCCTGCCCTTTGTGCAGGGGGCTGGACCCAACGATCTCGCAAGGTCCCTTCCAGCCCTGATGTCTATGAAATCTATGAAACCCCCCTGCTGCTGTAAATGTTGTTAATATATGCTCAAGAGATCTCAGGAAGAGGGGCATACCCTTCCCCTACAGAGGATAGCAACCCCTCCCCACAGTCCATACCATTCGGACCATGGAGTAAAATTCCTTCCTGACCCTCAGCTCTGGAGGCTCTGGGGTGCTGCTGCTCCTCCTGTCTCTTCTTTTTCCTTCTGTTGAATTCAGCAGTGAGGAAGGAGGGAGAGAGCAAATAGCAGCAGGCTCTGGAGCTGCTTGACAACAGGGGCTCTGGGCAGATCTTGTGTTCGTGAGCTCAGAGCTCATAGAAGTACCTGCTGAGAGCTCACTGGCATCCACAGTCACAGCGGGAGACTGCAGCCACATCCCCTTCAACTGTGTGGCCCATGCACGATGAGGTTTCTTTACCACAGAAGCAGCTGTGGCTACAGCCCTGTCCCTGCAATCCTGCATCTCCCCTTGTGTATCTTTTCCCATGGTTATTGCCCAACTCTGGGTTTTCAGTAGCAGTCACTACAGTTGTATATATATTCAGTTTTCGTACCTCTGAAAACATTTCATAGTAATTATTGCAAGTGCTTATTTAAAATGCAACTACATGTAGCCTCATTTTCAATAGGGGTAAGTCTATCTTGAAAGTAAAATATATTAAATTAGGTATTAAAGTATATCCTTAAAATAAAAGAATTTATCCACTCTTCTCACTCCTGAATTCTGTAGAGAAATTCCATTCAGATTCCCTTGAAGCCTGATTGCAGAGATCACAGAATACAGGCTGGGCAATCAGAAGAGTAAACAAGATGACCAAATTTTGGCTGTTTTAGTAACTATAACCCTGGAGCCAAAAAAAAAGAGAAAAAAAGAAAAGGAAAAATAGAAGAAGCCCTTCAAACAAATGCTTTTCCTATTACAGAAGCTACTGTGAGCCTGTAGAGAAAAGAAAAAGTGGTTTCCCTAGGAACAAGGAACTATGTGAAAGCTTGCAGAGCCGTTCCTCCTCCCCCCTTGCAGCTCTGTGTTCCTTTCAGTTTAGCAACTTGCATGGAGAATCAGACAGTGCTTGTTGTCTAGTTCAAAGTTGTCAGGTGAACTGAAACCGGGAGAGAATGGTGTCTGTGCCAGCACTGAACACCTTGTGCACATACTGGCCTTAGCATCCTTGTTTGCCTCTGTCTAAATTAATTTTTAAATCTTCAATATAAGTATTGCTAAAATTGCTGTCTTCTCTATTTTTTTGTTTACAGCAATATGAGTGTCAAAGGGAGGTAGGAAATGCTCTGTGCTAACTGTTACTCCCTGACCAAAATAGTTCCCAATATTCAGCAATGCATTTGCTCACAGTATTTTCTGTCTTTCTCTCTCTCTCTCTTGCTTCTCTCTCTCTTTTCCCCTTGTATCAGCTGCTGAGGCCACAGTCAAGTGATCCCATTGGGACTCAAATGACCAGAGGCAAGTGGTCAATCACAGATTATGGTAAATGGTAGCTGAGTGGCAAATAGTTTAATTATATCAAAGGTAAGTCTGAATTATCTTTTAGTTTGTCTGACTCCTGCCACCTTTGTAGCCGTTATGAAGAGGAATTGTTTCTGATGGGTGTCCTCCCTGGAGCCATCATAAAGAATTATGTATCTCGTGTCATGAAGCTATCCCAGCCAAGAAAATTTTAAATGAACATAGGCATTATTTATCATTCTATTTCATGTAATTCTGAAGTAGATGCTGTTCTCATCAGGGACCAGGTTTTCAATCCTCCCTTTTGCAGTTGTGGTTTGAGTGTCTGCAGGGTTTGTGTTTATAAGTTATACCCTCCAAAAATGAATTGTGCAGTCGTTTTTGCATTTATACTTCAAATGCAGTGTACACCAGATAACTTGAGTTTCTCATTTCATGACTTGCACTTAAAGTTAAGTAACCAAAAGTACAAATATTCCTATTAGCACCCACAATTCATGATTTGAAGGCAAATTTTTATATCTAGAAGACTTGAAAATTTGTCATTTTTTTTAAATATTGAAAATGAAGGCATTCAGATTTTGAAAACAGAAGCCCTGATCATGTTCCTCAAATGTAGGATGTCAGAAGCAAGTCTACACCATCAAGGGACCATGTTAGGGAGTGCCCCAGTGAATCACTGTTCTGTGAATACATTACATAATTAAATGGATCTAATATACCCAGTTTCATGTGGTGCTGGGTATGTACCAATAAGCATGCCCAAGACAGCAAGCTCACTGGAGTATGCCTGCAGCAGCATAAGAATGTGGCTGAGCACCTGGGGCAGCTGCTGCATGCACAGACAGCAGCAACTTCTGGTCATTGCTGCTGCCACGATCACAATCACATGGCTGTGGCAAAAGCCGTTTCCCCCTCCATTCCTGTGAGCATGTGGGGTGGCTGCTTCTGTTGCTCTGCCCTAGTTATGCCACCATATGCCTGGCACCATAGTAAACTGTGGGTTGCAGCTGAAGCACAATTAGTGACAGCAGAACAACGTGGGCATGATACTCAGCCCCAACAATGCAGCTGGCACTTGCCTGATGTGTCCTACAGGGCAACTCCAGGAGTAGGATTTTCAGGCACAGCTAGTATTGGCCTAATATTTCTTTCACTGATATCTTCTGCTCTGCACTGTCAGCTATCTTGTCTAGCCATACAATGCCATTGCTCTGTTTATGGATAGAGTAATGTAAATAAAGAATCAAACTCTCACAGCTTAAACATTCTCTAACAAAATCTTTCAAAATCAACTTTTAAATAGTATCTTAACACGGTGACTCTCAACCAGGGTGCCATGGCACCCTGGGGTTCCTTGGGATCCTTTCGGAGATGTTTTGGGGTGCTACGCAATATTAGCACTGTTAGATGTGCAAAGACTAAGCCCAGAGATTTCAAATGGGAATTCACAGCTAACTCCCAGTATGACATGCCTTTACATTATATGCATTTTAAAATCTAACTTCCTTGCTTTTTTCACTCTCTATAGCACCCTTACTTTCAGTTAGCATACATTTTTTTTTTTCTGAGAATAACAGAGGTATTTCCCTTAAGGGTAACACAATGACAATGAGCTTTAATCTGACAGATTCTAAAGCTACAAGGGAAATGGTTAACAGCAGGCTGAGGTGTGTACACACATACACTCACGCACACACCCACTTTGGAAACATAGGCAGCCTGGAGGCTATTTAAGAAAGTTGCATTAGGAGTGCAGATGGTTTATATATACTGAATTTATTAATAATTTTTGAGGAGGAAGTGGATTGTGAGTAGCTGATAATCTCTGATGAAATTCAGTTGCTTTGTTTAATAAAGTCTGTGAAGAACAGGTGAGAGATTCTAGAGGTATTCAAATTCATTGAGAGAGATCAAGAATTAAATGGAAATGAGTTGATTATGCGTTGCACAAATGCCCTTCAAATGCCTCAGAGAAACAGGGACTTCTTGTTCCCTAGGGGAGGGAGATGTTGGGAACTAAGGGCAGGAAGAGGGACAGGCCAAAGTCCATGGCACTCCAGCTACCTTATTTAATTACATACAATGCACCCCAGAATAAGGTACGTACCTTGCTTTGAAAGGCAGAATGAAGAAAAAAGATCTTCCTTTGTAGGTAACAAGTGAAGAGCAGCAGTTAAGGGGTCAAGCCTACTCACTATTCTTCTCCCTGGCTGTGTCTACATGAGACATGAACTACATGGTAGCCTGAGACTACTGATCAGCAGCATCACGAGGCAGCAACCATGACACAATGCTAATGCACAGTAGTCTCAGGCTACTGCAGAGTCAGCATCACAAAAAAGCTGTGTGTTGGTGCTATTAGTATACAGGTATTAAATGACTGTGCAGTAATGAGCGCACAGTCAGTGTCTTGTGTAGATGCAACCCCTGTGGATCAAGCACAGGCTGTTCTTTCCCTTTTGCCTGGTAAATGGCATAACTGGCTTGTACTGTATATTTAATACACACTCAGGTTTCCAGCACCTGTTTTTTGGGGGGAAAAACAAGAAAATATGAAGAAAGAAAATATTCTTTCCTTTCCACAGGAAACTAGGGTGGGCGAGAAGTACACCCACCCTAGGTGCCAAGTCTTGTGGGGTGCTGGAATTGCCCTTCTCAGACCATCTTCACAAAGACCATCCCCAGCAAGAAGAGCAGCCCCTCAGCTTACCCATGCTTGAAGCTCCAAAACAGTTTCCAACTGCTGCTGCTGCTTTAAAAACAAGAGCCTGGGTGGGGAGAGCATGTGGCAGCCCCGGTGGTAGCAACAGTGGTGGCAGCAGTAGTTGTAGCAGCTCAGCTAGGGATTATTTAAGAGTTCCTGGCATGGGTAAGCCTGCTATGCAGCCCTCTCTTCACTCCACTCTCAAAAACGCCCACCCGACCCATGCTCTTGGAACTCCACCTCCCCGCCTCTACTTTTGGAACCGGTGCACCCCCTCACCCATGCTACTGCACCACGTGTGCACCCCCTACCCTGCTCTGCCCTGCCCTCCCCTCCCACAGAGTTTGCCCAGGGTGCCAACTCTGCTTGTTATGCATCTGCAATTTAGCATCAGGAATCCTTTCCCTCTGTAGTTCATTATTATAGCAGGAAAGTAAACGTAATGTGAAAGTGATACATATTTCCAAAAGTGGGGCTTATCCTAGCTCTAAAAGTGTGGTAGCTGTTCTTCTTTGAAGTATTTCTGTTCCTCTGTATTTAAAGCAGCTACTTCATTCTTGTAACCAATATCCTGAACCTCTTTGTATTTGGCAAAAGAAAACTAAACTGAATTTCACCACTTGTTTCCTATCCTGAGACACCTGTTTCATGCAATAGGTTCGGTGTCATAGCAGCTCACCTAGTTAAATATTTAGTTAAGTTTGCTAGCTGTTGAATTGAGGTCGTTTAGTATTATGACTGCAAATAAATCTTATGGTTCAAGCCCAGATATGATCATTTCTAGGAGCTGGGAATACTTCTCCACTTTCTTTCACTTTTTTTTAATAATATAGTATTCTTTATTCTCTACAGTAATGAGCTAAAATATTTCTCTTACTTTATGATGAGCTGTATTTGTTTGGACCATTACCATAGATGGTAATGATGCTCTTATAAAGATTTATTGCACTGCGTGGCTAGAAGGTTTATCTGGGTTTTAGTACCTCATTCTGAAGTATCAGATATCACCTACAGGAATAGGAACAGGTAAAGTAATTGCTAAAAAGAATATACCAAATTATGTGAAACACTACACTGTCAGGTCTGAGCTTTACAACTGATTGTCTGTCTGCTTGGATGACCTAATTTAAATGATGCTCTAATATGGTAAATTTAATTTTTGCATTACAATTTTTCTTTCAATTTAACCTTTCAAATAGAGGGCAGAAATCAAATTTCTCTTTGGATTATTAGCCATTTAACATTTTGTTTTAGAGAATTATATGCAATGCTATGATCTTTCAGCCAAAACTCACTCCAAGGCAGAACATAGAACTGTCATTGTCCTGAGGGTATTCCATTTCATAAGTCCATTCACTAAAGATAGATTTGGCTACGTAGCCATGATATTAAGAATGTAGTACTGACCATAAATCTGGTGTTTTGTAGGTCAGTCAGCATTAGAGTGCCACAATATTTATTTAGTATACTTTATCTATTATAAAACAGGGGAAGTGCCGAGATTCCTTCACATTTTCTACAATATCTGAGATTCAAACGGACAATGGGACAGATTTCTAATGCCTCCTCTGTCTTTCCTTGACACAACAGTTTTCTTCTGTTTTCAGCAACCATAATAGTGTCTGAATCTTAAAGAATCATGTACTTCCTAATGATGTCATTAAAAGTACAGAATACGCTGAATGTTACATTGCTTTATTTCACGGTTATCTTTTCCCACTATTTATATTTCAACAAACTGTGAGACTGGAGAACATAGGAAAGACACTCAGTACACGTTATTGTAAATATGTAAGGCATTAAAGTGCGTTTCAGTTTGGAGACTGAGATTCTGATTGTGAGCTTTTGGTTTGTTGGTTCATCATGCCTCTGACAACTTAATGAGAAAGAGATTTAATGTTCTATGGAAAGCTAATGAGATCTAAGCAAACAAAGGATCAAATCTTCCCCTGCTGGGATTCTGTGTAAGCTGCTTTTGCTTCAGTGGAACCAGCCAGGAATCATGCAAGAAGATCTTATGAAGTCAAAGAATAACTGAGCAGTAGGGGTATGCGAAGTGGGCCCTATTCAATTTGGATTTGGATTCAACCCAAATCAGGGACAGTGCTTCAATTAATTGATTCAGTTCACTGCCCCTGATTCGATTCGGCCAAATCTGAAGATTTGACACTTATTCGGAGAATCAGTGATTCGGATGTAGACACAGCTTTAAAAGCTTTTTCTACATATCTTGAGGTAGCAGGTGCGGCTTGTGAGTGCTGTGATGCTGAGGCAGATTGAGTGTCCCCCACAGGAGCGCGGGGGGCCCTCCACATGCTTGGCAGCGAACCTGGAAGTGGACCAGAAGTACTTCCAGTATGCTTCCAGGTCTGCTGGGGGAGCACTCTGGGGGTCCCCCACACACCCCTGACAATTGTCTGCAGGGGGACTCCAGATGCCCCCTCCCAGCCCCAGGAGGCACCAGTCATCGAGCCAGGGTGAGGCGGGGGGGCCCCCCATGCGCTAACAGGTGGACCCAGAAGTGGACCAGAAGTGCTTCTGGTCTACTTCCGGTCTGCTGCTGAGAGCCCTGGGGACCCCCTGTGCTTCTGTGGGACGCTCCGTGCACCCCACTGTTGCAGCACTCATGAGCTCCTGCTACCTAGAGGTATGTAGAAAAAACATTTAAAGCTGTGTCTAGGTCTGAATCTCCAAATCTTTCTGAATCTCTCCAAATTGATTCAAAGGGTTCCAATTTGATTCAGAGAGATTAAAGGGTCCTCTGATTCAATTTGGATTTGGAAATTCAGCCACTGAATTGGGCCAAATCTCTGCTGAATTGAATCAGGGACCGACCAAAGTTTTGCACAGAGCCCTACTGAGTACATTACCAGCTCCATTAAATCCCAGGAATTTATATTGACTTTAGGGGCACTTCCTTGATTTATGTCAGCAGCTGATCATCTGACCCTCTATTCAAACACATGAAGAATCTTGAAGAATATGTGAGTAGATCTTATTCATGGGAGTAATACCATTGATGTGATTGAATAAGACTGTATAAGATATTACTTAATCAATACTCATGCCTCTAATGGAGAGGCAAGGTAGCTTAGGAGACTTTGTAGGATATTAAACATGACAATGTTCTCTACATTAACAGTATTTATAATACAAGACAATTTAAGATCAAAGATTTAACCTATTTTAAATAATTTGAACATGTAACTTTGTCCTTTTGTAAGAAACCGTTCATGTTTTTTCTTCAAGCCTCTATTGTCTTCAGAAACTTCTGCATGCTTACATCAACATATTTGTAGTAATAGGATGCTTAGGTGTCCCAATTCACTGCTTCATGAAATTGACTTTATGTCAGTGAAATTCCACTGAAGGCAATGCAACTGACTCAAGATTTAGACAGCATTTTGCTAGCTCATGACACACAGGAGTTAATGGACCAAATTTATCCCTTATGTGACTCCACTGATTTGCACTATGGTTGACTTTGGCCCAACAAATATAACTTGTATTACTGCTAATTGGAGTTGCCATAGAAACTGGTAGAAGGAAAGTACCTTTTATTTCTTAGTAAGCTAGTTTCTTCTTAGTTGAGTAACAGATACAGGTTAATCTTAAGTTTATACCCAGTGAAATAAAAAAGCAACCTATTTTAAACTTGGAAAACATGTATTTTTACATGATGTGAATTACCCTTTAAACTCTCTGTCACAAATTATCTCTGGAACTATTATCAGTCTAAAATATTTATAAGAACATCCACATCTATTTTGAATTTAAAAAATTCTATACAGACAATTTAAAAGTTCAGGCTTCAAATCGTATTTAACCATTACTAGATGATGCCATCATTACTAGATGATGGCATCCCTAAGCTCAGACTGTTACATAACAACCCAGGAAGGGGTGTGTACAGTTTCCTATTAAGCATCTAGAATTAAGCATTTTACAAAACAGAATAGTGGACTAACTGGGTCAGCATGGACAGTCTGTGTTCTTATGCAGTCTGGAATGTTATGGACCTTGTTTATTAAAAATGAACAGGACATTATTCATAGAAATATGAATTATTCCCTTTCTTCTCCAAGCAGATAGTACCTGGTCCAGATCTTCTCTGGTTTCCAGTATCTCTGGGAGCAATTCAAGATCTTGGTTTTGACCTGTAAAATCCTATATGGCCTGGGCCTACGTATCTGAGGCGCTGCTTCCTTGCTTACATTCTGTCACAATCTCTAAGGTCAGCACAGAGGGGCATACCATGTGTACGCCAAATCTACAAGGTGAAAATATGTGGAAGATCATTCTTGGTTGTCATTTCCTAGCTTTGGAACTCCCTCTCTTGAGAGGCCTATTTGAGCCCAAGCTTGGACATCTTGCAGAATCATTGTAAGAACTTCTTATTTAGGTAGACATTTGGCAAGTGGGGGTTTAATATTGGGGTATTGTTTGATACATTGTTTTATTATATATTATTTTATTTTTACATTTTATCTGTTTTTATGACCTAGCTTCTTTTAATTGTAGCTAGCTACCCTGAGCCCTTTTAGGGGGGGGAGGGGATCAAATTTAAATATAAATCAAATAGATAAACAAACAAATAAATTATTTTGAATTCCTCAAAATGGAATGGAATTATGAGAATGCTAAAGATATATCATAGAGATTATATTGAATTTGGTCCTAGAATTTGAAGAAGTAATTATTTAAATTTTTACCAAAGTAAATCATCTTTTGTCAATTAACATGCTTTATAATGAACTGGATGCACATTTGAAACATTTTATTTTAACTTAGGTTAATGAATTTGAAGATGGAATTAATATAGAAAGAGAATACAATATCTAAAAGGATTAGTTATTACCATTCAGCTTTTCTCTCCCTCTCTCTCATTCTCGGTATATACCAGAATTTATACAACTGTCTACTGAGTACCACTGATGAGCAATTTAGTATCCTTAACTTCCACTATTTTGAATTAGAGCTGGGGGCTTGTTGCTTTATAGCAGGTGCTCAGTACTTGGCAAAAATGTGCCTTTCAAAACAGTCATGAGTTCCAGGTGAGTTAATGCTGCCTTTGTAATCATTGTTTTGATAACTAAAATTAAAATTTTGAACATTTTTAGAGATCATTTCCATATGTAGTAAAATTTAGAAATAAATGATTATTTACTTAAAACCATTCATTAGGTATTTCAATGAAACAAATAAGTATTATGCAAAAACTTAAAGAAAAAGCAGCAACTTGCAAGCATTCCTTGAACACCTTAGTCAGCTGATGCTAATCAATGGTGACACGTTTTGTTGAAACTTGTTGTTCAACATGTTATATCCTAAAGGGTAAATAGTACATAGCTAATACAGTGAAATAGAGAAATGTGTTTAGTAGGAACCTTTACTTTAACAGGCAAATGGATACATAATAGTTGCAGAGACTGAACATGTATGATACCACGTGATCACATCCCAAATTTAAATGGTACAATGGAGAGAAGCAGAAAAACATGAAGTCAGTCTTGCATTCCATGAAAAGCTCACTAAACTGTGCCATTGCTTTCATGGCATATACTGCAAGAAGCTCCTCTCTGGCTGGAGCTCAAATAAATGAATCTGAAAGAGACAGGTTCTCATCTGGTTTAAGCTGGCCTGGCTCCACTGACTTTACATTTTGGATGCTGGGTTGAAGAATACCTTCCTCCAAGATTTCTGTGGAGAAAAGTAGATTCCATATTGTTGAAGCATTTCAATACTTTAACATATCAAATGAATGTTGAAGTTTTAAATTTTCCATGAAATGCAGTGAATCCCTCAGCCCTACCTCAAGAGGTGCTCCAGAGCTGCAGGCTGCAGAAGTCCTCTGAGGCAGGTGTCATAAACTGGCCAGGACCTGCAAGCTGAAGGGCACTGGGACCTCTGGCTCTGAGGTGCCTTCCAGGTTGTCCTAGAGCCCAGACTGTTAAACAGGGAGTCTGGGCTGCCAAATAGCCATGAGCCTGAGGGCAAGCCCCTTGAAGGGCCAGGCCCATAAACTGGGAGAAGATTAGTTGGATTTAGACACCTGTCTGGATTCTGCTGTAATTACTTAAAAATTGAACCATCTCTCTGAACATTTTGGGTGTGGACAGCTATCTTGGGAGAGAGCCATGTATCTGCTCATTACTAATGAGTCTATTTAGTACAGAGTAAAATCAATGGTATGCAACTCTCTGATAATACTGCCATGTGTCTGGAGCTGTAGCTTTCAATAAATGTACAAAATCCAACAACAGTATTTTCTTGTTGAATTCTGTTCAAATCTTTTGACTAGTTCAAACATCCATCTTGACTTCCTTCTTTTTTGTCTTTTATTATATTTTATTTATGTATTTATTTATTTATTTGGGTTTTTTTGCTGTCTTGGTGTTGCTCAGGGAGGGATTATGTCACAGAGTGCCAGGTTAGACAGCTCTGGTTGAGGTAGCTTGGTTTTGGGGTTCTCAGTGTGCTATTTCTTGAACCTGGTTGTCAGAGGCAACAAGTACCTGCAAATATAACTGAAAACAGACATGACTCTGGGTTCCAGGGATCTCTGAAAATTAGGCCTGAGGGGCCTCAGGTTGGGACACCTAAACTGGAAGGCAAAATCCAATAACACCTTCAAAATTGGGACCTAAGTGATTTGTTTGTGGTTATATAAAACAAATCTATGGCATAACTGGCATTAGAACAGAGTTGGTTTAACTTCCAGTTCAAAGTTTTGTAGGCCTCCTGGGTAAGGGTGTTTTCATAACCTACCTTTTTTTTCATATAATGGAGCAGAAATAGGAACTGCTGAATTTTGTATTACTGCTTAAAAGATGGTATCTTGGGCCCAAATCTGCTTATAGTTACCCTGCTGTGAATACAGAGTAATACATTTATTCTATGAATTTATTCTAGATTTCCATCATTGTAATCATTGTGCAACATTTGGACCTCAAATTCAGCAATTAGAATTATTTGGTAGGCTGTGGTAATAACAAGATTTTTGGCAGAAAGGTATGGCTACATGCATTGTTCTCCTCCTGCAGAATGTCTGTACTATCTAGACTGTGTTTAAATGGAGGATTTCCATCCACATTATAGTCACTTTTTTGCTAAGTAACAGTATAGAACTGTATTAAATTAACATTATAGTAACCCTATTAAGGTATACAAGACAAATATTTAAACAGAGCATTAAAAACACAAATAGTGTACTCCCACTATAGGGTTATTGTGAAAAAGTGATATGTCTACTTTTACTGCTGAAGCAGAAGAGGAAAAGATGTGATTGCAATATTTGTAAATTCTGCAGTGTTGTGTGAAATGTTTTGCCAAGTAGTGGAATGTTTAAGACTTTAATCTATTGTTTTCTTTAAAATTTAGATAACAATTATTTCTTGTGGAACAAATACATAATATCCTATCCTACTCCTGAATCTCAACTTTTGAACTTCAAAAAAAGCACATTGGTTATTTACTTAATTTATTACCTTGGAAATCCTCAATGTAGTGATATTTCTTGATAAGCTTAAATAGCTTTCGGTATAGAGACATTTTGTATTTACAAATTCTTTTTCTTAGTATGATTTCAGTAAGTATATACAATAAATCTGACTTAAATGTGACAGGAAATAAGAGAATTCTATATTAATGCTTTATAATGGGTTTATAGTTAAATAAATTTTATGAAAGCATAGGTGTCTCATTGTTACCAAGCTAGCTTCCCCATAGCAATATTTTCACATGATTAAGTTAGAGATCAGATAACCTTCTTATGCAGTATATACCCAATAGCAATTTAAAAATTCAATATCAGCTGTATTATTCTAAAGACTCATTCCATTTTCAATGCAAAATGAGTACAAAATAGATAAACTAAATATAAAATGTAAAACATGGAAAAATTTATCACTTGCAAACATAAAAGAAAAAAGGGTAAAAAAGAGAACAAAAGCAAACCAAGTCTATAAAAGAATATAGGAAAGTAGATAAATCTGCAGCATTACATTTTCCATATGCAGTTTAGCTAGGTTTTTATTAAGGTGCATACACTTTAGTGCGGAAGTGTGAGTTGTATAATCATGTTCATAATACACTTTGCTACTGCAGGCTACATATCAAATTAATTTATGTCCTGCTGAAAATTTTCACCTCCACTTGATACAAAAGAAAAGGGTGTGTTAGTCCAACCAGTGAATCAACCTATGAACCAGTTATCATGATTCTTGTCCAAAACAGTGAGCAAATGTGTTCAGCAGCTGAATACTGGTATATTAGAAAACAGAAGAATAACTGATAAAGCTAAGAATGCAGAGTCATGATAGATGTTCATATTGATGCAACTGCAAACCATTCAGAATGTCAGTTTCTGTGAATTGACAGAGCTGACAAAGAGCTGTAGCATAAAGCTCATGTTTATCATGTTGGACAGGAGCCAAAAATATTTTATTATGGTAGAGATCAGTTCAATCAAAAAAGAATTACATGGACACTCAGTGATTTCCCTTAGTACTTGCCATATATGCAGGAGTCTGCTGGTAACTGATGCACCCAGATCAATGTCCTTGCGTTATGTATTCACATATCAGCACAAAAGTTGCATCACGACTGTATGCAAATATTAACTCTCACCTAATAATCACCTCTTCATGTTCCAGGGGACTGGCATTTCACAGCTGGAGCATGTAGTCTCTCTACTATGCTATAAAATAGTTCCTAGTTTATCACCTTTATATAACAGAAATAAAATGGTGGGGAAAAGACAGACATTTGAAATACCAGCTATTTCCCACATTTCCTATGCAACTAATTCCTCCTCCTCCTTTTCTTTTCCAAACACAATCTTTCCCATCTTCCTCCCCAAGCCTCCCCTCTTTCTAACAATAGTGACTGAGGATCTTAGCTCATCCCTTCTCAGTCAATTAGAATAGAGGGGAGTCAGAAAACATCCTGGCTTAGATTTTAGATGCCCCTTCAAAAAAATGCTTTTCTAAATTGACACATGTAGTTCATGATTTCATCCCTTTTAGCCTGCCCCAACTGGCTGATACCAGCATGTTAACTGATATGTACGGTTCTGAGCCAGCCAACGCTGGCCAACGCTGAGTGACTTCAGTGAGCCAGCCAACGCTGAGTGACTTCAAAGGGAATGCTGGATTCCTGTGCTTCCTACAGGAACAAATGTTTTTGAGGTAGAACTTACCTCATTTTACTAAAGATCTGAATGGGAAAACAGGGTGAAGGTGGGAGATGAGAACCTAGCACACCTAGTCATCACACAACTTCACTTCTGAACCATAATAGCTCCTCAGCTGCCCTAGCAAGTTATGGATTGAAGTAGTGATATGAATAGTCTCTCTGTGGGGGAGATTGGGACACTAGCTCCCTTTAAGCACAGCTTCTGTATATTTCCTTAGCTGCTTCAATAGCTTTCCTTGTTTCACTTGTATTTTAATCTGTTATACTGTCAGTATCAGCAGTGTTCAGGACACTCCTCTTTTAGGCTTCTGCCTTTGTACACTAAACAACATGGTGGGGCTTAAATGATATGGAATACTCTGGATAAATACTTCCTTCCAGGGTGAGTTGGACCCTTTGACAATAGGAAGATACAGAAGCAGGGAGAGGAAGAGAGAGACACACACATAGATTATCATACTATTATGCATTCATTTATGCACTCTATACTGACCTGCAGGCCCTGTAAAACTGACAGGTCCCCCTGGGCTGAAGAACTGTGGGTGTCACTCCCTATACTCCTCTGAGGACCCACAGGAATGGAGAGAGAAGACACAGCTAGCCTTCAGGCCATATAAAGCTAGCAGGCCTCTTTGTGTAGATGCCCAAGTGGGAGTCACTGAAGGCAATATTCCATGTTGCTCTTGAATGGGAACCAAGGGGAGGATGGAGGGTCTTTCTGTTATTTCCCATTGTGGTTCTTTTGAACTTAGTGTTATGTTTTTTTGGGTGGGGGAGAGGAGTCAGGTGTTTTGGGAAATAGCCACAGCCCCTCTGCAGGCGATGTAGTAATATAAATTTTAATTTAGTAATCCCTCCTAACCAGAAACTAAGGGAGTTGGGAAATGGGAGATGATCCCTCAGAGAGCAGCTAGCTAGAAAGTTAGTGAGAGACAGACAAAGGTTCTGTATATGTTGCCTGTTGCTCCACAGTTAAGTTCTTGGTTAGTTCTTCTCATTCACATAAGCCTATGTTTATTGAACTCAGTAATCACTACAGGAGACAAGGGTGTGGCCTTGGAAGAGATATTGTAGGTGGACAGAGTGATCTCCACAGGGGTGAGGCAGAGGAATAGGAGTGGGTGGGCCTTGTGAAGGTGAGGAAAGGGAAGAAGTTACTTACTTATATGTGGATATAAATGGCAGTTGGGAAGCATAATTGGGATTGGTTGGATGGTTTTCTTTTACAGGTATTAGGCAGGGAAGTGGTAGTTGTGGGGAGAGAGTTGAAATTCTCAAGTATTGGGGTGCTGTTTGGGGAGTCTACTGTGGTTTCCTATCTGTGCATTGTTTGTCCGTTCATGTAAGCTGCTTTGAGCCTTTTGGATATAGGGTGGGGTAAGGACTAAAAATCTAGATAATAATAATAACTTTTCAAAGTAAATTATGAAGAACAATGCACTTGAATACTCTTAATGTGTAATGATTTGAGGACAAACTATAGTTTGTCTTTAATATACTAATGTCTTTATTATTTAATATATACCATACTAAACATTACTTACTGATGATATAGCATATAGAGAGGAGTCTATGCTTAAAGTACCTGTAAGCAATAGGGATAGTAGACTGATAAGAACACCCAACAGAGCTATCTGTGGTTTTGATGGAAAGCTGGTATTAACTACCCTAATCTTGAGTATGTCTGATAGGCTACAGTATTAAAAATAATTATTTCACCCATTTTAGTAAATAAGTAACAGAATTTTGTTCTCATTTTTTGTTCATAATTTTAAGGTTGTATCAACAATTCCAATATGAACCTGTTTTCAGGAGTTTATAATTATAGTAGTAACTGTAAAAAGTTGCCCCAAATTAACATTTAGCATTCGGTGTTTGTACACAGGAAACAGTTGTATGAGGTTTGTTTGTTGTTTTTTGTTTTGTTTTGTTTTATACTAAATTGCTATTTAATCCACAAAACCCTACCAGCTGTAGAGCTCATAAATGTCATAAGGAAGTTTCAACATGAAGTGTGGCTTCAGACAATTTGTTTTCATGTGAGTGAACAAATAGCTTGGTTCAAAGAAATAACAGTGTTCTGGAAAAATCCGAGGTGCATACCTGTCAATTGCTCCTCATTTCAGGTGATGTGATATATGAGTCCTAGTATTATACAGTTTTTACGCACATTTGGTGTTCCCTGACTTTTGATGAAAATTATTCACCTCAGAAGGAATTATGAGACCTGTATAAATAGATATTTACTCTCCCAAATGAATCCTGAAAGAGCTTAAAATTCCTGCATGTGTGTCCTGCAATTTGAGACTTTGTCACACACATTGGCTGCTTACACATGATCCAGTTTGTTTTTCTGGAAGAAAACCTTACCTGGAAATGCCTGACGAGACATTTGAATACTGAGCCCTTGAGCAGAGAGCATGCAGTGCTGATGCTGCGCAGCCAGGGGGCCCATGTGCACGCATCTCTATGTGCTCTGCAGGCACCCTCAGTTGATCTGGAGACAGATGGCAGAGTTCACAGGGAAACCCTGATTGGCTGAACCAGACTGCTCAGAATCAGCCTGTGTTCCCTGGAGCAGAATGTGGGGTTTGTGAAGGAGGCAGCAGAGTCTAGCAAACAACACACTGTCTCCCTGGGTGATGAGGGGTAGGAGCCAAGCCCCCTGGGATGCTAAAAGACTGTTCTGTAGCTTCTCTCAGAAGAGAACATATACAGACATTCATTCTCTGAGAAGAAACTCTCCTAGGAGTGATTTAACCCTGCTGTTTGTGGGTTATTTTTCTCCCAGATCATCTATTGTTACTCTCTGAGAAAAAATCCTGAACATCTGTGTACCTGCAGTTTCTCCTGGGAGAGCAGCAACTCTCCCAGGAGAAACTGATTGTATGTCTTTGGCCATTTGTCTTACATTTTGGGGATGGGTATAATGAAATGTATCACTGTGTTTATGTCTGTTTTCTGAAGCAATTCATCTATGTAATAATGACTTACTTTTGAAGTATATTCACTGAAATCAGTGGATTCACTCTGGATTTACACTAGATGAAAACCTGGGCTATCATGTTTGTAATCCTTCTGCCAGGCTGGCAACAGGTTGGCCACAAGCAGGGCCGGGTCCACATTCTGGGATACCCAATAAGTTATACCAGTGGCTTGAGTCCCCACCCAGAAATCTAGGAACACTAAATTTGACTGGGGCATCCCACACAGACAAATCCCAGTTCTTGCAAGCAGTATAAGACAAGAAATAAAAATTTATTACCAAAATGCAAACAAAAATAATGAAAAACAAAACCTTAAACATAATATAAACTACAGTTCATCAGTTGAACCCTTTAGAGATGCTTCACCCCAGCCCTGGCCAAACAGGGACTTGTGGCTCCTCAAAGGGTTTGTTCCAGGGTCCACACCAGAGCTGTCTTATGATTGGGGTGTACCACACACTGGGAAACTGCTTGTGGTTGGCAGCTTGGTTGTGGTGCAAGGGGCTCCTTGCTACTCCTGAAGATGTTGTAGAGTGCTGATCTTTGCTCCCATGGAGAAGCTGTGTGAGGGGGTGACTGGCTCCAGCTAGCCAAAACTTCTGTGCTGAATTATATGGCCTGCTGAAAAGGATACCACAGGACAAACTCAAAGGGGAGCCAGGTTGATTACTGGCTACAGCTGGCCCCAACCACACAACTTGGCTGGAGCCAAGGACCATCAAAAGAAACAAAGGGGAAAAGCCAGGTCTACCCTTTGGGTCTGGGCTGCAGGTAGTCTCAGTCACACAGCCCCTCTTGGAGCAGAGAATTAAAAACCTTAACCCTGGCCCAAAGCTGGCACAGCTCCAACCCTTGCCAATCTAGCAGAATTAGAAACTCCTAGGTTTCCACCCTGTTTAAAAACTGCCAGGCCTAATTCCTGACCAGCCAACTCAAGGAATCAGTACCCTCCTCCCCAGTATTTATCCCTTAAAACCCCAGAAAAGGGGAAAGAAAAGGAGGAGAGAGGAGTTCCCAGACATTGGGACAATCCTCTCTCTCTTCTCTTTCTGAGTTTCCCCTTTTTCTACCTGCAGATTCCTTCTCTCCTTGAAGAGGACGTCTCACTTCAGCAGCTCATAACAGCTTCTGCCTCCCTGCCAACTAGCCTAGCTGACCTTGTATCCCTTAGCATGACATAATCTTAGCCTTGTCCTCACTTCAGTCTCTCTCTTAACCAATCTGCCTGGAGAACCTTCTGCTCCCCCTGGCCAGTTAGGCTATAGGATTTTACGTATCTTACCCAGTATAAGGTCCCAGCTTTCCATGCTCAGAGGACATGGCCAAAACAACAGGGGCCATCGTGCCCACATGGTCAGACCACACATTTTCTCTTTAAAGCAACAGGCCAGAGGAGAAACAAGAGAAAAGAAAGAAATACAGAACCTCTCCTCCCCCTGCCCCCCCCCCCCCCACAGACAGCAACCAAAGGTACACACGTTACTATACACAGCACAAGAGTGTGGGTGTTACATGTTCGATAGGACAGAACCAGGGATACTGAGCTGGTGCCTCATCTCATACCAGTTTTGCATTTTTCATTAGACTTACACCCCTGCAAGAGATATCAGTGATAGACCAATGAAAAACAGGGAACAGAGCAAACAGTATTGGTTCAGAAAAATTCTCTCTTAAGGTTTAAAGAGCTGGTTTACAGGGTTCATGAAAGTACAGAGGCTTTGCATTAGTAGAAATTCTCTCAGAACTTACTACAGGTTTGCCAATAATTTGACAAGTATTGGTGAACCTAAAGGAGCTTTGAGTATGCAACAAAATTTCAAACCAGAGAAAGCCTGGTGCTTGGGGTTTGCTTAAAACTGCTTTGCAGAGCTCTGCAGTTAACCCTCATCTGTTTTACAGTGGATGTGAGACGTGTGGGTCTGATGATGAAGTGCTCAGAGCTTTCAAGTTTATTTTTATTTTAACATCAATTTAAAGTAATTCTGTACAGCTGCTTCCATATATGACAGATGCCTATAGATCAAACAGGTAATATTTTAACTAGGACAGGGGAATGGGATAAAAAGGAACTCCTTTGATTTTTTCCCCCTGTCACATTGCCATTGTCTTTTGAACACATTCAGCCGTTCAATTTAAGCTGCAAATCTCATGTCTCAATTTTAACTTTCCCTAAGGAAGATCTGCCAGCTGAAGGAGTTCTGGAATAGAGGTGCCACTCACCCATGTTCTTTATAGATCTCCTACCATGCTAAGATTTGCTTTGCTTATGAGCAGTTATAAGACATGGTATTTCCTTGACTATATTTTATTGCATAATGTAGGCTTCCAGTGTGAGAGGGGAAAAGCTGCCAGGAACCAATGACAGTTGGATCTGAAACTAAACTGGATCTTTTTTTTCTTACAACTCGTGGGAATTAATACTTATCAACTACAGGTAGCAGTATAAAGTAGAAAACAATGTCCATGAACCTGCTACATACCCTAAACTTGGAAGAAGACAGGACTAGATAAGGCATAGGTAGTCCAATAACCATGACAGATATAGACATAACAGCCTGTGGGGAAGACTGTGAGTTTGCTCCATTTGTAGCAAACTTGCTATTGGAACCTTGCAAAAAATCAGAAGTATTAAGCCACTAAGGCCGTATCTGCATGAGATGCTCACTGTGCAGTTGTTACTGCATAACCAAGTACTAAATGACTGCGCAGTAACTGGCATTACTGCAAAGTAGGGTCCCCGCACAGCTTCCTGGTGACACTGACTGCACAGTAGTTCATTACTATTGCACGGTAGTGTTGTGTCATGGTTCATGCCCTATGACACTGCTGCCAAGTAGTAATAAGCTACTGTGCAGTAGTAACAAGCTATGGCTTAGTAGGCATCTCGTGTAAACATGGCCAAAATTTCTTAATGCTTTTGAAACCCTGGCTGAGCACTCTGTATCCTTTCTTGTTATACCTAGTATCAATTCATGTTCCCTTCCAGCACTGTTGATGAACTAGTGTGTGTGCTCATGCCCCTGGCCTATTTCTTGTCCAGACAAGTCCTCCGTGGTGCCCTTACAGCCCACTGAATCCAATTAATCCAATGTACTTCTGAAACTGGCTTCAGCGAATATGGGGTTTGGCAGTGATTTCTTCATGCAGAGCTAGTGAGATCTCCTAATGCATCCCATCATCATCTCAAACAAAATTATACCTATTTCTTGCCCAGTTTTGCAAAGAAAGCAAGGTTCACTTTTCCCATCTCTGAAACACCCAAGCTGGCTGGAGCCAGAACCTCTATCTGGTGTCTTAGTCACATAATTCATAAATATATTTAATCACAGAGTCAAATAATGAACTTAATATTTATGAATTCACAAGCACTCTGCTCTTAACAGTGTCAGTTTTAAAAAATTTACATAATGCTAAATAGTATCTTGCTCACATACCCATGGATCTTAGTGACTGGGTTGTCATGGATACCAGTACATACCTTGTTTTCTTAGAGTGATCTATCAAATATGTGCATTTGAATGCTTACTATATTTGCAGTAATGTTATAGGAGCATTTTACAGTAGTAAATAAAATTAAGCAACTGTGCAATTTATGCTGGAAGAATAAATGTTTTTGCTTCACATTTTGTTTTCTCTTTTCTTTCTGAAAATTTCACGTGCAAAAACAAAACCAAATGCAGGGTTAGCAAAGACTGAACATGACTTACAAGAACTGTTTTTAGTGTATTCAATGTAAGAAATAATCAAATACTGCTGAAAAAATGGATAAAAGAGAATAGAAGTCTTTTTTTTTTCTAAGAACCAGCTGCTTTATTTCAAGATATTGTTTTCAATAGGTAAATTTGATAGTCATTATATTTTTTCAGCCTCCAAAATCCATTATATTCTGTCTCTTTTCTTCTGTGTCTTGATAAATCCCCCCTTTCTAGTTGGGTGCAATGAAAAATATTTCCTAACACATGCTAAGAGTAGAGTTTATCACTGAATCTATTTCCTTCTCCCCTCCCCCCCATCAGAAGACATTGTTGTCAAAAAGAGAAAGAGATACAGAAGTATAGCATAGATTAGATGGCAACTTCAAGTTCCAGCATGTGCAAAAAATACCCTTTTTTATTTTCTGTATACCTGTCCCCATGGTACTTGAGTATTTAATGTTATGAAGCATTTTAATATAATGATAATAATTGCATTTTAACTTCTTCAACATACAGAGATCTGAACATATTTTGCAAAAAATATTAAACCACTGAAGCAAGATTCATACTTTGCAAATGAAGCCAGAAGAATTACACATGGGATGCACTGTGTAGATATGAATTTACCATGCTAAGTTAGCAGTTAAGTGAAATCAAGTATGTCTCCAAATTTGGTCTTAAATAAAGTATAGGAAACAATGGGTGCATCTACATGTTCATTAATGTGCTTTTGCTACTGCACATTAAATTTGTACTTCTCATTTGGGGTACTAACTAAATGCAGATTAGGCTGCCCTAATGCACAGTAATGAAAGTGCACTTTTTTTAGTGATGCTTAGTGTGCAGTGGACTAATTTTACTGGGCATTACTGTATTAGCATGGTTTTTGCTGTGATGCTCTAATGCACAGTAAAGTAGGCTAACTTAACATTAATGTGCACATGTAGATGCACCCAATGAAACCCACAAAATAGAACTATTTCTTAGGGCTATCTTTTGTGGGAAACAGATTATAATTAGTTTACCAAATAGTTTCAATATTTTATGACATTGACACATTTGTCAGAGATGACTTATATAGTGATACTTCTAGTAATCACAATTAAATTGAATAGATGCTATGAGCCTCACGTGTCCAGCTCCCACTATAGCTAAATATTGTTGAGACACAAATGATTATTAAGATTTTCTATTGGCTATATAATGAATGAAGAGGTGTTTCTTTGTACCGTCATTTTGAAAATGAGCAAAGATCATTTGGATAGTATTAAATAAAACAACAGTGTATTCACAGAAACAAAAAACAGCTTGCTTAATAACTATTCTCCAACCATTTGGGTTGGTCTAATAAAAGATATCAAATTCACCCAAGGAACCTTGTCTACACAAGTCCAGATGCATTCAAGCAATAGAAAATAGGGCAAAGAAAAGCCAACAATCAATCCTTTCTTCACTGACATCTTGAAGGCCCCTTTTGAGTCAATACAGGTAAACTATCTTAAGAGTCTGCTGCTGAGAATGAAAGCATCAGAACACCCAAGCCAGAGTAGGCAGTAATAGGATGTACCAAGTCTCTGGTTATTCTAAGAAAATAACAGATGTCAACACTATTCATTGACAAGAGGTTGATCAGATGTGGTACGGTCAATTGTTTTTACAGTTAATCGTTCCAATCCAATGACCGCTCATTTAACTTCTAAAAGCTAAAGGTAAAAGTCATTCTAACAATATCTTAAGCTCTTCAAGTGTGCACTTTATATGTTTAGGTGTGATTGTAGGACATATCTACAGACTATATTATTATAATAAGTAAAGAAAAGTAGAACTACTCTGAACCTGTTTAAAATTAATGCCTTGACTAAAGCCCCATAACATTTTGAGCATGAAGTCTACTTCTTTAACAAGGTCCTTGATTAGCAAATTTCAAAGAAGGATCAAAACCTAAGTAAAACCCAAATATTTAAAAGAGGCTGGTGTCATTTCTCTCCTTTGTACAAAAAAGAAATGGGAAATATAATTCTCTTTCATTTATCCGTGCATGAACAAATTAGTTTCAGAAGCAATTTTACAGTAATTATTACCATCTCCAATGGATTAGATTTTCAGAAATATTCAGTCTAATGTCAAGATCACAACTATCACATCCTGATTTTTGTATTTGATGTTTTAGCAATTTAAGGGTTCCAATAATTTGTGTGCATGACTAGACTAGAACAAAAACACATTTACAACTTATAAGCTTTGTGACACTGAAAATTTTATGGTAAAGTGATTTTGACCTTTGGTGGATATGAAAAATTCAGTAGTAACACGATCTTTATCTTCTCAGCATGGCATGTTGATATAGTCTGTCATTTCAGCTCATATTCCCTGATAATGAGCTATGTTTGATGTTTTATTTCTGGTAATACTTTAAGTGTTTCATAATTATAAATTTATTTGGTAATCACTTGATAGTACTGATATAAGAATTCATTTAGCATTTATATGGTTGTCACATTTCTTTTCACAGGTGTAATCACATTGTGATTTCAGCAGGAGTTAAAGAACAAAGCTATCTTACTTTTTCCTAGGTGTGCATGAACATTAATGTAAATAAACTTGTGTTTTAAGATGTTCTGCCTGAAAATAATATTCAATACTCACTTAAATTGATGGTGGTTTCTGATCAATTAATTATCTGAAAGTTAATCAGGTGTATAACAACAACCTTAACTCCATTATTTCTTTTTGGGTTTCTCTCAAAGACCAGGAAAAAAAGTGATGATTGGGAATAAATGGGTGAATCTCTCTTTGGAAAACTACATATTTAGGGAATATCGTTTTACAGATATTGAGCACATTCAGAATCACCTTAACCCTGCTCCCATTCAACTCAATGTAATATTTCTCATTGACCAAAGACATTTATTTCTGATCATCACATTTTTTCCAAATCTTCATTATTTTTAACACTTTGAAATGCCTAGGTAAGGATTTTTCACAGAATTCAGAATCCAGACATCTTTTTTTTCCCTTTTGTATACATTTTCAAGCTACTTGCTCCGTGGTGTATCTTTAAGAAATGTCATGCTAATTTGGGAACCCAGACTGAAAATTACTAAATGTTCTCAAATGCCAGTGATGACATAGGAGCCAAAAACACTTAGCTCTTTTCAAAAGATGTTTATCATTTTATGAGATTTGGTCCACTAAATAATGACAGAGTGTTCATAGGATTACAAAGGTTAACATAAAGCAAAAAAACCCAAAGGGCCATCAATATTCAGACCAGCAAAAATATATATCTGTTAATTTTTCACAGTTGGAAATGATACAGGCTTTGGGTTGTCTTAGAAAAATTGGCATAGTGCATACATACCATTTACTATGTCTGTAATACAGTACTTTCTATCCTTTGAAGGTGATTTGCCCAGTCACAGTGTATCTACATAGGTCACCAGATGTGTGGTTTTGTTTTACTTCTCAATATGCTAAAGTCTGGAGGGAAAGATGGTCAATAGCTCCTAGTTAGTAATTACATTATCCATATTTTTAGTTGTCAGATAAGCCTACTGTACAGGAAAAAAAATCCGACAAGCTAGACTTCCTAAGATGTCCATGTCATCCCTTTTGCATGCTGAATGGTACAATCAACAATTTTACATTATCTATTTTCTTGTTTTTTGTGATATTGTCATCATCACTCATTTCTAACTGACTGAGTAACATTAAAAACACAGTTAATGAAGCCAATATTTTTACAGGATGTATCATGGGGCCAGCATCATCTCATGCATGGAGGGGATGTAAGGATGAGCAACAAGGAGAATATGAGGAAGTGTTTGTTTGAATCAAAAGAGCTCATACTGTATGTATGAACCTTCTCTTTCCTGATCTTCATTGTAGCAGTGTGGATTGATCAACTATACGATTATAGGTCTGATTAGAATATTTTCCTGAGAAGGGAATACAGAAACCTACCACCTTTAAAAAAAAAAAAACCCTGAAAAATCCTATCTTTCCTGCTACAAAAACATGGAAAATGATCTTAAAGGCAATGTGAGCTGCAGAGATGATTTGTGCTATATGGCTTGATCCAAAACCCATTTAAGTCAATGACAAATAACATCTCACTAACTTCAGAAAGTTTTAGAAAGAAACCCTCAAAATATAAACCATGCAGGTTTGGTTTTTTTAATTTATATTGCTAGAGACTTAGTTGGTTACTGCAGTAGAACCAGAGGCAATAGTTTTGCTGCAAATGCACTTACCAAAATTTGAAAGGAAAATGGTTCTTGTTATTAAAGCCCAGGACAAGGGATCAGGAGATTAGGATTTAATTCCTAACTGCAATAGACTTGGATAAAGGCAAGTTACTTGAATTTTCAGTGACTCCGTTTACCTGATAAATAAATCATGGTTAATGTCTAAGGCATATGTTGTACAATGGCAATACAAAGCATTTTTGAAAGACTAGTATAGAAAATGCTCCAGAGGTAAAATGAAAAAAAAAAAAATACAAGTATTTTTTATTAATGTGTCTACTGTTTGCTTTAGCTGTGTTTTAATGAGAATTTCTTCTCATACTATACTGAATATTCCTAATTTTAGTTTGTAGCTATGAAAGAAGTTTTCTAATAGTGCCTCAAAGTATAGTTACAGCAACTAGACTCATTCACAATAGGAAACACACTCTTTGCAAGAGTTATTATGGGTATTTCTGTTTATCCCAGGAAAACTTTAATTTATATGCATCTGATAACGCATTTACAGGAAAATGGGAATGAGCTGGCAGGTGGCCTTTCCAAATTAAAGGGCACATGGCAAACTGTCTGTCTGTTGCTTACTTACCCTGGAATACTAAAGATGTCATACAAGATGCTTATTCTTTGCAATCTTTTTCTTTATTCTATTCTACTATTTCTTTATTCATATTCCAAAAATAAGCATAATTTTAAAATATATTTTGATAAGCAAGATCCATTTGGGAGTATTTATTACATTTTATTTATGTGTGCTATTTTTTTGCTTTAACAGTCCATGTTAAAAAAAAGTATTACAGCTTATGCATTTCTAGTACATAAAAATTAGCATAATTCTTTATTCTACAACCAAGACATAAAACCAAAAGCACTGTTACTCTTTAAGCAGGTCTCTCAAGACATTTGTTTTAATGCCACATGAATCTAATGACAGACCCCTCAATTCCCTTAAACTAAAAATTTTTGTTGGTTAAACAAAAGCATCTAAATCTACAAAAAAATAAATCAGGCACCAACATTATTTGTTAATCAATTAATTATTTAGTTCTTTACACTAAATATAAAACTATACAGGTTAATATATTAAAAGACTGCACTTCCTAGAGTTTGACTGCTTGTGTCTGCAGGTAGATTTCATATATCAGTGAAGGAAGATACATTACATTCTTCCCTAGGATTTACTATGCCAGTTCCATAACAAATTAGCACAAATGCAGATATCAAATGTCATCCCTGGTTAAGTTCTATCCAAACCTGCTGAGGACTTCCCCCCATTTTGCACAGATTAAGGCCAAAAACATATCAAAACATTAGTTCTCTTTTGAAGTTAATTGTCTTACACAGGAAGAATGTAGCAATGCAGCTATATTTAAGGCTGCCTTTTACTTTTCATTTGACATCTACTTTCAGTTGTTTATAATTTTGCCATCGTTGGCATTTTGATTTGAGATTTTTATGTTTGGTCTCTGTCTCATATTGAACATTTTTTAAATCTTTGAGTAATACTATGTATGTTGGCACACTGGCATATAGACACATGCACATATACATGCATGTACACACACAGAGATACATGGAATTAGATTATCAGGTATTATCTGATCTTAGTTACGCTAGTATAAATAGAGAGTAACTCTGTCGAAATCCATGGAGGTTATTTGCAGTTTTATTCAAAGAAGTTAGAGGTGAATTTAGCTTTGGGCATTTTTATGCTTGATACATTTGGAACTGCAGCATATTCCTGAATATGCCAGTGAGAATCTTGCCTAACTTAGTCATGCAAAATATGGGCAATTAAGGGAAGGAAAAAATCACTAATAGAGCTTCGTTTGTATGCATTCTAGCAAAGAAAAAATTAATCTTGTTCAGTTTTGGCAGGAAGATATGGTGTGTCCAATTCTGATCTGACTAAAGACAATGAGAATGGCACTGATTCTGTCATTACTGAATGATAACATTACAAGATATTTTAGTACAACAAGATGGAATCTGATAGATTTATATTTGTTGTAATAATAGAGAGCTGAAAAAAATCAAGAAAGGCCTCATCTGTCAAAGTGTTACTTCATTTTTTGTTAATTTGTTTTGCATCTATTTGGTTTTATTTTTTGCCAGAGTAGAAAAAAAGTAAAATATAAGATCTTGTCCCAAAGGAAACATGCCTCATCTATTACTTGTTTGCCTTGGCTATTTGCCTATCTACAATATTATAGCAGATCTCTTCTGGACCTTAGATATGGAATAAATTATGTACCATATCTGTGCATAATTTTAGGCCTATACTATAGAACTTGAAAGTCTTTTAGCTGTTTCTTTGAGTCAGCCAAACATAAGACCAGCTTAGAAGGGCTTTGAATATTAATTAAATCCTTAATGGTCTTGCCATTAATCAAATTATTGACATTTTGGTTGACATCTTACACATCATTTATCATGGAGGTTATGAGGACTGTAGTTTCCTTGTGCCAATTAGATACAGGGGATAGGGAACATTCAAAAAGCCTGAGGCGATCACTGTGGGTTTCTGGAAGTGGTGCAGTTTCGATCAATAGTGAACAGAACACACATTCGCCCTTTGATGTGTGTGTGTTTGTGTGTGTGTGTGTGGGGGGGGGGGGGGATGTTAGACTGGGTCCCCCATTTTTAAACCAGTCTGTGTGCACCAAACTTCTGTTCTGTTGTGGGTATAGACCAGTTTCTGATCACTTATACCAGTAAAAAAGTGTAAAGTCTGTACCTGGCCAGGGAGTCTCAGTGTACCAGACGTGTTCTGAGTGGCACAGAATTGAGATGTGGAAACCAGAAGACTTATTGGAAGGGGGTTGAAACAAAACAGTCCCAGGGCTGTGGTAAGCTGGGTTTTCCCAGCCCTTACGCTCTGCTGTGAACCCATGCAAGGATTTGTTAAGCTGGTTTAACCCATTTTAGATCATGTTAACCCAGGCTGAAATAAGTTAGTTCACTTAACGGACACACCATTTTTCAGGCAATTTAAGCCCTGCAAACATTTATATACTCAGACATTTAGCTCAGTTAGGACAATCTAAATATAATGCTTGTATGTACCCTTAGACTGCATCAAAAGTAGTCTAAGGCCTTATTACACATTAATTTTGGGTGGCTCCTGGAGCTCTTGACCCCTAGATTGTCCTCATATTAACACTTTTAACTGGCTTAAAGTACTTGTTATGCAGCTCAAAGTTATGCCACTACAGGGCAGGATTATCTCTGAACTGCACAACCCAGCTTCTGCTTCATTAGTGTGTGGCCATTCCCCACAGATGTGCTGCTCAAGTTGAAGCCCCCCAGCATCCCAGGATGCAGTGACCCCTCTCCCACCTTCCTGTTTTGTCGGCTCTCATACCCCTGGATGCTTAATGGAGTGGTCTAGGGACTGGAGCTTTTATACTTTCCCCAGCCCTCCTGGCCTCCACTCCAGGAACAGCAGCTTGGGACACCAGTGCTTAGACAATTTGGGTGGGCAGTCACTGCTGGATCCCCACCCAGCCCTAAGGAGAAGAGGGAGTATGGATAGCCCCAGAGAGCCCCTAAACCAGCTAGGCTCTGGCAAACTCCGAGCTGCAGCCCCATAGCTCCAGCAGTGCCCTACTCCATGCATGCAATCCACACACAACACGATGCAAGCTGGTGGTGGCTGCTGCAGAGTGGGGGCAGCTTCCTGCTGGGGAAATACTGCTCCAGGGTGGGGCGGCTGCTGGCAGATTTGGGCTCTGTCAGCGTGGGGCTCTGGTGCTTTCTGTGTGGATGTGGGCAGACTCCACTCCCAGCTGCAGAGTGAAGCCAACTTGGCAGGGAGCTGGCGGCACCACAGCCCCAGCCCTGTGCCCACCACTCCTGTTGGGTTCCCAGGGACACTTCTGAGCCTTCTCCTGCCTCAGATCCTAGGGGTTTCTTTTTGCTCACCCCATGCACTCCTGGGTGCTCCCACCAGCCCCAGGGCCACCAAGGAGGGGTGGGAGATAGGGTGGATTTGGAGTAGAGCTAAGAAGGGACAGGTGGGGAGGGAGGGCATCAGGCTGAAGGTCCCCAGGCACTGGGAACAGCTGAGGGGTGCATGTGGTCGGGAGGCGCACCTGGACAGGTGTGACAGTGAGCCCAGAGCACATGGGCACCAGGAGCCGGGGGGGGGGGGGCAGTGACCTCCCCACACAGCTCCCACTGAGTCCCTCACCATCCCTCTTAAGGGAACCTGTTGCCTCTCTCCCCGTCCCACAGTTTAAAAGGCTGCTGCTGTGGTGGATGAGGGATGGGCGAAGCACAGAGAATCAGGGCTGGAAGGGACTTCCAGGGTCACCAGGCCGCTGGTGGCAAATAACAGCTGTGCAGGTAGGGGAAAGTCAGAGATGGCTTCTAGACCAAAAGCGTGACTGCTCCAAACTCCAAGCTAGCAGTAAGCCAATCAACATTTGTGCCATTCAAAATACAATATGTAACAAGGCCCTAATCAATCAGAAAGCATGGTTTAGAAAAGACCAGTCAATGAAAGAAGCAGTGAAGATGGATTCTAAGCATGTAATTCCCCATCACACACTGCTGACCCCAAATGGAAAATTCAGACATTTAAAAACACAAGTGGCCTTTTTGTTAAAAAATTATAAAAAGTATCCAGGCAGAACAGGGACTATGCATATGCATTAGCCACATCAGTCATGAGCTGCTGCTGCTCAGCAAAAGGATTAGAGACTTGAGTGAATTTCAGAATCTCAGTTTTTAGTCAGTTAACTAGGTTAAAAGAGACACTGCTAACAGTAAAGTCACAGCTACTTCTTCAGTGGCTGACTCAGCATTGTACGGTACATTGTGGACTAGAGGTAGCTCTAGCACCATCCTCATCTGTCAGTGGGACTATTTATAAAATGTACTAATGCAATATTTATAAATGGTTGGTTGTCTGCAGCCTTGATCCTTCTAAAACTGACTTCAGTCCCCCCCTTGGGCACCATTTATCTGTTGCTAGTGATGGCTTGTAACCAGCAAAAGAGAAGGATCAGGTAAAACCTTTAAAAAGAAAATGCTTTGACAACAAAGCCCAAGGAAGGACACTTTTATGTGTTTGGTAAATTTTTTTAAAACAATTTGAGAAAGTCAAAGGAGCAATGAAGCAATGCTTTTCATCCAGGATTGACATGTGCTGGTCTTGACAACGCAGATTCACCAGTTTCTTTCTAAACAGTGGATGTCCCCTCAGCTGCACAGAAAACCTCCTTTCTATATGACACTGAAGACCTATCAACATACTTGAATACTGACAGAATTAGGTGGACTGCTATACCCGTTACAATACTATTATGGTAGAAGGGTTGTATGATTTACAGTCCCTGTTATTTGTCCCATTTGGGTGAAGCCATTTATAATGCTACAGCCTTATGGGAGAATTGAATCTTTGATCAGTCATCAGGTTTTGAATGACAGCCACCTGATGATACTTCTCAGAGAAGGTTTGGATTGCATAGTGTTTGATATACTGCTATGTAGAAAATCTTTCAAAAAGGCTGACACCCATTAGATAGACAGCATTGTCATTCCATCTGCAGATATAATTTTCTCATCTGAAGCCATAGGCATTCATGTGGGATACCACTGCCAAGCTGGAACATTATCCAGTTACTCAGCTACTGTCTGTTGGTTCATTTTACTGTATTTGTGTTCCGTATTGAACACGTTCCAGGGCTCCATGTCAGTGTAAACGAATTGCCACAAATGTTATATTTGAATGAACTTTTTCAAAAGTGGTATAAATAACGTGCGTGATCTTTTTCTAAATCAGCCAATTCTAAATATTTTACAGTAGAACTACTTAAATGTCTTGTAACTGTGTCTGCCTCTCATATATTTTCATGCAAAAAATAATAAATTCATGGGCAGTTATTATTCATCACATGCCTTCCAGGTGACTGGCATATTGTCCAGGATATTCTACATGTTAACAGAAGGTGCTTTTGTGATTAGTCATGCACTAACTAGTCATGGCAAAGGGTTTGACCAAAACCTCATTAAAGTTAATGGAAAGACTCCCAGCAATTTCTGTAGCTTTGGTTCAGGCTGTAACCAATTTGCCCAGCACAGTATCAAAGTCAAAAAATGTTGAGCTCTATGACAGTTAAGTATTACGGCCATGGGATCCTAACTGTTCTTTTGCTCACGATGATTTCTCTCTTGTTCATGCTGGTAGCTTCATCCTGGAGAACTTTTGGCCCTCCTGACTTAGAAGCCTACACATGCTTAATTAATTCCAATTTCAAACAAAGATACAAACACAGTAGCCCAAAGCAATAGATTCCTGTTTGGGATTTTCAAACAATAGGTTCTTATTGGGACTTTCAAAAATGCTTGGCATTTTTCAGCACTGGCTAACTTCTGCTACCATTGAAATCAACAGTAATTTTACCATTGATTGCAACAGAAGCAGAGTTTAAGTAAAAATTCTACTCTACAGTATTCAAAAAATATTTCTGATGAGCTGGAAGCTCCTCAGGTTGGCAGATGAGATGGTAATAGGGTGGAATTTGGCCCTTTGTTAGTTCCATTGAATCTCATAATTTGATTTTAAAAGAAGAGAGAAGCTCTCATGGTATTTTATCTTTTTTATTCAGAAACCTTTGTATCATTTTACAGCTATAAAAACATAAAGAAAAATATGGAAGAATGCAGTGAATGTTTTGCTTTTAGCTGACATTTCTTGCTCCTTGTTTAGGTGATTGCTTCTGGTTTGTAGCAGAACACATTCTTCTATGAACATGTTTGCAAATAGAGATAGGAACTAGGATTTGAAGATTATTTGTTGATTTGGAGTTATATTAAGAAGCTTACAATAAAGTGGGAGGACTCTTCCATGTTGGAAAATATTATTTGATTTTACAGTCTGCTTTATAAAATATTCCCTAGGTTCTCATACTGAAATCTTGTCAGGCTTTCCTTAGTGTGTTCCCTGGAAGAATGGGTAAGAAAGTTAATTAACTGATATTAGTCTAGTCATTACTAATGCCAAACAAAGGGCCAAATCCAGACTCTAAGCCACTGATTCTTAGTCTTTTTCAATTTGAGGCACCCCTTGTTTGACTCGAGGCACCCCACAGTAAGTATGAGCTCTTAGTTTTCATTCATTTTCTGAGTATGGAAAAATAATACAATTTTCTCTTGCCAAGAGCTCATAAACACTATAACAGGTCACAATGTTTTTAATACTGTGTAATCCCATTTGAAATCTCTGGGTTTTTCTTGTGAATCTCTGGGTTTATTTGTGCTAGCATTGTGTGGCACCCCAAGACGCCCTTGAAAGGATCTCAGGACTCGGTGGCTGGTTGAGAATCACTGGTCTAACATGAGAGTCGAACTGGGATGTCTGTTGGTGCTAGTTATACTTTCTTTCATTCCATTTAGCGTGTTCCTTTATTATGTTAGACTCCCTTTAGGGTACCCCCACATACCTATTTAGTTACCCTTAGGGCCAGGGCCAAATTCAGAACTAGTGTTTAAGCTACCTCCTTTTACACTAAGGCAGACTACTTAGGACTGCTTTCAATCATTCTTATGGTACCTTAGGCTGCATACAGTAATTAAGTTTCACTTAGGAGAGCCACTGATCTCCCAGAAGAAACAACAAGTATACAGAAGTTCAGGATTTTTCTCCCAAAGTAAAAATGGCCACTCCAGGTGAAAAATTACCTGTGAGCAACCAGGGCTAAATCATTCCCAGGTGATTTTCTCCTGGGAGAGTGAAGGTATGTACATGTTCTGTACAGCACAGTCCTCCAGCATCCCCAGGTGCTTTGTTCGCCCCCTTCCTCCCTGGTTGTCCTGCGGGGACAGTGTGTCATTAGCTGGACCGGACTGCTCCAGTTGAGCAAGGAGCAGAACAGGCCCCCTTCACAATTTCCACATTGTACTGCCTTGTGAGCTGCTGCCATCCATCTCCAGGCAGAACGAGAGAGCATGCAGAGCATGCTGAGATACATGCACAGAGGCCCACTGGCTGCACAGTGTCAGCACTGCAAGTTCTCATTCTTCAGGGGCTAAGCAAATGGCTGTTCAGTCATCTCCAGATTATTTATTATTTATTTATTTTTCTTATGACAGTATTTAAGGATTTAAATTATTGAGCTACTAAAAGGTGTACAAATTTCAGAAGAGTGGGCCAGAAAACTTAAATTTGGCTATCATCCTTCATAAAATTGTGTTAGGACACTTTCAGCCAATCTGTACGGTAGAGAACGTATGTAAATTGGCCATACTCATATACCTATCCCTCTGTTCTTAGCAATACTAAAACCACAAGAGTGAGCTTGGGAAGTAAGGAATGCTGATTTGTTTCTAAAGCTTCAATAGTGTGTTGGCTGCCTTGTGATCTTTCTGAAACTCAGAGATGCAAGCTACAGCTTGATTTTGAAAGGCACTGATAGTGGCTAAGGCAGGTCTTTTTTGGCCAGGCACTCTCTGAACTGTGACACTTGTGTGAACAAGTATTTTTTTCTCTTGTAATTTGTTGTGTTGAATGTGTTTATCTTTAGCCTAGTTTAAGCTTTGATTTACTGAGTGTGACCCACTGGTGAATAAATCCACTGTGGGGTTTGAAAGCACATATTCAGTATGGCTTTGCATTGGTGATGGCTCTGACAATCCAGACAATTTTAGGGGCTTTTAAAAAGCATTGTTTAGAGACTGACAGCACACTTAAGGACTGGCTACCAGCACTATTACAATCAATGTACTTTGTGCAGCTTTAAATGGCATAACTGGAAAAACTTTTTTTTTTGCCTATTACTTTCACCTCTGATAGCATTGGTAGGTTTGCACTAGTGTTAGATTAGTCATGGGAGATTTTCTAGAAATCCCCATTTTAGCTGTAACCTGTAGGACCTAAACGGAAGGATGGGGAAAGTTATATTTCATAAGTTTAGCAGTTACAATGACAGTCTTTAGAGAGTCTGGAAAATTCTGGGTTATTGGGTAGATAGTTATATTTAGATATCGTACTTCTGTCAACTGTGTCCTTGTACTAGTGCCTGCCATACCTACACTGCATTATACTACTGACTATAGGTTTTGCTGGTTAGGAATTGAATTGCTTTCTCATTTTTTTCCCCTAGTATAGCCCTTGAGTGGGTTACTAGTGAATTAGACATCAAGAAACAGGTACTGATTTGTGCTTTCATTTATTTCCCCTCCATTAACTATGATTCATTGATTTTATTTATTTTGCTTATCTTTATTTATTTTTCTAGAGAATCCTCTGGGTCCACTGCAGATGGGTGTGATAAAAATGATGGTGCAGCTTCTGTCATCCCATTCTTCAGATTTACAGATCATTGTTATTTCAGAAGAGGAGATGGGGGTGGGGGAGGGAGGGAAAGATGTGCAATCTTATTTTTGCTGGGTCTCAGATTAGGTGCATGGTAAATGTACATGAGAAGGTGTAACAAGACTAACATAAACATATGTAAGGGCATTGGCAGTACAAATCAAAATGCACAGAGATCAGGATATTGACCATAAACAGTCAATGAATTATTCAGTACTCTGTTAACCCAGGTCTAGAAAGGAAGCCCTTGGGGTCACAGACAAGTATTGAAATTGATTTTTCTCCAGGTTTGACTGGTGAAAACTAGGTATGGATAACAAGAAATGAGGGAAAACGGCTGCTTGGGAGTGCATATTGGTTGTTATGATCTATCTGTTACATCTGCACAACCCTTTAGTGATACAAGTGAATTAAAATCACCCTAATTCAGCTCCAATTGAACAGCATTTTTGCATAATAAGAATGCTTTAGTTGCAGCAGTTTTGGCACGCTTGCATTGCTACAGGATTATGTAGGCATAACTGTGTAGGAAGCCTCATAGGCCCTAGCCTGACTCATTCTCCTTTGTCCCCTTAGCAGAGCTTGACACCCAGAGTACCCCATACACCCTGTTACATCCATCCCTACAGTCACAATCTGGTCCTCTGGTCAAATGCAAACACAAAAAGCAACCTAACCAGTCAGTCCTGACTCAGATATGAACCCTTCTGGGTTTTTACTTCTCTAGCCCTCCTGTTTAGATAGACTTGCTTCTGCTTCTTCAGCCTACCAGATACCTCTCTTGGGCTAGCCTAATTCCTTACTGCAACCAGCTCCACTAGGAGCTCCCTATCTTGCAGCAGCTAAGGTCACAAGGTTCCTTCTAGGACCAGCACCTGGGCTTATATGTCCCAAGGCTACCCCTTCTGGCCATGTGACCCCACCCTCTTCTCCCATGGTCCAGGTGCTGTTGATTCAGCCATTAGCAGCCTGTCTTTTTCTAACCCATGGCTCAGTTCATGTAAGCAATTTATACCTGGTTTTGCTTTGCCCTTAGGTTCTATGCAACCTGCCTTTGGCTACACTCTGCCTTCCTAGTAACAGGGACAGGGATTTCCTGTTACAAACTTACTTTCTAACAGCTTTTATTGATATCATATCCTTGGTTCAGTTCTTACATATAGCTAAACTATTAGAGGCAAGAGCCTTGATGGTAGAAAGATTGTTAGAAGAAGAATACAACATTGTAAGGCTCTTGCAAATGCTGATCCACTATGGCATCCATTAAACTAGCAGGGGCATAGCTAGAATTACTGAATAAGATCCTGATTCAATGCCTCTTTTGGGCAGCAGGGCTCCTGTGTAGAGCCTTCTCCTCCCTACTCAATAGGTGCTGGAGATGAAGCTTATCTGGATAGGGACTAGCACAAGCATTAATGACCATATTTTAAAGATACTGATGGTAGGTTAAGGCTTTGTCCTTGAAGCAGCTAGGATTCACACTTCTGAGTTTGGGTGCTTGGTTGTCTGGGAAAGCATAATTTGGGAGCAGCTGCACTTCACTTTGTGATTGTGTCTGCAATGCTCACAAGCTATTCAGTCCTTTGCAAATGAGGACGTTTAGGGCAGAGAATGCTGAAAGTGTGAAAAAAACTGGCTGTCTTCTGCCAGTTGGGGAGGCATCACAATGACTCTCATCCTGCCCCTGCCAACCACTGTACAGTGGGTTGGGGAGCAGGGGAGGAAGAGAAGTCTTATCTGCCCAAGCTCTCTGGACAGGGAAGGCAACTGCTACTGCTGCTGCTGCTGCTTTGGTAGTAACTTCATATTGTTGTAGCAGTGGTGGTGGCAATAGTAGCAAGTGCCTTCCCTAGGTAAGAGCCCAGACAGCAGTGGTGGAAAGAGAGAAAGGGTCTGGCAGTAGCAGCCCTGTGATACAGACTCCAAAGATGCACCTCTGGTGCCCCATTCATCTGCTTTCATGGCAGATATGCTCGTGGGTGCAGGGCTGTGCTTACTGTGAGAAAAACTCCTTGCGGAGAAGCACAGGGAACTCTGTTCCACTTGCCCCCTTTCCCTCAAATGCACTGCTGGGTGAGGGGCTGCACTGCTTCTGTCATGGTAAAGACTCCCAGGGTGATTCTGGTGCCCCTCACAGTCGGTGCCCAAGGATGGTGCCCTGCTTACCTGTCCCAGTCACAGCTTACCCATAGGTATGCAACTAAACCAAAGTGCATGTGTATTGGGGGGCAGGGCAGGGGGGAGGGGATGTGACTACAGATTATCCTAACCTGGAGCTGGGGAACTGATAGAGGAATGAAAGAAGGTATAAGAAATAAGAAAAAGAGCCCCAAATTGTTATGGATGGGTAGAATGTAGGCACAGAACATGGTTAGGAAGGAATGCAACAATGCACATAGGAGTAGAGTAGCTATCATTATTTTATTGGAATGTGGGTTTGGTCACAGAAACCAAAATTCATGATCCATTTTGGAAGATAAATTCTAGATGTCACTGGGCAGAGCACACCAGATGGACTGAAGCCTACAGTACTTTCTCACAATTGTGTTAGGTCAAATTTATATAAATATAATAAAATTGATAAATACCACCTCTCTGTGTCTCAGTCTGTACTGAGGCAATGTGTAGTGTCTTGATGTACACCCAGAAGGTCTGGAAGGCTTTCTGTAAATGGCAAGTTTTTTCCCAGAAGAGAACAGTCTCAGCCTGTAGGATGAAGAAGTCACAGAACTGCATGGTATGCAGAAAGGTGCTTTGTTTCCAATGCTATTCCATAAATAGGAAAAAAGTCAAGTTAAAACATGTACAGGAAAAGCAAGCTGCTTCTGTTTTAAGGTTGGTTCTTTCTTTCTTAGATTTGTTTTCCTTTTCTAAATTCTATAGGCAAAATAGTGCAGCTTCTTATAAAAAAAAAAGGAATGCAGTGGTTCAGCTTCACAAAAACCGGTGAAGTCATGCATTAAAATAATTTACAGAATTAATTTTTTTTAAATGGCCAATTATGTTAACCACATAGACAGGATCCAGATGAGCATGGGCATGTGGTGCTGCTGCAAACACATCTGTGGTGCCACATACTGCACATTTAGATATTCTCTGTACTACAAAGGCACACTCTCGGTGCACGTGTTGCTTCACTTTTTTTTCTGTGGGTTTTTTTGATCCTTGAATATCCAGGGGTAAAAAAAACCTGTGGGGGGAAAAAAGCAGAGCAGCACATGCACAGGCAATGCATGCTGCTCAAAAGCAGATCCAGGCCGCCCGGAGCTGTGCTGTGGCTTTTGACCAGGCTCCGTGTGGGAGGATCACCACTTCTGCAGCCCTGGGAGGCCCCCAGGACCCTGGGTAAGGCTGCTGGGGCAAGCCCAGTGCTGGCCCCAGCCTCCCTTACCCTCCCAGGGGTAACTTGCCACACTTCAAAGACTGTGGCACAGGCTTTCCCTGGGGACAAGTAGCTGCGGCAAGGAACCAAACATCTATACTCATCTGGATGTAGCCATAGTGGTTAAACGAAGCATGGCAATCATTTTTTTTTAAAGTGACTTTACAAGTACTGTGGTGATATGAGTTTGCATATCTGGTATCAGAATTGTGACTCAGAACACAAGAGAATTATATTTAAGGGTTTTTTTTTTTCGCATTTAGAGTAAATATACCCGTTTCTTCTTTAACTCCCCATGATTCACAATAGACCTGACATTCAAAATAGCCAGAGCAAACAGAAACATACAGAAACTGGAAATAAAATGCAGTAACTAGATATGCCATATTCCTCCCTCCCCAACAAGCTTTTCTTCCTTTTCTAATATTAACATTTTTATTTGCAGAAAAGCTCCCAGCTGTCAATAGCACCACAGTTACAGTAATGCACATATTTTATGTGAAAAATACTAATATGCCATACTTTTACTACTGACTGACATGCAATTTCATTTGCCAAGGTCTATTTGTCAATGAGTAATAAGAATACCAAGCATTGGCACAATGCATCATACTAGCTTCTTGAGACCATTACAATGTATCGTGCACTGTATTATGCACCTGTTCATTTTTGCATAATAAGAATGCTTTACAGAGATGCCACATTACTATGCATATATCCTATATCATTTATCTGTTTTTGAGGGGGAAAATATATATTCCAGGCTGAGATCTCTATGTCAAATTTCATCCAGGCAAATTATAAAAGCAAAGCTATAAACCTTTCACAATTCAGGTTTATAATGGACCCTTAACTTTAGAATAGTGACAGACACCAATAACAGATACTATATATATTTATATACACATACACAAACACTTAATATAGACATAAACCACCTCAAAAGGCAGTTGCCACAAGTGTTTGATGGCAGTGGAGCCTCATAAGTTGCTAAAGAATTGAAAAGGTAGAAAGATAATAAGTAATGAACTGAAAAGTCTATGATAAAAATACCTCTACATAATTTAGCTTCTAGGTTTGTTAGATAATAAATAATAAATGACTTGGAAGAACAGAGGTTCGGCTGGTTCCATCTCAAATGTCAGAGCGAGTAAAAGGTGATCCATGGGCTACTCTACAAGAAGAGCTGCAGAAACTGTATGGCGTTATCTAGATCTAATGCTGAGGTGTAATTACTCAATAAAATATAATCTATTTATTCACTAGCACCACACTCTTGATTTTCATTTCTGTGAGTGCAATCTCCACAACATTTTATCTGGCAAATAGACTCTAATGAAATCTGCTGGGTGAGGGCAGTCCTGTGTAGCTGGTCATTTTGTTTTCCTGGTGGTCTTGTGACTGCAAAGAAGCAGAAACAAAACTAGGCAATATGCACCCAACCAGGGAAACTTCAGAGAAAGTCTGATGCTTTGTGCTTTTGGCACCCTTCAGATGTTTATGTTTCCCCTTTGAAATTACAGTACACTGGTGGTGGTGATTACACTACTCATCATTCAGAGCATCACTGTCTATGATGGAGAGTCATAAGCTAAAAAAGCTTTTTATCTAGGATCTAAACGTGGCATTCATTCAAGCTGCTATTACTTGCTTTAGCCTGGCCCTCTACTCCAAAGGGCTTTACCTGAGAATATTTCCCCCATCTGTTCTTTTTAGTAGGCCCTTACTCTAGCTCTGCATATTTCCCCAGCAAGTCTGCCTTTATTATGTTGCTACCAGTATACTGTGAAGGCTGCAGCCCTTTCCTTGTGCACCTTACCTGCTCAGCCAGAACCTCAGGTGCTGACATGACGTCTACTGACAAGTGCCCGAAGTATGAAGAGGACAAACCAATGACTGTGGACAATGAGGGATCAGTTATACTTGAACTGATATAACAAGACAGTTTGTGAAGGAAATTAATCTGGAATGCTCTTTCACAAGCAAACTGCAATTTATTTCTTCCCAGAGTGCTGTGGAACATCTCAGTTTCAAAGAAATGTGAGTGTTTCCTAAATATAAATACTGTTTTCCATTTAATTCAGAGGCCAACATGGTTTTCAGTGGTTCATTTGCCTTCTGATTCCTGGAAATTTCCCATTTAATATCCTGTCTTGACTGGTAACATTCAGACCCTGCCAAAACAGAATGCAGAGGTCTCTGTTCTTAAAATTAACAATACCTGGATAGACGTGGAGGACATTGATATTGCTGACCTCATACCGTTTGGAGTTATAACACCATACTTTATCTGTAATCCAGTGCTATACAGAAACTATAGTCCCAGTTAGATTTAATACTCGGAGGGATATGAGCTTCTTTTGTTGGTCAGCTATCAATTATTACTCCAGTAAGTTATTATGAAGTTGGTCATTTTTTTATTCAAGCCTGCTTGTGAAATTTTGATGTGGAAATTGGTAGAAATTTAAGATTCTTTTTCTTTAGCCCTTGGATTTAATATATTTACTAATAGATTACACTTTTGTAATAATTTTCATAAGGTTATCTGGAGTTTTGTTTAAATGAGTTTTGTGACAGGTCTTCCTAAAATCTTCCTAATATTTTTACTTACTCTGATTTTTATGAAACCACTCACTACCACTATATATTTTAAGACTTTCTATTTCAATCTGAGTGTAGTTCAGCTATGGTAGTCAGAGCTTTAGAAAAATATATCCGTGTCCATCATGCTGTTTGTATCAGCTGAACTATTAGTAGTTTTGTCATTCTCAAAATATATTCACCTAGATGCTTATGAATTTATTAATTTTTTTTAATTTTCAAATGTTTTTCTCTTGCAGACATCCAAGTTTAAAAGTTTGAAATAAACTTACTTTTAAGCTGTGATATCCAGGAATTTTTAAAAAGCCATCTGCAAAATGGAGGGATGAAAATGTACTACTCCAATCCAAATGTTCAATCAAAATCTATTATTTTCTTAGTTATTAAAATATAGACACCTAATAAAAATATAAATAAAATCCTTCTTGGCTAAGAACAAATATGTGAAATTTTAATCCAAAAAGCAATTTTACAAGAACTGTGTAAGCTGCTGAAAACAAGGGTTGATAATAGATGTGCCAAAACAAAATTAACTGTAGCCTCACTATTCTAACAGTAAGAGGACTTCCCTGTAGGATTAAATATAAAGAGAAACTGGGAAAAGAAGAAGGACATTGTAGAAGTACAAATAGCAGCAAGGGAGTACATAAAATTACAGCAAATTAATTTGTTTTTTGTTCTGCAATATGAGTGGATAAGCGTTCACACTACAAAAAGCACTGTCACAATAGGCTGCACTAGGGGAAGCCTTAGCATAAAGGCCATGGTCTCAATGGGTATAGAGACTGAACCAGTTTTAGCCTGAAAGTCTGTGCCTTCAGAACAGCAGTCAGGAAGCGTGGAGCAGCTTATGCATTGGTGTTCCCTATGTGGTACTTTGCTCTGAAGTCTCTGTCTTTGGGGCTGTCACATCTTTGCCAAATTTACTTGAAAAAGCAACCTATTGCAACAACGACAACAAATCCCCCTCCCTTTTCTCAGGCTTACATTTTGGGCAGCTGTGTTCACAAAAAGGATCTTGTACTGCAGTGAGCGTGTCCCCATTATTTAATATAAAATAAATAATATCCAATAAATAATATCCACAAGGTGAAACTTAAACTTACAACTTAATGAAACTTAATGCAGTCACCATTGTTAAAAGTTGCTTTTCCTTATTGTTATCACTAATAAAAAAAATGAGGATATAGTGCTGTATATCAAATGATGGCTCCTGCTACCTCGAATGCTTAGAGCTTAGTGAAGGATCCTATATGTTTTCTGCTGCTGTCTCATTCTAATCCTGCAACTAGTAACAAATAGACCAAACAATTCACCTTTGACTTAAATGATGTTCAGAATATCCTCACCAGTCTGTTTGTCCCTATGTTTCATGCAGTGATGGAGAAGGCATCAGGATGGAATAATTCACTGAGTTTACAGAAATAGAAATATGTAGGAATTGACATTGCTAATAATAGTCATTCTATTGGTCAAAAGATCCCACTAGTGATAAGGTCCCATTGCAGTAGGTACTTCTACAAACTTCTAAAAAGACAAAAAAAAAAGTGAATAAATAAGTGACCATGCTGTTGATAGATGTACATCATGTTATTTGCATAATCTAGATAGATATATAGACATACGGGCATTTTAGTCAATTTGTTTAGACATTTTGTTATATTTACATCTGTAAATGTGATGCCCTTCTATTTACATTATGTCATCCATACTTCACAACTGTTTGAAATGTCCTTTTAGAATGAACAAAGGAAATTTAATGGCATCACTCAAATTCTATCCAGACTTTTTTAAGGGTTTGAGGAAATCAGCCAAATTTAGATCCATATGTACTCACGCATTCTTCTGTATTAAGGTGTATTACTATTAATAGTCTGGGTAATATGGACATTTCTTAAACTAGTATAATAGCCCAATAGCTAGGTTGACCATAAAAAAACTGCGACACTCTGGACGCTGCGCTGCACCCCTGCCCCCCCAGCTCCCCGGATCCCCCATGTTAGCAGGGCTGCCACAGGCGGGGTGGGGGCAAGGGTGGGGCAGCATGGCACTCCAGGCAAAGAGACAGCAGTGCCTGACTGCCTGCCTGGTGTGCTGTGCCATGCCATGCTTTCTCCACCTCCCTGATGGTCTGTACCCTATGCCCCTGTTTCTGGGGTGCTCATTTTAATTCTCACCAGCCAGCTGGAACCAGCCTCCAAAGTCCAGGACTGTCCTGGCTAAACTGGGACATATGGTCACCCTACTGATAGACCCACACAGTTACTCGGATAGTATGGCTGGTTTAGAAGGAATCTTTTCCATTTGCAGGCAGACTCTAATGCTTACTGTCACTGTTATAATGTACATGAAAGAAACACTGTAGATAGGATGAAGTTACATCACACTTACTAAGGGCACTTAAAACATGGGTATCTGCATGTTAAAGCTCATTAACTCTGCTAAGTGCCCTTTGAGAGTCTCGAAGTTACACCACTTCAGGTGAGGGTTAACTCTAGGCTGTGCTATCTAGCTTGTAACTTCAGTCTGCTCCATGGAGATAAATTTAGCCATTTCCAGTCCTTTAGCATCTTTGGGTCTGATCAGAAGCAGAAGAATGTCTTGCATTCAAAAGCTTGTCCAACTCTATCTCAGCTTCATAGTAGGTTCAATAAAAGATTTCACCCTAAGAATTCCTTGACTCGTGCACAATTTCTGGACCATTCTGCCTACAACCTCACTGTTACACTATCAAAGCTAATATTTTTTTGCTCAGTTCTTCCATCAGCTTTCTATGAAGCTCAGGCTAATTTAGGGTAAGGACTGCCTCTTTTTATCTCTGTACTGCGGGCATGATACATGGGTTTCACAATGGTCAAATATAGAAATAACGATAATTGGGCATCAGGACAGCTTCACAGTGAAATAGCTAACTTACAAGAGGGAGAGTCTCAATTTTCCTTTTTTTTTTTTTTGATTTAGTGTCAGATATTGTTTTCAAATGAAGTGACCAATAGATAGAACAGCCATCCTTATTTCAGAGGTGACTATGGATTTTATATTAGCTTCTTCCTTCTCTATGACACTTTCTTTCATGGTGCGAAAATATCCCCTCCCAAATCAGCGACTATATCCATTTATGTTCTTTAAAGTCTGAATCTGAGAAGTCAACCGTGGGTCTGCAAATGAAAACTGGTCACCTCATGAATTGAGGGGCTAGACTTTCAAAGGTTTCCTGACAAATTTTGTCCAATTCTGTTTCCCTCAGCAGTTGGTCTTCCTGACTGTCAGGGAACTTTGCTACCGCATCTCCTTTATTATTTACTCCTGTAATGTGTGATAAAATAAATGAGACATCTGTTTATGAATACGGTATGGCTAACACTCCAGAAGGCTTCAGCCTTCATTTTTCACTTATCACACACAAATTGGATGGTGAAAGGTGTCCAGATTTTATTTTCCTGTTTCTATATTTTAAAAGAAATGAAAACTGACTGCTGTTTTTCTGTGAAGACACCAAAATCGAGAGTTTACTCCAAAAGTTGGATCCCCTATTGCTACGCCACTGATCAAGCACTCCGATTACATTTGCAAATGTGTATTGACAGACGTTCAGGAGAAAGCTGTTGGCTGGAGGAAGCAGGCTGAGGATGTAGCCTGAAATGTCCTGAAAATAAATTTGAAGCGCTAAATATATAGCACTTTCCTGTAGGGGCCAGGTGGAGGGAAATGATTTTTTTTTTTTTTGAGCCCTACTCACACGAGTTGCTAAAAAGTGGAGGTTGTGCAGCTTGTCAAAAGAAAATCATGCATTTTCTCTGGATTCTTGGGCTTGATCATTGCTGGGTGGGATCTGGATAGGCTCTATAGCACATTTCAGTATTGGCTCCTCTGTATTGCCTTGCTGGCCAGATGAACTTCATAGTTTTGGGGTGCATCTACATGTGCTATTAATGTGATATTGGCTTACTGTGCAGTAAAATACTGCGTAGTAAACCTTCCCTGGGAGTGCATCTACATATGTACCCTGTTGGGAGGAAATCTGCTCCCAGTGGGAGCAACCCAGTACAGAGCTGCTCCTGCCCTACTTTGCTCCCCCTGCAACAGCCAGGGGGAGCACCAGACTCCCCAAGGGTGCTAGCCCAGGGGCTGGCAGGGGACATGGGAGCTGGTCCCAATGCACATGGGGCCAGGAGAGCTCTGCCAGCTGCTGCCACGCAGCTGACAGTGAGCCCTGTTCCCAGCAGAACTTCCCCACCCAGCAAGAGCCATCTAACTCTTGGGGCAGCTGCCAGTGAACCTCTGGCTGAGCAGGGAACCAGAGACCTCCCTAGTCCCAGCACTGTTCATGGTCAAGAGACAGGGTGGGGCAGAGAGCAACCCTGTCCTAGCGCTGATCAGCTCCCGGCTCCTGGGGGCAGCTGGGAGCTAAGCAGTGCCAGGACCAGGGACAGAGAACTCCCCCATCCCCCGTGACCCCCTTCTGATATGGCTGGCCGGGAGCAAATTTGCTCTCAGTCAGTGTCTACACAAGGGGTACTGTACAGTAACTACTGTGCATTAAATCGGATACCTATATTTACAGGTGCCAGCTAACTATGCATTAGACTAATTTATAGCACAGTAAAAATAGTTGAGTCAGGTTGCAGGGGTGACCTTCATGATTGGTCATTTAGACTTCCCTAAACCTAGTTAGTTTGGTCTAAATGTAACACCTGTAGCTGCATCCACATGGGTGGTTCCCTGGGGACAACTAGCAGTGGCACACCTTGTGCTAGTCATCCCCACTGCTAGTTTTCCCTGGGGATTGCCTGTGCCACACACCCTCTGGTGTGCATCAGGTTACCCTGGGTAGGGTAAGGGAGGCTGGGGCCATCACTGGCCTGGCCCCAGCAGCATTACCTGGGGTCCTAGGGTTGCAGTAGCGGCAATCCTGCCACTTGGAGCCTGACCAGCAGTCGGCGTGTGGCTCCGGCTGGCCAGGTTCCAGTTCTGAGCACCGTGCTCTGGCCCCACCTGCGCCACTCTGCTTTGTTTTTGTGTGGGTTTTTTGACCCCTGGATATCCAGGAGTCAAAAAGCCATCCCTCATTACTTCCTTGCAGCACGGAGAACAGCTGAATGTGTAGTATGTTGTGCCACAGGCATGTCTGTGGCGCCACATACTGCACGGCCACGCTCGTCTGGCGCGGCCTGTTATGTATATTGTCATGGAGTTACCACTCAGTTTATGAATGGTCCAATTCACTCTTAGAGTGATTCTTTCAGGGTCTACAAACTCAGGGAGATGCATCAGCTACATTCGGCTCACGTTTCAAGACCATTTAAGGCGTGCTAATAAATATTTACTTGTGTTTTTATACACATGCTTTGATTCTGAAGCATCATGAAAAAATATTGGTATGTAGTACTCCTGCATACATATTTAATCTGAGCCCTCGTTTCACATAGGAGACAAATGACTGGCACGTAGATGGCATAGGTACTCCATAATACTGTGTCAGATCTTTAACTTCTGTTTCAAATCTGGACTTAGCTGGGTGTGACAAAAGTTACCATCAGAAGTATATTGGTAGTCTGCATTTAATTACTTTGGTGGTCTTAGAAAGATCCTTGTGTGGGAATTATCCACATTTCAAAATCTTTCACTCTGCTTAGTATTAGAGGCAGGATTGTTTGCCTTGTCATTTCAACAGAGATGCCATGGACTGAAAAATTTATTTTCTTACCCCTATGTGTGGTTCCTTTTGCTGAGAGGTGAGAGACTATTTACTGATGTAGGCTGGGAAAACATACACAGATTCTGGGCCTGCTATATCTATTTTATGGATAAATGAGATTCCATATTCCAAAGCTGTCAAGTTGGAATCTTTAAAAAATGTTGAGTTAAAGTCTGTTTGATCTGATACATCCTCTTTTGTATACAAACTTCTCAAGATTACATGCTGAGAGAAAATGTCACTAAAGGAAAAAAAAACAACTCATGTATGTATGTTTTTAATGTTGTTATGCATATATACCAAATATGACACACTCTGTATTTATTCCTCATGTTTTGAGATTAGTTTTATGAATTGCTGCATTTATACACTCTCTTTACCCACTATCTTGCTGTATTTATAATTTGGAGGAGAGAAATCAGCTACTAAAAGTTTTAGACCTAATGACCCAATCTTCTTTTCTTCTCAATTTCTATTTGCTTCAAGGAAAAGCAGTTATTTTTAGTGATGTAGTGTCTCACATTCTCTGACATACCAGATGATGAGGCCCCCCTCATTCAGCATGAACTCATGACAGAGAGGTGTTCTTTTGAATGTTGCCAGGCATTTTAACAATTCCACTGGCTCCTTTTCTTGGAAGGGTTTGAGGTTTTCATGCCCACAGAGTGGTGTTACTGTTGGCAATTGTTTCAATTTCATCTTCCATCACAAGCCCGAGGGGAGTATTATACTTGTGGGAAAGAAAGAGGCTACCAGACAAGAGCTGTACACAGCCAGTCAAGAAATATCAATCCCAAAATAGGCCCATTGTAACTAAACAAATAACCATCCATGATTATAATACCAAGTGTCTTTATTAAAATAAATGTAAAAGGATGCACACATGATTTTTGAACAGACAGATTGTTAGAGATGATGTGCTGACATTGTTCATCCACATTATTTGAGCATTAGGTGGAAAAGAAGACTAACATTTCTTTCTTCAACCTAGAAAATGTAATTTATGTTCAGTATGAAGTTTCTTTACTTTCTCTGACCTGAGCAGATCATCTCTCAGATTCTTATTCAAAACTATGTACCCCAAAGTATAAAAATCATTGTGACAGGGTATGGTATGGAAGAATGTCATCATTATCACTATGAAATGCAAAAACCCACATTTTTTATCCAGAGAATCATGCACTCATTCACACAAAAGGATACCCAACTGAAATATTAACATACATATTTGCCTTTCTCCTTCTCTCCCTGTCTCTCCCTTTGCCTCTCCCTTTCAGTATCCTTGAAATCCAGAACCAGTGTATCCGCTGCTCAATACACAACCATTTAGAACAGTCCACACCATTTAAGAGCTGAGAAATTGTAAGGGTATTGAACACTGAATTTTCACAGCACAAAGGTAACAGAGATGTTTCTGTAACTGATAAACTGGGAAACTTCACAACATTGAATGATCCTCAAATTCACACTTCCATATGTGTCATGGTTTGATGTTAATGCGCTTCGGACAATAATATAAAACATATAAGAATATTGGCTGAGCAAGAGAAGTTGTGACGGTTATTTTTCACTTTGTCTGTGTTATTTATATATGAAGGGGTTTCATTCCTTATGGATGATAACAAGCACAAAAACAAATAGTTTGCAAATTGGATTTTCTACCTGATGTTCTCTCGAAGCAACTGCAGTGCCTATTACATTTACCATGTATGTAACTAAGCCCACCCTAATATTTTAAAAATTCTGCTTACAGTCATTAAGTGTGTAGGGTTTCTTTGCAGTTTTCATATATTTACTAGTGTCATCTGGAGCAGGGAACAGACTTCTTGTTCAGCTGGAATGTGGACATTTTGCAAAAGAAAGCGCATTTGTAGTGAGAATCTATCCTGAGAATTTGGATACATTTCATATAAGAGCTGCTGGATGGGCATTTAAATTGTAGCAAATATATGGCATTTTTCAAGCACAGGCAAGTAAAAGAATAAACTGTCAGAATATGTAAATATACATAATAAAATACATCATTAAAATTCCCTAAATGTATTATATTATTTCTGTTAAATCTATTAATGAATGGATTTAAGGGAGCATAGAGAGGGCAGCCAGGCCCAGGGTCAGTGAGGACCTAGTCAGGGAACTTCTGGCGGGACTGGATGTGTTCAGTCCTGTCAGACCAACCTGGTGGCCTTCTATGACCAGGTCACAAAATCCTTGGATGCAGGCGTCACAGTGGACATAGTCTTTCTGGACTTTAGGAAGGCCTTCAACACTGTCTCTCACCCCATTCTAGTTAAAAAATTAGGAGATTGTGGTGTCGATGCCTACACAGTCAGATGGGTTGCCAATTGGCTGGAGGGCCGCACCCAGAGAGTGGTGGTGGATGGGTCATTTTCGACCTGGAGGGATGTGGGCAGTGGGGTCCTCCAGGGCTTGGTCCTCGGGCCTGCACTGTTCAACATCTTCATCAGAGACTTGGACAAGGGGGTGAAAAGTACCTTGTTCAAATTCGCAGATGACACTAAAATGTGGGGAGAAGTGGGCATGCTAGAAGGGAGGGACAGGCTACAACTAGATCTGGACAGGTTACAGGGGTGGGTGAATGAGAATAAGAAGGGATTCAACACTGAGAAGTGCAAGGTACTGCACCTGGGGAGAAAGAACCAGCAGCATACCTACAGGCTGGGGAACTCCCTTCTCATCAGCACAGAGGCAGAAAAGGAACTTGGAGTCATTATAGACTCCAAGATGAACATGGGCCGACAGTGTGGGGACACAGTCAGGAAGGCTAACCACACCTTATTATGCATCCACAGATACATCTCAAGTAGGTCCAAGGAGGTGATCCTCCCCCTCTATATAACATTGGTCAGGCTGCAGTTGGCATACTGCATCCAGTTCTGGGTGCCACACTTCAGGAGGGATGTGGACAGCATTGAGAGGATCCAGAGGAGGGCCACTCACATGATCAGGGGGCAGCAGGGCAGGCCATATGAGGAGAGGCTAAGGGACCTGAACCTGTTCAGCCTCCACAAGAGAAGGCTGAGAGGGGATCTGGTGGCCATCTATAAATTGCCAAGGGGGACCAGCAGGCAATGGGAGAGTCTCTGTTCTCCCAAGCACTACTGGGAGTAACAAGAAATAACGGTCACAAGCTGGCAGAGGGTTGATTTAGGCTACACATCAGGAGGCGCTACTTCACAGTTAGGGATGCTAGGATCTGGAACCAACTTCCAAAAGAAGTGGTGCTCGCTCCTACCCTGGGGGTCTTTAAAAGGAGGCTAAATAGACACCTTGCCAGGGTCTTTTGACCCCAGCATTCTTTCCTGCCCATGGCAGGGGGTCGGACTTGATGATCTGCTCAGGTCTCTTCCAACCCTACCAACTACGAAACTATGAAACTATGAATATGTATACATAAAAACATAGACAGACATATAGTGAAAGAAAGAATAGCATTTCATATAAGTTATCTCTTACATGAAATAGGAAAGTGCTTATTTTAATTAAAAAAATACGTTTCTAAAGTGTGTAAAAATGACATTCTCATGTTGATTGTACAAATATAATATTCTAGTAGTAATTACAATAACATGCAAAGATAGCATAACATATACTGGCAAACAGTCATTGCTAAAATATAATAAATACATTACTTTCATCTGAGAATATATATAATATAGAAGAGAGAGGCACAGACATTATAGAAAAGAGAAAACGTGAGACATAAGGAGAAATAAAAATGAAAGGATAAATAGGGAGATAATTTCATTCTAGTAATTGTTTGAAGTTATTTGAGATCATCCTGCAAATCTGTATAAGAAGATTGTCATTCATTCTGTGGGTAAGTTTTACAAAAGAAGCAATTTCACTCATATCTGCAAAACGGCTCTGCAAAGTTTGTGGTAAAGGATTGTCACCTTCCAAGCAAAATGAAATGTGCACATATAATGGCAACCACAATCCATTTCTTTTGAGCTTCAAAAATATTTTCCTTTTCATTAAACTTATTTAATAAAATACATTGTGGAGAGGAAGATAGCACAACCTCTTGTGCATGCAAGAATTTTTCACCCCAAAAGACTAATTTATGTACACAGTTATGACATATTCAGTATTACAACTGATTCCTCCATAAAAGCTAGAATACATATTACCCCCTACTCTTCTGCCTTTCTGAATGAACAGTACATGTATTTTTCCTAAGTGCAGAAATACTAAAACAAATATTAATCAAATAATTTGTTAGTACTCTCTGCTTCAAAGGTAATAATACTAGATGCTATGGGTTTGAACTCAAAGCTGCTGAAATTTCCTACCTTGAGCTAACAAGACACTTTAGTAATCCCTGTATCTTCAAGAGGTGTGGCTTCAATGTATTACTTACTTCGCATTTAGAAAAACGTGCAAATAATTATCTGAGCAACAATATGATAAAATTAATGTAGTAACGGTTGTGCTAAGTATAATCTTACACTCTAAGGAGCTATCACTTTAAGGGCAATTAATATGATCTTTGTTGCCCACCAGGTCTAAGAAAAGTGGCAGGAACATCAGGACTTGTATATGGCCGTCACTGACCTTACTGAGGCCTCTGATTCCATCAATTGTGAAGCTTTGTAGAAAGTACTGGCCAGATTTGGATGTTCTAAAAAGTACATCAAGGTCCTGAGGCCTCTCCATGACCAGACAACTGTGACTGTTCCATATAGTGGATTGGAGACAGATGTATTTGTCATCTGAACTGGAGTCAAGCCAGGATGCACCTTTGCCCCAGCTCTGTTCTCCATTTTTTTTACAGTTATCCTAGTTCTCATTAAGGACCACCTTCCTTCCAGAATTGATATCAAATACTGAGTGGATGAAGGGCTCTTCAAACTAGGTCATTTTTGCTTAAAGACACATGCTTAGCACAACCGTTACTACATTAGTTTTATCATATTGTTGCTCAAAACAACCATTCTTGACCTTCAGGATGCTGATAACAGTGCCAGACTGTGCTGGATCTTTTTGGAGAACCCTACCTAATTTGGGCTTCTCTTTCAATGTCACACTAAAGTGTTTTATCAGCCTTCCCTGGGACATTAATGTGACCCCCACTCCAAATTGCCATTGAGGAAAAGACTCTGGAGGTAGTCAAGCATTTCCTCTCCACCTTTCTTAGAGAATGAACGTTGATGAGGAGATTCAGCAGAGAATCTGGTGAATAAGTGCCTCCTTTGAGAAATTGCTTTGGCATGTCTTTATTTATCATGTTCTCCAGAAAGACACCAAGGTCCAGGTCCACAATGCAGTCATAATCCATACTCTCCTCTATGGATATGAAACATGGGTGACCTACCATGTTATCTCAAGAGCCTGGAGAGATATCACCAACAATGCCTCCAGAAAATCCTCCACATCAAATGGGAAGATTGCCACACAGATGCCAGCATCCTTGCCAAAGGCAATGTTATCAGCATTGAGTTAGTGATCCTGAAGCACCAATTTCTCTGGAGCAGACATTGTGTGCAGATGCCTAACTTTAAATCACAAAACAATTGCTCTACTCTCAGCTTAGTAATGGCCTGATACCTTGTAGTAGCCAGAGGCAAAGTATCAAGTACACATTGATGGCATACCTCAAGAAACAGATGCCAACATCAAGTGTTGGGAGGAGCTGGCTGCCAACCGACTCCAATGTTGCTGAAACCTCAACCAAATGGAAGCCCATTTTGGGGTAAAGCATCTTGCCCTCAAAACAGACAAGAGAGAGCAGAGGAAGAAAAAGGAGAGAAATCCCAGCCGGTAGCCTACTCTGTCCTCTGGAAAGAGCTGCAACAGACCTGTGGATCTGTGGCTCAAGGACTGGACTCTTAAGTTACCTCAAGACTCATCAATGAGCCATAGTAGGGATCATCCTTAAATCAAGGGATTGTCAATGAAGACAATTATATTTAGATCAACCTGACCAATCTAAGGTTGATCAAAATGCCTGATCATTCTGACATGTAGAGGACTAAGTTAGTTCCCTCGAAGAGGTCCAATCTAAGAAAAGTTAACCTGGTTTCACCAATGCCTGAACACATTTACAGTGCAGCCCTGGAATTGGGAAAGCCCAGCTGCTTGCCCCAGCCCTCAGGCTGTGCTAATCCCCCCACCCCCTGATCCTGATTGGGTTATTTTTAGCCCCCCAACTTCCCACCTGTGGATGCATTAACCCCCTCAATCTGCCAATCCCCTCCCCCATTCCCTGGATCTGCTAGCCTCTCCAATCCCACCCACCCCTCCCCCTACCCCATTACGTACATCTATTTCTTCATATATCTCCCAGGAGTAGTGAACAGCTGCACTGTTCCTGGTCTACATTTACATAGCTTAAACCATGTGAATGTAGACTAGGTGTGGCAAACACCCTGAGGGGATAATGCATCTAGGGCACTTGCTAAGATTTGTGTTCCTGCTTCTCATACCTACAGTACCTCTAAAACATATGGAGTAGTAGAGCCTTATAAGTACAAACCCTTTTAAATTAAAGCAGATTGATAAACAGTTTTTTTCCCACAAAAATTTAATAAGGTAGTAATATTTTCCATTGAAAAATTAAAAATCAATTTCTTTCTGACCCACTGATAGAAAAATTAAAAGCTTTTTCCATTAAAATATTTATAAACAGTGCAGCCTTGCCTTTCACTGAAAAATTCTGAAATTCAAAATTCAAACCTAGAACGGATATTACAAAAAATCTTACAAACTTGATATAAATATTACCTATTTTCCCAATTCTGCTTTTTGTGATATATGGCTGGAAAGAAAGTTTGGATAGCATCAGAACCTACTTGAAATTATTGCAGACATGTTTACAATGTCCCACCGACCTTTGCAGACTTGTAGAGAATGCACATCAAAAACAAGGACAAGGCAGCTTCATGACACTTATATCCAAGAACCTAAGAATTCCAATCAGATGCATTTTTTTTTTGTAAATTGAAAAAATAGCTAAACAAGAGAACTAGAATAAGGCTTGAGGAAAAGAAGGCAGCATTAAAACCAAAACTGAATTCATAATATTTCAAGGGATGAAAAAACTCTTTAAACGTAACGGGGAATAAGAACCACTAGAGGGATCATTAAGAAATGAAATTCATGCTGCCTCATTAAATGTCCAGAAACAAAAATTAGAGATATTTGGACAATTAAAATAAAATAACTCTTGATCAAAGCAGTTTCTGGAAAATATGTGATTTTAAACAATTTATCCAATCTACTTGATGGGCATCCCGTGGTTTTAAGGGAATCAAAACATTAACTTTCTGTGTCTCATGACACAGATTTGATTTTTTCACAAGTAGTAAGGTCTCCTACTAGATATCTGGAGAAGACCTTGCTGTGGGACTGGTTTTACAGGTTAAATAAGAATGATCTATGCAAATGCCATCTCATAATTCTAACTTGAATCCCCCCTAAAGGAATGGACAAATACTGGGAGAGAAAATTCATTGTGCAGTTTTGATTAAATTAGGCTTTTAAGATATAGTATGTATATCTACACTTGCAATTAATTCTACTGAGGTCTAGGTGGGCAGCCTGCCAGCCCAGGGCTGCTCTAACTTGACTCAACATGCTGCAGATAGGCTGGTTGGGGCATGAGGGTGCTCCAGTACAAGGCTAGCAGGCAGACACCCCCAAAACTGAAACACCTTGTGCCGCAGTCAGCCCCATCAGTGTCTACACATGTTGCAGTGCACTAAATAATACTGCCGCAGGATGGTACTTGTGTAGGGATGCATGTGCAGACACTGGGACTTTACTGCAATAATTAGGCAACTGCAATAAATGTCTTGTGTAGATGCACCCAGTAGGTGCATCTACATGTGCAATAAATGCAAAGCAATACACTCTGGAGCAGTTTAAGCCTAAGTGAACTACACCTGGGTTTAGCATCTACAGGTGCACCTGGGACACAAGCAATTTGAGCCAGGGCAGAGCAGGTCTGGACTGGCATGGGGTACCGGAGGTCAGTCCCAGGCTCTGGGCAGTGGTGTCAGGCCATGCTGGGGATGGCTAGGGAACAAGCCCCAGCTACGATGCAAGGGTGCTGAAAGTGCAGAGCTGTCTGGATAGGTAGCAGGCAGAAGTCTTGGCTCTGGCTGGCTGGACTAACTGGGTACAATCTACGCTTATGATCAGCATCTACATGTGCATATAATTGTAGTAAATTACCTCAGCGTAGGATAGTAGTGACCCCATCAGTACTATCTTACGGTGGTGTTAGTTTTCTGGAGCCTAACACTTGTACCTGCAGATGATGATGCTTTACTCCATAGCTAATTAGTGTACTCCATAGTAAAGCACATGTATAGACACAACCAGTATGTAGTAGTACAGAACTGGTCTGTTCAAAGGTCCCCTTGAGAGACATTCTGATTCCTAGAGCTTCCTGGCTATATGAGGGAATGCAGTCTACTATGCCTTTTCCAAAACTGTTGCATCATCTCTCCTTTTCAGTGGTAAATAGGAGTATGACCCTGATTCTTCTTCTTTGGGTTTTTTTTTACTACCATATTCTTTCTGCAGAGTTGCTCCCAGTGAAGGTAGGGACCTGGTTATAATCCTGGACTTTTCTGAGCAGATCTTGTGCAAGCTGTTCAATACTGCCTTCTTTTCATTGCATTTCTGCCTACATATTGCCATTGCACAATACAATGTTGCCATTGTACGGTAACAGGACCTTATAGATTCATAGATTCATAGATGTTAGGGTTGGAAGGGACCTCAATAGATCATCGAGTCCGACCCCATGCATAGGCAGGAAAGAGCGCTGGGTTTAGATGACCCCAGCTAGATGCCTATCTAAACTCCTCTTGAAGACCCCCAGGGTAGGGGAGAGCACCACCTCCCTTGGGAGCCCATTCCAGACTTTGGCCACTCTAACTGTGAAGAAGTTCTTCCTAATGTCTAGTCTAAATCTGCTCTCTGCTAGCTTATGGCCATTATTTCTTGTAACCCCCAGGGGCACCTTGGTGAGTAAAGCCTCACCAATTCCCTTCTGTGCCCCCATGATTAACTTATAGGCAGCCACAAGGTCGCCTCTCAACCTTCTCTTGCGGAGGCAGAAGAGGTCCAGGTGCCCTAGTCTTTCCTCATAGGGCTTGGCCTGCAAGCCCTTAACCATACGAGTGGCCCTTCTCTGGACCCTCTCCAGGTTATCCACATCCCTCTTGAAATGCGGTGCCCAAAATTGCACGCAGTACTCCAACTGCGGTTTGACCAGCGCCCGATAGAGGGGAATTATCACCTCCTTGGTTCTGTTCGTTATGCATCTGCTGATGCACGATAAAGTGCCATTAGCTTTTCTGATGACTTCGTCACACTGCCGACTCATGTTCATCTTGGAGTCCACTAGGACTCCAAGATCCCTTTCCGATTCCATGCCACCAAGCAGGTCATTTCCTAGGCAGTAGGTATGCAGGACATTTTTCCTCCCTAGGTGCAGCACTTTGCATTTCTTCTTGTTGAATTGCATTCTGTTGTTTTCTGCCCATATGTCCAACCTGTCCAGGTCTGCTTGTAGTTGTTCCCTGCCCTCTGGTGTGTCTATTTCTCCCCACAGTTTTGTCTCATCCACAAACTTGGACAGAGTACACTTCACTCCCTCGTCCAAGTGGCTGATGAAGACATTGAAGAGTATCAGTCCAAGGACCAAGTCCTGAACAGTGATTCTCAGTTCTAGTGACCTAGAACAGTGATTCTCACCATGGGGAACTATAGCACCCCAGGGAACCAGGAGTCCTTTTAAGGGTGTCACAGGGTGTTGCATAATGTTATCTTTGTTATGTCCATGCAAACACAAGTCATGATTAACAAAATAAACCCAGAGATTTCAAATAGGAATCTACAGTGCTAAATACATTATGACCTCTTTGAGTTCTTTGCAGCAGAAGTGCTCTATCATTTTTCTAAAGTCAAAAAATGAGTGGAAGCTAAGAGCCGGCATTTTCTGAGTGGTGCCTTGAGTCTAAGGAGGTTGAGAAGCACTGACCTAAAGCAAGACAACCTGATTGGAACAAGAAATATTGCCTGATAATTCAGATTTTTTTTTTCCATAACAACAGCATTAATGGATGAAAGGAAAGGAAGTGATACATGTATTCTGGTTTTTGTAGAGTACTGGGAATCTCATCAAACCTCTCCAGCAAAAATGAAGATGAACTGTCTTAAGATAGGAATGGTTCCATGGCTTACGTGCTTGCTGAAGTACCAGGAAAAGAAAATAGAATAACATAAAAGCCCTAGCATTGAATTGTAAGAGCAGGTATTTCTTAGGAAATCATTCAGGTCTGTATGTCCAAGTAGTGAAAGGATGGCAGTAGAAAAAATTCTCCTCTCATTTACACTGCTGTATATCCAAAAGACCTCTTTGAATTTCCACTCAGAGAAGAGTTTGCCTCACAATCAGATTATGAGTGGCAATTTTACATTTTATTTGTCTTAGAGTTTCCTTAGGAAATAAATATTTATGAGGTAAAACCATAAATTGCCAGGAAGGCTGGAACATGCGGGGGGGGGGGAGGGGGGGGAGGAAGGGTCTTTTCTAAAAGGACTTTCAAGTACGATACCTCATTTTCTGAAATATTCATCTTCAAAAAATAAAAATGGGGCTGGATTAATGATCTAAGAACCTGAGAATTCTTGAACAAAGAAGTTAAGCCTGTCTTCAAATGTTCCTGCTCCTACAAAGGAATAAAATTTTGCCTCTGTCATCATTTCAAGAAATACTTTTTCCACAATGATTTCTTTTCCAAAGTCAAAAGAGTTGACTTGTAAAAAGAGGAAAAAGTGCTGCATTTTCAGAAAATAAAGCAACAGAGATTCTTATTTCCTTAACACAGGTAGGACTCATTTAAAACAAGGAGAATGAAGGAGAAGCTGAACATGTTTCCGTTAAAACCATTATTAGTCCACAAAGGAAGAGATGAAAATACATTTTACTCCTCTAGACAGTGACCCATCTTCATCTTTAAAGGAAATCTCAATATGATATACAGTATGCCTTATTCCTGGGAGAAGAGGCCCATTGATAAGTATGATGGTTTCCCTTTTAATTTCACAATGACAAATAATTGATTTGAGTGAATATAATTTGTGCAAATTTAAAAAATACTAGATTTTACATGGTCTTGGATTTACTTGTGATGTAGTTTGACTTTGTTCATTTGTTTTCAGTAGGGCTCAGCTGGCGTCTTTTTCCCAAAGCCTGACCCAGTAATGTGTTTGGATGATCCAATATTCTGAACATGCAGGATGCATCTACACATTCATTAATGTGCTTTTGGTAATGGCCGTTAAATTTAGTACCTCTGCTGTGGTACTAAAAAAGTACTAGAAAAAGGTGCATTAGCTTATTTTAATATACATTAGTGAGAGAGCATTTTTTGTTATGCTTTAATGCACATTAAAATAGGCTAATGCACATTAAGGTGCACATGTAGACATGCCCGCAGAATGCTGTTGCATTACACATGTCTGATTATAAGCAAGGGTACAAACTTATTTAAAACTATTTTTAAATGGAACAAGTAATATTGCTATCTATCTGAGGTTCTTCTATACTGATCATTACATCAGTAACAATGGCATTGAACCGACACTTGGCTTTGTGCTGGTACAGTCTTCTAACATTAAATACTTTTGGTTTTCCCACCTTCTCAAAAATTCTGCCTAGGATTTTTTTGCCTAAATAAGGAATTTGCCAATCATTACTTTCACTGAAAATTTGCCTAGAAAGGGACTACTAGAAATACAGCAGAAGTGGAGGGATTTTTTCCAACAAGATAGATGCCAAGTATATATGTGCAATCACTTTTGTTACCCACATTCCCAGTCTGTCTTCCTCCTGCGTTGCCTATTTGATCTGTATCTTCAAACACCTAGGGCAAAAATAAGTTGAATTGCTTTAATTATATATATAACATAAAATTGATATTAAATAAGTGTAATTTTATGTGTATAGACATTATACTATCAGATGGATGCTCGCTTGCCTCATTTGGGTTTGGACACTGGCAGCTTCTGTGGCTTATAGGGTTACCACATTTCCAGTTTCAATAAAGACACCTGTGGGAGGGAGGGGGAGAGGAGAGAGGAAAGGGGTAAATGATTGTGGGGGGGCAGTGATATGCCCATGCCCTGCCCCTGTCCCTGACTCCCAAGCCACAGCACCCCCAGCCCTGTGGATGCCCCTCACACCTGACCCACTGTACTCCAAACCCCAGACCACGCTGGTGTCTTTCACTTCCAGCCCACAACCCCCCTATCTCTGCTGATACCTCTCACTCTCAACCCACTGCCTGCCCCCCCCACCCCCCCCAGACCTGCCGGTGCTCCTCACTCCTAACCTGCAGTCCCCTGCTGCCACACAACTCACACACATGCACACGCACACACACACAACACACATACGCACACACACTCTCCCTCTCTCACTTACCTGCCTGCAGCTGCTAGGACCCACGTGCAGAGCACGTGATGTCCCGGCCTCCAATCAACTTCCCCCGCTGCCCCTAGCCCCAAGCAGCTCTTTGCTTGGGCAAGCCAGAAGTGCTGGAAAAAAGCAGAGGCAGAGAAAAATCCTAGACATCTTCTTCCATTTCAAAAACTTGCCTAGATGGAGGACAGAGGACAAAAAAGAGACCGTGTCCAGGAAAACCCTGACATACGGTAACCTAGATAAGGGCATTCATGTATAAAGTTGTACACACTGAATTCTGCCAACAACACAGGTAGAAATAAACCAGTATAATGCCTGAGTGTGGATGCTTGCAGATGTTAAAATGAAAAAAACACCCTAAGCTTTACCAGAAGAAGCAGCGTGTTGTTTCAACCCAGCTCTCCAGTACTGTATAGATGGAGCACTTCAGTGGGGCTTTTTGGATCTTTTAGCTAAAACTGATTCAATCAGCTATTAGATAAAAGTGTCAAAAATCCACACCAAAGTTCCTGATCTATACAGATGTTGGGCGAGCCAGGTCCAACTAACTCACTGCCTCTTCTGGGCATGGCATGGGAACACTTTGAGTTTAAAGTAAAGCACCACTTTTTTTTTAAATGTCTGCAAGCAGCCAAAAAGCCCTTACTAATTGGCACAATCTCTGTTGATGCCTCATGGTCACATAAATAAATATAAATATTTTTGCCATGGAAAAGATATGGGATGCTTGAGAAAGGAATGGAAGTCTTGTTGATTAACTATGATAGGTTACAAGAGCAGTGCCCACTAAGAGGTGTTTATGGGGTTGCGAAAGAAGATTGTTAGTTTTGGGGGCAGGTTTTTCATCTTTATATGTCTTCCTAAAAAGCTAAGCATATGTGTGTGATCATTTAAAAATAATATTACATTTGGAAGATGGGGCAGAAATCATCAGTAGTGCTGAAGAAGTAACACTATTTCACAAAAATGCCACTTTCGGGGTAACATCTTAGCTAGCAGGATAACTGACAATGCTCATAACTGTCCTCAGAAGGAAGATGAACTCCATAGCCTTGTTTATTACGAATGAACGAATGAGCTAGATTGTTTTGAAAATGTCAGATACTTCCCATTATAATAACCATCAGTCTGTCTAACAGTTGATACGTTCTTGACTACCTAGCTGTAATTGTTTAGATTCTTACCATAAGAGCCACCATGTTAATTCATCATTTTGGACAGTGATAATTTCAGGAATGATACTGTTACAATATCATAAAACACTAATTAGCTGTCACTGTCATATTACTGCAAGAAGTGTCACCTCTTAGCAGTGTCATTTCTAGAAACAACATCAAATTTCACTGGTCAGAGTATCTGCGTGTTGGGTAACTGTGATCTGATGTCTGTGTTCAGGAACAAGTTCAAGAGAAACATTACACTGGTATGTCTCTAAACCACTTGAATTTTCTGCTGCACTGGAAGTACACATCACTGCAGTGACTACACACTGCCATTTCTTTCTTCCCCAGAGTAATCTAGCTTGTAGGCCAGTATACAAAATCATTTTATCTTCATTTTTATAGTCCATTCAAAATATTCCTTCCATTATTCTTGCACTAACTCCTTGCTCACATGAAGCTTTATTGGCTTTCCTTTTTTTTTTTTCCAGTTCTAGACATCCTGAAACAATATTTTTATTAGAGTTGTATGGAATCATTCTAGCTAGAGAACATCTAAGCACAAAATTATAGCAAAAATGTGAAGCAAATCAGAGTTCATCAGTACCTGAAAGGTTGATGGTTGGGGGAGAGGTGGGGATGACCAGAGGAACAAGGAAACCATGGGATGCTGCTTCAAATAGATCCAGTTACAAATGGTGATACATTCCTGTTTTAAGTCTGAGCCACCAGTACTAAGGGCTTCTGGATGTGATAACTTTCTAATGGTGTTTCCAAAACTCTATACCCATTAATTCTCATAGGTCTTCTTCAAGTATTGTGGCCAAATTCCAGTTTGGTCTTCGTTAAATCTGCAGCAGCTAGGACCTACCTCACCCTATTGCTGTACCATCCTGCCTTGTTGCATCCTGCCTTATTGCTGAACCTTCTTAAATAGTGGCTATTTTCTACCTGAAGTTATCCACATTTTAATGACCTCATTATGAAAGGGAAGAAAAGAGGTACAGGAGGATTGAAGTGAATCTCACTATACTAACAGAAGAAATTATTACAAGGGGACGCTACGAAGCAAAGTGTTATGGATGAGTCATCATTTTGCAATTTATTAACAACAAATATTTGCTTAACTGTCTTGCAAAGCAGATATTTATATATCTTTTCCCACTAACAAATCATGTACATTAACTATTTTTGATTATTTTTGATTGTGACTTAACCTGCTTCATCTAAGTGTCCAAATCTGCTCTCTATACTTTAAATTAAACACTACAGTATTTCATTATGTACCTTTTCAGACGTTATCTGGATTTATTATCTTGAATTGCCATGGTCTTGATTCAGGAAAAAATAAATGAAAAAAGGAATGCTGTATGTCACTACAGATTATTGAAAGGTTTTATTAATTTTAGAACATTTCAATCTTGGTTACTTTAAAGATAATTGTAAAATTATATTTTGGTTAAACCATAATCTAAAATACCTTCACTGCCTTTTTAAATCCTAATGTCTAGGCTGGTAATCATCATGCTTAGGTGCTCACTTCCCAGTACTATAGTAGGAGTATGGGGTTTTTTTGGAGCACAAGTAATATATATATATATATATATTTTTCCTTTTTCTTGTTCTTTTTTTTTTCTTGGTGCTAATTCAGATTTCCTTTTGTATACATATTTTCTTTACAATAAGTTTTATGGAGGAATTGTCTTGAAGGATTTAGTTTTATTGATGGTGGAACAGAGCATTAAGTCAGCTATGTGGATAATTTATTTGATTTTAAGATGCTGTCACATTTTTATAAGGAAAACTTAAAAGAAAATGAAACTCATTAAAAAAACAACATAAATTGTTGTTTTGTTTTGTTTTGTTTTTGCAACAAAGCAATTAAGAAAGACTGCCTTTCCAGCATGGTGGGCAACTTTCTAAATACAGAAAAGTCCAAATTGCCTTCTGTTGAAAACAAAGTGAAAGCTATCTCTTGTGGTTTAATAAGAAATAGAGGTTTTAAGAATTAATACAAAGATTCAGCAGCCTCTTTTGAATGTGTTGCTAAGTGTTTTGCTGAAAATCATAGCAGGAAAAAAAAAGAATAAATTCAAGAGGAGCACATTTCTAAGTGAATTTTTTGCTAACTAAATTAACCTGCTTTATAAAAAGAGAAAAAGTCAAGGATTTTATCTGTCTCTCATGTATGCGTACACAAAGGTGCAGAGAGATTTTTTGCATTGTCTTAGCATCAAAGTTCTTACTAGGAGCCTGTGGTTGCCATGGGAACAGAAGAATAACACTGACTCAATGGATTGCAAAATATGGGGCCAGTCCTATAAATCCTTAGGAGTAGTTTTTACACACATTAATAAACCCTTTGAGTGACTGGAAGCACTCCTATGAGTAAGGATTGACACCTAGGCATTAAGGAATAATGTCACTATATTCTTTTTTAAATGGATATCAATTGCACTTTTAATATGATGACAAGTATGGGACAGAGGAGCTCACAGAATTTTGACTCTCCTTATTTTGTGACAGCCATGTGCATTGCCTAACTTGACACCTCTTTGAGAAAAGGTTCCTTCTTCATTTGTCCTAGATGTCTCCCTTCCCCACTAGGCCTACTAGAGACCTTGCTGAAAGTGAAATAGATTTCAAATTTATCACACACACATATTTCAAATTTATGCATTCAACAGCTATTCAGTCCACAGAATAGTTCCAGAGCTGTTCAGTCAGGAATGTACCTCAAGTAGCAAGTGTTCCTTTTTTTGGAAGAAGGCCCATACAGTAAAGTCATTTCCATCAGTGGAAAAAAGGCAAGCCAGCAGTGAAGTGAAGCAACTCAGCGCCTGTGTTGAAATAGAAATCTATTACATATTGCCAATAAGTTTGGAGAGACAGAACATAGAGCAACCTTTTATTTAGCTGTGTATGTCAACAAATGTAATGCAAAAGAAAAGAAGATTGACCCCCGCTCCCCCAACATAGAATCATGTAGTTCAAATTATGACGTTCATTGGAAGATGACCAGCTCTATAGGGTCCCTCCTGAATTTACTTAATTGCATGAAATAAATTGAAATGAAAGGCTAGTGAGAGACCCAATCTGCCAGCCAGCTAAAATAAAGGCTGACCTCTTTTGAAAAAGTATTTAGATATTTGAATTCACTCAATCTTTCTTCAAATGGCCAAGCAGTGTTTGTATATGAGGCAGTGCCTATCTAAATTATGAATTTGTCTGCATCTTCTCCTTTTCTCTGTGAACATCTGAAAGAATAGAAAAATGTTGTGTAAGGGCCGGCTTTATGATTATGATAGTTCATTGATTAATATATATTTTCACCATTTGCAGAGCCATGGCAACACAATACATGTGCCCAGGGTATTCCTGGGGTATGCCCCTGCAAGCAGGGGACTGGACAGATGCTCCTGGGGATTCAGGGGTCCAATCCTGTGTACCCCAGAAGTTCCAGTGCAGAGTGGCTGGAGAGCACAGGCAATTCTGGGCTTCCTGTGCTCACCCACCATAAAGTAAACAGATGTCCACTGCAAAAAGTGGCACAATTTTTTTTCATCTATTAAGCACCTGATGTCATGGCCACAATTTTGGTCATCTGTGGCACAAAAAGGGCATGAATGATTGTTTGCTTGGGCTTTGTGCCACCAGCAAACAACAGGTATTGTAGATGAGGGCTTGGGCTAGGGTTACCATATGTCCGGGTTTTCCCAGACATGTCCTCTTTTTGGGTCCTCCCATCTCCGTCCGGGTTTTAAAATATGAACAAATGTCCAGGTTTTTGCTCTGCACAGCATTAGTGTTTTAAAATATGAACAAATGTCCAGGTTTTTGCTCTGCACAGCATCAGAGTTTTTCCTGGCACTTTCTGGTTTGTGCTAGCAAGGAGCTGCTTGTGTTGGCAAGAGTTGGGGGAGGGAGATTGGAGGCTGAGGGCACCATGCACATTTGCGCATGCACACACACACATGACCAGCATGTGGCCAGGCAGGGTGGTGGGAAAAACCCTGGCAGCTGCATGCAGATAAGTTCATGGGGGGGCAGGGGTTAGAGGACCAGGGCTTGGGGACAGTCTGTGGGGGGGAGGGGGGGATGCTATATGTATGTTTGTTTGAGTGTAGACTGTCCTCTGTGTGTGCATGGACATGTGTGTGTCAGGGCTATGTTCAGGGAAGGGGTGTGTGAGAGGGAGAGGTGCCTGCTGGTGTTAGGGGAAGCTGTCCCAGTGCTGGGGCTACAGCATGGCGGGGAAGTTGAAACAGAAAAGGATTTTGAAGTCATCATTGATGCCACAATGAACATGGGCCGACACTGTGGGGACGCAGTCAGGAAGGCCAACCATACCTTGTCGTGCATCCACAGATGCATCTCAAGCAGGTCCAAGGAGGTGATCCTCCCCCTCTATGCGGCACTGGTCAGGCCGCAGCTGGAGTACTGCGTCTGGTTCTGGGCACCGCACTTCAGGAGGGATGTGGCCAATATGGAGAGGGTCCAAAGGAGGGCCACCTGCATGATCAGGGGTCAGCAGGGCAGACCCTACAAGGAGAGGCTGAGGGACCTGAACCTGTTCAGCCTCCAAAAGAGAAGGCTGAGAGGGGATCTAGTAGCAGTCTACAAACTAGTCAAGGGGGACCAACAGGCATTGGGAGAGTCACTGTTCCCCCGAGCACTCCCATAAGTTACAAGAAACAATGGACACAAGCTAGTGGAGGGTAGTTTCAGGCTAGACATTAGGAGGCGCTATTTCACTGTCAGGGCGGCTAGGACCTGGAACCAACTTCCAAAAGAAGTGGTGCTGGCTCCTTCCCTGGGGGTCTTTAAAAGGAGGCTGGATGAACATCTGGCCGGGATCATTTGACCCCAGTACTCTTTCCTGCCACGGCAGGGCGTCGGACTAGATGATCTCCTCAGGTCCCTTCCCATCCTACCAACTATGAAACTATGAAGGTGGGGGGAGGCCCCTGCCCCTCCAGCAGGGGATAGAGGTGGGAGGGAACCTTTAGGAGCAGCAGGGACCTGGGGCTGGTGCCTGTGCTCACAGAGGCAGAGCAGCTGGGAGACACTGCAGGGCTGAAAAGAGCAGGGGGCTGCGGGTTGGGAGTGAGGGGCACCAGGGAGGTGGGGGACCATGGGCCAGGACTGCAGGGTATAGGCAGTTAGGGGACTTCAGGTTGGGAGTGAGGGGTATCAGCAGGGATGGTGCGGGGGCTACTGGTTGGTAGTGAGGGGCACTAGCATGGTCTGGGTGTGCTGTGGCTTGGAAGCGAGGGGCAGGGTAGGGTATGGGCATATCACTGCCTCCCCACCACATACCACCCCCTCCCCCCAGATAGCTTCTTCTTTTTTGAAACTGGATATATGGTAACCCTATCAGCTGGCCAACCTGCATCATGTGTACCACAAGTGGCACAAGCAGCCTCTGAGTGTGACGTGGTAGATCAGAGGCGGGAGAGGCATCACAGTGGAAGAATGGGCATGGAGCACAGGGCAGGAAGCAGAAAGCAAAGCAGCAAATCAAGCAGGGGAAAAGGATTGGTGGGGCACTTTGTCAGGATATGGGGCTAACTTTTGGCATGCCTGACAAAAAGCTTGGCCCCCACAGTTGTAGACTACCTATAATCATCATTTGCAGAAAAGATTATATGACAAGAAATTTATCTGTAGCTGGCCACCACCAAGCCAAATACTAATTTGAGTTTAAATCATTATCATGCACACTAAAGTAATGACATTTTTGTTCTTATTAACTTTAAAACCCAGTTGATGTACATAATAAGGTTCTCCTTGTAGGAATCACTTCACTGATGTCAGCTGTGTAAAACCAATAGAAGTGAATGGAGAACCTGTTCCTAAATCCATAAAACCTTGGAAACAAATAATTATTAGACAATTCACAGTATTTGAAGTTCACACAAGTAAAATTTTTGAAAGTAAATTACACACATCTTTGCAAAGCATGTATTGATTTTACCATACCAATTGAGTAGTAAGTGTCTAATAACTTTTTCATGGATTAAGAGAGAGGGATTTTTTTTGCCTTCATCAAAGTCTATTGTTAATATAAAATGGTATAAGTTAATCAATCTTGTGATAATAGCTTTCAGGACACCTACTTTATTTGACTTCATCTTTTTTATTTGTCTACAGAGCAAATACAAAGTGAGCCAGGTGTGATAAGAGTAAAGTTATATTGATCTATTTTAAAATTACAATTTTTCCCCAACTCTACCAGGTTTCTGAAAACTGGAAAGGTTTCCCTAAAAAGTTATTAAATTCAATGACTAACTTCATAGTTTAAAAATAATAGTGATTAGCAATTTTGCTTAGTGAGTAAAATTCACACCTGGACAAAGGACCAGTTCGTGGTCTATGCACCATTCAAATCCATTTCAATTCTCTAATGCATAATTTCTAGACTGTCTGTCTGTCTCCACAGTCTGTCTTTCTGTCTCCACAGGAGCAAATTTCACCCACTGCAACTTCAATGCAAATGTTGTTGATGGTGTTGTGTCTTGTTTGTTTATTGGCTTTTTTATACAAACAGGGATGTACTGTGACTTGCATTACAAATTTGGGCAAGGAGTAAGAACCATGATTCACAGTTCAATATGGGATACTCATGCCATAAGTCAGGGGATCTGGACAGTGAATGTATAGAGCTTTGGCTCCCCTTTTCCTCTCTTCTCCAGTCGCTGGCCAGTACTGGATCTGTTGTAATTTTCCATGGCGATGGGGCAGCAAGAAATGACTACTCCCACATCACCCTAGAGCTAGGTTAGAAATGGGGGGACATTTTGACTCAGGGTGAAAAACTGTCCCTCAAAACTCTGAACCACAATGTTTATCAGGGCTATTTGTGGGATGATGCCATTTCAATCCCTTGCCTAGGTTGTGCTTGGAGTAAAAAAAAAAAAAAAAAAAAAGACCCATTCAAATTCATGAGTAACAGTCTGTACTGCTGAAAGGAATTCTCCATCCAGGGAAAAAAGAGTTCATATATGGCTATTGGCCTGGGTCATTGATAATGGAAGACAACCATGGAAAAAAAGATCTAAAAATTAAGGCTTAGATTAAAATGAAGAAACTAGTACAGCTAAAAGGGACTGCACAATAAGATAAGAGTATATTTTTTAGGCTTCTCATTTTAGTGAAAATTAGTTTTGGATCCTCATCAGTATATTCAGGGGAAAAATTACTCCAATGTCTATAGAACAGAGATAAAAAGGAGATCTGCTGAAGGAGAAATAATGAATTTACACTCTTAACATTCATTTTGAGGTGCAGAAGATACATTACTCTACATTATGCCTATATTAGACTTAAATAAATTTCATTATTAAAACAAGATTAGAGGAGAGAAGTGTAATTTGAAAACATACAGTACTTATATGAATATTTATAATTAAAGAGCTTTCAGAATGATAATATGTGGTTGTACTTTTTGGATAATTATATACAAAAGTGTAGTGAAATAATTTACAGGGACTGAGTTAAATGTACAGAACGAAGGGAATTCAAGGTTGTGTCAGAACTCTTTAACTTATTCTGTTAAGCCAGTGGTCTGTTTCACAGACCTCTACCTTTTCAAATTATGCAAGAATGCTGTTGCAGTCTAGATGTACAAGTTGTGATAGAACCACGTATGAGCCCTAGCTCGTTTTTCCCTTGGTTTAAGTTATACCACAAGTTTAATCATAGTATTTTGTAGGGCTGTGCAAAGCTTTGATAGCCAATTTGATTTAGAGGAGATTCGGCCTGATTCGGCAGCTGAATCTCTGAATCTGAATCAAATTGGGAGACCCATTAAAAGACCTGAATTGAATCAGAAGCATGAAAATCAATTTGGAAAAGATTTGGAGATTCAGAAGGCAGGTTTTCAGGAAACAGAAACTGAGAAGAGGGAAGGAGGAAGGTTGCAGGGGGAGGGGGGACTGATCTGATGTTGACATCTGTAGCTGGCCAGTGACTGTGATCTTTTCCTGAGTTTCCTTCCAATCCCAGTGCTCTGGGAGAGGGATGTAGAAACAACATATAAGGCTGTGTGTGAAGTGTTCTGTTTCTGTGTCTTTTGTGAGCTATGTCTGTTTTGCAGCAGCAGCATCTGAAAGGTTCTGGCTTGGTAGCACTTGCTAGTCTCTTGCTAGCAAGTTGTATGCAATCCTTTCCTACTTACCCTTGCCTACCATCCCTATTGTTATCCCTTTCTACTTATTCTTCCCCCAAAATCCTCTAATTTTTCTTGTTAGTCTGTCTTCCTCCCCCCCTCCACCCCCCCCCCGCACAAAAAGAAATCTCTGTTTTCTCTGACAATGTGTCATCACTGTGCAGGAAAGCACAACACACACATTTTTCTTCTGGCAGAGAAGGGAGAAGGGGCAGAGGGAGAGCTACAAGTCCCTTTCTTCACCCCAAACATAGATACACTCTCTTTCCTGGCAGTGATGAGTCTTTTGCTGCTAGTGGGAGCAAGGAGGTGGGAGCAGTGTCTGCACCTGCACCACCTCCACTAACACCAGTAATAACCACCAGCACAAGCATGACAGTCTCCACCCCAATTTCAGTTCCCAGAATGACCCTCCCTGTGCCTGAGGAGGAGCTGGATCTGGAAGCAGAAGAGCTGAGTGCTATAGCTAAGAAAATTCTGGGGAAGGAGGGGGAATCTGAGTTTGTGCTCCACACCCACAAAGTTCCCTTAGAGGCAGGTCTCTTCTGGATGGCACTTGGAGGAGGTTGTGGGGGCAGGTGGCTCAGCTCCTCCTCCTGTTGTTCCTCTGCCTGGTGAGGAGGGGGATAAGGCAGGATCCTTAGCCTCAACCCAGAAGTGGGTGGGTAGTGTAGTGTGGGATCATTTTGAGGTGGCAGGTGATCCCAGGTATGATGAACAAGTCCAAGACTGGGTCCAATGCTCCAGTGCCACCTTCTTCAAGCTGCAACAACGTATGTTTGAAAATCAAGAACTTCAGAAGTCAATGAAGGTCTTGGTTTATAAGGCTGTCATGCTGACCACCCTCCTCTACTACAGTGAAACCTGGAGCATTAACTGATGCCACATTAAGACCCTCAAGAGCTTTAACCAGCAGTGCTTGCATCAAATCCTGGAGATCAAATGGGAGGGCCGCCAGACCAGCACAAGTATCCTCCATGAAGCTACATCCACCAGCATCAAAGCCTTGCTCTTGAGAAACCAACACTGATTGATGCATCCATATGTCCGATAACTGCCTCCCTCACCAGATTCTCTTCTCCCAGCTCTCCGTTGGCCAACACTCAAAGGGCGGACAAAGGAAACTGTACAAAGACACTCTCAAGGTTGACTTTAAGCATGGAGGCATCAACACCAATGACTGGGTGGAGCAAGCTGCTAGCTGTTTGGCATAGTGCCACCTGGTCCACCAAGGTGCATGCCACTTCGAGGCCCAATGACTCAATATTGAGGTGGAACGGCAGTGGTGGTGGAAGGAGAAGTAGACCAACTCAGGACTGCAAATCCCACTTTCCCATGCAACAACATGCCCCCATTGCTGAAGAATATGTGCATCCAGAATTGGGCTCCTCAATCACCTGAGGACCCTGCCAATGCCCCCATCCTACCATGTTCCCACACACACTACCTTTAGCAGGACAGTGGTGCCCTCCCTGTATGAGGCATGCAGGGAGTACTTGAGGGAGGAACTGTGCAAGGCAGGGCCGCAGGTAGCTTTGCACTTCACCTCGAACATCTGGAGCAGCTGGGATGGAGATCATGCCTACCTCTCCCTCACAGGGCACTGGTGCAATCAGTCAGGGTGTTGGTGGGCTCTCCTTCAAGTGGAGGTGATGAATGAGTCCCACATGGCAATGAAGATCATGGTGGCCATGAACCACATGGTGCAGGGGTGGCTCATTGGGCAGGGCAAGCTCACCCATGGGTTCATGCTCACTGACAACAATATGGTGAAGGTGGTGCATGATGCCAACTTTGTTGGCATCTGCTGTGTGGCACACAAGTTCTACCTCATAGAGACACCTTGGAGGGGGACAGGGCTCCCAGTGATGGTGCCATCACTACCACTACCAGCCAGCTCATTTCAAAATGCAGGAAGGTGTCAGGCTACTCCCACTGCAGCATCAAAAGAGGGCCAAGATGCTGTGGGACAGACAGGGAGAGCTGAGCATCCCGCAGCACAAAATCATGCAGGATGTGGAGACTCAGTGGAACTCCAGATACTTGATGCTCAAAAGGCTGGTCGAGCAACAGAAGGTCATCCATGAGATGGCCTTGGTTGGGGAGATTGGTATCAGTGGCCCTAACAAAATGGGGTGGGATACCATCTCCCAGACGTTGGTGGTCCTCAAACCCTTTCTCAAGGGCACTGAGACCCTCAGTGCTAGCGATGCCCTCCTTAGCCAGGTGATCCCCATAGTGAAGGAACTTGAGAATCAAATAGAGAAATTCCAGGGAATCAATGTTCCTGGCTGGGACAAGCTGCTTTCACCAGTGGTGTACGCATTGGTGAAGTGCCTAAAGGAGGGCATCAAAAAATGGCTGGATCCATTGCAGTCCAGTACAGTCCACATGTTGGCAGGCATGTGCAACCCAAGGGTGAAGGGGAGCATCTGCAGCAGCAAAACCCTTGATCACTAGATGGAAGTGCCGGTGAACAGATTCAGGGAGGCAGAAGGGCAGGGGCAGGGGGACATGGAAGAGGAGAATCCACTTTCCCGTGCCAGCACTCCACCCAGGTAGTATGGAGGCCTTGGTGGCTACCTGTCCTGCCGAGGATGTGTAGCTGCTGCACTGTGACCCCTTGGCCTATTGGGCAACCTGCAGCCAGGTGTGTCAGGATCTGGCCACAGTTGCCTGGGAACACCTGTCCTGTTCACCAACCAATGTTCCAAGTGAGAGGGTGTTCAGCATTGCTGGTGATGTTGTGACACCCCACTGGACCTCCTTGGATCCTAGTTTGGTGGAGCAGCTGGTGTTCCTAAAGCTGAACCTCCCACTGCTGGGGTTCCCCAAGCTCCACATACAGATGGATTGAGTGCCACCCTCCACACTTGGCACCTATTTGCTTTTTTTAATAGGCTTTCAGAAACATTTAATGCCCTGCTCTCAGAGCCGGAGGCGGCAATTTAGCTTATCACCAGCCATCGGGGTAGAACATCTCCCTGCTGAGCTCCTGTGCCAGGAAGAACTTGGAAGTATGGGCTGGGGCTATGGGGAAGGAGGAGGCCCCAGGTCCTGAGCATGATCTGAAACTGCACCTTGCCAAGGTAAGAAGGCCTTGTGGAACTGCCAGTGGCATGGCAGCCCCAGGAAATGCCAGGACTATGAACCTCTCTGGTGAAAGGCAGGTAGGGGGCACCCAATAACCTCCAGCCACCACATGCATGCACAGTCCTGACTGGTGAAAGCTCAGACCTGTAAGATCCTTGAGAGGCCTGAGGCTTACTGGTTGCAGTGGAGTTGTGAGGGTGAGAACAGGCAGGCAGCTCAGATCTGACCTGAGGTACCTTCAGCTGGTCCATGCTTGGGCCAGGACCAAAAGTGGTGGGGAGGTTGAAGGGCCAGGGACCCACCATGAGGAATGCCCAGAGCAAGAGGCTCAGGATTCCAACTGGCCTGAAGGTAGGGACAGGGGGGTGAAGAATGCAATCTATAAAGGCATGGCCTGCAGGGTACGGCAGGTACAGAACTGTGGAATGGATGTCACCCCTAGACATCAAGCACCTAAATGGAAAGCCTCCCACCTAGGTAACATCTGAATAATTTTCCATCAAGGAGTGGCAGGTGAAAGAGGGATGGGCGGTTGGCGCAGAAACAGGTGGGTGGGCCAAGATCTAAGTGGCACCAGGAAGGCCCCCTGTTACAGGTTACCACCCCTGCTTCATTCATCCCATTCTGCTTTAACACACACAAGGTTCTTTGGGTCAATCTGATATCTTTTATTAGACCAACTAATTGGAGAAATATATCTTAGCAAACTTTTGGCTTTAAAAGCCCTTCGGCTGAAGAAGTATCTGCAGTTGCTGTGTGTTTTGCCTGGATGGAATGAATAGTAAAGAAGCCAGAGGCTGGCATGGATGCAAGAAAGCCAGTCAGTGAAAATGTAAATTGAGGCATCAGTGGGTGAGAGTGGGAGGTGGGGAAGGGGGATGTAGCAAGTAAAAGTGGAGAGGTACATGGGGAGTCAGATGTCAGGCAGGTTATTGTGTGTCATAAATCCAATGTCTATATTGAGTCCATGAGTTTTTATATCTACAAGGTTGATGAAGTGAAGTTCATAGGCTCATCTGTGAATGAATCGGGACAGTGATTTGAATCACCAAATCGAATCACTGTCCCTCTTTATAGGCCAAATCTGAATCCGAATTCTGCCACTTTGTACAGACTTAGTATTTTGTATTTGAGTTGTTTCTTTTGCTCACTGCATAACTGCTCAGAGCATATTATTGTTATCCCATATAATGTATCAGTAAAAATGTTTGTCTTTCTCCTGTTTGCCATATCTTTCTGGGCATTTTGTGACTGCCTGTTCTTTCTATGAAAAAAGCCTACTGAAATATCTGGTGCTAGTGTTAATTTCATGGGACTATTCAATTTCATGGGACTTCGAAAAAAAATGTAGTGCAGTGACAGATGTTTCGATTGTATAAGACAGACTATCAGAGATGTTATGCACTATCATTCTATGCAATATACAATACTCATAAATAATGTTTATTATATCAAGGGCTATCCATCCACAGTAATGGAACTTAGTGCAGTTGAAATAATGAGGAACCATGGCTGTTTCTGTATAGATGATCTTATAATGTGAAGACAGCAGCCATATTCTTCTTCTAAAAATGTCTTTTTACAAAATTAATGCATATTTTTATTATGCAAAGTAACATGTGACATCAGTTCTGCAAAGTGCACATTTGTTCATAGTTAAAAACATTGCTCATTAAAAATAGTTTGCATTCATATAGCATAATTTCAACCGTGCTCAAAAGTCTTTAAAGGTGGGGGTGGGGGTGGGGGTGATAATTCAAACTTGCTTTCAGTAGTAATTTTAAACAATCCTTGAAAATAGATGGGAAAAATGGAAAGTTAGAGCCAAATTTGTCTAGTGAAGAAGCTGTTGAAAGACTGCATTCTACTGAACAGGAATTCTGGTGGATTTGCAATACAAATCAGTGTTTAAAAAAATGAGTAAAAGATTTTCTTTGTTTGCTTTCTTGTTTTTTGGAGGGGTGTTGTTTGGTTGGTTGGTTTTTATGCTTTTTAAATTTGGAAATACCTTAACAAAACAGAAATCATTATAAAATTAAAAATGTGAAATGTCTAGAAAGGCCATACAGATTAGATTGTTCTTTTAGGCATAGTTCTATGTAAAGGATGATGTCTTGCAAAGCTCTTCTTCCAAGGGGGAAGGAAATAGAAGCCTGGGATTTCAGTGGTCTATTATGGGAATCCTTTCCATGTGGCTTCAGTAGAACTGGAGGAAGTGCAACTGAGAACCATGGCACAGGTGTGGTTGCTCAGGACTTTTACACAGATGGTCCTGTTCATCCGGGGGATCAATGAGGATTCATGGGTCTTGGGGCCTGACTCTCTACAGGGGGCCTGACTCTCTAAAATCTTCCCACTGCTGAGTTTGGGGGGAAACTCAGAGAAGAACTTCATAGAGTTCCCCTCCCCCAGAGCTCCCTCCAGCAGGTTTTTCCTTTAGGAGGGAGCAATTGGAGCTATAATTCATATTCATCCTGACAACTAATTTGCAGCCTAATGAAATTCAGAACAGAAAAGATAATAAACCCTAAAAAACAGAGTTGGTAAATGGAAATGCTGTCAGACCCTTGGCTTTAACAGCAATACTATTGGGCACCACAGCTAAAATAACAAAGCTAATTTCAATGAAGATCCAAAGGCAGATGAGCCCGTTTACCTTCTGTAATTATGTTGCATTTGTAGGACTAATATCTAAATAGAATTCCAACCATTTGAGGTTATATTTGTATGTATCTTTCAAGTGCTTTTACTTTAGCATGTTGAAACTAGACCCATTCTAATTAACTATGAAAATATAATTCTTATTTTCTCAATTTTATTTCTGGGAAATCCCATTTAAGCACACAGCATAATTTAACAGTTCAAGCATCCAGGGCAGCACACAGGAAAGAAGACATTACTGACTAAAAGCAACAAGCATAATGGCCATGTTTCAGCAAGCTATCGCAATGGGACTATGCAAATGCTTAAAACTAGGCATGTGCTTGAGTATCAAAGTGGCTCACAGCTGTAATAAGAAAGAGAGAACAACATACAACAAAGAGTAGTTTCATCAGACAATAGATTTAAGATTATCTTGGGTGTTTATTCATTCCTTCACAGTTATGAAATAAGAGTGGAAAGAAGAAACAGGTTGCAAACATACATTTATTCCATACACAAAGTAGTTCCACAAAGGTGCCTTTACTTACTCTAAATTTTGAATTGGCTACCTCAAAATATTCAGGTATTTTACTCATATGCTTGTTCACTTTTATATCCCCCTCCCTTCTTTTCTTTCTTTCTTTTCTTCTCTACATAATTAGAATTAAAGTAAATAGGACTGCTCCGGTGAGCAGTTGTACCCAAGAGTGGATCTGATGAGAGGACGGAGTGCTGTGCTGTGGTCACACCACTTTGATTTCTCCACCGCTCTTGCCATTCATACAAACCAAGAGCCCAACTGGGCCTGGGCCAGGCTTCCCAGCCCTTCTATTGGAGCAGTCAGTGACACCTGACACATCAGCTGAGGGCTGGATCCTGTCACAGCTGAAGTATCCAATGCTTCTTCCTACACTGGGTGGGAAGCCAGTTGCACCTTGTTTATCCTGCTGGTCCTGGAAACTAAGGCCCCTGTCCTGACTACCCCCAACCTTTCAGATTCCTAGATTCAGTGTCCATTGTAGCAAGGCTTCAAAGAGTTTCCCTTTGGAAACTGTCCCAGCAGCTGATTCTATATGTTCAGGAAGGAGATGGCAATCTATATTGGTTAGAGGGTTAACACACCCCAACCTTTACATAGAAAACACAAAAGTAGAACAGCAAGTCATGAAACCCACAGAAAATAAAATCATACTAGATGGGATATAATTTGTGAAGGAAAGTTTTAAACATGCTTATGTAGGGAAGAGCACTGGGGCTAAGTAGGAAGATCTGAACAGCCCATATAAGTCTCTGATTTAAGGTCCTAATTCAAAATATACTCTGAGGATTCAGTCTTCTAGTGCAATTATCACAGTTCTTGATATACCTGAGTAGAGGGGCAAAGACAGATTTAGTAAAGAAGGGTTTATTTTGAACTTATAGTAGAGTTAATATGTTGTGAAAGGAGTTGAGAAAACAAATCCAGTAAAATATTTTCATTGGGATGTGAGGGTTTTGTCCCTGATAGTAGAAATGTCAGTGGCTCAAGAGTAAAATGCCAGTATGAAAATATCAAACTTCCATCTGACTCAGGAATTTCTAACTGATTAGAGCCTTTAGAAGGTAATTTTGTTGGGAAAATATGGAATAATATATACAAGTTGAAAATTAAGCATCTAACTAAAAGAACCCAGATTCCTGTGGCATTTACTGATATCATGGAAAGTCAGAGTTGTATCCTGCTATGGGAGATGTGTGAATTGATTCTGTGTGTGTTTCACTGTGACCTACTTACAACTTATGAAGTGTGATGTTTAATATACTGGTTGTGTCGCAGCAAAGTGTAAATTTATACTACAGTGGTAAATCTTGAGATATGACTATCTAATCCAATTTTGAAGAAACCACTGGAAAATGTACCAGAATTGGGGGGAGGGAGAAGGTGGGGGGGGGGGAGGGCGGTAAAGGAGGATGCATAGAAGAAAAGAATGAAATAGATTTATTTGGGGAAATAAAATGTTGAATTTCTAGAAACTCAAGTGAGGTAGAAAATGCTGTCCTACTAATCTGTATTGGTTTCTGGATAACTTTAATAAGTTACTGATGCACAGAGGTTTAATAAGATTGTTTACTGTAAGACAATTTGAAGTATACCCTCTTAACATTTTTGTACTTGCAAACAATGCTTTATTTGCAAAGGAAGAACTCCAGAGATAGACAGCAATGACAATGGGCACATTTTTATGATGTGTAGCAGATGATATTGAATACAAAATTAACAGAAATACAGGAAGTGAGAGAATGAACTATTTCCTTAGTAATAAATGACGAACCAGAAAAAAGGGAAGAGGCATTGATATAGAAGATAAATATTGTCAGTTGGAAAAAAATGAGATCATCTTTACAGAATTACAAACCAGCATTTAAAAAGCCAGAATCAGTCAAAATTGGAAAAATATAGGAAGATATCGTAAATCATAAATCATAAAAGGATTTATCTGAAGACAGTAAATCAAGGAACTATGAAAAGAATGATCTACCTTGAGGTATAATGCATATGGCATGGTTTAGGTGACTTACAGAGAATCATAATGCAGGATTTAGAAATGAGAAAAGAAAAGCATGATGAAGATGATATTTATCTTGAGGGAGGAAAGGAGAAGTTTGCAAAGAAATGGTGAAAGAATGTGAAGCCAAGGAATTTTGAAGACTGAGAAGGGCACTGCATTTTCTCCAGTATATCTAACTACTGAACGACTTGTTTCAAAACAGCTAAATTAATGAGAAGAAGAGGCTAGAAGACATTCTGAATATTATCCATCAAGAGAGATAATATAAATGGGAACATTTTATTAATGAACTGAGCAATTATCATTCACGTACCATGAGCAGGCTGTGGGAACCAAAAGAGAAAAAAGAGTTCCAACACTTTGCTTCCATCACTTTTCCAGCCTGCCAGTATTTCACTGGGGGTCCTTAGAGCAGGTAGCAGATCACTAGACCTTCCTTCCAAAAATATATATCGAAGATAGGGGAAGTTGCCTGCAGGAAAGGGGAGTTTTTGGAGGAAAGATAATAGTTACTTTGGGAGCTGATGCTGTGGGGTCATGTATTTGGAAGTCCTTCATAGGTTCAGATCATTTGGATAAGTTTCAGGTAAACATTCAGACATACTAAAAGGCTTCTCTAATTAAATAATTGAGATGGCTGAGGGAAGATAGCCTGGCTACATGAAAAAAGGGCTGGCCACAGATATCATGTTGCCTACCAATATGTTGATGGCTTGGCATTGGCAGATACAACAGCAGTATCCAACAAATATCTGTTGGCTATGGATGAAGCCTTAGTTTTAGCTGAACTGTCATGAAACAAGAAAGTCATGTTGACTGGATCAAAGTCTTCTACGATGTTCTCTGAGTTCCTTCTCTCTGGGAACCACTACTTTTACCTTGCTATAGCTAATACCCTTCTATTTAGGTGGAATGATACTATCTGATGTGCTTTGTTGGTATCTTCTACCACATTCTCCAAATTCTCTCAAGTGAGAGGAAGGAATCATACTATTTTAAAAACTTGGCTCCAAGGAATACTTTAGTTCACATGTTTCTCCGAGGTGGCAGTTTCCAAGCAGCATACACAGCACTAATTCTGACAGCACTGGTTCTGGTGTGACTGTGTGTATGGCCTTATTGTACTGAGTGATCATTCTGGCCTTTTTATTTTGTTTTGCTTTATTTTAAAATATAATATGTGAATCAATGGATTGACCTACATATTAAAAACTTCTGGGCTTGAATCAGGATAAAAAGTGGTATTCTTCCAGTCTCTGTCCACAGTCTTCCAAGTGCTTGAATCTCAGGACAAGGCCAAAGTGTCTCATCTAATCACACATTATCTTTACTGCTGGCACTAACAGAGATAATAGACAAAATCAAATAGCCATGCCCATCTACAAAGGAACCAGCCAGAAGGGCAGCTATAATGTTCTGTGGTGGCCAAACCAATCCTGCCATATTCTGGTGCCTTGCTATCCCCCTCACTGCCCGGCCTGCCACATGTTGATGTAATCTCTGTGTTGTTTTGGGAGGCTGCCCCTAGAGTCCTCCTGATCCCATTGGATCTGTTCTCATACTAGCTCAGTCTGTTTAACTGGACACCCTGGGCCTTTTTGTGCCAACAGACTCTAAATCCACTCACCAATGCTCTGTGCCTTCCTGGCACCTGTGTCTTACTAACACTAGTTGTGGTCCAACTGGTCCTAATCACAGCCTCCTTTCCCTAATTGTGCCTTAAAGGCTCTAATTGTAACCTCCATCTTCCTCCTTAGCCACACATGCTTTATGGGTCTTACTCCGGTTTCATACAGTGGACCTCCAGCCTACCGCTCAGCTCACTCAGCTCAAAAGGCCTTGGCAATGTTCTGCCTATTTCCAGGGCTCCTTGCCCTGTTGAGCTTCAGCCCCTCCAGGCCTCCAGCCCCACTAATTCAGCCTTCCCTCTCTCAGCCTTAGTCCATCTTGCCTCCTGGGCTTCAGCTTCACTGTCTAGGCTGCAGCCCTCTGCAGCCTGCTTTAGCCTATCTTGAGGCCCTACTTCATGCAAGGCTCTAGACACCCAGTGCTTCAGGCACCCCGCTGTGGGGCCTCTGAACTGACCCTGTATCCACAGCCTAAACCTTTGGTTAAACAAAACACAAATATAAACCCTGCCTGTCTCTAGCATAAGCTCGTACCCCACTTTGGGTGTCTACACTGCTGCAAACCCCTTTCTCTATCTGCTGGCTCTCCCCAGCCTGCCAGGTACTTTCCTAGGTTTGTAACTTCCCTTCTGCAGCAGCTCATGCAGGCAGGAGCTCCTCTCCTTCTGCAGGTGAGAGCCTGGCTGCATGCTTTAGCTCAGGAACCAAGGAGCTCCCCCTCTTCCGGTCAGGTGCTACTCCGACCAGCCCCACGGGGGTCACCTTACCTAAATGAGCAGCCTGCTTATGTTTGCTGCCATTTCCTTGGCTGAGCTGCAGTTGTCTCCCTCCTACCAATCCAGATCTCTGCTCTATTGGCCTATTTCCATGGTGGTCCTTATATTCAGCCCTGACTGCTTATTCTCTGGCAGCTAGCCTTTGTTCAGCTGCCCGCACCTGACTGTGGACCTTGCCTGCTGCACTTTTTCTCTTACAGCAACAGGAGCCCTTGGCTCCCCTGTTATACCATCAGAGATAGGACTGTAGATATATGTTCAGGGTGTTTTGTATATTTGCCTGTCCCTTAGATTGCTACATTTATTTTGCAAAGTTCTGTAGCACTTGTACTGCTAAAAATGCACGTTCACCCTTGGCCTTTGGCATCTATTATTTTCTCATTTATTCTTGTCATTTGTTTAGCTCACTGCCAAAGCAGGGTTGCTCCAGACATTATAAACTTTGGTAGATGATATGCTGGAGTGTTCTGCTACAATTTCTAAAGTTTATTATTTTATATTATAAGAAAGAGCTGGGAATAGATTTTGTATGAGAAACAAAATTAAAAATGGCATCAACATTATATCTTTTACATATAATTATATCATGTTCTTATTTAATTATATTTTGTTTCTTAATTATAATTATATTGAATTGTCTGAAACTCAGAAAGATCTTTTCTAACTCATTAATAAAATGCAAAAATTTTTAAAAGGGTGTTTTGTTTTAAATCAGTGCTTCCTAAACAGTCAAACTCTATTAACCTTCTAGCCTTCCATTGCTCCATCCATGTGTGATGCCAGATCTAACAAATCAAACATTTTTTTCCCATTATAAGCCAACAAGTCAGTGATGTGCAGGTACCCTCACCCCTTTACCCCCTGGATGAGCCACCCATGGTCCTGTCCCACTCCCCACCAGGGCCCTGTAGCTGCTCACTCCAGCCCTGGGCTCTAAGCCCCACACACTACCCAGCTGGGCAGCAGCCACAGCCCCAGCCCTGCCCAACTCCCTCCCTTCCTCCCTATGGGAGCCTCAATCCCCATCCCTCCCCACCAGACTTACCTGCAGGAGTTGCTTTCCAGACTGCCTGGAAGCTGTGTGCATATAGATACACATGGTGCACCCTGTCTGACCACCCTCCTCCTAGTCCCCCCAGCCCCTTGCAGGCTGAAAATCTGCCAGCCTGCAGAGAGCTCTTTGCAAAAACACAAAATACATGTGTTTCTCTGTTCAAATGAGAAATCCATTTTTTTCTCAGGTAAAAAGGGAACTCATGTTTTTCTCCATTTTTCCATGGGAAACAGAAAACCCGGATCCCTGGTGATGTGACAGCTTATTCTTACATAATTTAAATGCTGAACTTTATTTTCACACATTTTTTTCATACAAAGATCATTTAACAAGATCTATTTTTGGGCATGTAGCCTGACTTTTAGTCTATGAATATAACTCAAACAGCTAAGTAGAAAGTCCTATATCAGGTGGTATAGCCAAATGCATAATTTGCATTAACTTTTTTCCTTGAATCTCTTGCTCAAGAAATGCCTTTAAATATCTTACAATTTCTATAAATTCAAGGTCTTAGCAAGCAAACATTTATGTACATACCTAGTGTTATTCACATTAATAAATTCAAACTTCAGTTATTGGTCTGGATACCTTTATAATTGGGATCTTTTCTTTTCTGATTGCCTAACAAAAACCCAAATAATCTTGTTATCTGCTACTAGGTGTCAGTGATAGAAGATTTCACTGTCAAACCTTTGCTTATTATTGATTCCCTTTATACAAGGAATTTTTGTTATGGGGGGCTATAGTACCTATTAAAAAATCCAGGAATCTGATAGAAAGGGATAAAAGGGAGTTTTTATATACTAAACAATAACACTTTTTTATGAAATGTATGGGGAGAAAGGTCAAATTTGAAGTATGGAATCTTAGGTGTCAAAGTACTAGGAAGAGTTTGAAATAATTATGTATATGGTAGGAATAACCAATAATAGCCACAAATAAGTTACATGCAGTCCATCCCAAGGATATACTGATAATGCTTTTGTAACCCAGCCACTCTTATGGCATATGAATGTGTTAGATATTTCAAAGGAGAGTTATTTTTTTAAATGTGCAAGAAACAACACTTGATCTGAGCCTTCAAGAGGCCGAGAAGATGATTATCTTTCATTCTCTCTACTTGAAAATGGTAGATGACCTTGATTATCAGATTGTTCCTTTCTTTGGAAAAAATATGGAAAGGGACTGAATATGGAATCATTCTCTGGCACTCTCCCAGCAGCTGCAATGGAGGTGAAAAGGGAAGGTGGGGAGGTGAAAAGGGAAAAGAATGCATGCTGATTTTGAAAGTTCTGGCCAACTCCCAACCATGTGGTTTTTCATGGAGCATGTTTTTCTCAATTCCAACACAACAAGAGTTTTTAGCTAATGCTCTTCTTGCAGCAAAAAAGATGCTTGCATTTTCTGCGGGGGGGCCTGCAGGTGATAATGCAGCTCTGGATCATGGGCAACTGGTGCCTCCAGAGTCAAAGGGGCTCTTGTCCTGCCTGCAGGCAGTCAGCGACCGGGGGCAGGGTTCTCCCCCACTGCCAATTCCACCAACCGACAAGTGGCAGCAGCATGCTGCTGGCATCCCAGGTGAGCGCGATCAGTTATGAGGGGACTGTGAGGATTGTTTCTCTTGGCACCCCACTCTCCAGCTAGCACTCTCGGGGGGACCAGTGCTCTTGCCTGCCCCCCCACCTGAGAATGCTAGCTATCAGCGGGTGCACCAGTGCTCTCAGGGGGTGCACGTGCACCCCTGTGCACCCCCTACGCATCACCGCTGCTCTGGATATTTATTTGGAAAGGGCTTCTGACAAGAGATAAGCAGAATGGGTAGTGCTACTGAGGCAGGAATTCTCCCATTGCATGGGAGATCAGTGGGCAGAACTTGGAATGAGAAAATGATTTACACTTTTCTTTTAAAACTTTTACAAATTGCCTGAAATAGCCCTGTTGCTATATTAGTGTTCAAAATCTCATTTCTCTTCAAGGCAATAAATAAAGCAAGGTATATATGTACCTGTAGAAAGGGGACATTTCTGCTTCACTAGTGATGTAAAGCTTCTGTTCCTAGCCTTTTTGGACCAGGAATATCCAATTTTAAATTTGCTCTAATATTTAGGATTGGCTATTTTGGGCTTCTGCCCAGTGTAACAATTTGGGAACAATATCCCAAGAGGTGTGAAAAGTTATAGGCTTAGGTAATGGTGGGCTGTAGGTGTTAGTGGTGAAGGTCCATGATAAGTGCAATTTGTCACCTGGATATTTCAACATACATGGGATATTTCAATCAGAGCCACTGTATGAGTCCACTTCTAAAAGACTGTTATTAGTCTTATAAAATCAGCTGTAATAAATATATGATTATAATTAAGATTCAGTACTTGATTTATCTTGTGTTTTTTTATGGCTAAAACTTAAAGGATGAAAACCACTCCCATGGTTACAATAATTTTATGATTATGATTTTCCATGTAATAGGGATGTTTGGTAATCTTTATATACAAGCATGGAATTTCTTATGAATTTCCTGTTAATACCTTGGAAAATATCAACAGTAATGTGATTACCTGTTTTAGGATTGATAAGATTTTTTCCCTGGCTAGCACTATAACTTTAGTTGAGCATTTCCTTCAACAATTTACAGCTAGAATTAACTTACACTTCTTAACCTCCACAGTTGACTTTAACTGAGCAATTTAACATTTTTTTTCCAAATCCAAAAATACCTGTTTTTTTTTTTTTCCTTTTGCCCACAGATAAAGGTCAAAATCTTCTAGGATTTTTTTTCAATAAATGATTTAACTGCCTCAAGGTTACTACAGTACTCAAGGTCTTCCCCATCTGGAGTTGAGATATATGCTAGTCACACATCCTTTTCCTGTTGAAAAGTGAGCACAGCATAGATTTTTTAAGTAAAATATATACTTTCTTGAAGCAGATTTATTCTGAGAAAGATTTAGAGTTTTACCAGCTCTTCTTAAATCATTAGTTGGTTTCTGTTAAGGGTTATAACATTCTGTCAACATTGTGTCGTTCATATATGAACGTATATGGAACAGTATAATCCTGACAACTTGTATGGAAATAAGACCTATTAGTAGATTTTTGCTTACTGCTCACTGGTGTTTTAAATATCTAGAGATATTTACATAATATCCACAGAATTGAGGGCAGTATTAAGCCATCATGCCACAGGTAATTTTTCTTAGTCTTAGCAATATCTCTGAGAGTCTAAATGGCCATAGCATCAGATCACAACAGTGTTAAAAAAAGCATTATTCTCTCCTTTATCTGAACATTAAAAATACAAAGAAAACTTCTGACATTTCTTTCTGAGAGAGTGATGACAGCCATTTCCTTTTGCTTTCTTTCTTCCAGCAATAGTCATTATTGGCAAGGTCTCAGAATACTTGCTTCGTGTCTACCACTGTTAAGAATTTATGAGCTGTGAGATCCAGATTGGGCTGGTCTGACTTATTTTGTAGGCTGTGAATTCAAAAACCGTTTAAGAATTTATACAATAGTCACTGCCAGTTGACATCTACCAACTTTGTGTATTATGCCTTTTTTTGCAGGGCAAGCTGAGCAGGTCATAGTTAACACAGTATAGGTTTCTACTTGGGGAAGTCAGGGTAGAAAACACTCTATTGAATTATACATTGTTCTGCTCCAACCATTTTTGTTCTTGCTCAGTGTTATTTGAGTGTATTATTTTGACTTGGCAACAGTACTACTGCTCCCTCAGAGTTGACAACAGCACTTTAATGAAGTGTATTGCGTGTTGTGTGTCAGACCATGAGATCCTGTCTCTGCCTCTAATTATTCAACAATTTGTCAAATTAAGTCTTGCTGTTTTTAAAAATGTAATTCACAAACAAATTTCATTATGATGACAGAAAACGCACGGTACTGTATTCAGGGCGCAATACATGAATATTGAAACTGCATTAGTTGTCCTCTTTGTATCATCTTAATTTTCTGTATCACAGGTACATAAAAATTGTGCTGTTAGAGAAAATGGCTTATTAAATTCTTAAATGCATATTTCTTTTAGCTCATTTCCTTCTTGCATCCTTAGGCTCATTTCCTTACATGGTGGAAACAGGATCATGTGATTGGAGTCATTACAGTTCTGCATTTTTGCCTTGAAAATTAGGCCTTAGTGCAAACTGCACTTTGTCATGTATTAGTAGGTGCATAATGAACAGGCCCAGGGAGGTGATACTTCCCCTCTATGCGGCACTGGTCAGGCTGCAGCTGGAGTATTGCATCTATTTCTGGGCAGTACAATTCAAGGGGGAAGTAGACAACCTTGAGAGGGTCCAGAGGAGGGCCACTCTTAGGGTTATATGCCTGCAGGGAAGGCCCTATGAAGAAAGGCTGAGGGACCTAGACCTTTTCAGCCTTTGCAAGATCTTGTGACAGTATACAAATTCACCAGGGGGGAGGCAACAGAGAATAGGAGATGCTCTGTTTACCAAAGAACCCCTTGGAATAACTGTAAACAATGGCCAAAAGCTGATAGAGAGTAGATTTAGGTTGGACATCAGAAAGAACTTCACAGTTAGGATTGTCAGAATCTGGAACAGGCTTGACGGTCTTCAAGAAGAGACTGGATAAGCACCTGGCTGGGGTCACACAACCCCAGCACTTTTTCCTGCCACTGGCAGGGGGTCGTACTGAATGATCCATTGAGGTCCCTTCCGACCCTAGAATCTATGAATCTATAAAAAAAATTCTGAACTGGTCTAGGCAAAAACAAAGGAAATCCTAGCCTGTTCTTCATCCCTATGTAGGGTCTTAGCTGTAGCTAATCCAGTGTGCTGTGTTGTTGGAGGGTATAAGATCCACATTTCTGGTTTGTCAAAGACTTCTAGGCATACAAGACTCCAGTATGAGGGCGTTGAGCTTGGGTCAAGGGAGGATTATGAATGATAACACAGGATCTGCAGTTAAAAGAACCACCTGACCATTTCCACAGAGAAGTGGGGAATTTTAGAGGTGCCATATCAATTCATGCCCAAGGATCTAACAATTAAGGGGCTACCCTGCAATACAATTGTTGATCTTGAGTAATATTGTAATTCTCAAGTTGGCTCATTGGTTGCAATGGGACTGCCAGGGGAGTGAGTATCACAAAAGGTATCACAATCTGGTCCTAAATTATGTTCTAAGACTGTAACCCTTCTGGGCTTCTGTTTTTTCCAAGAAACGAACACAGAAATGTCAGATCAGGAACATACCTTCACAGTCTCCCCAGTCATTGCAATTATGATGGAATGGGCAAACCTCAGGGCAAGAAAGGGTTAGTGCTCTTGAGGCCAACTTGACCTAGCAACCTTTGCCAACAACATGCTGGAGCAATCATCTGGAGGAAATAAGTGAGAATCCGAATTCAGATGTGAGCTGCCTTTACATGGGGACTATGGGTCTCAAGCAAGCATGATTTAGGAGAGAGGCTGAAAAATCCTGAGCTCTTAGGAACCAAAGTCTGGGAAAGCTTAGGACTTCACTATGTATTAATTTGTTTGCTCATTGAGCTAAAGGCAGGGTAAGGTGGGGGGGAGGGGAGGAGAGGGGAAGGTGTGTGGATGGAAGGGAAGTAATTGAAAGGGAAGTAATTTTTACCCTACACAGACAACACAGAGTGTCCCTTGGAGCAGAAAGGGGTTGCTGACGTAAAGTTACTAGGAAAACAATTTTTTTTATTAAAAAAATTGAAAGTAAATCAGGATGTAAACATAATGGGATGAGAAATGCTTTCAGATTTGACAGATTTCCCACGCATTATACTTTTTCCTCTGTAAAAAGGGAAAGGATTTTTAATATCTAATTTACTTTTCAATATTCATAGTTTGACTTTCTAGCTTATTTCTTGTTTATTTCAGATAATGAAAACGAATTCTTTCTTTCTGGGTGTCATACCCCTAGCTGCACAATCCTCAAATTCCAACTTTAAAAATATTTTAACTAAATTCTGAATGTCATTAACATTCTTATGGAAATGTTTCTGTGGTTGGCAGCAACATCCGTTACTAGAACAGATCATTTACCCCTTCCTGCCCTGAGGTTTGCCCATTTCCTCATAATTCCAATAACTGGGAGACAGTGTAGGTATATTTCTGATTTGGTACTGCTGTGCTAATCAATAATAACAGCAAACAACACATTTCTAATAATATATTAAAGCCAAAATACGGATGTAATAATAATATTACTTAACTCTGAAGGGCTTGATTCCATTACACTCATTATATCAGTGTAATGCCATGGGCCTAGTTCATAATGGACAGAAGTCTATTGAGGGAAAATAGAGCTCTGTTGATTTGCACAAGTTAACTATCTGTCCTGTTGACATATTGAAGTTATGTTGGATTTGCTCTGCTGTATCAAAATGGAGATTCAGACCTGCACTGAATATATGAAATGCCTGAGTTTATATTGGAAAAGTATTATGGCTTGGTTTGGGATAAGAAAAGCAATGTTAGTAGGCAATGTTAATTCAGCTTCAGTTTTGGGTGTTATATCCCAGTTGTCAGTTGCATTTTCCCCAGGGAGTAGTTTTCTGTTATAAAACTTTATTCAAACCAGTGTTTCTCAGATATGCTGTACTTTTTATGCCTCCTTAACACCTCATCTCTCACATGAATGTAGCCTGAAAAATCCCAAAGGAATCATTAGATATACCACTTCATTTGTATTGAGACTAGTGCCATATGTCTTATTGATTTGATAGCATAGCATCTCCAATAAATTTAATTTATTCAGATAAAATAGGAAATAAATGTCAATACCTATAAGCAGAAGTGGTGACAGGAAGATATCAAACTTAAAAGCATATGGTTTACGAAGCTTGTGGAAATATGATTTGAAGCATGAGTAAAACTGTAATTTCAGTGCCCATTATGACATAGAAGCTGCTGCAAATATATCCAGATTACCTTGGGAAATTTCCTGGTTATTGATGTGGTATCAGTGATAAGTTATGAAGGCAACTATATTGTGAGGCAGCTTTTTGCCAGAGTGCACAGTGAAATGAGGAATTTTTCACTGGTTTTCATTCTTTAGGTAAGAAAAATGCCATATTTTCTTGCATATAGCAGTAAGTTACACACCTCATTTTTGAAAGGCAGAATATAGAAAAAAAGATCTTTTCTATTCTAAGTAACTGAATAGCAGCATTTAGGGAGTGGAATCTGCTCATTGTTCTGCTTCCTGTGGATAGCCTGCACATTTTACTTCTGTTTCCATCCAACTCAAGTTTGAGAGACAAAAACTGCTCTTACTATGTTTCCTCACTGTCAACTATAGGTGCTATAGGGTTTATGGCCCTTACAGGATGGCATCTTCTCTTCTGCTTTATAGGGCAAGGTGTTCTATGTTACCCCTAAAACCCCTCCCATTTGGTAAAATCTTTCCTGCTATGACTTTGCTTTTCAATATTTATTTATTTCAATGGGAGGATGTTCCACAAAAAAACAAACAAAAAACCCACAAAACAACACAAGAAGAAAAACAGAAGAACCGTATCCCCTGACACAGCAGCATAACAGTGAAAATATGGGGCTCCACCACCCCCTGCACCCTGTCCTTACACCACCTCAAACCCTGGGACTCCTTTCAGGGTAAAAATCAAAGGCAACAAGTAAAAAAAACCCAAAAGTAAACAGTTCTTGCCACTCCTGTATTTCTAAGTGAACTCTAGGTCAAGAAATTACCTGAAGTTCAGTTTGCTTATTGCTGCAGTTTTCTGTTTCCACTGCTTGGTTGTAAACTTGCCTGGCATGTTTCAAGTGAGCTCCTTTACTGGTATTGGGAGCTCACCTCTCATCTTTCTGCCTCTTCTGCTTTGGGGTTCCTCCAATCCCTATTCACCCTCTCACTCTAAACAGCTCCCAACTTTGCTGGTTGGCTCCAAGCAGGGAGTTTCCTGGCGTACCATAACTCTCTGCATCAGGCTATCCCCTGGGCTGCCACTTTCCGGGGCCAGAAATAGGCAATGCAGAGCTTCACAGGCCAATCTGGAGCTGGTACTCACTCTGGAAGTGGGTTTTCTGTCTCTTCTTGTTTGCAGAGTTCCTCTGGTCTTCTGAGGTAAGTGCAAGGAGAGGAGTTGGTTCTCCAGGAAATCCTCTTCCCCAGTTCCTCTCCCTCTCATGCTCACATATAATGCACCTTCTAATTTCCAGCAGCTGTTTTTTGGGGAAAGGGTGCATGTTGTATGTGAGAAAATATGGCAATGGATGGCCTGCTTCTGTTACAGTAGAATTTGACTGGTTAGGTAGGAGGCCTATATATTGGCTTCAATTGGAAAATGCCAGTATCCCAAGATAATCTACTGTAGTTTTATCTTCTATGACATATAAAGAATGATACTTCTGCAACTACTACACACATGATATCACATGGGTAAGGAGAGTTTACCCCTTATTGTTTAAAAAATCAGAGTGGACAAATGGCTAAAGGAATCCTCCTGGTACACCAATTAGAGGCAGCTTATTATTATAATGAGTGACAGTGAACACTATGATTGAGTTAGTGGAGAAACTCTCATTAATATTTACAGCTAAAGCAAGAGTGTAAACCCCTATCTTTTTCTATCTCTCTGGTCAAATTTACCATGTTATACATATGCACAACCTAATTCTGCCTTAATTTGCAGTGGTTTTTTACTTGTAAAATGTTACTGGCTTCTCTGGACTTTCCCTTGATTTACCCGGTGTACCTTAAAAGGAGCTAAAGCTCAGCATCTTTATATTACTATGTATGTAAAGTAGGATGTGTTGAAATGAAAATGAACAAAAACAGTAGTAATAGAGTTTCTCCTAGAAGCAAAAGCTAAGACTATTGAATGTATTTGCACCAGAAAGTTCCAAAAGTAAACAGTCCATATTTTATATTCAGAAAATTGGACACTCCTGAAATAAGGCTTAAGTGTATGTTACAGGTCAACGGTGAGCAGAAGGATACAAAAAATGCAGCAAATATATAGCAAACCATTTCAGAATTGAAGAAAATTGATTCTAAACAAAATTTGAACTACAAGTCATTGAGTACATTCTTCATTCTGAACTACTCAAACATCTTGTGCATTAAATTTCCTTCATTACAAAGTGAAGAACTGTATCCAAAACATAATCTGGGTTTCAAATAAAGTAAAAATGAATCAGGTTCGTGCATTTTCAAACTAGAGGAGACTGTTATGATCATCTAATCTGTCCTCTTATATTGCACAAGCAATAAGATTTAGCCTGATTCCCACATGGCACTATAGTGATGGAGAAATTAGCACTTTTGCATTGGAAAATTAGCTTTTCCAATGGTTAATAACTCTCACTATTAAACAAAACCTGCATTCTATTTCTTGTTATTTCCCTGGAGAGCTCATATAGGATTTTGTGCAAATTTGTTGTAAAGAAGACCCTGCTATTTATGTGGGATCCTCACAACATGGCACAGGATAAGGAATGAGCTTTAAGTCCATAGAAAATTCAGGATTTTTAAAATATCTCGTTATAAAAGTTTTCTTTTGCACACATTAATGATATACAGAGTGCTGCACGTTATCTGACATGAATGTTGGCAATCTTGTGGAGGACTGAAAAATTCTCCAAATGTATAATAATTTATTTTATACAGCTTCCCCATAGTTCATTAATTTGATACCCTTTGTGTTGCATGGTTTTTGTTTCTGCATGAGTCTCTCATACAATGCAGAGAGTTGTGTAATGTATACAGTTATTGTATACATTGTTTGTTGTGCAATATATACAGTTATTCTAAAAAAATGTCAAACACAAAAAACTGGAACATAGCTCTGTGCTGGGAATTTTTCTAAGTATTGATTGGAACAACTAAATATAGCAACATCAATTTAACTTAGGTGCTCTGCATGATAGTTGAAATTTCAAGTGTGGCCAATTGTGATTTAGGATATGACTATTTTTCTGCATTGTATTCTTGTTTTTTTGCAGCTACTGGCATGTAAGATGTTTTCCTTCTATATTTCAGCAATGATTCTCTCTTTCAGAATGCAAAAACTACATTTCAAATTGATGTTATGACATTATTAAAAAAAATCTTGAACAGCTGCTTCTGCTCTCTGCTTTATTTTTCCTTTCTTCAACATCTACAGAAGGTCTGAATCATAACATCCTTCCTAAAAATGATTGCTGACTCCAGATCCACTCAGAGCCTAGCCCCTTTCAGAGGCTGATAGTTTAACCTCCTTTTCATTAAAACTTTTGCTAAGAATCCCACTTCAAGAGAGGAACAGACACAGGATAAAACGTATAATGCACCCTTTCCAGGCCTCCCAAACTGTTATGTGGAGCTTGGACCATAAACACTATTTTTCAGTATTTACCAGTGCATGCAATGCTAATTCACTCACTCACTGGCTTTCTTTTCTATTGAAAATTATTTATTTATTCATTCATTCATAGCCAATGTGATACCAACGTTTTGTACATACATTATAGAGCAGTGATTCTCAGCCAAGGGTGCTGTGCCTCCCTGGGTGCCCTGAGATCTTTTCAAGGGTGACACAGAATACCACCCAATGTGAACCCTGTTTGGTGTGCAAATGTGATTCACAGGATAAACTCAGAGATTTCAAAGAGGAGTACATAGTGTCAAAACCATTCTGACCTGCTGTGATCTTTCTGAGTTCTTTGCACCAGAAGAATTGCTCTATTTTTTTTTCTAGTCAAAACACAAGTGAAAGCTAAGAGCTGGCATTTTCCAGGGGTGCTTTGAATCTATTGAAGGGTGCCTCAGATCTCATGAGGGGTGCTTTGAATCGATCAAGGAGTGCCTCAAAACTAAAAAGGTTCAGAACCACTGCTATAGAGTGAAAAGGCAATATTCTCTTTCTGGGTCTCCATAGCTGATCTTGATTTTTTTTTGTACTTCATATCTATGAGTGTAGGGACAGCAGATTATCAGACTGAGATGCTAATGTAAGAGGAAAATTTTGCTCAAACCATAGTTATCCTGGTTTCCTTTTTACACTAAAGTAAAACTAGGGATGTTCTAGGGTAAATTACTTATTTGAAATTTCAATGAGATCTCTGGTTTGGTAATGATGGCATATCTATACTGCTTCTTACAGCCTCTCCTAAGTCTGCCCTCTGGTCTTAACCTATCAATCGTGTGCTGAAAATCCCTAAACTCATCTTTCCTCTCCACCAGTGGCAATCAAGCACACACCTTGAAAGCCCTTCTAAGCATTAAGGCCTAAGGCATCCCCATCCCTCTCACAATAGCATTTCAGCAAGTTCTTTAGCACCTGATTTGCAGCCCTTCTATACATAGTTCCCATTTGTACTGCTCTGAACTAGTACCAAGGACATAAGGAGATAAATGGAATCAGTCTTATTAGTCACCTCTTCTCCTGTATATGGTGTACTGACATGATAAGGTAGCATAGAAAAGAAAGGTGTTTCATGTGGTTCAGGGTAGTTGAAAGTCATCCTCACAGTTAGCCTTCAATATCAGTACCATTCCTGACATCCAGAACTACTGATGGGTCCAAAGTTTCAAGGGTATAAGTGACTCCCATAATAAGTGACAAGGATACCTTTTGTTTTAATATTTTGATGAACGGTTTCAAATGTTTACAGTTTGAGACCATTTGGTTTCCATGAGCACTTTTTATGACAATAGTTGTGCCAGAAGAATGACTGCCATACTGAGTTCACAACTTAAAATATAACAATTATCCTCCCAGATACATGCTTTTTTGACTTAGTTCATGCTCCTCTTGAACTTATTTGTTCAGAAGGTGTAATTTTCTAAGTCAATAATGAATTAAGCATAAAAGCAGGAACGTGTTTGAAAATGTATGTCCTTATACTGAAGAAACAGCATGTCAAGTGATCTACTCTTAGTACATTCTGCATTTTTATTAGAGCATTTACCATTACCATATATCCCAAGTGGCCAATTACCGGCCTTTTTATTTCCTTTATCATGAATATCAGAGAGCACTCTGCAAACAAATCCCTTCTGATATTCTCTAGCAATTATTCAGTGATCATATGTTTTTCCTTTCTTCAGTATTTGCTTGAGTCTATAAATCCTTAACGAAATACAGTTTACCACCCTCAGGGGCCTCCTTCTGAGCCTGGGCCAGGCATTGTTCTTTCTCTATATGTTTATAATATTTGACTCACCAAATTTCACCCCAGTACTTGCACCTTTGCACTTCTCCTGACAGAAGACATGAAGTTCTGGGTACAAGTCCTACGAAGGAAAAAGTAAATAGGAGTCTCTTATCCAAACTTATACGGCATTACCATGAAGTACTTTTGTCATTAATCTTGCATTGAGGTGAACAGAAATAAATCACTGCCACTGGGTGAAGTCTAAACTAAATCTGGACCAATCAGATTGGGTTAACCTCCCACTTGTTTCTCAGACTACAGCTGTTCAATTGCTCCCAAGCAGTAGATACAAAAACAACATTTTTATTTGCTCCAGTAGCCTTAAGATAAAGGTGCCTTTTCAGATCAGGATCTACAATCAGTTTGCTCCAATTCTGTTTTCCCCCAGTACCACCAAAATAGTTAAATAATAAATAAAGAAAACTATTCATAGCTGGAGATTCAAATTATGTTACCCGCTTAACAGATCAATTATAATCAATCAACAAACATGAATAATGTTCAAGTCTGAAGTGCCAAGCAAAAGCTTCTGTCATTTTTTTAATTAGAAGGTTTCTATTTAGAAAAAAAAAAAATCTATAATACTTTTGAAATCTTGTCTGCTTTATTGTGCATAAAAAAAAAACTTGCTACTAGTGTGACTCTGACCTTTCTGCCTAGCTAAGCTGTTGTTTGGATATGTATGTGTAGGATGGTATGTTATTTTTACATGGATCTGGATGAACAGAATACTGAAACAATGTGAGTGCCTTCATTTACCAGAGGTCCACAGAGTCTCTGAACAGATGTTGAGGCCCTCCCTGCCTGTAGAGAGAGCCAAGAAATAGGATCTCTGTAACAAAAAGTTAAATGTGGTATCAGCAAAGTCATTCAGCATCCAGGCACAGAGTCTATTCACCCACAAAACAGATATTATGTGTTATCAGGCAATACATTACAAAACCTTGAAGCAGCTTCATTATTGCTTTTTATTTTGCTGATTGCATATTAACTGTCTCTCTTCAGCCACCTGGTTGTCTGAATGAAAGAGAATCCACTTGTTCTGCAAGTGATCATTGATGTGTGGCTACAAGAGGGAAGAATTCCAAGAAGGTTGTAGTGTGTTCTTGACCATAACAGACACATCGAATAAAGTAAAACAGCTTGCTGTATTGAATTCATTTTGCTTGCTGTATGTGAGAATAAATATGAATAGAATTGCAACTATATTCATTGACTGGAAGGGCATTTTACTGGAGCGTTCTAGACATATTCATTCTCCACAGAAATAAAGTTTAAAAAAACCCCATGTTACCGGTGTTTTTGGAGATGATGTTGCTGTTTGGGACGCTTCCATTCTGAAAGCAAGAAAAGAATCACCATAAAGAGTCTCTCCAGTGTTCTGCTCCTTTCTTGTGCCCTTGTGACAAGGCATTTAGCAGAATTTGCAGATTTGCTGGAATCTGACAGGGCTGCGTTGTGAGCACTTCTGCTATGGCCTATTTCTAGTGCAGCAGCACAAGAATTATGCAATCCTCCAGAGGCTGCACAGGAAATGAACAATTCATAGTCATCGAATACAGGTGTTGGAGAATACTTTCAAGAAAATGTTAAGACCTTTTAACAGAACAAAACTTGTCTGAGATGAGAGTTTGTGTTAAAGAGCAGGAAATGGGAAAGCTGGTGTAAAATGGCCTCTGGCTTTAGTGACAAGTTGCTTATACATGAATGCATGTGTGAACTGGTTTGATTTGGTTCTAAGACTGCACTCCAATGCAACCTCTTCAAAAGCCTTACATTTTGGGGATTTTTATTTTAAGTGCTCATATTTGCACATCATTCTTTCAATTTCCAAGTTCTGACCAAGGCAGGACCTTATTGTACAGCATTATGCAAGAAAAACAATTAATTTTTTGCATAAATATAATGAAATATGTTTACAGGTCTTTCCTTAGTGTTCTGTAGTTTTGTTACACAATACATCTCATCTATTACTTATAGTATTTATGATTTGTTTTATAATAGTGCATAATGCTCGGACACAGAACAAAAAGACAGTAGCTGTCCCAAAATTGATGGATAACCATAATGACATAACTGACATCATTATACTGTATTTTCTACCTGATCAACACATCAAAGAGCTACTCAACACAGATCACAAAGACACTCATGGACCCAGAGGGACAGACTTCCATCTTCAGCTCCCTTTGTGCAAAAATGAAATTTATTTCCTACCTATGGGGACTTTTTACCATCTTGTACTATCTACACTTTCCCCAGAGCCTGATGAAGGGACTTTGATCCCGAAAGCTTGCAGAAAAGGACAATTTTCTTGTCATTTTCCAGTTGGTCTAATAAAAGGTATCATTTTTGAACCAAGTGTTCTATCTTTTTGTATCTCATATACTAGATGCATTTTCCTCCCAAAATCAGCTCCCCCAAATTGGGTTGACTGTATTATGCAGGAAGCAGATTTTTCTGCTCAGAATAGAACCCTGCCCCCTTTGAGTCTTGTGATAAAGCCAACAGCCCAGCAGAAGCAGTGGCATTTCCTTCCAGCAGCTGAGGCACTCAATTGATTGCATGGCTTATTGTTCTACACGCCACTGGTGTTAAAGATTTTATCTTCATTTTAATGGTCTTCCCGTTAACCTTTCTCCTAGAAATGTTGCTGTCTGTTAGCTATTCCTAGGTTATCATCTCCTATTTCACAGCCTTGAAGACTTTTTAGGTCTGTCCCTGAAATCAGCCATAACTCTAAAAAACCTCTTTTTTCTTCATTCCACATTCCCAAAAATAGAATCTGTATTTTATTTGGGGGTGTGGCAGAATGCCACCTCTGTCTCTCCTCAAAAACTCTGCTATGTGACAATTTGGTTAACATGGTCACTTCAAAGGGTAGACATCCTATGGGCTCTTTGGGTAACCCTGAGTTGTAACCTGAGTTGGATACATTCCTGAGGGAGAGGGAAAACCTGCTCCCTTTGCATACGTGACTGGCATCACACACCTGGGTGAGGGGCTTGGACAATGCCAGTCTACCTGGCAACCAGTGATGCCTTTCAAATTGGTTGGCTGGCAGCCAACAGGTGTTGGTCTCCATTGGACCAGGTAAATGAGGTCATAAGGGCTATATAAATTAAGGACTGCCTAGGATGAGGGGCAGTAGCTATGATGAAAACTCAGAGAGAGAAGAGCTGGACCTTGCTGAAGCTTGCTCTCTCTCTCAAAACTCATGATCAATGATCTGCCTGCCCCCAGAGGGAATCTCCACCTGCCTCTGGATGATACTCGTGAGTAAGCTACTTGAGATCTAACTAGATATATAGCTTGCAGTAACTCAGATGTGTGATCAAAGGCTACCCCAGCCACCTTGTTTGTTCTATGGGATTTCTCTGATACTACTTAACTCTGTACCCTATTCCAGTCCTACTTCTTGTAACCAATAAAATTCTTCTTTGTACCTAGCATGGAAGACGTATTGGGAGTGGGTCTAGATTATACCTTGGGGTCCCCTTGGTTCGGCTAACTGAGGGAGACCATTGTTTGTGCTTCAGACGGAGGGAAGCACCCCAAGTTCTTGAAGTGGGTCGAGTACCCTCAAGGATGAATAGGCCTGTGTTTCCCACAGGGCACAGTGCCAGGATCAGACCAGAACCTGGGTGGTGGCAGCACTACCCCCAGGCTAGTGGGTGTGCTCCAGGAAGGAGGTCGACCAAGCGAAAGGCACCCCAGGGAGGCACTTAAAGCCTGGAAGGTGATTAGGTGCAGTGAGGTGGGTGGCTCAGCATAAGAGCACCCCCTACTGGTCTGCCACAGGGGGTGCGTGGTATGTGAGAAAATACAGTGTAAAACTCCCACACACACTGATTTGTATATTTTTTTTTTGTGTGTGTTTTGATATGGGCAAGATGGCCCTTGTTGGTTCTGGCCGTGTGCTTAGCACCTGACATGCTGGGGCCTGTATCTGGGGAAAATATGTAAAAACCTCTGGCCAATGAGGGAAGCAGGGGATTATTCAGGCAGATTGGTTGGGAGAAATACTAAAATGTGGCCTTCCCTGATTGGACAAGGCTTGTATCATGTCACACCAGGTATATAAGAAGTACTCAGTAAGATTATCTCTCTTTTTCTCCAGGGACTGATGAGAGCCGTACAGATACATCGGGAGCCAGAAAACCTGTTCTCCATGGTTTGGGGTGGGTCTCCCTCTTCACTGAGAGGCCTACAAATGCTTTGGAAGGGAAGCCCTTAGGTACAGGGACAGAAAGTCTGAATAGGAGTTTGAGACTCCTATTTCCTCCCTCCCTCCCTCTTTCTTTGCTTTTCTTTTTTTAAAATGGGTTAATTCCATGGAGGCATTTATCCATGAAGCAGAGTGCCCAGGAATGGGCCCTGGCAGTTACTTGTTACAGGGGCCTGGCCCCCTCTGTTTGGTAACTGTATTGTCTCAACATGGGGTATAGCTGAGACTGGATGTCCAGGCCACAGCCATAGGACTGGGCCTTTTTTTTCTGCTGTTTCTACTGCTATGGTTTTTCAGCCTAGCTGCATGGCTGAACCCTCAGTTATATGTTCAGGCTTCAGTGCAGTATAGGCCTGGATGACTTTTGCTGCCTGGTTCAGGCCCAGTGAGGTAGTCCTGACCTCTGCTTCAAAGTTGGTTTGTTTGTTTTTTGCAGTTTCTGCCCAGCAGAGCTGGGATTGGAGCTAGGAATTTAGGGATGTGGCATGCTCTCTGGAGCCACAGTTAACCCCTTAAGGCCACTACATGGAAGTGGGGCTCACCCTACAGCATGGCAGGGAGCAACAAGGGGCCCCTTGCAACCCAGAAGGACCTACACTCCCTAGTGTCACAGCCCAAAGTTGTGATTTTTGTTTTGTGTGTGCTTTGGCACTGCTAAATTATTTTCCCGCTAAATTGCAGCTTCTTTGCACGGTGGAGTTTTCTGCTGCAGAAGAGAACTCCGGTGCAACGGAGAATTTCCGGCCAATTCGTAGCTTTCTTTGCATGGTGCATTTCTTTTTGCATCTAAGAAATGCTCGGTGCAAAGAGTTCCCGCCATTTGTATTCAAATTTGAACCACATTATTGGTTCACGTGAAATTATGCACACGTGGCAGCTAGCATTTGGCTTGCTAGCTGTATAAAGAGCTTGGGTAGCTTCTGCCCAAGCTGGAGAGAAACTGGAGAGAAATTGGAGTTAGAAAGAGAAAAACCTTCGCCTTGTGTGAAGATCTCTAAGCGCTGCGGATCCTTACAGACCTAAAGTATTTCTTAAAAGGCAACAGGGGCCTGAACAGCCTCTGGCCTCTCCCCGTCGCTGATAGATTCCTAGACGTATCCCTTCCTGGAACAAAAGAAACGAACTCATGGAGCTTCAACAACTCCGTTGGAGAGAGCGAACTTGTCGTAGTCCGCAAACAAGGATCCACGGAGCCTAGCAAACTTCGTGTCAGTCTATTCAGAGCGCTTGTTTTTTTTCTAGTACTTTCTTCGGTTGGCGCGACGGGCTCGTGGTTTAGAGCCTCCAACCGGATGGGCTAGAAGAGTGTTCATGGGAAGGAACTCTAGTCTGCCTCTCTTCTTTTCTATCTGCAACTGTAACTCAAGCAAGTTTTCCTGCCTGCACCACGACCATCTTCGGTGTAAGTAAAATAATCTTTAAATCAACCATTACGCGTCCGTGACTAATTCTAGCTCGCCCCCAGTTTTCTCTGACCCCATGTGCCCGGGCTGCTGGCCACAGCCCGCGTGCGCAAAAGGGCTGCGGATCGCTCCCGGCCCGCACACCTAGCAGCTTCCTGCAGCCCAGAAAACCCAAGGAGAAGCTCAAAGGACTCTCCAGTGAAACCCCACTCTCCACCCCATTGCTGAAGGGTGGATATAAGGGTGCAAGCCCCTGGAACTGTGTTTTGGGTGAGCCCCCAGTCCTAGACTGCCTAGGTATGGGTGAAGCCTCCCTAAGAGGGTACTATCTATGAATGATGCCTTGTACTTGGTAGTATTTAAAATTGTATTTAGGTTTCTACAGTATGCCTAATGACATTTACAATTTAATATGCATACATTATAAGAACATACATATATAGCAGCTTAAAAGAAGGTACCCGGTAATGTGGGGCCTCTGCAAGACACGCTAGGAAATCTGGTTGTTGCACCAGATGTCAAGGCTTACTTATTTAATGATTTCTTTACCTGCATTTTCCTTAACAGGGACCAGATCATCCTGTCTTCCAGGACCCCCTCAGGCCCCGGGGGAGGCGCACCCAGGCCCAGAGTCAGTGAGGATCTAGTCAGGGAACTCCTGGAGAGACTGGATGTATTTAAATCAGCTGGTCCTGACGACCTTCACCTCAGAGTGCTGAGGGAATTAGCAGAGGTCATTGCAGGACCCCTGGCACGGCTTTACGAGCACTCGTGGTACTCTGGTGTGGTACCAGAGGACTGGAAAAGGGCCAATGTGGTTCCCATTTTCAAAAAAGGAAGGAAGGAGGACCCAGGGAACGATAGGCCAGTTAGTCTTACCTTGATCCTGCGTAAGCTTTTTGAGAGAATTATCCTGGCACATATCCACGAGGGGCCAGCAGGGGAGGTTATGCTTAGGAGCAATCAACGCGGGTTCATTAGAGGCAGGTCCTGTCAGACCAACCTTGTGGCCTTCTATGACCAGGTCACAAAATCCTTAGACGCAGGGGTAGCAGTGGACGTAGTCTTTCTGGACTTTAGGAAGGCCTTCGATACTGTCTCTCACCCCATTCTCATTAAATGCTAGGGGACTGTGGTGTCGACACCTACACAGTCAAATGGGTCACTAACTGGCTGGAGGGCCGCACCCAGAGAGTGGTTGTGGACGGGTCATTTTCGACCTGGAGGGATGTGGGCAGTGGGGTCCCCCAGGGCTCGGTCCTCAGACCTGCACTGTTCAACATCTTCATCAGTAACTTGGACGAGGGGGTAAAAAGCACCCTGTTCAAATTTGCTGATGACACTAAGATATTGGGGGATGTGGGCACGCTAGAAGGGAGGAATAGGCTGAAATTGAACCTAGACAGGTTACAGGGGTGGGCGGATGAGAACAGGATGGGTTTCAACACTGACAAGTGCAAGGTATTACACCTGGAGAGGAAGAACCAGCAGCATATCTACAGGCTGGGGAACTCCCTTCTCATCAGTGCAGAGGCAGAAAAGGATCTTGGAGTCATTCTTGATGCCAAAATGAACATGGACCAACAGTGTGGGGATGCGGTCAGGAAGGCCAACCGTACCTTGTCATACATCCACAGATGCATGTCAAGCAGGTCCAAGGAGGTGGCCCTCCTCCTCTATGTGACACTGGTCAGGCCACAGTTAGAGTACTGTGTCCAGTTCTGGGTGCTGCACTTCAGGATGTGGACAGCATTGAGAGGGTCCAGAGGAGGGCCACCCGCATGATCAGGGGGCAGCAGGGCAGGCCCTATGAGGAGAGGCTAAGGGACCTGAACCTGTTCAGCCTCCACAAGAGAAGGCTGATGGGGGATCTAGTTGCCTTTTACAAACTAGTCAGGGGGGACCAGCAGGCATTGGGGGACTCCCTGTTCCCCCGAGCACTACAAGCAGTGACTAGAAATAATGGTCACAAGCTGGCAGAGGGTAGATTCAGACTAGACATCAGGAGGCGCTACTTCACAGTCAGGGTGGCCAGGATCTGGAACCAACTTCCAAGAGAAGTGGTGCTGGCTTCTACCCTGGAGGTCTTTAAGAGGAGGCTAGATGAACACCTTGCTGGGGTCGTTTGACCCCAGTGCTCTTTCCTGCAATGGCAGAGGGTCAGACTTGATGATCCGTCAAGGTCCCGTCTGGCCCTACAATCTATGAAACTATGAAACTATTATATTTTAATATGCCCTAACAACAATTTATGATTAAAACCAAAATATTTGAAGAATGATTGGATGAGGCTTTCGATAAATCAAAAAGTTTTATTCTAAGCAGTGTTCTGCAGCAGTTAAGAACTATGGCTATAATTACATCCATGCATAAGACAGCAGGGGGTACATGTTTAGAGTAGCAAATGACATTTAAAAAAATGGCCTAGTTCTGAGGAAATGGATTCTTTTTGTTCAATTGTTTGAATGATCAATTACTTAAAATAAACCAACAAAACTGACGTGATTATTGTTATCTTTGTGTAAACTATTGAAATGAACAAGTGATACAGAGCCATTTACTTGGTTCTGCTCCTTTCAACAAAACTTTGCATAAGAAAAGTAGTGAATAGTTCGACAAAGTTAATAAGCCCCTAAAAAGCTCTCAAATGTGCTAACAAGCTTGATCTTCATTGTGTTTCTGAATAGACAAGTTAACCTAAGAAGAAAAAAAAAAACAGGAGCAAAAAATAACAATCACGTCATCAAATCATTTCCTAAGTATGGGAGCCAACATAGTTCTGTAAAATAAACAACAAAATAAATTAATATTCATAGAGATCAGCAAATTATTCACAGACAATACTTTATTTCACAGGTTTAGTCCTTTTTTGTTTGCAATTTATCTGCAAAGCAACTTTTTTTTAACCAATTAATTTAATATCTATTCCTGTTTGATAAATATTTTTGTAGACCAGTTTCAATTTCCACGTTGGCAAACTATTTGCTTTGATGAGGTATTTCACTCTCCATATTTGCAGTATGTAACTGGTCATCTGACCCATCCAGTAACATTTCCGTTCCTTCTGGTACAACACCTCCCAGAGACTGAAGGAGTGCAGTGAATTCCTATCTCGGTGTTCGGGTATTTCCATTGCCTGAAGTGGATTGAGCCATTGGTTTCTCCAAACTCCCTCTATGGTAGATTGTGTCAAGAGTGAACTGACTAATCTTTACACTCGGAATATGTAGAGCCTGACAATGTGCTGGATCATATAGAGGCAGCTCTTTACAGCTTTGCACACAGGTGCAAGAGCCACCTAAAGAACTGTCCCATAGGACTTAATCGAAAGGGCGCTGTGCGATTGAAAGTTTTAACTTGACTGGACTTTTGATATGGTCCTGAGCATCTAGGAGTATATTATATATGCTTGATCTTAGGGGCAGATCTGTACTCGTAGGACAGGGCTGCTCAACACTGGGGCCACGAGCCAAATGCAGCCTCTGGAGCTATGGTATCTGTCCCACAGAGATCCTCATGGGGTGTAAAATTTGGCAGTGGGGAAGCAGTGGAAGTACAGTGGGATCAGGGACAGGCCAGCACCCCGTGCATCTACATCAGGCCATGCTGCTCCCAGTGCCTCCCACCCCACACATCTGGATCAGGGCTGAGCTGCTCCCTGTTACCCCATGCATCCTGATTGGGTCCACTTCAACCTGCCTCCCAACACATCCTGATCAGGTCACTTCTACCCCTCCCTTTCTGCCTGCTGCATCTGGATTGGAACTGGGCTGCTCCCCAACTCTTGCATATCCAGACTGGAGCTGCTTCTCCCCACTCCAGCCCCCTTGGGCATCTGGATTGATGCCAGGCCCCTCCCTGCCTCCTCCCCCTCCACAGATGGATCAAGGTCAGGCTGCACACCTTGCCCTCTGCTGATGGATTGGTCCCCTCCATGCAAGCACTGCAATCTAGATCTAACCAACTGGCTGAATTCAGCCTGTGGACACACCTGGCACCATCCATCTGGCCTGGAGGGTAAAAAGGCTGGAAATCACTAGATTTCTTTTGGAGTCCATGGAGCGATAACTAAAGAATTCAGAACAAGATGCAGTAAAATGCTCATCCATATGGTAATTCTTGTGGTTCATCACAAGATGGTGGGAGAAATGACATAACTGTTAAACAAATGGAACTCCCTGATCTTTCTCAAAGGCGCAGTGTATACAGCTACATAGAATTATTATTGTTGGTGATCTTCGCTATGTATTTTAAGTGCTTTGTATTTTGGGATCTTTGCACTGCTTTGTGGTATGGCACAGAAGCAATATAACTTTTCTTTGGAAGTTTTCTAAGATAATACTCGCTTTCCTCTTGAGGCCTACTATTTGCAAATTCACCTGACTCTCTAAAGAAAACAGACTATGTAATTTGAGAGTGTCTGTCAATATTCTCCTGAAAGTATAACAAACCTAGTTGGAATAAAACAAAAGTGCAACTTTTTTAGACACTAAAGGAAGCAACATTTTAATTAGTGACATGGAGCTTACTAAAAGAGCCTAATAGAAAGCTAAATTATTTTAGCTACAGTGATTTTACATGTTAGCAGCTTTTCTTTTTTATTTTAGGAAAAAAACCCCAACAGCCGAAGGTCCAATATCTCTCCCTCTCTGGCACTGAGGATGCTGAGGATGGTCTATTTTTGTTTTTCAGAGCTCTATATTGCCTTCCTGGATAACCAGTTATGCATACATACACTACTGAGCTCTGTTTACCCAGATATTCTGGTCAGAGCTGGTGTTTCGCCACCCATACACCACCCACGTGCATTTGAACTAACTGTCTAAATTGACAGTTGAAGAATTTTTAGCACAAAAAGAGTATTCAAATCTTTCCATTGGCTCAGCTGCCACTGCATATACCATATGATACTTCTGTAACTTATTTTGAGGAATGTCATATTAACCATGATATACTTATGGCTGTGAATTTGCGGAATTTCATTGTACTTGCTGACTCTAAAGCAGGCTACAACTTACGCCCAATATTATGAGATATAAAACAGCATTACAAAAGTGCTAGAAACATTTTTAGAGTTTTACTGCATTTCAGGCAATGATTTGGGGAAAACTGACAGTGGACTGACTTAAGTTATCTACTTGGTGGTTTCTCACATGAAGTTATGACTCCTGGAAATATTGTCACAGATTCTCTGGCAATCTCAGTTACTACCTCCACTGTCCTAGGTGGGAATGCCTGCCTACTTCTGTATTTCCTTCCTTGCAATGTGGGCTCTTGGGCAATGTTCAGGTGACAGGAGTGTTATCACATGCTACTGCATCCCATAGCTACTCTCCATGCCTTGGCTTTGGATTTGTAGCTAAAGAACCAAAAAACAGTTTTCTGATGTTCCTCATCAACATAGAACTTAGCCCATTTCATAGCCATTACTCCTAGGATATATCACTTTTGAAATGGATGCCTATCTAGGAATGGTATTTTTCAGATGGACTTTATTTCTGTAGCATATAACAGATACTTTGTTATTATGGGATCCTCCTCAAAACATATTCTGGGATTTTTGCAACATCTCTACTTCAAACTAGGCTGGCTGAGATGGTTTGAGTTGGAAAAGCCAAATGGCCCTGAGAAGTGGCAAAGTTTTGCAAATTGTCCTTACAACATGAACCATGACTCCTCAATTCCTTATTTTAGCATCTTATCAAATTTCAGTAATAAAGAATATACTACGTTTTAATCCCTCTGACAGAATTCAAAGCAAAATTATTTCTGCTGTGGAATTCTGTACGCTGATTCAAAAGAAAACCAAGAAAAGAAATCATTCCCTATTATATGAGAGAGGTTTTTAGAGTGATTTCCATGGAGTACTATTCCATTGCTATGACGTTCTACTGGTTTCATCCTCCTTAAATCCTATAAGACTCTCATGTGGTAGACCCTTTTGTTCAAGATCAGAATCTATGACTCAGTTCACTTAGTTAAAGTTAACAATCCCATCTTCCACATTGCTTGACTAAAAGCACTATGATGCCTATAGACATTTTATATGTTGTCCAGAATCTAGCTCTAAAGTATTTTATTGCCCCAAGCCATGAGGGGATCTGCTGTTTTGATACTTAAAATGCCAGCTACACTAGCAAGCTGACTAACTTCCTTCTTGCGTTCAGTCACAGGAAGTAATATTTATTTCCTTATTAGTGTGGGTTGGCCTGTAGTGTAATACGATTCACTGCCTGCTGCTTTAATATAATATGATGTGATCCAATGATGGGCAATATCCCAAAACAGTTCTTCAGAGAGAAAGGGGTAAATGCCTTCCCTATATGTCTGATCTCATGCTGCTGATGTCTGGTTTTAAGCTGACAGTTTTTCTTCATGGAACTTGCCCTAAAAAAGATATTCCAATTCTTATTTACCTAGCTTCATGTTTCCACTGAATAAACTGCCTATTTGAATTTCATCTCTGTGCATACAGTGAATATGCTTTCTCTGGTTGATCTCAGGAAAGGGCAGGATTTGTGGAATTCTCCAGATTTTCTTGTTAGAGAAGGAGTAGAAAGCATAACTTGGCATCCTATAGTGTGACTGCCCAAATTTTATCTTTTGGCACTCTAGACTAGGGTGTGCAATTACTGCGTAAAAAAGGCTTGCAATGCTTTTGAGAGTCTTCAGCAGAGGGCTGAATCTGTTTTATACTTGCATGTTGAAAAAAATTTCTATGCAAATAATCAGTAAGGAGAATGCATGTGAACTGTGGTTGACATTAGCAAGGGAACTCTTGATTTAGATATGTTTGGCTCTATTCTGATCTTTGATACTTACACCTGCAAGAGTCCCTTGTGTTCTGGGGCTCTTTTATGTGACTCGACAGGTGGGAAAGGTCCCCAGCTGTGAATGTAAAGGAAGTCTTCACAGCTGCCACAGGCCAGGAGCCAAAGTGCTGAATTTTTCTTGAACAGATTCCTTACTGAGGTAATCTATTTTATCTCTCCACATAGGACAAACCTAGACTCAAGTAATGAGGACACTTGAATACATGTGAGGAAATGTGGCTCCACTAAGGGAATTCTTGACACATATTTGAGTAGAACAATCATACAAGGCCTTTCTTCATTTTTTGTTCCTACACGCTTGTGCAATTCATCAGGTGCCATCTACATAGACCTCTGCCATTCATAAATACATAGTAAATAGACAGGTACACAGGGAGAGGTTTTGATGGCTTCTGTGGTTTCTATTCAGACAATATTTCTTTCCTCCTACCCCCTAGGAAAACAACATAAAAAGAAATGCTTTCATACATTGCTCTTTCAGTTGTCAGTTTTGTGTGCTGAATTCCTATCATCTTACAGCTGTATTTTGCACTGGCATTTTCAGCTCTTGTGGCTTTTCTTAACCTATTCTTGATTTGTTTCTGCAGTTGAGATATATGGGAGTCTGTACACATGCTGTGGGTTGGAGGGAAGGGATGCTTTAGAGTGGCTCCGAGAGCCACTCTAAAGCACCCACAGTGTCATGTGTATTCAGTGTCCGAGGTTCAAAATGGCAGCAGGGTGCTTGAACTAAAGCTCATTTGACAGCTTTCATTAAAGTGTCCCCACTGCCATTTTGAAGTGCAGGGATACTGAATAGATGTGACACAGAGGCTCCTGGAGCATGTTAATTAACACACTCCAGCAGACTTGATTAATTGAGTCTGCTCTGATGCACGCTAGTTAGTAAGGCTGTGCGAAATTTCACTGGCTGTTTCATTAAAATGCTGTTTGAACTTGTTTTCGAGCTCGAAACAGCAACATTGAAATGAAATGACGGGCTTCAAAACAGCCTCAGAACGAAATAAGGCCAGTCAAAATATTTTAAAAGTTTCAAAACATTTCGAGGTTCGAAGCTCAAGCTGGGCTTGCCTGCAGGGAAACAGAAAATAAGGAGAGGGAGGGGAAAGAGGGGAGAAGGACTGCTGCGGGGATTATGGCCATGACTGTAATCCTTCCCTGAGGTCCCTTCCAATCACAGTGCTTTGTGGGAGGAGTGGAAAAACAGGATAAAAGGCAGCATTGTTTGAACTGGCCTGCTTTTTGCCTTGAGGTCTGACAGTTATTGAGCTACCTTCCAGCATAGAGGTGGGCAAAATATGCCCTGAGGGCTGTATCTGGCCTGTGAGGCCATTCTATGTGGCCCGTGGGACCCCTAAAAAAATTTTGAAAATTAAAATGTATCTGTCCTTGGTTCCTGTCAGAAATGACAGGAACTGGGAGCAGTAGGATCCAGGGGAATCCTCAGTGGCGTCCTGCAAAAGCAGAGCCCGCCAGGCACAGCCCCCCAATCTGGAAGCCCACACAGGGGCTTTTGGCCTGAGATCATGTGGCTGCCCCAGTGCGGGAAGCTCAGGTAAGGGCGAGGGTGGGGGAAGGGCTGGTGCTGAGTGCGGGGAAAAGCGGCCCTGAACCCACCCCGTGGCTGGTGCCCCAGGCTGCAGCTGCTTACAGCCCACATGGGGCTGCCTGTGCCTGCTCAGGACAGCCTTGTGTGGGCTGTGAGTGGCTGCAGCAGGGAACGCAGGCCACATGGTGAGGGAGGGGCCACTTTTCCCCATGCTCCACACCAGCTCCTTTCTGCCAATGAGCAGGGGATCGGGGCTCTGAGATGCCCCCCCCCACCTGTACTGCGGGGCTGGGGGGGCACTGGGCGTGAGTGGGCACGGGAGCACCAGGCCAGCACCAGCAGGGTCCAGAGCAGGGTGGCAGGGGTACAGGGTCCCGGCTGGCAGGGGCTCTGTGGAGCCAGGCCAGCTCCCCACTCTCCCTGCTGGTGCAGCCCAGCCCAGTTCCACAGACCCCTGCCCTGCTGTGCCCTGCTCTGGGCCCCACCAGTGCTGGCCCTGGGACATTGGTCCCAAGACATTGGGACATTGGTCCCAAGATGGTGACCAGGGGGTGGGGCACTTGTCAAGGGGCAGGGTTACCTATGCAGCCCTCAACAGCTTGCCAAAATTGGGTAAGCAGCCCTCCTCCTGAAATAATTGCCCTCCCCTATTCCAGCAGCTCAGGAGTGTTAGACAACAAAGGCTACTATTACCATTGATTTAAATGATTTCCTACTTGCTAGCCTAGCAACTGGGGTTCCACAATACCTTTTGCTTTCTTCTAGACCCTTTTATTATATTATTATATTCATTGATTTATTCTTTTCAATTTTATAATTATATTGGATATTGCACTATAGAATTTATATAGGAAGGGAGATACATTTTTATATTTTTATAAAAACAAGACACTATGAAACACACCATGAAGTGTGGTGGAAAGGCAGCTGACAGCCTTTAGGGAGGGGTGGAAGAGGGGGTAGAGGGAGAGGTGTAAGTTTCCTCCCCCCAAACTGAGATGCAGCCTCTTTTCTTACAACTAGCAGCAATGAGGCTTCCAGAAGCAGCAAGGAGAGGAAGCAGTGCCAGTGCTGCTGCCTGTGCCTGAGTCTGCATCCCCTCCATGAGTACCAGCCATAACACCCCCTCCCCACTACCATGACAACAAGCAGCAGTACCAGCACCAACGTGACAGTCTTCTCCACCTCCATTTCACTTCCCATGCTGAGCCTTCCAGTGCCAGGGGAGGAGCTGGAGCTGGAGCTGGATCTGAGTGCCCTAGCAAGGGAAATTCTGGGGAAGGAGGGGGAAATCATCTGAATTTGTGCTCCACACCCCTCAAGTTTCCCCTAGAGCCAGGTCTCCTTCCCCAGAAGGCACTTCAGAGGAGGCTGAGGTAGAAGTTGTGGAGGCAAGAGGCTCAGCTGAGTCTGCTGTTTCCCTGCCTGCTGAGGAGGGGGAAATTGCAGCATTCACACATGGACCCCAGAAGCAAGCAGGTAGTGTGGTCTGGGATCATTTTGAGTTGGCAGATGATCCCACATATGCTATCTGCCTGCACTGCTGGGCCAAAACCAGCTGGGGCAAGGAAACAAAACACATGAGCACCATGGGGATGCTGATGCATCTCCACAGGCACCACCCCCTTGCCCTTGCTCCTCCTCAGCCTGGCACCAGCAGAGGCCTGCCCAAAGGCTCCCCATCTTGTTCCAAATCCTCCATCCCTCCAAAGCAGAGGCAGACCACTCTGGAACAGGGGAGAAAAGATGGACAGAAAAGTGTGGTGTTTTGCAAGGGCAAGTGAAGTCACCCAGAGCATTTGGGGGATGCTTGCTCTGAATGGCTAGCCCTTCTCCCTAGTTGAGTGGCCATGGTTCAGGCAGCTCATGGTGCTTATGGACCCATCCTACCAAGTGCCCGAATGTACCACCTTCAGTAGGACCGTGGTGCCCTCCCTGTATGAGGCATGCAGAGAGTACTTGAGGGAGGAGCTGCATAAGGCAGGTCCTCAGGTGGCCTTACACTTCACCTCAGACATTCGGAGCAGCCAGGATGGAGATCACACCTATCTTTCTCTCACAGGGCACCGGTGTGACCAGTCAGGCTGTCGGTGGTCTCTCCTTCAATCCAAGGTGATGGATGAGTCCCACATGGCAACAGAGATCATGGGGGCCTTGAACTGATTGGTGCAGGGGTGGCTCAGGCAACGTGAGCTCACCTACAGGTTCATGGTCACCAGCAATGGGGCCAATATGGTCAAGACGGTCCATGATGCCAACTTTGTTGGCATTCGCTGTGTGGCATACAAGTTCAACCTTGTAGTCAGGGACACCTTGGAGGGGGACAGGTCTACTAGTGATGGTGCCGGCACCACCAGCAAGCTCATTTCCAAGTGCAGGAAGGTGATAGGCTACTTTCATTGGAGCATCAAGGGAGGCAAGATGCTGTGGGACAAACAAGCAGAGCTGAACATCCTGCAGCACAAAATCATGCAGGATGTGGAGACCCAGTGGAACCCCACATACCTGATGCTTGGGAGGCTGGTGGAGCAACGTAAGGCCATCCATGGGATGGCCTTGCTCAGGGAGACAGTTAATATTGTTGGCAGGTTTTGCATGTCTTGTCATGGTATGGCCTGGATCAGTGTGTTTTCGTCAATGTGTTTTGGGCTATAGGAAGTTGGTTTTTGGTGATGTGGTTAGTGAGGCTCAGTGCTTGTTTGAATTTACAAACCACTTTTCACAGACGAGCCTATGAACTGCATTTTATCAACCTCATAGGTACAGAAATTCATGGACTCAACAGTGACCGGAGAGCTCTGGGTTAAAGGGAAAGGGGCTCAGGTGGTGTTCTTCTTGATCCTTCCAGTCAAAGGGAAGGTCCCAGGTGAGAGCAGGCTTATCCTGCAGACCAATGCATAGTTGTGTAGATGGTGTTGCCAGCAGGACTTTAGCTCCTTTGACCATGGGACGTTGTTCCACAAAGAAGGATTGCTAGGGAGAGACAGGATCCACTTGACAAAGAGAGGGAAAAACATCTTTGCAGACAGACTCACTAACCTTATTCCTCCTGAGAAAGTTGGGCAATCAGCTAGTTACCTCAGGTACCTGTACATAAATGCATGGAATCTGGGAAACAAACAGGAAGAATAGAAAGTCCTTGCACAGTCATGGAACCATAATGCGATTGGAATAAAAGAGGCTTAGTGGGACAGCTCACATGATTGGAGCACTTCATTGGATGAATATGAACTGTTCAGGAAGGACAGGCAGGGGAGAAGAGAAGGAGCTGCCCTTTATGTTAAAGAGCTATATGATTGCTGAGAGCTTCAGTATGAAACTGGAGATAGGCATGTTGAATATCACTGGATTAGGGTCAGAAGAGACAGTAACAGGGGTGATGATGTGGTGTATGTCTTCTATAGACCACCAGACCAGGAGGATGAAGTGAATGAAGCTTTCTTCAAACAGTTAGTGGAATTTTCCCAATCACAGGCCCTGGTTCTCATGGTGGACTTCAATCACCCTCCTGGGATAGCAGTACAGCAGAACACAGGCAATCCAGGAAGTTTTTGGAGAGTGCTGTGGACAACTTCCTGGTGCAAGTGCTGGAGTGGCCCACTAGGTGCCTTGCTCTTCTTGACCTGCTGCTCACAAACAGGGAAGAATTGGTGGGGAATGTAGTAGTGTATAGCAAGGTGGGCAGCAGTGACCATGAGATGATTGAGTTCAGGATCCTCAGGAAAGGAAGAAAGGAGAGCAGCAGAGTATGGAAAACAGACTTTGACTCCCTCAGGGAACTGATAGACAGGAGCCTCTGGGTGACCAGTCTAAGGGGAGAGAAGTCTAGAGCACAGGAACAGACCATCCTGATGTGCAAGAAGACAAGCAAGTATGGCAGAAGACCAGCTTGGCTTAGCAGGCAACTCTTAAGTAAGCTAAAACACAAAAAAGGAAGTTTATAAGAAGTGGAAACTTGGACAAACAACTAGGAAGGGAAGTTTTTTGTATTGCTCCAGCGTGCAGGGATGAAATCAGGAAGGCCAAAGCACAATTGGCGTTGCAGCTAGCAAGGGACATGAAGGGTAGCAAGAAGGATTTCTATATGTATGTCAGCAACTACACCTGGAGTACTGCATCCAGTTTTGGGTCCCCTACTACATAAAGGGTATGGACAAATTGGAGAGAGTCCAGTGGAGGGCAAGGAAAATAGTTAGGGGGCTGGGGCACGCATCTTATGAAGAGAAGCTAAGGCAGTGGTTTCCAACTTTTTTAAATAGACCACCTTTGGCTTTTAAAAGCAACCCAAGATCTACTGTGCACCGCTGCCCACCCTCTCCTCCCCCTGCCAAGCAGGTAAGTCTGTGGGGAAGGAAGAGGGGGTCCAGATTGAGGCAGAGGGAGAAAAAATTATTTGCGGGGTGTGCCTCCCCAGCAGGTAAGTCCCACTTGGCTGGGGCCCCACTCAACTTACCTTTGTTCCTGCCTCTGTGGCACTGTCCCTAATTGCAAGGGCCTCAATCTAGCCCCTGCCCCTTCCCTCCCCCATTGACTGACCTGCTGGGCTGGGGCATGGTGTGCACATACATGGGCACTTCGTCCCCCACCCCAGCCTCAGATCAACTCCAAGAGGATCTGAGATCTACCGGTGGTTCGAGATCCACTGGTTGGTGACCACTGAGCTAAATTGTGAAAGTCAGAACTAGAGGGATTAATAAGCAATAAATACGTCCTTCTTGGAGGCATTTGGTATTTTGCCTAAACAGGTAATATTAGTTAATATAAAGCTTGTAAGTTTGTAAACTGCAAATGTAACTTGTCCGTCATAAGTTTAACCAAAATGATAAATTAACTGTTCATGGAACTGACTGGGCTCCATAGGCAAAGCTGTAGCAATAAGATTAGGAGACCCAATGGTTTTTTGCTCAGGGTTCAGCCTTGATGATAAAACTGGATCTAACTGCCTGGCATACCCAACACATTCCAGGAAAGCACATCCCAAGAAAGCATATTCAAATGAAACCTAAAAGGGGTTGGAACTTATGCGGAGCAATGTCAATTTCAAACCTAAAGATGCTGCATCATAATTTGCTTATTGGATAAACCCAAGTTTGGGTAGTAACCTTTTATGATAATTTTTAACACCTTTCAATCACATAGGGTAACAGCTATAGGGTAACATTGTGAATGTTTCTAAAGCCAACAGATTGCATAAGACTAGATATAAAAAGCACATGCATCAGGTGATCAGCAGGAAGGAGGGAACAGAATGGTCATTGCTGTTCCATGTCTGGATCCCGGACTCCTGGTGTGAGTGAGGATAAGATCCTGCTCAAGGGATCTTCCGGTAATCCCTCTGACAGCGTCAATCGGGGATGCCTGACTTCACTGGAATCACTAGACGTGTACCTGGCATTGAGGAACTATCGATAAGTTGCCAACCCATGTCTGTCTATCTGTTGTTTTGAACAGCCCAGTGGCTAATACCCTCGCAGTGCCCAGTTGGCCTGCAACAGAATTGATTTATCTATCTTGTCACGGTGGGGTCCTCGCGGAGGGCCGTGATCTCCTTGAGGCCCTCTCACCGCGCTACTCCGGCCCGAGGGCACCCTCCATTCTCGCCCGCCATGGCTTGATAGAATATATGTAATAGGGAGGCTGCCTTGTGTTTCCTCGGGCCTGTCAGCTCCTGGACCCCTCGTGGGTCTCCCCGTATAATGGGCGCTACCCAAGCGCCCTAGCCTTATGGGCTATGCATGGCTCCTACCTCCCCTGATACCACGCCCCAAGCCTCGCAGATGTAATGGACGTTGTTTGGTCTATACGCCCGCTTCCCGGGCCTCCTCTCTCATTTGGCCCACTCTGGGCTCCCTCTCTCGTGCCCAGCCTCTTGCTGGGACTCCCGTCTAGCCCACTCTGGGCCTCCCCTGCCGGTGTGGTTCCGCTCCGGGACTCTCCAGCGGGCCTCCGGTCCTATGGGCCAACCGCACGGACACCCTCCCTGAATCTGGCTCCCTGCGCTGCTACTCCCTGTCTTCTCAGGGGCAACCGCAGCGCCCTGCCTTGGTCTGAGGGGTATTACCGCGCTAGCCTGCAGCCGGGCTCGCTATGCCCGTGCGCCCACACTGGGCTACTCAACAAAGTACAATGGCGTTCCCCCTTTCTGGGGCTCGCCGCGCCCACACTGGGCTACTCAATAAAACACAATGGCGTCCCCCCTCTCCGGGGCTCGCCGCGCCCACACTGGGCTACTCAATAATGTACAAGGGCGTTCCCCCTCTCTGGGGGCTCGCCGCGCCCACGCTGGGCTACTCAATAAAACACAATGGCATTCCCCCTCTCTGGGGCTTGCCGTGCCCACACTGGGCTACTCAATAATGTACAAGGGCGTTCCCCCTCTCTGGGGGCTCGCCGCGCCCACGCTGGGCTACTCAATAAAACACAATGGCATTCCCCCTCTCTGGGGCTCACCGCGCCCACACTGGGCTACTCACTAACGTACAAGGGCGTTCCCCCTCTCTGGGGCTCGCCGTGCCCACGCTGGGCTACTCAATATGGCCCCACTCTCTAGGGCTGCTCAGTATGGCGCTCCCCCCTTCTCTGGGGCTTGCCGTGCCCACGCTGGGCTACTCAGTAATACCGCCCCTTTCCTGGAGCCGGGGGCTATGTTCCCCCCACACACAATCCGGGGTCTCAGTCCCCGTCCGCAACCTACGGGTTGCGCCCGCGACCCACTGGCCGCGCTCCTCGCCGCCAGCTGCTTGCGCAGTGGCGTGCGAGCTGCGCCTTCGGGGGCTATGTTCCCCCTACACGCAATCCGGGGTCTCGGTCCCCGTCCGCAACCTACGGGTTGCGCCCGCGACCCACTGGCCGTGCTCCTCGCCGCCAGCTGCTTGCGCAGTGGCGTGCGAGCTGCGCCTTCGGGGTCTATGTTCCCCCACACGCAATCCGGGGTCTAGGTCCCCGTCTGCAACCTACGGGTTGCGCCCGCGACCCACTGGCCGCGCTCCTCGCCGCCAGTTGCTCATACACTGGCGTGCGAGCTGCGCCTTCCCTGGCGCTATGTAGATAATGCGCCCTCTTGGCGCTAGGGCACCCCACACTCTCTGGGGTCCCTGTGATTGAGGCCTCCTCCAACCCCTACAGCCTCGCCCAAGCCTCCGGGTGTAATAGTACAAACACAAAGCAAAACCACAAGCCCCTAGGCTGTAACACAAATGCAAGCCGCCTGGCCATAACTCCTCATCATAGCTCAAGCCTCCAGGGCTATCATGAGCTGTACTTGCGACTTAGGCTCAGGCCCTGCCCCCTACAGGCAGCTGGCTCCGCTTGGTTGCTCCGGCAACCCGCAGCTGCGCTCATTGCCTGAGCAACCCTCAGCTGGGCTCGTTATGTCCGGCCAGAGCACCCTCCCTCGCTCCCTGGCAGTTTGTCCTCCATAGGAGCAGGGGCACCGAGGTGCCCTGCGACATATCTGTTGTTATTATCTGTTATTTACTATTAGCTCTTAAATACTGCATTATCTGCTTATCACATGTATCTTTCTGTTAACTGTTGTCTGTGTGAAAGCTATAATAAATTTGCCTTTACTTCACTCCCAACTTTGCCTCCTTGATCCGAAACTGAATCAAACAGCCCAGTTGACCTGTGATAAAATTGATACACTCACAGTGCCCAGCTGGCGTGTGACATAAGGGAACTGGGCTTATATAGTATGCAGAAGAGAAGACTGAGGGGGGATTTAATAGTAACCTTCAACTACCTGAAGGGTGGTTCCAAAAAGGATGGAGCTATACTGTTCTCAGTGGTGGCAGGTGACAAAACAAGGAGCATTGGCCTCAAGTTGCAGCTAGGGAAATTTAGGTTAGATATTAGGATAATTTCTCTCACTAGGAAGGTGGTAAAACACTGCAACAGGTTACCCAGAGCGGTTGGGGTGTTTCCATCCCTGGAGGTTTTTAAGACCCAGCTAGACAAACCTTGGCTGGGATGATCTAGTTGGGGATGGTCCTGCTTTGAGTAGGAATTTGGACTAGATGATCTCTGGAAGTCCCTTACAACCCTCATTTTCTATGATTCTAGGATTGCATAGGATGGTTTGGATAGAAATGATCCTGCCAGGTAGGGGGCTAGACTAGATGATCTCTGGATGTCCCTGGCAGCCCTACTTTTCTATGATTTGTGGTACTGCTATTCTGCCTTATAGCCCAGTGCTTGGGCACTTATTTATGTTTTGGGAGAAGCAGATTGAAGTCTCCTTTCAGCCTGATTTGAAACAGGCATTTTGGGTGGATCTCTGAATTCTCATGTTGATGTTCATCCATCCTGTGTAAATATTGAAGCAGTGAGTGGGCCTCATAAATGGAAGGCCTCTGGAGGGCAACCACTGGGCTAGAGTCACTACTGCTGGTCAATGAATTTATGAATATTTTATACAGAATAGAATAACATCTATAAGAGAGATTATGAGAGATACGTTTTAGAAAGCCCTTTACCTCTATGACTTGGGCAGTCTCATGAGACATGGGAGACCCTATTATGAGATATAAAACAGCATTTTAAAAGTGCTAGAAACATTTTTAGAGTTTTACTGCATTTCAGGCAATGATTTGAGGAAAACTGACAGTGGAGTGACCTAAGTTATCTATTAGGTGGTTTTGAACACGTAGACATGGGAGGGCCCTGTCATAAATCAGTCAAAGATTTGAACCAGGATTTCCTACAGGACAGATGAATAAATGGAAACATTTGAATCAATTTAAAAAATGGCAAAATGAGCCAAGTTAATATCTCTGACTTCTGTTTTAATTGTTCTGTCTATTCGTTTTGACTAAATTTGACCCAAATTCTTAAATACTTTTGTCTGAAACTGCATTTTTGGCAAGTAAATTATTTACTGGAATTCCACTCCTCTCCATTCCCGCCCCTCCCCCACCCAAACAAAACAAAACAAAACAAAATATTAAACCAGCTCTTAATTAGTGTACATTTTTGAATGGCCAGGTATCTACTTACTCTCAAGTATTACAAAATATAATAGTAAATTGAATGAAATCAGAACTTTTGTAACCAGTTTTAGAAAATCTTGTTTCTTGTGCTTAATGAATGAGCATAATAATTATCTATGAATTATAATTCCTTTCAGAAAGCTCAGTTTTTCAATCTTTTATTCACACTTTAGCATAGTATTATCCTATTTTCTCACTATGGTTTGCATGTTGTAACAGGGGGGCCTGCTCGGGGTCCATCTACTGGTGGCCCCACCCACCTGTTATGGGCCAACAGCCCACCTTCTCTTCTGCCATGCCTTGTTTTAATTAATTGTTGTTAATTAAGTGGGAAATTGCCCATTGTATCCCCCAATGCCGGGGGCGCTGTCTGCGGCTCCATTCCTCCCCTACACCTCAGCCCAAGCCTCACAGATGGTATTTGTAAATTCCTCTTTATGTTGGGATCACAGCCAGTGTGGGCCTACCCCTTTTCTCTCTAACTAGGCCTGTCAGTCAAAACCCCCACAACTAATCAGGGTTTGATTCCCAGGCTCTAGCTCTCAAAAAAAAAAAATACTCACCCAGGCTCCTGCCCCTCTGTGGTGCTGGGGTCTGCTCACCCCTGAATACTGTGCTCTCTCTGGTGCTGGGATCCCCACACTGCAGTGGGCCCCCAATGAGGCCTCCTCCTTCCCCAAATAGCCTCACCCAAACCACCGGTCTTAACGTTCAACACAAAACATAGGCTTCTAAGGCCATATAATGGAAAAATGATAATACAGAAACAAGAGAGGAAACATGCCTGCTTACTTTAGATGATCATGAGGATGGCTCACAGCATGGCATAGTCTTTTGATAAAGACTGCAGTCATGACACCATGGTCATTGGGAGTCCACCTCCCTGCTGCCCCTCCGGCCTTCACTTGTCATTTGTAGGATCCTGGCCTTCCTCTTCCTGTCACCTGACCAGCTGGCAGGGCTTGAGGCTTAACCCCTTCTTGACCGGCCAGCCATGACTGGAAGGTTCTGGATTTAAAGGGACCACCCTGTCTATTAGTAACAGGGCTAGGGTTCCCTGTTACACATGTGTATTAGTCAATCCATATGCAGGCAAAAATGAGGCAATCCAACTGTGGGGAATCTATCAGTTTATTACTCAAGTAAGGAATATTGTTATGATGGAGGTTGGCAAGATTGGACTCTTCAATGAGATACCTCAAAATGCTGGAAAGACACATGCATACTAGGGCTGATAAGCATAGAAAGCATCATGTGAGTCCAAATGATCACTTTATTGAATAGATTCATAGATTCATATTCAGAAGGAACCTCAGTGGGCCACCTAATCTGACCCCCTGCCCCTGACAGGCAAGAAAAGAGTCACCAACCCTGGGATTATGTGATCCCACCTCCCTTCGGAGCCCATTCCAGATGCTGGCAACCCTGACCGTGAAGAACTTTCTCTTAATGTCCAGCCTAAACCTTCTCTCTAGTAGCTTATGGCCATTGTTCCTTTGTCATTCCAGGGGGTGCCCTGGTGAACAGATCATCACCTACTTAATTTTGCTTTCCCCTTATGAATGTGTATGCCACTGCAAGGTCCCCTCTCAGCATTCTCTTGGAGAGGCTAAAGAGGTTAAGGTCCCTTAGCCTTTCCTCATAGGGCCTTCCCTGCAGGCCTCTAATCAGGGTAGTGTCCCTTCTTTGGACCCTCTCCAGGTTGTCCGCATCCCGCTTGAACTGCAGCATCCAGAACTGGACACAGTACTCCAGCTGCGGTCTGACCAGTGCCACATAGAGGGGGAGAATCACTTCCCTGGACCTGTTTGTGAAGCACCTATGGATGCACGACAAGGTGTGATTGACTCTGCCAACTGCTTCATCACATTGGCAGCTCATGTTCATCCTGGAGTCAACAGTGACTCCAAGATCTTTTTCTGCTTCAGTGGAGCTGAGAAGGTCACCCCCCAGCCTGTAGGTATGATGGCAGTTCTTCATCCCTAGATGCAGCACCTTGCACTTGTCCTTATTGAATTGCATCCTGTTGCTCTCCGCCCACTTTCCCAGCCTGTCTAGGTTGGCCTGGATCTGGTTCCTCCTCTCCAGGGTGTTAGCTGCAACCCATAATTTTGTGTCATCTGTGAATTTGGACAGGGTGCTTCCCACCCCCTCATCCAGATCACTGATGAAGATGTTGAACTGCGGTGGCTCCAGAACTGAGTTCTGAGGGATACCACTGCCCACATCTTTCCAGAATGACACCGACCCATCCACTACCACCCTCTGAGTGCAATCCTTTAGCCAATTTGCTACCCATTCTACCATCTATTTCACACTTTTATTTCTGTTATATTATAAAATAAGGTAAAATTGTATCAAAAAGAGGGTTAAATATACTCTTAGTACATTTCCAGGAAATGCAATCCTGCATTTCAACCTATTTTGCAAAATAGCATCATCCTCACAGGTCTTCTACACTTTGATATAAACGGGGTCCAACAAAGTACCAAGACAGTTTTCTAATTAATATAAATGCATAGTAATAATTTACAAATGCAAACCTTCTCATTCTGCTTTTTAATTTGCAAAAGTTCCATGTACAAATTATGCACTAAAATATTTTTTTAAGTAGTACCAAGATAAATGAGACAATATTTAGCTAACAAATTGCTAAAGAAAAAAGAAGAAAAAAGTCAAAATATTTCTAAAGAAATTTAAAAATATTCACTACTGAGAAATTTCTCATTGTGACATTATGAATACCCTTAAAATACTCAAATGTTATTGAAGAGGTTCATCCAACACCGTTGTGGTAATAAAATGTCACTTTTATTGTGGTTCATGTAAGCAAGATACATCAAGAGAAAAACTGAAAATCGGAGGGCAGCTGCCTCAGTTTTTACTTTCCTATATTTTCATTAAAAAGCAGCTAAAATATAGACAGAGAATCAGATATTTTATTAAAGCCAAAAGGCTCCTTTTGGTGATAGAAAAAAATAAAGTATAAATTAAAAAGCTTTAATCATATCCCAGATAAATAATAATCTATTTTTTAGTGGCCTAATAAAAATTCCTGGCTCAAATATCAACTTTAACCTTTCCCCCCATTTTATTTCATCTACATTAAAATAAGAGTTGGCAGCATAAATGTCCAATAAAATGAAGAAAGAGTGTTCAGATCTACTGATCAATACTTTTACTGGAATAAAAATCGTTAAAGTATACAATCAATTTAAAGAGTTAAATCCAGTCTCTTTAATTTGATGGAAGAGACAAATTCTTTTTTCCTTATTGCAGGTATTCATCCTCTGTGCTCCAATAAAGATAAATCAATTGCAAATACTTCTAGCGAGGTTAATGCTTCCCATAAAAAAAAAAAAAAAAAATCACTTTCAATGGGAGTGGGGTACTTTTAAAAAATGCATTACTTCAGGTAACCTTTCAAACAAAAGTGCTTAATTCTCTGTAGGCTTCTTTGGACTTTTTTGAATTTTAGAATGATATGAAGACAGTCTCTGTACTCATTGTAACATTATGATATAGTGGACAATGTGCTGTTGGAAATAAATCTATAGTAGATGAAATGATTAAGAAATGGAAAACCTTTTTTCATGATTTATTCATTATTTCAAATCAACATCTTGTTTATAGGTTTCATTAATTAATTATTAATGCCTCATAGTAGATATGAACTATTGCATGGAGTATTCATTAACAATTTGCAATGAAATGCACAGACACATGGAAGATTTTGCACAATATTGTTTCACTTAAGGTTGTGTTTTATTCCTTCATGTATCTAATATTTTTATGTTAGCTGCTTTAAATCTTCTCAGTGGATAATTCTAGATTTATTTCCATTACCTGCCATCCTCCTCCCTTTTATCCTTATTTGATTCAGTTCTCTTCCCCCTCACCAAAAGCATATACACTTTCATGCTTAATGATTCTTTCCATTAGAAGTGATTTATAATAAGATGTACATATTTATGAGCTGTTCTCAGGGTACTGCAGGATAAAGCTTTTTTTAGCTTTGTTCCTGTCCATCATGCTGCAGAGTTTGGTTGGAATCTTGCCATCTTTTGCCAGTAACCTGTGAATAGAGTATCAAAATTGTGCTATTTTTCATGAGCGCTTATTGTATGTAATCCAATGATAAGTGTACATAAAAGTCTCCTTATGGTGGCTGGTCCACAGAGGATAAGCTGAATATAATTCCAGTGCTTTAGTTCAAGTGGTAACTTTCACTTTTAGTGCTAGTGGTGCTAGATTTTGTCCCTATGATGACTCATAAAGTAGGTGATTATTTTTACTTCCTAGATAATTTGGTAATTGAACTACTTAATTCAAGCTCATTGACTGTTGTTCATTGTAAAAGTGAATTTAAATATATAGTAAGTAACGAGAGCCTTTTTTTTTCATCTGCAGAAAAGAGCAGATGGAGAATAAAATAGCATTCCCCTGAGCTTCACACAGACCATCTTGGCCCAGCAACTGCTGATTCAGAAATTCTCCTTGAGTGTCCTTGGCTATACAGCTGTAGAAGCTCCTTTCTTTCCTGGAATATACTTCTCTCTTGGAGTGGGCTTACTAATGCTGGCCACAGCCTTACATGGCTTTGCAAGGCTATGGACATTCTTCTAGAAGATGATATTTGAAGATGCACTGGGATGCTTGGTTACATCGTTGCCTGACTGCTAGTAAGTTAGCCTAAGAGGGCTTTTAAAGACCTAAAATTGTCCTATCATTCCTCAAACTCTGAAATTAAGCCCATGAGTTCAAATGCACTACTCATGTAAGACCCCTAATTTAGAAGGAAATAAAATGAGTGTTTTACTTCAGTTAAATGGGAACATGAATGATAAAGAACAAAGATCACCTTTCCAAAAGCTTCACTTCAGAAATGAAATCAGCACTGGTGTATCAAAAAATTCCTTGCATAGCAAATTATAGTTCCAGCAACTTCTAGCAGCCTGGACATTTTGAGATATCCTGAAGAAATTTAATTTTAGCCTAAAACCCCAAAATTTCAAGTCAGACTCACAGTATTCCCAGGTAAACAGATTATTTTCAGTCCCAAACAAATGTGTCTGTAAACTAGAATGTCAGCAAGCTCTTTGCCCCAGTGCCAAATCCTGGCAAACGAGCCCTGCAAAGCTTGAGGCTTATGAACTTGAGTGTGCCCATTTTGCCCATTATGAAGGGAAAACCAGAAAACATCATTAAAATTTAATCCTTTGAGCAGGTGGGAAATGGATAGTTCCATAGATACCGCTGCCAAAACATTGTGAGATGCCATATATTTGCATACAGTGTATTCAAAACCACTTGTAGCATGCATGATGGTAGACCTAAATTAGGTAGAGTGACCTCAGGGAAAATTCAGTGAAGCATAGCAGAGCTGAGAACCTACCACAGCATTCTTCTCCTGTCACCCCCCTTCATGTTAGAGAGTAGGTCTGAACAGTGTGGAACTTGTCCTTCAATCCGCTACCACCAGATGGCTCTATGACACCTTCTTCTTTGAAGTGCCTGAAGATGGGCAGCAAGGTGTGAGTTGCCCTGCCTGCCAATTTAAATTTAGGGGATGAGGAAATTTTCAAAAGGTCCCAATTTCTGGCAAAGCATAGAAACTCCACAGGGCAGACTTAGGTTTCTAAAATTCCCAACAAAAGGGCAACCCTGTTTCATCTACAGCCCAACCACCTCACCATTGCACTGCTGTGGTCCTCAAGTGAGGGTCATTTTCCAGTAAACCCCAGCAGCTCTGCAACTGAAGAAGGAATCTGCCTTCAGTCCCTCCTCTTCCCCCACACATGGATCTATGGAGAAAGTACCATTACTCCTGCTGGGACAGGTAGCTACTTGGCAGGCCTCTGTAGAGGTCTTCTCTCCCCCAGTTGTCTGCCTCTTTTTTACTCTCCATAAAGTGTCGACCATCTGGCTGTTACTTACTTAATAGAGATCATCATTATGTAGCCACTTGCAAATGCTCCTAACAGCCTAGCACATGGGAGCTGCATATAGTCAGTGAACTGCACACAAGTTCACATCACAAAAATCGGGAAAACAAATGCAAAAAATCAGAATTAGAAAAATATATAAGAAATAGTAAATGTATGTCAATGCAATTAAGGAGAAAATGAGATGTTACTGTAATCTCCACAAATTCTCAAAACCTTACAGTGCTTTAAATGTAAAAGAAAAATCCTTATACATAACTCTCTTTACATATATCCTGTGTGCTGAAATATGTCATTATCTACATTTAGATGTGTATTTACATATACATGCCTACACATTTCTAAGGACTCTGATCTTTGGCAGGATCAAGTAGTGTAGGCTAGATTCTGCACCTGCGTTCAGTGTTTATTTCTCATTGTCTCCAGTTTGCAGATGGAGCAGGTGCAGTATTGCTCTGCCCTTAGCTCTTGAAACCCAATTAAGCAAACTGGAAACAAGCCGCAATGTGTGTGTGTGTCCAGGCATCCCTGAGATAGAGAAGACTGTGGAGTTAGGTCCATTATGTTCACTATGTGCTTTTTTGTGTGTGAAAAAAATACCATTAATCAATGCACAAAAGAGTCTGGATAAAAAATTGTTCTTATCTTTCCTATAATTATTTCCCTCTATTGAATACAAATAAAATTTCCAAAGTGCCTAAGTGACTTATGAGCCTATGGGCTTATTGACAACACTTTCATGCTGCCTGGACAACACCCTGGCCCATGAGGATGGAACAAGCCTTATCCAATCACTCTTGCTCAGCACATGGCAAATCCTGCAAATGTGGAAAAATACATGCTTTGATTTTGCAATATGACCCTTGTGGGTGGATCCTTTTGGCCTCCTGAAGTCAGTGAGGGCCTCCCAGCACATGGGCTTGCAAACATTTCCAGGAATAACACTTGTGCATGAGATTATAAAATCCATCTTCTGTGACAACTTCAGCAAATGACTCTGAAATATGTTTCCTGTAATATTTTCACAGCAAGGGTTGAACTCTGGATCATGAGAGCCAAAGAAAATGAATATAAATATGACATTATTGTACAACCCCCCCCCCCCCCAAAAAAAAAAACAAAACAGCCACAAGTCATTTTTTGCATTATCTACCCAGAAGTTAGTTTTGCCTCAAAATAAATGCAGGGCTGCCCAGAGCCAGAGGCTGTCTGTGGCAGGCTGACTTCTTAATGAGCACTCGGGGCTACTCTAGGGTGAGTTACTGTCTTATTTTTGTTTTTGGGGTGTGCTGAGTAGGAATGAGTGGACATGCATCACCATGGCAACCACAGAAATGGCATGGAGGTGATGCAGTGGGATAGAAACATGAGTCCTTTTGACTTTTCAGTAACTCATCTAGCTCTAGTCTCCATTGCAAATTGGACTTGGCCTTCTAGCTTGCTTAAACGGCCTCCTTGCAGAGCATGGGGCTGAAGCCAAGAAACAAGCCCATCCACTTGCACTTGATCTGGCCTTGCCAAAGCCCAGCAATTACATGGAATACATAGCCCAGAGGGGCCCTGCGTACACTCCTCAGCACCACTTTCATGCTCTCTGCCTCTCTCAGGACTGACTTAAGCCATCTGTTCTGCTTAGCTTCTCAGGAGAGATGCAGACACAAATGGAGCAAAGCTAGTGGGCTGAGGCTCTTTTCCAGGTCACAGTGATGGGCTTACCAGAGAGATGGTATCTACCTAGCCATTGGCACCTTGGGAAATATTATCCTAAGTGACCAATGAAAATTATGGATACCAAACAACATATCTCTAGCCTACCAGTGGTCAACCCCTCCTCCCTCCCCCATTATTTCCTTTCCCATGCCAGTTTTCTAGGTATAGCAGCACGCTGTTGTAAACCACTAAGGCTAATTAAAGGTGATCTCTGATTTGCCAGATATTATGCTCTTTCATGTGGGATTAAAAAATATGAAGTTTCAAGGAATGCTTGGACTTGTGGGCTCTCTAGAGAGGAAGACAAGTTACAAAACAAAGTGTGAAATGAAGAAAAACTGCCAAAAAAGACACCAGATTCGCAAGTAGCAGCTCACTTCAGAGAGGCTGTAATTTTCAACATCTCTTGAGGCTTTGTGGTTCTTAATCCTGAATAGAGCAAAATAATTAGAGTTCTTGCTCACTAATCCGTATCTCTAAAATGAGGATTCTAATATATCTTAAAATATTTAGGACAGAAATTTCCTTTTCTCCTCAGTTTTGCATTTTTTTAAGAAATATGAATGCAGTAGCACATTATTTGACAAAGGTGTATGGCAGAATCATATTATAAATTGAATCCATAGTTCATGATAGTGCTAAGTATTAGTTTAGTTGGACCTGTGTATTAGATCAGATCCTGAAAGTTCTGGTTTTGAAAACTGGGTTAATCTATAAGTGCACTTCAGTGTGCATTAGCCTATTTTAATGCACATTAAAGTATCACTAAAAAAACATGCTATTTAGTTAATGTGAATTAAAATAGGCTAATGCACATTAAGTGCCACTTAAAAACCATGGGCATTTATACACATACATTTTTGTGCTGTGAGGCACTAGAGATCTTGTGCATTGGAGCAGACTATTAATTGAGTCTGCTCTGCACATGAGCTGATGCGCACTGTGCTGTGTTGTATGCAGTTGCATAAGCGCTATTAAAAACGCCCGTCACTGTGGAGCAAATGCCCCTTGCTCTTTATTTATTATGCATTAAAACCGGTAATGTGCATTTTCTTAGTACCTCACAATAGAGGTTCTTGATTTTAATGTGCATTAACTAACATGCATTAATGCATGTATAGCTGCACCCCTGGCTGAAGTGGGTTATTTATTCCTGAGAGGAAAGAAATTACTTGAAGAGGAAACAGAATTATGTATCTCTACAATTTGGAACTGTATTCCAGTAACTTACTGACAAATAAATACATATGTATGTAGGTAATGGCTATAACAAAGTGCACCATAGTGGGCATGTCTACACGTTCATTAATGTGCTTTAGGTAAGGCACATTAAATCTAGTACCTCAGGGCACTTTTATACATGCTCCAGGGTCGGGGCGGGGGGAGGGGGGGACAGCATTTTAATTATATCGGCTCCAAGAGCTGCTCTGATTTAAGTGCTGTCACACTGCCTGTTTCAGCATCTTGAAAATGGTGTGCTTGAACTAAAACTTGTTTGACTTTTAAGCATGGAGACCTTGATGCACGAAATGCAGGAGGCTGGTAGAGCATGGCAATTGCCACACTCCAGCAGACTCAATTATGTCTCAATCAAGTCTGCTCTGACGCGTTGTAATTCCAGACTCCACACTCATGTATGGGCACCCTCCATTGTGAGGTACTAGAAAATGTGCATGAACCTATTTTAATGTGCATTAGAGAAAGAGCACAGGTTTTTCTGTGATGCTTTAAAGCACAGTAAAATAGGCTAATGCACATTAAAACACACATGTACATGCACCAACTGACAGCTTGTATCATTTTCATAACTGGCAAAGAGCTGGTATTCAGGATCCTAGACACCTTTTGTTCCCAAGATATTTCTTGTGCATGAGGTGTTATGATTCATATTAATTATTTATTCAATGGATTTAGTCTCTTTCTCTTCTTCATATGCCATTTGCTCCAATTATCCACGGCTTTGATTTTGCAATATGACCCTTGTGGATGGATCCTTTTGGCCTCCTGAAGTCAGTGAGGGCCTCCCAGCACATGGGCTTGTAAACATTTCCAAGAATAATACTTGTGCGTGAGAATATAAATTCCATCTTCTGTGAAAACTTCAGCACATGACTCTGAAATATGTTTCCTGTAATATTTTCACAGCAAGGGTTGAACTCTGGATCATGAGAGCCAAAGAAAACGAATATAAATATGGCATTATTGTACAACCCCCCCCCCCCAAAAAAAAACCAGCCACAAGCCATTTTTTGCATTATCTACCCAGAAGTTAGTTTTTACTCCTTCCAAGTCACATTGAATCTTGAAAGTTCACACTGGCATTCACACAAACCCTCTAGTCAAATGACATGTGTCACTTAAGCTACCCAAGTTTTATAACTGATACTTCAACACATTTTAACTTGTTATATTTACAGGGAACTTTTCTGCCTGTTCAGTGGCTCAGGGAATGAAATGGCTGTATTTTCACATCTGAATCCAAAACAAAACCCCTTTATGTTAGTTCATCTGTTGATATACTCATATCAAAATGTTCACTTAAAATGCTTTAATGTTGGATTAGCAGTATATTACCAATACTTCTGTTGCCATAACCAGGAATTTTGAAAGCCATTGAACTAAAAGAACAGCTATAATCATAACAAGTACAGATCATATATTCAGATATCTCTTTCTTCACCAATAACTATAATTTTACCTTTCTGTTTTTAAATTGATTCATTCCTTTTAGTGCTCTTGAACTCATTAGGTTTACCCTGGAAGGTCTGGAGTATCCTGGCTCCAATTCAGCAAGGCATTTACAACACTGACCTAACCATAAGCAAATGAGTCCATAGGACTGTTCCCTTGTTTAAAGAGCCATTGACTTCTCACTTACTTGCAATTAGGCAGGAGCTTAAGTACTTTGTGCATGTGCAGGGTGAGGGCCTAGAGTAGGAAGAAGAAAGACAGGAATATGGAATTTGTTTTGCATAGGATGTCTTTTCTCTGTTTTAAAGCAGTCTGTTGGAAACTTTTAGCTTTCATCTGTCCATTTTTTTTTAGTTTATTACATTACATGTAGTACCAGTGTAGCCAAACCAGTTGCAATCTGTCACTAATTTTATGAGGGGGAGGGAAGAGCATGAGGCACTCATTCTGAAGCCCTTATACTGAAAAGCACTTACATAACTTTCAGCAAAGGTAGGAGGTCTTCTTATATGAGTAAAATCAGTAAATGCTATGCAGTGAGAACAAGGATCGCAGAACTGAGCTTTTTATTCTTAACTTTATCCTTATTCTATCCTTTAATTTTTCTTGCTAACATTAAATATTATGCTGCCTTGCAATTTGGTAATTGTAGCTTCGTCACACTTTTATTTTCAGTTCAATACAAGGAAAGCAGAATGTCTGTATGTAACAAACATTTTAACTAAAAACTATTTTTTGGAAAACCATAGATTGAGGTTAGATTAAATTAACAATGAAATAAAGACTTTTAACATATCAGCACTTCGTTTTCTGTTGATTATATAATGTAGAACAACACAATCCACACAGTAGGATCTAATTTTTAGACAGTACCGAAATTTGCATTCATTACTACTGCAGTGGTTAATCAAGAACTTGCCAATTAAAATATCACTTCAGCTGGCTTTTCATCAACCACAGATACAACATATATGGTAGATAATAAAGAGATTGTCAGGCTACAGCTACACAAAACTATAAAACTTGGTAAACAGAATAGGATTTCTATGTCAGATACACTCTTACTTTTTAACATCCTGCTATCCTGCTACACTCACGGGAGTCCTCAGTTGCCATAAAAGGTTAAACCATCACTGCACAATGATATATGAAATACCACAATATTTCCTGCAAGGAAATACACTAGAAAGGTTGGACAATCTTTCAAAAACTCCTTTTACATTTCTATTGATGAGTTTAATATTATTGCTGTTTTCAGTAATTTCCTATACTTACTGGTAAAAATAAAGATAAAATATTTCTAAGGTTGTCCAGTATATCTTGTATACCACAGTGTAATGATTTTTGGCAAATTCTGAAAGCAGACTTCAGCCAGCTGAGATTGTGGCTCCTCAATACATTAACAACACATATAATAAAGTTTATATATTAGAAGGATATACAGCTCCTTTCTTAATGCATGGAATTGATTATGGCTTTGCAGCTGAGGTTGTGAAGGTAGTGTTGAAGAGAATCTTTTATTCTAAGCGCCTATATAGTTGTAGACACTTAGAATAAAATATTCTCTTCAATGCTAAGTTCACTGCTACAGCTGCAAAGCCATAATCAATTCTGTGCATTAAGAAAGAAGCTGTATATGCTTCTAATATATAAACTTTATTATATTCTGGTGCTATTGACTAACCTGGAAAATCACCATTTTGGCCTGAAATAGATCTTGTTTTCTATCCATTCAGGGATTTCATTGCAAACAGTGACTAAGATTAATTCTGGACCCATGATTCTAATCTTTGGCAAGATGGCATGGAAGTGCAGGGAACCATATTAATGGAATGGCCAGAGAATGGCTAAATAATGGTTAAGACTATGCAGTAGGTTATATTATCTCCCACTTACCTTTAGCCTTAAAAAAGTCATGGCAAAAAGGTAATAATGTCTCAGGATGCATTGCCTTTTCTGTGAAGTACATCTTCCTTTGGGCTCTGAGGGCAGAAATCCAGGGGGAGGTCCTCCTATCCTGGTTTCAATGGAGCCATGTTGCTGATTATACAGTCAATGCAGGGATACATAATCCTATGGGTAGCCCTAACCTCCCATATATTCATTATGATTTGTCCATTTTGGGCACAGGATTCATAGCCTTTTCCAAGAGCAAATGATGTGGCAGTGTTGAAGAACTAATGTTGTAGGTAGTAGCAGAATTTGTTCTGCCAGCCTTCCTTCTATGGCACTTGATATGCAAAAGAATGCAGTGGGCACTGACCCACTGCTTGATTTTGTGTGAATTTTAAGTGTAATCCTGGCTTTTGCCCTCAGTTTGACTGCTGTTTGCACCATTTTGTGCATATGGTATATTTATTTCAATGCATTTTTTTAACAGAACAAAAAAACTAAATGCAAAGAGAAAAAAAGACATCAATGCCATGTTATGGTTGAGATTTTACACACATAAAAGCCCTAAGTAGAGCTGTGTAAAACTCATTGGTTTCACTTCACAGGAGTTTGTGACAAGATTTGCTTTGGTTTTGATCCACCTTAGCTTATACCCCCTGTATCTTGGTTTGAGATTCAGAACTGAACACATCACAATCTCAGTTAAAATATTAATCAAGACAAGTAAGCTTAACCTCCTGTCACATCAGCACCACATGAAACAGCACATTTTACGTGGTTTCCAAACTAAATCACATGCCACTAAGTCCTCTCCCTCCCCACTAGATGTCACATTTATGCCCAGATTAATGTGTTAATCACTGCAGATAATTATGGATCAATGTACAGTACATTGATTGGTGTGGCCCATTATATACTACCAGATCAAACAAGGGATATCTGCCCACAATATGTAGAAAAAGAAACTGAATTATTGTGGAGGATTTCAATCTGAGGGACACAAACAGAAGATCTCATCCTGACACAAATAAGACATTCTTGCGTTTCTAAAAAGGATGCTATAACTTTCTAACAGAAAGGTATTACAACTGACTCAAGATATTGTTTTGCCAGATAAGCAAGAATTGATCAATGAACTAAGAATATGTGGTTGCATGTATCCAAATGATCACAGACTCATTTCATTTTTTTATATGTAAACACAATGGAATCATAGACAAATTCATGGATTCTGTCTTGAAACAGACAATTTCCTGAAGTTGAAATCAACTACAAAAAAAATGAGTTGGAGAAAAATAAAAACAAAACAAAAAAATTATAACTGGAGTTGTTTAAAAACACATTATTTAATATCCTAAATACACAATTCTACAATCATGTAAGAAAGTTTCCTTGGATTTCAACAAAAACCCAAATTAAGAAGCTGCAATAAATGTTAAACACAGTTTATGACACATGGAAAAACTGTGAAGTTCATAGCAATGAGTACTGCTAGTTAGGATATGAATAAAATTAACGAAGGAAGCTATGACAATGAAAAATTTACAGGGCATTAACTTAAAGAAAATAAGAAGCAATTCTTCATAAATATATATGTAAGCATAGATTCTAGATAAGCATAATATATTATTGATATTGTGGTAGAAAGGTAGACATATTCAGTAGGGCTGTGTGAAGCTTCAGTCACTGATTCAGTTCAGCAGAGATTGAGCCAGATTCGGTGGCTGAATCTCCAAATCCAATTTGAATCAGGAGACCCTTAATCTCTCCGAATTGAATCGGAACCCTCCGAATTGATTTGGAGAGATTCCACAATTCGGACATAGGCACAACTTTAAATGTTTTTTCTACATAGCTCAAGGTACCAGGTGATTCATGAAACCCGAGATGGCAGGGCAGATGGGAAGGGATCATGGGGGCAGTCCCCAGCACACTTAGTGGTGGACCTGGAAGTGGACCAGAAGCATTTCCAGTCCACTTCTGGGTCCTCCACAGAGCACATGGGGGACCACCCCCTCCCGCCCCCCAGCTCAGTGACTGGTATCTCCTAGGTCTGGGGGGGAGGGGCCGGGTCTCCCCTCATGGCCAATTGCTGAGCTGGGAGGGTGCAGGTGTCCCCCCCCCCACTACACTGCTGTGGGATGCTCCATCCACCCCATCTCAGCATTCATGTGCTATGCCTAGTACCTTAAGGTATGTAGAAAAAATATTTAAAGCTGTGTCTGTAGTTGAATCGCTGATTCTCTGAATCAGCATTGAATCTTTAGATTTGGATTTGGCTGAATTGAATCAGGACAGGGATCTAAATCAACAAATTGAATCACTGTTCCCCAAATCTGGCCAAATATGAATTGAATATGGCCCACTTTGCGCACCCCTAATATTCAGTAAATACTTTTGTATTTGTAAAAAAGAAGGATTTGTTCATATCTTAAAATGATAACTAAATACTTCCAATGTCATGAGTTAACTAGGGAGAAAGTTAAACAACAATTAATAAAGTTTAAAATATATATCTGTAGGATTGGATAACTTACAAACAAGAGTTTTGAATGAATTGGCCTAGAGTTCTCTAAATCTCTAATGTTGTTTTTTAACAAAAACTTGGAATTATGTGGAAGCTCTAAAGCACTAGAATTAGCTAACTTTGTGCCAGTACTTAAGAAGGATAAAAAAATAATCTTGTTATAATATATCTGTTATCATACCTGGGCAAAATCATAGAAATTCTGCAACCAGGGAAGAATAAAGGATGGTGGCATAATATAAGCCAAACACAATGTTTTTATGAAAAGCAAGACACTGAACAAACTTGATCTGGATTTATGATGAGTTCACAAGTTTGGTTACTAAATTTAATTTTAACATAACAGATTTCTGACAGGCATTTAACTTAGTCTGCAATCCAATAAAAGATAGCATTTTATGAAACCAAAGAAATTCTTATTAAATAATTTTAAAATGTTAACAGCTCTCAAAATATAATTGAAAATGAGGAATGGTCATCCTGTGAATATTGTTCTAGCAGAGTTCCACAAGGTCTGTGGTTAGCCCACTGAAGTTCAATTTATTTATTTTTGATCAAATGAAATATGACATAATTGGCAAATCAAGAGATGTGGTAAATAAGAACAGAAACATGTAAGATACAGAAAACACTCTGTATATTAGTGATATTGTTTTAGACAATGTGTTTTGTTGTACATTTGAACAACGTGTTTTGATAGTGACAAATGCAAGATCATATATCTAAAAAGAACATAGACCATGCTTACAAGAGAGCAAATGACACCAGAAAGGATTTAGTAGTGCTGGTAGGTAGCCAGCTAATTGTGGTATAGTGATATAGTCATGAAACTGAACATGATCATTGAATGAAGCAGGAGACTATCAAGCAAAAGGTGCTAGAAAAAGCAGGACAATAGACCATTACTGGAGTGCCATGACCAGTTCTCATGCTAACACAATAAAAAGGACATTGAAAAATTAGAAAGGATAAAGGAAAGAGCTATAATATTGATTTGAGATCTGAAAATATGCTTTTCCTGAAAGACTTAAGAAGTTCAGTCAATTCAGTTCCAGTAGTATGCTAAGAGGTGATTTTATGATGGTCTACAGGTGCTTAGATGAAGATTTCTGAGAATAATGGCTTTTTAATGTAGTAGAAAAAAGCAGAGTGAATTTCAAGGAGTTAGATGAAGTTAGATGTCATGACCCAATGATTGTGTGTGCGCTTCGGCACTGCAGAATTATTTCCCGCCATCTGGAGCTTTCTTTGCATGGTGCAATTCTCAGCTGCAGAGAGAAAACCCCAGTGCAGAAGAGTTCCCGCCACTCGCATGCAAATTTGTGTCCCACTATTGGCTGTTTCTAAATTATTCCCACGTGGCGGCTAGCGATTGGCTTGCTAGCCGTATAAGAGGCTTAAGCAGTTTCCGCCCAAGTCGGAGATCTCCGAGAATCTCAGGAGGATCCTGAGAACCCTGATTCCAAGAATTCCGGGAGAAATCCGAGAGAATTCCGGCAAGGAGTCCACGATTACCTCGTGGATTTCTACGTAAATCTCGGACTGAATGGTGGTTTGATCAGCCATCAAGAGTCTCTCCCCGTCACCGAACGATCCCTGACATATCCCTACCCTGCGCGCTCGTTGAGAGTCACAGCTCCGACTCTCGTATCGGTTCAAAGAGCTCTCATTGTTCGAGTTTTCTTCTTTTCTTCTTTTCTTCTATCTACAACTGTAACCAAGCAAGTTTTCCTGCCTGCACCGCAACCATCTATGGTGTAAGTAAAACAATCTTTAATCAACCTCCACGCGTCAGTGCCTAATTCTAGTCTGCTGTGCCGACTTCCCCGGCCCACGTGCCTGGGCTGCTGGCCACAGCCCCTCGGCCCCGACATTAGAAACTCAGACTAAAATAAGATAGAGGCTTTTAACAGGCAGAAGAATTAACCAATAGCACAACCAATCTAGGGACATGGGTAGTCTCCATCACAAGATGCTTTTAAACCAGTGCTATATAACTGGTAGCCCAGGGTATCCCCCTGGTCTGGGGGCTGCTCCCTCCATCACATTCCTGCTGTTGCTGCTGGGGTTTCTGGGCCCTCCTGTCTCCCTTTTCCAGCTTCTGCTCCCTGCCCTTGCTTCTAGTCCTTCTTGACCTCAGATCTGATGACTGGTACCCTGGGCAGAAGACAAAGACTGTCTAGCCAAAAATCTCTATTTTTTGCCCAAGTCCAAGCCAGAGCATCAGTCCATCTTAGCCAAAAAGTTTCAGAGTTAGCTGTAGCCAAAGTTGCAATGCAATGCCACAGAAGATGGTGAAAAATGAATAGTAATTAATTACAATTAATACAGTCCTGAATTTCACTATTAACTACAAACTATATCTTGAACTGGAGTAAACAGGAAGAATTTCATTTATTTCAATTAATTTAATTTAATTCCACTCTAAAAGACAGATTGGAACTGGGCAGGAAGGTTTTCCCCATTCTACAAAACTATAAGATTCAAAAAATTTCCTATTCCGCATCATGATGAAACCAAGATTTTGGAAGAGGGATTGTGAAAAGAGAGAAATCCAACAATCCTGGAATAGCTGATAGCCTAGTGGTTTAGCCTCTTACCTAAGATGTAGGAGTTCTCAGTTTAGTTCTCTGCTCTGTCTGATTCAGACCAAAAAAGTAAACTTACATCTAATACAGGTGTCCAAAGTACTGGACTATTTGTTATTCTGGGCTGGGTCTCTTTCCCCTCTCCTTGACCACCAAAAACAGTATTGAAAAACTAACAGTTGAGAAACTATTTCATCGAAATATATCCAATCAGCTGACATCCTATGTATACTCAGACAAATCACTGTACCTATCCTTTTTCTGTGCAAGTAAAGGGTGTAGAGAAGTACTATTCCTACTGCTGCTACATTTACTTTTAATGAGGATCTGGCCAATATCTGATTTTTCACTGCAGTCATAGAGTGATACACTAATATTTTGGTAGTAATGTTAGCATTAATATTCACATGTTGTTGTCTGATTAAATATAAAATATTTTCCCCTTCCTTAAAAATAAAAAATCATCGGATGAATGATCTTTACTAATGGAAATGGTAAACGGTACCCTAAAGGTTATGTTTCATTTCATTAAATGTGGAGCTTGGTTATATAAAGTAATTTGGGATATGAAACCAAGAGCATGCATTCAACAGGATTGGAAAGAAAAAAGCTGAAATATAGCTCAACTCTAGCTGAAGAGTTTTAAAAAGTCTAAATTATGGACAGACAGTGAAAGACAGAAGATCTGCAAATTCCACAGAGACTGGCAGACCTGTCTTGCTAAGCTTTTTGCAGCACAGGGCTAGTCAGTCACAGTGAGGCATCTGCTGACATTGAAATGTACTAAAAGATATTAGAAAAAAATAGTCCTGATGATCTCTAATATTACAGTATATTTGAAGAATGACTGGAGATGGTGAAATAGCAGTGACCCACGTCCAGGGTATCATTGTAGATCTAAGTATATCTTTAATGTCACCACACACAAAAAAGCAATTACTATCCCAGAGAACGTAACAACTTCAGACACAATGTACAGTATACCACTCAAACTACTTGGCAAGTTTTATCATCTCACTGAAGAATGCAGAATGTCAGTAGCAGTCGCTATTGAAAAATAAGAATATTGATGGATTACCTTGACCTCATCATATACCACCAGTCAGAAGATGATGAATGGCCCTTTGTCTATTAATCAGGCACAGGGGACAATATGAGGTATTAGTTTTCTCATGAGTATCAAATTAGGAAAGCTGTCAAACAAACTGACATGGATAACAATTAGGTACTGTATTTCTAGTTATTTACCCAGTGATAATGTTAATGGAAGCATCAAAGACAAATTCCATGAATCTTTCAAGAGGCCATCTATTTTTTTTTTCTGGTGAGTGCAATTTATTATCAGCTAGTAAGTAACCTATCAAAGTAATGGGATGCATAAATATGACAAATACGAGAGAAAAGGAAAAATTACATTACTTTTTCATATCATGAGAAGTAGTGTTCTCCCTTCAACTGTGGACCTAGTTCTCTTACATGAATTTTGTATAATTGGCTTTAGTAGAGTTGCTTCTATTTCATGCCACTGTATAAGAAGAATCAGGCCCCATGAGTTGTATCTTATGTTTGAATTTGCAACTAACTTGCTGAAGAAACAGAACATTTGAGAAATATGTCATCCTACATGTATTACATTTGCATCACTTAATTTTTACTATTTTCTAAAGAAGGCCATGTAAAAAAGAATAATTTATAAAATCATTACAGCACAATGTAGCTTTCTGACTTAACACCTTCTTCTCTGCAAATCCAGGAAAAGGACTTGTAAAAAATATACTCTTCAAAAGCATATAAGTGTTTCTAGAAATCACGTTGCTATAGAATGAAATATTTTACAACTTATATAAGGGTTTAATGAAAAGAAATTTTGTTGACTTTATATTTCTGTTCTTGGCTGGTATCATTATTGCTTTGGGTCTGTAAGACCATGAATCTGAGTATCATATCAGGGGTATATTTTGCGCTCTGATTAGAGAGATGCAATCCCACCAGTGTGACAGACAGCAGAATTTGACTATAGGTGTAGGGTATGAACACAATTCTGTCAATGCAGTGCAGTGTAAATTTGGGTTTGCAGACCTGTTAGAGATTGTAAGCAGGATTTTTTCAACCAGAACTCTGCTATATTTTCACAGTACATTTTCAGAATTCCTAAGTGTAGTAACAGCATCCCTTTTTCACTAAACAGACTACCAGGACATCTGAGCTGCTCTTGAGAACACAAATGACCCCTGCGCCCTATCTCAGATACTTAGCAATGTATAGTACAATCTCATTACTTTTAATGTAGTTCCTTGTACATTAGCTAGGTGTGAAATCCATTAAATGAGACTTTATTGTATTTCAGAGAATTTTAGTTATTTCCATACTAAAGCAAAACTCTTAACCTGCATGCCCTATAGAGGAATGTGAAGAATCTTCAGTATTCTCCCAAAGACTCTTGAACTGAATGAGATCCAGTGAGATTCAGCTGAATAAAGGCTCAGATGTCAAGATGTCATACTTGTGTTAAGCCTGTTCTTTTTATGTTATGTAGTAGACCATTGTGTCTTAAAATTCATTGACCAAAGCATGGAGAAGGGATCAAAGTGATTAAAGGACTCGGTCAATGAGGCAACACCATGATGCCTTACACTGCCCCCCAGCTGGATCCAGACTGGTGAATGACGCAAAGCCTAAGGTTTGCAGGTCTTTGTAACCTTTGGATCCTTCTCAGCATTACAGTTACTCTTCTGCTTGCCTTTCCTACTCAAGTGTGAGATATGTAAATACAGCAGAGCTGCATTTATGCTTAATGTGAATTTTACTATAGATTGCCCACAAGTATGAAGGACACATGCTGTTTATTACATTTTCTTCTTTAGGTGTTTCACCAGCCCGATTTCTGGCACGCTTCCCTCCCCCTCCCCCCCCCCCCCGCCCCCTCATGCCTTTTTTTTTTGCATAAGTGACAATGGCTATTTTAATTAATTACTTTTTTGTGAATAGGAGAAATACATCTACACAACTGGGTTCTGCATCTTACTCAGTCTCTTTTTTTCTGCAGGGTTTTGCTATGGCTTTTGTGTAGTTTTACTCCACTCCACAATGGGGATTGGAGGCTGACTTGCATTTGTTAAAGTTATGGTTAGACAGACAAGAGAATAATGTCTGCTGCACATATGGCATGTACTGCTGACATGTCTACATGCCAACTACTTGAACAGGCAAAAAGCTTATTGCTTATTGATGCACACTTTTTAATAAAAACAGAACTCAAGCACTTGGTGATATTCATTTCGGGCCCATTCGGGTTTGCTGCTGTCAAAAAGTACTGTACACATTGCAAAGACTCAGGACTGTCATTACTTTATCTCCTAACACAAAGTAGCAGTACTAGTATTAAACAACAACTAATTCTGCTACTTTTACCAAGTACTCAAGCCTGAGAACATGACAGTGAAACTGTCTGCACCACTGTCAATGTCAAGGATAGTTAGCCTCCATAGTTCCTTCTCACAATATGAGAGTTATGTCAAATGTATTGTCTCCATGGAGTAATTGAAGACAGAGCCTTGAGGAGAAAGGCTTCCTCTGTTATACAATTCCTTGTGATTTTTTTTTGTACAAAAGTAGGTGATATGATAAATAATATGGTAGTTAGGGCATTAGAAATCTGATAAACTCAATAATAGTGTTAAAGTTGGTCAAATATTGGCAAACATATTTTTGAAGATTTTCAAATTTGTAATTGGATCTGAATGCCGGTACACAAATGTGTCTTTATCTTCACCATAGTTCCAGTAATCATATGTTATTGGTTAGACCAGGGGTTGGCAAACTGGCCACTGGATTTGACCTGTGGACATGGGGCTTCAGTGGCTTTTGGGAACAGGGAGACTACCTGCCTCTCCATAACATAGAATGGATCATTCTGGCCTGCAGTTGGAAAAGGTTACTCATCCCTGGGTTACAGCCAAATTATTCTGTTCCTGGAAATGGAATATCAAAGATGCATATGCAAATATTTGGAAAAACTAAATAGCCCATTCACATATATTAGTCACATAAATCTCTATTAATTACAGAAGTACTATACAATCATTCAATAGGATTTCAGAAAACAAACTGTGTAGTTTATCTGACCAAGCACAGTTCTTCTGGACAGTAAATATCATACATTTACAGAGAGCAAATCACAGTCAATACAAAGTTACACAGATTTGCAAAAGAAGTAGCTGACCTATCATTTTCTTGTCCAAGTCATCTAAGGGAATCACAATACATTTAACTATACTCCGTAAGAAGTACTAAAGACCTAACTAATCAATTAAAAATATTGCTTGCCAATTATTAATTCAATTTAGATAGATTCACTTACAAAAAAGTAACAATTCACCTTATATGTGATGGATTATCACCAGCCCTAAGTCTTTTTAGACTTCAGAAAAACAATTTAATAAACGATTTGTAACAAACCCAAACTGGGTTTGTCATCTGGTTAGTTAAGAAGTATATAAATATTAAATGTAACAAGTCTATGCAAATGTTATGAAGCACAGACCAGAAAAAAATAGCGTAAGGCTGTATCTGAGATAAGCCCTGGACCTGTTTTCACACTGGCTTTTATTTTTTACTATATAAAATATTTTATTAACCATATTACAGGAATACACTGAATCAATAAAAAGTACACAATAAATGCTGAGTGGGATTTGCAAAATTAAAAGGCTCAAAGGGAGAATAAAAAATAAATCTGGAAAAGGGTATATATTTCCCAAAATATAAAACCAAAAGGCAATGAGTGAGACCTGACTCCAAAAATTCACTGAAAATTACAGCAAAACTTTTCCACAGGAAGAGAGTAGAGGAACATACAAGCTCCCTATTGATTTTAATTAAAAGCACTGCATTTTGTCTACTGAAATATGGTGCTGTTTGACATGCATTACTACCCAAAGCTAAATGATTTACTCAGCTCCAGTTTCCTGAATTGCTCACTAGTTGAGAATTAAGTTCTGCATTAGGGAAATCCTGCTTCCTATGACTAACCTAGTGAAATAATCATTTGTGGTGGGGACACAAACCTACTACCAGGCAAAGTATCATCAATAGGCCAGTCAAAATATGTCTGATCATCTGTCCATGCTTCAGTATTGCTAACAATTTTCTAGTGACCATTTCACATCTTCTAAAGTATGTGAGCATACTTTAACAGTGGCAAGACAATGGCAGAGTCCTTGTCCCCCTGCTTTAAGTGTGGCAATTCACAATGTTTGTGGTATTTTGGGCATTGTGCCTAGTAGTTGTGCAAGAGTATTGTTTGCAAAGTTTTTAAGCATAGGTTAAACCAGTAGCTTTACACTCCATGCACCCCTGCATAACTTTTCTGAATGTAGTTGCACCCTGAGAAGCACTATTGCATTGCCTCAACATACCCATTTTATCAGATAACCTAATGCAGACAGGAGCCTACCCCTGCATCAAATAAACTTAATGTGGTGGCAGCAGCATGGCAATCTGGAGATGAATCCATTGAACAATGATTCTTACACCTGGCTGCAGTGCTGGTGCCAGTGTTACAATAACCTTGAAAGGGACTTAGGGCATCCTGGGATACCATGGCACCTAAGTTTAAAATGATTGGGTTGGACCAAGACTTGCCTAGGATGCTTCAGATGATCCTTATATTAGGGCTGTGCAACTTCTAAGCCCTGGGGACCAAACCAGCAGGGACTGCATGCCATGCAGTCCTCACCAGACATACCACACAGATGCTTCCCCCCTCCACTGTTTTATCAGGTGCCCTGTCTTCTGCACGGTGCACAGGAGCACAATCTCTGCTGCAGTGTGCACCCCTACCCTGATCAACGTGGGGAACCGCAGCTAGGTGACAGCCCAGGAACCACATATTAACTCCTCATTGTCTGCTAACAGCCCACAGGCCACCAGTTATACATCACTGCTTTAGATGATCCTCTCTGGGACATGGCCTAGAAGGCCTCCTGAAGCCTTTCCAATGCCATGTATGATTCTATACATTGGCGATTCCCTGTTCAACATCAACTCCCCTCTGTGCTAAAGCAAGGGTCAGCAACCTATGGCCTGCAGGATGAATCTGGCCTACAGAACCACTGGATCTGGCCCATCAATGCAGAGTTTGGAGGCATACAGCAGTGTGGGGCTTTGGATGTGAGTCTGTCCATGTGCTGCCATGGGGATGAGCAGCAGCAGTGGGCTTTCTACATGTCCTGCCACAGGGATGACCTTGGGTTGCAGGCAGGTCCTAGTGCCAGCCCATGTTCCTGTGACCCAGGGTGGATCATTCTAGCCTGCACCCAGAAAAGGTTGCCTACAGCTGCTCTTGTTTGTTGGGTTAGTACAATTAGAGCTTCTCACATGAGTGATGTCTCTTTGTTTGCTGTTTGAAGAATTGCAGAATTATTCATTTTTGGATTCAATATAGCATTTTATCTGCCCTCAAATAAACATTTCAGCTTTAGTGTTTCAGAGGAGGAAGTGGTTCTCATTTTTCTGAATTAAATTTAAGTAGCCGATAGTTTCCATTGACTGGAAGCTTCATCTTTTCAACAAGTAGCCTATTTATCTAACTTTTTCATCCAGCCTTAAATACAAAGGCATGAGGGCTGAGATTTAGAGGGATGAAGACTTAAAGCCCAAGCTATGCTTTCAGTTTGAAAAACTGTCCATGCTAGAACTGGCCACATTTTATAGCCATTAAAAAAAAAAAAAAGAAAGAAAAATCATTTGGATTCATCCAAAGCTATAAAATTGTGCCACATTCATCAGACTGAATACAAATAATTAAAAATTTTGTTTTTACAGTTTATATAAAGGAATATTTCAAAATTTTAAATTGGATTTTTTTTGATTCACTTAAATTTAATTTATAAAAAATTAAAATAAAATGAACTGAAACATTTATTTATTTATGTATGCTTTTAGGGGAGGTGGCAAATCAACCAAAATATCACTGTTTTGCACATCTCTTGTTTAGTCTCAGTGTAAGACCCAGTGCAAACCTGGCACTTTAGTTTTTACCTTGTTGATAATTGAAGTCATCTATAGCCTCCTCTGATTTCCTGGATTTACCATTAGCTATAAGGTAAAAATCACATCCTTCTGGTCTCGTTCGGACTCTTCTTATATCACATTTTCTACCTCGTTGTAAAAACTCAACTTTTTCAGTGAAGACACAGCCTATCTCAGGTGTTTTGGGTTGGTTTTTTTTTTTACTTGATCAATATCACTACACTACAGCTGGAACAAAACCAAAGATATGGTGTGGTGTGTGGGTGGAAAACTTCATTCAATAAGTTGGAAGACATGGCTTTCTTGCTTAATATTCTTGTGTTGTTTCTACTTACTGGAATGATCTATCCTGTTATTTAAGCAGTTAACCTAACTATTCCAGAGAGCTTACAAATAAGACAGTTGAAATAATGTTTTGTGGGTTGAATGCATGCCCTTTTGATCATTATCTTTAGATGTTTTTATTGTATCTCCCATATACTCCAACAAATTTTGTTTTGTTTGTTTAAAGTTTCAATAATTTAAATATTGCAAATATTATTCCCCAAAAAATCCAAGGCAGATTTCTTTTGACAATTATATCAAGATAAGCTGGATGGTGCCAAGTTTTAGTTTTTGTACACTAATTCTCAATTGTGCTTTGCAGGCATTGGTTTTCTAACAACCATCTGTTTCAACCTAACTTCTTATTCTAAGTCAGCCCAAAGGAAATTACAATATCAAAAGAAAATATTTCTGTAGGGGAAAAGAAGCAAAGAATAAGGGTGTTGAAGTTGTAAGCACCTTTAGTGTTAAACCTTGCTTTTTAGTTAATTTTAGGGCTTTTAGTTTTGGCCATTAATTTTCCAATCAGTGAAATAAGTAGGTTCAGCATTCCTCTTAGGTACCATGGAACTGGAATTTCCAGGCATACCCTGGAATAAGGATGCATTCTTCTTCACCTGGTCTCCAAACCCAATATTGGAGATGAGCAATGCTGACAACTTACCAGCGCTCATGGAGGCAGTGCTCTGGAACCTATAATGGAAAAGGGGTTCTGAGTTGTGAGCGCCTCGTTGCACTAGGAACAAATGGAAATGCTAGAGTGATGTTTACTGCTTATGCTCCAGTGCCACATTTTGCTTCATGCTGGCTGAGAGCTAGGTAATAATAATTTGGGCCATCTGGAGGATGAGAACTCTCCCTGTTTACTGAAACCCTATCTGGGACTTATCTTCAGTTTAGTAGAACATTTTCATCCATACTTTCCTTAACTCCCTTGAACTACCAGTTGGTTGCAAGTCAGACCTTCATTTAGATCAGAGGCAATTATTTGCTTCCGTATTTGACTCATGCCTTTACAACTCCATTATTTGTAAGAATTATAGAGCTTACTGAGTGGAACAAAGAGACATTAATGAGAAACCTAAAACATCAGAGATGAACCTTTAGATCAGGGGTGACTAACCCATGGCATGTATGCCACAAGAGGCACATGCAGCCTGTCTGTATGGTGCATGGCAGATCGAGAAGGGAGCAAGCACCACAGCAATAGATAGGGCGGGGAATAGAAAACAGCAGACAATTGCCCAGGAAAAACAAGGCAAGGCAGCAGATTGGACCAAGGAAGAGGATCAGAATGGCACTCGAAGAGGGAGGGCCACAGAGTTAAATTTGTGACATGCCTCCCAAAAAGTTTGGTCCTCGCTGCTCCATTCCTTTGTTGTATCTGTTTTCAGCAAGTCTGTTTGGAGAAACAACTCAGAACCATTCCCCTCCTCCCCTTTCTTCTCCACCCTCCCCCAAAAATATCAAAGCCAAACGCAAATGGAAGCATATCTTCAAAGATGTGCAGTTTCAGTAGGTGTTCCTGCTACTTCACTGATCTCTCTGGGCATTTGACGTGGTACTCTGGGACATTTGAGTGGCCTAGCAGCAAACACTGGGAGTAACAGCCAAAGGACTGCCAGAGAAAGAAGCTTGTAATAGATTGCAAGTCATTTATAGGCCAGGGCCTTTCTCCTAGTTCCTGACCCAGCACTTGCAGCATTGCTATTACAGTTACTCTTGCCTTAGCTATTATGCAGTTTTTTTTGGTGAAGGTGGGTGCCTGTTTGTTCTCCAAGTTCACAGGCATGGGGATATTGGAGCCCCAGACACTGTTAAGTAATTACAGAACATCAGTTCCTAAAATCCATTTGTTTGTCTTCATTGAGTTCAGTCATTTTAAGATGCAGACGTCACTACCATCATGTATACCGTTCTTACTCTGAGTTTAGATTACTGAAGTGTGCTCTGCGTTGGACTATATCTTAAATTAAGGTAGAAACTGAAGCTGGTCCCAAAGTTTGCCTTACATATATTAATTACATGCCGTGTCAGAACCAGTGGCTGTTTGTTTGTTTTTTATTTGTAAAGGGAGTTTAAGAAATTGGTTTTAGCTAATAAAGTGCTAAATGACTCGAAACCTCCCGACCTTTCAGTGCATGCTGCTGTGCCACAGCTGCGGTCACTGGGGACATTTTGTATGAAGCAGAGAAGGGGCTCTGTCTCTGCCATACTATCCCCAAGAGAAGGAAATAACTCTTTCTGTGTCTGTATAGTGGCTTTCTGTGAGTCTAGGGTTACCCACATCTTTGACCTTCCCTGCTCTCTGTCTCTCAGTGTGCCCCTTCAAGTGTTGGACCTCTTGTGTTGCTAAGGAAACTGGCAATTCTCCTGCTTCTATGCTGGACTACTGGGGTGCAATCAGTAGCATAGCTAGGGTGGGGTAAAAAGGGCACCAACCCCAGCTGCCAAATAGGAAAGGGTGCCCTGAGACCCTGTGTAGCCATTGTAGCAGAGTGCATCTGAAGAGCCCTCCATGCAGCAGCAGCAGCAGCAGCAGCGGCAGCAGCAGCTGGCAGTACATCAGAAACTTGCCCCTCTTCCCCTCCTATCACAGTACAAGACTCCTGCATATGAGGAGCCAGAGCCCTACATGCAGCACGGAGCGGGTGCAGAGAGCCAGGAAGCTGCTCCCCGCCCCTGGCACTTGCAGCAGCAGGACACGGCCTGTTGGGAGTCAGGACACTTCTGTAAGCCAGGCAGCATATTGGGGACTGTCCCTTATCCCCACAACAGCACAGCACCAGCCACACAGTGGGTGCATCTATACGAGATGCTACCTCACCACAGTGACAAGCTACATTGCTGTAACTTGTTGCTATGGTTTCATAGATTTCATAGACATTTGGGCTGGAAGGGACCTCGGAAGATCATCGAGTCCAGCCCCCTGCCCAGGGGTAGGAAGTCAGCAGGAATCATAGGATCCCAGCAAGATAAGCATCCAAATGTCTTTTGAAGGTGTTCAAAGTAGGTGCTTGAACCACCTCCGGCGGCAGTCTATTCCAAACCCTGGGGACTCGGACAGTAAAGAAGTTCTTCCTTATTTCTAGCCTGAAATGGTCATGGAGGAGTTTGTGGCTGTTTGATCTTGTCATCCCTTGGGATGCTCTGGTGAACAGATGTTCCCCCAGATCCTGGTAAGCACCCCTGATGAACTTATAGGTGGCCACCAGATCACCCCTGAGCCTGCACTTTTCCAGACTGAAGAGTCCCATGGCTCTCAGCCTCTTATCATAAGGTCTGCTTTCCTGACCTCTGATCATGCACGTGGACTCCTCTGCACTGTCTCAAGCTTCTCCACATCCTTTTTGAATTGTGGAGCCCAAAACTGGATGCAGTACTCCAGCTGCAGCCTCACCAAGGCTGAGTACAATGGGAGGATGATGCCCTGGGATTTACTTGATAAGCATCTATGGATGCAAGCAAGCATTTTGCTTGCTTTACTTGCAGCAGTATTATATTGCAGGCTCATATTCATCTTGTGGTCAATCGTGACCCCCCAAGTCCCTTTCAGCCATAGTACTAGCCAGCATAGCACTGCCAAGCCTATAAGGATGCTCCAGGTTTTTCCTCCCAAGATGGAGAACCTTGCATTTTTCAGTGTTAAACACCATCAGGTTCTCATCCACCCATTTCCTGAGCCTGTCCAGGTCAGCCTTGATCACTCTCCTGTGCTCAGGTGTGGATGCTTTACCCCAGAGTTTGGTGTCATCAGCAAACTTGGCCAGTCCGCTTCTAATACAAATGTTCACATCATTAATGAAGATGTAAAATAGTACAGGCCCAAGGACAGAGCCCTGGGGGACCCCACTGGTCACAGGGCACCACGACGATTGACTTCCTTCAACCACCACCCTCTGGGTCCTACCACAGAGCCAGTTGCCCAGCCAGTGGATCGTGGTTAAGCCGAGGCTGCAGTTAGCCAGTTTTACCAAGAAGTGATCATGCGATACCAGATCAAAGGCCTTTTTAAAGTCAAGATATACAACATCAATCTCTTCTCCTTTGTCCAGGTGATAGGTCACCTGGTTGTAGAAGAAAATGAGATTGGTCAAGGAAGATTTACCCACAACAAACCCGTGCTGGCTATCTCTCAAGATGTTGCCATCAGCCAGCCTGTTAAGAATGGCCTGTTTGATAATCTTTTCTAAGACCTTTCCCAGGATAAAGGTCAGATTGATGGGCCTATAGTTCACTGGATCCACTTTCCTCCCTTTATTGAAGATAGGCATGACATTAGCCTTCTTCCAATCATTGTGCACTTCACCAGAGCACCAGGAGTTCTTGAAGTTCCATTCCAGGGGCTGGGCTATGATGCTAGCCAACTCCTTGATGCTAACCAACTATGATGGTGACGTAGTGTTAGCAAACACAAACCATGACACTGATGCTATTGTGTAGTAGCGTCAGAAATTATCTGTGTGGTCCTGGGACTGTGCAGTAACAGAAGTTACTGTGCAATCATTGAGTACTTGCTTGAGCAGTCCAGCTCATGAGTAGACTTGCCTAGTATATCCGCCTGTCCTGTACCAGGTTGCAGTAGCACCCACATGGCAGAGAGCCACACCTGCATCCTAGCAGTTTCATAGTTTCATAGTTGGTAGGGTTGGAAGGAACCTGAGGAGATCATCTAGTCTGACCCCCTGCCATGGCAGGAAAGAGTACTGGGGTCAAACGATCCCGGCCAGATGTTCATCCAGCCTCCTTTTAAAGACCCCCAGGGGAGGAGCCAGCACCACTTCTTTTGGAAGTTGGTTCCAGGTCCTAGCCACCCTGACAGTGAAATAGAGCTTCCTAATGTCTAGCCTGAAACTACCCTCCACTAGCTTGTGTCTGTTGTTTCTTGTAACTCCCGGGAGTGCTCTGGGGAACAGTGACTCTCACAATGCCTGCTGGTCCCCCTTAACTAGTTTGTAGACTGCCACTAGATCCCCACTCAGCCTTCTCTTCTGGAGGCTGAACAGGTTCAGGTCCCTCAGCCTCTCCTCATAGGGCCTGCCCTGCTGACCCCTGATCATGTGGGTGGCCCTCCTTTGGACCCTCTCCATATTGGCCACATCCCTCCTGAAGTGCAGTGCCCAGAACTGGACACAGTACTTTAGCTGCTGCCTGACCAGTGTCGCATAGAGGGGGAGGATCACTTCCTTGGACCTGCTTGAGATGCATCTGTGGATGCACGACAAGGTATGGTTGGCCTTCCTGTCTGCGTCCCCACTTTGTCGGCCCATGTTCATTGTGGCATCAATGATGACTCCAAAATCCTTTTCTGTCTCGACACTGGTGAGAAGGGAGTTCCCCAGCCTGTACGTGTGCGCCGGTTCTTCCTCCCCAGGTGCATTACCCTGCACTTGTCAGTGTTGAACCCCATCCTGTTCTCTTCGGCCCACCCCTGTAAACTGGCTAGATCTGCTTGCAGCCTGTTCCTTCCTACTAGCGTACCCACTTCACCCCACATCTTAGTGTCATCTGCGAATTTGAACAGGGTGCTTTCTACCCCCTCACCCAAGTCACTGATGAAGATGTTGAATAGTACAGGCCCGAGGACCGAGCCCTGGGGAACCCCACTGCCCACATCCCTCCAGATCGAATAAGACCCATCCACCACCACCCTCTGGGTGAGGCCCACCAGCCAGTTAGTGACCCATCTGACCATGTAGGTATCAATACCACTGTCTCCTAGTTTCTTACTGAGAATGAGGTGAGAGACCATGTCGAAGGCCTTCATGAAGTTCAGAAAGACTATATCCACTGCAACACCTGCATCCAAGGTCTTGGTGACCTGATCATAGAAGGCCACGAGGTTGGTTATACAAGACCTGCCCCTAATGAACCCATGCTGGTTGCCCCTGAGCATAACCTCCCCTGCTGGCCCTTCCTGGACGTGTGCCAGGATAATTCTTTTGAAAAGCTTCCTCAGGACCGAGGTAAACAGGCCTATAGTTTCCTGGGTCTTCCTTTCTTCCTTTTTTGAAGATGGGGACCACATTGGCCCTTTTCCAGTCTTCCGGCACATCGCCCAAGCGCCATGAGTGCTCGTAGAGCTGTGCCAGAGGTCCCGCAATGACCCCTGCTAGTTCCTTTAGCACTCTGGGGTGGAGTTAATCAGGACCTGAGGATTTAAATACATCTAGTCCTTCCAGAAGCTCCCTGACAAGGTCCTTATTAACCCTAGGCCTGGGTGTGCCACCCACAGGGCCCTCGGGGGGGCCAGTGGGTGAGATATCCGGGTCCCTCCTCAGAAATATGGAGGCAAAGAAATTGTTGAATATGTCAGCTTTACCGTCAGGTGAGATGACCAAATTTCGTAGCATGTCCTGCAGAGGCCCCATGTTACCTGGCACCTTCTTTTGCCCCCCTATGTATTTGAAAAAGAACTTCTTGTTGTCCTTGATCTGGGTCGCTAGTCCCAGCTCCATTTGTGCCTTGGCCTTCCTGACCGCCCCCCTACATTCCCGAGCTACTGAGGTATAGCCCTTATTTGTGATGGCCCCTTTCTTCCAGTGGATGTACACCTCCTTTTTTGTTTGGAGACGTTCCTGGATGCTTTTGGTGAGCCATGGGGACCTTTGTGCCCTCTTTCCACCTTTGACTCATGTAGGGATTACTTCCCTTTGAGCTTGGAGGATCGTCTCCTTAAGGAACAATCACTTCTCCTGGACACTCAACTCCCTCCTGCTCTGGGACCTCAGTGCTTCCCCAACTAGTTTTCTCACCTCATTAAAATCCGCCCTCCTGAAGTCAAGGGCTGCTGCCTTGCTGGAGGCTTTCACCACCTTGCACTGGATGGTGAATTCCAGCAGATGATGATCGCTATTGCCCAGGTGGTCGAGCACCCGCAGACCCTGTACCAGGTTGTCGCCCGTGGCCAGGACCAAATTCAAGGCATCTCCCCTGGTGGGACTGTGTACCTCCTGGGTTAGATGGAGGTCCTGTATGTCAATTAAGAACCTGCATGAGTGGTCAGACCTGGCTGTCTGCTCCTCCCAGCAGATGTCTGGAAAGTTTAGGTCACCCATGATGACCACATCCTTGGACCTAACTATCTTTGTGAGCTGACTTAAGAATTCCTGGTCTTGATCTTCTCCTTGGTTGGATGGTCTGTAGTACACCCCCACCGTTAAGTCCCTTTCTCCCCAACCCCCTTGTATTCTAACCCAGAGCACTTCTGTTTGCTCCTCCTCTGACCCAGTGTTACTCACTGTGGATGTGTGTTGCTCCTTGACATAGAACGCCACACCCCCACCTTTCCTGCCTGTCCTATCTTTCCTGTAGAGCCTGTAGCCCTTGATATTCACTGCCCAGTCATGCGTTGGGTCCCACCATGTTTCGGTGGGCCCCACTATGTCTGGGTTGGTGCTGGCTAGCAGGAGGACTAGTTCCTCCTGCTTGTTCCTCATGCTGAGAGAATTAGTATAGAGCATTTGAGGCCTCCTGAAGATGAATGGACCTCTCCCCTAATCCCAGCAGTACCAAGGCCATGTCACTTACCTGATTACTTGTTTCGCTTGTCATCGGGTTAGGCTGAGCTGCTCCTGCAGGCAATGCTTGGCTTGCTTGTCTGAGGCTTCCTCTGCCCATGCCATCCCCTTCCTCCAATGAGCTTAGTTTAAAGCCCAACGGATGAGATCCGCCAACCTAGAAGAGAAAACACGCTTACCTTTAGAGGAAAGGTGCGGCCCATCCCATCTGAGCATGTCCCTTGTCGTGATGTGCAGATCATTGTCCAGGAAGCCAAAGCCTGCCTCGAGACACCAATTCTGAAGTCTGAAGTTGACCTCACCAGTGCAGGTCTCTTGTCTCCTTCCACGTCCGCTTACTGGTAGGATGGAGGAGAACACCACCTACACCCCTATCTCCTTCAGCAGGTCCCCCAGTGCCTGGTAGTCTGCCATCGGATGATCGGGGCTTCTTCTGGCCGCATCATTCGTACCCATATGGATAAGGCCTATGGGGTTGTAGTCAGTGGGGTGGATAATGGCTGGGATAATCCCCATCACATTCTTGATGTTAGTGCCGGGCAGACAGTAGACCTCACTTGAGGGGTCCTGGTGACAGATGGGACCCTCTGTACCTCTCAGGATTGAGTCCCCTATGATGATCACCCGACGGTTCTTCCTCTGGGTTGGCTTAGCACTTTCAGTCTGGTTGGAGCACGAGGAATGTGGCGTGTCCTCCTCTTCAATGGTTTCTTCCCCTCTCTCCTCCTGTAGTGCTGCCAGGGCCTCGTACCTGTTCCACAGCTGAACTGGGGAGACTGGTACTGGACTGCTGTGAGCAGCCCTTGTCCTGTGGGGAACCGTCCACCACTCCATTGGGGATGGCGCCTACTGGGGTGCTACTCCCTTTGGTGCGTCTCCCTTAGGTGCTTGGCCCTACAAGGAGAGAAGGTACCCGTTAATCTCATCCTCTGCCTCTCTGATGCCCCTCAGCCTGCTAACCTCCTCCTGGAGCTCCCTCACCTGCGCCTCCAGAGCCCTAAGATGGGCACCTGCAGGACAGGTGTGGGGGCCCCGCTCCCCGCACCCCCTGGTCCTGCTGGGCATTCCCCGCAGGCCAGGGGGGAGGGGGATGCTAGCCCCCACAAGGGCTCTGTCTGGGTGGAGGCCTCAGACAACCCCCAAGGTAGGCAGCGCCCCCCTGGCCCTAGCAGCACTCCATGTTGACACCGTCATATTGAGTGCTGTTTATTTAAGTTCCTGTGGTGCCCCTGCCCTTACCCTTGCCCTACTCTGAATGGAGTCTCCCACCCCTCCCTGCTCGCCCACCTGCGCGAACGCCGGCACAAATGCCAGTGCACTCTTACAGAGCGTGCCTGTTTGCGCGCTCTGTTTGCGTGCGCGGCTCAGGAGCATGGCTCCCTGCCCGGCTCAACAAAAAAGGGACCCAGGGGGCTTCCCCTCCGGATCCAGCTCCACTGCTCCGCTTCCCTCCTCCCTGACTTACCTTAGGGGGATCAGCTGTTGCTGCCCCCACTGCTACCTCCGCGCTGCTGCTGCTGCCTACAAGCTGATAAGGGAACACACGTGCACACGGATGCCCAGGTGCGCCCGGCTCCCCACTAACTCCTGGCCCCAAGTGATGGGAGCTATGTCAAGCCGTGGCTTTTAAAGGCCGTGGTTTGAAATTCCTGCTCCCACCTCCTCAGTCAATCAGGCACTCTGATTGTACAGCAACAGTCAGGCAGGGGCAGGAAGCAAGCATTAGCATTAGCAGCCCCTGTGTGAAGAGCCAGCTCTGAGACAGGGGTTCCAGGCAAATAGTATCAAAAACAGCTCTTGGAAGAGATTAGCTGTTTTCTCATCAAAGGTTCCTGAGTATCCTAGCCATGGTGGGCACAGACAGAAGTGCAGCTCCCAGCTGTAACTCAGAATGTTTTCTGCAAAGTGTTCTGAGTTACAACATTACCCCAGAGCAAACAAAAGTTCGCTGTTTATTCCCGGGGGCAGGGGAATCTAGCTGGGACTGGGACACCACAGCCAATTCCCATAGCAATGGTCACAGCTCTCTGTCAGTGCTTACCATTTTCAGAATGGGATTGGGGAAAGGCAGAGGAGGGAACTCATTCTTGGAGATCCCCAACTGGTGCTGAAGGGTGAGGTGAGTGAATTGGAGTCCCTCACCTTGAGAAGGATCTAATATACCCACCCCAACCTCCAGCAGGGGCTGATCCCCCCCCCCCCCCCGCCCAGACTGAACACCCTCCACTCTTTCCCCCCCTCCCATTCTGAAAACAGCAACAGTCTGGGAGCTCCACAGGGACAAGTTACAGAAGATGCTACATTTTGAAATGTCTTCATCTGATATTTCATGAAATGAGGGGTCAGATTTTCACCAGATCAGCCATTCTTAAAGCTTTCTGCACTTGTGTTTGATCACAGCTGTAAACTGCTCTCTGTGATCAGACCAGGTAAAAATTGTCACTTTTGTTTGTGCCCTGTAATTATGAAGTCAGCTGTGTTCTTTCATCAGTTAGAGATGCTGGAGAGCTAGCTGGGAATTTCCAGCCCCAGGCCAGGTACAGACATTACACTTTTACTGGTATAAATGATCAGAAGACAGTCTATACCTGTAATAAAACAGATATTTGGCACATGTAGAATGGTTTAAAAATGGCAGAACACAGTCTAAGATTGTTCCTTGTCCCCCCTCCCCTGGGTGAATTTGTGTTGTTTCCTACCAATCTAAACTATGCCTTTTACAGGAAACCATGTAACATATATTGATTCTGCCTCAGGCTTATTGGATGTCTGTACCTAACACCAGTCTACACTGGCTCTCAAGGAGCTTTGGGCCTGCTGCACCATCCACTATACCCCTGCTTTTCAATGAAAAGCTTTTTGTATATTCTGACCAACAGTAAACAATGGTATAAACATGACAGGAAGTTTTCAAATATAAGCATCCGAGAAAATGGTATCTGCATTTCAACCTTGGATTCTGATTTTCCATCCCATGGATCAGGGGTTGACAACTGGGGGTACGCGTACCCCTGGGTATACTTGGAGCAGTCCTAGGGGGTATGTGAGGGCAGGCAGGAATGGAGCACCGCTGCTTCCCAGGAGTAGAGTTGGGGAGGGGCGAGGGCACCAATGCCCCTCTGTGGGGCAAGGAAGTTCACACACAGCAGCTACCACTGCCACACACCAACCTGGTGAGCTTCCCTGCCACACAGAAGGGCACCACTGCCCTCACCCCAGCCCAGTGAGCTTCCCTACCTTGCTGTGGCCCTGCTCCTGGGAGGTGGCAGTGCTCTGTCCCCACTCGCCTGTGCACCGTCCCCACCTCCCTGCTCTGTGCGCTACCCCACCTTCCCACTCAGCATCCGGCTGCTGGAGGTATTTAGACTAAAAAAGGTTGAAAACCCCTGTCCTAGATGTCCTGTGTAGCTAGATGAAGAGTTAGGTAGCTTAATTTAGGACTCTATTGGTGCACCTACGTGTGAGCTTTACTGCAGAATAGACTAATTAGCTGAGGAGTAAAGCATCACCATCTGTCCCTTGACAGTACTATCAAAGTGTAGTAATTAACTGCAATTAAACACACATATAGATGTTGACCATTGGCATAAATTGCACCTGTTCAGCCCCAGCAACAGGGGGATAGCTTCCTGCATACCATCTAGCTAGGCATCTTCATACTGTTAGCACCCTTGTGCCCTAGCCAACCCCTCCACCACCTGATGCCACCAGATGAAGCCTGGGGCAGAGCATAGCAGGAGCAGCCCTGGCATAAACTTCTCCACCCCAGGTCAAATTCCTGCTGTCCCAGGTGCATGTGTAGATGCTGCACCTGGGAGTAGTTTACTCCAGTTCAAACTGCTCCACAGTTTGTTGCTTCAAATTAATTGAATGTGTAGACTTTTCCACTGTATATTATAGCTGGCTGCCTACCTCATAAGTATAGGGTTCATTCCAAGTGACACGGGTCTTTTGTCTTAGTTCAGAGCATTTTCAAACTTCAGGCAAAAAGTGCTCAAGCATATGTATTTGAAGTATGAGTGAATTTGTGTTACTGATGGAACCAGGGGAAGGGGCATGGGAAGCTGAAATTGCTAGCTACACCTCTGTGTGCAATATTCTTTGTCCTGAGCAGTACTAATGAGGTGTTCTTGCCTTTTGGAACTATGACTACTGGTGAATAGAGTAAACAAACTAATAAAGTACTATTTAACCACAACCTAACAGTAGTAGGAAAACATATTGGCTTTTAATATACAAAATGTCTACATGCATTACTCTATACATTTATAGAGTTAGTGAGGTCTAGGCTATTCCAGAGATCATGGCTGAAGATGAAGCTTCACAGGATTTGACATCTGCATTGTCTTTCAGAAATAGTGGCACATGAAGCTCTCTACAACAGTGGTTTCCAACCTTTTAAGGCTGAAGATCACTTTTGGAATTTGAGAGGAATGAAAGATCTACCCCCCTGCCCCAGCCCAGAAGGTAAGTCTTTGGGGAGGGGAGGGGATGGGGAAATCAAGAGGGGGTTGTGGCAAATCAAGACCCCAGCCCTAGTCCCACTACCTCACTGCTGGGGCCTCGATCTGCTCCTGCAATGCTAGTGAGGGAGGGGGAAGCCTTGAACAGGCAGGGCAGGGGGCGGTGCTGTGAGTGGCTCATCCGGGGGGCATGGGGAGGGCAGGGCACACAGCTCAGGAAGGCATGGGGGGCTGCATGCCCCCAGATCTGCACATGGGGTGGGCTGGGGCCAGGGCAGTGCTGGGCTCTTCCTGGCTGAGCTGCACTCTTCCTGTGGTGGCAGCACTGGGAGTGGGACAATAGGGGGCTTGTAGCCCCCCCAACCCTCCCAGCACTGCCCCTTCTGCGCTGAGTGCAGCGCAGGCCAGGCCTGGCAGGAACATCCTGGCACAGCTTTTCAGTCTGTATCCGCAGCCCACCCGCCCTCCCCTGCACCCTCCAGCCCTCGGTCCCCATGTCCTTGGGGGGAAGTGATAGGGGGAGGAAAGGCTGCTTTGGGCTGTTCCCACTGGGCCTAGTCATGCTGTGCTCATGGGTGGTGCTGGAGTGAGGGTTGGGGGGATACAGGCCCCTGCCCCATGGCCCCGCTCCTAGCACTGCTGCTGCAGCCACCCGGCCTGAGTGCAGCCCAGCTGGGAAGAGCCTAGTGCTGCACCAGCCCCAGCCCACCCTGTCCCACCCCGCATGCAAATCCGGGGACACATGCCCCCCTGTGCCCTCCCAGACTGTGTGCCCCACCTCCTCACACACCCCAGATAAACCGATCATGGCTCTGTCCCCTGCCCCACCCTGGCTATGCAGGGCCTGCCCCCATTCCCTACCTGCAGCTGCTGGAGCTGCCCCATATTTCTTGGGCCATGTGCCCTCCTGATCTGTGCATGGCAGAGGCAGCTGCTGCTCCAGGCTGGGCTTTGTGCCCCGAGCCCCACTTCAACTGTGCCCCGGGCCTCTGCCCCTTCCCTCCCCCATTGACTGACCTGCTGGGCTGGGGGGGCAGGTGTGCACGCATGCACACACACACTCAGCTCCCCCAGCCCAGCATCTACTTCAAGAGGCTCTGGGATCCATCAATCAATTGTGATCGACTGGTTGGTGACCACTGCTCTACAGCAGTCACTAGATGTCCTACATACAGGCAATTTTTCACTTTCACTTAATGTAAGCCTTTGTAATTATATTACAAGGAATGCAATAACAATTGAAAAAAAAAACAACAAATGGAGCATAATACTAATTTAATAATACAGATAGCTCCCATGTCCTTCGCTTGACCATTTTATAATGTATTATAAATATAACTAAATAAGAACAAATAAAAAAGAACGAGACAGCTGTTTACTCTATGAGTTTGTGCACTGTCATAGGCCAAATGTGAACGTCTTGTTCTGAGCTGTTATGGGTGAAACCTTAGGGTAAAAATTGACATTATATTTGAGGTCATTTTGACTGATCCGAATCAAAACCCGGGAGTGGCATTGGCCTTTACACATGCAGCTTGTCCCTGAATGAATGGCAATTAACTTGAATTAGCTACAGTTGTCATAGGAAAAGTATTATCTCAGATACTGCACAGGTACTGGACAATGGACTTGTATATCTGTAGGAACCCAGGATAAAAGGTTCCATCTCAGGAGATATCCAAGGTCTGCTTTGATCTATATGATACAGCCATGCATTTTGCATTGCATCACAGAGGCTTCTACTTTAATTTTCTCATTCATTTTCCATTTCTTTGCCCACTATTCTTTCATGTTAACATTAAAATAAAATTGTAAGTAAGATAAGCATTCAGGTGACATTTTCTATGAACTGCAAATAATGAAATAAGTATTAACTGCCTTAATTACAATATATAGGAAGCAACAATTAATACAATGCCATACCTACAATAGTAAACTAAGTCTTGACAGCTTTACTTACATTACTTTTTCTTCAACCAAAATCTCAGTAACATGGCAGGCAATGAAAGTTTGTGCAACCCCATTAAAATCAAAAGTGCCTCAGAACATTTACATAAAAAATCAGGAGATTAAATCTAAGTAAGGAGATCAAGATTTTGCCCAAGGAGTCTATATTAGTTATGAAAAATTGTGACAGTGGATGTGATATACCTTGACTTTTACAAGGCTTTTGATACGGTCTCCCACAATATTCACAAGCAAGCTAAGGAAGTATGGGCTGGATGAATGGACTGTAAGGTAGATAGAAAACTGGCTGGGTCATCAGGCTCAGACGGTAGTAATCAATGGCTCATTTAGCAACTGGTATCATGTGGAGTGCCCCAGGGGTCAGTTCTGGGGCCAGCTTTATTCAATGTCTTCATTAATGACCTGGAAGATGCTATACAGTGCACCCTCAGCAAGTCTGCAGATGACACCAAGCTGGGTGCAGCAGTAGATATGCTGGAGGAAAGGCCTAGATTCAAAAAGACCTAGACACATTGGAGTATTGGATCAAAAGAAATATCATGGGCCATGTCCACACAAGCAGGGGCATGCATTTGCAACAGCCCAAATAGTAGCGGCACGAATTTGTGCCGCTGCTTTTTGCTGCAGTGCATGCCCCAGCTCATTTGTTACTGTGGTTTCCCAGGGCTGCCTGCTCCCCTATCTCCACATGTTGCAAAACCTCCACACTGAGGCACCCTGTGCCCCAACCAGGGAGCAGCTGGCTGGGGTTCAGTGTGCCTTGAGAAGGGGGATCAGAGAGCTCCCTGGCCTGCCTGCTCCTTTGTCTCTGCGTGACCTTGCTCATGTGGTTTGCAGCAGAACACATTGTCCCAGTGCTCCATGTGCTGCAAAGGGGGCTGGATGGGGGACAGGGTGCCTCAGCGTGGAGTAGCCAGCAGGCAGCCCCCATACTCAGGCATCTTGTGCCATAGCAAGCCAGGGAGTGGCACATGGAGATGTGGGAGCAATGGACTCAAGTTAGGCAAGAGTCTCAAGTTGCAGCAAGGAAAGTTTAGGTTAGTTATAAGGAAGCACTTTCACACTAGGAGGGTAGTTAAGCATTGGAACAGGTGACTCAGGGAGGCTGTGGCATTTCCGTCCTTAGTGGTTTTTAAGACACAAATCCTTGGCTGAGATGATCTAGTTGGGGATGATCCTGCTTTGAGCAAGGGGTTAGACTAGATGACCTCCTGAGCTCCCTTCCAGTTCTAATTTTCTATGATTCTTTGACACAACACATCTATGAGAATCAGTTTCAGATTAGGAAATTGTGAGCAAAAAATAATTAAATTTTATTTTTTTCCCATTTGTGTGTAACTACAACCAATACTTTTTGTTAGCCTGATTGTATACTGATTCCAAACATTATAAATAGTTTGGCCTGAATAGGAGTACAGATTGAGTGCTTACTCCCATGAATTTTGGGAAAGTTTTTTTTTTTTAACTAGATATCAACTATAAAGCTCATGTCTTTTGCCAAGTATAAATAAGCTAGGAACAATTAAATTCATTCTTGTGGCATAATTTTATCATAACTGCTGTCTTTTTCTGAAATCATGTTATAAGAGACAGAATCACTGTCATTTGTGTCAAAGCATAATTTCCCCCTGCTGAAACAAGGTACATTATGTCCCATTTTCTTAGAAAAACAAAACAGAATTAAACTATTTTCTATATAATATTAACTGATTTACTTATGTCTTGAAAATTATTCTGTGAGTAAAATTATTTCAATTGTTACCTTCAGAATAGTATCGTTTGAGTGTGCTGAGGAGAAACAGTTATGATAAAACACAGTCCATGAAGGATTAGGCACTTAGATAAAATGTTGATTAGTATAATATAAATGTTTAGATAGCTAGTCTGTCTGTCTATTTGATAGACATTAACTGCTTGTGCCTAAAAAATAGCTTTTCTATTACAGCAAAAAAGATTCTAAAAAGACAGTCTGTTAACTAGGCATTGATTTTTATGTGTAAGTAATTTGTATTATTTGGCAACTTGTGATTCAAAGACCACTTAATTTCAAAATGATAAAAAAAGGTTCAGGGACGTGGTCAGTTTTAGATATGATATCCTCTGTCTTTCCTTCAGGTTCTGTGATTATAACTCAGTAACATGACAGGGCCAAACCTTGCATGATGCAAATTTGTGCAACCCCCGTTAAAGTCTAGAGTGCCCCAGACTGATTATAACTAGAACACTTCAGAGTCTAAAGGTCAGAGGAAAGTCTATGTAAATATAACAAAATCAAAGAAAATTTAGACATGTCTAAATTGATGCAAAGTAAACTTTTGTCCAGTCCATTATATACTTAAGCTGTTTCATCTCAGCCTCCCCTTTTTTAGATGTAAATACTTAGGCACCCATTGTTTTAATTATTTATTTAAATATCTTTATGTTTCCAGGCTGAAATTCAGAGGTCGTACATAAAGAAAATACTCCCCTATACTCTGTTAAACACTGTCTGAACTAATTATAGCCACGCTATTAAACACAGAGAGACCCTAAATGTGTATAGTTTACAGATAAGGAATTAAAAGTGGTAGAAAAATGCTAATTTAATTCAGGGAGTTTGCTGCTACCTTACATATCACTTCTGTATTTGGCTTATGATTTTCACATTATCTAGAAGAGCTGTTGTGCTGGCAGTATGTTGTTTTTAGTCCAACAGCTGTAGCAAAATTTTCACCACCTGGGGTGGCTATACACATACAGACAAGGTTCCTTGGGTGAATCTGATATCTTTTATTAGACCAACCCAAATAGTTGGAAAATAATTATTAAGCAAGCTTTCGGGTTCAAAAACCCTTCATCAGGCTAAGGAAGTTTCAGCAGTTGGTGTGTGCTCTTCCTGGATGGAACGAAAAGCAAAGAAGCCCAAGGCTGGGCTGGTATGCATACAAGACAGGTAGTCAGTGAAGATGTAGATTGAGGAGTCAATGGGTGAGAGGCAGGCTGGGGGCGGGGCGGGGAGGGAGAGAGAAGGGGGATGAAAGTAGAGAGATACTTGGAGAGAAGGGGGATGAAAGTGGAGAGATACCTGGGAAGTCAGATGTCAGGCAGGTTATAATGTGTCATAAATCCAATGTCTATATTTAGTCCATGATTTTAGGTATCCAGGAGGTTGATGAAGTGGAGTTCATAGGCTCGTCTCTGGGAAGTGTTTTGTAGGTTTCCTTTGAGGATCAGGACTGAGATCCTCTGAAACTTCCTTAGCCTGACAAAGGGTTTTTGAACCCAAAAGCTTGCTTAATAATTATTTTCCAACTATTTGGGTTGGTCTAATAAAAGATATCAGATTCACCCAAGGAACCTTGTCTGCCTATGTCCTTAGACCAACATGGCTACAACCTACACCCCTATACACATGGAGGGTAGGCATTTTCAAACATGCTGTTACCTTGGCACTTTACTTAAAGTACTTTAGGTACATCACCCTAAAACATAATAGACATTCCATGGCTTGGTATGAGTTTCATGTAATGCTGTAGTTCTTTGTGTAGAGTACACAAAGGAGATTGCTTTGAGGCATGCTGATACCGGGCTTCAGAGCTAGCTACTTCTGGTGGTAGCAATTAGGAATTACCACTTTGAAAAGCCCCAGTTAAATAGATGTGCAATAAATGGTGAATTAGGTAGGCTGAGACACTAGCATAGTTAGCTTTACATTTAAAACACATACAAAGTTGAATTAAAGCAACTTCTGCCACTTAAAAAACATTCTAAAGTTGCCCATGTGTATTAAGAGATGTCTTTAGAATGCTTTAAATGGTGAAAAGTGTATAGCCACCCCTACAGTGCCCTGCAAAAGTAGCAGAATGTATATCACTCCAGCGCTTCCTTCTGGATATACTGGGATCTTTTGGATATTTTTAAATGTATTACATGTACATTAATCCATTAATCTAAAGAGCACTCAGCTTCTTCAGAGGTGAACTGTATCCATCCTGATAATCCATCAAAAGTGCATTAATCTGAATAGTGAAAACCAAGAGCCAACAATCAACCCTAACCTCATCTGTTTTAACTTTACCTATACTGTCCTCCAATATATACATCTTCTGAAAAAAAATGTCACAGCAGAAGATATATAACATAAACACAATCTGCTAATTGTTTACTACAGAAAATGCAGTTCAGTCATCATGTTTACAGATGAACCTTTCAGATTTACTTATGCTTACACCATAGATGTGAATAAAATACAGCTTTAAATGAATGAGGGGATGACTGAAGCAACCGATACTTTTTAAATAGAACTATATTGTAACACAAGGTCATAAACACTAAAACCTTCTTTGCTAATATGCACTTATGTCAGGTAAGTAGGCTGACTCAGATGGCCCTGAATGCTTATTAAATCTATTTTTCCAATAAATTCCCAGTGGTTACATTAAGGCATACTACTGGGTAATAGCCAGAAGTAACATGTTTCTAAGACAACTGGGTTTTTATTTACCAGTTTGCAGGACAAAACAACAAAAGATACATACACAGATGGATACATAGATAGATACATAGATACATATATAGAGATATAGATATATGTATATTAGCGCTATGCAAAGTGTTGGTCCCTGATTTGATTTGGCAGAGATTCAGCCCTATTCAGTCACCAAATATCCAAATCCAAATTGAATCAGAGGACCCTTTAATCTCTTTGAATCGAATTGGAACTCTTTGAATTGATTCAGAGAGATTCGGAAAGATTTGGTGATTTGGACATAGAGACAGCTTTAAATGTTTTTTTCTACATACCTATAGGTAGCAGGGGCTCATGAATGCTGCGATGGTGGGGCTCATGTAGTGTCCCACAGAAGTGCAGGGGGCTCCCCAGTGTGCTCAACAGCAGACCCGGAAGTGGACCAGAAGCACTTCTTGTCCACTTCTGGGTTTGCCAGTCAGCATGCCCCTTCCCCCCCCCCCCCCCACACCCTCACTGGCTCAGTGACTGGTGCCTCCTGGGCCTGGGGGGGGGCACCTGGGGTCCCCCTGTGGCTCATTGCCAAATCAGGGAGGTGTGGGGGGGCCCCCCAGTGCACTCCCCAGCAGACCCAGAAGTGGACCAGTTCACTTCCGAGTTTGCCGCTGAGCATGTGGAGGGCTTCCCCACACTCCTGGGCACATGGAGCATCCCACCAGCACTGCACCGTTCATGAGCCATGCCTGCTACCTCAGGGTATATAGAAAAAAAAAAATCAAGCTGTGACTATGTCCCTATCACTGATTTTCCGAATCAGCTTCAACTCTTCAGATTCAGATTCGGCTGAATTGAATCAGAGACAGTGATCCCAATCAACGAATTGAATCACTATCCCTGATTTGGACTGAATCCAATCGAATAGGGCCCACTACACACACCCCTAATGTGTGTGTGTGTGTGTGTGTATATATATATATATATATATATATATATATATATATATATATAAAATCACTAATATATCAAAGCACAGGCATCTTGCATTGCTAATTTATTTTACAAGACATAATTTTTGTTTAATAATAATACCTATTAATATCAGTTACATAGCAATTTTATTCCCCAGATCTCAAAACACTTTACAGAGGACATCAGTATTCTCAGGTCTTCTGAGGCCCCAGGTTGGTGCCCTGTCCATTAGATCCCAACACAGCCAGTTTTATAAGATGTTTCAAACCTTCCCAAGTCAGCATGTGTTCATAACCGAAATGCTACACACAAATCCAGAAGTGTGTGTTCAAGTTTGCTGCTCTCAAAAGCATGTTCCTCTCAGGCACTTTTTACTGTTATTAGTGATTTACTGGGGAAAAAAGGATTAGTGCTTAAAGATCATTCCCAAAATGCCAAGGGGCGGGTGGCACTACTGAGATCTGAACCTCTTGTTTTAAAGGTTCACTGAAACCTCCAAATGCCTTGCACCTTTCATACTGAATTGATATTTAGGGCTTGATTCACTCCAATGATTGAAGGGTGCGGAGGAATATCATTTGCATTCTTCTATGTACAACTGGGGATTCATCCTCCAGGGATAGATAGATGGCGGTTAAGTCCATGGATGATGATAAAAGAAAGCAGTGTATAAACAGTATAGGAGGCACTAAAGAACCACTGCTGGGAAAGCTGTCTGGGGGAGGTGTTGAATCAATACTGTTCCTGAATTACTGAATCTGGCCCTAGTATTGCTGGCTATACAGAGATAATTTTAAGAAAGTGAATATGAAGACATAGTTGACAATTTAAAGAGAGGTGAAATTCAGGCACAGGCATACATGGGTGATAGTAGAGGTGATGATAAGCAGATATGCTGACATATGAGAGGTGGGATTAGAAGGCAAGTTCAAGGTAAAGGTGCATACCAAGGTTAAGAACAGTGGAGTCTCAACTGAGGAAGGTAACAGAATATAATTGGTAGTCAGAGGTGCTGAGTGCTCCAGAAAGGCCTTTTAAGTTTAGGAATTTCAGCTGAAAAGGGGCTAAGATAAAGTTTCAAATGTACTTAGTTAAGGCACACATAAATGCAAAAAAAGAGTTACTAAAAGATTGTTAAATGATACCTGTATCTGAGCACAAAACTGGTAACTGAGGTCACATGTAGAGAAAAAAGTAAGGTATACAGATCAGAACAGGAAAGAGCTCTGTGGGAGTCAGTGAAGTAAATATGAACCATATTATTTGCCTTACTTCTTTGGATCTGAGGATTTATTCATATTTAGTGAAGTATGTGTCAAAGAACAGTACCACATCCCCATTCAGATATCACAAGTATGCATTCTCGCATACAACAATAAAGAAATTTGTATTTAAAAAAAAAACGAAACAAACACCTAAATGACAGTCTCCCTAACACTCAAGGTTGTAATTCAATTTTTTTTGATATCTCTCATAAAATTTTACTGCCATGTATTGCATTTCCACAAAACAAAATATCAATATATAACAATAATAAAAAGTGATGGAAAATACTTCATCATCTATAAAATGAAGTAAATTTGTCCCATGCTTCATATAAGAAAAAATAAATTATGGTAGAGAATACTAATAGCATTCAGTATCCCATTAGAAGGCCAATAAGACAAATGTGTGATAGGAAATGTCACTCGTTAAAACATACCATATGAAGGGAGAGAGATGAGAACCTTATAAGCAGAAGGTACAATTCTGACACACAAATATGAAACCTTTGTCAACGTTCCTAGAAAAAAGACTAACCTCGTTACGAACACTACACTATCCTGCAAAGAAAAACAAAAGCATGAAAAGATGAATAACACTGTCACTAATCACTGTGAAACTGTTAATTTTAATTAAATTATAGCAAACTTCAAGTCACACAGATAAGTCCTAATCCTGTAATGCTTTGATTTTCTTCCTAATATCCTTCTAATATTCTAAAATACCATGTTACTTGCACTGTTTAATCAATTTCATGTTGAATTTGCAAAACTATGATACTGTATTGTTGTTTTTAGACAAATAACTGGATTGTGATTTCAAAAGATTATTCTAAATGCAACACTGACTAAAAGGAGCACCACTGTGCACAGGGAAAGAGCGAGAGTTAGCTTAGTTCATTATAAAAGCATGGATCGGGTGTGCTGCTTATGCAACTATTGGATTGAAAAATCTTTATACATTTGGATCATTCCTTTATTCCTATATTTAAATATGGCTAACATCGCTGAAGGGGCACTATGGTTAGATCCCAGAGGCTAATTAAGGCGACACACTGACTGGTTCTTTTTCCATCCCCGGGTCTGTAAGGAAGTCTGTTTGTCCTTTAACTGGGTTCTGGATGCATATTACTGTAGCTTTTCATTTGCATCTTCTCTCCTCTTTAGCCTAGTAAGTCTGTGTTTCTCTGCAGACAATTCACAAATGACTTCTAAGCCTGCAAAGTCCTTTTAAAAATAAATGAACCACTCTGCACTCCAACAGATGTTTCTTCTCTTTTAGATAATGGCTTTTGGTACAAGTAGTCTTTTCACCCCCTTCTGCACAAGTGTAAATAGTCAAAGTACAGAAACCTCCCGACTCAATCCCATATCCATGGAAAACAAAATTGTAGATTTGAACTGCTGTCTTCTTGGAGTGTTTAACCAACCAAAACTTTAATTCATCCAGCTGACATACTAGCAAAAAGAAGTATTCATACCAGGAGAAAAAAAAAAATATTCATGTTCAATAATGATTAACTGTGTTTAATATCATTTTTACTAAAGCTATTCACATTTTAAATACCCCTTTTATATTAAAACAGTTGGCATAATATTAGACATTTTTCTGATAGACAGAAACATACAATACACAAAAGAAAAGGCAAACCGAGAGCTCGTGGAGGACTAAATTCAAAACCTTTAATCAAGAAAAAGTTTGAAAGTACTCAGGAAAAATCTCAGTTTTGTTTTGGAAAAGATTAATTACAATCTTAATACTCTGTGGCTAACTGCCACTAAAGAATCTAATGTTAAAAGTAATTTTCTAATATAAAGAAATGGAGAATATATACTGGGATTTTTTTGTCTAGGTCCTATAGCTGTGGCTTTTAAGCCTATAGCCAAACTGAGCAACCCTATATGGAAGCTATTGCAATATTTTCTTAGCATGGCCCCCATTGCTTTGCAACAAGTATGGGGCTGGGCCTATTAAGACTATATTGATGTCAGTGGGTCTCACTGTGTTATGCCTGCATACAGTCAATTGTGCAGAACTGAGCCTAAGGTATATCAGAAACCACTATATCATAAATCGGCACATGCTACATTATAATGGTGATAAATGCAATTTCAAAATTTCTTTCATTGTGAACTGGCTGCTCATTAGCATAGTGATAATCTGTGAAGAAGAAAATAAAAAAACAATCTGGGCAAAATAAGATAAAGCATAAACATATTACAAATGAAGAACACATATATTAGATAATTTTATCTATTCTTAAGACCACAAATATATTGCTAGCAATAACACTTATTAAATATATAGCATAAGAATATTTTAATATAGCCTCATTGAATATCTGAGAGGATTCACTGGTGCAAAGAATATATGACATAAGAGTCTCTGGAATATTCACTGCAAGTTGGAAAGATGAAATCTTTTCGGAGCCACATAGCTTGTATATGGAAGCAACCTACAATCAGGGAGGTGTAGATGTCAGAGTAAAGAGTCTGTTCGTAATCATTTGCATTATCAAGACATACTCTGAAGAGGCAGTATGCTCTTCAAGAGGGAGCACAGCCCAATGATCAGAGTGCTGGCATAGTGCTAAGACTTGGGAGATCTCTTCCCAGCCAGCTCTGCCACTGGACAGCTGGGTGACCTGAAGTAAATCATTTCTTCTCTCTGGATCTGTTTCCCTTTCTGTCATTTGTCTTCCCTATTTTGATTGTGTGCTCCTCAGGGTTAGATATCGTCTCTTACTGTATGTTTATACAGCACCTAACTCAATGGAGTCCCGATTTCATTTAGGGCCTCAACACACTGATGTTATATAAGTGATAATATAGTTTGAGTTTCTTGGGACAAATTTAAAGTCTTCTTGCCTGTTCTAAAAGTGCTCAACGCAAGAAAAGGAAATGCTACCAGAATGGAGTATCAAGCAGACCAGACATCTCATACTAATAATTAATATGAGAGTGGGTGTTTTTCATCCCCCCTATTAGTGGTAGCTGACACTAAATCACCAGCTGATAGTTGGAGAAACAGATGCTGGGAGGCTGATTTTTCTGCATTAGGAGAATCACTCCTTTTATGTGATTCTCTTTCTGCAACTTAATGAGAGATGGAGGTTACAAACATATAGCTTGAAAAAAAGCACATTCTTTCCATAAGCACTGACAATGTACACAACGGCTACATAAATGGCATAAAGCTGATTATGAATGCCTCCACAACATGATTAACAGAAATGGGAGGCAAAGTCTTTTCTTAACCTTTCCATGGGAAAGCAGAATCAGATCTTGACACACTTTGTCCATTTGTCTGGTTAGATTTCAGAATCTCTCAATGATACTATCCTTAAGAAAACATTTTAATTGCTGGATTTTCTGGTAATTGTTTGTAGAGAAGATACTGCCTGATGAATACATTCAAAACTATTAATATTAAAATGAACAAGTAGCTCAGCACTACAGATTCATAGCTTTGTTATTACATTATATTACTGTCAGCTGATACAGTGGAGAGAGCATATGGGATAGCTTTGATCTATATAAAAATTAAGTTTCTGCAATGTTCTTCCTTATTGCCTCACCTGTTAAAATCAGGAGTTGTGTCAGCAATGTCTGAATCACAATCCTTGGGCACCACAGAACCAGAGATATGGGGAAGGTTAACACTTTATATTTGGAAATGCTCAGTTCTACTTTGCCTGTGATTATAGATGAACAGGAGCTTATCCCTTGTTGTTCTTGGTAATAGACTCAGGTTGAGATATTCAGTATGGATAAGATTCCTAAAATCCTTCAGGAAAGGATTTTAAATCTTTTGAAAGCTAAAGCATGAATTTAAGCTACTAAACTAGGATTTTAATGTAGATATGATAGCACATGTAGGTAAAGGCAAATACTACTCTGAATTCTGTGGGCCATTATTCCCCATAAATCAATATATATTTAACAGATTTACAGAAAAGCAAAACTTGCAAGAAGTAAAAAGACTGAATTAAATCTCTCTCCTTAGATTTATTACACCAGTCTGTGGATGAAAATAAATTTGCAAAAGAAAGTGAACATATGTCCCCGACTTCCAATAGTTAGTGCATAAGTAGTGACACACATTCATAATAGTGGGGCAGTTTCTGGCAGCGCCTTACTATAATTATTTATCCATTAAAATAAACTAAAATAAACATTCAATTAAAAATCATCTGAATTCTTAATGAATCTTTTGTCACATTCATGCTTCTTTTTTATTCACTTTCTGCAATTGAGTTTCACTGACAAAAATAGTTGACAAAATTAAATATACATGTTAACATTTCATGCGTGAACTAAAACTGAATTTTAAGTGTCAGACTATCTTGACTTGCTTGGTCCCAGACAACCAGTCACTGGGCGCATCTACATGGGATGCTTAACTTCGCATTAGCATTATTTACTGTGAAGTAAGCATGTGCTTCTACACATACACATCTTACTTTGCAGTAAATCTCCCTAATCCTGAGTAAATGTGTTAGTGGGAAATGCAAGTAGCAAATGTACTCAGGATTAGAAACAGTGCCATAGCACTCATGTAGATGCCTGATTGGGAGCAAAATCTACTCCTGGTCAGCTGTCCACCAGAGGGTGGGAGATAACTCCCTGCCCCCAGGAGCTGCCTGCTGCTGGGGCAGGCTTTGCCACAGGAGCCTGGGGTAGGAACTATGTCTCACTGCCCCAGCAACAGGGAGCTCCAAGCCCCCTGCTCCCAGATCATGACTGGGACCAGGGGTTGAGAGATACTTATCTCCCAGCCCAAGCTCCATGGTTGTGGGGCTTGGGATGGGAGACCCTTATCTTCCAGCAGTGGCTCCACGACCGTGGGAGATAAGCATCTCCCAGCATCTCTCAGCATCTTCCAGAGATAAGCATCTCCCAGCAGCAGCTCTATGATTGCAGAGCAACTGCTAAGACTTAAGTGTCTCCCAGCCTAAACCCCATGATCATGGAGCTCAGGCTGGGAGCTCCTGCTGGCAGGGCCAGGGGAGCCTGTTCCACCCCAGGTCTGAGTATGGAGCTGGAGAGGAAATAGGCTGGGAAGCTTCTTCCCCCCCCTCCCCCTGCAGCTCCGTGCTCACAAAGCTGGGCAGGGAGCAAGCTCCTCAGCCCCCACCCTGCATACCCAGGTGCGGACAATGTTCCCTTGCCCTGGCAGCAGGGAGCTTCCAGCCCCCAATCCCCGATCATGATCATGGGGCAAGAGCTGGGAGCTTGTTCCCAGCCGCCACTCTGTAAGCATGGAGCTGGGGCTGGGAACAGGCTGGGAGCTTATTTCCAGTCCCCACTCCGTGATCGCAATTGAGACCATGGAGTAGCATCTGGGAGCTCCATGCATGGGGACAGTTCCCAGTCAGCCCCAGGCTGTGCACGGAAACATGTACAGCCTGGAGATTGCTGGGGACTGTCCAGTTTTGGGCAGCTCCAGCCAGCTCTGGGCTGCACGTGAAGACTTCCCTATGCAGCCTGGGGTTGGCCAGGAACTGCCTCAGTCAGGGACAGGTCTCATCCCTGTGCCCCAATCAGGTGATCAAGGCACAGGGCTAGAAAAGAGCTGCAGTGGGTGGTGTAGGTCCCAGCCCACTGCAACGATCTGCTGGTGCAGCAGCTAGTAACTAGATACCTGTTAGCTGCCCCACTGGCAGATCGGGGCAGGGGGCTGGGACCTACCCCTCCCCTGTGGCTCTTTTCAATCCCCATGCCCCTGATTGGGAGGCAGGGCCAGGAGGTCCCTGCTGCTGGGGCAGAGGGACATTGTCCTCACTAAAGTAGCAGGCAGCCCTCCGGGGCTAGGGGACATCTGTCTCCTGGCACAGTGCTCTCTGCCAGCCCCTGGGCTTGCACCCAGGGGGAGCCTGGAGTTCCCTGCAGTGGCCACAGGAACCCATTGCAGGGCTGCAGGGAACTGGTTGCAAATCAGCTTCTTAAACCCGGCATGTGTAAGTGACAGATTAATGGTTAGTGGGGCCCTGTGATCCAAGCAGGGTGTGGGGCCCCACCTCCTGCCCCACAGCATGTCCATGGGGGAATTAGTACGGCACACTGGCCACGAGGCGGAGGCCACAGTTTCTGGCCAGAATGGCTGAAGAAGCCCACAACTTGCTGGGAGGGAGGGAGGGAGGGAGGGCTACAAATAAAATATGAGCGGCTCGGCAGTGGTGGCAGGGCCTGCTGTTGTTGAAGGCCCGATGCCACCACACAGTTTGTTCCACGGTAAATCCACCACTGCATGTGCAGATGCCTGCCCAAAAACCCTTACTCCATCTTAGTTTGCACCTGAGTAAATCTAGGTCAGAGTAAATGCATGTGTAGATGTGCCCACTGGGATTTCTGTTAGGTAGAATAAGTATTAACTGGATCCATAGTGTGGATCTTGTATGGAGTGCAGCTTCTACTCTTCAGCTAGTCCAATGCAAGCGGGAGGGTAGACAGTGGCCAGTCTTGGCTTGCCATCCTCTATGTGCTAGGTATTGGAACTAGTTATGAACATAAGGGGCAAAGTGCAACCTTTCAAATGCTTTAATAAGCTGATTCCATTACACATCATCCCTTATGTAGACCTGACTCTAGAGATTCTGTCTAGCCCTCAATTTGATTTCCTGAATATTTGTGCTAAAATTCTTGTATACCCTGAGCCAGACAAGGAACCAAAACAATTACATGTGACATTTCTGACCAGCCACTCATCATGAAAATTCCAGAGAATAAATATTTTGAAAAGCTGTTTTTAACTGCATTTGAATAATAAATATATTTAAGGAAAACATTTGCTGCAAAATAGTCCAAACAGAAAAAGATGCTACATCTGTTGACTATATTATTCATTAGGTACATCTACATGTGCATTTAAGCACAACTAAATTTAATGTGCATTAAGATAATGTGCATTTTGGCAGGTGTCTACATGTGCAGGGACCTGGGCCTAAATTTAGTCCCAAGTCCCTGCTGCCCTGCCATGTGCCCCATGGCCACAAGGAGGAGGTCCACCCTCTGGCCACATGGTTGCCAGAAGTTAACAGCCATGTTGAAACCAGAGCCAGCTGCCAGCACCTGGCAGCCATCTGGGAAACTCTGATCCCTGGCCAGCTCCTTCCCTGCCGAGGAGTCCTGTGCCCAGCACAGGGGCAGCATGCAGCAGCTCCCTCCTTGCCCATTCTGCTTCCCCATGCCAGGGCTCCTCCAGCCCCTGCTCCTACCAGCAATGCCCAGCATCCCACTACTCCAGCCCAAACCCTGCCAGCAATGACCAGTGCCCCATACTCCTGCTGGCCATGGTGTTGGCCCCACCAGATCCCAGAACAGCTGCACACCTGCTAGTGGGGATCAGGCACTGTCTGTGGGGTGCTCTGCCCAACCCCATCCTTTTGCATTCCCCGCTGTGCTCCAGCCTGCCTCCCCCACTGCCCTCCCACCCCCTGCCCACCCCCAGCACCACTCTCAGGACATGCACACGGGTAAAACAAAAAAACCTTATTACCTTCACAACACCCACCTCCACCCTCAATGAACAGAACCCCCTCACTTTCTCCCCTCAACCAACAGAGCCCCTTCACCACCCTCCCCGCTCACCAACAGTAAAAATCCTACTTACAAGTGGGAAACTGTATATAAGGGGAAAACTACAATATTCTATATCTTCAAGCCCAGAGTGAGGAGGTTGTAGGGGGCTGTCACAGGGCACCTCAGTGCTCTGCTCCTAGGGAGTGGAAACTGCCAGGGAGAGAGAGAGCGAGCCCTGGCAGGATATAACGAGCCCAGCTGAGGGTTGCCAGGGTAACGAGCACAGCTGCGGGTTGCCGGGGCAACTAAGGAGAGCCAGCTGCCTGTAGGAGGCAGGGCCTGGCCCTTATAAAGCCCAGGGCTGAGGGCAGGCTGGTAGTTCTCTGCCAGTGGCCAGGGAGGTAGGAGTTCCTGGAGCTAGGAGGCGATAATCATAGGAATTGCTCTAGCTGGGTGAAGGATGGCAGCTCGGAGAGGTTTGAGCACCATGGTTCTTCCAGGAGGCTTTATGTTTGAGTTATAGCCAGGAGGCTCGAGTTTATGTTTGGCTTTGATATTACACCGGTGGTTTGGGTGAGGCTATAGGGGTTGGAGGAGGCCTCATGGGGACCCACAGGGGGTGGGACCCTAGTGCCAGTGAGGGCACAGTATGCTCAGGGGGAACCCCAGTGGTATGGGGACCCTGGCGCCAGTGAAGACATAGTGCCAGTAAGCGTGCAGCTTGAGGGGTTTAGACCCCAGCCCCAGAGAGGGGTGGCTTTGAGAAGCCCCAGCGCGGGCACAATGAGCCCCAGAGAGGGGGCAGTGTTATGAGGAAGCCCAGTAGGGGCACAGCAAACCCTAGAGAGGGGACAATATTATTAAGAAGCCCAGTGCAGGTGCGGTGAGCCTCTGAAGAAGGGCTAGTGATGCAACAAAGCCCGGAGCAGGGTAGAGTGCTGTGGTTGCCCTGGTGAGAGGGGGTAGTGGTGCGATGGCCCTTGGAGAAAGGGGCAGCAGTGCGGTGGGCCCGAGAATCGGGCAGCATTGCCGAGAAGTCCCCAGAGTGGGTGCAGAAAGCCCCAGACGGGGGGGTGTAGTTTAGAAGCCTGAGTCTGGGTGACATTACAGGGGGAGCCCCAGGAGGGGGCACTAGTGTAAAGGCCCCAGACAGGGGGCGACACTCTAGAGAAGGCCCCAGAAAGGGGCAACATTACAGGGAGGCCCCGAGTGGGCTAGATCATAGAGGAGGCCCGGGAGAGTGGGCGTGTATTCTGACAGACCAACATCCGGTACATCTGCGAGGCTTGGGGCGTGGTATTAGGGGTTGGTAGGAGCCACGTGTAGCCCATAAGGCTAGGGTGCCAGGGAAGCACCCATCATACCGGGAGACCCCCAGGGGGTCCGGGAACACATGGGGACAGAGGTCCCAGCTAACTGTGCCCAGGGAGTCGTAAGGCAGCCTCCCAACTTTATCTAACCATCAGAGACATGGCAGGCGAGAATTTGAGGGTGCCCTTGGGCTGGCCTTGACACGGTGCGAGGGACCTCAGGGAGATCACGGCCCTCCTATAGGACCCGCCGTGACAGGGGCCTAGGGGCAGGGCCCCGGGGCAGGTACCCCGCAAGGAACAGGGCAGCACTGGATGTTCCCTGGGGCTGGGCTTAGACTAGCCCCCAAGGAAAAGGGCAGACCCAGCACTTAAGTTAGAGCTGGGTTGTGTCTACATGTGTGTTAATGTGCATTAACTAATCATGCCTAAATTTGATACCTGTATTTAAGGGCGCACCCATGTAGATGTGTGCCCGTAATGCACATTAACTTAGACTAATGTACATTAAGAATTATTGCTGTGGCTTTTTTTAGTTAGTCTTCCCTTTCATTGTTTGAGATATGAAGAAGTTATTTTAAAGATAAATGTTTAAATATGGTATCATAGGAAAGTGGGGCTGGAAGGGACCTCATAAAGTCATCTAGACCAGCCCTTGCTCAGAGCAGGATCACCCTCAAGTAAAACATCATGTCCCAGTCAAGTATTTGTGTATGAATAATAATTGTTTCAGTAAAACATGTATTTTCAGTGAAAGAATTGGTTAGGAAAACAGCAATCTTGGTTTATGAGATAATATGCTTACATGCATATACTACATCAGATAATTGCTATGGATATTTAGGGCCAATTTCTGCTACTAATCACCTTGCTTTTGGAGAGGAATTCACAATTGGCAAAGGACAAACACAAGGTCTACATAAGAGTTGAGTCTCATATCAGGCCTCATGGAAGAAATCCTGCTCCTACTAAACTGAGTTGGATTTTGGTGGGGCCAAGCTTTCACCCAGTACAGGGGGTTTAAGTGATTTGGTAACTACAACAGCTTAGTCCCAGCAGCCTCCTGGGCTAGGGATAGACATTCAAAAAGTCTGAGCCTGAATTGATTCAATCTTTACAGGTTAGTCTAACCTGGCTAGGCTGAATTAGTTTGTAACTGTAAAGACATTCCAGAAATGCAGGCATGTGCCTGCAATGGTTCAGGCTAGAAGCCTGGGGAGAGAGGTGTTCAGGCTAGAGCAGCCCTCCTTTTCCTCCCACAATGCTGAGCTGAGAGGGTACGGCCAGACCCCAGCAGGACACTCTGATAAGGGAGGGGTCCCCCCCCACTACCACCCCCCCCCCCCCCCTGCTTTTGGCCAACCCAGCAAGGAATTGATACCACAGTGTTTATCACCCCATTAAGAAAACAACAGAGAGGCATTACCAGCTACTTGTTGATTCTGCCTTTGTCCCGTCTGCCACAGCACAGACTGTAGTCAGCATGTAGTCTGATAGCTAATGCTGTGTCTGTGTAAGGCAGAGGTGATGGGGAAAGCCCTGCTTAGGAGGGAGCGGGCAGGGGAAGTGGGAGCAGAGAAAAGCCAAGCAGACACCTGCAGTTTCTGCCAAGCTCCAACCAGGGACCAGAGGGGAGAGGCCAACCCTGCTGGGGAGCAGAGAGCCTTGCCCAGCCCAGAGAGCATGCTGGGATTCTGGGGGACTCTGGTTTACCAGTGAGGGATCTGGGACAGACATTGCATAAACCGGTTTGAGTCAAATCAGTTAAGTCCGATAGTATATTCAGCCAGGTATATCTTAAACTGGTTTCAGCCATTTTCAAACTGGTTTATGTGCATACTGTTCTGTTACAGGTTTAAACCAGTTTCTGATCACTTAAATCATTATATATGTAATGTCTTTCCCTAGTCCTGGTAAATTAGCTCATAATGTGCTGATGTGGGTAGTGTGTTTCAAGGCAAATAGCTAGCTAGAGTATCTCTGGAATCACTACAGTGTCGGTTTATGTGGAATAATTTCTTGAAATCACTGGAATTACGTAAGATGTAGGGCAGTAACATGATTTTTAATACTGCATTAGAATTAAACATATACTGGTGGCATGGACAATTCTTATTCTTGAATGTAAACTTTATCTTGATGGCAGTTTATAAACTATGTCAGTACTTTACAAGTGTAAATATCTGGGGAGAAATTGCCTGCCAGCTTAATTCAATTAAAGTCAATGCAGTTCATCAGTAGACAATATGTCCCTGTTTCTTTTAAAGCCACATAAACACACAAAATCAGTCAAGGGTATTACATATTCAGTCCTTCTTTCACTTGTGTTGTGAGTGACAAATATCTCTACTAAACAATTAATTTTCAGCTCAGCTCAGAAAAATATTCTGCGGTAATAAAACAGTTTCTTATTGTTTCTGCCAAATGGATGTTTCAGCATAGGAACACACTTGAGTACACTGATATGACACTAGCCACATTTGCACTTTTACTCTGCTTTGGTGAGGCAGAGAAACAGATAAATGTGGTTGGCATAGAGAAACCACAGTTTATGGACCTGTGGGCATTGTATAGCTGTTCACATGAATTTCTTACAGAGTTACTCAAACTTTGTAAGATCCTGTAGGTTTCTCCCTTGGCAAATACAAATCTGAACCACAGTTGACAGATCTATGAAAGCTGCCTAAACTATACAGCCTTGTTTCTACAACAAACCATACCTTTCTTTCAGAAAACTGGATCCTGATACTATGACATACATTATGCTATACCCTTTGCATAGCCTGGAGAGTTTGCTCAAGTTGTCACAGAAAAATAATAGTGGTTTATCTGAGATGAACAAGCTTTGGGAGACTTAAGACATCAAGGGATTTAACTAAATGAATCCTACTGAGAGCTGAAAGGGTGATCCGGCTGGAAATAATTACTGACACAAAAATGTTGAAAAGATATCCATTGGAAAGGGGCTCTTCTGCTGTGTGAAGTGAATGCACAGCACATCAAACTGGTATTACCCCCACAGTTTATACTTTAAAACTGAGCATGTTAAAACATTGTGACAGATGATATATATCATCATTTAACAATATAGCTAATGTGAACACTGCTGCCCTTTCAAAGTTCTTCCAGTGAAAGGGTCTTTTACTTAGTTTCACAAGTTATTTACTAAGAAATGCAGGCAGCTGCTTGGATACTCTATCCAAGGCAGCTTTCGTGGAGCACATCCTCAGTGGCTATAAACTGTCATAGCCACATCGACTTTAGCAGAGCTATATTTTATACCATTGAGGTCAAGTCCTACAATTCCTTGTAGTTCCTTGTTTCAGTTTTCTAATTCAAACCAAGAGCTCGGTTCTGGAAACACTTCTTTGCATCCTGCCTTCTTAACCTTTTAAGCATTAATTGCAATACAAAGGAAGACTGACAGGAGAAAGGGTTTACAAGATTAGAAACTAAATCTTTTGGTAATGTTAACTAGTAGAAAAGGGAGAAATTCTCTTTGCTCATCTTTTCACATAAGGGCCAGTGAGAGTTTCTGGATCACACTGTACGTATCAAGTGCATAGTCCAGAAACAGAACAACTTTATAATGAAAGGCAAAATTTGTTTTTCCTCTCTATTTATTCTTTCTTTTCAATAGTGTTGACCTCCACATCACCCTCCCTATTTAGCATTCAGAGCAGTCCATATATATTTTTTTTTAAATCAGCTTAAATATAAAGCAAAATTATATCCATTTGTAAAAGTCTATTACTATAATAATTAGCAAGCAATGCTTGGAATGACATCTCTGATTTATAGGATTATTTTCCATCTGAAATGTAATTCAATTGGGCTCATGATTACAGTAGTTTTTCTTTCTTTCTTTTTTTTTACTTGCATAGGATAAATGGTACCTAATTAACCACATGAACTGAAATACACAGCTTTCATTTTTGAGGCTCATGCAGTACATAGTTAAAAGTGGTTTGCATTGTCTGACATATATGGTATGGGCTTTCTATGACAAAAGAAATGCAATTAGAAATATTTTACATCGTCTCTAATACTAGATTTATCCATATAATCTTAATGAATAGCATACAGCTTTGATGGCCATTTAATTACAAAATCCAGGTCTTGCCTTACTTTCTTTATGTGACCTGTCTACATTTGCACCTTTTCTTTTTATTTAAATAATAAAAGGTGCCCAAATAAAATGGGTCTTTTTATGTGCCTCACTGTGAATATGTAGTAATTTCCAAAGGAAGGAGAGCTGGCACGCCATTTAAGCCATTATGCAGAATGAGAGGGTATTTGGGTTTCCATGGTCAGTGGTACATCTTTTTGCCAATAACAGGGCTAACAAGGCAACTCTGTGTAGTGCTTTGATGAAGTTCAGTGATATAAAACATACACATGTAGCAGGCCAACTCCAGGGAACCAGGGCCAGATTTACAGAGATATTTAGACACTTAAAGATGCAGATAATGGCCTGGTGAGATTTACAAATGGTTCTGAGCTCATCTACCTGACCTCACATGCCTCTAGACATTCCACTCGTGCCCATCTATAACAATAGGCACCTCCAGTGGCATCTTTTTCAATGTAACGCTCAAGTCGTTAACCTCTTAGATAGCGCCCTGTAGAAAGACTGAATAGTTGCAGAGAAATAATTCTTCCCTGAAACCATAGAGTAGCTGAAGAACCACATCATGCAGAATATTCAGCTCAGCATCTCAAACAACCTTGCATATTCTGAACACCACTACTGTCAGACTGGAGCCTTCTCACAGGAGTAAATTCTCCAGCTTTACTGCTTTCCCCTGCTTCATATTTTCCAACATCATCCCCTAGGCCAGCCATGCCCAAATGGCTGTTAGGAAAGGAGCTTTTCCAAACGTCCCCCTTGGAAAGTAGATGTTCCTGGGTGGGGTGCATGCAACAAACAGCAGCAATCAGCATCCCCCGTCACCCCATCCCCTTCAACCACTCTTGTATTCCCCTAGTCAGTAGCTGCCCCTGCTTCCCTTGCAACTGATTGCCACTGGTGAGGGAAATTCGCAGTAATCAGCAGCAGAGGGAATCACTGATGGGGGAAATCAGTGCTGAAGAATGGAACAGTGGCAGATGAAGTATGGGGGCATGAGCATACATGACTTTACTACAGTGGGGCATAAATCTGCAAGATTTGAAAAAAAAAACCCTGCCATAGACAACTATGGTCAAGGAAAACCTATGGGCCTAGGAAATCCTCCTAGTGTGAGCCCCTTTAATTTATACAGTAGAGGCACATCCCAACGAGCATACATGTGCAGTTTGTGGCACCTCAAGCCAGTGCAGTGCACATGTACCCATTCACCACACTGCTAGTTTGCAGTGCAGCAGGGGTTTTTTGACACTGGGAGATCCTAGTGTTAAAAAAAAAAAAAGCCACTAAAAAAAGCAGCATGGCACACACAGCAGCAGCATGTGCCACCTGAAACTGGAGCCTGACTGGCCAGAGCCATACTCTGGCTGCTGCCCAGGCTCTGAGCCGCCAGCTCAGCACCACTGCTGACCTGGGAGACCAGCAGACCCCAGGTAAGGCTGCTGGGTCCAGCACAGGTGCTGGCTTCAGCCTCTCCTACCCTATGCGGGGCAATTTGCCATGCGCTGGAACATGTGTGCAGGCATGCTCCCTGGGATAAATAGCAGCAGCAAAAATATGTGCCAGTGCTTTTTGTTGCAGGGAAAGTGTTTGCCCCTGTGTGTGCTCATTGGGAAGTGGGTTGACCCCTACAGCCAAAGGCATTTCTGTAGTTACAGTGGTGAGTGTTGCATGGCCCCTGACGTAAGAGTATTATACAATTGAATTATATATAGTATTTTTTTTCCTAACACATGTAAAAGTCACAAGCTTGCAACTGGCATATATGAACATTTTAAAAAATGCATTCAGCCATATCTCTTTAGAAATTAGCTAGTGATGGGAAAGACCATAACATATCTATTAAGGTACCGTCATGGGCTTTGCCTCTTTGACAGGTAGGAGAAGTTTATCTTTGAAAAGTTGGCAATCTGCATGGGGAAAAGCACACTCTATGCAAAACATTGAAAAATAAGAATGTATATCCAGCAGTTATGCTTTTACCAGCAGATAGTCTCATCTCTTACAGTGTCAGTTCAGCATGTGTTCAGGGACACAGCTCACCGGCCTTTATATTAATTTACTACTCATATTCAGCTTTGGCAATTTAAACTAGTTCTTTTGGTGGCAAATTAATTTTAATAACTTTGAAGAGCATATGTTTACAGTGAAGAATTAATACCAATTAAAATAGTGTGTGATGCTCTATAGGAAGTGGCACAACATAGTCAGCAATGTTGAAATCATGTTGTCTGTTTTAAATTAAAGGGTTAGTTGCATAAGCCAAAAGTTACATTTGTGTTTAATTAAGAGATTTAAAATAATTTATAACTCATTGGTTTCCTAACGGAAAATGTTAAAAATCTGAAGGAAATTCAAGGAGGAATCACACCAAGATTTATTGGGTTCTAGTCCACTGGTCCCAGTTTTGTTGCACCATTCTCCAGCATAAACTCACAACACGTTTAATTATACTGAATGGCCATGATCTGATATAGGCTTTGAATCAACAAAGTATCTTTCTTTTAGAATTCTCTTAATCAACTCTTGTTTCAAAGCTACAAGAATGTTAATTATTAGACTAAATTAATGCCTGAGATCATGCCACCTAGCATAAACTTTGGGAGGGGAGGAGGGGGGCACAGAGTCAGGTAATCTCAAAGGAAAGATTGACCACTAAAAAGCAGGCAAACAGCCAGGCCCCCCATCCTAGTTGCAATCAAGCATTATTAAATACAGACCAGACATCTGTGTTCAGAGCCATATGCTAGAGCAGTGTACATTGCTCAGGCCCAGGCGTTGTCTTTTGCTTTGGACCCTAAACTCATTCTGTGGGCAAAGACTCTCTATCACTGGTGACCTGGCCCGAAGATCAGAGCTGAACCTGTCCCAGCTACTTCAGCATATACTCCCTCAGGGGTACTCTGGTTTATTATTTAACCTTTTAGGGTTTGTGTGACAGTGGACACTGATGTTATTATTTATTTTATGGATTGCTAAATTAATTACCCTTCTCCTTAAATAACACAAATGGCTTACAGAGTTATGCAAAACAAGGCACATCTGAACCTAGTTCCCTGGCTCATTTTCCTCTTCTGTTCTTGAGTGGCCTTGGGTTCCCTCTCCTGGACGTTGCTCCTCCCACTCAGGCCTATTTTTAACGGCTACAGCCAGCTGTCTTCTGCTTTAGCTGATCCAGAAATCAAAAGGTTCTTTTGAACTTAGACAAGTTTCTTTCTGCAAACAAGTTAAAGATGCTCAGTGGGCACATCTACATGAGATATTTACAGCAGAGCTGCCTAATTAGCTCTACAGTAACGACTCAGAGCCTACATGTGCAGCCCTATTGGGCCACAGTAAACTAATTAACTCCTCTGTAGGTTAGTAATTATAAACACAAGTACAGTCCTACAGCAGTGCTGTTTAGTGCACAGCAATGCACATGTAGAAGCTCATGTGGCTGGCTGGGGCACGAGGATGCTTCAGTGTGAGACTGCCTGCCACTTAGCCTCCCACTACAGTACCCTCATGTCTCAGCTAGCCCCTCTGCAGCACATTGAGCTGGGTCAGAGCAGCCCTGGGCTGGCAGGCTGACCTCCTGGACCCTCTGCTAGCCAGGGCTGCTCCCACCCAGCTCAATGTTCTGCAGTCCTATGTGCACATGTAAACACAGCACCTGAAAGCAATGAACTGTAGTGAGAGATGCACCAGAGTTTATTGCATTGCATTCATTTCAAGTATAGATGCCCCCAGTTTTTCCAAAATTGCAGCTTGATTGTTGTCCTGCCAAGACGAAGCATATTCAGCAATAGATACCCAGGTACATTGCCCCACCTCCTTAGCCCAAGAAGTAGGATGCAAGACTACAGCAAAAGGCAAGCATATAGCATAAACATACCAAATCCATTTGCTGTAGGCAACTAGCTAAGCCTTCCGAAGCTTCTACAGAGAAATCTCATGTATCTTGGGGGATCTTTGGGGTACCAGGGTCTCACATGAAGTCCCAAACCTTCCAAATTATTTCTAGGTTACTATGTCTGAAGCTTTCAGTGTACTATCCATGGAAAAGCCTGCCCGCTCAGGTCACTATTAAATCATAAAATCATAGAAAGTGAGGGCTGGAAGGGATCTCAGAAAGTCATCTAGTCCAAGCCCCTGCTCAAAGCAGGACCAGCCCCAACTAGATCATCCCAGTCAAAGCTTTGTCTAGCTGGGTTTTGAAAACCTCCAAGAATGGAGATTCCACCACCTCTCTGGGTAACTGTTCCAGTGTTTTACTACCTTCTTAGTGAGAAAATTCTTCCTCATATCTAACCTAAACTTCCCTTGTTGCAACTTGAGTCTGTTGCTCCTTCTGTCATCCGCCACCACTGAGAACATACAAGTGAGTCAATGCAAATCAGAAAGGTATCCATGAACTTCAGAAAGGATACATCTACTCATTATAAAAGGGAATACTAGAAACTCTAAGACAGTGGTTTTCAACCTTTTTAAAGTCAGGGCGCCCCTCCATGATTTTTTAATGTAGTGGCACTCCTGTTCAAGAACTACTATTGTAGTGCCTCTGCTTACCCCTGTGCTTTTTAACCAGGTGCTATTGCATGCACACTCCTGTCTATATTAGGGTTTTCTGATAAACTTAAAGCAGGCAGAAGCAAAGACATGGCTAATGGATTTTGTGCTGTTGGTAAAACTCCCTTGTGCCTCTGGTGTGGAGAGTTAGGGGGTCTTACCTGCTCTGGGTCTCCAGCAGTGCAGTGAAAATGGCTGCTCCAGCACAACAGGACTCCTTTAGCTGAGCGTTGTAGAGGGTTGCTCCACAGCCCAGCCTGACCTTCCAGACGGGCTGTGCAAAAGGCTGCAACCAGAGCATGACCTTTTGCCACAGTCCTTTCTGGTCTGAACCTTCATGCTCTTCCCAGAAAAAGAAGGGTGCAGAATAGTCTCACATGTCCAGTGTGACTGTTTCTGGAATCAAATGGTGGAGTTAGATTGGGAAGAACTGCAGGAAAAGTTTGGGCCCCAGCTGTTGCTGCTTTCCAATCTGCCTCTACCAGAGGCACAAAGGGAATTTTAATCTGGCTTCAGCAGTACCCATGTCAAAGCACTTATGGAAGGGGCTCACTGCACCCCAGGGTATGACAGAACCCTGTCTGAAAACCACTGCTCTAAGACATTCACTGACACTCAGATCCACCATGGGTACATCCACCAGAGATGCTTTAGTGCACAGAAGACTACTGCACAGTAAAGCATCACTAAGTAACCATGCATAGCAGCTACTGTACATTGAAATAGGTTATTATACATTTTTCTATTGTCTATAAATGCAGGTAGTGGGTTTACTATACATTAGGTAATGCACAGTAGTGCACACTTACATAGTTAACCAGGAGCAAATTGCTCCTCGTCAGCTCAGGCAGCAGCGGGCAGGAGAAATGTCCCCTCCCCTGGGCAGCTGCCTGGTTCCCAGTCCCCGCTGTGATTAGAAGATTGGAGCCAGGACTGGGACATTGTCCGTTGCTTTGGCAGCAGGCAGCTGCTGGGGTTGGCTCCTGTCTCAAAGCTGTAGCTGGGACATTGTCCCCTTCCCTGGCACCTGCCTGCTGCCAGGGCCAGCTCTGATCTCAGGGCTAGGGCTGGGACACTGTTCCCTGCCCCAGCAGCTGCCTACTGCCAGGGCAGCGGACAATGTCCCAGCCCCCGCCCTGATCTTGGTGCGGAGGTTGGGCTACTGGGGCAGGAGTGCAGGGTAGGAGGCAGCTGACCCAGAGGAAGGACAGCTCCCCCTGCCCACCGGAGTCCAGGCCTGACCCTGGTGCCCCCTGCCAGCCCAGAGTTGGCACCTGGGATAGCTTAGAGCTTCCTCTCGCTGCTATATGGGAGCAGAGCAGGGCAGGAGCAGCCTTGCTTTGAACTGCTCCCAAAAGGCACATGTGGAGACATGCTCCCAGGGAAATCAAGGACAATAAAAAGTCCTTTTTCAGATATGTGGGGAGCCGGAGGAAAAGCAGGGGCAACTTTTGACCCCTGCTGAACCAGATGGGGCAACTGACAACTGACGCCCAGGAAAAAGCCAACCTATTAAATGGGTACTTTGCGTCGGTCTTTCATCAGTCCCATGGGACGCCCATGCCCGCTACGGGACAGGGAAGTCCGGGTGAGAGTGATTCCCTGCCCTCCATTAATGCTGACTTTGTGAAGGAACATCTTGAGAAAATAGATACCTTCAAGTCAGCCGGCCCTGACAATCTTCACCCCAGGGTACTCAAGGAGCTGGAGAGCATCATAGCCCAGCTTCTAGCGCGGATCTTTGAAAACTCTTGGCGCTCTGGTGTAGTGCCCGAAGACTGGAAGAAGGCCAATGTGGCACCTATCTTCAAGAAAGGGAGGAAAGTGGATCCGGCTAACTATAGGCCCATCAGCCTGACTTCTATCCCGGGGAAGATCTTAGAAAAGTTTATTAAAGAGGCCATCCTTAATGGACTGGCCAACACCAACATCTTAAGGGATAGCCAGCACGGGTTTGTCGCAGGTAGGTCTTGCTTGACCAATCTCATTTCCTTCTATAACCAGGTGACCTATCACTTGGACAAGGGAGAAGAGATTGATGTTATATATCTTGACTTCAAAAAAGCCTTCGATCTGGTACCCCATGATCACCTCTTGGTGAAACTGGCCAATTGTCACCTCGGGTCCACCACGATTCATTGGCTGGAAAATTGGCTCCGGGGTCGGACCCAGAGGGTAGTAATTGATGGAAGTCACTCATCGTGGTGTCCTGTGACCAGTGAGGTCCCCCAAGGCTCTGTCCTTGGACCTATATTGTTCAACATCTTCATTAATGATGTAGACACTGGAGTCAGAAGCGGACTGGCCAAGTTCGCTGACAACACCAAACTTTGGGGCAAAGCATCCACATCAGAAGACTGGTGGGTGATCCAGGCTGGCCTGGACAGGCTCAGCAAGTGGGCGGACGAGAATCTGATGGTGTTCAATGCCGATAAATGCAAGGTTCTCCACCTTGGGAAGAAAAACCCACAGCATCCTTATAGGCTCGGCAGTGCTACGCTGGCTAGCACTATGGAAGAAAGAGACTTGGGGGTCATCATTGACCACAAGATGAACATGAGCCTGCAGTGCGATGCTGCGGCTAGTAAAGCGACCAAAACTGGCTTGCATCCATAGATGCTTCTCAAGCAAATCCTGGGACGACATTCTCCCCTTGTACTCGGCCTTGGTGAGGCCGCAGCTGGAGTACTGCGTCCAGTTTTGGGCTCCACAATTCAAAAAGGATGTGGAGAAGCTTGAGAGAGTCCAGAGAAGACCCACACGTGTGATCAGAGGTCAGGGAAGCAGACCTTACGATGACAGGCTGAGAGCCATGGGGCTCTTTAGCCTGGAAAAGCGCAGGCTCAGGGGTGATCTGATGGCCACCTATAAGTTTATCAGGGGTGACCACCAGTATTTGGGGGAATGTTTGTTCACCAGAGCGCCCCAAGGGATGACGACTAGGTCGAACGGTCGTAAACTACTTCAATTTCTTTACTGTCCGAGCCCCCAAGGTCTGGAACAGCCTGCCACCGGAGGTGGTTCAAGTGCCTACAATGATCACCTTTAAGAGCAAACTGGATGCTTATTTTGTTGGGATCCTATGAACTCGGCTGACTTCCTGCCCTTTGGGCAGGGGGCTGGACTCGATGATCTTCTGAGGTCCCTTCCAGCCCTAATGTCTATGAAATCTATGAAAGCTTACTGTGCAGTATTTTCCTGAGCAGTAAGCTTTTCGTGCATTAATTGCACATGTAGACACATCCTGTCTTTTCCAGATCTATCTTCATATATATTCAGGTGTTACATACATTTGCATATTAAAAATAACTCATTGGTTACTAAGTAAAAAGGCTACTTTGAGACCTGAAAGCTGACACCCTTGCTCCAACCTTTTGTTTTCAGCCACATTTGCATGGTCACAGAGCAACATCGGCACACAAGAAATTTCTTGCCCAGGAGAGCCTTCCATCACCCATCCTCCTGTGAAATATGAAACATCATAACAAGAAGCCAAAATTCAACATCCCGCTTGCCCTCAGACAACTCTGAGGTAAATAGACTGCTCCAACTTTTACCTGAGCCTATTTTGCATAAAATGAATTTTTCCAACCAGGAGATCTTACACCACCTTTCAGCTCTCCTATGAAATATGAATTTTCATTTCCATCTCAGAGAAATTTTACAATCGTTGCACTCTCCTATGCCCCAAAGATTGCAAATAAAGAAAAAAATTTGCCACTATCAAGTTGCTCTAATAAAAGGTATCACCTCCCCAAGATTTCTGATTACTAAGGCTACTAATGTAGCATTCAGTGCTGACTGAAATGTATGTTATGCTTAATCCTTTCCCTCAGTTATGATTTTAAGAGAGGAGATTGTAGTCTGTCCTATAAACATCTATTTATATAGCATATAGAGCAGATATAAAGTGGGCTTTATGAAGGATTCTTCCCTGATCTCAATGGGCTCTCAGCACCTTATACAATCTGGCCTTTAATTAGATATGTTCTAACTCAAGGTCCTTGTGCAATGATAAGTGTGCAACAGAATCACAAATAAATTTGTCACCTGGCTCTCTCACCTACACTGACTCTCAAGAGGAGACAGTGCACAGGGGAATTTTTTGTAGCATGCGTGGCAATTAAGTGTATGTGTATGTATGATTTATAGCGTCTGTAATGGGATTATAAATCTTTCCAATTATTATGTGCCATATTTACAGTAGTTATACTTCATATGGTGCAACTTTCTTTCCTTTAAAGAGTCTCTATCAAGGTAAAATTCTTTGTGCGATGAAGATAAAGGCTAAGTTTAGTCAGCCAGCAAAGAGATTTTCATGCAAGGAGCTTCTCAAACTGGTTAATGAAGAAAAATATGTCTATTTGTGCATGCAACTAAACTAGGAGGGGTGTCTCTCTCTTTGATCAAGAGTCATTTGAAGTGAGAAGACACCTTTAAATGAACCAAAGTATCAATGTAAATTAAAACAGGAAAAGAAACATGACATGTTGGTCCCAGACCTACTATTGACTTCGCTAGGAACAAAATCAGACTCATTATGTAACGAATTAACCACAGTCAGTGCTGACACGCAGCCTATGTAGCCAAGGTAATAAAGGAAGTGTGAGTAAAGATAGAATCTGGCCCAATGAATGTATTTGTGAAGATATAACCACAGGGGCGCTGAGATAATCATCAACATTAACATCCATGCCTGGTCCTAAGCATCCCTGAATTCAACTAACATCATTGAGGACCCGTTAACCTATCAAAGCCTGCATGCCATCCTACAATCATGGCTTGATGAAGTAGCTTAGAAAACATGTAGTGCTTTAAGAGAGAGTGAAGTGGAAGAGACACTTGGAGCATCTCATCCTTATTAAGATAAAATGGAGTGTTCTTTCACTTTGCCCAGAAAACTGACTCATTAATAAAGGCAAATGCAAAACCAAAACATTTCCGACAGTCAAGCTCCTTGAGTACCTATTAGAATAACTTTTTGCAGGAAGGAGAATGTCCTTGATGGGATGGCATTCATTTTAAATTGCAGGAAGAAGCAGTTGCCAAGCTATGTGCAATGTGATAGCTATTTGCCAAGCACATCATTTCCAACAAGGATATGGGACACTTGACTTTACATAAGCCTTTTCTTCAGAGGAAAGAAATACAGGCAAAAAAAATACAATAAAGATGAACAAAGGGTGAAATGACAGAAACCCTGAGAATGAGGAAGCAGAAATGATGGGGAAGTGGAAAGGAAAAGCATTATATTTACTTTTCTTTTGATTTCATAGCTGTCATTATTTTTTCTCACTACATTAGCCACTTGGATCATATATCCCTAGCTCCATGTATCCATTTCCCACTGAAAATTTGCTAGCCTATAAAATCCCCCTGAAATATTAATCCACTGATATGTCACCTCAAACACAAGGGATCCAGAATTTGAGGACTTAACCTGAACTGGCCACTTATTTGCTGTATATTTGCTAATTTCCCTCAAAACTGTAGCTCAGGGTATAATGCAGGGCCTATACAATCATTTTCTAAGTTCAGTTTAGCAGTAATCTTTTGATGCCATTAGTTGCCAATAAAAGATAATAACCTACACTCTTCTGTTATCTAGCATCAAGCTGGAATAACTGCTATTGACACCAACAACCACCCTAAGTAAATCCACTGATTTGAGCAGAGTTGTTATGTACTGACGGCAGTGATAGTGCAGCTAGGAGCACGTGGCTCATCAGCCCTGTTTTCATACCTGTCCCAGGCAAACTCAAATAAATAGCGAATAAAACTACGGTAGTATAATAGGAAAAGTCTGTTGTAAACAAACAGATTTAAATCCTTAGAGCTACATGGATTTGGTTTGGTTTTATGTATTTTTTCAAATATGGAGCTGATCCTAAACCTAGAAGTCAATGGGGATAGTTCTTACTTTTGACTTCTCTGGGCTCTCCCTACAAAAAAGCAGCCTGAAAATGAACCTTGCCAGGCTGAAAATGAGCCCTTTTCTTAGGAAACCTCAGCATTGTGGGGATTCTTTTTACTTCTAAGAGAAAAATATCTTATGTACAAATCTATGGTGGCTGGAGTCTTAAAGTTGACAAAAATCAAACGCCTGATTTGTTAATATAAAATGTATCAGTATTATCAGCTCTTTGTTTTATGGGCCAAAAAAGCAAAGTACCAGAATTGGTGAGATATAATCTTTTCTTTTCTTTTCCATAATGCACTACCTTGGTAGCAGAGTTTTGAACAAGTTGGAGTCTGCTTATCAGCCTGCTTGGAAAAACTCACAAACATTAATCTAGTCTGAAGGCGATTAAGAAATGGACAAGCTTCTCAGTGTCAGCCATGGATAAGCACAGTCAAAACCTGGCAAAAAAAGAAGGTGCAGTGAAGATGGAATATCTGTGCCTGTGTTTGTGTATGAGAGGCAGAGGAAGACTGAATGAATATGTATGTCAGCATTCTCCATTTACCTGCAAGTCTTGCCATTTTTCTGACTCAAAAATTGTTAGAGATTTGCATTTTTTTCATAGGCACAAAACAAATCATTCTCATTATTTTAGTGGACATTTCTGCTCTCTCAGTAGGGATATTTTTGCTGGCACACGCTTGAGAATCTGTACCGATAGAAGCTAAGAAATAGAAGAAATGTGACTTACATGAGGAAGGAAGAAAGAGAAAGAACGTATGGTTTGGGAAGCAGCAAGAGTTTCTCTTTAGAAAAAGAATCTAGTAATGAATATGTGAAGAAGGCTTTGATCCTTCAGTGTGATGCATGTTGGAGACCCCCAATCCAAAACACAAGACTTTGCAAGAAGGGGGTCCTAAACTGATTCTCTTAGTCATTTCTGACAAGCAGTTAAGTACAATAAACCCAACTTCACCTGCATTTTGATGAGATGCTGTTTCACCATCACTGATTACCATCTATTTTGGTGCAAGTTAGATTATTGTAACATTTATAGAACAATAACATTTGTTTATTGAGAGAGCAGTGCTCAGCTGACTTTTCTGCTGTTCCCTTCAGTTCCCTCCTGCAATCCTGTGGCAAATGTAACAACTTATACATACAAAAAACTAGAACTCTTGGTTCCAAAATTATACCTTTTATTAGACCAACTGGAAAATGGCAAGAAAACTGTCCTTTTCTTCAAGCTTTCAGGATCAAAGTCCCTTCATCGGGCTCTGGGAAATGTGTAGATGGTACAAGATGGTAAAAGTCCCCATAGGTAGGAAATAAACTTCATTTTTGCACAGAGGGAGGTGAAGATGGAAGTCTGTCCCTCTGGGTCCATGAGTGTCTTTGTGAGCTGTGTTGAGTAGCTCTTTGATGTGATGATCAGGTAGAATTCCTTCCCTGGAGGTGTCAGATGGCAGGCAGGGAGGCAAAAATATTTCCTTGTTGATCTGCAATGAAGTTTAAAATCCAAGACTGACTAAAATTTGGCATTCAGTCTAATAAAAGAGTTCTTGCTCATGTTGGAACAAAGAGTTCTAGTTTTTTCTATGTCTTTTTGTCTCAGACCAATATGGCTACCAAGTACACCCGTGACAACTTATACATAACACTCTTCGAAGTATTCATACACCTTCTGCCTTTACACGTAACATATTCCCATGTAATACTAACATTGAAAGTTTAGTTCAACTCATAGTTAAAGCATATTTTAAGAGGTCTCTATTAGTCTTTGTGTTGACTTTTTGGCTCAAAGTGATCTCCTCAGTTACTCTGCATTCTCAATCATTATTGGTTCCATTCTTGTTTGGTTTCTTTGTTCAGGTGTCTCTACTTCTGTGTCATTTTCAATCTCCTCTGTCCTTTCTTGTTGCTTTGATGTTATCTCTGTTTCCTTCGGTGAATATCATGATGTTGCTTCTTTTCTCCCCGTTACTGGCTGCAAGTGTCATCTGTTCCTTCTGAACACCTGGCCTTTTGGTGTTACTATTTTATAGGATCTGAGAGTCACTCGATGGAAAGCTAGTGCTTTTTGTTTTCACATTTGTCCATCTGAAATAAGCACCATATCTTTGTTGCGCAGGTGTGGTAACTCCCTGGAACCCCTATCATAGTACCATTTTTGTCTGAGTTTGTCAAACTTTTAAAATGTTTTCATGTCTTGCTTTTCATTATGAGAGCATCATCCACAAGATTTGGGAGCCTGATTTTGAGTTTTCTGTTAAGCAACATTTCTGCTGGGGACAGTCCATTGTTTCATGGTTGTTGCCATATAATTTAAGAGTGACAGGTAAACATCAGCATTTGGTTTCAACAATTTCTTTCTTCAACAATTTCTTCACTATCTGTACTCCATTTCTACCAGACCATTGGATTGTGGATATTTAGGACCTGAAGTGTTGTGACAGAACCTATACTTGTTTACAAACTCTTTAAAATCAAAACAGTTGATGTGAGGCCCATTGTTTGTTCTCAGAATTTATGGAATCTCATGTTTAGCAAAAATCGATTTGATGTGAGTTATGACATGGGTTACTATTGTACTTTCACGCCATGCAATTTCAGAATAGTGAGAATAATAATGCAACACTAATATATAATTTTTTCCTGCATGTATGAATAAGTCAATGCCCACTTGATACCATGGAACCACAGGCTCCTCCATGGCCATCATGGCCTCTTTTTTTTTTGCTTATCTGTAATTTAGGCAAATTATACAGGCCTTTATGTCATTATTTATGTTGTGCCAATGTAAAGCACCTGTTGCTCTCCTTTTACAATTTTCAATGCCCTTCATGTGTTCTGTTTAACATGTCTTTCTTTAGCACTTCTGGAACAACCAGTCGTGAGTCTCTGAACAAAATGCCATCCAGTACTGACAGCTCTTCCTTGAACTGAGAGTAGGGACTAGGTCAGGCTTGTCCAACATATGGCCCGTGGGCTGCCATGTGGCCATCCAAGCTGTTTTCTGAGGCCTGAGGTGCTGCTACGGGAAACAAAAGTAAATACTGTACTTTTGTTTCGGGGGGGAGGGGGGTGATGTGATACCGCTTCCTGTGAGGTCTTTGAATATGGCTTGCCAGCCCACTGGTGATAAAAAGTTTGTGATCCAGCCCCACATTCAAAAAGGTTGGACACCCTAGGTTAGGTATATATTTTCCAGGCCAACCAGTACAAATAGCTGTTATCACTTTTTGCAATATGGTGTCCTGAGCAGTAGCTTCTTCAATTAGTACACACATTTTAACTGTGACAGGAATCACTCTTTTAAATAGATTAGCATGTATTATGTCTGTATTTGGAATTCTGTCATCTTCCATTGTACCATACGCTCTGGACAATGTATATGCAATAAGTAGATGTTTTCTTGGTGTATACTGTATGTCTAGATCATACATTTGCAGTTGAAAGAAAAGTCTGTAATCTTGATAGCATATCTGGTAACCCATTCTTTGCTATAATTACCAAAGTTTTATAAGCAATTTCAGCTACCACAGGCTTCCCATAGATTAATATATGACATTTCTTAATGCCATATACCACAGCTAAACTTTCTTTCTCAATTTGTACATATATAAACTCTGAATTAGACAGTAGGGCTGGGCAAAACAGCACCATTTAGTTTCGACTTCCATTTCACCATCTTAACAGGACAGTGTTTCTTTTTGAGTTTCATTTCATTTTGAAAGCACTGTTCCATTTTGTTTCATCAAAATTGTTTTACTGTTTCGACGCTGTTTCAACATTTCGCCCATAGGCTATAATGGGGAAGCATGAAACTGCCAATAACTTTGTCATTTCTTGCCTGATGCAGATGAAACTTACAGGAGTGGCAGACCCTTCTGCAGCCATAAATTCTGCCTAGTTACAAGGAGATAGGTGCATGGGTTACTGGGAAACTGTACCTCAAAGCCTTGAAAGCAAAACTTGTGTTGTGTGTGTGTTAAGGCACAGTTGGGTGAAAACTGCAGGGATGGTAGCCCCTGCTAAGGCCACAAAGTTTGCCAAGTTTCAAGGAGATAGGTGCAGGGGTTTCTGGGGAACTGCACCTCAAGATGATGACAAGCAAAACTTGTGATGTGTGACTGTGTGTGGGTGTTAGGCACAGCTATTTTTCCGTCCCTCCCTTAGCACACTGGGATTGGAAGGGACCTCAGGGAAGGATCACAGTCACTGGTCAGTTACACATCTCAACATCAGAGCAGTCCTTCCCCCCCTCTTCCTCCTCCCTTTCCTTAGTTTCTGTTTCCCTGCAAGTAAGCCCAGCTTCAAAATTTGAAACGTTTCAAAACTTTCAAAACGTTTCAAGTGCCTTCATTTCATTTTGAGGCTGTTTCAAAGCTTTTCATTTCAATTTTGCTGTTTTGAGCTCGAAATTAATTTAAACAGTGTTGAAACAAAACACCCAGAGAAATTGCACAGCCCTGTTAGACAGCAGCCTAGATGTATATGTTACTGGTTTCCAGCTATCCCCATGTTTTTGAAGCAAAGCTGCTCCAATTACTTCTTCAGAAGGATCTGTTGACAATTTAATCGGTCTTTTAGAGTCATAGTATTTTGGTATTGAAGCTTTCATTATTTTTTCCTTCAAGTTTTTTAATTCAGCTTCATGCTAATATCCCCATATCCACTGAGTATTATTTTGTAGGAGTGATCTAAAGTGTGTGCTCTGCTAAGTTAGGTAGATATTTTCCTACAAAATTGATCATTCCCAGTAATCTTTGCCCTCCTTCCTTATCTGCAGGGGGTGGCATGTTTGTAATGGCTTTAACCCTTACAGGATCAATTTGCACCCCTTTCTCCCAGATATTTTATTTCTTTGACCCTGAATTTAAATTTTTGTTTGTTCAGTACAAACCTGTTCTGCTTGCTCCTTCTAGTGCCTTTCTTAGCCTCATGTCATGTTCTTGCATAGTATTTCCCCAGACTAATACATCATCAATAGAAACCATAGGTCCATCAAGACCTTCAAAAATGTGTTTCACCTTTCTGTCAAATACTTCAAACGAAGAACACAGTCCAAAAGGAAGCCTACAAAAGTAATACCTTCCAAAGGGTGTGTTGAAGGTACATAATCTAGTGCTATTCTTTCCTAGGGGAACTTGCCAAAACCCAGAAGAGGAATCCAACCTGGAGAAATATTTGGCTTCTGCCACATTGACAAATACCTCTTCCCTAATGGGAATGGGGGAATGCTCCCTTTTGATGTATCTGTTCATTTGTTTAGGATCCGGACATAAACTCAAGGATCCATCTTTTTTTGTCTATCATGACCAATGAATGAACCCAAGCAGTTGGTTGTTCTACTTTTTTTTTATGTCCATGTTAACTAATATATCTAATTCCTTTTTCAGTGTCTCCCTTAGCACAAGGGGAATATTTCTTATAGCATGTATGGGGAGAGTATTTGGTTCTCTTAATTCTATCTTGTCCTCAGTTGATAGTTTCCCTATGCCTTGAAACACAACATAAAACTTTTCTGTTCTTGCTTTCTAGTTCCTCTGTTACGGTAGCTTGTCATATTTAGCTTCAATTGCACCTGCTTGAGCAGTGAATTATAGTATTATTTGAACTTTTCTTTTATATTCAGCCTTATTTAACCATTGTTCAAGTTTTTGTATACTCTTATTATTATTTGAACTTTTCTTCAGCATTCTGAGCTTCTCTTGAGCTTGCTTTAGTATTGTTTCCTTCTTTTTTTATCACTGTGAGAAGCAGTTTATGCTCCTCTAAAACTATCAACATAGGCATGTAAAATGTAAGCCTTGTTACTAGCTCAAATTAACTGGACTTGGCACTAACTGAGTGAATCAGAGGGATGACAAGATTGGATATGTTCATGAAAGGTGATAAGAGGGTACCAATTGGACAGTGCCCAATTGAAGAGCCCCTGGAATTTCCGATGTTAATGAACAGACCAAACTAGGAGTCTGGGCATGCCCAAATTAAGACACTGGTAGAAGGCCAAATTAAGATGTGTGAGTGCAATGGGCTTGCTAGAATAAAAGAAAATGCTGACAGGATAAGAACATGAACAATATGATGATCACAGGGAAACCAATCAACAGTGCCTACAAATGAAGATGCATCAGAAGAAAAAAGCATAAAAAGTGGGCAACAAGGAAGTTGGGTGTGTCTTTTCATCCAACAACATCTGGACTGAAAAGCAGCCATTACCCACAGATTACCACCTCTACTTTCAGGAACTGATTGGCCACCTTTTCTGTGAAGTAGAATAACATCTGGGATTGGGTGAGATCATTGGACTGTTTTTTTCTATCTCTATGTAAAAACTATTAATGCATTTAAAGTGTTAGTAAAGTTAGGTTAAGTTTAATTGTGTGAGGCATATTCCATGTTAAATTCTGGCTATATAAAAGTTACCATTAGTCCATTGGTGTCTAGGGTGATGGTTCAGAATGAATTTCTTGCATTGTGCCAATGAGGAATTCTTTCTTTTCCTCATTGCATTGAGCATTCACTTGCTGTTTCTTATGTGGTGCATCTTGTTCCTTTCTGCAAACTCTTGCAAAGTGATTGAATCTTTTGCATTTGTTGCAGTGTTTACCAAATACAGGGCATTACATGAGTTTGTGGAATCTGCAGCTGACCATTGTTTCATCAAGCAATTCTCTTTGGTCTCCACTTGCCTGTTCCATAGTGAGGTCCTCCTTTCTGCTTTGTTTTTGTGTTATCTTAGGTTTTTGCAGTCTTGTAATCCTGCCTAGTTCAGCTGTTCTGATTTTTCCTCCAGCTTTTGCTGCCTGGCATTTGCTATCTCAGCTGCTTGGCACATTCTAACTGCTTTTTCCAAATTAAGCTTAGGATGCAATCTTTTCCTGAGGCTTATATCCCTTATACCCAATACTATTTGGTCTCTGATCATGGATTCTTTTAGGTCTCCAAAGTTGCATGTCTGGCTCAGCAGTCTGAGGTCTTTGACAAACTCCTCTATTGGCTCACAGTCTTTCTGCTGCCTCATGTGAAAATTATATCATTTAAAGGTTTAATGTTGTTTGGGTATACAATATTCCTCATACTCTTTTATTACTGTGCCATAGCTTTTCTGTTCTGCTTCTGACAGTTGTAGGCTATTACAAGAAGACAAAGCTTCTGGACCTGCTATATTTAAAAAAAAAAGCTACTTTGAGTGGATCTTCCTTCTCTGTAGCTCCACTGGCTGTTATATATATGGTGAAGATCTGCTTAAATTTCTTCCACTTTTCTACTGCATTGCTGGACAGCTTTAACCCCTCTGGAATTCTGAGATGCTCCATTTTTTGTCTTTCTTCACACCCCACTCCTGGTACCATGTGTTATTCTCAAAAGACCAAGGAGTTAAGCTTATAGAATGATAAAGTTTGTTTATTCAGAGAGCAGTGTTCTGACTACTTTTCTGCTGTTCCCTTCAGTTGCCTCCTGCAGTCTCCAGGCAAATGTAACATTCTTAAAGGTATCCACACATACTCTGCATTGTGGGTTTTTTTCTCTACCACCTACAAACAAATCTTCCCTGTCTATCATTTTATTATATTGATGTATGTGTACATGTTACATATATGGAAAACATACAACAGCAAGATACTACAAAAGCAGGAAAAAAGCTTTGGAAACCTGAGTATAGAATTATTTATATAGCATTCTATTTTTAAATGTCAAACAGATATTTTCCAAACAAGGTAACTCAGAATATGCATTTCTAAGGTTTTTGAATCACTCAAAGAGACTGTAAAGTTGATCAAGATACATTGCACATACTAGTGAAACATTCCAGAACTGTTCAAGAAAAACAGTAATCTAGAAATTAGGAAACTAGAGATAACATAGGTGATCAGGCAGAACTAATTTTATGCAAAATATAATAAACAAATATAATAAGCTGCCAGGCATGGTGACTTAACTGATTTTTCAGTTCAAAAGCCCACGTGATATCTTACTGTAAATGGACCTTAAGAAATGTAGTTAAAAACATGGAAAAATAGCAACAAAATAAACTGAAAAAGGGGGTAAGGTGTTCCTAAAAGATTCCATTTTGCTCAAAAAAATGAGAAACTGAGACATCTGAGAGCTCTAAAGAGAAGTTCAGGTTGATACTGCAGAGGTTTTGTTTTGAATTTAATCTCACTAATTATTTTAATAATTAAAAATGTTCTGCTAAAGTAGGTTGTAATCAGCTAATTATTTACTCTGTTTATATTTCCTGTCAGCTTATGCATTTCTGTTGCAGTAATAAATTTAAAGCTAAACTCTTCAAAGGTTTGGGTGTCTCTCTTTCAGGGTGTCCAAACTAAGACATTTGGTGTCTTCTATAACTATTTATGATTGCCCAATTAAGTGTAACCCAGGCAGCAGACCTACCTGCCAGCTGTAGCCAGTTATGGATCCCTGGGGTCTTTGTCTTGGAGTCCCCTTCCTAGAGTGTGGGGAGTCTCTCTACAGAAGGACGCTTGGAGACTCAAAACCTTTGATCAGACAACATTCAATCCTTTATAAAATGTATTTACATAGGGAGGAAAAAGGACGGTAGAAAAGACCATAAGAATCAATATATACACCAACAAAAATACTAATAACTATTATATACTAATAACTATTATACATATGCTATAGCAGTATGAAACTCCAAACAGCCTCTTCTTCTGGAAATTTGGAAGCAGTCCATGGGGAGGGGGGGTTGGTGAGAACCCTTTCCACTCAACCCTCAGGTTGGTTCCTAGATGAGTTTCACCCTATGTTGCTTGTAGTGACATTGTACAACTCTCAGCATTGAACGTCACACTGGTTCTGGATGCAAGTAACAACCCAGTCTTTTACACACACTCGCCACCCCAGAGGAGAGGCAGCAATACTCTGACTCAATCACATGTGTAAGCCCCTTCAGGGTCTTATACTCTATAATGTAGCAGTCATAGATCCTTCTTGGATCAGTCTCATACCAGTTACCCTCACCTGAAGGGTTGGTGGAGCCAACCTCTTTTGGCTAGAACCTGGCTTCTCCCACTCAACAGGGGCTCTGGCAAGCACTTTTCATCTTACGCACCATCCAGAAATGACCCACCACCCACCGTGTTCCATTATGGAATTCCACTGGACTCTAAACTCCATTCATTTCACTTTGAAAGTGTGTTTCAATCCTGCTTCTTATGCAGTCTGGGTATATACAATTTCTTGTACCTATTAAGCATGCACTGTAGACTACATAGGTGACTTGTAACTGTTGATGGGGGCACAATTTAAAGGTCTCAGTAAAAAAATGGGGAATGGAAGAACAGACCCCCTTTAGATCTCTCTCTTTCTCATAATGGCACCAGATCCCACCTGAGGCAGTGTTGGGGACAGGATGTGTGACTTCTACCCTGCCATGCTATGCTGCTGGTGCTTGGGCAGCCTCTGGCCACAGGGGGAGCTGATGCTGGCCATGGGGGGAACTGGAGCTGCATCACAGCTACCTTTGGCAGACCCCCTAGATATGCCCCCTGTTGCCCCCTGAGATGTTGCCTGTGGTAGAATACACACTAGCTGAGTTGGTACCTGGTTCCAAATGCACTGTAAGTCACAAAATGCCACCCAGCAAAAAACTGTGAGCTGGAGAGGGGACCAGATGACCTGTGACTCAGTGGTTAAAGTACTATGCTAGGTAATTAAAGAGCTACAAGTACCCTTGCCCCCTCTGGGTAAGGGGGACCTAGAAGTTGCTGTTTCCTGGAAAAACACTCTAACCACTTAGCTATTAGGGCTAAACAATGGAAGGATTCATCTATTTTTTTCAGGATTTACACTCAAGTGCATACATATATATCCACATATTGGGCAGATCTAGGATTTTGAAAAGTGGGGCGCAGGTGGTCTGGCACATTGTCACATATAACACAATACATATTTCTCTCTAGTTAAAAAGAAACTAGAAGCTTTATTAATATGCCGGGGGCTATCACTATAATATTCAGTTTAAGATCAAAATAAATATAGCTATTGGAATGTGCACTAATTTGCTAGATTATATATTTTTTAAAAATTAAAAAACCAGGCAAACATAGTCAAAATACTCAAAAGCTATTGTGTCATTAGTCCTGTAGTCATTGTAGTTAAATGTATGTCTCTTACTCAGAGTGAGTGCCTTGACAATGCATCCAATATTTCACAGTGGGTGCGCCTACATGAGTTGCTAACTGCTCAGTAGCCTAATAACACTGCACAGTAGTGCGTCACAGCACTGACTGCACTGATATGCTACTGTGTAATATTATTAGGTTACTCTACAGTAGCATCACTAAAAAGGTGTTCTCTGGCACTACTGCACAGTAACTCTGGTTACAGTGCATTTTTTTTTAGTACTTAATTATCCAGGTACTAAATTAAATGTGCAGCAACCCCTGCACATTCATGAACATGTAGACATGCTCAGTCATTTCTACATCAGAGGACATATTACTAAATTAAGGTTTCTAGCTAGACCTAAAATAGTCTGAAGGGTTGTGAAACAGAAGAGATACATAAGCAGGAATTGCTAACAGGCAGCAATAGTGCACAAGAAAGGGTAGTTTGAATACTGGAACATCAAGATCATTAAAAAAGAATAGCAGAATCATGGAGATGATAATGAGACATGAAGTCCATTGATTCTTTCAGTGCTGCCTGAATAGAAATGCTGTTGCCACTCCCAGGCAGTTGGTTTTAAAGTTTGGGTGGAGCAGGAATCAAAGTGGGGTGCAACTATATCACCCCCACACACACCTTGAAACTGCACCTGGAGCCACATAGCTGCTTGGCTAGTCATAGCCTCCTACACAAACTCTGTAGCTTTGTGGACACTTATGTATTTGCACCGCACATAAAATAGGATCACAAACTGCATTAGTATTAAAAATACTACTTACATGGCTGTCAAACTATCATTTGGGTATAAAGCAATTCTGCCCTATGCATCCACAAATGCACTTAGATCATTTATTTGTATTTATATTTTGGGAAATGGGAGAGTTGCTCTTTTAATTGATAGAAAATACTATGCTTTTGCATTATTTGGTTATTGTTTTTGATTGGTTTGATTGATATTGTATTGCTTTAGAATTTCTACAAGTGAAATATATGCACTTGTCACTTTGAGCTGAAGTCTTCTCAAAATGAGCACCTAACTCAGCATAACTTGCACTGTAGTTCCATCATAAAGACTCATTTATTTATTTGTATGAAGCCCTTACAGGCCAAAACAAAATTATGAAAACATTTTCCAAAGCATCAATTTCCATTAGATATAAGATGAAAAGCATCAGATACAATGTTTCTAAAATCAAATCAAATTAATTAAAAAAACTTTTCTTTTAGATTTTTTTAAAAAGGCTGGTTGAAAATATTAACAAATATGTACTAAGTAGTTAAAGTGTTCCTGCATTGCTTGTTTTTTCTTCAGAGTGACAAACACAAGTATCAAGATATCATTATACAGTTTTTCTTGTGGTACCAACAGGTGTAGATAACTTTGAAAGGAAACTTTGGAAAAAAATCTGATCCAAAGGAAGATCTAACCTGAAATCTGAAACCAAGAACTTAAGAAGTTGTGCTTTAGGATTTAAGGTTTACTCATCACTGATCCCCATCTTCTCTGGCCTTCCATCCACTAGCTAGGTGCAGTAATAATGCTGAGTTCAGACAGCTTTCTTAAGAGAGCTGGCCATGTGTCAGCTCCTTAAAATAGAGTAAATTTACTATAGAGTAGAACCTAGAGCAAATAACTGTTTATAAATCATGTTGTGTGTCTGCACCTAAAATCCATGACATTTTTTTCTAAAACCTGTTATTGTACAGACACTCTTTGCCTATAGGGGATATACCTTGTTTTAGCTTTTCTTTAGCATAGGTTTGGAAACTGTTCTACATCTGTGGGAAAATAATCCAAGACACTAATTAGACCATACTAAGAATAGTATGCATTGATGTAGAGCAAACAGCTAAGAATATTGGAATGAAATTAAGAGTGGTAAATGCAGAGTTGGCTTCTGGAAAATGTTACCTAGTATGAAAAGTATTTCTGATTGTGAAATAGTCCTACATAGAACTGAAGAAAGGCACTTAGGGCATTTTTACACATGCAAGCGCAGCAGCGCTAGACTCTTTGAAAAGTTCCCAGTGTTGCAACACTTGCAGTTGTATAAGCAGTGAAATGTGCTTTTGAAGTGAAACACATAGAAGGTGCTTTAGTTCAAAAGTGCAGCGCCACCATTTTCTGTGACCTGACAAGTGCCCTAAATCAATACATTCTGTGTACAACAGTCCTGTGCCCAGTTGAGCTTGCATTGGCATGCCGAGTACCATTTTGTATTGCCTGCCTCTCATGCCTCTTCTCTAGCTCAATGATCCTCTCTATCTTGAAGCTGTGTAGGCCCTTTTTTACAGTGGCTTTTCACTTGCAGGGGTCCAAAGTGACTGATTCCCAGCACTGGTCATCAATGCGAAGCTCACGTGCCTTAAAGCTATCTTAATTATATCTTTAACTGCAGGTAGGAATCAAAAAGAAGATCTGATTATGCCTCCTTCCCCTGGTCACGGCATTTATACCATCTGGGGAGTGTTGGTGTCTGTAGAAGTCACCGAGACGGTTCTGCACCACCAAAGGACCTGTCCAGCCATGGCAGTTTTACACAGCTTTGCACTGACAGTGTGATATTAAGCAGTGTTCATGTGGGAGAGAATCTGGCCCAAATTCTTATATGATTTCAATAACCGTGTGAAAACTGTTCTGCTCCTCATTTACCTATACTAAAAATAAACTCAGAGTAGTTATTTTAATTATAGAGTAAATATAACAAATTGATGCAATTATAATTAATGCAGGAAAAGTAGTGAGAACTGGGGGAGGTATGAATTAATGCCAGGCCCTTGCTTTAAGCTAGGAAAACTGTTTCTCTCTCTCTCTCTCTCTCTCTCTCTTCTCAATGACACTCACCTCACATTCTGGGGGCTGCTTTAGTTTCCTCTCATTTATGCAGGTGTGAATCAGAACTAACTGCATAGGAGACAGTGGTAAAAATGGATGTTAGTGAGAGAAGATTAAGGCCTATGCATGTGTATTATTCCTCTACTATTCGATACTGAATACACAGAGCACTTGTGATGAGTATTTTATTATTGTAGGGATTCAGAGATATCCTGCTTTGTATAGGCCACTGCACATTTATTGAATTGCTTGCAGATCTTTATTTATTACTGCTGACACATCTCAACAAATAAGCGATATTTTCTCGTTTACCTATTCAACTCTACAGTTCTTCCTTCATCAAGAACCATCTGTGCACAGAGTTTGGAGACTAGGGTTTTTTTTAGTAAATCTGTTCTTCTATCACACTCAAACAGAAGTCTTACCAGAATGTTCTGTTTTGCATAGGTTATATTGATATTTTTCCTAGCGTTGTGCATAAAGACAGAAATACCCAGATAAGAGAAGTAAACAGAAGGTGAAATACTGGCTGTTTTGTTACCTGTCTACCTACTCACCTGTCTATGGTGTTTCTGCAACTCTCACCATATTTGTTTCTGAACACTTCTATTTTCAGATGTTTGGAAATATACACGATCAGGAGAACTATTCACTGTATACTTTTTTGCCTATAAGGGTAGGGACAGAAATTACACATAAACCAGTATATATGATCAGAAACCAGTTCAAATCTGTAACACAACAGAAGTTCAGTGCATATAAACTGCTTACAAAATAGCCAAAACCAGTATAAGATAAACCTGGATAGGTGTAGTATCAGATTTAACTGATCTAGGTTATGTTAGTTTATTGAATTTCTGTCTCAGATTTAAGTTAACTCACAGTCCCCTGGTATTCCAGGATGATTTATACCTTCCCCACAACCTCCCCCGCCCTTGCAGAATGGGAAGGCTAGCCTTGGCCCAAGCCATCTGCTCCAGCCAAGCAGGGAGATATGCTCTAGCACCCCTCTGGCTTCTGGCCTGGACCACTGCAGGCATGTGGCTGCATTTCCAGAATCATTAGTGAATGTCTGTTCACTTGCTTATGGGTTCAATCTACACAGCTTAGGCTAAAATGCAAAGACTGAATTGATTCAGCTTTTTTGACTGTCTGTACTTAGCCTAAAAGAACTGAAGCTAGATTCCAAGGTATCAGAATTTACAATATAACACGCTCATTACCCAAGACTAGTCAAAATGAAAATAAATATTCTGACTTATCAGGACTCCATTTTAAGATCTTGCTTGAAGATCTGCATAAAGAATGTGGCTTAAGGGCTCACCATGATACATTTCTTCAACCACCAGTTAGATGAAATCCTAAATTCCACATGATGTCTATGGGTAGCTTTCAGTCAATAGTTCACAATTTCACTCTGGAAGATAAAGGAAGCAACAAGGGAAATGGAAGAGTATTGGAATAGATGTCAGGAGAAAACAACACTAAATAATGAGGAGGAATGTACCCAGATACAGAAAGGCTTAGGACATTTATTACTAATATATAACAAAGACAGTTAAACATAGATAAATGACAGCTTTGATGAGCCTTTATTGCAAAATTCTTTGCGCCTCATTAAATATGAAGAATAAAAGAAGAGTACAAGAGTCAAAAGACAAATCTGTGCATATTGCTAATGAATGATGAAGAATTGAAAGACAAAGGACAAATCTGAGAATATTTGAGAAGTCTGCATTATACCAAGATTTGTGCTTAAATGAGATGAGGCTTTTAAAAAGAGTCAAAAAAGTAGATGATATGAGGGAAATTTCTTGGTTATTGCTTGGGGAAGGGAGCCAGATTTCATACCTTAATTCATTATCAGGCAAAGAAAGACTTATCAAAGCTGCCAGCATCAAAGGACTAAATGATGCATTGTTATAAGAACTTTCCAAGGAGTTGAAAAAGTGAAACATATTAGTCAGTGTTCAGACTTAAATTCTCAGTCCCATCTGTGCCATAATGGGAGAGACTGCAAGGAAGAAAACAGGCTAGGAGAAACAACAGGAGAAGCAGGTTAGGGGAAACAAGACAAAAGAAAGGAACTGCCTTTGTGACATAACTTTATTTTTAGGAGCCACACTGCATTAGACCGTCTTTTTCCAAGCAATGCCACACCCCATGTTGATCAGCACACCTTCAAAAGTGTTTAATTGTGCGTTCTGTTTCTGTGTCAGCAGCTAGCTTATAAATCAGGGATCTCTACAGATAACATAGTTACCCATGACAGCAACTGCTCTGACTGAGCAGTCTTTGGTAATCTGCAATGCCTCTATTTTTTGATCCTTCTTTTAAAAGGGCAGCTATGTAATTGGAATTTTTTCTGGCTTCATCTTAAGAAAAGTGAAATGCTCCACTTTGCTTCCAATCTCACATTGCCATATTGCCATCAGCAGGATTGCTTTGTGTTCAGCCTAAACTTCACATATTCTTATTCTCCCCAAGAAGAGCCCCACAATAAAATCCTTACCGTGTCTTTATGGCAGTGCCTTCTGATACTAGTATGAAGCACATCACCATGGCAGGAGCTCTAGGAAGCAACCCCCATAGAAGCTTGTCGGAAAGCAGGGCAGCACAGGGCTAGCAGCACAGGGCCACTACTTCATAGGCCCCCATCATCAACATCAAGGGCACATCCCTAGAAGCACACGTGTGGTTTGTAATGCCTCAGAGCAATCTGAGGTGCCACAAACCACACATGGCTTATGTGCACCTGTCCACTGCAATGCGGTGGTTTCTTTTGACACCAAAAGTTACCAATGTAAAAAAAAAATATATGCCTCTGAAAAAAGCGCATGGCATGGACCCCACGTAAGGTTGCATGGACCAGCAGAGATGATGGTTCCAGCCTAGCCTTCCCCACCCAGCTCACTTTGCTGCACTCCGGAGCACACAGGGGCATGCCCAAGGACAGACAGGAGCAGCAGATCCTTGTGCCACTGCTATTTGTCCTACGGGAAATGTACACCTTTGCACATGAGTGCTCTTTGGGGTGCATCCAAAGAGGTTAATGCTAGCTTAAGATGAGCAGCCAGATCTCCAGCTGGTGTAAATCAGCAGAGTCTAATCTCTGTTCTAGCTATGCCAGGTGAGGCAGAAGCTGGTTCCATTCCATTGCATGGACGTTCTTAAGCTTAGGTCTCATTCTGGGACAGGTTGCAGGAAAGCCCCTCTCCATGGAGGCACAGTCTCCTTGCACTCATATACAGGGCCTTGCACTCATATACAGGGCCAGGGTTACCATGTACTACCCCCCCTGAATTTTTACCTTGCTACAGACAAGTTTTCCCCACCATCCCTTGGAACAGAGTTCTCTCTGCACAAACACATTCTTTCTAGTTACATTTGAGACCATTTTTATTTTAATTTTGTGAATGCATTCATTTATTTATTTGCTTCAGATGAGAAGGTGTGTAGGGGAGTAAAGGTCTTGCTGGGGCCCATTTCCTACATAGCACTGCAATACCTGCAGAGATTTCCTGCAGCTTCACTGGAGTTTAACATTAACACAGAATGTTGCTGATTGAATCATTTGCATTAATCCACAAGCTAACACAGCACTGCTGCCCATAATATATACCACTAGGCATGTCTATAGCTGGCTTCAGATGCACACAGCTTGTTGGACTCAGTCATGCTCTCGCAAATGTTGCTCAAATATCTCACATATCATTCTGTATCACACATTCATGGATCCACTTTATATTCAAAGCCTCTCTCTGTGCTTCACGTACTTCCTTTTGCCTTATATTGGTATGTATATAATGACACAAACTCAAACGTGCTTGTCTCTTGCTGTTGCTACTATTCATTTCTGTTCCTTCAATCTTTCATGTATCATGAAGTTCTCAGGCCCTCATTCCACACTGTGAATTTAGGCAGACCCAAGCCCCTAACTAGAGTTTACCTGTGCACAGTGATTCAGCAAAGAAGGAAGACTGATACACTAGAATGAGAGGGATGACATGGCCTGCAGTGTTCTCTCTGATCTATGCCTGCACTCTCTGATACTGTGGTTTCCATTCTGCTCTCTTCACCACTGTATATCATTCCTTGTCAAACGATTCACTGACTCTAGAGTCTATGGCAGCTTAAAAGCCGTATCTTTTTCCAGGGTTACTGCACTACTGTCTCCTTTGCTTTCAAATTCAGTCTTCATTTGTTTGAGTAAGAAGTGCATGTAGCTGATAAGTAGATCTTATTGAGTTACCATTTCAAATGGGTAAACAGAAGATGGTGAATAAAGTGACTACAATATTTCAGTAACTGGAAGAAAGGACAACAGTTCATTTGTACCTACTGGCATACACTGCTGTCTTTTTACAGCTTTTTTTGTTCAAAAGCTTTTAAGGGCCAGATGGTTAAATGTGTTTAGGTGCCTACTGGGATTTTCAAAAGCAACCAGGTGCCTCCCATTGAAATTAATGAGAACTAGGCATCTAGGCACTTTAGAGAATTCCATTAGCTGCCTAACTGCTTCTTTGGGCACCTAAATGCATTTTAAAATGACATGGGAACAGAAAGAAGTAGTTAGCCATGTTAGTCTGCTGTTACACAGAAGGCAGGGTAAATTTGCACCTTAAGCTAAAAACACACAGCTTGATTCGATTCATATACATACTGTCTCAGTCTATTGGCCTTGTTACACTGTAATTTTAGGCAGCTCCTGGAGTTCTTAACCCATGGCTTGGCTGCATAACACCTTTATGTGGCTTAAAGCATTTATTTGATGCAAAATTACATCAGGGCAGGACATCATTACTTCAGGGTAGGGTTATCTGCATAACCTTCATAGTTTCATAGTTGGTAGGGTCGGAAGGGACCTGAGCAGATCATCAAGTCTGACCCCGTGCCATGGGCAGGAAAGAGTACTGGGGTCAAACAACGCCGGCAGGGTGTTCGTCTAACCTTCTCTTAAAGACCCCCAGGGGAGGAGCCAGCACCACTTCACTTGGAAGTTGGTTCCAGGCCCTACTATGTCCTGACAGTGAAGTAGCGCTTCCTGATGTCTAGTCTGAATCTACCCTCTGCCAGCTTGTGACCATTATTTCTAGTCACTCCTGGTAGTGCTCGGGGGAACAGGGACTCCCCCAGTGCCTGCTAGCCCCTCTGACTAGTTTGTAACAGGCCACTAGATCCCCCCTCAGCCTTCTCTTGTGGAGGCTGAACAGGTTCAGGTCCCTTAGCCTGTCCTCTTAGGGCCTGCCCTGCTGCCCCCTGATCATGCGAGTGGCCCTCCTCTGGACCCTCTCGATGCTGTCCACATCCCTCCTGAAGTGCAGCGCCCAGAACTGGATGAAGTACTCCAACTGCGGCCTGACAAGTGCTGCATAGAGGGGGAGGATCACCTCCTTGGACCTGCTCAAGATGCATCTGTGGATGCACGACAAGGTGTGGTTGGCCCTCCTGACCGCATCCCCACACTGTCGGCCCATGTTCATTTTGGTATCAATAATGACTACAAGACCCTTTTCTGCCTCTGCACTGATGAGAAGGGAGTTCCCCAGCCTCTAGGTATGCTGCTGGTTCTTCCTCCCCAAGTGCAGCACCTTGCACTTGTCAGTGTTGAAACCCATCCTGTTCTCATCTGCCCACCCCTATCACCTGCCTAGGTCCACTTGCAGCCTATTCCTCCCTTCTAGCGTGCCCACATCCCCCACATCTTAGTGTCGTCTGCGAATTTGAACAGGGTGCTTTTTACCCCTTGTCCAAGTCGCTGATGAAGATGTTGAACAGCGTGGGTCCGAGAGCCTTGCTCCTGTTCTATTAAGGTGTGGCCTCTCACCACAGATATTTCACCCAAGTTGAAGTCTTTCAGTATTCCATGATGCTCCAGGGATGTGGTACTTGCTCTGCCTGCCCAGACTGGCTAGCTGCTCGCATTGGGCAGAGTGAGCACTGCAGCCCTGGAGCACCCAGAGGTCACGGTACCTCCTGTGTGGCCAGCAACAGGACCACACAGGACCACAGCCAGAGGAGCCCCAACCCCTGTGTGCATCAGGTCCTGGCTTCCCTTGGGGTTGCAGGGGATGCTTCAACCACCTTTTATGCCTCCCCCCCCCCCCCCACTGAAAGGGGTTCAGGTTTAGAGGGATTAAAGAGTACCATCTCTGTCTGGGGCCATACGCAGAGCTCCTAGCCCTTCTCTTGCTCATCAAGCTGCTAATGGCAAGTCAAAGCTGTGCAGGTGAAGGACAACAAGAGTAGTTTTTTTCATTTGAAGGTATGACAGTTCCACTAAGCTGGACAACACTAAGCCAATTAACAGTTGTGCGGCATACAGCATAAGGTATAACAAGGCCCTATGGCTCCCTTGAAAACTGATTCAAGGCACACTAGTCTTAAATGGCAAAGTGTTAATTAGGATAACTCACAGGTACTTAGTGTGGGTCAATGGTCTTGTCAGTCTGTAAAGTCTGGAGTCTGCTGCAAGACAAGACCCTCAAATGCAGATCAAGATGGTTGGTTGTTTGTTTCTAGCCTTGTAGACTAACTAAATCAGAAACATACAAGCTTCTGTAAGCATCAGCTTGCTTCATGAGATGCCAAGAAGGACCTGAAGACCAATTTTCAAGACTTAGGCATTTAGGGCTCTGAGTTGCGTAAAATCCCCAAAGCCTAAATCACTTTGAAAAAGGGACGTCCCATTCATTGAAAAACATTGTGACCAGAATTTTTATCCTGGTCATGTTGATTTTCAAAGGTACTCAAATGAGACCTTGACAGATTTCAACAACCTGTTGAAATGGGAGTCAGTTGCCAAAGAACCTTATCTAACCTGCTTAGATTTTTGAAAATCTGATTAGGTACCTAGCTACATCTTTCAGCATTTAAATACCCTTCAAAATCTGATTCTTATTTTTCAAGAAGTACTTAAAGTTATGCAGGCAAGGTTCTTTGGGTAGATGTGACATATTTTATTAGACCAACTGAGTAGTTGGGAGAAAGCTATTTGCAAGCTTTCAGACACAAGCACCTCTGCAGAGTTTCCCAATGCCTGAAGAAGGGTGCTTGTGCCTGAAAGCTTGCAAATATTTTTTTCCAACTGCTCAGTTGGTCTAATAAAAGATATTACATCTACCCAAAGAACCATGTCTGCCTATATTCTTAGACCAACATGGCTACAACCAACAACCCTTAAAGATATGTCTAACTTTAAGTATATAAATAGTTGCATTGGACTACTCTTCTCTGAATCAGAGCATAAATAAATCGAGTTCCATGGAGTTTCTTGTTGAGATGCTGTTTTTGTTTTTAAAAAATAACTGAGTCAAAAATGTATTTTCTGACTTGTTTTCAATGAACTTTGTTACTTGCAAAATATTGTTAAAGTGTTTTTCATATATGAAGTTAGATTAATTCATGTTGTATGTTTTGCAATACTTACCTGTACAAGAAATGTAGGACAATGCAGCAATGAATATACCCAGTATTCCCACAGGACTTCAGAACTGCAGAATAAATGGAGAACTGAACTGAAAGGATCAGCTGAGCTACAATACCCTTGAGCATTAAATTAAAAGAGAGTTGCATAACAGTCATACAGAGATAGGAGAAACTGTAATAAGGGCCATACCCACAATTGGCAGATAGTGTCCCATACCCACAACTGAAAACATATAGGTAGTAATAGGCAAAACACATGCTCAGCTTCATCTTCAGCAGCGAATTTTGAGGGCACATTATGCAGAAAAGGAGCTGCTGATTTACATCTGCATTCAACCAGAGCAATATCAGCATTTGACCAGTGAGAACTCCCTTTGGATTTTTGTTTCATTTGATGGATCTACAGCAGCATATTATCTCTGCATCTGACTGAGCCAAGTCAGGTTTGAAGTATCACCCAGAGCTCATCTAGATCCAATTTTCACAGGCAGTAATGACAGGGCAATGGAGTGATACCATTTGAGCTGAAATGAGACAATTTTTGGAAAATCCTAAAGTTAGTGGTGAGATCTTGCTTGAGGGGATGAGCCTCGCCTATTGTAATGAGATGGAACATTAGCAAAAGATTAGCTGCACAGGCAGAGCAAGGAGTGGTGTACAGCAGAATGAGGCAGGGAGCCAGTACAATCCCCAGCCAGCCATGCTGCAGATAGAGAAAGCAGGCAAGAAAGAAAATGCACTATTTTAGGAATTAAAGAACAGTTAGCATGCTACTCAGGACAGGACATAGTCTCTCATGTGGCTTTTTCAATAACCCCAAGGATTCACTGTGTGGAGAATGATGGGATAACCTCAGGGAACTGGTAACAATGGTATTGTATTCACTGGAATCATAGAGGTCACTGCTGTTAGGAGTGTATCAGTGAAGTACACGATGCAACCAGAAGAAGAATACACTGAGAATAGGAGGCAGGATCTATAGACAGACTGGCAGATGGACACAAAACTTCACCTCCATATACTACATGTGCATAACTGTGTAAGAAAAATTGCCATTAAAAGATATATTATAATTAGCTCATACAAATGCTTGTATTATAAACACATTTACAATATTTTCATTAACTTATTGCTATTATTAATGTTTCTGTTATTAAAATACTTATATGTATAATTAGACATAGATGCAGAAAATGTAAGGAGGGTGACCTTCTGGCAACCCAGTAAGTGAGTCTTCTGCCAGAAGAAGCACAAGGCAAGGGGTAGAATATCTGGATTCCCTATAGGCAGACTATGACTTTAGCAATGCTTGTGATTCACTGGCCAGTGATTCCTCATTGGAAATGAGATTTTCAAAGATGCCTACAGGACACACATCCCTTTCACAATCCCAGCTTTGTCCCACATAGGTGTACATTCCACACACTCTTTAAATGCCTGAGCCATTTATGTTAGTGTGGAAAGAGCTATTTGGAGCTTTCCTCTAGGTATGCATGATATTCTAGTGACTCTAGCTATCAGCCCCATTGCTATGCAGTAGAACTACTACATTCTGATTTCTTTGGGGCTTCAATTCCTCATCTTTATAGCTGAAAAGATATTATGCTAGTTTCATACCTGGTATTCATATATAACGAGGTGATCACAAAACCACTAGATTACTCCATCCAGTTCTTCTGTAGTCTTTATTTTGTCATTTGATCTATTGATTATGCATGGATTCAGTCTTCTGTAATCACAATACCTTGCTCAGTGACTCCTCTATTGTTCCAGTGAGCACCCAGGTAAGTAAAATCTTCCATGATTAATGTCCCAGCCCTCACACAGACTCCTCTTATCTGCATATATATATATATATATATATATATATATATATATATATATATATATATATATTTCTTGACCTAAGGTCCATTATAGTTTCTTATCATTTGTTTTCTTACCAGTGCTATCATTTGCCTTAATCCAAATGATCTCTTCACTAGTATGGCTGCATGTGTAATGTCTTTCTTCAGACATTACTGTATATCCTCCTAGCTTCTTCCTGTCCTCTCAAGTCTGGCCTTTTACTATAAGCTCTAGCCTGATTTTTAACATTCTTGTCATTTCCTTCATATAGCCGTTTCTTGGTTATATCAAAATCTTGCTTCATCGGTTTGCAAACTTATTTATAGCTCTTCATTTTTACAGAAATAACAAACACACTGTGTCTCTATCTTGTTGTTGGTTTTCTTTCAGGACAGATATTCCTTCTCTCTCTCTTCCTATCATTTCTCCCATTATTCATTGTTAGTTTAAAAACACTGTCTTTCAGGGGGGTTTTTTGGTCTCACATGCCTTAGTATTCTACCCAGCTCTATGAATATATCTTTTAAATGATATTATGCAGGACTTCAGGTACACTTTTCTCCTTAAAGTAAAAAATAATCTCCTCCAATTATTTCTGTTTTATGAAGGGAACAACAATGTTTCTATGAATTTATTTTACGGATACAAAAATGTCCTATTCTTGAAACTAGGAAAGAATTTTATTAACTCAAATGGCTGTTTTCCTTTTCATGTTTGTGTTTGTCTTTCAGTTCCTGATCCCCTTCTCACCATTCATTTCACTCCATCTCACCTCCCCCCTGGTTATTTATTTGCTTACTACACTACATTTTCAGGACAGCCTATTTCCAAGAGAAAAAAGGAAAGAACTTTAGGGTTTTAGTAAACTGTTTTGGGAAGCCAGAAAATCAGGAAAATGCAGTTCATCAAGGCTCTGTATGTAAATATATCTTCTTTCAGGAGGATAGGCATTATCAGATCTGTAAAGTCATTTTTGGAAAATAAATTCCCGTGGACAGTTATGACATTCCTGCCAATTATAAACTCAGCCAGTCATTGATAAGACACATGGTAAATGCAGTTTCATTGTTCTATGAAAAAGCCATCTTTCCACATCGCTTTCTTTGGACAAGATTTCAGACTAAGTTACAATATTGGGTGAAGTCTCTGTTACTGGGTGCTCAAACTGAGATGGTGTAGTATAGCCTGATCTTAGAAAAAAAGCTGTATTCATTCTTTGTAAATCAGACCTCTGCAAGATATCTCAAGACCTGAAGTACCCTGGCTCACCTCCCACTAGCAATGTTGGCTAAAACATATTGTATGAGAAGATATTGTCCTCATAGTTTGGGCAGAAGTGTAATATATACAAATTAAGAAAATAAAATGACTTCACCATTCTGCGATGGAACTCCAGCTAGCTACAAATATCAAGGATATGTGGGGAGCCGGAGGAAAAGCAAGGGCAACATTGGACCCCTGCTAAACCAGATGGGACAACAGACAACCGATGCCCCGGAAAAAGCAAACTTGCTAAATGGGTACTTTGTGTTGGTCTTTCACCAGTCCCATGGGAAGCCCTTGCCCATTACGAGACAGGGAGGCCCATGTGAGGGAGATTCCTTGCCCACCATCAGTGGTGACCTTGTGAAGGAATACCTTGAGAGGCCAGATACTTTCAAGTCAGCCGGCCCTGATAGTCTACACCACAGGGTACTCAAGGAGCTGGCTAACATCATAGCTCAGCCCCTGGCACGGATCTTTGAGACCTCCTGGTGCTCTGGTGAAGTGCCCGAAGATTGGAAGAAGGCCAATGTGGTGCCTATCTTCAAGAAAGGGAGGAAAGTAGATCCAGCAAACTACAGGTCCATCAGCCTGACCTCTATCCCGGGGAAGGTCTTGGAAAAGATTATCAAAGAGGCCATCCTTAACAGACTAGCTGACAACAATTTCCTAAGGGATACCCAGTGTGGGTTTGTTATGGGTAGGTCTTGCTTGACCAATCTCATTTCCTTTATGACCAGATGACCTATCACCTGGACAAGGGAGAAGAGATTAATGTCATATATCATGACTTCAAAAAAAGTCTTCGATCTGGTATCCCATGATCACCTCTTGGCAAAACTGGACAACTGCAGCCTTGACCCCACCATGATCTGGTGGCTGGGGAATTGGCTCCGCGGCAGGACCCAGAGGGTGGTGGTTGATGGAAATCTATTGTCGTGGTGCGCTGTGACTAGTGGGATCCTTCAAGGCTCTGTCCTAGGGTCTATACTGCTTAACATCTTCATCAATGATGTGGACATTGGTGTCAGAAGCGGACTGGCCAAGTTTGCCGAGGACACCAAACTCTGGGGTAAAGCATCCACACCTGAGGACAGGAGGGTGATCCAGGCCGATCTTGACAGGCTCAGGAAATGGGCGGATGAGAACCTGATGGTGTTCAACACTGAAAAGTGCAAGGTTCTCCACCTTGGGAGGAAAAACCTGCAGCATGCTTATAGGCTCAGCAGCGCTACACTGGTTAGCACTGCAGATGAAAGGGACTTGGGGGTCATGATTGACCACAAGATGAACATGAGCCTTCAATGTGATGCTGCAGCTAGTAAAGCGAGCAAAACACTGGCTTGCATCCATAGATGCTTCTCAAACAAATCCCGGGACATCATTTTCCCGTTGTACTTGGCCTTGGCGAGGCCACAGCTGGAGTACTGCGTCCAGTTTTGGGCTCCACAATTCAAAAAGGACGTGTAGAAGCTTGAGAGGGTGCAAAGCAGACCCACGCACATGATCAGAGGTCAGGAAAACAGACCTTATGAAGAGAGGCTGAGAGCCATGGGGCTCTTCAGCCTAGAAAACAGCAGGCTCAGGGGTGATCTGGTGGCCACCTATAAGTTTATCGGGGTGCTCATCAGGATCTGGGGGCAAGTCTGTTCACCAGAGCACCCCAAGGGATGACAAGATCAAACGGTCACAAACTCCCCCATGACCATTTCAGGCTGAACATAAGGAAGAACTTCTTTACTGTCCGAGCCCCCAAGGTTTGGAATATACTGGCACCAGAGGTGGTTCAAGCACCTACTTTGAACACCTTCAAGACACATTTGGATGCTTATCTTGCTGGGATCCTGTGATTCCTGCTGAATTCCTGCCCCTGGGGCAAGGGGCTGGACTCGATGATCCTCCGGGGTCCCTTCCAGCCCAAATGTCTATGAAATCTATGAATTCTGATGAGTTCCCTAAAAGCATACTCTAAAATGCTTCCTCCCTCTATAATATTTCATCAGTTGCTTTTTCTGCTTGCCTGCTTGTATATCTTTTCAGATTTCCCAATTGGACTCTGTCAACATCTCCATATATACAGTATATGTTTTTTTTTCCCTGTAACTCATATTCCTTTGCATTGCCTTTCTTTCCAGAAACATCACTTCCAGCATTTCTACTCTAAAAATAAGCTTGTTGAGTGAGATTTTAGGGCTCCATATTTGAAATGCACTGTGCCTGTTGTGTCTTTACAGCGTAGGATGCCTGTTCAATCCATTCTGCCTATTCTATGCTCATTGCATGTTTACAGCATTCTATAAATAATCAATTTCACCCCGATGAAATACAACATGGGTGCTTAACCTCCAGCTCATGGGGCTCCCTACAGGTCAGGAAATCTGGGGCAATGGCAATAAATACAGCCACCCTCTTCTGCTGCCAAATTCCCAACCCCTGAGCCCTGCACAGCAGGTTGGAGCTAGGTCAGGCCCCCACCCTCATCCCCATGGCTGCATAAGATTGGGCCACGGCAATCCCCCCCAAGCTGAATGGGACTGGGCCATGCCCCTGGACTGGGGTTGACTCAAGTTCCTTCCTCCCCGCTTCCCCGCCCCCATGGGGCTGAGTCAAGGACCACTAGCCCGATCTGGCCTGCAGATAGTCTAGGCATTGCTGATCCATCCTCCCCAGCCAAAAAGGTTGAGTACTACTGAAATATAATTCTGCTGTCTCAAATATATATCCAGCAGAAATATTTTATCTTCACCACATTTCCATATAGGAGGCATCATACAGTTTGTTCATAAACTGCATTTGTCATGTACATATTTACAGTTCTCAAACCTTTTAGGTGTGTTTTTTAAGTCTATTTCCCAAATAAAAATTGTCAATGACAGTGGCCTATATATTATAGATGAGATGCTAATTTTTTAGTGCCTTTGTCCATAGATTAACGGGGACAAAGAATGTAGAGGAAGAATCTCAGAATATTTTGTTAAAATATTTCTGAAGATTTAAATTAACTCTGGTCAGGAAGCTGCTCCGTACTTCCTAGGTCACTGATACACTATCAGCATATGTTATGTCATATGAAATATACACATCCTTACGTTGCTTAAATTATGAATGGATATAAATATATAGCTACAACTGTGTACAAGTCAGAAAAGCTTCTTTGAAATGACAACAGAAAAGCTACTTTGAAATTACTATATACTCATTAACAGAAAAATAATGCAAATGATATGCTTCTGTAAATGATGTCATTCAGCTAACGAGAGGTTTAATGGACTAAATGTTCATCATAAACACATCACGAATAAATCGAATAGCCATTTTATCTGCATTCAAATTTGTCGAGGTTGTATTACTATATTACAGTATTCTTATGCCTGAATAGAAGGATATCATCATTAACATTTATAGTTCTTACTGGTAAAGAAGCAGATGACATACGGGCTACAAAATGATACTGTAATTCAATTGCTGGCACATTAAGATTTTTAACATTAAGGCTTGCACTATAAATTCCAATTCTGTATTCTGTCAGTAACTAACAAATGCTGAATTATCTCCTTCCTTAGACATACACCATTGGAATCCATTTAAAGTGCTTAATGATGTATTAATAAACCATGATTTTCCAGCAGAGTTTCTGAACTCTAGTCACTGGCGCCAGTTACCAGCACTGCCAATCAAATTAGGATGTCATCATTTCTGAGTAAATAAAGGTTAATTGGATGTATAGTATGAAAGGATCAAGAACATAGGAAATATCTATAGTAGCCTTGTTCTTGATTTAAAGTATTTCATATCACATTTCCAATTTCTCTTGGATGGTGATTAAAGTTTGCTGACAGTTCTAAGAGAGCAATTATTATTATCATTACTATTGATTATTTGATATGTATTTTTACAAATTACTTTGAAAAAGTTCATGGACATCATATTTACTAATTTTATCACTGATTCCCTGGAATTGTTTTGACCTACTGATTTCCAGGAAATGTAGACAGATGTGAAAATTCTCCCCCTGTGTGCTAACCATATCTGCTCCCAGGTCTCTAGAAAAATGCGGATGACAGGAAGTAATGAGACATGTATCTTAAACACATCAGACACTATATTTTCTGGTAGTAGTCTTGCTTCCTTATCCCACCATCTCTCCCCCAGTTCTGGATATAATGGCCCAGATTCACTTGCAAACCAAGCTACACCTGACAAGAGGTGGGAGGGGACATAGAGAGCTAGAGGAAAGCTTCGGCTGCTTTGATTTTCTTGGTGTCTCTTTCACCATCTTAGACCCACTTGTTTGAACTGTTACAATTTATGCCATCTGTCAAAGGGACATGCACCATTTCTGACACGATCTGGTACAGGCATGCTGTGCCTTTCTCTCAACACACACATTTTTGCTCTGTACACCAGGGAGAAATGTGTCTGATGTAGAAGACGGCTGTGACACTTCACCCCAGCTGAGTGCTCCATTTATGCTGGGGAGAGCTGGTTAATTGGGACCTAATTCCACTATTTTTCCTGCTGTACAACTCATCTTTTTTGTTAGCATTTCACTGCTTATTAATGAGCTGGAGCTATGTGCTCTTAGTTCTGCCCCTGGGGCCTGATCTTGGATCATTAAATCCATTTGATGTTTTGAGCTGGTCAAAATATTTCCGTCAAATATTTTTTTAATGAACAAAAGACTCCAACCAGAACCAAAAAAAAAAAAAAAAAGAAAAAAAATCCCATGGACAAGATTGGATTTTGTTGAAAAGTTTTATTTTTTATTGCAAAAATAAGAACTGACAAAAGTTTTGGTTTTATAAAAACAACCAACTGTTACAGTAAACATTTTCAGCTTTGAAACCCAAATCATTTCAGGTTTTATTTTCTCATTTAAAGCCCAACATTCTCAGGTGAGCTTCATAAGAAATTATTTTTTAAAATATAAACTCCCATGAAAAACATTTGTCATGTTTGACTGTCTCTGCCGTCTAGCCATTTACTCCAGATGAAATAAGATGGAGGGTCCAGACTTTATGGTTCAGTCTTTAACTATCACATTGTTTTTGTCTAATACCAGACCTAGTCTAGTTCCCATGGGAGTCCATTGGCTTTTTTCTTTAACTCAAGAGAAAGGGACCTGACTCTTGGGATACAATGCTTTGCTACATAAACCTCTTCTTTAAGCATAGGAATGGTAATAACTAATTAAATATGAATACAAAAAACCCCTCATCCACTAAAATCTAAAACTTTCCTTCACAGGTTGCTCTACATATCTAGTAAGCTAATTTAAAATCAAATTAACTTCTCAAAAATGATTGGTCAGCACCAGAACCTTGATATTACAATGGTATCATAGTATTACATAATTATCACGGATGAACAGATGTATGAGACCTGCAGAGAAAATGAAAAGAGGTATTTCTCAGTTAAAAAAGAAAAGGAGACAAAGAGGACATTACCTCTTGGTTTATAATACAAAGCTGGCATGCATTAATGGCACAGTTTTTGTGAGCTAATGCCATATCATCAGTGCAGCTCACTGCAATTGCTCTTGTGGCAAATACAATATTCAGTAATTCGCAAATCCATGGGCATCTGTGAGACTCATGAGTCTCTTTTTATTTTTAAAAGCAGATTGAATTTCTCCCAAATTTTCTATTTCACTGAAATATAGAGTGTGCAGTCATGCACACATGCATGGACAGTACCTAAAAAAAAAAAAAAAAAAAAAAAAAAGCACAAGGTTGAGGTGCTAGCATATGATGCTAAAATAAAATGAAGTCCATCTTCATCCATTGAGATCCTAGAGCTAAGAATTTGTGTTAGAGTTTACATTAGGCAAACACCTTTTGAAGATTGAAAGTATCTTCTAAATGAGTGCATAACTGTTATTCATGCTTTCTGGATATAGCTGATTTGAAAAGGTTTCAGGGTGGTTTCTAGTTTTGCTTTCTCAAATGTAGTTCAAATAATTTACTATGGACACCAATGAGAAATCATAGATATATATGCATATGCATGTCATGTATTTAGGCACCCAGATTCTGTCATTTGTAGCCAGACTTTTAATCTTAAGATTTTGAGGTATACTTAACTTTAGTCAGATGAGCTAGGTTTCCCTGTTTTCTCCGCCATCCAGATTGCCTTTTCTCTGGAAGGAGCACTTCCTGGGCCTCTGACTGGAAAGTAGAGATGTATCTGGCAGATTGATTTTCTGTCCTTGGCTTTCACTTTCCCTTGTCTTTATATATTTTAGAAGCATTGATATACTTATATATTATATATATATTTTATATATATTAGAAGTATTTATAGCATGTTAGTTATTTTAGAGTTGTTTCTTCAAATCTCTGGAGCATTCTGTCTTACTTCCATATTCTCTTTTTTCTTCTTTCCTAATGTACTGTATCACCTGTATTATATTGCTCTTTTTCTTCATCATTCTAGTGTTGTTTTCCACCCTGCCTCTGTGTCTCCATGCCATGCTATAGTCTGCCCTGTGACTTCATTTAGTAGGTCACTGGACTAACAAGCCCTGACATGGTGCTGTGTACAAAGGATCATCATCAGAAACACATTTCATTTCTCTTCATCACTTTTGTTTCTTCTCCACAGCAGGATTCCACTCCTTCCCTTGCAGAGCTAGCTTCTGGACTGAGTTACACAGTTTTTGCAGTTTTTTCAGGCCTCCCAAATTTCCTCCAAAATCATTAGACTCCTGGCCAAATTCTAGAGATGGGTGATGAGATTTAGTGGTGGCTGGTACAACATAAGAATCTATGTAGATTAATGGTCATTGTAAGCTCTGTGGCTCAAAGTGCCTCAACCAGAAATGTGATGTTGAAAGAAATAGGAAAGGAAGAAAGAAATGGGTCCTTTCCCCATTTACGAGGAGTGGAAGCTCCCTGGGAAGAAAAACCTGTCTGTCTGTCTGTCAAGGCATGATTCCAAGGGACCCTGTGCTGCAGTGCACAAAAGTAGGATGGAATAAAATGCGGAAGTTTGAAATAAAGGTGGGAAAATAATCTCTGTTGTACAGATCATCTCATGCTTCCCCCAGTAAGTGGATCACTGCAAAGGACACCCTACATTAATGAAAATTCCTATAAAACAGAATAGACATGGACTAAGATTTCAAAGCATTGCTCTAGAAGTTGTACAGTTGAACAGGGAATAATCATTTTTTACTATTCTGACCAATCCTACAAAATCTTGTAGTAAGGGTCATCTTCTCTGAGGTTATCTAGAAGAGTTCAGTATAGAATGTGCCCAACTGTTGAGCTGAAATAGTTTCTGTGGAGTGGCTTCTGTCACTGCTCTATTGCATGGTAGGGGGAATTTTCTTCCCCCCCAGGTGCCTTTTTAGACCTCTGTTTGTGTCCAGCCCAGCAATGCTAGCCAGGTACTAGGCAGTACATTTACCTACCCCTAAGGTGACTATATTATTTTTTAGTCTCCTTGAACAGAAACTATAGCTTACAGAAAAAAGAATGTCAATAGTAATGACAGCAAAGATGAGTAATGATAGTAAAGAGAGCAACTTTAATGAGCTAGGTGACAACAAAACATGTGCCATGTGTGTTTGTCTAACTGTACTCATCTTTTCTTCACGCTTTAAAGCCAATTTCCCTTCATTTTATATGTGCTAGAGAATCCCTTCCAGCACAAAAGTCTTCCTCCCACTCTTTGCAATATTTCCCCAACCAACTGTAATTGTTTAAAAAATCTATCAGAAAACATTCACCTCCATCTGGAGAAGAGAGATGCGGAGGGTCACTGTGAAGGTCACCCTCAATACCAGGCCAGGAGAGAAACATTCACTGTTTCAGCTTGAGCAATACTGTTGGTCCTCTATGTTTATCTCATCTCATCTCTAATTTATTTCTAAGGTTTGTCTTATTCCTTTGCTACCTATTCCATAGTTATATAATAAAGTTCAGATGTTTTGAGATTTAGCTTGCTCTCTCTCACACACACAGTCATCCCATATCTCTGAAACACAATGCTGGTGATGGGCTAATAATAACTTTCCAATCTACTTCTATTTTTGAAAGAGTAGGGCATGAGAAAATTATATTTTAGCTAACTGGAATGCATCCATTTGAAATATTTTTTCTTCTGTTTGTTTTCACATTGTTTGGATACATACTTGATTTCAAACAGGGAGCCACCTACAAATATAAAGCTAATAGTCATTTTATGACTTTTTATTACTTCAGAAGGATGTCGAAATGAACCAAAGGGAATCTGCTTCTTGGGATAGTTGATTGCTCCTTAGCTGTTACATTAGAGACAGAATTTACAGGAATCTAACCTGTTTCTCCAGGTCACTTTTATGTGTTAGAGTTGCTGGTAAGTATGAGGAAACTCTATGGGCATGGCTTGGGATTCAAGAGATCAAGGGATTCAACAGGTTTCATATCCTGGCTTTGTCATAGATCTCTTAAGATATCAACCGACTTGCCCAAGGTTCTGGATCCCTTGTCTATAAATAATAATGCCTTTGCTAGTCCTGTCTATTTAGATTATAAACTTGCTAACAAAAGGACTGTCATTTGCCACGTGTACAAGGGAGTCCTGATCTATACTGGCACTTCTAGGCATTGCTGTGATACAAGTAATAAATATTAAGAGCCTTGGGAAACACTAACTTCTCACTGATGGCCACTGCAGATGTTACAGTAATTGAGATGTTTTAATTAGAATTAGAGAGTATGAACATTGAGTCCATCTCACATCCTCATCAGGAAGAAAAGGGTGACATAGATATACTGAATTGGGAGAGAGATTTTTCTATGGTTGAAACCTACACACTGTTACTAGTGTGTGCTGTACCATGTATGCTGTATGCACTGCAACACAGACTTCTTTCCTATGGAGGATTCAGTGATAGCAAAACACATGCTAAATCCTTCAGCCATGCTGAGAATGAAAAAGAAGATAAGAAGAGTCAAGTACAGTGGAGCCTTACTTTTTTTCTGCTATGGATTCTTTGGAAACTGAAAAATTGACTTCCTTTTCATCCATTTTAATGTTGAAGGGTAGGCTAACTTTGGCTTAACTTAAAGATTGTCAACACTTTGTCAGTTTGACACTGCAATTTCAGAATGTATAATAAGAAAAGTTATATTAATATAGGACTCAGGGTGAGATTTTAATTACGCAAAAGTCACAACATTCAGAGTTTAGAGTCCAACAGCTGCCCTAACATTTCCCCCTTGTGCATATGCATTATAATAAGGCTTTTTGTTGCATGATCTCAAAACAGATCTGCAGTAATACAAAATGGTGCATGGAATATGTTTCGCTAATTTTAAAGGAAATAGGTTTTAAAGATATATCTTTCCAGGAACCTCCTTATTAACACATTGTAATCAAAGCAAAGTAAAATAATCTCCTGTCTATTATATTGTGTATAGAGAGGACCCTCAGCTTCAGAATTCAAATAATGATATGACATAATTCAAATTTTAGGGACATTCACATGTGTGGTTTGGTTTGGGTTCATGCCTAATTATATCAAGTAGATTAAACTTCTCAAGGCAAGGATTTTGTCATCGCAGCTGCAGCCATGGTGCTAAGTGTTAGGTAAATAACACGGGGAATGATTTTGGCTCTTCCATGGAAAGGGATTTCAGCCGTCTCTGCAGCTGATCTCTTTCTCTCTTCACCAAGACCAGTAGTGGATGTGTCACACTACTCTACAGGAAAAGGTGGCAAGGCAGCAGGGCCAAGAGAAATTTGTACCTGCCTAGTAGAGATACTCAGGATGACTGCTAGCAGGAAACGGCTTTGGTATGTTTCAGATGAAGGTAAACTCTCTTGGGAAGGTTTCAGCTACACTCCAGGCCCTCTGCCAGCCAGGGCTGCTCTGACTCAGCTCAACGTGCTGTGGTCCCTGGTGTACATGTAGACAGAGTGCCTGGGAGCAATAAACTATGGAGTAGTAAGCTCTGGAGTTTATTCATGCACATTAATATACACATGTAGGCTCATCCACTCAGATCTAGAATCATGCTAGGAGATTCAAAGGGCTTGGTAGTGAGCAATGCTGCAGCAAGGGGAGGGCGAGTGGGGCGACTGCCCTGGGTGCCAAAGTGAAGGGGTGCCGACGGGTGCTGCCCAGCTGCGGCGGGGCATGGGATGGAGCTGCAAGCAGCTCATTTGGGGTGGCAAGGGGACTGGGGAAGGGGGGCTTCTGCCATTGTGTGCACTCCCAGGCATAGGGAGCAGAAGGCCAGGGCTAATGGGGCTTTGCCCTCCCCAAACGTGGGGCAGCAGTGGCAGCACAGAGGACCATAGGGCAGCCTGGGTGTGGGCTCTGGGAGGCTGCAGCAGAAGGGGAGGGTGTGCACAAACACGGAAGAGCAGGCAGAGCCTGCAGGCAGCCAGGAACTCAGCCCAGTCCTGCCGTGTGTGGAGCAATGCCCAGCAGGTAAGTGTGTAGGGGAAAGGACGGGGGAGTGGAAGGGGGGGCAGATTGAGGCCCCCACAATGATGGAGGGAGTGGGGAAGGGGCAGGGACTGGGGTGAACAGGGCCCAGGGGGCTCATGGGAGGGTTCAGGCCTGAGTGGCTTATCCAGCGGTATGGGGAGCTCCTGTCACTGTGCATACCCCAAGGGCAGGCATGAGGGCACATGCTCCCCTGATCTGTGCATGGGATGTTGGTGGCTGCCGCTGTGGGCTGGGGCTCTGTGCCTCCCAGGCACAAAGCGGACCTCCCGGGGCTGCAGCCACAGCGATTCTGCCATGCGTATCCTGGTTGGCAGCCGCAGCGCAGCTCTGGGTAGCCTGGCTCCACTTTTCAGTAATGTGTGCTGGCTGACTGTGCATTGCACTGTTGTTTTTTTCTGCATTTTTTTTTTATCTCTGGATATCCAGGGATAAAATTTTTTAAAGTGGGAAAAAAAACCTTGCACAGCACACGCTCGGCCAGTGTGCCCGTGCAGCGTGGAGAACACCAGACTATGCAGTATGTGGCGCCATATTTGTTTGGCTGCACAATTCTCTGCACTTGGGAGAGTGCGGGGTGCAGTCAGGGGAGCCCTTTTAGCTTGGCTCCGTTGGAACTACACTCTCAGTCAGTTTTCTGAGCTGCAAGTGCATCAAAACTCTTTAATATATGACTGTGGCCTGCTGTGGGTCTCATAAAATCTGCAGTGCTTGGCAGGGAGGGGGTAAATCCCACAGTGGGGTCCATCTATGAGCTCAGTAGGGTGTTTAAATTAGAATTGCTAGGGGGCTCTCCATTTACCATGGGGCTAAATAATCACCCCCCTAGTAATTTCTTCCTGTAAGGCCCACCTTTATTAAAGATCCCTTTGAACTTTCTTCACACCCTTCTCACTGAGCTTTGGTACTCAATGTGATTGTTGGTGTGATGGTCACTAGTGGCCTCATATTTATTCCCTTCACTACCTCCAAATGTATTTTATTTATCCATTCTTTTAATGTAAACTGGACCTTTTTTTTAGCGTTATTATTATTATTATTACTATTATTATTTTTATTATTATTAATGCCTCAAAATGAAACTGTAAAAAACAGGTACAGTAAACAAATTTATCATCTTTAACTGTCACCTCATTATCATCACACTGTCCACTTTTCAATTGCAATTGTAGCATTTTAGATATTGTGACTAATAACTAATTCCTATCAATTACTATATGTACTTGCGAACATATAGTAATCTGCATTCTTAGATCACATTAAATCAGTGAATTTACAGTTGCGTGAGTCCTTCACAGAAATTAGATTTGTGAAAGGAAAGATTAGCCTTGTATAACATAATAAAGCATTTTATTGTTCTGAGTTGTGCTAAAGGTAAATCATGTCTTGCATACAGAAATAATTCAAACAGATCATGGGAAAGAAATAATATACAAGTAAAAGAGAAAGATAGTGCATATAGTAATATAGTGCATTTGAAACTACATGAAAGTCAAAGAGACACATTTATTTGCAATGTTCAAATAGTGCTCTGCCACTGTTTCTCTGAAATAATATAATATGTGAATCCTTATAAATGCTACAGCAGGAGGGGAATATCAATAAGACTGTGATAACCCATTACTTCGTTCAGCAATAACCCAAAACTTGTTCCCAGGTTCATGCACTCATAGAGTTAATGTAATAAAGAAATATAGAAATCCAGGAACAGCTGTCAATATTATTTAGCATTAAAATCTCAGAATCTGTGATGTTAGAATGAGTAGACACCCTTCCAGAGTATGGCATAGAAGGGGTTAGCCCTTTCCTGATGACTAGAAAGACCACAGCTGCCTATACTAAGTGAAAGCTAATTCTGCTAGGCCAGCTGTAGGAAATTAACTTCTTTCCTCCTGTACCCTATAAAAGGGATGTGGCTATAGGGCACTGGGCTCTAGAGTATGCTTGTAAGAGGAGGAATGGCTGCTATATAGAGAAAGGGCTGTATTAAGAAGCAAGTTATATTCTTTGTCTTGCCTGTTCTACTCTTCTCTGGGAGCAGGATAAAATGAGCTATGATTAGATTTCTATGAAGGGCTTGCCTCCTGAAAGCTATGCTCTACACTTCTAGTTGAAACTTTTTAAACCTTTGAGTAGATTTAGCCCTTATAGGAGCAATCAAGTAGTATAAAAGATGCTGCCCCTCCACACCTCTGCCGATGGTTTGAAGTATCCTTTATATTCATTCATTGTTAACTGTCCTACTACTGTTGTAAGACTGTACCATTTCAGTAGCTAGCACTTCATCATTTATAATATCAATAGTAATAGCAGGGTGCCTCTCAGGTAGTGACAATAGGCAGTGCTGATACAAAGTAAGCACATGTCCAAGAATTCTTCAATGGAAGAAATGGAAGAATGCCTTCAATCTCTAGGTTTATGAGGTCCAATAAACTAAGAGATAGGTATGGTTCTAATTTGAGGTTGGGAAGGGCAGGATTTAGGGAACCTGGGGGAAAGGTATTGGGGTAGTGAGATGCTTCATGAACTGGAAAGCTGAGCCCTTCCCTGCTTTGCCTGCAGTAGCATAGGGCATGTTTTAGTAACAAGAATTGAGCCAAAATGTACTTACTTGTACAAAGCAGCTCACTACTCTCCCTTTACCACTGAAATGGGGGCATAAGTAGCTTCATTGGCTTTGCTATAGCTGGTGATAGTTGTGTGTGTATGGGGGGAAGGGGGCCTGTCTTTTCTTCCTGGAGGATCATTCACGAGAAGGTCATTTATTCAGTCTATGTACACCATCCTATGTAACTCCTCGTAGGAACCCTGTGAACAAAACGACTCCAAAAGGCTAGGCAGAGCCCTTAAAAATGGGAAAATTCATTAAATCTAAATGCTTGCTCTCTCTCACACATACAGCATCTGTAGTCAGACCTAAACTTTCCCTCATAAACCAAGGGCTCCAGCGATCTGATGGTTCATTTGCTCAGCTCAGAGCTCCCTCTAATTTGTGATGAGGAGGTGTATTCAGCACTTTGTATGTATGCACCAGAGTCAGGGTAAGAGGAGGGACTGTTATTTCCCTGCTCTGTGATGTGATGCCTCAGCACATACAGCCCAAAATGGCACTGGCCTCTTCAACTGCCAGAACTTAAAAAGTTTTTAATTGCCCTTTTCAATCAAGTCATTTGGTGTTGCAAATGTCTAGTAAACTTCCAGATTCTGTTACCCTGCATTTTTAGTCAGCAGCTTTTAACTACCACCAGGGAGATAAATTAAGCTTAGGGGCATTTTATAGCTGAACAGGAATTCATGCAATATTAATTGTATTGGTTTTTAAAGAGATGGTTCCTAAATTAGTACTAAGAAGGCCCTTATAAACTTATAAAATGGAATGTCTCATACTGAATATATGCATTATACTGTATTCTTTGGGTGATTGTTTTTCAGTATCTCAGATTTTCATAACTGAAGCTTTCATGAAGCTGCTTTGCAAAACAGGATAACCATATGGGTTAGGGTATGCTCTGCTCTATGAGTAGTTCCACTGAAATCAATGGGGCTGTTCAGAGGCTCATATGCTGTCTCATACATATAGCAGATACTAATCTTTAAGTTTCCCAAAAGACTAAATCCTGTTTCTCTGATAACCTTGACTGATCCCCACTGATGTTCAATTTAGTTCAGTAAGAGCAATAACCAAGACTCTGTGGAGAGTTAATCAGGTTTCCCTTCTATAAACTGCAGTTGCTCCAGATTTTTAAATAGAAAATATTGTTTTGGCTGTCAGGGGAACAACTCTTTGGATGAACAATAATAGTTTTCAAATGTATTTCAACATTAAAGCAACAGTATTTCTATGATGATATGCTTTACTTATGGGATCACGAGCCTTCTTCTGTAATTAGCAGTACAAGCTGACCCTTTTGTTTAAGATTGTCAGGAAGAGCCAGTACGTAGTTTTAAGTTTTAGGCCCAGCAAAGAACAATATTGTCAGAATTGTTATACCCACAAGACCTAGCTGAAACCAGCTCATAAATTCTGGTTAATTTCTTGTGCCATGCAGAGCATATTTCCAGATGTAAAACACAGTGAGATCATAGTAGATTCTGGACAGGGTTGCCAACTCTCCATAAAAAAATGCCTGTCCATGAAGTCTACAAAAATGGAACTGGCTGGAAAAAAAAGAAGCTAATATGACTTCTCATCACTGTTGGAGTGAGGCTAGAAGTGTCAATGGACAGACTGAACAGATGGGTGTCTAAGCTAGAGCAACTGTCAGGGCTTGCTGGCCCATGTGAGCCTTCATTACCCCTTCCCTCCTCCTACCCCAGCCGTGTGTTGCCACTGCATGTTCCAGCTGTCACCTGCCCATAGTGGCTGCTCAGCACTAAACTCAAAATATTCACTGGCTTCAATAAATGCAGGTATATACAGAATGAGAAGTACTAACAAGTTTTATTGCAGAGAAGCACATGATCCTCAGCAGGCCTCTAGTCTCGCTTTCTTGACTAATCAGGTGTTCCCTAACTGAGGGACTATTGTCAAATTCCCAACTCTTTCAGTCTCCTGTTAGGGCGTATCTCTAAATAATAACTTCTATTACTACAAAAGGCATGCATGGCCCTAGGCTAGACAAGACAAGGAGAGAGACCATGCAGCTGGGATGGAGCTTCAGGGCTGGAAGGGGTGGGAATAGCCCAGCAGGTTGCAGGGATGGGGCAGTGGGGCTGGCAGGCATCGGGCTGGAAGGAGGTGGAGGGAACATCACAACATGGGATGCAACTGGAGGTATCATGGTGTAGGGTGAGTAGGGGAAGTATGGTATAAAATAATTGCTGCCATCAAGCAGGGTTGATATTTACATTATGTAAAACATATATCAATAAATACATATGTCAGGAAAAAAGCTTGGTTGTCAGTAAAAGTTTACGGATTGTCAGTAAAAAAAAATTCTGGGTTTGGTAATCCTGGTTTGGGACCTGATATCTGAAAAGCAGAGAGAAAAACTGGGATGGAACTATAAAAAACAAACAAACAAACAAAGAGTTTTATAGAGTTGCTTATACTGGAGAAAACTTAGAAAAGTTAGCATTTAGTTCAGTGTTCATCATAACTGAAGGCTCTATGACTGGAAGACTGAGGTGGTGACATAGATACTTTGGGGTGGTTAATTCACAGCCAGGCTAGGTTTGGACATAAATTCTGGGATATGTTAAGAGGCCATCTGTTAATTAGTGAATAGCCAGATTTCTACCATGATACCTTGAAATTTTTGCCTTTTCAGTATGGTCAGGCATTGGATGAACACAGGGGCTAAAGGGCACAGAGACTGGATTACCTTCTTGTCCCTGAATACTGCCTCTCTGGGTCCGAGTTGCTGAACTGATGAGAAATGAGAGGTGCTTCTTGTACTGTACCTGTTCTGCAGCCAAGGGAGTTCCCTTTGTACAGAGGGCAAATACACAAGCAGCTTTCACAAGCACTTTGTTATATTAATGGATAGGGAGAGAAAGAAGGTTGCTGTAGGAAAATGGAGTGCTGACTTAATGAGAGGGAAGAATGGTTTTTGCTGAGATAACTTACATTAGAAGCTAGCTAGTGATAGAGCATACTGCACCATGAAGAAAAAAAAAAAACTGGCTTGGATATTTTAGGAAATATATTGTGGCCACAAGTCCCATAAGGCCTTTGAGAGGCCTCACAAAGGGATCAATCAATGTCTGTGTGAGAACAGCGCTGGCCTCCCCTCCTCAGGTTGCTTGGGAATACAAAGGTCCGTGTGAGCTGAAGGGGCTGTAGAGCCATCCGTGCAGAATCCCTTTGCTTCCACATTTTGCTTTGTGTGACTGCTGGTGCTATGGGGTTCTCTTGGTGTTGCATTGGCTTCTGCACCTGGGACCCGGTTTTAGAGGGTTTGCAGGACAGAAGCTCTTTCCATAAAATTGAACACAGGCCCTACATGTCATAGATTTCCCTTGTGGGTTATTCTGGGCACAGAGACTAACTATAAGTCTTCTTGGTTGCACCTCGGTTTACCTGGATTTTTTTCTAGATATGAAGTCCTTTGTGGGCTCTGATGGAGTTGGCTTCTGCAAGGAATTGCCAGGGTTGTGTTCACAGAACAGCTGTCTTTCATGTACTGGTTTTAAGAGCATAACTTGAGGCAGTGCTCTGCTCCTTCCATATTCCCCTGGGTGCATATTGCCCCCAAGAATAGAAAGGAAAAAAAGATTTAGGCAGTGCCTTGGCCTTAACCTCCCCACTTCAATCCACTGTGGACTAGTCCCTAGAGAGCAGGGGAATAGGCTACTCAACAGCAGGAAGCTCAGGAAGGATTTATGCCTTTATTTCACATAACTCTTTCATGAATTTCCCCTGGGTCAAGGTGGTGTTTCTCCTCCTTCTCAACACAATCTAATCTTAAATCATCAGCAATTTTAAGAGATTCATCCTCTTAAAAACCAAAAGAAGCTGAGTTCAGTGATAATGTAAATAAAAGGAAAGAAATGAACTGCCCATGTTTAGTGACTAAAGAAGTCTGGTCAGATGGTATAGCAACAGGAAAAGCTTTGGGCACCCACTGTTCTCCTATAAGATAAAGACACAAACAGAAGGTGGGCATCCTGAGTATAAAGTTTCCTCACAGGAGATAATAAATCAGAGAGATGAGTTGGAGTAGGGCCATGAATGAGAATTGAAAATCAAAGGTGTGCATTATTTCTTGTGATTGCAGGTGATTGCATGGGTATCTTTAAAGAAATAGAAACAAACGCTGGTAATTGGTAAATATAATATCTATAATGGGGTCTGCATGATGAGTTTAGTATGAAAGAAACAGTGCAAATATGGAAATAATATAAATATGATGTTTGAATCCACCTTTTGAACTTGAATGTCATGGGCATTTGGGCAGCAATAATTCATTATTCTCAGACTGTAGAAAAGGATGAATGTGGATAAAATTGTATTAGAACTACCGTATAACATCCTTTAGCTGATTAACGGAAACTGAGATCAGCATGAGGTGATCAAGAAGAGTCAATCAGGTGTGCAGGAAAAAAAATTGAGACAAAAGTGCCCCTGTTGTACTTCAGTGAAATTATATCAGAAAATAATTTTATTACAAGTCCACAACTTCATATATGTCAATCAGTTCTTGAGAGCTATTGATCAAATATTAACTCCATTGCAGGATACAAAGTAATGGGGATAGATAAGCCAAGTGAACTAAAATACAAATTATCTGCAAATGTTGCCTAGAAATTTTAGGGGGACAGGAATTCAATCATAAAAAGTTTTGTAAAGCTAACTTTCAAATATGCTGTCTCCACCTTCCCAGCTTCAGGAACTAGAAATAGTGAGAGAATCACTATGATCCTAATATTACCAATGCCAGGTGGCACTAGATGTTGCACAAGAAAGCCTTCATCAGAAGAACAATAACCTGATATGACAGGTGTTCCTTCCTGCCTGTTAATTCGTGATGCCATCAATGAATTTTAGTGAAAATCAGCACATGGCCAAAATACAATTCACATTTTCTGTGTTATTCATCTCCGTTTTCTTGTAAGGTCTGACAGAAATTAAGAAGTTCTGTCATATTTAATATACTTGGTTAAACATTACAGACTATTACTTTGTAAATAATTTGAGATGAATTTGAATAAAAACTCCAGTAATGGACATAATATAGTATTGAAAATGTGGGTCTGGAAGGATTTTGCAGACTGCCCTTCTCTATACAATGGCTAGATCCAAAGAGTCTTCATATAAGAAAACCTTGAGATGGATGCTATCAATTGGGATCCATTTTTTTTATTTGGGTTGTTTTCATAAGTTAATTTATCCTATAACAAATGATAATATGTCATCACAGGAATACCCACGTTTGTGTAGTACAAGAAGTCACTCTTTCTCACAAAAATCAAGGCGCAGCTACTATTTGGAGAAAATGGACACAAACTCTCTTGGGTTGCTAAATGTAAAATAAACAATCAGTGATGTGGTAGGTAATACCAGTCATGTGAAACTCAGCATGATATTCTTCAACTCTACAGAGAGCAGCTCTGGAGGTTACTGAATACTTTAAATGTGAAATAGGTTTGGGAACAGGAGAATTCAAAGCTATCCCATAAATTCAGAGCCCAAACATAAATAATTATGCAAGGTCTGAGACTCTCCTCTTCAGTGAATGTTGCTTTCTAATACTTCTCAGTTAAATTTTTCAGAAGAGTCTGCTTTTGGCTTGAAATCCTCTGTGCTTGTGCTCTGGCTGCAGGTAATTGTTGTTTTGTTTCTTGTGTTGTGCTTTATTAGAAAGTTTCGCTTTCAGACATCTTGAATTCTAAGACTGTGAGGAAAACACACATTTCCTTTAAAATAAAAGATCACCACACCTCTCTAAATAGAGCTACAGTGAAAATAATCAACGGATGTAACTAGTTACTTAGGTAGTTGTTCAGAACAAGTGCCATTACATGGGAAGAAATAAAACTATAAAAAGGACAAGTAACAGAAAAATCATACCTGAACCTCCTGAATTGGGATTTTAGGTTTTATTTGATGAAATCCCTCCCACATTAGCAAAAACAAATTTTAAGATTTTTAAATGGGCTGGGACTGGAATTCATCTTTTGGTATAGTGTGTTAAGCAACTATATGTTGAAGCAGGACATTGAAAAAATGTTTTTTCTTGTGGAAGTAGGTGGTATGGAGTCTTAAATTCATCCTATCCAGACCATCTTTCATCCTTCCTGAATGGGTTAAATTCCTTCCTTGTAAGGTAGAAAAGCAATTAGCATTCTCCTTCCAAAGCCCAATCATTTTTGTTTGCCTTCAATATATCCTTCAGAAAGGTATTCAGTCTTGATCAGAAGATGTCAAGAAATGGCAAACTCACTATTTCCCTGAGTAGTTTGTTCCAGAGGATTATTGCCTCTTCTCACTATTAAATATTTGTGGATGGTATCCAATCTGAATTTATTTGGTTTCAACTTCCAGCTAGTGTTTCACATTATGCCTTTCTCTGCTCAACAAAAGAGCCCTTTAGTGCCCAGTATTTTCTCTCTCTGAAGGTACTTACACCCTGCAATCAAATAATTTCTCAAACTTTTTTTCTGATAAAACATATTGTGGTCTTTAAGTCTTTCACTGTGTAAAGTGGCTTCTTTAGTCTCATATTAATTTTGTGGCTCTTCCCTGCACTCTCTCAAGTGTTATAATTTCTTCCAATTTACTATGGGACACAATCTGTGCCAGAGTTTCCTTGGCTTCACTGGGCAGCCCGTTTGCTCTTGTTGCATTCATGACTAGCACTCTCGCATCTGGTCAAGCCAAAGTGAAGCCAGGCAAGGAAGGACAGGGCAGGCACATCTAATGAACTGCAGCTGTCTCTATTTTGCATTTGGTTGTTTTCAAATGCATTCTGTTTGAACGGGCCCAGGTTAGCACGCAATCTAGATCACACAACTGTCGCATAACTGTCTTATTTTCATTGTTATTTACCTCTTCACCAGTCTTTGCATCATCTGCACATTTTTTTCCTGCAGTGATTTCTATAGTTATGTAGAAATAATTGATGAAAATATTGAATAGCATGAGGACCAAGTCCCAATCCTTTTGGCACCAGTAAAAACACTACAATTCAATGATTATTCCCACTGATGACTAAGATTTAAGATCTGTCAGTCTGCCAAATCTCAGCCTGTTTATACAATATCAATACATCTCATACTAATGATAATTTTTTAATGAGAGAGACTTGTGGCCCTAAATCAAACACATTTCAGGAGTCTGATATCTATGCAATTATCTTTATCAATAAAACTTATAATCACATACAAGAACAAACTCAAGATAGTTTAACAAGATCTGTTTTCATAAAGCAACATACACTGGACTTATGTATTCCTATGCTTTAATGCCTTATTAATTTAATTTTGTATTAGCTTTTTCATTATAATCTAAGTTGCATATGGTGGGCCTGTGAAGTAATCAACAAATTGGCCAACATGCCTGTTAGCCAGCTAATTCTGTAAGCAGATGAGCAGTTGCCACATGGCAGCAGAAACCTTTCTCTTTTCAGCAAAGTTCTTCTGACAAAACTCTGTATTGTGCAAAAGTCTGCTTTTTTTTTTTTTTTTTTGCACAAACTGGGGAAGGACAGGTAGCTTAAGTAGTACCTGGGCAGTAAAGAAGCTGCTGCTTGCTTGCTTAATTATTTTCTGCTGGGCCCAAAATTATATGGTAACCAGCCTTAGTTAGGTGCTAACAGGAAGACTTGCTTAGAGAACAGTGTTCAGAAATAAGTAGTTGGCATACTTTATCCTTTTGAAGCAGTGCCTTTTAATATAGAAGTTATAGGATACAGAACATGACTTCTGCTTGTAGCTTGTATTAATAACCATTCTATAGTTTGTTTGACTTGTTCTTTTCCTTTCTTTTAAAAATATTTGCACAACATTTTAAATTCTTGCTGATTTCTTATTTTTAGCTGGTAAAGGAGTTTTTTGGGGTTTTTTTTGCTTATATCTTTTAACTTAATCAATCTTCTAATTTGTGTTATCACTAATTTTCTTTTTTGCCTGTTTATTACTTTATTGCTTTTTGTTTCTAACTAGTATCTTCATTTCATCACTTTGGAACGCTAGGTATTTTGAAAAGTTGCCTTCTTTTACAATTTGGTATTTTGAACTTCTTGTAAACTCTTCTTAAAGGATTTTAATTCATGTTTCCCTGTCTAGTTTTTTACTGCAGTAAAATTTGGCCCCTATGTTTCCTAAGTATTGGAAAATCAGAATTTTTGAGATATTAAATAAATATATTACTGTTTGGGATTGGTCACCTGGATTATTTTTTTCCTGTAATGAAAATAATCAGTGATTTAATTAATGTTATTGTTATAATGAGGTCCAAAACAATTGCACCTTGTTGGGTGAAATCTTTTGCACCAGCTAATTAACGTTTTCATAATTATCATTTATAAATTTTAGAAAATTTAATGATGTTTTACTACTGGCTACATGCAACCTCCCACATGCACCTTTGTGTACCTCTTGCATATACACAAAGGGATTCAAAAAATAACATATCCTGTTTTTCCATATGATTTAGTGGCCCCCTCAGTGCCCCTTCCTGGGCTTTGTTAATTAAAGCATCAATCTATGTATAATAGCTCTGAAACAAGGAATAGTAGCTCAGAAAGTTTTTAAAGCTCCTCATAAGACCCAGGCTGTCTAAGAGAATCAGCAGAATAGTTTTGCACATCTGTGCCAAGTTCTGGTCCACAAAATATCAATTTGTTTTGAAATGGGAAACATCTTTCAGGCAGGATTTTTTTTCATTTAAAAAAGGACATTGGTTAGCAACTCAGTTTCTCAATACAAAATTGAAAATTTGGTTTGTTCTAACTAGTTTTTAATTTTTTTTTCTTATTGCCTGCAGCAAAATGTCACTTTGTCCTCACAAATGATTAAGACATGGCTTCACAAATAGGCTGTGTGACAAGCCTGTCCCATTGACACATGCTACAGAATCAGCATCTGAACAACCAGACAAGCTGTCTCTATTGACATCTGCTCCTGTTTCAGCAAATGAATTATCCTTCTGGGCTATCTGAATTGCTGCTGCTGATGCCACCTCATCAGTTAGCTGCTCCTTACCTGAGCTGCTGCATGCGACTATTTTTGATTTTTGTGGACAGTCAATGGATGTGTGTTTGTCTATGATCCCTAGAGCATCTGGCTCCACTGTCTGTATTTTTCCCATTCACTACTTTCCCCCCAAATGCTAAGGCCTATAAATAAATGTAGAGGAATATACATTTCCCTGAAGCTATACTGAAAATAGCCAGCAATGTCTGTCTGTCTTTACATCTGTTCATCTCTGATCCTATGAATGGTAAAGAAATTCCCCTGCAAACATGATTTGAAATGAGAAGAGTTCAAAATTGTTCAAATGTTTGCTCTGTACAAGCCTGTGGTTATATGTGCATGCATTGCTTGCTTAAAAGTGCATTTTCAAATCCTTTTAAGACCACCACCATTGAGTTAAAATATTATCATTGCTATTACAGTAGCACACAGGTATCCTACCTGAGATTTGCAGCTCTGTTATACACACTGTACAAATGTACTGTAAGAGGCAGCCTTTGCCTAGGAAGGATTACAGTTAAAGAGTGGGGATGGGTGCATGGACAGAGGTGAAGAAGTTGCCCACATAGGTTCACCTACTGGGAACAACTACAGGTACTGAATTGCAATCCAGCTCTACCTTTTAACTGGGCTACCAATTTCTTTAGCCCCTACTCTGGCTTTAGTAGGCAGTGGTGCATTAGGAACTGAAGAATAATTACCTCCCTGTACTTCAGGACAGCAAGTGGACAGTCCACCCTATTGTGGACACCCAGAGATGATGATCTTCATTATTGAGGGAGACCACAGTTATGATGTCACCCTCTATCTATGCTAGCCTGCATTTGTTCTCTCTGGGCACATCCCCACAAGTGGGAATGTGTTATCCCTGGAACAAGTAGCAGTGACATACCTTGTGTCACTGCTTTTTGTCCCCAGGGAATGCCCATGCTATGTGCACTCTGGTGTATGGCACATTGCCTCATGTGGGGTATGAAGGGCTGGGGTGTGCAACTGTACTGGCCCCAGTAGCCTTACCTGGGGTCCTGGGGCCCTCTGGGAGCTGCAGCCACAGTGCTCCTGCATCAGGGAGCCTGGCCAGCAGCTGGAGCATGGCTCTAGCCAGCAAGGCTCTGGTTTTGGGCGGCACACGCTGCTACGTGCCACCTTGCTTTTTTTAGCAGTGGGTTTTTTTGACCTTTGGATATCCTGGGGTCAACCCCACCACTACCCCCACCCTGCAGAGTAGCAGCACAGGGAATGCCTGCATGTGCACTGTTTGCAGCATGTGGCACTGCAGACAGGTGCACACTGCACATCCACGCTCATCTGGTCATGCCACCTGATGGGAGCTCAGGGAGTTTCTCCTGCAGCATAATTCCTCTCTGGCGATACAGCAGTGCATTTTCTTATTATCCCTACATAAGAGAGTACCTAAATGGTGTCATCTGGATCTTTTACAGATTACTCAGAGTATCTGCCTCTTATTCTATAATCAGACTTAATTGGAAAATCTTTTTATTTGATTGATATGTAAATAAAATGTACAGAGAAAACTAAAAAGTTTATATGCTGTCACAGGAAAGAATCCTTGCTCTTCTAATATATACAAATAATGAAAAGACAAAGGAATAAAAAGTTTGACTCCACAGTGATTCCTGGTTTAGATAATGGAAAAAATAGAGAATTTAACTTAACATGCACCATATAACAATCAAGCACAACTTACATTTATGCAAATTTAAAAGAGGAGATATTAGGAAAACAAGATAGGAGCATACGCTAACAGGTATGAGCAGAGGCAGCATGTGGAAGCTGTGTTCGTGCCCACTGTGCCTCCCTGCACTATGGCTGGCCCAGTCCCTGCCCCTAACTCACCACACCTGGCTCCCCCACATGCAGCGATCACCTGCCCACCCACAGTGTTCCCTCCCAGGATTCCCACTGCTGCCACACAGATGCTGCCACCAGGGACACACAGGAGGGGCTCCATGAGGCCACTGCCAGAGCTCTTGTCACCCTCCTGGGCCTCCAGGCCCACAGCCTCTGGGCCCTCCGCACCAGCCGGAACTAGTGGCAGCACCATGTAGAACAGAACTGGGACGATAAGCAGTGGGTGGGTGCCTTTAGGCTGATCGGGGCCACCTTTGGGGACCTGTGTCACCAGCTCTGGCCCCACCTGGAATGCCGGGACACTGGCATTTGCCCAGCCCTTCCTGCTGATACCACCCTGGCCCTGGTGCTGCTTAAGATGGCCACTCTCACCAGCCTCCAGTATATTAGCTACTTGTTTCACATGGGCAAAGCCACTACCAGGGAAGCTGTCCTGGAGGTGTGTGGTGCCCTCCAGGATGTGCTGTCAGGCACTATGCTCCATGTCCACATTCCCTGGGTGGTGGTGGCATGGTTATGTGCACTGGGCTTCCCCCAGTGTACTAGGGCCCTGGATATGGGACCCACATATTGGTCACTTGCCTGTCCCTATTATAGCCATGGGGGTTCTACTCCATGGTCCTGCAGGCCATCATGAGCCTGTAGGGGACATTCACACATGTGAATGCTGACTAGATGGGCAGTGCACACAACACCCATGTATTTCAAAACTCCAACCTGGCTGCACTGGTGTGCACTGCATGCTGGGGGTGGCAGACCTACAGCTGGTCACCATCATCATCCCACCTCTGCAGATCAGGGACCTTGCATACCTGCTTCTGCCCTGCCGAGGCCCACTTTAACTGGTGCCTGGACTGGACCCATACCCTGGTTGAGTGCACCTTCAGCTGCCTAAAGGGCCTCTGCCCCCTTTGAAGTTGCTGAGGAGTACCTCCCCTGGGTCATTGTTGCAGCCTGTGTCCTACATTATATCTGTGAGGCCCGGGGAGAGTTCTTCCATGAGGCCTGGGCAGAGAAGGCACAGTGGGTCGAGGTGGCCTGGTAGTGAGAGCACAAGCTGTGGCAGCAGCAGCAGCAGCAAGTTCCCTCTACTGAGGCCCCATAAGAGCCACACACCCACAAGCAGGGGCCAGGGCATTTGTGGGAGGTTCTCATGGACTACTATCTGGAGTGGTACTCCCCCTGTAGCCCACCTGCCCTGCTGCCCACAGGTCCCCTACCCCCTGCCCACTCCCCAGCACCACTCTCATTCCAGGCATGGATTCTAAGAATAAAAATGTAATCCCCTCACAGTACGCACCCCTCTTCTTCCCCAACACATGGAGCCCCTGTCCTCCTTCCCCCTGAACCAACGGTCCCCCTTCCCCATTCCTCCCTAACAAACCAAGCCCTTTCACTACCATCCCCACCCACCAACAATAAAAAAAACCCTCTTCCCAGTTTAAAAATTATGTACAGAATCTGTGTTTTTGGTGTCTTGGAGAGGGGACCATGGGATGGGTGTGTCTAGGGGGCAGAGCCCAAGGGCAGTGGCCAGCACCCTAACCTCAAGCTGTTCCCCCGTGGGTGCACACACCAAAGCACATGCAGTGAGCAGAGGGCTTTCCCAGGGGCGACAGACTCCAGGAGGAGGTCCAGTCCTGCATGCACCTCTGGTGCAGCTGGCAAATCTAGAGGGCTCCAGTGCTGGATGGCAGCATCCCTGAGCCCACATCCTCACTAGGCCCTGTGGCTTCTTCCCCATGTCAAGATGCTGGCCCTGTGGAGCCAAGAGACAAACCTTTTGTGAGAGGTTGCAACATTTCAGAGATAAGATGCTCCACACCAGTACCTGTGCCCTGCTCAGCTTCAGATTAGGGATCAGCCATGCCCAGGTGCCCAGGGACCATGGTAAATCAGGCCAGAAAGTCAAGCCCCCCATTCCCATGTGTTGTCCTAGGGCCTGTGGCCCACTGGGTACTGGCCACAGACAGGCAGCCCGTTTCCCCTACCCTGTCCCCAGGTTAGGACAGCCGGGCTCATGGCACCACCTGCTTCCACAGCAAATTTAAGCACAATTAAGGGTTTTTACTGCTCCGTAAGCATATGCATGTGTAGAAGCATGTGCTTGCTGAGCAGTAAATCAGGCAACCGTGCAGTAATGCATCTTATGTAGTCATGCCCACTTATGCTGTTGTATACCATTTCCATCATCTTTCAAATGTGACAGACAAGAAAGCAAGTTTCTAGAAATCAATTTCAATTTATAGGAAGGGGGGAAAGTTCCATTTTCTTTTGCTTTTTTATCAAATTACCTCAAAGTAAGATATTTCCCTTATTACACTGTTTTGATTTATGTCCTAGCCACTGATAAGATCTTCTATGATACATTACACAGCCAGCAAGCAGGCATATACCCATCAGCAGGCCAAGAAGCAGTCATATACCCCATTATAACTCCATAAGCAACTTGATCCTCAGTTTTAAGGTAGATGTGGGGGTCTCTTTAAGGGCATCTGATAGTAGTTATAATCTATGCAAATCCAAGTCCACTGGAAGGGTAATGTAGAGCGAGAACTTATTAGGCATGCTAAGAGATCAGTACTAAACTTCTGCTTGTGCAAGTTCCTTGATTTTAATTCCTACTGGATAGTTAGACATAATACTCTTTCTCTGCCACACTAATGGTTAGAATGAGATGTGAGAAGCATCCAACCCTAGTATGACTATAGGAATTATCTTTTTTATGGGTCTCACTATGGTGTCATGGTGTAGAATGTTGGCTATCCTAATGAAAATCAATTCAAAAGAAATAGAAATGACTTTCTATAGGAGATATTTTTGCTGTTTTTCTTTTTTTCCTCTTTTTTTCTATTTTACAAGGAATGCTACCTGTTGTTCAAACCTAAGAGCTTTTCACCATATTAAAACTTGATTCCTTTGGAATCTACCCATCTGATACAGATTTTAGATATGCGCATTCCTTGAAAAGAGAAACCTGTATTCATGCACATTAGCCTATATTCTGACTTTTAGTACTGTACTTCCTTTCAGTATGCACCTGACTTTGCAATTTTCTTAGTTTATACTTTTTCAGGCAGTAGAATTTAATTTTTTTAATTGCTGTAGAATAAGATCCCAAATTCAGCAAAGTATTTAAGAGGCAACTTAACCTTTAAAAGTACTCAAATCAGTTGGCTGGCTCATCTGCTTTAAGTTAGGAACATAGAATTGTAGAATCTTAGAAAATTGGGGCTGAAAAGAGATCTCAGGAGGTCAAGTAGTCCAACCCCCGGTTCAAAGCATGGTCATACATAACTACATCATCCCACCCAAGGTTTTGTCTAGCCAGGTCTTAAAAACCTCCATTGATGGAGATTCTATCACCTTTCTGGATAACCTGTTACAGTGTGTGCCCGCCGGGCCTCATACATCTTACCTCAGGCTTCCTTGATCCGAATGCTTGCCAGTACTCGCCTTGCCATCACAGGTGGCCTTCCGGGAGGTCTTCCCACGCACCGCAACCTGCCCCTTCTCACCTACCATGACTTGAATCTTTCAGTGGGTGGGGCTTCATGCAGCACGGTTGCCCTCGTCAGTCCCCTGCTTCTTAGATGTCTTCTGCAAGGCTCCTCCTCCCCTGCACCTTACCCTTTACCCAGCCCAGCGGATCTTGGCCGTTTCCGTGGTTGACTGAATATCCCCTAGATACTTAAACAATGAGCTCACCTCGCGCTCCAGCTCCCTGCCTCCACCACCTCAGCCCTTTCTAATGTGGGGAAACACAAAACTCCCTCCAGAACTCAAATGAAAAGCCCAATGAGCCTCAAGAGAGGCATAACCCTGCCCCTATTGGGCTTCCTTATGAAGACGACAGCCTCTCTATCCCTCCACTTGTTGAGAGGTCCACCTGCCCATGGTTCGGTTCTGTGGCCCCTCTCCGCCTATCCCAGCCTCACGCCACTCCTTCTCTGGTATCCTACTGGCGTGACCCTCTGTCTGGGTCCCCTGGGAGGAGTGCCTCTCTCTCCAGGTCTTCCCCGACCTGCAGCCCTCTCTCCGGGTCTTCTCTGGCCTGTTGACCTCTCCCTGCTGCTGGGGCTCTTACCATTTCCTCTCCCGGCTCCCTTGCAGCTGTCGTGCTGGCCTCGGGCGCTGGCTCACCCCCGGGTTCCTTTAATTCCCCGTGGTGAGTGCGGGCAGTCACCTCTGGCATTCCACGTCTCCAGCTGACTGCACCGGCCATGCTCCCTCCCAGCAGCCCCGTGTGCACCCTGCTCCTTTTCTCCGCCGGCCCTTTTATTTCCACTGGCCAGCAATTGGGAGTGATGTCATCCGCCAGCCGCAGGTAACTTAAGGTGTGATCTACGCCCCAGACGGGCTTCTCCTGCCGTCCCTGCTCCTCCTCCCATTCTGCGGTGAGCAAGTTACCCTTTTTTATTTTCCTTTTCTCCGTTCCGCCCCTGGCTTCTAGCCCTGGGGCTCCCCCTATGGACTCGGAAGTCTCCCCGGTCTTTCTCTCCCTGTGACATAACCCCCCCCCTTAAGCTGCCTCGGGGCGGTCCATTCAAGGGTGTCGCAACCCTACCTGTACCCGTTGGACTGGTCTTATGCTCTGGTCCCCTTATAGTTTTGCAAGAGGTCACGGAGTATCTAGAGAGAAAGTCCGCCATTATGTTGTTTGCTCCGGCCTGATGCCTTATCTGGAAGTTGTACAGTTGTAGAGCCAAAGCCCAGTGCATAATTCGGGCATTGTCCATTCTTGCCGTGTTAGGCCATTTTAACGGGGCATGATCCATGATCAAGATAAACTCCCGCCCCAGCAAGTAATATTTAAAATGTTCTACAGCCCATCTTATGGCTAGGCAGTCTCATTCAATTGTGGCATACCTTGTCTCAGCTGGTAGCAACTTCCGACTGGCATATGCCACAGGCCGTCAAACTCCACCGTTGTCCTGCGTGAGAACTGCTCCTACGGACATTTCTGATACGTCTGTCTGCAATATAAATGGTTTATCAAAGTCGGGGGTGTGTATCACTACATCCTTACATAAGGCATCCTTCAGCCTCGTGAAGCTCCCTGCCATGTTTTGCGTCCAATTTATTTTTTTGCCTTGGGGTCCCCTCAAAGCATCTGACGGGGGGGCCGCTAATTCTGAAAACTGGTGAACAAATCGCCGATAATAATTCACCAAGCCTAAAAAGGTTCAAAGCTGTCTCAGTGTTTGTGGTGGTTGAAACTTCTTGATAGCTTCTACTTTGTCCAGTAGCGGTCGTATGGTCCCTTGCCCCACCAAGAAACCTAAATATTTGATCTGTTGCTGGGCTAAAGCGCACTTTTTGGAGTTGGCTGTTAATCCTGTTGTTTTCGGCTCCCTTAACACCGCTCTCAAAGCCTTGACATGCTGTACCCATGTCTGGGTAAAAATCACAATATCATCAATATAAGCGGACGCATAATTTGCATGTGGAGCTAGAATTCTTTCTATTAGCCGTTGGAACGTGGCCGCCACCCCATGTAATGCGAACGGCATCCTTATGAATTCGTATAAGCCCCACGGCGTGCCAAAGGCTGTCTTGGGTCTATCCCGCGCGGCCACTGGTATTTGCCAATAGCCTTTCGCTAAATCTAGGGTGGATATAAATTTAGCAGAACCGATTCTCTCCACCAATTCCATAACATGCGGCATTGGGAAGGCATTGAATATAGCGATTTCATTTAGCCACCGGTAATCTACACAGAGTCTCAAAGTGCCATCAGGCTTGGGTACCGGCACGGTAGCGCTTCGCCAAGGACTCTGTGAGGGCCTTATGCCTCCTAAGTCCAACATCTTGTCTACCTCCTTTTTTATGGCACTTGTCAGATGGTGGGGTATAGGCATCCATCTATCTCTTACTATGGCCCCAGGAGGTGTTTGTATATAACGGTAAGTGCCCTGCACCCACCCTGGCTCTTCCTGAAATGTTTCCTTAAATTTTTTTATGATCTGCTGGATCTCTTCTTTCTGTTTGGGCATCAGGGATTCCCCTATTCGTATCAGCTGGCCCTGTGATTCTGGTTTGGCCTCCCTCCCTTGCGGCCCGAAATCTTCCTCCTCCATAAAAGTTGCCCACCCCTCAGGTTGTTTCCATTCACGTAAAAGGTTAATGTGATAAATTTGTTTAGGCTTAAGGTGATCCGGTCTAAACACCTCGTAGTCTACAGGCCCTACTTTCCTTACGATTTCAAATGGGTCTTGCCATTGAGTCAATACCTTACTGGTAGAGGTGGGCAGCAACACGAGTACCTTCTGTCCTGGTTGGAACTCTCGTGACCGGGCTTGCTTATCATACCTCTCTTTCTGTTGCTGTTGGGCCTGCCGCAAATTGTCAGTGGCCACTTCTCGTGCTATCCAGAGTCGATGCTGAAAAGCCTGCTGATATTCTGACACATTCTGTTCCTGAGTGACTGGTAACTCCCAACCTTCTCTTAACACTTGCAAAAGACTCCTAGGGTGGTGTCCCAGCACCAGCTCAAACGAGGAGTACTTTAGGGAATCAGAAGGGGTGCCCTGTAGTACAAACAATATGAGGGGAACTAGTAAGTCCCACTTTCGGGGGTTTCATTGGAGACTCCGGCGCAATACTCTCTTTAGGGTCCCATTTAATCTCTCCACCAACCCATTCGTTTGAGTGTGATAGACGGAGGTGCGCAATTGCCGGAGTTTCAATGTCTGACATACTGTTTTTAATACACCAGACATGAAATTGTGCCCTTGATCTGTTAGGATATCCTCTGGAATGCCCATTCGGGTGATCCATTTTATCAATTCCTCTGCTATCTTTGGTGCTGTTACCGTTCATAGAGGTATCACCTCGGGGTAACGTGTGGCATAATCGATAAATACCAGCAAATATTGGTTACTGGCGCTACTACGCGGCAAAGGTCCTACTACGTCTATGGCTATCCGAGCAAACGGTGATCCCATTACCGGTAGGGGTTGAAGAGGAACTCGTGGTGGCTGATCCTCCCTGGTTTTTTGGCACTCTGGACACGCAGCACACCATTTAGCTACATCTTCTCCCAGACCAGGCCAAAAAAAAATCGGGAGATCCTGGCCCTTGTTTTATCCCTTCCCATATGCCCCCCAACCGGGGTGGTATGCGTTAGTTGCCAAATGGCTCCCCAGAAACATGTCAGGACTACTAGCTGGGATTGTTCTGTCTCTCCCTCCCGACCCCATTGTATGCAATAGAGGTTGTTTCTCACCTCAAATCGTGGTCGTGTTGGTGCCGTCCCTGTGTCTGATGTCGAGGTATCATCTGGGGGGGGCAGACCATAGCTCTCGTAGTTCCTCATCTTCCGCTTGGGCCTCCCTAACCTGCCGGCTACTAGCCATTGCCTGCAAATCCACCATCCCAGGCTCATCATCGCTTTCTGCCCTCTCATCTGACTCCCCTACCCATCCTTCCCTATTTCTTAGCTTTCTCTTAGTTGCTTCTCTATCTCTAATTCTCTCTAAGGTGTCATACAACGGGGGCCAATCACGCCCCAACAACATTTCACAGGCTAATTGGGGTGCCAATCCTACCAGCAATTCGCCTTGGTGTTCCATTACTTTCAAGGAAACCTACTGACATGGGAATTGTTGAGTTTCACCATGTAGGCACAAAACCGTTACCGGAGCAGCTCGACATCCGGGGCAAGGTGTAACCAGCTCAGCCCTAACTAAAGACCAGTGCACACCCCGAGTCTAGCACGGCCCACAGCTTATGGCTGCCTACCTGTGCCTGCACCGCGGGCTGCTCCCATACGGCGTCTTCCCCACCGTACCCAAAGCTGCAATCCATCGGCTCCCCCGCCGGGGCATCTCTGCGGTTCTCATTTCCTCCGTGGTTCCGCTGCTCCAGTCGCCATCTCTCTTGACTACAGCTCGGACACTCCCTGGTGAAGCGGCCCATCTTCCCGCAGTGGAAGCAAATGATGTCTAGTACTGGGCCCCGGATAGGTCCCTTCTTCTTCTCCACCTCCTTCACACCCCCCAATGTGTGGGCTGGGATGCACCTTTCTTTTGGAAAGAGTCCCTCTGAGGCCCTGAAGGCCTCCGCCAATTCCAGAGCCTCCTTGCAAGATGAAGGTGAGTGCTGTTGCACCCACTGCTGAGTACAACCCTCTAGATCATCGAGGAATTGCTCCAGGATTATCTGATCCACCACAGCCTCCCTGTCGCACGTGGCTAGATTAATCCATTTACCAAATAATTCACGTAACAACTGCAACAAGAGACATGGGCGCCTCTCTTCTGCCCCCTTCTTGGCCCGAAACATGCGCCGGTAGTCCTCAGGATTAATTTCAAGCCTGTACAGCATGGCTACCGTAACTGCATCGTAGTCCCAGGCCTCATCTCTTGGCATCGCTTGGTATGCCTCTTGGGCTTTTCCTACTACGAGAGCCCCTAACTGGCTGGCCCAGAAGACTTTATCTAAGCCCATGAGGATGGCGTGGCATTCAAAGGCTTCAATATAGGCCTCCGGGTCATCTTCACTAGTCATTCGCGGCATTTTAAAGATCAACACGCCTGGTCTCATCCATTCTTGTTGTCTTTGTAACATCTGTTGTTGCGTGTCCACAATCTGCATGAGCAACTGTAAATTCTGGCTCAGCACATAGGGAGTGTTAGCGATAGGAGACTGCATCGTCAATTGTTCTTCTGGGCCCGGAAACTCGTGCAGGTTCCCAGCCAATGCACCGCTTTGTACCCGCCGGGCCTCATACATCTTACCTCGGGCTTCCTTGATCTGAGTGCTTGCCAGTACTCGCCTTGCCATCGCAGGTGGCCTTCCGGGAGGTTTTCCCACGCACCGCAACCTGCCCCTTCTCGCCTGCCATGACTTGAATCTTTCAGTGGGTGGGGCTTCGTGCAGCGCAGTTGCCCTTGTCAGTCACCTGCTTCTTAGATGTCTTCTGTGAGGCTCCTCCTCCCCTGAACCTCGCCCTTTACCCAGCCCGGCAGATCTTGGCTGTTTCCAGGGTTGACCGAATATCCCCTAGATACTTAAACAATGAGCTCACCTCTCGCTCCAGCTCCCTGCCTCCACCACCTGAGCCCTTTCTAATGTGGGGAAACACAAAACTCCCTCCAGAACTCAAATGAAAAGCTCAATGAGCCTCAAGAGACGCATAACCCTGCCCCTAATGGGCTTCCTTATGGAGCCGACAGCCTCTCTATCCCTCCACTTGTTGACAGGGCCGCCTGCCCGTGGTTCGGTTCTGTGGCCCCTTTCCGCCTATCCCAGCCTCACGCCACTCCTCTGGTATCTTACCGGCGTGACCCTCTGTCTGGGTCCCCTGGGAGCAGTGCCCCTCTCTCCGGGTCTTCCCCAACCTGTAGCCCTCTCTCCAGGTCTTCTCTGGCCCGTTGACATCTCCACGCCACTGGGGCTCTTACCGTTTCCTCTCCCGGCTCACCTGCAGCTGTCGTGCTGGCCTGAGGCACTGGCTCGCCCCCAGGTTCCTTTAGTTCCCCGTGGTGAGCGCGGGCAGTCACCTCTGGCATTCCACGCCTCCAGCTGACTCCACTGGCCAGGCTCCCTCCCGACAGCCACATGCGCGCCCCACTCCTTTTCACCGCCGGCCCTTTTATTTCTGCCAGCCGGCGATTGGGAGTGACGTCATCCGCCAGCCGCGGGTAACATAAGGTGTGATCTACGCCCCACGCGGGCTTCTCCTGCCGTCCCTGCTCCTCCTCCCATCCTATGGTGAGCATGTTACCCTTTTTTATTTTCCTCTTCTCCATTCCGCCCCCGGCTCCTAGCCCTGGGGCTCCCCCCATGGACTCGGGAGTCTCCCCGGTCTTTCTCTCCCTGTGACACAGTGCTTTACTCCCTTTCCAGTGAGAAATTTCTACCTAATATCTAACCTGAACTTCCCTTGCTGCTATTTGAGACCATTGCTCCCTGATCTGTCATCTGTCACCAGTGATAGCAATCTAGCTACATCCTGTTTGGAACCTCCCTTCAGGATGTTGAAAGTTGCTATTAAATCCCCTCATGATCTACTGACAACACTCCTACTAATACAGCCCAGTATGCAGTTAGCCTTCTTCATAACAAGGGCACACTGTTGGCTCATATTCAGCTTATTGTCCACTGTAACCCTAATGTCCTTTTTTTGCAGAGCTGTTGCTTAACTAGCTGGTCCCCAACCTGTACCATTGCATGGGATTGTTTCACCCTAAATGCAGAACTTTTCACTTCTTCTTATTGAACCTCATGAGATTTCTTTTGGTCCAATCCTCCAATTTGTCCAGGTGTCTCTGAATCCTAGCCCTACCTTCCAGAATATCCATTGCTTCCCCAGACCTGGTGTTGTCTGTAGACTTGTGGAGGCTGCACCCCATCCTATCTTTCAGGTCATTCATGAAGATATTGAGCAAAATGAGTCCCAGGACCAATCCCTGGGGCACTCTACTTGATACTGGCTGCCAACTAGACATTGAGCTATTGACTACCACCCTCTGAGCCCAATGAGCCAACCAGTTTTATATCCACCTTAAAGTCTATTCATTCAACTGTACTTCCTTAGCTTGCTTGTGAGAATGTTGTGAGGCCATATCAAAAGCCTTGCTAAAGTCAAGGTATATCACATCCACTGCTCTTCCCACATCCACAGACCCAGTCATCTCATAGAAGGCAATCAGGTTTGTCAGGCATGACTTGCCCTTCGTGAATCCATGGTGACTGTTCCTAATCACCATCTTTTCCTCCAAGTGCTTATAAATGGATTCCTTGAGGATCTGCTCCATGATTTTTTCCAGGGATTGAGGTGAAGCTGACTGGTCAGTAGTTCCCTGGATCCTCTTTCTTCCCCTTCTTAAAGTTTGGCACTATACTTGCCCTTTTCCAATCGTCCAGGATCTCTCCCAATCACAATACATTTTCAAAGTTGATGGCCAGTGGCAGTGCAATCACATTGGCCAACTTCCTCAACACGCTTGGGTGCATTCCATCCAGCCCCATGGACTTGTACATGTCCAGGTTTTCTAAATAATTCCTAACATGTTCTTTCACCACTAAGGGCTGCTTACCTCCTCCCCAAACTTTGCTGCCAAGTGTAGTAGTCTGGGAGCTGACCTTGCCTGTGAAGACTGAGGTGAAAAAGGCATTGAGCATTTCAACCTTTTCCACATTATCTGTCACTAGGTTGCCTCGCCCATTTAGTAAAGGACCTACACTTTCCCTGATCTTCCTCTTGTTAGTGACATAGTTATAGAAACCCTTCTTATTACCCTTCACCTGTCTGACTAGCTGCAACTCCAATTGCAATTTGGCCTTTGTGATTTCATCCCTGCATGCCTGAACAATACTTTCATACTCCTCCCTAGTCATTTGTCCAAGTTTCCATTCCTAGTAAGCTTCCTTTTTGTGTTTTATGTCACTGGAGTTCCCTGCTAAACCAAGTTGGTCTTTTGCCATACTTGCTAGTCTTTCTGTGTATCAGGATGGTTCACTCCTGTGCCCTCAGTAAGGTTTCTTTAAAATACAGCCGGCTGTCCTGGATTCCTTTCCTACTCAGAATGGCCTTTCAGGGGATCCTGCCCATCAATTCCCTGAGTCAAATCTGTTTTTCTGGAGTCCAGGGTTCTTATTCTGCTGCCTGTCTGCCTTCTGGATCCTCAACTCAATCATCTCATAGTCACCGCTGCCCAAGTTGCCATCCAGTAATACATTCCCCACCAATTATTCCCTGTTTGTGAGCAGCAGAACAAGAAAAGCATCACTCTTGTTGGCCTCTCCAACACCTGCACCAGGAAGCCATCCCCAACACTCCAAAATCTTTCTGGATTGCCTGTAAATTTTTGTATTGTCCTCCCAGCAGATGTCAGGATGATTTAAGAGAACATTTGTGAGAACCATGGCCTGTAATCAGGGAAACTTGTGCTAGTTGTTGAATAAAGCCTCATCCACCTCATCCTCCTAGTCTGGTGGTCTATAGCAGACACCTGCCATGACATCACTCTTGTTGCTCTCCCCTCTGACCCTGACCCAGAGACTTTCAAGACACCTATCTCCAGTTTCATACTGAAATGTCATAACAGTTTCATAATTTGCTTAAGTATTTTGATGAATCAAAGCCCCTGAAAGTTTCTCTGTCTGAAATCTGTATTCTTGTTCCTGGCATGAAACTGGTCTGGTGGTCAAATTTGTCACAGCTAGATCTTGCAAATCTTCCACAATAAACAAATGCTAAGAATCCTGAAAATCTCTCACCATGTTGGCCTAGCAGATTCAACATGGGCCTATGTGATCTTCACCAAATTTGTATTTTTAACATTTTGTAGCACTAGCTTCATTGGCATTCTGTTTGTTTTGCTGAGACTCTAACCTCTCAGCTGATGCCAATCCATTGAAAATAGCAATAAAGTAAAGGAAAAATTCCAGTTCTCTGATACCAGTGGGTGATGGCTGTATCCATGTAGCATCTACAGAAAAGAGAAAGCAGAGAGGCCACATTTGCTTCTGGTTAATGATGTGGATGAGCAAAATATGAATACTTCTCTGTGGTATTCTTTTTCGATTTCCTAAGTGTTCTCGGTTTAAGTCAGTATTCTGCAAATATGAAATATTTATTTTGCTAATAACTGCAGAATGTAAAAATAACTGTTCTTCAAGTTGATTTTGTGTGCTAAGAGAAGGAGTTCATACAAAGATGTTCCTATGATAGCTTTTATCAAAAGAGGGTTTGAGAACAAAGGTTGGTAGGAACATATTGCAACCGTAATGTCCTCTTGCCTTATTTTAACTGGATATTGAAATGCTATAAGGGACCTAGTACTAAAAGCCCTTTCTAATATTAACATTTCATATCCAAAGGGTAAAGATTACTCATATGCATAAGATCTTTGAGCCTTATCAATATATCAGTGAAGTAAAAGCAAAGCTATCCAGTGGGCAAAGGGTCAGTGTTTATAATAGTAGTATATAGGGTACACATCTTGTCAAACTGACAAGCCCCACCCACTGACAGGTGCCCGCCCCTGGCCCTGCCATAGACACGCCCCTGCCTGCCATCTTGGCCGCCATCTTGTGGTTGGAAGTCCCGCCCCTAACCCCTGACCTTTGCCACCAGAAACTCCACCCCTGAACCTCCTGGCAGCCATGTTGGTGGCCATCTTGGCCGCCATGTTGCATCCCAGAACACCCTGTTCCCATCACATGGCCTGTGACCTCACCAGACACAACCCCCCAGACAGTCATGTTGGTGGCCATCTTGGCTGCCATATTGCATCCCAGAACACCCTTTTCTCATCACATGGCCTGTGACATCAGAACGGTTGCTCCTTATCCAGGAAACTCCTCCACCCAAGAATGCTGCTGAGCTAATAGCGGGGCAAGTATAGGGGTGGGGGGTGGGACCTAGGCTGGGAGTCCCTGGCCTGCCTCTTGTCTAAATCTTGTTGGGAAAACTCTCCAAACCAGGCCGCGTGTTTTCTGAGACCACGCTAATACATGCAGAAGCAAATATGAATTCTTACACTTTGGAAGCCTCAGGCACTGTTCAGAACTCTCTCAGCAGCACTATGGGTGAAATCTCAGTGGTTGAGACAGATTCCTGGACTCCCAAAACAGATTTGGGGACTGTGGCAGACCCCCAACAGACCGCATCAGAGCCACAGGCAGAGAGCCTGGGAGCGGCAGACAACCTAAACCCCAAAGACTCTGCTGAGGTAACTAGCCTAGAATTATTTTGCAGGGGGCGGCTTTCTATGGTAACAGGGTGGGCTTGTGTTAACTCTTTCGTCTCTTCACAGGTAGGTGATGTCTTGATGGAGAACTTTCAAAACATATGCGTTGGTGGACCTACGAGAATAAAAGTCTCATGTGTGAACTGGTTTTGTTCATGTCTAAAAGAGAGGGGTTCAAAACAAGACTGAAGATGCATGTGTCAGTTTTGTCTGAGTCCCCAAAGCCCTGTGGAGCAGGGGTATGAACCTATGGAGGTTACGAAGCATCCCACCTGTTCAGAGAAGGGTTTTCTGTACATCTAAAAGAGAATAGTTCAAGTCATGGCTGAATAACCCTGTATGTGCTGCTTTTCACTAATAAATCTTGTTTTGCCACTATTTAAATTTGTCGTCTGGCCTTTAAATCCTCCATAAATGTGTTGGTGAGGTGGGTACCACAGTTACCGGTCTTGTCTACAGGGGGGTCTTTGTTAAAGGAAATTTATTACACTCCTGGGGCAGCTGGTAGTTTTGGTTGGGTGAACTCACTTTTTGAAGCAGCCAAAAGTCAGAATAAGAATCTGAATAGAAGCCAGGTAACTGCCTGGCTTTCAGATCAGGATGCTTACACCCTACACAAACCAGCAAGAAGACATTTTAAAAGAAACAAGACTGTTGTTTCAGATGTGGATGCACAATGACAGGCAGATCTGGTGGATATGCAACAGTTCTCCAAACACAACAGTGGTTTTAAGTATATCTTAACAGTGATAGACATATTATCCATGCACGCCTGGGCCTTGAGTCTAAAAGACAAATTGGTGGGTGAAATATCCAAGGCCTTTAAAAGCATTTTCTCAATGGGTTGCGTGCCTGAAAAACTACAGACTGACTGGGGCCAAGAATTTTTAAATAAGCCTTTAAACAAACTGCTAAAAGAGTATAATGTCCACCATTTTTTTACAAATAATGAAGTGAAAGCAGCAGTGGTAGAAAGGTTTAATAGAATGTTAAAATCAAAGATGTGGAGGTAGTTTACAGCCCACAACACCTTTCACCACACTGATGTGTTACCAGAGTTTCTAAAGAGCTGTAACCGCAGCTTTCACAGAACTATCTGGGCCAGGCCTGTTGATGTGAACTCCTCAAACTCTCCCCGCATGTGGAAAACAATGTATGAAGACTACTTTAAAACAAAAACAGCAACACCCCTGTTCAGAAAAGGAGACCACATGAGTGTGTCTAGAACCAAAGGGAGATTTGAAAAAGGTTATGAACAAACATTCACCGATGAAATTTTCATAGTGGATGAAGTCATTAAGCAAGTGCAGACCCCCCTCTACCGCCTAAAAGATTACAAAGATGAACCAATCGAGGATTCTTTTTATCCTGAAGAACTATAGGAAGTGAACCCAAAACAGGACAAAGTTTACAGGATTGAAAAAGTCCTAATAGAGAAAGGAAAGGGGAGAAAGAAACAGTTACTTGTGAAATGGTTAGGGTGGCCAGCTAAATTTAATAGCTGGGTAGAAGCCTCCCAAACCTGTAACATTTAGAATAAAAGACAAGGCATTACTGCTGCTGAAAGAGCAAGATGAGTGACGGTGGTTTTTACATCACTTTACCCAGTAACGCCTGCACCATAGTTTTCCCGCAGAACACCAGCTTGAACTTTACCACACGGCTGCTTAAACCTCTGTATCTTTTGGGGAAATGGGAGGTAGGGTTAGCAGAAATACAATACCCACACAGCTGGAACAACATCAATGAAGACACCCCTTTTGAAATCTCTTTTGAAGCTAAAAAATGGGGGTATGTCCTGCACCAGGGATATTATCCATCCATCACAGAGTTGTTGGATCTTATGAATGATATCATTGCCAGTCACCCTACCCCGCCTGAATTAGTTATCTTCTATGATCAAGTAAGCAGAAAAATTAGACTGAAAGCCAGCAATAACTCTTATGCTTTTTCTACTGGTGGTAAACTAGCCTATATTTTGGGGTTACTACCCAGGTCCACTGTTAAAAAAACAAAACAAAAAAAACCTTTACAGCCGATATTACCGGAGGATTCAATTCATTGTACCTCTATACGGACATTGTTGAACACCAGCTTGTTGGGGACTTTTTGGTTCCATTGCTACACTGTGTACCTACCCATGGAAAAAATGAGTTTGTCACTATCACATATGACAAGCCGCATTATGTCCCCAGGAGTCAGCACCACATTGACACAATCAGCATTGAAATAAAGACGGATCAGAATAGACACGTCTCATTTCATTTTGGCAAGGTGATTGTTAAGCTCCACCTGTGTCCCCGAAGGACTTTGGTGTTTTGAATTAAGAAAAAGCACAATGGTGGTGGTAAAAAATTACGGGGATCCAGCCTTGTGCAGAAATTATTACAAAACTCAAGCTGGGTATGGTCTCTCCAGTTATCAGGGGATGCCTGTGATGTATGGGGCTGGTGTGAGGGGCATATTCCGCAGTCTGTTTAGAAAAGCCATCCCTCTTTTGAAAAGGGGCCTGGAGATTATTAAACCCCATGTTAAGAATGCCACTCAAAACATAGCCCAGGATGTGAATGGCCACGTCTCCCAAGCTGTTCTGGATGAGGTGGGCCGATCAACAAATCAGGGCGGGTCTGGTTTTGTGTATATATAAAAAAAAGGAGCCTTAAAAGAAAAAGAGCTGTGTCATGTCCCCTGTGTACAGACCCACCCCAACCCCTTAAAAGAACAAAGCTAAGGCACCAGGTCAGACAGAAATGAAAGACCAAGAAGCAGCTGTCTGGGAAGAATAAGGGGAGCTCTCCTGGAAGAAAAATAAATGTATTTTAACTGCCATGACTTTTGTTCATGTCGGATCCAAAGAGTGTACCAAATCTGAGCTGGATTTGTTTCAAATAGCCCCCACACAGACAAGCATTGAGAAAAGTCTGTACATTGAGACCCCCCCCACTCTCAGCTATTACAGAGTCTGCCCCCCTTGACTTTTTCATTGCTGGGAATGGCAAAGATTATATGGATTTGAACAACGTGTTGCTGTACCTTTGTTTCAAGATTGTTGAAGGTGATGGAACCGATCTTGATGATGGGGCTGCAGTAGGGCTAGTGGATTACCCTTTAGCCTCTGTTTTCAGCCAGCTGGATGTCACTCTGGAAGATGGTCTCATAAGCCAGAGCAAGAACCTTACAGAGCCTTCATTGAATCAGCGCTCGACTACAGTGATGACACACTCGCCACTCTGTTTTTGGCTTGTCTGTTTTACAAAGACACCCCAAGACAGCATGAAGCAGTTACCCTGGATGGTGATAACCATGTGTTTAGGAGATGGGCAAGCCTAACTGCTGGGAGCTGAAAGGTGGAGCTGCTAAGCCCACAATGATTTGTTTTTTCAAGAAAAACTTTTGTTGAATGGCATGGATGTGAAAATTAAACTGACTTGCAGTAAAGACGCCTTCTGTTTGATGGGTGCCCCAGCAGTTGGACAGTGTAAACTACAAATCACATATGCCTCACTTTTTGTGAAGAAAGTGAAGATGGCTCTGGGTTTCCGGTTGGGTCACGCAGAGGCCTTGCTTACAGCCAATGCTAAATACCCCATAGACCGCGCAGGTCTGAAAGTGTTTAGCATCCCTGCTAGCAGTCGGGTCAGTAATCAGGAGAATCTGGGACAGTTGCCCAAGCTCGTTGTTATTGGGTTTGTGGATAACAACTTCTTTAGTGGGAACTATTCTAAGAACCCCTTCAACCTTAAACATTACAATATTAATTTTGTTGCCCTGTATGTTGATGGAGAACAAATCCCAGCAAAATCACTACAACCTGATTTTGAGAATGGTAACTGTGTGAGAGAATATATGCAGCTGGTACAGACTGCTGGTAAGCATGTGAAAGACCGCTCCCTATTGATCAACCATGAGGAGTTTGCCTGGGGGTACACCATAGATTCATAGATGTTAGGGTCGGAAGGGACCACAATAGATCATTGAGTTCGACCCCCTGCATAGGCAGGAAAGAGTGCTGGGTCTAGATGACCCCAGCTAGATGCATATCCAACCTCCTCTTGAAACCTTGTTTGCCTTTGACCTGTCTCCTGACCAGGAATGTGCTGACCATTATTCCTTGATTAAAACTGGGAACCTGAGAACAGAAATCCGCTTTGCAGGGGCTTTGCCCATCACTGTCAACATGATTGTGTATGGTGTCTTTAAGACTGAGACTGTTATAGAGATAAACCAGAGGAGAAATATGCTGTTTGACTACATGTGAAGATGGACAGCGAACAGCTCTCCAGAGTTTTATCTGTAGACCCTTACACCAAAAAGACTTCTTTAGATGTGTTCCCCTGTGACTGGCTCCCTAAGGCTTGGCTGTGTCAATGACCCCTAAGCCTGGTGGTCAATGCGTACCCACATAACCAACCTGGAGAACACTGGCTGGCTGATTACCTGGTGGATAGGAACCACGGAGAGTTTTTTGATTCGTACGGTCACCCCCCAAGCAGCGCTCTGTTTCCTCAAAGTATTATGTTCTTTTAAAATAAAAAATGCTACCAGCAATGTTTTTCAGATGAAACAATTACAAGACCTCACCTTTTTTGCCTGTGGATACCACTGTGTGTTTTTCCTGCACCACCAAAACAAGGGGTTGTCATTTGAACACATTTTAAAATTGTATTCTGATGATTTAGTACAAAATGACCACATGGTGATGCAGTTTGTAAATAGTAAATACAAGTCTTTCCACGTGTCTGGACCTGCCCAAAACCTGTTTCAACATGCGCAGACATGTGTCTCTTGCAATGACTTCCACAAAAACGTTATTTAAATAAATAACCCCACTCCCCTCTGGTGGGTTTTTTAAAAAAAAAAGAAAAAATGTGTACGCACTTTTCTTTTACACCATATCACATTAAAAAAACACATTGTAGACAAAATTTGGAAGCAGTGTAGAATAGTTTATTGCAAGTGTAAAACTCTACATGCTAATCCACTTGCTTTTAGAGACAACCTTTTGCTTCTTTGGTGATGGTGTTTCTTGGCCTGCAGCAGAGGTTTTCAGGTGTTCCAAATGAGCCCGATTTGCAGTATTGCCCATAAGAGAAGATGGTACATTCAGTTCTGCCAGGGTTTTCATAAAGATGTCCCAGCCTTTAGGCAGCTGTTTACTAGAACCGGTGTGAGTCTGGAGGGCCCCCCAGACTAAGTCAAACATGTTAGAACCCCGATGAGCGTTCCTTTGTATACAAACCCCCCTTGATCATCCCAAGAGGGAATATGTTTGTGCTGACTCAGTTTGCTGAGCAACACTTTAGTATTTTTCCTGTATTGGATAGGCACGTTATCCAACACTTCCTGAACAGTGGGGTCAGGACTTGTTGGTGTATCCTGGGGTTTTGCCATTTCTAAGGGGTTCTGTTCTGGCATAAACAAGGTTCATTTTCCTTTATCCAGATCACCTTACTTCACATGCACCAGGTATTTTTGAAGCACAGCGGCATACAGTTTAGATTTATCATATTCTGTTAAACTCGGTCTTCGGAGAATGTCCCTCATTTCAGCATCCAATAAACGGGTTGCCTCAGTTATATTTTCCTGAGGTAGTGGAGGAGTCCTTAATTGCTCCAGCTGGTGGCTGGGCACCAGGTACATTTTTTCCGCGTATTCCATCACCGATTAGTCAAAAGTCCCGTGATCAGAGGGATGGCAAAACTTAACAGGGGGCTGATAAATCCCCCAGACTATTTCACCAATTGTTTCTTTTTTTTTGTTGAGAGACAGTCATTTGTTACTTAGGTATTTTATGATTCTGCGTCTCTTTTTCAGTACACGGATTCGGTGGGGTGTCAAAGGGATGTTTCCATTTAGGGTGTTCAGATCAATTTCTGAAATGGTGGCTGCTAAATCCTCAGAGGCTAAGCAGAGTATAGCTTTCCTCTGTTGGGGGGAGGATTGAACAAGCAGTTTTAAGGCAGCCAAATTTCTCTTCACGCAGTTAGACATTTTCCCTTCTGCAGGCTCAGGAGCTAAAAAAGACCCCACTGGTACATCATCTCTTTTTATTTCCACCCACCACTTTTTTCAAAATGTAAACCACCGAGTGGTCAGGAGGGAGAAGCCTGGTTCTTAATCTAAAAGCCTTGGGGGTAGAAGTGTTTAAGTCTATCACCAGATACCCATAAGGTTTTTTAGTGGCATCCTCAAAAGCTTCTAGAAAGAACTGGGTCTTGCCTGGGTACATCTGTCTTGCCAGATATATCACCTGAAGCTTATCCCTGGGGTTTTTAACCAGAACTATGTATTTTATGTTGAGGGTGATGGTGCGGCTCCTTTTCCATTGGCAGAAAACATTCTGAACTATATACATGATGCTAAGGTTCCTGTGATGTACATACTTAGTAAAGGCTTTCTCTATTTCACCACTGTCACAAGCAGAGTCCATCAAGTCATCCACCACAACCATATTTACTTTATTTGGGGGAAACAAGTGGTCGTCATTAAGACTCTGTGGCACCCCCTCCACAAATTTGAATAAAGGGTATTTACAAAGTAATTCTTTATACAAAGGTTGTCAACAGCTATAACACCACATGATATTCTCAGGCATAGGAAACAAGAAACTATCAGCATTATCTAGCAGGTTTTTTATAAAGTAACTTTTGCCACAGTTGCTAATCCCTTTTCTGTGATTCTTGCAGGGCCATTTCCAATGCATATCCATATTAAAAAACCGTGGAGGTGGGACTTGAAGTTTTCTGCGAGGACCCTTTTATCATAAATGACTTTCTGTGTTTTCTTAATAGTCTTGGTTTCAATTGTCCAGTGTTGTTTATTCCTGACAATTGAGTTCAGTTTTTCTTCAATGGTTTTAGGGATGTCCCTGGCAAAGTTTGCCCTGTAATCAAGAACCAGGTCTTTCAAGCGCTCAAAATTGATTTTTCCACAGTTGGCCACATTCAGGGTAATCCCCTTGACTTTTAAGCAGACCTTTCCTCCCGACAGCTTATACCCATAGGTTTTGGGGCCTGCTGACACAAACTCTGTGATATGCTCATCTGGCAGGATCTCGCTTGTGAGGTTGCCTAAATAATTGCCGAGCAGGGGTTCTGGTCTCCCTCATGGCTCATGAAAATCAAATGAGTCTGTATCGTGGTATAGACACCGGTCTTGCAGGCTGTCTAACAGCTCATACAGCTCTAAACGTGCATATGTTGTAGTGAAGCACACTATGAAGATGTTAGTATTGCCTGACAACGTGTAATGCTCTTTGGCATGCTTCCAAGACACGCAGGCCATCTCATCATTAATAAAGTCACAGGAGGAAATGTCGTCGGTGGGGGAAAAGAGATAGCCAAAGAGATCTTCAGAGTATTTCACAATACTGGTGTTTGGGAGATTTGTTCTCTGGCCGAATTTACCCAACAAATTATTTAGAAATAATTTTGCAATTTGCTGTTTTGTGGGGTTTGGTTTAATATGCTCAGGTCACAAAGACACGCCTACTTTTTGCAAAAATTGGCCACGTATTGTTCTTGCTTTTCTTTGTTGGTACACCAGGTGGGATACCCTGAAGATTCCTGTTTGTCAGAGGTGGAGGGCTATGTATTTTTCAAAAAGTATGTTATTCATCTACAGAAAATGCCAGACCTCATAGATTTTAACTACTTTGTATCCCTTTGTGATACCTTTGTTCAATTCAGGTGTGCACAAAGTGCCCAGGAGGGCCCTTTCCTCATCCGTGTGAGTAAATTTTGGCTGGTTTGTTTCTGCGCAGGTGCGGCACAGTGGGAACAGGAGTTTCCCATTCACCCTGACAGGTAACACCGGGGAAAAAGAGCCCATGTGGCGGGTACAATTTCACCTTGGCCAACCCAAAATAGCTTGACAGGGGTCTGAAATTGTTGTGAATGATTTCAGGGTGCCTGATAGGGTATTCCTTGGTTTTGTTGATGAAGGGGTAGAGACTGGTCAAATCATAGTAGTGAATTTGCTCACCCGGGTTAGCTTTGTAATATAACCAGACAGTATTAGTCCTCCCCCCAAAGAGAGCATCCCTAGGTGTCAGAGGAGAAGGCAACTGGGCCCTGCTAAAGAAATCAGAGACCTCCCCATCTGATTGTAACAAAATCCTCCACTCGTGCTCCCAAATGGTCCTTACGGTAAACCCCACTCTCTTAAGGTAATCGGCCTTGTGCTGTCTGATAATTGAGAAACCCGTAAGTTGTTCCTGTCAAAGGGTTCCACTCATTTTCATTGTAGCAGGTGACACAACCGTGGAAAAAACAACCATTACATTCAAAGGCTGTGAGTCTCCTATCAGTGATGGCATAGCCATCTAAAAAATAGCCCCCCACCTGAAATTGCCCACCCTGTAAGGCGTGCTGAATTTGAATATTTTCTTTTTCAGAGAGATACATGAGCCATTGGATAGCGGGGGTCAAAAATCTCTTTGTCTGCTTGTGGTAGTTGTCTGGGGGAAGTAGTGCAATGGTCTGGTCTTTCAAAAACATAAATCTGTACATGGCCATGCACACAGAAGCCAGCGTGATATATTGGAAAAGGTCTATGCAGTGATTTACATGTTTTAGTTTACCCTCCTTTTTCACCATCTCTACCCGCCAAGTCATTTTCATGATCTCGTTCCTATAGAGGCGACAGGCCTCCTTCAAAATTTTTACATCCCCCTGACAATAATAGGCCAGCTCTTTTTGTATATCAAAGGTCTTGTCATGGTTGTCCCAGTACCAATCTAAAAATTGCTCTCTCTCACTAGGCATCATGCTTTCAACCCCATAGTACTCTGCTTCAGGGAGAGACCCCATGTAATTCTGATTTTCCCATGTGTTAAAAAAATGTGGGAAATGACCTTTGCATTCTTCAAAACCCATGGCCTGGGGGAGTTTACTAAGTTTTGTACGCAGAAAGTTTAAAGAATCTATGAAATGGATATCCAGGCTGGTGACTTCTATGCACATGAGTTTACCTCCCTGGGTGATGGGATTCACAGCCATTTTTTTGTTTTAATAGTTGGCTAACAATGAAGTAGCCATCGTAGCCCTTGGCGTTGTGAGCTATGAATGTGTAGCCCAGATACTTTTTATCAATAAAGACCTTAATAAAGTCTGAGAGGCAATCTTCACCCTTAAATTCCCAAGTCTGCTCTGTCTCTTGGGTCTTACCCTCCCAGGGGGTTTCTAGAGCTAACTCCATTGCAAAAATGTAATTCAGTACATGCATCCCAGTCTCCTGCATACATTCAAAATCATAAAAAATGTAACTCTGCCCTATTTCAGGTTTAGTAATCTGGGGCATAAAACACTGGTGCTTGTCTACATCCTTGATCTGTCCATAGCACTGTTTGCATTGCCTTCCCTTACATTCGTGGTTTTTGTCCATATAAGATTTACATTCATAGCACAACGTTTTAGACAGACAGTCAACCTTTTTCTCAGAAGCCAGAACTCTGTCTCTCTCTAAGCACCCTGAGGACAAACAGACCAGTTTACAGTCAGGACACCTCTGTTCCTCACCCACAATATCTGCGCAGTCTGGGGTCAGACAGGCGGCACCAGAACCTGCACATGTGGCTATGGCTGTACAGTGCCTGACAAATATAGCAATAATTTCTTGCCCCAAAAACCTTTTTCACATCCAGAACCCCATAATAATGCTTGTCATGCAACATAAGGAAACAAGTGTTTGGGTACCAGGGCATGCTGTGTGTTTTAAAGAAACTCCATCCCATTTTCTCCTTATGCATAACTATATGGATGTTAACCTTTATGAGATCTTCAAACAATGCTACGTCCTTCAACATAACCTTTACCTTTACGTTTTTGTGCTGACCACCCCAACTTCTCGTGCAGTTGGCTTGTACCATGTAGCAGCTCTGCATCTGTGGCTCCTCTAAGAGTGGTCAGAGCAAGCACACTACCAGCAAAACAGAGCTTAGTATCAAAGGTGTTAAGATCAATTAAGTACCGTCTCTTTTTGGCAATAATTTGGGAATAGGGGATAGAATTTATCACTCTCCGAGCACCACCACCCACACCTCTACAACTACCACAATCAACCGAAATGTTGAATCAAAGAGTATTTCTCTCTGACTTTGTAAGAGCTTGCTGATCCACTCTAAAAACAGGTCAGTGGACATGTCACTTAAATTAATAGTTGGGGAATATAAACAGTTGTGCATGCCATTTGCTTCAATACGGAGCTGGGCATAATCAGCAGGCATGAATAAACAGCGGAGATTTTCTACAATTTGTTGTACTCCCCTTCTTATGGCTTCAAAAGCCACATGTACCGGTACAAATTCGAGATTCCTAAAATGAAACTCCTCTGTATACCTCTGGGCTCTGAACCTAGCTATAGGCCACTCCTGCCTTCTCACCCACACCATTTCTACATCTGGCATGACAATCCTCCACAGGCTCAGGAGGGCCTACATTCAAGGAATCCTCTGAGGCATCCTCTAAATCACTTTCACCATTTTCACTGTCTGATTCCACAGACCCGGGGGGGAGCTGGGGTTTTTGAGGGCCCCTCTACAGGGTCTTCTAATTCATTTTCACCAACACAGTTCTCTGACATCACGGGCTTGGGGGGAGTGGGGTTTTTTGAGCGACCCTCTAGAGGTTCTTCAACATCACATTCATCAGACTTGCTCTCTGGCTCCACAGGCTTGGGGAGGTTTGGGGCAATTGTGGGGTTCTCAGTAGGGGTTCTCTTAGTTTTTCTCAATATGAGCTTAATCTTTTCCACTCTCATCTTTGAACAGGCCCTTACTTTTTGACTTGCAAGCCACTTGTTCTCAGGTATATCAGGGCCTCCCTTATGATGCATACCACACCTAGTGTCAGGACCATACAGCCGACCTCCCCTCCGTACAACATAAGCCCTTTTGGTTGCCCAATAATCCTGATTTTTCAAGGCTCTATGAGTGCCAGCAACCCCCCAAAGTCTCCTCTTTTCCCTTGAAAAATAATCATGATCCTTCAAGGCATCATGTGTATCAACAGACGTATGAATGTCTCTTCTTTTCACTTGAGAAATAATCGTGATCCTTCAAACACATGGGGAGAACCTCCTCAGGTTTCTCTAAAGTGTGTGAGTAATCAGTCTTGTGTTTCTTATTCACAGACCCCAAAACAGCACCTTTGGAACTGTGAATGTTTGTGTTTTCACACATGGCTCTCTCAGGGTTTGGTGGTGCATTTTCCTCTGAGGAACCATGTGGTCTTTTATATTTTTTACTGTGTCCTTCTGCTGTGGTTTGGGTGGGGTCTGGTCCATGGGGTTTCTGATCCTCAGGGTGGGTGTTTCTGTGGTTTTCAATGAGTGCTGCTAGAGGCCTTCGAATGGGCATGTGTTCCTCTGGTGTTCCTGGAACATTGTCTCTCTGTTGGGCGGTCTTGCGTGAGATCACTTGGGAAATATAACATTGACATCTCAGCATCAGCAATCCACTTCCAAGATGAACACATACTCTGTCCCTAACCCTTAACCTATCTCCTAACCCTAAAACACACACATGCTGACCCTCAGCCCTATCCCCAAAATGCACACAGTTTTAAAAGCTGCAAGGCTGAACACCCATGCTTTAAAAGACCCATAGCAAAATTAACCCCATCACCCCCCAATAACAGAGCTAGCCCTAACACACCCACCCACCTCCCCAACCCTACCCCAAAATGCACACAGTTTTAAAAGCTACAAGGCTGAAACACCCATGCTTTAAAAGACCCATAGCAAAATTAACCCCACCACCCCGAAAACACTTAAAGAGTTTCAAAAGCTTCATTTCAGAAAAATGTACCTTTCACTACAGGATAAAGACATGATGGGACATGCTTGCTCTGGTTTTCCATTCTTCAAGAAGGGATTTCTGCTTGGGGTAAACAGTTACAAAATGATGTTCTGATGTAAGCCTCATATTAACACACCCCAAATATCTCTATGTATAGAGAGTAAAAAATGGTTATGTACATACCACCCCTGTTTTGTCCTGCCCCCTCTGAAGTTTTTCTGGTGTAAAGTTGAGCTGTTTCTGTTGTAATGAAGACCCTCCAAGAAATAGTAAGTAGAAGATACTATAATGAAACAGAGAAGATATCTATACAGAAAGAAGTAAATGAAGCATTAACAAAACAAAACAAAAAAATGATATAAAAAACATATGAGTACATACCTAGATCCTGTCTGGGAACAGTTCCAGAATCCTGAAAATAAGGTTGTTTTCTGCCCTTCTCAGGGTTATATCCTGATTACTTCTAATTTTAATATGGATGAGGCTTCTCTCATGGATTGGCAGGTCATCGTCAAGGACTGCCCAGGATATTGCATACTGGTCTTTAATTCATCCCTGTAGACACCCCTTGTGGTGGAGAACGGCCCTGGTTTTTGCATCTTGCCCTTTGATTCGTTCCTGTAGACCCACTGTGATGGATCCAACACCTATTCAATTTTGGGTGGTACACACCCTGCCAGTCCCCATTGCAAGATTCTTAGGTGTGAAAGCAGCAACTGATAAAATCAAAACCCTTGAGTTTTGGGTGCACACACCCAGCCAGTCTTTTTTTTTTTTTTAAGGTTCTTAGGTGTGAAGACAACACCTTGTTGCAGCCATCAAGATACAGGTGTCCTGTATGGCTCCATTGATTTTTCTTTATGCCTGTTCCAACATGTCCTTAGCTGTGACCCCTTATAACCAACAACCCTCTATACTCTCCTTAAAGAATGACATCTGTAAGAATGTGTTTCTAATAAGTTTTATTTTCATCAGCCTCTGTACAAAATTTATACCTTTTGCTACTTTTATACTATATCCTGGCTACATTGTTCTCTGGAGCAGGAATTTATAATTTCTTGTTCCAATTAAACATTCAATGTAGGGTACCAGAGGTTTATCCTCCTCATGAATAACACCATGTAAAGCAGCATGTGGGTCTCCAAACAGATGAATATGGTTTATAATTACCATGCCCTGAGCTAAATGTTTTTCAGTGACGCATAGACAATCCATAGAGTATGCTAATGCCATTACAGCATTTAGAATACTCTCCATACACAGTTCAATACAAAGTTCTTGAGTTGTCTGGTTTATGTCCTCATCTGTCCTGTCCAGACATTCATGGCTTCCTTGACCTGGTGCATTTAGGAGGCAACCCCTGCAGGTTTCAAAAAGTCTCTCTCTCAAACAATATTTCAGTATGCCATAACAAACATGTACAAGAGATTGCGTGAGCCTTCTACGACTCCGCGGTGAGACAGGTCCAGTTCGTTCAGTTCCTAGTTGTCTTCTAGAGGCCACAGCACCCTCTTCTTCTGAAGCACCAGGACTCTGATTGTCACAAAAGCAGCTTCACTTCCCAAGTACCAAGGTTATAGAGCTGCTCCTGTGTTGTCCTTCTGGTGTCATGAGAAAGGCTTCATCAAGCTGCAGAGGAATTTTAAAGGAGAAACATGATTACCCTCTGTTTAAGGAGTTGATAGTCAATTCCTGCCCCTCTTCCTGCCACCAATACCCTCCTAAAGACCCCCCCACACACACACACACCAGCTCCTCTCCAAGTTCAAAACACTCACCAGTGGCTCTGCCCCCCCAGAGACACATTCTTCTCCCTCAGCATCCAAAATGAGACACCCCTCTTCTCCAGAATCATCAGCATCTGCTTTGGGCCCTTGACCACCAAACATCTCAGGAAACTTGGGTTAGGGGGCTACTCTCCTTAATCTCCCCCTCTTCTTAATTGTCACTACGGTAGCATTTTCTTGGCAGACATCTATCCAGTCTTTGTGGTAAGGAAGGAACAAAGGACCTTATTGGTGTGGTGTAAAAAACCATACTTGCCCGCTGCGAAGAGATGAAAGAGTTAACACAGGCCCACCCTATTACCATAGAAAGCCACCCCCTCCAAAATAATTCTAGACTAGTTACCTCAGCAGAGTCTTTCGGGTTTAGGTTGTCTGCCACTCCCAGGCTCTCTGCCTGTGGCTCTGATGCGGTCTGTTGGGGGTCTGCCACGGTCCCCAAATCTGTTTTGGGAGTCCAGGAATCTGTCTCAACCACTGAGATTTCACCCATAGTGCTGCTGAGAGAGTTCTGAAAAGTGCCTGAGGCTTCCAAAGCATAAGAATCCATATTTGCTTCTGCCTGTATTAGTGTGGTCTCAGAAAACACGCGACTTGGTTTGGAGGGTTTTCCCAAAAGGATTTAGACAAGAGGCAGGCCAGGGACTGCCAGCCTAGGTCACACCCCCCACCCCTATACTTGCTCCCCATTGGCTCAGCAGCATTCCCAGGTGGAGGAGTTTCCCAGTCAAGGAGTGACCATTCTGATGTCACAGGCCATGTGATGGGAAAAGGGTGTTCTGGGATGCAACATGGTGGCCAAGATGGCCCCCAACATAGCTGCCAGGGGGGTGTGTCTGGTGAGGTCACAGGCCATGTGATGGGAACAGGGTGTTTTGGGATTTCATAGATTTCATAGATATTAGGGCTGGAAGAGACCTCGGAAGATCATCGAGTCCAGCCCCCTGCCCAAAGGGCAGGAAGTCAGCTGGGGTCATAGGATCCCAGCAACATAAGCATCCAGTTTCATCTTGAAGGTGTTCAATGAAGGTGCTTGAACCACCTCCAATGGCAGGCTATTCCAGACCTTGAGGGCTTGGACAGTAAAGAAATTCTTCCTTATGTCCAGCCTGAAACGGTCTTGTAGTAATTTATTACCATTCGACCTAGTCATCATCCCTTGGGGCGCTCTGGTGAACAAATGTTCTCCCAGGTACTGGTGGTCACCCCTGATAAACTTATAGGTGGCCATCAGATCACCCCTGAGCCTGCGCTTTTCCAGGCTAAAGAGCCCCAGGGCTCTCAGCCTGTCATCGTAGGGTCTGCTTCCCTGACCTCTGATCATGCACGTAGCTCTTCTCTGGACTCTCTCAAGCTTCTCCACATCCTTTTTGAATTGTGGAGCCCAAAACTGGACGCAGTACTCCAGCTGTGGCCTCACTAAGGTCGAGTACAAGGGGAGAATGATGTCCCGGGATTTGCTTGAGAAGCATCTATGGATGCAAGCCAGCATTTTGGTCACTTTACTAGCCACAGCATCACACTGCAGGCTCATGTTCATCTTGTGGTCGATGATGACCCCCAAGTCTCTTTCTTGCATAGTGTTGGCCAACATAGCACTGCCGAGCCTATAAGGATGCTGCGGGGGTTTTTTTTCCCAAGGTGGAGAACCTTGCATTTATCGGCGTTGAACACCATCAGATTCTTGTCCGCTCACTTGCTGAGCCTGTCCAGGTCAGCCTGGATCATCTGCCTGTCTTCTGGTGTGGATGCTTTGCCCCAAAGTTTGGTGTCATCGGCGAACTTGGCCAGTCCGCTTCTGACTCCAGTGTCCACATCATTAATGAAGATGTTGAACAGTATGGGTCCAAGGACAGAGCCTTGGGGGACCCCCCTGGTCACAGGACACCACGATGAGTGACTTCCATCAATTACCACCCTCTGGGTCCGACCCCGGAGCCAATTTTCCAGCCAGTGGATTGTGGAGGATCCAAGGCGACAATTGGCCAGTTTCTCCAAGAGGCGATCATGGGACACCAGATAGAAGGCTTTTTTGAAGTCAAGTTATATGACTTCAATCTCTTCTCCCTTGTCCAAGTGATAGGTCACCTGGTCGTAGAAGGAAATGAGATTGGTCAAGCAAGACCTACCCGCGACAAACCCGTGCTGGCTATCCCTTAAGATGTTGGCGTCGGCCAGTCCATTAAGGATGGCCTCTTTAATAAACTTTTCTAAGATCTTCCCCAGGATAGAAGTCAGGCTGATGGGCCTATAGTTAGCCAGGTCCACTTTCCTCCCTTTCTTGAAGATAGGCACCACATTGGCCTTCTTCCAGTCTTCGGGCGCTACACCAGAGCGCCAAGAGTTTTCAAAGATCCGTGCTAGAGGCTGGGCTATGATGCTCGCCAGCTCCTTGAGTACCCTGGGGTGAGGATTGTCAGGGCCGGCTGACTTGAAGGTATCCAGCTTCTCAAGATGTTCCTTCAGAAAGTCAGCATTAATGGAGGGCAGGGGATCACCCTCACCCAGACTTCCTGGCCCTGTAGCGGGCATGGGCGTCCCATGGGGCTGATGAAAGACTGACGCAAAGTACCTATTTAATAGGTTGGCTTTTTTCTGGGCGTCAGTTATCAGTTGCCCCATCTGGTTCAGCAGGGGTCAAATGTTGCCCCTGCTTTTCCTCCGCTCCTCCTCCGGGATGCAACATGGTGGCCAAGATGGTCACCAACATGGCTACCAGGGGGGTTCAGGGGTGGAGTTTGCAGTGGCAAAGTTCAGGGGTTAGGGGCGAGACTTCCGACCACAAGACGGTGGGCAGGGGGCGTGTCTAGGGGGTGGGGTTGAGGCAGAGCTAGGACGGGGCCAGGGGTGTGTCAAGGGGTGGGGCACCTGTCAGTGGATGGGGCTTGTCAGTTTGACAAATTGTGTGTCCTATATGCTACATACAGTATTTTTTCCTTGCTGCTGACTCTGTGATAGTGTCAACTGACAGCAAGGGCAGCCAGGTTTCTCTTCCCTAAAGAGCAAGTACAAAGGAGTAGGGAAGTTTTCTTCTTCCTACCCTCTTAATGTGCTCAGATTTGACTAGATTTGATTGGTGTCTCTGTAATATCCTCAACCTGCCAATTACACCCTTGGTCTCTGTGTGCAGTACCCTGTGCCAGCAAGGGGAACAAGGAATGTTGATTTTGACAGTGCCTTCTGTGATATAGTAATGAGATGAATTCCAGATAATGTGGTCTATTTTGTAGGAAGTTAAGTTCTTCACTTTTGTTTCAAATTAGCTATTGTAGAGATATTGCCATCTCAGGCCCATCCAATATCTATGGGCATGCAGTCAAATATAAGCTTTTACTGATGTTTAATATTTTGCCACTGTTAAAAATAAATGATTGAAAAAAGGACAATCTGGATTCTAATAAAACATCCACCACATGTTAAGGACTTGATTCTGTTCCCATTTAAATCAATAAGAAAAATCCCATTTACTTGGATATGGCAGGACCAAGACTAAAGTTTTCACTTAAGTCTCTGCCTTGGTTTATGTCAATGCATTTAAGACAATAAAATTTACATCAATGTATTTAAGACAATACAAAACAAAAGGCAGAATTTGGTATATGGAAGGTTAATGTTAGGGGTGAGCCAGAAGAACACCACTGAGAAGTCTCATAGTCCAAGTGGCTCTTGCAGAGCTGATATTTAAAAACAAAAACTCTTCAAAATTGTATTTAGATGTCACTGAGATCTTGGAGCACTGTGAAATCATTTAGAACTATTTTTCTAAGCACTGTTCTGGCTAAATCTAGATGTCAGAATCAAAGGATGGGAAGGGACCTCAGATTATCCAATCCACCTTCCTGCACAAACTCAGGGCATGCTACTCTAAAACATCCCAAATGGAGCTTTGCCCTTGACACCAATAGGAGAACAGATAATTGTCTCTTTGGAGTGATAGAAGTACATGTTTTTATATAACTTTGTATAGCTCACTCTTTAATCTGCCAGTTACCGTTTCCCTAACAGTATTTTCTTATAGTTATTAAACATCTTTAAAATGTAATTTAAAAATGTAATAACCTTTGTTATATGTTCCATGGCTTGCATTCAGCCAGTGCACTACTTGTGAACACAGAATTTCAAATTAAATTTAGTAATCTCATGGAAAAGGACACTTTAGAAAATATTATATTCTCATTTTATACTGCCACAGTAAAGTAAGAACAACTAATTCTATCAAGTAACAGAATAAACACTATACTCTCTGTTCTGGCTATGCTAAAATGTTTTGCAAAATATTGAAAAAAGTTTTTTCCAATAAAACCAAAGGAAAATACCAATTAAGCACATACTCTCTGGGCTACAAAGGAAGTAAAACTCTTTCAGAAAGCATCACTGTTAAAACAAACAAAAAACCAAATGAACAATTAGGATAGAAGCTGTTATTACAGCTGTAATTACTTATGATCACTTAAACTCTGTAACAGAGACGTAGGTTTGGGATAGTGTGCCCGTCTGGCCTCGAACATCCAGTCCCGTGAGGTTCTGGCCTGGTAGTTCAATGGTGTTCGTCTTACCGTCCCCGGTGGTCCGTCAAGGTGGTGTTTGCTTCCAATGTGGTCTTCCCCAATCTCGCTTGCCATGACTTCAAATATTATTTCAGTGGAGGGTCCGACCACATGGGGTCTCCAGATGGCAGAACATTTCTCAGGCGATCTTCTGTGAGTTTTGACCTCACCTATACCTTGCCTTTACACCAAGCCTAGATGGGTCACGATAGTCCTCCCAGCCAGGCTCCTGACCATTGGGCCTCCTGATCACTTGTGTGAGGGGAGGATTCTCCCTGATACCACTAAAGCAGCCTCAGATCACCTGCCCAAGTTGCATGACGGCCATCTTTCCCCTGAGGCCAAAAAAACAACCCCAGAGTTTTACCTAATACTAAGGCTCTAACAAGAGCTCCGCACCTCAACCCCTTCAAAAGGGGGAAACAAAAAATCCAAAGAAAACTTAATAAACTCTACGCGTGATCCAACTGTTCCCTTGCCAGCCCCTTCTGCTAAGTTGCCGACCATCCGGCCTTTGATACAATGGGTCTAGCTTAAGCTCTGTACGTGGCTGGGGTGACCTGTGGACTCCCCCACTATTCCTCTCCCCCGAAACCCAGCCTTTTGTATCTTCGGACCCCCTGCAGTCCCTCAGTGGGAGCCTGTCCTCTCATTACTTGCTGGGTCGGTGTCACGCTGCTGATGACTGTGCTTCGCAGCTCCTCATGCTGCCTTTGCCTCACATCACTCACTTGGTCTGCCCCTCCGGCTTCTTCGTTGTCCTCGATGGTCTCCCCTTGTCCGATGCAGGGGGTAGTGTTAGCTTTTCCGACCCCTCTGTTGTACTCACAGATATCCGGGTCTCTCTGCACCCTTCTGCTACTGCACGCAGGTTCCCGCCCGTAGGGAGCTGCCTCTGGCTTTCGACTTCTTCAGCTGCAGCCAGCAGTCTCTGACTTGCAGCTTGTGCTGGAGGGTTTGCCCACAATGGGGAAAGCCGCCTCCAGTTCTCCTTACTCCCGTGGGAGCTTTGGACAGATATCTCCTCCTGGTGCCCCTGGTGGCATCCTTCTGCCCCCTTCCTCTTTGCCAGCAGCCCATTTTATTTCCACCAGCTGGCAATCACCACTGATGTCACCGGCTGGCTGCAGCTGTATAAAGGCGTGGCTGATGAGCCGCGCGGGTTCTTCCTTCAGTTCCAGTTTTGCTGTGGATCCTGCTGTGGGTATTTCCTTTACTCTGGCTTTTTCCTACATTCCCCTCTGTGGGTTCCTGTCCCTGGGGTTCCCCCTCTGTATTTTCCCTGTGACATACCCCCCCACCCTTAAGTTGCCTTGGGGTGGTTTGTTTGGGATTGTTGTCATCTTACCTGTCCTGTCCCGTGCTCTCATCTGTTCTTGCCTTTCAGTGACATCTTGGGATGTATCGTCACATCTAGACAAGAAATTTGCTGTTACATTGTTTAATCCCAGCTGGTGTAATATTTGAAATTTAAAGGGTTGGAGAGCTAGAGCCCACCTCATAATTCAAGCCTTGTCTGTTTTTGCTGTGCTGAGACACCTTAGTGGGGCATGGTCTGTTACTAATGTGAACTCCTGACCCATTAGATAGTATCAGAAGTGCTTAACTGCCCACCGTATTGCTAAACATTCCTGTTCTATCGTGGCATACCTCGTCTCTGCTGATAATAACTTTTGGCTAGCGTACTTTCCATCCACCATCCTCTTGTGTTAACACTGCCCCTATGGAGGCTTCCGATGCGTCTGTCTGTAACACAAAAGATTTTTTTAAGTCAGGTACGTGTATAACTACATCCTAATACAGGGCTTTCTTCAGCAGTTGGAAGCTTTTAGTCATTTCCCCTGTCCATTTTATCCTTCTCCCGGGGGGCTCTTTTGTTGGCTACAAATGTCCAACTCGGGATCCTTAAAATTCTAGTTTATTAGGCGGATTGAAACACCACAATCATAATCCTTGGGGCTGGTCCCCACACACGCACACATGCACACACACACAGTAGCAGGCTACAGAGTCAGGTATACCTATCCTACAAGCGCTGGAGTCTGTTGTTGAGGCTTCTTTCAGCGTGGTGTTATCTTTTAGAAGGGGGTCACCGGCTGGTCCTTCTGGCTGGACAGGTCTGGTCGAGTTGGAGATCAAGAGGGTGCCACTGAGGGTCACTTTTCACTGCCTTTTATCTGTCCTTGGCAGACTTTGGCGACTCCCCAGTTTTCAGGTTTGCCCAATCCAGGGGTCATTGACCCTCGTGGGACTTCCCCCCCCCCGGTGGCTACTGGATGGCATCTATCAGCCCCAGGGGTCGCCCGCATGTACGTGCAGGTTTGGGAGTCCGTTGATGAATTTTGAATAGGGCTCTGGGAGCGGTTGATCTGGAGATACTCAGCTCAAAAGTTGGTCCCCAGCGTTGATTAACTCAGGCCAGGGCTTCTAGCCCTTGATCAGTGACGTTTAGAGATTTCCCAGTTGCTACATTGTCTTCTATTGAGTTCTTCTGTTGGCTGATCTGCAGCTTCAAGGTGTTAATTGCTGTGTGCTACCTTGTTATACATTCAATCACTGATTCACTCGCTCTTTCAGGGGCCAGCCTGATACAGTGAAGGACAGTTTGATTCCTACCCTTGTTAACATTGTTACAATGTATAACTTATGAAAAAAACATTTAGTTGAAAGTTGAAAGGTGAGGAGTATAAAATATAAGCTACAAATGCCATGGCACACAAATAGATAAAAATACCAAAATACAAGGGGAGATACAAAATTCACACATACAAATTTCAAAACACAATTCTTTATCTTAAAGTGAAAGAAAGAGGAAGGAAGGAGGAAAAGGCAGAAGAGGAAAAACATATCCAAGTAGGGGAGAGCAACTGCAGGCAAGAGGAAAAGGGGCTTTCTGCTACACTTTTAGAGCATTTGACAGTGGGGCCACTATTTCGGAGAATTGGGGTACAAAGCGGAGGTAGTAATTAATCAGGTCCAGAAATGACCGGAGTTGCTTATGAGTCTGAGGGGCCTGAAACTTCTGGATGGCTTCCACCTTATCGGCTAGCAGTCTAATTGTTCCTTGTCCCACTAGGAAGCCTAAATACTTCATCTGTTGTAGTGCCAATGTGCATTTCCAGGGTTTGCTGTTAAGCCTGCCTTCCTCAGTTCTGTGAGTACCGCTCTTATGGCCTGTGATGTTGCGTCCAGGATTGCATGAAAATGACGATGTCATCGATATACGTGGCAGTATAACCTGTGTGAGGGGCCAAGATCTGCTCTATTAGGCATTGGAACATTGCCGCGGTGCCATGTAGCCCAAATGGCATACGTATGAACTCATACAACCCCCAAGGTGTTCCCAATGCTGTTTTGGGCTGGTCCCGCGGGGCTACCGGGATTTGCCAATACCCCTTTCCTAAATCTAGGGTAAAATGAATCTGGCAGAGCTGATTTGCTCCACCAATTCAGTGATGTGGGGCATGGGGAAAGCATTGAAAATGGCTATCTCATTCAGGTGTTGGTAATCTGTGCAGAGTCTTAAGATACCATCCGATTTGGGTAAAGGTATGAGAGAGCTCCACCAGGGGCTTCGAGAAGGCCGTATGACTCCCAGCTCTAACATTTTCTCAATCTCCTTATGTATTTCTCCTGTGAGATGGTGAGATATTGGTCACCATTGATCTTGCACTATGACACTCAGCGGTGTGCAAATTGAGTGATATGTTCCTTGTACCCATCCTGGCTCTTCCCTAAATATGTCTTTAAACTCCATAATGAGCATTCATATCTCCCTCTTCTGGACGGTCATCAGGTTCTCCCCAATGCAGATTTGTTGGTCCAATTCTTTCAATCTGGTGTTTGACTCATTCCCTTGGGGTCCAAGGTCCTCTGACCCATCTTCCAGAAAGACGACCCAACCCTCAGGCTGTTGCCACTCGTGCAAGAGGTTGATATGGAAAATCTGCTTTGTCCGGAGGTGACCTAGCCTATATACCTCATAATCTACTGGGCCTACCCTCCTGGTTATCTCAAAAGGCCCCTGCCATTGTGTTAATAACTTGTTGGTAGATGTGGGTAACAGGATGAGCACCTTTTGCCCAGGTTGGAACTCTCATTCTTTGACATGCACGTCGTACCTCTCCTTTTGTTGCCTTTAGGCTTGCCACAAGTTATCTGTGGCTATGTCTCTGGCTAGCTGTACACGGTGTTGGAAGGCTTGCTGATACATCGTAGGGTCCTGGGCCACTGTGGAGGGGTGCTCCCAGTCTTCTTTCAGTATTTGCAGCAAGCCCTGAGGACAGCGTCCCAGTACCAGCTCAAATGGTGAATACTTCAGGGACTCTGAGGGGGTGTCTCTAAGGATGAATTGCACCAGTGGGAGAAGTAGGTCCCACCTTCGCAGATCCCCCTGTATGCATCGGCATAAATTTTTCTATATGGACCCATTAAGTCTTTCTACCAATCCGTTTGTTTGCGGATGACATACCAATGTATGAAGTTACTTTATTTTTAATGTTTGGCACACCACCTTCAACACCTCTAACATAAAGTTGTGGCCCTGGTCTGCCAGGATCTCCTGTGGTATTCCTACTCAGGTGATCCATTTAACAAGTTCTTCAGCAATCTGAGGTGCCATTACTGTCCTCAGTGGGACCGCGTCAGGATATCGCATGGCATAACCCATGAACACCAGTATATATTGATTGTCTGCACTGCTACAGGGTAATGGCCCAATAATATCCATCGTTATTCTTGCGAACAGGACATCAATTACCGGCATGGGACAAAGGGGAGCCCTTGAAGGGTGGTCTTTCCTTGCTTTCTGGCACTCAGGACACACAGTGCAACACCGGGCTATGTCTCCCCCTAATCCTGGCCAAAAAACCCTTCGGGCTATCTGGGCGGTTGTCTTATCCTGCCCCATGTGCCCCCTGGTAGGGTTGGTGTGGGTAAGCTGCCAAATGACCCTCTGAAAACAAGAGGGTACCACAAGCTGCATACTCTCTGCTTCTCCTGCCCTGCCTTGCTGTACTTGGTATAAGAGGTGGTGTCTTACCTCGAATCATGGGGATGCTGCTGTGGTCGATGCTTGAGGATGTTCCAAGGCATCCATTGCTATTGCTCGTGGCTCTTGCAGCTCCCCATCCTCTTCTTGGGCTTCCCTGAACTGCCAGCTGCTGGCCACATCATGCAGGTCCAGCACTTCAATGTCATCACCATGATCTCTGTCACCTTTGGACTCCCCCATCCATCCTTCCCGCATTCATAAGTTCCTTCATGTATTCTCAATGTCTTGGATTCTTTCCAAGGTGTCATATAAGGGGGCCCAATCTCGTCCCAATAACATATCACAAGCCAAGTGAGGAGCCAGGCTGACTAACAATTCCCCTTGGTTCTCCATAACCTATAAGGGTACCCACTGTCATGGGATCAGTTGAGCTCCTCCATGTAGGCAAGAGACCCTCACTGGTGCGGCCCTGTGACTCGGACATGCTGTAACCAGGCTGGCCTTTACTAAGGATTGAGCACATCTTGAGTCTAGGATAGCCCAAACCTGGCGATCTCCTACCTGCGCTCGCACTACAGGCTGTTCCCATATAGCGCTTTCTCCACCACTTCCAAAACTACAATCCATTGGTTCAGTCAGCAGGGCCTCCTCACGATTTTCCGGTGTTCCTCATGGTGAATGGTCCAGCCACCATCTCTCAGACATGCGGTTAGGGCACTCGTTAGAAAAGTGTCCTGCCTTTCCGCAATGAAAACAGATGACATCGCGTGTCGGGCCCTTGGGGAGGAATCACCGTCTTACCTGTTCTCTGGAAACCATGGGTGGATTGGCCGGGGTCTGTTTCTCTCTGGGATAAAAGACCTCAGAGGCTGCAAAGGCCTCAGCCAATTTTAATGCTTCATCGCAAGTCAAGGGTGAGTGCTAGTGCACCCACCCTCTGTAGGTCCTTTCCTCCAAATCGTTGAGGAACTGCTCCAGTATGATCTGTTTGACTAAGGTGTCGCGATCACATGTTACTAAGTTAATCCACTTTCCAAACAGGTCTCTCAATAGTTGTAGTAGGAGACATGGGGGCTTTTCTTTTGCCACTTCCTTGGCCCAAAAAAGGTGTCTATAATGCTAGGGATTAATTTCTAATCTGTACAGTATAGCAGCCTTAACTGCCTCATAGTCCCGAGCCTCATCTCTAGGGAGTGCCTGGTATGCTGCTTGGGCCTTTCCCATGACAAGGGTGCCCAGTACCCCTTGTTCAGGCCTGTCAGAATCACATGCTGCTCAAAGGCGATATATGCCTCCAGGTCATCATCGCTTGTCATTCGGGGCATCTTGAAGGCCGTCAGGCCATGCCACAGCCAATCATGTTGGCGCTCTAACATTTGTTGCACATCTAAGATCTGCATCAACATCTGCAGGTTCTGGCCCAATGTGTCAGGAGGGTTCATGGTCACTGGTTGCATAGTGAGTTGTTCATCTGGGCCTGGGTTTTCATGCAGATTCCCAGCCAAAGCACCAGTTTGTACCTGTATGGCCTCGAATATCCAGTCCCATGCGGCTCTGGCCTGGAAGTTCGATGGTGTTCGCCTTACCATCCCCGGCGGTCCATCGAGAAGGTGTTTGCTTCTGATGTGGTCTTCCCCAATCTTGCTTGCCATGGTTTTAAATATTATTTCAGTGGAGGGTCCGACCACATGGGGTCTCCAGAGGACAGAAAGTTTCTCAAGCGATCTTCTGAGAGGCTCCACCTCGCTTATACCTTGCCCTTACAACAAGCCTAGATGGGTCATGATAGTCCTCCCAGCCAGGCTTCTGACTGTTGGGCCTCCTGATCACTTGTGTGACGGGGGGATTCTCCCTGATACCACTAAAGCAGCCTCAGATCACCTGCCCAAGTTGCACGACAGCCATCTTTCCCCTGAGGCCAACCCCCCCCCCCAGAGTTTTACCTAATACTAAGGCTCTAACAAAAGCTCCGCACCTCAACCCCTTCAAAAGGGGGAAACAAAAAATCCAAACAAAACTTAATAAACTCTATGTGTGATCCAACTGTTCCCTTGCCAGCCCCTTCTGCTAACTTGCTGACCATCCGGCCTTTGATACAATGGGTCTAGGTTAAGTCCTGTACGTGGCTGGGGTGACCTGTGGACTCCCCCACTATTCCTCTCCCCCGAAACCCAGACTTTTGTATCTTTGGACCCCCTGCGGTCCCTCGGTGGGAGCCTGTCCCCTCGTTACTTGCTGGGTCGGTGTTACGCTGCTGATGACTGTGCTTTGCAGCTCCTCACACTGCCTTTGCCTCACATCACTCACTTGGTCTGCCCCTCTGGCTTCTTCATTGCCCTCGACGGTCCCCCCTTGTCCAGTGCAGGGGGTAGTGTTAGCTTTCCCGGGCCCTCCGTTGTAGTAACTGGCATCAGGGTCTTTCTGCACCCTTCTGCTCCTGCACGTAGGTTCCCAGCCGTAGGGAGCCACCTCCAGCTTTCGACTTCTTCAGCTGCAGCCAGCAGTCTCTGGCTGCAGCTCATAGTGGAGGGTTCCTCTCTGATGGGGAAAACTGCCTCCAGCTCTCCTCGCTCCTGTGGGAGCTTTGGACAGACATCTCCTCCTGGTGCCCCTGCTGGCACCCTTCTGCCCCTTTCCTCTTTGCCTGCAGCCTGCTTTATTCCACCAGCCGGCAATCTCCACTTATGTCACTGGCTGGCCACAGCTGTATAAAGGTGCTGATGATGATCCGCGCGGGTTCTTCCTTGGGTTCTGGTTTTGCCGTGGATCCTGCTGCGGGTAAGTATTTCCCTTTACCCTGGCTTTTTCCTCCATTCACCTCTGTGGGTTCCTGTCTCCAGAGTTCCCCCTTTGTATTTTCCCTGTGACAGATAGATATGACAAATTATTCATATTTCTGATCTTTGAAAGAACATTTAATATATGAACCTGTCCAGGATTCCACTGCACATGGCTGAAACTAAAGTACAGTCTGTTTACAAGTCTGTCTCAACTAGTGGCTTTCCAGTGTGGTATTTTATGAGGTTGAGATGCATCAATCCATGGGTGACTGGTGCCTCTTGAGTCAGCAACTGGGGTAGGGAGGTCCCCTGGCGGCCAATCCACAGACCGAGGCAGGGGCTTTCCTGCACCCAATCTCACTCACCAAAAAGTGGCCACGCCACTTCTGGAAGTCCTGCAGCCACTTCTGGAAGTGACATGGCCACTTTTGTTAGTGATCCTGCTCCCTGGCCGGCACTCACAGGTGGGGCACTGGCACGCTCACCTTCCCCCTTACCCGTCGTCTAAACAGGGAGCATGGCCTAACAGTAGGTGCACCAGCACTCTCAGGGGGGTGCATGTGCACCCCCATGTGCCCCCTACACATCACCACTGCATCAATCTTACAATAGGAAGGAAAGATTTCATAGTACCTGCTCAAACAAGATCCAACTGCTTTTAATGTAGCCAAACCCATTCTGTCCCTTTCAAAGGCACAAAAGTTGCTCACCAATAGAAATTAAATATCTGAAATCTTCTTTCTAATAGGAACAGCAGCTCTGTACTCTATGCATGTACTTGCTATACTCAACATAACCTAATAAAAGTATGTAATAAGTTTTGGTCAGTTTTAATTAATATTACAAATCAACACGTTTTTCTGTCAAAAGAACAAGTTACATACAATTAATTTAAATAATTTGAGTGACACTAAATCAATAAAAATCTTTAAATTTCCCATTGTAAGCTTTCCTCTTCAGGATTTTTTTTCTGAGCATCCTAGAAAAAACTTTACACATTGTAAAGAAAGACATAGCCATGCCAGATACTTCTCAACTCTAGCTCCCTTTGGCATTCTGACGGATATTCAAGGCCAATTGGTCTGAAGCAATGATCAGACTGCCAATCAAAACAGTGGCTCTGGGCCCAACTAATACCTTTGATAGATTTCAATTTTTAATTAATCCAATATCATGGTTACTGTCAAAGTCAAGGTGAAAGAGATCTCCTTGTGACATCCTAAACAACCCCTCAACCTTAAAAGGCAATTGTGATTGAAGAGACTGACCCACAAAAACTATAGATCTTTGAAGATAATGCTGAAAGCATTTGATAGTGAAAAATAATTTGGGATACAATCATAATTCTAATTTTGGGGTTACTAGAAATTTTGAGAAGATGGCAAGTATGAATCAAGGTTGATGGAAATGTGGAAGAAGAGAAGGTGAAGAGCGAAATAGGACCCTCAATCAGTACGCCTTCCCTTTTTCTCCTCCTGCTGATTCGGACACCCACCTTTAAAACACTTTTTATAGAAAATTATTTTTTTCTGAATGTGTTCAGAATCCATCCTCTGAAAATTAGTTAAAAGTCTCAACATAGGCATGCATATCATAGCACTTTCTCTATATTCTGGTTCTTGAGTTTAGGCGTATCTGGAATATTTTATAATATGCCATTTAATACAATTCAGTAAAACAAAAAAATAAAGCAACTAGGTCCATACAAAGCTTGTTGAACATGAGTGGGATAAATAAAGTCAACAAATGAATAAAGATCATAAAAATTACCCCAGTTTTAAAGGGATATTTTTGTAATAATTCAGTTTTGACACAGAAATCTTTGTCCTGCTCTAACTGCCTGAAAAATAGGTAGAAAAATAAATGGGGAGGAATCAGCATGCTTAAAACAAAATACTTTGAACTGTCTTTTCTTTCAACCTGTACAAGCCTGACCTCTATGTTTGACCTTTATTTAATTGGGACAGGACTGGAAAGATTATTAGAAAGCATTAGAAAGCCTACAGCTTTTCTAGTGAAGTTCCTGAAGAAGGGCTTTCCTATATGGTACAAACGATAGGTTTAGCAAGGTGGTTACCTTTTCTCAGGGACCTATAACAGGTTTCAGAAGGAGGTAAAAGACTGTCTTAACACACACAGAAAACAGAACAGTATTTCAGAGTAGGGGTGGGGTTGGGAATACCATTCTCTGTTAAACTATTTTGAAATAGGAGACGATTTGATAGTGATGATTTCTATACCCATGGCCCTATTCTTCAAGCATTGCTTTTATGGACAGCTCAAAAAGGACCATGCTATTAATGGAAGGTGTCAAAATCAAGCAGATTTACATTTAAGTGAATAGATATCTGAGTGGACATGTTACCACTCCCTTGCTACTCCTGTTTGTGTGTAGGTGATGGTGCATGAAAACCAGGTGAGCAGGCTTTACATTGCTTAGACACAGGAAGAGCTCATCTGTTGAAAGCAAGACTCTCCTGTGCTTCTATATCATGCCTGCACTTCTCATAAAAAGACATCTTTTCAGGGAAGGTGTTTGTAAAAGTATATTTTCAATTAAATACTCTCAGGTATGAAGTCAGGCTTTTAATAATTCATGTTATATATGCAAAGATTTTGACTGAAGTAAAAGATAGGATTTTTTTTTAATCATCCACATGCTCATTATTCACTTCCCACTCATAGTCGAGACAAGAAAAACAGTAGCTTTCTGATGAAAAGAAGGATCCATCAGGTCCCACTCACTTTTCATGAACTAAGAACTTATGTCACTGACTGTCAGATTCAAGTGATTTTCTCCATAAATCTCCTCTTTTACTGGCAAAAAGGAATCATTGTTCCCTAACACTGCAGAAGCTTTTTGTTCAGGTTTGCTGTGTATAAAATTTAATGAGAACAGGCATAGAACATATCAAGAGCTGAGCATGTGTCACTTAGAAAATGTGTGTGTTTGAAAACCTTTTCCTATAATTACCTGCATTTCCAGTTACCTACTCAGGGGATTGTAGAGGGGGGCACTTGCTGAAAACAATTGTTTCCTGAAACGCAAGAATGAAAAGTAACTGATTGCAAGAATAATATATGACTGTAGAAAATAATAATGCAATGATCCAGGATTACTTAAAAAAAAAAAAAAAAATTCCAAGAGCCCCCAAAGTAAAATGACTGTTTATGACTTAGTTGTATCTTTTAGTTTAAGTTTCTGGCTAGTGTTACATTTGACTGCTGCTTTGTACATTAATTGTAATGCTCTCCGTGTTACCTTGTTGCCTGTTTGTTACATCCACCATCATCTCTTAATTTATACTTTGACTATAAGCTTTTAGGGCCATCTTTATATGCTGTGTGTACAGTGTTTAGCACATTGGGACGCATATCATTAACTGAAACCTCTAGGTGATACTACAGTATAAATAATCATTCTGGCATCTGAGAAGAATGCTATCATGCTATAGTCCTACATTTGTCAAACAGTAATTATGAGGTGATGAAAACATAACGACTGTGATAGGAATGAAAACAGACTACTACTTCAGTAACTCAGGCCCAGATACAATGTTAACAGCTCATACAAACTTACAGAGGCTGGATTTTTCTTAAGTGGTTGATAGTAAAATGTTGAGAAAGAAGGGGTGGGGGGAAGCATAATAAAAATGCTTGCCCTCATAGCAATTTGTCTGTGTTCTTCCAGGGTTAAAAATGTTTTGAGGTGCTAAAGATTTTTGTGATCTTTGTGTCTAATGGTCAAGCTCTTCATGGCATTGACTCACTACCCTAAGTAGCCTTATTATATGCAATATGTTCAGAAAGGATTGACTTTTCATTGTGTATTGCTGGGGAAAACAAACACACACGTTCTGTTTTTTTGCCTTTAGCTTTTGCAGAAGATGCAACTGCTTTCCTGTTTTGAGTAGAAATATTTTCTCTTATTTAAAATAAGTTTCATAAAGTAAATATAAAAAATACTTTTAGGTTATAGAAAAGGTAGATGGAATTACTGATTTAAAAACCTGATAAGTATCATCTTGCATGCCAGCCAATTTATCTGTGAGCAACTAAGTAAGAGCCTGGAGCAGAGAACTCTCTCTATGGTTGAAATGGGTACAGGGCCAAGCAGCAGCAATTGAAATAAATAGCGAATGTAATTACAGCTGACAGACATCATTTTACCTTTGCTTGTCTAAGTCTTTGCAGAACCAGGTTTCAAAATTACACATGTACCCACTTTACAAAAGTAACTCCTGCTTTCCTCCTCCCCCCGCCCCCTAACTTTTCACTCCAGCCAATCTTTGGCTTTTCATTCTCCTCATTAAACTCCAATATTTGGGGAGGAGGGGCATCCAGCATGACCTGATCTCTGTCTGCCCTCTCCTCTTAGTGTATGGTGACCAAACTGTTCAGCCTAGTTCACCCATCAGTCCAGTTCTTCTCATTTCTTCTCTATCACGTTCTTAAATCTGAGCAGAATATGACTGGGCTTGACAATTGCTATGACTAGTCCATTGACTTTGGGGCCTGAGTTGCTCTAGACTTAGTGTTGGAGAGAAAATCAAAGAAGGGCAGCCATTTCCCAGTGTTCTATCTAATGTATATCTGAATTGTGGACCATCATTATGGACAGTTTGGTAAACAGTATCAGCTCAGTGCTCAGCAGCTGTCAAAAAGGCAAACAATGTTAGGAATTATGAAGAAAGGAATTGTAAAGAACAAAAAAAGTATGATTATGCTCCTTAATAAGTCCACAATGCATCCACATCTTGAATACTGTGCCCAATTTTGCTCCCCGTGTTATTTTAAATTGCCAATTGCTCAAATCAAGAGCAAGAGTTTATAAAGGGGGATAAGGCAAAATGCCATGTTTATTGATTACATGAAGCAGGTACATAAGCTTGGACTCACCAGTCATACAAACAGACATTTAATAGATTTCATAGATATTAGGGGTGAAAGGGACCTTGGTAGACCATCGAGTCCAGCCTCCTGCCCCATGGGCAAGAAGTCAGCTGGGGTTATAGGATCCCAGCAAGAAAAACATCCAACTTTCTCTTGAAGGCATTCAAAGTAGGTGCTTGAACCACCTCCGTGGCAGGCTATTCCAGACCTTTGGGACTCAGACAGTAAAGAAATTCTTCCTTATGTCCAGCCTGAAATGGTCTTGCAGGAGTTTATAACTGTTTGATCTTGTCATCCCTTGGGGTGCTCTGGTGAACAGATGTTTCCCCAGATCCTGGTGAGTACCCCTGATAAACTTATAGGTGGCCACCAGATCACCTCTGAGCCTGCACTTTTCCAGGCTGAGGAGTTCCATGGCTCTCAGCCTCTCTTCATAAGGTCTGTTTTCCTGACCTCTGATCATGCGCATGGCTCTCCATTGCACCCTCCCAAGCTTCTCCTTTTTGAATTGTGGAGCCCAAAACTGGAAGCAGTACTCCAGCTGTGGCCTCACCAAGGCAGAATACAAGGGGAGAATGGCGTCCTGGGATTTGCTTGAGAAGCATCTATGGATGCAAGCCAGCATTTTTCTCGCTTTCATAGTTTCATAGTTGGTAGGGTCAGAAGGGACCTAAGCAGATCATCTAGTCCGACCCCCTGCCAAGGGCAGGAAAGGATGCTGGGGTCAAATGACCCCAGCTAAGTGGCTGTGTAGCCTCCTTTTGAAGACCCCCAGGGTAGGGGCAAGGACCACTTCTCTTGGATGTTGGTTCCAGCTCCTAGCTGCCCTGACAATGAAGTAGTGCCTCCTGATATCTAGCCTGAATCTACTCTCAGTCAACTTATGGCCATTGTTCCTTGTTACCCCTGGTAGTGCTTAGGGGAACAGGGACTCTCCCATTGCCTGCTGGTCCCCCTTCATCTTGTGGTCAATCATGACCCCCAAGCCCCTTTCATCCATAGTGCTAGTCAGTGTAGCACTGCTGAGCCTATAGGGATGCTACTGGTTTTTCCTCCCAAGGTGGAGAACCTTGCATTTTTCAGTGTTAAACACCATCAGGTTTTCATCCACCCATTTCCTGAGCCTGTGAAGGTCAGCCTGGATCACCCTTCTGCCCTCAGGTGTGGATGCTTTACCCCAGAGTTTGGCATCATCAGTCAAGTTCACCAGTCCGCTTCTGACTTCAATGTCCACATCATTAATGAAGATGTTGAACAATATGGGTCCAAGGACAGAGCCTTGAGGGACCTCACTGGTTACAGGGCACCAAGACAATTGACTTCTATCAATCACCACCCTCTGGGTCTGACCATGGAGCCAATTCCCCAGCCAGCAGATCGTGGTAGACCCGAGGCTGCAGTTGGCCAGTTTTGCCAACAGGTGATCATGGGATGCCAGATCGAAGGCTTTTTTGAACTCAAGATATACGATATCTCCATTGTCCATGTCATAGGTCACCTCGTCATAAAAGGAAATGAGATTGGTCATGCAAGATCTACCTGCAACAAACCCATACTGGCTATCCCTCAGGGTCCAATCTCCTATCCTCTGTGTTGCCGATTGGCCTGACCTTATGACATGGCCACTGGAGATATCGTATATCTTGAGTTCAAAAAAGCCTTCGATGCCTGAGCATCACTGGATCACTCCCCTTGATTAGGCACCACATGGCCAACTGCAAGCTCGGGCTCTTACCAGATGCTCGCAGGGAGTTCGCGCTATCCATGGCCAGACCAGAGGACGGATGATGCTAGCCAGCTACTTGAGTTCCCTGTGGTGTAGACTATCAGGACTAGCTCACTTGAAAGTGTCCAGCCTTTCAAGGTGTTCCTTCATGAGGTCGCCATTGATGGAAGGCAAGGAATCTCCCTCACCCAGGCCTCCCTGTCTCGTAATGGGCAAGGGCTTCCCATGGGACTGGTGAAAGACTGATGCAAAGTACCCATTTAATAGGTTGGCTTTTTCCTGGGCGTCAGTTGTAAGTTGTCCCATCTGGTTTAGCAGGGGTCCAGTGTTGCCCTTGCTTTTCCTCCGGCTCCCCACGTATCTATAAAAGGACTTTTTATTGTCCTTGATACTAGTAGCCAGTTGGAGTTCCATTGCAGCTTTGGATTTCCTGGTTCACTCCCTGCAGGTCTGGACCAGTGTGGAATATTCCTCCTTGGGGGTGGATCCTGTCTTCTATCCTTTGTAGGTCTTTCTTCTTAGATGTACGAGGTCTGCTAGTTCCTTGTTGAGCCAAGGGGTCTGCTGTGCCCTTTTGCTGCCTTTCCTCCAAGATGGAATAGCCTGAGCTTGTGCATTGAGGATCACTTTCTTAAGGAGCAACCACTCTCCCCTCCTCTTTGGGTTGTGGTCCTGTAGGACCTCACCGACAATTCTCCTGAGATTATCAAAGTCAGCTTTCCTGAAGTCAAGGACTTCTGCATTGCTGACTGACTTGCTAGCTTTATGGTGGATGGTGAAGGTGATCAGCTCACAGTCGCTGTCACCCAGCTTCCCTTTGATCATTAGGTCACTGATTAGGTCATCCCCAGTTGCCAGTACCAGGTTGAGCCATGCTTTGCCTCTCATTGGTCCATAGACGTCTTGCGTCAGATAGAGGTCATCCATACATGAGAGGAAGCTTTGCGACTGATTGGATTTGGCTGAGCGCTCTTCCCATAAGATGTCTGGGTAGTTGAAGTTTCCCATGGCAACCATGGACTGGGAGCATGTGGCCTCAGCCAATTCCCTGGCAAAATCCTGGTCCAGCTCTTGACTTTGAATGGGAGGTCTGTAGTAGACTCCCACCATTGTGTCCCCTGAGCCATGTTCCCCAAGGATTTTAACTCAGAGGGTCTCCAGTCATCCACCCTGGGTGCCAATATTGACTTGCAGGGATGCGTAGCTTTCCTTGATGTAGAGAGCTACGCCCCCACCCCTTTTGTCCATGCAATCTCTCCTGTACAGGGTATAGCTGTCTATACCCAGGGTCCAGTCATGGGTGGAGTCCCACCAGGTCTCTGTTATCCCTATGACATTGTAATGATTTTTGTTAAGCAGAAGGACAAGTTCCTTCTGTTTATTCCCCAAGCTCCTGGCATTCATATACAGGGAGGCAAGTGTCCCCTTGGGGGCCCTAGCCTTGCCCACAAATTGTTCTAGACCTGGGGCAGGGGTGGGATCCCTTAAGTGCCTTGGTCTGCTGGCTTTGCAAGGGTTGCTTAGTGGGCCAGCAGTGGTGGTAGTCCCCCCGCCCCCCGGCAGCCTTAGTTTAAAGTCCAGTGGACCAGGTCAGCCAGTCTGGCTGAGAAAAGCCTCCTCCCCAGCGTACACAAGCATACATACAAACAGACATAGATAAACATACAGACAAAACTACTCCAGTAAGATGTTATAGTTACCAGCAGAAGTTACTCAATGTTAGCACTCGATGGCCAGTCCAGACTCATTGAGGGTGGTAGGAGTGGGGGAAGAACAGACATGCCTGTGCTCCATGAGGCTGCAGAGAGTAGATTCCCCATCTTGACTTGTCTGCATCTCACTTCTATAGAGATTTCAAGTCTTTGATCAGCATTGGGGTTTTCCATGCTCAGTTTTTAATTAGAGGTTGTTTCTTCTGGTTATCTCAACTTGAGGTCATTCCAGTCAAGTTGGTATCTCTGTTGGTATCTTTGTCTTGAAGCATTGTGTAATCCAAATGGCAGGATATGCAAAATTCCTTCTTCTCACTATCTTCTTTGCGCCTGATCGCAGACGAGTTCTTCAGCCATCCATTTATTAGCTAAATTAGTTTACTGTCTGGTAACTTATACATTGGTGTCTTGTTGCTTACACAATAAATTAAATCTTCTTCTGTTTTCATGCAAATAATTACCATTTTTTCACCATTCACCCTTTCACACAGATACTCACGTACACAGGGCATACTAAATTCATTTATGTCAAGCAGGGAAGAAACACTAAATGGAGTTTTAGTTGTTCATAAAATCATAGAAGTTTATCAAATCAATACTATTATCATTTAAGCATAATAACTAATATGCAAAAATTCATACTACACTCACACGTCAAAAGCTACATACAGGTAGGTTGTCCACATGAATGACAACCCAGACCTCCCCCTCCATAGAGATTTAAAGAATCTCTCAGCTCATTTCTTGGTCTCCCAGAGATGTTTGTGGACATGTGTACAAGCCTTAGTAGGACATGACAGTGCAACAGCTAGGAGGAAAGTGTGGAATGAAACCACCATTTGGAATGAACATCTAATTTCCAACCCAGCAATAACGTCTCCTGATTTTGCCCTTCCACAACAAACCTGGAAGGTTCTAAATAGGATTCGAACTGGGCATGGTTGTTGCTGTTACTTGATGCACAAATGATGTATTAGGAGTTCTGCAAAATATGACTCTGGCAATCCTGATCAAACTATTGACCACATAACAACACTCTGCCCTCTTTATAATTTGAAGGTGACATTGCAGAGATGCATTTCCTTTCCTCAAAAGAATTAGACTGGTTAATGCATCTTAAAATAGACTTATAATTTTTGCTTAAGTCAGCTATATGGAAGAGAGAGGCCTCAAAAGGGACACAGAAAAACTAGAGAAGGTAGTTGAAGTGAATTGGAAATGAGGATAAATTGTGGCATGGAAGGGTTTCCATATGTTGAGGGACTAAAAAGGCTAGGCCTATTCAATTTAGAGAAGAGAGAGCAGCAGATAGCAATGCATTCCCTCCTGAAAAGATGCATTTATTCTTTGACAGTGCTGTGAAATGGTGACTATGGGTCACCACTATAATAAGCCTGTCCAGCGCCCAGCCATGGATCTACAAATCCTCAATGGTGGAACAGGCAAAAGATGATGTTATAATTTCAATGGCTGTGAAAGTAGACAAAAGCTGCAGTGGAATGAGATTTCCAATCGTGTTGGCCTCTTTGCCATTGGATCAAGGTCCTGTTCTGTTAAGAATCACGTGGAAGCTGAGGCACTGCAGGTTCTCCATGATAAAAGAAATCAGGGACAGACATCTTCCATCAAAATAGCTTTAGCACATTTTTCAAGCCCTTCAGCAACCAGCTAGTAATGACAGGAGCAGGATTGTGAGGTCTTGGATGCTCATAGTCAAACTGACATGAAGGAAGCAGTTAGAAGAAGGTCATCTAACACTTGGATAAAGCAGGAGTGTGATTTGGCAGTTGTAACTGCAAATAAACAGCCCTCTTTAAGATCTGCTTTTTAAGATCTTCTCTGCTCCTTGCAGATGGGAAAGAGGCTAGAAAAGGTGCCCTAAACATGGCCTATCTACTTTCTTCCTGACCGGATAACTTCATCCAGTGGGACCACCTTTACTGAAGTCCAAAATCAACAAAGAGACGCAATCAATTTGGGGACCTGGAACATCAGGACTCTCATAGACAATCCTAATAGTGAACATTCAGAGCACCACATTGCAATTGTGGCTCAAACTCAGGTAACACAACATCAACATTGCTGTACTGAATAAGACCCAGTGAGTGGGAGATGGGCAACTCAAGGAACGTAGAGGCAGCTATACCTTCTTCTGGAAGGATAAGAAAGAAGAAGAATGCTGGTTTCACAGAGTTTGTTTTGCCATCAAGAATGAACTCACAAACCAACGCAATGATCTCCCTATCATAATTAATGAGTGCCTTATGACTCTGTCTTAAACTGGCAGGGAGCCAATATGCTACTGTCATCAGCGCGTATGCCTCAACTCTCGATGCCATTGATTTAAACCAAGGATGACTTTTATGCCCAGCTTGAACAAGTCATTTCTGACATTCCAGAGAGAGAGAGATTTATTCTGCACAGCAATTCCAACAATAAAGTCAGAAGGGACCTCTGGAATGGAACATAAAGAAAGAGTAGGAAAGATCAAATCCAACGGCATCCTCCTCTTGACCACATGCATGGAACATGGACTCACCATCACCAACATGCTGTTCAGACAGAAAAACAGGCACAAGATATCATGGCAGCACCCATAATCTAAGCATTGGCACCTGATTGACTACAAAATTGTTCATGCCAGGGATCACAAAGATTTCTGAATCACTCAATTTTTGCTAGGAGCTGGTGATTGTGTTTGCACCACTGACCAGCAGATAGTGCTTAGGGATCGTTAAACCACAATTGAACCGTAAATGGAACATGAAATAGGAACACAGACAACTCCAGCATCTCAGTTTCTATATCCAGAGAGAGAGAAACAGTACAATGTTCTCACCTAATCCCAGATGTTACTTTGCTTCACAGAAAAGATGGCCACTCAGTTCCTGAAGCAAAGGGTGCATCATTGGCTGGGATGATCCAGACAGGTGTTGAAAGCTGGATTCATGATGAAAATGATGATGACGATGACAACACACTTAACTTTCTTGCTCCCCCGTTTTATGCTTTTCTTTAACTTGACTTCTTTGATGACTCCTTGCTTTCAGATTGGTCTCTCTGCAATCAGCATATTGTCCATATTTTATCCTGTCAGCATATTCCTTTGTTCAAAAGACCCATCACAAGCACACCTCTTAATCTGGCCTTTTACTGGTGTTTTACTTTAAGCATTGTCCATTGGTCTCCTTTACCACCTTTCATTAACATGTCCAATGATTTCATCCCTCTGCTTCAGCTGATTCAGTGCCAAATTCAGTTAATCTGAGATAATAACAAAGCTATTACTATTTTGTGTTAGAAAAACTTCTCACAGTGATAGAAAAAGGAAAGAAACATCATGCAAGTAAACTCAAGGCTATAAGCTGCTTGCAAGAAACAAGGCCAGCTGATATTGCAAACAATAGCAAAATGAAAAGTTCAAATAACAATGAGGCTATACAAAATTTAGGATGAATATAAAAGAAAACTTTAAACAATACTATAATTCACCACTCTATAACCAGGTGCAACTTTAAAGCATAAAATATGATAAGCTACCCTAACAATTGGACCAATCACCAACTCATCCTTTATGTCACTGAAAATGGCTCTCAAAGGACAGCTGACAGAAGATCAACATTGAAAGACCCAAACAAATGAAACCTCTTCCACTAGTGTCTCAATGGCATTCACCAGTTTTTCATTAACAACAATAGGAATATCAGCAGCACTTGGAGTGCCTTCAGGTCTGCCATCATCAATGCGTGCGAAGAGATGCTTGGATTCTTTACCAGGAAACATCAAGACTAGTTTGATGAAAATGACTGGGAGATCCAAGAGTTGATTGACCGCAAGTACAAGGCCTTTTGTGCTTGGCAGAATCACATTAACTCCATACACAATTAATTGAATCTCCAGCAAGCCAAGGCAGAGGTTCAAAGGAGGATTTGTGATATGAAGAACCAGATGGTGGGAAGCCGAGGTGAAGGAGATTCAATATTTCACTGACATCCACGATAGACACAGTTTTTCAATGTCACCAAAGCCATCCATGGTCTGAGCACTCAGTGATCACGGAAAGGGGGAGCCATCAAGACCCCTTGGAAAGACCTTCTTCATCAAGACTCTTGTTAATGAGAGTGCTGTCAACTCCATTTTACAACACCCAGTCAGAGATTATCTTGGATTCCTTCCAACCCTTTATGAGGTAAGGAAAACTGTCAATCAGATGAAAAATGAAATAGGTATCTGGAGCTGATGAAATTCCCACCAAAACCTTCAAGCAGGGAGGAAAGAGCTCATATCACAGCTCCATGCCTTTATCTTAAGGAATTGGAATGATGAAGAAATCTCAGATGACTTGAGAGACACCACGATTGTGACAATCTTCAAGAAAGGAGACAAGTCCAACTTTGGAAATAATAGAGGGATTGCCTCATGATCACCTTCTCACCACTGGAAGGATCATTGCAAGAACCCTCCTGATCCATCATCTTCCATTTGCTGAAGAGCTCCTCACAGAATCTCAGTGTGGGTTTAGGACATCAAAAGGCACAGCTGACATGATTTTCACAGTTCACCAGCTGCAGTAAAAATACCAGGATCAATATAAACCTCTCTACATGACCACCTTTGACCTTACAAAAGCCTTCAACTCTGGCAAGTGAGAAGCACTGTGGAGGATTCTTCTGAAGTATACATGCACACTGATATTTGTCACCATTCTTTCCCTGCCCCATGATGGTTTACAAGTGGTGGTTTTCAGTAACAGAACTATCACAGAGCCCTTTGAGGTTAAGACAGGAGTTAAGCAAGGCTGAATCATTGCCCCAGCAGTCTTCTCAATATTCCTTACCGTGATGCTACATCTAACCACCAACAAGCTTCTAGTCTGATTGGAGTTAAATTACCAAATGGATGGTAAACTTTTTAATCTCAGCCAACTCCAAGCCAAAACCAAGACAACTCCAATCTCAATCATTGAGCCGCAGTACACTGATGATCCTGTAGCATGTGGTCACTCAGAAGCAAACCTTCAGGCAATTGTTGACATCTTTACCAAGGCATATAATAAAATGGGACTGATGCTTAACATTCAGAAGTCTATGGTCCTCCATCAGCAAGCTCTTAATGCTGAGCTCTTAGTCTTCAGCACTGATAAATAAGATTCACTGTGAAGCTCTTGAGAATGTTGAATATGTCCTAAACCTCAGAACCTCTCTTTTGCAGAAGGGTGACATTGACAAAGAAATCCAACATTGCCTCAAGTGTACAAGCACCACCTTCAGATGCCCGAGGAAACAGGTGTTTGAAGATTGTGAAATCAGATCCCAAACCAAGATCATGGTTTATCAAGTAGTTGTGATCCCCACCTTACTGTACGAAGCTGAGATGTGGACAGTATACAGGAGACACCTCAAGTCATTGAAGAAGTACCATCAATGCTGCCTGTGGAAGTTCCTTAAAAACCAGTGAGATGATAGATGCACTGACATTAGTGTTCTCTTACAAATAAATACCATGATCATCATCCAACATCAACTTTGCTCAGCTGGCCACGTCATCTAGCTATACAACTCCAGACTCCCAAAGCAAATCTTATTCTTCCAGCTCAGTCAAGGGGTACACTCAAGAGGAGGACAGAGGAAGTTCTTCAAGGATGTGCTCAAAGCCAACTTATAAAAATGCAACATTGACATCAATTTATGGGAGACCACCACTCAGGACACCTGAAATGGAGGGAAAGTGTTCTGTAAGGATCATACTTTGAAACTTCACAATGACAAGAGGAGATGGAAAAGCAGGAAGCAGCAGAAACAGCCTGTTACAGACCTAATCAAGAATTTAGGGCTACCCTCCCCTTTGCTCAGAAACGCATGACTAAGTTGCAGCAGAGTTTGTTTGATCCCAGATCAACCTCATCAACCATCTTTGGACCCACAGATAAGACTGATATGGAAGACAATCATCATCTACTGCAAGGGATTGCCAAAGAGGAGCTACTCAAGAGACAAATCTGTTGTTTTTAACTTGTGTAAATACCTTTTTATATTTAAAGTGTTGCATTTGTTCTGAGCACCTTCTTTTGGTGTTTGAAGGCTGTTTATATATCAAACATAAAAGTCATTTCTGTTGAACAGACTTCAAGTTTAATAGGAACTATGGGCATTATTTGGTACATGGGATTTCAGATTTTCAGTTTTCTTGAACTAAATCAACATACAGATGCTCATTTCCACTAGTAACATTTCTCCAAAATTCTTACTGGTAGAAAAATAGCCCAAGAGTGTACCTGCTTTCTAGGTCCCAGGCTGGAGAGCTATATATGCAAGCTCCTGGAGTAGGGGCACGAGAGGGCTGCTTCCTCAACCACCCCTTGGGGAGAGAGAGAGAGAAGAGGACTCTGTGAGTGAGGCTGGGTGTCCTCAACACCTGGAAAAAGCATGCAGATATTCCAGTTAGTGCAAAAAGAAAGAAATCTACCTGGTTCAACAACGTAGAATTTTATTGGGATTAGTGGAGGCTATTTTTTTTATTTTACCACAGCAGAGAAGAAAAGAGGAAAGTTTACATTCATCCAACAAAGGTCTATGTTCCAAAATTCCTGTACTGAAGATGACAAGTAGTGATTAGATAAGGCAGATAATACTTGCAAAGTTCTACTCCCATAACACAGGCCTCCACAGTTTGTGATAAAGGAGATTTCTCTTGCCTGCTACTTGCCTAAAATAGTCATTTGTCCTCGTTTGTGGGCTAGCCACTAGAAAACAAGTTGATAATAAAATAGATACATAAAGTTAGTTCATTATATTCTCATCTCATTGGATTCTAAAGGGTCAAAATCTCAGCAAAATACAATAAAAGCATAGTGCCAAGTATTTTTTTACACTGCCTCACTTCTGTTGTCACTAGCATGCAACAACAATGAGAGGCATTATTTTGCCTGCATATCAACTACATAGACAAAGAACATGGGGTGTTTCAGCAAGTTCAACCTCAAAAGTCCCAGCTGAAACAAAGCAAGGCTTTTCCTGTGGGCCATTTGAAAGTGCTCTGCATTTGTTTTTTAGCAGACCACTAAAAAAATCACACTCCACAGCAATTGTAAGATGGTTCCTAATCAGTGATATTTGGGAATGTTTTAACTTATATGTGTCTGTACCCTAAGAACCAGAGGTCCATTCTGAGGGGTGTGGTGTGACATGGCGTAATACCTAGAGCACTGAAATATATACTGAAGGAATATTTTTCATTATCTCTTCTCTCTATTCCTTCAGAAATATTGTCAGGGGTTTTCAATCTAAAGGTGATGATGACCATGTTCTTTGCTTATGGCTTCATTCAATGGGAGATCCAGGAGCTCTGTTTTGTAGTTAGCATGGGGTCCCATTCAGGAAATGGTTGAGAAGTATAACATTAAAAAGAACCAACTGGGCCTTTTCCATTTCTAATTTCTGTTAAATGTCATAAGCATCTTAGCTTTTTCTTTCTTTCCTGATAATTTGGCTGGTCCATTAATAAAATATATGATTATTGTGTTAAAGAGAATTTTAAAAGTTGAACATTAAATTGGCATAAAAATACAAGAGTGACAAATGTAACCTTCCCATTTAGACTGCTCTCTCCACACCATTCCAATGCCAATTTGCCTTGAAGTAACTTCTGAAACATTTATCAGTGTTGGTTAATTTGTTTTAAAGCATAGTATTGAATTAATAAAAAGAGAAAGAGGTTATGACCATAATTTGTGCTTGGCATTAAAAAATTCACAGCTTGTCAACAGCATTTTAATTTTTCTTTCCAATCTATTATGGTGTTAATTTAATTTTAACTTTAAAGAGTGTGGGTTGGTAGCAACTATCAGTACTAAATTAATATTGCTGTTTTGCAAGTCATAAATTGCTATGGCTGAGTTGCAACAGTAGTTCACTAAAATAAAATTTTGATTTTAGCATGTGCTCTGTTCAGAAGTATATCTGAAGCACTTGGCTATGAAGGTGTATTAAGTCATTTGCAATTACAATTTAGAAATCTTTATTAACTGACCTGTGCTTTGTAAGCCACAGCCAAGCATTGTCATTTTGGGGCCTTTGAATGACTGTACTGGATTCACTGAAGCATATACATCACAGCTGATGTAAACACTGCAATGGGGAAGGATGTAAGAGGGTAGGGACTGTGCAGTTTAAACCTAGATAGTAAATAATTACAACCTTTCTGAGATGCCTTTGTATTGTGACATTTAATTGAGGATGCTTCTTGACTGCTTTCCATGGAATGTAGAATCTTTTTCCTCCTTTCCCCTCAAAAATGGAAAGAAAAATGTCTAGAAAATGGTTGAATTTTTCCAGAACACTCCACTGGCAGTAAGTTAGTCTTCCTATAAATTTGACAGAATGATGAGTGTGAAAGGCATTGTTGCTTTCAAAGAGAAAGCATCACAGTAAATGATACAAATTGGCAGGATTACAGAATATAATGAATCCAAAAACGATTTTGAAATATAATTGGAAATGGTGTGAAAGGAAGGAAAAAAAAGGTTAGTCTGTTTTATCTGTTATTGGGACTTGAGCTTATAGCCTATTAAGGAATTTAGCTGTGCCAGAGAAAATGGAAGATAAAATGTATCACTAGGTCTTGTTAGCACTATTACTTCACAATAAACTGTATGTATTGGTGATTGCAGAATAGTTGTGGCTTGTTTTCCTTTTTATTGTTCTTTAATTCCTAAGAAGGGATGGAATCTATTTCTTTAAAACTCCTCTTCATTGTTTGACTTTTGCTACTACATTTCCTTATGCAAATCAGGCATGGTGGTATGAATTATGATTATGGAAAGATAATTAACCATGTCAAGATAGTATGTCTTTTGCCATTCAAATATCTACCAACAAACAGAATTATCTTTTAGGTGCTTTTATATTGTCTAGTGTCTGAGAACATCACAGTCCATATTAAAATTATTCCCACAATTTGTCTCTGAAGCAGGGGAGTGCTATTAGCCACATAAAGAGATGGGAACTAACACACAGAGAACCAAATTCAGAAGAGACAATTAACACATCTAAATTTTGCATGCCTTACCTGGTCTCCCTATGTTTTGTATATGTAGTGATAGGCATCTCAGAATAGGATCCACAAAAAATAGTACACTGCTTAGGGAACCACTTAAGTTAGTTGAAAAAGTAATGCTGAGGAAAGGGATGTGCCTCAAATCATGACCTCAGTTAGGACTTCATGCACTTCCAGAAGGTATGTCCCTCTACTCAAAATTCAAAGCATGAACCTTCTCCTGGAGACAGGCACCTAAGTCAGTTCTTTCCAAAATGAAAGTGACATCACTGTTTTCCTTTTAGGCTAGGGATAGACATTGCACATAACTGGTTTAAGTGATCAGAAACTAGTTTAAACCTGTAACAGAACAGATATTCAGTGCACATAAACCAGCTTGAAAATGGCCAAAACTGGTTTGAGTTAAACCAGCAAGGGTTTTGGGACAAGCATTGCATAAACTGGTTTGAGCCAAATCAGTTAAGTCTGATACTACATTCAACCAGGTTTAAGTTAAACCAGACTCCCTCAGCATCCCGGTATGCTCTCTGGGCTGAGCTCTGCTCCAGAGAGCTGGGCTGACCCCTCCCATCTGTTCTCTAGCTGGAGCAGGGATGGGCATGGCCAGACACTGACCTGCCATGGCCCCTGAGGCAAATTCCTCCCTCCATCCTGTCTCTCCCCCCGCTGGCAAACCCTGAAGACCTCCATAGCTTTCCTATAGCCAGGAAGAGACAGAATTAATTCCTCCTCCTGTCCAGCTTTCCTGTAGCCAGGGAGGGGATTAATTCCACAATGGTCCCAGAGTTGGGGAAGAGAGGCAAGATCTGCAGCTTTGAGCCCAGAGCTAAGACCTACAGGACCAGACTGAGAGGTGGGAAGTTTTGGCACAGACCTGACAATCATCACTCATATGTGCTGGAGATGGAGTTAAGGGAAGTTGCAGACAGCTTCTGGCTGGCAGTGGTAGACCAAAGAATGCAAAGAGCTACATTTATATGATAAAGCAGAACCTGTAAAACCTAAGCAAATCCTTTCTGAATGCCTGGCTGTACGGAGACATTCTGCCCTCAGGATTAGTAAGACTTATGCAAGGCTTTCTCTTGTCTTCCTATGTTACATTTTAAGTTAGACTAAGTTGTGTATGCTGTGTTTTACTGGGCTATATCTTAGCTTAGGAGAAGATTGTTGGTAGTCCCCTTTGTATGCATTGCAAATTGCTGGTTCAATACATGCTTGTTTCAGAGAGAGGACTTTTCTCCACATCTCCACTTCTCAGTCTGGCAACACCTCCCTTCCCACACACCCAAGTTGGTGTGGGCATCCTTTGTGTCGTGCTAGCCCCGGCTGGTGCCTGGCCATGCCCCATCTGCTCCAGCAGGGAGGGATAAGAGCCCTGGAGGGTGTCTTTCTTCCCTCCCCTTTGGCAGTGGCTGGCAGGCATGCTCTAGCACCCACCGGCTTCTGGCTTGAGCCACTTCAGGCATGTGGCTGCATTTCCTGATTTAACAGAGACTGCCCAGTTATAAATCAGTTTAAGCTGCACAGCTTAAACTAACCTGCAAAGAGTGAATCAATTCAGGCTTTTTGAATGTCTCTCCCTAGCCTTAAAGCTTGGCCTGCAGAGAAGGGAGCAGTCAAGGCTCAACATTCAAGTGTAGTGACTACAGTCTTCAGTCAGGAAGTGGGAAATATGAGTTAAGTTCTCACCTTGATTTGAGAAGTTTCAAGCCAAAATCACCTTCCAGGAAATTCCGTGACCTACCAGGTTGTAGTTGAAGTAGTCCAACTTCACATGGAATAATGTTTCATTCAACAGCCAAAGGGGTGGAGGTAGCCAGAGAAAAAGTAAGAGTAAAAGTGAGTGTAGTTGTTTGGCTTACTAATTAGAACTCTCTGCAAGGAGTGGGAAGTCCCATGTTCCCTCCTTCAAATATTTCTGTATTTTACATTGAACTATAACTGGACAAATTACATGTATAGTCCTTTGAACTGTGACTGTTGGACTCCTAGCAGAATGCTTCCATCACAAAGCACAGCATCGTGTTCATTCTTGCATGTATATGCTTTTTCTTTCTTTACCCCTGTGAATCCTAGACATTCAAAAAATCCTAAGACTAATGGCTGTCCAGAAAAATTGTCTGGAAAATAGATGATGTTCAGATGTGTGAATAGAGATTTTTTAAGAGCCTGTAGACACAAGTTCCCTAAAAAAGTTGTCTGTCTATAACAATGTTACTCCTGACTATATATAAGAAGTCTTTCCCAGAGGAGCACTCTGGAAATAGATAAAGTGGCTGTCAATGTGTCATTATCACTGTAGCAATAAAAGGTAATATTTTTCATGCAAAAATAGACATCTGGCATGGATGTACAAAAATGGTGGACTCGGTAGCCTTTAAGCTCATCACATGAAATGACACTGTTGCAGGAGATGGACAAAATATGCCTCATCCATAATAGGCAGCATGTGAAGTCACTGTGCCAGGATCTATCGCCAGCTGGCATAGCTCCTCCTTTTAAATCAGATGCCAAGAGATCACCTCTATTGTAGAGAGAAACTCTATGTTCAATCACTTGGAAGTATAAAGGGAAAATTATTTTCCTACAGGGCAAAAAGGTGGCTAAAAGGAATAGCTGAAGGGAGTTATAATAAAAAAGAAAAATGTAGAAAATGTGTCTTTAACAATTGTATAAATAACCAGGCATACACATGCATTCCACATAGATTATTGCATCATAAAAGTACTTAAACTTGATTAGCATGCGCCACTGATTTTTAAATCAATTGTTATTTGGGTCAAGTAGTACATTATATTATGTACAGAGAGGGCTCTTCTTGGTAGCTTTGTATCCCAAGTTAAATTAAAGGATGATTAGTACCTGTATTGTCTGCAATCACTTTCAACACAGTTCAACCTGGTGGCCTTCTATGATCAGTTCACTAAATCCTTGGATGCAGGCGTCACGTCATGGTCGACGTAGTTTTTCTGGACTTTAGAAAAGCCTTCAATGCTGTCTCTCACCCCATTCTCATTAAAAAATTAGGCAACTGTGACGTTGATTCCTACATGGTCAGTTGGGTCACAAATTGGCTGGAGGGCTGTACCCAGAGAGTGGTGGTGGACAGGTCTTTTTTGACCTAGAAGGATGTGGGTAGTGGGGTTCCTCAGGGCTCAGTCCTCAGGCCTGCGCTGTTTAACATCTTCATCAGTGACTTGGACAAGGGAGTAAAAAGCACCCTGTTCAAATTCGCAGATGACACTAAGATGTGGGGGTAGGTGGGCATGCTAGAGGGAAGGGACAAGCTGCAATCAGATCTAGACAGGTTACAGAGGTGGGCAGATGAGAATAGGATGGGTTTCAACACTGACAATGCAAGGTACTGCACCTGGGGAGGAAGAACCAGCAGCACACCTACAGGTTGGGGAACTCCTCTCTTACCAGCACAGAGGCAGAAAAGGATCTTGGAGTCATTATAGACTCAAAAATAAACATGGGGTTCCAATGTGGGGATGCAGTCAGAGAGGCTAACCACACCTTGTCCTGCATCCACAGATGCATCACGAGCAGATCCAAGAAGGTGAGCCTCCCTCTCTATGTGACCTTGGTCAGGCCCCAGTTGGAGTACTGCATCCAGTTCTGGGTGCCGCACTTCAGGAGGGATGTGGACAACATCAAGAAGGTCCAGAGGAGGGCCACTCGCATGATCAGGGGACAGCAAGGCAGGTCCTATGAGGATAGGCTATGGGATCTGAACCTGTTCAGCCTTCACAAGAGGAGGCTAAGAGGGGATCTAGTGGCTGTCTATAAACTGTCCAAGGGAGACCAGCAGGCAATGGGAGAGTCCCTGTTCCCCCAAGCAGTACCAGGAGTAACAAGGAACAATGACCATAAGCTGACAGAGAGCATATTCAGGCTGGATATCAGGAGGCGCTACTTCACATCCAGGGCAGCTAGGATCTGGAACCAAATTCCAAGGGAAGTGATCCTCGCTCCTACCCTGGGGGTCTTTAAGAGGAAGCTAGATAGACACCTTGCCAGGGTCAGCTTACCCCAGCATTCTTTCCTGCCTGTGGCAGGGGTTCAGATTTGATGATCTGCTCAGGTCCCTTCCGACCCTCCTAACTATGAAACTATAATATTGGTCTGGCTTTCACTTTGGTCCTTCCAAGCTTTTACAGTAGCAGTGAGTTAGATTAGAGTGTCCATTGATTTCTTCCATTTGATAGCTACAGAAACATCTTCTTAAAAATATGATGTACTTTTGAAACATCCTCAGGCTTGCAAAATGGAACAGGACGTTTTATGAGCAGTATAATATTTGTTTATTTTACAAATGTCTGGGCTAATCCTATTTATCTTAATCATATAAATATTTCCATTGATTTATACCAGTAGGATGACCAGAATTTGGCCCCAAAGCATGTTTTCTTCATTCCTCAATTTCAACTCTTTCCAAAATATTTAAAAATTTATATTTTTCCTCCTTAATAGCACTTTCCTAACATAGTGATTATTGATTTTCTGGTTAATGAAAGGCAAGCCAGACATTCTAAGTAATTTTTTTTAAAACAACCTCTTAAATTGTAAGCATAGTTTAATATAGGATGGATCTTCATTTGCAAAACTATTACATTGCATTTAGACGTATGGTAATAGACATGGTTAAGTACCTATATTTTATATACAAGTGCAACTTTGCTAGAATTATTTTGTATTCTGTGCATAGAATAACTTTCTAATCTGTTTTGTTTTTTTTTTTTTTAAGGCAGGTGTTATCTCCCCCACCCCCTTGAATCACAGTACTTTCCAGAAGTACAGTCAGTCATGTGATTACTGTATGTCATGCATCATGAAAATACTTACCATTAAAACATTCTACTCCACATATACAGAGATTATATTAAAGTCCATTTCAAACCTTGCACTTCAGAATAATTGGACTGTGACTTCCTGTTTGAAAATACAGGGGAACTGAAACAAACTTTCAAAATAAAGACTTTAATAAAAAGTAAAAAATATTTAAATCACTCCATTGTTAGTAGAGGGAAGCGGCTTTGTAAAGACAGATTTTAAAAATCATTTGTGATATACAAAGAATCATTTGAAATGACAATAATTTATTTTTATGATTGTAAAAAATTCTATAATTGTAGCCCCAGAAATTTCTTTAGTACAGTCAGGTTTTACATATATAAAGCTTCTATAGAAGAAGGGCACAAGCCTAAAAATCAAAAAGGTCGAGGTACAATTGTGGTGTTCTGTCATTAGAAGGCCACAGCTATGAGAGCAGTCTCTTCGTGTTGGGTTTTTTTTTCTGGTCATTCTCTGAAGTGAACTCTAAAGAGAAGTTTTATTTTTTCTCTGGGGGGTCTTGGTCCTTTACATTGGAATCTAGGTAGGGCATAAACAGTGGTTTTACTATTGAAAATTTGTTCATTTAACAGAATTCCTGTCTCATTCTAAAATAAATACTGGAGGAGATAAGAAGCAAAAATAAGAATGTGTCTAGTATGTTTCTTAACATCTAAAGGTGCCTCACTAGTATAAAAATGAAGATAACAAATATATATGGATAAGCCAAGGCCCTAGGATGGGTGGTGGGAAGTTGAGGGCAAGTTACAGTATGAAGAGAGAGAGAGGGGTGTGTGTGTGTGTGTGTGTGTGTGTGTGTGTGTGTGTGTGTGTGTGTGTGCGCTCACACAATATATAGAGCTATAGGAGGGGGTGGTGGGAGCCACATGCAGAGTGTGGAGGGTGGCGGCTGCTGCCATGTGCAAACTTTCATCGCCTCCCACCCCCCCACAGTGTTTGGCCGGCCAGCTGGAAATTCCGGTTTATAGAGTATTTTGGCTTGTATAATGCCAGATAGCAGGGATTTTACTCTGTGTGTGTGTGTGTGTGTGTGTGTGTGTGTGTGTGTAGATTCTCTCTCTACACACATGCGCACACACACACACACACACACACACACACACACACACACACACACACTCACCAGTTACTCCAGCATCCTTGGGGCTTCTGGTGGCTCATGGAAGAGTCCCCAACACTGCAGGGAATCAATGGGAATCACATCCCCCTGGCAGCAGCCAGTGAGTGGGGCTTTTTTTTTTTTTTTTTCAAAGGCCAGGACCTGGGGCTGGGTGGGACTGAGAAAGCAGCTGGGGGATCGGGCCTGTGTAATCCAGAGATTTGCCTGATTCGGCAGCAGCTGAATCTCCAAATCAGATTCAGCCAAATCAATTCAGGATTAGAATCACCGAATCAAATCACTGTCCCCAAAATCGGCCGAATCTGAACCTGAAGTAAATACTAGCTGTTTCGCACAGGCCTACAACCTACCCTCATTAGGCTAAACTATTCGCTAGTAAAACTCCATTGTCCTCACTGAAGAGTGAATTTTGTTCCACTGTGTCTAAGATTTAATTTTCATAGGAAAGCAGATATTGTCAAATAATAAAGGAATCTTACTTTAGAGATCAAGAAAATGTTTACTTTTTCTTAAACAGAAGTAGGAATAGAAGTGGACCCTAGTCATTGCTATTTAAGAACCTTGAAGAATTGATGATATTAAGCCAATTTTGGCTTCAGTACATAGCTCCTGTTATCTCCAAAGCCCAAGGCACACATAAATTGGTTCTGCATATTATGAGGAAAAAAAAATTAAAATACATTTTTGGTCAGGCTGCCATATATACTGAGAGATGGGTGTTAAAATTGATAAACTGATGTGTATGAAATAAAATAATGTTTTTAACATTTATTTTAATTATTCATTTGGAATCCCTTTGTATATACACTGCATACAATAAGGACCCCATTCATAACTTGGATTTAACCTGAAATAGTTTTTCTCGGATATCAATCCCTTTGTATACACACTACATATAATAAGGGGCCATTCATAACTTGGTTTTAATCTGGAATAATTTTTCTCGAATATCAGATTCAGCTGCTCCTCTAACTGATACTTTGAAATAGAAAAGAAGATAAGCACTCAGAGTACTGCAGTATTTCTTTACAATACAAACAGAGGTAGAAAATGAGATGTCATGTTTCAACCAGTATGAAGTAAAAGTTCCCTCTAAGGGTTTAATAAAAATATCAAAGAAATTTCATATTTTAACTGTTCTTTCACATTCCTTGACAAATTATGACATATCAGCTGTCATGCATGTGAGATATTGTAAGATGATTATTGATCTGTCATGAATTAAAGTAAAATAAAAAGTACTATCAAGTTTAAAAAAGAAACGAAAATTCCATTTTAGAAAGAAAAAAAATGAATGGTTTTCAAAATAAAACCTTTTTGTCTGGAAGTTTAGAAAACATCATACAGAAATTCTGTGTTTTAAACAGCTCTACCTCCACTATATATGTAGTTTCAGTACTATCAATGGGGCCAATCCTTTGATTAAAACCAGACTTGTGCCTTTTTAATAGGAGAATTAACTGCTTCTTTCAATGTGATACTAGGGTATACACACTGGGAGGCTATCCACTTTTGACACAATTATTGTATTCAGTTTACATATGTCACAGTATTATACCTGAATATCATGACAGCTCAGGGCTTTCCTGTGCATTAAAACAGCACTTGGCTCTGAAAGCTTCAAATTAAGTTTTGATTCAAAGTGAACATTAGTTCTACATTTCATCTCCTTGCTACCACATTAGCTTTACTGAATATGCTAGACTGGACTTCAAATTTGCTACTTATGTACATGACAATGAATACCAGATGTTCATTGATAACAGCAATGCTGATGCTTACACTTCGTTATGATTACCTCATGAAAATGTTTCCAACATTTGCTGAAAAAGCAGAAAAATATAATGCCATATCTGAGTGAGTATTACCTTTTCCTAGAAAACGTGTTTGTAGCTGAGGAGACTCTCATAAATACAAGCATGTGAGAAGTCAGGATAGTACCATAAACAGATTCCTAAGTCAAATGTAACTTAGTCTTTCCTCTATGTTTCTGTAATATGCTAGTTAAAGGAGGGCACAAGATAAAAAACATACTAACAATGGGATAAATAATACAATTCTACATTGTTGCTAGCACTGCTGTTAGCATGCCATGGGATTGATGTTGTGCCTATTTTTATTTTTGCTATTGATACAGGCTTTTTCACAAAAACAAGACATCTGAATTTTAATAAACTTTGTGAAATATATGGAGTGCTTCACCACTCTGACCTTTTCAGAATTCTTCATTTCAATTGGCTGGTTGTTCTAGTCTTTTGCAACAGGTTAGTCTCCCTTCTAATGGGAAGAGGTGGAGTGGAGTGGTCAGCCATTCAAAATACTGAATATTAAAAAGGTCAACAAAGTACGGCATAGCAATGTGAATACAAGACAATACAAGTCTGGATACCTCATTTCAGTGACAAAGATTGTAGCAAGAATAGAAAATGTCACAACAAGAATCCATTTCCAGGCAGGACTGGAGTGTGGTGCAGAATGAATGAATTCTTCCCACAAGTTTTAGACTCTGTTCTCACAATCGTAATGAAAGTGTTTTGTAAAATAATGTTAACTATGTCCTGGTCAGGAATATTTGAGCAGTATGGAACTTGATCATGAAAATTGCGCTAAGTGACTAAAAGTAGTTTAAAGAAACAACTGAAACCCTATGTCCATTCAGAAATACTATTCCCCTTAAGGCTATGCTGGAAACCTTTTTTTTCCTAGACACAAACTCTTTTTACACCTAAACTAATGCAATTCCTTCCCTGCCTTACTTGTCCCCATCTGCTCAACTCCCTAACTCCTCCCCAACCTACTTTTTCACCAGCAAAAATGTTCCTAGTGATGATAAATGCAAAAGAATAAGTGTTTATCTTGCCTGGCAGCTGAAGGGAAATTATGAAATTTAGACAAAAACTTACCATGAATTTTTAAGAGGTGGAAAAATATTATTATAAACACAGATTCTGGGAAATGAAGCAGTATAATTTACTGCCCACTGTAGACATTTCTGGCTTCAGTGTACACATTTTAAAAAGAAAAAAAACATGGGAACAAATAGTAAATCTATAATGGTCTGTTTGGATACTGGGACTACAATAAGAATATGGGGACTCCAGTGTCAAGATAGTTTTTGATGTAAGCAAGAATACCACTTAGGGAACATAAATGCTGAATCATGACTCTTCTACCCCATCTCATTCTCAGCAAGTGAAGCTATTTTAAAAGTTTATTTTCTAATACAGTAGCCCCTTTAGGTCATAGTGTTTTCTGGGTTTTTTTGTCTGAGCTCACTCTGAATTGCCTACATCTTATACTGTTAATATGCCCAAAACTGTATATAGTATTTCAGTGTCAGCATCTACACATGTGCTGCTGCACACAAAAAAACTACACAGCAGGATAGGTAGTACTTGTATTTACAGATGGAGGTATTAGTTTCCTGTGCCCTAATAGGGGCACACGTGTAGACACTGAGACGTTTACTGTGGGACTAATTAGCCAGCTCCACAGTCATTGCCTCATGTAGACATGCCTACTGTGTGGTCGTTTGCACACATAACAATGCTAATATTGTGCAGCACCCTGTGATACCCTGTGGCTCCCTGACTGAGATTCATTGATCAAGACTCAGCTTTCCTTTGCTCTTCTTCCCATACCTTCACAGATCCAAGTGCCATTGGCTGGTGTCACAACCACGGTCCATTCACATAGAGACAAAACTACTCCTAGCACCAGCTGACTTGATATCTTTATAGCTGTTGGACTTTCTCCCCTATAACAGTATAATTGAGCTTTTATCTTCATGCTAACTACCTATTTACTTTGGAATTCTAGACCATGGAAATAAGATAAAATATGCCACAATAGCTATTTTGCTTTCCTAAACTATTTCCATGCTCCTGGAAGTATTGTGTGAAATGCTGATAAATGTCTTTCCATAGTTTCAGTTTTATCTCTGTCCAGATGCTTAGCCTGGGTTTTAAGAACATAGCAGACATTTCTCAGGGAACAGCAGCCGCCTGTCTTGTTTCAGATGACACATTGTAAGCACCATATCCCTCCGTATCATAGAACATTGTTACCGCAGTAATAGCCTGGCTGCACTGATATTTGGTTGCAATTGCATAATCAATTTTGGCAGTATTGTAGTGACTTCATCTCCTTTCACCTGTTGAACATTGAGTCGACAAACCCTCTGTATTACTGCTTCCAGAGCTGGTCAAAATTGCTATTTATGCATACATGTACATGTCTGGGAACTATATTTTATTCCAACATAGCCATCAATTCATTTTTCTTGCTGTTCAGTCAGTAACACTTTATTTTCCATAAGAAATGAAGAAACCAAACTCCTGTTTGCAGAGTAGTTTGTGCAATTCGCATAAAATGTGTTTCATCCATAGGAATCCATAGAGAAAAAGCCTATGGTAATAGTTTGTTGTTGTTTTTTTTTAATTGCCTTGTGATGACAAAATAGTGGATTATAAATATAGATTTAAGGTACTTGACTTCAGGCATGCAGGTTTTGTAAGTTGTAGCCTATGACTACAAGGAAGTACTGTTAAAAAATGCAAACGCTAGCTAAGCTACAAATGAAGCTGGTATTTGTTCACACCTAAGGCAGAGGAAACAGCCCCCTCAAATTCTATCCAGTATTAAAAACACATTTCCTTTTTATCCTCAAAGGAAGAAATAGTATTCGGAATAAATTAAATGAGTTGTCCCAGACCTGTTGTTTTGTTACAACCTGATGAAATTTCATTGCCAGGTTATGACTGATCCAGGAGTTTTTGAGATCACTTTAAGCCTTACTTCTTATGTTCTTTTTGGGCAATTATAGCCAGCAATCATTCTTAATAGAGGGCAATATCCTGTCATCATTTGCATGCACAACTCCTAGTGCAGATGCTGAGGTCTGAGTAAAAAATGAATGGAAGACAAAGCCTGGAATTTAGACCTACTCTACAGCAAGCTGGCATAAAATATAGCTTAGTTCATGCATATGATCAAGTGCCTTGTGTAGCTGCTAAAAGAAAAAAAAAACCTCTGCAATGCAAACCTATTTGGGTAATTCTAAAGCAAGCGCCAAGTGCAAACCAACAGAAACTGTGATAACAACATCATTTGGCTAATGCGCTGTTTGTATATACAAAATGCTTTTTGCAAATGGTAAGAGCAAAATCACTGGCAGAATAGTTCCTAAAAGCATCTTAGTTTTCTAAAGCCACACTTATCTAAAATTGTAACAAAGAACAGCAGTAGGCATGTGACAATGAAGCCAGTGCAAAATGTAAGAAGTCTCAGCCAAATGTCAAAATAGAGTAGAGAGGAGGAATTTCTGAAGCAAAACAAAAAAAAAATGTTTTGGGAAATGGAAATATAGTAGTTTTGTAAAGATTTGGAACTTTAAATTATTTAGAACTGGTACAATCTAAAATAAAATATGTGTATGTGTACCATCTGCTTTCCAAAAGAGGGTCTTTGGAGAATTAAACTCACCTGCCAGAGTTCTACAGTAGGAAACTAGTCTCCAGTTTACCAGCATCATTACTTGAGAAGTGGAACTCAAGGAAAAAGAGGTTCACAGCATGTCTGAGTGTCTCCATAAAAAAAAGATTCCCCAGAGAGCACATCAATTGCTGCATAGTATCAGGGCATGAAAAGAAAAATGAGATTCAGACCGTGAAGCCAAACTCAACTATCAAGACCATTGTAAAGACTGTTACTAGCTTTATCATAGTTACTCAAATACATTGTTGAACATTCATTCTGTGATAGGAAAATAACTTTGTGCTAGTCATCTTGGAAAGAAACAGCACAAAAGAGATTGTTGTATGCATCAGAAATGGGAAAAATCACATCTAATCCCCTTTGGTAGTTTGGATACAATAGTACTTGGATCTGAAGCACCCTGATGTAGGCATTAGACAAGTAGAACATGATCAAGGAAGTCTGGGAAAACACACATCAAAACTGTTTCATAGCCTGTGACTAGGACATATGTACAGATATACAATCTATTTGCTCAAAGCTAATTCTGCAGCAAAATAATCCCTAATTTTCAGAGCCCCTTGAATTGATGCTATCATGTTGTTATCTTTAAAGGAATGTATTCTTGCTGTCCCAAGAATAACACTATTCCTTCAGCCAGTTGGCACTCACTGGAATTGTAGCGTTAATCATGGAACTTCTTTAGGAAGTCACACTATGGTTTAATAGCTAAAAACAGATATTTTCTATGTATGTGCTTTTATTTCTTTAGAATTAAGGTAATTAAAATGAATTCTATCCAAGACTCAAAAATGTTCTAGATTATTGATAATAATACAATAAAATCCCAGTAGTCTTAACTAAGCCAGCCACCCACTTCTAAAAACATTTTTATACTTAATTTTTTTGGAAATTCTTCAGATCTGCAGCCCCATGAAAAAGTTAAACACTATAAATCAGTTGTCTTTTTTAATGTGTCAGGAAAGTCACCAAATTTGAACCGTTTTAGTCTTGAGATCCTTGTATACAATGTCTTTCCATTTATTCCCTGTACTACTTCAAAGGAGAGCTGCACCGCAGGCACCCCTCCAAACACTGCTATAGCACTGTCCTTCAGGTTGACCAGTTGCTAGTCATTTAGATTACGGACAGAAGTTACACGTGAACTGGTTTAAGTGATCAGAAACTAGTTGAAATCTGTAACAAAACATAAGTTCAGTGCACATAAAACAGTTTTAAAATGGCCAAAACTCCACTGGTTTAAGATAAACGAGGTTGAATGAAGTATCCGACTTAACTAATAAGCGTCAAACCAGTTTATGGAACTTGTGTCCCATACTCCTTCCTGCTTAAAGTTAAATCAGAGTCCCCCAACATCCCAGCATGCTTTTCAGCCCTGGGCTGGGCTGTCTGTTCCAGAGAGCGGGCCTGGTCCTGGCCCTCCCCTCCCTAGCTGGAGCTGGCTGAGAATGAGGTGGAGACTGCAGGAAGAGCAGCAATTGTCTGGCTTTCTCATGCCCCCGACCCCACTGCCACTCATGCAGGGATCCCCTGCTCCCTCCCTCCCTTTTCCCACAGGACAGACCCCAATAGCATAGACTCCAGCCGACATCTTGTTATGGTTACGCCACCCCCATGCTAATTAATGCTGAGAGGTATCTATGTGTGTGTATTTCCAATTTCCCTGGAACAACGGCAGGCAGAATGGTATACACTTAGGACTTTTTGGAATTAATCAGCAGGTCAGCTGGTAATGTCCCTCCGCTCTTCCTTACACATGCCTTGGAAAAAAAGCTGTTTAAGAAGGGCTTGAACTAAGAGAGATGTTTGTTTTCTTGATGGGCTGTTACACTTTGTGCTCTGATAAGCTCGTGCTACCTGCGGGTTTGCTTCAAATGCTGTAATCAGCATTACAAACCAGGTTCAAGAGGTGACCTGGTTTGCAATGCTTGGGAGTTGTGAGCGCTGTCATTTTGCTGCAGACAATATGAAGAAGCAGGGAGAGGGAGACTGAAAAGCTCACTATTATCAACAGATGTATGCACTGCACACAAGCAGTCCTCCCACTCCTTTACCTCAGAGTGCTAGCTGGGGACCAGGGTCTGGCAACACTCCTGCCCCTTGAACAGTGAGTTGAGGGGGGAAGCCTGGTGAGGGCTGCTTCCCCCTTCCCCTCCAGGTACACCCTGGCTGGGGACTGTGTAGGCCAGTGTTGGGGTTTAAACCCTTCCCTAATCATAGCATCCTGCTGGGGTCTGGCCACTCCCCCCCACATCAGCACTGTAGAAGAGAGGGAGGGCTCACTCTAGCGCCCCTCAGCTTCTAGCCTGAGCCACTGCAGGAATGTGCCTGCATTTCCTGAATCAAGAGTGAATGTCTATCCACTAGGGGTAACACCTTGCTGGACCTGGTCCTGGCCATGGGAGATGACCTGGTGAGGGTACTGCAGGTCCTTGACCACCTGGGCAATAACAATCATCACCTGCTGGATTTCACTATCCAACACAAGGTGTCAAGGGCTTACACCAAGGCTAAAGCCCTTGACTTCAGAAAGGCCAACTTCAATGAGCTTAGGAGACTAGTCAGGGAAGCACTGAGGGCCCAGAAGGTAGAGGAGATGGGAGTCCATGAGGGATGGTCATGCCTTAAGGGGGCGATCCTCCAGGCCCAAAGGATAACAGTTCCTGAGAGAAGCAAGGTGGGTAAGGGTGCTCAGAAACCTCCTTGGCTCAACAAGGGAATTCAGCAATGCCTGAGGACTAAAAGGGGGGCATACAACCAGTGAAAGAGAGAAGCTATCACCAAGCAGGAGTACTCCTCCTTGGCCCAGGAGTGTAGTAGGGCTATTAGGAAGGCCAAGGTAGAGATGGAACTCAGGCTAGCATCCAGGATTACGGACAACAAAAAGTCCTTTTTTCAAGTACATTGGGAGCAAGAAGAGGGCACCAGGCAATGTAGGGCCCCTGCAAGACACAAACGGTAATCTGGTGGCCACACCAGACAAGAAAGCTGATATTTTTAACAGTTACTTTGCCTCTGTTTTCTTGAACAGGGACCAGGACATCCCACCTACTAGAGGTAGGGACAATCTTGGGGATAGCTCTATAAGGCCTTCAGTCAGTGCAGATGTAGTTAGGGATCTTCTGGAAGGGCTAGACATTTTTATATCTGCAGGTCCAGATGCCCTCCACCCAAGGGTGTTGCGGGAGCTGGCAGGGGTCATTGCAGAGCCCTTGGTATGTATGAGCATTCATGGTCATCTAGCCAGGTGCTGGAGGATTGGAAACTGGCTAATGTGGTCCCAATTTTCAAGAAATGGAGGAAGGAGGACCCAAGTAACTATAGATCTATAAGCCTCACCTCGGTGCTCGGGAAGATCTTGGAGAGAATCATCAAGGAGCACATCTGTGGGGGGCCTGCAGGGGAGATCATGCTCACGGGCAATCAGCATGGGTTCATCAAAGGCAGGTCCTGCCTGACCAACCTGATTGCCTTTTATGACCAAATAACTAAATCCTTGGATGATGGTGGCATTGTGGACATAGTCTTCCTAGACTTTAAGAAGGCCTTTGACACTGTCTCTCACCCCATTCTCATTAATAAATTAAGCAACTGTGGCAATGATGCCTACACAGTTGGATGGGTAAAAAATTGGCTGATGGGGCGCACCCAGAGAGTAGTGGTGAATGGGTTGTACTCAGCCTGGCAAGATGTGAGCAGTGGGGTTCCCCAGGGCTCAATCCTCAGGCCCGCACTGTTTAACATCTTCATCAGAAACTTGGATGAGGGGGTGGAAAGCACGCTGTTCAAGTTTGCTGATGACACTAAGATGTGGAGCGAGGTGGACACACTTGAAGGGAGAGAGAGGCTGCAACTAGATTTAGACAGACTACAAAAATGGGCAGATGAGAATAGGATGGGGTTCAACATAGATAAATGCAGGGTGCTGCACCTTGGGAGAAGGAATCCACAGCATACATACAGGCTAGGGAGTTCTCCTCTTGAAAGCACAGAGGCAGAACAGGATCTTGGAGTCATTATTGACTCCAAGATGAACATGAGCTGCCAATGCCAGACCACAGCCAGGAAGGCCAGCCATACCTTGTCATTCATCCAAACATACATCTCAAGCCAGTCCAGAGAGGTGTTACTCCCCCTCTATGCGACTTTGGTCAGGCCGCAGTTGGAGTACTGCGTCCAGGACTGGGCACTGCACTTCAAAAGAGATGTGGCCAGCGTGGAGAGGGTTCAGACGAGGGCCACCCACTTGGTGAGAGGGCAGCAGGACAGGCCCTATGAGGAGAGACTGAGGGACCTGAACCTGTTCAGCCTCAGCAAGAGGAGGCTGATGGGGGACCTGGTGGCTGCCTACAAACTCATCAGGGGAGATCAACAGCAAATACGTAGAGCCCTTTTCTCCCCAGCACCACCTGGGGTGACAAGGAACAATGGTAATAAGCTGATGGAGAATAGGTTTAGGTTAGAGATCAGAAGACAATATTTTACAGTTAGGGTGGCCAAAATCTGGAACCAACTTCCTAGGGAAGTGGTCCTCGCCCCTACCTTGGGCAAATTCAAGAAAAGGTTGGACAATCACCTGTCTGGGGTCTTGTAAACCCAGCATGCATTCCTGCCTGTGGCAGGGGGTCAGGCTAGATGATCTGTTCAGGTCCTTCCTGACCCTAGCTACTATGAAACTTGACAATTGGTTCAATATCCACAGATTAGACTAACCTGCAAAAATTGAATCAATTCAGGCTTGGGCTTTTTTAGTGTCTGTCCACAGCCTTACAGCTTCAAATGTCATTACCACAAGGAGACCAATAGGCAGTCCATGCAGATTCTGTAAAATGGCTACATGCTCTCACTTATAAGACCCACTTGATAAGTGAGCATTTTAATTCTGTACCAGTCAGTCTCCAGATAAAGTATAGTCCAAATATCATGCAATCTGAATTTGCCCTTATGCTATGAATGCTAGAAATTAATGGTATACGCTCAGTCAGACAGACTTATGATGTTCACTGTCTCCTCCAGAAGCTTTTTTCAATTCAGTCATTTTGTCTTAGATTGTCTGGTTTAAGTTTAGCCAGATACCTCTGATTCATACTCAGATCAGAGTTGGACGCTCTGTGAGGCACTGAACTGAACAGTGTGACTATCAATTATGGAATCATAGAATAATAGGAAAGTAGGGCTGCAAGAGACCTCAAAAGGCTTATCTAGTCCAGTCTACTGCTCAAGGCAAGATCATCCCTGACTAAACCAGCCTAACCAAGTGTCCATTTAACCTTCTCTTGATAGCTTCCAAGGATGAAGAATCTACAACTTCTCTAGGTAGCCATTTCCACTGTTGGACAGCCCTTATAGTCAGAAAGTTTTTCCTGATCTCTAACCTAAATTTCTTCTGCTGCAGCTTGAAGCCATTGATTTCAGTCCTATCCACTACAGCCATAGAAAAAAGCCTGTCTCCATCCTATCTGTCATCACCTTTCAGGTATTTGTGGGCTGTTTGTAACAGGGAACACTAGCCCTGTTACCAGAAGGCAGGTCAGTCCTTTAAGACCAGAACTTTCCAGGGTAGGGGTTAAAAGATAAGCTAGGCCAGCTAGTCAGGTGACCGGAAGGGGGCAGGCCAGAATTATAAAAATCCTAGGCTTGGTGGCAGTAAGGGGCAGTGGCCAAAGGGGAAGGAGGTTGTGTGTGAGAGATCCACAGAGAAGCTTGGCTGCTTGTCCGACTGCTGAGAGAAGGGAACTACTGCTGATCCTCAGAGAAGCGGTGGCAGTGCCACAGGGAGGGGGGAAGCAGAAGCACCAAGCCATGAAGAAAATGTAAACTGGTATGCTGCCTTCTTTAATTTCTATTTTTTTGTAGTTAGAACCCACTGACTGACTGCATGTGTGTGTATATATATATATATATATATATTTCTTTATTGATGAACCAGTGGTTTGTGGACAAGGCTGTAGAGGAGGAGGAGGTCTAATTAGTGCCTTGGGTATAGTCATAGAAGGCTAAGGGGGCCTGGTGCGCTAGTGCATGCAGTTGCATACTTTTGGGCTGGGCTAGTGGGGATTCAGGGCCACTGCCCAGCATTGAACTTGCAGCCCTTTGCCTACAAGGCTAGTGGGAAGTCCTCTAAGCCAGAGAGGGCTACATAGTGGAGACAAAAGGAGGGCCATGAGCCCCAAGATTACGGAGCTAGAGCCTCGGAGTCAAACCCTATCTGGTGGGTTTAGACTGGTAGGCCTAGCTAGAGAAAGACAGTGGGACAAGGCCCATGGTGGCTGAGAACCCCAACATAGAAATACAATAGGCAGTCTCCTGCTTATAAGAACATCTGTATAATATTTCCATCAAGATGTGGTAGGAGAGTAAAAGTGGGATACGAGAAGCTTTAAGGGACTTCAGGGGCACCCCTCATAGGCTGCAGGCAGCAAAATATAAAAATAAAAAAGACCACTGGGGAGGGCAACCTGTTACACTATTATTAAATCCCCCCTTCCCACAAACCTCAGTCTTCTCTTCTCCAGAATTGTGGCAGAGCACAGGTTGTGCCTGCCAGTTTAAGACATTTGGGCAGGCTGTGGAGCAGCTGGCAGGTGCAAGGAGGCACATGACTGCACGAGGGCACCTTAGATACAAGACCAGGCCCTGAGCAACAGAACTGAAAGTTGCTGCTGGGATCCAGAGGGATAACATCATCCAACCATAGATCTGCTGCTCTTAGAACAGCCTGGAGTTTAAGGGTAGAAACTATGGGTATGGAGGAGGTTCCTGGTTCTGGGGAATGTCCTGAAACTAAAACCTGTTAGGATTGGATGGTGTGGTTGGGCTGCTTGTAGCAGGACAGCCTCTAGGAAATGCCACACCTGTGTCTCCCGAGTGAAAGGTGAGCATGGGGCTCCAGAAAGCCTCAGCCCCTGTTGCTTTATGGGTAACTCCATGGGGGGAAGGCCAGGGGAGCACACCCCAACAGAAAAGCACAGGACCAAGGCCCATGGAGTGGAAGGCCCATAAGGCATAAGGCCCAATAGCCCAGTGAGGGGGCAGAATATAGGCCCCAGGGCAGGGGCAGAGTGAGAGCCAGAGGTCACATAAAGTACAGTCCATGGGGGGGTCCCAAGGACTGTGCATAGGCTGACCAGAGTAGAGGCCCAATAAGGGCCAGAGAGAGACAGTGAGCCCAGTGAAGACAGAACAGGGGGCCCAGGAATGGTCTGGAGGAACTATGTAGTGGACCTGTATGGGAGAGGGCTAGCTGCCAAGAACCTTTCCATAAAATCTTGACTAGTAAATACTGGGGACAGGACCAGGATGGTCAAAGGGCCTGAGCACTGACTGCAAGGGACAGCCAGAGCTAGAGGCTTGAAGTCCCAACTGGCCCAGAGGCGGGGCCAGGCCCTGTGAGGCCAAAGGTCCCAGAGCGGGCCACTGTCCAAGAGAAAAATGGGTTGGGGGGTTGCAACCCAGTACGAAGGCAGAGGTTAGGCCGCCTGAGTAGGAGGAATCCAGAGTGGGGCCCAAAGGTTCAGTCTGGAATATAGTGGGGTCCAGTGTGAGGATGGAGTCATGTAGTGATGCCGTCTGCGAGGCATGGGACATGGTATAGGGGGAGTATGGAACAGTGTATTACATCCTTGGCATCAGGGCATTAAATGGGCAGCTTCCTCCCTAAGAAAAACTACTTCTGAGCTGCATCGAAGATGTGGCAGGTGAGTCAGGTGGGCAGACTGCCCTAGACAGGTGGGCAGGCCAATGATTGGGCTGGCCTTGAGATGGCCACCTGTTGAAATAATAAATAACCCTATTTCATCCAGCCTTTCCTCATAAACCTTGCATTCCAGGCCCCTAATAATTTTTGTTGCTGTATGTTGGACTCTTTCCAAACTGTCCATATCTTTCTTGAAGTGTGGTACAGCTTTCCCTCACCAACCACAGGGGTTAGGATCCTGGAAGTTCCTGTGGTTGGCAAAACTGGTTGGTAAAACCAGAGGCTTATGGGAAAAAATGGGGTTAGGGACTTAAATGGGGGTTAGGGACCTGGCTGGATCATGGGACCATCTGAGCCACCCGCCCGCACCACTGAATGAGCTGGTAAGTGGGGGGAAGGCGGGGATTGAGGCCCCTGTAGGGAGGGAGCTGGGCAGGGCTGGGAATGCTCTTCAGCTGGGCGGTGCTTGGGGCCCCAGAAGGGAGCAGGACGGGGTTGTAGGTGGCTCATCTGGGGGAGGGGGAGAACTGCTGCCCTCAGTGCAGCTCTGCACACAAGAGGCGCATCACTGTGGCAGCGCAGGGCAAGCAGCAGTGGGCAAAGAGATCCCCATACGGCTTCTTTGCTTCCTGCCATGCCAGGTTGAAGAGGAGGGCAGCAGGGCACAGCGGTGAGTGGGTCTGCTTTTCCCTGCTATGGTGGATAGGGTAGCTCTGGCAGTGAGGTGTGGATGCAGGAAGCAGAAGCTGAGCCTCGCCCTGTGCAAATATCAGGGGCCCACGTGCCCCCTCTTTGTCTCCCTAGCACTGCACTGGCTCTGGAGTAGTCGCCGGGGTCCAATTGTCCCATGATCTAGCCCAGAAAGGTCCCAATTCACCATGGATAGGGCCCCAGCCAGGTCAGGTCATGGGGCAATCAGAGCTCAGCAGCTCCTCCAGAGGCAGCACAGCAACAGGGAGCCAAGGAGTGGTGGGGGGGCCACATAGGCCACCAGTCTTTGTATGGGGCATGGACAGACTGCATCTGGGCTCGGCCTCTGCTCCCTGCATCCACGCCTCTCTGCCACAGCCCTTCCCCCCCTCCTTTCCCGTCCTCCCATCCCTTCCCCCGCAGACTCTTCCACTTGGGGTAGAGAGTGCACGCACATTCACGCATGCACTCAGCCCCTCCCAATTTTTTTTCCTCCCCCCACCTATGAGTAACCATGGAAAACTGTGATTACTACAAACTGTATACTGTGGTAGGCAAAATGGTATACAGAATATTAACTGTGGATAATCAGAACCATGACTGGCAAAAACCATGGTTGGCGAGGGAAACTTGTACCCAAAACTGGACACAGTACTGCAACTGAGGCCTCACCAGCACTGAATACAGAAGAATCACTTCTCTTGATTTGGAAGTGACACTCCTGTTAGTACAGCCTAGTGTACTGTTGGGCTTTTTTTGTAACAAGAGCACATTGTTGACCCATGCTGGGCTTGTGTACATGTTGCCCTACAAAGACGTAACAATGCACTACATCACTCTACAGCACAATACAGTGATGGAGTGATAACGTGGGTCTACATGTGATCACCAGCTACATTGCCATAGAGGCATGTTCCCTGGATATAGTGTGTTACTACAGTGATGTGGCAGATAACTAAGCATGCACTGCCCACACAGCACAGTAATTGCCCATACTGTGTCATGTTTTAGGGCTTCCAAAAGGAAGTACTAAAGTATGATGCTGTAGCAACATCCCCATATGGTAACATGTAGATGTGCTCATTCAGTTTATGATCTACTGTAACCCCGAGGTTTTTCTCTGTAGTACTGCAGTGTTGCCAATCATTCCCCAACCTGTATTCATGCATGCGATTATTCTGTCCCTGGTACAGGACTTTGCTCTTGTCCTAGTTGTATTGCATCTGATTGTTTGCAGACCACTTTTCCAGTTCATAGATGCACACAGTTGTGTGTCACCAGTACGCTGGACACGCTACATTTCAGGTCAGTACCATGTACATACATTATACAAGTCTGCCTATCTACCTACCTGTCTATCTATCTATTCAGATTATCCATGGGACTTTCTATGACTCCACCAACTAGAAAGTATTGACTGTGTGTGGCAGTGATATCTATGCATGTTGAATCATGTATTTCTTACAGCTTTGACTGCCTTGTCTGCCCACTAATCCATCTCCTGGGACTTACTGCAACATTCCAAATCTCTAAATAGCTTCCAAAATTTGCCTTTTTTAAGCAATCACTTTACCAGAGAGCTAATTCTTCCTTCAAATGTGACATTGCTCAGCAGCATCCCAATTACTCAGCCACTAACAACTAACTTGTCTATAGTGCTTGTGTATTTGTCTACATTATAGGAAAATAAATGCTATTTTTTCAAATACGTTATGTTTTAAAGACTTTAAAACTCCTATAAATATACACACCACTATCACTCTTAAATCAGTCAACCCAAATGAAAGCAAAATGTATCCCAGGGTCAGAATTCAAATAGTTTTATTTACTGGAGATACAAGTCCAAAAGATCATCAATAAAATAAGACATTTGGAAAATTTAATACAATTATATTAATAAAGAGTTTGCTGTAACTTTTTTATTTATGTGGTGTGATGATCTACAACATTTTAGGTGATTTAGCAACAAAATCAAAAAGAAAACATTTTGATCTATAGTATGTTTTGCTTCCCTAATCCTGCAGGTTTCTGAGAGTTGAACTGACCCCCAAGCAGAAATTAGTACAGCACAGATTGCTCTAATGTCCCTAGAAACTGTTTCAGTGTCTCAGAGTTGTCCAATGTCAGCCAACAATAGCCCCACTTCTCCAGCCCTTATGAAGTTCTGGCCTGTTTTGGAAGGTTGTCAGCATCTGGAGAGAGGTAGTCATATCAGGGTATGTATTAAGGTTATATAAAGAATATAGTGGTGATAAGACACATAGACCAATGAGCTGCACAATGAGGAATATGTCCCACAATGCCTATACTTCTTCTTGCAACAGTCCCTTTTTAATGGTTGATGCCTGCTTCTCTGATATCCTCTATAGTTGCTATTTTAGGTGGCTAAGGACATTGTCCTTCCTTTACTGTTGTCCTCCCCACCCCTTATTCTTTAATAAAGTTTCTCCTCACTAGTGGCCATGTCTACATGACCAGCAGAGTTCACAGTTGTTACTGTGGAGTCATGTAGTACGTGCATAACCAAGTACTAAGTGACTGTGTAGTGACTGCCATTCCAGCACAGTTTTTTCTGATGCAGTAGCCCATTACTACTGCGCAGTAGCGTCGCATCATGGTTAGTGCTCCCCAACAGCTGTGCGCAGTAACGTATTGTGCAGATGTGGCCACTAGAACTAAACTATTTTTTTTCTCTAGCAGAAATATCAGTAACTAGTAATTGTCTTTATTACAATCATTAAATAAATGCCAGCTCAATTGTAAGAAGAAATGCATTTGAGGCTGAAATGAATCCAAGTTGTCAATTTTATAAGATGCTGTGAACTGCTTCCAGAGGACCAAGGGCTCTCAACTCTCACTGAAGTCAAATAAACTGAGGACATACAGCACCTACAGTATTGTACCTTTATGTGCCTTGACAACTAAATCTCTACTAAATTAGAGATAAAGGAAATGACAACATTTTCAGAGTTGCTGATGTTTTGCAACACTCAATGAAGTTAACAGAGCTGAATGCACTGAGCAGCTCTGAAAATCGGGCCATCTTTATTTTGATACGGAAATGTGAATTTTGAAGCCCAGCTTTAAGAACCCAGATTTGAAAGTGGTGTTTGTATCTTGTTACTTTTGACTTTTAATATCAGCATAAATCTTTTCAAAAATGTTCATTTACTGTTAAAGTTTTTAAATGATTTAAGTGTTTGCCTTAATGATTAACTTGATATTTCAAATAAACCCTCCTGGGAAGTAGTACTGGCAAAGATACAGGGCACTCGCATGTGGGAGATGAACTCTAGTCTCAGGTTTGTTTTTGCCCCTTCTGGTAAACCTGAGCAAATTACTTCATGTTTCAGTGTCTTTTCCCCCTCCCACTCTTTGTCTATCTTGTTTCATTTACACTACAAGCTCTGGCAGTGTTCAAATATGTCTTGGCAGCAGAAGTCTCTAGTACTGGTAAGTATTACCATATTACAAATACTAAGCATAATAAATTAACCATTATAGATAATACTATATTATTTCTGTCTATGAGTCTGATCTAAAACCAGCTGCGTTGGACAGGAGACTCTGCTGTCTACAGAGGACTTTGGATCAGGTCCTTCTGAGGTATCAAAGTTGCTCCCTCCCTTCTCCTGCTGGATATTAATCATTAGAGCTCACAGCTCAGGAATTTTATTCGCAGTCATATTCTACTTTTATTCCCAGAATAGTCAAATGGCAAATTATTCATTTACTCTAATCACAGTGGGGTTAGGATCTTCAGTATGCAAGTGACGATATTAATTGCCTGATGTGTCGTCTTCTGAAGACCAGATCTTGGAAAGAACGATTCCACACCCCCAAGTCATTAGGAGAACAGCACAATTCATTATCTGAATGTTATTATTACTAATGATATAGTAATAGACTTCATACTAACAATAAATATCTTTCTATAAGCACTATGTTTTACTTAATAGCCCTTTTAGCTTGAAGGCAAAGGTTTGTGTCATCCTTAACTGAAGCACACTTACATTGTGTTTTGTTGAGACACTGAAAACTTTTTAATGCACTGTCTCAATCAAGTACAGTCATCATGGTGCTATGCATCAGTGTCCTGGCAAATGGCACATTTGAAAGTTTCTGTGTTCTGAGAATATAGCAAACATTTAGGCCCTTGATAGGACCTTAAACCATAGGGGGCCTCTGAAGCAAAGCAGTTGCCCAGTTTGAGCACTGCTGTTTTAGTGTATTCTTCCAATCCACACTTAAACATCAATATTTCCATCAGGCCAGGAAAATGAAGACTGGCTCAGAAATACACACTCTGACACTAAAACCCCTGCAAACCTTGACTTTGGTATCTTGATTATACATACAAGACATTTAATTTCTTTATAAACATTGATCGTTCATGAAAACTAAAAATCCCCCCTTCAGTGTGTCACTGATTAGTTGTTAAAATCATTATCAAGGGCTGACTAATCTAGCCCCGAACTAGTTGATCACCGCTGATAAGTGCAGTGCTGAAAAATTTCACAGCAGCATGAAAAAGCTTCCTTCACCAGTAAGCGTTGAAATAGATTAGTCATGACTCCTGTGGACCAGCTTGCTCGGTTCACTATTTCTCTGGTAAACTGGATTTTTCTCTTTCCTAAGGATATGCATATCAAGATCTAGAGGGGGAATGGTGCTTGTGTTGTGAGTACGATCACATCCTGAACCAGCTCATGAATCATAAGAGTCATTTCTTCTAGAGGTATGCATAGCATTTTCTTCAGGGTTTCTACCTGAGCCACATATAAACAAGCTGCCAAGACCAAGTTTTTAAAAAAGTTAGGTAACTTGTACTGTCACTGAAAGCTGAGAGCAATCTCTTAAATTCTCTCCTTCAACCCAAGGGCATTTTATACAGCAATAGTATGCTTATAGTGCCTATTTGAAGCAGTGTGAACTTTTAAGAAATCGTATCAGAAAAGGTTGCTAAGTCAGAGACAGGAAAATTCACGCCAGTGCTCAAGCTGGGCACTTGGTTGCTACTGATCTTGACAAGGCCTCAATTTGCAGGCCTACCTTTGAAACAGCATTTGCAAAATAAATGCAACTATAGAATTAAACAATTTGAAAATAGTGGAAATAAGGTGGGTTTTGTTTGGCATTGGTATAAAGCTAAACTCTGAAATGTCGACCACTCTCCTTCAGTGACTAAGGTCAGTTGAGATCTTCAGCACCTCTCAAAAATGGTACCCTGCTTCCAAGGACATTGATATAATAGCCTAGTGTAATTATATTTCATGTGCATATAATATATCAGTGCCCATTTTGTATTAGTTCATATATAAATCCAGTCATGAAAACCCAGTACATAAATGGACATGCCACAGTGGTCCTTGTGATATAATTTTGTTCCGCATGAATCCTGGGCAACATCAATTCCAGGAGATGTTCCTGTCCTTTTTCCTGCTTCTTTCAAGCACTTAATACAATGGGTCAAACCTAAGATTCTCCCCTAATTTCGTTCACCTCTACTTTACATTAAGAACCTCTCTTTACTATCGCTATTTTACTATTTTGAGAATTCAGATTACATGTTGCATATTCTTTGTGTTCAGTCCAAAATCTGATCCACTACATGAAGCACTGCAAAAGGGGGAGAGAGAGCCCAGGAGGATTTGCTGCAATCAGTTATTTTTGGATCTAGCCTGGTTGTTTATTGCAGCACATCTAGGTGGAAAGTTTGACCCTTTTGCCCTTTACAAAAAAAAAATTAAAATTAGGAAAATTAAAACAGTTCATAGATTTAATTCATTTCATAGACATTAGGGCTGGAAGGGACCTTGGAAGATCATTGAGTCCAGACCCCTGCCCCAGGGGCAGAAAGTCAGCTGGGGTCAAAGGATCCCAGCAAGATGCAAGTCCAAATGTTTCTTAAAGGAGTCCAGAGTAAGTGCTTGCATCACCTCTGGGGGGAGTCTATTTCAGGGCTCGGACAGTAAAGAAGTTTTTCCTTATGTCCTGTCTGAAATGGTCTTGGAGGAGTTTGTGACTGTTTGATCTTGTCATCCTTTGGGGGGGCTCTGGTGAACAGGTGTTCCCCCAGATCCTGATGTATACCCCTTATATACTTATAGGCAGCCACCAGGTCCCCCCTGACCCTGTGCTTTTCCAGGCTGAAGACTACCATGGCTCTCAGCCTCTCATCATAGGGCCTGTTCTCCTGCCCTCTGATTATGTGTGTGGCTCTTCTCTGGACTCTTTCAAGCTTTTCCACATACTTTTTAAATTGTGGAGCCCAGAACTGGATGCAGTACTCCAGGTGCGAGCTCACCAACGCCGAGTACAGTGGGAGGATGACATCTGGGATTTGCTTGAGAAGCATCTGCGGATACAAACCAGAGTTTTGCTCACTTTACCAGCTGTGGCATTGCATTGGTGGCTCATATTCATCTTCTGGTCAATTGTGACCCCTGAGTCCCTTTCAGCCGTGTTGCTAGCAAGTGTAGCACTACTGAGCCTATAAGTGTGCTGCAGGGTTTTTTTCCCTTTGTTTTTTTTGGTGTTGAACACCACCAGGTTTTTGTCCACCCATTTTCTGATCCTGTCTAGGTCGACCTAAATTACCAGCCTATCCTCAGGTGTGGACACTTCACCCTGAAGTTTGGTTTCATCGGAGAACTTGGCCAGTCCGCTTCTGATACCAATGTCTACATCATTAATAACGATGTTAAAGAGTATAGGAGCCTTGGGGGACCCCAATGGTCACAGTGCACCATGATGATTTACGTCCCTCTATTACCACTCTCTGCATCTGACCTCGGAGCCAATTCCCCAGCCATTGGACTGTGTTGTAGCTGAGGCCGCAGTTGGCCAGTTTTTCCATGAGGAGATCATGGGACACCAGATCAAAGGCTTTTTTAAAGTCAAGATATATGACGTCAATCTCTTTTCCCTTGTCCGGGTGATATGTCACCTGGTCATAGAAGGAGATGAGATTGGTCAGTCAACAGCTACCCACAACAAACCCATGCTGGATATCCCTCAGGATGTTGCCATCTGCCAGTTTGTCCAGAATGGTCTCTTTGATAATTCTTTCCAAGGTTTTCTCCAGGATAGAGGTCAAGCTGATAGGCCTGTAGTTCCCTGGATCTACTTTCCTCCCTTTCTTGAAGATAGGCATCACATTGGCCTTCTTCCAATCTTCGGGCACTTCACCTGGGCGCCACGAGTTCTTGAAGATCCGTGCCAGTGACTGAGCTATGATGCCTGCCAGCTCCTTAAGTACCCTGGGCTGTAAACTGTCTAGGCCAGCTGACTTGAAGGTATCCAGACTCTCAAGGTGTTCCTTCACATGGTCTACATTGATGTAGGGTAACAATTCTCCCTCACCCTAGCTGTCCCATATCATTCTGAGCAGGGCCACCCCTTGGGACTGATGAAAAACCAATGCAAAATAACCTTTAGGCAGGTTGCCTTTTTACTGGGCATCGGTTGTCAGTTGTCCTATTTGGTTTAGCAGGGGTCCATTGTTATCCTTGCTTTTCCTCCGGCTCCCCACATATCAAAAAAGGACTTTTTATTGTCTTTGATATGTGTAGACAGTTGGAGTTTGGTCACAGCTTTGGCTTTCCAGGTTCGCTCCCTACAGGCCCGAACCAGTTCAGAATACTCCTCCTTTGAGGTGGTTCCCATCTTCCGTCCTTTATAGGTCTTTCTTTTTAGACACAGGAGGTCTACAAGTTCCCTGCAGAGCCAAGAGGGCTGCTGTGCCAAGGGGGCTGCTGTGCCCTTTTTCTACTTTTCCTTTCATATGGGATAGACATTGCTTGTGCTTTCAGGATCGCTCCCTTGAGGAGCAACCACTCTTCCTAAGCTCCCCTCCCTTTCAGGTCATAGTCCCTTAGGGCCTTGCCAACAAGCCTCCTGAACTTGTAGAAGTCAGCTTTCCTGAAGTCAAGGACTTTTGCATTGCTGACTGACTTGCCAGCTTTATGGTGGATAGTCAAAGTGATCAGCTCATGGTCACTGTCTCCCAGCTTTCCTTTGATCATTAGGTTGCTGACTAGATCATCCCCCATTGCCCGTAGCAGGTCGAGCAGTGCTTTGCCTTTTGTTAATCTTCTTGAGTAAGACAGAGCTCATCCATGCACGTGAGAGAGCTTTGCAACCATTTTGATTTGGCCGAGTGCTCTTCCCATGACATGCCTGGGTAGATTAAGTCTCCCATGACAACCATGCACCAGGAGCATGTAGCCTTAGCCAGTTCCTTGGTGAATTCCTGGTCAAGCTCTTGATCTTGATTAGGAGGTCTGGAGTAGACTCCTACCATTATGTCCCCTGTGCCATGTTCACCTTGGAGTTTAACCCAGAGGGTCTCCAGTCATCCATCCTGGGTGCCAATGTTGGCTTGCAGGGATGTGTAACTTTCCTTGACATAGAGAGCTACACACTAGCCCCTTTTGTCTACATGATCTCTTCTGTACAAGGTATAGTTGTCTATACCCGTGGCTTAGTCCCACCAGATCTCCGTTATCCCTATGAGACCATAGTCATTCTTGTTTAGCAGGAGGACCAGTTCCTCCTGTTTATTCCCTAAGCTCCTGGCATTGGTGCACAAGCATGTAAGTGTCCCATTGGAGGCCCTAGTATTCCCTACACATTGTTCTGGGGCTGGGATAGGTGTAGATTCCCTTGAGTGCCTTAGCCTGCTGGATTTGCAAAAGTTGCCCAGTGGGCTTGCTGTGGCGGCTTCCCCCCATCCCCCAGCAGGCTTAGTTTAAAGCCCGGTCAAGAAGATCAGCCATTTTGGCCGAGAAGAGCTTCCTCCCCAGTGTAGTGAGGTGGAGGCCATCTCTTCCCAGCAGACCACTGCCTCACTGCCTCTCTCACCTAAGTTGTTACATCATCAAAAAGGATTAGGGCTCTGAATTTATTTATAAGCAGTCTGACATTAGTAAGGAATCTACACATTGATTCAAGGAAGAATAATAGTGTCAAAATCCTCTGCACACCTCAGAAAAGGTTTTTATCCATAGCAAAATGTACAAGAAGACATTTTACCTCTACTTCCTTTATTCCCAAGCATAGGTATACTGAGCCAAATGTGGTTGTTCACTAGAATACAAAATGATTTATTAATGATAAGAAAATCTGTACCCTTGAGTATATCCCTAAGCAAATTTGAAGTTATTGAGGCAGGGTCATTACCATCCCCTCTATTGGCAAGGCCTGGAAAAGAGGTATTTTAACTGTAATTGAATTTCCCATAAGTTCCAATCTGGCCTTTAACAGAGAGGTTTCATTTTAATTCATCATAGACTGAGGCACTTGCTTTATGCGCACCAATTTATTATTCAAAACTGTTAAAGCCTCTTTACCAACTGTGTTCTGGTGTAAAATGCAGAAATTTTCCCTACAAAATCAACATGGTTTTGCTTTGATGTTTTCTAATTTAGATGTAACTGTGCCCAGCGGAGACCAAATGTCTGACACGTTTTTCTGTCTAAAGTTGTTTAAGTTGTCTGATAGCTAACTTTGGGTGAATTGGCTGTTAGAAGTTAAAGGAGGACCGTGCATATTTTTGAATTTTGAGGAATTCTGCTTCTCTGAATGCTGGAGATAAATGGACATCCACAGTGACTTTGACTCCATTGCCAGGAATTCAGTCAGTTCTAACCTACTTTCAGAATTGTCAGGCATTCAGGGTGTATCTACATGTGTTTTTACATGTCCCTAAAATGTTCATTAAGGCAATTTAGGTGTGCCCGCGCTAATGTGCATTAATGTAGATGTGAAGACAAATTTGGGATTAAATTTAGTCCCAACTCAATGGACACACAGCGTGTTAATGCACAATAGTGCATCTACATGTTTGCTAATGTGATTTAACCCGTCACACATAAATTTGATACCTGCTTTAGGCAGGTATCAAATTAGGCTTGAATAGCCTTAAATTGTCATTTTAAGGCACATTAAGGGCCCACACGTGTAAACACATGACCTTAATGTGCCTTAAATCAAGTTAATTCACAATAACTGTACATATAGACACACCCCACTTCTGCGAAGTAGTTCTGCTGCAGAAGTCCTTCAACATGAATTTTCTGATTTGAGGTAGGGATATAGAATGAGCCTGGATCAGTATCTAGACTGATGGGGAACCCCCCCCCCCCCCTCCAAATAAAGTATTTTAGAATGTATTTAGTTAATATGTGCAGTAGTTTCTTTCTACCATTTGGGTATTTGTGCCTTTTAGTCTTCAGTCTGAAAGCCTAGAACTATAAGAAAAGCTGTCGTGAAAAAGTGAAACTGGAAGAAGAGCCAGCAGGTTGAAACTAAAGCTCTGTGTGCACAACTCCCATAGACATTGCAAAGGTTTCTTGTTGCTACAGCTTCATAATAAGATCCTGGATTTTTTTCTATCTTTGCAGATAGAGCTGGAAAGAAATACTTTTTCTTTTTCATGTCCTCCTTCTACCATAAGCAGGCAGACCAGGGACTTGCGCCTTGCATAGCTAGGTCAGTCCAGAATACTGGCTATTAAGGAATAAGGATCATTATTTCTTTCTCTCTCTCTCTCTCTCTCTCATTCTGACCAGGCAGCAAGCAAGGCGGAAAAATACATCTTAACCACTTAAGCCTCATCCTCTTTCCTTAAGGAAAAATTCAGCACAACTATGCGCTAATCTGGAATAGATGGAAAAGGTTTAAAATATAAATGTTAGAAAGGGTTTGGCCAAATAAATGGTGGGTTCTGGCAAAATAAACCACCTATGTCAGCCCAGCATTTTAAATAAGGAAGAGACCAATAGGAGTACAGGGCACAGAAGGACAATAGGGAGTATATTAAGCTTTCCTCTTTGAATGGGAGTGAGATACTTAGATGAGGAGTTGGGTCTCATCAAGTGGCAAGTTATCAGCAGTTGGCTCAGCAATAATATATGTTCCCATTTCCCCAGTGGGACATAATAAGAAAAGGAGAGGTGGTGCTGAGAGAGAGGCAATATTGGCATCCCAGAAGAAGGACTCCTTCAGTGTCTTCTCACCTGGCTGATGATACCCTTATATATATAAAACTCCCTAGAACAGTTGCTCTCAACCTTCGTAGACTCAAGGAATCCCTAGTTAGACTCAAGGCACCCCTCCATACATTTTATGAATTGATAAGCACCTTATTTAAAAAGAAACCCCTAACTTATTTCAGTGTTTACCATTCTGCAAAAGAGCTGGTCAGTGGAAGCAGAGGAATGGCCAAATAGGGAAGACCCTGACTTTGTGCTTATCTGCTTACATCCTCATACTTGGTTTATCTCCTGACACCATGGTGGAGAATCACTGTCCTAAAGGTTATTGCTGCTCCCACGATGGTAGATGCACTGTTCATGGGTACCATAGTTATAAAACCATGCCCCCAAGATCAGTGGTAGGGGCTTGAGGCCTTTGTAGGTCATGGTATCCCCATGCTTGCAACATGGAATTTCTGATTTGGAGAAGTAATACAAATATTTTTTAATGAGAATTGAATAAGGCTATGATAAGCATTTAATTACTACTTGAAGCCTTTCCCATCTTTTAAATTCTTCTATAGAACTCTTATTTTTTGGAGAGGAGGAAAAAACCACTAATTGTTTTAGCAAAGCCATATAAATAATTTTTTATTAGGCTATGCCCAGGTCAGGATTATTCCATCACACTTTAAAAAAAATGTAAATTAAACAATACAATATTACACTTTACAGATGTGAAATCGAAGCACAGGGTTTATGAAATATTGTTCAAGATTATGCAGAGAGTGAGTGGCATTTGGAAATGCAGAGAGTGAGAGAGATTTGGAAATGGAAACTATGGTCCCTGATTATCATTGTCCAGTTCTTTCAGGTAGTTGCTGTCAGAGAACAATGATGAAGTGTAGCATGACAAATATCAACATGTGCAAAACTTAACCACTTTAACAATACATCTGAAATTAGGTAGTGGATAATGTCTGTTGTATGTTTCAGAATGGATCGTCTACTAAAGACTCCCAGAATGGATTCTCACTTTTCTCCTGTGTTCTGAGCTTGGCAATATTTTGAAGGACCTCAGGATACATTTCACTGAACATAGGTCTGAGCTAAAGCGCCTCATTGGGTTTCCATCTGCTTCTACTCTTTGAATTGACATTATATTTCTTCTTTCTGTTATTTCATGTCCTCCCTTCTCTAGCTCCTGCCACTGCCAGATGTTTAGGTCTGCCAGAAGACAGCACAAACACTCTCTTCTATGGGCTTCAGGAATATTTTCCATGATTCTGACAGCAGTGAATCTCCTATGAGAGGAGCAGCAGAAAGACACCTAATCCCTGGAGGCTGTCTTGGGTAACTTCAAAATCAAGCTCAAGTCTGCACTTGATGCTGGTGTAAGAGTTTCCACTCATCCCTAGGTCTCTGGTTCTCACATGCCAAACTAGCAAAACATTAGGTGTCTTTACAAATTAAAGCAGGAAAAATACATGATTTAAACTAAAACAATGCTTGAGATTCTAGAAGCAGACTGTGCAGATTTAATATACATTATATTATACCACAGGGGAATAAAAGCAATGTTTTAAACATGGTGGAACTATTTTTAACTAGTTCACTTAGAAAACAAATAGCTATTTCATATTATATTTCATTGCTGAATTATTTCTTTACAGCTCAAAATATCTGAGTTATTTGGGCTAGCCTGCTATTACAAATACCAAATTAATGTTAATTTATTTCTCCACTTGTGTGGTGGAGATTGTATTATAACTTTATCAGTTGACATTTTTTTCCGTGCAAAGAAACTTATTTCAATCCAATTTTTATGTCATGTTACAGATAAATGAAAGCAAAGACCCCCTATATTGTATGTGAAATCTCTAATACCATGGCTCTAGTGTAATGCCTTAAACAATCAAGCTAAATATGTCAGGGGACTTTTTAATACGCTGCACTGATGAAGCAAGAGTATTAAATTTATTCAACCATGAAGAAGACTTTGATTATCATACACCTCAGCTGCGCTGGTATGTGTTGACCATGAGACAAAAAATAAAATAGAAAATGAAATGTGATTAGTTCCTGATGGGTTGAAATTCCTTTAATACACATGGCATGGAGTGAATTCATATTAACAGCTTCCATCAAGAATTTTTCTTCATATCTACTCCAGAACACAATGAATCAGTGTCGCCAAAGTCTGATAACGTTCTTATCAATATCTGAGTAGAAACATATGGCACGGTGCAATTATTGGCATTTTATTGTTTGCTGAGTTAAGTGAGACATACATTGTGCATCACGTAAGTCCTGTAAATAGCCAAACCAATTATTACTTTTGACAACAGTGGCTGTGATTGCTTTGTGTGCTCTTTTTTTGTCAATAGACTTGATAGTGCAGATTCTGCAAACTGGTAAGTTACAAGATTTAAAAAAATATTTTGCTGCTGAAGCTTAACAAAAGCCTATTTTTTTAAGGCTTAGTTAAAAAAAAAAAGAAAAAGCATAATGCATTTGAGTGAGACGTGATTATAATATGCATAAGCCTTTGTCAGTAAATGGAAAAATTATGGGAAAGTTAAAAAGCCTGATAATTATAGAGTCACCTAGTTTTGGCAGCACTATAATATTCATTTTCCTGTTTCTTGTCTAAGAAACAGGATTCTGGATTCTGTACAGCTATAGTAGATCTGAATGCAAAAAAAAACCCAACCCGAAAAATCTCACTTCTGGTGTACCTAGTACTGACTTTTACAGCTGAATTATTACAACTTCATGTTTTTCTTCTCTGCCTGTGCTGCTGCCTCTACAGTTATTTCACACATACTCTTTGTGAATAGCTGTAAATGATGAAGCATAGAAATTTCACAGAATTCGCTAAGAAGTGTGAAATCAAGTTTAAAATGTTGAACACTGTTAATTTGTGTGCATCATTTGTAAAGGTAAGGTGGTGTGATTGCAGTGGAAAAGTGAGGCCAGGAGAAGAAGCATACTCAAAGACACACTGCACCTGAGAACAGACTGCCCCCAGGTAAAGAGATTTAAAAACTTTTTGAACTAATAAAAATGACTTAGCATAACTGAGGGTGGGAAGGGGCATACAGGGCAGCAGCCTGGTGGGGATAGGGCACAAAAATATCAGCCAGTGCTGCAGTGGCTGGATGGACTACTGCTGCCAACATGGCTACAGCTGGTGCCCCATGTGCTGGGACTGCTCAGGATATGGAACTGCCCTGCTATGCCTCTGTGTTAGGTACAACTTTGGTGGTACAAGGCCATACAACCCAGACATAGCACTGAATAACATTTGGCCTCAAGAAAAATGCCACAAGGTGCTCCTTAATAGGGCTGTGCAAAAATTCACCAGCTGTTTCATTTCGACAGTGTTTTGACTCATTTCGAGCTCGAAACAGCAAAATTGAAATGAAACAAAGGGCTTCGAAAGAGCCTCAAAACAAAATGAGGGCAGTTGAAACGTTTTGAAAGTTTTGAAATGTTTTGAGTTTCAAAGCAGCCCAGCTGAGTTCCCCTCCTCAGTGCTATGATCAGGCTGGGGAAGGGAACTCAGCCCAGCTCAGTTCCCCTCCCCAGCACTAGGATCAGGCTGAGTTCCCTTCTCCAGCTCAACTGTAGCACTGGGGAGGCGAACTGAGCTGGGCTGAGTTCCCTTCCCCAGCCAACTGAAAGGTCGGAACAGTGAAACCAAAACGGAAGAGTGTTTTCAAATTGAAACAAAAGTCGAAACAAAACACTCTTCCATCAAAACATCAAAACAGATGTCAAAGTGGAACACTGATGTTTCGCACAGCTCTACTTAACATTCAGAGGTTTGCATGACTCTTGCTGCACCCTTAAGTATTCCTGCCAGTGCATAGTGGGGACCTAGAGTCATAGTCCAATCCCTCTAGGAAGGAAGCTTTCTTGGCACATCATACTGAGATTGTGCTATGATTCTTATGCAGAGGTGGGAGAAAGTGCTTAGCAGTCCATGGCTATGAAAAATGTGCATGACATTACAACTGGCAGAATTCAGAACTTCCTAGAAGTTAGTCTATGTTTCTCTTTGAGACCTGACCTGCAAACTGCACTTTTCGAGACCTCCTCTTCCTCATCGGAGTCGCATGTCAGTTACACACCAGCCATCTTTATGGTACTCTTCCCTTTTCCCCCAACTACAATGGGGGAACCCAACAGTTGGCCCCAAAAATCTGGTTTCTTTTCTCTCCATATGGAATTAATGTGAAAGTTTTGGGATCTGGCTTATTGCCCTGGGAAACACATAATTTATCTAAGGGAGGAAGGGAGAATTACTGAACTGTGAAATTTGTCACTGTGTGTAGTAATCTTTCAAAAATAGAAGCGAAGTCTTATTGGAGAATGTATTATAAACAATAATCCTGCATTGGCAGGAGGGGTGAGCAAGATGACCTAGAAAGACCTCTTCCATCTCTAATTTTAGTGGATCTATGTAATGGTGAATATGCAATTATAACAGTTGTCTGGATGTGCACTCTGAAAGCAGGCAGTGGAATGTGCTGGCAACCAAGGTTTATTTCAGCCAAGGTATATTTCAGCTCATGCTGCTGTGACAGATAAAACAAAGGCTGCATTTTATGAAACCTAATTGCATGTAACAGTGATACCAACAAACAGACTTCCTAAAAAAAGTTTAAACTCTTTCTGAAAAGTTTGATTTCCTCATTGAAGCATCTGCCTTTTTTGATAAGACACAATGTCCTTTCTTTAATATAATTTCACATGGCATTTTATAGTTAATAGGGCAGTCTAGACATATCATTTGCTGCCCCAAAGATCTTACAATCTAAAGGTATCAGGAAAGACAGCCAAAAGAATCATCTCAGCTTATTGACTTGGGTGTAGCCATTGCGTGAGGAAGAGAATAGAATCCTGAAGAGACAGCAAGGATGTTACTTTTTCATAAAGATAAGCAATTGCAAAGGGCAGAAAGCCCTCAGCAAAGGTCAGGCGTCTGTATAAATGTGCAGCATTTTAACTAGCTAGAGTCAGAAAAAGCAATTGAAACATATTAAAAAAAAAAACTGTTTGGAATTACAAATCAAATGTGGCCTAAGTGGTTTGCTTTAGCCTGTTTTTTTAAAACTCACATGACCACTTGCTGTCTAAAATAAAAAGAAATAAGTTGTTACAATGATGTAAAAGACAGAGTTGCAATGTAGTGAAAATTTTAGCAGGCCCTTTAGCTATAATAGTCAAGTACAGTAAATGAAAGCATTCAATATTTATGAATTGTAATCTTAGCTTCTGTTTAAAGGTAATACCAGAAGATTATGAGAGATTTAATGTTCTAGGAAATCTGTTTGGTCAGTACAGTAATATTTTTATGGTCTTACATTAAATTGGAAAGTTTAACTGTACAGGTTATGCTTTGAATGCAAATCATGTAACAGCGTTCTAGCTGTGCTCTGAGACTTTTGAGTGTGACAGATGAGAGACAGCTTGAGAATTCTTGTATTTTAATAGTGTTTGTGCTGAAGATGATAAATACATTCTTCATCTAAGAACTTGGAAGTTCATAATTTTTTTTCTAAAAGCAGGGAAGTTATAACATTTCAAAGAGTAGAGTGATTATGGTACGCAGCATAAAGACTCACGTATAATTGCTTCTGCATTTAGGACAAGGCTTGAATCAAACTGAGTTTTATACAGGAGAGATCATATGGAGCCAATACCAAAGTTATTCCACTCACGTCATGTTGATGACTACAGATATCATGTAGCCTTGTGTGAGGGCTTGACCATTCCAACATAAAAGAACTGTGGCATAGAAGCCAAACATTTCAAAAAGATATCAAAGCAAAACCTTGTCAATGTGACATAAGGTTGTAACATCTGAGATCATAAACCATTTTTTTCCCTTTGGAATGGTTCTCAGATCTGTGATCTGTTTGCTCTACCTGCAAACTTTCTATTTTCTTTTAAAACTTAAGTAATTATTTGTAGGAGGTTTCATTAGAGCTCACTTCAAGCATTTTATTTTGAAAATAAACTAAGAAATCTCTTCCTCTCTTCTGTCCCATGACAAAGTTACTTAAGGTTAAGTGTTGCTGCTGACCTTCGCTCCACAGTGCTCTGTTAGCAGAGAGAAGCTAGCCTGTGTTAATCATCTTGTTTCAGAAGGTCTTCTCAAGAAAACATATAGGGTACAGACACTAGGATAGAGTAGCTGCCATCTTCCACAATTGGTTTGTTCTCTTCTAGACATGCACTCTAGGAGTGTGTGAAATGGGCCTTATTCAATTTGGATTCAGATTCAGGCTGAATTGGGGACAGTGATTCAATGTGTTAATTCAGATCACTGTCCCTGATTCGATTAAGATGAATCCAAATCTGAAGATTCAATGCTGATTTGGAGAATCAGTGATTCAGCTATAGATGTAGCTTTAAATGTTTTTTCTACATATCTCAATGTACCAGGTATGGCTCATGAATGCTGTGATGCTGGGGCAGATAGAACATCCCACACAATCACAGGGGGCCCCCGCACATGCTTGGCAGTGACCCCAGAAGTGGACCAGAAGTACTTGCGTGCCCCCCCACCCCACCCCCGCACCTCCCTGGCTCAGTGATTGGCCATGGGAGGAGCCTGAGTGCCCCCCCAGACCCAGGAGGCACCAGTTGCTGAGCCAGGAGGACACCCTCCCCCCTCTCCCATGTGCTGCCTGACAGACCTGGAAGTGGATCGGAAGTGCTTCTGGTCCATTTCCAGGTCTGCTGCTAAGCACGCTGGGGACTTTGCTGCACTCTTGTGGGATACTTCATCCGTCCCAGCATCTCAGTGTTCACAAGCTATCTAGTACCTTGAGGTATGTAGAAAAAACATTTTAAACTGTTTCGATGTCCAAATTGTTGAATCCCTCCAAGTCAATTCGGAGGTTTCTGATTCAATTTGGAGAGATTAAACGGTCTCCTGATTTGATTTGGATTCGGAGGTTCAGCCACCGAATCAGGCCAAATCTCTGCCGAATCGAATCAGGGACCAAAGCTTCGCACAACTCCAATGCACTCACAATTCTGTAATACTTTACTTAGAGATAAGGTCAGGAGTTGACAGTTCTTTCCACATAATGAAAGTATGAAGTGCTGCCTTCCCTCTAAGGCTCTATCCACCCAAGCACAGACATATTTCCTCAGGGTCAAGAATCAGCAGCGCACCTTTTGCTGCTGCTAGTTGTCCTCAGGGAATACCTGTGCCACATGCCCTCCAGGGCATGGAATTTACCCCAGATGAGGTAGATGAAGCTGGGAACACCACTGGGCTGGTCCCAGCAGCCTTTCCTGCAGTCTGGGGGACTTCTGGGGCTGCAGCAGCAGTTACCCTGCTGCTTGGGTTTTGAGCAGCATGCATCTGTGCATCGCTCTGCTTTTTTTTTTTTTTTTTTTGCACAGGTTTTTTTGACCCCTGGATATCCAGGACTCAAGAACCCCCCTTCCACTCCCCCCCTCCCCTCCTCCCCATGCTGCTACCTTGCAGCATGGAGAACAGCTGAATGTGTGGTATGTGGCACCACAGATGTGTGGTACATGGCACCACATGGCCACGCTTGCCTGGACACAGCCTAAAACTGCAATAGGAAAGAATTGTGGAAAATGCAATGTTGTTGCAGATAACTTTTTAATGGCCATCATTTGTCCCTTCATGTGAGATCTTGCTATTAGCATATTTCTTCTGGAACTCAAAAAGTGGAGAGCAGTGTCATTAGCTGATGATGCCTGTGCTCAATATGCTAAGACACTTAAAGTGATTTGCCCCAGAAAGAATCTCCTATTTCTATTAGAGGTTACTCTCATCTGACCTGGGTTCTTGTGACAGGGTAGCAGGGAGCTGATTCTCTTTCTCTATTATGGATTCAAATGCAGCAAGAGCCATGCTTATAACCCCACAGCCCCGGGATCCAAGCCAGGACATTGTGTGGCTTGGAGACTTAACGCAAATCAGCTCAGAGCCAGTCCTGTCAATAGGTGCTGGCAGGGGACCTGGGAGACAGCAAAAAAACCTTTTTGTTTTCCTGTGGGGAAAGACTCATGGCTGTTCCCAGCAGCCAAGATGGTTGACTGGGAATGCACCTGGAAGCAGCTGGAGGGTTGATATTGAGAAGCTCCCCAGCTATGGTAACAAGTGACAGAGGGAGCTGAAGGTGATTGGGTCACAGTGAGAATCAACCTGCTTAGTGGTAAGGGAGCAAGGACTCTCTTCCCCAGAGAGGAGAGAAGAAGCACCATCTCTGACATAGGAGTGGTGCATGCCTATGCAGAGGCACAGGATCAGACAGTGTGGTGAGCTAAGAAAACTGCTGAATGAAAGGCCAAAGACAATTGGTGAAGTGGGACAAATCAGTGAGATGCAGTGGTTGGGAGAGTCCACCAACAGGACATGACCACTATATGAGGCCCTGATTCAGGAAGTGAGGATCCTAACCTGTTCTGGGTAAGACTATTGTGGGATTTGATAAGAATACCTAGAGAAGGGTCGAGGTGGAAAGGAAGGTAACCTCACAGGGTTTTGACTGAGGGGTCACCCTTAAAGCACTGAGTGAAGTAAAAAAGGAGAGACCTTGGAGTACTTAGGCCAGACAGCCAGGGATAGCCTGAGATCATTGTCCTGAGGATTAAGAGGAAAAGATTCTAGTTATACCTACAGGGGTGATAAAGACAGGGTGAAGGGGAGGTTTGAACCCTGTGAAGAGGATCCCACCAGGGGAGCTAAGTTGCAGTCCTCATTATCTGATTATCAACCATCAGCATCCCATTTCTTTTCCATCAAGGCATGGTGGACAACTGTGAGGAAGCAGGCTGAACTTCACATCCTAAAAACCTGAGTAAGACCATTACACATCTACAAGGAGCATTTCGCCTTTAATACACAGAAGAGGTTCTACTGTGAGAAAGCTGCCTTAAAAGTTCTCTTGAATGGGGTTGGTCTGTGATAGAGTACCCCAATTATCATCCATTGGTTTCTCTTTTGCTAGAAGTGTACCTCTAAAAGGTGTATAGCATGATATAGAAGCTGTGGCAATAACATCAATGAAACAAATACAAGACATGCATAAAACTAGAAGCATCTCTCTGTTTCCTGCTTTTCTTTCTAAAAGGAAGAAGGTTCCTTCTTTTGTATTATAACTGTGTGTTAAATTCCTGTTGTTCCTATTGTCCATTCACCAATGGAAGCCAATGGATGCTCTCTAAACTATTTGGCCTTTGTAACTCTTCATGTTAGTTTTAGGAGTTAGAACACATTATTTGGAGTTGGGAGATACAGGCTTAGTTGCTTTCTCTGTCATTAATTTATGACTTTGGCCAATTACCATAAATTTTCCAATTTTCAAAATGGGGCTTATAATATATTTTCCTCCAACATGAGTTAGTATATCATGAGTATATGTGATACATACTGAGACCCTCAGAGAGAAGGTGATGTATGTTGTATTATAAATAAAGGTAAACTGTACCGTAAACTGTAAATATTTAAAATCCCTACATTTTGACTTCAGGAACACTTTTAATTAAGCTCAAATTTGAAAGAGTTTGAATTCTCCTACAAATGATTTTTTTAAATCAAAATCTTGAAGCTCACCTTCAAAATATATTACATCCCTAAATATGAAGGTAGATGGGCAAAGTCTTTAAATGGGGACTTGGATCAGATGAGAGATTTTCATTCTATATATACATACTGGGATCATGGGGTTTTTTTGGTTTGGGAGCTTTTTTGGTTTTGTTTTGGTTAAATGATCAGGGAACCTATTTTTAATAAAAGAGTTAAAATAGATTACATAGGTTAACACACCAGAAATTTGATGCAAATCACAGAAAAATAGGGATGGAAAGGTACCTCATCTAGATTACCCTTCCACTTAAGACATTATGATTCCTGTCTATACCATCCCAGTTAAGTATTTGTCTGAACTGCTCTTGAGAACTTCTAGTGATAGAGGTTATAGTGACGAAGAAGGATATTAAGAAAAAAGACTTTCAAAGCATGGACCCAATGAGCTTCATGCATGCCACCCTTCATTTGTCCTCAAGAAAAATGCCACAATGTGCTCCTTAATAGGGCTGTGCAAAAATTCACCGGCTGTTTCATTTCGACAGTGTTTTGACTCATTTCGAGCTCGAAACAGCAAAATTGAAATGAAACAAAGGCCTTCAAAGACCTCATTTTTAAATTACACTGTTAAGTGGCTTAGCGCAAGAATTGGCAACATTTCAATAGCTGGCTGGAATGATCCAGTTCCAGTCCAGTCAGTGCTAAGACCTGGATGCTGCAGCTGCTTCTCTCCACTACCCAGCTGCAATGTGGCATAGTTGAAGCCCCCGTCATCAAATGCTGCCAAAGAACCATGGTTACTCAGGCCAAATCCAATGACTCTGTGAGCTGGATCCAATATCTCCACGGGCTGTAGATTACCAAGCCTTGCCTTAGTGGAATTACTCCTGATTTCCATCAGCAAAAGTAAAAGCAAAGTGGTAAGATTTCTTTTTGGCAGGAGGGTAATTCAAAGATGGGTGATAGCTAGTGCCTGGTAATGCTTCTGGCAGAAGGACACAACTTCACTAGGGTGACATTGCAAAGCTAGGAGACCTTTGGAAAGTAAATATGAATTCTATTGAAGCCCCATTAAAATAAATATTAATAAAGATGTGCAGAACAAACAATGTATCTACAATGTCATGTGTAAAGAATCCAGTTAATATTTCAGTAGAACTTGGTTGAAAGCATAGATAAAAAATGACAGATTCACAGCATCATAGAATAATATTTGCTGATTGAGAGGCATGCAGCATTTTTTTTAAAGAATGGGGGACATCATTTGCAACTTATTCTTTGTGAAGAGAGAAGTCCCATGACAGATTTCAAGTCTTTGGCACAGCTTTATAACTTTATCAAAGAAAAGCATCAAAGTGAGAACTTTGTTCTGGAAAAAAAGGCAGAAAAAATAATCAATAGGAACCACAACAAAATATAAGATCAGGATAATCATGTTGTACCATCAAAAGGTACATCTTTTGTGCTTTTTGTGATGTTTTCTTCATGACAGTTTGGTCTCAAACATACAGTGAGAAATAACTTTTTGGTCTTATGATTGACAGGAAATTTAAATGTCACCAAGGAAATGCCAATAGGAAAAAAAATCTTGGATTACATATTGTGTACCTTTAACATTAGATTAATACATAATCCCCCTTGTTTCCTTGTGTAGACTCAAGAGGTAATTGGGCCATGTCACAGGGTGCATAGCTTGGGGGCTAGAAACCAGCTGCAAGAGGTCTATGGGTAATAGCTTGCCTTCCTAGGGCATGGAGCTAGCTAACAGGTATGATTGGCTGGCCCAGAGAAAGTTAAAAGTTCCTAGGAAGGGAAGCTGAAAGCGGGAGAGAAGAGGCTGGTATACTGAGGGAAAAGCACAGAGCTTTTTCTGTAGACCTCTCTAGGTCTACAGAAAGACCAGACATTGTACTTTTGTTTGTTCTTGCATATTTGCTTTCTTTGTTGCCTGCTTTGTTGGCTATTGTAACAAGTTTTACACATGTACAATAAACAGATTGAAAACTGGAACTAAGAGCTGACTGGACTTTATGAGGAAGATGGTTCCCACAATAAAAGGGAGTGGCAACCCACTAAAGGCCAAAAGATATTTGGAAAAAAAAATGTAGATTTTGGTGTGTGGTACCAAGCGAAATTACACAAGAAAATGACTGAATGGGGTTACTCGCCAATATTCCATGCCAAGGGAGGATAATGGGAAAGATAGAACTCAGGAAGGAGAGAAGATAAAAGCAAATCAAGAAGAATAAAAATAATTAACTCCAAAATATTTTTTCTTTTTTTTTTTTAATTGAACTTTCCTTGTGCCCATCAGAACACATGAGCATCTGTCACAGGCATTGTTTTATATCTTGAATAGCAGCACATGGAGCACTGATTATTCAATTCCTGTGAACTTCACAGTTAATATGACTATTGTCTTGTTCACTTCTGTCTCATAGCCTTTACATTTCAGAAAGAATGGTCACCCCAAAATTTTTAAGAGCTTCCTTCCATCAGTATATATTTCTATGGATTAAAAATAAAGGACTAAATTCATCTTTGTTCCAAGTACTCTACAGAGAGTTCCACATAAAATGTCTGACACCATGAAGCTAGCATAAATTAAATGCACAGTATCGCTGCTGGTTCAGGGTTCAGCTCCTCTGCTGGGGAATTGATATGCACTTGAGCATCAGAAGTGTCTAATCTGCAGTTGATAGATGTCCAGTGCTCTAATGAGGAGCAGTAGATTAACCTGCAGAAGTTTTACAGGGTTCTGACAGTATTCATGTTCATGTTTTTGTGTGTTCTGGTATTTTTAGCTTTTTGTATTTTGGTGGCACCAGGGAATTTGGTCCCAGATGTTAATGTTCTCTTTGTTGTAGGCCTTTGATACATGGATCAAATAACTATTTGCACACATGCAATTATTATTTGCTTTCAAATATTCCACTAATGTTTGAGTCTGAGAAGAGCTGATTAGCTATGTAAAAGAGCAGGGATACTCTGGGTTTTACAATAGTTTGTTGAAAAAAATATTCAACATTTCTTTTTCTTGGAAATTCCAATCAGCTGTAGTTTTAACCTCTTCCTTCCTTGCGGCTGGTTCAGGTTGTGTGGGAATTGCAGCATTACACAAACATGTCATTATCACTACTGGCTGCTTGAATAACTAGCTAAATGGATGGAGAGAGATTGCTATGTGCAAAGATGAAGAAAATGTTTGTATTTTGTAGTTCTGTCTCTTCAAGATCAAGATACTATAATTACATTGAATTGAGGGAGCAAGACAAAGTTGCATAATTGTTACATGAAAATTATGACATGTCTAGTAGTAGGGTTACAAACTGGAAACCATTTATAATACTTAAAGTAGACAAAACTTAGTATGTATTCAGAAAGCCAGCAAGATTTTTTGTCCTCGTGAATTATGGTCACACCCCAATCTTTTGCTTTAAAACAAGGCTTTCAAGGATTGAGAAGAAGGGGTGGAGTAATAGGTCACAGTACTTACTGGAACTGCTATTCTTCCCAGTCATTGGCAACTTTTGCTGCTCCTTCAGTTTATTTTGGTATAAAAGTCTAAGATCCCTTAGTGCACACAACCAATTAGGTCTAGTTATGTCTGAGACCATAATGCCAGTTCCTACAGGGTGGAGAACAAAGTATTTTGGTGGTAACTCTTTTATCTCAATGTGCCACCTTGCACAAGGACCGAGGACAAGCACAAGCTCTTCATCTTTGTGAGTAGAGAGATATGTCCCCTTCAAGGAACCTAGGGGAAGTGTAGCCTTTTGTCATTTCTTTCTCTTCGCTAGTTTAGAATGCTTTTGATTTGAGGGAGTACATGGTCTGTCATGGAAACAGGTGCCACTCTGTGTGGGATCAGTTAGAGCCTGAATGACATCCTATTCATTTGTGTGCCTTCACAATATAGTCAGAGCCAGCTTTAGGAGTGGCTGATGTGGGCAACTGCCCTGGGTGCAGTAGTCAGGGTTCTGCCACACACGCACAAACACGTGCAAGTATCCTGCACTTACCGCAGCGCTCTCCCCACACCTCACCCTGCCTTGCCCAGCTGATCCCCCACCCCAGGCAGATGGATCAATGCCTAGCCTGCCCCCCACCTCCAGTCACTGTTCAGCAGAAGCTTGCCCACACACCTGCCTGGTGCACCATGCTGCTCTGCCTCCCTGTTGGACTGCACCCCAGCCCTTGCCTTACTGCCTCTTCCTGCAGCAGCATCGCTGACTTGGGGGGCGGGTGGGTGCTCTGGGTGGGGCACTGGGGGGAGGAGGAGGAAGCACCAAAATACAGGTTCATTTAGGACACCATTTTCCCTAAGGCCAGCTCTGAATATAATCTTCATTGTGTCCATCTGCATCATACTTGCAAGTTCCTTACCAGTAGGTAGTACTTAGCCTGATTTTTGCTTGTATTAAAGTCAGTAGGAGTTTTGCCATTGCCACAGGACCATTCACAATTTCCAGTTGACTTAGGCCTGTAGAAAAAGAAAAGGAATACTACAGCCTAAACAATGATTAACAATAAAATTACTTTACTCGGGGTAGAAGCAATTACTGCCATCTTTGGCAGTTTATAATATTGACACCAATGCTACCCAATGTTATACCAATGTTAGATGCTAATAGACTTAGAAACAGCAGAAGAACTGATAAGATGCACATGTTCTGGTCTTTTGATAAATTATAAAAAAGATTCTTGTGACATCTGGTAGCCAGAGTTTCAACTCGGTCAGACATAGTAAAAATATTTTGTAGATATTACCTACCAGGCTATATGGCTGTTATGTCCCTGTTCATATGATCCTGCTGTCAGAGCATCTAGGCTTGAGGATAAGAAACAATATATAGTTCAGGTCATTTCTGCTTATGTGTACAACTCAGGGTCATTTATTAGTGACAGAACATCTGTAATCATGCACCGGTCCATTTTATACAAAACAATGAAAAATTGTAATCATAAAAAAGATTAAAATCATTAAAAATTTAATCATTAAAAGAAAAATTTGAAAAATTTAATCATGAAAAAAGAATGGCAAATATCCTTCTTTTGTGATACACCTTTTCCCCTTTTTATTTAGGTCTGAGATTGAAAATGAGTCCTGTTAAGAAATACTGGTCAACTGCAGCAGGCTGGGAGATGAGAAGTGTGAGATAACAAACATACACACAAAAAAACAAAATAGGTGAAAAATTGAAACAATAAGGGGTTTGAAGTAGGTTCCTGTTAAAAGTGGTTGAGAGCATTGTCTGATGTTTGCTGGGGGTGCTGAGGAAAATTGCAGTATGTTCATTAAAAATGGGGCCAAAGTGCCTAGACAGAACTGTCTAAGGTAAATACAATAATACATATATTGTATGATAGATAGATAGATAGATAGATAGATAGATAGATAGATAGATAGATAGATAGATTATTGGCCAAATAAACTTCTAAGTGAGTTAATCTTGTGTAAGGAGTTGGAATCTCAGAGAGTTTACATTTGGCTTGAGCTTTCTCTGCAACCAGGGGATTTGCTTCCTTGAAGAACATTCATGAAATATGCTTATTTCCCAAAACCTTTTGGCTGTCTGTGCGAAGCCCCTCTAACCTGGTCTGGCTCTTATCCAAGCTCTGAAGTGTTTTGTAGTGGAAGAGGCAGAATGCGTTTAATGCTGATTTTAATTATAAAGCTAGAGCTAGATTCTCCAGTACCCTTCAACTCAAACCAGTTGCTCAGTTCAGCTTATTTTCGACTTCCAAATGATTGAGTGGAGTCAAACAACCATTTCTGTGTAAAACTAATCTGTCTGAGAGAAATATTTCCACATTTTTTTCCACCAGTGTGCAATTCCCTGCTGCCTCATTCCTTGAAAAAAATTATATGTGCCTCAGGCCTAAACAGGCAAGACTATAAGCACCTTCCTTAGACTTTAAGCTCCTTAGGACCAAAAGTATGTGTTTCTATGTGGTGCTACATGAGTGCCAGTCATGACTGGGAGCCGATGGGGCCCTACCACAGCACAAAAATAAACAATAAATAATAATAGTGACAGCTTTTCTATATGTATAACTGTCACAACTCTAATGACATATCTCCTACTCCTGCTAGCAGAGAAATGGAGGATTTGTATTGCTGAAAAAGAAGATTCTAAGGTTCCCAATGAAATTCAATATTAATTTCTAGCCCAAATAAAGGGAAGCTATTTTAAGCAGGTTTTAGAGGGGTTTCTGACCCTCTCTGGCTTCTTTATAATTGGACACATGGGGCCAGATTCTCAAATCATGTCAATCATCACAGCACCAAGACAGCTATACTAATTGACACCATCTTGCCCCGTGCCACCCAAGACAAAGGGTTTTATAGGCAAAGGGACATAAAAAAAAAAATCAAACCTGTTTTTTGCTAAATGCTTATACAATTCTCGTTATGTTATTTCTACCAAGACTTTCTGTAATACATGCGTGACATACAAAATACAGGATGATGTGCTGTAAAAATTTGTTCAGTGCTTACCAAGAAAGTTGTGAACCCCATGTAGCAATGTGCCCAGCCCAGCTTCACTATCTTATAATCTAAATCTATATAACAAACATGATGGCATCTTAATTAGCTTTATTATACCTCATAAAATGAACCATCATTGTAACTTGTGGTGTTTGTGGCAAGGTGAGTTAGATACTCTAGTTTAATACGTCCATTGTGTCTGGATAGATATGGTGCACAATAATACCTTCTCACATAATACCTCACATCCCTCCACCATACTAATGTTATTTCTCAAATACTTTTTTAAGCAAATGTGTAGTGTGCTTTAGGTGCCACATCCAGTAATAATATTGAACTGTTCGGTATTGTATGATGGCTTTCTTACAAACCCATTCATTATACCTGTCATACAAACTTTAAAAACTTGGCATACAGTAAGATTACATTTATAAAATCATGGAGAAGATTATTTTTACACACACCACTTGTTGTAAGAAGAACATTGGAAAGACAAAATTAAATGGAATCCAGACAACCCAAGTGGAAATACTGATATATAAAATGTCTTTTGTAATTAACATGGCATTTTGTTACAAAAAGACTACTTTCTGTATATGAAATATATATTATATACATGTATACATGCACTTTTTCAAGAGAGTGTATTTTTTTACAAACAACTGTAATATATGTAGCAGAAGTTGCTAATTTTGCAAGAACTTGTATCTGAAGAAGTCATGGTCCAAGAATCCTTGGATACAGTTTCTTATAGACTTTTAACAAGCAAATGGCATTGATCAATTATTTGTTTTTTATTTTAGTTAAGATGACTTGAATTTATTAACCAATTCTTATGCCTGTCATTCTTCATGTGTTTGGTTTTCTTTACAATGTTTCTTCTCCAGATATATGTTACAAGTAAGTGCAGGACCTTCAAGCTTATAGCCTAATTCCTTTTTATATGTTAGATACAGTTTATGCCAGGGAAAAACGTGGCCAGTGCGTTAAGAAAATTGGTCAAAAATGTTTTTTTGCTATGAAAATTATTTTGGCAAAAATATGTTCATCAAGATTGAGATATTTGAAAACCCTCAATGACATTTGTTAAAAAATGACATGAATCCTTTCAGTGTTGAAATGTCTCATTCAACATTTAATGTGCCATTTTAATGCATCTTTTCAAAATTGAATTAATTATTTTATTAAAAAATTAAGTACAAGGGGACAAAAAAGAATAGAGTGTTTTTAGTTTTATTGAAAAAAAAAAGGTGTGTCACAGACCCAAAATGAATTTCTTTTTGGAAAATTTTGAAGATTTTGTTTCCAATATTTTAAGTTTCCCAGTTCCAAATGAAATTTCCCATGAAACAAAAAATCTTGTTCCTGTCTAGTTAATTTAATCAAAATATTTGTAATTACATTATAAAACCTTAGTCCTCATGTCTTTGCAATTAAATGTTTAATTCCCACAATTTTTCTGAGTTTTTGAAAGATGCAGAAATTCAGTTCTAACATGAAACAGGATATTTTGAAGAGTAAATAAAGGTTGACCTATCATCTATAGAGAAAAAACCCCTGGGTGTTTGCAGTTCAGCATTTGAAATGTTACTAACACCAGGTTCCATTTTGAATTCTAACACTCTTATTTCTGTTTTTAATAATAGCAATAAGTTTAGAATCATAGAATGTGAGGGTTGGAAGGGACTTCAGGAGGTCATCCAGTCCAACCCCCTGGTCAGAGCAGGACTGGCCTCAACTAGATCATCCCAACCAAAGCTTTGTCTAGCCAGGTTTTGAAAACCCCCAAGGATGGAGCTTCCACCACTTCTCTGAGTAACCTGTTCTAGTGTTTTACTACTCTCCTAGTGAGAAAATCTTAAACTTAAACTTCCCTTGTTGCAACTTGAAATGGTTGCTCCTTATTCTGTCATCTGCCATCCAGCTCCATCCTCCTTCAAACCCCTCTTCAGGTAGTTGAAGGCTGTTATTATGTCCCCTCTTAATCTCTGCTTCTGTAGACTAAAGAAGCCTAGTTCCCTCAGTCTTTCCTCCTAAGTCATGTGCCCCAGCCACCTAACTATTTTTGTTGCTCTCCATTGCACTCTCTCCAATGTGTCCACATCCTTTCTGTAATGGAGGAACCAAAACTGAACGCAATACTCTAGATGTGGCCTCACCAGTGCTGAAGAGAGGTGAATAATCACTTTCCTTGACATGCTGGCAACACACCTACCAATGCAGCCCAGTATGTCATTAGCCTTCTTAGCAACTAGGGCACACTGATGGCTGATACTTAGCTTATTGTCCACTATAACCCCCAGGTCTTTTTCTGCAGAGCTGCTGCCCAGCCAGTTGCCCCAGCCTGTACTGGTGCATGGGATCATTCCATCCTAAGTGCAGGACTTTGCATTTGTCCGTGTTGAACCTCATGAGATTTATTTTGGTCCAATCCTCCAATTTGTCTAAGTCACTCTGAATCCTAGCCTACCCTCCAGCATATCTACTACTCCCCCCAGCTTGGTGTCATCTGCAAACTTGCTGAGGGTGCACTCTACATCATAGTTTCTCAACCTGTGGTACACATACCCCTGGGTGTACGCAAGACACGGGCAGGGGGTATGTGGGTACCCCAACACTCTCTCTCTCTCTCTCTCTCACCCTCTTCCTCTCAAAACTATAGCAAAAGAGTTGGTGTGCGGTGCTTTAAGTTCCCCAGTAATAATTTGGCTGGTTCAGCCCTCCTAGCTTTGGCCAACATCCCCTTTAGCCCAGGTACTTACTTGAGTTGTGCACTCCTAGTGTAAAAGATGGCAACCCTAACCACTCCAGATCAGATGTCTGTCATATCACAGCCTTATATACACAGCCCTTCTTCCAACATATGGCACACATTAGTCTATAAATATAAAATCCCCTGGAAAATTGAGTATTGGGGTACTTATTAAAATTTTCAGAAGTTAGGGAGTACTTGCTACTTAAAAGGTTGAGAAACACTGCTCTACATCATCTTCCAGGTTCTTGATGAAGACATTGAACAAAACCAGCCCCAGGACCAACCCCTGGGGCACTCCACTTCATACCGGCTGCCAACTAGACATTGAGCCATTGATTACTACTATCTGAGCCCAATGATCCAGACAGGTTTCTATTCATCTTAAAGTCCATTCATCTAGCCCATACTTCCTTAGCTTGCCTGCAGGAATGTTGTGGGTGACTCTGTCAAAAGCCAGGTTCCTTCTAAAGTGCATGCGTGTGTGGCCATGTGCAAGTAAAAGGCTGAATGCGCACAGATTTTTTTAGTCCATGCACCCACTGGGACAGGAGCTGGGCTGTGGTGTGGGACACTTACATGACGGTAAGTTCCCCTGGGAGGTGGAGGTGGGAGCCTTGTGCAGGCTCCACAGGCTCCGGGGAACTGCTCCAATTCCCTGCTTCACCTCAGGGAGCAAGGAGGCACGTGGCATCAGGGCTGGGGAGTAGAGCACTTCCCTGGAGCTGGTAGAGGCCACGAAGCAGTTCCCTGGAGCTGGCAGAGCCTCACTTGGGGTAGGCAGCAGCTGCTCTCTGAGGTGAGGCAAGGCAGGGATAGAGGCTGGGGCTGAGGACTGGTGCAGGCTCCGCCGGCTCCAGGGAAGTGCTCCACTCCCCAGCCCTGATGCCACGTGTCTCCTCACTCCCTGAGGTGAAGCAGAGGAGTAGATTCATGTCCTGGAGCTGGTAGAGCCTACCCCATCCCCTGGCCCTCAGTCCCTAGAACCCCAGCCCTGAAGCCCCTAGCTTCCACATTGCACCGAAGTGGTGCACTCATGGAACGAAGCGGTGCACTCATGGATCACTACTCCTTATAGGGCACATCGATCAAAAGCCTTGCTAAAATCAAGGTACACCACAGCCACCAGTTTCTCTGCATCCACAGAGGCAGTCACCTCATCATAGAAGGCAATCAGGTAGGTCAGACATGACTTGTCCCTAGTGAATCCATGATGACTGTTTCTAATCACCTTTTTCTCCTCCAAGTGCTTAGAAATAGATTCCTTTAGGATTTGCTCTTTGATTTTTCCAGGGACTGAGGTGAGTCTGACAGGTCTATAGTTTCCTAGATCTTTCTTCTTCCCTTTCTTAAATATGGACATTATGTTTGCCCTTTTCCAATTACCAGGTAACTCTCCTTATCACCATGAGTGTTCAGTGATGGGCAATGGCTCTGTAATCACATCAGCCAACTCCCTCAGCACCCTCGGTTTCATGCCATCTGGCCCCATGGACTTATAAATATTCAGCTTTTCTAAATAGTCCCTAACCTGTTCTTTCAGCACTGAGGGATGCTCATCTGGGCTTCTCCATCTCAGTCTGACATCCATCCCTGGAAAGATCTTGGAGAAAATTATCAAGGGATCCATCTGCAACAGGCTAATGGAAGGCAACCTGCTGAATGCTAGCCAACATGGTTTTATTACTGGAAGGTCTTTCCTGACCAGCCTCATCTCCTTCTATGACTAGGTGACACACTGCCTGAACAAGGGAGATGATGGTGATGTCATTTATCTGGATTTCAAGAAGGCCTTTGACTTGGTCTCCCATAATGTCCTCAAGACCATGTTGGGGAACTGTGGCCTTGACCATCTCATGGTCCAATGGCTGGCGAACTCGCTCCAGGGTCAGGCCGAAAAGGATACTAGTTGATGGGAACAAATCAACATGGTGCAAGGTTACCAGTGGAGTCCCCCAGGGCTCAGCGCTCAGCTGGTACTCTGCAATATCTTCATTAATGATCTGCATTCAGGCATCAGATGCAGATTGGCAAAGTTCATGGAGGACACTAAATTATGGAGGAAGGCGGTCATGCTAGAGGACAGGTTGTGTATACAAGCCAACCTGCACATGCTTGCAAAGTGGGCAGACCAAAACCTGATGACATTCAATGCAGAGAAATGCAAGGTACTTCACCTTGGGGGAAAACAAAACAAACAAACAGCATCATACTTATAGACTTGCCAGTACTTTGCTCACTAGCACCACACCCAAAAGAGACTTGGGGGTCTTGATTAACCACAGTATGAACGTGAGCCACCAATGCAATGCTGTGGCTGCAAAGCAAACCAAATTCTGGCATGTATCTACAGATGCATCTCAAGCAAAACCAGGGATGTCATCCTCCTGATTTACTTGGCATTAGTAAGGCTGCAACTAGAGTACTGCATCCAGTTTTGGGCTCCCTACTTCAGGGGGGATGTGGATAAGTTTGAGAGAGTCCAGAGGAGAGCCACCCATATGATTAAAGGCCAAGAGAGAAAGCCTTATGAGAAGAAGCTGAGGGACATGGAACTCTTCAGCTGGGTGAAGAGAAGGCTCAGGGGGGACTTGATGACTGCCTATAAGTATGTAAGCAGAGTCCATCAGGATGTGGGAGGACACTTGTTCACCAGTGCTCTCCAAGGGATAACTAGTTCTAATGGCCACAAACTTCTTGAACGCTGATTCAGACTCGATATAAGGAAAAACTTCTTTACAGTTAAAGGTCTAAAACAGGCTCCCCCCAGAGGTGGTGCAAGCACGTACTCTGGACTCATTCAAAAGGTGTTTGGATGTTTATCTTGCTGGGATCATTTGATTCCTCAAGACTTCCTACCTCTGGCAGCAGGGCTGGACTTGATGATCTCATGAGGTCCCTTCCAACCCCTAATGTCTATGAAATCTATGAAAACCTATGAAATCTATGAAAACCTCCTCCCCAAATTGTGCTGCCTGATACAGTAGTCTGGGAGCTGGCTTTGGCTGTGAACACTGAGGCAAAAAAGACAGCCTATTCTGCAAACTCTGTCACAAGTTTGTCTCCCCCCATTCAGCAAAGGAGTCACACTTTCCCTTATCCTACTTTTGCTACCAACATACTCATAGAAACCCTTCTTGTTACCAGGGATGTCCCTGGGGAGGGCAAATTGGGGCAACCACCCTGGGCCGCGTACTTTGGGGGGCCCCACGGAGCTGGATGGAGTGGTTGTGGTGACTCCGTGTTGCAACCATTGGCTGCACATCCAGCCTCTTGCTATCCCCCCCGCCACCACTGGCTTCATGTCCAGCTGCTTGTTCCTCCCCTCCCCCCAACACTACAGTCAAAGGTGGTGGTGGCTTCTTTGCATCTGAGGCATGTGGGATCAGGGTGAGGGCAGAGCCCTGCATAGGCTGATTTGCCCTGGGCCCCACACCATACTCAGGTTTCCTCTCCTTTTCACCCTTCACATCCCTTGCTAGCTGCAACTCCAATTGCACTTTGGATCAGGAAGGATCGCAACCATTCCATCTTGGCCAAGTGTTCCTCCCAGCAGATGTCTGGAAAATTAAAATTGCCCATGGTGACCATGTCACATGCATGTGCAGCCTCAATCAATTTTCAGGTGAATTCCAAATTGAGTTTCATCCCCTGGTTGGTCATCTGTAGTATACACATACTGTTAGGTCTGTCTTGCTGTGCCCCCTCCCCCCCCCACAACTTGTCCCTAATACTCTCTAAAAACTTTCTGAATTGCCTGTGTACTGCTTTATTGTGCTCCCAGCAGATGTCAGGGTGATTGAATTTCCCCATGATAATGAGGGTCTGTGATTGGGAAGCTTCCACTAGCTGTTTGAAGAAAGCCTCATCCACCACTTCCTCCTGGTCTGGAGGTCTATAGCAGAGCCCCACCACAACATCACCCTTGTTACTCTCCCCTCTGACCTTAACCCAGAGACTCTTGACAGGCTTATCTCCAGCTTCATACCGGAGCTCTGAGCAATCTATGGCTCTCTTACTTAAAGTGAAACTCCTTCTTCTCTTCTCCCCTGCCTGTCCTTTCTGAACAGTTTGTACTCATCCATGACAGTGCTTCAGTCATGTGAGCTATCCCACCAAGTCTCAAGGACTTCCAGTTCTTCCTGCTTGTTTCCATGTATTTGTGTACAGGCACCTGACATAAGTAGTTGATTGCCCAGATTTCTCAGGAAGTATGAGAGCACCTCCCCTTGTTGTCCCTTCTTGTTTGCTCTTCCTCCAGGTCTCCCACTTCCCCACTTACCTCATGGTTTTCATCTCCATTCCCCAGTGAACCTAGTTTAAAGCCCTCCTCAGTAACCTGTCTGCAAAGATACTCTTCCTTCTCTTTGTCAGGTGGATCCCATCTCTTCTCAGCAATCCGTCTTCTTGGAATATTAAAACTATATTCAATCAAGACTACAAGAAAAACTACAGACCTTGATCCCCCTGCTACCTAACCCGGGGACTTTTTACATGCTCCCTAAAATCCACAAACAAGGGAACCCTGGCAGACCTATCATATCCAACCATGGGACGTAACTGAGGAAATATCAGGTTTCATCGAATCAATCCTAAAACCACTTGTCACCCACAGAGCAAGTTTTGTACAAGACACTACAGACTTTCTATGGAAACTTAAAAACATAGACCACCTTCCCAGCAACACACTCCTAGCCACCATGGATGTTACCAGCCTATAAACCAACATCCCACACCAGGATGGCATTCAAGCCTGCCTTACATATCTACAGGAACAAGATTACAACTCAGAATACAGGCCCAAAGATATTACTGACCTTATACACTTCATCCTCGCACACAACGATTTCACTTTTAATAATCAACACTTCCTCCAGATGATGGGAACAGCTATGGGCACTAAAATGGCCCCACAGTATGCCAACCTTTTTATGAGCCACCTGGAAGAAGACTTCCTCAAGAACTGCACCTTCAAACCCTTGCTATACTTAAGATACATTGATGACATCATCATTTGGACTGAAAACCTACAATCTCTGAATTTCTGATGGAACTCAATCAACAATCACCATCCCTCCATCCGACTTTCTTTAGAATACTCCAGCACCAACATCTCCTTTTTAGACACAATGATCAGTATCCAGAAGGGTAAAATACAGACCACAGTATACAAGAAACCCATAGACCAACATATATATCTGCACAGAACCAGCAAACACCCTAAACACACCAAAAAAGCTGTGATATACAGCCAAGCCCTCAGATACCACCGCATTTGTACTGAAGAGAACACCCGGGATTGCCACCTCACCGATCTTAAAAAGGCTTTCACCCAACAAGGACACTCGTCCAGAGGGATAGATCGCACGTTTGAAAGAGCCACCTGGATACCACGTGAAGAACTGCTGCAGTACAGAAGAAAACCCCCCACAAAATCGCACACCGCTGGTTATGACATATCACCCCTCCCTTGAACCTGTACAGAAAATCCTCAAAAAATTGCAACCCATACTAGAAAGAGACCCTATTCTTAAAAAGATCTTCCCAGAGCCACCCATCCTAGCTTTCAAAAAAGCACCGAACCTTGCCAACCTCATCACCAGAAGCAAACTTCCTCAAGCCCAGAACACACCAAAAGGATCCAGACCGTGCCAGGACAAGAAATGCCAACACATCTCCACCACCCCCACAATTACCACACCCCACAACAGAGCCATCAGCATCCCTGGATCTTACAGCTGCACCTCCAGAAATGTAATACACCTCATCCAATGCACCAAATGCCCTGATGGAAAATACGTAGGAGAGACCAAACAACAACTACGCACCAAAATGAATGCACACCAGAAATCTATCAAAGACAGAAATACCCAATTACCGGTGGGGGCACATTTCTCACAGGAGGGCCACTCTCTCTCCAATCTCTCAGTTCTGATCCTCAAGGGAAATTTACACAACACTTTCCAGAGACGAGCCTATGAGCTCCATTTCATCAACCTCCTGGATACTAGAGATCATGGACTAAATGTAGACATTGGATTTCTGATACATTACAATCTGCCTGGCAGCTGACTCCCCAGCCCAGCCCAGCCTCTGGCTTCTTCACTTTTCATTCCATCCAGGAGGAGCACACACCAACTGCTGAAACTTCCTTAGCCTGACAAAGGGTTTTTGAACTCGAAAGCTTGCTTAATAACTATTCTCCAACTATTTGGGTTGGTCTAATAAAAGATATCAAATTCACCCAAGGAACCTTGTCTGCCTATGTCCTTAGACCAACACGGCTACAACCTACACCCCTGCAAAACTATATTAAAACTTTATCAGAGAAGCAAAACCCTCAAAATGAACACACATTCAGTGAATAATCATACAGTTACACATTTTTTCATGTTTCTGATTCCAGATATGATCAACTGTGGCATGTGGGACAGCTGTAGCTGATATTTTTTGTCTGAGCACAAAGTAGGAAATACTGCATGGAAACCACTACTAAGATCCTTGTCCAGCCCTCTTCTTGAAATTGGCCCATTGGGCAGCCAAGAGAAGGAGATATGTGGGGCCAAGAGCAAGAGAACAAAGTAGAGGTTGTGTTTCTCAGTGAGACTGATGCTGCCCAGGATTCTCCATGGAGTATTGCATGCAAGGTGCAGTGGGTTAGCTTTTAGAGGATGGCAGGAGAGGATCTGGGGAGTACTGGTTACAAGGTGGAGCAGGTCTAAAACTTCTATTTTCTATTCCCTGGGCAAGTGCCAGTGGTTTTTGATCCATGGCCTGCAGACCCCTGGAGGTCTGCAGACTGTCTAAGGGGTCTTCACAAGATGGCTACTATCAATCAATAAATGTGAACATCCACATTTACAATTCAAAGGTGTCCACACCTCCATTCAAAAATGTTTAGACAAAAAATTTACAACTAAAATGTTGTAAATGAAAAAAAAAGTTGAAAACCACTGCACTAGCCTAAAAGGTGACAGGGCACCTTCCATTGTTCTTCTAACAGATGTGAACACAGGGTAATTCCTTTTCACAACAGGGGCAAGTAGAACCCAAACTACATAGAAGTATAAAAAACTTCAGTGCAGCTGTGTAAAAGCCATTTGGGCACATAAAATGAAATGGGGTGTATTTCTGTGTGTCTACCAAAGAAAGTGGTTGATTTGGAGCATTTAGTCAGTACAGTGCACTCCCTAGCAGTTTTCTTTTGCTATAGAAACAGTTGATAGGCATATGAAGTATAGACATCAAAACAGTAAAACTGTTAATGGAAAGAACTGTATTATCAAAATCAATGGCAAATTTATTTCTAGGCAGTCAAACACAAGAATGTTGGAAATGATTCTGTTAATTCAGTAGAGAAGAACAGAAAAGAGATATTTATAGAAGGAGTACAAATTTGAAGCATTTTCAAGGCTACTAATACTTAGTTGCTGATGGGGTCAGGGGGTTCTGTGGAGTGAAGCAGATGCTGGTCTAAGGGGCTCCTGCTATTTTGCAACTGCTACTTTTTGTTGTTAAAATTCTTCAAACCCTTACAAAATGATATATGGATAAACCTTAGATACTGTTCTACTCCTGGCAAAATCTCCCACTCTCAAACTCTTCCACTTCCATTTTCAGGGACAGTCAGAAAACCATAACATTCAAGGAGCCCTTTGGCTTTCAAAATAGACGCCTCTGAGGGGAACGCAGAGAATTTGGCTTCTCTGATACAGGGCATCACTAAAGCAAGGATGCACAGCAAAATTACAATGGATAAGACTCAAGAATTTGTTATGAATGTTCAAGCTTTGCTGGATGCCTTGGTGAAGGGACTCAAGGAACAGAGGACAGAATTTTTACCTGTGAGGATTAGGCTGTGGAAGTGGCTAGGCAGACACATTCTCACAGCAAAGAGCTGCAGCCTTTGTTGAGACACAAAATGCAGAATTTAGGAGGGGAGATCCAAGAGATACAATGCCTGTATCATTGGTGCCAGGGGGCAGAGTCTAAAACAGGTAATCCCACCAAGTTTTTGAAAAAAAAAAACTATCAGCATTTTAAAACACCCATCAGACCCTGATTTGGAGAGAGTAAGAACACGTACTGGAGGAAGTGTCATCAGGGAGGAAAATCTACAGCCTTCATAGCCATGTTTCTGAGATTATCTTCCTAAGAGAATATGTTCAAAATTGCCAGATAACTAGAAAAGCTGACATGGGGTGACCCTGGCATTCATATACATGCGACCCTTGTCATTCACAGAGGATACATTCTCAAGATACTCACGAATGGCAAAATCCATGAATACCAATAATAGGCTAGGAGACGGTAATTGTGTTAACTAACGACAGTAATTGTGCTAACTGATCGCTAATCAGCTGATCGCTAATCAACTGATTGCTAATTCACTCTAATTTCTTGAAATCATTCACTTGTTTCTTGCTCTCTGTCTCATAATCAGCAGAGGTGGTGGCCAAAAGGACTCAGGGGGGGTTGACAGGGGAAGGTTTGCAAAGCAACATCATGATGGGAAGCTGTTCAGCCTTTTTCTGTAGGTCCTTATACATTTCTTGGTAAGGCATCATTGCAGCCTCAATCTCCTTCTTAACCTTAAGGCTCCATTCCATAGAGGGATCATATTCAAACATTTTGTCAGTGAGTTGTCTGCTGTATCTGAAGAGCTTGGCCAGTGTTCCTAAATTGAAATTAGGTCTTTATGTCTCTTCAATTTCATTTTCATCATCTTCATCTTCACTATTTGTCATGAGTTCTTCTAGGTCCTCATCAGTACAGTTCCTCAGCGTGTGACTCAATCAGTTCTTCAACCTCCGATTCCTCCATATCCTCAAAACCCTCCCCTCCAAAGTCATGAGGCATTCTCACAGTCCTTTTGATCTCACCAACAGATGGAAGACCAGTGAAATCATAGACTGCTTCCTTCCACAACTGCCTCCAGCAGGTGTTGATGGCTGATGGCTTTATTTAATCGATCAACTCCTTTATGTTAGTGATGCAGTTAACGATGTTGTAGTCCTTCCAACACTTCCTAACATCAAGCGTTTGATTACCTACCAACACATTATGAATTTGACTGAAGGTGCGCCTGGTGTAATAAGCTTTGAAAGTAGCAAACACACTCTGGTTCAGAGGCTGGATGAGGGAAGTTGTGTTCAGTGGTAGGAAAACCACTTCCATATCAGGGTGGGCACGTTGCAGACTTTGTGGGTGGCCTGGCGTATTGTCCAAGATGCGTAGCACTTTGAAAGACAGGCCTTTGGAATCTAGGTATTTTTTTACCTCTCAGATGAAACAAGTGTGGAACCAGTCCAAAAATAAATCAGCCATAACCCAGGCCCTCCTCTTACACAGCCAAAAAACTGGCAAGCTGTACTTATTCTTGCCCTTTACTGCCCTGGGGTTCAATGCACAGTACAGAAACATAGGTGTCACTATGCAGTCACCCGCAGCATTAGCACAGAGAAGGGTTTAACCTGTCCTTGGCTACCTTGAAGCCCAAAGATGTCCTCTTCTCCTTGGACAGGTATGTTCTTATTGGTATCCTGTTCCAAAACAAGGCAGTTTCGTCTGCATTGAAAATCTGTTCAGTCTTATGACCCTTTTCCTCAATGATTTTAAGAAGCTGTCAGGGACAATCCCGCAGCACCTCATGGTCTGCTGATGCTGATTCCTCCATCAACTTCACATTCTGTAGGCTGTGCCTCTTTTTAAATTTCTCAAATCACCCCTTACTTGCAGTGAATGAAATTGCACTCCCATCACTACCCCCCTCACCACCTGATGCTTGTGCAAAATATTTCCATAAGCTCTAAGCCTTTTCATGAAGCGCAGGGCCATCCATGGGTGCTTGTTTCTGTGCCATATCTTGAATCCAAATGCTTAATGTTTTTTCCATTTTCTCCATTATGGGATCATGACTCACACATGACACTTTTGGAACACTTGCAGCAACACTATCCTGTACGTTTTTCTCTTTTTTCTTAATGTATCACACAGTGGACTTGTTAATGCCATACAATCTACCTACTGAGGCTGTGTTAAGTTCACTCACAAGTTTACCCAATAATTCAACTTTAAGCAAGAAAGTCATCACTTCCCCCCCCCCCCCTTTAGCTTCTCACCCACTGAATGCACTATCATTTGCTTTTCTTTTGGGTGCCATGATTAAACATATGCACGGCAACAAAGTGTGATCACGCTGCACGGGGAGAAAGTGTGGCACATAGTGAATATTTGAATCTGCAAATCATGAGTCTGTGAATAGCGAGGGTTTCCTGTAATGCTTTTTCCTCATCTTCCCCATGAAGTGTCTGAAGAGAAGAGACTGTTTAAAACAAACAAACTACAACCCAGATGCAACAGCTGAGATACTTCATGAGCTATCCTGTCATCCTGAATCTGACTGAAGGAGGGGAAAGCTGTGCTTTTTTGGACTCTAAGGAGGCAGAAACAATTATTACATTGGTACCAGAAAAGAAGGCAAAGTTACAGTATAATCTGAGTGGTACAAAACAAAAAAAACCCAACAAAACAACCCCCCCCCCCATAAAAATCAAAAACCAAAAAAAAAGAAAGAAAACTGTGAGAGTTTTTAGGTAGCTCAATAATGCATTCATATGATATTTGTTATTGTTACAGAATAGTAAAAAAATCTGGATACATCTGCCCAAACCTTCCTGGTGGACATAGTATGACATACAAGAAATACTAACAGTACCTAATATAATGTATTTAATATGTATTTTGTTTTTCTTTTTTTCCTTTCTTTTCCTCTTCCCCCTAATGATCTTTTGAAGAGAGTACTTGGGAGTATATGTTGTTTTGAGCTCTAAATATGTGGAAGAATGTAAAAATTACAAACTGTGGCAGTATACAGATAAATGTTGTACATTTGATATAAAAATATAGCAAATTGCAGCTATATCCTAAGTTGAACATAGAAGATAAAGTCACTGAAAATGGACAATCCTGTTAAGTGTGTATCTTGGAATATTAATTAGGGGTGTGCAAAATGGACCATATTCAATTTGGATTTGGCCCAAATCAGGAGCAGTGATTTGATTCATTGATTCATATCACTGTTCCAATTTGAACTGGCTGAATCTGAATCTGAAGAATTGATGCCGATTCAGAGAATCAGCAATTTGGCCATAGAAATAGCTTTAAATGTTTTTTCTACATACTTTGAGGTACGAGGTGTGGCTCATGAATGGTGGGGCAAATGGAGCATCCCATAGGAGTGGGGGGGGGGGCGGGCCCTGTGTGCTCAGTGGTGAACCCAGAAGTGGACCAGAAGTACTTCTAGTCCACTTCCAGGTCCGCTGCCGAGCATGTGGGCCACCCCCCCCCCGCCCCCGCATGCCTTCCCAGCTCAGTGATCAGCTGCAGGGGGACCCCAGGTGCTCCCCCCAGACACAGAAGACACCAGAGCTGGGGGGGAGGGGGACCCAAGGCGCTCCCTGGCAGACCTGGAAGTGGACAAGAAGTTCTTCTTATCCACTTCTGGGTCCACTGTCAAGTGCACTGGGGACATCCCCACACTCCCATGAGATGCTCCATCCACCCCAGCATCTCAGCATTCATGAGCCGCCTGGTACCCTGAGTAGAAAAAACATTTAAAGCTGTGTCTATGTCTGAATCATTGAATCTGAATCATATCAAAAGACCCTTTAATCTCTCCAAATCAAATCAGAACCCTCCAAATCGATTCGGAGAGATTCAGAAAGATTCAGAGATTCAGCTGCCAAATTGGGCTGAATCTCCGCTGAATTGAATCAGTGACCAAAGTTTTGCACAGCTTTAATGTTAATACTCTTACCATCCATGTATAAATACTATCTTTTCTTTAAAAAAGAGGGATAATATTTCTGTGCTCTAAAAACTCCTACCTAAGTAGAAGAATCTCAAAAATTATGGTATGGTTGGATGAGGTTAGCAATCTATAGTGTGTATAACGAAGTCATGTGGAGTTTCTATTTTAGTGCAGAAAAATGTACCCCCATTGAACTGACATTGTTGATGATCCAGAAGATAGAGTTATTCTTCCAAATGTTAAATTAATGCATTCTGTTTTTACTTTGGGATATGTCTGTGGTCCCAATGCAGGCAATCCAACATTTTATCACTCTTCTTATGTAAAGCTTTCTGAATTTAGGAAAGGGGGAGAATCTTATACTGGGGGAGAGTCTGGAATGAATGTTTGTATCCTAACATTGATAGATCTTACAGTTATCCACAAAACCTACTTCTGAGGAAGATATTAAAAGTTACATGTCAGACCTAGCTTTTGTAGATATTTGGCAAATAGTGAGTTCAACAATTAGCAATTATTAAAAAAAAAAAAATTCCCCAATGCTTCATTCAGTATATTTTAGAAATGACTACTTTTCAATCTCTCAAAGCATAATTGACTTTGTGGTTATGCTTCTATTGGCTCTCTCCTCTTCTTCTTTGGCATTCTGTGATGGCTGTAGGTGTTGTAGGGTTTGCTACCACTGCCCTGAGTTTGTTTTCCTACAGGCAGGGACAGGGTGGACCTCAACTTCAGATCACCTGGTCTGCCAGGAAGTTGGTCTTGTATTTCTCACCTGCCACAACTTTGATGAAATTATATTCCTAGCAGGCACTGCCTGAGGTGATCCTGCCTGGTCTCAAACCCTGTTTTTTTCTGTGGGGCTCCAAACCTCCCCTTTACCCCAGCCTAGCCTCTCCAGATGGTACTCGAAGTCCTTCTGCAGCCAGGTTGCAGTACTGCCTGTTATTCTATTGTTTGACCCTCTACCACCAGGGTGAACTTTGGCTTTGGTTAGATGCGCCCCCTCCAGAGCTGATCTTGGCCTGTGCTCAAATTATTAAAAAAAAAACAAAACAAGAAACAAAAACAAAAAACCACCAAGAAAACCCCCAACTACTCTCAGTCTCCTTACCAGGCTCAATCCATGTCCCCTTTCACCCAGGGTCAGGCTCTCAAATCCCAATTTCAACAGCAAAACACATCAATTAGTCCAGTTGCTGTTCTGCACAGGCCTGCCTAGCTCCCTTGTGAACATTCACAGGCCTAATGGGATCTCTCCCTTGTGCAGCAAGGCTCTAACCTGGAACAGCAGTTTCCTCAGGCCCCTCTTCTGGATCCTCAGCTGACACTCCCCTCCAGAGATTATCAAAAACCATGTGCATGCAGGCCTCCGCCTGCCTCCTGCTCAGGGTCACTCCTGCAGTGTTTCTCTGGCAAATTTCACAACACATGTCTAGCAGACACTCAGCCACTCCTCTCTCCCTGTGGCCTGAAGAAAACTGATCCCCTCTCTGCCCCTCTACAGGGCCAGAAATACCTCTCAGCAGCCTCCCTCCTCCAATCTGGAGTGAGATACTGCTCCAGAAGTGTGGTGAGTGTTTCCCTTCCCTTCCAGTCTCCAGCTGCAGCCCTGCTGGCCCTCCATGCTGTGACTGTTGTTTGTTTTCACTCTCTCTGTCTGTTGCTGCAGGCTGCTTTTCTTCTCCTGACCTCCCCTGCCCAGCATGTAAGGCACCTCGGGGCTTTTGTTTGTTCTCTCTCACTCCTTCACACATTCCCTCACAGCCAAGGATGATTATCTTATTTGTGGGTCCAAAAGTGTCTGAAGAGGCTGATCTCTGCTGTAAAGGTGGCATCTGCCTTCTGCTGTAAAGCTGGCAAGTCAGTGAGTAATACAGCCGTCCTTGACTTCAGGAAAGCTGACTTTGATAAGCTAAGGAGGCTTGTCAGTGAGGCCCTAAAGGGACACAACCCAAAAGGGAGGGGAGTTCATGATGAGTGGTTGCTCCTCAAGGGAGCAATCCTGGATGCGCAAGCAAAGTTCATCCTGTCTCAGAGGAAAGGCAGCAAAAGGGCACAGCAGCCCCCTTGGCTCTCCAGGGAACTGGTGGACCTTCTGCACCTTAAATGGAAGACCTACAAAGGATGGAGGACTAGAACCACCACCAAGGAGGGATACTCTGCTCTGGTCCAGACCTGCAGAGAGCAAACCAGGAAAGCCAAGGTTGTGATGGAACTCCAGCTGGCTACAAATATCAAGGATAATAAAAAGTTCTTTTTTAGATATGTGGGGAGTTGGAGGAAAAGCAAGGGCAACATTGGACCCCTGCTAAACCAGATGGGACAACTGACAATGGACGCCCATGAAAAAGCAAACTTGCTAAATGGGTACTTTACATCAGCTTTTCATCAGTCCCATGGGATGCCTCTGCCCACTGTGGGTCAGGGAGGTCCAGGTGAGGGAGATTCCTTATTCTCCATTGAAGCTGACCTCACAAAGGAATGCTTTGACAGGCTGGATACTTTCAAGTCAGCTAGCCGTGACAGTTTACACCCAAGGGTACTCAAGGAGCTGGCAAGCATCATAGCTCAGCCCCTGGCATGGATCTTTGAGAACTCCTGGTGCTCTGGTGTAGTGCCTGAAGATTGGAAGAAGGCCAATGTCATGCCAATCTTCAAGAAAGGGAGGAAAGTAGATCCAGAAAACTACAGGCCCATCAGCCTGACCTCTATCCTGGGGAAGTTCTTGGAAAAGATTATCAAAGAAGCCATCCTTAACAGACTAGCTGACACCAATATCCTGAGGGATACACAGCATGGGTTTGTTGTGGATAGGTCTTGCTTGACCAATCTCATTTCCTTTTATGACCAGGTGACCTATCCCCTGGACAAGGGGGAAGAGATTAATGTCGTATATCTTGACTTTTAAAAAGCCTTCGATCTGGTATCCCACGATCACCTCTTGGCAAAACTGGATAATTGTGGCCTCGACCTCACCACGATCCACTGGCTGGGAAATTGGCTCTGCGGTAGGACCCAGAGGGTGGTGGTTGACAAAAGCCAATCATCTTGGTGCGCAGGCACCAGTGGCGTCCCTCCAGGCTCTGTCATAGGGCCTATACTATTTAACATCTTCATCTATTATGTGGAAATTGGTGTCAGAAATTGACTGGCGAAGTTTGCCGATGACACCAAACTCTGGGGTAAAGCATCCACACCTGAGGACAGGAGGGTGATCCAGGCAGATCTTGACAGGCTCATGAAATGGGCGCAAGAGAACCTGATGGTGTTCAACACCAAAAAATGCAAGGTTCTCCACCTTGGGAGAAAAAACCTGTAGCATGTTTATAGGCTCAGCAGTGCTATGCTGGTTAGCACTACAGATGAAAGGGACTTGGGGATCATGATTGACCACAAGATGAACATGAGCCTTCAATGTGATGCTGCAGCTAGTAAAGCAAGCAAAACACTGGCTTGCATCTGTAGATGCTTCTCAAGCAAATCCTGGGACGTCATTCTCCCATTGTACTTGGCCTTGGTGAGGCCACAGCTGGAGTACTGCGTCCAGTTTTGGGCTCCACAATTCAAAAAGGATGTGGAGAAGCTTGAGAGAGTCCAGAGGAGAGCCATGCACATGATCAAAGGTCAGGAAAACAAACCTTATGAAGAGAGGTTGAGAGCCATGGGACTCTTCAGCCTGGAAAAGCCCAGGCCCAGGGGTGACCTGGTGGCCACCTATAAGTTTATCGGGGGTGTTCACCAGGATCTGGGGGAATGTCTGTTCACCAGAGCACCCCAAGGGATGACAAGATTGAATGGTCACAAACTCCACTACAACTGATTCAGGCTGGACATAAGGAAGAACTTTTTTACTGTCTGAGCCCCCAAGGTTTGGAATAGACTGCTACCAGAGGCGATTCAAACATCCACGTTGAATGCCTTCAAGACACTTTTGGATGCTTATCTTGCTGGGATCCTATATCCCTGCTGACTTCCTGCCCATGGACCCTGATGATCCTCCAGGGTCCCTTCCAACCCGAATGTCTATGAAATCTGGGATCAACAGACTCAGCTGCAACTCAGGCACATGATTCCAATATGCGGTGGGTGGCTCTGGATTCTTGATTCAGTCTCTGACATGCTGTTTTTGCCTGTAACAGGTTGCCTTCCCTAGCACCATCTTTTTTGGCTGTTATCTGCAAACTATAAGGGGCTCCCTTGAAGTCCCCTTAATGTTCCTCATGTCCCAATTTTTACTTTCCTCCCACGTCTTTATGGAAATATTATACAGATGTTCTTGTGAGCGGGAGACTGCCTATTGTATTTTGTATATGGGGGTTCTCAGCCACCACGGGCCTTGACTTCTGTCTTTCTCTAGCTAGGCCTCCCCGCCTAAACCCACCAGATAGGGTTTGACTCAGAGGGTCTAGCTCCTTGGCCTTGAGGCTCATGGCCCTCCTTTTTGCCTTTAATCTGTAGCCCAGCCTCTCTGGTCCTGAGGCCTGTTCACCAGCCCCACAACCAGGGGGCCGCAAGTTCAGAGCCAGGCAGTGGCCTTGAACCTCAACTGTCTCTGCCCAAAAGCACACTACTGCACCCCAAGTGCACCAGGCCACTCTGGCCTTTTATGACTGCACCTAAGGTGCTAATGAGGCCTCCTACACCCCTATAGCCTCATCCACAAACCACTGGCATTAATCCATCAAAAATTATAAGCAGTATGTCCATGGACTATAACCACTACAAAGAAAAAAATAATTAAAGAAGGCAGCATGCCAGTTTACATTTTTCCAGGAGTTTGTGCTTCTGCTCTTCACTGTCTGCTATGGTCCTTCTTCTGGGACTGCCACCGCTTCTCCAAGAGTCTTCAGTAGTTCCGCTCCCACAGCAGCTGGGCAGGTCACCAAGCCTCTCTTATATGTACTCCTTCCCCTTTGGCTGCTGACTCCTATTGCCGCCCAACCCAGGGTTTTTATAGTTCTGGCCTGCCCCCTTCTGGTCACCTGACTAGCTGGCCAGGCTCAGGTTTTAACCCCCACCTTGCCAGCACGCTGTGCCCAGAAAGTTCTGGTCTTAAATGGACCGACCTGCCTTCCGGTAACTGGGCTAGGGTTCCCTGTTGCACTGCCACTCCCATTTTTCTGTCTCCTTTTGTCACTGTAAAGTTTCAAAGTACTCAGATCCTTGCAGCAGACTCTTTCTCTATTTGGAATCATAAAATCCTAGAAAATTAGGCTTGGAAGGTACCTCAGGAGGTCATCTAATCCAACCTCTTGCTCAAAGCAGGATCATCCTCAACTAGATCATTGATGATTGTCCTGGGCAATAGCCTCTGAGTTTATGTTGAACTTGCATTATTTCAGGTTGGTCTTAAAGATGTTCTTGTAACACTTTCTCTGCCCTCCACTTGAGCAGATGCCTTGACTGAGCTGGGAATAAGATTTGCTTTGGGAATCTGGAGTCAGACATCTGAATGACATGGCTGGCTCAGTGAAGTTGATGTTGGATGATAATCTATCTCCTCTATACTCATGGTGTTTGATTTCAAGAGGACTCTAATGTTGGTACATCTGTCTTCCTACTGGATTTTGAAGGATCTTCTGCAGGAAGCATTGATGGTAATTCTGCAATGACTTGAGGTGTCTCCTGTACATTGTCCATGTCTCAGCTCCATACAGTAAGGTGGGGATCACAACTGCTTGATAAACCATGAGTTTGGTTTCAGATCTGAGATCATGATATTAAAACCCCTGTTTCCTCAGGCATTTGAAGACTGCACTTGCACACTTGAGGAGACGGATTTCTTTGTCAATGTCAGTCTTCTGTGAGAGATGGCTTCTGAGGTACAGGAAATACTCAATTTTCTCCATGGTCTCACCATGCATCTGAATTACCAGAGCTCAGGACTGCTCATTAAGAGCTTATTCATGGAGGAACTTAGTCTTCTGAATGTTAAGTGTTAGTCCCATTTTCTTTTATGCCTCGGTAAAGGCATTGATGATTGCTTGAAGGTCTGCTTCTAAATGAGCACACACTACAACATCATCAGCATACTGGAGTTTGATGTTTGAGATTGGGGCAGTCTTGGTTTTGGCTCAGAGTTGGCTGGAATTAAACATTTTAGCATCCATTCAGTAGTTTAGCTCTACTCCAACAGGAAGCTTGTTGGTGGTCAGATGTAGCATTCTGGTAAGGAATATTGAGTAGATTGTTGAAGACTTGGTTAATTCCAACCTTAACATCAAAGGGACCTACGATAGATCCATTGCTGAGAACAACTGCTCACATACCATTATGGAACAAGCAAAGAATGGTGATGAATTTTGGTGGGCATCCTTACTTCAGAAGAATTCTCCACAGTGCTTCTCAAAGTCAATGCCTCTGTTGGCTTTATAGCTATTTTGGGCTATACTGAGATAAAGTTTCAGCTCTTTATCACAGATAGACTAGCTATAATGAATTACTAATGACTCAACCCCTCCCCATTGAAAGATTACAAATTTAAAGCATTAAATCTAGAGGAGTTCAAAAATGTTATGGAATTTAATCAATCTACTGCTTCCTCTACTTTCATATTATGGTGTCATAGCAGGGAGTACCCCAAAAGCCACCCCCACCAGCCCTTGAGGGTGGGGTGCATAAGCAGCTTATCTCCCCAGGGCCTGGGACTTATCTGGCAGCATGGTTCAGAGAGCTCCAGACACCATGGCTGCCCCACTTTACAAGCTCATGCTGGATCCAGGTTGGCCAGTGTGCAGGGGCTGACATCATAAAGATGCACCCCACACTGGCTGGAGAGAGAACAGAGACTCTGGACCAGAGCTGTAGGAGCATGGAGCTCAAGTGAAGCCTGCCCTGGCAGAGGCAAAGGGAGCAAGGGAGAACCTGCTTGTCTGATTAGAGCCTTGGAGGAGCCTCTGTACCATGCGGCCCAAACTCCTATGTGGAGGGGCAAATGATGTGATATGGAAGTGCTGGGAGACATTATTTGCCTCAGTGAAACAGCAAGAGTGATGGACTGTGAGTCCATTTTGGGAGGGGATCCAGGGTTCCATACTTGCATTGAGATTTAGCAACCCTATATGAATGGAAGTTAAAGACATAGCAGACTAGCCCTGCCAGGTGTTGTCCCAGAAGCCCAATGAACTGTGATTAAGAGTCTAAAATATTAAGAGTCAGGTTACCCTGCCTCAAAGGGGCTGAAGGGAAAAGACATGGGATGCCTTGAGCAAACTTAGGAAATGACTGACTGGCTAGAAGCTCCATGCAAGGAACTGAACGGCATAGGCATCCAGTGTAGAACCCACGCACAGGCAGCTCAGCCAGCTGGACACACTGACTGCCACTACAGGGCAGGAAAATACTCTCTTTAACCTATTGGAACCACTAACTGGACCTAAGCCCGACTAAATGACTGATTTGTGGACGGTACCATCATATCACCAGATGGCCGAATATAATACCTGTTTGGTGTAAGGATAGGGTGTAAGGGGAAGTGGAGCCCCAAGAAACAACAAGCTGAGATGCTTGTGATGGCAGATGTAAGCAGCCAAAGATCCTGCCCTCTTACTAGAAAAAAAATCAAGATGTGGCAGGTGAGGTGGAGGGTGAGAAAAATGAGGCCAAGCCATTAGGCTCCAAGAACTGGCATACCACAGACAGGAGTGCCAGACCTTAGCACCAGAGTTGAATTGGACATAACCTTCTACAGATGGGAATCTACTAAAGTCTTCTTGTGAGGGCATGTAATATATGCTTCTGTAAACAAAAAAAAATAAGATCTAGAAATAGATACTTTAATGAGAAAAATTAAGTCTTTATTTGAGGATTATGTTAGCATTTTTTTCCTGATAGCCTGTGTATTCTTACCAATATGAGAGATTAACTGAATAAGTTACTGTCCCAGAAGATGGAGTATGTTTTATATATATTGCACCAAGATTGTTGGGAATCAAGGGAATGCACAAGAAGATTGCTACCACATAGGCTAAAAAAAAAAAATCAGTCATATCAGGTATTACAGACTCTCTGGAGAAATATGCATGTGACACAGAGACAAATCAACTAACCAACAGTTCAGCCTAATTTGTATATTGAGAATGTGAACATACTAGTGAGGAAATAGATATGTCCCTAGACTTTATATCCATTGAACAGATTTTAGAAACGGAGAAGAAATTTTTGGAGGCTCCTTTGTCAGTAGGTGAAAAAACATTGACCTTAAAGGACATGAACAATAATAAATCTCTTGGTAGTGATGGATTCCCTCTGGAGTTTTATAAAAAAATTAAAGATATATTGTTACCTCAGTTATTGAATGTATATAATTATAGTAAAAACTCAGATACATTACCAGTCACTTTATGTGAAACTATTATTTCTGTAATTCCTAATTCAGGAATGGCTTCTATTAACTATAGACCAAATCCCTTAATTAATGTAGACATAAACATTCTAGCCAAAACTACATCACACCAATTGGAATAGGACCTCACTAAATTAATTCACAAAAATCAGGTAGGGTTTCTCAAAAAAATGGTATAATTCAGATAATGTATGTCAGGCTATTGATTTAGTAGCATCAGTACTAAATTCTAGACTCTATGGCTGTTCTAGTGATTGATGCAGAGAAGGTCCCTGATTGTGTTTCTTGGAAGTACCTTTTTGTATATTAGAAAAGATGGGATTTGGTGACAGATTCATAAGGTGGATACAGTTATATAGAAATCCTACTTCAAGAATTGTGACCAATAATATATTACCTGATCTATTTCCCTTGCAAAAGGGGACTCAACAAGGTTGCTCATTATTTTCTCTTTAATTTGGTTTAGCACTGGAACCAGTGGCTGCAGTTACAAGGGTGATATAAAAGTCATTATAGATAGCGAACATAGATTATTTTGTATGGGAATTATTCCCTAATACTTATTATCACAGAAAGAGAGCAGTTTTTGCCCTCATTAATCAACAGTTTTAGAAATTTACCTAGATTTACCTAGATTAAATCTGAGTCACTTGGACTAAATAAATTTACTGCAAAGGATATGTTTAGAAATGGTAGTTTCAATGGCAATCAACATGCAACTATTTGGGTATTAAAATTTCCAAGAATACTAATGTTATTGTCTATCAAAACTTTCAGAAGATTCTTGTGTTATATTACAGGAGCTGAATGAATGGAGTAGTTTGAAAATATCCTTGTGGGGATATATTATTATTTTAAAAATGAATATCTTAACCTACCTAATTTATCTATTATATAATTTATCCATTGTAATCCCCCAATCCTATTGTATTAAAATCAACTGAATGTTCAACAGGTTTCTGTGAGGAGAGGTTAAAATGACTCAACTGTGATTAAAAAAGGATACAGCTACCAATTGAAATTACTGGCTTTCACTAACAATATCACTGAAGATTTTGTAACCTACGCTTGGAAATATTTACTAAGTTTACTGAAGTTTCATCCTTTGTTTACATTATAAGGCCTCTATTTGGGGTTGTTCCTTTTTGAGGTATAATTCCCATGAACTGATGTGGAGAAAGTGGATGGATAAGTATATTGTACGTATAGAACAGCTTTTAGTAGCAAATTGTATTAAATCTTTTTCTGAATTATGTGATGAATTTAACTATCCAAAGCAGCTGAATAGCAATACATGCAATTGCATGAAGTATTAGAAAATCAATTTGCACCTGAGACTGTAGGTATTGCAAATACTCCCGATATCTTATTTTTTGCCTTGACATCTGCTTCTCTTCCCAATTCTCTGGTATCACTCTATAAATATATAATGTAGCATAATAGACCTGATACAGATTATTTAAGAATGAACTGAAATGAAAACTTACGCATCCAGGTGACAGAACCCCAATGGAAATCAGCAATTCACAGTATTCTAACATCGACAGGTGATCTTAGACTTCATCTCATGCAACAAAAGATCATTTTTTATCTGCATTGGGCTCCCTCTAAACCTAAAAATCCCTAAATACTGCCAGAATCTGTTAGTATCATGTTGGAGATGTAATGCATTGTAGTCAATGATTGGTTACATGTTTTTGCTGTACATCATATTCATTCTTTTGGAAAGAAAGTATACTAGAGTTACCATGGTTTTGAATATAGTAGTAATACCTTGGGCAAATATGGGTGTCCTTGGGTATAATACCTAAGGAATTCAAAATGAATTTTTCCCAAATTGCACTCTTACAGAGGGTCTTATTAATGAGATGTTACTGTATTGGAGAAGTAGGACATCTCCAAAGGTTGGTATCTGGTATAATGAGATGGCACAGCTGGAATCTATTGAGAAAGTAATGTTCAAAGAAGGCTTGACTGCTTTGAAAAGTTTGGTGCAAAGTAGAAAGAGTTCTTAGAATATTTTGGTAACTAAATCATTCCCTTTTTCACACTTCCCTTCCTGTTAATTCCATCTTTTTTTCCCCATTATTGTCATTTGTGACAGGTATGTACATAGTTCAGGTTGACATGTATGGTTGATGTATGTATTTAATTTTTGTGTTGCATTTAAAAGCATCATCATCGGTGCCATCAAGATTTTATTATCAATACTATAACTATTGCTAGTAATGTTATCATTATCTTTATTATCATTACTATTTTGCAGGAGCCATTTATTTACCTGTGGCAAGAGGACCAATAACATTTCCTCACTGGATGTTGTACTAGAAGGAATACCCATGTGCCCGCCTGGCTTTGAACGCCTGCTCGCATGCTGCCTTGTCCTGAGCTGTAGAAGGTGGGCATTCAATAGCTCCGTTAGAACCCCTGAAGTGGACTTCACTTACTTCAGGGGCCACCCACAAACTCACCTGCCATGACTTTGAATGTAATACCGATGGGGGGCTAGTTTCTGAAGACCCTTCAGGAGTCACCACTCTGCTAGCCAGAAGTTTGTGGGGCTCCACCTCCCCTATACTCCAACCTTACACTAACCTCTGGCAGGATTCCTGATCTTGAAATGGCCGTTCCTCCAGTGTGGGTGTTCCTTAATTTTGATGCCTCTTCAAGGTCTTGTAGTCTATCTCCTCACTCCCCATGAGCGGGCTCACAGGCCAACCCTGTCCCTATATCTGGGGTCCCCTCAGACTGATAGGTTCTATTCCTGAGGTCTGAGTGGACCTCCTGCCACCAAAACAAAAGAAATAAAGGGGGCTCACAGATCTGGGGTTCTCTCAGTTGATCCCTTCAGCCCTACTGCCAGTGTTCAGCAGTGTTCCCCCAATGCCATTTCACCAGGGTCTCCCTTTCCTTTTTTGTCCCCTGCTCATCTCCATGGCCCATTACCTGGGAGTGCCTGGGCAGGTGGACCATTGTTTCCCCAGGGATGGCTGCTGCCTCTTTCCCTGGGCTATTGTCTTCTTCATGCCACCAGCCAGCGCCTCCACCACTGCACTCCCTCAGCGATGTTCGGGGTGTGTCACCCCAAGCACTCCTCGCCCTCCGGGGCTCGGATTGGCTGCCACTGGGGGAGGAAGCCTCTGCAGCCTCTCTCTCTCCCCCAGCTGTTTCCCCAGTGCTCACTTTTATTCCCACCAGCCGGTGATTCCTCATGATGTCACCCGCCAACTTTAATTGGATAAAGGCGTTGCTTGTAAATTGCGCAGGTTCTATCCTCTGCTCTTGCGGTGACACCTCTCCTACAGGTAAGGGAATGTTTTGCCTTCTGTTTGTTTGTGCAGTCCCCATCCTGCCATGTCCCATGAGTGAGGCTTCCGGGTCCCTTTTTTTACTGTCCCCAGGACACCCAGAATGACTAATCTAGAGGGAGCATGACTAATGACACTGGAAAGGAAAGATCAAGTTCTTCCACTCAGTCATGTAAATGTTTATGGAGATACTCATCTAAATACAAACAGGAGTTTGATCATTCAGTGTTTCCTATTTCAGAAAAGAAAAATTAATGCAAAATTCAAGTGAAGGGAATTATATTCAAATAATACACTCATTAAGAACATTGAACTTGAAGGGGCCTCCTGAGCTGCCAAGTCTATTCACAGGCCATCATTTACCACAGGAATTCCCAACATGCTATAACATGTCATAGATAAATACAAGGGAGCCAGGAGCATTTTTAATGCTCTACCACTACAGGAAAGATATAGTTGGTTTTTATATGTTCAGAAGACCCTAGAAACAGGACCATGCCTTGTACTACAGAGATAAGCAAAAACCACAAGAGTCCTTCCTACTGTAACCCAGGAGCAAATGTTTGGTGAAATGCTGTGATCTTGAGTTGAGGAGTATGGCCCTGCAGACAAGGTCTGAATATTCTGTGCTGGCAGGGGCATCAGTGCACTCCCATTAAATCCATAATCTTCACTATGGCCAATTTTCTAGTGTTTCAGAGGAAGGTGAAATCCCTCTGCCTCTCCTTTGAAAGTAGTAGCATTGGCGGGGGAAGAATCATGTTTAATTATAGGATCATGAGCTGGTTTTCTGATAGCAAAAAACAAGACTGAAATAACTGCATCATCTCATATCATATTGATATCCACATGATTTATTCTCAGGGTTGGAACCTTTAAATTTACTTCAGAGACATGGGTGAAAAGTGTAACAGGTAGAAATAATAAGCTGTCTTCTATGTGACCCAATTTAAGCATCACTGATAGTTCATTTTGAACTAAAGAATGTGTTAAATACTAAAGGCCAGATCCTTAGCAGGTGTAAACTTGCAGAGCGTCATCAAAGTTGCTAAACCAGCTGAGGATCTGGTCTGAAATCTTCACTCCATTTTTCACTATGCCAAAAGCATTGTTTATTTTTTGTTCTCTTGACTGCCTATTTGCTGAAGGGGAAACTTTAAAAAGTCAAAGCCAGGGCCCAGTGAAAACATGGGGGACATAGTCTCCCTTCCCTTATATCTTTTCAGGCAATTTTATTGTATGAAGTACATGTGAAATGTGTGCAGATCAATGTGCTAGTTTCATATCCACTTTGCCTGAATTTTGTACTGATGTAACATCTCCACAAGGCATAGTGCAAGGAAGAATCTGGTCCATCATTTTGGAAAAAGAAATTGATCTGAGATCAACATCTTCCCACACAATAGTCTTGCTTTGCCTATTTTGTGGGTTCCAAGCTCCCTGGGGTACTAATGAACTGTAATTCAATGAACAACTCCCAGTATAATATCTCTCTCTGCATTGCAGTCTTAAAGAATTTAATTTTTAAAAATGTTTCCAAGAAATTTCATGGCAGAAAGGGGCTTTCTTCAGACTAAAGTGACTACACTGGGAAAGATCTAAATCAATGAAGTGTTGCTTTGGATCTTTACTGTACAATCCACTATAAATCTGGCCAATGATACTGTCCAATGCTGTATAGAATTGGAGGGTGGGCAATAGCTTTTGACTTCCAATAGCTTGTAATAGATCTAAGAAAATGTCTGGCAACAGAACCAATCCTAGCACAATGAATAAGTAGTTTAAGTGCAGCAAGATATTCATATTAAGTGAATTAATTTTGGCAACCTGACAGACCCAAAACTATTTTCTTATGGTCATCAAAATCACAAATTTACTTAAAGAATGAAGAATGATGTATTCTAAAATATATAACTTAAGCTTCTCAGATAATCTTCACCTGTGCAAGTGGGTCTGTGAAGTTAATATAGACTACTCACAGAACAAGAATTTATCATAAAGAAAGGTTTTGCAATCCTTAGCACGAGTGCTGTGTTACTTAGTTAAAATATAATTCTACTGAATAGGAATGTGGGTAGGGGGAATTCATTAGAGTTTGGATCTGGGGGGGAGGTATCTCTTCTTTTTTTCCTTTTTTCTTTCTGATGACTGAATTGGGATTTCAAGTAAATGAAAATGCAGAAAATATCACTTATTTTTCTTTATTATTACTTTTTATTAAAAAAACTAAAACTTGAAAAATGTCCCGGATTTGGGTGTTCTTTTCCTATGAAAAGTCAAAACTGCGACAACATTGAAAACAATATTCATTTTTGCCGTATTTTTCACTGAGGGAGTTAAATCATTGTTCAACTAGATTTAATATTAAATACATTTTTCAGGATACATTTTCAGCCAGGATTTGAATGCAATGAAAACTTCATAATGCTTCACCAGACAAGTGATTTTATTCCCATAAGTACTAGAATTTCAGCTTTAAAAACAATGTCATGCTGTAGATGCAAACACTTCTGTGTAGAGGGATGTTTATGGCTGCCTGTGTAGGTGCAGGTTGGGGACTTGCACTTTACTCATTAATTATCTGTAATCTAGTAACCACTGATTGTGCAGTACTCTGAGCTGGGATTCTGGCCTCTCCATGGAAGAGCTCTGAACTTCTTGTCATCAGAATTATTTAGCAGAGTCAGACTGATACTGGACATTGATCTTCAACTTTCCATTAAGGCATTTGTGGAATTATGAAGCTTCCTAACTTAATTAATGACTAGAGCTTTGAATTCTTAGAGCCACGTTGATTGCCAGAAAATGTACTCTGTCAGTTTGGAGAATATAAATCACACCAAGCAGCAGTTCTTATTAGATATTGCCAACCTCAAAAGGTATCTGGTATCAGATGAGGTAAGAAACAGATACGTGAGGAAAGAGATGTTAAAAAATGGTAGAAATGAATATCCCCAGTTTTCCCTCTAGTATAAATATATCAAGTATGTTTCCCAGTTGACAATGCATTGTTCCCATGATGTCCCAGGTTCTTTGCCCAGCATGCAGCACAAGAAGGGAGGAGGCTGCTTGCATAAGAAGGCTCTATGCTCAGAGACATCAGCATTCCTCTGGACATGCTATATAAAAGCATCAGAGCTACATTACACACATGCCTCCTCTGTTTCTCTTTCTTGATGCAAAGCAAGGTGAGATGAAATTGAAAGGAAATCTGGCTATTCAATCCATCCTTCCCGCTCCTTTTGTCTTTCTTCAGTATTGGGGGCAAAACTGGTGCAAAGGAGAAATGTACCCCCCTGTACTATCCCAAATCCCCCCACACATTATAAAATTCATAAACCATAAATCACAAGAGAAAAGCTTGAATAGAAAATGAGTCTATTAAATATTCTGATCTTTTATTAGAGCATGTGAGTGTGAGCAGATTCAAGAAGTTGTTATCAGATCAGATATAATTAATTGTCAACATTAGAAGTTTGCTGGGTTTTCAGCTGCAATTGTCTTAGTCCTTTCACATATCTTCTTGCACTGTTGTCTAACCCTTCACTATGCAAATAAAAACAGATCTATTTGTAAATCTTTTTCTTTACGTTTTTAATCTACCCATTTGAAAATGCACCAGGTTTTTACAGAGAATGATCTAAAGTGATTTACCAGTGAAGACTGAGTTTAAATTAAATGATCTTTGCATAGCATGGTGAGGCCAGACTCATTTAGGTTAAGAATAGACAGCCAAAAAGTCCAAGGCTAAATTGATTCCATCTTTGCAGGTTAGTCTAAACTGCATAGATTGAACCGATAAGCAAGTGAACAGACATTCTCTTTTGATTCCAGAAATGCAGCCACATGCCTGCAGTGGCCTAGGCTAGAAGCCTGGTGGTGCTGGATCAGTTTGGCCCATTGCTAACCCACCAACTCTGTGAGAGGGGTTTTGTGGGGGAAGTGCAAAGAATCCTGGGATGCTGGGGGACTGTGAGTTAACTTGAATCTGGAGGGGATCTGGCACAGAAGTTCAATAAACTAATTTAACTTAAATCAGTTAGGTCCAATACTATGTCCATTCAGGTTATGGCCATTTTGAAAGTGGTTTATGTGCAATGAACTTCTCTTGTGTTACAGACCTGAACTAGTTTCTGATCACTTACACTGGTTTATGTGTAACTTCTGTCCGTAGTCTCGGAGGCTGCCATCAGGTACTCTGAATGTAATCTTTTACTTTAAAAAGATATAGCAAAATAATTTTAAAATTACCTTATTTACTGTAAGGAAAACTTCCAGGAGAAAGGGAGAGGCAGCGGGACGCTGTGCCGGCAGCTGTTCGCAGTGAAAGTGAAACTGCAGCAGCTAGAGCTGCTGTGGTCAAAGATCAAAGAAAAAAGACTGCAGCAGAGCCAGGAGGGGCTGGGAACAGCTCCCACATCTGCCTGGGCATGCTTCATAAAAGTGTGCCAGGGTGATTGGTTGGGTGGGAAGCCGAAACCAGCAAAAAAGGCTCACCTGGAAGGGAGCCGGGGGGACCAGAAAGAGCATCCCCGGCTGGCCCAGAAGGGTCAGAGCAGCCAGACAGCACAGAGCAGGAGGAGAACTGGCTTCCTCGGGAAGGCAGCATGGATGGAATACCAGGCCCAAAGGATAAAAGTTCCAGAGAGAAGCAAGGTGGGTAAGAGTGCTCAGAAACCTCCTTGGCTCAGCAAGAGCATTCAGCAATTCCTGAGGACTAAAAGGGGGGCATACAACCAATGGAAGGGAGGAGCTATCACCAAGGAGGAGTACTTCTCCTTGGCCCGTGAGTGTAGGAGGGCTATTAGGAAGGCCAAGGCAAAGATGGAACTCAGGCTAGCATCCAGGACTAAGGACAACAAAAAGTCCTTTTTCAAGTACATTGGGAGCAAGAAGAGGGCACCAGGCAATGTAGGGCCCCTGCAAGACACAAACGGTAATCTGGTGGCCACACCAGACAAGAAAGCTGATATTTTTAACAGTTCCTTTGCCTCTGTTTTCCTGAATAGGGACTGGGATATCCCACCTACCAGAGGCAGAGACAATCTTGGGGATAGCTCTATCAAGCCTTCAGTCATTGCAGATGTAGTTAGGGATCTTCTGGAAGGGCTAGACATTTTTAAATCTGCAGGTTCGGATGCCCTCCACCCAAGGGTGTTGAGGGAGCTGGCAGGGGTCATCGCGGAGCCTTAGGCCCGGCTGTATGAGCATTTGTGGTCATCTGGCCAGGTGCCGGGGGATTGGAAACTGGCTAATGTGGTCCCTATTTTTAAGAAGGGGAGGAAGGAGGACCCAAGTAATTATAGGCCTGTAAGCCTCACCTTGGTGCTCAGGAAGCTCTTGGAGAGGATCATCAAGGAGCATATCTGTGGGGGGCCTGCAGGGGAGATCATGCTCAGGGGCAATCAGCATAGGTTCACCAAAGGCAGGTCCTGCCAGACCAACCTGATTGCCTTTTATGACCAAGTAACTAAATCCTTGGATGATGGTGTCACTGTGGATGTAGTATTTCTAGACTTTAAGAAGGCCATTAACACTGCCTCTCACCCCATCCTCATCAATAAATTAAGTGACTGCGGTGTTGATGCCTGCACAGTTGGATGGGTAAAAAATTGACTGATGGGGTGCACCCAGAGAGTAGTGGTGGACGGGTTGTACTCAACCTGGCGAGATGTGAGCAGTGGGGTATCCCAGGGCTCGGTCCTCAGGCCTGCAGTGTTTAACATCTTCATCAGCGACTTGGATGAGGGAGTGGAAAGCACGCTGTCCAAGTTTGCTGATGACACTAAGATGTGGGGCGAGGTGGACACACTTGAAGGGAGAGAGAGGCTGCAAATAGATTTAGACAGAATACAAAAGCAGGCAGATGAGAATAGGACGGGGTTCAACATAGACAAATGCAGGTGCTGCACCTTGGGAGAAGGAATCCACAGCATACATACAGGCTGGAGAGTTCCCTTCTTGAAAGCACAGAGGCGGAAAGGGATCTTGGAGTCATTATTGACTCCAAGATGAACCTGAGCTGCCAATGCCAGACCACAGCCAGCAAGACCAGCCATACCTTGTCATGCATCCAAAGGTGCATCTCAAGCTGGTAAAGAGAGGTGATACTCCCCGTCTGTGCGACTTTGGTCAGGCCGCAGTTGGAGTACTGAGTCCAGTACTGGGCACTGCACTTCAAAAGGGATGTGGCCAGCCTGGAGAGGGTTCAGAGGAGGGCCACCCGCTTGGTGAGAGGGCAGCAGGACAGGCCCTATGAGGAGAGACTGAAGGACCTGAATCTGTTCAGCCTCAGCAAGAGGAGGCTGAGGCTGGTGGCTGCCTAAAAGCTTATCAGGGGGATCAACAGCAGATAGGCAGAGTTCTATTCTCCCCAGCACCACCTGGGGTGACGAGGAACAATGGTCATAAGCTGATGGAGAATAGGTTTAGGTTGGAGATCAGAAGGCAATATTTTACAGTTAGGGTGGCCAAAATCTGCAACCAACTTCCCAGGGAGGTGGTCCTCGCCCCTACCTTGGACATATTCAAGAGGAGGTTGGATGATCACCTGTCTGGTGTCTTGTGAACCCAGCATTCATTCCTGCCTGTGGCAGGGGGTCAGGCTAGACGATCTGTTCAGGTCCCTCCTGACCCTAGCTACTGTGATACTATGATACATTCAGCAGCCATCTTACAGTACCTCTATACTTCTATTTTGGGTAGAAAAATCAGCTTTCCCACTTAAGATACACACCCCAATTTTGGAAGGCTAACTTGGAGGTGAAAGGAGATGCATGAGGTACAAAAGTAAATGTAACTTCCTGTGCCTTTCTCCCGAGCGTCGTGCATGTCTTGTGGACTCTTTAAGAATCTTGCCTTGGCTCCTTGGGCTGCATGGCCAGGCTAAAGGGAGTGGCCTTGGGTAGGATCCCCAAGGGTCTCACCTGCCACATCTTTCATAATAAGGGATTTTAAATTGGGAGGATGATGTCTCATCCTGTCCCCCTGGTTCTTTCCCCTGGCCTTCCTCGTGACCTCCTCTTCTTGGGGCTCCACCTCCCCTACACCCCGTCTGATGCCAACCATGATGTTGCTTGTCGAGGCTGATGTTTGGGCCCTCCCCGGTGCTCGGTCCCTTGGGACTTCGGTTGTTGACCACTGGTGTAGCTAGTGTCAAGCGCTCTCGGTGGCCCCTCTCTGCTCTCTGGGCTATGCGGACCTGGATTCTACTTGGACTGCTCCTCCTTTGATGCGCCGCTGATTTACCCTGAGTTTGGTACCTGCTGCTGGTTGTTTGGTTCAGGGTACCAGCCTTGCTGCATCTGTCACCATCCCAGTCACTGGGGCTACCGACTCTGGCCCATGCCGGGTCCACCAGCTGCTCCTTGGGCCCAAGCTGGCCCAGTATTCCCTCCATGCTGCCTTTCCAAGGAAGCCACCAATCCTCCTCCTGCTCCACACCATTTGGCTGCTCTGACCCTTCTGGGCCAGCTGGGGATGCTCTTTCCAGTCCCTCCGGCTCCCTTCTGGGTGAGCCTTTTTAGCTGGTTTCAGCTTCCCACCCAACCAATCACCCTTGGCACACTTTTATAAAGCGTGCCCAGGCAGATGTGGGAGCTGTTCCCAGCTCCTCCTGGCTCTGCTGCAGGTTTTTTTCTTTGATCTTTGACCGCGGCATGCCCCACTTTGATTCCTGCTCTACCCAAAGTTTAAAATCAACTGCCCTCCAGAAGCAGTGGTATATGTATTCAGGCAGTGTTGACTAAGTCAGTTGACATCATGGCTCATAATGTACCTGATTTCTGCTAATTGCTCTTTGCTCATGTTAACAACCCTCTTTGCCCTTTAATGGTCTTGATTTTCCACTAATCAGTGTATCCTTTCTTCAGTAATGTTGCTGTCTGATAACTAACCCTGGTCTCTCTTTTCCTATTCACAGCCCCACAGACTGTTTTTATCTCTTCAAAAGCCTAGATCAACCCACGAAGTCCAGTCTTCAGCAACAACTATAGTTTCACCTTTATCTGAGGAGCCAAGAGCTAATGACAATTCATCTGGGAAACTAGCTTTTGCCTCAGAAAAAAAGGGAGGGTGAATGAGCTGAAGATTAGGGTCTATCCCTGCTCTATGCAGCCATAACACTGGAAACATTTTTTTTTTTTAATTCATCATTCTGGTTTCTCCAAAAAAACCCTGAGCATCTCATATGGGGTGGTGTGTTGTATAAATATGGGACAATGTGGTTATCCTAAAAGTTAAACTACTTTTGTGGTGTCAGACTGAATATGTGGAGGGCCTGAAATGGTAGTCTTAAAAAAATGTGACCTTTCCCTATTCATCTCAGTGGAAATGTCACCTTTGACTCTGTAACAGGGGGCCTTCTCAGGGCCAATTACCCAGTGGCCCGCCCACCTGTTTCTGGGCTAACCGCCCACCTTCTCGCCCACCATGCCTTGTTGTTAATAGTTTAATTTATCTTAATAAGCAGGAGGCTGCCCATTTCTTGCCCTGATTCCAAGGGGCACTACCTGCGGCTCCAATCCTCCCCTGCACCACAGCCCAAGCCTCACAGCTGGCATTCATAGTTCTCACAATCACCGGCCCCTCACTGGGCCCCAAAATCCTACTGGTTGAACCCCTCTATGATCCCTCCATTCTGGCGGCCTAATCCGCCTTCATTCTCAGCAGCATAGCTCTCTGAACTGCTTCCTCTTCTGGGTGTGGTCCCCCTGGGACCTTTGGCTCACTAGCCCTGGCCCATCTCCAGGCCAGTCAGAACCCCAGGCCCTCAGCTCTTGGGCATTCCTCGTGGTGGGCCCCTGGCCCTTTGACACTTCAGGTCCTGGCCCCAGTCAGGGGAAGTCCAGACAGGCACAAGTCTATGGCCTCACTCTCTTTCTCTGGGAGTCTACCCTCCAGACCCTACAAAGGGGTAACCCACCCAGTTGTGGGGGCTAGGGTTAAGGCACCCTAACCCGCCTCTCACCAGGGTGGTAACTGGCCTGGCATTTCCTGGTGGTTCCCACACCACTGAAAGCCCACCAGGCTACCTACTTCCAGCAGGGTGCAGTTTCAGGTCATGCCTAGGACCAGGAGCCTCCTAACCATCCCCTATAGCTTCTCCCTTACCTCCAGATGATACCAGCAGCCCTACAGCCAGGCGATGTTGTTGCCTGGCCTCCAGCAGCAGAACTACCCTGTTCATATGGGCAGCCCTAGGCTCAAAATGGCTGCCCTCATCAGGCACCTGGCAGCTGCTAGCTCCAGGCCCTTACAGTGGCAGGCACAAGCAGTGCCCTGCCACAGACTCCATGATGATGACTTTAATAGCCACATTGAAACTATTTTATTGTGAGTCAAACTTGGCAGAAAAGAGGGAAAACATATTAAGCTTTTATACTCAACTATAGGTGAAAACCTACTTTTCTGTAGTTGATAGCATTGCAGAATACTATTAGAAAATATTTTCCCAAGCTATCTTAAAAAGTCAACAGGAAAGAAATGGTAGTAAAACAGCCTATGAAGGCATCTGGGCCCCATTAAAGAAGAGGAAAGCGCAAAGAGAGCAGTGCATCATCCATTTGGGACTTCGTTTTCCCTAACTTAATACCTGAATAAGAGTTTTCCAAAGTCAAACTTTGTCTTAATTTTGTGGTATGGCCTCATTCCTAAAATGGCATTTTAATGATAAAATAATCCCAACTCAAACTGGTGTTAGATTGTGGTCTCAGACCACTTTCACCCCAAATAAAATCTTCAGTAAAACTACTCAGGATTAAATTTGCAGGGAAATAATTAACTTGTCACAGAATTGCAATGACTCTTCATTTATTCTTCCTTGCTGCTCCTCCCCCAGCAGTTCTGCTGTCATAAGCTGCTGACCCTTGACTCCAGCCAGGGAACATGCAAAGTAGATGCTACTGCTAAAAGCAGCATTAATATACTTCACAGCTTCTAATATACCTTAATATTCTTTGGATGGAGCATGAGAAGAGAAGCATTTCACTTAGTGCAATCCTCCCTCCCTTACCCTTCATAGCCCCCTCCTTCCTGCTAATCTGAATTTTATTCAGTGGCAAAAAAGATACCTCCACATAGTGGAAACCTCCTGAACAGCTGTTTCTCCCCACTCCGTGTCCTCCGTGCTCCCCTTTGTTCTATGCAGTGATGAATAGAATGAGACCTTTGTTAGCAATCAGTTTAGCAGCAGGATTTAATTTTCCAGATCAAATACTTGACCTCTTTGGAAAGTCAGCTGAAATTGCCACCTGCCATAGAATTACCACTTATACATTTGGGCCTGTGTTGAAGCATTTTGAGCACATTACCTTTATGCCACATTGTTATTGCATATGATAATCATCAAGATACCTCTGAGTAATTCCTTACAAATAATATCTGTTTTGCTTTGTCCTGAGCACCTGTAAAGTCTGACACTGAAAAATATACAGTGCATTATAGATCAAAGTAAGCCTCCTAACGCTGTTTGACCTTCCCAAAGTGAAGGAAAATTACCCAACCTAGTCTTGAAATAATTATATTTTTTGTCACTTAATTGCATCTATCCCGACAAAACACACACACGCACACACACACGCACACACAGATGCGTGTCCTACTTTTTAATGCTCTGACAGTGCTGTTTTATGAGAAATAAGAAAATCACATTTATATTAATCACACTAATTTTAGCCTGTTGACCAGATAAGGGTATATTCGTTATAGTACCATAAGCACTGGATTACTAGGAAAAAGAAAGCATACTCAATCACAGACAACCAGCTGAACAGAAAGTGAAATTCTGGTTTCATTGAAGTCAATAAAAAAGTTTCCTAAGGATTTTTCTCAAAATGTTCAGGCAACATGTCCTTCAATGCTTCCAGTTTGACAAAGGGAAATGTATCATATACAAATGGATGTACTGAAGATGTACATGTCTTTTGAAAGAGTAAGGAATTGAAGAGAGTGAACTGTCAAATTTTAAAGAGTTAGATATGAGGAGTTAGATATTTTATTTAAAATAATAAAGTACAATATTAAGTGAACCAAGCTATTAAGAGCAGGATTGGTTTCCCATTTTGGACAACATTGCTACCACCTTATTAACTTTCCTTACAAAGATCCTCTCTTCTCCCCACACTTTTATTGACAACACACTACCATTCACATTATTATCTGTGCTTGAACCCTTAGGGTACAGTCCCATAAGTTAGCAGGGAACTGTGCCACTGTAGAATTCCTGCTCCCTCCCCCTCAAATAACTGATGATATTTCAGCATTGGGGGGGAGTTGTGTTGGGATTTCATTTAGCACCTGAATGGTGGACAGAGATTGCTTTGTAGTGTTTCCTACTGACTGGAGACATTATGAGAATGGTACTTGTTTTATGTTTCTTACTGTTACAGGTTGAATTTTTAATTCTAGGCCAGCACCTTCTGGCCTGGGTGTGTTTTATGAAATTAAAGTTCAAGATCCTCATCTCATCCCTCTAATACTAACCACAATTTCACCTGTCTACACGGTCCAGCATTTCTCTCTGCTCATTTTCACAGTCTCATTCTTGACTTTGCATATCTTTTTCATCCTGCCTCTGATGTTTTTGAGGGTTTTTTTGTTATATATATCTTTTCCTTCAAATATTTATCTTATGTTGTGTAATCTAACTTAATTATATTATTTAATATTTTATCTACTTTTTGTAAGATATTTAGTTGTTTTATTATTATTATTGTAAGCTTCCCTGAACCTTTTCTTTCCTCCCCCCCCCCCCGAGGGGGGGGGAGTAGGGGGAGGATGCTACATAAGTCTAAATAATAAATATATAAATGTATAAAGCAGTCTCAGTTTGTATGAGCCAAGGGGTTCAGAGATATAAAACATTACCAGTACATCTCTGTCAGAGTACAGTTCCTCCTAACAGGATGTTTATTATTACCAGCCTCTGCAAAGTCCAAAGTGATCATGTTTCCACAGCTTCCCTTGGGTGACTACAATAAAGTCTAATGCATCAGGTTGTTCTGGCTGATATTCAGCTAAAATACTCTTTTGCTTAATTTCATCCTATTATTCCTAGTAATTTCCCCTTTTAGCAGTGTAAACAAGTCTTTCATATCCTTCCTGTTTATCCTGTTCCAATCCTTCTTTATAGGCTGTTACGTTGCTTAGATATATTTTTTTAATTGATGTGTGTTTCAGCTTCAATATGGTTGAATAAAAAATGAATGACTGAGAATGCTGTAACCTATTAGGAAGTAAACAATCATATTGTAATTACTATACACATGGATATCAAATTGGAACTAGAACTGTAAGTTATACTAACATTTTCCCTTGCATTTAAGCAGAGAATACAAATTTGCATTCCTGTGTACCTTGCAGAGGATGTCAGGAGTATGTAGAGCGCTGTTGTTCATAGCACAGAGGGTGGCAGCTGCATCAACATGATCCAAAGACCACAATAGGCAATGCCATGGTCAAGTACACAACTCCTGCTCCATACATGATGGATGTTTTATAGCTGCCTTAGTGCAATAGTAAGCACACACTAATAAACTCATTCTTTCAGGAAAGGTTACCAAAAAGTGGGCTGGGTTACCTTGTTTTGCAAGGTATGCTCAAATATGGTGCTCTGAAGCATAAGGACTAGGGACAGAAATTACACATCAACTGGTATAAATAATCGGAAACTAGCTCAGCACTGTAATGCAACAGAAGTTCACTGCATATAAACCACTTTCAAAATGGCCAAAACCAGTTTCAGATAAACCCAGATGGAGGTAGTATCAGAACTAACTGACATAGGTTAAAACAATGTATTGAACTTCTGTGCCAGATCCCCTCCAGATTCAAATTAACTCACAGTCCTCCAGCATCCCAGGATGCTTTACAAGCCCTTCCCTCCCTTGGAGAGTAGGTGAGCTAGCCATGGCCCAAGCTGTCTGCTCCAGGAGAGCAGGGAGCCATGCTCTAGCACCCCTTGGCTTCTGGCCTGGGCCACTGCAAGCATGTGCCTGCATTTCTGGCATCAAAAGTGAAGGTTCACTTGCTTATCAGTTCAATCTCTGCAGCTTAGACTAACCTGCAAAGACTGAATTGATTAATCTTCAGTCTTTTTGACTGTCTGTACTTAGCCAAGAGGTGCAGACATGCCCTAAAACCTGACTTGAAATGTGCTTTGGCCAGCATGATGAAGACAAAAAAAAAATTGCAAACTTTGAAAAAGGACATCTGCACAGACAGGTTTATGACAATTTTCTTGAAAGGGTAGCCAAATTTCCTACTTCTCAAAGACAAAGGTATGTTCCTGTGGTTGACTACAGTTGGTCTCAACTAGCGAACATGGTAGTATATTTCTCCTATGCATAGATTATGCTCCTTAGAGACTCAGTCCTGATTTCAATCCCTTATTCTTGAGAGAAGTCCTTACTGACACACACAGCCTTCTAGAATCTCTCAGAGCTACTTTAATATAAAAACATATTAATAAAAATAACAAAAAGTGATATGTATTTTAATACAGACTATTGTGTTTTGAATTTAGGGTTTGCAGGATTCAGTGTGACTCAGTGTGCACGTCATCACATTAGCAGACAGCCCATCCTAGGGTTCTGCTCACTACTCAGAAAAGACATAGCCCTGCTGCAAGCAGAGGAAGTAATGCTCTTTTAACATTATTACCTATCCATCTATTAACCCTCAGTGCACCAGAGCTACAGAGGGCAGGATTTAGGCCTCATTATCTCTAAATTCATTGCACAAGAACTCTCATGTTTTATCATTTATTGACTTTGACTTGAAAGGGATCTCAGGCAGATCCTCATGCTTCAGCTGCACCCAAAAAGGTACAAGAATGGGGACTAGGCTGGCAGTTGACAGTACATAGAATGCTGAGAGGGTGCCACAGAAGAAAAACCTAAATACAAGTTGTAGCACCCAGATACTAAGTTCTCAGATTTTATTCTGTCTCTATATGCAAACAAATTCTATTTGGTATCTAAACTTGGCCCTTTGTGGCAGTCACAGGCCTAAATCACAATTCCTCATTCTTTCCTTACTAACTTAGCCTTGCTAGGTAGTAAAGAGAGGGAGTTGAACCACGTCTCGACCCACCTTGTTCATCAATTGGTTTTGAGAAGAAAGTAGGCAGGAGTACAGCACATCTTTGTCTCTATGTACCAGGTCTGTGAAACCTGTGCAGGTATATTACTTAGATTCTACTTTCCCTTTTGCAGAGATGTAGAGCCTAAGTCACAGTGAAGCTCCAGTGTCATATATGCATTCATGTCTTTTAGACAGCTAACAGTAAAGTCAGGGTTATGGATTTCTTGTGTACCTGATGACTGAATTGGGGTGCAGTAGCAATTCAGGGGAATGCTTCTATTTGCCACAGTAGTGCATGCATCCATATTCAACACAGCCATAGTTCAAACTAGAATAATTTAGCAATGAAGAAAGAGACTGTGGATCTAATATCTGATTTCCGCTAACATTCATTAGAGAAGACCCATAAAAAATCTTTTCTCAGCAATACAGCCAGGGAACTGTATAGAAAAGACCAGTTTTGTTACATCTGTATTTTCATTCTAAAGTCTATTTCAAGCTTCCATTGCTTCATTGTCTGCAGCATTTAATCTCTGCTCATTTTCATCTCCCCTACAAGAATGAATGATCCAAAACAGAAATCTTTGTGGGAAGTTCTGAGTTTGGCTGAGTACAAAATATTTTCACATTATAGCTAATTCCCACTTCAAAATCTATGTTTTTTAGGCAGAATAGAGTAATATCTTGTGCCTTGTGCTGTTTTTCTTGGCTTTATTGTCTTTTAGTAGATTTCAATACCCTTTGCTGTACTATGTTGTGCAGGTTACTGTCCTGGTAAAAGCAGCTTTATTTAGGCAGAAAGGAATCATTTTCATGGATTTGTAATCTACCATTTGGATATTGGTTCAGGGAATGTTAAATTCCTTGTTTTTTTCATGCAAACTTTTGCTTTGGACAGTACTTCTCAGATTGGCTTCTTTAAGCTATCAGTGATTTGCAACAGAGTTCATAGCTAATTGTTAATTAATCAAGCATAGATAATAACAAATGTGCTAGACATGTAGCAAACATGCAAATGCAGTCTTCTGATCATTTGTCATAAACAGTAGTGAGATGACTCAGACCAGAGATCTATACAAATCTCCCAGGAATTCTTATTGCATATACTTATCAACAGTTATCATTTTTTTTTAATTTCTTATATATTTATCATTCTAGTAATTCTCAAGGAATTGAAGTCATACCTGTCTTTAGGCACATTTAAGAATGTGGTCCCTGTATTAGTTCCTGTTTGGTATGAATATCAAATGAAATTGCTTAAAGTCAGGGGTGTCAAATAAACCTGGGGCCCTGGCCTGGATCTGGACTACAGGGCTTTTCAGGTTCTGGATGCAAGCCAAGGCATGGGGGCACCCACCATAACCACTGCAGCAGCACTGACAGAGGCTTGGCAGTGGTGAGACTCATAGGGGTAGCAAGGAGTCTGGAGGCAGCAGTTGTAGTGATTCAGAGGTGGCAAGACATCTGAAAGCTGGGGTCTGCTGATGGGGAGGGGTCTAGTGGTAGGAAAGGGTCTGATGGTAATGGCAAATGAAGCCAAAAAGCCTTGAATTCTTTGGCCACATTGCCCTGAATTTGCCCCCAAACTTCCAGTGGCCCACTGGTAGGCTGGCAAGCTGGATAGTTTGGTTCTGTGGGATGGATCCAGCCAGTGAGCCATATGTCTGATACCCCTTCATTATGTTATATCTCGCTTCAATTTATAAAAATGCATGGAAAAGAACTACAACAGGATTTATTAAAGCACAGTCAGAAAGAGTGTTGGTTCATCAAGGAACTTTAACCATGAACGGAAGAAATATCATCTTTGAAAGAACATCTTGATGCTTCTTTCCAGATGGGCAACAAGGGAAAGCGGCTTTCCAGGTTGCTACTAGGACTATGTGAAGCTTCAGACCCTTATTCAATTTGGCGGAGATTCAGCCTAATTTGGTGGCCAAATCTCTGAATCAGAATCAGAGGACCCTTGAATCTCTCCGAATTGAATCAGAACCCTCCAAATCTATTTGGAGAGATTCGGAAAGATTTGGTGATTTAGACACAGACACAGCTTTAAGTGTTTTTTCTGCATACCTCTAGGTAGCAGGGGGAACGTGAATGCTGCGATGGTGGGATGCATGGAGTGTCCAACAGGAGTGGGGGGGGGGGGTCCCCAGCGCGCTTGGCAGCAGACCCAGAAGTGGACCGAAAATACTTCTGGTCCACTTCTAGGTTTGCCACCGAGCACACAGGGCCTCCCCTGCACTCTTTGGGGCACTCCATCTGCATTGCAGCGTTCATGAGCTGCACCTGGTACCTTGTGATATTTCATAGATTTCATAGATATTAGTGCTGGAAGGGACCTCAGAGGATCATCGAGTCCAGCCCCCTGCCCCAAGGGCAGGAAGTCAGCTGGGATCATAGGATCCCAGCAAAATAAACATCCAAATGTCTCTCGAAGGCGTTCAAAGTAGGTGCTTGAACCACCTCCGGCGGCAGTCTATTCCAAACCTTGGGGGCTCAAACAGTAAAGAAGTTCTTCCTTATGTCCAGCCTGAAATGGTCGTGGCAGAGTTTGTGACCATTTGATCTTGTCATCCCTTGGGATGTTCTGGTGAACAGACATTCCCCCAGATCCTGATGAGCACCCCTGATAAACTTATAGGTAGCCACCAGATCACCACTGAGCCTGAGCTTTTCCAGGCTGAAGAGTCCCATGGCTCTCAACCTCTCTTCATATGGTCTGCTTTCCTGACCTCTGATCATGCGTGTGGCTCTTCTCTGGACTCTCTCAAGCTTCTCCACATCCTTTTTGAAGTGTGGAGCCCAAAACTGGATGCAGTACTCCAGCTGCAGCCTCACCAAGGCCAAGTACAATGGGAGAATGATGTCCTGGGATTTGCTTGAGAAGCATCTATGGATGCAAGCCAACGTTTTGCTCGCTTTACTAGCCACAGCATCACATTGAAGGCTCATGTTCATCTTGTGTTCAATCATGTCCCCCAAGTCCCTTTCGTCCATAGTGTTAGCCAGTGTAGCACTGCCGAGCCTATGAACATGCTACAGGCTTTTCTTCCCAAAGTGGAAAAAAAACTTTTAAAGCTGAACATTTATGGCTAAATTCCTGATTCTCTGAATCAGCATTGAATTCAGATTTGGATTCAGCTGAATTGAATCAGGGACAGTGATCCAAACCAACAAATTGAATCACTGTCTCTGATTCAGGCTGAATCTGAATCGAATAGGGCCCGTTTCACACACCCCTATTGGATACTGCATATGGCACTAGCACTTTTGGATTCTGGGGCTTCTTCCATGGTTTCTGCAGAACCCTCTAGTTCAACATACTGATTTAGTATTGGGGTTTATTGGAGGTTGGCCACATTCTTTTTTCTATTGGACATTTGCTGGCTTCACTTTCAGATCTCTTTGTTTCTCTGGTATTTCTATCAATATACAATAGGTGACAATTGTGGGAAATACATTTCTCAGACCCTTTTCTTATCAAAATCTTTTCATGTTTGATTTACTTCCAGGATTATATTTCATTATCATTGCAAACTATTAATTAGAGTCTGTGCCTTTAAGCAATGTCTTCTAACATTTCTAAGTTAGCACCTTTTTTAGGTGTTGATTTTTTCAGTTTTTCTTAACTTTTTGCTGAACAATTCATAAATCATTTCTAAAAAAAGATTACCCTTATGGTTCTCCAAAACTTAATGTATCTAGTGTATACTGTATTTGATTGTATCTTATTAACCCAAAAGGATATGAAATTAAAGGTATAATATAATATGAGACATTATACTAGAGTAAGAAGCGAAATTATTCACACACAGAGATGAGTATCTGATTATTAAGGAAAATGAATATACTGTTTCTTATCTGGGGAGAAGATCAAGCTGCCTGAGTTTTCTGCGGAAACAGGAATTTATCTCATGTGACTTTCAGCTTTCTGAGGGCTTTGTTACACATTAATTTTAGGCAACTCCTGGAGCTCTTAACCCCTAGACTGTCCACACATTAACACCTGAAAGAAGTTTTAAGCATCCTTTAAGCAGTTTAAAGTTACGCCACTCCATGACAGGTTTATCTCTGGTCCATAGTATCATAGTGCTTAGGGTCAGAAGGGACCTAAACAGATCATCAGGTCCATGTTAATGAGCTTGTATTCCATTAGTGTGTGGCCATTCCCCACAGAAGAGTCACCCAAATTGACATCCTCCGGCATCCCAGGATGCAGTTTCCTGTCCCACACCCTCCTGTTCTGTGGACAAACTTTCCACCCCCTGCACTCTACTGCCCAGGGACAGATCTGACACCAAGGTAAATCCCCCGCTCAGGGTTGTGAACTTCCCCCTGCAGGAGTGTAACCCCATTCAAACAGCCTGCAGAGTACATGCCAGCTAGCTAGGTTTCAGGGCATGGATGGGTCCAGGAGTGGAGTCTAAGGGGATGGGGAAACAAGTAGGGGGCCAGATCAGGTCCCCAAGAGCTGGAGCTTCTTTCCCCCAGCAGAGGCAGTACCTCCCCCAAAAGCAGCTTTCCTCATTGCTCCCACCTCCCAGCCATCCCAGGAAGCATGACCAGTGCTTTCCAAACAGCAGTCCCAAAACCCAATTCACTGTTTTTAAATTATTTTTCCCACTGCTTTTTATTTTGTCTTTCAGTGACTGACTTTCTTCATTTCACCACCCTTCTCACACCCCCTTTCTTTTCCACCTTCCATTTCATTACCCACTCCCATCCCATTAACTCTCCACCTGCCAGCTTAATGTTCCTGCCCTCTCCTAACCCATCCCTCACACACCCACACCCAGAGCAGGGATATATCACCAGCCCTGTAGTGGCAACTCACAGCTGTAGCTCCTAATCAGTGCCCTGCTCACCAGCCCTCTAGTGGCAAGTCACAATATACAGGTGAGGGACAATCAGAGGTTTTTATCCTTAAGCTGTGACTGCTCCAAACTCTAGCTAGCACTAACACCAATCAGCATTTGAGAAGCAAAAAGTGAAACATGTAATAAGGCCCTGAGTCTCACACCAAAGGATTCTTTAAACACCTTGATTGATTTTTTAAATTCCTCATTTGACAATAAGATGGAAATTCTATCTGCATGGAAAGCATGAAAGGTTCCTATCTAAAGGTTTAGCAGTAGCTTAAATTCTGGTCAATGTGTATTTTAACTTCAGTTTTTCTAAGACTTGGTAGTCAAGATGTCTCACACATGGACATGTATGTTTTACATTGTTCCCAGTTCCTAGAGGAAAAACTAAGGCTACCTATAAACATGCTCGGAGGTAGTGTTGGTGGGGGAGCATTTTAATTAGAGTGGTTCCTGGAGAGAGAGACAAATAAAATTGCTGCAACATCACTTTTATCAAGCCCTGTGTGCATTTAAAATGGCTGTGGGGCACTTTAACTAAAGCTCATTGAATAAGCTTTAATGGTGCAAGGGTGGTTAAAGCCCATGGCATAGCAAAAGACTTGTCACAGGAGGCTATGATAAAGTGATGGTCTGGCAGCTAAAGATGGCAGCATGGTGAGGACTGACACAGAAAATAATAAGGCCATCTGTAACAGGTGCTGGGCATGCCTGTTACCTTAAGAGGGGAGAAGGCTCTGGAAGGATCTGAGTCAGCAGGCAGGGGAGCACCTAACCAGGAAGGGGCAGGGTTTAACTGGGAGATAAGCCCAGGGCTAGAGCTGGGGAAGGGAGTCTCCCCCTGGCAGAGCTAGAGAGCCCCTAGATCTCCACTAGCCTAGGAGCAGGGCCAGGGCCTAAGGGGAAGGACCAAAGACCAGGAGGGCCACAGCTAGAGACCAAGGGATCCAGAGTGCTCATGTCCCAGAGAGGGACTGGTGTAAGAATGAACAGAGCCAGGATCCCATAGTCCTTACAGGAGGTTATGGTTTGATTAGGATGTGGCATGGGTATTGGGGAGTAAGGAGTCTACATAATCAGCCCTTAAGATGATGAGCAGAGAAAACAGCACTCATGAGGTATGATTTGGGAAGCTCTGAGACTGCCTCCATTTTATGAAAGTATCATTTTAACAGGGCATGGCAGACAAGAAGAAAGGGTGTGTCCCAGAGAAAGATGAATGGAGGCCCTGGAGCACCCTCCCATGGCGGGACCCGAGGCAGGGCTGACCCTCCCAGAAAAGAAAGAGAAAAGCCCAGAAGGCAGTCCATAAATACCTTTTTTAGGAACAATGGAGCTGGATGAGCTATGCCGAAATGAACCACCTGCATGGTTCATCAGCCACTTTTATTGCTGGCTGGGAATGTCGCCGGCTAATGACATCAGCAAAAGTCACTGCCCGGCTGATTTAAAAGCCAGTGGTGGGGAAATGAAATGGGCAGCACCACCAGGACTGAGAACAGAGGCTGCTCCCCAGCTGCACACAGGCCATGTTGGCAACCCAAGAAGGAGATGAAGAGGGACCCAATGGAGGAGTCCCAGATCCATTGAAGGAGTCATCATGCTGGCCCAGCAGTGCAGCCAGGAAAGGAGGACAATGTCAAGGGACTTTGGGAGCCATAGATGCTGGACCTGTGAGTGGGGTGGGCCAAGGCCCCGCACCCCAACTGTTCCTTTTTTTTTTCTCTTAAATTGTTTTAAGTTTTGTAGAGCCCCAGAACAGGAAGAGGGGTCAAGGGCAGCTTTCTCAGCCAGGAGGAGCCTGAGGAGCACAACAGACAGCAGCTTAGGGAAGGAAGACCCAGCACTTCAGCCAGGGTCGGTCTGATGTCCCATGGACATCTTGCATGGGAAGACACCAGGTGATAAGCAAGGAGAAGAAGCAACAGATGGAGACAGCTGAAGACCAAGCTGACAATCCAACATCAAGTCATCCTAAGGGTTGGTGCATGGTCGGGGTGTAGGGGATGTAGAGCCCTGAGAATGCCCATTAAGGGCAGCACCCAACCCATGAGGAGTGACGAGAAGGAACCCTGACACTGAAGGAGAAGATCAACTTGGGGCAGGTGAGTACCAGGGCCTTGCCAAGGCTGCCAGAACACACCTTGTGGCCAGCACTGGGTGCACGCTTCAGAGTGGCAAGAGAGCACCTCCACAAGGCCAGATGGGTGCAGAGAGGTCCAGTTGACAAGGGCTGAGTGGACTCATGCTACAACTTCCGTTTCCTGGTGGTAGGCAATCCTTGTGGGTGCAGGGTGGATCTGCCTTAATGCATTCCCAGTTGCTAAGACTAACTATTAATAATAAATGACAAGTGGGTACATCATAGTAATACATGATAGTTGTTCATGGGGCCATCAATTGATACCAGTCAAAAATGAGTACCATTGCACTTACTGATAAAAATCACAAAACAAAGATTCTCTGCCCCAAAATCTTGCAGTCCAGTCTGAGATAAGGCTCAATAAGTGCATGACAAAAAATGGAAGAGGAAGAAGGAATCATTAAACTAGATAAAGTTAGAATAAATAAGAGTACATGGTCATATTGTTTAGATACTATTGTGGCGTTATGTTTCCTAATGGTTCCAAATAATCTAAAATAAATATATAAAATCAGCTGCCTGTGAGTGACACACACAAACCAGCCCTTATGTAGGCATGTCTACAGGATAGATTTGAAGAATTAATATACGTAGCTCTCAGTCATGATCTTTTTTTTCACTGTGAATTATTTACAGACATGAGTTTTGCACATTTAGGTACAAATTAACAGCAAAGTGTTACAAACCAGTAACACACCTGTAATCCTGAGAACCTAAAGTCACATCATCTGCTTTGAGTACAGTTGCAATAAGAGTCCACCAAGAGTGTTAGAATTTGTTCTCTGGTTTTCTGTGACTACCCAGTTTAAATAACCAGACATCAATTTTCTACTGGGTCAAGTGGAAGCAGCCTCTGGCACAAGCACAGAGCAGGGTTGAAGCTAATGCCTGAAGAGCTGTACCAAGAAATCCCTGACACTACACTCTTTGCAGGCCCAGTAACAACTAGAAAATGCAAGGAAGTGATTGTGATGCTTCCTTGTCCTCTGTCCTGCTGAGGTTTCAGTCCACTGATAGTCACTGGCTATCCAGGGCAGCCTAAGGGCCAAAAGGGGAACACATAAAAAGTGGAAAAAGGGTGAGATCACTAAAGATGAATATACCTCCTCTGCTCGTGCTTGTAGGGAGGCAGTTAGGCGGGCCAAAGCTACCATGGAGCTGAGGATGGCAACCCAAGTAAAGGACAACAAGAAATTGTTTTTTAGATATATTGGGAGTAAAAAGAAGGCCCAGGGAGGAATAGGACCCCTGCTAAATGGGCAGCAGCAATTGGTGACAGATAGAGGGGACAAGGCTGAACTCCTCAACGAGTTCTTTGCCTCAGTGTTCCTAAGCGAGGGGCACGACAAGTCTCTCACTGGGGTTGTAGAGAGGCAGCAGCAAGGCGCCAGACTTCCATGCGTAGACCCTGAGGTGGTGCAGAGTCATTTGGAAGAACTGGATGCCTTTAAGTCGGCAGGCCCGGATGAGTTCCATCCGAGGGTGCTGAAGGCACTGGCCGACGTCATTGCAGAGCCACTGGCGGGAATATTCGAATGCTCGTGGCGCACGGGCCAAGTCCCGGAGGACTGGAAAAGGGCTAACGTGGTCCCCATTTTCAAAAAGGGGAGGAAGGAGGACCCGGGCAACTATAGGCCAGTCAGTCTCACCTCCATCCTTGGTAAAGTATTTGAAAAAATTATCAAGGCTCACATTTGTGAGAGCCCGGCAGGGCAAATTATGCTGAGGGGAAACCAGCATGGGTTTGTGGCGGGCAGATCGTGCCTGACCAACCTAGTCTCTTTCTATGACCAGGTTACGAAACGCCTGGACACAGGAGGAGGGGTGGATGTCGTATACCTGGACTTCAGGAAGGCCTTCGATACGGTATCCCACCCCATACTGGTGAACAAATTAAGAGGCTGTGATGTGGATGACTGCACAGTTTGGTGGGTGGCGAATTGGCTAGAGGGTCGCACCCAAAGAGTCGTGGTAGATGGGTCGGTCTCGACCTGGAAGGGTGTGGGTAGTGGGGTCCCGCAGGGTTCGGTCCTTGGACCGATACTCTTTAATGTCTTCATCAGTGACTTGGACGTGGGAGTGAAATGTACTCTGTCCAAGTTTGCAGATGACACAAAGCTATGGGGAGAAGTGGACACGCCGGAGGGCAGGGAACAGCTGCAGGCAGACCTGGATAGGCTGGACAAGTGGGCAGAAAACAACAGGATGCAGTTCAACAAGGAGAAATGCAAAGTGCTGCACCTAGGGAGGAAAAATGTCCAGCATACCTACAGCCTAGGGAATGACCTGCTGGGTGGCACGGAGGTGGAAAGGGATCTTGGAGTCCTAGTGGACTCCAAGTTGAACATGAGCCGGCAGTGTGACGAAGCCATCAGAAAAGCCAATGGCACTTTATCGTGCATCAGCAGATGCATGACAAATAGGTCCAGGGAGGTGATACTTCCCCTCTATCGGGCGCTGGTCAGACCGCAGTTGGAGTACTGCGTGCAATTCTGGGCGCCGCACTTCAAGAAGGATGCGGATAACCTGGAGAGGGTACAGCGAAGGGCAACTCGTATGGTCAAGGGCCTGCAGACCAAGCCCTACGAGGAGAGACTAGTGAAACTGGACCTTTTCAGCCTCCGCAAGAGAAGGTTGAGAGGCGACCTAGTGGCTGCCTATAAGTTCATCACGGGGGCACAGAAGGGAATTGGTGAGGATTTAGTCACCAAGGCGCCCCCGGGGCTTACAAGAAACAATGACCACAAGCTAGCAGAGAGCAGATTTAGACTGGACATTAGGAAGAACTTCTTCACAGTTCGAGTGGCCAAGGTCTGGAACGGGCTCCCAAGGGAGGTGGTGCTCTCCCCTACCCTGGGGGTCTTCAAGAGGAGGTTAGACGAGTATCTAGCTGGGGTCATTTAGACCCAACACTCTTTCCTGCTTATGCAGGGGGTCGGACTTGATGATCTATTGAGGTCCCTTCCGACCCTAACATCTATGAAGTACAGGCATTAAAAAGCCCCTGGCAGAAGTGCTTTAACTTATTGTTTTTTACTTAAAATGCTGTAAGTTATAGTGTGTTCCAACCAAACAGACATTTGCTGTTCAGTGTGTGTGTGTATGTGTGTGTGAGGGGGGGTGGGGCTCAGTTCCTACCTACACTGGCCAAAACCAGCAGCTTCTGCATGCCTCCCAGGAGGGAGTTGGTGACTGTCAGTGGCAGCTAGGAGTCAAGGGGGGGACTAGAGAATTAGATCCCCCACAATACATGCCCCCCCACCACAGCTAGCTTGCTGGGGTCTTTGGAGGGGCTGAGCCAGGTCCCTCCCTGGACCCTAGCTAGTAAGCTATGGGGGAGGCATCAGAGCAGAGCGGCTCCCTTTCCACCCAGCTTCTTGACAGCAGCAGATAGAAGCTGAAGGAGGGGCAGCCCAGCCTGGTATTTCTCTGCATCAGGACTGGGGCTGGGGGGGTGGGGAGGGTCTTTAACCACCCTCGCACCATTCCCTCTTGCTACTATCCTGCATCTACAGTATTAACCATAGCCTAGTGACCACTGTTGCTTGAGCAGTACTTGGCCTGTAGAAAAAGCAGCATAATAAGCAAGTTGTTATTTTTGGCTGGAAATAGACATTGCTGAATGAAGGGTGCATCTACATAAGATGTTTAATGTGAAGCTGCCTAACTAGCTCCACAGTAAACATCTTGCCAACTACATCTGTACCTCTATTAGGCTGCAGAAAACAAATAAACTCTGCAGCAGGATAGTACTTGTAAATACAGTGTGGGGGCTGCCTGTCAGGTAGCCCCCACACTGAAGCACTGCCATGCCCCAGCCAGCCCTTTTGCAGCATGTTAAGCTAGTCAGAGCAGCCCCAAACTGGCAAGCTGACTCCTGGACCCCCTGCCAGCCAGGGCTGTTCTGACCCGGCTCAATGTGCAGCAGTCCCAGGCACTTGTATAAATATAGCACACAGGAGCAATAAACTGAGGCATGATATGTGTTGGTGTTTATTGCTGCGTATTACTTTGTACGTGTAGATGCACCCGAAGTGGATAACCTATGCTGTGATGTGTTGCAGCACAGCTTATCTGCTTCACTGGACGAAACACATGTTGCTCCTTGTCCAGGTACAGGACAAGGGATGATGTGATCTCTCTGCTCTCATTACCTCAGAAGGCTCAATTCAAGTCTTCATGATACTGCCTATATCCCAGTTAGTGCTCAGTAGTTTGGACTTTGCCATCTTTCTGCTGGGTTTTTTTTGTTTGTTTTTTTTTTGCTACAATGCCAGACCTGAGTCTTTAGGCCTGCGATCCAGTATAGTGATTATTGGAATTAGGCTGATGCTTGTTCAAGTTCCTATCACTGTTCATTCATCTTTGTCATTCACACTCTGGAGCACGCTCAATGATGTGGAGGACATTCTATAAAAGCTACAATCCTTAAGGCATGTTAAGGCTACTAACACTTCATTAACCTGTACACAGCCAAACCTTAAATTAACTTTAACCAAAATAAGTAAATGGCTGGCTTGGTAGGATTTACATATGAAAATGTTGTCCAACCCATTCTTTCTCCTTATGCAGTTCAACAATAAATGGCTGAAAATAGCTCCTTGCTCAGTGAACTGATGACCATGAGCTTATAATAAAATAATTCAAGATAAACACATTTTAATCTTGTTCCTAGTATGCTTTTGATTTGAAAATTTATCAGGGCATCCACATACCATATTAAGATTAAAGTGGTGCTGAACACAGCTCTGTTAGTAAAAGATTTATATAGACAAATACTACATATCTTAAGCATTTCCTATTTTCTAGGATTTTGCCAGAAGCTAAAAACCTTTTAAATCCACATTAGCTGAGGAGGTTCTGGATAGAGAGCTGAGTGGCCTTTGTACCTTGGCACAAAAATATTTTCACCTACTAAATATTTTCAGAGCCCATCTTTACCCTTTAGTTTTTCTGCTTGTAACTGTTTAGAAGTTAGTGATCTTAGGAATAGAGTTAATTGTGATTGGAAAAATGATTGGAGCTTGTACATTGTGAAACTTTTCCTTTAAATTAGAAAGAACATCTCTGTTTGATCAGCGTGTTCTCGTTTTTCCTGGAAAACAAATAAAAACCGCTTTCTATCTGTCTGGCCATTAGGGGCATGTGTAGAGGAAAAGGGGGCCCTGAATTAAAGTGGTGGGTTTTTAAAAACACCACTTCAATTTAGGGTCGATTTAAACCCCCCATGTCATGTACACAGCCCTCTAGCTTACCTGCCTCTCTGGTGGCAGGGAGAGGAGGTTGAACTACCAGTGGGCAGAGCTATCCCTGGCCGGTGTGGGGAGGCAGGGCTGGTGCTTCCCTCTGTGGCAGTGGTGTTCCCTCCCTGCAGGCAGCACCCACCCGCAGGCACCTGGCTCAGGCAGTCCTGGGGGGTACTGCAGCTGCAAAGGGAAGCACCAGGTCCCCGCAAAGTTCAAGCAAGCAGGCAAGCTCCAGGGGGCTTCCTGCAGAACCATGGAGCTGCATGGAGCCCGGTGCTTTGCTCCACAGCTGTAGGGGCAACAAACTAAAACTTCTCAAAGGAGCCATCAAACTAAAGGAGTTTGTTTGTTCTGCCTCAAATCATTTAAGTCATTTAAGGTGCATTACACTGCTGAATTTCCTACAGCAGCTGGAATTAATGTTCAATATGCTGCCAAGGCATGCAAGCACTGACACCATTGAAGTGGTGCAAAAGCATTTAGCCTGCTTTAAAGTGTAGTGCACATGCTCCTCATTTTGTCTATTCATGGCCAACTCTATTTTCTATGGAGCCACCAAATATTTTCCCATTTGAAAGGACATTAGTACAAAATTAATTATTTAGGCCTTTCTAAAATTATGCCAGCAACATGCAAATATTCCATTATTGCACATGAAACATAATTGATGCCTTAGAGATATAGGGCCCTGATCCTGGCAGGCACTAAGCTCTCTCAGTTCTTGTTGTATTCTCAGTAATCAGGCCCATTTAAAACTTGTGTGTGAAAGATAAGGTCTGATTTAATTAGGAATGCTTTTTTAAAAAACACAAGGCAAACTTAGAGTTGGACTTAGATGGGCTTTATATGTTGACAATGAAGACATAAACACATGTGGGATGTATATCAATACACATAGAGTTTCTTATATTTCTGCACAGATATGTGGCTATTTACCCATCATTATACATAGTCATATATCTTTTATACTGCTTCATGTGGTATTGATTTTATTCCTGATGCAAAGATAATCCAGTGGATATTGAGCCATATTGACATTAGTAGTTACCCCGAGGACAGCCTGGAGATCTGGAGGGAAAAAAATGATGTTTTTGGGCTGTCTGCTCAGGGCAGGTGTGCAACACTGTGAATATAAATGCAAGTTTAAAAGTGATTAATAGAACAGGAAATGTACTGGGATCTGAAATGCCATTAACAAGAGTGCTGCTGCCAGGCTGTCAAGGTACTTCTGCCTAATTCCATGAAAAAAAGCCAATAAAGGGCAGTTTGTCTCAATTTCATGCTGAAGATAACCAATCCAACATGCCCATTCCTCCATTTACTACCCAATCCCTTTTCCTATTCAGAATCCTTGAGGCTTGCCTCTACTCAGAGTGGCCAATTATGCTTAGTACTTAGTTGCATTTGCCATTGCACATAATTTCTCATCGTGCTAGGGGAAAGCAGCCTTGACCTCTCCATGCATTATACACAACATTGCAGGAGTAAGGCCTGGATACATATATTTGCTAGATTCCTCAATAACATTGAAGAGAAATATGGAAGTATTGAATTGTTTGAATTAAGATGGGAAATGAACATTCCCTCCTCTGGCTTGAAGGAGGAGGTTTACTGCCCTCTCCCTGGGCATTCGGAGAGAGAAGCTAGAAAGTTATTACTACTTCCATTTCTGTTCAAAGCAAAATAATCTGCGCTTTGCCCCATACTATGAAACAAGGTCTTTCCAAATAATGTGTCCAACTAATGTGTTGGCTCTACTTGTATTAGTAGTTTAGTTCTTGGATACTATACAAGAGGATAGTTGTTTTGTATCCAAGATACCAGCATAAAATAAAAGGCAGCTTGTAAGTTATTGTGAATTTCTCTGCTACTGAAAATGATTAGCAGGCAGAATATAGGTGCTACCAAATAAGTTACTGTTAAAGTGTTTTGTTTTTTGAAACTAACTATAGTATCTTGGCTCTCCTGGTGTGGAATATATTTTCAAGTTGTCACCAATCAGTCAAGTACTGAAAATACAGCTAGGCAACTCCAGCTGACTAGTGGATAAATGCAGTTCTAGAAAGCTTGCTTTAACAGTAGTTTAATTAGTGTTAATTTTATGTGTTGATGTATGTTGTACGGAATGAGAGAGATCCACTGGAGGCGTATTTATTGACACCATATGGCAATTCTGTAAATCATGCCCAGTTAGAATTCTGTGTTTTCTACCCTAGGTGTAAACTAATTGAATAATATGTATGCATCAGGTGTGTAGTGAAGCCTCTTATAAAATATAAACGAGATAGAGTGATTTTGGAACAAGTTCCTACACTTTTTCTGATGTTGACAGACAGCCTCGGGAGAGAAATTGCACCCAGAAAGCGGGTCTTGTGAATCATCTCTGACATCTCCATCTTTGAAAGTGGCCTAGGTGTAAGTTGGTGTTGTATGTAGAAGGTCTATTTAATAATTAGAAAACAATCACTAGATAATTAGTTATTTGACCCGAGATCCTAAGCTGGTATAATAGCATAACTTTGCTCAACTCATGATTCACCTCTCTATTCATAAAGAAAGCCACTGATTTACATTATTTGAAAGGATGTATTTTGAGGAGTACAGTTGATACATGTGTAGGGTTTTTTGTAACTTATATATAGCAATAGCCCCTTATTTAATATAGATACTGTCTACACAGCAAAATACAGTGCCATGCAGAAATATCTGAGCTGTCTTTGAATAAACTAGCTTAGGCATCAAGTTAAAATAAGATTAATTAGTTTATATGTGACCTGTAGCACTAATATCCCTATGCTGCTTCTGTAACCCCTGCTGCTTGGGCATCTCTGTACAGGACTGCATTATATTGTACAGACATGCTGTAAGGCATTGATTCTCAACCAGGGTGACACAGCACCCTGGAGTGCCTTGAGTTCCTTTCGAGGATACCACAATGTTACCACTGTTAGGTATGCAAACATGATTCACAAGATAAACTCAGAGATTTTAATTAGAAATCTATAGTTGTAGTCTTTCTGAGTTCTTTTTAACAGAAAAACTGCTGTGTTATTTTTCTGTAGTCAAAAAAAGAGTGAAAACTAATAGCTTGCATTGGCTGGAGTTTCTAGAATATAAAAAGAGGTTGAGTACTAGGCCTGTGCAAATTGGCTAGTATTCACTTCAGATTCAAATTCGGCCGAATTCAGGGGACAGTGAATCGATTCGATGATTCGAATCACTGTCCTGACTTGATTCAGCCAAATCTGAATTGGAGATTTGGCAACAGCTGAGTCTCCAAAACAGCCAGGCCAGGCCCATCCCCCACCCCTCTCCCAGCCCAGCAATGGCTGCCCCACCTGCCCTGGCTCCCGGCACTTGGGGGGAAAAAAAGCCCTGGCTCAGGAGGTGCTGCCAGGTGAAGGGTGATCCCTGCTGCCCCCCACTGCCCTATGCTGTGTGGGGGGCTCTGCATGAGCTTTTTTTTTTTTTTAAATACTGGGAGCTGGGGCAGGCAGGGGGAGCCATGTGGGGACTGGGGGCATGGGTGGGGGTCGATGGGGGCTGGAGGAGTGGGTGGGAGCTGGGGGGCTGGCAGGGGTCCCCCCATGGTCCCCTCCCCCCTGACCCAGCCCCCGCCCCTTGTACTTACCACCTCAGAGTGGCCGCAGCTCCCTGCTGCAGCCACCAGGGACTGCCTGAATCATCAAAGCTCTGTGAACCTTTGCCAAACATTTGGAGAGCTTTAAATCAATTTGGACCTTCTAATTGGTCCCCTGATTTGATTCGGATTTTGAGATTCAATCACCGAATCGGGCCGAATCGCCTCCAAATCAAATCACCACCCGAAGCTTCACACTGCCCGACTGAGTACCACTGTTCTAAAGGCTCATTGAAGAAACACTTGTGATGAAATGGCTCTTAATTCTCTTCATTTATATTTGAATTCATCCACATCTGTCACAACTTAGATACTAGTAGTTTTATAATATTTGTTATTTCTCTCAACAGAGCCCAATTTACTGCTGTACCTTGGATGTAGTAGATTTAAATATTTAGTGAGAATTTTCTGCACTAGTAGTTCCTATTCTTTATTAAACAAAAATAAATGTTTAGTCTCCTTTGTAACGGATTTTCCATAAATTGTGACAAAAACTAGGTAGGCAACAGTAGATATCAAAAGTTCAGTTTTCAAATCAGTCAAAAGGTAACAAACCTCTAGAGTTTATAATTCATGACCTGGACCTAAATGATTTTCATTTGAAATTTGGGAAAGAAAGAATTTTATATAAACATTCCTTAAAGCAATTTAAGCCCAACGTAGGTTTCTCTGCTTACATACCCACTCTTTCCCTTCCTCTTAAGTACCCACTCTTAGATGCACCCTTCCCCATCAGAGCCACCTCTGAATACCTTCTAAACATGAAACCAGAAGTAGCAATTTGAAAATGGTTATTTATCATAAGTCTGGATCCTCATGAGATATGTCTCTGCATAGCCACAGCTATGTCTTCCATGCCATTAAACTTTAGGAACATTGTGGAAACTAGTGCTCCACAATCAGTCAGTTGGGGTCATAGATCTTGTGTAAAGTCTTCTCTGTCTCACCTCATTATATAGCCAAACCATCTCAGTCTAGCTTATCTGACCTTTGCAGTGATTTTTTTGTACTCTCAAGCATGTCCTGATGCCATCATTTTTCACCTTGTCCTTCAGGCTGACTCCTAGAATCCATCTCAACATGCTTTGTTCTTTCTAAAATCTTCCCTTCCTTTCTTCTCATGGGTCCAGCATTTCATCCCATGTATCTTGGTTTTATCATTATCTTGCACAGCTTGACCTTTAGTCTGGTTGGAACCTTTTATTGCAAAAAGATTACCAAAGGTATTTCTCTCCATTCTTTCCAAGCCATACTTCTTCACTCTCTGACAGCCTTCTCAGAACCAACGTCATTGTTTATAACATGCCCCAGTATTTTTACTTTTCAACTACATAAGGTATTAGCACCTACTGTTTGTTATCTCAAATTTCTCCTTTCCACTACTGCTACTCAGCATTACTTCTATCTTTTAGTGGTCATTTTCATGCCCCTTCCCTCCCTGACTATATTCAAGATTTTCCTACCATCTTCCTCAGGTTTGTTGGAGTTGTTCCATTACATCTGCCATGATGACTAGGTCATTGGCATAAAGAAGATCCCTTGGTGTTGCCCTATGTGCTGATCCTAGGCATAGTCCAACCCCTGTTGGGAAAGCTTCTGTCATTCCAAATGTTATTTTTAACTGTCATATTTGTTACTTTCTTCCTTGGATAAACCTTATCAGATTCTTTATAAGTACATCTTTACTCCTTAAGTACCAGTAAACAACCTCCTGTAGTACTCAATCATACACCTTTTCCAGGTCCACATACATAAAGTATTATTTCCTGTTGTGGTCTAGAGAACTTTCTGTGCAGCAGCTTTAAAGATCAAATTAATTGTGCCATCCTGTCATGAAACCAAAGTAAATACTCTATTGTGATTATTTCTCTCAATCTTAATTTGATTATTCTTTGTAAGATAATAGCTTTATTAATCTACACTAAGCAACTCCATTTAGTCACCTTTTTGTTTGAAATTAGCATTATAACGCTATACTTCCAATTTTTGGCATTCTTTCTTAATGCCATATTTGCTGTAGGATGTTCTGATCCATTTTATTCCATCTTCATCAAGTACTTTAATCATATCTGCTGTCAACCCTAATCATATCTACTAGCCCTTCCTATTTTTATATTTTTCACTGCTCTTACAATTTTCTTTCTGTTTTATTCCCAGAATCCTTCTCCCTGGAGTACCACCTATAACTCACCACTTTCATTTTTCTACATTTAATAATCAATCAAAGAACTCTCTTCATCTTCTAGTATGTGCATTTCATGCATCATGATAACATACTCTTTATTCTTGATAACGACCATGTCCCTTGCCTCTTTTTTTTGCATTTACTCTTCTCTTAGCTACTTTGTATATCATCTCTTCTCCTTTCTGGTATTCCCAGCTTTTGTATCACTCTTCCAATGCCTTACTTTTAGATTTCACCAGGTGGGCTGTGGTTAACTTCATAAAGGTGGGTTACAAGCTTGGCACCCTGAAAATCTCTCAATTTAGGTATTCCCCTATGATGATTTCCTTCTCTTTTGGGATATGTTCAGTGACATTCTCCAGTGCTTATATAAACCTTTCTTTTTCTTCCTTGCTGCATCTTGTGTGCTGCGTAGGCACACATTATGTTTAAATCTTGCTTGTCATTATGAGTTTTGATGCTATCAGTCTATCTCTTGTTCTTTCAATTAATCTGAAATTTCCAAACTACAGTAAACTTTACCGATAAAGCCCTAAAAATCATTCTAATCTCAGCAGTTCCCATAATTAACAGTTAATTATAAACTGAAGGAGTTTGGGCCATCTTGCTTACTATAACTTTGGTTCTGAACATTCAATAAGCAGATAAAATGTTTATCTACCCCCATACGGTCAACAGCATTGAAGGCATACATCCAATTCTAGGAACACATATCTGGAGAGTTACAGCTGTAAAATGCTTCCATCTTACTTAGTTGTTGCATCTACATGTGATAGTAATGTGACCCAATGAACTCTGGTACAGTTTGCACTGGAGTTTATTTCTCCCGGGTGCAGTATTTACATGTATGCCTAGAACTGCAGGACATTAAGCAAGAGTGGCACAGTCCTAGCTGGTAGGGATCCAGGAGGTCAGCCTGCCAGCCTGAGGCTGCTTCAACCTAGCTCAATACCTTGCAGAGGAGCTGACTGGGGCACAAGGGTGCTACAGTGCAGGGCTAGCCAGTAGGCACCCTGCACTGTAGCACCCTAGTGCCCCAATCATCCCCGTTACCATCTGCATGTGCATTTTGCCACATGTATCTACTCTGCTGTAGGATAGTACTTGTGTCTGGCAGTACTATCCTACAGCAGAGTTAATTAGTTTACTGCAGCCCAATAATGCTGCATGTGTAGACAGTTATACTTTACTGCAGGGCTAGTTAGTCAGCTCTGTAGTAAAGTGTCTCATGCAGATGCACCCAGTGGGTACATCTAAAATGTGGTATGACAATGTAGCTCAAAACTACAGCGATGTAGTATCATCAGTGGGCACAAAACATGACACTGATGCTACATTGCAGTAGTGCTGAGCTACCTCACTATAGTACATCATTGTGGCAATGTAGCTGCAGGAACACTAGTTAAAACAGAGAAATGAGGATTTCAGTAGATGAATTCTGAATTTACAGCAGTAGATTGAATGTATGCTTCCAAACAATAAAAACTAATTTTATTTCAAAGGAATTAATGCCAGTGATTTACTACAGCATACTTACACATCCATTTACAAAAACCAAGCACTTAAAAGCAAGGAAATTAATTAAGGGCATAATAAATCCAACACTGCCCATTAGTTGATATATTAATTATAAATTAAAATGTATTTGGTCACAAATCCTTAACACAAAAACTAATACTACTATTTTAGGAGGAATCTTAAAATAATAATACAAAATGAATTGCCTCTCCATCATACTTCACAAAAAAGGAGATATATGTACTACAAGGATGACACTTTTTTCTAAATGATTGTTGACATGAACAGTCTGGGCATTTATGGCTTCCCTGAAGTCCAAAGTGTGTTTGCAGCTCAAAATTCAGTGCATTCTGCAAAACCCACCTTGAAAATTGGGAAAACATCAATGCCTAGCCCATACTGAACTGTCCGCTACTGCAGCTATTTTGCTGACAGTACCCAAGTCAGTTAGTCTTTGAATAACTTAGACATATTTCATATACTCAAGTCACACCTTCCACTACAACCTTTTTTAATAAGTGTACCCCTTCTGCCTCAAAGTTTCAGCTCATGTACCCCTTTATATTTTTTCTTGTTTTTAAGTGGGGGAGGGCAGATTGAAGCCCCTGTGGTGAGCGAGGGAGTGGGGCTGGGGCAGGCACTGCACAGCTAGGGTGGGGCATGGGACAAAACAGCAAGCTGTTTTTCTGGGGGACACAGGGAGGGGAGGGTGGCTTCCACCACTGCGTGCATCCTGGGAGGGCATGGGGGACATGTGCCCCAGGATCTGTGCACGGGGCTTCCTCTATGGACTGCAGCACTGGGTTCTTCCCATTGGGGGGGCTGGGCTGGGCTGGGCTGCACTCAGGGTGGGCAATGGTAGCACTGGGAATGGGGCTTGTGGGGGCTACAGTGAATTCTGGAGTGGCTGTAGCCCCACCACATAGACCTACTCCCATAGGCCTCTGTGGTGAGGGAGGGAGTGGGGCTGGTGCTGGGGCTGGAGAAGGGGCTGGCACTGCCCAGCCAGGGCAGAGCATGGGATGGAGCTGAGAGTGACTCATCCAGGAGGTGCGGGGAGGGGGGTGGTGGCTCCTGCTGCTGCACACACCCCTGGAGTGTGGGGTGGCACATGCCTCTGGATCTGCATGCCGGGCAGGGTGGGGTGGAATGGGGATGGGGCTGTGCCGGGATCTTCCCAGCTGGGGCTGGGCCAAGCTCCACTTGGGGCAGGCAGTGGCAGCTCTGGGAGGGGCTGCAGCCACTCCAGAATTTGCCATAGCCCCTCTTCTCAACAACCTCTCCTGGTGCAGCCTGGCCCAACACCCCCATGGGGAACATCCCGGTGCTGCTCCGGCCCCAGCCCCAATACATGATCCCCCCAGATTACTCTTAAAGAGGTGCATAGCTGTTGCTAAGATTCTATGTTTGCTACTTTGTGATTAGTTAGGTAGGTCCTGATTATTTATATTATTGTCTGCTCTATTTAAGGTGTGTCAGCCACTTCCAATTCCTTTTTTTGTATACAATTGGTGTCTTCCAAAGAACAGAGTATCTTGTTTTATATACTTTTAGGTGTGTGTCTAAAATTCTACCATTATTGATTATGTATTGAACATCAACAGAGTGCATGGTGCTGAAACGCACTATGAGGAGACCTGGGCTCTCATCTCAGAACTGCAGAGCATGTGTTGTTCAGGGGAGGTGCTGAGTATCCTCAGCTCCCAGAGGGATGGTGGCATTCAACATCTTGTGCAAGTCTTGGGCTCTTGGGCCTCAATATTGCAGGGAGCTGAGCAATGATGTGAGGGACTGAGCTCCTTTAAGTCCCACTGATCTTAAGAACACGTATTGTGTATTGCTACTTTGAACCTTCAAAACTTAGGTTTTTTCTTTGTTTGTTTTTTTAATAAATCCTTGTACCTGTGGTAATCCTTACTCAGGAAACTAAAGATTGGAGGACTGGGTCCTAAATCTTACATATCTGCCATAAAATCTATTTATTTCAGCATAGAGTATGAATAGGAACCAAAATCTTGTCCTTCATGGCAGGGGAAAGAGACACCTACATCTGATACCATTAATCTTGGGAGATTTGCCACTATTACAATACAGATTGTGTTGATTTTTTTAAAATCACTTTGTTGAGTAAAAGTAATAGTTCACCTTTAAGTCATGCTTCTTTATCTTCTGCACAAATGCAACTGAAATGCTAATCTTAAGGATTTAAATATCACAAAGAAACAGAAGCTAAACTATTAAATTATAAGAAAAGATCACTTATTTTATTTTAACCTTTATAATGAAAATTATTTTCTTATTAAAAAAATCAAAGAGATATTGCTGTTTTCTTGGGTATTTAAAGAGGTAATGAACAGTAAACTCGAGCAATTACTCACATACATCTCTAAATGTCATTTGTTAAACAGCTGCATAACATGAAGAGGAAGTTATTCGAGTAAGAAACTTGGGTTCACTTTCATACTCTGTGAATTCTCATTCTTCTGCTTGAAAAATTTTATGCATAGCATTGCAAATAATGGTAGAAGTTGCTTGATGTCTATTTGACTGTTGGTTTAATTGAAATGCCTTTTATATACCATCTTGTATGCTAATTCAACCAGTAAGAAGTCCTGTGTGTCATTAAATGATACAAAATTAGATAGTATATCACACTTTAAACATGATATATAATAACATTAAAAATTATGTGTTGCTTTAACTATCTACTCAACATGGGTTTTCAGATCTTTTTATTTGCAGCAGTAAGTATTCCAGGAAAAGCAGTTTTAATTAAATGTCACTCTTCAAAATCAAGAAACATGGACCAGGTGAAATATTCTAGGTGAAACTTCCTAGACTATTCTTTACGGTTGTTTGAGAGTTCTCTTATATGCTGTATTTTTCCCAAAGTTACAACAGTTATAATCTTTTAAAATGTTTTATTACCATTTATATTTTTTAATTAATTGCCATTTTAATTATAATTTAGTCACATCTTATCATGAAAAAGTATAATCACCATATATGTTTATACATTCAAAATGCTTTAATTAACAAATAATAATTACTGTTAAAAGTCATGCAAGATTTGTGCAGTGATGGAAACATTTTATTCTACAAGCTTGTTTGGTTCTGAGAGACATCAAACAATCTTTGGGATATCATGCACTCCTCGTATCTGGGGGGAAAAGAGCTACAAGGCAACCGAAGTACAATTTAGACCTATTGCTTCAATTAGTTTATTAATACATTTGATCATTTGGAAGGGACATGGGCAAGTGTCACTGATGTAACAAAGAAAAGTTAGCATTAACATTAGTGGTATCTGGAAACTTGTAAGGGGGATGAAAAGAAGAGCCCCCAAGTGATCATCTAAAAGATTCTTCAAGTCCTGAAACTAAAGGTACTCCCCAGAGTAACTAGGAACAATGGCCACATATTGATGGAGAGCAGATTTAGGTTGGACATTAGAAAGAACTTCTTCACAGTAGGGGTTGCTAGAATCTGGAATGGGCTTCCAAGGGAGGTGGTGCTCTCCTCTACCTTGGGGAGGAGAGGAGACTGGACAAGCACCTAGCTGGGGTTGTCTAACCCCAGCACTTTTTCCTGCCCAGGGCAGGGGGTCAAATTAAGAGTAGGGAGAGTTTACATTACCTCTATCTTAACACTGGTGTGACCACTAATGGAATAATGTATCTAATGCTGTCTTCAATAATTCAAGAAAAATGTTGAGAAATTAGAGAGGCTTTGCAAAAGAGCCATATGAATGTTTAAAAATTAGAAATCATATTTACAACAGAGGACTAACAGGGCTTGATGTTAGCTCAACCAGGAGAGGGATAAATATAAATTAGCACAGGGGAACAATATTTGATGATTCTTCCTTCAGTCTAGCAGTGAAAGGTATAGGACGATGAAAAGTTGGCAGCTGAAGCTAGACAAATTCAAAAACAAAATGAGGTGCAAATGTTAATGATGATAATTAACCAGACAAAAGTAAAAGGTGTTCAAAATGACTTCTGCTCATTCAATCATCAGTAGAAGCATGGCAGGGCAGCTCTGTGCACAGGGCAGCTATGACACATAGGACTGGATCAGCTCCTGCCATGCTGATTGCAGTGGTGCAGTCAGCTGCCACTCTTCTGGCAGCTACTTTTTCATCCCTCTGAAAAATCTGTGCCCTGGTCTTCTGCCTTGGTTATTCCCCCTCTCACCTCTCCATTCCCCACCCCCACCAGTTACATTCCTGATTCTCAATTTTTTTTTAAACTTCATTTCTTCCTCTGCTGCTTCTTCTTCTTTCCCATTGTCTAAAGGCCTGATCCTAAACTCAGCGAAGTGCATGCCAGAGTATCATTGACTTAAAGGGTAAAGGATCAGGCCTTTAGTGTTTACGTTTTCAGTATAATCTCTTATAAATCGAAGGATGTTGTCAAGAGATTTAGGGTTATTATGATATAGAAGGATTTTAGACACAACACAATCATGTAAAACAGATATAAGTAATTTCCTGAAAGGGTGGACTAGGATGCAGGGTGAAAACTCAGTAGTTATTTGCCACAGACACTGTCCTTTCATTGCTGTCAGTTTGCCATTTCCCATGACATCTAGACTCTCTAGTGGTGGCTGAACTTCTGCCAGTCTTAAGTCTACTGCAGTATTCAGCATATCCGTCTTGGGCTTTTGATTGTTGCCTGGTTCAAAAGCATGAAACTCTTATTTTCTCCTGTTGGCTTGAGGGCTTCCTTCATCTGGACATCAATAATGGCTGATTGTTAGGGCACAGTGGTGGTGTAACAGAGGCTTTAATGTTAATATTCCTGGGCCAAATTGCTTCCTGCCTTCACAAACATACACTTGTTGCCTGCTGAGAACTTTTGTACTTGACTGGAAAGTCACATGTTAAGTTGGAAATGCAATAATTGTAATATTGAACTTTATTTGAAATCTGAAATAGAAATTAGGATTGAGCAAACAGAAAATTTATTGGATAAGATTCTTTTCCTCTGTGTGAGGAAAGGGAAAATAAAAATTCAGAAAAGGTACACAGTTGCACTAGCTTATGGTGTACATGAAGAAACTACAATGTGGCATTGCTATGTCTATACCAGTGGTTCCCAACCTTTTTTTGCTGTGGCCCAGAAGAAGCGGGACTATCACAGGATGGAGTCCCCAGGGATGGCTGTAATACCCCTAGGGCTCCTTGACTATGCCAATCTTGCCCAACAGGCAACCTCTTTCTTGCCCACTGTGTCTTGCTGGCACCTATAATATAGGGAGGCTGCCCTTGATCTTATTGTCTGGACACAGTCTTGCTGGACCCCTCTGAACCCTGTGGGTTCTTAGACCCCTTGGTGTCCTGCTTCAAAATGGACGATTCACAGGACACCCTCAGCCTTATGGGCTAGATGCATGGCTCCAAACCACCCCTTTACCACGCACCAAGCCTCAGAGATGGTATTGACATTGTGTCTCTTGGGCCTTGCTATAACTCGTCCCCTTGTCCTCACTGGGCTCTTCGCAGCCCTGTCTCCACACCCACACTGGTGCTGGGCTCTCTGCAGCCCTGTCTCCATGCCCACACTGGTGCTGGGGATCACTCACCCCCTGATTGCCGTGCCCTTCTCTGGCCCTGGGGTCCCCACATTGTTGTGGGCCCCCAATGAGGCCTCCTCCTTTCCCAATAGCCTCAGCCCAATCCACTGGTCAAACAGCAGCTAAAATCTGAGCCCCTGGGCTGTAACATAATATAAGCAGTTCCAGGTGTGCTCTGTCCCTTTTAAAGCATCCAGCTTCTCCCAGCACTAAGTGCCTTGTAAGCCAGAGTCTCGGGTGAGCTGCTGGAGCCCCTCAATCTTACCTGGGGTAAAACAAGCAGCCAAGCCTCTCTCATGAGCTTCTTCTCCAAGAGCTCCTTCCGCCTCAGCTGCTGACAGAGAAAAACACTCCCCTTCTACTCCCAGCCCTGGGGTTTATATTTGCCCAGGGCCCTGCCTCTCCCGGTCAGCTGACTGGGTGCAGGTGCAGGCTAATTCACCCGTTGGCCTGTTGCCACAGGAACCTGCACCTGTGGGCTTCTGCCTGGCTCTTAGGACCCTCTTCCCAGGCAGTTTCTGCTCTTATAGGAGCAGGCACCTTCGTTCCCTGTGACAGGGATGTTGGTGTGTGGAACCAGCTGCCTCCTTTCCGAGGCTCTCCTGGCACCCAGCTTTAACCCCAGAGAATTGGCTGTGAGCCCGGCAGCCACACGCCCAGGTGGACAGATGGGGGTCCGAGCAGGGGGCTCGTGCCATGACCTGGCAGCCAACACACCACGGCCCGGTGGTTGGGAACCTCTGGTCTATACCATCATGACACAGTGAAACATGGTATGTGAATGCTACAGCATGAAAGGATATAATCTAGCACTGAACCATTAGAAGTGACATACAAACATTCATAATAAGACCACACGTGCATCTAGCCCAGCATTCGGCCTCTGACTAGCAAGCCAGGAAGAGTGTAAGAAACAGGGCAAGCATAGAGTAAAGCATACCCAACTACTGATTGCCAGCAGTAATATATTTAGAGATGCCCCACATCTAAGGTTATAACTCTGACTATTGCATCAAATAGTTGCTAATGGATTAATTCTCCATAAATTTGTCTAATTCCTTTTTTAGCCTAGTTATGATCTTGGTGTCTTGATGCTTGGTGTTCTTGGTGCTACAGTTGGTCTGTAGCAATAAGTTCCTCAAGCTAACCATTCACTGTGTAAAAAATGTTTTTTGTTTAAGCCAAATGTCTGATATGAGGTACCAGAACACTAGGGACATGCTTATTGATATGTATCCCTATAGTCAGCTATATGAGATCCTTTTGGGTTATTATAGACACCAATTTTATGCAGCATTCTTTTTACAGTATAGACATGTCCATGGCTTTTTATTTCTTTCTTCCTTTTTGGCAATGATTCAAAGCAAACAATTACTGCACTTGTTTAAAAAAAAAAAAGCCTGGGCTGTAGGATTATTCTAACTGATAATTCTCAATATGTTTCAGTAAAAAAATTGTACTGTGATTGATTGCATTGTGTTTAGACCTGTTCAATATAAAATTTCATGTCTTTCCATTCTATATGTCTTCAAATGTTCCATATGAACCTGAAAGGATGTGTGTCAATCAATTAGACATGAACAGATGTATTATTCTGTCTAATGTATGTCTCCGCTGGTTTATATATTGCAGCTTGTCTTACTAACAATTATGCACATGCTCAACTGTACTATTCATAAGGGAATGTTCACAGTAGTGAAGTTAAATGTATGTGTAAGTACTTGCAGGATCTGGGCCTTGGTGCATGTGGTTTCTACCAACAAAAATATAGCTGTGATCCTTCGTTTCAAATAGTGCATATTGATTCAGGTGCAGAACTTAAGGAATATTCTGCTACTTGCTGTGGATCTAGAAAGGTGAACAGACAAGTAGAATATGACTTACCATAGAAGAGATTCAGGAACTGTCACATTTTACTGACACAAAATTTTCAATTTTTTCCTGTAATAAATTAGCCACGGATATTTCAAGAGTGAGAGGTGATTTTGCCTGAGTGTTTGGATATCCAGCCTAAGATGGTTTCAGTGCTTCATATGCAGAGAAAGGCTTTTCAATGCTTTCCAAAAAGCTGTTGTAGTCAGACACCTAAAAATGGAAGCACCCAAAATCAGTATTCTCACTGGAAAGTCTTGCCTTTAAAGACTGAAGAGAAACCTTACAGGTACTGTGAAAGATTAATTTTCTGAACGAGCGCATAAATTGTTAACAGTTGCTGAAATTGGAGCTGTGCAAATAACTGATTTTTTTTAATTCTTTGCCATTAAAAAAAATTAAAGACAACAAAATATTTTGCTCAACCCCAAATCATGTTTTAGTCAATTTTGGGCATTCTTTTAACATTTAAAAAAAATAAGCCTTAAGAAGCTTTTTTAATAGGAAAAAAACAGTGCTTCAAGTAAAAAGAATTAGAGTAATTCTGTTTAAAATAACAACGAAGAAAAAAAAAAGAGAAGCATGTGCTTTATTTATTTATTTATTTATTTGTTCATTCTTTTATTTACTTTAAAAACACAGACTGTATGCTTGAATATGTCTATGAAGTTATGTACTGAAATGGAAATAAACCACGTTGCGAAAATAGGAATTAATTACTAACAATAGTTTTATTAAAAGCAAAAGTCCAAGGATTTTTACCAAAAAGAATAATGTCAAAGGAATATCAATTGCTAAGAAAGAATGAAAGCCATATCCTCAGGACTGTTTGGGAACAGAACCCACAGGGCAGGTTTACTTATGACTTCATTCTTTTGCAGCCAGATCCTGAATGTGAGGTTATAACCCTGGTTTACAGTGAAACTTTGGTCCTAGGTCTGCTGCTCAATATTTATTAGGATTGAGACATGACCTCTAAACCTTGGCAAACCAGTTTAAGATCACTTCTGAACTACTCAGGGAAAATGCAGAAGAAGCAGGGCAAGTTGATACTTCAAATCATTATTAGGTTAGCAACTGTGGCTGAATTTGCCGGAAACGAAAGGGATTTCAAGTTTGGTCCTAGTATCTATCTTAATGCTGCCCACTACACCTGTGAGAAACAGAATTGCTATCTTGTGGCAAATGTGGACTGACAAATCCTGACAAAACTAGTTTTTGAGATGAATATTATTTCTGGGGTATCCCAATGTCTGCAGTATGTCTCAAGACAGAGGCCAAAAGCAGGCCAATGCCCTGTGTAAATGCCCTGTTATAAAACAGACATTCCACAATAGCCACGTTTCTAGACCTAGTAGTACATTTAACTATCTCTTGGTTCCCTGATGTGTTGGATGAAGTAGAAGGAATTTCCAAATGATGTGTATTCATTTCTTTTTGATATCTTAGTGAAGTACTTAGCTTTCTATCAATCTTCTGTTACAGCATATTAGTATATTCTACCCAAGGAAACTTTCCCTTTTCTGTTATTTAGTTTGGTTTCCACTTTTTGTTCTAAAATAATTTAAGACAAATTGCTCTGCTATATTTAAACCAGAAGCATTTACACTGTGGGCAGCCATGAGGCATGTGTCCAGCCACCACTATGGCAGCAGTTACTTTTGTGCTCCCCACAAAACCAGCCCCCAGGGATGCTGTCTCAGTCATCCTCTTCCCATTTACACTAAAGATGTAGATGAGGCTCATATCCCAGCACCAGCATGAGCTTCACACCAGAGTAACATTACAGCACAGAGATGAATACCTCCCTCTGGTTCAGAATCAGACTTACCAAAAATGTATCTTATCTTACCATAATAGCAGCACCAGCCCTACTGCTGCAGCAGATGTTTGCATTAGAAGGCTATAATACCTCTTTGTTTGACAAGTTTGAAGGGAAGGGGCTAATAACTAGGCTTTTTGAAGTATGACTATTTATTATTGAATTGAAAAGAAAGAAAAAAGGAAGAAAGACAGGCTTGAAAAAGACTAAAAGTTCAAAAGGTAAGATTGTGGGGAATTATAAATTGAGCATTTCATTTTCACAAATTACAGAGGGCTGCCTGACAATTTACTGGTCACTACAAAATGACCTCATGCCATATGAATAAGTCTATTGCTGAGAGGCTGTTCTCCATCAGTAGAGACACTTTTTCAATAGCTCTTTAAAATCTTCAAACATTTTGTAAAAACCGACCATTACTATTACTGAAAATGGTGTTTTAGGTACATTTCAAAGGCTTATTTTTTATTTTATTGTACATATTTTAGAGTTTCATGTATGTTTTTTTCCTTTCTACAGCCAATTGTTCCCAGGACGAATTCTATTTGCCTTGTTCATGTCAAAAAGTAATTTACTTCATATGTAATCCTGTTGACTAGAGCTGTACTCGGAGCAAGGTACTAAGCAATGTGACTATATGTAATCCCTAATTCAGCAAGGCACTTATCCATGTGCTTACATCTCATTGTCTTTAGCGAACCTTAACCATAAGATTAATGATGTACAGAATCAGAGCCTTAATGACTCAAAGTTGGAAGGACTCTTCGCAAGTAGGGAAAAGTGAATCAGTTCAAATAAATAATATCCAAAACAAATCTTTGGAGATCACTGAAACAGAGGAATTGGGTTATTGAATATTTTTTTTAATGTTTTAGGGAAAATAATATTTTAGGAATGAGATTTTGCAGCTCAAAGAAAACAGGATAGAGCCCAGACATATGTCCAGGGAGTACAGCTTGTTGGAGGTGCGATTGAATTCCATGATGTGTGGGAATCAAACTCTTAAGTGTCATCTCTTATTATAAAGCTAAAAGAAAAACAGGGAATAAATTTTACCATTATTGAATTCCATCAGTGTCACATACATTTTAGGTTTTCTTACATCATATGCATTATTTTGTACATATTTCAACCCTAAAGAAAAAAAGACCCTCTAATAAAATTCCATACTCCTGTTGTTTCCTACATCTTTCTCATAGCATTCAAAACACCATCACAGTGACAGAGGTGTAGCTAGAAATTACACCAAAAACAGAAGAATCACAGGAGACCAATAGCACAACACCGCTTAACCTTCATATGTTCCCCTGCAGTAATTTTCTACCCCAGATGCATATTTTGTGCAGTATCTTAAATTTTATAAATTCATAGATGCTAGGGTTGGAAGGGACCTCAACAGATCATAGAGTCCGACCCCGTGCCTTGGGCAGGAAAGAGTGCTGGGGTCAGATGACCCCAGCCAGATCCCTATCCAGACTTCTCTTAAAGACCCCCAAGGTAGGGGAGAGCATCACCTGCCTTGGAAGCTCATTCCAAGTTTTGGCCACCTTTACTGTGAAGAAGTTTTTCCTGATATCTAGCCTAAATATGCCAATTTGTGACCATTGTGCTTTGTTACCCAAGAGGCACCCTGTTGAACAGAGCATCTCAGATCCCTTGCTGCATCCCCCTAATGAATTTGTAGGTGGCCACAAGTTCACCTCTCAGCCGTCTCTCGCGGAGGCTGAAGAGGTCCAGGTCCCTCAGTCTCTCCTCATAGGGCTTGTCCTGTAAGCCCCTAAACAAACGAGTGACACTCCTCTGGACCCTCTTGAGTCTATCAACATCCTTTTTGAAGTACAGCACCCAAAACTGGACACAATACTCCAACTGTGGTCTAACCAATGCTGCATAGAGGGGAAGTATCACCTCCTTAGTTGTATTTGTCATTTGTCATAAAGTGCGGTTAGCTTTGCTGATTACTTCATTACACTGATGACCCACGTTCATCTTGGAGTCCACTATGACTCTGAGATCCTTTTTCGCTTTTGTGCTGCTGAGAGCGTCACTTCCCATCCAGTAGATGTGCTAGATATGTTTGTGCCCTAGGCGCAGCACTCTGCACTTGTCCTTGTTGTACTGCATCCTATTGTGTACTGCCCACTTTTCTAACCTGTCTGGATCTGCCTGCAATCATTCCCTACCCTCTGGAGTGTGCACTTCACCCCACAATTTAGTATTGTCCACAAATTTGGACAGAGTAAACTTCACACCCACATCCAAGTCACTGATGAAGATATTGAAGAGTACAGGTCCAAGGACCGAACCCACTACCCACATCCTTCCAAGTTGATACCAACCTGTCTACTACCACTCTCTGGGTGTGACCGCTAAGCCAATTTGCCACCCACTGGACTGTGTAAACATCTATGTCGCAGCCTCTTAATTTATTTATGAGAATGGGATGAGATATTGTATCAAAGGCCTTGCTAAAATCCAAGAAAATGACATCCACCTCTACTCCTGCATCTAAGCATTTTGTGATCCTGTCGTAAAACAAAACCAGATTGGTCAGGCATGATTTCCCTGCTACAAATCCATGCTGGTTTTCCTGTCACATTATTTTTCCTACTGAACTCTCAAAAATATGGGAGTTAATAAATTCTAAAGATTTTGCACAATATCCCCAAAGAACAGACAGCTTACTTGAATGGTTTGCTGTCTATGGATGATAACCTGTCAAGGGTAACCTATTACCCCAGGCATGAATGTATTTTTCCATATAGGGTAACAACTTACCCTAAGCCCATGTTAATGCATTGGGGTAACTTTTTTAACCCAGTGCAATTTCTGTATAAATGACAGGCCTATACCTGTTTGGCCACTTTGGGCAGATCCATCTGAAAGGTCAACATTCATTCATACATCATTCATGTCCAGTTCAGGTATCCATGGTAACTAATGGATGGCCATCCTCCACTCTGCTTTTGCTCTTGATGGGGAACTCACCCTGCTTTCCTATGTTCCAAAGAAGTCCAAAGTTGTGCTGTGGCTGTCAAGCATGCATGATGACCTGTCAGTGGGTGGAGAGCAAAGAAAGATGGACATTATTCATGACTACAGTAAAAACAAGGGTGGGGTGGATAACCTTGACCACTTAGTGCATATGACCACCTGCAGACAGCAGATCAACAGGTGGCCAATGCCAGTATTTTTCAATATGCTGGATGTGGCTGCCATTGCCAGCCCCATCATTTGGCTAGGCCACAATGCAAACTGGAAGCAAAGATCACATTTAAGAAGACAGCACTTTTTTGCAAGAGCTTGGAGACAAATACAACAAAGAACGATGGATACATGTAATTTGTCTAAGTCCTTCAAGTCTGGTATGACTTCCCTAAATTACAAATTGCCACAACACACCCCAGTAGAACCTTTTGCAAGCATGTGTGGACATTGTGCTTTTTGTCCAAGGACACATTACTGCAAAACCTGGAAATGATGCAAAGATTGTAGGTGATTTGCTTGGGTGCACCACAGTACATCACTGCTGCTTTGTAAAGAATGCAACCTTTAGTTAAAACAGTTAGGAAATCTTTTGGGAAGTAATTGTTAGTTAGAAAACAGTGTGAACTGCAGACTTAGTAAATTGTTCAGTCATGTTTTGAAACTCTAAAAAAAAGTTTAAATTTTTTTCATAGTTCTAGTTAAATAATATTTTGGGTTCCAATCATCATAAATACTCTTTCAAACAATCTGTATGTTTAATAAATAGTTTTTGGTACATTTATACTGTTGTCACTGGTTTCATTTTGTTCATGCGGGTGGGGTAACAAGTTTTCACATGAGACCAACAATGGTTATGGTTTAATGAGAATGGGTGAGGGTTAATAAAGACTAGAATAATAAATAGGGAACCCCTGCATATCCCTCAAATAATGTTTTCCTAATTTTTACCTTAAAACAATAATAAATTGTGAGCCAGACTCAGAAGTGAGTCCAAAGACTTCTATGTAGCTGGGAAATATATCTTCTTGTGACCTGTTCAGTGTTTTAGTAGCATCAATTTAGGATATAAAATGATGTTAGGGGAGGGTTAGATCGCATTAAAAATGGCCACCCAATCTAACTTAGTTTACTCAGGTGGGGATTTTCTACTTAGAACCCTAGTTAGGTTGATCTAAGTGTGAACTGTGCAGAAGTTTAGGAAGGTTAGATCAGTTTAAAAATAGCTAACAATAGAGTTCATAGATTTCATAGACATTAGGACTGGAAGGGACCTCAGAAGATCATTGAGTCCAGCCCTCCGCCCGAAGGCAGGAAGTCAGCTGGGGTCATAGGATCCCAGCAAGATAAGCATCCAATTTTTTCTTGAAGGTGTTCAATGTAGGTGCTTGAACCACCTCCGATGGCAGGCTATTCCAGACCTTGGGGGCTCGGACAGGAAAGAAATTCTTCCTTATATCCAGCCTGAAATGGTTTTGCAGTAGTCTATAACCATTTGACCTTGTCATCCCTTGGGGTGCTCTGGTGAACAAATGTTCCCCCTGATACTGGTGGTCACCCCTGATAAACTTATAGGGTTACTATATGATAAACTAAATAAGTTAACTGTAACTTGGAGGTAGTTTAACTTAAATCAATTCTGGCAAGACCAATCTAACTGATCTTTGGACAGTTCCTAGTGCAGCCCCAGGACTGGGAAAACTCAGTCACTCACCCAGCCCTAGGGCTGAGCTTTTCCTACGCATGTCCTCTCAGCACTGGGCTACTTTTAGCCTCCTGGCCCCTTGGCCCACCCCCAGATGGATAACCTCCCCACAACCCCCAGAGACCAGCCAGCCTTTCCTGAGTCTGCCAAACCCCACATCCAACAAGCTTCTCTGAGGGCCATTTTTAGTGGTATTTGCTGGGGCCAAGAGCCAATGAAGTAAGTCAGGGGAAGGGGGAGGGACAGGTGAGATGGTTCACCAGAAGGGGGGTTGTTCATCTGGGGGTGTGGGGGATGGGGGGCTAAAAATAGATCCTGCTCCTGGTCCTGCTCCTGGTCCTGGGGGATAAGGGAGAGAGCACCTCCATCTCTCCCCAAGCCCCCCCCCCCCCCAGGACCTAGCTAGCCCCCATAAACAGCCAAACCCTCCCAGACTCTACCAACCCCCACAGACCCTGTTTGCCATGCTCAATCTCCCAAGCCTCCTCCAGTGAACTGCACTTGCTCACCCAATCACACCTATCACTCCCACAGACCCTACTAGGCCTGCACCCCATGTTCCCAACCCCATCCACAGACCCTGCTAGCTCTCTCCAATTGCTTTCCCTGAACACTGCTTGGCCCCCAATCCCCAAGGTCCCCTACACTAACCCCCCTCATCCCAATTTACCTTAGATTGGGTGGCCATTTTTAACTTGATCTAACCTCCCCTGAATTTCTCTGAATGTCTATACATACCCTTAGGCATATGCTCATTTTCCAAAAAATGAAGTACAACTCTCTCTACGTTTCCTCCCTGAATTTGGCATATGAATATAAATAATCTAAACTGATTTAATTTATATTTCAAGAGTCTGAAAAACAGGGATATAGTATGAAAAGCAGATATAAGGTTGTAAATTAATATAAGAAGGGTGTAAATTAATGTAAGCCATCACTTTCCATAACTAACAGCTTCTTTTAGCTCCTAGCCAAGTGAGCAATACTGGGTGCATCTAGGTATGTGCTTTACTGCAATTGACTAATTAGCTCCATAGTAAAGCATCACAGTCTACATGGGCACCAGTATTAGGGCACAGTAAATTAATTAACTTCACGATAGGATAGTCCTGTTGGGTACAGTACTATCCTACAGCAGAGTAATTATGTGCACTGAAATACACATATAGACAATGACAGGGGCTACCTGGGGCATTAGAGCCCTGCCACCTAAACTGTACTTTAGCATCCTTGTGCCCTAGCCAGCCCTTCTGGCACCATATTCTTGCACCCCAGGACTGCTCTACTCCAGCTTAAACTGCTGCAGTCCCAAGCACAAGTGTAAATGCTGTGCCTGGGAGTAGTTTTGTCCAGTGCAAACTGGACTGATTTCATCCTAATTAAATGAACTTATTCCAGTTACACTTCATTTCCAGTTAGCTCTTACTTTTACAGTGCAATTACAAATATTCTGCATGAGCTCATGAATTTAAAATTACATATGGCCTTGTCAAAGGTATATGGAGTAAAACAGCCAGATCTGGTGCATCTAGGGAAAAAAAAGCCCTCTTTTTGTTAATTAACATGCTTATCTTTGCAACATATAGGATCAACATGTTGCTGTGATTTCACCCTTGGTAAATGATCCCTGAGTGCTCAAATGCCATCTTGAGTATATAGCATAGCATTCATCACAGAAGCAAATATCTGCCATGTGTTCAGTTTGTCACAAGACTTCCTTATGTATTGGGCAGGCATGTACCTAACACACTTTTTTCAAATGTTCTCAAAATTCACTGGAGCACTTTTATGAGATCTCTGTGGTTGTATTTCTTTCACTTTTTTAACTACCCATCATCCTGAGCTCATAAACAAGGCAGCAGAATGATTTCAATCTCATCCCTATCTAAATCTAATTGTTAAATTCAGCAGCTTTTGGCAGATAATATGCTTTCTGCAGCTTCTTGCAGATCATATGCCTTCTGCCAAACTTAATTTTTGGAAAACTAAGTTTCTTTTTTTAAAACTTCAATAGAAGTTGTTGTTAGGCCTCCCAAACACACAATTTCATAACGTATCGTTTAAATCAACAGCTTGATTTGGATATGAATAATAACAAGAAAGAGACACACAGCACAACAAAAATATACGGGTCCTATATAAGAAACTTCATCCAGCCATTTTCCAGCTAATTCCACTTACTAGTGATAAGTTTTTTGAAGTATGCAACACAATGTCATTTGCCTTAACATATAAATTGCTTTGGGAAAATTTGCAGAGGCAAGAATTCTTGTGGTTGATCTCTTTTACTGGGCCAGCTGCATGGCTGGAATAAACAAAGACAATCTTTTTTTATATCACAGTACAATTCCTCAGGCCTCTGGAAGAGAACCAGACACAGCGGGCTCTTCCCCACAAACACACAAGTGCAGTTTGAGGCACGGAAAACCCATCTGTGGCACTGCAAACTGTACACATCACGCGCACACATTCACTGCTAATTAGCAGTGCAGTGCGGGGAAGGGGGGTTACATCAGGAGATTCCAGTAAAAAAATTAATGCACCAGAAGAAGTGGTGCAGCATACATGGCTTCAGTGTGTACCACCTGAAATCAGAGCCTGGCTAGCCAGAGCTACACTCCAGCTTCCAGCCAGGCTCCACGTGCCCAGATTGCTGTTGCTGCAGCCCTGGGAGGCCCCCAGGCCCCTAGGTAAAACAGCTGGAGCCAGCCCAGGTGCTGGCCTAGCCTCCCCTATCCCACCTGGGGCAATTTACCATGCACCGGTGTGCACATGCAGGGGCATGCTTGGAGACAACTAGGAGTGGCACAAATAAGTGCCACTGCTATTTGTCCCCAGTGAAATACATGTTCCCACTTGTCAAGACAGGCCCAGCCAAGCTAAGTAGCAGGTGAAACAAAAGATGGTGTAAAAACTCCATATGTAAATAAAAACAGGATAGAAAGGACTTCATATAACATAGACTTCATGATCCATTATAATTTTCCTGATATTTGCTAACTTCTGCACTTCTCAAGTGATAATGACCCTCTTGAATAATCTTGTTCCTCTTTTATCAATATTTTAATGCATCTCTCCTGCCAGTTGGCTACCTGATAATTTCTCTTATATCCTATTTTAGTTTACATAAGACATTTTATACAAGGTTACATTCCATCTGCTAGGACAACATTCGGGAAAACTAACCATCCTGCTACTTACCAGTTGCAAATTGTTGGGCAAGGAGGTTTTAAGTTTTTTAAACATATCCTTTGAATCTTTCATCCTGTTCTTAATATTGTCAAAGCTCACAGTTCTAACTAGAGCTGCCCAGCATTTTTCATCAAAAGTTTTTATGAATAAAAACTTTCAAAAGAGATTTTTGCCCTTTTTATTATTAAAAATTTTGTCTCAATTTTTGATGCCCAAGGTGATGTTCAGCTTTATTGACAAAGACTTGAACATTCTGATGGAAATGAAATCTTTTATTCATTTAAATATTTTTTCAGGAACAAAGTATTTAGCTCTAATTCTTATCCAAAACCACCCCCTTATGTATCCAATTTGGACAGAATGACTAACATCTACATTTCAAGAAAGGAATAATCTATGCTTTGGAAGACTAGATTTTAGACCTTTTAGGGCAAATCTCTAAACTGAGGCATGAATAATAATAGTGGAGCGATCAAAGCAAATGCAAATAACACACCACTTTCTCAGTCAAATTGAGAGAGCAGCTCTATGATGCGCACAATAGTGTTTAGTTCTTCATGAACAGTACAGCTGATAAAAGTTGATCAAATGCAGAATCTTATAAATGATACTCTGTGCCGCAGGTTCTGTTTCAATGACCTGTATCACATACTTAATCACTGTAATGCAGGTATAGTCAAATTAGCTATGAAATTCTGGAAACTGTGCTACTGAAATATGGATCAATGATGTTATTACAAAAGATGAATCTAACACACAGAAATCCTTTCCTTACCCTGTCTAACATCATTCATGTCAATTTCTTTCTGTCAATATATCATAATACATTGTCACACTTGATAGCACAAGTAGGAGAGAGAATTCAGTAAGAATGTGCTTTATATTTTATTTATATATATTATTGGTACAATATTATACACTATATATTATATATTATATGTATAACTATTTTATTTATTGGTTTGAACAGAATAACAAGTCTGATTAATAGGCCGACTGAGTTTTGGATCTATGGCCACATGTCAGCTATAATGGGTGGGGCAGAATAATAAAAAGCTTTGTAAAGAAAGATTGATTCTCTATAGACTTTCTGCCTTGGCACCACATGAAGCAATCCACTTATTTATGGCAGTATGGGGTAAATTCCAGTAGCCTTTAGCTTCTAATGTCTATTTTTGCATTCAACTATAAGAAGCCGAGGAAGAATACTTGCTTTTCATTGTATGAAATATTTAAAATTTAAGCTATTTCCATTATTTGTTGCCAAAGTCTCACAAAGGAAGCATGCCTAAACATGCATTTTTTAAGTCAGTAATGAAAAGCTTGTTCTAAACTCACAGAAGCATGTATTACTTTCTGAAGTGTGGATGTCTTTGGGGAATCATAGTAAGTTATCATGTAGTATGGGGAACCTGAATGCTGGCACTGATAAGTTCCAAAATAATGCTTAGTGATGAAATAATGATGTCTATTGCTAATTTTGGGAGCCATTAAATAATAAGCTCTCTTCACATTTTCTGGTGGGTTTTGTTTCATGACTTCATGGTGGAACTGGACACTTTCTCAATGAAGCTAAACCGAAAGGATTAATTTCAATTTGACAAGTGACCTACGTAACTGTTGACTAGCAGTGATTATTTAAACAACCGATATATGTTTGTTATAAAGTGACACCTGAAAATTGTGCATGTGGGTACTCCTTGTCACCTTATCTTTCCATGACAGTTACCTTCATCCTTTCTCTTCCATGTACTGCAGCTTAATACAGGAACTTGCTACAATTAATTCTTAATTCTCCCGTCTCTTCTGGGTAGTTATTTTATTTTAGGAATTTCTATAGAGTTCAGCACAGTGGGACCCTGTTTTCAGTTAGCCACCACATGTGCTTTAAGTAACAACAATAATAATTATGTATGGCACTTGAAAGTGTAAAGCTTAATGAAGGAACTCACAGCCTATGAAGTTCCTCGGCTGCTCCTCTGAAACGTTTAAATTCAAATTTCCAAGATTGGAAGTATTTAAAATTCTTATTCCATTTCAAGATTCAGAATCCAAAGCTGCAACAGTTTGTATCTATCTGTATTTATGCTTATATTTTGACTGTGTTTTAATGTTTCATGAGTTGTTTAAGATGCCATAATAACATGGTAATGGATCATCTTGTGAAAATTTCCAGATCTCATGTCCTGCAAATGAGTTCCTGAGTCTGTAAAAACATAGCAAAATACAAATGAAAACACTTAGAAACACAGTTACTAGTTTATTTTTGTATCCTTAGCATTCTGTGTACATTCTGGCTAAGTACAAACAGTCAAAAAGACTGAGGCTAAATTGATTCAGTCTTGGCAGCTTAGTCTAAGCTGTGTAGACTGAACCAATAAGCAGGGGAACAGACATTCACTTTTGATTCCAGAAATGCAGCCACATGCCTACAGTGGCTCAGGCCAGAAGCCAGGGGGCACTAGAGCATGCCTCCCTGCTTGGCTGGAGCAGACAGCTTGGGCCAAGGATAGCCTGCCCACCCGGTGAGGCAGGGTTTGCAAGAGAGGTGCAAAACATCTTGGGATTCTAGGGGACTGTGAGTTCATTTGAATCTGGAATGAATCTGGCACGGAAGTTCAATAAACTGATTTAACCTAAATCAGGTCAGTCTGATACTGCATCCATCCAGGTTTGTCTTAAACCAGTTTTGGCCATTTTGAAAGTGGTTTATGTGCACTGAACTTCTGCTGTTTTACAGATTTGTATTGGTTTCTGATCACTTAAACCGGTTTATGTGTTATTTGTATCTCTAGCCTCTGTGCATTCTTCCTCATGTAGAAGCTGCTTTATACCTGTTTTATACTGATTTACAGCTATTTTTCTATGCTAGCAGAGACTGACTGTAAAATAATATAACTTAGTACAGAACCCCTATGTTTTGATCTCTTTTGAAGGGGTGGAACCACCCATATATCCAGTCTCACATGCACATGTGTGATACAGGGATATTTATGTTCATTTATATTTTTCAAAGGAAGTATGAAAAACCTGATCGTCAATTGCAATTATGTTGCAAACTCACTCATACTATCCAAAACGGATATAAAATGCTACTAAATCAGAAATTGTCATTCAAATTTCTGCTAACATTTGTAGAAGTGTAACTGGCTACATAATACACAAAGCAAAGTAAAATATAGCCCAAACTATTGTTCCCTTTGTTTGGGTTGTTTAGTTCCTGGTAATAGCATGTGACAATATTCTATACTATAGACTATCCTCTTCTTCATACACACATTTAGTGTATTTCATTTTTGTTTGGTTGGGGGGTTTTTTAAACATATTTCAAAATAAATTATTTTCTGGTAAATTTATGAAAAATATTTTTTTGAAAATTAAGCCATTATTTTCACAGTGTGCCTATTTTTAGTTTTTATCAGATTTAATTATAAGTTTCTGATGAAACATACTTTCTCAACACCAAAGATAATGAAAACCTTTGGTTTTATGTAAGAAACACATTTTTTTTTCTCAAAAACAAACAAAAAATCCCCAGAGTTAATTTCATAAGGATATATGGACTTCTAGTGGGGGACAAAACATTTTATTTTTTTCATTATCTTTGTAGCTATAGTCAATTTCATATTACAGCATTCATTGTACAATGGACCCTTATGACTTTATGGATTTCAGCAGGATTTCATGTTATGAAATTTTAGACTAATGGCATGATCCAAGGCAAGTGGCTGCTGAAGTAGCCTGGAAAAATACCTGCATACATTCGGAAAGTAAATGTTTAATCCTTATACTTATTTTAAGAAGAAAAAAATATCCCTAGATAATATATTGCTGAAGACTAGACATCTTGGTGATGATAAATCAATATGTATTTGTATGGTTCTTTGGTACAAATGTTCTGTTTACTGAAAATTAGTCCACCACGCTAAAATCAGAGACATGTGATCTGCAGACTCTAATGGGATTGCTTTTTTGTTATTGTACACAGACAAAGAATATGTAATCACAAAGCAAATAGAAAAACTGACAATATATTTTGTTTTGCTAGGTTTGAGTTAAACAGCTCCCAGAAAATTTATTTTTTTCTATTAGTCACAGCAAATTCATGAATTACAAGCATGAACTGAGCTAGACAAAACACGCTAACGTTACAAGCAAGCAAATAGCCTATTGTTTCAACCCATGTAACTGATAAAAATCAGAGCGGATAGATAGATAGATAGATAGATAGATAGATAGATATAAATATGGATTATTCATAAGTAAACATTGGAGGAGTGGGCTTGCATATTTTTACTATTAATTAACTGAGTGTATAAGCCCAATTATGCATATTGCTAATTCCAAAATAAGTCCTCTCATACGTGTAAGCAAGGGGGACCCAGGGGTATCATGGTGCAGTTGCACTCCCTCTTCCACTGCTTCTGTCCTTGGATGGGTGACATCAGTGTGGGGGAGCCCCAAACTTGTTCTAACCAAAGGCTGAATGGGTTACCAGGCATGGTGTGGGACAGAGACAGCTGTGGGCAGGGTTCCCCTTCCAGCACTTGGTCCCTGCTTCTTCCCCAGTATGATCCCCACTGGCTGGGAAAAGGCAGTGAAAGGAGGAACCTGCCCTCTACTACCACCATTGTTCCTGGCTGACATTGGCACAAGGGGAGCTCTAGAGCTGCTTCTGTCCAATTCCAACATGCCTTGAGTTGGGACAGTGGTGGCAATGTGGTCTGAGTAAGGGAAAAAATGGGCAGATAGCAGGTGCTGGAAGGAAGAACCTGCACATCACTGTGTGGTTGCAGGTTGCAGAAACCCAGCCAAGCTTGACACCCAGCACAGCTGCTTACTAGAAGCCCTGGCTGGCTTGGGGCTCTCATCACATCTGGATCAGCTGGGGACAGCAATGGCAACAGTGGCAGTGGTCAGGTTCCCTCTCTTATTGGCCTGCTCCCTGTCTGGAAATAAATATTTGGTCATTGATACATCCTGCCCATTAAGGGTAAGTTTAAAAAAACAGGCACAAGGGATATACAGGGCAAACAAGCTGGTATTCATCAAGCTGGAGCAGATATTGATTTAAGCTACACAGTTAGCTCCATTAAAGTCAATAGGGTCATAGTCACACCCTCTTAAGTTCCACCCCACAATATTATTCTACTTTATTAAATAGTTAATCATTTGTCATTTGATTTTTTTTCTTGATCTCCATCCTCTTTCTCCTCCTCCTCCTTGCCTGGTCTCCTGGGCAGCAAACACTATTATTACTGATGAAGATTTTTTTAAATGTATTTAATGAGTTTTATCTTGAAGACTTTCAAAGTGCCTTATGTAGTATAAGTAGGGTGACCATATTTTTTAAGAAATCCAGGACATTGCCTTGCCCCAGCTGATCCCCACCCCAGGCAGGAAGAGTGGTACCCAACCCAGCCTACCCCCCACATTCAGCTGATGCTCAGGAGAGTGCCAAAGGGCATCAAAATACAAGTTCACCTAGGGCACCACACACATGTACACACACACACACACACACACACACACACACGCTTGCACACACAAGCAGTCGTGCTCATAGCAGCATTGTCCCTCTCATCCAGGCAGAAGGAATGGTACCCAGCCCAGCTCATCCACTGCAGTCAGCCACTGCTCAGGAGAAGCTGGGCCAGGCAGCGCAGGTGGTGTGCTGCCAGTCTGGGACTTTTGTTTCCAGTTTCACCAGCTGGCCAAGATGCAAAATCAAGGACTGTCCCAACCAAACCAGGATGTATGATCACCCCAAACATAAGGGATTGCATATTTTACCACTGAAAGAGAACATGGAACAGAGGGTGTGTCTACATGAGATGCTTTAATGCACATTAGCCCAAGTTAATGTGCATTGCAGGCATGTCCCTACATGTGCTCTCCCTTAATGTGCATTAATTTAGGCTAATCACACCTAAATTTGATACCTGAAAATGCAGAATGAGACCTGCAAATGACTAGTTAATGCACATTAACACGTGTAGACATGACCCTGCACTAATTTTAGTGCCAGGTCTGCCCTAAGCCCAGCCCCAGGGAACATCCAAGGGCTGAGGTACAGGGCATCTGCCCTGGGACCCTGCCAGCTAGCACCCCCCCCCCCCACTATGGGATTGAAGACCCAATATATTGTATGTAGTTTTTGCCTTGTATATAGTTTCCCACTTATAATTTTTTTGTTGTTGTTGCTGGGTAGGGAGGGTGGTAGAGGGGCTCTGTTGGTTGAGAGAGGATGGTGGAGGGGGTTCTGTTTCCTAACGAGGGAGGTGGAAGGGATGTGGTGGGTGTTGTGAGAGTAATATAGTTTTTTTGTTTCACCTGTGTGTGTCCTGAGAGTGGTGTTGGGCATGGGCAGGGGGAAGGGAGTAAGGGGTATGTGGGCAATAGGGCAGGTGGACTGGAGTGCAGAAGGGGGTTGGGCAGGGCCTCCCTCAGCCAGTGCCCTGGCCACCACTGGCAAGTGTGTGGCTGTAATGGGGGGGGAGGGGGGAGATCAGGCTCACTGCTTTTCTTGGGTGGAACCTGCCTTCCCGGGCTGCTGCCAGGCTGCCTGCAAGGCTTCCTGAAGAACCCCTGAGCTGCATAGAGCCCAGTGCTTCACTCTACAGTTGTAGAGGCAGCAAACTAAAACTCCTCAGAGGAGTTTTAGTTTGCTGGGCCCCGAGTCATTGAAGGCACATTACACCACCGAATTTACTACAGTGGCTGTAATTAATGCGCAATATGCCACCAATGCTTGCAAACACCAACACCATTAAAGCAGTGCAAAAGCATTTAGCCCACTTTAAAGTGTTATGCACACATGCTCCTCATTTCACATACACATGGACAGAGTTTCCCAGATGGCTGACAAGTGCTGGCAGCCGGCTCTGACTTTAACATGACCGCCAAGTGCTGGCAGCTATGTGGCTGAAGCTCCTCCCAATGGCCACAGTAGCACATGGCAGGGCTATTCAGGGACTTGGAACTAACTTTAGTGCCAAGACCTTGCACATATAGACACCTGCCAAAAATCACTTAGGCTAGGGACAGAAGTTGCTCATAAACCAGTTTAAGTGATCAGAAACTAGTTTAAACTTAGAACAGAAGCTAAGTGCACATAAACTGACAGTGACTAAAACTGATTTAAGACAAACCTGGTTGAATGCAGTATCAGACTTAACTGATCTGGGTCAAACTGGTTTATGAAAGTTCCATCCCAGACCCCTTCCTGGTTCAAGTTAAATCACAGTCCCCCAGCATCCCAGCATGCTTTCGAGTCCTGGGCTGGGCTGGGCTGTGCTGTCTTCTCCAGCAGAGAAGGGCTGAGGCAGAGGGAGGGAAAGAGGCAGGGACTCCGCCTTCCCCCAGAGACAAAACCTGGCTTGGGTCTGGGGCCCTTCCCCCAAGTACAGAGCTGCCCTGATGCTAAAATTACTGAGAGTTATTACTGCCTGCAACTATGGACTACAAATCCCAGAGGCATCTGGAAGCAGCAAGAGAAAGTGATGAGCAACCCTGCAGAGTCCTGTTTCTGTTATGCTGGACTGCAAATCTCAGGGACCTTGGGGGCCACTGGAAGAGGAAGTGCCAGAAAGCCAGGCTCTAGCACTGCACAGCTCCTGGCCTGAGCCACTGTGCTGCATTTTCTGAATCAAAGGTAAATGTGTGGTCCAGTTGTTTCTCTGTTTAATCTTTTCATCTTAGACTAACCTGCAATGACTGAATTGATTCAGCCTCAGGCTTTTTGACTGTCTGTACCTAGCCTTAATATGCATTAGCTTAATGCACATTAAATTTGGTCGTGCTTAAATGCATGTGTAGACATGCCCAGAGATACCATTTTACACCACCAACTTTATTCACAATATAGGGCTTATTTTGAGGTATAATAAACAATAGCTTCTTCACCTAAAACTCAAGTAGAATTTAGGTAGTCAGAATGCAGCTGTTCTGGAATCTATCCAAGATAGCATGGTCAGCTTACCACCCTTACTTCTATGGAAAGTAACACAGGTTCTTTAATGCTCATAGTTGGTTCATGCTTTTTTTTTTTTTTTTAATATCACTCACAAGATGGGTTACTAATAAATGACACCGTATGCTAAACTATTGTTTAAGGTGAAAAAGAGAGTGTTTAAAGTGCTGTTTTTGTTTACCTGAGTGAAAAAATGTGGGTTTTTCTATCATAACATACAGTCTTAGAACAGCAAGCAGTTAGAGAGTTCTTTAGGCCCATCAGAGAACAGAGAAAAGTACACATTTCATTACCTGTTTTAAACATGCCAGAATTAACATTTTCACGTGGCTTTTCTTTGCAGTTTTAGGTTAAATAACATCTATGTATTAGAATTAGCCTTGTGTTTTGCAGGAAAAATTGTCCAACAGTATGAGTGTTCATTGTGACCAGCAGGGTTTGGAAGTCAATAGAAAACTCGTACAACTGTAGATATCTCAAATCTATTCTTTGGCTCAACATGACTGTTGTGGAGAATTGTTCAGTGTATCACAGAAAACGCATTCAAAACACTAAGCGAGAAAAATCCTTTGCTCAGAAATATGCCTCAGAAATTGACAGGGGAAGCATAAGCTCCTTTTTTTTTCCGAAAAAAGTCAAGTTTATATTCTGTATGATTATTAAGCGGCACTCTAAAAATGTCCCCAGAAGATGTCCCAGGTTTAATTTTCGAAATGTTGTCATTTTAATTAATATATTTAATATGAGGTATGCATAGTATGACCTCAGTGAAACTACAGCCTAACAGTACACATACCTCACGACATTGGGGCCATGCTGCCAAATGGTTACTTTTTAAAAATCCTGGCCCTCTGACAAGCAGTTGCAGTGAATAGGTTCCTTAATTCACAGGCGTTTAAGAACAAAAAACAGAAAAAGACAGCATATGAAATCAGCCATCGTGATTGGACAAACGAAAATATATCAACAAAACACCTTCCTGTAAAGAATCAAAACATTATTTAATAGGGTGAATGCTTTTCACTTCACTTCAGAGATTTTCCAGATAGAAAACACTGGAGAAATAAGAAGCAGAATTGTACATTAAAGATCAATCAAAGTGTTTTTATTTGCTTGCGTCTAACTGCAGGGTTTTCCATGTTTTCTCAGGTTTTTTTAACCATACTACTTAAGTTATAAATGAACCTTTAATGAAATCATGAAATTTTTGTTACACATACCTTGGATGATATTTAGTTAAGTAATAGAATTCATTTTGTGTAACACCTCTTAAGTACTTTAAATGCAGGTACTGTAATGATATTTAGAGATCATAGAACATATATATATCTTGCAGTTGTGTTTTTGTGTTGTATGATACTGGACTTTGATACAAATGGAGGAAAATTTTCATGGGGGAATGTGGTTCATACATGGCCCCATTTTGAAAAAAAAATCTAACTAATACAATATGTTCTTAATTATACAGGTATAGTAAACAAGCCAACAAAATGATGGCTTTCTGCCACTTGAGCCAGATTTCTTTGAAGTCACTGGATGAAGTCACTATCGTAGGGCGTGTCCAGATGAGCGCGCACATGCCTCTTGCAGCATCCCAAACCAGTTTGACATGCTGCAAGAGACATGCTGCGAATGACAAAATGTTCCTTGTGCTGCATATTAGCAGCATGGGCTTAACATTTGATACCTGGATATCCAGGTATCAAAAAACAAAACGAAACAAAATCATGGTGGAAAAAAGTGGCAGCAGGGCATAGCCAGGCAGCACCCCCCACTGCCAGGCTGCTGCAGTGGGTAAAGGGTGTAGGGAACTCTCAGGGCTCCTTCAGCAGTCCAGCTGGCACAAGGGGTAGGGTCCCCAGGTACCAATTAGCTGGGCCCCAGAAGCTCCTGGGAGCAAGTAGCCCTGAGCTGCTCACCAGGGCAGGTTTTTATGCTGCTGGGGCCAACACATGTGCTGGCCCCAGGCTCAAGCTCCCTCTGGCTGCAATCCAGGAGGAGATGGGCACAGTTATTTTGCCCCAAGTGGCACAACTTGCCCCACACCGAAGTGCATGTCCGGGCATGGGCGCTGAGGCAAAAATTCCCAGCTCAAATTTGTGCAGTTCTGATTGAACCTGCTGCAAGCACATGTACCTGCATGTGTGTATGTGCTCACAAAGTCCATTTGGATAATATCCCAGCCACATTGAAATTAATGGGTATTTTTCCATTTACTTCAGTGACATGACATCAACAGGCATGGGATTTCACCTCTAGTTATTTAAAAAAAATAACAGGTATTTCTGTAGTAGGAAGTCTGTTTAGCTTGAGATTATAAAAGATGACTAAGGGATTTGAATGGACCGCAATTCTCAGTAGAAAATAATGGGAACTGAATATCCTCAGCTTTAAAGATCATGTTAAATATTATTGTATTCCCATTAGCATCAAAATGGAATCAGTGTCACAAGAGGAGAAAATATCATATTTGTAGCTTCTGTGTCTCATAGAATGTTCCACTGTCATTTCTTTACAATATATTTTATACAGAAATCTATCATTTCTATGAGATAAATTTCAACAGGTTCATTTAAAATACATATAGTATTCATCCATATACTATGTTTCATTTCATATGTGTGTTATATGTTGGACAGTTAAGAGTAAATCAGTCAATTGAAATATATTCTAGTCAAGGACTGAGTCTTATGTATTACCATCTTTCATCTTCCTATTTCCCTTTCCCTCTCTACCTTTTCTCTTATCTCCTTTCCTTTCTTATCCCAATCACATTCAGGAAAGGCTAATTTAGCACAGTAAGACATCTGCAGGATAAATGGATTGAAAATCAAAAAGACAGTGGTAAAGACAGCATTATATAAATCCAATTTGTAATAACTACATTTTAGATTTATGTACAGACAGTGCGGATTGCCTTCATTATAGACTTATGACCACGCATAGCAGTGCTGCCCCGTCCCTTAAAAATAAATCTCAGTATCATTTTATCTAATATTTGTGACCCATATCTGTTATATTAGACAAAATTTGGAGGGAAAAAAGTGAATGTTTGCATGGAAACTGAAAGTTGCAATGAAATTCCATATCCAAGAACGTCCATTTACTCTTTCTCCAGAAAGTATCAGAGAGACTTGAAAGAATGTAAGTTAGCCCTGCAATAGTTTAACACAACAAAGCAAATAGGAAGTGGAATAATGGCTTTGCCTCAATTGTTTGACTTTGATTTGTTGCATATCAAACCCATTAACTCCTACTATTTTATGTTTAATAGAGATGATAGGAAGTATCATGAAAATATATGTTCACTCCTGAAACGTGTTGTTCCTTTGGATCAGATTTTGATATTCACAGCAAGAATTTAAATTTTAGATTTCCAATGCAATCAATGGATGCTCATAAATAAAGGGTAGAATTTTTAGAAGAACTCCACACTGGCTGCTCCCATTGAAGTCAGTGCAAACTCCCATTAACAACAAGGGGATATTTTTAAAAATGTTGTTGTAGTTCGGCATTTCATTTAAGTGGAATCATATTAGCATAAGCCTTGTCTAACACAATGGTGAGGCAGGTCCCCAGTATGGGATACTCTATTATCATAGCATTGAATCTATGCATCAGTCAGAATCAGAAATGAGTTTTGAATTCCACTGTAATTCAGAAAACTTCAAGCAGAGATCTTAAAAGGAGCCCAAGGGAATTAGGTATGTATATCCCGTTGGTTTTCTGAAAAGGAGCGCACACACAGAACCATTTTTTTTTGTTTTGCTAACACATCGATGCCTAATTCACAGTATTCATTACAGGATAGGATCAAATGATATGAAATCGTGACCCCACGTAGGTCAACAGTAAATGTCCAACAAGCCAAAATCTACAATACAAAATATCAATGGAATTTAAAATATTCAGTCAGGACTGGTGAATATTTTTAATAAAAAAGTAAAATAGTTCAAACAGTGTGTTTATCCAAATGACACTTGATCTTTATAGGTTAGATTTGCAATGTTCAAGGAACTAGGAACTTAATAATGCTACTCAAATCAGGAACCCCGACCTTCAGTTGAAAGGGACAGAATGATATGGAAAGGTGTTATGAATAACACTATTCTTGTAATGCGATTTCTGTTTGGGGTTCTGGGTAGACTCTGCTCCCATTGAGGTCATTGGTAGATTTGTGAATTGACTTTGGTGGGAGCAGAACTGGGTTTCTGTGATTAAAAAAGGTCTAGCATAGCTTCTTCCCATTTCCATTGCTAGCATGACTGTTCTAAGGGATTATTAGTCTCTACATGATACTGAATACTCCTTGAATCTCAAAGCAAATTTTAAGAAAATCCACAAAAGTACAGCACAAGAAGAAAGATATTTCTGTTACGATGGATGAAATTAAGCATCTATTTCCATTGCAAATAGTTGGACATATGGACTGTAATTGTGGAACTTTTAAGCAGAGATTTTAGCAGTATCTCACCAAAGCAGTTAGTGCAGCTGAAATGTCTGACAAATGAAAAATAGCATTGCTTTTCACAACTGCAAGGTCACAAGCAATTGATAGTTTGAATATATTTACATACATTTTTGTGTTTCTGTGTAAAGAAAAGCAGGGGGGAAACATACCAAAATGGAGGTGATTTTTGCATGGATTTAATGAATGCTACTCATATGCAAAGATATGTCTTTGGCAGTAGAATAAAGCAACAGAGAGACATTGATGCCTTCATCATAGATCAAAGACAGATCAAAGCTTTGTCATATAAGTCTAGCAAAGGCTTAATAGTAAAAGGCAAAAGTACAAAGCCCAATAAAGCTGCTATAAGGGAGACCACTGGTGGAAAAAATGCACTGGTAGAATTAAGTCTAGTTGGAGTCTGCTGAGTGGGCTAAACCATATTATTTAAGCCCGGTGGCTGCAATTCTATTCAAACAGCAGTGAAGGACATCCAAATTCCTTCCCGCATCACACCTTCCAGGTAGCTCTTTTGTTGCTCTTTTTGGTGCTTGATCCAGCTTCAAACTAGTGGGGAATGGACCAGGGAGAAAAAAAGGAGCATGCTTCCTTCTTCAGGAGACAAGATGAGAAAACAGAACCCTCAATGGTATTTTGCATTGGGCAAAAAGCAGCAATTGTTCCAACCAACCGCCTTAAATGGGACACAATGCCTGATGCTCTTAGGTATCCTTTCTAGCACCTGTGGAGAAGTGTTGAAGGTTTGGACTAGAAAAATAATGTTTATGTAGTGCAAATGGGCTGGATGGTCATGCACATGGGTGGACTGAGAAAGTGAGTGGTGTGTGTGTGTGTTCACTTGTATACATAAAGTGGATGGACAGCCTTTTTTTTCCTCTTTCTGTTATTTGAGATTATGAAAATCAATTCCACTGTTCTCCCACCCTCTCAGAAGCATCCTCATCTGACTAAACTTGATGTTAGGTTTCTATGTTCATTTCTTTCTGCTTAGTAGCTCAGCTTCAACAGGAAGGGTGGAATATGCTTATCCCATGGTTCAGTAGTTAGGGCACTTCCCAGGGAAGCAGCAAGTATGTGTTGTAAATCCCTTCTGGCTGGGTGAGGGAAGGGATAGGGGAGGGAGTGGTTTGGAACTCTACTGTCCCATTTGGTGAGCCAGTAGGTTATTGGGCAAGAGATGGATGGGTCATCCTCCTTGCTTCAGTCAGTCAGTGTGATTTTCCCTGTCTAAGGGATCAAGAACTTAGAAGGACGTTATATCCAATAGAACGAATCAGATCACAACTGAGATTAGGCTGAGCAGAACCATTCTGGATCGCTTTTGAACATGTGCAGTTGGCCACGTCTAGTCACCAAGCAACATGAATGGCACATGCCCCTGATGGCTAGGGAGGCATGGCTGCACCAGCAGCGGTGGGACCCTGACAGCAGTGAGCAGGGAGCTCCCACAGACAATGCCGGTGCTGTTGGCATCGTAGGGAGTGGTGAACACTGACCATGGGTCAGCAACCATCCATAGGCACCGCTGGCAATGTCAGCGGTGGCCAGGAGCAATCAGGGACCACCCACAGACACCACTGGTGGTGCAGGCGGCAGGGTGGTGAGTGGCAACCACCTGCTGGCACTGCCGACACTGTCGGTGGCACCTTCTTGCAGGAGGTGCACCACCACATGCAGGGGGTGCATGTGCACCTACATGCACCTGCTATGTATTGCCCCTGCCAGGCAATCATCCCAGGAAAAAAATTGAAAAGCGAAGAAAATCTAGAAAATCTTTGTGGGTTTTTGGTTGTTATACTCCTGTTGAAATATGAGTATGGTGAAATAGGAGTATATTTAGTGACTGAGATATATGCATGCCATATCACTGGCGGTTAGGTATCTTACGGCTTGTCTATACAACTTCAGTGGTGAATCTGGGCACAGGGAGGGCAAGTATAGCCAGCTCGAAACCCCACCGCCAGTCAGCAGGCATGCTCCAAACTCAGGAACATGCCAGTGAGGCTGCTCTAGATTCGTCTCCAGTGGCCATCTCAGGCCTCCTACACATCAGAGCCCTCAAAGCAGGCAGAGAGGGATGAGACCAGAGCAACTTCACTAACATTTCTATGTTTGGAGCACTGCTGTGGATCTGGAATTTCAAGTAGTAGTAAGGGAGTGCTTAATCTCTTTAGTGCTAGGACCTGCTGTCATAATGGTACTGATAACCCTTATAAGCAGAATCTGATCTGAACTGCAGGGTGTACGCAAGATGACATTTATTCAAGTTTTAATTGAATGCCAAGGTTCCAATCAAGGAATAGTTTCTAATTGATGCTGCTCAGTATTAAGAGGTACTTATTAGGCTTATGTGAAGTGGCTAGTATTTGCTTTAGATTTGGATTTGGCCAATCTTGGGGATAGTGATTCAATTCAGTGATTTGAATCACTATCCCAATTCAATTTGTGCAAATCTGATTCAAAGATTTGGCTGCTGCCAAATCTCTGAATCATACAGGTCCATCCCCTGTCCACTCTTCCAGCTGGACAATGGCTGCCCCAGCTCCTGGCACTTTGAAAAAAAAAACCCAGACTCACCAGCTCCTTCCCACTGGGGGGGGGGTGATCCCCACTGCCCCCACTGCCCTGCATGGTATGGGGGGGGGGGCTTTCACAAGCCCTCTGAAGCCCTAAGGCTACTGGTGAGTGGGGGGGGGAGGGTTGGGGGTTTCTTTTGCTTAAAGCCAGGAGCTGGGGTGGGCAGGGCAGCCATGAGGGAGGTCTGGGACACTGGGGAGGGAGTTGGGGGGTTCATGCAGAGCCCCCCCATACAGCATGGGTAAGTAGGGGGCAGCAGGGATTGCCTCCCTTCCAGGCAGCATCTGGTGAGTGGGGGATTTTTTTAAAGGGCCGGGAGCTAGGGTGGGTGGGGCAGCCATGGGGGGCATTGGGGGAGCTGGCAGTGGTCAGGGGGCACTCAGAGGAGCTGGAGGAGCAGGTAGGGGATGGGGCCTGGCAACGGTCTACCCATGGTCCCCTCCCCACTTCTCCAGCCCCCCCCCAACCCCTACTTACCAGCTCTGAGTCCAGCTCCAGATCCCTGCTGCAGCAGGTGGGGACTGCCCGAATTGTTGAAGCTCTCCAAATCTTTTCTCAATTGATTTGAAGAGCTTCAAATAGATTCAGACTTTTTATTGGTCCCCTGTTTCAGTTTGGATTTGGAGATTCAGCCACCAAATCGGGCTGAATCTCCTCCAAATTGAATCAGCACCCAAAACTTCACACAGCCCTAGTACTTATATAGGTAGACATTCATACACTGCAAAAGAAATTCCAAAAAGTATAGTAGAGACTGTAAAACAAGACATTTTGTCTAAACCTGAAGTTTATAGAATCAGTTTCACCTGTGTTTCTTGAGCACAGAATACTGAGAGAGACGTTTTGACTTTTTAACCCTTTATTATACAAATACTAAAACTAAATAGAGAAAATGCAAAGCTATGTAGCCCTCAAAGGGGCTGAGCAGGAAAAACATCAGGTCACTGGAGACTGAAACCCGCTCCTTCATGAGGTAACACACATAGGACTAGGTGTACATCTTCCATGTTGCAGAGCTCCTCCTTTATGACCCAGCACAATTCAACCTGGACTGCACTGTGTTGCAATGTGAAGTTCAAATGTGATGAACCTGGACCAGAAGATGGAAAAGTTGGAGGGCATCATCAAAGCCAGACCCTGTGAACTGGTTTCTGTGGCTTTTCAGTATCACAGGAAATTGGCCAGGTAGATCACACGCGCTAGGCCACTCAGTACAGGATAGAGAAGATGTATACAGTCTCAGAGAAGTCCAAGTTCAGCATGCCAAAGACAGTGCTGAGGGCAGCAAAGAGTGGATGCAACCAGGGGCAGTCCAGGAAGGTATGGAAGAGTCTCTTCCACCTCCTCTTTGCAGAAAGGACAGGCTGCTGATGCCACCGGGTCTAAATGGTGAACAAAGGGGCCAGTGGCTAGGCCCCAGCCAGCAGCCACTGCTGGAGGTCACCAGTTCTCTTGGTCATTGGTACCTAGTACAGAAAGTATGCCAGGCCAGGCAGGCTTACTCAGGTGTTATTACCACTAGGTGTCACTTCCAAGTCATGTCAGGGTGGGTGATGAAGACATAGGTCTGATGCACTTTGTCTACATGTACAGTACTTTCCCAGACAGCATCTCAAGGCAGCTTATTGGGCACAGGGAGGAACAGCAGAGTCCCAAGTCCACTATTTCCATTGTTGTCCATAGCCAGAGAAACAGGAAGGGCAGCTTTCACTTCAGTCAAGTTGTATGAAGCAAAATAGACAGAGTGCAGGCCCAGCCAGTCAGTCAGAGCTTTGGCCAACAGCCAGACAGACTGAGCTGAATCAAAGAGGTGGGTCAGCTTAATGGTATGTGACCAGACCAAAGAAGCAATGAGGCTTCCAGAGACAAGGCTTGGTGCGTCCTATTACAAGAACAAGTTGTGGCTCAGGAGCTCCTGGAGCAGTTCTGGAAATTTCAGGTGCCTGCCCTGGAGTCTGAGTCAGTGAGGCCTCCCAGGCGCAGGTAAGGCTGTGGTAGAAGGGAGGTGGGGCATCCCAGTTGAGGTGACTGAGATCCAATAGGAAAAGTTCTCGATCAGAGTTGGGCCCCCCATTTGATGCAGGAGCAAAGGCTAGCCATTGCCAGGGGAAGCTTTCCCAAGCAAAGAGAAGACACTGAAGGGCTTGATGGTAGAAGGCAACCACCCTGCTTACCAGGTCGATTGGGACCTGACATGGCTCTTGGTGAGCAGGCTAAGAACAGCCTACTGGAGTCAGTAGTGTCTGTTCTAGAAGTGGTCCATGAGGAGCTACTTGAGCCTTTAGAGCAGGGCTATTGGTAGGTCCAGGATGGCACTCCTGTGTCACTGAGTAGCAGTTGCCAGGTTGTTGGTGACCAGGATCTGGTCACAGTAGGAGAGGTTGGAATGGTGCCAGTGCCAACTCCGTAGCCATGCCTCAACCTCCTCACTGAGGCCTTCCTAGTTCTTGGCAAGATAGGCTAGCAGGTATAGGAAAATGCCCAGAGCTTTGAAGCCATCACAGTACCAAGACAGGCTTCCAGGCAGGTGCCAAGCAGAAATGTGTCACTTTTGGCCCTGTTGATATGGGCTGAGGAGGGATGTTCATAGGCCCACTGACACTAGCTTAGGGAACAGATGTTGCCCTCACTGCTCACAAAAACTGTCACATCATCAGCACGCTCACTCTCACCTTAACTAGTGGGGCTGGCAACTGGGGCTGCAACTGATGGGAGGGCCAGGCCCATCAGGCACTGACATGGTGCATGGAGCAGCAGCTCAATAGTTAGGGCATAGAGCATTCCAGAAAGATGGCAGCCCTCCCAGATGCCCCTGCATGCTGGGAATGAGGCACATAAGGGGCAGATGGTTGAACCAAAGGCTTCCAAAGTCTGGAAAAAGTCATGGATGACTCAATCAAAGGTTTTTTCTTGATCCAGGTAGACCAAGCCAATGTTCAGGCCAAATAGTTCCACGGCCACCAACAGGTCACATAGTAGAAACAGGTTGTCTTGGACAGTTCTGCTAGGTATGCAGTAGCTCTGTTCAGGGCCTTCAACAGAGAGAGAAAGAGAGATCTTTTATTCCATGCTGGAATACTGTCATTTCTTGCTGCCTTGCAACCCCACGCCTTCCATCCATTATCCTCACAAAATGGCTAGTCTCACTATTTAAAAAATATGCTCTAGATGCCATTTTTTGAGTAGTATCATTGATTGTCCTTCTCAGATAACAGCACTTAAATGACTGCATTTACTGTATACCTGAAATGTGGTAATTGTCTGCATTTCTCATGCAGTGCAAAGTGTTTGCTAAGTACATACTGTTGATTTTTTTTTTTTGAGAGTTACTGCTTCTGTATATTGAAATGTCCTTCCAACCCCTTAGGCAGTTGACATTGTTTGACCCATGTGCTTACTCACAATTTTATGTATCTGTAAATCTTTTTTTGATATCTGTGTGTATATAGTTCCTGATTAACCCAGAATTAACTAGGTTTCACTATACTCCAAGATCTCCTTAAGTAGTTGGACGCAGATTAGTCTCCTTGCAGGCTGTTAACACAGACACATACTCAACTATACTGAAGGCTGCATATACTTCCATATGATACATTTGGGTTCTCATTTTTCTTGCTTTGGATTTCATTAGCTTTTACAGATTATCTTCTTGGCAAACCCTTTTGGTTTTTGAGATCTAAAATGTGGACGCCTTTATTGATGAAATTCTGAGGACCTTATAGTTTTAGCCTGATCCAGGCATGCTATGGGTAAAGGCCAAGAAGACTTCCCACAAACATCCATATGACAGGGCAGTCACTCCCACTATTCAAATCCACTCTCTTGTGTGAAGGCTGCCAGTTGTACTGAATTATGCCAAATTGTGTATTATTGAACAATGTGCCCAAAAGAGAGTAGGATAAGGCCGCCAACTCATTTTCATTTCAGACTCATCCTAATTCAGGATTTGAACCAAAATCTCTAGCGTTGAAAAGCTATTGTTGTTACTCGTTATATTATCTAGTCTCTATAACTTCATAATTAAACCTTTGTTGTCCCCCTGTCTCTCTCTTTGCTTAATCATTGTAGATTTTGTACATTCTATACTTGTCACATAAGTGCAGTGATTTGCAACCTGACTGTGGTGTTTCTTAGAATATCATGCAACGTACACATTTGTAGAAGAAAGCAAACTAATAGTTGCCCATCAAAAAGGAAACATGTGAATTATCATTTACAGTGACCATATCATTTCAAACTGCCTTTTCTTTGGGTCCCTGAGAAGTAATTTCTGAAAGGATTTAAACAGGCTACTTTTATGTGTCTGTGGAATAGTTCTGTGAAATGATGAAACATCAGAAGAGAAATTATCCCTACCCCTATACTATAAAACAGTATGGACATTTATAGTCCAAACATTGGTATATCCCAATTGTAAACTTTAGTGCTTTAGACTATGGCTGCATGAAACTGTGGATGGTTCATTTTGGTTTTTAGAATGGCCTTCAGTTGAAGTAAAATTCTCTACAATAGTCTGCTTTGTTTCAAGTGGTACATTTCAGAAGTTGAATAGCAGTACCATTGGTAAAAAGAAAACCAAAAAAACCCCACACACACTTTTCCTGAGTATTTTCCTGAACTCTGATGCAACATCTAAAGGCTCCCTAATAAAAAAAATCAGCTGATTGTATCCAGCATTTTGAAAGATAATACCGATATGCAAATACAATGTGCACGTGTTTGATAGCATATCTAATAGTTTAGATATTATTAACTACAAGCAGGCAACCCCTTCAGGTCTAAAGTAATGAACAGAGAGAGAGAGAGTGCAACTGAAGAACAGCTTAGTTCTAATTTTCACATTGTCATCAATTTGTTCTATGGCCTTGGGTAAAACCTTTAACTTACCTTGTTCACTTTACTGAAAATACCAAAGCCAACATAAAATAGACATTTTTTTATATGATGATGGTAGATGAATTCTGTTTAAGCATGCAAAAATCTCTGATAGAAATACTTTGGATTGTTTTTATTTGATTTTCTATAGATGCATAAATTATAAATAAAAAGAAAAAAGCAAAACTGCAAAAAAACAAAAATAAGAAAAGTTACTAAAATAGCAAAGCTAGAAGAAAGGCACACAATAAGGAATGTTGCACTGGGATTATTCAGCAGAATGAAGACTGAGGGAATCCAAAAACAGAAGGGAAAAAAAGGCCATTGGTGTCTGGAAATGGTCAAACTCACCAATGCAAAAATATGCCAAATATGTCATTAAGATGGAAGTGTGGACAGAGGTAGTCTGAACTAGACAGTATCCTATATAGAATTTTTCTAATGGAAGGGTGGTTATATAAAGAATGGCAATTAAAATGAGAAAAAAGAAAATATTTAGGAGGTATAAATTAGTAGTTAATCAAGATGATTTAAGTAGCAAAGCCAGGTTTGATGAAGAATTTGATTTGCTCACATACAACTGGAAAGAGACTGACACCTTGGCTGGCAGTCAGCTATACCTAGTGGGAGACAAGGGGATGGAGAACATGCTTTTGGTAGATCAAGGAAGAAGTGGATATCTGATGTTCTCCTGGGTACCAGTATCATGTACTTGGAAAGAAGTATAGGGCAAGGACCTTATTACAATGATCATTGGAAAAGTTATCTTTATTGGAGCCTGAGTCATGATGAGTCATCAATAGAATGAACAACTTGTTTTAGACAAATCATGTATACATCAAAAACCCTGCAATTTCAGGTAAAACAAAGCTATTCACTAAATTTGACACAGATGAATAGCTGTAGCCAAGCAGTTAAAAACAAACTTGTACTATATTATCAAACTTGCTTAAATCTAATTTTTATAGAAGATGGAAATCCAGAAGTGAGAATTTGGGCACAAGTTACAACAAAAAGCTCCAAAGGGACACCTGGGCTAATATAGGACCCAGTTCTCCCAAAACTGAATACTACACAAAAATCCTACTGAGGGTGTAATGATAGTCGCAGGGACACTGGACCAAACAAATGTAACTATTAACAATTGAATAGTGGTACAGAATTTGGCTCAATGAAATGAAAATAAAACTGACAAAATGAAATAAAACTTGAGAACTGCATTAAACGTGCGCGTGTGTTAGGGGTGGAGGGACTGACTAAGAAGAAGGTGTGTGGTACAGTTTTATAGTACCTAGGTTTTCAGTAGTAGTCTCCTGGCATGTTCAGAGTGGCTATTAAAATTATAAACTGTGAAACATCAAGAGTGTCCAGGAAAAGAGGGATGGGGAAGCTACACGAAAGGTAGGCAGAGATGTCATCTGTGAACTTCCCAGTGTAATACAATGCATTAAATATATTAAAAAGAACTTTTACTTGTGGACTGACTAGCACTCCCTTGTGATCACTGAAGCCTGTAATTCAGTTCTAGAATGTTTCAGCTACTTATTATTCCAACCTATCAGATTATAGCACAGGCAATCTAAATGCTTCTCCAAGCTGTGCTATTTTATAAAGTATTTTCCAATATTATATTAGCCCAGATAAAAATACAGCATTGTGTAAGGAAATGTGTATGCTTTGTAGGAGAGGGTCATGATAGATAAAAATGATGATGAGTACTGTAGTACCATAATCAAAGTATAATTGTCTCATTAATTAAGAGCAATATTCGGTTACGTATTGGGTCCTAGAGTGATTATGACTCAAATGCCTAGTAAAATGTGTGAATTTATCTTCTGGCTTACAGTTTGCAGCCAGGCAAAGCATTTGGTGGAGGTTAAAAAGTTCAACTGCTGCTTTAAAATGTACTTGAACTTTAGGCATGAATAATCATTGATCTGCTGTTCAGCTAACCAATTCTCTAAATCCTGTGTGGTGCTGGGTTTTTTCTTCGCGGTACTCTAAGTACTTTCAACCAGCACAGGAAAATCTATTCGCTCTCTTCAATTTGCAGTAATGTAACACCATACATACTGATTCCTCTGACAAAGATGTTTCAAGTTATCAGTAGGGTTATAATTTGAAGAATTTACTATACCACACCATTTGCTTTAGAGAACACAGATACACAAGGTACCTGTTGCTCTGTCTTTTTATATTAGGATAGTGACAGTCTTATCTCTGATCCTGAGAGCTATAAATCATGTTGTATTATTTGTGTAACACAGAACCACACTGAAGTTTGAACTTCCCTATAGTCTGATGAAAAATTGAGATACTGAATATCGAAAAGGTAAAACACAGAAAAATGAGGTAGTCACTGAAATGGAAGTTAAAACATGAGGAAATGTGTTCATTCATTCATTCACTCATAGATAATTTGATGAGCACATTTAACTGAAAACACCTCAAAATCCCTTTTTTTTTAAAAAATTCTGACACTGATCAAGCTAATTTTCAGAAGTTCCCTGCCAAATGTGAAAAGCTTGTAACACTGAATGTTCTGGGGTAATTAGATCAAGATTCAAGCAATTTGCTGTAGGCCCTGAACTCAGATCATCCTTCATACGTCTCTTTGCTAGATCTGTCTTTAAATTAGATTATAATGAGCTCAGCAGCACTATTAATAATACAGGAAATCATAGGAGACTGTGATTTTATTCCATTGGTATAATATGCACAATCATGAAGCTTTCTGCTTATCTAAAGTAGGTGAATGCTGTAAGTTTATATCTTTTAATCATGAGAACCAAATATTAGGACAAGAGTTCCTAAAAAGTAAAATAAATTTGCTCATTTTTAGTAACAATGGGCTTAAAACAAACTTTAATTAATTATTTTGAAATGGCATCATTTAGCTTAAATATCATCAGGGTCCTATCTTTAGAGATTATTTTATTTAAACAGTGTAATTCCTGGTCTTAATAAATGTAGTGGATGAAAATTGGTTTCCTCTAAATTATTCAGTTTCTCCATTTTCAAGTCACAATTGCAAGCTTACTGTGACTGATTAAATATGGGGCAGCAGCACACAGTGACTGTGACTGCTGACAGCCTGACATGGAGGTTATGAGTAGTTAAGTATATCTTATAACTGGAAATAGTGCTCAAGTACTTTGGAATTAGAATAACAAGCATATTTGCTTCACTTCCATTTAAATAAGATGGCATCTTTGTTGTGAGTGCAACATACCCTCATAAATCCGGCATGCTCAGGACCAAGCACCTGCCAGAAAATTTAAAATGCTGGATTTTTGAAACTGGCTCAATGGCTAGTCGCGGAGCGGGGGTGAGGGGGTAGTGGCAGCCGATCCTGGAGCAACCACTACACACAAAGCGGCGGAACAGGCTGGTGAATGGCAGCGGCAGCTGCAACGTACAAGGTTCCCCCTCCATGTCCAGGAGTATAAAGGGGAGAAGCGGCCAGTCCTGGAGCAGTGGAGGGAAGTGCCAGATTTTTGATAATTCCATTTTTTTGATATCCGGATTCATGAGGTTTCATAGTTTCATAGCTGATAGGGTTGGAAGGGACCTGAGCAGATCATCAAGTCCGACCCGCTGCCATGGACAGGAAAGGATGCTGGGGTCAAACAACCCCGGCAAGGTGGTTATCTAGCCTCCTTTTGAAGACCCCCAGGGTAGGAACAAGCACCACTTCCCTTGGAAGTTGGTTCCAGATCCTAGCCGCCCTCACTGTGAAGTAGCGCCTCCTGATGTCTAGCCTGGTTATACTGTATTAAGTAAGCAGGTGCCAAATGTACGTGTCTGCATTACAGTGTGTCATCTAGCAGTCACATGTGTGAAAGTAAAATAGTTTAAAGGTCAAATATCTCATATTTGTCAAATGTCCAAGTGGAGGCACATAACACCTGAGGAATACGGTTGCCTATGGGAAAACATCCACATGGAGATTTCCCGTAGCTGAAGCCTCTCCCTCCCACTGCAGAGATGGTTCGGCCCCTGCAACCAGAGACCTGTGAGCAGGAATTACAGTCATTTGCATCATTGCCCAGTGTCTGTCTGGCTTCCTGTTCCCAGATTTTGTCTTCTCTTTTTAAGTTTCAGTTTCCTCCATGGCAAGTGGTGCCATGTATCTGCCACATTAAACTCCTAAATCCAAGAAGTACAATGGAAATCATAACCCAATAGCTGTTAGAGGGCTCTGTTTCCTGCATGCTTTTGGAAGCCAAAGGAATGTAATAAAAAGAGACTCTTTTCAAGGCTTATTTATACAGCTGAACAGATGTTACTAATAATGCAAATCTCTGGGGTTGAGAGAGATTTACAAGAGCAGTGGTTTAGCTAATAAAGGTACTTCCTTGTATAGGTTTTACTCTCACCTTGTTTTCAGGACCTCATTGCAAAACATTCAAGGCCTCCTAACTCATTCAGCGTGCTAAGGATTTTGATGCTTGAAGCTAAGTAAATTGTGTTCCCCTTCCCAAAAAAGATTTAGTACAATTCTTTCTTTTGAATATTTTGCTTCAGTCACTTTGATTTGTTACATAACAATGTGAAACAGTGAAGGTAATAATTGATTAGCTTGGCCTAAACCCTGGGGGAGAGGCATGTAACTCACTAATTTTGCTGCTTGGAGACTATACGACTGGCCTAACAGGCATTTTTAGTGTCATGCAAATAGAAACACCTGAGCAAGTACTGCAAATAATTTAGAAGCAGGGAGAGTACCAAGAAGCTGTGTTTAAGCTGCTGTGCTTTGTGTTTGCTGAAAAGCACAGCTGAGCAATTATTTTAAAGATTATTTGTTTTTAACTTCCCTAAAAATGTTTTTAAAGACACCATTCGGGGCCACCTGTTGCAGGCATTCATTACGCACTCTGCTTCTCTGCTGTAGAGTTGAGGCTTAAAAACAAGATATGTTTTTAAGTGTTCTCATACTGCTTCAGGAGAGGGGAAACAGACATTCAGCAGCAAAATATTTAAGGCACAGGCTTCCTTCAAGCTATAGAAAGATTGTTTTAAGCCCTGGCCTGGTAAGACGTTACCTAAGCATACACCAGCTCTTTCTACACTGCAGGCTTTGCTATTACTCATATGGTTTCCTTGGGTCTTGTTTGCTTTATGCAGAAGCTGGCATAAGAAGAAAAATCTCTCTCTGGAGCTACCTTTCCAGAGAAATTAGCAGTCTCAGCTGAATTCTGGGCAGACTGATGCCTTTAGCTCTGTCTCATATATTTCTTTATATAAAAAATGGAAGTTTAAACTTACTGCTCCTAAAAGTAATCTTACGTAGAATTCACAAATATAGCGAGGCAAAACACCAGTCTACCTTCCTCCACAGTTTATTAAAGTATCGGGGCCCCTTGGCTGTCCAAGTAAACAGAAAGAGATTTGCGAACCAGTTCAGACTTCTGTTCGCACATCCCTCTTATGACTAAAGAGTGTTTCCAGTGAGTTCTGCAATTGTGTGGAAGAGAGAATCTTGTTATGGAAAGATGGGAGGATGGCTGCAGAGGCCAAAAGTTACTTTCTATTTAGGGATGATGTTACCCAAAATCAAAGCAGATAACAGAAACCTCAGCTGGCTGTTCAGTGTATGTTTCACTTAAGTATGAGATTGCTAAAATACAAACTTTCTTGCTTTCATGTAAAGAACAAGAAAGTGAAACTATGAAAGAAGTGCAAGGGGAGGCCAATGTTGTAACTTATAGGTTAAACAGAATGGCACTAATGATATAGAAAAATGCAACTGTGGAATCCATCCTTTCATGACACAACTTAAAAGCAGGATCCATCTGCCCCTGTGATATCCTTAAACAAGAGAAATGAATTATGTGTTGCTGTGGATATATATATACTGGGTAATTGTATAGGAAGCACTAATTTTACGGAGAGGTCTTAGCACCTGGCCTCAAGAAAATCAGACATTATCATTACAACCTCCCAAGACAGTGCCTAACACATCGTGTCAGTATGTTATATTCTGTGATAGTTCACACTTTATCTGTCCTGTCTGGTAGCTTTTGGCTTTTCATGGAATACTTGTGGAAGCCAAAAGTAGAATCTTACTGCACCTCTGTTGTGCAAAACACACTTCTTGTTTTCTGGCTAGGAGGCTAGCTCTACCAGAACGATTTTGACCCTATGTAGCCTCCTGTATGATCTGTAACATTGTTCGCTAAGCTCCAGTCCTATAATTTATCTTACCATTGATGATGACTGGAAAAAAAAAAAATCAACTTCCACTTAGACCTTGAGTTGAATATACAAGACTGAAAAAAATCATCTTCCTGATTTGTAAACTCAAGAATTTTTATATGAATCTTTGAGACAAAGGAAGGAATGCCTTGGTGCCAATTTTACTGACTTATTTTTTATCATACTCTAAGCTCCTTGATAAAAATTTCTGAGTACTTTATTGAGCTAGGAATGACCATGCTCAATAAAGTATGTCTCCATTTCAAAGTAGCAGTCATGAATTATGTACTCATCATATTCCTTTCTCATGAGACTAAATACCTTCCGCTTGCTCTCATGTAGATTATCTCTTTATCTCTCATTTGATATGTACACATACAAGTGTATATTATATGTTGTTTTGGTAATGATGAGAATTGTCACAACAATACATTATGGTTTCTTCCATCACTCTATGCATGCAATTCCACCTAATATTGGAGTGAGAGATTTCTCTACAGAAAGAGAAAAATAGATCCCCTCCAATTTAATTGCCTGTCAATGATGACATCACTGATGTCTGCTATTCTGAAATGTGAAGAGGTGTGTTCAAGTGTTAACTCAGATATTTGTAGGTATATTAAACAAGCTGTTAACCATTCAATGATCTAGTTGCCCACATTGTATTATTAATTCCTATTTGAAACAATAATTTGAATTTTAATAAAATGAAAGACTAACTTTTAATTATGTATGTTTTTCAATACGCTTCTCCATGCTCCACTTTTATACTTCATGAACCCTTTTAAAGAGTGGTAACAATTCTTTCACCTACCAGAGTGGTCCAGAATGGTGATTTGTCCTCTACCAAGCCAGAAATGCATAGTCCTGTCCCTTCTGCAGAATAAATTGCTTATCTGGAAGAAAAGTAGAACATTGAAAAAAAATAAGAAGAAAGTTTCCTAATTTAAGTCTGCCAGGGGGTGGATCTAATTTCTACTTTGAATAGAATTTTGCTCTTGTAATTATCCTACTTAGGAACAAGAATAATTAGTGTAGTAACCTTACCAGTCTAATAGTATTCACAACCTGCTAAAAGAACGAACCCTACAATTAGAGTTAGGAAAGAACAGTTTTTATTACATAAGTAAATGTTTTAATATTTTTCTCTGTAACTAGATTATTATCCTTATTTTTATTGAATTAAAACTGGACAGCTAGGCAAGAGAAAGACACCATGGCCTTTAATCAGTGGCAAACCTAGCAGAATAAAAAAAGATCCTCTTAAAAATGCATTATTCGCAGGTTGCCTTAACATGACCCAACATAATGGCACATACATCTCTTCAGGCATTTCATAATTCAAAGTATATTACTCTGAAACCATACTTCTCTAACTTAGGCATCTCTTCTTCTCTTATTAGGTGCATAACTCCCACTTACGTCAGAGTTCTATGCACTTAGGAAGGCATGAATATAAACCCTCCAGGTTTCAACATTACGAAAATGTTTCATACGGTACAGAAGTCTCTTTTGACCTATGAAAACAATCAGATCTTTCTCAACAACCAGCATAAGATAGATTCATATATCATGTGCCACAACTGGACACAAGTAGGTTTTTTTTAAATTGATGGAATTCTTAGTTCTTCCCATTTGAAGTTGGAGCACAGTAGGTTCAAGGCAGGAGCCAAAGCTCTTCATTGTCAGCAGAAAGATTCTATGAGCTTTGGATCAAGCCCTCTTCCCTCCAACTGGAAGAAGAATTATAGACTGGATAACAGTTTCTTCCCTCTTTAGAGACTAGCAGTAAAGACCTAATGTTATTACTGGGATTTCAACTGAGCCTCAAGTTGATTCAGTAAATAAAGAACTCTGAAAATGCATTTTAACCTTTGCTTTAACAGTTTAATATTCAGTTTTGTCAGGGATATTTAATGATCTGCTTAGCTATGTTTCCTTTATACTTTTTGTTTTCCAAAGATTAAACTCTTTTATCAAATAAATAGGAACCAAAATCATATTTCAGTTAAATATATTAATGGCTTTATATTTGAATTGTATACACTTTTAATTAACATATATAAAGAGAAAATGAACTCAACGGGGCACTGAATAACTTGTGACGATAAACACCTTGCCATATCTTAGTCAATAGTGACCAAAATTATAGCTTTACCATGTGATATCTGCTCAGCTAATGCCAAATTATTTTCAGATCTGTTTCCACTGGGTAAATGAACAAAAATATTATCACAATTGGTGCTATAGTTGGTAGAAACAGAATTATTAGTATACAGAATGAATACCACTTCATTATAGAGGTAGCCAACTTGATTGGCTAGAATGTGTTTTCCTTTATGTGTACCAGTATGGATCGCTTTAATTAATAGATAATGTTAGAGTGATGTTGTAGCCATGATGGCCCAGAAGTTAAGTGAAAGGCAGGAGTATCTTAGGGTGATATCTTTCATTGGGCTATCTATGTAGTTGGGATAAAGTTAGACAAGTTTTGAATGCAAAACGTTCTTTGACAGGTCTTACGATCCCATTCCTGGGGGATGCCGGATAACAGAGCTTTTACTGTATATGGTTAGGATAGATTTAGGCAAGCATTCTTGCATTGCATTCAAGAGCTTGTCCAAGTCTATCCTAGCCATGCAGTTGGTCCAATAAAAGATATTACACACAAACTCTTGTCCTCACATATTTCCTGGATCACGACTGCTGCAGTACCAGTCCAACGCTACCATATAACGTAACTTAATTTCTTATATACATTTCATATATCTAGGAATGCACCACTCACATGAGTGTAGTTTATAGATTCTTTGTTGTTGTTGTTTGCTGTTGTTGACATGGTAGGGGATGTTGGTTTATTGTAATGTTTGCATTTTTAAGCCATGTCATTGCACATGCATCTGTGACACAGTAAAAGAAGGCCAATTAACTATAAAATTATTCTGCATACCAAAATCTGTCTTCTAACCTTTAGGTATTTGAGCACGTCCTCTTATTAGTCTTGCTCCACAGGATAATCAAAACATTCTTTAATGTTCATTAAGACACAAAGTGTTCTCATTATTCTCAACAAAATATCACTTTCATTTAATGAGTATCACCACTACCTGTGGGAACAAAACTATCGCCCTCCATGGGGAAGGTGCAATCTATATACAGAACAGTGGTTGGTTAAAAGCATGAAGAAAGGGAGAGGTTGCAGGAAACAAGGTTCTGAAAGGTGGGGCAAAAATTTCAACTACAGCGACATGCCTGTTCACAGCTGAAGCAGAATTTGTGAATCTGAAACTAACACTCAGCCAAATGGATGTGGATTTTAGTGTTGCTACTATTCTTGATTTTGTCACAATAATATGATATTGGATGTATTTTCTTAAATCATGCCACTTGGAGTAAGACTATTATGATAACCTCAGCTTTCATTTCTAGGCCTCGGATACGCAAAGGACACCTTGAAAATATGCATTCAAAATGCTTTCAGGCACACGTCACTATACTAAGGAAAGGATGAAAACTGACAAAGGTCAAAAGTAATTCTACCGACTCATACTCTGATAAATCTTAAAAATACTTCCAAGAAGATCATTTCCTACTGATAGGTTTTTGCAACACCTAGCATTCTGGGATCAAGGCTAATGTAACCAATAAGAAGAGCTTTAAATGAAAAAATGAGGATACAATTTTGGGAGACACCAATATACTTTTGTATAGCACAGCCCTCCCCAATTTTCTGTCTAGCCCACCTCAGTCCTCCACCACCCCTGGGAAGAGGCTGTCACTGCCCTTGCATTTTACATTGATGACATGATGAAAGTAAAAAAATAAATAAATACATCATAAGGGTAGCATGGATAAAACAGATTGTATTTGGGTCTAGTGATTACAGGAAAGATAAAGAAAAGCAGTATTGCTGGGAGTCTGCTATGAAGCTTATAACAGATACAGATATGGACAAAGAGGGAAACTTGAATGTGGATTGAGGTAAATGCCACTGCAGAGGTAAAAGAATCAGGATTTATTTCATTATGGGCAATTTTAACTCTGCAAAAACAGATTGGAGAACAAATAAAGGTAGAACCCAGACATTCCTGGATATGTTTGAAAACAGCAGAGAGAGACTGAAGTTAGTGAGTGCACTGCTTCCAGTTTGGGGCCTAATATATGTAGAGTATTTTGAAATGCACATTTCTGTCTTGAGATCTTGAAGAACTTGTTTTGTTTAGCTTAGAGCAAAGGCTGAGGGAAGGATATCACTATCAAAGCAAAGCAGAGGTAACTATTAGTAAGGGGAAATAACTATTTAAATTAAAGGACAATGCTGACACAAGAACAAATGGATCCAAATTGGCTGTGAATAAATTTTGTTTGGAAATTTAGAAGGCATATTCTAGCCAATAGTGAATGACTTTCTGGCACAGCCTTTTGGTAGGACAAGGAGTTGGCACAAAATATCTAGCTAGTTTTAAAATGGATCTTGATCAGTTAGGAAAGGGATTATATTTCATGACTGCCTGTGGTAACAGAGGATTGGACTCAATGGGCGCATCCACACATGCAAGCATGTGCACTTGCAGCAGCTCAAATAGAAGTGGTTCAGATTTGAGCCGGGGCTTTTTGCCTCAGCACACATGCTTGGACATGTGCTTTGTTGTGGAGCAAATTGTGCCACTTGGGGCAAAATAACCCTGCTTGGCTCCTCCCAGATCTCCAGCTAGCAGGAGCTAGAGCCTGGGGCCAGGACCTGTGCTGTCCCCAGCAGTATAAAAAGCCACCCTGGCAAGTAGTTCAGGACTACTAGCTCTCAGGAGCTTCTGGGGGCCAGCTAATTGGTACCTGGGAACACTACCCCTTGTGCCAGCTGGACTGCTGAAGCAGCCCTGAGAGCTCCCTGCACCCTCTACCCACTGCAGCAGTCTGGCAGTGCAGGCTGCTGCCTGGCTGTGACCTGCTGTGCACCTGCCAGACCTGGATGGGGACAGCACAGTCAGTAGAGGCATCTGCCCCTCTTTCCAGCTGCCAATGGACTTTGGTTGAAGGGTTGGCCTCTGTGTGGCAGTACTGCCACGTGTGCCCCCTGCCCGGCCATCGGGGCAGCTATCGCCTGGAAGATGTTCCAGGTGTGGTGGCCTGCTTCAAACTGTCAAAGCATGTCCTCTTGGCCCCATTTGGCCAGGAAGTCAGCCACAGCCAGCTGGGTCCAATATGCCAGCTCTGAGCAGGCAGGGTCCTGCCACTGGCCATGCTAGCAGGAATTCTGGTGTCCTCTTTTGGAAAACTGAAAAATCCCTAATAAAAAAATCCCAAAGTCACTCTGTAAAATACCCCCAAATCCATGTTCCTCCACAAGAAAATCAAAATACCACTATAAAGAAAGAGCGAGAGAGTGAGATAGAGACAGCGATCAGTTGGACAATGTTTTATTGATACGTCTAAAGTGTTAAAGCATGTCTCATCATAATAATAAAGTAAACTCTAAATACGTTTCATGAATTCATGAATATATATTTTGCTGCACTCCCACAGGGGTGATGGCCCCCACACAGGGGTTATGGCCCCCCAACAGGGGATTACCTCCCTCCAACAGGGGATTTGGCCCTCACACAAGAGTTTCAGCCCCCCAACAGGGGGTTCAGCCCCCCAACATGGGATTTGGCCCCTATACAAGGGGCCAAATGGCCCCTGCAGAAGAAAGAACCAGCAGAATACCTACAGGCTGAGGAACTCCCTTCTCATCAGCACAGAGGCAGAAAGGGATCTTGGAATCATTATTGACTCCAAGATGAACATGGGCTGCCAATGTGGGGACACGGTCAGGAAAGCTAACTGCACCTTGTTATGCATCCACAGATGCATCACATGCATGTCCAAGGAGGTGATCCTCCTCCTTTATATGACATTGGTCAGGCTGCAGTTGGAGTGCTATATCCAGTTCTGGGCGCCGCACTTCAGGAGGGATGTGGACAAAATTGAGGGGGTCCAGAGGAGGGCCACTCGCATGATCAGGGGGCAGCAAGGCAAGCCCTATGAGTGGAGTCTATGGGACCTGAACCTGTTCAGCCTCCACAAGAGAAAGTTGAGAGGGGATCTGGTGGTCATCTACAAACTGACCAGGGGGGACCACCAGGCTACAGGAGAGTCCCTGTTCCCCTCCGCACTATTGGGAGTAACAAGGAATAATGGCCATAAGTTGATGGAAAGTAGATTCAGGTTAGATATCAGGAGGCACTACTTCACAGTCAGGGCGGCTAGGATCTGGAACCAACTTCCAAGGGAAGTGGTGCTTGCTCCTACCCTGGGGGTCTTTAAAAGGAGGCTAGATAAACACCTTGCTGGGGTCGTTTGACCCCAGTACTCTTTCCTGCCCATGGCAGGGGGTTGGACTTGCTGATCTGCTCAGGTCCCTTCTGACCCTACCAACTATGAAACTATGAAACTACCCCCCCCTCCGCAAGGCCCACATGCCCCATCCCAGGCCCCCAACTGCTGCCCCACCTGACCCCACCCCCCACCAGCTGCTACAGCCCCCCAGTGGCTGCCCCACCCAGCCCCACCCCACAACTTCCACCCTCAGGACCCCATGGCTGCCCTCACAACCCCAGGCACCATCACTTAAAAAAACAAAACCACAGAAAAGACAGAAACAAAAAAGCCTCTGCTTACCTTGGAAACAGGGATGGCGGTGGGGCTCCAGGGCCTCCTGGCAGAGTGCCCCCAGGCAGCACAAGACAGTGGGGGGAAGGAGGGACCAGGCTGGGGCAACTAGCACTGTCACCCTGCCCCACACTGTGAGGGCGGGGCCCCAGTCAGCCAGACAGCATTTGGAGCTGCCGGTAAGTGCCAGGGGTTGTTTTTGGGGGGGGGGATTAAAACTGTGGGGTGGGGGTCAGGGATCAGGGGGGCTTGGGGGGATGGGGTCAGCCAGGGCAGGGGTCAGGGGGCTAAGGGGGGCTGGCGGGGGAAAGGCCAGCAAGGGCAGGGGTCAGGGGGCTGGGGGGAGTGGGCGGAGCTGTTGGGGGTCCCCCCCATGGTCCCTTCCCCCCCTCCTCCAGCCCCCCCGATCCCGTACTCACCAGCACTGGAGCGCTGGTGCTGAACACACAGCCTGGCCAGCTGTGTGTTTCAGCACCAGGGCAAGGGCCAACCACAGAGACTCTCTGGCACCCAGAGCATCTCCATGGAGGATCCACCCTCTGGTTGCCTCAGGCATGGTCCAGGACCGTGCATTGCTCCATTTTTTTAAACTTCAGGTTTTTTAGACCCTGGGTCTAATTTTCTCCCCGCGCTGCAAACTTGCAGTGTGGGGAACATTTTTTCTTTCCCACATGTGTCTCTTGCCCCACCTCAAAGGGGTTTGAGGCTGGACTAGAGGCATGTGTGCGCTTGTCTGGGTGTGGCCAATGACACAGGAGGCCATTTCCAGTCCTATGTTACAAAATAAAGGAATTTTGAAACAAAGTTAAATCATTTAATACATAAAATATCTACCAGTTTATCACATAGTACAGATTTTTCTTATGTGTATTAATGTATTAAAAAGTAGTATGTATATTATCATGTTGCCCTTGCATTTATGGTCAACTCAGTATGTGCCTTAGTTAACAATTAAAACAGAACCATTAATAAAAAATAAATGTTCCAGTTCTTCAACACAGAAATTCACCTACTGGAACATTGGCCTCTACTAGTTAGAGCCTCAGGGGGAACACAGTCACTTCAACCAAGACATCAGTAAGTTTAGTATGTTATTGACTTCCATTGTATTTTTGAGTTGCCCATCAAAGTTATTTTCTGAAGAATCATTGCCTTAGAATAGAACCAATTTCCAGCTTTATACAGTGCTATAGTAATACTTCCCTCATGAAATCCCAACACACCCAAACTGATATTATGCTTATATTTTTCATGCCCCAGGTTTTCTTCAGTTCTTGCTATACTGATCATATTCCTCATTCTTTTTGTGTACTTGAAGTTGAACGTTCTTTTGAAAAGGAAAAGGAAAACCTACAGAAAAGCATTCTCCATCTTCCTTTATATAACAAATGTATCTGGTTTTCTAGTATATACTTCACAAACAGCAGCTATAAAAAGTATCTCATATTTCCATTTTTATTCTACACAACTTTGGGAGGCCTATGGTGGTAATACATTTCTCCTACTTGCAGACCATGCTTCTTAGAGGGCATGTCTACATGTATATTTACAAGTGTGTCACAGAGCACTGAGGTGCCCTGTGCCTGAAGAGGGGAAAACTGCTAAGGAAGGAGCCCTAGCAGTGACTAAGGAGCACAGCTGTGGGTTGCCAAAGCAACCAAAGAAGGTCAGCTGATGAGAAGGGGCAGGGCTTGACCCTTATAAAGCCCAGGAGCAGAGGCCTGAGGCAGTTCCTTACCAGCAGCCAGAGAGGTAGGAGTGTCCTAAGCTAGGATACGGGAAGAAGTCTGACCGCAGGTACGGCTTATGGCAACTCTTGAGGCTTGAGCAATGTTGTTTTAGCCAGCCAGCTTCAATTTATGTTACAGCCCAGGGGCTTGTGTTTTGTTGTTGTTGTTGTTACAAGACCGGTGGTTTGGGTGAGGCTATAAGGGGTTGGAGGAGGCCTCATAGGGGACTCACAGCAGGGGTGAGGACCCCAGTGCCAGTGCGGGCGCAGCATAGGTGGTACATAGACCCAGCCCAGAGGGGGGGTGACTGAGAAGCCCCAGTGCGGGTGTGGTGAGCTCCAGATAGGGGGCAACATTATTAAGAAGCCCAAGTGTGGGCATGGGGATCCCCAGATAGGGGGGGGCAGCATAATTCAGGAAGCCCAAGTGGGGGTGTGGTGAGCCCCAGATAGGGGGAAACACTATTAAGAAGCCCAAGTGGGGGCGTGGCAAGCCCCAGGCGGGAGGCAGCATCACTAGGAAGCCCAAGTGTGGGCACGGCGAGCCCCAGATAGGGGGGGGGGCAGCATAATTAGGAAGCCCAAGTTGGGCACGGGGAGCCCCAGGAGAGGGTGTTTTCAACACTTGAGAAGGCCCAGAGAGAACAGGAAGGGGCCAAGACAGGGATAGACCTGAGTTAACATCTGTGAGGCTTAGGCTGTGGTGTAGGGAAGGAAAAGAAGCCGCAAAGAACACCCCCTGGCATCGGGGTAACAAAATGGGTAGCCTCTCGCTTAATTTACATCAATGAGTGAATCAACTAACACCAAAGCGTGGAGGGCGAGAAGGCGGGCAGTTGGCCCAAGGACAGGTGGGTGAGCCATGGAGTTTGGCCCTGAGGAGTCCCCCTGTCACAAAGTGCCTAAGCTTAAGATGCCTTTGCTTAAAGTACATTAAGCCAATGTATGGGTGCATCTGCACTGGATGAGCTAATGCACATTAAGGTGCATTAAATTTAGGCATGAATAGCTGTCACATTAGTAGCCATGAAGACATGCTAATGCAGATTAACACATTGTCTATCCATTGATGCACATTGCATTAACACGTCTACACATGCACTAATGTGACTTAGCTATTTGTGCCTAAATGTTGTAGCCCAGGTAACTCAGGTATATAATCCCCTTCGACAATTGAAATAAATTGTTAGCTGGCAAGTGTGCTGTGGTGGGGGGAACTGCAGACTGCTCAGTTTCCCTCCATCCCTACAGAACCAGGCCAGGATAGTCAGGGGATTTAAGTTAATGTAAATAAATTTGTATATAGTTATCACAAGGGAAAGGGACATGGATATAAACATATATATCTTTATATAAAATATCTAAACAAATAACATAAACAATACCCTCTGGGTAAATGACATAAAACCTTATACCAGTGCTTCAGATACAGGTAAGTATCTGATCTGAAACAGATAAACACCAAAATAAGCATAGATAGCCAACAGATAAATGATGGATGAGTATGGGTGAAAAATAAATAAGCCACAAATAAATACAAGTAAACAACAGGTGAAATAATAGCAACAAGGGGTCTCAGCAGAGCCCTAGGACTCTGGTCACCTACTAATTTACAAACATGAAAGTTCACAAAATATAAGGCATGACATCACACTACTTATGGTGCAAGAACCCCAAAGATAAACTTAATCCCAAGGGGAAACACCAATGCCCTTGGGCTTTTCCCAAGCCCTACAAGGAAGCTAGTAACTTTAGCGGGGCCCTCCCAGTGGGACCTCCACTTTCAGGAGCCCTTAACTAACCAGGGGGGACTCCCCTCCCATGTGGTAATCCTCTTTTCCCTGCAACTCACAGCTTCTAGGCCTGGAGGGTAGCCCTCCTTCTCTACACCAAGCTGCTTTCTCGCCTGCAGTGGGCTTCGGGGGGGTTGCTGTCCCCTGGAACAGGGCTCCGCTATGCAGGGCTTCTGGGCCTCTGGCTTAGCCCTGTCTGTTGGCTCAGTAACCTGAGCACTGTCTGGCTCCCTAGACTTAACCATTTGCTATGGGTCAGAGGTCTGGGCTGCCTCGTGCAGCACCAGGCTTGGTCCACTCCTGGACCCTCTGTGCAGCGCCTCCTGCACTGAGCTCCCAGCCTCATTCGGGTGGTTAAGGACCTGAACTGCCCAAGTGCTCCAAAGGTCCTACTCCGTGCACCATGTCTCTGGCCGTATGCCAGAGGTTACAGACCCGAGCCGCCTCTCACAGCTTTGAGGGTCTGCACCCCATGCGCTGTGCTGCACACTGAGAGCCTAGCTGCTGGAGCTATCCACTGTTCCCTGCTGATGGAAGTCTTCAGGGGCACTTCTGGGCTACTGCTTTGCTCTGATGAGCAGCTCTCCTCAGCTCTTCTAAGCCCTGCTCTTCTCTGTCCCGGATGTGTTCCCTCATGCTGGGCACGCAGCTCCTTTTATATGCTCCAGAGCTCCACCGCTGAAGTCTTCCAGACCTGAGTGTTGCAGTCTTCAATCAGGTCGGGGGGGAGAGGGGACTCCTCTCCTCCTCCCCTCAGGAAACGGGCGTGACTTAACTCCTCTTGATGCCTCCTGATTGGTGGGTGGGCTCCACCAATCAAAACAGCAAGATCTCAAGCCTGGGACTCAACCCAAGCTCCAAAAGGCAAGCCTGCTGCAAAGTGATTGATGCAGGTATCAAATTTAGACTCACAGGGCATTCTTACACATACTCTGGGAGGCATGGGCACTTTAATTAGCGAGAACTTTTAATTAAAAGTGTTCAAACATCACGTGAAAAATGGTGGCAGGGCACTTTGAACCAAAGCTTATTGAATGAGCTTTAGTTCAAAGCATGCTGCCACCATTTTCTGGAGCAGAGACACTAATACATGTGATGCCAGAGTCTGCTGGAGTGCATTTATTTCTGTGCTCCAGCAGACTTGATTAACCCAGGACACCAGAGGCAGCTCCCTGCACATGTATAGGAGCCCACATAGACTTAAATTGCCATTTTAAGTTGCAATAAGGGTGAATACATGTAGACACATGTCCTTAATGCACCTTAAAAATGGCAATTTTAGGCTAAGACCACTTAAAAGAGGCACATGTAGCCACACCCACAAAGCACCCACTGCATAATACTGCCTTGTATGCCCTGAGCTCAGTTTTGGGACTTGATCCAGGGTCTAGTCAGACAATTCTTTCACTTCATATAGTGTGTTCTCATTAAATACTCCTATATCATGACATCTCAGCTGTACTCAGGCCTTTCCTTCTATCTGTCCTGACAACATAAAGTGTGTCCACATCTGAATTCATGTGTATTCACTTATATGGAATTAATTTCTTTCTAATCCTGTCCACTTTTCTGAGATCAAACACTAGTACAATGGAAAGTCTTGTGATTAGACTAGTGCGTGTGCATGTGCGCGCGCGTGCGTAGACATTACACTTTCATTGTTATAAGAGATAGGAAACCAGTCTATGCCCATAAAAGAGTGGAAGTTCAGCGCACACACAGACTGGTTTAAAAATGGTGGAACCTGATCTAAGATTTGCCCACTCCCCACCAAAGGGCAAATGTGTGTTGTGTTTGCTGCTGATCTAAACTACACTGCTTTCAGAAAACTCACATAACTTAGATCGATTCCATCTTGGACTTCCTGAATGTTTGTACCTAAGTATATAGCCTTAAGTGTATTTTGTACAATGAGCTTCATTTTCAAGGTTTTCAAATAAATACCTTCCAAACATATTCTTACTTGAATTTTTCCTTCCTTTTCTCATCATAGATATTTTCCTATCTAAAGAACTTTGGAGTACTTCTAATGGCCCATTACCTATTTCTAACCACTGAGCATTTTTTCAGTTTCTTTTAGTATATCAAGATAATGCATATATTTTGAACCCAAATCCTACTTCTATATTTTTTGAGAAAATGTGTATAGTTTTAGACAACAATTTAATATCAAAGTTATTCCACCAAATAATTTTGGGTTACACATAAATGAAAATAGATCTCCCTTCATTATCAATGTCTTTCCTTGTATGTCTCAGCATTTCAAGCAACAGAAATAGGGATATAGCAGAGCAAAAGTGACAAGGGATTGCTTAGGAAAATCTTATACTGTACTTTTACTTTGCCTAGTATTTTACCATTATATTCCAGCTACAATTAAAGTTTTCTAGGCCACTTTATAAAAATTTCATTGATGATAGATGTGATTTTATTAGTTCTTCTGCTCTTATCTATTTGGGTTACAATGCCATATGTTTTCATACACCCAAAACTGTCTACAAGTTCTTTGCTTTCTTCTTTCAAGGTAGCTTTATACATTAAATGGTTCTTCATTCCTGCAGCATGTGTTCAAAAACCTCTCTGCTCTTAAGGAAACATGTAGCTAGTTTCACTAAGTTCAACTAATATTTTTACTAATGATTCCAGTAATGACCTGGTCTAGTAAGATCATATACAAGCAAGTAATAGATCTTAAGCTTTTGACATCAACCATTTCCTTTCCCAAACTTTTTTTTTTTTTCATAAGCACATAAGTACTTTTAAAAGTACTTTTTTATGCAATAAGTTAACTTTTGGAATTCATTGCCACAGAGATGATAGTGTAGCAAAACCTGCAGTGTTTTGTTTTTTTCTCTTTTAACTAACACACACACACACACACACACACACACACACACACACACACACACACACACACACACACACACACACACGTATTAAAAAAGAAAAACAATGATAGATATACATTCCCTTCCCTTCCCCAATTATTTCTGGCTTTTCTTTCTCTCCCTCTCTGTTCCCTATAGACAAGCATAAGCAAGCTCAGACTTAGGATAAGCTTTAACATTTTTATTTTGGTAGCAAGTTCTTGGTTTCGGATATCCACTGTTTTTTATATTGTATTATTATTAGGTTTGTATTGATTCTTACTGTTGTATATTGTATTATTATCATTTTTGTATTGATTTTTATTGTTTCATATGGATATTGTATGGTTTAGGCCTATGTTTGTAAGTGAACCAAAGTAATGTCAAGTTACCATTTTGTATGTCAAGCCTCCATCTTGTGTCCTCTGCCTGGGCATCCCTTGTGTTACAACTGTATGAGTCACATAGCCCTCCCATGTAAATTGATTCCTGGATGAATGAGTGATAGGGAATGATTGAAATACAATGGTAGCAGGCCTCCACTGAATGGTGTGTAACGACTCGGCCATCACCTCACATTGATTTATCGAGGAACCACACACCTCACCCAGGAACAGAGACAAGAACCCAGCATTTGAAAGACAAAAGACCCTGCAGAACCAGCAACTCTACCATTGTACCCCACCATTACAGACACCCGATACTGCACATCTCTGCATGTAGCACACATGCTCAGTACACTGGGGGCTGACCCTTACCTGGGCATGCCTCCTGTCACTAGGGTCACACAAGGTCTGCCCCTATAAAAAGGGGCAGTGAAGACAGACCCAGTGGGACGCCCTGTCCATCTGGACCAGCACCATGCCACACCACCTATCCACCCAGAGGCCCTGCTGGCGACCCCCTCTGGACATCACCTACTGGACAAGGACCCCTTTCCCGACTGGATAGTTAAGTATTACCCTCCCCCCCCCCATCTTCAACCAAGGACTTGGACTCTGCTTCTCTTCCCTACCTGGTCTCCAACACTTCCACTGAGTCTCTTTCTCGTGCTGCCATTGTGGGTGGGTGGGTGGGTGGGTGTGTGTGTGAATCAATAACTTCATGCGGCTGTGTAGTGTGGTGTCTGTTTAATAAACCTGTTATTTGGACCCCGGAGTTGGATTTTGCTTTACTATGGTTCAGCCCTATTCCAATCTCTGCTCATTGCTTCTCTAACTTCTGTCTCATTTCCCCCTGTCCTGCTTGTGGCTTGCTGCCACCTACAACACCTGTCCCGAGCTCCTCTCTGCCTCCAAACCCCCTGTTCCTTGCCCACTGTCTTATCCCCACTGCCTTTTCCTTTTCCCCTGAGCAACCAGGTTTCTGCCTCAGTTTCTTTCCTGGTTGTCTCCTCCTTGCCACCATTTATCTGCCCCCACCAATATCTCAAGTGTCTGCCTCAGTTTCCAGTCCCAGTCTACCTTAAGTAAACCCAAGCCTTAGTTCCTCAGCCAGCTTCTCTGTAGTCCACCAGGTCTAATCCTGGTTCTGGCAACTTTCACTCCCTACACTTTAACTCTCTCTCTCTCTCTCTCTCTCTCTCTCTCTCTCTCTCTCTCTCTCTCTCTCTCACCTGAACCTTGCCCTAAGTATCTCAGGTACCCCAAGTGCGCACGCGCACACACGCACACGTAAGCTGCTAACTTGGATGGTACTGTGTGTGTGTGTGTGTGTGTGTGTGTGTGTGTGTGTGTGTGTGTGTGTGTGTGTATATATATATATAAAAAATATGGCATTGTGTGCATGATATACAAATAAGTGATCTGTGTCTAATTTTAGGGGTGTATAGTGTATGTGCTTGAATTGGTGATAAGTATGCATGTGCCTACGCTGGTTTGACTGTGTATGTACCTGAGTTGGTAGAGTGTGTGTGTGTGTGTGTGTGTGTGTGTGTGTGTGTGTGTACCTAATTGATTTATGTGTTTGTATATGTGCAATTGTGTCACACCCTCCTGTCTAAAAGTGCAATATTGAGATACTGAGAGTTGGCCTGACCTCACAAGGCTACAATAGAGACAGATAGCATAGCCAAGATAAAAAAAATGGATTGAATGCATTCATGGGTGATAAACATATTAATGGATATTGAACATAATGGTTGGAGATGTTTCCTCTGGCCTCTCTACAGCCAATAATGGAGGATGCCAGTGAAGGTATTGAATAGGGGAGGGATCACTCTAGAGATATGACTCAATGCTCTCCTCTATAGCATCCACTTCAGTCACTTCGTTGAAGACTCCATACTGAACAAGATGGACCATTGGTCTGACCAAATATGGTACTTATGTTTTTGGGTTCTCACAGTCCTTCCTTCCACAATACAGGTATTTTTCTTTTTTATTTATTTTTTTTATTTTATTTTACTGCTGTTAAGTCTAGAGACCCAAACTAAAATCAGAATCCATGAGACCAGCCATAAAACAGGTACAGAGCTGATACCACAAATAGCTTCCAATCTAAATAAACAAGAGAGATAAAGGGTGGGAGAAAATCCAATATCCTATGCCAGCTCTAAAAAACCATCTAGAACAGGGGTTTTCAACCTTTTCTAATAAGTGCACTCCTGGCAGCCAGACATGGAATGTGGGGGGTGGTGCACAGGTGGATGTGGGGGAGGGGGTGGCATGCAGCCAGATGCAGAGCAGAGGGGGTGGTGCATGGCTGGATGTGGAGTGGGGTGGGGGTGGGGATTGGCACATAGATGCAGAGCAGGGGCAGTATGGGGTGGTGGATGACAGCAGCAACTACCACCACATGCAAACTCCCACCCCTCCCACATCTGACATGCCAGGTGGCACCTGTATGGCCCACAGAAGGGTGTCACTGCCCTTGCCCCACCCCAGCCATGCTCCTGGGAGGTGGTGATGCAGGATGGTGGGTAGTGGTACTCCATCTCCGCCCACACATGCATTCTCCCTAGGGCCTTCCTAAGTTCCAAAGACAACCCCTGATCTAGAATATTGCAACTACCTAATTACACTGTACTGTATCAAATGGGGTTAAACACAGGGGAGTAAAAGAAGAAGATTCCTTTCTGACTTTTTCCAAGTAATTAACATTGATGTATAAGAATTTCTGTCCCTTGTAACTATGGATGTAATTGCAAGTGATCGTGTGTGTGTGTGTGTGTGTGTGTGTGTGTGTGTGTGTGTGTATATGTATATGTATATGTGTGTGTGTATATATATATATATATATAGGTTTTTAATTCAATATGTATGGGTAATGTTCTTGGAGAACAGTACAAGCTGCAATTATATTTCAGTTTGGCTTTTTAGATCTTCAAAATACAGAAACCAAAGAAATTAAAGGTTGGTGAATTTTGCATAATTTTTCTCACAGTAAGATTTTCTACTTATTAAAGCATAAAATGATCCCTTTTTTGCTTTAATATCTTGTTTTTTTTCTCTTTGCATACAGACAGCAGCTGAGTTTTTATTCATTTAAATTCTATTACTGTATATAGCCATAGTGAAGCATGATAAGTATCTCTTCCATATAAAAAATATGTCTAAGAACCAGTCAATGGCAATGTAAGTCATTTAAATTTTTCACCTTTATAGAGATGGAGGAATAGCATTTATGTATTTTTTTGTCCCATTACACAGAAAATTAACTTTTTACATGGAAAAACACACTATTTCTTTTCCCACTGACATGCTTCAGCCTTTTTTTCTTCTTAGCATGTGTCAGACAAAAGAGAAGGAGGTGCCACTGACTGTATAACTTAAAACTGTTTATGCTATACTCCAACTTTTTGGTTGTATTTATTCCTTCTATTTGTCTCTCTTTCAGGACATATAACAAAAAGTTTAGTTTCATTATTTTTATTATTAACTATATTCTGTAAAAGGAGAACAGAATTGAAGTAAACATTTTTCTTCCCTCCCCCACCCCCGGAAATATTTTTTTTATAAGCTATAACAGGAGAGTAAGTGACCATAGATTTATCTTTGAGAAGAAAAGTACTAAAATACAATATAATATATACACATACCATATATATATTATAGTATAGTAAAATAATTTTGATTTCCACAATCCTAGGATGACATTTTGCAATATCTAAATGAAAAAATACACAAGTCTAGCCAATTTGTTAAATAAAATATTCTACTCTACAAAGGAATTATTTACAGCATTATACAAGATACTAGAATAGGATCTCAGGTGACATCTAACAACTGTAGCCTAAAAAAGAGAAGTTTTTTTTTTTTAGAATGTGGGATATGGTTTGTTTTTATAAAGATATATATGCTGAAATGTTCATACTGAGTTTGTCCAGACTTTTGGAGGAAAAGAACTATATACAAGTAAACATTATCCCCATAGACCCATACTGGCTTTGTCGCCCTATGGGGTCAGGCCAACTCTCAGGATCTAAATATTGCATTGTTAGATAGGAGGGTGTGGTGTACAATTGCACATGCACACACTCAAAAATCAATTAAGTGCATATACACACACTCTAGGTGCATGCACCCCCAACAGGTGTGCACACACACACTACCAATTCAGGCACATACACTTCTAAAATTACTAGCCCAGGCAAATGCACACCTATCACCAATTCAAGCACCTACACACACACTATACAGACCAAAAGAAATTAAACCAGAATCAATTACCAATACCTGCACACCCAATACACATACACGGATCACTAATTCATATATCATGCACACAGTGACATACATGTGTATCAGTTCGCATACATACCACTCACTTATACATACACACAGGTGAGTTCCTAACTTGGGTGTTGTGGTGTGTATCTGTGTGCTTGGTGTACTTGGAATACCTAGGGGAAGGTTAAGGTGAGAGAGTGAAAGTGTAGGGGGTGAAAGTCACCAGGACCTGAAAGAGAGCTGGGCTGAGGAGCTGAGGCTTGAGGTTACTTTAGGTTACTGCTGGTGGAGACTGAGATGAAAGTTGCTGGTGCTGCGATTAGAACCAGCAGACTAGAAGGAAGTTGACTTAAGGTTAATTGGTGTTAATTGAAAACAGAAAGCTGGCAGAGCAAAAGAGCAATGTCAGGGAGAAGCCCAGAGGCTGGAGTTGGAGCAAGGAGGCTACAGGTGAGCTGAGAGGTATGTGGGGAGAGAAAAACTGGGAGTGGGGGGGGGGGAGCTGGAGAACACAGAGATGGAGAGAGAGAGAGAGAGGGATTGGGAAGAGGTGACAAGAGGCAAAAAGTGGCGGGAGCAGCTCTGAGAGCCTGCAAAAAGCAACAGGGCTGAGAGCCTGCAGAAAAGGGACAGAGAGGAGGCAAAAAGTGATGGGAACAGGGCTGAGAGCTGAAAGGGAGAGAGAGACCAGAATTTAAGATAGGGAAGGGACCGGGGCTCAGTAAAACACAACCCAACTCGGGGTTACAAATGATAATGGTTTTATTGAACAGGGGAGATGGTAACATGATATTTTAATGGTTCCTTTACACACACACACACACACACACACACACACACACACACACACACACACACACACACACACACAATGGCAGCAGGGGTTAAAGAGGTTTGGTGCAGGGGCTGAAGTCTGAGAGGAGAGAGAGAGAGTCCAAATTGGAGGAGGAAATATGCAGGTGATATCTACCTATCCCAGGCTGAAAATGGGTCCCTGATGGCCAGTCAGGGTCCCCTTCAGCTTGGTGTTGTCCAGAGGGGGTCGCCAGCAGGGTCTCTGGGGTGGATAAGTGGTATGACGTGGAGCTGATCTGGTCCAGATGGAAATGGCATTCCCAAGGAGTCAGGCTTCACTACCTCTTTTTATGGGGTAGACTACCTATGATCTCCAATGGAAGGGCCTGTCCAGGCAAGGTCAGTCCTGTTCCAGAGGGTTCCAGATGTTCTTACTGAGCATCTGCAGCCTTGGCACAATGGTGGGTTGCCTCATCTTTTGTTTCTTGAATGCTGAGGGTGGTTCCAATGGCTGGGTCATTGGTCCAGGTATTGGCGTTGATAATTCAGTCATTCAGAAAGAGCTATTTTTAGACCTACTGCCATTGTCTCTCAAGCACCCTCATTCATCCCCATTCATTCAGGAACCAAGTGACATAGAAGGGGTAGTATGAATCATAGGTTACACAACTGGGCATGGGGATAAGATGAAGGCTTGACATTACAAGATGGAAACTTGACATGACTTATGCGAGCTTACATATATAGGCCTAAAACAGTAATCTCACAATATAGAAACAGTAAAAAAAAAATAAAAAATAAATCAGTATAAACATAATAATTATCACTTATAGAACAGTGGATATTTATATCAAAATAGCAGGGCACATATTTGCAGAGGGGAGAGAAATAAAACTTACTACTTAAAATAAAATGTTAAAGCTTTAAATGCTAAAGCTTACTACCTAAAATAAAATGTTTAAGCTACATCTTAGCTTACTTATACTTATCTATAGGGAATAGAGCTGTAGAGACAAAGTCAGAAATGGCTGGGGGAAGGGGAAGGAATGCATTTTAAAAGAAAAAAAAAAAGAAAAAACGGGGTTTTGCTTGTGAATAACATACAAACTAAATGCTGAATATGCTGGATGCTGAATATTCAATCCTTCCAAGTAATCGTATGCAAAGATTGCTTTGAAATTTGTACCTAAGATACAGAGGTAAGTTCACTGGACAAATATCAGGTAGAAGGGCAACAGGAGCTATATAAAATTCTTGTATACATACTCTCCAACAAAGGATGACAGTAGTGCCTCAAGAAGAGGGAAATTCAACATATATTCTCTCCTACTTTGTTCATCTCTAGAGTTTTACATGGGTGTATGTTTAGTGACAATACAACCCTGTCCTTGAAATTCCTGATCATTTTCATGTACTGCTAAGGAAAGAATTGTTAATTGTCTGAATTGTAATGGATAATCTTAAGGAATCATTGTTTTTTCTTGGAAGAAAGTTTTATAATTTATTAATGCATTTATGTTCCATTGATTACAGCTCATCTCTGAACTCGGAGAGATCTCTATTGATCATTATGTTAAATAAATGCTTTGCAGTCACCGTTTAAGCCTTCTCTTATTTGGTATAGTGGCTTAGGACAGCAAGATAGCTAAGTACAGATTTAATTAAAACATTTAAATATCTGCTGTGTAAGGAATGGATATGTTTCTGCTCTGCTATTGTTCCTTGAGCCATAGGCAATCTTATGTGTGTTCAGATTGCAATAAATTATGTTATTACCTCTAGAGAAATCTTCCATTAAAAGAACTAGAGCAAGGAATCATCAACATCTCATTAGATATCATTTCAAGTATGGAAGAAAGACCAGCATCAAAATACAAAGAGCACCCTGACTCTCAGTTACACGTAGGACTGGGTTTTCTGTTTCAGACAGAATAGAGATGTCAATTCCTATTCATTTTCCTGGAAATTGGGAATCTAAATCCCAGTGATTTTCCCATGATTTCAATGAGTTTTCAATCAAAGCCTCAGTTACCTTTAAAAATCTGTTAAAGTCAGATTCACATTGGGATTGTTAGAATCCTTTTGCCTGATACATATATCTCCTACACAAGCGGAGTCCAAACTAAAGGATGTCACAGATTCCTTCAGGGGAGCACTTGCTTGCAAACTCTGGCCTTGTCTTGTCTCCCCTAGTACTCCCTGAAGCCAGGAAAGGCTTCTGGAGCAGGGATAAGATCCAACTCCTTCCAACTCTGAGATCGTGGGCTTTTGGTCCTTGACCCTCCTAGCTATCTGTGATCATGTCCCTTTCCTTTTCAGCTCCCAAGAGAGGGACATTACCTTTTCAAAGGGGAAAGGACTACATCCCAAGTTCGACACAGCAAAACAGATGGTTCTTCTTCAGTAAAGGCAGTATTGGGCCAAAACTCACTCAGCAAAAAGACCTTGCCCCTTCCAAAGGGCTAAGCAGTGCATTTGTCCCCAGGACAGCCTGCACAGTCCTGAGTACACCAAGGATAGCTCAGCTGTTCTCTCTCCAGTCCATGCAGCCCAAGTACCCGAGCGTAACGCGGCTGTTTTCTTGCTTCAAACTGTGTTGCTCCCAGGCTGCTACCTTGCTTTTTTGACTGCTATAATCATCGTGATGCTTATCACCCTTACTTCCCTGGTGCCCTCACGGGTGTCACCTCCAATCCCAACTTGCTGAAGTGTCAACAAGGCTATTCAATTCTCTCTTGATGGCTGTGTGTCCTATGTTCTATTTATGTCCTTTCATAGCATCTGATGAAGTGTGCTCAGGGTCATGAAAGCTTATATGTTATACATCTCTTATTTAGTTAATCTATAAAGTGCAAATCTGCCCTGCCTTCTGCCTGATTTCAGATTAACATGGCTAACTACCTGCCTCCTGTCACACACACCAGGTATCTCTGGCATTGGTTTCTCTTACCGCCTTCCTTCCCCTCTCTGCCTTCTCATATAAGTTAGAGAACCTGAAGCATGCAACATTATTACAACAGGAAAACATAACATTTTTGCCACAGATGTTACAACAAAACCATAATCTGTCAGAGAGGCAAAATAGAAATATTATTTCATGAACAGATATTGAGTCATCTGCTTAACCAGGCTAAACATTGGGAGGTTTTCTGATTAGGAATCTTGTTCAGAATAAAGACTGCATATGCATACATCAGAACACATATGCATGCATTACAAATTCTTACATCATTAGAGTGAAACATCATTGCTGGCTGATCCAGAGTGTATGCTCAACACCTCTTGAGAATTATGTTTAACAAATTTAATATTTATTGAATTAGGGCAATTCACTAAGAGCAGATGATACCAATGGTCTAGCAACTGAACTGCCCACTAATCTCCAGGTAGAGTTTTAAGAGACTGGCCTACCTACAGGGCAGCCTGGAGAATTATCACTGAAAATGGATTCAAGATATGATGCCAAAAAATCCTTGTGTTAATGCAACAAAAAATAAATGGTATTAATACATGGAATCCAATTATGCACAAACCATGCAATGAAAGACTGTAATTCCTTTAGCTGCACTCCTGGGTTCCTTCCATTCCCTCTTGCACATGTAGGCCTGACAAGCTGCCTTGGTTAACTGGCACCTGTCAACAGGCAAGGCTACACACTGAGAACTGCTGCACATTATCCCTCCTCAGGTGGATGGACCCCACTTTGTGTTGAGAAGACTGGAGTCTCACTTTTTACCTGGACTGTTGATAATGTATAGGCCTGAAAGCCTTGGCATGCTGATGCCATCTCCCTCTCTCTGAATGGACACTATGTGCAAAACTGTGAGCAAAAAATGCATGGAGGTAGCTAGTAGGCACAAAGTTATCGTAAACAATTGTGGTAGGCAAAAGAAAATGTAGATAGCTGTAGACTTTAGGAAGACAAGATAGAACGGAGAAGCACGTGGCAGGGCACTGGATATGCCTGCCACTTTAAGGGCAAGCTGCAGAGCCACCAGCAGGTGGGGTCAGGCCTAATTAAAAAGTCTACTGATTCAGGAGCTGGCAGGTGAGACTAGGTCTGATCAAGAGAGCCACATGACTGCCTGGAGAAGGGCTTGGCTAGGACTGGATAGACCCTGAGAGCAGGAGGGGAGTAACGTCCTGGGAGCTGTGGAAGGAACATCACCCAGCAGCAGGGCTGCATTCTTGAATTCCAGCATGAGAGATCTCTCTGGAGGTTTAGGGTAGGAATTATGGGGATAGAGGAATTTCCTGGGGACCTAGGGTGGGGTTGCTGTTTTAATGCACTATAGAATAGACTACTGTGCATTAAAGTACATGTGTAGACACACCCAGAGTGAAAAAATCATGCTATAAAAGGTAATTGGTGAGGATTTATAGAACTGATTACATATAAAATATACAGAAGAAGACTGAAAAGGGTATAAAAGCCTAAGGAAGCAATTCCAGTTTGGGGAGCTGTCATCAAGCCAGAGGAGACCATGCCAGTCACAAATGCAATCCCTGGTGCCATGATAATGCCTGACAAGTTGAGTCCTTGTGCTTCATTAAGAAGGCCTGCATAAAAATACCTTTACAGACTGTTTCAGGTTTTGCTTGAGTAGTAGTATATTGCTTATATATTCAATATGCTTATATGTTCAATAAAGTTTAATTTGGGACTGGAATGGGATCATTTCATTCTGTTCACGTCACCTCTTGATCAAAATTGTGTAACACACACATATGATTCTTTTTGGGGGACAACCTGTTTCTTGTACTGAGAAGACTGCTCCCACACAGGAATCACTTCTTCCCAGACAGAAATCCCCTGTTTGTTCTCTCTGCCATTTTGATACATCAAGGAAAGAAAGGGAAGGATGAAGTTAGGCAATATAGTCAAGGGAAGGCCTAAATGTGGTAGCAATGTTTATTATTATTTCATATTTAATAAATATCAATATGCAAAGTAAGGCAGTATCTTCACTATCTGCTTCTTTTAATCCTAATTCAGTTATTACTTAAATGAATGACAAAAGGGCTGCTAACTTCTCCCAAAACAGGACTAAGTTTATTAGTGGGGAATAGACTCCCATGATACTTGATGATAAGTATTATTTTAACATATTGATGTTATTGTCACTTTTCGCTATTCCTAATTAAATACTTCTTTTTTTTTTCAATTCAACTTGAAATTCACTGTTAAAACTCATCTGTGCTTACAGGTGAGGCCATTGATGATAAGGATAATGGATCAGGGCCCTGCTGTGATAGTTACTATATAGAAAGTATATAAACACATAACGTATCATGAGATGAAAAGAGAATCCTTGCCCTAGAGATCTCAAAATCTACACACTGGAGAGGTGATCAAGGTGGGAGCAGGAGTTATTCATAGTATGACCATTTGGTAGAAAAGTGGAAGCACAGGAGAAGCTCAGGCATAGGGGCAGAGCTTGCTTCTGAAGAGTGATTTTAAAGAGGATAAGCAGTTCTATAGATTTTGATGGAGTATCTTTACCAGACAGCTTTGTGAGAGAGCAGAGATGCTCAAGGGAGATGTATACAAGTGTGCAATTGAGGTTCATATCAGAGAAAAAGCACAGGCAGGAGCTGAGAGTTCAAGAAACAGATAGGTCTGTTCTACAGGGATGGGCTAAGTGGTGAAGGGCCTTTAAAAGTAAAGTCTTGTATTCAAGTGAAACATTTCAAGTTTGATGTTATTCATTTTAGTATAACATATATACACTTCTATTTAGTTTGATTCTAAGGCTCTGATCTTTGAGATGCTGGACATCCTAAATTCCCACTCATTTTACTGGTACTTGAAGGTGATCAACACTTCACATGAGCAGATCTTAAATTGTTAGTGATTATTATTGATAGTAGGTTAAATACACTTCCTAGCAGCATGTCTTCCCCTACTCACTTCATAAACTACATACTATTTTTCACATATTGATATTTGGTAAGTAAAACATTTTGCAATAATGAAAATGTTTCTGCTCATAGTTTATCTTCTTTTTCTCTCTCTTCTGCTAGGCCTTTCCACAATCCATTAAAAAGGTGGGGTTTTTTCCATTTAAAATTCATAAAGAAGTTAAAATTCATTTAAGGAGTTTTGTATGCAAATAATGAAACATCTTCATGCATTCCCTGAGTCTTCACCTTCTTCATAAGAAGCAAAATAGAAAAATAACCATATGGAGGAGGCAGTTAGATCAGGATAAAATAGTTGAACTCCTACCACTTCCCTGTGAAATTAACTTTTTTTTTTCTTGTTTGATTCACTGTCATTACTGGGTTGGTATTTTCGTTAATATACTTCATAATTTAATAACTAGGTTAATGGTGATTTTAAAAAAACCCAAGGAATATTAATTAAAACAACTGTAGAATCTTTGGTCTGGAATCTTTTGCATGTACCTGCTCTGTCCTCAAAAATACCCAGTAAAGGTGGTTTTGTTTAAATGTTGACAGATATTGCCCACAGCTTGTACTATTGATTGCATGTTTTCATAGAGCCTTTTTGCAAAAATACAGATTCATGCCACCATAGCCATGGGATTTACAGATTGCTAAATCTTAAAAAGGTTTGCATAAACAGGCATCTTGCTATTGATAAGATAGACAATATGACCATCTGTCCTTTTTCTGTAGCCAAATGAAAATAACATAAAGTATGGTTCTTGTCTTTTAAAAAACTAGTAATTTCAATGCTCTTGTTAATATAAATTAAGCTCTTATTCTGCAATGTGTTGCTACAAGGTGATTATTTTCAGCACCTCTGACATACCAAACTTTGATTTAGCTGTAACACAGATCACTGTTAGAGAAAATCACCGAGGAAGTATTTGGTTTAGCTCTCCTGAGTTTTCCCCCCTCTGACATGAAGATAACAACTTGGGATGTTGATCACAGCACTTGTGGTTCCCTAAAGGATTCAAAATGCCTCTACCACAGTTATAGTATTTCCAGTATACCATTGCAACTCAAGGCATAGGAACGCTCATGCCTTTTAATAACTAACAAGTCAAAAGTCTGTAGTGTTAGCTCTATTGCTAACCTAATCTAGAGATAACTCAACAGTTCAGTGTTTTGAGACTTCTTTTATGCAGATTCCCAGCTGTGTCACTATTAGTAAAGCCTTTAAGTTGTCTCTATTGAAAATCAGTCCCTAAGGGAGTCCAGATTTTAGCTTTATTATGGCCTTCTCTCTCTTTCTCTCTGCAGGTCTTTCTTTGCACAAGCACTGGTAACAAATGCAGCATGTAGAGATAGAAAGGAAATTGCACTGATACTGCTGGTTTGGATAAATCAGAACACAGCATGTGGTAGCAATTGATTCCATAATGTGTTTTGACTAAAGGTTCAAGGTCAGTCTACATCTGTCCCTGTCATTTTTCCTTCCACTCATAGGACAACTTCTCTATGGACTTGCCATCTTGTTTTGTGTGCTGATTTCCTAAAACATGTACTAATTACTCTGGCTGCAATTCAAGACCAGATCTGCTTTGCCAAGACTAAGATACTGGTCCCTAGAATGTACAATCAACAAGCTGGCCTTCTCCCTGTTATGCTACCATGCTGCCCACTTCATCACAGAAGTCTTTATGTCCCAGAAGCACAAAAAAAAAGATTTATGGTCCTGTTTACAATTAAGAGATGGTGAATAGGCCCAGCAGCGAGTTAAACTTACCACAAAGAGAATCAGACAGAAAATATTTTTTCTCAATTGAAATGAGAAATCACCAGCTCCTTAAACCATTTGCAAAATGCACAAATTTTCATTGATTGTGTGATAACAATCCCTAGTTTATGCTATGCAGCATTTACAATATTGTCTTAACACTAGCATTATAAACAGTAATGGTGCTGTGATTCTCTCCATAATTCTTGGATGGGTAATAAAGAGAAATTGAAAATGTACAGCACATAACTTAAAACTTTCCTCTAAATTGGTAAGGTGTTTCTTTCCCATTTCTTATTGTCCTAGTGTCACTATGTGCATAAATCATCCGCTGTGACTTCCTATCTTCAGAAAATAGTAGCATGAATGGATTTGTACTCTTCCTCCTTTCCCTAGTTCATTACAAATTAAGATATGTGTTTTAATATGCATAACTCCAAATTCATAGCCGGTACTTGAAACTGACCATAATACTGACCACAGGATTATACAAATGTAGCCCCTCTCACAAAGGAGTGCATGAATGTGGCAGGGGTGAATCAGTTTCCCCCAACAGCACCTCATTTTAACAGGAGGATACAAACAAGTTGGATTTATTTACATGCACAAACATCTGAACCCCAAGCAGTAACCCAGCATAGAAAGCTGATAACACAATTACCCCTTTTAACAATGCAACTTAAAAGCCCAACCCCAAACATTCTCACAAGGACTCTCCTGGATAAGAATCTACCTTGTGCACAGCCCAAGACATCTCAGATGGCACAAGGACTTCTGCTGCCCCACAGTCACACTGACCGCACTAATATATGCAGTTTTTCAGTGCTACTCACTCAGACCCTGCTGGGGTCTCTTCTGTGGGGATATCAATCCATCTTCCAACTTACTTAGACCAGGCTCATCCACAATCTCCCTCAGGGCGCTTTCAATGCTTATTGGAGCATATATCATGGAGTAAGACCTCTTCCCGCCCCCACCATGCTGGCTCCAGGCAAAACAGTCCTCACCCTGCAGCTCTTTTTTCCTACACCCCCTCCTGTTAGCCATCAAAGCAGCTTGGGGGCTGTAGTTCAACTCATTGTTCCTTGTTTTCTATTTTTGTGGGGGTTTTGTAGCCCTGCTCACTCCCTCTCCTATTGGCTACTGGCAACTTCCTACCAGCTCCCAAGGCAGATTGGGAGCCATAGTTAACCAGCTTCCTGGGCCTGGTTTGGAGTGCCATGTTGTCTTTGGCCACACTGTCCCATACATCCACACTGCACTGTGCCATGTAGTGACAGTTTACCATTCCAGCCCAGATGTGGCTATCCAGTTTCTTATGTGATTATATACTGCTCAGTCCTGCCACCATAACTGAACCTAGTGTAATATACATTGTGAACTGAGTGTAATGAACTGTAAAGTGAATGAGTGACGGAAGGGGCAGCAGTCCTGCTGACTAAATTTGGACTACAACTCCAAGGAGACCCCAGGAGAAATAGTCTTGCAGAACTGTGTTGACTGTATGTAGACTACAACCCCTAGAAACACTGGGGACAGGGACACAAAAGGAAGAGGGAGCAGGAAGGAGATGCAGAGCATGGGATGTAGCAGCAGAGGGAAACACAAGGCCAGAAATCCCAGAGAAGTGATGGAGCAGGGACTGTGAACTGTAGTAGTTTGACTTGGATGTGGAAACATGTGCAGATGCCAATTGTGTGCTCTCAGGACCAGAGGCGGTTTGGAGCATCTCTGGAAGTATGGGAGGGTTTAAGGTTTCTTGAGCATGTGTAATGCAAGTGGTAGTGCTTATTACCTATTACCTGTTCTTAAATGAATTCACAACTGTGTTGCTGCTTATTATTTATTACCTACCTCCTAAGTTCAAGTCTCTTAATATTAATGTTTATTTACCTATACCTGTTCCCTTCTTCTTAGCCCACTGGCTTGTGTCCCTAGCCCCTAACATTTTCTGTATAAAAGTGGGAACTTCCCTTTTCAGTTTCCTTTACCAGTCCCTGGCATAACGGGCTTGATACAGCTGGTGGTAGGAGTGGGATTGGTGGGTCACAGGCAATAAGGTGTGAAGCAAACTGCTTCAGGAATGTATAGATTTTGTTTTTGTATGGGTATTTTATATGGGAAGATGATTACCCTAAAGGAGATAAACACCTCCTCTTCCCCCCACCCCCCAGTGTCTTGAGGCTGATATTCAATCTAGCACTGTTTAGTGGGGAACAGCAAAAAGAGATGACTAGATGACTGGTATGAACAGTTCGAAATGGCAGCTGAGTTAAATGGGTGGAATGGGGGTCACCAAGCTAACATTTTTAAAATTCTCACAGGAAGGGCTAAGGAGGTTTACCATGGGCTCAGCAGTGAAGCCAGGCAGGATTACCAGCACCTGATAAGGACCCTCAGGAATGCTTTGCAACCAAGTGCAGATCCTGTTTGGGACTGTACCGCTTTCCTTAATCATAAGAAGACAGTAGCAGACTTGGCAAAAATGGTTGGCATGGCTCTAAGTTAGTGGTAAAGGCCTTCCCACAAGCCAGCCCAAACATACAGGACATGCTGCTCACAACCACTTTGTCAGCAATGCCTTCAGTGGGGAGGCACAGGCTCAACTGTGGCTGGGAAAGCCCCAGAGTCTGGATGAGGCCAAAAAGTTATCCACTGGGATAGAATTAGTAAAAAATCTGGGGAATGTAGGTACCCAGGACACTAAGACAATGGTACATATGCATGCCAAAGAAGAGAAGTCAACGGTACCCATTCCAAACCCAGAACTGTCAGCCTTGCAAATGATGATGGAGACATTGAAGGACATCTGGGGTGAACTGGACCAACTTGAGAAGAGTGTGGAGACCTAGTCCAAAGGCAAACGTATCAGTGGAGGCTCCCTGGATCAGGGCAGTTGGGGTCTTGTCAGAAGGCTGCTGATGGATGCTGGCACTGTAACACCTGTGATCACTTTCAGAGGGAATGCCCAGAGAAAAGAGAGAAGGTGGCATTCTGGGCATGGAAACTGAAAAGGGAAGTGGACAGGAGCCCATCCACTGCTGGTAAACCTAGGGGCCCACAGGATGAGGTAGTAATTGTTGGTGCCACAGGGTTGGGGCACTACCTGGAAAGCAAGCTAGGAGAGGTTCCTTGCCAATTCTTCCTAGTTTCAGGTGCCCACATATCCATTGTTCATAGCCATATATAGGAGCAAGCTACAGCAGAGAGAAAGGAAACTTAGACCCTGTGGACTAGTGGTCAAAGCAGTCAAATGTGAAGTACTCCCAATTCTGGGAGAGTGGAGTACAGCTGTCGATTTCCAAGGCCTTCAGCTGCTATGTAGTTTCCTTGTAGCAAAGGATACCAAACAAAATGCCTTGTAGACATCAACTTCTATAAAAAGTTTTAGGTCACTATGGATTTTGCAGCTTGCTGCTGTTCTTTTCTGGGGAGGAGTTTCCTCCTGTATGTCACAGATGACCAAACAGGATTATGGAAAGTGAGAATGGAGAAGAATCTAACAGTACCTCCTCAAACTGACATGATGATCATTGGGAAACTGAAGAGATGGTGTTATGAAAAAGCACCTCAGGTTGCATATCAAGGCACTGTAATTGGGACATTTGAGACTGGGGGTAGCTGTCCTGCAGCTGAGCACTGGGTCAGAGAGGTTGCTTGCTATAAGGTACTGAGCACAGACAAAAAACAAGATCTTGGAGAACCAGGTGACAACCTCCAATGGATTGCTGGAAAATTAGATGCGAGTTCAAGATGAGTCACCATGGCCTGGAGCCTAAGTAAGTTAAGTCAGTGCAGGAAGTCCTACTAGAGACCATGTATGCAGATGTACTCAGCCTGGGAGACCATGATCTTGGGTGTACAGGCCTGACAAAGCACTGGATCAACATTGACAGTTCCAGACCTGTCAAACAGGGGCCTAGAAGAGTACACATCTATTTCCATCAGGAGTCTGACCAGCAGCTGCAAGAGATGAGACAGGCATCATCAGCCCCTTTGTCAGGCCACGGAGTTCCCCTGTGGCATAGGTGCAGAAGAAGGGGGAATGTGTGTGGATTATCCCAAACTGTGGGTCTAGCTTGCTATTATTGGAGATATGTGGCAGGTTTTGCTACCATCACAAGCCCCTTACATAACCTCTCTGATAAAACAAAGCTCATCTGGACTAAGGAACGTGAAGATGTCTTTCTAGACCTAAAGCAGTAGTTGATGTCAACCCCTATCTTAGAATACCCTGAACCTCAGTTACCTTTCTTAATGGACACTGATGTAGGTGCTGTTTACATTGAAACTATTTTTTCACAGGTTGAAGGAGGCCAGGAAAAAGTGATAGCCTATACCAGCTGAACCCTAAACAAATCTGAGCCCCAATATGCAACAACAAGAAACAACTTGCTTGCTGGTTGAGCTTTACCAACCATTTTGTACACTTGCACCTAGGGAGATGCTTCATGTTAAGAACAGACCATGGTTCTCTCTGGTGGCTACACAATTTTCAACAACCTGAAGGACAACTAGCTAGGTGGTTGGAACAGCTAACTAAATGCAACTATCAGATAGTTCACCCTGGATGTCAGCACCATAATGCCAGTGCCTTGTCTTGTAGGCCTCCTGCAGTGGAAGCTGAACCTAAAGTGGAGGTGGTAGGGGTGCAGACACTATCAGCAGAAGCAACAGCCCAGGTTGAACCAACTCCAGATACAAGGGAAGTTACAGGGTTTGCAGATGGGTATGTAAAACAATGGGAATATGCTGATATTAAGGACATTGATAGCAATAGTTTCCTGAGGAAGAACAGCATCATCTGTACCTAAAGTATTACCAAATAGTATAGCCTGAGCTAAGCACAAGGCAAGGACTGCTTGTGGGAAAACTTCCTGAATCAGCCCAAGGATCCAAGCATATTTAAACAGTGGAACCTGAGAAAGAAATACCAACAATTTTGCAAGCTCTGAATGATGCCAATACTGGGGCATATTTGGGCATAGGGAAATTCTCACATAAGGCCCAGTATCAGTTTTTCTGGTTGGGTTGGAGAAAATCTAGTGTAGACCATGCAAAGTGTGCAGTGCACATAAAGGAATGAGGAGTAACCCCAGGACTCCCATGGGGTCCATCTAGGCTAGAAGACCCCTGGAAAGGATAGCCATGGATATCCTGGATCTAGTACCCATAACACCACCTAGAAACAAGCATGTCTTAATAATGGCTGAGTATTTTTCAAGTGAGTAGATGCATACCCACTCCATGATCAGGAGGCTCAGACTGTGGTAAAGGTTTTGATTAAAAGACTCATGTGCTACCATGGCATTTCTAGTAGCGGTGTGCAAAGCTTCAGTCCCTGATTCAATTCATCAGAGATTCAACCCGATTTGGTGGCCAAACCTCCAAATGCAAATCATATTAGAGGACCCTTTAATCTCTTTGAATTGATTCAGAACCCTTTGAATCGATTTGCAGAGATTTGGACAGATTTGGCAATTCAGACGTAGATACAGATTTAAATGTTTTTTCTACATACCTCTAGGTAGCAGGGGCTCTGAATGCTGCAGTGCTGGGGCAGATGCAGCATCCCACAGAAGCACGGAGGGTTCCCCAGTGCATTCAGCAGCAGACCCAGAAGTGGGACCAGAAGCACTTCTGATCCACTTCCTGGTCCACCAGGGATCGTGCATGGGGGGCCCCCCATGCCCTCCTGGCTTAATGACTGATGCCTTCTGGGTCTGGGGGAAGATCTGGGGTTCCCCTGTAGCAGATTGCCAAGCCATGTGGGCATGGGGGGCCCCAGCATGCTCCGTGCCAGACCCAGATGTGGACCAGAAGTACTTCTGGTCCACTTCTGGGTTCACTGAGAAGCATGCTGGAGAGCCCCACATGCTCCTGTGGGATGCTCCATGAACCCCAGCATTGCAGCAATCATGAACTGCACCTGCTACCTCAAGGTATGTAGAAAACATACTTTTAAAGCTGTGCCTGAGTCCAAATCACTGATTCGCCAAATCAGCATCGAATCTTCAGATTCGGATTTGGCCAAATCAAATCAGGGACAGTGATCCAAATCAACAGCTCGAATGAAATTGCCCTCCTGCTAGTTAACACAAACCCAGACATAGTGGGGCTTACTGAAACATGATGGGATTCAATACATGATTGGGCGGTAAACATCAAAGGCTATAGACTGTACAGGTGGGATAGAACAGGAAGGAAAGGTGGGGGTGTGGTGCTTTATATCAAAGAGCAATACACATCCTCAGCAAACAGCACTGTGTCAGAGGAGGGGCAGACTGAAGTGCAATGAGTTAGGGGTCAGGGGGAAAGGGACTTAATGGTGGGTATCTACTACAAACCACCCAGCCAGGGGGAAGAGCTGGACCAAGAATTCTCAGGTCAGCTTGCAGAGGCAGTTAAGTCAAGAGATGCAGTCATCATGGGTGACCTAAACTACCCAGACATCTGCTGGGAGGAGAAGTCAGCCAGGTCTTACCACTCATGTAGGTTCCTAACCAAGATACAGGACCTCCATCTAACCCAGGAGGTACACAGTCCCACCTTTGGTGAGCCATGGGGACTTTTGAGCACTATTGCCCCCTTTGACTCACATTTGGATTGTCACCCTTTGGGCTCAGAGGATTGTTTTCTTAAGGAACAACCACTCATCTTGGACTCCCAACTCCCCTCTCCTCTGGGACCTCAGTGCCCCCCCCCCCAACTAATCTACTTAACTCATTGAAATCGGCCCTCCTGAAGTCAAGGACTGCTGCCTTGCTGCAGTCCTTTGACACTCTACACTGGATGGTGAATTCCAGTAGGCAACGGTCGCTATCGCCCAGGTGGTCAAAAACCCACAGTCCCCACACCAGGTCATCACCTGTGGCCAGGAACGGGTCCAGCAAGGCATTTCCCATTCAGGAACATCTGAAAGCTAAAAAGGAGGCAAACACCTAATGGAAGGGAGGGGCCATCACCAAGGAGGATTATAACTCCATTGCTTGAGACTGTAGGGGGGGAAGTTAGGAAGGCTAAGGCAGAAACAGAACTGCGACTAGCAACCCAGATCAAAGATATGAAGAAGTCCTTTTTTAAATACATAGGGAGTAAAAAGAAGGCACTAGGTAACGTGGGGTCCCTACAGGACATGCTTGGAAATGCACCAGACAATAAAGCTGACCTCTTTAACAAATTATTTGCCTCCATTTTTCTGAGCAGGAACCAGGCCATCCCCACCACCAGGATTCTGGACAGACCCAGGGGAGGAACTGCCAGGCCCAGGGTCAGTGAGGACCTAGTCAGGGAAATTCTGGTGGGACTAGAAGCATTCAAATCAGCAGGTCCTAATGATCTCCACCCCAGGATGCTGAGGGAATTAGCAGAGGTCACTGCGGAACCCCTGTCACAGCTTTATGAACACTCATGGTGCTCTGGTGAGGTGCCAAAGGACTGGAAAAGGGCCAATGTGGTCCCCATTTTCAAAAAAGGGAGGAAGGAAGACCCAGGAAAATATAGGCCCATTAGTCTTACCTTGGTCCTGGGGAAGCTCTTTGAGAAAATTATCCAGGAGCACATCTGTGAGGGACCAGCAGGGGAGATTATGCTTAGGGGCAACCAACATGGGTTCATTAGAGGCAGGTCCTGTCAGACCAACCTGGTGACCTTCTACGACCAGGTCACAAAATCCTTGGATGCAGGTATCACGGTGGACATAGTCTTTCTGGACTTTAGGAAGGCCTTTGACACTGTCTCTCACCCCATTCTCATTAAAAAATTAGGCAAATGTGGCATCGATGCCTACACAGTCAGATGGGTTGCAAATTGGCTGGAGGGCCACACCCAGAGAGATGGTGGTGGGTGGATCATTTTTGACCTGGAGGGAAGTGGGCAGTGGGGTTCCCCAGGGCTCAGTCCTTGGGCCTGCATGGTTCAATATCTTCATCCGTGACTTGAATGAGGGAGTGAAAAGCACCTTGTTCAAATTCACGGATGACACTAAAATGTGGGGAGAAGTGGGCACGCTGGAGGAGAGGGACAGGCTACAACTAGATCTAGACAAGTTACAGGGGTGGGTGGGTGAGAATATGATGGATTTCAATACTGACAAGTGCAAGGTATTGCACCTGGGGAGGAAGAACCAACAGCATATCTATAGGCTGGGGAACTCCCTTCTCATTGGCACAAAGGCAGAAAAGGATCTTGGAGTCATTATTGATTCCAAGATGAACATGGGCCGCCGATGTGAGGACATAGCCAGGAAGGCTAACTGCACCTTGTCATGCATCCACAGATGCATCATGAGCAAGGAGGTAATCCTCTCCCTCTATGCAACATTGGTCAGGCTGCAGTTGGAGTACTGTGTCCAGTTCTGGGCGCCACACTTCAGGAGGGATGTGGACAGCATTGAGAGGGTCCAAAGGAGGGCACTCGCATGATTGGGGGCAGCAGGACAGGTCCTACGAGGAGAGGCTATGGGATCTGAATCTGTTCAGCCTCCACAAGAGAAGGCTGAAAGGGGATCATCTGGTGGCCATCTATAAATTTACAAAGGGGGACCAGCAGGGAATGGGAGAGACCTTGTTCCCCCGAGCACTACCAGGAGTAACTAGGAATAATGGCCAGATGTTGACTGAGATTAGGTTCAGGCTAGACATCAGGAAGCACTACTTCACAGTCAGGGTGGCTAGGATCTCGAACCAACTTCCAAGGGAAGTGGTGCTTGCTCCTACCCTGGGGGTCTTCAAAAGGAGGCTAGATAATCACCTAGCCGGGATTGTTTGCCCCCAGCATTCTTTCCTGCCCATGGCAGAGGGTCAGACTTGATGACCTGCTCAGGTCCCTTCCAAACCTACCAACTATGAAACTATGAATCTATGAATCACTGTCCCTGATTCGGGCCAAATCTGAACTGAATCAAATAGGGCCCGTTTCATACACCCCTAATATCCCTCCACACTGACCAGGGAAAAATTTTGAATCTCAGCTATTTCACCACATGTGACCTTTTGGAAATCAACAAAACCCATATAACATTATATCACCCCCCAATCTCATGGGCTTATGGAATAGTTAAACCATACTCTGGTTGACATGCTATCGTCCCTGATCAAAGACAATCGGATGATGTGGGATGAGGTACTCCCTTATGTTATGATGGCCTATCAGAGCAGTGCACAGTCATCTACAGGGTATATATGGTATTGTTTGGACAGGAAATAAGCCTACCTGTTGATATTATCTCTGAAATTAATGTATCAGAGGAATTTAACAACCCATTGGAATTTGTTATGAAGGTGGCAGGTTACCTAAGTTCAGTTAGCCAAGCTATTAAGAAACATCAGGCTGCAGCCACACAAAGGCAAAAAGCATACTGTAACCTTAGAGTCACTGGACAGGTTTATGAATTGAGGGAATTGTAGGGGTATGGAATTAGACCAGGAGGCAGGAGCAGTGTCAAAAACTATGTAAAAGGTTCAGTAGCCCCTACATTGCCATCAGGAAGTTGTCTGAGGTGCTACATGAGCTAGCAAGCAAGCCTGGCAGATAGACATTGGTAGTACACTATAATTGGATGAAACTCTATGTGTGCTCAAGGAATAGGTACTTTGGTCCAACAAGGGAGCTAGGAAGGCCTGCTTGTCAACATCCAAGATAATTCCAGGGACTTTATAACTGAACTTGCACCAAAATGAGCCCAACAGGGTGCTGCCAGAGTGTGCTTCTAGACCCAGAAATGTAGGATGGAATCAATGGCCTAATGGAAATTCAGGTAACAAGGACAAAGAAATACAGGGAGGAAAGACCAGAGCTGGGTGCACTTGAGAGTACCCAAAACCTACTAGAGCCAGTGGGGGCCCCCATGCCTAAATTTCCAGGAAGACCACAGAGAGAGCAAAGGCCTCCCATGTGGCTTAGTGAATACATGGTGTAATGATAGTTGGATGTGGGGGTGCATCCAGTTGAAAGGGTGGGTAATGTAATATACTTTGTGAACTGAATGTAATGTAGTGTAATGTGAATGTGCAACAGCAGGGGGAGCAACCCTACTGACTAGATTTGGACTGTGACTCCCAGGAGCCCATGGGGGAAACAGTCTTGCACGGGGATGGGCAAAATACTACACCATGGAGACCGGCTTAAGACCAACGTGGGAAAGTGCATTCAGCTGGGCAGATGGGATGGGGCCATGGGTGGGTGGGGAGTGGCATCTGAGAGTGGAATAGGTGGGCAGGGCTAGGACCAGGGCTGGGATTGTGGGGTGGTGATGGTGAAGGGACAGGGCCTGGAACAAGCCACAATCTGCTACCCATACATCCCCACAACAGGTGGCAGTTCTGAGGGCAAGGATGCTACTCCCCGCCCACCCACCCACCCACCAACCCCATCCCATCTGCCTGGCTGACCCTAACCCCTAACTTCTCCTATATAAAAGTGGAAACTTCCCTTTCCAGCTTCTAAAAGGCTGAAAAAAAGGGGAGTTGGGAGGGAGCATCAGCTTCTAATTCCTGAGTTTGCGAGGTTTGGTACACTAGGAATCCTATGGAATTCACGTCCTGAGAAGTGCTAGACACCTGCAGCTCTTATCAACTTCAAGAGGAGTTAGAGGTGCTGCTTACCTCCCAGGAACTTGTTGGGTGACTAGAATATTAAAAGCAAAACTATTATCTACAGTCCCAAATACACAGAACAATTAGTTTCATTTATGCATTCAGTTCATTCTCCAAGTGACGTGTCACATTTACACCCATAACTTCCATTATCAGTAATAGAACTTAACAGCATAAATTTCCCATAAAGCAATAGATGAATGGTTTCTTATGAGTGAAACACTGTGAAACACATTAGAATTTTAGCCTGTTCTGACACCATATTAATCCATGAAACTCATGTCTAGTTGTTAGCAATATATCTATAGATGGATACTCAGTTTACTAAACTGACTTAGATACAAATAAAACTGCATCAGTCATTATGTTATTCATTTATATATCTCATTCAGCCATCTTATGTACAAACAAAAGCTATTGAACCTATATGTTGTCCACTCATCTGATATGGCCTATGTGTTCTATTATTGTTAATTCACTTCCCCACACATTTCAGTGTATATTCTATACCCACCTGAAGTGTTGGATCTTATGTAGTTGGTATCCTTTCTTGGATGAAGAACCCTCTTTTTTATTATTGTACAGTAGCTAGAATAATGAGGTCTTTGATCACTAATAATTAAAAACAGTAGACACTGTAATAACGTTAAAATGAATTCCACCAATGCTATTAAAGAATTGAAAGACAAACTATAATATGAATTCAGGTTTGATTAAGCTACTTATAGATTATTTGATAATCTGTTTAGCATTTAAATTGTGGAAGCTCCCCAAACTCCCACCGTTAATTTGTGGCAGCTCCCCAGCTCTGAGAGGCCATAAAGTCTAGGGACATGGTTGTCATGGGGGACCTGAACTACACTGACATCTGCTGGGAGGAACAGTCAGCCAAATCCAACCGTTCATGTAGGTTCTTAACCTGCATGCAGGACCTTCACCTAATGCAGGAGGTATACGGTCCCACTAGGGGAAAGGCCTTACTGGACTAGGTGTTGGCTACTGGGGAGGACCTGGTAGGGAAGCTGCAAATTTGTGGTCACCTTGGGGACAGTGACCACCAATCAATCAATTTCACTGTACATTATAGGGTAGTTAACATAACTAGAGTGGAAGTGTTTGACTTTAGGAAGGCTAACTTCAGTGTGTTTAGGAGTCCAGTCAAAGATGGACTGCAGGAGAAGAGTAGTATTGGTGAGATGGGAGTCCAGGAAGGGTGATCTTTCATAAAGGAAGCAATCTTTCAGGCACAGAAGGAGACTATCCCAGTACAAGGGAAAAGGGGGAAAGGATTCAAAAAACTTCCTTGGCTAAACAGGGAAATCCAGGGCAGCCTAAGGGCAAAAAAGAAATCATATAGGCAGTGGAAACAGGGGGAAGCTACCAAGGAGGAGTATACCAAGGAGGAGTATACCAAGGAGGAGGAGTATACACATGGATGGACTGGATGTGTTCAAGTTAACAGACCCAGATGAGCTGCATCTGAGGGTACTGGAGCAATTGGCTGGTGTCATAACAGAACCACTGGCATGGCTGTTGGAGCACTTGTGACGCTTGGGTCAGGACTCAGAGGACTGGAAAAGGGTCAATGTAGTCCCTATTTTCAAGAAGGGGAGGAAGGAGGATCCAAGTAATTATAGACCAGTCAACCTCACTTCCATCCTTGGAAAGGTCTTTGAAAAGATTATGAAGGATCGTATTTGTGGGAGTCCAGTGGGAAAAATAATGCAGCAGAGAAAACAGCACTGATTTGTAGCAGGTAGATCATTCCTGACCAATCTGGTTTCATTTTATTACAGGGACACAAAATGCTTAGTTGCAGGAATAGAGGTGGATGTCTTTTTCTAGGACTTTAGCAAGGTCTTCAATATAGGATCTTATCCCATTCTCATAAATAAAGAGGCTGTGACATAGATGTTTACATGTTCTAGTGGGACTTAGCAGTTGCACCCAGAGAGTGGTAGTAGATGGGTCAGTACTGACCTGGAAGGATGTGGGTAGTGGGGTCCCATAGGGTTTGGTCCTTGGACCTGTACTCTTCAATATCTTCATCAGTGACTTGGATGTGGGTGTGAAATGTACTCTGTCCAAGTTTGTGGACAATACTAAATTGTGGGGTGAAGTGCACACTCTGGAGGGTAGGGAATGATTGCAGGCAGACCTGGACAGGTTAGAAAAGTGGGCAGTACACAATAGGATGCAGTACAACAAGGACAAGTGCAGAGTGCTGCACCTAGGGTGCAATAATATCCAGCACACCTACTGGCTGGGAAGTGACCCTCTCAGCAGCACAGAAGCGGAAAGGGATCTTGGAGTCATAGTGGACTCCAACTTGAACTTGAGTCATCAGTGTGATGAAATCATCAGCAAAGCTAAATGCACTTTATCATGCATCAGCAGATGCATGACAAATACAACTGGGGAGGTGATACTTCCCCTCTATGCAGCATTGGTCAGGCCACAGTTGGCGTATTGCATCCAGTTTTGGGCAACGTACTTCAAGAAGGATGATGATAAACTCAAGAGGGTGCAGAGGAGGGTCACTTGTATGTTTAGGGGCTTGCAGGACTATGTAGGAGAGACTGAGAGACCTGGACCTCTTCAGCCTCCACAAGAGAAGGCTGAGAGCTGATCTTGTGGCCACCTACAAATTCATGAAGGGGATGCAACAAGGGATTGGAGATGCTCTGTTCAACAGGGCAACTCTTGGGATAACAAGGAATAATGGTCACAAATTGACAGAGTGCACATTTAGGCTAGATATCAGGAAAAAGTTCTTCATGGTAAGGGTGACCAAAACTCGGAATGGGCTTCCAAGGGAGGTGGTGCTCTCCCCTACTTTGGGGGGTCTTTAAGAGAAAGCTAGATAGGCATCTAGCTGGGGTCATCTGACCCCAGCACTCTTTCCTGCATACGCAGAGTCAGACTCGATGATCTGTTGAGGTCCCTTCCAACCCTAGCATCTATGAACTGGAGCTGATTAAGAATGTCCTGCTGAAATGTTTTCTCAGCAGAAACGTGTTTTTTGCAACATTAATTTTTTCACCCCAAAATATGAACTTTGACTGATTTTTCAATTTTCCAGCATTAATAAATGTTTGCATCATGAGCAACTCTGCCCCAATGCATGAATGACTGGTGCCTCCCAAGACTGGGGGGGCACCATTTGTAGGTGGGAGTGGGGACCACCCACAAACACCAAAGGCAGCGTCGGTGGTTGAGGGGGAGTGGCGAGCAGAAAGTGGGGACCGTCCTCAGACACCAGCAGCTGTTTTGATGAGGGGATGGGGCAACAGCCAATTTCAGGGGGGGAACGTGCCCCCCTGTGCCCCCCCTACGTGTTGCCTATGCCCCAGTGGATTTATAATGGGCTTCATGCATCCATTCTCCTTTATAAGGCAGACATCCTGGTCAGACATTTTTCATGAGGAACCACAATCTCTCCTCTGACTGAGCTGCCACAATGTGTCATAGCCAGGGATCCAGGTTTTCCATTCACCGTGAAAAAATGTGGTAAAACCCAGATTTTCTCATTTTAAGGAGAAAAATGCAGGAAACAGTGACTTTCTTCTTGCAGGCTGGCAGGGTTCCAGCCTGCAAGCGTTTGGAGGAAGCAGGAGGAGGGTGGTCAGGCAGGTGGTGCCATGTGCCATGTGAGGGAGGGAGTTGGGCAGGGCTGAGACTGGGGTTGGGGCTGCTGCCCAGCCTAGGAAGTGCATGAGGCTTGGGGCTTGGGGCCATGTGCAGCCACAGGGCCTGGGCAGGGAATGGGACAGGACTGTGGGTGACTTGTCTGCAGAGCGGTGGGGAGGGCTGGCTCTCCACCACTGTGCACACTCCGGGGTAGGCCTTGTGGGGTAGTGGCCCCAAAGATTTGTGTGCAGGGTGGGGGTGGGTACAGGTTGACTGCTGCCATCTTGGGGCTCCCCACCCTGCTGCTGTCCCCCCAGGGCCTCCATTGCCCAGCGGGTGGGACGCAGTGTGGCAGAGCAGAGCTGGGCAGGGAAGTTCAGTGTTTCTGCCCTGCACCACCATGGTGAGGCACCCCATGCCCACCAGCAGTGGAAGTGGTGGCACGAGATTGTGCTCCTCACTGCAGCCTGATGGGCAGGGGGTACCTTGCCATAGTTGTGTGGCCCTCCCAGTGGCAGCAATGAGCTTCCCTGCCTGCCCAACTCTGCCCTGATGCACCAGCTCTCACCCACTGGACCGCAGAGGCCCTGAGGGGAGGGTAGAAGGGCAGGGAGCCCTGGGTCTGCAGTGGGCAGCCCACATCTGCCCCCCTCATGGGTTCTGCTCTGGCCATGGCACCTATGGGGGATGGCGATCCAGGCTCTGCACTTTGCTGCATCATAGCAGTCACCACCTCCAACAAGGAGCAGCCAGGGATCAGGCACTGCTGTTGGGGGACAGGGGGCTACAGGCCCCAATCTCTGGTCCCATAGTCCTGGCAACTGGGGGTTCCCTCCATCAGGGCTCAGATGGGAGGGGGGCTGTGGGTGGCTGGGGGGCACCAGCAGGGCTGGGGGGCTGGGGGTGGGGAGTGGGGGCACCAGTGGGGCTAGGGGACTGTGGGTTGATAGTGAGGGTAAATCCATGGGCAGGGCACCAGCATATCAAGACTGCTCAGCACCACAAAGCAGTTGGTGGGAGGACAGCCACAGCTGGACCCACGTCTTCATGAATGAAAGGGGCAGAGGGAGCTCTTATTTTCCATGATAAAAAATCCAAAATCAAACACCAAAATTTATAGGTATTTAGGATTTATTTTATTATAGTGATTGAGACACTGGTAGGCTTCCAAATTGCTTTAAAATTGTAAATATATCAATAAAACAGTGTGTTCAACTGATACTTACATACAGTGGCATTTTGTTTTAGTCATGGAAAAATGTGGATTTGGGGTTTTTTTATCAGAGAATTTGCAAAAAAAAGAAATTAAAATCAGAACATTTGCAATTTTTAAACAGAGAAAACCAGGATCCCTGACTCACAACATACTGTAGTCCAACAAGAAATCTTGAAAAGATTGCCAATTTTGAAGTATCTATCTCCTAAATGGTGTACCTGAATTTCTAAAAAGCATTCTCCTTCTGGGAGTCCAGGGCTTCCTATTGTTCCCTGTGATTTGATACTGCATTACATTGTCCCCAGAGCAGCTGTGTGTCTGACAGGCATATCCTAGTATTTAAAATATGTGTAATCAGTGTTACTATTTTTCTTGCCAAATTCAAAGTATAGCTTATTTCCCTGTTTAAGGGCTATTTTGGTTTTGGGTTTTTTTCCCCCCCAAGGTGATTTTAGCTTTTCACTTTGGGATGGCTGCTTACAATAAGCAACTACGTATCTCTAAGTTGTTAATGGGCTCTATTCTTCTAAAATCTCATTTAGCAAACTCCCCTTTGTGCTGAAAGCCTCTCACATAGACACCAAAGCAGCTTTATAAAGAGAAATCAGCATGCAGGTGATTGCATATTGGGATAAGCAAATATAAGTGAAGCACCTGGTTTTCTATGTATTTAACAAATGTGGCCAATAACGAGTACATTTATATGAGCAATTTCAGTAAACTCACTGCAAGGTGCCAATTGACCCTGCATAATGTAGAAACATCCAATGTGTCTACACTGTGCAAATTCTACATCCAAGTGGAAAATTCCTGAGGTTAAAAAACTAATTTGAAGTAATGCTGTAAGATCTATGATGACATATTCTGGGCTTTGATTCTCCACGGCTCTTATGTTAGGCACAAACAAACTTTTTCCGAAGCAGAATGCCAGCAGTTTACATCAGCTTTGCACTCAGTTTGTACATGAGATGCAGAACATTGGAGAATAAGTCTCTTAGGTTTACCCACAATTGTCCCAGGCCCAGTTCCAGAGGACTTTAGTGGGTACAAGGTAGAAGTAAGAATGTCAGGATTTGAAATCTGTCCAAAGAAATGGACAGAACTAAAAGCACTGTGGGCCAAAGAGGGATTGATCAGGATTAGGTCACCAGCCTGGGAATCAGAAATGTTGGTTCAATTCCTCCTGCTGTTACAGACTGTGCGTGTATGACATCTGGCAAATCATTTGGCCTCTGTGCCTCAGTTCATAACTATAAAATATGAACAACCACAATTCCCTGTCTTAGAAAGATGGTCTTGCTTTACCTTGCTTTGGATATGTAAAAATTTCCACTAACTTCCCAGCCTCTTCATTGGGAGTTTATGGTTCCATCTAATATCAGAATCTGTTGTTCAACATCCTAAATTAATAACAGCTGCTACTTTCTTCCATGCCTCCATTTCTTCATATATCCACTTTCCTCATTGTTGCTTTATTCTGCTTTTCTCAGTCCTAAATTTGTACCTTTTACCTTTGATCTGTATTGCAAAGATCTTGGATTTGCTCTGGTTTATTGTAAGGTGACATGTACAGCTATGTAGGCCCCATGTGGATCCTTCAACTGATTTTAAAATAAAGAAAACATTTAGGAAATTAATTCACTAAGAAATTCCAAACGGTGAGAGATTGCAGGAAGAGACTGAAAGCAGTTGTGAATCAGCTAGAAGAATTCACTTTATTCCAGTCTTTTCTTATCCACCCTGCAGTTGAAAAAGCAAAAAGGAAAAAAAAAATCATGCCACCCCACAGAAGAGATAAGAATTATCTTATTCCCCTCACTTCCTTTATGTTGAGGTCATGTTAATTTCAACTAAATCTGATTTTCAAAGGCAAGGACTTAAACAACCCAGTCAGACTGCTGGGTGAAGCAGGGGAAAAGTACTTCCAATTACTGGATGTACTGCTTTAAATAAAAGTGCATGCATCCAGAAAGAAATCTGCTGTTTTTAGTCCCTGAGCAGCTTATGCTCTTACCCTAGAAGCTACTGGTACCACTACTGCAGCTGCTCATTCAAAACTGACTCGACTACAGTACGGCTATTTTTCACACCAAATGAAAAGTCAAATTTCAGCACTCAAGAGTCTGCAACACTGGTGCCAAAGATAACAAAATAGCATCCAAGGCTTTGTAGAATAGGAATGCTAAAAGAAAGCACTGGTTAAAAAGCAGACAGGATGGCAAGAGATAAGAGGATCTTGACATCTATCAATGCTAGTGGAAGGCTACAAGAGTCACTTAAAAAGTACAAAATGGATGGTTCTCCAAAATATTCTAAAATATTTTGATGCTGTCCTGGAAAAGATCCTGGCCACAAGCTGAGGATGATACCTAACGAACTGGAAGAGGGGTAAACATAAATCCTTTTCATGAATTGATTTGAATATCCACCTGTGAAGACACTAGGTAGAATTCTGTTTTTCATTCAAGACAAGTCAAGTCAGTCCGAAAGCCACTGCAACCCAACCATGGAACAGGCTGTACTGATTTACATGGTACTAGATAGCAGACCAAGAGGGCCCTGCCCTGACAAGGCTTTCCATTACATTGCTATAAATCATGAGTAGTTGTCTTTGTATCAATACCAGTATTTATACCAGTGTAAGTGAGGGGTAAACTTAGTCCATTACCTACTCGGACAAAGTAAGCAAGCTTCCTTATTTTCACTTCAGAAACACGTATTGGGCCAGACTCAGGTCTATGCTGGTACAGGTACATAGTTTCATAGCTTCATAGTAGGTAGGGTCAGAAGGGACCTAAGTAGATCATCGAATCCAACCCCCTGCCATGGGCAAGAAAGAGTGCTGGGGTCAAATGACCCCAGCTAAGTGATTATCCAGCCTCCTTTTGAAGACCCCCAGGGTAGGAGTGAGAACTACTTCCTTTGGAAGTTGGTTCCAAATCCTAGCCACCCTGACCGTGAAGTCATGCCTCCTGATGTCTAGCCTGAATCTACTCTCAGTCAGTGTATGGCTGTTATTCCTTGTTACTCCTGGTAGCGCTCAAGGGAACAGGGACTCTCCCATTGCCTGTTGGTCCCGCTTGGCCAGTTTGTAGATGGCCACCAGATACCCCCTCAGCCTTCTCTTGTGGAGGCTGAACAGGTTCAGGTCCCATAGCCTCTCCTCATAGGGCCTGCCCTGCTGCCCCCTGGTCACGTGAGTGGCCCTCCTCTGGACCCTCTCCATGCTGTCCACATCCCTCCTGAAGTGTGGCACCCAGAACTGGATGCAGTACTCCAACTGCGGCCTGACCAGTGTCACATAGAGGGAGAGGATCACCTCCTTGGACCTGCTTGTGATGCATCTGTGGATGCATGACAAGGTGTGGTTAGCCTTCTTTACTGTGTCCCCACATTGATGGCCCATGTTCATTTTGGCATCAATAATGACTCCAAGATCCTTTTCTGCCTCTGTGCCAATGAGAAGGGAGTTCCCCAGCCTGTAGGTATGCTGCTGGTTCTTCCTCCCCAGGTGCAATACCTTGCATGTGTCCGTATTGAAACCCATCCTGTTCTCATCCACCCACCCCTGTAACCTGTCTAGATTTAGTTGTAGCCTGTCCCTCTCCTCCAGTGTGCCCACTTCTCCCTGCAATTTAGTGTCATCCATGAATTGAGCAAGGTGCTTTTCACCCCCTCGTCCAAGTCATCGATGAAGATTTTGAATAGTGCAGGCCCGAGGACTGAGCCCTGGGGGCCCCCACTGCTCACATCCCTCCAGGTAAAAAATGACCCATCCACCACCACTCTCTCCAGCCAATTTGTAACCCATCTGACTGTGTAGGCATTGACGCCATAGTCACCTAAATTTTTAATGAGAATGTGATGAGAGACAGTGTTGAAGGCCTTCCTAAATTCAAGAAAAACTACGTGCACCGTGACACTTGCATCCAGGGCTTTTGTGACCTGGTTGTAGAAGGCCACCAGGTTGGTCTGACAGGGTCTGCATCTAATGAACCCATGTTGTTTGCCCCTAAGCATGATCCCCCCTGCTGGTCTCTCGCACATGTGCTCCTGGATAATTTTCTCAAAGAGCTTCCCTAAGACCGAGGTAAGACTAACAGGCCTGTAGTTTCCTGGTCCTTCTTCCTCCCATTTTTGAAAATGGGGACCACACTGGCCCATTTCCAGTCCTTTGGCACCTTGCCAGACCATCATGAGTGCTCGTAAAGCTGTGCCAGGGGTTCCACAATGACCTCTGCTAATTCCCTCAGCACTCTGGGGTGGAGATCATTAGGACTTGCTGATTTGAATGCATCTAGTCCCACCAGAAGTTCCCTGACTAGGTCCTCACTGACCCTGGGCCTGGCGGTGCCTCCCCTGGGTCCATCAGAGATCCTGGAGGGGGGGATGCCCTGGTCCCTCCTCAAAAAAATGGAGGCAAAGGCATGTAAAAGTCTAAATAGAGAAGTATTTTGCATCACTTTGCCCACCAGGGTGGCTTCTGGGGACTCATGTGATTCAGGTTCATTCAACTCCTGGGATTTTCATGCATTCTGACCAGATCCATCTCTTCCATCCTATGATCTACCCTAGCTTTATCCACAGTGCAATATAGAACATTTCTTGTTCTGGATTCTGCTGCAGTAGTAGCACAGAAGGCTGTTCCATTTGGGAAATGGAGGAAATATATTTCCTGTATTCCTTTCATACCTGCCTAACTAATCAGAAAAGCCAGAGAGCAATGATGAACTGGCCCATTGTAAATAATTACTACTCTCCTATAAATAAAGAATCAATAACTTGCAATTCCCTTCTACCTGTTATAAAACATATTTAGATTAAATGGAAACAGCTGTTCCAAATTTGAGAATTTTAGGGTTTATTTAAACACTTGGGCTAAGTACAGACAGTCATAAAGCCTGGGGCTGAATCAATTCAGTCTTTGCAGGTTAGTTGAAGCTGCAGAGATTAAACTGAGAAGCAAGTGAAGAGACATTCACTTGAATTCAGGGAATGCAGCCACATGCTTGTAGTGGCTCAGGCCAGAATCTATGAGGTGCTAGAGCATGCCTCCCAGCCTGCCCACCACTTCTAAAGGGAAGGGATTGAAGCTCCAATGCTCTCCCCGCCTCCCTGCTTGAGGAGAGGGGGTGTGGCCACATTTCCCATTCTCCACTTGAGCGGGGGAAGGGCAACAGCTTAAGAAGTATTGCCCCTCCTCCCCCAGCAAACCCTGGAAAGGGGTTTAAACTCCCCTTCCTCAGCTAAGTGTGCTGGCCCTGGGCCAGGCTATGGCCATGCCCTCTGCTCTCTGTTGTGCGCATGTGTTCTGGTAGACTTGATGCTGCTGAGGACTGGAGTCTTTGCAATGTGCCTGTCCCTTTAAAGAAGAGGAAAGCTGCCATCTGATAACCCCAGGTAACCTGTCTGCATTTTACCAGCTACATTCTATCACCAGGTCAGCATTCCCCCTTCCCCCCCCCCCCATCTACCTGTCTCACACCTATTGTATCTCTTTCCCTCTGATCCTCACCACTGTGCATTTGCATTTTAACAGCCCTGAATTTTGCATATTGGATTCTATTCTACCCAGGAGAGCACACAAACACCAATTGACTCTCCCTGTGCCTGAAGAAGGGTGTTTGTAGCTGCAAGCTTGCAAAAAACAATTTTTCCAACTATTTAGTTGATCTAATAAAATATATCACATTTACCCAAAGAACCAAAGCTGCTTCCCACACTCTGCTTCTGTGGTTGGACACAAGGCACTGGGATCTGACTGCTTCATGCCAGTTCAAATGAGTGGAGACACAGTTAGGGTTGCCAGGCTCTGGAATGGGCTCCCAAGTGAGGTGGTGCTCTCTCCTACCTTGGGGATCTTCAAGAGGAGGCTGGACAGATATTTGGCTGGGGTGATATGACCACGGCACCCATTCCTGCCTGGGGCAAGGGGTCGGCCCTGATAATCTGTTTAGGTCCCTTCCGACCCTAAGCACTTTGAAACTATGAAACTTGTTGATGTGCACTGAACTTCTGTTCTGTTACAGATTTAAACCAATTTCTGAACACTTAAACTGGTTTATGTGACACTTCTGTTCCTAGATTTACAGAATATAAGATCTTTTGGGGAAAAGATAATAGAGACCAGTAGACACTTTCCCACTATATTCCCCTTTATAATTTCCTTATATGCTATGTGGAAGCAAAGCAAATCCTATATCTAAATAATAAATCAATATTTCATAGGCTAATCTGTGGTGGGGTTTGTTGTTTGTCATGAATGATTACAAAGAACACTACTTATAGCAAAACAAACATTCAGTCTTGCTGCCTTTTCTTATTACAGTGTTCTTCCACAGAGTAGAGAACAGAGACAATGAATACAGTGGGTTTTATTATGGTCTTACCTGATCAGCATGGACTTGGCTGTTATCAAATCTTTGAGCTTTCAGGAGAACTCTTGGGTACTTATACATGTGTAGTGAGGCTGCTCCAAGGCGCTGCAATTAATTGATTAATTGAGTCTACTGTGCTCCAGCAGACTCCAGCAATACTTGCATCAGTATCCTCACACTGAAAAATAGCAGCAGGGGCACTTTAACTAACACGTATTCAACAAACTTTAAAGCACCCCACTGCCATTTCTCAGCACAAGGACACTAATACACATGATGCTCTGGGTGCTTTAATCAGAACGGCTTCTGGAGCACGTGTATAAACACCTCTTGAAGTAGATCCAGCAATATAACAGGAAACACAGGACCATAGGTATCCCAAGCACTACTCAGATTTATAGTTCTAATTGTTTGCATCAACTAAATATTCTGACCTAATAGAAGAGTATATTGGAAGCAGTGACATACTTGGAAGTAGTATGGCACTAGATTCTACAAGGAGGTTATCAGTCTTACTTAAATTTTAATTCAACTGTTTAATCTTATAAGGACTTCCTCTTCTCTTTCTAATGATACCTAGGCAAAATTATTTTGCTGAATGCTAGGTTCTCTAATAAAAAAAGAATTTTGGGAAGACTGACACTATTCATGAATTCCAGTTTAAATCCCAGCTGGGGAAAAATGGGTGGAAACTTTTGAAACTGTTAAAACTCTTCATTTTTACATTGTTTTGGGATTACTATCATATTTCATTTAGATTTTTTTAAATAAAATATTTCTACATTTCACACACCTATTTTTTTTTTATTTAAAAGCAGCATGAATTACAAGAAATGACACTTAAATAAGATACTTAAATAACTCAAAAAGGAAACAAAGCATTGTTCTTGAGGTTGTCTCAAAATGAAATTTTCCAGGGGTTTTATTTTTTGATTTGCAAGAAAGCTTGAAAGCATGCTGATTTACCAAAGAAAAAAAAATCCCCTATATTTTAGCTGATCCACAGAGCAAATAATACTATTATTTGCCCAACCCTACTTTCAGCTACCTTTTCTTACCTACATCAGTATTTCAATATCCTATTAGCTCACTGCTATCACCCAGGCAACTTACACAGCATGAAGGACATGTGGAGACGAACTTATTTTTCTAAGACACATTTATCCTGCTTCACAAATAAGAGACTTCTTTTGTTCCTGCAGGTGACAATCATATATTCAACATCTGACATGTTTTCCCAGCCAAAACTTTCCTCAGCAACCCAGCCAAAAGAATTTGCTTATCACCTCTTAACCATTTAAACAGAGGCCCAACTCAAACAAGATTTTCCGAAGGTCACACGCCTGCTTTACTAGCAGTAGTACCAGAAATCTTCACAGCAACAGAAAGACTTTTGGATGGATAAAAAAGAGAGGAAAAGGCAACTTTAAGAAGAGGAGAACATCTAATGTTTATAGGAGGTTCAGAAATGGAACTCTCTGAGTAGTCTGCAGTCTATTCCAACTGGCGTGACTCCAGTTATCCTTCCAAAGTAGGATTTCTCATAGCACCACACTAATAAAAATGAATTCACAATTTCAGCTGATCAAAAGTCAAAGAGAAGCACTGAGTGAAATTCCAGAAAATTAGATTAACCAGAGCTGATAAGAAACAAGTTAGACAATTCCACAGTATGAACATGACTGAAGATTGTAAGACAGTCGATAAAGTATTCAAATGACAATATCTTATTAAAATAAACAAGTTATTATTTTCACAATAATTTGTTTAGCAGTGTTTCACAAAGCTCTGAACTAGAAAAGACAAAACATCTTTGTGATCTAATTACTTCCAAAATTCTATTAACATAACAATTCAATACAGCTGTTTACAGGGGAGTCCTGTTTAGGGCTTTAGTTCCTATGACAACTGAATAGTTTTTAAATGTGGGAACTAATTTTAGGGGGTTGCTCTTTGGAAGCAAAGAAGCAACACATGTTTCTTTAAAATGAAATCAGCTAATATAATGTATAAAAAATGTCAAGGATAATTTCTTCTAAAAGAAAACTAAAGCTCAAAGGATCATCTATAAATAACTCTGTCTCTGGGTCTTCCACATGTGAAAATGCTGCCTTATTAGTAAGATAATATATCACTGACTTCTGAGTCCTCAACATTTATGGCTTAAATAGAAGGACTCATGGACATGAGTTTCTCCACTGGCATAATATAATATGATTATATGTTAGAGCTGAGCAAATTAGGGATGGCTGAAAATTTTCCTCAAAAGTGTACTCACTGAAAAATTGGATAGAAAAAAAGAAAGAAGGAAAGAAAGACTTTTGACTTTTTATGAAGGTTTATTAAGGGGGAAAGAGGGTAACAATCCAACAAAGAAATAAAACATTGCCCATGCAGGGGCCCAGGTACAACAGACAGAGCCTGGGGCTTTGGCCTGCAAGCCCTGCCCTCCCCATCTGAAGAAAACACAAACAGCTAGTCCAACAACAGGCTGCTGAGACCCCTGCCGGTACCCCAGGAAGAGGCAAGCAGTATCACAGTGCAAGGATTAAATGTATGCCCTCGACACTACAAACCACCCCCTGAATAGTCAAATGTGCCTGGAAAGCAAGTAATGTCCAGTGAAGAACCACATGTTCAAATTCCAGTGTCAGGAGTGCCTGGACCAAGAACTGAAAGTGTCTCTGGGTGTTATCAGAGCTGGCCCCAGTAAGCTGGTTCCTGCGTCTCCCCAGAGACATCTCCAGCAGGGATGTCCTGCGGCACTCGGAGGTAATTCTTGATGGCAGCTGCTGCCTCTGCTGGGAGGGTGGCCTGCATATCTCTCAAGAGATGAGCAGCACAACAGACTGAATATATGCCCAACTGGGCTACCAGAGCCTTGGCTGACAGCCAATCTGACTGGGCCATATCAAGAAGGTGGCCTAGCCAGACCTTACATGACTGGATGAGAGAGTCAGTATGGCTATCAGATGTGAGGCTCAACAGCCTGTGCCACAGGGCCAGGTTGTAGACAAGTGGCTCCTGCAGCAACTGTGGAAATTGCAGACGTCTGGCCTGGGGTTGGAGGCAGAAGGCAGTCTGCCATACCCGCACCAGGCTGTGGTAGAAGGGCAGGAGGGTGTCCCAGTCTGGGAGGGCAGGATCTGGGAGAAAGAGTTCTCAGTTAAACCCAAGATTCCCTACTTGGCACAGAAACACACAGGCCAGCTGCTTCCAGGGAGGGCAGTCTTCACAATAAAGGAGTCTCCTGAGAGCCTGCAGATGGAAAGCAGCCACTCCACTCACCAGGTCAACCAAGCCCTGGCCTCCCTCAGCTGTAGGCAGATAGAGAACAGCTTGGGGGAGCCAATGGTGTCCATCCCAGAAAAAGTCCACCAGGAGTCTTTGAAGCTATTTGAGTAATTCCAACGGGGGGTCCAACACGGCACACCGGTGCCATTGTTGATTACAAATGTCCAACTCGGGATCCTTAAAATTCTGGTTTATTAGGCAGATTGAAACACTGCAATGAAGTCAAATCATAAACCTTGGGGCTGGTCCCCACACACACACACACACATGCACACACACAGTAGCAAGTTACAAGAGTTGGGTATACCTATCCCACAGGTGCTGGAGTCTGCTGTCAATGGCCAGTCGAGGCTTCTTCCAGCGTGGTGTTATCCTCCAGAAGGGGGTCACCAGCTGGTCCTTTTGGCTGGACAGGTCGGGTGCTGGTCAAGTTGGAGATCAAGAGGGTGCCACTGAGGGTCACTTTTCACTGCTTTTTATATGTCCTTGGCAGACTTTGGTAACTCCTCAGTTTTAAGGTTTGCCCAATCCAGGGGTCATTGACCCTTGTGGGACTTCCTCCTAGGTGGCTACTGGATGGCATCTATCAGCCCCAGGGGTCATCCACATGTACGTGCAGGTTTGGGAGTCCATTGATGAATTTTGAATAGGGCTCTGGGAGCAGTTGATCTGGAGATATTCAGCCCAAAACTTGGTCCCCGGCATTGATTAACTCAGACTGGGGCTTCTAGCCTTTGAACAGTGAAGTTTAGAGAATTCCTGGTTGCTACATTGCCTCCTATTGATTTCTTCCATTGGTTGATCTGCGGTTTTCCTAGGCGTTAATTGCTGCTTGCTACTGTGTTACGCATTCAATCACTGATTCACTCACTCTTTCAGGGGCCCACCTGATACAGGGAAGCGGCAGTTTAATTCCTGCCCTTGTTAACATTGTTACAGTGTATAACTTGCTTCTGAAACTAAACACATTTAGTTAAAAGGTGAGGAGTATAAAATATAAGCTACAAGAGTAATGCCATGCACACAAATAGATAAAAATACCAAAATACAAGGGGAGATACAAAATACACACATACAAACTTTAAAACACAATTCCTTATCTTATACTGAAAGAAAGAGGAAGGAAGAAAAGGTAGAAGAAGAGAAACATGTCCAAAGAGGGGAAAGCAAATGCAGGCAAGAGGAAAAGGGGGCTTTCTGCTACACCATAATGTTGCAATTGCCAAATTGTTCAGCATGAGGACTGGCCTGTGGTAGGAGAGGCTGGGCAAGTGTCAGCACCACTGCTGCTGGCATGCCTCCACCACTGGCATGCCTCCACCTCCTCACTAAGGCCTTTCCAATTCTGGGCTGGGAGGACTGATGGGCTGAGTAACACCCCCAGAGCTTTAACTGTTAAAACACTCATGCTGCCAAGTGAGACCACTGGGAAGGTCTGGGAGGGGGATGATGGGTCCATGCACCGAGGAGTAGGGTGTTGTTCTTAGGCCAGTTAATACAAGCTGAGAAAGCACACTCATAAGCATGCTGACAATTCACCAGCAACTGGACATCACTCTAGGTGCTGAGGAGACTGGTCAGATCATCTGCATACACCGTCAGCCTAACTGGATGGCCACCAACCAAACCAGAGGTCAATGGAAGACTGAGGCTGATCAGGTGCCTTCACAGTACATGAAGAAGGGGCTCAATGGCTGAGGTGTACAGAATTCCTGAGATGAGGCAGCTCTGGCAGATGCCCCTGTGAACCAGGAATGGAGCAGAGAGCATGCCGTTCACTTTCAAAAGATTGGAGATGTTTTAGTACGGTACCTGGAGGGTGGAGGTGAAGACCAGTCCAAAGCCAAAGGCCTTGGGTCTGAAAAAGGTAGTTGTGACTAACCTTATCAAAGGCTTTCTCCTGGTCCAAGAAGACAAGCCTGATGTTCAGTCCAAAGAGTCCCATGGCTGTCACCAGGTCACAAAGCAGGAACACATTATCCTGGATGGTCTGCTCAGTATGCAGTAGCTCTGTTTGGGATTGATGACTGAGGCTATGGCAGTACACAGCCAATTGGCTAAGGCTTTGGCCAGAATCTTGTAGTCAGCACACAGAAGGGATACTGACCTCCAGTTCTTAATGCAGCTGAAGTCCCCTGTCTTTGGTAGCAGGATGAGAACCACCCAGCTACAGCTGGCTGGCAGGATTCTGTCAGCGAGGCTTTCATGAAACACTTGCAAGAGGCAGGGGCCAAGGAGGGGCCAGAAGGTCTTATAAAACTCGGCAGGCAGCCCATTGAACTCTGGGGCTTTGCCCACGGTAAGGCTCCCCACCACAATCATGAGTTCCTCCAGGGACAGCTCTTACTCAAGTTCATCGGTCACCATTGGCACAGCTTGGGAAGGCATTCATGTAAGTGCTTAGTGGACTCCAGGCAGAGAGGTTCAGCCACATACAGGTCTCGATAGAAGGCTACAGCCTGACAGCGGATCTCAACAGAGTCTGTGAGTATCTGGCTGGCTGGAGACTTGAGATGGTCAAGGACTTTCTGCAGGGCCCATCACTTTTCTAAGTTGAAAAAGAACTGGGTCAGGGCATCAGGTGCGAGGACTCCTCGCACCTCAGGCTGCGCCCTCTGCCAGCTCCTGCAGGTACTTCTTCTGAAGCTTAAGGCTCTCAAGTAGTCCTGTGTCTATGCCAGCATCACGTAGGGCTACCTCAAGCTTTGCTACATCCTTCTCCAACCCCAAGACATGGTGGCGGAGCTCTCTTGTTGCCAGCTATGTGTGTATTGCTGGCAGACAGCTCTGCTCTGTCTTCCCCACATCCCACCATTGCTTCCAGGAGGAAAAGGTGGCTCTTGCAGTCTCCCATATGTACCAGAAATAAGCAAAGCATTCACAGAAGTGAGAGTCTTGCAGCAAGCTGGTATTAAAACACCAGTAAGGTCCCCGGGAATGTGCTTTGCAAAGGAGACTCAGCTCACAGCAAATAAGATTGATCTATGAACCCAGATGGAATAATGCAGCTGCCATGCATAACTGGCAGGAAATGCTCAGCAACATACAAACAGTCATGGTATGGCATGGCAATCCCACCAGCGGTTGCCTTTATCCAAGTGTACTCCCTTGCATCAGTGTGGAAAAGGCACCAGATGTCCACAAGGGCCCCTGCCTCCAAGGCTGTTGGCAGCTGCTGGACTGAGGATAGATTGGGTTCTGGCCCATTCCAGTAATGCCATTCATCAACTGTGCAATTAAAGCCCCCGCCCAGGAGGAGAAGATCATCATCATCAGCTGCACTCCTCAAGAAGTCAGCCAGGGTCTCAAAGAACACTATTTGTTCTCACCTGGCAATGGGCACATAGATGTTAATTAGGAGGAGGCAATGTTGTGCTAATGTGATACAAGCAGTTAGGAGGTGGTCAGGGGCAACCTCTTGGGGTACCACTGAATCAGGCATCAGCTGCAGCAATAAGAGCATTGTGACTCCTGTGCTGAGAGAGGTGACAGGAACCTCAGGAATTTATGGCCCTTCCAAGTGGCATTTAAGTCAGCTTGACTAGCTGCATCACTATGAAATTCTTGCAGAAAGGTGACATCCACCGTTTTTTGGCATGTGAAATCAAAGAGTGATGTCCACTTCACAGGGTCTCTGCAGTCATTGGTGTTGAGTGAGCCAAAGGTTGTAGCAGCCATGCATGAAAGGTGTAGAAAAGAGGGACAGGCAAAGCCAAGGGAACAGGGAAGAACAGAGAAGAAAGGAGCAAGGATGCAGGACAGAAATAAAACCAGGCCTACAGCTTGCCAGCCAGCACTGCTCACAACAAGCATCCAACATCACCCGCAAGCTTGTTCAGATGATAACTGTATCACTGCATCTCTGCAGTGGAGTGCAACACTGCTGCTGTGGTGGCCTTAGAAGACACTACAAATGTTTCCAGTTCTGGGAACCTTTTCTGTATATGTTGTGCAACCCTCTGGTGGTGCTTTGTTTGGTCAAGAAACTTAATAAGGCTTTCAACCAAGTAACCAACACAGGGAGGTTCCTCAGAAGCAGGAACAGGCTCCACCTCCGGGGTGTGTATGCTCCCTACTGAAGGGGGCACCTTAACTGAATCAGAGGATGCCACCTCCTGAGGCAGGACTTCTGTTAACTGGTCCTCAGAGGCAGAGTCAAAATCTGACTCCAAGGAGGACGAGCTGTACACATCAGGCCCTGAGACCCACTGAGTCCTGGGAGGAGCACTTATCCACTCACCTAGATCCTCAGTATCAGGCCCTGTGGGATCAGCATCCTCCAAGGGGTCGGGGGGGGGAGGAAGGCATCAGTCCCTGATCTCTTGGGTGGTCCACTCTCATGGGTCAGGCACCCCTGCTCCTAGAGCTGCTTGCAGCTCTCAGAGGATCCAGCCTCCATATAAACCTCATCATCCTCAAGGATCTGAGAGGTGGGGGGAAGGCCTCCAGACTCCACCACCACTTCCCCTACCCTCAGGTTACCCCTGAGTACCACAGGATCTGGGGGGGGATGCTGAGGAGGCAGGCAGAGAGGGGACACCCTGCTCACTAACCTCAGCTTCCCTTGAAGTGGTGGGGAGGTCCTGAGGGAATAATGGGGCCTTTTTAGAAGGCCCCTATTTTTTCTGGGATTTGCCCTTCCCAACAGGAGGGGACAGGGAAAGGGAGAGCCAGGTTCACTGCCACAGAGCTAGCTGACTCTGATGAAATGGGGAGCGACTGGGAGGAAGACTTCCCCACCACCCAATGGAGCTACCTCACCAAAGGAGAATGAGCCACCATTGGGCACAGACACAGGAGGCTCTGCTGTGGCTGGCTTCTTCTCTGGGCACTGGGTAACCAGGTTGGACCTGCTACCACAGCAAAATCATGAAGTGTCCTCAATTGTGAGGTATACCTCATACCACTGACCATCAGTCATGAAGGACATGGACTGAAGCAAACCCTACCTCTTCCTGTTAAGCAGCATGAACAACTAAGACATGGCATGCTGGAGCTCAGGGACCTTGCTGCCAAGCAGCAGTCTACGAACTGGCCCTGTAATCATGCCATAAGGGCACAGGCAGTTAGTGAAGTCATCATCTGAGAAAAATGGAGGCACATTCATGGCTACCACATGAACAGCCCATGTGTCTAGAGGTGTTGCGAGGCAAAAAACATCCCTGACTGACACACCTGACTACCACAACCTCATTCACTAAAGCAGGGGAGCTGAGGAAGATGATGGGGACTGAACTCACCCAGGCAGCACAGAAGACATGTTTGCAGCCTATGAGCACCCCCACAGCAGCAGCACACTCCTCCACTCCAATGGAGGGAGGGACATGAAGCTGGAGACCAAAGCTCCAGTCCAAAGGGGCTGAAGCCCCAGCAACGAACTGCTGGGAGCTGCCTTCAGCCATTCCAGCAAGGACAGGGTTAACCCTGCAAAGAACCTGAGGGGTGGGAGACGGGCAGCCCTTTGCCAGCAGGGAACAAAGAAGCTGGAAACAAACTAACTAACCCCAGGGGAGAAGAGAAAGGTAAGCAATGTAGCAGGGAAGGGAAGGATAAACAATAAGCAGCAGAAAGCTGCAGGGAGAGGGAGGGAAAACAAAAAAACAACTGAGGAGAGGGGAGGGGGAAAAGGTGACTGCAGGAGAAAGGGCTGAGAAAAGGGGCAAAAAGGCAGAAAAGGGAATGAAAAGTGCAGGACTGCAGTGGGAAAGGAGTCAGACTGTCTAGGGCAGGGGAAAAAAAACAAGAGCAGGAGAAACACTCACAAAACAGGGAGAAGCTTCAAGAGCTCTGAGCTAACACTCCTGTCAGTGGCCATTTTGAAAGAAAGAAAGAAAGATTTCATGGACCTGCCTTTCACAGTAATTAGACTTTTCACTGAGAGCCAAACAAGTATTTAGGTGTAAACTTTTCCAGTTTTGACTGTTTGTTGTTTTTTTTAACAGGAATTTAATATTTTATGCACAGAAAATTTAGACAAAAATTATTTTTCTCAGAATTTTTTTGGGGGGAAGCAAAATTGCAACCCATTTTACAGAAAATACTCAAGTACTTCTTTCTGTGAGTGATACCATAAACTAGTAAAGGCCTTCTCTGAACAGAAATACTCAGGAAAATTAATCTGCATTAACTCTTAAAGTGCATTTGTTTAGTCATATTAACTGGATACTTTTATTTAAAAATATTCTAGATTCCAAAATAAACAAAAGTACTATTGAGTGTCCCTATATAGATAAGCTCTAAGTGCCCTGACCCTTACTAAGATTATTATAACTATTTCTGTGCAAAAAAAAAGCTGTTTCATCTAGCTGGAGCTCCACTAAATTCAATGCAATTAATTTATACCAGCTAAGGGGCTTCCCATTTTTGTCTGTATCTTGTTGTTTCTCCAGATAAATTTGACATTATAAGTCAATTTATGATATCCTGAAATATCACATAGTATCTTACCTATAGGTAGAACATAGTGACAAACTTCCTTCATAATAAGGCTTATTCCCAAATCCAAAATCACAGAATAAAGCCATTAGGTTGTTCTGGGTTGATCAGTTTTGCAGTCATGAAAATTTAGTAACCTTTTTTAAATGTTTAGCCATCATATAAGATAGAGAGTTTCTCCAGTAAACTATACATTCACTCATAACCTGGAAGCCAGCAAGGCCCCATGACTAGCCCAAAGACCTGGTTGCTAAAACTCCAAGGCTTAAATCTTGACCTTGATAATATTAGTAATGAAGCATCCTTTCACAAGGCATAATTTGAACCCCAGGGCTGTAATTACAGATGTGACACTGACTTGCTGAGTAAGGATTGGCAAGTTATTTAATTTCCTTATATTTTAGTTTACCTATCTTTGAAATGTGGATAAAACATGTCAATATGTCGGTGCAAGAAATATGAACTTATATTTGCCCACTGTTCTGAAAGCTCCAAGTGAAAGTCATTCATAGGTATAATATTATTAGCATTATTTGATATACCATTGCAGCATACTGCATTTTCTGTCACATAACACACCATGGAAACTGAAGTGTATATTATAAGTGAAGAAATATGGTAACAGTTTCTGCTGCTTAAGCTTCTCCTGAGAAAAAGTGAAAGTAAAGTCTTCATGGCTTCCAATCCCGCATTATGGTACCCTTTCACCCCAGCCAGCTCCAGATGCATTTTGGTGCACTAAGCTCTGTGATACGATAGTAGTTATCCTAGGCAATATTATCCTACAGCAGAATTAATTCATTTACTCCACCCTGATAGCAGCACACATGTAGATGATGACACTTTACTGTGGAGCTAATTATTCAACTCCACAGTAAAGTGCATATGTAGATGTACCCGTTTAGTCTACCAGTCAGTTTTCAAGTACATTTGTTTCTGGCAATGTGTTCCTGTCACTCATGGGAAGGTGGATAACAAAAGTGGGCCCAAGATACATACCATATGAAAGAAGGATGTCACTGTGACTGAAACAAAACTAGAAAACATGTTGAGTTTTGCAGAAAAGACTACAGCTAAAATAGATAATCACATGGTACATGTTAAAGAGCTGCATTCAGGTCTAGAAAGGTGATGAATAAATGTTGTTCAGAATTCAGCATACTGTTTATATTCAAGATTTTTTTTAAGATATACTGAATAAGGCAACATCCTATCCAATTTTATACCCAGATGGAATTCTTTTCAAAAAACAGTGGTGATCCACCATAGTTAATCTGTAATGTTCTGCCTGCTTATCTCTTGTTAGGCTGCATATGCTGTCTTTGAGGCTTTGAGATTTTAATGCCAGTGTTTGAAAATAGTCTCTAGATGAAAACAAAATTAGCCAATAACATCTGACATGATGTAAGACCACGTGGTATAATGGAATTCAGCACAATGGAATGTGAATCAAAAGTGGATTGCGTCTACTAAAAATGAAACAAAGTCCAGCATACTAAGCAAAAAAAAAGGTTTGTCAGTTGGAGCTACAGAAGCAGTTAGAGGAAAGATTCATGTTTAAATATTTAAATCCTAATTCAGTCTACATAACCAAAAGCTGAATTAAGTCTTCAATCATATAACTCATAACTGAGCACAGACCTGGGTACCCTTTTCTCTTACTGTATAGAAATATAAATTGCTAATAACAACAGCAGGGAATGGTAACACTTTTACACTACTTCTACATATCTCAGTCCCTGGAAATCTCCAGAAAATTAGAGGTAATCTAAGTATATATTCCTCACCTGAGACTTCTTCTCATCATGTCTTATTCTACAAATCAAACTTTATGAATAATTCTAAGGAGGGATGATACAATTGTTTGTATTTTTTTGGGTTAGTAAAGTAGTTCTGTTATCTGTTCTGCAGGATTTTACCACCAGGTAACAAAGGTCTCCTTAATTTACTTGCATTTGGACCCTTGTGGTATTCTGTCATATGTTGTGTTACTGGGCACATGAGCAAAAAAACAAGAGAGAGAGACAGATAAATGTCAAGCAATGTGTTCTTCTTGCTTTTGCATTTGGATCAGGAACTTAGATCCATGTGAATTAACTCCAAATTGTTTTGTTTTGTTCCTCAAAGAACAGAAAGACTAAAGGGGGGAAAATCTGCAGGATAATGGATTGTGAAAAAGTCTATAAAATGATCTGTTAAATACTAGAAGAATATACTAAATGGAAGTTGCAAGATGCAATCAAGCAAATCTATTTTTAAAACCTACTGGGAGGGGCTATTATATACACAGCCAATAATATGTATTGGAAACTGGCTTTTGATATGGAAATTTAGATTTTTTTTGCAAACCATCACAACTGAAGAACATTTCTCAGTTTTGAAACTAAGTGCCTTTGGGCCCAATTCTGCACCCACTGAAGTCAGTAGGAATATTGCTATTGACTTAAACATTTGCAGGATAGGATTGTTACAAAGAAACATTTTTCTGTTTATCAAAGAATGTTTTAGGATTGAAATTGCTGTTTCTTTGACTAGATGTCTAGATACTGCAAATGATTGTCATTTGACCTCTTATGTTCTCTCTATTATTCTTAAACATTTTACTTAGAAAAATATTGCCCTTTTCATTCTAATAGATGGTTTTTAAGACTCTTTTTTAAAAACCTTTTACTCTTCTATCTACTGGTGTTTTCTTGACAATTTCACAATAAATGGGTAAAGATGTCAAATTCAAATGCGGTAAAATATGCTGTTGCTTGCAGGTAAACCTTACACTAGCAAAGTGGGTAAGAATTAGAGGGTGGAAAGGTCTTCTAGTATTTACATTTATATAAATACATATAGCCCCACACCATCTATATTATTAATGTTAAAAATTACTAATGAAAAAGAAGTATGATAATAGCTGATCTCGTCATGGGAATGGGAGCCAGAAACTATTAAGTTCTCACCCAAAGGAAGAGTTATATAGCCAGTCCCCAAAACAGCATAGAATGGGATAGCTTCCCCAGTGAGGGGTATGGGGATAAAGAGATAAGGGGGAAATGCTGCAATTGTGGAAGGAAAAATGAAAAATGTTTTCATTGAGGATAATCCAGATCTGAAAGAGGGCATTGATCCTTCTCAGCAGCTCCCTTTAAAGACACCACAATGGATAGAAGTCTGTTTATCAGGCATTGGAGCATAATAATAGATATCTAAAACTTCCTAGCCAAAAGGAAATACCTTGTAGGGAGAAGAGGCAGCTATTGTAGGAAGGTCAGTTGCAAAGCCTGTTGTATAAGGGATTGTGTGAAGACATAGGACCATATGGATTCTCCAGATGTCATAAGAGTTCTCTATACGTTACATAGATTGAATAAGGATCCAAGCCATGCACCTCTAAGAGTTCCTCCATCAGTAGTCTTACAGCTGGATCCAGGTAGCCTCTTGTTCCTCTGTTGAATCCCATTGGTTTCAATGAGTTTCTGAGGGTTTGGGCTTGAGTGGATCTGATTTCAGGTTTGAAGCCTAGAATTATATATGCAGTTTTGCTAGGTGAATTTGACTTACAGTGTGCTGTAATGAAGAGTGTTGCTATGGTGAAGCTCATTTCAAGGGCATCTACTGAAAAGAAATACGGCAAAGGGATAAAATTGTGCAATGTAGATAAATGAGAACCACTTGGTTCCACCAGTTTTATATTAGTTTCACTGTAGTCACATGAACATAAAATTGGTGTGAGAATGGAAATCAGGTCCTTTATGGTTAAATATTGCAAGAATATGTTAAATCTAGAAATGGTGTAGCCAGTGAAGCTACAATGATTCATCATGGGAGTTTCTTTATGTCTGTTTCAGAATTCCTTGCTAATGAAATGCTGTTTAGGTAGAGACTTAGCTATAAATTTACCCAATCAATTCAATTGTATTTCTCATTTTTTAATAAAGTAATACCTTTTCCTCCTTCCCAAACACCACAGTAAGTCTTCTGCTTCACGTACATTTATTTGTTGGCAGGCACGAAAGGTTTTAATCAAGTAATGATTGATAGCTATAGTTAAACAGAACATTAGCCTAATGACGTATGAAACGGTACCACAGTTGTTAACTTATGTACAAGTTTATTCCTTACAGAGCAACTGGAGTTGCTGTGCTTTAAATATAAATCAGTTCAACATTCTCTCTACAAATGTATCTTTTGGGTTGGTTTGGCTGGTCAGAAATTTTCTTCCAAATATTTTTTTGACCAAAAATTAGCTTTTCAGTGAAACAAAATGGATGGCAAAAACATTCTGCTGTTATATATGTTAATAGAAAGACAATTATTCAATAACATAAATATTTCAACCTTAAAATGTCTCTATAAAGATTCATGGGAGTTGTAATTCAATTTTTATCAGGTCCTCTGTCTCTTCTGTAGGCAGAATCCCATATCTCAAGTCTGAGGGACTATAAGAAAAACTCTTGAGGCAGTAGGGCAGCATTTCTAAATTTAAATATTTCAAGTTTTGCTTTTTGTAAAAAAAAATTTAAAAATTAAAAAAACATTTTTAAATCAACATTTTTAGATTAACCCTCTCCAAAAAGACATATAAACACAATGTATCTCATGACTCATCAACCATATGTATGTCTTGACTTCACAGAATGTTAAAGGAAAGATTCCTGTTCAAACTCACAGGCTGTGGCCATGCAATATGTGGCACCGCAGGCACATCTGCCGTGCCACATACTACACAATCGTCTGTTCTCCATGCTGCAAAGGAACATCACAGATGGGCTTTTTGACCCCTGGAAATCCAGAGGTAAAAAAATACCCATACAAAAAATGCAGAGAAGCACACGTGGGGGCAGTGCTTACTAGTTGTCCCTGCAGCTAGTTGTCCCTGGGGAACCAAATATCCATGCTCATGTGGACATGCCCACAATGAAAGGCAAGGACTGCACATTTACACTGCTTGGTTCCAAAATGTATCAACCAATGCACATTACTATGCAGTAACCAAAACTACTGAGCAGTACAGGCATGTATCTACATGTGCACACCCATACTGTGCAGTAAATATGGCAACTTATACCAACTTGATTGTAAATGTGATACCTGCGTCATGCAGGTATCAAATTGATACCCAATTACTTACTGCACAGTAATGCACGTGTAGATATAGAAGTCTAACTTTAGTCCTAAGTCAGTCCACACACAGTGCTAATGTGCCTTAATGCCTGCACATGTATATGCCAACCTAGTCCTGCTTACTGAACAGTAATTTACTGCACAGTAACTTTAAGCTGGCATAAATGCATGTGTAGACACACCCAGCACCGATGTTATTTCCTTCCACTGACCACTGGCCCATACTGCTCCCTTACAAAAGGATTTGAATGCATACATGGTCTACTAATAGCTTAGTTTGAACTCTGAGCATTTGGCAATAGTAGAACTATAATGGTCTGAACCTTTTGGAGAAATGTTATGGTAAAGCTAAAAGCATAGAGTCCAAGTAAGACAAATGTAGGCAGAGGCAGTAGAAATCTACTATGGATTCTCTGGTATGATTGGTATGATATATCCAATGAGGCTATGTAATGATGATGACTACGGGACTCTTGACTGCCACCCCTACTTCTATGCCAAATTTCTGGGCATCTTCCATTATTTTGATGAGGCAGAACTCCTGCAGTTCATTGCTGTTGCTCAAGCAGTCCTAGCAGTTTCTTGGTAAAAGCCCCCATTTCCAGAGCCTTTAGGTTTTGCTAACATTTTAAAGGGATCTGCAAAATTACGTTTAAGCTAATGATAAAGGAAAAGAAACAATGTCTTCCCACTTTCTAAACTGTTAAGTTGTCCCAGGTGCATTACAGTGGATATAAGTGGATGTTTCTGTGTCTGTCTGCCCAATGTTTATCCCACAGCATTGGTATGGTAGGCATGAGGCATCCCCTTACAGTACTTTCTCTTAAAAGTAATACTAGATAATTGTCTTAATGATTCCTGTGGTGTGGCAGAATTCACTCACTGCTCAAACAATTAACAATCTGTTTTAACCTATGCAAAGAGCAGTGCTCATTCTTTGCTTTTGGGTATTTCTTCTTTTAACACCTACTTCTGCTGCTGCCCTTTATGACTGCAGTAACAGTCATATGGCTAACTAATTTGGAAAGGTCAAGCCCGAACTCAGAAACACTCATTAAGTTTTTATTGGCTATGGCTTCTACACTCAGTGCAAATACCAGGACAAAACCCAAGAATTTCCCTTGAATGCAAGCACTTCTATGCTTCAATTCAACAAACATCACTCCCAGAGATACTTGTTCTCTCTCAGCAATGTATGCAATTTCATCAAGTAAAATTGAAAATCTGACTGATGCATTTGCTACTTCAGCAATATAATTTCTCACTAGTTGACCACAAATTTCATTCAATTCATTCTGGGTTTAGGGTGACATGTAGCACACCATAACGGGACCAGTTTCTAAATGCTTCCTTAATAGTTTTTCTCCCTTGCCTCAATGCAGAGATCAAAGAGTGTTTACAGATTCCCCAGGGGTGTTTTCTTCTATGGTTAAAACTCAATAACAGGCACAGGTGGGTGGAGCTTTGGAATTGTTTTCTTTCTATGATGCATCTGATCCTCAAGGGCTTCTTTTCTTTGGTGCAGGATGTAGAAGAAGTTGGCCTCATGCTCACACATAACTCTGTTATCAAATTCACCCAAGGAACCTTGTCTGCCTATGTCCTTAGACCAACACGGCTACAACCTAAACCCCTGCACATAACTTTGTAGTATTCAGATTTTATAGCAGCTCCTGGTGCTTACTAAAATCTTTTTAGTAAAATGTTGAATGATGCATATACTAAGTATGGCTTGAGTTACTCTTAGACAGATAAATGCAGCTTTATAAGAAGGAGCTCATTTGAGAGTGAGAGAGTAAGAAAATCCTTGTAAACAATGGTCAAGTTGTAAATGATGACTTGCTGCTGGATCCATTCCCCCTCTTGAAATCATTAGTAGCAGGTGGAATCTATTATATAGCAATCAAAACTTACTTTATCAACTTATAACTGGGTCAGCATGACATTCTCAGTATCAAATCCTAATGAAGCCCACTATCCCAAGGCACCCCAGGTGACCTTGTTGTCATTCTCTGTGTTCAGGACTTGCCCTTCCAGATACATACCCTTGATGTTTCATCTCTTCCAGGACAATAATGATCTTCCTGTTCCAGCAACATAACCATTCCCAAATCATTCATTCTGAGCTTCTGGCCTTCAGGGTTTAAAAGTTTGTCCTATTCAGGCTTCTGCCTGTCTCCATGGCTCTTCTGCCTTTGTTGCACTTCACTCTTCTTTAGAGCAGCTGTTTGTCAGGGTTCCTCCTGTTGTTCCTCATAAAAATCCAAATGAAAGCCCAGAATCAATTATCTGCCTGTTTTAGAATTGTGTTTTTAATCTCTCCTGGATACCCTTAGTTTTTTATTCTGCTTTTTGCTCATTGTTACTTTCCTTGGTGATATCCTTTTTTCAGAGCCCACCTGAAATGTTCTGGGACGTTTCCTGTAACTTCCCCCTCTTTGGACACCTCAAGTTTCCTCCCCACTATTTTGGATTTTTTGCTTATGAGAAATCTTTAATTATAACACAGCATGGATTGCTTCTCTATCATGTACCACCAGATCATATGGCCCTCAAACTCTTCAATTCACTTTCTTTTCCCAGAGATGAGTAATCCCAGGGATCGAGACAGCAGTAAGAGGACTGTGATCAAGGGAGAGTGCAAGGAAGCTGTCACTCAACAGAGCAGCAGTGTTGCTGTCACCTCACTAACACAGCAATTAGGACAGTGATAAGATACTGTAACCAACCCACAATAAAGATTAGCACCTTGGTAACCAACTTCTGGCTGGTCTGTTGTGCCTTGTCCCAATCAGGGATTAACATCTAACCCTTTTGTCCCATCTCAAAAGTCGTGGCAGGTGAGCCCTGAGGGGCAATAGAGAGAGAAGCAGACTCATGCCCACACTTCACACTGCTTATGAAAAGCCCACAGCCATAAAGAAAGACTCTTTTAGGAACTATTTGGGTGGTGGTCCAAATAGGAGCAGGTAGTGAGTTACTTTTCCTACAATACTCTGGAAAGTTTGGTGGTCATCTTTTTATAGTCTAGGGCTACAGTCCCAGAGGTATTATGCCTATGTGCCTGGTGGGAGAAAAATAAGACTATTTCTCATATCTTGTTATTTTGAAATAACATCATCAGAAAATAGAGAGATTGATGTGAATTTATCCACAAGCTCTAAGGTCTGGAGAACATTGCCTTCCCTGCCTTCTCTTTATTAGTTTAAAAAAGGGAAATGCTTATGAATGTACTTTTCTGTTCTGCTTTCCACACATATCTGCTGTGACAGATGCCTCTGTAATCATTCTTTAGCTAGACTGTCACTCTGGAAGTCAAACTTCAAATTCCAGCTTCATTTATACCCCACAGAACAGTACAGACAACCACTTACAACCGTTACATCTCTCACAAGAAAGAAAAGAATATCTCTACCTACTTGCACATCAGGTGTAAGTGTAGTTGAGGTCAAAGTATTTCCGAATCACTTGCAATCTTCTTTATCCCAAGCCTTTCTGAGTCCTGCTGCTTGGGGAAGGTGAAAAGTATCTTATTCATTTCAAAAGGGGTATAAAGTGCATGCATATGAAGTGCAATATCTCATTGGTCAAGCAAGAATTTAGTTAAAAATAAAATAAGGAATAAGGAATGAAAGATCTTTTTGTTTCTTTGCAGTTTTTCCGCAAAGATTTTCTTTATGTATCAAATCACATTAATCAGACATAGAAAACAATCTATTTGGTACTGATTCGTCTAATCTTGAATTTGGCTACAAACCCATTCCACATAATGTTTAACTTTGTTCTTGCTTGAAAAGAAATACAACTATTAATTGCATGTTTAAAGGAGTGAATGGCAGTTAAGATTCCTTTCACTTATTCTCACTGATTAGTATGATGTTAGATCCTTTTCTTTAGATCTCTATTGTTGATTGGGAGGCTTTTCTTGCTTGTACCCACCAACGGATCATCTTCCATTGCTTGTATATCTGATTCCCTCACTTTTTCAAATGATATGTTTCTACTGCATAGTTTTATGGACCTCCAGCATTTCTGTATTGTGCATAGGAAGACAAATGTATACATGGACTGAGGAACTGGCTTGAACATTGTGAACAATTCTGTAGCAGCTTGGGTGGAATATCTCTCTAAAATACCTGCTTCTGCTGAGATGCTTAGGGTATACTATCCAGCCATCTTGTTTAAAAAAAAAAAAAAAGAGCAACCCCTATGTTTTCCCTTTACTTGATCCCCGTATCTTTATCTGTCTTAGAGAAAGCAAACTGGAATATCTGGAAAGTCTCTGGTATATCATAGACAAAAAAAAAATAGTCTTCTCCACTAATTCTGCAGACCAACAACTGAACCTGCAGCAGCATAACCCAGCATAGTAAAACAAAAGGAATGGGATATTCAATCTTGATCAAACAATCCACAGTTATTTTTGCAAAGGCTTCTCTACATGGGGCTGGTGAGTTCCCATGTGTTCCTGTGCTGTACAATGCACCCTGTTGTCATCCTGAATGATTCTTTGAACTTGTTCCTTTCCATAAAGTTCTTCCATTCTTTAAACCTTCCAAGGAGGGGTGGCAGGGTTTCTGCTTGGTTCGTGCTTAACACTACATATACTGTCATCATTATATTGAGGGACTGCCACTTCTGCTGATGACCACATGTTCTCCATTCTCATCACTCCCTGACAAGTATTTGCTTTCATTTTCAGTGCCAGAATGCAGCACTGTTATCTGTGTCTATATTTTGAAAGACTGGATCCTATAACTGAAGGGTTATGCATCAGATAACAAAGAAAGATTGCCTTTCAGTGTAAGCAGTTTCATGGCCAGTCTCTGGCATATCAATACTTGCAAAGAATATTCTGGTGTCAGCAGCTTGTTAATTTCCTAGTTATGGATAATGTCACCTGTCTCTTTAATATGTTGCACAAATGAATGAAATACAGGATACTGGCACTTGTTGAATACTCCCATAATCGTGACATGAGGAGCCAACCTCCCAAATCTTCCCTATTTTAATGAGGTACACATGACACTTTTCTTGCACTAGTCACACAGGTAGCTGAAACTTTGACTTCCTTATGATATCCCAGAGTATTCTCCTTCAAGCGGCAGAACTCCTGTTGCTTGGAATCCCACTTTATTCTCCTTTTTAAACTGGATCTCAGGGCGAATTAGGCCAGGTACCAGCTATGACAGGGCCTAATACAGGACCCAAACAACCTTTGCAAAACAAAGAATCTTTTAATCTCAACAGTAATGAACAGCATTGGACTTCTAACACAATTAGGATTCTATACATTTTATCCATCATAAATTTAGGTATTTCTTTTCCCAGGAATCCCAACACCTGGGAGGTGGGTTCAGTCTGCTACCCAAAATTATGTTTGTCTCTTTGACCCTGTTCCTCCTGCCTGGGATCCCTCCCTGGTTACAGGCTCCCAGGAATTTAGCTGAACTTAACTGGGTGCAAAAGGAACGCATCAGCACAGGAGTGTATCCAGACTTTTGTAAAGGGCTTTGCAGATGTGAGGTGCATTGTAACATATAGCACCACACAGATTTTTCTCCAGTTAAAAATAAAATAGAAGCTTTACTGATATGGTAGAAACCTAGGGCCGTATTGTAGCAGGAACAAATATAAATTCATTGGATTGAATTAAAAACAGTCTGCCGTGCTGTGAAATAGCTTCATTACCAGAAGCAGTTAACAATAGCAGGATTGCAGAACAAAGAACAGCATGATTGGTGGAACTTCGCAACCATCAAAAAGAAGAGAGGATCTTTAACCACTGTTGAATGAACAGTTTAGAAGGGGTCAGGCAGATTATAATGAGCCATGAAGTCAGTTGACTCCCGCAGTGCTGCCTGACTAGAAATGCTGCTGCCACTGCCAGGCAGTCAGTTTTAAACTTTGAATGGAGCAGGAATCAATGGGGGTTGCAAGTGCACCCACCTGGGTCTGCCCCTGTACTAGCATCCCCCAGCCTTTAATTTTGGCTTCTCTTTTATATCCACCCAATATCAAAATTAATGACCTTTTTATACTCTCCTTAAATGTACAGAGTGCAAAATTTACTATTTATCTAAGTTCTAAGTCCTTTTTTGGTACCTATGGAGTGCCAAACATTAATAAGCTGCATTAGAGATTGCTAATGAGAAGAGGAGTCCTTTACTTCCAAGTCACCAGTTCAAGTCTACCCTGAATTTGTGAGTTTATTTTTCACCATGCTATGGCAGCTTGGCAAGCTAACACTACTTTTCACATGGCCACGTTACCAAAAAAAATTGATTTACAATCGCTACGCATTCAAAAAAGTGACACTGAAACACAGTAGGCTGAATCTGGAGAGGGAAGGAACTATTCTCCGAACCCTAGTGCTGGTGCCTCTAAATCATGGTTGATATACGTTGGAAGAGAATGTGAAAATTTACAATGCAGATGCCAGTGTTATACTTGCTTTGCTGATAAAGGAATAACTTCTCTTTTCAGGACTGTCAATCTAGCATCTTTCATTTGGTCTCAGTACTACTTTTTGCAGCACTGAAGAATGAGTCGATGTTTTATTTTTTATTTCAGTGGGAGTAGAATCAGACCTTTTGTTCACAAACAAAAAATTAACAGGGAAAAATAAGAAAATGAAAAGAAAAGAGTATTTTCCAAACTTTTGTCATTCTTTTCTTCATCTTGAGTCCTCCACTTTCAAAGCTGGCATACAATTTCAAATGCAGTGCATGTGTGTATCCCAAAAAAAAAAATCTAAATGGCACAAATCAACAAATATAGTGATGTGTTATCGAATTAAAGATTAGAAATAAAAGTGTTTCTTGTAATGTATAATCCTTGCTTTGATTCATGCATAAAAAATCAATAAAATAATGTGAGACAACCATGCAAGCCTTCTTTAAATAACTTGTGTCTTAATAAATACTAGATTCATTACAAACCTCCATCAGAATATATTATCTACACTTGCACCATACTACTTCTCCCTGATTAGAAAGCTTCACCTTGCTAAAGCATGAAAAATGGACAAGAATGGAATGGAATACAAAAGGGCCACTTATTGTTGTAAACCTGCAAAGTTTGTCCGTGTGTAGTAGAGCTCAAAATTTTAAGAATAAGCTTATAATAGCTTCAGATTTTCCTAACATTATCTGTGGTGTCAAATTACTGAACATCCTGAGATTACCATATTATTTTTAGAAATGTTATATATATCTTTATGGGCTTGCTATTGGTTGTATTCATGGCTCAATAAAGAATAAACACCAGTGAGTAATTCATATTCCTCAATAGTGAAACCTTTTGAATCACACCTATACAAGTACACATAAGGGAGAAAACAGACAGAGTAGAGCAGGTTCAAAGGACGTGAAACCATATAAAAATGGCAGCCCTTACCTAGGAGACAAACACCTGCACTTGATCCCAGACCTGAGAGTCAGGAGACATCAAAACAATGAAGGCTGGTGAAAGGACTTGTAAAGTGCTTCAAATATCAAAATATCCATGTAGAGGATAGATGGTCACCTTTTAATCTAAGTATATATCTAAGCTATTTATTACTTTTAAGATACGTTTTCTCTTAAATAATTTTTCACTGAATTAATAGGGGGTTTTGTTCTTTGAAGAGCTGGTTACTGAATAAAACAGTAATGTCTACTGAGAGAACAAAATTGCTGACGCTTATCAGAAATTGGACCAGCTATGGTTAGGTTATCTCAGTGAACTGCAAAAGAACATCTCAGTGAGGGGAACCCTTGGGACTTCTTTTCCTTTCTCTGCTGTCCCTCCCATGACATCTTCTGCAAAAGGAGGTGTTCTCAGCTGAATAATCTGCTGTACTTTAGATGACATGCAGATAAACACGACTTAACTGAAATACAGTTACAGACCACTCAGCCACAGAGACATACGTGGGATTATACTTTTCAAATAACTCCTTGATTGTTTCCAAACATCAGGATCTGTGGAGCTTAGCTTGAGGCTTCAGTCTCAAGGTCTTTGTGCAATCAAAATTTATCTGATTACTGAGTTTGTATGATACCTCCAACCTCAACTGCAAGAGCACAGGAACACTAAAAGGAAAGTGCCTTCATGTTCCTCATTCCGAACTAGAGGACACATACTTTGACTACACAAAAAACCTCTGCTTTACCTCCTCAGGCAGCCCACCGTCACATACTCCATCTCAGATTCAAGGAGTGTGTGTCATTGGGGTGTCTGAGTGGATGAGGCTGAGGGGAGAGGGGAATGAACCCTAAGAAATATTCAAACCCTTTGAAACCGAGCTGCAGGTATGTGAAAACTTTTTGCCGAAGTTCAGGTGAGGAGTTACTGTTCAATTCCAAGGGCTTATATCCTCCATATACCAAATAACATTTGTCATGCTGCTAGTGCTTTACTAACATCAAGCTCCTCTAATCTAGGCATTTTTCCTCCCCTTTATAAATGCTGGCTGGTCACTGAACAATGCTATCATTTAAGGATCAACAAGAAAACCAGACAAGGTTCTTTGGGTGAATCTGATATCTTTTATTGGACCAACTTAAACAGTTGGAAACAATTTTTTAGCGCGTTTATAGGTTTAAAAACCCTTTGTCAGGCTACGAAAGTCTCTGCAGTTGGTGTGTGCAGACTTACTCAGCCTGAGGAAGGGTTTTTAAACCCAAAACCTTGCTAAAAATTTTTTTCCAACGATTTAAGTAGGTCTAATAAAAAATACCAGATTCACCCAAAGAAACTTGTCTGCCTATGTCCTTAGACCAATACAGCTACAACCTACACTTCTGTAACATGAAAACCAGCCACTTAGCAAGAATCAACATATCAGGTCTTCCATTTGCCCTTTTCTTGATGCAAAGGACATGACTGTGTGACAAGAAGCAGAGTTGGGACATCCCTATTTAGCAGCAATCTCTGTATTCTTATTATATAAGAATCCATAATTGTCTTTTTCAAATTAAAAGAGACCTCAAAGTTATCTCATCTGTGCTGTGCTGGGGACCAGTGTGAGGCACAGCACTCCTTGAATTAGACAGCTGCAAAGGTTTCTAAAAAGCATGGCTGTTTCTCCCTTCTCATCAGCACTTTGGCTGCATCTACACAAGACTACTTGCATAAACAAGTACTAAATGACTGCTCAGTAGCTAGAGTTACTATGCAGTCACACCAAGGAACAGCTTTTTTGTGACTAACTGCGCAGTAGTTCGTGATTACAGCATGCATCACGCTTCCTGCCGTGCAACACTACTGCACAGTAGTCATGGGCTACTGTGACTGTGCAGTCATCATCTTTGTGTAGCTGCAGCCTTTGTGTTCTTGAGCTTCATTAGAGAATTGGGCAAAGTGTTTGCCTGAAAGTTATAATAAATTGGTAAATCTCTGTTTTCACACTGCACATAAGGCATTTCTGCTAGCTTATGTAGATCTCAAGGGCTGTATGAAACATTTCTCACTTGCTGTGGTACCTATAAATAGTGTGTATATAGCTGGGTTCTATTTGTGCTCCTTTATTTTTTTGCTTGGTGGCGTCCCATCTATTATATGGCATTATAAACTTTAGTTATTTATTTACCTGAAAGCTATCTGACTCCATTTTTCTTTTTCTGACCCATGAACGCAAATACCAAGAGACCTGATTTCTACTATATACTTACAAAAAGATTTAATAACAACTGGAGCAGATTGATCAAAGGAAACCAACCAGTCTTTATTTTCCCAGTACTTGAAACCTTTTTCTTCCTGCTCCCAACACCTAGTGATAAGACAATAGATTATCCAAAAAGGGTTAACAAACTAAACAATGACAATGAATTCATTAAAAAAAAAAATATCGGAAAAACCCCTCAGCCAAATACCCATTTAGTTAGACTTAGCTCATTACTTAAAATACTTTTTTCTAGCTCAAAGACAAAATAGGTACTGCCTGCTAAGGAATAATATCCAAGAAAAAGAAAAGAAAATATTATAATTTTGATTTTACTAACCAGGTCACTATAAAAAAAAAGATGAGACAATATCAAAGCTTTAAATCCCCAGTTCTTTGAATTTGGATGTGGAGGTTTGGATACAAATTCTCCTTTTCAAATATACTTTTCTGGCTTTTGTTTGTTCCTGCATCAGATCCAAAACAGATAGGGGACCTGTTTTCTCGTTTTGGAATTGACATCACTGAACTCTGATTAGCAATTGAGAACAACCATTTCCTGATCTTTTAGCTAAAAATGGTAGTTATTAAAAATCAAATACATACTGGATAAATAGATTTCACAGATAAATAAAATGACCATTTGTCATGAAATTTAAGTATCTGCTCCTTTTCTATTTTTATCACTTTGGCCTTGAGTGCTTACTTTTTCATGTCAAAGGTATAATAGAGAAAATGCTAAAGGACAACAGAGTCTCAAAGTATTTTCTCAATTGCAAGGTATATGGATAAGTAATGTGATTTAAACAGCGTATTGATAGAAAGTCCAGGCACATGCTTGAGTTTTCGAACCAGCAACATATTTTTCTTTTGACTCACAAGTGCAGATCCTGTTAGCATTTCTTCTAAGAGAGAAAATAGTGTTTCACATAACTATGAAGCCTGATGTACCCTTGATAGACATCTGGCTCAGAGGCATAACTAGTAATGTTTCCACTCCAAGCCATAATCCCCTTCTCTACCCTGCTCTTTGCATTCTTCCTACCACTCATGCTCCTTGCTGTCGCCCTGGCCCCTCCCTGCTCCGGGCTGCAGGCTACTTTTTCACCCCACTACTGCAACCACCTTACTACTGCTGCTGCCCTTTACCCTTGTGGTGAATTCTTGTCACCACCTACTGCCACAAGGAGTGAATTTGGTGGCAAGAGAAGTGGTGGTTGCAGTAAGTGGGCAAGAAAGATAGGGTAGGGTAGGAGAGCAGCAGCCTGGGGGGCCGGAGAATGCAGAGAAAGGGGATGCACTGCCAATTCCTGTTGCCACTGGCTGCCACAGGGAGCAAATTCAACTGAGAGAAGAGCAGGCAGGGAGGGCAGCAGCACCAGATGGAGAAGGGGGGCCTTCTGGTGGATAAACTTTTTTCTTTCTGCATTCCAAGAATCATAGCTGCAAGCAGAGGGGACCATGGGGTTAACCCCTCAAAGTTTATATATAGGGTTGGTGACCTTGTCTTGCACTACTAGTTTTGCTACTGGTTTATCTTACCTCTTCCCCAAAGTATTTTTTTTTAATCTGAAAAATTGTGCAAGTAAACAGTTTAAAAAAAAGAATGAAGAAGATTAGTGCTAGTCATATCCTCTTTTCTCATATTTACATTCAGAATTTTAATGGCACTTGACTCTGAAATCATTCCAGTAAAGCGGAAAATTAATATTTTAATATGTCTACCTTTCCAGCAACTAGAAATAAGTAAAGTGGAATAAGTAGTAGAAAAGAAAGTGGTTTAGTATTAACTATGTATATGAATATTTATCGTAACTTGCCATCAGACATCTGCCTATCAGGGTTCCTGTTCACTTATATATACAGTAAAACACTGTGGGAGTCACAGAAGCAATTATTTTTATGTCATATAGAAAAGAAGGTAATGATTTATTTCTTATATTCTTTTGATTAGATTTTACCATAATTTTTTTCGCTGAGTGAATCCAATAGTATCAAGCATATCTAATAAAACTCATTATACAAAAAAGTCACAGGATGATACAATTTTTCTTTACCTCTAATAAAAAGTAAGTGGGGGTAGGAGACACAATGCAAGTGTCTCGTAAGTAAGTGGGGGTAGGAGACACAATGCGAGACAAGAAAATGTATGTCCTTATAGTGTCTATGCCTTTGAGTTCCCTTGAGGGTCAGGTTTGCACAAAGAAATTATCCCAGTGGATTCTGTCTATTAGTGTCTTTTTAAAATGAGTATGTCTGAGCAATTCAACAAGTAAATGTCAGTTTTATGGGAGTATGAACTGATAGTGGGTGGATTTTAGCTGAATAAATGTTAGTGCAGACAAACCTGCTTACAGACATTTGGTTATAGGGAATGCTCTTGTCCCACATGGAGGTTAATTATACAATCAAAAGCTAGATGGTAGTGTTTTATTTTTCTGTTTGGTAGGAATTGAAAAAGACTTCAATTACTGTGATCCAGAGAAAGAACTAGCTAATGCTCAGTACAGTGCTGCCAGGCATTGTGTGAACTTTGCCCCTTCCTCTAGTTCAGCTAACCCACCTCAGACTTGGTTTGAAATTGTCCTGCTCTTTCTGTGCTGAACATCTTTTGAACTAAGGATTAAGCCTATCAAGTAAACAGGAAGTGCTTGAAGTGCTAATCGAATTCCAAGTATGTAACTATCAACCAGACCCAGTCTGGCTACTAAAAGACAATGGTCATTTCACCTGCTACTAATAGCTACTTTGGAGAAAGTAATGTTATCCTCCCTTAAAACCTAGCTCCTACACAAAATAATGACTTTCAAATAACATTATTATCCAATAATAAGAAACTAGCCCCCATTTCTGTGCAAGATGAATGGGAAACTAGTGATGTTCTTTCATGGGGTACGGTTTCATCATCATATATGGCAATGTCAAAGCTAGTGAGCAAATGGACGACTTCTGTAGTAACCTTGTGGATCTCAAAGGTACTTCTGTCAACCAATCAAAGCCTGCAGTGGCATATAACATATTCCATAGTCTGGAAATCATGACCATAATGCACCTTGCATTCTTTTTTATACCATTTAGAGAAGAAGGCTGATCTTCAATGATCTGATAAAGTCTGCCCATGGCTAAAATTTGCAGGGTAGTTCAAATCCAAGACGTTTTTGTGAGGGTAATGAGTTGCCTACTGGGTACACTAGTGTTATCCCATGATGCCCTCCACCATCCTTCAGGATCATATTTTTGAGAGCATGCACTCAATCCCAGAATGCTTTTTAAGAACTTCAGCTGCGATTTTGGTGGGTTCTGGAGGTCCTGCAATAATGGTAGTGTAAATGCAATGCATTTGCAAACCACTTCAACATTTTAAGCAGTACAAGATGGCTCAAAGTAGCCGGTTAGTTGGTGTTGATTCAGTAATTCCACTTACAGTGCACATTGCAACACTGAACTGCACATCCAAGCACTTTGTTCATGGGTGCTACTTTATGTAAAATTAATTTTTGGTTCTTATCTTAACAACTAGCTGTCCCAGATAGATTCTAAGACAGCTCTTGCTTAGCCACTGATTGGCTCCATCTCCTCATGTAAAGGGAATGCACTATCACCTGACCTTTGCTGCATAATACATTGGGCTTTCTATACAGAAGGAGTTCCTGACCTGTGCATGCCTCCTGCACCTGTCCTGATGCTATTTTTCTCTGCCTCTGCTTCCTGATACCCTGGTTTCTTGTGTTTGCCACTTGGTTCCTAGGTCTAGGATCCTGACTCAAGCTTCTGAACAGGGATTGACTTCTGGCTTTTGAGTTCTGACTTCTAACCTGCTGGCTTGATATCTGACCCCTGACCGTAGACCTTAGACACCTGTCTTTGGCTTAGTGTGTTGAATTTACCTCTTGCTTTTGTCCATTGATTTGACATCTCTGACTAACCTCCAGTCTGTGACCTCCACATCAACTGACCATTCAACAAGCACTTGGTCTTTAGCCACTTGGCTAAGCTATACAAGCCTTTCCTGACTCTTGTGGAACAAATACAAGTGCTGTACTCTACAACCAAATGTACCAGCATTATTGCACCTGTTCAGAGCATAAGAGCATTGGCACCTCATGATGTTCTCACTGGTTAACTTCAGGACAAGGTCAAAATTAAGAACATTCGGCATCATCCTGAATGGTAAGAATCCCCACCCTCTCCAATCAGGGCTCCCCACCCTGCATCTGAATCCCTGGGGCTTCCCAAATTTCCTCCCACCCTCACAAGACATCCCTTCCCCACCTCTAACAGTTCCTCCCTGCATCCCCCACCACCGGGCTGCCATGCTGTCCCCGCTCCTTTTTACTTGTGGCTGCCCGTGCTGTTTGTTCCAGGGGAGCAGGCAAGGAAGGGTTACTCTGCTTGCCCTGGCCCTGCCACTGCTGCTGCTTAGCCGCTGCTCTTGCCCAGGCTCAGCTAGGCCCAGAGAGCAGCAGCAGTGGCCAGGCAAGCATGTTAACCCTTCCCTACCTGCTCCCCTGGGACAGGCAGCTCAGACAGGCAATGAGTGGGAATCTGGGGTGCTAGGGGAAGGCAGGGGGCAGAGGGCCTGATTGGGGCCAGCTGGCAAAGGGGAGCAGGTGGGATGTTTATGCTAATGAGTAGCCTAGAGTAGGCTATATGTTAGTGTAATGCAAAATGGGCAACAAGGATCAGAGATAAATCTGCCCTACAGCAGCATACTTTAAGCCACCTAAATAGTGCTAAAAACTAGTGTGGACAATCCAGGGGTTAAAAGCTCCAGAAGCCAATTAAAATTCATCCAGGAGTTGCCTTCCTCCTTAGAAGGGAGGAAACAAGCTATAAAGTAGGTCACTGTGGAACAACAGGTCACAACCAGCATTGTTCCAGACACTTTATTATTATTATTTTGGAAGCCTTCTTCAGTATATCTTGTAAGGGTGAGAACTTGATTGCAACTACTGCAGCCACATCTGAAGTTTGTTTTTCAAGTACTCTCAATAAAGGGTATCAGCCAGCCCAGAAGAATCTTCTCCATGAGCTTCTTTACTGAAATGTGATTATAGGTTAGTAGATGGCAGCTTCCTCAGATATTTTGCCATGTTTGAGAATGACAATGACAACTGTGTGATGCTGCTTTTCACATCTTATACATTCACTGTATGATGGCAAATAGGCATACAAGGGCCCTCACTTTTAAGGAATTCAGAGTAATTGCCATCCTTGCCATCAGTTGTTGATGATGATGATGATTATCATTATTGCCTTTAGAGCCTCATTGTTGTGTTCTGATGTAGATGGACAAGATAGTGAAAGTGTACCCAGACACATCTAGCAGATTCTGAAGTATTCTTTCTTCACAGTCTGTTTGATGGTCTTGTTGATTAAATTCTTGGAACACTGAAGAAGAAGAGTAACAAGCATATTTGCTTTCATATATAGCTGTTTATACACCACAGGGTCAATGGTTTCAAACAAGCATAGGAAGATCTTCCTTTTGCATCTGGAATGGGTGAAATCAAGAAACTCACAGCATTTCTCCATCTTGTAAGCAGAGTGCATTCAATGAGACATCCAATGCTGTTTCTACGTCTATATTTCTACTCTTGTACTCTTTCAGAAGTTCTTTTTATCTCTGATTACCGTCCGTATGTATTTATTAGGATAGCCTGAGGGATAGTTTTTAGAGGTACTGGTAAGGAGAATGAGAGTGAAGAATGTATACTTTCCTGGTGTTAGGTGTGTATGTATGTATATATGCCACAGAAGTTGATGACTATATACTCTAGATATATAGATATAGTATATGGTCATCAACTTCTGTGGCATACATACATACACAGATCACAGGTCAGATATATATAGATATAGGTATATAGATATAGTATATGGTCAGCAACTTCTGTAGCATATAATGTTCAGTACACTGCCCAGAATTTCCAGCATGATTTTGGTATAGAATTTATTGGGGAAGATTCTGAGACCATTTTTCAGCATAACAGGTCAATGCTGACTACATGTGAAATGTGACAGAATGGTATAAATTGGGGTTATAGTCAACCTTCTGTCTTGCTGAGTAAAAAGTGTGTAGTAGTTTTGTATGAAACAGGAGGTGAACACCCCTGACAGAGGCCCAAATTGGTGAGTTACTCTCCAGCTGTGTCATTCTCAAAATATCCCCAGTCTACCTGATGTCTGTTAAAGCTACCAATATAAACAGTTCAGAGGGGGAATGATGGTTGTGCTCAATAGAATTATTCAGTGTTAGGAAGCTTGTAGATTTTCATTGTCATTATTTACCATACTCCTACTATGGTTATGCATATTGCTGATGACCTAGATTCCTTCAAACCTGTGACATCTCCAGTTCCACATTTGATATTAAATGGCTAGACCAAGCTCAGTATAATTTACACATGCCATAGGATTATTACTGAGGATTTGATAGCTAATGCCCATCTCAGTGTTTGCTGTGTAGGTCTCAATATTGTTGGCCTACCTCTTAACGGTTCTTGAGGACATTAGGGCTGTGTGAAATGGTACTATTTTATTTCAACTTCTGTTTTGATGTTTTGACAGGACAGTGTTTCATTTTGAGTTTCATTTCATTTTGAAGCATTGTTCCATTTCGTTTTGTCAAAACTGTTTCACTGTTTTGACATTGTTTCAACATTTCACCCATTCACTATAATGAGGAAGCATGAAACTGCCTATAACTTTGTCATTCCTTGGCATATTTGGATGAAAACAGCAGGGATGGTAGCCCCTTCATGAAGCCTGCCAAGTTTCAAGGAGATAGGTGCAAGGTTTTCTGGGAAACTACACCTCAAGCTGCTGACAAGCAAAACTCATGACATGTGTGACTGCGTGTGTTAAGGCACAGTGGGGTGAAAACAGCAGGCATCATAGGCCCTTCTGAGGCCATGAAGCCTGCCAGGTTTCAAAGAGATAGGTGCAGGGGTTTCCAGGAAACTACACTTCAAGTCAAGCTGCTGACAAGCAAAACTTGTGATTGTGGCTGCTAAGGCGCAACTGTTTTTCCGTTCCTCCCCCAGAGCACTGGGATTGGAAGGGACCTCAGGGAAGGCTCACAATCACTGGCCAGATACACATGTCAATATCAAAGCAGTCCTTCCTCCTCTTCCCTGCCCTCTCCTTAGTTTCTGTTTCCCTGCAAGCAAGCCCAGCTTTGAAATTTGAAATGTTTTAAAGCTTCCAAAATGTTTCAACTGCCCTCATTTAATTTTGAGGCTGTTTTGAAGCTTTTAATTTCATTTCAATTTCACTGTTTCAAGCTTGAAATGAGATAAAACAGCATCAAAACAAAATACCCAGCAAAATTTCGCACAGCCCTCAAGGACGTTCTCCAGGGTCTAACTTCTGAAGTTTTCAGGAAGACTTTCAAGCATATTTTCAAATTCTTATTTTCAAATGCAGTGTGACTTAGTGCTGCTAGCACTAAAGGAAGATTTCCCCTTAGCTACAGGTAAGGGAAAATGTCCATTGTCTTAGCAGAGCCAATTATAAAAAATGTTGTTGCTTCTTATTGACTTGCCAAAGAAAATATTGTAAAGTGGTTCAGGTCCCTTTCTCAAACTTGTTGCCAAAACTGGTGATGGATAATTGTATTTTTGTCTCCTGAATTCTCACTTGAATATTCGCATAAGACCCCAGATTCTTCTGTCTTCCTTTCAGATATATTAAAAACTATTAACAGAAATGACAGGGCATCAGGGCCAACATTTCCATGTGGTCAATACCTAACACACACACCTTCTTTATTTCAAATGTTAGCTGCACAATTTTATAGCTTTATCTGGGCATCATTTGGATCAATGACTGTATTTACAATTATTTAGCTGAAGCTAAACCTGTTGTTCAGTAGATGAAGGTGATGCCCATGGAAAGACAGAAATATTCAATTATTCAACCTGCATTGTTTTGTGGGGATACAAGTCTAATCTGCTCCAGAATGCTTAATTCTGATCTGCCCATTCTTTGCTGAGGAGCATTAAGAAAAAGGGAACTAGCAGTATGCAAGCAACATGAATAGCCTTTGCACAACATGAGAAAGAAGACGAAGGACAGAAAGGTATGGACATCATGAATTAAGGGAAAAAGGATGAGATTTAATTTGTCTAACATTTAAGAGATTGGTATGGAGTGGTGTATGCATCCCACAGCAGTACTAGAGTATAAGAATTAGGAATGTACCTAAGTAGGCTTTATAAATAATATGTGAAAAAATTCTGGCTTTTCACCCAATTTTTGTCAGTCAGTGCAGTAGAAGAGCTGACCACATAAAAACTGAGTGAGAGAGAACTCCAGAACTTAGTTTTACAGCAATTTGGTAATCTGGGAAGAAGAGACAGAAAAGTAAAAAGAACAAAACTGCAGAAGGAACATTGTCTTCTACAAGTTGGTCTACAACAATATTCAACATGCCCAAAACTATGTACTAAAACCTTACACTTGCAGATTGCTATGCTCATGAAGTAGCTGAAAGAAAATAAAACTTTCATTTTGGGATTAGTTTACCATTATTTAAGTCATCAGTGGCCATGTCTACATGAGGCGCTACTGCACATTCATTTAATACTTGTATAAACAAGTACTAAATGAATGCACAAAAACCCAAGTTACTTGCTCAGTAGTGCCAACAAATGCCTTTTTTGTGACACTACTGTGCCGTACCATTGAGACACAGTTTTTGCCATACAATGCCAATGCACAGTAGTATTGGGCTACTACACAATCAGTGTCTTGTGTAGACATGGTCACAGCCTATTTTTCTTATTTTCATGGATTATATTTCATTTTAAAATCCCATTGTTTCTAAGTATCAGTATGACATGGAATGGCAAATGCACATGAATGTCAGATGAATGTGAACATCAAGACTGGTGGCAGGCAAAATATGGCCCATGGGCCAAATGCGACCCACCAGGCCATTCTATCCAGTCTGCGGGGCCCCTAAAAAATTTAGAAAATTAATACTTATCTACTCCTGGCTTCCTGTCAAAGATGACAGGAGCCAGGGTCAGTAGAACCCAGGAAGAGCCGGCAGGATGCAGCAGCCCATCCCAACCCTGCTCCACCCCCAAGTCAAGCACCAATGCCAGGAGCTTGGGGAACAAACAGGAGGAACTGGTCCTCCTGCTAAGCAAGAATGACTATGACCTCATAGGGATAATAGAAACCTGGTGGGACTCCACCTATGACAGGGCCACAGGTATAGAGGGCTATACCCTGTACAGGTGAGATCATGTAGACAAAATGGGTGGGGGCATAGCTCTCTACATCAAGGACAGCTACATGTCCCTGCAAATTGACATTGGCACTCAAGAATGACAACTGGAATCCCAGTTAAATACAGGGGGAACGTGGCACAGGGGACATCATGGTAGGAGTCTACTACAGATCTCCTAACTAGAAACAAGAGCAGGACCAGGAATTCAACAGGGAACTGGATGAGGCTGCATGCTCTTGATGCATGGTTGTCATGAGAGACTTTAACTACCCAGACATCTCATGGGAAGAGCACTTGGCCAAATCCGAATGGTCCCAAAGCTTCCTCACATGTGTGGATGAGCTCTACCTGACTCAAAAAGTCTATGGGCTGACGAGAGGTAAAGTGTTGCTGGACCTGGTACTGGTCAAAGGGGAAGACCTAGTCAGTGACATAATAATTGATGGGAAGCTGGGTGATAGTGACCATGAACTGACCACCTTTACTTTCCATTGCAAAGCTGGCAAGTCAGTCAGCAATACATAAGTCCTTGACTTCAGGAAAGCTGACTCTGAGAAGCTCAGGAGGCTCATTGTTGAGGCCCTGAGGGACCATGACTGAACAGGAAGAGGGGTCCAAGAGGAGTGGTTGCTCCTTAAGGGAGCGATCCTGGCAGCACAAGGAATGGCCATCCCATCTTGGAGGAAGGGTAGCAAAAGGGCACATCTGCCCCCTTGGCTCAGTAGGGAACTTGAGGACCTCCTACACCTCAAAAGAGAGAATTATAAAGGATGGAAGGATGGAAGTACCACCAAGGTTGGACCCAGAGAGTAGTGGTCGATGGTAGTGAACCGTTATGGCACGTCGTGACCAATGACATCCCCCAAGGCTCTGTCCTTGGACCTGTTCTCTTTAGCATCTTAATAAAAAATGTGGACATTGGTGTCAGAAGTGCACTGGCTAAGTTTGCCGATGATACTAAACTTTGGGGCACAACGTCCATGCCTGCGGACAGGCTAGCGATCCTGGCTGACTTGGATAAACTTAGTAAGTGGGCAGATACTAACCTGATGATGTTCGATACAGCTAAATGTAAGGCATTACACCTCAGGAAAAAAACCTGCAGCATACTTACAGGCTTGGCATTGCTACACTTGCTAGCACCACTGCTGAAAGAGACTTGGGGGTCATTATTGACCACAAGATGAACATGAGCCACCAATGTGATGTCACAGATGGCAAAGCAAACCAAACTCTAGCTTGCATCCATAAATGCTTCTCAAGTAAATCTCAGGATGTCATCCTCCCTCTGTACTCGGCCTTCGTGAGGCCACAGCTGGAGTACTGCATCCAATTCTGGGCTCTAATTCAAGAAGGATGTCGAGAAGCTTGAGAGAGTCCAGAGGAGAGCCATGCACATGATCAGATGGCAAGAGAATAGGAATTATGAGGAGAGTCTGAGAGCCATGGGACTCTTCAGTCTGGAAAAGTGCAGGCTCAGGGGGGATCTGGTAGCTGGTTATAAGTACATAAGGGTGTACATCAGGATCTGGGAGAACATCTGTTCACCAGAGCATCCCAAGGAAAAACAAGGACCAATGCTCATAAATTCCTACAAGACCATTTTAGGATGGACATAAGAAAGAATTTCTTTATGGTCCGAGCCCCCAAGACATGGAATAGACTCCCTCCAGAAGTGGTGCAGGCACCTACTCTGGACTCATTCATGTTTATCTTGCTGGGATCCTTTGACCCTAGCTGACTTCCTGCCCCTGGGCCAGGGAGGTGGACTTGATGATCTTAGAGGTCCCTTCCAGCCCTAACATCTATGAAATCTATGAAATTTCCCTGCCTTTCTTCCCTTGCACTGCTCTAGCACCACGTGGCTCCATGTGGCACCAGTACCTCAAGGGGTGTGTGTGTGTATGTGTTTGTAGGGTGAATCCCACATGCACACCCCACCATACACATTTACCCACAACCCCCCCTTGCACTGCCATACATGCAGACCCCCACACTCCCTCACACACCCCAGCCATGCCCCCACATACAACCCCCCACAAACCCCATATCCACACACATACCCACATGCTCCCTCACCCCACACCCACACCTCCCAAACCTATCCACCCCCACAGACACACCTACACTCTCCCCTACACCCACATAGTCCCCCACAAACCTATACCCCCCCACACACACACAATGTATAAGAGTAAGACTTTATTTTAAGCTATTATACAATCATCTGTATGTACACTATGCAAACACATGTAAACCAGGACAAAAATATTTTTTAAAATCAAATTAATGACTTTTTTAGTTGTTTACTTTTTACAGTATAATTTGGTATTTTTCTGGTTCCAAGATGGCAAACCTCCTTGCTGAAAGGAGTACTTCTGGGGGCTAGGGGAAAGACTTCTGGTATGCAAAGTCCTGAGGTTAGGAAGTGGAACTTCCAGTCACAAGATGGTGACTAGGGGCCGGGGCACTTGTCAAGCGACAGGGCTACCCATGCAGCCCTCAACAGCTTGCCAAAAGTTGATAAGCAGCCCTCCACTCGAAATAACAGCCCTCACCTGATCAAGACCTACGTACACCATAAATGCATTTTCTTCATTAGAAATCCCAGTCAGTGTTTATACACGAGAGACTGTAATTTTGTCTTTCTTCTTTATATTCTTCACATCTCTTGATTGCTTGTAAAATATATGCACTTTTCTTCTCACTTTCACATAAAGCAACAACTAACATTTTGTTGTTATATTCCATAAATTATGATGCTATTTAATAATAGATTCACCATTTGTTATTGATGAGACCCTTTTCTGCAACATTACAGGTTATAGCCACACAGTTCTGTCAGGAAGTCTTAGAACTCTCATATTTTGGATATCGGTTTGTTTCTTAAAAGAAAAAAAAAAGTTTAATTTTCTCCTATTGATTTATGGTAAGTGTACAGTAGAAATAAATGTTTCCTTACTCATTTTCTCTGCAGTGTATTTATTCTACACAAGGGTCCAGTTAAAATTGTTAAAGTCTGTCTCCACATGCTTTTCAAACCTATTCTAATTGGCAAACATTTTATACAGCTCATTATTCACTGTGGTGTCTTTCTGAGGTCTGTTGCTCCATATACCAGAGTAATGAGTTATATTACTTGTTAGTAATCCTTCCAGTCTATAAACTGGATATAGGCTTGGCTAAGAAAGATTAGAAAGATGGGTACCTAAATGCATCATACATAAGGGCTTTCCACATAGTGCTCTTGCTTGTGGTATTAAATTATATGAAGTATAACTCACTGGCAATGGAATTAGAGAAAATTATAATTTTTTAAAATCATTTTAACTGTCATAAAATTATCAATTCACTAGGATGAGCTGTAAAATATAGCACAATGGACAGTCTATTTTGATAAGAGATACAGGAGTTGAATCGAGGGGTTTTACACAGAAGATCTGAAATATTTGACAGAGATTATGGGATCAAATGATTTAAATGTGAACAAGTGACCACCCTTCTGCCCTCCCCCCCCCCTTTTTTTTTGTTAAGGAAATCAGATATGGCAAGTTTCTAACAGCAATAAAGCATTTAGTGATATCACCCCAAGAAAGTGTTAAAAAAACCCACTAGCTATTCAGTGCATGTGTTAGCTAGTTAGCTTTACACTCTGACAAAGTTGCACTTAAACATGGTTTTGTTTCAGCTGTTGGCTTCCTTCCCCCATTGATATTTTCATATTACAATGTGGTGCAGTAACTGATGTCAAGGGAACCACTGTACTGGAGACCTTTGAGTTAAAATCCAATGGTTAAAAGGGAATGAAGAGAGTTTTCTTAAAATCATTTTACTAGTCAATTGGACTGAGGAGGAATTATAAAGAAAAAAAAATCCGGTCTTTTTCATTATCCAATCAAAAATAGCATAAAACTGCTGTTAATTAAATAAATATAGGAGGATATGCTTAGTAATCTACATACTGCCCCTGTTAACTTCAATTTTCAGAAGGCTAGTGGAACTGGCAGTACTCAGCAATGATACCAACTGGTGCTATTGAGTGTCCTAGGTTGTTTGGTTTCAGTTAGTAACACAAAGAAGCTTAAACCATCTGGAAGGAAACAGTATGCCATGGAGCATATTTCAGAAATATAGGAGGTTGTACCACTTATAGACAGAGAAACTGGTGTCTGGGTTCTAAGGTTCTGTCTGCTACTAGGCAACGTCTTGAAGGTGTCATTTCAGCTGTGGACCCTTTAGATTATTTATTTGTAAAACTGAGATAATTTGCATGTACATTGCGATGCTTAGTAAGTTAATGTTCATATAGTTTATTAAGCTCCTCAGCTCATAAAAATTCTATCTAGGAGGCAAGTAGGACTGTTGATGCCAGCTAAGGGCTTCCAATGACAATATAGCTTTTGCTAGTTCAACCAATTCATAATCCTACTTACAGGTATACAAAGCTTCCCTTGCATAAATATTTCTTGATGTTAAAACTACAAATGGTATCTAAAATTTTCCCTCTTCATGTACTGACTGTTTCCAAAACAAGCAGGGTGAACCATATTGATCTGTTTACTCTGATTTAGATTTCAACCAATGTTTTCCTATCATGCATACATATATAAAGAGATACAATATATCATAGGATAAAAATTCAAATATTCAGACAGGAACATGCCTGTAATCCAAACACTGCAAAGGATAAATTGCTGCTCAAGAATCTAAATCTTGAGCAAAACTGCAGCATTGCAAGCCCTCCTTCTCTGCAAGTTGAAAGTTGATATTATATATCTGTTATTCATAATATTAAAACCACTGAGGTGTAAAATTGCAGGTGTAGTGTCAAGTACAATGTATTATTTCTCTATTCAAAAAAGGCAAAATCCTTTGGGCATACCTAGATCTGCACTGATGCTTTTCTTTCATTCACCAGCACTGGCTTGGGGCCAGAATTACCTTTAATGGTGCGACAAGAATGTATTCTCTTAGTCCCATGAAACTGTGCTCATTTGGGGGAATCTGGTTGGAGGACAGCTGCATCCTTACATCCTACAGACTATCCTGCCATATGTACTTTAAGTTCCATAGTTGTTATGATATATAGTCAGTTGCCTTAATTGTCTCCCAAATATGGGTAGTTGTTCTGGTTGGTACTTTCTTACCGTACTAAGAGCCAAATATTTTTCTGATTTTTTTTCAGAGGTACTGATCATCCAGCTATATCATGTTACCCTTTTCAATTACAAACCATATTTTTAATAACATCTTTTGAACAATCCCCTCTTCCTTTTTCAGGTTGTGGTCATGACCTGGAAAGGCTCTTCTACTTGGGAAGTTATAAAAAACAGTAGGAAGTCTGGGAGCAGTAGATATTACAGACATAAGTTATTTTTTGGTAGTGTGCAAGAATGGATGGTAAAGCACTACCCAGCTTCTTTTTAAGAAATAATTGGGCAATAGAACAGGTCCGATGCAGAAGAGAAAATGTCTTCCTAAGAAGTTAAATGCACTAGTATCTTTTAGTTAGCTCTTGAGTCACTCTTCTGGGGCTAATATCATGATGTTGACATTTTTTATGACTACATATACTTCATGGATGCCATTGCATTGGGGTGGAGGTATAAGCATAAGCTCCACATGTGGCAAAAGTTTTTTCTAGTCTAAAAATTCTCTTATATAGTAATACAGTAAGTGTGTGTGTGCATGTTTTGACTTTATAACCAGAATTAGTCTCTGTGGGTGAAATCCTACTGTTCTTTGAAGCAAATGTTTTGTCTCAAGTAAAGCTAAGTCACAAAGTTATGGTAATTCAGTATGAATCTGACTCTCTAAATAGGTGGAGTCCTGTTCTTACTTTTGTCAGAGTGAGTGAGACATCCAAACAGGCTGCTTGTAATTAGACAAGAGATAAGATCCAGGCACAATGGCACTGTATCTAAGAGTGATTCTTCTTTATTTGGTCTGGGCAAAATTTCAGATCCATGGAGTTTACTTCCCATTAACAGACCTGATTTTCCTAAAATTTCACCTGTATAAATGGGTTAGATACAGCCCCCACACTGAAGCACCCTTGTACCCCAGCCAGCCCCATCAGTGTCTGCATGTGCATTGCTATAGAGTAAAAAACTCTGCTGTAGGATAGTACTTCTGCTTACAAATACTAACTTACAGCAGAGTTAATTAGTTTACTCCTTGCTAATCTCCTAGATACTGAGACATTTACTGCGGAGCTAATTAGGCAGCTCTGCAGTAACTGTCTCATGTAGACGTATCCATTAAGCGCAGTCCTTCTCAGCACTGACTCTTTTACAAGTCATGGTGAGCCACTCCATTGCATACATTTCAACTTCCTCTTCACTCCCACAGCTGAGCAGTGCCTTTCTGTCCCACTTCCAATGAATCTTGTTTCTTCACCAGCTTTAAATGTCTGTCAAACATTACCAAACTAGGCCCCAAACAGTTCATCCAGAATCTTTCTATTGCCCTCTCTCTCAGCCTGTTGCAAATGATTTGTGCTGCCCCACCCACCATGAGGTAAAGCCAGACACAGGTGTAGCAGTGGACGTAGTCTTTCTGGACTTTAGGAAAGCCTTCGACCCTGTCTCTCACCCCATTCTCATTAAAAACGTAGGAGACTTTGGCGTTGACACCTACACAGATAAATGGGTCACTAGTTGGCTGGAGGGCCACACCCAGAGAGTGGTGGTGGATGGATCTTATTCGACCTGGAGGGATGTGGGCAGTGGGGTCCCCCGGGCTCAGTCCTTGGGTCTGCACTGTTCAACATCTTCATCAGCAACTTAGACGGGGGAGAAAAAAGCACCCAGTTCAAATTTGCAGATGACACTAAGATGTGGGGAGAAGTGGGCATGCTAGAAGGGAGGAATAGGCTGCAATCGGACCTAGACAGGTTACAGGGATGGGCAGGTGAGAACAGGATGGGTTTCAACACTGACAAGTGCAACATACTGCACCTGGGGAGGAAGAACCAGCAGCATACCTACAGGCTGGGGAACTCCCTTCTCGTCAGTGCGGAGGCAGAAAGGGACCTTGGAATCATTATTGATGCCAAAATGAACATGGGCCGACAGTGTGGGGACACGGTCAGGAAGGCCAACCATACCTTGTTGTGCATCCACAGATGCATCTCAAGCAGGTCCAAGGAGGTAATCGTCCCCCTCTATGCAACACTCGTCAGGCCACAGTTGGAGTACTGCGTCCAGTTCTGGGTGCCGCACTTCAGGAGGGATGTGGACAACATGGAGAGGGTCCGGAGGAGGGCCACCCACATGATCAGGAGTCAGCAGGGCAGGCCCTACGAGGAGAGGCTAAGGGACCTGAACCTGTTCAGCCTCCACAAAAGAAGGCTGAGGAGGGATCTAGTGGCCATTTACAAACTAGTCAGGGGGGGACTAGCAGGCACTGAGAGAGTCCCTGTTCCCCCGAGCACCACCAGGAGTCATAAGAAATAACAGTCACAAGCTGGCAGAGGGTAGATTCAGGCTAGATATCAGGAAGCGCTATTTCACAGTCAGAGCGGCTAGGATCTGGAACCAACTTCCAAGAGAAGTGGTGCTGGCTCCTACCCTGGGGGTCTTTAAGAGGAGGCTGGATGAACACCTTGTTGAGGTCATTTGACCCCAGTACTCTTTCCTGCCCTGGCAGGGAGTCAGACTTGATGATCTGCTCAGGTCCCTTCCGACCGTACCAACTATGAAACTATGAAACTCAGTTTCCCCGATCCTCATCTGCATATACATTTTTGGAGCTTCCCAGGACTTGTTAAAAGAACACCCAGTTCCAGTCATGAGTGGGGGGATACTTAGCACATGGATCCTTTGGCAGGGGTAGCAGAAGTGCACATACATACTAAGCAGTGCTGAGTTATGGGGTCACCGTGGCATAAAATCCTGTTGACTCTGGTGGGGCCCAGCTCAATTACATGGTAAATCATGAGCCTTTTGGCTTTGAACTAATATCATGCATAGTTTGTATTAAGTATGTGTAGGTGCCAATGTTCTGCTTAAAATTGCATTTAAGGAATACCTGTGCTAAAATTTGCAGCAATTTCAAAAAAAGATAACAGGCAACAAGTCTGGCTGAATTAAATCTATGGATGCTTTATGTAAATTACTACAGCTATGTTTAATTTCAAGGTCAATGTTTTCAAATTTGTTCCTCTCTTCCATGAGCTCAGGGAGAGCAAGGTCTGACAGTAATGGGGGAGGGAAAAGGCCTCAGGGGAAAGCAGAGGACAAGAGGATTACCTGACTCCCTAAATTTATTTTCTTTACTCTAGCAGTGGAATGGTCACAACTTCAAGGCAAATCTCTAATAATTACATCCTATGTCTAGAAAATGATAACAAATTTATACATTTTCCATATCTAGAAACTAAGTAGTAGAGGGGTTTTCTTATAATCAGGGTCATATTATATTTGAGTAAATATGGCATATACTATAGTAGTGGGCGGGGGGGCAACATTTTTTGGCAGGCATGCCAGAAATTAGCCTTACCCTCCTCCCTGAATGCCACTGTAATCCCCATCCCCTGCTGCTTTCTTTTCTGCTTTCTGTATTATATTCCTGTCCAATCTGCTGCTATGTTTTCTGTTTCCTGCCACAGTGCTGCTCTGCCTATACTTTTCCCTACCTGCCATGTGCCCAAGCTGTAATTTATTTTTTTTAAAGTCACTGGAAGGATATCAAAGGGGTTCATACATCCTGTTTGTATGTTCCTTATACAGGATTGAATAGATCAAACAGTAATGTATATCTCAATAGACATCTGCATTATATGCCATGTCAAATTCCCTGCGTGGCAACAAAAAAATCTACATGTATTACTCTGAAAAAATGGCAACCCATTTAAAAATGATTGACAAAACATATCAGAGTCATAACTGGTTGACACTAGACAACTTTTTATTTTTTAAAGTAAGTTCTTTCATAAATTGGAAACATAAAATTTATCCTGTAAGGTACATTATAATTAAAGCACAATCTAAAAAAATTATAATGTTGGAATGCAATTTAATAATTATGGCTTATTCACATATTTTATCAGAATTTAATGTCTGTATTTTGTGATGACTGAATATGTGGTTACCGTGAATTTGTCATTTCTATGTGTAAAAATTATATACAATAAAACTAAATTATTTATGTTATTCCTATTCAGCCCTATTTCTATTAACATTCTTGATACTGAAAAATATTCTTCAAAGATAAAATTTAGCAATTAAAATTTTAAAGAAGGAATTTGACAATGCATATTATTAAATCATCATAAACAACGGAGACAGTAAAAATTAAAATAACAACATGGCTGGTGTCAGCTGGCTCTGATGTTGTCAGTCATTCTAAGTGGGTCACAGTTTTCCAAAGCAGAATTAATAGGGTTGTTTTTTAATACCAAGCAAGACATTTGAAATTGCACAGAGTGCAGGTAGTTTCTCTGAATGACATTTAATACCATTATATCAGTGGTATAAGGTATAAGCCAAAGTGAATGCAGGTATCAGGCTGGCCCTTTGGGGTCTACAGAGTTATTTGTTCATTTTATATCTTTACAGGAAGTTTACAGTGTTTATTTTTGTATAATGACACATCCATTTGCATGGACACTCAACTGTAGAGCAATTTATTGAATTTGGGGGAAGAAGATAAAACGCCATTAGTTGAACAGAGCTAACTTAATGTGATCTTTGTCCAGTATGTTATTCTTTAAATGTAAATTAAGAAAAAACATAGGAAATAGCAAAACCATTCTGGATAAAATTTTTATGACAAATTAGATGTAGAGTATCTTCAAAGGAGCTCTAGGTAAAGACTGGAAATGTCTTCAGCAGTTGCATTAGAAGTGTTCCTATTCTGAGGAAAAAGAAATGGAAAAAAAAACATTTGGAACAATATAGGTTAATGGGACAGCTTGACATTTTGACCATTACTCCAAATTTATTGCAGAGGTAAAAGTTCCCTCATATTGCCTGCAGTAAACAGATTTCCCTGGCATACCACAATGCCATCATTAGGGCTGCTTATTCAGCAGAAGTTGGGAAAACCTGAATGTGTGACCTTTGGAACAGCTGGTAAAGATACTGTAATTGGCTCAAAAGAGGCCAGAAAATGTACATCTTGAAGAGCCTCTGGTATGTTTATTCTATGCAGGCACTAGAAAATATACAATAGGGAGTATAATATTGTCTGATCAGTGGATAGACTTGATGGGTCTAAATCTGCTTTAAACTACGGCTACTTTGCACAGCACTAGCAATCTAAGAAGGCTTTAATGTGAGTGGGAAGATAAATTATGTCATCTTTAAACCCAGTAAAGTTTAAAGTTGCCTTAATGTAAATGAGAATCAGATCTAATGGCTTAGGCACTATGATTCTTCCATACTAGATGGCAAACATCTGGCCACAACTGAGTTTTTTCACTGAAGGGCAAAAAGATGTGGTTTGGTTTTCTTAAAAAAACCTCTAGTCAGTTATTTGCTTTCTGAAAACAGGGATAGTTGATAAACCCCTGGTTTATCAAACAGCAGCATTTGAAGGATCTGAATGACTACAAAAGTCCCTTTTTTGTTCACATTTGCATTTTTATCTTTCTCTGCAAGAAACCTCCATGTTGAAGCCAGTAGAGCATCAACTGTGACATGGAAGCCAGTGGAGCTGTGCTGATTTAAATCAACCAGATTACAATATGGCCTTCTAGATTCATAGAATGCAAACCTAGAAGGGATCATTATAGTCAATTGTAATCCTGTATAACCAGAAATGGTAGACTACAATAACAAAATGAGATTGGTGAAAATAGCATATTTTTTCCTCTGCAACAATTCCATTTATACCAAATTGTTGATCCAGATAAAAATAAACTGACAACTGTGTTAAAATATAAATTAGAGATTTTCATCTATACATGTCACCCCCATGTATGCTAATATATCTCATTCTTAAGGATCCTCCCCTTAATATTTAATATATAAACAAAATCTTTACTTGTGCATCATTAAAGTTATGTCAATGTTTGATAAATCAATTTTAGAGTAGGTTGGTCATCAGTGTCCAGGCCCATATATTGCTGTGTCACAAAAAAAATATCACTCTTAGCATGGTAATAGCCCCTGAGTTGAAGGCTCAGAAATACCAGCTGCAATTAGCAGGTTGGGCTAAATTCTGAGCAAAGCCTTGTATATCCTTGTTCATATTAATTGCTGTCTTTTATTAAATTAACCATTCTTGTTGATATTATTAGTGTCACTTCTGTGATTAAAAGCAAGTTTGTTGAATCAGGCCTTTTGCTCTCTCAACCAAAACTGCTAGTCTCATTTAAGTCAATTCATGTTTCTCAGAGCAGACTTTGGATACTTTATCTTTAAATGCATTTTAAAATTTCTCCCATGGCAAGAAAAGCCTCATACCAACTTTCTTTGGGTAACGGAGGGAGCCATCTGCCGCCCGGATTCCATGGAATGGGAGGTATGCAGCCTGCCCAGAGCCGGATTCGTGACATCACAATGAGGATTCTAGACCTGATCAGGCCCTCTGACTACTACCCCATGGGTCCTTATCTATGTGGAAACAAATGACGCAGCCTGGAGTAGTCCGGGCAGGGTCGTGAGTGACTACATGGAGCCTGGAATCAAGTTCAGAGGTTCAGGAGCACAGTTGGTCTTTTCATCCATGCTACCAGTCAGAGGTCGAGGACAGCACCACAGCAAATGCACTAGAGAAGTCACCTCACAGCTTCGGAGCTGGTGTCACCACACGGGATTTGGGTTCCTTGATCACAACCTGCACTTCCAGGATACAGCCTTGTTCAGGCGAGATGGACTACATCTCTCTCCAAGAGGTAAGAGTCTCTTCTCTTATGGGTTGGCTGATTTCCTTCGCAGGGCTTTAAACTAGGTTTGTCGGGAGATGGGGATGATGATGACAAAGAGAGGCCAGGTATGATGAGCCATGTGCTGGAGCAGTCCAGGTAAATAACAAGTGCGCCGCTAGGCAACAGAATGGGAGATTAGCAAGGGTATGTATCGGGGGGACTTAGATGCCTCTATACCAATGCTAGGAGCATGGGGAACAAACAGGAGGAACTTGTGCTCCTGCTTGCAAATAAAGAATTCGACCTGGTTGGGCTAACAGAAACCTGGTGGGACCCTACCCATGACTGGGTAGTGAGCATTGAGGGCTACAGGCTGTACAGACAGGACAGAATGGGGAAAAAAAGTGGGGGGGGGGAGTTGCTCTCTATGTTAAGGAACAATATACATCTTCCATAGTCAAACTGGGACAAGAAGGGCAAATTGAGGTATTATGGGTCAGATTACGGGGGGTCGGAGAGAAAGAAACCTAGTAGTGTAGGGGTCTATTACAGACCCCCACACCTGGGGGACGAGTTAGACCTAGAATTCTCGAGGCGGCTCTCAGAGGCTCAAAGGACCTGGTTGTCATGGGGGACTTAAACTTCCCAGACATCTGCTGGGAGAAGCAGGCAGCCAGGTCTGCCTGTTCACATAAGTTCATGTGGGTGTTTCTCAAGGGACTAATCGTGCAGGCACAAAAAAAGACTATCCCAGTTGTTACATCTCACCTGTGTGTTCTTGGGAACCCTGGCACAGGATGCAGTCTGTCTGACTCACAAAAAATTCCCCCTCCCTCCCCTTCTCTACATAAATGAAACTGATTAAGATGCAGTGAGAGACACACCTAAGACCCTCCAGATAAGGGTGACAAGAGTGAAACAACTGCCCTAGGTCTCATTTGCATCTGAGATGGAACCAGATGACCATTCATTTACATGAGAGATGGCTAACAGAAAGCCTGAAGCAGAAACTGCAGTGAATTCTGGGACCAGAGAAGCAGGGGAGCACTGCATGATGGGGAATCTGTGCTCCAAATGTTTATCAACCCATGTTCACACACACCCAGCTCAGCATTTATCAGACCAGTTCTAATCTGGATTTACAAAAACTCCCCCCCCCCCCCGACACACACACACACACGGCTCTAAGTTTAATAGGCATCTCGGGCTGTACATTCCCCAGTCCCACTATGGGAGGCCTATTAAACTTGATTCATTAAAACTTGGTTGCCGGGTTAGGGAATGCTGAGGCAAGAGACCGAGTCAGAGGGGGTATGGGCAACATTTGAACAATGGTAAAGGGGTTCATCACAGCGTCCAGCCCATTGGAACCCTGACCACAGGTGTTGCCATACTTTTCCCGAGATGACTGATGGAAGTCCTTACCACAAAAGGTTATGAACGCCCCAATAATTGCCTTAAGCCTGTTAAAAGACTATAGTAAGATCTGGAAAAGTCACGCTAAGCTGAGGCTTGTTCACAACAGGTGAAAATCCAAAATCCTGATGCTGCAAGCTATCTATTGTTTCTGAAGAAACCATAAACTATCCCATCAGTATATCTGCTATCCATAGGAATTTCAAGCTGGCTCCCAAGTGTCTGGGTACTCCCTAACCTTATGTGATTCCTGATTATGAATCAATTTCTTGAGATGTTCGAAACCAGATAACCCCTTGTCAATAGAAAAGACAGTGATTTACACTATTGAGAATGCTTCGAAGCTGCTGAACTGAGGGTATAAAAATCTGTAAAAAGCAGCAGTGTGTGCGCTTCAAGAAGAAAAATCATGTGTTGACACCATCTCCTGTTGTTCTTGGGACGCTGGAAGAACAGATTGTCTCCCTTCAAGGATTGTGTTAGGAATTTTACCTGTCAGCTTTGAGACTTGAGTACCTTGGACTGGTGAGATCCCAGTGCTCTCTCTCTCTTGTCTCTCTAGGCATAAATTTCGGAACTTGAACTGTATTAGTTAAGCTTGAGCTAAGTTTCCCCAAATGCTTAGTGAAACCAGGGTAATACTGTAATTGCTTGTGTTTGTTTTTCTTTTGCATGTCTATTACTACTAGTATCATTATATATGTCATATGCTTAGCAATAAATAACTTTTATAGTCAAACTGGTAGTAACTGGGTACATTTTTCCTTCTCTACTTCTCCTTCCTCACATGCTCTGCAGGAATGCTTCTTTTACCTAAGCTAAAGATCCCTGTGAAGCCCAAAAATACTGTGGGGTCTGCTCATCAAGAGGCTAAAGATTGGGATGTGCTGAGTTTGAGGCACATAAGGGGATCAGCTTGTACAGGCTGACTGACCCAGTTTGACTCAGACGTGCCCTTATGAACTGAACACTGGCCCATGAGGGTGTCAGCTGGACACCCAGCTGGATTCAGAGGGATTCTGTTTACTGGTGTGCTTGTGTCTGACTGCAGTTTATTGTTGCTCTGATGAACTGATTCTTGGCATATGAGGGTATCAGCCTGTCCATGCTGATCAATCTGGCTGGGTCAGGCGTGTCACATTAATCTGTGTGTGTTTGTGTGTATGACTGATTTGGTGGCTGGAGGAACCCAGCCCCATTGAGACTGAGTCCTGCAAGATAGCTCCATTGGGGGTGAGGACTTGCAGAAGGGAGAAATACAGCTCCATATAGAAACACAAGTAACACAAGCAGCACATTGACATAATTACCAAGACCCTAGAAACGTATCCATAATAAATGAGCACACCCCAAAGTAATGGGCAAATCTGGTAACACAGTCCACATAAAGGGGACCAAAAAAGCAAAGACACCCTCTTGGCTGAGCAGGGAAATCCAGGAGAGCCTGGTGAGGAAATAAGAGGCCTATAGGCTGTGGAAGCAGGGGGCAGTCACCAAGGAGGAGTTCACCTGCTTGGCTCGAGCCTGCAGGGAAGCAGTGAGAAGACCCAAAGCGGAGATAGAGGTTAGGCTGGCGACAAAAGTCAAGGATAACAAAAAGTCATTTTTAAGTACATAGGCAGCAGAAAGAAAGTGCAGGATAACTTAGGACCACTTCAGGATGAACACGGACAACTGGTAACAGATAGGATGGCTAAAGCAGAGATTCTAAATGAATTCGTTGCATCAGTGTTCCTGGACATGAATACAAATACGTATCCCATTAGGACTTTAGACAAGCCCAGGATAGATACCAACCCACCAGCGGTGCATGCAGACCTAGTAAGGGGGCATTTGGAGGGGCTGAATGTATTTAAGTCAACAGGCCCTGATGATCTTCACCCTAGGGTACTTAAGGAATTAGCTGGAGTCATAGACGACCAGCAGGCACAATTGTTTGAGCACTCATGGTGCTCAGGACAAGTCCCAGGGGATTGGAAAAGGGCCAATGTGGTCCCTATTTTCAAGAAGGGGAGAAAGGAGGAACCAGGTAACTATAAGCTGCTTAGCCTCACCTCTATTCTTGGCAAGACCTTTGAGAAAATAGTTAAAGATCAGCCGGTAAAATAATGCTAAGGGGCAATCAGCATGGGTTTATAGCAGGCAGATCCTGCCTGACCAACCTAGTTTCATTTTACAATTGGGTCACAAAATGCTTGGATGAGGAAACAGAGGTAGATGTTGTTTACCTAGACTTGAAAAAGGCCTTTGACACAGTGTTACACCCAATTCTTATAAATAAAGTAAAAAAACTGCAGTGTAAATTATTACACAGTCCGGTGGGTGGAAAATTGGCTTATGGGATGCACCCAGAGAGTGGTAGTAGATGGGTCAGTTTCTACCTGAAGAAATGTAGGCTGTGGAGTCCCCCAAGGCTCTGTCCTGGAACCAGTACTATTTAATATTTTCATTAGTGACTTGGATGAGGGAGTAGTAAGCACCCTGTCCAAGTTTGCTGACAACACAAAACTATGGGGGGAAGTAAACACACTAGAGGGCAGGGAGCAAGTCCAAGTTGATTTGGCCAGGCTGGGGAGGTGGGCAGAACAGAATAGGATGCAGTTTAACAAGGATAAGTCTCATGTGTTGCACCTGGGGAGGAAGAATCATCAATGCTCCTACAGTCTGGGAGGGACCATTCTAAGCAGCACAGCTGTGGAAAGGGACCTTGGAGTCATAATACACTCCCAAATAAACATGAGTCACCAATGTGATGCGGTAATAAGTAAAGCGAACCACTCTCTTTCTTGCATAAATAGGTGCATCACAAACAGGTCTAGGGAGGTGATACTTCCTCTCTATGCAGCATTGGTCAGGCTACAACTGGAGTACTGCATCCAGTTTTGGTTGCCGCACTTCAGTAGCAATGTGGATAACCTGGAAAGGGTTCAGAGGAGGGCCACCCGTCTGGTTAAAGGCTTACAGAAAAAACCCGATGTGGACTGACTGGGAGACCTGAACCTCTTTAGCCTCCACAAGAGGAAGCTGAGAGGTGATCTTGTGGCCACCTACAAACTCATCCGGGGGGGGGTCAGCAGGAAGTGGGGGATACAATGTTTACCAGAGCGACAGTCGGGGTAACTAGAAACAATGGACACAAGTTAAAAGAGAGAAAATTCAGGCTGGACATTAGGACAAAGTTCTTAACACTGAGGGTCACCAAAATATGGAATAGGCTTCCAAGGGAGGTAGTGTTGTCCCCTTCCTTGGAAATATACAAAAGGAGATGGAACAGACACCTGGCTGGGGTCATCTGACCCCAGCACTCTTTCCTGCCCAGGGCAGGGGGTCAGACTCGATGATCTAATAGGTCCCTTCCAACCCTAATAACTATGAAACTATGCAATCTGGTATCTTTTATTAGACCAACTCAGATAGTTGGACAAAATCTTCTTAGAAAGCTTTTGGATTTAAATACCCTTTGTCAGGCTGAGGAAGCATCTGCAGTTGGTGTGTGCTCTTCCTGGATGGAATGAAAGAGCAATATTTTATTTCACTCTCTTGTGTGTCTGCTGTGCAATATTTTATTTCACTCTAAACATTACTGATGTTTATGCCTTTATAAATAACCATAACTTCCTACACACATTCCACTTAAAGATACATTTCCTTTGCAACACAATTTGGGGGACTATGTTTTTCAGGAACTCAGGGTCAAGGAATGACAGAGGTTTGCTACTCAGTGTCTGAATACTAAATGTAGGTATTGTCTAAGGTAGTTTCTGCACAACAGAACCATCAGTTTCATACCACTCTTGTGAAAGGCTTCTTAAAAGTGCAGTAATCCCCCTCTTCTTTTCCCAGACAAAGCTAATTATAACAACAATTAATCATTTGTATTCATGTAATATAGAATTTCAGATGCTTATAAGCAACCTAACTAACAGTGTTAAATTAGTCTCTTGGGTGCACTGTGCTGTTTGGTGGACAAATGAAGAATGGGTTATCACTTCCTAAAATTTTGTTCAACTGGGAAGAGAAAACTTCACTGTTAGAACCTCATGACAGAGTCACTGGAGACTTGTCTCTCTGGGATGTCCTCACCAATCTTGTCAGGCAGTGCTGGGTCCATTGGTGTTGGGTGTATCATGTCTTGTGCTCAACCGTCTCAACCTGATGTGGTTGTCTGTCTGAGACCTTGGGCAGCACAGTCAATCCACAGCTCCCTATCTCTCTCTTCCTTCTTGATATCTGGAGAATATGTTGAGTATTTCTCTGTAATCTATATCCAAAAGAGGAGGAGGGGGAACAAGATGGGATGCATACTTCTTGTGACATCACTGCTACTTAAAACCATCTTTTCAACAGTACAATTGTATAATCTAGATCTAGCTTACTTTCAACTGCATTTTGTCAAATACTCCAGAAAGTATACCTGCAACTACCAAATCTCTCCCCCTTGTGTACTCGATTAGAAATCATAATTGTTCTATTTTGGGGATTTGGGATAGAGGATTTTCTATGCCTCTTTTGGTAATGGCAATAAGTAGGCATATGCAGTTTCACCTAAAATTGGCCTCCTATAAATAAAGACATGATTTTTTTTTCATTCATGGACAAAAGCCAAAGTCTCATTCTACATGTGAGTATATAAATTTAAACTAGCCAGCATAGCTAACAGTCAGGAGGATGTGATAATTCATTCTTTAGGCTAGGGACAGACATTCAAAAAGCCAGAGCCTGAATTGATTCAATCTTTGCAGGCTAGTGTAACCTGCAAAAATTGAACTGATTTGCAAGTAAATAGACATTCACTTTTGATTCCAGAAATGCAGAGACATGCCTGCACTGCCTCAAGCTGGAAGCCACGGGGTGCTAGAGCAGCTCTCCCTTCCCTTCCTCAGCAGTCACAAGGCAGGAGGGAAGCTGACATGAGGGGGCATGGCCAGGCCTGAGCAGGAGCGAAGTATGGTTGTAGAGGGATTTGTACCCACACCCTGGCCTGTAGGGACCCCATCCAGGGTGTGCCTGGAGGGGGAAGGGGAAAGCAGCCCTTGCCAGGCTTGTCCCCAAAGCCAGTTACTGGCTGGGGCAGCACCTCAGGCAAAGGTGAGCAGTGCAGGGGATTAAACTCCCCTGTCTCCAGGCAGGCATGGGACCCCAGCTGGGGTCTGCCCAGCTTTCCCCCCTGCTCCTGCTATTCACCCAGGGCTGGGGTTGCAGCTGCAGCTGGGGCTGTGGGGCTGGGGGCAGAACTGAGCCAGCCTGTGGGTGCTGCTGAGGGTGGACACAGAGGAGCAGCCCAGGCTGGGTTGTGGGGGCTAGGCCTTTCCCAGTGGGCTGCAGCTCAGGCTGGGGTCATGGGGGCTGTGAAGCCAGATTGCTCCCAGCTCCCCATGCCCAAGCCAGGGAGGGCTGTTGTGGAGCAGCTGCCACATGGGACGGGCCTCGTGGGGCTGGTCCAGGCTGGGTTGTGGGGACAGGGCCCTTCCTGTTATCACTCCATGATAGCCAGGCCTAGCAGCATAGGTGAGGGCTGGCCAGGCAACGGACTGCCCAGGCTTGGAGGCACTGGGCAAACCCAGCAGCCACCCATCACAGCTGCTGCTGCACCCCTTGTCCTGTGCAGCACCCAGCAGCTGCAGCTGCACCACAAGCTGCGGGCTGGCAGGGGCTAGGGCTGGGGCGGCAGGAGGAGGGAGCTGTTCTGCCTTCCTCACCTCCAGATGCCACTGCCGCTGCTGTACCACTGGGTGGGTGGGTGGGAAGCTTCAGCCCCACAGCTCTGCTGGGGCTCTGGCTTCAGCTCTCGGACACCTTCCATCCGCTCCACCCACAGGTTTGCTCATAACATTGGGTGGGCAGAGCGGGGGGAAGGCAGGTAGGGCTAGAGCCAGAGCATCATGCACTAGGCTGAAACCACAGAGTTGAAACTTCCACCTGCTCCAAGTGGTACTGCATGGTGCAGCAGGAGCCGCAGCTGGATGTGAGGGGAGTACAACAGTCCTGCTGGGCCAAGTCAGCTTCCCTTCACCTCCAGTGGCTCCTCTCCCTCCCACTCCTGCCCCTGCTGTGCCACTCTGGGCAGTGGTGGGGGTGAGGGGAGCTTCAGCCCAATGGCTTCTGCCCAGTGCATGGAGCTCTGGCTCCAGCTTTTAGGCACCTTCCACCTGCCCCACCCGCCCGGTGCGATGAGCAGCCCTTGTGGGTGGAGCAGATGGAAGGCATCCGGGAACTGGAGCCAGAGCCCCTTGTGCTGGGCAGAAGCCATGGGGATTAAGCTTCCTGCCCACCCACCCAGGCTGGTGCAGCAAGAGCAGGGACAGCAGTAACAGCTGGAGGCAAGGGAAGCAGAACGGCACCCCCTGCCCACCCCCAACCCTGGCCAGCACACAGTTTGTGGTGCAGCTGCAGCCACTGCATGCTGCACAAGACAAGGGGCATGGTGGTGGCTGCCTCCAAGCCAGGTTTTCTAAATAGTCCCTAACCTGTTCTATCACCGCTGAGGCCTGCTCACCTCCTCCCCAAACTGTGCTGCCCAGTGCAGTCGTCTGAGAGCTGACCTTGCCTGTGAAAACTGAGGCAAAATAGGCATTACGCGCTTCAGCCTTTTCAGCATCCTCTGTAACAAGGTTGCTTCCCCCATTCAGTAAGGGACCTACACTTTCTTTGATCCTCTTCTTGCTAGCAATATACTTGTAAAACCCTTCTTATTACGCTTCACATCCCTTGCTAGCTGCAACTCCAATTGCACTTTGGCCTTCCTGACTTCATCTCTGCATGCCTGAGCAATGCTCTTAAACTCCTCCCCAGTTGTTTGTCCAAGTTCCCACTTCTTATAAGCTTCCTTTTTGTGATTTAGTTTACTGAAAAGTTCCCCGCTAAGCCAAGGTGGTCTTTTGCCATACTGTATTCTTGCACTCTCAGTAAAGCTTGTTTAAAGTGCATCCAGCTCTCCTGGAGTCCTCTGCCTCTCAGAAAACCACATCCACAAACCAGGCAACCCCTGCAGACCTGCCACCGCTCCATTCTTCCAGGATTCCCCCTAAGCCAACCTTCCTTCAATCACGGCAGCCCCTTCCCTCTCCCATCCCCTCCCACCTAACTTACTTATCTCCGGCTGCCTATGCAGTGCCTGCAAGCAGAAGAGCCTGACTCAGGTTTAGGCAGCTCAAAGTAAGCTACATAATCTGAGTCAGGTCATTTGCATGCTTATTCACACCCAGTGGCACCTGTTGCTTGCAAAAACAAAATGAATTGCTGCTTAAACCTTTTTCCACGTATCCTCCACATCTAAAGAGATTTCCAGCTTTATTGTAAGTTTTAACTGCTTTTCCTTTTTTTAGTGTATTTTCTAAGTTTCTTTTACTTACTTATTTTCCTTATTTCCTCTGTTTTACTTGTGGTACCACGTGTTCTTCAGCAATCACTCAGCCAAGGAGTTTGTGAGGTCTTCTCCATTTAGTTCTCACTGGGCACATCTACACAAGACGTTTACTGCAGAGCTGCCTACTTAACTCCACAGTAAAGTCTACACATCTACACGTGCGGCCCTATTAGGTCACAGTAAACTAATAAACACTGATGTAGATTAGTACTTCTAAATATAAGTACTATCCTGTGGGGACATTATTTACTGTGCAGCAACACGTGTAGACACTGATAGTGCTGGCTAGGGCATGAGGGTGCTTCAGTGCAGGGGCAGCCTGTCAGCTAGTGCCGCGTGGAACAGCTGTGTTAAGCTGGGGCAGAACAGCTCTGGGCTGGCTGAAGTGTATTGCTTCATATTAATTACACGGGTAGATGCACCCACGGTTGAGCATTGTGCAACATAAGCCTTTTTGTGCCATAACAACTCGTTTCAACTGGATCTTGTGCGATACTCTTACAGATACAAGTCCCCAAAGGGCCCAGTCCTATAGTCTTTGGTTATATAAATAGTTCTGCAAAGAGTAGGAGCTGCACCACTAAGCTCCTAGGCATTTACTCTTTCCTACAGATGAAAATGTAACATGCCTTACAGAGAGTTTGATTCCTTTCTTTTATACCTAGTAAATAAGAAAGATACTTGCCTTGTTCAGTGCTCAGTCTGTGGGCAACAGTAATACAATGAATGGGGTGTGGAGCTGTAGTCTTGTGTGTCAGATTCCTATTATACAAATGAGGAAAAATATAAAAGGTATAGCGCAACCCTCTTCAGAACAACGTCTACACAACCCCTACTCTAGCCTACAGCCTGGAATAACTGAAAAAACTTGTATCCCACTCAGAAAGGTGATATTAAACAGATTCTTCATTATCCTACACAAGGCCAAAGAAAAGATCCCCCTGTGATACACAGTGGGTATGAAGATACATACTGTTCTGTTGTTGGCCTTATTTCGTGTGTTCCCTGGGACACAAGTGAATTTGAGTTTAATTTGCTGTGAACATATAATCACTGAAATAAACATATATGCATTTATCTCACTATGCATTGGTTCATCTTCATGCATGCTCATACTGAAGACATAGAGGATTTGGGCTTCCCAGAACCATGGTAGAGTTAGTAGGATGTCATGTGATCTGCGTTAGCATTGCCTGGCTTAGAATGCCATAGAAATATTGCACTTGAGATCATTAACCACTTTTCCTTTTATTTCCTGAGGGAAACCTTTCTATTGATCTAAATCTGATTATTAAAAACATTATATTTTTTTGCTACTAATGCTCTTTCCAAGACTACATAATGGCACAGAGAAATATTGACATCCAAAAAATGTGAATTACTATGTTAAAGTATAATATATAAATTATACATATTTTATCTGAACATCACCATTTTTTTAGAGAACAGAGATAACGCATAGCTTAGAAATGGCATATTAACATCCTTTAGATTTGACACGATGCTGGTTTCTTATGGGCAGGAAAAGAAAGGTAGGCAGAATTTTCTGTTTCATTCCTATTTGATTGTAACAATTTCCAAGAAATGTTGCAGTTGATTTTCTCAAGCCAGTCTTTTAATTTTACATAATATTAACAGGTAAAGTATTGATAGCTGCTGCAGGCTATTTTAGCTCCTGTCAAAAGCATTGCCATTACTGTATCTTATGTTATGCTATACAGCTTACTAGGATAATAATAGCAAATGCACTTTCACTTTCAAAAGCGGAGACATACTGTACATAGCATTCTCCATTTCCTGAAAACTGCTGGGTGTAATTTTAATTCATTTTCCACCATGGTATCTTTTTTATGGAATTGTTTATAATTCACTACTTACCTACACCTTATCTAACTCTGTCTACAGAACAAGATTTTGCTGCTGACATGTAAGCCCTCAGGAACCTATTTGGTCAAACAATAGAAGAATGCTATCAACTCTAATGACAATTTTCCATCTAATATAAACACCTGCTTCCTGGTATTCTACGTTAAACCACTTATAACAAGGTCAGCAATACTGTTTTATCTTCCATCACTGAGACAGAGATATCAATCTTTATGAGCAATAAAGATATATGAACACCAACCATTTCTGCAAAGGTACATTTATATCGTTTTATGGTACATGGATGTAGAAATGCACTGATAAAACCAGTGCTGAAAGCATGTCCTCAGAGAAGATATTCCACGTGAGGAGCAATATGAGGAGTCAAGTCCTCAACCCTATATACAACCTATGGCTAGACTATACTCTGAGGAACTATAAAGGGATATGAAGGAAGGCTAGGATTTTCAAAGGGACTTGGGGAAATAAGGCACCCATATTGCATTGAAATTCAGTGGAAGTTAAGCATATAATTCCCTTTGTTACACTGGAAAAGTCAGTGGGCATGTCTATATGAGACACTAACTACACAGTAGACTAATGGCACTGCACAATAGCATGTCACAGCATGGACAGTGTTAATATGCTACTGCACAGTATTATTAGGCTACTGCACAGTAGCATTACTAAAAAGGCATTCACCAGAGCTACTGTGCAGTTACTATGCATTCATTTAGCACTTGATTCTCCAGGTACTAAATTAAATGTGCAGTAATCACTGCGCATTAATGAATACGTAGACACATTCACTGTGAAGGAACATTCCCCACAGACAGCAGCAGTAGGCTCTGTGACCCATCTGCTCTACACATGGGAGGAAATAGCTAGCACAGCCATGCTGCAATTAGAGCTGGTTGGGAATTTTCCAACCAAATGCTTCTCCCCAGAACAATTCAGAGCAGCTCAGGGAGTCCTCTACAATGGGGCTGGCTGGGAACTTACCTGGCCTTAGGGTATTTGAATGTTCCATGTACTTTTGAAAAAAAATGGAGACACATATTCCAAAGTAAAGCAAAATAAAAACCAAACAAGATGTTTAATTTCAGACCATGTCATATTAATTGGAATGAAAATATTAATGAATGCCATACTTTCCTGAAGGATGGAAGTTTCATGTTTCATTAGGCTTTAACTGCAATGTATTTTATTATGTATTTATTCTTCTCCTCAAAGCCCATTGCCCCATGAGATCTCCTGTGGAGGAGTGCTGTGCGGAGGTCTCCAATGCAACTGTACACATGAGTGGTTTCTTAGTTAACTACAAATGCCAGAAAATTAAAAAGAAAAATGTTTTGGTGAACTGAAACTGAAAACAAAAATATAGTTTACAGTGAAGGAAAATGTTTTGTTTAATCAACATTGCCTGATTAAATTCTATTTTGAATGTTTATAAAAATAATGTATAGGTCAGAATAGCTAATTGCCCAATAGGTAGGGCAGTCACCCTTCTTCAAGTTCTTGATCTATTTGATTCAGACCACCAAATAAAATTTCAGTCTGCTGCATCCCAAATCAGTGTCCTATTCACTAGGATATTACCTATTCCAAGGTGAAGTGAGCTGCTTTAATTCGAGATGTTCCACTTTTGTATTAAAGAATTAAATATCCAAGTGGCAAGGGAGGAGAAGTGAGAGATTGCTTCTTTAGCCCGATGATTAGGACATGCATTTAGGATTCTCTGAGGCATAGTGTGTTTGGGTGGCCTCTTGCTTCCTGTTGCTTTTGCTGTTCAGGCTACTAGATCCAGGGACTTTGGAAGGCCAGTGCTAGCAAGTAGCCTTCTGGGCTGCTTTTAGATGAGCGTGGACGTTTGGTTCCCTGGGAATAAGCAGTGGTGGCACACCTTGTGCTGTCACTACTTGTCCCTGGGAAACACCTGTGTCACGCATGCTTTGGCGCACAGCAAGTTACCCCACGTGGGATAGGGGAGGCTGGGGCCAGCACTGGACTGCTTACCTGGGGTCTTGGGGGCCTCCCGGGGCTGCAGCAGTCATGATTCTGCCACGCAAAGTCTGGACAGCAGCCATAGCATGGCTCTGGGTGGGCCAGCTCCACTTCTGAGCAGTGCACACTGGTCATGCATGCACTGCTCCACTTCTTTTTCCCCCAGATTTTTTTGACCCCTGGATATCCAAGGGTCAAAAAAACCCACAGGAAAAAAAGTGGAGCAGCACATGCATGGAGAGTGCACTCTTGCAGCATGGAGAACATCTCAATGTGCATTATGTGGCTCCACAGATGTGTTTGCAGGGCCACATACCGCATGGCCATGTTCATCTGGATGCAGCCCTGGAACCTAGGTTCAGTACTGAAAGAATGAGTCAAATTTGTGTTCGGTGGTGAAAGCTCACAGAGATTTACTGTCATTCATACAGTACACTGGCTGGTCTGGTTAGCAATCAGCCCAACTCAGTAAAACTACCAGAGCAAGGTAGGAACTTCTTGCATTAATTATACTCCCCTATGTTGCTACAAAGAAACAAATAATGCAGGACATCTATTTATACCCCAAATACCCAAGTTTTCATGCCAGTACTTATCTTGCTGTCCAGATATTCATTTCTACTTGTCTCTTTGCCAAGTTCATGCCTGGCTTCTTCAGTTCTTCTATTATCTCAGCACCTGCCCTCAGTAATTTTACTTTGCTCCTACTATTCCCTCCTCACACCAGCTTCTCCGATCATTAATGGGTTTTACTTTTTATATTTACTCTCAAGTTATCCATAGATCAGAGAAGTTTGTTCTTCCCTAGCTCTTTTTGGTGCCTTAGCTTAGCACACTATTGCTTAGCCTAACTGGAAGTCATATAGATGTAAAAGAGGAGTTCCAGTCACTGTTTTGGCCTGAAATGTTTCTGTTTTGAGCTAATATGGAAAAAAAATGGTTGAAATCTCAAAAAATGCTCAAAGGGTGGGAAAATCATTTCCCACCCAGCTTCACTCCCAAATTCCTCCTACTTGTTCTATTAGTTTAAGTTCGTCCACAGTTGTGGAAAAGGTACATAGACAAAGCGCACAAAATATGAATTGTCATAGTTATAGATCCCTATGACAAGTAAATAGCTATTTGGATATTTATGTCTTCCTTGCCACAGAATTTGTGTGTGTATCCTAGTGCAGTTCTTGAAAGAAACATCTTGGTTACTCTTCAGAAAAGATATTCTGACAGGCAAAGCTAATGCAGTCTGTAATAACTGTTCTAGTTACCTACCTAGACCCTTGTGACAGGGTGCTTAGCACCCCTATCACTTTTAAGAGGAGAGAGGGTTGTAGAAACATCTCAGACAGTAATCAGGGAAGACAACAACCAACACTTCCTCCAGACCAAAATGGCCCCACAAGATGCCAACCTTTTTGTGAGCCACCTGGAATAATTCCTCGAGGACTGCACCACCAAACTCTTGCTATACTTAAGATATATCAATGACATCTTCATCATTTGGACTGAAAACCTGCAATCTCTGACTGGATTTCTGATGGAAATCAATAATCATCACCTCTCCATCAGACTCTCTCTTGAATACTCCAGCACCAACACTTCCTTTTTACACATGATGATCGCTATCCAAAATGGTAAAATACAAACCACCATATATAAGAAATCCATGGACCAACATACATATCTGCACAGAACCAGCAATCACCCTAAATACACCAAGAAAGCTGCAATATAGAAGCAAGCCCTCCGATATTACCAAATTTGCACTGAGAATGCCCATAAGCGACACCTCACAAATCTCAAAAGGGCTTTAACTCAACAAAGACACTCCTCCAGAGAAATAGATCATACTTTTGAAAGAGCCACCATGAAGAATTACTGCAGTACAGAAAGAAAATCCCCATGAATTACACACCACTACTTATGATAGATCATCCTCCCCCTGGAACCTATATGGAAAATCATCAAACAATTGCAACCCTATTCTTAAAGAGATCTTCCCAGAACCACCCATCCTAGCCTTTAAACAAGCACCAAACCTTGCCATCCTCATCACCAGAAGCAAACTTCCTCTGACCGAGAACACACCAAATGGATCCAGACCATGCCATGACAAGAAATGTAAAACTTGCCAACATATCTCCAGTACCCCCTCAATAACTACACCCCACAACAGAGCCATCAACGTTCCTGAATCTTGCACCTGCACCAACAGAAATGTAATATATCTCATCTACTGCACTAAATGCCCTGATGGAAAATATGTAGGAGGAACCAAACAACAACCGTGTACCAGAATAAACACACACTGAAAAATCTATCAAAGACAAGAATACCCAATTACCTGTGGGAGCACGTTTCTCACAAGATAACCACTCTCTCTCCAATCTCTCAGTTCTAATCCTCCAAAGGAATTTAAAAAATACCTTTTGCAGACGAGCCTACGAGCTTCACTTCATCAACCTAGTGGATACAAAAAATCATGGACTAAATATAGACATTGGATTTATGGCATGTTATAACCTGCCTGACATCTGATACCCCAGGTAACCTCTCTACTTTTTACCAGCTACGTCTTATCACCTGGTCTACATTCCCCTTTCCCTCCCCACCCCTCACCTGTTTCTTACTCACTGAGTGCCTCAATTTGCATTTTCACTGACTGGCGTTCTTGCATACTGGCTTCTGGCTTCTGTTCTATCCCATCCAGGATGAGCACAAAACAACTGCAGATGCTTTCTCAGCCTAAAGAATGATGTTTGTATCCAAAAGCTTGCAAAGAAGAATTTTTCCAACTATTTTAGTTGGTCTAATAAAAGATATCAGACTTACCCAAATAATCTTATCTAACTATGGGGCTGAAACTTTCAGTGAACTAAAATGACTGCACCTAGGAATGAGGCTGTGAGTAACCAGGACTGGATGATCTGGGGATGAGTCTGTCTTCATTCAGATCCCTTGTTCTGTGTTGCATGTTTATCTATGCTTGTTATCCCTACCCTTTGCTAAACCTAAAGTAAATAAAATAAAATAAAAGTAATTAATAAGGCCTTTTCCAACTAAATTAAAACAATTTTTTTTAATCCTTCAGCTGTTCCAGTACATTTTTGTCTCATCTTCCTCTATTTATAGAGAGGCAGAGATCAGGGCAAAGATTTTTTTTGCATTGTGAACTGCACTAAGGACTTTGCTGGCATTCAACAAATAGGATACTGTATCTAAATGCTGATCATTTTATTTAAACCTCTATCAACCTCAGCTCGAGTCAGACAGCCCTGCAGGTTGAAAGTGCCCAGCAGTGGGCTATAATGATCAAAGCAGCAATCTAAGAGAAGCATTGCCGATTGGAGATCAATTTTTCTACCCCTGAGAGGCAAGAATTATGCTCCATAAAAATACTTTTTTTTTTTAATACGTTATGGCTTCAATTACTCTCTGCTCTGAGGTTTCTCTGCTTTAGACCTTATTTCAGCCAGTGGCTAGGTATCAAAATAATAGTTAATGAATCCTGCAACACCTATGATTGTTTGGCTACATCCATGCTTCTTGCAATGGATTCAGCTTTGCATACTAGCCATTAGCAATAAATATAACACTTTCTAAAATCCTATTTCAGATTAACATATCATTTGCATGAAAAATAATTTGATGATCTAAAGAATATGCAGTAACACATATAGGATATCTGTTGAAAGTTGGATGGGGCAAATATTGGGTTTTTTGGTTATCATGCTCACCCAATGTGTATAGCAAAAGCAAAAAGAAAGGAAAGAAAAATTACTTTACGCCAAGACCAAATGAAATGTTTCAATTTGAGATTCTTTAACTTCATGTGTGGGGATATATATATTAACTCAGTTTGGCCTGAACTGGTGGCTAGTCTCAGTCTTATCCCAAAACTTCATTTTTCAGTTATTTGCTGATAAATAATGTATCCAGCTCTAGCTGTAGGCAGTGGGAAGATGACACTCTGGCTTCTTTGCCATTTTCTGTCAGGACTCTGAAGCAGATCTGAATTATGCTCAGAGCTATCGAGCTATGGCAGCTTGTGAAAAGGTTGGATTGAGCCTTCTTGTACTTCCCAAGAAATTCACTTAGGGCTTTTTGGAGTTAAATGAGATAAACAAGAAAACCTCATGTCTAAGTATTTCTTGAAAGGAGGCAGGAATGTGGGAGCTGGTTGTCTCCTCTATGGACTGGTACTGACAGCTGGCTTGAGGCCCTTGCAGTCCATTGAACAGTGTTTAGGGGCCACATCTGCATGAGACACTGACTGAGCAGTCATTACTGCCCAGTCAATTAGTACTTATATAAACACGAAATGACTGCACAGTAACCCAAGTTGAAACCCCTCAAAGTATGCATTAATGAAGAAAAGGTGGTTTTAAATTTAAAAGAAAGATAATGTTCTGAGCATCCAGGAATGTCTCAAAGCTAAAAAGGAGGCCTATACCCAATGGAAGGGAGGGGCCATCACCAAGGAGAACTATACCTCCATTGCTGAAGACTGTAGGGGGTCTGTTAGGAAGGCTAAGGCAGAAATGGAAATGGGACTAGCAACCTGGATGAAGGATAACAAGTCCCTTTTTAAATACATAGGGGATAAAAGAAGGTACTGGGTAACATAGGGCCTCTGCAGGACATGCTAGGAAATCTGGTGGTTACACCATATGACAAAGCTAACCTCTTTAACAATTTGTTTGCCTCCATTTTTTTGAGCAGGGACTGGGGCATTCCCCCCCACCGACATCCCCAATGGACCCAGGGAAGGCACTGCCAGGCCCAGGGTCAGTGAGGACCTAGTCAGAGAACTTCTGGTGGGACTAGACGTGTTCAAATCAGCAGGTCCTGATGATCTCCACCCCAGAGTGCTGAGGGAATTAGCAGAGGTCATTGCGGGACCCCTGGCACAGTTTTACAAGCACTCATGGTGCTCTGGCAAGGTGCCAGAGGACTGGTAAAGGGTCAGTGTGGTCCCCATTTTCAAAGAAGGGAGGAAGGAGGACCCAGGAAACTATAGGCCCGTTAGTCTTACCTCGGTCCTGGGGAAGCTCTTTGAGAAAATTATCCAGGAGCACATCTGCGAGGGACCAGCAGCGGGGATCATGCTTAGAGGCAACCAACGTGAGTTCATTCGAGGCAGGTCCTGTCAGACCAACCTGGTGGCCTTCTACAACCAGGTCACAAAATCCTTGGATGCACGTGTTACAGTGGATGTAGTCTTTCTGGACTTTAGGAAGGCCTTCAACACTGTCTCTCACTCCATTCTCATTAAGAAATTAGGCGACTGTGGCATTGATACCTACACAGTCAGATGGGTCGTAAATTGGCTGGAGGGCCACACCCAGATAGTGGTGGTGTACAGGTCTTTTTCGACCTGGAAGGATGTGGGTAGTGGAGTCTCCCAGGTCTTGGTCCTCGGGCCTGCACTGCTCAACATCTTCATCAGTGACTTGGATGAGGGGGTGAAAAACACCTTGTTCAAGTTCATGGATGACACTAAGATGTGGGGAGAAATGGGCACACTGGAGGAGAGGGACAGGCTACAACTAGATCTGGACAGGTTACAGGGGTGAGTGGATGAGAACAGGATGGGTTTCAATATGGAAAAGTGCAGGGATATTGCACCTGGGGAGAAAGAACCAGAAGCATACCTACAGGCTGAGGAGGGGAGATTTTGCCATGGGTGCTTCCAGCATTGAAATCAATGGAGTGACAATCCCCCCACTGATTATTGGTAGCCCAGCTTACCCCCTCCTACCATGGCTCATGGAACTCCCTTTTCGTCAGTGCAGAGGCAGAAAAGGATCTTGGAGTCATTACTGATTCCAAGATGAACATGGGTTCGTCAATGTGGGGACGCAGTCAGGAAGGCTAACTGCACCTTGTCCTGCATCCACAGATGCATCATGAGCAGGTCCAAGGCGGTGATCCTCCCCCTGTATGTGACACTGGTCAGGCCGCAGCTGGAGTGCTGCATCCAGTTCTGGGCACCGCACTTCAGGAGGGATGTGGACAGTAACAAGAGGATCCAGTGGAGGGCCACTCACATGATTGGAGGGCAGCAAGCCAGGCCCTACAAACAGATGCTAAGGGACCTGAACCTGTCACAAGAGAAGGCTGAGGGGGGATCTGGTGGCTGTTTACAAACTGGCCAAGGGGAACCAGCAGTCTATAGGAGAATCCCTGTTCCCCCGAGCGCTACCAGGAGTAACAAGAAATAACGGCCATAAGTTGACTGAGAGTAGATTCAGGCTAGATATCAGGAGGCAGTACTTCACATTCAGGGTAGCTAGGATGTGGAACCAACTTCCAAGGGAAGTGGTGCTTGCTCCTACCCTGGGGGTCTTCAAAAGGAGGCAGGATAATCACCTAGCCAGGGTCTTTTGACCCCAGCATTCTTTCCTGCCCATGGCAGGGGGTTGGATTTGATGATCTACTTAGGTCTCCTCCAACCCTAACAACTATGAAACTATGAGTTTGTCATTTTATACCTTCATGAAATACCTACATTTGTCTCTAGTTTATATTTCTTCTAAGGCTTCTGCCTCTTTGTATCCCTTTTTGTTCTCTATTTATCTATCTTAAGGCACAAGTACTTGAAGGCATGGATCATAATTTGTTTTTATTTTCGTGCTTGCTTCCTTGTTATAAAATGCCATGTACAGTTATAGCAATCGAAATGTAATTATTATTTATTAATAATAATGACCCCCATGCTCCATGTGTTCCACTTTATATTCCATACTGCACTAGTTGTAAATAAATATAGGTTGTCACTCTTTAGGGCTGTTAATCGAGCACCTTTCATAAACACTTTTTGAAAACTGAATAAAACACAGGGAAGTTCTGAGAGTCATTTTTGCTGCAGCTGCAGTCTTATAATCTCCAATATAATTTACAGGCTATAGCAAATTTTGGTTGGATTTTCGTAAGGTCAGTGAACCAAATGTGGCCATTGCTAGTCTGGAGTACTCTTGTTATGGGCTGATTCTAGGGAATTCTTGATACTTATACATATACAGGTCGAATCTGATACCTTACAAATCCACATCTGTGCACATATAGTGATGCATGCCTGCATATATGAGATCAGAATGCAGCTCCCAGACTTGTCATCTGTGTTTAATACTACAGATCATGAGGTCCTTCCAGATCAATTGAAACATCTTGTAGGTTTGCCTAGTTCGGTGTTTACCTAGGTTTTTTCTTATTTACTTAACTGGTCTCAATTTGTATCTTATGCATTGAAGTATTCAGCTCAAGTTAATGCAGTTCCCCAGAGCTTTGTTCTGTGCTCAGTGCTTTTTAGTATTTATATGACCCCAATGGCTTCAGTTTTCCAACAGTATGGGCTCAATTTTCATTGCTTTGCTGATAATACCCAGCTCTACTCAGCTTTTTTTTTTTTATTCTGCTTATCCTGTTTGACAGAAGCTCAGACATAAATGTCCCAACATTTATTTTTAAACGCAGTGCTTCATAGAAGAAATTCTTATTAACTGGAGCACCTGGCTCCAGAGGCATTACTCATTCTTCTGAAATACAGATTGATGGTGATCACATTGCTTTTGCAGATGTTGCTGCAGTGTTCATTCCAGTTATGTTTTTTTGTAAAATATGCATCATCTTTAGTTAGAAAACTGTATTACTAGTTAATAAATATTTGGTCTCTAATGTCTTGATGTGAGAAGATTTATGCTCAATTACTTCCTCTTGTTTATTATGACAATATTTCACTTTACAGCCCTCCTAACAGAGTTGTATGAATTACAAACTGTGCCAAATGCTCCAGAGTTTTTTTATCATCATCACAGTTCATGTATGCTCCCTTAGCTTTTAAGTTATTTATGCTGGTACCCAAATTTGTATTTTATTTGAATTGCTATTTGGGGTGGATTCTTCAAACTTACATGGCTGACCTTTATTATGAAAATATTTCCACTGATGGAGTCTCAATAAGGTCTGATCTGACAGACACTGAAGTCAATGGACCCTTTCTATTGACTTCATGGTAATTAAATAGGTCCCTAATGTGAGAAGCACATTTGAGGAGTATAGTATGGTTTATTTCTGCAATGTTTTTATGTCTTTCAGAATGATCGTTAATAATTGCATTTGCTGTTAATATTGTCTTGTTATGAGTTAATGCAATGCTGTGTCTAAAATACAACATAATTCTAACATGGGAATAATGCCACAGTGTTGGATTTGTGGATAGATAATGCCTTTTCCTAGTTGTATTCCAAGAAATGCCTCCTGTTCAAAGGTACTGTTTTCTTAGTTATTCCAGTTTATTGGCATAAACATTTTAAGGGAGTCACCTCAGAGTTTTAGCTGTGTTGTTTCCCATACTTGGAATTATAATTTACTGTTGGTTCACAGAACTATTTAATGTTAAAAAGCCAAACCCTGTAGCCTTCACAATGGAATTTAGCATACATTAAAACAGCAGGATTTGATTCAACATTTTAGTTTAATACCAGGGATATAGGTTGTAGCCATATTGGTCTACAGGCAAAGGGAATCAGAACTTATGGTAGAGCCCTCCTTTTATTATATCAACTAGATATTTGCCAATATATATATATATATATATATATATATATCTGCAAGCTTTTAGACATACTCACCCTTCTTCAGGCATAGGAGAATGCAAATTCATGCAAATTCATATTTCACAGGAGAGCTGAAGGTACTGTAAGATCTCCTGGCTGGAAAAGTTCATTTTGTGCAAATTAGGCTCACATAAAAGTTAGAGCAGCTTGTAGCTTTATTCATTTAAAAATAAGATAGTGTATTTATGGGATGGTATTTGAGCATGGTATTTCTTGATATATATATATATATTGTTTTGGTAATAAAATTGAATTGCATAATACATTATTCAGAAATGAGTGGAAAGTTTCATAATACTTGTAGAATTTATATCAATGGAATACAGGAACTGTATTTATCCCCATACAGTAAAATACTTTTGATGAAAAAATAGCCTTTTCTAAATATATTATGCAGGAGTTTATTAGGACTTCATGGGCATATAACAGTTTTCATTTGTGGATCCATTTGCAGGATCAGGGCTTTAGTAGTCAGTCACAGGAGTGCTAAACTTATACAGAATCCAGATTAAAAACTAAATAAGGCATTCAAACAAAAAACTCAGGAAAATACCTAAAATAAAACAGCAGCCTATTGTGATATTATCCTGAAATTACTTCTAGTTAGATTCACTAGATGAGCTGGATTGTTCCTAGTCAATAGGTAGATGGGAGATTTTAACAACTTTCAGTCTATAGCACTTCTACTAAACTAGCTTTGGTTTGGTATGATATCCCTCTTCATTGCCTGCCCTGGGCAATGGTGAGTTCTACTCAGTATAAAAAATAATAGATAGGATGTTACCAGTCAATTTAATGAGTCTCAGGAATTTTGTGGAGGTGAAAGCAGGAGAGCCCATAAAGTGATCTGTGGTCTTTCATGTCTTTTCCTTCTAGTAGACTCTAAAACTCTGCCATTCTTCAACAAACAAAGCCAATTTCATATAAATTCAGTTAGATACCAAGATCTTTGACTGAGATAGTTAAGTGCTATTTTGTTAAACCAGATTCTATGACTTTTAGGGACCTGTCTGTAAGCCATAGCCTTAACTTAACCAATGCTATCTTAAAAAGCAATTTTTAAAAAGCTGAGACTGCAAAAGAGTGGGGTTTTCGGGGGGGGGGTTTGTATGTTTGTTTGTTTGTTTGTTTGTTTGTTTGTTTGTTTGTTTGTTCAAGAGCATGCAGCTTAGAAGGGAAAGGACTCAAAGAAACAACTCAACTTTGGGAAAGAGCCAGAGAGGTACTGGACTGCAACAAGTGGCACAAGAAAAGAAGCAAGGAGGTCCAAATGCAAAATATATCTGATGCATGTATACAAATGTGAGAAGTATGGGGCGTAAAGAAGAGGAGTTGGAAGCTACAACCTGTGAAAAGGACTATGGACTTGTTGCGATCACTAGATGCATCTACACAAGATGTTTAATGTGCAGTAGAACTAGTCTACTGCACATAAATTATCACAAAGACCATGTGCCATTACTACCCTGCATTAGCACTGGCTACTGCACATTTATGTAGCACCTCATATTAGAGTTACTAAACTTAATGCACAGTAGCAATGGCACATTAAGGCATGTGTAGATGTGGTCACTGTGACCTGGTGGGCCAGCTCTTATGACTAGAATGTGAACATTTACAGTTACACTGTTTTGGAAGGACACGGTTGCGAGAAAAAATGGTGTTGCCTTGTACGTTAAAAACACATACACTTGTTCACTGATTCAGGAGGAAGATGGCAAAGCAGAATACATTTGGGTCAAGTTGAAAGATGCTGCACTTATATCATGGTGGAGATTTATTATAGGCCACCTAATCAGGAAGAGGAGGTGAATGAGTTGCTCTTTAAGCAAAAAAGTATTGCTGTGTTGCTGGGAGCAACCTGTACCACAGGGGTCATGTGGAAAGGGGTTTGCTGTTAGCAAAGATCAGGAAGATTGTCTAAGATGGATGGGTTAACACCTGGAATGCCCTTAACCAACTCCATTGGGTGCCCCTGAAACCTAGAGCTTTCTAATAACATCTAGGGCAAAAATCCCATCCTTCCACTCCATGCTGGATTAGTACAGTTTTATTCTATGTTCCACTGGTTCTGTTTGTGTACCTTGCAAAACAGAGTGAATTAAATAAGGAGAGTTAATGGAACACATAGCAAGATTCCCAGCATTTTAGAAAGACTAGCAAAACAGTGAAGATGTTATAAGTGCTAATTAACATTATCAATATATTAGTGATGATTAAGAGTATTTTCAATTTACTTTAGAACATTCCATTGCCTTTCTTTATAAAATAACCTGGCTAAACCTATAAAAAAAAATCTTTATTTGTAAAAGCAAAAGCAAAGAGTACCAGTATTTGGAGACTTTCTCCCAATCCCTTAAAACAGCCCCAACAAAGCTGCATTGTGTTTATCTGGTAACATTTCTTAGTGTTTCTAGTATAAGGAGGGTCACTAAAGTAAATGAGATGTTAATTTAGAATGAAATTGATGAAAATATATTAGAAAGGACCTAAATTCTAACATGATTAGGAAGTACTGAAAAAACACTGTTATGGGACAATCAGAGGTGTATTTAAATAAAACATACAGGGACTTATGATCCTGAGGATGATTATGAATGCTTACTATATTCTACCCATATCCTTACTATTATTTTGGGGGAAGGGGGGCTCCATCTTACTAAGTGCCCCCCAGACAAACAGCTCACCCCAGTGAACCTATTCCCATCCCTCCCACCTCTCCTCCCACTCTGACTTACTTCCTCAGCTTCTGGCATCAGTGAATGGTGATAAAACCAGCACTGGAAGCGGCTTGTGGGATGGGGCACTTTGTGGGTGGGGGAGGCAGGGGCTGGCTGGTCTATGGGAGAGTTTCCATCTAGAGGTGGCCAGGAGGGACTGGGGGGCTAAAAATAACCTGGTGACACGGATGAGGTAGGAGAAGCTCTACACCAGCACCTGGGCTTTCCCAGCTCTGGGGCTGTGCTGGGAATTCTACAGAAGTTCAGTTAAATCGGTCCTTCCAAACCTGAGCTAAGTTAGACTACCCTGGAGGTGCACTTAACTTAGATCAGCTTGGCAGTTTTTAGATCAATCTAACTCCTGAACTTCTGTACAATTTGCATGTAATTAATGTAAGATCTGCACCCAGGTGAACTAAATTAGATCAGGTAGCCATTTTTAATGCAATCTAATCTCCCCCTAACCTCTCTGAATGTCTGTACGCAGCCCCTCTGTTAATGTACAGCAAGTTGTAATTTATTTTGTATAGAATTTATCCATTTCAAATACACATGTGGTATTCATAAAACTACTGCCATTTTGTGAAATAGTGAAATGTGGGGCTAACAAACCTAGATAAGTGGCTGCTAAGCAGTGTTCATTCCCTGAGTGAACAATAGAATACTATAAAATGTGATAGCTGACAGGCTCATAAAATCTCTACAAATGCCATTGCCTCACAGCTGATGAACTAAGTTTATTCACATTCCAGGTTGTCCATATAGACATGGTTACATTCACCTATGTCTGTCCAACCAAAATCCTCTTCCATCAGTCTTTCCCTTAAATGTTCATTCATCCTCTAACTCCTCTAACATGCCCTCTCAGCCCAGTGGTTTCCTGCAGTTTGAGTTGCTGTGTAGAAAGAGCACAGGGGAATAGAGCTATGTAGGGTGAAAGGAGAGGTATTATGAGGAATCATGAAGGAAATCTGGGAGAGGTACAATGCATCAGAGGCAGAGGGGGTGGATGGGATGTCAGAAGGAATGAGGCTGGAGGAGGACAGAGGGAAAATCAGTTATGCATGGGGTAAAAATAAACCTTGAGCTACCAGGATGAAGTGTTTAGAAACCAGTTTGAGATTCCCAGATAGATTTGTGCATTGCTGTAGTCTTCCAATGATTGTCTTTAACCATTAAACAAAATTGTTAGGCAGAATGGTTGTTCTAAAGCTTCCAAGATGGAAGAGAAGGACAAAGTTTACACCCCTAAATCCGTATTCTTAATTTATATTTATTCTTTTCCATTTTTAGTGGATATATGACATTTAAATGAATGACAGAGTCAAGTTCTAAATCATTTTGAATGTAACGATTAAAACCAAAATTGTACCTGACAAATAACAATGAGTAAAAGTGATGGATTTTCGTTTTCATGAATTTGACACAAAAAGAGAGATTTTTTGGATTACTATAGCATGAAAAGATGACATTTCAACACAGAAAAAGGCAGGTCTATTAAGCTCAGGCCACCCTTTTAATTTAAACTAAACTTAGCTTTAGAAGGTGACAGTAAATTGATTGACTTTTCTGTCAAAGGCCTGCAAGGGCTAGTTTTTCAGGAATGTTTTGTCCCAAGATGCACTTGAAATGAAAAGTATTGGTTTTGCCACTGGTAATTATTGTCACCTCACACAGGCTAATTTAATCTATATATACAATTAGGTCGTAATGTTTTAATGGGAATTAAGAGATTCAGCCAAAGTACTTCTGCTGAAATCCACATGATTTATATAGCCAGTTCTCATCAAGAATCTTAGATCCCAAACTTTTTTTACCATTCTATTTATTTATTTATTTAAATATCAGTTTTATTCAGGGCACCCATCCAGGCTTCTTGAAGCCCTTGACATCCATTTTAAAAGGTAGGCACTTGCAGTCAGATCCAATTTGTACATGGTCATACTGGCTGCATACACAATTCAAATTATGTGAGAAAATTCTCTCAGGTTTGTTCTCCTGATAGAGGAACTTATCCAGATCTCCATTTACAGACATTAAACTCCTGAGGCCCTGAAGAGTGAAAGCTTGCAGTGCTAACATTATGCAGTGGGGGGAAGGGGATGGGGGAGATAGCAGTGTCCACCCAGTGATACACTGTCTTCTTGGAGGGAGAGTGTGGTGCTGGACAGCTCTGTTTTCTTCTGAGAGAAGCTGCAGCATATATAAACATTCACTCTCCCAGGAGAAACTCTCCTGAGAATGATTTAACCCTGGTTGTTCTCAGGTTATTTTTCTCTTGGAGCAGCCATTGGCTGTGCAAATAGAATTTCACAACCCAGACTAAGCCAACTGTGTGTTTTAAATCTGAAGATTTAGGTGACTAGAAATTGTATTCACCACACACAGTGCATTTTATTTATATAAATGTAGATATATAAGCTAGCCAGTAGAATCCCAAAGAAGAAGGTGTATTTGAAATCCCACCTTTCTTTCAGATGTGGAAGTCTTCCTGATGTATGAATAAAACACTTACATGAGATGAGGATTCCTAGTCTAAAACCCCTGCTTAGATTTATGCACTTATAGGCTGCTTACAGATGTTAAAGAAAGAAAGAAAGAAAGAAAGAAAGAAAGAAAGAAAGAAAGAAAGAAAGAAACATGCTTTACTGGAAGAAGCAGCATGTTAGTTGGACCCAGCTCTGCAGCATCTGTATATATCAGGCTCTGGGACTTTTTGGTGCTTCTATCAGCTCTTAGATAAAAAGTGTCATAAAAACCCCACTAAAGCTCCCAATCTATACACACATTGGGCAACCCGGGTCCAACTAATGCGATACCTCTTCTGGGCGTACACTGGGCTCAGCCTGGGAGCGTGCTGAGTTTAAAGTAAAATGCTGGTGGGGGGGGGGGGTTAAATGTCTGCAAGCAGCCAAATTGTCCTTTTGGTGTATGGGTAAATAGCTGACTCTTCCCTTTAAAGGACGAGGATGTAGACTCTATGCTGAGCTAGAATCCTTTGAGCTTACATTGGGCGTGTCTACATATCACCCTACATCACCATAGCAATGAGCTACATTGCCATACTATGCACTACAGCAATGTAGGGATCACGTGACTGGCAGCTACTTCACCATAATGTGTGCTCCCCCTTTTTAGTGCATTGCTATGGTGAAGTAGAGGCTAAAACTAACTGTGTGCCGCATGCACAGTGCAGTATGAGCAGTTACTGCACCGTACTTTAGTACTTCCAAGACGAAGTACTTCCAAGAGGAAGTACTAAAGCATGGTGCAGTAACAATGTCACCATAGGGCAACATGTAGGCTCATCCATTCTGTATTTTCAGTAGGCTTTTTAGCACAGGCAAGAGAAACACCTTGGAAGACTAGCCAGTCTTACTACATCTAACCTGGATAAAGAGATTAGGTCAGTGTATACCATCTTGACTAATATAATAGAATTACATAATAGCATTTTCTTTTAATCATATTTTTCCAATTTTATTTTATAAAGATATACCCCTTTGTTTAAAGAAGGGGATATAAAGAGGATCAGTTCTCTGAGATGTGTTTCTCTGGCATCCTTTGCTGAGGTTCCCATGTGCAGATGTAATGAAGAACTAACATCTCTTAGGACTTAAATCTCAAAATTTTGTTAAGATGTCCCTTAACAGGCTGGCCACCTGTTAGCAATTCTTAAGAATTCAGATGTAAATCTTCTAAGTGGTAAAACTGCTTATTTCTGCATGCAGTATAAAGGTATATCTAGATATCTATTGTGTTTATCCTTTATTTGCTTGCAGTATTCATAATTGGTAATTCTAATAATATTTGCTTGTACATTCACTTCATTGCAGGGCTCATTTTGCATGAGAACAGGGGCTGTCAAAAAAACCCTCAAATCTCCAAATCTATTCTCAGGGTCAACAAAGAGTAGGAGGTAATTGTCTTTTGAAGAATACTTTAATGGTTAAAGTACCGTCCTGGATGTAGGAGACCTGAGCCCTAGTCTCTTCTTAGGGACATAGGGCTTCAAATACACATTTTCTACCCTCCAGCAGATTATGGGTCAGTCTCTGAGTACCTTCTTTGTTATAATTAGACCACTTTGCAAAAACAAAAGCAAAAATAATAGAATTAAAGAAAAAAAATCAGCAAAAGGAACCATGAATCCATATATTCCAGTGATGAATGAATGCCTTTGGGAGAAGGATTCCTGGATTTCAGTCTCTGCTCCCATTGCTGTTTATGGATTTTTATACAATTAGTAGTTAATGCAAAATATGCATGCACACTTAGAGACAAGGCCTGGAATCCAGAACTGTCTCCTAAGGTGTAGGTGTACTGCCTCATTGCTGCAGTACAGACTTATATTTCACATACCCAGAGCATAACTATTGGATTAAAGCTTTTGTCACCCTGAAACTTGTGTCACCCTGACTAGTTTATGAATCTTGAAGAATCTTAAAAGTGGTTTAGGTACCCAAATACTCAGCTCAGCCAGGAGTGTACCAGTTTCCAGCATGTGTGAAAGCTGAAATTTAGGAGCCTAATTAGGTTTTTTTTTTCATTTGGAGTGTGGATGAACTAATTATACCAAGTTAAAAGTGGGAGAAAAATTACTGCACATTGTCTGCTCCACAAAACTGTTTCATGTGTCAGTCCTATCCTAGGGGAAGTGGAGGTTGAACTGAGTTCACTTAGCAAGTGTTTCATTCAGGGGTAGGCTGCCCTAATTTAGCTTCCACTTTCCCCGGCTGATGCACAAAATAGTTACCACAGAGAAGCTGATGCATGGCAAATCCTCTCCTTTAACTGAGTATAGTTCATCTGTCTATATAATTTATCTGTTTTGGACATAGGTCTCGAAATATATATGCCTACAACTTTTTAATCAGCTCTTACATAATAAAAAGTGAAATCTGATCAAAGCAGAATCACTTCTTCTACATGCCTGACCACATGTCACATGATCACCAGTCATATGATCAATATAGTTGAAACGTACCACACTGTACTTTCCTATACAATTAGACCTAGTTTATTTCTGTGGTGCCTGAGTTACTCTTACTAGTTCCAAGCTCTCCATACATTTGAAACTCTGAAAACATTTACAGAGTACTTCACTCCAACATTTTGCCAATTCAACAACCTCCTCTAGTTTTGGGGGTTCTGCCACTGTTACATTCCTACTTAAATATAGTATAATGCTATTTATTGAATTATAATGTATTTATTTATACATATTTTTATTTATAAATATTTGTAATAAATATTTAGATTTTTATACTATCTAATTGTATGTTCACTGTCCAATGTTTTGAAAAAAGGAAGTTGTCAGTGTCAAGTGTCAAAAGAGTAAGATTTGGATAATAATGTTTAACACTAGCATGATCATTATGACATGAGGTATGTTTCAGTGATATGTACTGAATTCTTTAATTGTGTTTACAGTGAAACCCATTCCATATTTGTTAGTCTCAGAAGACAAATGAGACATACAAATTAAGGTTTTAGTTCATAGGGGCGCTTAGGCATGGACCTAAATTTAAACGTATGATTTATCTCAGTGGAATTATGCATATTTGAAGTTATACATAAGCTCGAATACTATGTTGAATCAGGGTCTACTCCTAAAAATGTGGTGTTTATTTAGTTTGTATTGTATGAGATGTATACATATGTGATTTTAAGAAAAAAATCTGTTTAAATGATGTATTTAGTGGTTCTGCCTTTTTTTCATTTTCATCTTTCACCGTAGATTAAATATCTTAAAGGATTTTATATTGTACACTGTTTTGTAAAAAGGAAATTAATTCACATATATTACTGAAAGGAAGTCCCAGTTGGTAAAGCTCTTGCAGGGAAAAGGTTATTTGTAATGACCAAATTCGTCACTGTTTGGAATCTCATAAAGGTCACAATAGAAAGTTTTCACTTGTTTTAAATAAAATCCTGTATTTTAAAAATAAATATGCTTTACTTTCATTTCATAGAAATATCAAAGATGTTTGCACTATAATTTATTTTTTGAGCCCCTGACATTTACCCAGCTGACTGTCTTTGGAGAATAATCTCTTGATTTGGCTGGGAAGCTCTATAGGTAAGAAAACTGTCAATTATAAATTACAGTATGATGCATTGCAAAGTCAATGGGTTCTCCAGTTTACAAGATGACCTTGTAAAGTATGCTGGTCTATTTTATGCTTCCTAAATCTGAAAGTACAAAAAAAACCCAAAAAACCCACCCCCCCTGCCCCCCCCCCCCCCCGCCAAATTCCAAAAAAACCCAGTAGCATTTGAATAAAGAGAACCATCTGGAAAATAAAATGTCCCAGTTGAAAAATTTTTAAAATGTCAGTGCAGTATGATAATTTGTTTTATCTGTGCAGTGTAACTTCATATAGCAGACTGAGACAGAAACTGGGTAGAATATCATTACCTAAATGAGGAGAAATTTTGCTAGATTAGTTGCATTTAACAAATAATGAACAATGGATCCAAAAGGATGAGAGGGATTGGTACTTTGTGGTAAGCAGGATAGCTTTATGGATGGTACATGCAGAAAATAACCTTTCAAATACAAGCTGCCTCTTCAAATCGGGACTCGATGAGTAATGAAAAGTCATCAGTACACTGTTTGTTGAAGCAAACTTCAGTGCTAATCCCGTTCCTAATGCCAGAGTTGTCCTCCTCCCACATTTTCACTTGGCTTGGATAAAAAAATATCAGTAAGAGTGTACTAAAGGGTAAAAGACCTCAATTTTTATATTTAATCTAAGGAATGATATTTCATAAGACTATGCATGCAATGGGTTCATTCTTGTTTCAGGAGGAAGTGGGTTGCCTTCTGAATCATTAGCATTACTTCCTAAAGTTTGAGTTGTAAGTCCAGCACTTCCTAACATATGCTCTATGAGAATATCACCGAATAAGTCTCTTATGTAACCAGAATACAAAGCCACATAAAATGTGCTAAGGAAAGATTAAGCTTTTCATATTAATGTTATAAATGTCCCATCAAGACTATGATACTGAGCATCTTCTGAATGACTATTATATACAATACCAAGACTTTTTTTTTTTTTACAGAAAATGTATTATTACTAGTTGAACCTGGGCTTCACGGTGGAAGGTTCATTTGATTTTTTAAAAATATTTTTTATAACCTTTTATCATAATCATCATCATCTTCACTTCATAGTTTATGCATCATTGCTTATTCCAACTTCAAAAGCTTTCAGACCATCTTTTCCATCTGCTTCCTTCTCTTTCAGACTGTAATTGATACTTCTGACATGGGTGAGCTATTAACCCCCATGATCTGGCCTCCAGAATAAGAGATTTAATTTATATAGATACATTTACACTTTAAAAGTGTCTTGATACAAGTTGTCATTTTTTCATTTGGTTACATAAAGAAGTTCAATAAGATATTTCTGGTGGTAATCAATAGGATTGCATAGATTCAGTATTTTTCCTTCCCTGTCATCACTATCTTTATGTAATCCTTTCAATGCTTGAAACCAGTAGAGTTTCCCACTTTGAAAGTTTTCCAGAGCTGACTCAGTAGTGCCTATGATGAAAAAAAAATAGGAAGACAAAAAGGAAAGAAAAAAAATCCCTTCCTCATAAATGGGGAGCCTAGAGACATCAACAGCATCTCGTTGAGTGGATCAGAGCCATTGATTCCTGAACTGAATTTAGCTGGTCTGTTACAGTGTTCCACTATTGGAAAAGAATGCTCTTCATCTATTGACTAAATTATTTTTCCAACAACCTGAGCCCTTTAAGGAATAGCCTTTCAAATTGCAAATCACTGGCAAAATAAGATATTGGAGGTGCAGCCTCTACACATCAGGATTTAAATCACATTAACAATGTGGTAATGTGCCAAGGGAGCAGAGTTATTCAGACTAAAGTCATTTTTGTGTTTGGAATGACAGTATTTAAAAGTCTGGAGATGGATTAATAAAACAACAACTGCATTATTAGGAAGCTTTTTTTAACTACACAAACAAACTGAGAGAATAGGCTCATTCTAATTAATTCCAGAAACACATCTCTGTAATTTCCCCACCAGCTAATGAAAGACAAGAATGAAGTGTTGTCATAAGCACATATTCTCATTAGTTACACTTATTCCTCCTCCCCCACCAAAAAAAGACTTTATAATCTATGGTGATTATATCTTCCAAATAACCCTTTCAGGTGTTTCACATTCTTTCTGCTCCTGTCTAAATGCTATCTTTTATGCTATTCTTTATGTTACCTATCACGAATAGATTATCTATGATATCTTTCAACCCAACTCCCTCTGACTCAAATCTCTCCTAAAATATAGTTGGCATATCACAACAAGAAGAGAGCTTTAAAAATGTATTGGAGCTATCCAGAGCAGAACATACTTCACAAACTGATAGCTCTTTTTTTTTTTAATCCCGTCTACTTTTGTTCATGTTTGCCACTATTTTGTCCATTTATGATTGTTGCAGGGCACTAGGGTACCCTGCTCCTTTACAGAGCTGAAACTGCTAGGGGAAGCGCCCTAGCGGTGAGTTGGAAGCCCCAGCTGCTGGTTACTAGGAGAGCCAGAATGAGCTAGTGGCACACACTTGCCAGCAGTCAGCTGACCCGAAAGGGCAGGGCCTAGCTCATATATAAACCCCAGGGCTGAGGCTAGGAAGGCTGTTCCCTGCTGGCAGCCAAGGGGGAAGGAGCTCTCCCAGAGCAAGCAAAGGGGAAAGGCCTGACTGCACAAGTAGCTCCTGATACTGTTGTGGGATGGAGTATTCCTCAGTAGGGTTTGAATGACATTATAGCTGGGTGACTAGAATTTATGTTACAGCCCAGGGGCTTGTGTTTTGTTTCTTGTTCTATAACACCAGTGGTTTGGGTCAGGCTATTAGGGGATAGAGGAAGCCTCATTTGGGGTGCACAGACCCCGATGCCAGAGAGAGTGCAGCACTTTGCAGGGCTGCAGGGAGCCCAAGCACCAGGGAGGCGCCGAACGAGACAGGGGAGCCCAGGGAGGACAAGGGGGCCAAATTATAACAAGGCCCAGACCAAACAACATCAGTACCATCTGTGAGGCTTGGGGTATGATAAAGGGGTAGTTGGAACCACGCATAACCCATAAGGCTAGGATGCCCTGAAACACCCGCTGTGACATTTATCTTGGAGTAGGACCCACCAGGGGTCTGGAAACCAATGGGGTCCAGAGAGTCGATCAAGACTGTGTCCAAGAGGACTGAAAGGTAGTTTCCCTATCAATCATTCAACCAAAGACGTGGTGGGCGAGAATGGAGGGTGCCCATCGGGCCAACTTGGTAAGGTAAGGGGGCCTTGGGGAGATCACAGCCATTCTGCAGGACCCTATCCTGTGACAATGATGCCCACTTTTTTTCCATCTATCCAGTTTGGTATTGTAGTCTTGTCTAAAACACTGTGTTAAGGATCAAAAACAATAAACATTTTATGCTTTAGTTCAGGGGTGCTCAATATCTGGCCATGAAGCCATGCCAATTGACATGGGTATCTGATGTGTCTTGGTCGGGGAGGGGGGACACGTGCAAGCGCCAGCCACTTTTGTTGGTGGCCCTGCTCCCCAGCCAGTACTTGCAGGGGGGGCACTGGTGCTCCTTCCTGCCCCCTGCCCACCGAGTAAACAGGGAGTGCAGCCTGAAAGGGGGTTCACAAGAGCTCTCAGGGTGCACATGGCCCCCCTATGCATCGCCTCTGCCAGTTGACCCACAGAATGCCCCATGGGTCTCAACATTTGGCAGTGAAGCTGCAGTGGCATCAACTGCTTCTCCCCTGATGCCAAATTTCTGGATCCATGGGGAGTCCTGGCAGTGGGTAGCATGCTGGATCTGCCTGGGGCCCAATCCCGGTATATAGGGGTGGGCTGGAGGTGATGTGGGACTGGATCTGGCAGTGTGGGCCCCAGATTTGCAGAGGAAGGCAGCATGGGACCCTGATTCAGTGGCATGTGCCCCAGGGGGGGAGGCATGGGGTCCCACTCTGATTCTGTGGTGAGGGGCCAACGAATGTAGCATGGGGCCCTATCCAGCAGCAGGCCAAATGGAAGCAGTGCAGGGCCTGACCTTGGTGTGTGGGATCCAATCCAAGCCATAGATGGACCCCATGCCACTCATCTGGCCTGTTTCACCAAGAGGTCAAGCATCCCTATTTCAGTTGATTACTTACTTGACCAACTGCTTGTCAGCCCATTTCTATGTGAGCTCAGCTCACAGCACCACTATATTACAAAAATAAACTCCCCCCCCCCCAAATCCTAGGTAAATACATTTGTTGCTACACATGTTAACTTGCAATACAACACCTCTAATTTTGTTTGTCAAACACAACTATTTTATACGCAGGAACAACAACTGGACAATCTTAAGTGAGGCTTATAGAGTGCAAATTGCTGCAAATCAAAGTGACAAGACTTCACAAGGCATGCATCACTTTTCAGAAAGTTAAGCACCCATATTCAGTGTTTGTTTCCTGGGACATAAGGTCATTCCTAGAAAGGAAAAAGTGAAGAGGTTGCATTAAAATCCAGTCATTTCTTAGATGTAAAATATATAAACTTTGCGACAAAGTCATCCTGATTTTTTTTTTTTTAACTTGGAATGAAAAATTATTGTTGAAAGGAAGCACAAATATTATAGGCACAGAAGTGATGCAAACTGTATCTTCTTCAATTTAAGCAAAGAAAAATCAGAGTAGTACAACCAAAACATTTTCAGAGCCAAGGGAATAAAGCTGGCTGGTTGTGTTGTGTTTTGTACTTTTAGTCTTGAAGAAACTGATCTGCAATCCATGGTGACTTTTTAACATTTCTATCCCCATTATTTTCCTTTTATCTCACTGATGTACAAAGGCACCTTTATGCTGGGATGAATTCCTTGCCCTACCTTTTGCTGTCTGCTGTAATGCTTGTGAAACTGGACAGATCTAAGTGCAAATTAGTGTAGCTTCTGAAGTTGCTCTGACTTGTCCCTGGGAATCTACAGTGCTGTGTATAAAGAAGTAGAATAAGGCAGTGAGGCTGGTAAAGATTGTAAGGAGTGAATGGTGGTTATAGCCTCTGCTCCATTCTTCCTGCTGCAATAAAATTGCCAGCAAGGCTGAATTCCTATGCTGTCCTGGGGTCCACCCAGAGGGTGCTTGCTCAGGACCACCATAACCATTGGTGAATGTTTCTGTGGATCCCACCTAAACCCAGACCAGGTATGGTTTCTGGAGCAGGAGGGTAGGCCTATCCCCTTCCTGCTCTGAGATTTTGGCCTTTTGGTCCCTGGCCCTCCCTGGTCGTTCCATGGCCCTGACTGGAGGGGCTAGCTTTCATTTCAACATCTGGAAGACTGACTATCTCTTGTTGGGGGAAAACAACCTGAAGTTGCAAGCAACAAAGCAAACTATTCCTTCTGAATGAAGATATTTACTGTGACAAAGGCCACCTTGCCAGTTGTTCTCTGCTCTCTCCAAAGGGTTAAGTAGTTCCTCTGTCTCCAATCCGACTGCACAGGCCTGAGTAACACAACATTATTCAACTGTTCCTTTTGCAATCTGCCCAGCTCCACAGCCCCCAAGCTGCTCCACTGGTCTCCCTTTTCAGACTCTCCACCCTGCTTGTTAACCCTCCCCTGTCCATTCTCAGACTTCATGAACTTCTCTGGAGCATCCTGGGTGTCCCCAGCTATTCCATCTTTGCTGATGTGATAACAAAGCTATTCAAATCTCGTTGATGCTGGAACTCCATATTGTCCTTTCCCACATCTAGGCAACTCTAGTTCAGTGCCTCTCTAACCCGTTCTTCCCTGCTCACCACCCATATAAGCTAGCCAATGGGAAAACCGAGGCATGCTACATTATTAAAACATGAACACAGTTAATACATAACTATTACAATAAACCTGATAGTCCATCATACAGGGCTCTTTCTGGACCTGCACAGCTGCACTTTACACATGAGCTGAACATAAAAGCTCCGTCTAGTTCTAAATAATGTTACACCCATAATACTTCTTTATTGAAAATTTGTAATAAAGAAACTTGCCATAATGGGTATCTGTGGGGTCACCACTCTGATATGCTGTAATTACAGCTTGTTGAAACAGACTCAATTAATCGAGTCTGCCAGAGTGTGCTAACTAGGGCACTCCAGCGACCTCTGTGTCTCGAGTATCGTCATCCCTGCTCTTCAAAATGGTGGCAGCACTTTAACTAAGGCTCATCAAACAAGCTTTAGCTAAAGTGCCCCCTCCACCCTTCTGACAGGCAAGGATGTTGATACGTGCGACGCTGCAGGTGTTCTAATTACAGCAGCTCTCAGAGCCGCTTCAATTAAAGTGCACCCCCACCCCTGGGGCACATGCAAAGATGCCCAGTATGTTTGAACGAAACATAAATAAAATGAAAAATGTTATTTGTTTCCTCTTTTTGCAGGGTCTAGGGTATGATTTAAAATATAGATGCATTACTTAGATAATATGAGATAACCTACACAGCAGTCAAAAATCATTATTTATTTTTTTTTAATTTCATTATGAACTGAACTATGAAATAAGGGTCAGCCTCTTGGCTGATTTAAATTGCCTCCATGGAAGTATATGGGGCTACACCAATTTGGATCTGGCTCATATGTACACTCAGTTCTGTGTGAAACATTCTGAGCCATTGTGCTGTAATCCCTACATTAATTATGGTGCAGATGTCATAAGGGATAAAGAATAACTGATGTCAAGATAATGGATCTGGGAGTATGTGAAACAAATAAAAAGTCTCATAGGCCTTTTATTCATAGCCCCTGTTAAATATCAGTGTAGAATAGGATGATATCTCTACGCTGAGTTTAAAACCTAAAATGGAAATGGGCAGGTCTCTGTGTTTCTGTTTCTACTGCTTTCATTAATTTAAATGATTATTAATTATTGACTTTATAAGTCTGTATAAAATATAGATGCCTTTCACTAAATATTGTTATGCTGAGAATTATGAAGCGCTATAAGAGGATGTTCTCTGGTTAACATGACTGTTTCTTTAAATTCTGTTCTGTTTTAGCAGCAGGTCAGCAGAGCTATAGGTGTGTATGGTCTGTTGCTAAGAGACTAGGAATAATGGATAACCCCTAGACCCACAGCTGAAGCAGATGAGCTTTTGACTAGGCAAGCAACTATTTAAATGTTAGTTTCTAACACAGGACATGTTTTCATTCTGGGTTTCTTTATCTGTGTAAGAAAGGCCTTTAGTTGAAATAGTCCTGCTGGGAGCTGATTATGGCTTGAGTAGTCTACTATCTGCTAATAAAAGTGAGGCATTGACTCTTTATCCCTTTGTGTTGCTTACATGACTTAAGAAAAGGAAAGTGGTTCATAAGAGGAGTGCTGGGATTGTACTTGAGCTGCAAGACACACAACTGCAAATCATCATCTTGTCCACTAATCAGATTACCCCAGGTGGACTCGATTCAGGCCCCTGCCCTGAACAGCCCATAAGCTCCCACCTGGGAGATGGGAGGTGGTATGCATTCTGTTCTTCTTCCTTGGGCCTCGCCACTGGAACACTGCCTATGTAAAATGCGATATGAGGCTGTTCCCCCATTATATTCATTTAATTATGTTCCTGATTATTACAACTATGCTGCTGGCTGAAGACCCCTATAAAATGATTCTTGAAAGCAGCATTCACTGCCACACAAATCTTCCAGTGTCAAGACCAGAAGGACAGAACCTGACACAACCGATGGTGAGTTCTAGTCTGTATTTTAGGAAAAACCTTAGCATATATTTTACTTATGGTGAAATGGCCTGCTCTGTTTTTGAGAGTTGTTTGTTGTTTTTTGTTGGGTTTTTTGGGGGGGAGGGGGGAGTGCACTGAGGTCCTGTGAGACTTAGCAATGTGTTGCTTTCCTACCTCTTCTGGTCCATTTTACTTTAGGACTGAGAGTGCAATGCACTGTTTTACCTATACAGATCTTAACTTGATATCCTTGATATCACATGAGCTGCGCTATAGTTCTTATGAAACTATAGGGTGTGTAACATTCAAATCAGCATACCACTTACTGTTATGCTTTCTATTAAAATGTGATGGTGTGACTACGATTGTGATACCAGATTACTGGATGGTCCTTTCTTTTTTTGGAGCAGGACCAAATAGCATGCATGTGATTTGTCCTGTCCGTTCTGTTACTGAAAGGAAATAGTGGTTTCTATTTTGTCCTCCCCCTTGTAAACGTGCTTTTCATTCAAATTGGTATTTATTATCCACTCTGCAGAGAGAGATTTTTTTTTTCCCCACAGCTGAGTCCAGTCCTTCCCATTTGACTTTTTGAAATGCCACACATCTTGGTGATTGAAGACAAAGAAGCTAAAGGTATAGCAAGTGCCTCTTAACAACTGTGCTTTATCAAATAACAAGAGGCTGTTGCACATAAGCCTGGTCAGAAATGCATTTTCTAACTTTCCCAGCACAGGTCAATGCTAATTGGCTATACTCGTGTGATGCTTTTATAAAAGCTGAAAAGTGAGTATTTGCATTGCCTCCAAATAAACTCATGATGAGAATCAATAACCCCCAAAATGGTATGCAAGTCATCCTACTGAACCAGCACAAGGGCTTGTAGATTGTACTATACATCAGAAACCATGGTTCTACTCTTTTTGTATTGCAAAAGTTTGCATTTAAACAGGTTAGCTTGTCAAACAGGCCTTCCCATCACCTTTATTCCATCTAAGAGGTTTACCTGCATCTGTACAACATTTACAATGTTACAATTCTGCACATAGAATTGATTCCATTTTTTTTTTCCACTAACATGATTTCTCTCATTTGGGGTGGGAGAGATGCACTTTGATAAATCCTCTTAATAACAGTGAAGCCGATAAGTTGTATCCACATTTTACAGATAGAAAAATTGAGTTATTTTTAAGGGACTTTCTCAAGGGAATATAACAAGTTATTATTCGGCTTGATGCAGGAATTGCTGGAAGGAAAGCTGTGGTCTGTACTAGAGGGATGTCAAACTTGGTGATTACAGAGATCTTGTTTGCACTTCAAATCTATGAACTGGGTTAGAATTTTGGAAATCCTAACTCCCAGTCTCAGGCAACACTGCCTTTCATACTATGTACCTTATTAAATAGTAGGAAGCATTTGGAATGAAAGTGATTAGCAGAACATATTCAGAAGCCATCACTGAATGTACAGACGTTTTAGTAGTCCTAAAAATTATTTTTTTTTCCATATTTGGATTGGGAATACACTAGTGAACAGTTTATTTCTAATTAGTGCTTATTCCTGGTGTTTCCTATATCTATTGTAGTCATGAAGCTTTATGAGTTAATGATACGTTTTAAAATATGTTCTAACAAATCACTTCTAAAAGACATTAAAATATTATCTACCATCATGAGTGGCAGTATTGCAAGTCAGTCTGTCATTTAGATTTTTAAAGTATTTTTAAAAAGAAAGTATGTATGAAATAAATTTCATCCCTTAAAGTACCTCCTTGAATATGTGGCTCTGTTCTCTCATCTCTGGACACTTGGAATTTAATTGAGTGTAAAACGCTGATGATTTTCCTTCATTCTACTCTCATTTTAAGACTGACATTTAGATTTGCATATCATTCAGACTTCATTCTTAATCAGCAAGTCTAAATGAATAAGGCTTAGAACAATGTATATGCTTCTTACCTTAAAAGAAAATTTTGTCATGGTGAGGTTCAAGCATAGCATACTATGAAAATGTTGTTGATTTTCTTTCATTGCATAAAAATAGAAGATAAGTGTTTTGCTCTTTCAGCACTTGTATCCATCTTTTTTTTTTCCTTTAGTAGTATAAAACCAGGAACAAAAAAACCTAAGAGCCGTTCTTTTAATGGTGACTTTTTGTGACCCCTTACCCATCTGAAAGTGTTCTCCAAGTGATAAGCTGTGGTAGTGTATGGAAGATCGGATATATCCTGACATGTCTAGAGATTTGTCCAAAAGCAGCTGCAGTCAATGAGAGTATTTCCATTGACTTCAAAGGGATTTGGATTAAGCCTCAAAAGTGGTGGGCAGTTTGCAAGTGAACTAGATAAATATTCAGATTCAATACTCTTGTTTCAATACATTTTATGCTTGCTTTTAAGGAAATAAGTCAGAATATAGGTCTGCCAGTACAAAATGGAGTTTTTTTAGGGAGATAAGTAACTGAGATCTGCTCTAGGAGTTTATTATTGCCAACATGTTTTACCTGGAATGTACTTGGACACAAGGGTGATAGATGGCAATCTAAAACGTGTAGGCCTGCCACACTTAAACATGAATGTGTAGCCTTTGCTTTGTTATGTGATGGGGGCTACAATCTGCATTTGCTGTATATATATATGCTGTGTGGAAGGCATGATGGAGTGTGTGTAGATGAAAAGGGGCCCTAAATTGAAGTGGTGGGTTTTTAAAAACACTGTTTCAATTTAGGGCCAATTTAAACCCCCATGTCACACACACAACCGACTTAACTGTCTCTCCGGCAGTGGGGAGGGAAGGGTGAGCTGCCAGTGGGTGGAGCAGTCCCATAGGTCTAAGGGGCGGGGGGTTGGTGCTTCCCACAGCACCCCCTGTAGGCACCCAGTTCATGTGGTCCCGGGGGGCACCGCAGCTGTGGAGGGAAGCACCAGGCCTCCACGCAGCTAAGGCAGATAAGCTCCAGGGTTGGAGGGAAGTGGGGAGATCAGGCTTGCCACTTGTCTTGGGCAGAGCCTGCCTTCCCGGGCTGCTGCCAGGCTGCCTGCAGGGCTTTCTGCAGAGCTGCGGAGCTGCCTCCAAGGAGTTTTAGTTTGCTGCACCCCAAGTCATTTAAGATGCATTATGCCACCAAATTTCCTACAGCGGCTGGAATTAATGCGCAATACACTGCCAATGCATGCAAACACCAATTCCATTAAAGCAAAAGCATTTAACCCGCTTTAAAGTACCATGCACACACACCCCTTGTTTTGGCAGCGCATGGCCATGCACACCATGGCCAAAGCATTCTTTGGATGTAGGGAATGGTCTGCTAAAATCCTACTTCATAAACTGGGGAGAGGGAAGGGGGGTTAAACAGTAACTCCACTCTTTGAAAGCAAAAGGAATCTCTCACTGCCTGAGCACTCTGGTAAACAGCCCCACTTCCACATCTCTCCTGGGATAGTGGCAGAATCTCCATCTACTTAAAATATTAGTTGTTAGCTGTCAACGTGCTTGTACACCACCAGGGTTTACCATCTAGGAGCTGTGGCCTGTCTCATAACTGTTTAACTTGCATAGTGTGATCTATACCATGCCCCGAACTGAGCTGCATGACTTCTCTTTTTCAAAACCAGTACCGTGGACTTGCCAGCACTCTTCCCCTGCCCTTTGTATTTATTGCTCCATTCACTGTTGCTTCATGCATTCGATTCTTATTTTTATTAATTCAAGCATTGTAACTACTGTGTTTAAAAAAAAAACAACAAAACAAAACAAAAAACTTGTCATTCTTGTAAAGATAATCTTTTTCAAATCCATTACATTTATTCATAAATGCATGCCAGCTATTCATCTTTTACATTACAGTCAGTTTTTTAGTTAAATTATTTCAGAGGAAAATAAAGATCCTAGCTAGCTCAGATTACCTTGTCAGTCAACTCAAGTATATTTGATTATTTATGTAAATAATTTTTAACATTTTATCAGAATTTTAAAATTCCTATCACTATTTAAACATTCTGGGTGAAACTGTGGCCATGCAGATTTTTATGTTATTTCGCATTTTATAGCATAAATGCATAGTGAAGTATCCCACCATTCATAGATGAAATAAAGCTATGACTTCCAACTCCCAACTGCATTCACATGTACACACAGCTCCTTCCCCACAGGCACTAATACACTGGTATAGTTAATATTTTATATGCAGAAAAGTCAAGGAATTAAGGAAATATCGGCATTTATAGCAAGTATATCATAAACTTTGTAGGCCTGTTATCCTACATTTATAGTCATTTAACTTTAACTTGAATCTACTTTTCTAACCCAGAAATAAAGCAATCCAAGAAAGAAGAGTTTCTGTATTCTCTTATTTATGATCATTTTGAGGTAAATATATTTTTATAAAAGCATATTGGGAGAAAGTGGGGGGGGGGGAATAATACTAATTTTAGAAAAACAGGCCTTTACCAATAGATAATGTTGCAATGCCCTACTGCCCATCTCTGTATCCAGTCTTGGAAAGACTTTCTCACTTCTGAGTTTTTTTTCTATCACCACATCACTGATATTTTTAGTACTGTCAGGCAGGGATGCAAAGAAACTATTTTCCTCAGGGTACAATTTGATTCTATGACTGGAATTCAGTCATTGCTGAGCTCCGTTTAAGTGTTAAAATGAAGTTTTAGGCCAATTTACCACTGACAGTGCTACTGCTTCACTTACAATTTAATATGACACTGCTCATACAACATAAATAAGTATTAGTGTAACAATAACCAATAGAGGCAATGAGCCCCACACCCTTTGTATCCCCAACTTGTATTGGGTGACCTCTTAACAACTTGCTGCATCTCATGTTTACAACTACTGGTGCTGAAACTATGGTTGCCTTCTGTCAGGCCCCCATACACAAATCCTAAGTACTGCTGAATTTTTGATTCCTCAAATTGTATAAATAATACTGCAATATTGGATATGCTGTAAGAGTTTCGCAATCCTGGCATATAAAGCTATTTGGGTGAATCTGATATCTCTTATTAGACCAACTTAAATAGTTGGAAAACAATTATTAGGCAAGTTTTGGGGTTCAAAAACCCTTCATCAGGCTAAGGAAGTTTCAGCAATTGGTGTGTGCTCTTCCTGGATGGAATGAAAAGTAAAGAAGACAGAGGCTGGTCTGGTATGCATACAAGACAGGTAGTCAGTGAAAATGTAGATTGAGGAGTCAATGGGTGAGAGAGAGGCTGGGGTAGGGGGGAGAGAGAAAGGGGATGAATAGTGGAGAGAGACCTGGAGTCAGCTGTCAGGCAGGTTATAATGTGTCAAATCCAATGTCTATATTTAGTCCATGATTTTTAGTATCCAGGAGGTTGAAGTGGAGTTCATAGGCTCGTCTCTGGGAAGTGTTTTGTAAGTTTTCTTTGAGGATCAGGACTGAGAGAGTGGTTTTCTTGTGAATAATGTGCCCCCACCGGTAATTGGGTATTCCTGTTTTTGATAGATTTCCGGTGTGCGTTCATTCTGGTGCGCAGTTGTTGTTTGGTCTCTCCTACGTATTTTCCATCAGAGCATTTGGTGCATTGGATGAGATGTATTACACTTCTGGAGGTGCAGCTGTAAGATCTGGGAATGCTGATGGCTCTGTTGTGGGGTGTAGTGATTGTGGGGGTGGTGGAGATGTGTTGGCAGATTTTGCATTTCTTGTCCTGGCACGGTCTGGATCCTTTTGGTGTGTTCTGGGTCTGAGTAAGTTTGCTTCTGGTGATGAGGTTGGCGAGGTTCAGTGCTTGTTTGAAAGCTAGGATGGGTGGCTCTGGGAAGATCCGTTTAAGAATAGGGTCTCTTTCTAGTATGGGTTGCAACTGTTTGAGGATTTTCCGTACGGGTTTGAGGAAGGGCTCATATGTCATAATCAGTGGTGTGTGATTTGTGGGGGGTGGTTCTTCTGTACTGCAGCAATTCTTCACGTGGTATCTGGGTGGCTCTTTCAAACGTGTGATCTATCTCTCTGGACGAGTGTCCTTGTTGGGTGAAAGCCTTTTTAAGATTGGAAAGGTGGCAATCCTGGGTGTTCTCTTCAGTGCTAATTCACTTATAGCTGCACGTCCAGAAATGTAATATATCTCATCCAGTGCACCAAATGCCCTAATGGAAAATACGTAGGAGAGACCAAACAACAACTGCGCACCAGAATGAACGCACACCAGAAATCTATCAAAGACAGGAATACCCAATTACCGGTGGGGGCTCATTTCTCACAAGAAAACCACTCTCTCTCTCCAATCTCTGTCCTGATCCTCAAAGGAAATTTACAAAACACTTCCCAGAGATAAGCCTATGAACTCCACTTCAACCTCCTGGATACTAAAAATCATGGACTAAATATAGACATTGGATTTATGACACATTATAACCTGCCTGACCTCTGACTCCAGGTCTCTCTCTCTCCACTATTCATCCCCCTTCTCTCTCCCCCCACCCCAGCCTGTCTCTCACCCATTGACTCCTCAATCTACATTTTCACTGACTACCTGTCTTGTATGCATCCCAGCCCAGCCTTTGGCCTCTTTACTTTTCATTCCATCCAGGAAGAGCACACACCAACTGCTGAAACTTCCTTAGCCTGATGAAGGGTTTTTGAACCCGAAAGCTTGCTTAATAATTATTTTCCAACTATTTGGGTTGGTCTAATAAAAGATATCAAATTCACCCAAGGAACCTTGTCTGCCTATGTCCTTAGACCAACATGGCTACAACCTACACCTCTATAACAATCCTGGTATTGCATTTAGAAACTCGCACTTTGGGGAAACGCAGACTGCTTCTCAGCTAATCAGCTGATTAAGGTTAGCTGATATTTTGTTTCTGTATATGAAATATTTTTAGTATGGATAGATTTGAAATTTTTAACTTTTATTTATTGAAGTAGACAAAAATATCTTTAGCTCAGTCAAGGTTAGCTCTTAACTAAAACTAACACTTCCAGGCTTACTGGGGTGTTGGTTGTAGCCATATTGGTCTAAGAACATGGACAAGGTTTTTTTGGGTAAATGTGATATCTTTTACTAGACCAACTAAATGGCTGGAAAAAATAATTCTATGAAAGGTGTTTTGTAAATTCCCTTTTGAGGATTGGAACTGAGAGATTAGAAAGAGAGAGAAGGGTTGGAGTCAAGTGTGCACGCACAGGTAATTGGGTATTTTTGTCTGTGGTAGACTTTCAGTATGCGTTCATTCTGGTACACAGTTGTCATTTGGTTTCTCCTTTTCCATCAGGGCACCTAATGTTATAGCTCATCCAGTGCACTTTTGAAGGTGCAAGTGTAAGATCCAGGAGTGGTGATAGTTCTGTTTGGGGTGTAATTATTGTGGGAGTGGTAGAGATAGGTTGGCAGGTTTTACATTTCTTGTCCCAGCACGGTCTGGATCCATTTGGTCTGGTCCATTGGAAGTTTTCTTCTGGTGATGAGACCGGTGAGGTTTGGTGCTTGTTTGAAGGCTAGGATGGGTGGTTCTGGGAAGATCTCTATGAATTGGGTCTTCTTCCAGTATGGGTTGCAATTGTTTGAGGATTTTCAGTATGGGTTCCAGGGAGGGATGATATGTCATAACTAGTGGTGTGCAATTCCTGGGAATTTTCTTTTTGTACTGCAGCAGTTCTTCACATGGTATCCAGATGGCTCTTTCAGAAGTGTGATCTATCTCTCTGGAGGAGTGTCCTTGTTAATTAAAAGCCTTTTTGAAACTTGTGAGATGATGATAACAGGTGTTCTCCTCAGTGCAAATTCAGTGATATCAGAGTGCTTGTCTTAGTGTGTTTTCTTGGTGTGTTTAGAGTGATTGCTGGTTCTGTGTAGATATGTGTGTTAGTTTGTGGGTTTCTTGTATATGGTGGTTTGTATTTTACCATTCTAGATATTGATCATAGTGTCTAAAAAGCAAATGTTGCTGCTGGAGTATTCAAGAGATATTTGGTGGTGGGGTGATGATTATTGAATTTCTGATGAAAATCAATCATATTGCAGGTTTTCAATCTAAATGATGAAGATGACACCGATATATCTTAAGTGTAGCATGGGCTTGATGGTGCAGTCCTTAAGGAATTCTTCTTCCAAGTGGGTCATAAAAAGTTTGGCATATTGTGGTGCCATTTTGGTATCCATAGCTGTGCCCATGGTCTGGAGGAAGTGTTGGTTATTGAAACTGAAGTTCTTGTGTGTGAGGATGAAGGGTGCAAATTAAGCGGGAGCTTGGGGGGGGGAGGGGAAGGGAGGAACGGGGCTGAGCCCCTCTGTAAGATTTGAAAATCATAACGAAGAACCCTCTGATCAGATTGCTCCTTCACTTAGGTGGACTTGTTAATCAATGAACCCATTTACATTTTTTGTTTTGTTTTTGCAGACCTCCCAAGAGTCAAAGTGTAATTTGAAACCTGTGAGGATGAAATTGTATAAGTTCAGTAATATCTTTAGGTCTGTACTCTGAGTTGCAATCTTGTTCTTGTAGCTATGTAAGGCAGGTTTACATCTTGGTGTGGGATATTGGTATATAACCTGGTAATATCCATGTTGGCTAGGAGGGTATTGCTGGGAAGGTAGTCTATGTTTTTAAGTTTTTGTAGAAGGTCTGTTGTTTCTTGGACAAAACTTGAACTTTGGTCAACAAGAGGTTTTAGGAAGGGTTCAATGAAACTTGATATTTCCTCAGTTAGGTTTCCATGGTTGGATATGATAGGTCTGCCAGGGTTCCCTTGTTTCTGGATTTTAGGGAGCATATTCTTTTTATATAGTCTTCATGGTTAAGAATAACAATAGCTCCTCCTTTTATATGCTGATTGTTATTACTATTTTTGGTGGTTGGATCTGAGCGGTTCTATGGCCCTTCTAGATTGGCCCTTTTACCAAAATGGCTCTGTTTGTTTGTTGATTATTTCATTGTTCATTTTTTTTTTTTTCCCCTGAAACAGTCAATATAGCAGTCAAGGTTTGAATTTTGTCCACTGTGGGGTGTCCAATCTGATATTTTGGGGGGTTAATCTTTTCCTCAATGTTGTCAAAGGATGAAGCCTGGCTGGAAGTTGCTTCATTTCGGTTGTAGAAATATTCTGTGAGAATAAGACAGGATGCCTCTCTGTGCTCTTCACAAACTATCTAAAACCCAATTAAATAACAACTACCTAGTCATATATTTAAGGAGGTCATTTAGTTATTGAAAGGAAAAGGAAAATAGTAAGTTTTCGAAGAGAAGTGGAATTACTGATTTCGTAATATGCAAGAATGCTTGTGTATGATCTCTTATTGGACCAACTGCATGGCTGGGATGAACATTGGCAATCTTTCTAGGCTTCTATCATAATAGATAGTTTCAAGGTTCACTCACATATTATTTACCATAAGAATGACTGATATGAGCAGGTTTCTTTCTCATGATGCAAGATTGAGCACCATACAAAAAGTTAAAGAGGAGGCTTATTCATCAATCAAGTCCCATTCAGTCTTATGTGAAGACTTATCTGTATCTTAATTGGAAGATTATAACCCTTGTCTGGGATCTCTTCAGGGGTGAGTTAAACCCATAATTAAAAAATAAAATTCCTAAAAAGATGCAGCCAAGGCATGTTGGGTTTATTTAACTCATATTGTTATTCTCTTTTGAAATAAGTATACCATTTATTTACTTTCCTAACTGCAAAAAGTCAAATTATATCTTCAAGAAGTCTTGATAAACTACTTTTTAATGATGTCCTTAATTTTATAATAGCAGGAACAAAGCCAATAAAGAGAACCTTTTATTGCTTTGAACAACAGATAAATTTAATATATTGAAAATTAAAGTTTTAACTTAATGAAGAAAGCAATTTTAGATGTAAACAACTAGTTTGAGTCAAAAGCCTAGGGATTTAAATAGTCCATCATATAGCAGGGTGAACATTTTGAAAACTAAATGTCTGAATTGCCTATAGGGTTTGAAATAATTCCCAAAACTGACAATCTGAGCTACATTAGATCATGCGGAGTTCAGCACTGAAATGTAAAATGTAGTTTTCCAAAACTCTTCAATGATCTGTGGCTCTGATTAGTTATTCGGCTTGTGCAAAGTGGGTAGTATTTATTCGCTTTGGATTTGGCCAAGTCACAGCACTCAGATTTGCCGAATTGCTGAATCAAACAGGCCCCAGCCCCCACCCACTCTCCCAGCCCCACCTATGGCTGCCCCACCTTGCCCCAGCCTTCTGGCTCTTTTTTAAAGCCCTGCATTCACCAGCTCCTGCCAGGGAGGGGGGAGGGGGTGATCCCCACTGCACCATGCTGGGTGTGGGGCTCTGACATGAACCTCCAGGCCCACCCCATGGCTCCCGTGTCCGACCCCAGCTGATGAGTGGGGGCTTTTTTTTTGTTGTTTTTTTGTTTTTGTTTTTTAAGAACCGAAAGCTGGGGCTGGGGGAGTAGGCAGGGGATGGGCCCTGGCAGGGGTCCCCCCATGGTCTCTTCCTCCCTCCTTCCATCCCCCTGCACCCTCTACTTACCGGCATGGAGTCTGGATCCAGCTGCCTGCACCAGCAAGCAGGGACTGCCTGAATCTCTATAGCTTTCTGGATCTTTTCTGAATTGATTCAGAGAGCTTCAAATTGATTCAGACCTTTTTATTGGTCTCCTGATTTCGATTCGGATTTGGAGACTCGGCTGCCAAATTGGGCCCAATCTCCTCCAAATTGAATCAGCACCCAAAGCTTTGCACAGCCCTATTAGTTATTTGAATAACATAATCTAAAAAATGTTCATTATAATGAATGACAAACTTTTTTTTATAAATACAGGGGTGTAGGTTGTAGCCATGTTGGTCTAAGGACATGGGCAGACAAGGTTCTTTGGGTAAACCTGAATATAACTACAAGTATTCAAAAAACAATACATATCGCAAGCCACTGTTCTTGAGACACGTTCATATTCAAGTAGGCCAATCAAGTTGGTATATTCATATGATTATATATTGAAATTCCTGTTATAGTAAGCAAATTCTTCACATTTCTTTTCAAAGGGGACAGCTTTATGCTCTAATTTGCTAGAGGGGGAGGGGAAATGAAGGAAATTTAGCTCACTGAAATGAAAATATAGCAATAGCAGAAAATTCAAGTTATGCTCAAAGTCTAGACATTTGGTTAAGTCCCATGGACTTCAACAGGACTTGTTAAGCATGTTTAAGTGCTCTGTAGAAGAAGGATGGATGTCAGCATACTCCTAAATACTTGTTGAATTGGATGTTTAATCCCCCTTGTACTTTTTAGTCTTGATGGGATCCCTTGGAGCTGTGATATTATTCCATTTCCTACAGCTATCAGGTCATCTGGCTTGAAACAATACAGATTTCTTCATTTTAGGATTCTGAAGTTATGCTAGTATGACAGGTTTAAAACTGAGCATTCCAAAGCATACTCAGATATGACACAGATGACACATCACTGTCACAGTGTTAATTCAGACTGACTTTCTGAATCCCTGTTCTGTGAAGTAGTGAGAGAGATTTACTGTGTAGCCCGTAGCCCTCTGAGATATTTTGAAATTATCTGCACCTTTCTTTTATCAGTTCAGTTGTTTGATCTGTATTTCTTAGAATTATTTTGGGACAAGAAATCAAGTGCAAACAATGTTGAGCTAATTATAATATGCTTAGTACTTACATTTTCAGAGCACTCAGCAAACAGAAATAAGACTGTCAAAATTATTCTAATAAATAAGGCAAGTATCATAGGGTTATAACCCTTCCTAGTACAAATGAATTTAAATCTGCTTCCTATATGTCATTATTTTGGCCAACTTATTTTTATTCTCCAGGAGGAAGATTTAAAGAATTATGGCTGGAGTCAAGAAAAAGATATTGGCCACTAAGACAAAAAGTGGTATTTTTACAAAATGAAATTCCTCCTGTGGTACTGGCTGTCACTTGACCTATTTAACTCTCTCCAATAAAAACATATTGGTCTGATAAATTTAAATGGTTTAGTGTAACATTTAAATATGTTAGAGCTGTTTTAATAGGCTCTGATCAACCAACCAGTATGACCTATGTATGTGTGGGTACACATATGTTCATATAATTTCTTTAAAATGAAACCCTGAATCTGTTCTTGAGTGAAAGCACTTGATCTTAGCTTGCATGAGAGACTCTTTCTCCTTTCCCTCCCTGCTACAGTTTTTCTCTTGGCCTAGGCACATAAGCACCATATACCACAATGCTTCATACAAGCTGAAATCAGCTCTGAAATGTTGCTACATTCTTATGTTGATGAACATCTGTCAATTTAAAGGATTGAAACATTGAATATAGGGTTGGTTGCTATCTTGTCAGGTTTCGTTGTTAAATAAAGTTTTAGCCCAATATTGGTATCAGAGGATGGAAAGCAGCATATTTCTTATGATTGGTTAAATTTTAACATATGCTTTCAAGCTAATAAACTATACCCCAAATTGGGGAACGGGTGGTGGTCTTATCACATACGTCTAATTACTAAGACAGAGATTCCCACTTTCACTGTTTTGTATGATTAACGAACTTGGGGATTCAGTAAGATTCTCTTTTGGACCGCTAATAAACTGACTAAACTGGGGTTCATTAGCTGCTTTTTTCCCCTGTTGTTTTCCTAGCTATGCTTTTCACCTGTAGTTCATAGCTGAAAGGGGTAATAAAAAAATAAAATAAAAAAAAAGCTAGAAGAAAGTTAGAAATTTAGCATAGTTCTGTCCTTCAGCTTTCTAGGACTGAAGAAGCAAAAACCCTGAGGTGGAAGTCAAAAGAGAGAGAGAGAAAGGAAACTGCTAAACTATAAACATAGCTGATAAAATAAGGGTACTTACATACATGATATTTTTCCCATGATTAAGCTGTGACTTAACACAAGAGCATGGCTGCAAAGTGCTTTTAAAATTGCTGATCATGTGAAAAATTAAACCTGGTCAAATGAAGTAAGGATAAAATTATGGCACTCTAAAGCAGGATGCCCCAGGGAACTTCTATTCCCTCAAGGGTTAATTTTATGTGTGGGGTAGGGGCTGGGCTGGTGCTCACTCTGGTGGCACACCTGCAAAAAGAACCACCCCCAGGGCTGTCAGAGGGGGCCAGAGCTGGCAGGAGAGGGAGATGGAACAGGGACCCCTTGCCTCCAGGGTCCAGCCTGGCTCCCCCAATACCCCAGCTGGGGTAACTGGGGGGAGGGCTATGAGGCAAGGGGGCTCTGTTCAACCCTGCCTCCCCTCCCCCCCCCCCCCCAGCTCTGGCCATACAAAAGCAGCCGGCAGCTCCATGGTGCTCCCCATCGGCCTCCCTCTGTCCCTCTGAGCTGTTGGGTCCCAGGGGGTAGGGTGGGCCTCTAACTCATGGTGCTTTATGTCAAGTGGCATAATTTAGAGTGGGATGCTGAATGTCTATAGGCACCCTAACATTAAGGGTAGCTCACTCAGTTCTTTGTTTTGTTTTTTGGGGGGGTTTTGTCTCTCCCTGTATTCCAGAGTTGTAGGTGGATTGAGTTCCTCAAATGACATGGGGTCAAAGTGGCAGACTGCTCAATCTATATAAACCTGACATGACAATAGACTGAGGAAGCCAATGGAAGATGTAACAGGGCTTACATCTACTCCTCCTATTGAGAACATATGACTTTTGTTCATACTGTAATATGCTTTAGCAGCTGCCAGACAGTCAAATTGCATTGTTTTCTTTAAATTGCAGACCTTTACACGGTCATCTCTGACTTTGTCACCCCAAGATTAAGAGTCTAGCATTCTTGTTTTTACAAAGTCAGTTGCTTGATGGAACTCTCCCAACTAGGCAGGTTATTCAGTGTATACCTATTGATATATTAAATGTCTAAGGTTTCAGCAGCACCATTTGTTGAGAACTGTAGAAAATTTGAATTATTTCTATGTACCTAAGTTATGTAAACCCATAGTCTAAATGGGAAATGGTATTGAGGATGATGAATAATCCAGACCCACTCTACAATGGCAAAACTCCATCTGAAATGACATATTCAAGGTATCATTCCCTGAATGAGGACAGCAGAATGTATCCCTATCATTCTTATCATTTATTTATTTTACTATGTTTTCCATATTGATCTAAGCTTTCCACATAGTGGCCAAACTACAATTTAAATGTTTTTGGTTTTTTGTTTTTGTTTGGTTTGGGGTTTTTTTGTTTGTTGGGGGGGGGTTATTACATAACTGAAGTGTAAATAAACAATATAACACTAGCTTGTATAGTAAGGCTAAATACAGACAGTGAAATAGCCCAAGGCAGAATTGATCCAATTTATGCAGCTTTCTCTAAGCAGCATAGATTGGACTGTTAGTGAACAGAACTCATGTTCACTCTTTGGTTGGTCTATTTCTTCCCCTCCCCCCCTCCCTTCTCCATCTCCCAGTGACTGAGAGGCAGGGGGCTGGCAAGGGGGTGGGGTGGGGTGATCGGCACCAGGTTTTAGGGGGAAAGCCCCTTCCTTGGGGGATTCCCCACCTGCTGTGCAGACCTTGGTTGTGGGGGGAGACAAGCCAGGACAAGGGTTCATTTCTCTCCCTCTCCCACCATCTGTTGCCACTGGCCAGGCTGGGAAGCAAAGGCTTTGCTGCATCATCTCTGATAGCCCAGAGCATATAAGCTAGGGTAGAGGCAAGCCTGTCTGTCCTAAGAGGGAGGGTTAGCAGGGGGGCACAAAGCATGTTGGGGGGGCTGCAACCTGACTTGTCAGGAAGGTGGAGGGGGGAGGCAGAATCTGGAAGAGAAGTGCAATAGACCAGTCTAACCAAAAGTGATTCAATATGATAATACATCCACCCAGGTCTATTTTAAACCAGATTCTGCCACTTTTAAATCAGTCTGTGTGCACTGACTTGTGTTCTGTTACAGTTTTAGACCAGTTTCCAATCACTTATACTGGTTTATGTGCAATTTCTGTCCGTAGTCTAAAAGGTCCATTTCCTGATCTCTGTCTAAGTTCTCTTTGCTTGTGTGTATTTGTGTTGTTCCACCATTTGTTCAAAGTGACATGGTTTCCTTTGTTGGGTTTTACACCTCAGCATTGCCTATATTCTGATTTACTTAGTATTTTATTTTGAATTGGTGTAGTTTTTTTTGTTTTTTTTTTCAAGGGGTATTGATGCTCTATCATAGTTTTGCTAAGGTTTTTGTTGTTGCTGCTGTTAAGCAAAAGATTCAATAAAGCTGTAAGGCTGACTATATTTTACAATGCCACAATGCAGGCATGTATTTACATATATAAAGCAGTCTCCTAATAATTTTGAGTAGCACGACTAAAAAATTATAAATACACTGAGTTACTGATAAGTTAAAGAAAAGTAAACTTGATTTACCCACTCATCCAGAACATAGTAAGCAATTTCTTTCATTTAATATCACAATTTTAGTAAAAAAAAAAAAAAGAATCACCATATAAACCAATGATGCTTTCCTGTGCTGGAAACATTTTCAATAATGACACATTTAAGAGGGAAAAAATAGCTTGCTGTAAAAATGAGCAGTACTGTATAAATACTCTTAACTTAGAAAGTTGTTATCAGTTTAGACACAGCTTTCTGTGCTGTAATAACACAGCAAGGTGGCATATTGTATATATCAAACATTTTTAATGGGGAAAACTATTTCCTTATATTCACAAACTGTGAATGTTGTAAGCCAACCTGCTTAAAACTTACTGCTCACAGGAGATATTTTTCTGAATAAATTTGTAACTGGCCAGTAAAGCCCCTTAAGATAGAGACTCCATTTTTCCCCCCAACACCTTGCACAATGGGGCTCTGATCCCTGACCGGAGCACTATGATGCAAATAATAAAAATAGCAACTGAAGTGGACTGAATGGGAGGTGTAGGTATGTATCAGAATTCCCGTAAGTGTTAGAGGTATTTGTGTTAGGATGGATTAGGATTTAGACTGAGTTAATTAGATACTCTACATTTTTGGAGGAAGTAATATACATTTTCTTGATATAAATTAAGGCTGTAACTCACATGAATATAATGGGCTTTATCCTCCTTATTCTGCCTGGTTTCTGCAAGTAACAAGAAAATTACTTGCAACTCTCATGCTTGCATGTGAAGGGACTGTATATTTACCATAGGCTTAATTGGTAATTTTCTCAGTTTTGTGTAAATTTTCAGCCCATTAATTTACTAAAAATATTATTTTTCCAACAACAAAATAACTTGCATACAACTTCTGGGGCTACCTATGAACACCACAAACAAGCTATTCGTGTTTATCATGTAACCATTTTCCTCACAGTTGCAAGATGCATAGTGCCTATTCACGTTTACCTACTTACCAGCAAGTGTGAGACTTTATTTTTGAGTAAATACTTTTAGAAGTGGCTCTTACTGGAATAAATATTCATGAATGAGATCTCTCGACAGCTGAAAGATCTGCCTGAGATTTTGCAGAAAAGTTGTATTTTTATGCATTTAAATGAATGAAAGGAGTTCAACAAAAGTGGATGTACATCTGTTAATCTTTTTGCCTGCCTATAAGAGATAGAGATCTATACTATTTTTTTTTTTTTTTTTTTTTTTTTTTTTATATAAAAATTAATGCACTGGAAAGCATGAATGCAACCTGAAAAGGAAATGTTTTTCCTAAGTGAGTTGTGCTAAGCCTACTATGGTTACAGTAAGTGGTATAAAAGGCTTCTTTAACTCTGTTTATCACTTGGTAAACTCAGCACACATTTAAATATTAGTTTACCACTTGTAGGCATTAAGTAAATGCCAGAGACGCAATGAATAGGACTGTATTAAAAACTGCTGGTGATAGGCTTGAGTTGAAACATCTGCTGACAAGCTATTGAGCAAAAACTGCTTTCAAATTGTCTCCAATTTGCCTCAAATTTTGGCTCTGGAATGAACAAAATTCTATACCTCAAGTTACAGAAGTCCACATGCTGATAAATTGGTAGAAGTTTCATTTTTATTTCTGAGTGGGGAAATAAAATATTTTTTGATAGTTGTAGTTTAAAGAAGGTCCTCATCATCTTAACAGATCTAATAGTAATAATTTATATAAGTCAGCTGAAGAAATAGTTGAAGGTAACTATAGTTAAATTACTTATTTTGTAAGGCAGTGTGTTGCCACCTAGCAACGAATAAGGATTATTCCTGTTGATGGTTACGGAGGCGGATGAGATGCACTCAATTATATATAAAACTTGCAATCTCCACTCAAAGGTTTTAAAAAATTATCAAAGATTCATTTGGTAAGTTTTCCATCTGAGCTTAGTATGAAAGGCTTCCTTCCAACCCACCTGTTGCCTCTATCTGGACAGGATTTTTTTCTGATTTGGCATCTGATTTAGTGGTGGTTGTGATTAATTCTCGTAGGTACCAGCTAATTCTTAAATCACAATGTGAATACCTTTCTCCTTTCTTTTGATACCTCCCCTGGATCCCAGTTAGTCCAGGCAGTAGGGTGAAAGAGGGCATACTATCTTACACCAAGGTAATTTACTGCAATTAAACCCACATGTAGATACTGACCAGTCAGCCCAGCTAGCCAGGGGCCAAACTCCTGCCTGCCGCCTAGCCACACAGCTCCACACTTTCAGCACGCTTATGCACCAGCCAGCCCCTCTGCCATCCGAAACTGGAGCCTGGGACTGACCCCGCCCCATCCACCTGCTAGCCAAGGTCTACTGTGCCCTATCTCAAATTGCTGCTTTCTGGGGCACACATGTAGATGTTGCACCTGGGAGTAGTTTACTCTGGCTCAAACTGCTCTGGAATTTATTGCTACACATTAATTGCATGTTTCAGCATATAGCTGAAATGACCCAGAGAAAAACATCTTCAATTTGGGGGGAGGTGAGAGCTCTATGTAGAAGACCATGAAATTTATCTGATCCTTTCCTTTGCAAATTGCAGATCTTATTGCAAAAGAAATGTTTAAAACCCCTCTGTTTGGAATAAAGGACATTAAAAAAAAAGAAAAGATTTTTGTAGTATTTCTGCAGGATATCACTTTCCCCATTGCTTAATGTGGAAGAAGTACCTTTTACTGTACTGAATTTACACAGACTACTATGCTGCATCAGACCTAAAATTATCTCAGAAATATTTGTTTGTTCTGAAAGGCCAGGGTCAATTCAAAAGATTTGTTACATGATGGATTATCCCCAGCAGTGTGTGTGTGTTGAAAAAAGTCATGTATCACAGAAAGGTCAGAAATCATCTATCACCTGTGCTGAAACTTCTGTCAAGTCAGGCTTCCGAACACCAAAGGTTAGGCTCCAAAAGAAAAAGAAAGGGGTTGTATTGTGTGATGGAGTTACTGTAATGAGTCACCTGAATAACAACTGCTTTTTATATATCTACTGTATTGCCTACATTTTGCTATGGTCCCTTAAGGTTGTCAAATGATTATTGCTTTTGGTTAGTTTCCTTACAATTATGCAATTAAAAAAAAAAAATCCTACCTAATGTGGTATTTTGGCATTACTTTAAAACACAATGCAAAGTCCTGCCCATGTCCTGAATACATTTTTGTTCCATTCTCCTACAGAACATTTCAATTTTAATTAAAATTGGTGACCATTTTTCTTGACCCAGGAGTCTGGGATTTCTAAGGATGTTTCCAGCCTGATAGAAATATCTACAGTCAAATTTGACTTAGAACTCATAGGAAATGTTTTAAGCAGTGAAGTGTTTTAGAAATAGATGAATAGTTCAAAAGTCAAACTTGCCCATTTCCCATGAGTAAAAGGTGGGACACTGCCATTAGCAAGGAAGAGAGGAAAGATGTATCTTCCACTCCCCAAAAGGCCTTCCCTGTTCCAGAACGTTGCTCAAATGTCTTTCAAAACGAACATCTGGGGCTGAGGAGACATTTCCTCTAAAGAAAGAATATGTTCTGATGGCCCCCAGAATTATGAGCCCTTCTGGGCATGCAGAAATCCTGGGAAGCCCCTGAGATGAGGGCTGGGGAAGCCCAGGGGTAAGACGCATGGGCTAATAACAGATGTTGCATTTGTTCCTAGATAAATTGCATCTGTGTTTTGTCTGGGCACAAAAACACGTGATGACTGGTGTGTATGCTCATCACCCTTCTAATTGGGGTTTAGTGAGTGGCTGCTTTTCTGCCATTGATTCAATGAGGCAATCCTGGGATAAATGCAGATGTACTTCGCAGTATTTTAGGATAAGAATCCAGGGAACTTCTCTTAGTGGATGCAGACATCTGTATGATAAGTACTTTGTTTCAGGATAAAATGATTTATCCCACAACAAATGCGTTGTCTCTGAGCAGTTATCAGAAAGACAGCTGCTACAGAGTTGCCCTTGCTACACCTGAATAAAGCTACTGGTATCAGTGTCACACAAGCACCAATCTTACAGAGAATTAAAACAAAATGCAAACAAACATCTGGAATAATGATAAAAATACAAACGAAACATTAAGTCGACTTACTAAAGTTGTTTGTTTAATTCTTCAGGCTTTGTTCACAGATGGTTTTATTTAGATGTACAAGCTAGCATAAAGTGATAATGGAAAAACATTTTGGTGGTGTGATGTATACAGTAAGCCAGAATTGTGCAAACTCTCCAATTAAACCTGACAAGTCCTTAAAACATTCAGTTCCAGAGATGCAATATGACAGTCCCAAAGAGCAGTATGTACATGATGCGTTGCATTCAGCTGTTTCCTCTAAAGACTGCTGAGTCTGCATTGGACTTAAATAGTAAAAAGGTGGAGAAATTCAGTTTACACATTGACACCATATGCGAAACTTTGCTTTTGCCACTAGGACGAAAATTTTAAAATAGTCTGGATCTTAGTGTTTATTGTTGAGCTCTGTTTCTCTTGCTATTTGTTTAAGAGTAACATTAGCCAGTTACAAAAGCCCTAAAGAAACTAGCAAACTACTTTTTCTCTCTCCCCACCCCCCACCCCTTCCCATTCTGTAATAAATGGGAGTGAGCCAAAGAGATTAATTTTTACCTGTTACTGGACAACAGTCACTGTATTTAAAATACTCCTTAATTTAACTCAAGTGTTTAAATTAAACTTTCTAATAGCAATGGTTTTGCTATTCTCCACAGGTATTCAAGATGTTCAGTGCTGTGATTAATTGGGCAGGCATGATTTCTTATATTTAGAGCCCACTTGAAATTGGAAGTGAGAAATGAATTTGTGCCAAAAGGCTTTGGTGTATTTTTATTAATAGAGCAGATTAGATGGATCATGAAAACAATTTTCTAATTTATAAGAGTCAATCTCATATCTTGTTAAACAAGAGTTATTATTATTGAACTTAAACCATTGAAGTGTGATATACCAAAGGCCACTTTCTACCCAGCAGAATGCTGCTGTGAACACTAGCATGTTAACCACATGCTAATAGGTTCTCAGCAGTCTAATACCTTATTGATTATCTCAGTTTGTATAATTCGTACCAAGACAAGACAGTGTAGTTAACTGGAATATAAGTGTTCCTTCTTACTACTTGAAACAGATTCACATGCTCATCAGTCATGTTATTCAGGGCCATGGTAACAGACAGGCAGCTTTGTCCACAGGTGGATGGATCCTTTTTTGTGAAGAGAAATACTGAACACCATTAAACTCTGGCCTAGAAAAATTTCAGCTACTATTGTACCTGCTGGTATTAATCTAAACAGTACTTGAAGTGCCAGATGGAAAAGCAGTTCAAAGCTGCTAGACATTGTTCTGTTGCTAATACGAATGTTAAAATTATATGGGGTTTTGCATTTTGTTCATGTTTTTTGCATAGATAGAAACGAAATGGAAAAGGATACAAAGAATATATGTGATTATAAGGCTTGTGTGATAAAAGCATTCATATTGTATCAGCTAGATGCATTATTTTAAAAGATTTCCATAGGAGAACAGGGTTTTTTTATTGTGTATAATACTCGCACATATGTAAAACATTATTTTAACTAGTGTCCTATTTTCCACATCAAAGTTTTTACTTGGTGGGTAAGGTTTATCTTAGCCAGAAGTCCTCATACATCATTGTATATGTATACGTATATGTTCTTCCCATTATCACTTCCTTTTAAGATTTTTTTTTTTTTATGAAGAAAAAGAGTAGGCAAAAATTGGAAGAAAATGCAGCAGAAGAACATAAAATAAAAGCGAAGGATGGAGGAGAAGGCAAAGCAGAGGGGGACCAGTTGGGGGAGGAGGGGGGGGGAGTGGAGGGGAAGGGAATAGTTTCCTGTCACTTAAACAGTGTAAGTGGGAAGAAATGCAAGTCACTACTGTGTTCTGTATCATCAAGGAAATGTTCAGGTTGCCTGAATTAAACCACATGTTGAAGGAGTTGACAGTGTTGCTGTTCTAATGCAAAATGCAATGAAAAGGAACTATTGTGGCTTTTTATTAGCAAATAATTCTAATCTGAATGCAAGTTTTCATGGTGATTTGTTTTATAGCATGGCTTTTATTCAGTGGGGAAAGCCTCTATCTTCAATCATTGACATCAGTAAAAATTATTTCCAGGTTAAATTCTTGTGAGATCAGTATCAGGCCCAGTGTAACGAGATGAACAAAAAGGGGGCAGCATTCACATCTAATATAAAGATCTGTGTCCAATTTATCTTCAAACTTAAAGTAAAGCTAAATTTGTCAAAAGTGCCATAGAAACCCATATTCTTAAATCTCTCACTTAGATATCATTTAACCTGGACCAGAATTCAAGAAAGGTAAGTACATATCTACTCATAGGTCAATAAAAACAAGGGGTAGAACAGTGTTAAATCCTCATTTAAAATATTTAATTCAAATGGCCACTGAGTTCCATGTAAACCTTTCAGTTATTTCTAGGATTTTTGTTTCTATAGCATATCATTTGACTGAAAGCAGGCTTACACAATTAAACTGAATTCTTACATTTAAACAGCTATTTAAAGAATTGTAAATGGGGAGTATCATTCTTAGAGCTGTATGCATACAAAATGAGGCATGTCCAACTTTTCATTTAAGAATCACAACTGAATGTTTTCAGTCCTTGTAGCAGTACAGTTAACTAGACATTTGCCATATGTACTTACTGTCTAGCACAATTATAATAATTATTTAAGAATTAGGCACATAGATGTGTATGGATGCTTCTAAAAATCTGGTACACAATGTATATCTCAATTTGTATTTAATATTCACTTAAATAGAGCTATTGTCCCATAAGGTAAATATGCATAACTTGGATTAATAAACCTTGATATTCTCCAGCTGCTTATCATTATCATTTAATTGATGTAGCAATGTTTTGCACGTCTTTTAATGAGTTAGCAGTTATTAAAATACGTTTTCCTATTTGTAGAATAAAGAAGCTCAGCTTTGGATATGTGCCTGCCCGTATGTGCGTGTATGTGAACCCAGGATACTTTGGACTGTGTACTTGAACTCCTTCTACATCAGTCCTGTTCAGCAAAACAACCACTGGCTCTTCATCTTCTATTTTCTTATTTGTATTGTGGTAAAATGAAAGCCAGATGTTAGCAAATAAGATCTCTGCTGAATGTAACTAAGTGACCTATATTCTCTGACTTGAGTTTAAAATGACTGTCTGAAACCCAGGAATCCTTAACATGCATGGCTTTGTGTGGTTTTAACTCCTGCCATACACTCATTTATTTTCTTGGTGCAGTAACTGTGACAGGCATTCTGTGGTCGCCTTTCTTGGGTCAGGTCTAGCCCTCCAAATAAGTTTGCCATTGGTAACAACAGGTTTTGCCTTTAATCTAAATTTTTAATATACAAATAATCTTTTCCTTAAAATCTGGATTTCAGCTACGCATCTCTAAATAGATATGAACTATAATCTTCTTATATATATGATTTGAATGTGTCCTAAAATGTCACGTTTATTTAAATAAGTGGAGCTCCTCATTTCAAATCTGAAATTTTTATACTTTCCAGATACATAAATATAATAGCAAGCAGGCTCTTGGACTCGCCAGAATAAAATATATTCTGTTGTTGGATAGCATCTGATACGATACTAAAAATGTCCCTTGTTTTGCCTTCTACTTTACCTTTAGAGCTATAACATTTACTGGAAAAAAATTCTTCTACTATTACATTTAACAGTAGCAGCCAATACGAAAGTGACACAGCAGAAATTCACCCTGACATTGAGGAAGGTAGAGCTAAGTAAAACCTTGTTTCATTCACTAGCTAGATAAGTGGTGTGTGCGTGTGATTTGGAGAGGCAATATGCTTTTGTAGAGTCTGCAGACCACGGGTCAACAACTTTGCTTGGGAAATGACTCTACCAGCCTTATAGTTGCAATGGCATTAGAGAAAATGGATTCCAAAGGCCTCCTTACTTTCTGCAATGTAGTGACATGTAGAAGTATCTAAGAGAAATACAAAGATGGCTGAAGAGTTGTACCAGAAGTTATATTCTGGTAAGACTTAATGTGTGTGTATGCACAGTACATATAAAGAATAATGTTTCTATGCCCAGAACCTTAGGGATGATCTCTCAACATAACCAGTTCCAGCATTGTTCAATCCTCCTCACCCAGAAGGCTGTTTTGAAAGGCTCTTATCTTTCATATGTCTGATGGCAGAAAGGAGGAAGGGGAGAATTTAAAACTGTCAGGGTTTAAGGATGAGCATTGTTTTTTCACTCTGAGTCTGAGATGCAGTTTGCAACAAATCAAAGCAAAATACGAAAACGACACAGAATAACGTATTGCAGAACACATTAAACAGTGCAGGATTTGTTTTTTAATACGAACGTGTCCTCATCTCGGGCTTCCTGCTGTTATGTTTTGGCTAATGTAATTTCTAATAACAAAAGTGAGAAGGCTGAAATGTACCTGTATAGAGAGAGGGTCAAAAAAAAGTCTATGTATAATTAGTGTTTAAGCCACAAAGCCATGGTGTTGGCTCTTAGGATGGTGAATTAATCCTAAACTCACATTAGTTTTGGGTGGGACAGGGAGAAAGATCAGGGATTTAAAACTCCTTGAAACCCAAATGATGAGGGATAACAAAGAGATATAGAAAGAGAAAGTGGAAATGCTGCTGGAAACCTTGGAGAAAACTCTGTTGAAGATTCCTCATGGAATCCATTTCCCACAATGTATAACGCTAACAGGAACTGTTCTCATCCCTACTCAAAAGTGAACAGATACGCATTGGCAAATGCTATTGTAAGGTTGGTAGTATCTGAAAAGTAACAATATTATTACTGAACGTTGTTACTGAAGACTATTTCACTATGGGAGTTGACATTGCAGTTTTTCATTAAACTGCTGTTGATCACTTCTGATTATTACACACACACATGCGCACATACCCCCCACATCTGGATTTCCAGCTTCCCACAAGAATATGCACTAGGCTACCTTTGATACCATAGTGAAACCATTAGGTGGATCTTTATCTGAGGTGGAATGAGGCCAAGGGGATAGAGAAATTAAAATTTTCCGTTGTGCTCTAGAAATACCCAGCAAATTTACTAATGTTAAAGCTGAGTTTGGGAGCTCAGCAATTTCCTTATGCCATTGTGGGAGAAAAATGCTTGGAAATAAGCCCCCTCCCCCCCCCCTCCCTTTTTTTTTTAAACAACCAGTTTACATATCTGGCAGTGAGGGAGTTTTCTGTTTTTACTCCCTCTGCCATAAGGGAGGAAATCCAACTCTTACTTTAATTCACAATCACTGTACTGGCCCACAGCTAATTTTGATATCTTAATTGTAGTTCATTTACATAATCTTATTTTCAGTTTTGAAAATACTACAGCTGATTTTTTTTTTTTTTTTTAAGTAAATTGGGGAGGAAACATTTGAAAAGCAGGAATAACTTCTCTAAAATGTCACAATGCTTAATGATTAGTACAAATACAAGGAAGTTGCAGTTATGTTCATTTTCATAATGTAGTAGTCAATGTATTGTAAAGAAAAATAAACAAACTATAATTGTCAGCTTGTGGTATTATTTGTAAAAATAATGAAGGCTTTTTAATGCTAGACCTTTCTTTCTCCATCTTAAAGATTTAAACAGCAGGAGGCTAAAGAATCTTTGGAGATGGCCGGTTTGATGTTTGCGTTGGCAGGTTTTTCAGGGAAGTGTAAAGCATAAAGGTTGGCAGATTTCTGAGGCATTGATATCCTGTCTGTCTAAAGGTGAACGCTTCCCTTCTCCCTCCCTCCCCCCTCCCCCCGACCCACCATCTCCCCCAAATTCTGTGTTCTGTATTCCTGGTGTTTTCTACATCTTTCAAACTGTTCTGATCCTATAATCTGTCCTTCACCTCCTTTCCAACTACTTAAACATATATTTGAGGTCCCACAATAAGCTTACTCTAGAGATTACTTAATTTCTGCCACGATGTTGAATAGCAAGATGCAGCACTTTGAGTCACTGGGAAATATTTTCATATCTATACTCAGAAGAGTGATTAATTGCTGTACCCTACACTTTTAAAATGCAAAGGCAATTAAATAGATTTTTGTACTCTATTTTTATATGAATAAATAGATGTGAAAGTTTCTCTAAAGCCTTATTTATCTTACATTAGATCAACTGTAATTGTAAAAACATTTTGCAGCATCTGTGATCTAAATGTGTTTCTGTTGTTGCTTGTTAGATCCTTTTCAATAAATATCAGAGTACAAGTTTCCTGTTTAGTTACTCTGTTAGGCACGGTGGTAATTTTAAGCAGTTTTTTTCATTATAGATTTATTAGTACTGGGCACTATTATTCTCACAACGAGGGTGGAGGGGGAACTAACAACACTTCACTTCTGCATTTTGAAAGAACTTGTTACATTTTGTTTGGACCATTGATCTAAGTTTGGGGCTTTGCTTCTGGGTTTTTCTCTTTTATTATCCAATCTAGCTGGAGCATGAGGAAGACTGACAACTTTTACTTAACTGTCAGGTACTTCTCAGGTCTGATAACTGCTGTAAAATGTTCATACATTGCATTTAATGAACCATGAAGATAGTAAGGCCAATAAAAAAAAAAAAAAAAGTTTTCATGCCCTTAGAGCAGGAGGCCAGGTTCATCGTCTATTAAAGCTGTTTAACAGCCTGCGACAACCATCAGAGATGGCGGAAAAGGTGAAACATCTATGTATCTGAGCTCTTCACCTTTCATAATGAAGCAGCATTACTAAAAAGAATATAGGCCCCATTTATTTTATTGAAGAAGCTCTTACAGAAAAGGTAAAACACATCATAGTTTTGTTAAAAAGGTATATTAATTCTAATTTCATTGCAAAAAACTATAAATGACTACTGGTAACACTAATTAGTTTCTCTGAATAATTTTGCTGAGTATGATGACAGTGTTGAAAACAGGACACTGAGAAAAATAGTATGGACCAGAAGAGTATGCACTGAAGAGAGTGCAGTGATAGGAGATCAGGAAGGCAAACTTCTTGGTTATATATATATATCAATACCTAATTTTCTCTCTGACCATGAGAAAGTGATTTAACTTCTGAATCTTAGTTCTCATCCTGAATTTTATTATATGAATGCACTGGATTTTACAATCTTTTTCCCAAGCCATAGGAATTTAGGTGACTTTAATTAAATGTTCAAAAAGAGCATTGTGGTCCATGAGTGGAAGGTGCTGTTTAATAGTTATTCTGGGATTGTTTCCTAGTTTGAAATGACCATAATATATAGGTATCAGTAAAGAATTTTTTTTTTTAATTTACATCCTTGACTTATATTTTTCACTTCTCCCTCCAAAGGTTGAAAGTTATCTTATGAACAGTTAGATCCCAAAAGCAGGTTGCTGGAAGCAGACAATATTTCCACTCATAATGAATGCCTGATAAGAAGTGAGTCATCACACATCGTGATTTAAAACTTGTAAGGCTGGGATTCTTCCTGATCTCCCACAGTAGTAATATTCATAGCTGAAAATCTTTAACTGAGAATGACATGGCACCTGGCTTGAAGGCTATATACCACAGCCTCACTCAAACTTGTTTTGCCTTGCAGTCACTAATGGTAGAGTTTGCAGACAGGTTCTACCAGGATGTGTACCTGGTCTCAACCCAAGGAGATTCATTCCTCCAAGTGCTGACTCTAAACCAAACTCAGGCCTAAAGATGAAAGACATTTTGAACAAGGTGATATATAGCGGTGTCAGTATAAGTGGTGTTTCTTGGTGTGCAAGTTCCTTTTTGGAGGCAATCGTAAACATTAAGGATATGTCCAGCTATATAGGGAGGTTACGGGGAAGATGGATTGGATTAAAAATGTCCACCCTGTATGTCAGGATGTGGGGGCTTGGGTATCAGGGGGTTTGGGGCAGGAAGCAATGTCCATGGGAGGGCTTGGAGGGGAATCAGGGGTGTGCAAGCAGGGTTCCAGCACCAGTAAGCACCAGTTAAACCAACACCAGGAGCAGCTTGTGGAATGTGGGGTTTTGGTGGGCTCAAGGGGGAGGGGCACTGGCTGGGCCACTGGGGGGTTGTCCATCTGGGGGGGGGAGCAAAGGGCCAGGGGGGCTAAAAATAGCCCAGTGCTGGTGGGGCAGGAAAAATGCAGCCCCAGGGCTGGGGCCAGAGGCTGGGCTTTCCCAGCTTTTGGGCTGCATTGGGAACTATACAGAAGCTCCATTAGGTCTCACTGGACCTAGTTAAGTTAGAATACCTTGGAGTTAGGATTAATTTAGCTCATGTTGTCCAGTTTTAGACCAACCTAACTTCCCTGAACTTCTGTACAGTTTGCACTTAAGTCAATCTAACTAGGGATCTAACTGTATGGTCCATACCTGGGCAAACTAAGTTACATCTGGTGGCCAGTTTTTAACATGATCTAACCTCCCCTTACCCTCCCTGAACCTCAAGATAAAAAACTAAGCTACATAGGGCAGCACTAGCATCCTGTAGTGGTTTTAGTACAAATCCTTCTAAGAGTGGCCTCTCACAGACCTTGTCCCCACTACTAATGTTTTGCTTGAAGAATTCTGGGGGTTTGTTTGTTTGTTTGTTTGTTTATTTGTTTGTTTGTTTGTTTTCTGGCAAAACTGAATACATCTTCACCCAGAGCTCCCCTACAGTGTCAGAACTCCTTCCTCTGGTACCAGAATTACTCCACCTTTGGCAAACAGACTTCTATCACAGCCCTTTTAATAGCAATTATATATACAGGGTGTATTTCATACTCTGGCAGCTGAGCTGATGCAGTTGAGTTATGTGGAGTTAACAGAAACTACTCAGGTGTACATGTCTCCTGGCAGAAGCTGCCAGAATATAACAGCCACCACAGAGAACTTCTCCCAGGAAAAGAAGCCTGCCAACATAGACGAGGCCTCAGTGAAAATGACATATTCTACCCTTGGATGAAGTCCAGAGTATGAGTGATTTTATTCAGCCAACTCTCTGAAGAATTTTTTAAAGGCATCTTCAAAGAATAAAAAGTTTGAAACCAGAAAATGTGAAGTGGTGGTCTAAATTATCTTGTGGCAGAGGCTTAAAGATGGTAGAGCACTCAATGCAATGGGGTAGTGTGTACAAGTGCAAGCAAAATTCCCAAGTGTTGTCATTTTTGTCATTTTAATTGCTGTTGTGACATGTGTTGTGTTGGTGGAGCAACAGTTGAAGGCCAGAGAGTCAGTGGAACACATGGTTCTTTATCTTCCCTCTGCAGGAATTCTAGAAACCTATAAGATTTAATGCTTCTGTAGGGCAGACTAGCTTGACTGGCTTGCCTCTGGTACAACAGGCTAGGCAACCCCTCTCTTCCTGGAGATGATGTAGGGCATCCCATAAGAGGAGGATGGTTTGCAAATGTCCAACATTGACTTCCAAATTGATCAGGGCAAGAATATCTGGCTGTGTGCACAGGCATGGTTATCATGATAGTTGTGAAATTAAGCTATATAAGGCAGAATCTATGTACACAGACTTTAATAAATGAGACTTAGAAGATTCCAATGCAGAATGTGGAGAGTTGTATGAAAATTAAATGGGTTATACCTCTCCCTAAATATAAACACGCAGTCCAACCAATCATAGACTGAATCCCTGAACTTCAGTCTCCCTATTTCTCCAACTTTGTCAATTTGGTTGGCTCATATTAGTTTGGCTCCTATAAGCTCCTTTCCTCCAGGAGCCTGGGACAGTGATTGATAGTTACTCATTTAACCAAATGGTATGTAGCATGCAGAATGAAAGAAAGAAAGAAAGATCTGCATGCATACTTTACTCTTACCTAACTCTTAGTATTTTTCCTTACACTTTTCTTTAAAGAGTCCCTGTTTTACATGGATATTCAAGTTCCCTTTTTTAAGTTGGTTTGTCCTCTTACTGCACTGCTGTTTTATAAGTTATTCTGTTCTCTTACTGTAAGCCATCTTTTTGTTGGGAAGGGTGGCATATTGAATTAATACATTTTGTTCAATTTAGCAAAGCAGTCTAGAGAGAGACTTGTCACAGCAGGCCCTCTGTTTCTTAGCAATCCCCTTTCCTTTCTAAGGCTTAGGTGTCATAACATGGTCTAGCATCCACCTTAGTTTTCCAAGTGTTAGCATTAGGAATAGGAAACTATTTTTAGTATGGATGGAGCCAGGTAGCATACTCACCATTAAACATCTGCCATATTGTTGTCTCAAGAACTCTTTATCTCTGTCCTTGTCCACCATTCCTGAGTAGATCCTTTGATTATTTTTTTTTTTCTTTGCTTTACCTCAAAGATTCAGAAAGGAGAGTTTCACACAGGTATCCAGATATAAATTACCACACAACTCTCTCTCATCTTCAATATCATTAAAAGGTGTATTTTTTAGAAGTAATGTAAAAAATGTCACCAGGATGCCACACTAGTTTTACCACACTGAGAATGAAAAAATGTTCCCCACACTGCATATTTGCAGCATGGGCTCAAAATATGATACCTGGAAATCCAGGTATCAACACCACCACCCCCCTACATGGTGGGGGGGGGGGAGCAGGGAGGTTCCCACCGTGCCTTGAGGCAAGCGGAGGCATGGGTCCTTCAAAGAGATGCTCTAGTAGCCATTGCATAGGGCCATGCACCTTTGGGTAGCTCTGGGCCCCCACTTAATTTATTTATTATGCAATATCCTAAATTTACAATAGTCCTAACGTTAATTATTCTGAGAAGCAGAACAATCACTATCACTTTAAAAAAAATGGAAAGCAATTTTGTAGTCTTTGTGCAGAATAAACCTGACCTTTTAAATATGTATTCAGGTATTACTTGGTTTGTATTGTTTATGACAGGAATCTGTCATCCATCCGAAGTTGAGGATGACTAAGAGTTCAGCAGAGAGAGACTGGATGCTGTGTTCAGGTATTAAAATAAAAAAAAGCACTGTATCTCTTAAATAGCTTGCTACCTACCATAGGTAGCAAATTTTACTATATCAGTCTGTATGTTCTCAGTAGCGACCAAAAAAAAGGTTTAAATGTTTAGTTGTCCTCTAACATTCTTAACAGGGAAGACATTCATCTCATTTTATATACAAAACCAGTCTGCAACATGCCTGATATAGTCAACTGTACAATAAACAGCAATTTCTGTCATTCATCAAAGATTATTGTCTTTTCAGTGATGGCTTTGAACTGAGTATCTCATTAACAGTTACTAGTTTTAGGAAAATATATACTAGCATTGTATATAAATATATGGTTGGAATAACTTCTAATTGTATTTTTTCTCTAATAATTGATACATAACCAAAATAGATATTTTACCATTTCACATTCATTTCAAATCTAAAATGTAGAGTATTAGTGGAAAGTAAAATATTAAAGACTATGTAGTGCTGGTTAGAAAGACTTTTATTTTTGAAAAACGGCATGAACTTCTTTCTGGTATAACAGGGCATCTTTACATGTGTTTCAGGAGTGGGGGGCGGTGCTCTTGGGAGCCACTCTAATTAAAGCACCCACAGTGTCTTGTGTATTCAGCATCTCACACTTCAGAATGGTGGTAGGGGACTTGAACTAAAGCTTGTTCAAAGAGATTTAGTTTAAGGTGCCCCTGCCGCCATTTTGAAGCACAGGGACACTGAACACATGAGATGCCAAGGCTGGGACTAATCTGCTCTGTTTTGACACACTGTAATTACAGCACATCAGAACAGATGTCCCACACATCTACAGGCAGCCACAGTGTGTAAATGAGGTCTATTTTAATTTAATGGTGCTCCATCTACACCCATAGATTTGCACCACTGGAAAACCAAGGTCAGGATCAAGTCTTTATGTTTCAAATGCAAAAAGAATCCAGAGAGATTTTACTTAATCAGAAATGCATGCAGTTTTTCATAGTTTAACACCATGTTTCCAAGTAATGGTCTGTGAATTGTTGTCACTACAACTAGTATTCCTTATTTTCCAGTGAATGACAGGTATTTTTTACAAAAGTTTTTTTTTTTCTAATTATAGGAAATTATTCATGAAGTGTAGTTCCATTTCTTGGTTCTTGCAGACGATGTGTTCGTTTGCTATGCTATAGCTCCCAAATTCCTTACAGTATAAAAATAGAACTTAAAATGCAAAAATATCTTAACTGCACAATGTTTGCCATCCATGACTGGTCAGACTGACAAGGCAAAGAGTGAATTTCAACCCCAAATAAATCCACATAACCTTTTAGCCTGATGTGCACAGAGAATAAATCACATTACTGTTTCTTAAAGGGAACCCTTACCCTGTGACTGGAAGCTTGGCAGCTTATACTACTCGTTAGAGAATAAAGTCAGATGCTTCAAAGTTTCTGGAAACTAAGTAAAATGGATCTAATTTACTTGGTTCTGACACTGGAATAACCCAATTGATTTAGATGGGGTTTAGTCCCACAAATCCCACCAATATGAACGAGAGGAATCCAGTGCTATGAGCTATGTGGTCTAGGTACTTCAGAGCAAAAAGCAAGATCCTGAGCTGGAATAAATCAATGGAACTATGCTGAAAATAGTCAAGCTATATACCAGTTTATGCTATCTGAGGATTATGCCTGTAGTTTATTGGGTGTACTGCATTTTCTAAATCAAGGGAACACAATTCCTTTGCTTTTAAAAAAGATTTATGATTTACATTTTCTGTTCTGTGCTTCTAGTAAGAGAGAATATTTCAGCCACAGGTTATAACAGAAAGAGAAGAAATAGAAGATTAGGAGCCTTTACTTGTTATGTTTGCATACTCATTGTGAATGATCTAGCAGCCCTCTCTCTGCCAGTCTAGACTGGGTAAAAATCCACTGAGTACAAGGAGAAAGGAAACAAAGAAGTTTTGAGAGCTCACTAGCAGGAGTGGACAAATCCTGCATAGTGTTCTTCACATTAGTTCCCAGGCCGAGGCTAACTTTCTGAGGGAAATCCCTCCATCTGCTTCTGCAAGAATATGTGCTATGTATCAACTCCTCTAATTCCCCTTTTTCTGCTTCTAACCTTCTATTGTGAGGACTGATAAATCTCTCCCCATTTCCTTGTTCCCTCCAGAAGCTAAGTGTCATGGTGTAGATGTCTCCAACACTTTGTTGACATGACTAATTGCATCCTGCAGAACAAAGACCTAAACTTAAACAATCTAAATTTTCAAGCTCCAGGATCCATAGTGCAGGACTGCTTGGATCTGGCAGTCTGAGTCAACTGACTTTATTTGCTACACCAACTGAGATGTATATATACATCCATTCAGAACTTGAAAAATCAGCTACCACGTGACTAATTTTCTTGGAAATCATGTCATTCAAAGCCTGTACTAGTAATTCATGAAGTTTAGTTGACTGTAATTCAGGGTCAAGTAACAAGTAAAACACATAATAGGGATGTGTGGGAGAGGGTGGGTGTACAGAGACAGAGAGAGAGGATACAGTGTACTATTTACCTATTTGTATATGCTGAGTGGATATCTAGAAAATAAGTCATATTCAATTATTTACTTAAGGCCAAATTACTGTTTACCAAGTGATAGGAATACAGGAAACCCTCTTTATTTGTGGGTTCGGCATTTGCGGTTTCAAATATTTGTGGATGCCGAACCCGCATTTTAAATGCACTTTATACACTTCCAGAACTCCCTGGTTGCTCCACCCTTGCTGCCGCCATGCTCCTGCTGCCACTGCCGCACTCCTACTACCACCTCCGGAGCCATGCCCTGCCCCCCCCCCCCCGCCTCCAAGGGTGCTGTGTTCATGAATGCAGTGCTGAAGACTTCCTCAAGAACTGCACCATCAAACCCTTGCTATACTTAAGATACATCGATGACATCTTCATCATTTGGACTGAGAACCTGCAATCTCTGAGTTCCATCAGAAATTCAACAATCACCATCCCTCCATCTGACTTTCTTTAGAAGACTCCAGCACCAACATCTCCTTTTTAGACACAATGATCAGTATCCAGAAGGGTAAAATACAGACCACAGTATACAAGAAACCCACAGACCAACATACATATCTGCACAGAACCAGCAATCACCCTAAACACACCAAAAAAGCTGTGATATACAGCCAAGCCCTCAGATACCACCGCATCTGTACTGAAGAGAACACCCGGGATTGCCACCTCACCAATCTTAAAAAGGCTTTCACCCAACAAGGACACTCGTCCAGAGAGGTAGATCACAAGTTTGAAAGAGCCACCCGGATACCACGTGAAGAACTGCTGCAGTACAGAAGAAAACCCCCCACAAATCACACACCGCCGGTTATGACGTATCACCCATCCCTTGAACCTGTACGGAAAATCCTCAAAAAATTGCAACCCATACTAGAAAGAGACCCTATTCTTAAAAAGATCTTCCCAGAGCCACCCATCCTAGCCTTCAAACAAACACTGAACCTCGCCAACCTCATCACCAGAAGCAAACTTCCTCAAGCCCAGAACACACCAAAAGGATCCAGACCGTGCCATGACAAGAAATGCAAAACCTGCCAACATATCTCCACCACTCCCACTATTACCACACCCCACAACAGAGCCATCAGCATCCCAGGATCTTACAGCTGCACCTCCAGAAATGTAATATACCTCATCCAATGCACCAAATGCCCTGATGGAAAATACGTAGGAGAGACCAAATAACAACTGCGCACCGGAATGAATGCACACTGGAAATCCATCAAAGACAGAAATACCCAATTACTGGTGGGGGCACATTTCTCACAGGAGGGCCACTCTCTCTCCAATCTCTCAGTCCTGATCCTCAAGGGAAACTTGCACAACACTTCCCAGAGATGAGCCTATGAGCTCCATTTCATCAACCTCCTGGATACTAGAGCTCATGGACTAAACATAGACATTGGATTTTTGATACATTATAATCTGCCTGGCAACTGACTCCCCAGCCCAGCCGCTGGCTTCTTTACTTTTCATTCCATCACACCAACTGCTGAAACTTCCTTAGCCTGACAAAGGGTTTTTGAACCCAAAAGCTTGCTTAATAATGTTTCTCCAACTATTTGGGTTGGTCTAATAAAAGATATCAAATTCACCCAAGGAATCTTGTCTGCCTATGTACCTTATTCGTGGATTTCACCATTCACGGGGGATACATTCTTGTATCCTCCATGAATGGCAAGGGTTGCCTATAATGCCATGATTTCAGTTAAATCATATTCATTTTAGAAACTGCAATCAAACCTTTCATTAAAGTTACATGAATATTGTATTTAAATAAGTTAAAGACTGAGTTAATGTGACAAACATTTAGGAAAAAAATCTAAGTAAAGGGTGACAAACAGGCCTTCAGTTACTCAGTACCTTTCTCCATTGTTAAGGATTGGAGTTATGTAAGCCAGCCTCTCTTAGGTGGATGCTCAGAGAGCATGTTATAAAGCCCCTGAAATATGGTAGTGAAAGGGCTCTTGAAGTTGTCCACTCCATCAAAGCCTGCCTACAACATGATGAAGTTAATCATATCCTGCTCTATGACATGGATCAATAACTACCTATATCTGTTTACATCTGGTTGCCTAATAGCCTCTTAAAACCTCAAGAAATGAGAATTCCACAACCTTCCCATGTTTCTATGTTCATTTAATCTTACAACTAGAAAGCTTCTGAATATCTCATTTTAAATCTGCCTAGCTGCAGAACAATAATCCTCATTTTACCTTTCAGTTTTGCTTCATGCCTATGAATACTATCCTCTCTACATATTTATGTCCCATTTAAATACGTTAAGACAACCATCATACCTGCATTTCATCCTTCCATTTCTAGACAAGATGAACTTAATTCCTTGACTCTTTTCCCTTTACAGGACACGTATTGTAAACCACTTATCATTCTTAACATTATCATTCTTATTGCTGTCCTCTAGACTCTTTCCAATTTGTGTACATCTTAAAAGTGTTGGTGCCATAAACTGAACGTACTATTTCAGGTTTCTCCCCAGCACAGAGCAGTGAAGAATAATTGCCTTCAATTTCTCACAGATAGATTACCTGTTAGTACATCCCAAAACCTATATTTGTATTTCTGTGTTTGCACACACCCTTACACTTTGGACTGAATGATCCACTATAATCACCATGGTCTTCTCTGTAATATGGATGGTGTAGGAAGTTATTCCACACTTTGTACATGCACATCTAATTTTTCCTGCCAAAGTGCCAAGTGCTGTACTTGTTTTTATTAAATTTCATTTTATTGATTTCAGACACTTTACAAAATAATTTGAATTCTGAGCCTGCCTTCTAAAGTGCTTGCACCCACTTCAAGCCTGATGTCATCTGGAGATGTTATAAGGGTCCACTCTCCCATCCATACAAATTATTAATGAGAGCCTTGGGTACCAGACCCTAAAGAAGCTGAGGGTGCATCAACACATACAGGCATGTGTGCTTGCAGCAGCTCAAATAGAAGTAGCCCAAATTCATGCCAGGGATTTTTGCCTCAGTGCATGTGCCTGGACATTCATTTTGGTTTTGGGGAAGTTGTGCCACTTGGGGCAAAATGACCCTGCCCAGCTCCTCCCAGATCTGCAGCCAGGGGGAGCTAGAGCCTGGGACCAGCACCTGTGCTGGCCACAGAAGTATAAAAACCTGCCCCAGTGAGCAGCTCAGGGCTACTTGCCCTCAGGAGCTTCTGAGGCTCAGCCACTTGGTATCTGGGGACACTAGTGCAACAGGTGGTCCCTGTGAGTGATGTGGGGCCTCAGGTGACAGCCCAAGCAGCCCAGAGTTGCCCAACGGTGCATGGCCCTGTGCCAAGCTGGGCCAAGCATGTACAATTTGGCACAGGCAGTGCTGGGTGCAAGGTGGCCAGGGCCCTGCTCCATGGGGAGCTATGCCAAGAGGTCTCCGAGCACCCTGATGGCCATTGCTGCTGCAGGGGGTCTGTGGGCACTGTGGGGGGCAGGCAGGGAACCCACCCCTCCTAAACAGCACCCCCCCACCCCCCCCACTCCAGTTGCCCCTACCCCCAGTTCCTACTTGGGGATGAAGCTGGGGTCCATGCAGCCTGCACTGCTCCTTGCCCTGTACATGGAGGCCATGTGCTTCAGCACTGCGGCAAGGGGCAGCCATAGAGAAACTCTGGCCAGCTACCAGAGCATATCTTTGGAGCACCCCAGCCTCTGATTGCCTGCTCTGCTTTTTTTTTTTTTCTGGGTGTGTGTGAGATATATATATACACACACCTGGATTTCTAGGCATCAAATTTTGAGCCTGTGCTGCAAAGTTGCAGTGAGGGGAATATTTTTTGTTCCCAGCATGCCTCTTGCCATGTCTCAAACTGCTTTGAGATTTAGTATAAAAAGCATGTGCAGGGTCATCTAGATGCACCCTTAGGGTGCAGACAGAAGTGCAGCTCCCTGCTGTAACTAAGAACACTTTGCAGGAAGTGTTCTGAGTTACAATGATACCCCGGACCAAACAAAAAGTCATTGTTGGCTCTAGGGGGGAGGGGAATCTAGCTGCTGGCTGCCAGCCTGCATCCAGTTTACCTTAGCAACAGCCCCTTCTCTTTCCCAGCCTGTCCCTTTTCAAAATGGGATGGGGGAAAGGGAGAAGAGGAATCTGATTCCAGACGTTCCCCAACTGGCGCTGGAGGTTAGGGTGCGTGAATTGGAGCCTCCCACCTCAGGGAGGCTCCAATACATGCCCCCCGCCCCTCCTTCTAGAGGTGGCTGAGAACTCCAGATTCCCTTCACTCCCTTTCCCCCTCCCATTCTGAAAACAGTGAAAGGCTGGGAGGCAGCACAGACAGAAGTTACAGAAGACGCTATGTTTTGAAATGTCTTTATCTAACCCTCAAACAATGAGGGTTCATATTTTTGCCTGACTGGCAAACCACTTCAAAAATAGCCATACACTTGTGTTTGGTCACAGCGATAGCTGACTAACTGTGGCCAGATCAAGCAAAAATTGTCATTTCTGCTGCACCTTTAATTGAAAAGTTTTCTCAGTCTTCCAGTGGTAACTGGCAACTATTCTTAGTAGTTAACTCTTGAAAACTCTCCTTTTGAGCTTTTAAGCCATCCTCTCCACCAATCAGCCTGTGTGTAACTTATCATATCACAACTACTGCTTTTCAGTTAACTTGTCAAAGAAGGAAACTAGATTGGCCATTTCTTTTCTTCTCTTCTAGGTGCTTACAAATTGACTGTTTAAATATTTGTTACCAAATCCTTCAGGTACCAAAATTGTTTTTGAATTTCCTGGGTCCTCCTTTTTCCCCTTGTTTAAGACAGATGCCATGGGGTTTTTTTCCAGGCCTTTGGGATCTCCTCTATCGTCCAAGAATTCTCAAAAATAAGGACTACTATTACTTCAGGTAGCTCCTTAAGTGTCATAGGATTCATTTCATAGTTTCATACTTTCATAGTAGCTAGGGTCAAGAGGGACCTGAACAGATCATCTAGCTTGACCCCTTGCCACAGGCAGGAATGAATGCTGGGTTCACAAGACCCCAGACAGGTGATTGTCCAACCTCCTCTTGAATTTGCCCAAGGCAAGGGTGAGGACCACTTCCCTGGGGAGTTGGTTCCAGATTTTGGCCACCCTAACTGTAAAATATTGCCTTCTGATCTCCAACCTAAACCTATTCTCCATCAGCTTATGACCATTGTTCCTCATCACCCCTGGTTGTGCTGGGGAGAATAGAGCTCTACCTATCTGCTGTTGATCCCCCTGATAAGCTTTTAGGCAGCCACCAGCCTCAGCCTCCTCTTGCTGAGGCTGAACAGATTCAGGTCCTTCAGTCTCTCCTCGTAGGGCTTGTCCTGCTGCCCTCTCACCAAGCGGGTGGCCCTCCTCTGAACCCTCTCCAGGCTGGCCACATCCCTTTTGAAGTGCAGTGCCCAGTACTGGACGCAGTACTCCAACTGCAGCCTGCCCAAAGTCGCACAGAGGGGGAGTATCACCTCTCTGACCGGCTTGAGATGCACCTTTGGATGCATGACAAGGTATGGTTGGCCTTGCTGGCTGCGGTCTGGCATTGGCAGCTCAGGTTCATCTTGGAGTCAATAATGACTCCGAGATCCTTTCTGACTCTGTGCTTTCAAGAAAGGAACTCCCCAGACTATATGTATGGTGTGGATTCCTTCTCCCAAGGTGCAGAACCCTGCATTTGTCTACATTGAACCCCATCCTATTCTCGTCTGCCCACTTTTGCAGTCTGTCTAAATCTAGTTGCAGCCTCTCTCTCCCTTCAAGTGTGTCCACCTCACCCCACATCTTAGTGTCATCAGCAAACTTAGACAATGTGCTTTCCACCCCCTCATCCAAGTCACTGATGAAGATGTTAAACAGTGCGGGCCTGAGGACTGACCCCTGGGGTGCTCCACTGCTCACATCTCACCAGGTTGAGTACAACCCATCCACCACTACTCTCTGGCTGCACCCCATCAGCCAATTTTTTACCCATCCGACTGTGCAGGCATCATGCCGCAGTCACTTAATTTTTTGATGAGGATGGGGTGAGAGAGAGTGTCAATGGCCTTCTTAAAGTCTAGAAAGACTATGTCCACAGCGACACCATTGTCCAAGGATTTAGTTACTTGATCATAAAAGACAATCAGGTTGGTTTGGCAGGACCTGCCTTTGGTGAAGCCATGCTGATTGTCCCTTAGCATGATCTCCCCTGAAGGCCCCCCACAGATATGCTCCTTGATAATCCTCTCCAAGAGCTTCCCAAGCACTGAGGTGAGGCTTACAGCCCTATAATTACTTGGGTCCTCCTTCCTCCCTTTCTTAAAATTATGGACCACGTTAGCCAGTTTCCAATCCCCCAGCACCTGGCTAGATGACCGTGAATGCTCATACAGCCGGGCCAAAGGCTCCATGATGACCCCTGCCAGCTCCCTCAACACCCTTGGGTGGAGGGCATCTGGACCTGCAGATTTAAAAATGTCTAGCCCTTCCAGAAGATCCCTAACTACATCTGCACTGACTAAAGGCTTGATAGAGCTATCCCCAAGATTGTCCCTACCTCTGTTCGGTGGGATATCCCGATCCCTGTTCAGGAAAACAGAGACAAAGAAGCTGTTAAAAATATCAGCTTTCTTGTCTGGCGTGGCCACCAGATTACCGTTTGTGTCTTGCAGGGGTCCTACATTGCCTGGTGCCCTCTTCTTGCTCCCAATGTACTTGAAAAAGGACGTTTTGTTGTCCTTAATCCTGGATGCTAGCCTGAGTTTCATCTCTGCCTTGGCCTTCCTAATAGCCCTCCTACACTGCCGGACTGAGGAGGAGTACTCCTCCTTGGTGATAGTTTCTCCCTTCCACTGGTTGTTCACCTCCCTTTTAGTCATCAGGCATTCCTGAATGCCCTTGCTGAGTCAAGGGGGTTTTTGAGTGCTCTTACCCGCCTTGCTTCTCTCAGGGACTGCTATCCTTTGGGCCTCGAGAATCGCCCCCTTAAGGTATGACCATCCCTCGTGGGCTCCCATCTCCTCTACCTTCTGGGCCCTTAGTGCCTCTCCCACTAGTTTCCTAAGCTCATTGAAGTTGGCCCTTCTGAAGTCAAGGGCTTTAGCCTTGGTGTGAGCCCTAGATGCCCTGCGTTGGATAGTGAAATCCAACAGGTGATGATCACGTTGGATAGTGAAATCCAGCAGGTGATGATTTTATCATGTCCTCCTAACTTGAATGTATTTAACAGGTTCTGTAACCTGTTCTTTCCCTGTTCTGACTTGTGCTACTATGCCCTTGTTAACTGTGACCAGCATAACAATTTAATTTTAACCTTTTTTGGGAAGGCTGAACAAACATGTCATTGAACTCTTTGTCCTTACCTGTGCTCCACTTGCTCCCCTTTTTTTCATTAAGGAAGAGATGCACACTGGCCTTTCTTTCCCTTATTTCTAATGTATATACTTATAATTATTTTAGAACCTTTTTCTTATTCAACCCTTTCTCTTGCACCCTTGTCTTTTTGTAACTTTTTTTTGTCACTGTCCCATGTTTCTGCTATTCTTTTTTTATTTCATTTTATTTGATTCTCCTCCTTACCAATGCATCCTTGTCCAACTTTTTGTAGGAATCTCTGATTTTTCTTTTTTTCAGGTTGGTAAAGAACTTCTGATAACAACTCTATTGGTATCATACTCTAAATCCTGACTTTCCTCTATATCAGTTAACCTGTCATTAGTCCCATGATAGTCTCCTTTAGCAATTCTCAACTCATTTTTTTTCCCTTAGAATTTCTTCCATGGGATTTCAAATTCAGTTTCTTAAAAATTTTTGCAATCTATTCTGTTTGCTTCATATTTTGTTGTTCATTTTTATTTTACTGCTGTCACACCTTCCTTTTAGTAGAACCATAATAGGAATGTGGTCATCTTGGATGTTCATACACATGCTCTGGGGCAATGGGGGGGGGGGGGGAGGGTGCAGCAGCTCTCAGAGAGTTGCTCTATTTAAAGCACCCAGAGCATCAATTGCATCAGCATCCCTGCACTGAAAAATGATGATGAGGGTGCTTGAACTAAAGCTCTTCTAACAAGCTTTAGTTAAAGTGCCCCCACCACCATTTTTCAGCATGAGGAGACACTGGTACATATGATGCTGGAGTCTGCTTGAGCATAGTAATTACTACCGTCTAGCAGGCTCGATTTTTTTTTTTTTTTTTTTTTAATCAAGTCTGCCCCAATGCATTACAATTAATGTTTTGGAGCAGTCTCATGTAAGTGTATATGCGTCCCTTATTTCCATAGGTGACACATAGGGATGGCACAGGGAGGCACATGCCCCCCCCCCCCGAGATTGGTCCCCAATGGCTTCTACAGGCACTTGCCCCACTTGCCACTCACCTGACACCCCCCCTCCCCCACAACCAGCCAGTGGCTGTGGGTGGTTCCTGCTCACTGCCATCATACCCCAACAGTCTCAGGAGGCACCAGCCATTTATGATTTTATCCATTGTTAAGCGCCGGGGGGGGGGGCATTACAGTCTCCCACTCACTCTGAGATATTGTATGCTTGAGGTCACTGTTCCAGAAGTTGGGAGTCTTAATGAATTGTGTAAAATAATGGCCAGTGAGGAGCATAGACAAAAAGATGTAAACCATTCCTTTTTCTAATGCCACGGATATCATGTTCTTGGAGAGTTGGAGTTTCTTGGATACGCAGCTAATGTTGCAAGCTGTAGATTTTTTTATTAGCCTCTTGCAGGATCTGTTAGGTTTAGAGGTTTGCCTTAGGGTCATTGTCATCACTACTCAGCAAAATATTTAATGGGATTATCAAGATTTCCTCCTTCTTGGAAATGCATTCCATATTTTTTCTGTGGAATGGGATTATCTATGCCTACTTTTTTTGGAGAGAAGCAGAGGGTATAATCTGTTTCATAAACTTTGCTAAGTTTATGGCACTGAAAACTGATACTTCTGATTGTCCACAAGCAGGTAGAAGAAGGACTCAGATATATTTATAGTCAAGAAGTGTATTTCTCAAACTATGTGAGCAGTCTGGGCTCCAGCCTACCACTGAGGAATTAACTAGAATACTCTCTTAATTCTTTTCCCTTGTGACTGAACAAAAATGTATATGTTTATAGAGAGTTAGATGTTTTAGAGATGCTTCTGTTTCTCTAGTAGTAAAGGCATAAAGAAAAAATAGTTGTTAATTGTATGTTTAAAGTGTCATTGGAAAGATGCTTGCTTTGTTTTTCCCTTTACAGCTGGGATATCTGAATAGTGGTGTATCTTCCAGCAGATATTGGGATGACATTTGGTTAAACCATGACCTGGAGAAATCGACACCTAGAATAGCTTAATGGAATCGCTTGTATCTAGTTCCTATGTAGAAGATATCTCCTGGTATTTTTCATTTTGGTTAGCCATCTAGTTAAATACTTAGTAGGCTCAGAAAAAAGCAACAAGCTATTGGTTTCTGGAAGTCTACTGCTAATCATCTGATCCAATCCTGACCCTAGCATTAGAGAAGGACTCTTCAGCATCTTACAGTGAGTAGGACAATACTACAGTTCAAAGAATTGGAGATATGCATGTTTTGATTTTTTTTTTTTTTAATGGGGATTGAGGTTCACTTCCCAGTCAAGTGGAAGAAAGTGAGAGCTGACATTAAAGCAAAGTAAGTTGTGAAGGTCTTGTTCTAGGGAAAATAAAGTGTTCTATTTAAATCTAAGGGACTGTCTACATGGTACACTGCATAGTACAGGGTAGAGACACCTGACCTAACTTGGGTAGAGGAAGTGGTCTAATCACAGCAGCACACTTGGCCTAATTTACTATGCTTCTCAGAAATTCTAGTCAGACAAAGTGGTTGCTTACACAAACCCCCTGCTGATCATAGTTAATAAATAATCATATTATTTAATAATGTGTGCATTTTAGATAAGAGTTCCTTGATGAACTACAAAGTAAGGATTTCAGTTAGATCAAATCACAAGTTTCAAAGATCTTCCTCCATAAGACGTGCAATTTGTTCTCAAGGCAACAATCCAGATGCACTCTTGCCTTTTATGTCAGAATAAACTATTCTTTCAGGATACAGAGCACTATTCAAGCCTTTGGAAATAATTGGCTTCTCTTTAGCTAATTCCAGAGTGCTGGAATGAAGCTCTCTGCTTATGTATGAAGAGGAGAAGTAAGTCATTGAAAACAAACCTCATAGATTCATTTTATGTTGCACTTCCAAACTCAGATTCACTCTCAACTTCATTTTTGCCTGTTCTCAACAAGAGATTACTGTATTTACCTAAAACCAAGATGGCTTTGATTTTTAAGACAACTTCCCAGTAATTTAGATTCTGTATATGGTAAGGTATAAAATAGTTATGTTCAGTTTTGTCCCCCCATTCCACCAGTGTGGTGGAGAAATCAGCAACAGTGGAGCAGGCCTGTGCCCCAACCCCCTCCCCACTTACCTCATGCAACAGCTCTGCTTCTGGCTCTGCCTCTGGCTCTGGCTCTAGCCTGGAGCACAGAGTACACTGTAAGTCTGGATCCAGCCAAGCAGTAGCCATGGTGACAGCCCCAGCCCCAGGCACAGGCTGGGGCCAGAGCCACAGAAGCTCCCCTGCCACAGCACAATTCCCCCCACACATACACACCTCCTCCCTGCACCCCTGGGTAATCTTCCTAGGGACAGCCTTGGGCCACAGCAGCCACCTGGCCTGGCCATACTTGAATCAAAGATGAGGTTACTTCTACTCCCATGTTGAATGGGGGGTTTAGAAAACCTCTTATCCTATATTCAAGTAAGAATGGTTGTTCCTTAAGGATACAGATCTTAAGGCTGAGAGAAAATCCATTCCCTTATGGAGAAAAAGTAGCAGAAGGGTCAAAAAACCCTTTTGGCTAAGCAGGAAAGTTGCAGCCCTCCTACATAAAAAGAAAGAGGCGTACAAACAATGGAAGCTTGGGACAGCCTCTAAGGAAGACTACTTGACAATGGTCCGCACTTGTAGAAAACAGATTAGGCAAGCTAAGGCAGAAACTGAACTATAACTAGCTACAAGAATCAAGGACAACAAGAAGTGCTTCTTTAGCTACATAGGGAGTAAAAGGAAAACTAATGGGAGTGTGGAGCTGCTGCTCAATGCCTCAGGATACCTGGTCACTACAACTCAGGAAAAAATGGAACTCCTAAATGACTACTTTGCCTCGGTCTTTCACAAGATCAAGGGGAACAACATGCCAGGTAGGGCACAGAATGAGCAGGGCAGGATTGACACCATTCCCTCTATTGCCCTAGAACTGGTGTATGATCAATTAAAGAAATTAGATGTATATAAATCAGCAGGACCAGATGAACTCCACCCAAGAGTGCTGCAAGAGTTGGCTGAAGTAATCACAGAGCCCCTGGCAAAGGTCTTTAAAAAATCATGGGCCTCTGGAGAAATCCCAGAGGACTGGAAGAGGGCCAATGTTGTGCCCATCTTTAAAAAGGGGAAGTGTGAAGACCCGGGAAACTACAGGCCAATTAGGTTAACTTCTATTCCAGGGAAAATGCTAGAAACATTCATCAAAGAGGTTATATGTGACAAACTTGCAGTAGGCATGATACTGAATGACAGCCAGCATGGCTTCATCCTGGGCAGGTCTTGTCTGCCCAACTTCATTTCTTTCTATGATCAGGTGACTCATCACCTGGATGAGAGAAAAGTGGTTGACATCATATACCTCAACTTCCTGAAAGCCTTTGACCTGTATCCCATGAGGTACTGATCAGAAAATGAAGGTATCGGGCTCAACTGTGGGACCATCAAGTGGGTGCAAAACTGGTTGCAGGATAGAACACAAAGATTCCAAATGAATGGATCTGTGTCATCCTGGTGAGATGTGGGCAGTGGCATACCTCAGGGGTCAGTACTTGGCCCAGTGCTGTTCAGTATCTTCACCAATGACTTGGATGAGGGGGTGAAAAGCTCATTGGCCAAGTTCATGGATGACACTAAGATATGGGGTTGTGTGGATACACCTGCAGATAGGCTGCAGATACAAGCAGACCTAGACAGTCTGGCATGTTGGACAGAATGGAACCAAATGAGGTTCAACGTAGAGAAATGCAAAGTGCTGCATCTGGGAAGGAAGACCCCCCCCCCCCCCACAGCACACCTACAGGCTGGGCATCGCTAACCTGACCAGCACTACAAATGAAAGGGATCTGGGGGTAACAATAGACTCCAGCATGACTATGAGCCAGCAATGCGATACAGTAGCTGCTAGAGTCAGTAAAACTCTGGCATGCATCAATCGATGCATCTCCAGTAAATCCAAAGAAGTGATTCTCCCACTTTACTCAACATTGGTGTGGCCACAGCTGGAGTATTGTGTCCAGTTCTAGGCACCACACTTCAACAAGGACGTGCTAAAGCTCAAGAGGGTCCAAGGAGGGGCCACCTGCATAATCAGGGACTTGCATGGCAAGCCACATGAGGAGAGGCTGAGGGATCTCAAACTCTTCAGCCTAAAGAAAAGAAGGCTGAGGGGACCTGATTGTGGCATTTTGCTATATCAGAGGCATACATCAGGGGCATACATCAGGGACTCCATGAACAAATGTTCACCAGGGCACCCTGGGGGAACACTAGAAACAATGGCCACAAACTCCTGGCAGATAGTTTCAGACTGAACATTAGGAAAAACTTCTTTACAACTAGGGTGTCCAGACTATGGAACAAGCTCCCCCAGGGGTGGTGCAATCATCTACTCTACAGGTCTTCAAGAGAAGACTGGACAGTCACCTGGCTGGGGTCATCTGACCCCAGATGTCTTTCCTGCCCATGCAGGGGGCTGGACCCAATGATCCTTTGGGGTCCCTTCCAGCGCTATGATTCTATGATTCTAAATATGGTACAACCAAAAAGGGTGATTGTGACAGGGATGTCTGGCCCCTTAAGTGAGACAGACAGCTCTGGAGGTAGGAGTGCACCTGTGTGTGATTAGCTGGGAGTTTAAAGCCCAAGGGGAGAAAGAATAAGGAATTTGAGCTGGGAAGGAGCAGTTTGTTGCTGGGAGGAAGCCTAGAAACCAAAAGAGTTCACTGTTTGGAAGGGGCCAGCGCTACAGGTGCCTCTTGTGCTGTCTGGAAAAGGTTTACAGTTTTTGTTTGGGAAAGGGCTATTGTTTTTATTACGACTGGGTTAGGGGCTCCCAGGGGAGCAAAGTCAGTTTTACACAGTAGCAGGCACACCAACCTGCTTACAGTGGTCTTCGTACTGTTTACTAAATTCCCAGTATGTTTATGATTCAGAGGAGAGGCAAACAGATGTAGGATGATGCCATTGGGAAAAGACTCATTAAGGTCATTAGATGGCAATTATGCACAGCTGCACAAAAACTGAATTATGGGACAGATCAGTAATGATCACAAGGATATGAATGATATTGTCCAGATTTTAAGAAAAATAACTGCAGAATATACAGAAGCCATAGTATGCCTTAAAAGTTGGTCAATGGCCTCCAAAGAACAGAAGAAAAGATTAACTGACCTCGGGTGGTAGTATTCAAAAAGAATAAAGGGCTTTAAATGTAAGATTTAGCCTATTTATGTCAGGGGTTCTTTTTACTCTAGTGCACTGATTCTTAGCCAGGGTGCTGAAGCATTTGAAATCCTTTCCAGGGTGCTATGCAATGTTAGATGTGTAAGCACAATTCACAGGATAAACCCAGAGTTTTCAAATATGAGTCCATAGTGTCAAAACATTATGACCTGTTGCATTCTTCCTTGTAGCTGGGCCTCTTAGCCTAAGCCCACTGCACTGGGCCATGTTGTATGGGCTCCAGCCCCTGTCTTGCCCCTCTTGGGCTTTGGAATCCTGGCCCTCCCAGTTTCAGGCTGACTCTGTCTCCCCTAGCTCAGGCTTTGACCCTCTTGGTCTCCACCTGTCCCTGTTGTGAGTGCTGACCCCTGACAGGGCTCAAAAACAGCCCTGGGCACCCCTCTATGGGTTAAACGACAGTATGTCCTTCAGTTGCCTGACTTTGATCTCCTCCTCACCCTTGTAGCCACACTGGGACCACTCATTTAAACTACAACATAAGGCAAGCTAGTGATTTAACACAACTTCCCTGCTCTGGGTAACCAAACATGAAGAAGAAAAAGGCATGCTATCAGTTTAAAGACCCCCTCCCCCTCCAGGGAAAACAAATATTCAGCCAGCCATCCTCCCTGCCTCCAGAGCTAGGGACAGACATTCAAAAAGCCTGAGCCTGAATTGATTCAATCTTTGCAGCTTAATCTAACCTGAAAAGCTTGAACTGATCTGGAGGTGGACAGACATTCCCTTTTCATTCAAGAAATGCAGGCACATGCCTGCAGTGGCTCAGGCTACAAGCTGGGGGGCACTAGAGCAAGCCCTCCCTTCCCTTCCACAGAGCTGAGCTGAGGGGGGTGTGGCCAGGCCCCAGCAGGATGCTTTGATTGTTCCTGCCCCCCCCCCCAGCTGCCCAGCAGGGAATGTTTATCACCCCTAATTCAGTGTTTATCAACCCATTAAGAAAACAACGCTATGCTCCAAGCTCTTCGTAAACAGCTTTTCCAAGGAAGGACATTGCCAGGTACCTGTTGATTAGCTCCCAAAAGCCTGTCTGCATTTGTTGTCTCCCACAGCATGGACTGTAGTCATCATGTGGTCTGCTAACTAATGCTGAGGTGTCTGCATTAGGCAGAGTGGAGGGGGGAACAATCCCTGCTTAGCAGGAAGAAGCCAGGCAGATGCTCTGTGCCTGCAAGCTCCAGCCAGGGAACAGAAGAGAGGGGCCAGCCCTGCTGTGGAGCAGAGAGCCCTACCCAACCCAGAGATCATGCTGGGATGTTGGGGGAGTCTGGTTTATCTTAAACTAGCAAGGGGTCTGGGACAGACATTGCATAAACTGGTTTGACCCAAATCAGTTAAGTCTGATACTACATTCAATAAGATTTATCTCAAACTGGTTTCAGCCATTTTCAAACTGCTTTATATGCCCTGAACATGTGTTCTGTTACAGGTTTAAACCAGTTTCTGATCACTTAAACTGGTTTATGTGTAATGTCTGTCCCTAACTCAGGGCATTTAGTGCCTGCCATCATTTCTCAGACCACCCTCCTTATTGAGAGCTCCATCCCTTGTAGAGCACTGCCACTGCCCCTGCTCCCCCCCGGCCTTTCTCCAGGTGCTGACTTTCAAGCTCCCCAGAGCAGGGCACCTCTTGGATCAGGTGAATTGCAATCCTCTGCGCAGCTGTTCCTCCTTGCTACTCTGGCTGCCTTATTGTCCTGTTGCTGCAAATAGGCATTTGCAGATTATGGGTTTCCTGACTGCTTATTCCCTTGCAGCCAGCCCATAATGAGCAGTATCTCCTTCCCCCCCACCCCTCCCACCTGGAGATCTCCCTATGGCTGCTTCTCCCTTAAAGTAATGGGAGCTCTGGCTCCTTGTTACGTTTCAATTTTTCAATAGATTATTAGAATACATTTGACTCTTGGAGTTTCTCTGGAAACCATGTACTATACAACAGGAAAAGACAAGTGACTGGTATTAGCCAAAATATCATTCATGGTGTCTTATCATAACCTTCTTAAAGCTATTAACATATTAAATGTTCCCAATATGGTGACTATGCTTTTTGCAGCTGGCTATGTTCTGACATCTGGAAAGTGAAATGCAGCCATACTAGGACCTGAAGACTTTCAAATAATTTTCATTATGATATTTTTGGCATCACTTACTGTATGCATATTCATAGTTTGGAAAATGCTTCCTCTTTCTATAGTCTTTTTTCATTGTATGCAGGTGTGATTATAGATTCATGAATACAGCTAATCACTCCTAATACTTAGAGGCATGAAGTCATTGCATTGAAATCTTGCCTGATTTTTCTGATGATGAGACCATGTAGGAAGCTCAGTGAATGAAATATATAATCTAGAGTAGACTCCAAGACCTGTGAAAAAACATCTTGCTTAAGGCAGACTCATCCAAGTTTCATTTCTTTAGACAGGAAAGACAAAGTACTTTCTTTACAAACTCTTATCCTACTCAACCAGAAGGTCCAAATGGGTTTCTTATTACAAATGAGAAAAACAATTTATAGTGAATAATATGTTCACTGAATTTTAACTTTTTAACAAATTGTTCTAAAGAAGCTTATGATTTTAATGAATTTAGACCCCAGTAAAAATAACTTGAATGTGTTTTTGCAAATAGTTGTGAGTCTGTCAGGTTTGAAGCTGCCTTGTTATAATAGATGTGCATTATATGTATTCTGTTAGCTTGGTTATTGAGATGTTTATTGTATGAATATATCAATTTAATTCAATAGGAAAGCATCTAGAAAGACAGACCAAAGGAAGAGGGGTGAAGGAAGATAGCAATGTTTCATAAAACCTGTGAGTTAAAGGCAATGCCAGAAAAGAATAATGGAGAGATTTGTGGTTTTTTGTTTTGTTTTAATCTCGAGGGAGAACAGACAGACACGTGAGTTGTAAATAGACCTACTTTATACTGGTATCTAATTATATATGAATAAGCTGTTCTGACTTAGCGTTCTTGTGTGGTTGCTCCTACAACAGTTCTGATACGGGTTGGTTGCCGGGGAACACATTATGCTAGGGTCATTATAGAGGGCATTCCAGGTTTCTGCTACTCTGTCCTCTATTGATACAAAAACTGACACCTTTATGTCCTCTATTTTTCTCTTCAAAACTCTTCAGGAGAAAAATAGAGAACATAAAGGCATCTGGTTTTGTATCAATAGAGGACAGAGGACAACCAGACTGTCCTCTATGATGCCCACCCTACATTATGCCAGTATTTCAGTCTACACTAGCTACTATTTTTGACCTATAAGACTGTAAATGGTCTTGGCCCTATCTAATTAAGAGATACCTTCTTCCTTTAGGTTCCATTGCAATTCCTAAGGTCAACCAAGAGCTACCTCTTGCAAGTGCACCAAGTTCATTTAGTATAAACACAAGGCTGGTCATTCTTGTTAGTCATTTCTTCACTCTGGATCGCCCTTCCCCCTTAGGATTCTCTATACCATGAGTCTAGGCTTGTTCCAGAAGGATTGTAAAACCTGGTTTATTTAGGCAGGCCATCAGCATGTGAGGTTGTTTGGGAGCATTGTCTGAGGAATTTGTTCCATTACACATTAATATTTTATTAGACTTTTTTTGTAAGCTGCCCTGTGCCTCTTTGGGAGGCATCATATGAATCTATTAATATAAACCACTTTAACTTTACAACTGAATGTAATAGTGTTAAGACTTTTGTGGTGCAGCACCAGTTAACTCTGTAATCTCCTACACTGGTATAACCATTCAATTGGAACAGCTGATATTTGCTTCTGGTCAGCAAGGCCCGCAGCGCCCCCCGCCCCGCTTTGAAACCACTTTAAAATTATGTCTGTCTATAGGCAGGTATACTGTACATTAAGAAATTAATCCTCCCTAGGTTTCATCCCCTGATAGGTATTTAGGTAAAACAGATTTGCATGTAAACTGTTTTTGTTTTTTAATTCTTCTTTCCTGAAAGTTTTGTTCCTACTACTAACATTTCACAAGACCTCCTGATTGTTACACGCAACTAGTCACCATCTCCTGATAGAAAGAACTGCAGGTGTCAAACTGAGCCAGACTTTCTGGGTAAGCATGCTAGAAGCACAGGATTCTGTAGGTGGGGCCTGGTCTTGGAATGGGGAAACTGTGACTAGTAAAGGCATGAGGTCTAAGACCTCAGAGTTGCATCAGAAACCACAAGGAGACAGTGATGTGGGAAAACCAATAACCATAAAAATGTCCCTTGACTGTCTACAAGCAAATATTCAATACTGCAGGAGGAGTAAATTATGGCTTTTAACATAATGCATAGTATTAACCTCACTTAGGGTTCATGCACTTGAAATGTTGCAGAAAAGTAGGGCTAGAAGAGACTTCAGGCTTTCTCTTTGGCCAGCTTCCTGCTCAAGTGTTACCTGTGACTAAGTGTTAGACAAACATTTGTCAGGGATGGGTGGGTGGTGGAGGTTCTAGAAGCCATAGGTAATCTGTTCCAACACTTAACCACCTTTGTACATAAAACATTCTTCCTAATATCTAACTTTTATTTCCCTTGTTATAGTTTAAACCCATTTCTATCTGTTCTGTCCCCTGTGTACCCACACTAGTTGACAACCATAATCTTTATAATAACACTGTATTTGAGAAATAACATTTGAAAATTCTTCTCACCTAAATCTCAGTGCTGGCTTCTCTTTTTATGTCATGTTTTCTAGATGTCAAAACTTTTTTATTGTTCTTGTTGGGTTCTTTCAGAACCAAAACTTTCAAACTGCTGTCCTTTTTAACTTATCCTTAGTACTGTGATAAAGTAATATTTGTCATAAAATAATATTTTCACAAAAACTATCAGATTCTGTGTATGAGCTAGATTTTAGTTTTTGCAGAAATGTTTTTATTGTTTGTTTAAAAAAAATCCCTTTATGTAATGGAAGCTATGAAAATGTGCATGAGACTCCTTTCTTTTCTTTCTTTGTCTGTGTTTTTCATGTAACAGTCAATTTGCAGGGCATTACTTTCTGGGAACCCAGTATCATGTGTAGTCTATTTTCTGGATGAAGGTGTGCCAACATGCTGCTTGACTACCTTGTTCTATAACTGGTGAATATGTGTAAATGAAGTTACACATAGTGATGATATATTCCAATAGTTTCTTCACTGGGAAGATGAATTGCAAGGCTCCAGATGTTTGGTCTGCCTTGGCAGATGGGCAAAGTTTGAATGAGAAATGGGGTACAGTCAGAAATAGAAGCAACGCTATATTCAATTCAAGCATCTTGTAGACACCAAAACTAACTGTCTCTGTCACTTCTTCATTCTCAGTCAAGACTTTTTTTCTTGTCAGAATACATTTCAATTCTGTTATCTCTTGCCGTCTAATATAATCTAACTGGTTGTTTTATACCACCCTTATCACACAACATAAATATGTGATTCTTCAGACCTTGTGTAGCATCTCCAAATCCTTAAACTGTGCTGTCCCTCAAAGGCGGGGATGTACATCTTGACCATTCTGTATGGTCCACATCTCACGCGGCATTCAAACGATATCTAAGCAATGGCTGTTTACGGAAACAGATCGGGATTGAGGTCTCTATTTGAAGTTTTTGTGGCAAATTCTGTCATGGAACAGGCAGATGCATACCATTGAAGTGGAATCTGCTTATTTTATGGCCCCTTTACTTTGTTATATTGTTTAGGTAAAAATATTTTCTATGGCTTACCAAAAGGAATAGAATAGAGCACAAAAATGTTTCCAAAAGTGATTATACCCTTAGTGCGTCATCTGAATAATTCGCAGCAATGCTTACTTAACTCTTGTCTTTTTTTTTCCCCCCCTTGATGTAGGTAAATGTTCCAAGATTCAAACTGTTAACTCTACAATGCCAACCCAATTTTCTTATAGTTCTCTGATTTTTATATTGTGTTCTTTTAGAGTATTTTTGTTTGCTCCCTTGAGTAGTAATTGACATTCCTTCTTCACATGTTTTTCATCATTTGTGTATGTTTCTCCTATAGAGCTACTTCTAGCTGGGGAAAAGTAAAAATCTTTTCCCTCTAAAATTGATCTTAAGCATTGCAAGGTTTAGTTTGTACTTTACAGCATATTAAATGGTATAGAGTGAACCAATTAGAAGTGTTGTTTCTGTATTTTTCTAGAGATCATATTCTGAGAAGCAACTCTGCCATTTTTGCCCAATGGCAGATAGCAGTCATTTTGTAAAAGAAAATTGTTGATTGCATGCTGCTTTTTAAAGTGTTTCTGATTTGGAATTCTAGAAGCTAAGATTATTTTACAGAAACTGTTATAGCATATTTTTTGTTTGCTCTAATGCTTTTACTTGTGCATTATGGAAGTGAAAATACATGTTGATCTTGCAAACTGAGTGACATGAAAGGGAAGCAATTTTTGCTTCGAACATATTATATAAAGTAATATGAATAGTCTAAAATGGAATATGAACACTATTACTACCATTACTTTTCAGGATGTTCTAGAAGAATTGGATACTAGAATCACGTAAGCATCTGACTTGCTTGGGTTCCTTTGAAATTCCTAGTCTCCATCCAAAACCTCTGTGCTTTCTCTTGCTTTTGGTTCTACTAAGCCCCACCCTCCTAAGGTATTTGCATTTTATTAGTTAAAATAGGATCTTGGGAATCCAGAACTCAAGGTTTATGTCACTGAATTAAGAAACCTTGACAAGTCACTCTTTTGTCTGAGCTGCTGCAAATAGAACATGCATAAAGAAAACATGTATTTTCTCTTAGTCTTACATTATTGCATACAAACCTTTCAGATAAAAGGTTCTTTTCAGGCAAAATATTTCAAATTGTTGTTTATTTCTATTATTTGTCTTCCATTTTGGAAGAATGCTGAAACTACCTCAGACTAATAAAATAGGATCCAGACTCGATCTGTTGTATTTTTTTTTATGATTGGACTGGCTTCTGTCACTTTATACCTCAGACATCAGCTAGGAAGCTTCTTGCAGAACAAGAGCATAGTCAATCCAGCAAAATTGTGGTAACACAATCTATTTTGAACTTGGTAAAATAGATGTCATTCATTTGCCCTCAGTAGCTCATCAGTGACCATGCCCAAAGAATTATCCTAGCAGCTTTATTCCAGTTGCAAACCCTTGCAGAGGTGAAAGCTGCTATAATCCACCTAAAATGCCTAGTTAATGTGGACAGGTCTATTATACTTCTTGAAACAAAGCTATCCTATGATTGATATATTATCTATTATTTGTATTGAGGAAGTACCTAGAAGCTACTACAGTGGACATAAACAGTTATTGCGCTAGGAATTGTACAAACCAAGGACAAAAGCTACATGTTAGGCATGCCAAGATAGTCAAATAAGCTGAGTCCACACAAGCATGGACATGCATTTCCCCAGGGACAACTAGCAGTGGGACACCTTGTGCCGCTGCTAGTTGCGCCTGGGGAAAGCCTGGGCCACACACCCTCTAGTGCATGGCAGGTTACCTGGGTGGGGTAGGGGATGCTTGGGCCCCAGCAGCCTTATCTGGAGTCCTGGGGGCCTCCTGGGGCTGCACCAGTGGCAATCGTGCCACTTGGAGCCTGGCTGGCAGCCAGATGGCTCCAGCTGGCCAGGCTCCAGTTTTGAGTAGTGTGTGGGTCTGCCCCTTTCCCTCACCCTTCCCCATTGCTCCCTGACAGCATGGAGAACAGCTGAATGTGGTATGTGGTGCTGCAGACACGCAATCGTGTCTGCAGCACCACATACCACATGGCTGCACTCATCTGGACACGGCCAATGTCTCCAAAGAAGAAGAAATGGTTCAATGCTTCAAGGATGCAAAATCCTGGAAAGGAGGAAATATCCTTTTTACCAAGAGGAGCTGTTCTGAGCAAGAGAATACCATTTGGACTATCTATAAAACACTGAATGCATTATGACAGTGACATAACATTGTGGTCCAATTCCAAACATGAAAATTTTTCAGAATTAAAGAAATCCTCTGGCTGTCTCTGGGTGAACTTTTTTCTTGGTTTCTGTTTAAGACATTATCAACTGTGATGTGGTAATAATACTCTCAAGGTTACAGCAAGTTGTGGTATGGGCAAGAGTAGGAGCATTATTCATTAAAAATAGTTAACAGTATTAGTAATCTGCACTTCTATTCAACACCTGCTCCTAAACAATCTCTTGTCAGGAAAACAGCTGTGTCTCTAGCTGAAGGGAGAATAGAAAAGCCATGACTCAATTTTGTTATCCCTTAGCCAATTACACAGATTTCATACTCTGAATGTGTTCCTTGCAAGAAAGCAGTGCTGGCTCACTCTTGTTTCTAAAAGGCAGAATGCTGTGTGCTTTTATGCCTATCTCTGCACCGATTTGCTCCCTACTATTGGAAGTTCATTCCATAATCTTGCTCTTCTGTTTAGAAAGTTTTCTAATTTCCAACTAAATCCTATTCATGGCCAGTTTATACCCATTGTGTGTGTGCACATGTGCCAATGGTGTCTTGTAGCATAAATATTCCCCTTTCCCACCCTGGATTTTAACCCTTTATGTATTATCGTGCTGCATTTATAGTGGTTGAAAAGCAATTTTATCTCCTCTTCAGGCTTGTTAAATCCAACCTGTTCTAGTCCCCTTTCATAACATAGGCTCTCCATTTCCTCCCCCCTCCCTCCCAGTTATTCTCTGCAATTGTCCCACCTTTTAAATTCGTCTTTCTTGAATACTAGCAGTGTACAAAATGGGTCATACTCAATTCGGATGCATATGCAGCCTGAATTGGGGATAGTGATTCGATTAATTGATTTGGATCACTGTCCCTGATTTCGATTCGGCTGAATCCAAATCTGAAGATTCAATGCTGATTCAGAGAATCAGTGATTCGGGCATAGACACAGTTTTAAATGTTTTTTCTACATACCTCAAGGTACCAGTCTTGGCTCATCAATGCTGTGATGGTGGGGCGGATGGAGCATCCCACAGGAAGATGCGGGGGTGCTACATGCTCGGCGTTCAACCCGGAAGTGGACCGGGAGTATTTCTGGTCCACTTCCAGGTCCACCGGGGAGCACACGGAAGGGAGAGGCTACCCCCGGGCTCAGTGATTGGCCATGGGAGGACCGTGTGTGCCCCCCCCAGACCCAGGAGGCACCAGTTGCCAAGCTGGGAGCTCATGGGGGGCTCCCCAGTGCGCTCTCTGGGGGACCCAGAAGCATTTAAAGCTGTGCCTTTGTCCAAATTGCTGTATCTTTCCAAATCAATTTGGAGGGTTCCAATTCAATTCGGAGAGATTAAATGGGCCCCTGATTCAATTTGGATTTGGAGATTCGACCACCGAATTGGGCAGAATCTCTGCTGAATCAAATGGGGGACTGAAGCTTCGCACAGCCCTATTGAATACCAGTCACCAGACTTGTACGCAGTATTTCAGATGAGGTCACACAAATATATTATAGAGGTAGCATTCATGTTTATTTGTTTATGGGCAATACTTTGCTTAATACATCTTACATGTTTGTTTTGTTTTTGTTTTCCAAACCTATTTCTTACTAATGGGTCCAAACCTGTGATCCTCCTCTTTCTAAATGGAAGATTTTTCTGGGACTTAAAATGGATAAACAAATGAGTAGAGGCTTTTTAAACAACCATTCAAAGTCACTAATAGGTTAGTTAGGATTTTAAAACAGCCTCTAACTTTGGGACTGACTAGCTCCAGATCCAAGGAAAAATAAAGTGATTTCAAGCTGTACATTCTCCCCCTACTGCTCTGTTTCCCAGACTCGTGATAATAAGGACCTGACGCTCTAAGAATGTGGGAAAAAAAAAAAAAGACTCCAAACCAGTATTTGTACAAATGCAGGTCTCCATTTCCTTCAAATGAGAGCCTCATACTCTCAACCCAGAGGGAGGAAAGAGAGACTCTTGTTCCAGACATTTAGGATAGGTACTGGCATTCAAGAAGCCCACAGCAGAAGCACTCTAACTTTCAAGCTTTACTGTAAGCATCTCTGTTAAAGTCAGGAAGAAGCAGAACACACATTATTTCTTATGGGGGGAGGAGGAAGGCTCAGAGCCTGCATATATGGCCTGAGCACAGAAGGTGGGTGGGGGCTCTTGCACACCTCCCAGCATGCCTCATGGGCTCCCTGAGCTGCCAGAGACTCCCAAATGGAGCCAAATGCCTAAGCTGTCCCTAATTGACTGGCAGGGATATCATGGCCACCCACCTGGATGCCCCCCACACCACACACATGTATGACTATGGCCACTTCTTGTGCAACTCCCCATTCCTTGGGATGATGGAGAGCAGGCACCATGCCCCTGGAGTTCCTGATTTTGTCACTGGTGATATTATCACTCCTCCAGTCCTCATCAGGGGCCCAACCTAACCTCTTCTGCTCTGGCTCATGGGGGTGGGCAGCTGGACCGCTGGAAGGATCACTTCAACTATAGACCAAGCCTGGTATCATGAGTACACATGGTGAGGTGCAGGGAGGGCAGCAAAATTAAGAGACCTGTTCTTTTTATTACTATTACTCTGGAAAAATCAGAACTTCACAACCAGCTTTAACAGCCTGAAGCTGTCTGTGACTGACTTTCTCAACACCACATTGCCAGGGATCTCTACTTTTCACACTGGAAATCTGAGAGTTACCTCCTTACGCTCCTGCTACTGTTTGGTGGAGAGGCCCTGTCACTTACTAGTTGCAGCTCACTCCTGATGTCTGGAAAGTAAAAACTGAAGCATATTTAAAACTGGTTTTTGCCTCCTGGGCATCAGGCGTGGGCAATCTGGCAACCAGTGGGGCCCCTCTGCCAATCAGTGGGGGGGCGGGTACTCGGGGGAAACTTCAAGATTAAAGAAGCCACTGTGCCATGCACTTCTGGCACAAATTCCAGAGATCCCTACATATTGGATCAAGTGCCTGCTGCTAGGGCATGTGCTCAGTGCTGGTTATCTGACTGGGGATGCTTTCCCCACAAGTGCATCTTCATCTCTAGGTTTGTGGAGAAATATTTCCTTTTTAAGAGAAGTAAATCTATTGACAATTCACATTAGTAAGATAAGGACTATGCATGTTTAATTGTAGCTTTTTATGAGGAGTAAATAGCCAGATGATGCCTGTCACTTGCTGCCAACCTGAGTTATGGGTGCATGAGGACATTCTCTACAGGAAGTGTCCAACTGAAGATTACAGATGTCTGCTTTTTGACCTTTCCATTAGCAGAAAGTTGCTATGCTCTAGCTGTGCATTTATTCTTGCTTGAAAGTGAACTTGGGTATGTAATTAGTGAAATTCTGTTTTCAAGTATAGAGTTGTAATGAAACCAGTTATTGTTTCTGCAGTAACTGTCAGTCAGATGCATCCAGTTGCTGTAATTCATGTCAAGCTGTGGTTCTACTGGTAGCTTTTTGATGATAACAAGGGTGGAAAAATATCTTTTTCGTCTGAAGCATCCTCCAATGAGAAGTGGCTTTCTTTTCTTTTCAGTGAATCACAGTAAGTATAGTAAGCATATGTCTCTTATAGACAGGAACAATTGAGTGAGAATTTGCTTTTGTTGTGGTGGACACACGTACAGGTAAATGCTGTAGAACTGTTCCTATATGAGACTTGGGATGTCTTCTAATTAGGTAAGTAGTATCTATCCATTTTTTAATGTTTAAAATTAAAAAAGACACAGCCCCTTCCACCTAATATTAGTATTACAGACAGCTCAAGTCTATCAGCACATCCTACTTTATACAATCTTGTTTAGTAGCTGAAAAATAAGATACAATGTTGCTTGGTTATCCTCTATATCACTTTTTTAGCATAAAATATTGCTGTATGAATGATCAACCCACAATTTGGACTTGTCCTATCAGGTTAATAGTTACTACATTTAATTATCATATTACATTTGTTGGCAGAGGTTTTACTTTAAAAAAATTGTTTTCAGCTTCTCTAAGTAGTCTTTAAAGAATACAGGCATATTTTGTGATGTTATACATTTTACTTATGATTTAGCAAGGCCAAATCATCCCTTTTTTATAATAAATATTGTATAGACAGGTTTTTTTTTTATGTGTCCTAACTAGAAATGTGTTGCGAAGAAAGAAAAATTACTTGTCCTTACTAGTTCATATGTTTGAAATTTACCCTTTTGAAGTGAATATCAAGAAATTACCTTTAAAAATCTTTACACAGAGGAGGCGTGACTGCGTAGATGACTTCTTTCTCAGAAAAGGCACAACATTTGAGAATCAAATCCTTAGCTGTTTAATGGATTTAGACAGATTGTGCAGATGTTCTGAATCATTGGTAAAAAAGAAAATCTAGTTTTGTTCTCAGGCTTTATAAAAACAGAAAAATATTAAGTGATGGGTAATTTATCAGGGAAAGTACAGAAATTGTTAAATTTTTTAAACTGTCAAAGCCATATACAGTATAAGCTGTGTTATCCAGCACTTTACCATCCAGAATACTCTATTAACCAGCAACTGTCCCACCGTGGCACTTCCAGTTTCACTGCCATAAGCAGAGTCCCACTTCTTCCTCCTGGACCACGGCCCAGGGCAAAGCAGCCTGTGTGGGGACCCACTCCCTGTCCCCCGGCACACTGACACCAGGGAGTGAAAGCCCTGGCGCACCGGACACGGCTGGAGGGGCTGCAGCCTGAACACACAAAGACGTCTCCAACCCGCTGGGTTGGAAATAAGTATAACTCTCAGATAAGTGGCATATTTGATTAACCGGCACCCCACATTTCCCATGGATGCCAGATAATGGAGCCTTTAATGTATTTGGAAAAAACTGTCAAAATTTGACACTGTTTTACTCACTAATTCATAACATTTTTTTCCATTTCAGTCCTTCAGTACAAAAAATGTACCACTATTCTGGAGAGTTGATCAAAATCATCCAGCTTGGGTTTGGGGTCTTTTTTGGTATGATTTATTAGCTGAATATAGAAGGTACAAATATTGTAGCTTATTTGATTTTTCTTATTTCTAAAAGTTGACACATTTTTAGCTGTCTACATTTGGCATTTCTTATTACTGCAGGCAACATGAGATCTGCACATGTCAAATTGCCCCTGGCTAACAAATATATTTATGGGATACATAATGTTTTAAACAGGAACAAGTCTACAAGCCAATCTGTCTACAACTAATAAAGTATTCATAACATATTTCTAGCACTGTGAGGTTGAAAGGAAAGCACCTGTCAATCACTGACAAGCATACCTGCAGATGAATGAAAAAGTTATATGTAACACTTTCTGTTGCAAAAGTGAAACATTGGCAGTGTGACTGTTAACAACAAATCAGAACAGGGTCATTAAGAAATTCTGTGGTAGATCCCTTTTTGTATGAAGAAATCCAGCATTCGGATGATAAACTGACATTTACAAAACTAGGCTTCTTCCAGCTGGACCACTGATTTATTTATCTGACCTTGGTAAAATTAAACACTTGGTTAATTATTTACCTATCTATAGTATTGGCTTAATTAAAAATAAATGCCTTTTTTAAAGACCCCTTAGGTTTTCAAATGAAAAGTGTTAATGATTTCTTTTTTAAAAAACAAAAAGTAATGTCTGGACTTAAGGGACTTTGTCACACTGCACAGTCTTATTTTGCAACTTCTGCCAACCTCAAAATAGGATAGGTGCACCTTGGAAGCTGCACAATTCTTTTATCTATTGTTACTAATTACTTCCTCATTGTGTATTGGCTGGCATGGCTTATTAACAGGGCAATTAAATAAGCCCAGGCTTCGAAAACGCATCTTCTATCTTCTTTGATTATGATGTGAAGGAGAGAGATCCTCTTGGCAGAAGAGATCTTGGAGCCCATGGCATTCATCTTGAAGAAGCCATGGGAGACAGACAAGGTACCAGGGGACTGGAAAGGTGCCAGCATAGTGCCCCACTTAAAAAAAAAAAAGCAAAAAAGTGGACCCAAGGAACTACAGACCAGATAGCCTTACCTCCATATCTGGGAAGTTATTGGAGTATATCCTAAGGAGGCCATTTACAAGCATCTGAAGGAGGAACGGCTGATCAGCAGCAACCACCATGAATTTATGAAAAACAAATCGCATCAAACAAACTTGATATCCCTCTCTGACAAGGTAACTACTTGGATGGAATCCAAGTGTCTCTTTGCAGGTGCTGATGATGGTGGACTTGAAGGCACCCCAAGCACTGCTAACATTCTCCCATTGTTGTTCACTGGAATTTGCCATGTTTTTGTTGAAGTGCTGGTGGAAGAGGGGTCACTTGATTGGGTCCTTGTGTCCTTCAGTGTTGACCTTTCATCAGCATTGTTTCTGCTACAGCTGTCATTTGGAAGCCAGTTTGAGTATAACTGAGCAGATGAGTCAGTGATCAGTCCAGCAATCATCAGCTCGTAGCGCAGTTCAAGTAATGAGGACATCTTACAGTCCTGGGCATGAACAATGACATGGTCAATCATGTACCAATGCTTAAATTGCAGGTGTTGCCATGATGTTTTGTTCCTGTTTTGCTACCAGAACAGGGTGTTGGTGATGATGAGTCCATGTTCCACACATTTGGTTCAAAGGAGGATGTCATTGGTGTTGACCTTTTCCACTCCTTCCTTGACAGTGGTTCCATTCCAGAGGTTCAAGTCCCTTCCAAACTTGGTGTTGAAATTACCAAGCAGAATAATTCTGTCTCCCTCCAGAACATCAGAGAGGACTTGGTCAAGGTTGGAATAGAATTCATCCTTGGCTTCATCAGCAGCATCAGGAGTTGGGGCATACACACTGATCACATTGGCATATTGTCTCCTCACCAATTTAAGAAGGAGAGTTATGAGACTCTTATTAAGCCTGATAGGGAATTCATTGGGTTGGTTTAGGCAGACAAGGTTATTTGGGTAAATCTGATATCTTTTCTTAGAGCAACTGAATAGCTGGAAAAATTACACTTTGCAAGCTTTTGGGCACAGGTACCTTTCCTCAAGTATAGGGAGAGTCTGCTGGTGTTTGCCTTCTCTCTAGAGTCCAAACAGAAATTTTAGCCAGTATGCAAAATCCAGGTCTGTGAAAGTGCAAATGTATGGCAAGGAAGATCAGAGGGGATAGGAGTTAATGGGTGTTAGATGGGGGAACGGGGGCAGGGAAGAAGAGGGGATTTTCAACGGGTGATATGAGTTCATTCTCAATGGCAGTCACCTCTGTGAATTTGATGTTCTCCTTCATGTTTATCCTTCCATAAGACGGTATAGCTGCCTTCTTGTTCTTTGACCCACCTATATGCCACTCACCGGGTCTTGCTCAGTGCAGTGACGTCAGTGTTGACAACCACAATATCCAAGTGGTTTCTTTAGGGCCACCAAAGCCATCTATGGTTTGAGCATTTGGGGAACAACCCTCTTGAGACCTAAGGATGGAGGAGACCTTATCAAGGAAAGGGAAGCCATCAACCCCACCTTTGGAAGGATCATTTTGAAGACGTTCTTAATTGAGACTATTGTTGATGACAGTATTCTCAATTCCATCCTACAACACCTAGTCAGAGACTATCTCAGAATCCCTCCAACCCTTGACAAGGTGAGAAGAGCCTTCAAGCACATAAAGAATGATAAGGCATCTAGAGCAGATGGAATCCCCACTGAAATCTTCAAGCAGGGGGGAGAGAAGCTTACATCACAGCTCCATGCCCCTCATCTTAAGGATCGAGAATGATGAAGAAATCCTAGATGTCCTCAAGGACACCACAATTGTGACAATCTTCAAGAAAGAAGATGGATACAACTGTGGAAATTACAGAGGGATCAGCTTGCTGTCCACCACAGAAAGATCATTTCAAAGACTCCTGAACTGTCTTCTTCCACTTGCTAAAGAACTTCTCTTGCAATCTCAAGTGTGGGTTTAGGGCAAGGGTGGGCAAAATACAGCCCACAGGTCAAATCCAGTCCTCCAATGGATTGAATCCAGTTCACGGGCAGGTGCCTGATAATTAATTGTATCCAACCCATGGTGTTCCACATGGGACCAAGCCCTGTTCACTTCCATCTGGGGCAGCCTGTGGCACACTCTTAGCCACCCCAGCCCTGGCCAGTGCACTCAGCTTCCTGGCAGGGCTGCTCCCAGTGCAGCTGCAGCTGTCTGAATACTGCTTGGCTCCCCTCACCTCACACAGCTGCTCCTCCTAGGTAGCAGGTAGTGTGGGGAAGCCATAGGGATGCATGCTGGACCACAGGTGCCCAGCCAGGTTGGGGGAAGCTGCAGCTGAGCAGCTCCTGCCCTAGTGCTTGGGGTTCTAGCTCCAGCTCCCAGGCACCTTCCACCCACTCAGCTGCCTGCAAGTGGCTGCTGTTTGATTTTTTTTATTTTTTTTTAAGTATACAGGGTTTTTTAATCTATTATTTATTAAAATGATATTTTCTGATAAATTTTGTGTGTATGGGCCTCAGCACCTGCCCAGAACTCATTAAGCAGCCCTCCAGCCAAAATAATTGTTTACCCCTGGTGTATCTGGCCTTCATCAAGGCTTTTGACAAACTCCCACATTGACCTGCTCCTAAGCAAATTAGAGAAATGTGGGCTGGACAAAACTACTATAAAGTGGATAGATAATTGACTCAATAGCCTTAAGTAAAGGGTAATTTATTAATGGGTCCATGTCAGAATCAGAGGAGGCTTTGAGTGGAGTCCCACAGTGGTCTGTTCTGAGCCCAGTGTCCTTCAACATGTTTACTAATGATTTGGATGATGTCATAAAAAGCTTCTTGAGTGAGTTTGCAGATGACAAAACTGGGAAGGATTGTAAACACATTGGAGGATGCAAAGGTAATTCAGAAGGATCTGGACAGATATAAAATCTGGGCTACAGCTAATAGGATGAAGGTCAATGTGAGAATGCAAAGTGGTACATTTTGGGAAGAAAAATCAAAAACACAAATATAAAATGGGTGACACCTAGCTGGAGGGTAGCACTAAGGAAAAGGATCTGGGAGTCTTGGTACTTCATGCACTCAGTATGAGTCTGCACTGTGATGCAACAAACAAACAGTGAACACTGTTTGAGGGTGCATCAACAGAAGTATTAATGCCTCTAGGTACTGGTTAGCCCTCCTCTGGAGTACTGTGTACAGTTCTGGATTCCACATCTTAAAAAGGACATGAAAAAATTAGAGAGGGTCCAGAGGGGGGCAACAAAGATGATAAAGGTCTTTGAAAGCAAGTCATATGAGGGAAGGTTAAAGGAGCTAGTCATGTTCAGCTTGTAGAAAAGGCACTTAAGGGAGAACATGATAGCAGTCTTCAAATACTTTAACGGCTGCCATAACAAAGAGGGAAAGCAACTTTTTTCTCTTGCTGCAGAGAGGAAGATGAAGACCAATGTCTGGAAAAATGTCTTCACAGAAAAGTAAGGCAGTGGAATAGACTTCCTAGGGAAGTTATGGAAGTTGTGGAAGGTGTTCAAGAAGAGGTTGGACTGCCATTCCTCAGGGATGATCTATCCATAGCTATGCCTATTAGGGCTGTATGAAATGCCACTGTTCTATGTTCACTTCAGTTTCAAGGTTTGGATGGATCAGTGTTTGGTTTGAATTTTGTTTTGAGTCAAAACAGCTGTTCCGTTTCACTTCATTGAAACAGTGAGGCTGTTTCAACACTGTTTCAACGTTTTGCCCAACCATCACACTGGGGAAAGGAACTCAGCCCAGTGTCACTGCCGTGCACTGCAGTGAAGGGTACGAGACCTTTGAAGGCCGTCAGGTGGGTACTTATGACGCTTGGAGTGGAATTAGGCACAGACGCTTATCGGTTGCAAAGCAAGATTATTTACTCACGCCGTTAAGTTGGTGAAAGACAGAGGTCAGAGATATTTGGTTAGTTACAGCTTAAGGTTCGAAGGTCGGTCTGCATGAAAGTCTTTCATCGGGCAGATAAACGGAAAAAAAATCGGGCCGGCAGGTCAGTGATTTACGTCTTAAGATTGGGTCGAGACGCGAGAGGGGCACTGGCAAGTGATCAAGTTGTCAGTTACTCTGATACGTGTGATCAGAGGTCTCCAAGGTTCGTATGGAGATCCCCCCTTCTTCACGGAAGTGAAGATGGGTTTTATTTGTATATTAGCCAATTGTTTTTCGCCACGTCATAAATTTAATTAGAATCGCCAATTGTATAGTGGTCTTCGCTAGGGTGTTATCATAGGAACACTCCCGGACACTCCCCTGTCATTCCGACCACTTACAATGATTTATATAAAGCAAAGAAGGCAAAAGTTTTTATCTCTGTTAGTGGCGCAGTAATAAATTTCTTTTTGACATGCGCAGAAAAAAAACAACTGTTATTTTCATCTTATTAGTTAACCCTTAGTTACCTTGTATAGACTAAAACTGTTTTGATTAATATATTTCTTGCTTGTGGCATGGGCAGTACTTAATTTGGTTGTGATATGCCCCCTTGCCCATGGCACAGCAAGTTACATCATATTTATGAAACAGAGAGGGGGAAACGAAGACACGCGGTAAGGCCAGGGTGGTTGGTGGAGGTGCCGATGGTTTCGACCCAAGCTGACAACATCAATAGGACGGTGTTGGTGGACAGCGGTGGACTGTCATCGTCTGGTGGTGGGTTGACACCTCGCTCCTGTAGAGGGCTTGCTCAACACAGGAGGAACAATAGACACAAAAGAAACATGTCGTCATCAGACGCAGGACGACTCGAAAGCTGGAGCTGAAAGAAAAGAAAGAGACAAGACAGTAACTGATTTACAACCTAAAGGGTTGTTGCGTGTGGGTTTGCGCGTTGGGACAACCAATTATGATGGGCGAGAAGCGTAGTTGGTCGGTCACATGGATGAAGGTAACGGTATAGGTGTTTGGATACTGTTCTGGACGGACGACGGTTCCTTTGTGGATACGCGGATGTGGCTGACGTGGATGTGGAATGGTAATCCAGACTAACTCATTGGGTGTAAATTTTGGGACCCATGGTTTCGGGGCCCAAGAAGTGGATTCATCCCACAATGTCTTATCTGCATTCAGTGATATGATGACTTCGTTGTTTAATTTTGTCCAGTTTTTGAAGGTTCCGCCACCTTTTAAGCGCAATCGCTCTTTATAGAGGCCAATGTGTCTTTCTACTACTCCATTGGATTGGGGATGATACGGTAAGTGCAGATGCCAGGTAATGTTATGGAGGTGAGCGTATTTGTCGAGCGCTGAGGAATTAAACGGTGGACCTCCATCTGATTGAATTGTGTCGGGGGTCTTCCAACTGGCAATTGCTGTAGTAAGAGACGATATAATAGCGACGGCGTTGCTCTTTCGCAGGGGGATGACTTTTAGTTGCCGGGTACCAAGATCTACGATAACGAGTCCCTTGTTTGGAGGCTTCGCACCTGGTAGAGGTCCCAACAGGTCTACTTGCCAGACCTTTCCGGGTGCAAATTGCTGCGCGTCTAGCGCTCCAGCCTGATGGTTCGTCTTATGACACTTTTCTTTGGCGCATGCTTCACAGGCTTGAGATATTCGTTCCCAATCGGACCTTGTGCCATAGGATGAGGGAGTTTCTGTGGTGGATCGCCATCGTAGGTGACTAGCCCTTGGTCCTGGGTGTCCCCAGTGTTCATGCAGCCACGTAAGGAACAGATCGAACTGTGGTTTGGGGTCGTCTGCTTTAGCAACTAAGACAACATCACTCCGGAGAGGGTCTTCTAGAAGCTTGTCGATGATTTCATGTACTGGATCAGTTTCAAGTTTATGCGACTTGGTGTGTTTTATGAGCGGTAGAATAATAAATTGGGATAACAGGTCCTAGATTCTTTCCCAATCCTCTAGGTTTTCTGCCGCAGTCGCTGTGCCAGTAACAATTTTGTAGACATATTGGGAATCAATAGCTATGATGGGAGTCGGAAGTGTCCCGTCGTGATGTTGAAGACAGTGGCGGATGACAACTTCAAAACCTAAGAGTTCATTTCTTTGGGCTGTAGCCCTTTCCAGGGCTCTGTGTAATCCCACATCATGGCACGGTTTGCAGTAGAACCCGTAGCCCCCTCCATTTCGAGTGGTGCCATCGGAGGCCATCCAGGCTGGGGCTATGGTCCCATAGAGAGTGAGCGTTGCGTTATCTTGTGCATCGGGACCGGGCGGCAGGTCTTTGCACTTCCAACAACACCAATGATAGTGGTAATGCAATACCATTTCATTCCAAGTAGCCGGTTCTCCTTGGAACTGTGACTCAACCTTTGTGGCGTCCAGCAAAGGCAAGAGAGTAGCAGCTGGTGCTCGAAGTGTTCCATGTCCCTGGGATAGTAATGTGACGAGTCTTTCTGCCAACAGAATTTTTCCAAAGGCTCCGTAGTGATGTTGTGCCGCCTGGAGAGCTTTGTGTGAGGCATACACCAGTTCGTTTTGGGGGTTATGGGCAGTGGCCCATACATGACTGGCAGTATATCCCAAAGTAATTACTAATGCCTCGGTGAGGTTAAATGTTTGAAGTGGCGTGTGTTTCACAGCGTGGGGAAGATTACGAAGATCCTTTCTGTCTTTGTCCGTCCAAGGTGTGGCTTTCCGCAACTTGTCGCGGGTCTGACGCTGGAGTCTCGCCAATAGCGGAAGGTAATGCGGAGTGATGTAATGTCGATACCAATTGAGATGTCCCAAGAGCCGTTGAAATTGCTTTTTGTGCATTGGTAATGGCTCTTGAAGTGTACCGAGCTCCGGGGTTTCGTCGTGTGTGACACCGGATCTAGTTGTGCCGGTAAATCTGGTACCTAGGAATGTAATATTCATTGTGGGTTGCAAGTTTGATTTTTTCAAATTAACCGTCCAGCCCTTAGCATGGAGATGGTCGGCTAGACGGCGGGTGACCTCAACAACTTGCTGATCGTGACCCATAATGGCAAGGTCGTCAACATAACTCCAAATTTTGAGTTGTTTTTCCTCTGGCAAAGGATAGGAAGCACGAAAGTCTTTAAGTGTGTCGTTCATTGCGCCTGTGGCCAATGCAGGAGAGTTGCGATATCCTTGCGAGCATACCGTCCATTGGTACATCATACCTTCGACACACATGTTCAAGATTCCACTGTTGTCAATAATTGGGATGGAGAAAAACATGTCCTTGAGGTCAAGAGTTGTCCCGTACCACTTGCCCCCTTGAAACCTCGCCATTTCATATAAACACTGGGGTAGCGTAAAAGCATTGGGTTGTGTAAGTGGGAGACACCGTTTATTCGCCTCACGGAAATCCACTACAAGTCGGACTTCGTTGGGTTTTCCGGGCTTCACAATTCCCCACCCTGGTGATAGGTGGGTACTGGCCGTTATTGGTGTTATACATCCCTGTTGTTCAAGCCTCTGTAACAGGGTGACAAGGGCTTCCCGAAGATGTTGTTTGGTCGGGATTGGTTTATAATGCCATGTAGATGTGTTATGAAGCGTAGGTTGGTGTCGGTCGGGCTCAGCAATAAAGAATGGAAGAGCTTGAAATATTAAGTTTTTTAACTGGAGTGTCTTAATGCCTGGTACGCCCAAGATGTTCATGCCCCCTAGAACTGCTTCAAGGGTTTTTTTGTGATTGTGTATCCAAAATTTGACTTTTTCAGCAGTTAATATAGCATTTAGCCCTTGTACCATGATGGTTTTCGAAGTCTTTCTATGAGGTGTCGCAGGTGCTACGACGTTAATTTGTGCTCCCGTGTCAAGGAGAAAAGAAATCTTCCGTTGCATCGAGGGATTATCAGGGTGAACGATAATAAGGCTGGTATATGGGTGCAGATCCGAAGGGTCAGGCTTTTCTGTAGGGCCGTCGGCTCGCCCGGCGGCCACTACCCGTTTTTTGGCTTCTGGGTGTAATTGAATCCCAACTTTTCTGCTAGGGCCTTTTGCCCATCGTCCCTCAGGGCGTGTAATTGTTGTTTGGTAAGGCTGGACTCTTTTATCAGGAACCAAAACATGGCCTTTTCTTTAGGGGTCCGTCCTGGGACTGGTGGTGAGCCTTGGTAGGGTGGTTTGTTCACTTCAGGTTGTTTTACGGGGTACACTGACGATGGGTCCGGTTCTGTAGCACAATTGACACCTTGAGTTATCGCTGTTGGCTTCATGAGGGTTTGGATACAGCCCAATTGACTGAGGATGTTCCCGGCCTGTCCGTCTATTTGCGGGGTAAGGAGGAGGCGAAGAGTGATGGCATGAGATCCCCCATAGATGTCTATGCAAGCTTCCAAGGCTTCAGGGGTGATTGGAACCATTCTGGATTGCGTTAGGAATCGATGTGGCCATGGTCCAGCGGCCTGTTGCTCTGTCAAGCCGAACCTGTTGTGTTGAATACCCATCGGCTGTGGGCCCCTGTCCCATGTGCAGTACGAGGTTCCTATTATTGCTAATAAAAATTGTTCTGCCGACGCTATTTCCAGGCGGTCGTTGTGCCACAGGTGGGACTTGTTCACGATTTGGCGGGGTAGAAGCTCAGGGAGTGGTATGGCCCAGTGTTGGTTTTCCATGATTGGGCCGCGGTCGGTGGCATGTCCTCCACTCCATGCAGCTTGACGGATGAGGAAGCTGGCCTCTTCCATGTCCAGTAATTCTGAGCCAAATTCGACTACCAGTCGGCCAAGCCAAATCGCCAGGGTTTCTCCCGGTTTAAATTTTGATAGCTGAAAAATATCTTGCATCTCTGTTCGGTTACGGGTGCGGTAGGTGGAAGTAGCGTGAGTTACGCCTTGTGGATCCATTGTGTATTTTGTAACAACGATAGGGAAGGCCGTTTTCATGGAAGTCGGCAAAGACTTCATCGGTGGGGGCGGATTCTCCGTTGGTAGGGAGGGATATATTAACTTGGAGGTTCTTTTTTCTTCGTCATAGGGAGGCTGTAGCTGATGTTTCGGGGTTGGAGCCGTTGGGTCCGCCCCGTTGCACTCCCGTAGAGAATGAGGTAGTTGTGGACCTCCCACAACTCTGTCCTCCGCGTCCTTTTCTGAAGCTCCGCCCTTCTTCTCCGATTCTGTGAAGAAGCTGAGTTTTTCGCCGGCTCCATATTGGGGCGATGGTGTAGGCGATTGCTGCGCAGCAGCATTTTCAGCTGCGACTTTTCCCAGGGTCAGAAGTTGGCTATTCAAATTTTCAATATCGCACGTTGCGTTAACAAATGCACGGAACAGAACATTAATCATTTTTCCTTTTTTCCACTTGGGGCCTGCCCATTTGGTCGCGGTGTGACCCTCTGTCTCCAAGTTTTCACGGAGCTGGGTGAAGAGTTTGTGACTGGGGGACTGGGGCACCATGGTCGGACAATTAAACTTGTCGGGGGTGTTCCTTCCCCGCCCTCTCGTACGTGCAGATGCAACGGGCAATCTCTTGGGCAGGGGTTGGGTCCACCCCTGCCGGCACTTTTGCTGCTGCCATCACCTTCACCCGATGTAGGGATATGATTCCCGCTTCGTCCCTGGGTCTGTACATAACCCCTTTAGCGCTCATAACACACCCTAGGGCCCTCACATCGAGCTGAGCGCTCCACTCTTTCCCTTCTCCCGCTTCACCCCTTAGGGAGAAGTGTCCAGTAACCACATTCACTCCTATTCCCCTTGCCTGATGGTAGGCAGTGTGTGCCCATAATTCATCCGAATCAGACATCAGGCGGTCCCCACTGCGCCATGGGCAGTTCTTTACTAGTTCCAACTCCATTGCGTCTTCCCCAGATCCTGTTCGTGACGCCATGTCACTGCCGTGCACTGCAGTGAAGGGTACGAGACCTTTGAAGGCTGTCAGGCGGGTACTTATGACGCTTGGAGTGGAATTAGGCACAGACGCTTATCGGTTGCAAAGCAAGATTATTTACTCACGCCGTTAAGGTGGTGAAAGACGGAGGTCAGAGATATTTGGTTAGTTACAGCTTAAAGTTCGAAGGTCGGTCTGCATGAAAGTCTTTCGTCGGGCAGATAAACGGAAAAAAAATCGGGCCGGCAGGTCAGTGATTTACGTCTTAAGATTGGGTCGAGACGCGAGGGGGGCACTGGCAAGTGATCAAGTTGTCAGTTACTCTGATACGTGTGATCAGAGGTCTCCAAGGTTCGTACGGAGGTCCCCCCTTCTTCACGGAAGTGAAGATGGGTTTTATTTGTATATTAGCCAATTGTTTTTCGCCACGTCATAAATTTAATTAGAATCGCCAATTGTATAGTGGTCTTCGCTAGGGTGTTATCATAGGAACACTCCCGGACACTCCCCTGTCATTCCGACCACTTACAATGATTTATATAAAGCAAAGAAGGCAAAAGTTTTTATCTCTGTTAGTGGTGCAGTAATAAATTTCTTTTTGACATGCACAGAAAAAAAAAACTGTTATTTTCATCTTGTTAGTTAACCCTTAGTTACCTTGTATAGACTAAAACTGTTTTGATTAATATATTTCTTGCTTGTGGCATGGGCAGTACTTAATTTGGTTGTGACACCCAGCTGGGCTGACTTCCCAACCCCAGCCCCACGATCGGGCTGGGGAAATGAAGTCAGCCCAGCTGGACTGACTTCCTATCCCCAGCCCAATTGTAGGGCTGGGGAGGGGAACTGAGCGATTAGGCTCTGTTCCTTTCCCCAGCCCAAGCTCAGTTCCCTTCCCCTGTGCTGTGATCGGCTTCCTGCAACCTGGTGGCAGGAGATGAGGGAGCCAGGGCTGCACTCTTGGCTACTGTTGAGAGTGCAGCCCTGGTTCTCCCCTGTCTCCCACCACATCGCTGCTAGCTGCTTTGAAATTCAAAATGTTTTGAAACTTTCAAAATGTTTCAACTAGCCTCATTTTGTTTTGAGGCTGTTTCAATGTCCTTTGTTTCAATTCAATTTCACTGTTTTGAGCTCAAAATGAGTCAAACCAGTGTTGAATCGAAAGAGCCAGTGAGTTTCCACACAGCCCTAATGCCTATTTTCCATTCTGGGTATTTCCCATGTTTCTGGGCTTTACTGTTTGCCCCTGCCCACATTTCTGCTATATCTCTCAGAGGCATTGGGTGTTGGCTACAGCCAAGGCTAGGGATTTTGACTGGTTTGTGCCAGTGCTTCTGTTGGGACCAAAGCTGAAGTTTCCAGTCTTATCCCTCCAGTCAGGTTCAGACCAATCACCACATATGGGGTCAGGAGGTAATTTTACCCCATGGTCAGATTAGTACAGATTGTGCAGTTTTTGCTTTCTGCTGTAGTAGGGGCTGTGGCCCTCTACTTGGGACCTCCTGAGCATGTATTGAAAGCATTTCATAGAAGCAGGATGCTGGCTGCCATGGTTCCCCCGCTTACATACACCTGCATTGCAGGTCTATGTTGTGTCAGGGCTGGTAGTAGTTTTATGGAGAGTTTAGACTATGGATTGTATAGGATGGTCTTGATAAGGATGATCCTGCCTCAGGTAGGGAAATGAATTAAATGGCCCCTGGCCATTTCAGTCCTACTTCTCTATGATTCTGTTAAACTGATTGGATTAGCCTGAATGCTGAAGAGGAGTCCAAAGAAACATAAGGTGATCTTGTGGTCTTAGAAAACAGGTAAAGAAAGGAGGACTATTTACATATCTGCTTATTCACCTTAAAAAAAAGACTCTGTTCTTGTTCAAATTTCAGGTTAGAAGTACAGTGCTAAGTGCAGCTCTTCACTTAGACGTTCATGTAGTAGCTGCATCCAAGAGCATCTGCATAAGTATTTGACATAAAAAAAATATGTAGTCTTGTGTTTCAGACCTGGACTTCTCCTATGCCTTTCTGTTATTTCTGGCAAGATTACTGCAATGTATTTTGTGCAACACTGTACTAGCATTATTGGAAAATATTTTCTATGCAGTTGGTTTGGAGGGTACATCCAACTGCCTTTGGGGACAATGAGAAGGGGTTTACTGTTCTCACATATGGAATTTCCTCCTATCTATGAACGTATCTGGCATGTCTTGTAATGCGATTCTAGTAATTTGACACTAGAAGATTCAATCCCTATAACCTCTTAGTGAGAAATGATTCAAATGTTTCTCTAAAAATGGTCTTGGTTAACTCATTTTGAATCACCTGGTGTTCATATTTATCTTTGTGCATATGATTCATACATTCTGTAGCTATTTGGCACAAAGTAAGAAGACATTTGATTTCTGTTGGGGACTTTGATCAAGCAGGCCTGGCTAGGCCAAGCATGTGAGTTACCACTCCTGCCCCTGGCTAATATGATTGACCAGTTCTCTGCAACCAGATTGGCTGCTGAAAGTGCCACAAACCCCTTTTAAACACACCTGCAGCTTCAGGCTTCAGGCACCCCTTGTCATAGCTTAGTCTATTTTGGCAAGCCTTGCCTTCACAACTCTCCCTAGTTATTCTGACTTCTGATCTAGCCTTGGTTTTCCTGACCCTGATCTTGAATCTCCCCGGAAGCTCAACATTGGCCTTGCTCTCTCTGGTTTTCCTGGCCTCAGATTTTCCCCTGAAACTTGCTACCTTGCTCCTGGGTCCTGACTTTGGTTTATGTCTTGGACTACATCTCTTGGATCTCCCCTTTCAGCTTCAGTAACTGATCTTGCCACCCTGCTGCCCTCCTAGTTACCCCTGAGGGCCAATCCATATGTTGCTGAGCCCTCACAACTTATCTCTGTCCATGTGATCCATTTGAGAATATTAAATCAAGCTTCCTTAAATGCTAAAATAGTGGGGGTTTTGTACCTCTAGCAAAATGCCCTAAATACAGCCATAGGAAAATGTCATCATTAAGTAAAAACAGGTGACAAAAGATGGGTATCTCTCATCTTTCTTTCCCCTCTGAGTACTATTTCATTTATTTATCTTTTGGGTGTTCTTTGCATTTCCCACCCCCCCCCCTTTTTTTTGTGGTCATCCTCCTTTTTTTAAATCTGTCTACTTTGAGTCCACAAGGAGGATACATATGGAGCAGGGGTGGGAAAAGTGCAGCCCACAGGCCAGACTGAACCTGCAACAGTCTCTATTTCCCAGCAGCCTCTGCAGTGGCTGTGAATATCTGTTCAGTAATGGCTTTAAAGTAGGGTTGCCAACCCTCCCGGATTGGCCAGGAATTTACCGGAATCAGCATCAATCTCCCAGTGACTATTGAAAGCAATATGGGAGATTGATATTGTGAACAGATTGAACAGTATAATTAATGATTAGAGGTGCACTGATGTGTCAGTCTTATATCGGATGAGCACTGATATAAGGAAAATTGACAATATTGGCAATCAGCTCTTGTTGGCTCATGTGGCCAATAATGTTGTGGATAAATGCCTGGTGCACATGCACAGCCACAGTGCAGCATGCAGGCTGCCAGGAGCTCAGCCCAGCAGCAAGGAGAATAGCTGGGTCTGGCTGGTAAGTCTGTTGTGAGGGAAGGGGTGTGGGGGGACAGATCAAGGCCCCAGCGGTGAGGGAAGGAGTGGGGCTGGGGCAGGGCAGGCACTTCACAACTGGGGTTGTTGTACACATAGGGTGTACAGTGTGAATTAAAAAACAAGTGGGAATCATCAGGGCAAAAGGCACAATGCTGCATTTATTAAAACATAAAATATAAAAGAAATAAAGAACAATAAGGTTATCTGCTTCACTCATTCTCATACGTACTCTTTAATTCATACAAAACAAACAAGTATACACATACATAGTTGGACATTCCTGCAAAGTTTAAGGTGTTACCAAGTTAGAAAGATGCTTGGGTCAGTCTGATGGCCAGCCAAACCAACCACGAGGAATGGAGTCAGGTCTTGTTGGACACGCTCAAAACTCCTTCTTGCAGGTGGACAGACCCAAAGCCTTTTCTTTGTGTTAATTCTTTATACTGACAGCTGTCCATACAAGCCTATGGATTTTGCTGAGTCAGACGCAAAGGTCATCCTCCTTGTCCTGTTGGCATGCTGGGATTGGTAGGACATGATTTTCTGGCTTTGCGGTCTGCAATCTTTGAGGGGGGTTGTTGCCGTAATCTTCAGCTGTTAGGGTGAAGGCATGATTTAGTATTTGGTAATCCTTAACTGCTGACTCGACATTGCTGCAACCTTTGACTGTTAAACCACAGAAGGCTATTTTCACCTGCTGCAAAAAGACTGTCTTTCTTCACATAGTCACATACATCCATCACTCATTGTTGCAGAGCACCAAGGTGCCCTGCTCCTAAAGAGAAGAAACTGCTAGAGGAGAAGCCCTAGCAGTGAATAAGGAGCCCAGCTGGTGGTTGCCAGGGCAACGGGAGTCAGCAAACGACCCACACCTGCCAGCAGTCAGCTGACTGTAAGGGGCAAGGCCTGGCTCTTATAAAGCCCAGAAGCTGAGGCCAGGGTTCCCTGCCAGCAGCCAGACAGAGAGGAGTTCCTGGAGCTAAGACTTGAGAACTGTAGGAACCGCTCCAGCAGAGTAAAGGATGGCAGCTCAAAGATGTTTGATCACCATGGTTTTAGCTGGGCGGCTTTAAGTTAAGTTGTAGCCTAGGGTCTTGTGTTTTGTTTTGTTGTTGTATCACTGGTGGTTTGGGTGAGGCTATTAGGGGTTGGAGGAGGCCTCATAGGGGACCCACAGTACTGTGGGGACCCCAGTGCTAGTAAGGGCACAGCGTACGGGGTACATAGACCCCAGCCCCAGGAGGGGTGCTATTGAGAAGCCCCAGTGTGGGCATGGCGAGCCCCAGGGAGGGGGCACTATTGAGAAGCCCCCAATGCAGGCATGGTGAGTCCCCGAGAAGGGGGCAGCAGTGCTGGGAAGTCCCTGGAGAGAAGGGCGGTGTTATTGTGAAGGCCACAGAAAGAGGACGGCACTGCAGAGGATCCCTGAGAGAAGGCAGTGCTATGGAGAGGACCCCAGAGACGGCGAGTGTATACGTGACAGACCAACGTCTATTCCAACTGCGAGGCTTGAGGCGTGGTATAAGGGGTGGTTGGAGCCATGCATAGCCCCTAAGGCTAGGGTGCCCTCGAAGCACCCATTGTAGAGAGGGACCCACGAGGAGTCCGGGAGTTCATGGGGCCAGAAGTAACTGTGTCCAAGAAGACGTAAGGCAGCCTCCCTAATATATTTGAACAGAGATGTGGTGGGCAAGAATTAGAGGGTGCCCTTGGGCCGACTTGGCACGGAGAGAGGGGGCCTTAAGGAGATCACGGCCCTCCTGTAGGACCCCACCGTGACACCCATTCTTTCATTACCTCTTTTTAAACATGCCAGACATACCACAGACCTTTCATAAACATTTTTCTTATACTAAACTTAAGTTCTAAAATCATGAGACCAACAGGTCAGATATATTTATGCTAAGCAATAAGGAATTTAAAATACAGTAAAAGTTCTGTTATCTAGTATCTTACAAGCTGGCATACCAGCTTATAAGATGAAGTGAAACCAGAAGTGCCCACCATGCCACTTCCGGTTTCTCTGAGCCCCCACAGCCTGGGACAAAGAAGCCTGTGGGATGCTCCATTTGACCCAGCATTGCAGCATTGATGAGCCACCTCCTCAATGGTGAGCTACATACAATTGAGGTATGTAGAAAAAATATTTAAAGCCATGTCTATGTCCATATTATTGAATCTCTCTGAGTCCGTTTGGAGGGTTCTGATTCAATTTGGAGAGATTAAAGGGTCTCCTGATTCAATTCAGATTCAGCCACTGAATCAGGCCGAATCTCTGACGAATCAAATCTAGGGCCGAAGGTTCACACAGCCCTAATGGTTACTTCCATGGTTATTTAATATTTGATACAGAAGAAAAATGACTAATTAAAATATTATGACAAATAAATCATAACAAGATCCATTATAAAATAGCAATATAAAGCAATTATAGCAACTATAGCTACTGTATTACAACAGGGTGAGGCACAGGACGCAGCAGTGAACGACTCATCTGGGTGGCACAGGGAAGGGGTGGCAGGTCCCACTTCTGCATGCACCCTGGGGGGAGCATGAGGAGCGTGTGTCCCTGGATCTGTGCATGGGGCAATGGCAGGCAGCCGCTGGGGCCGGGGGTGACATCAAGCTCTTCCCAGCAGAGGGGGTTGGACTAGGGCTGCACTCGGGGAAAGCAGTGGTGGTGCTAGGAGGGGGGCTATGGTGAATTTTGGGGTGGCTGCAGCCTCCCCCATTTCCCTCTCAGCAGCACCACTGCCTGCCTCAAGTGCAGCCCAGCCCAGATCCCTGCTGGGAAGAGCCCAGCAACGCAGCAGCAGCCCACACTTGCCCCACACAAAGATCCAGGGCCATATACCTCTCATGCCCTCCTGGGGTGCACATAGTGACAGGAGCTGCCCCCGCCCCTGCCCCCCCCCACAAACATCTCACCATTCTGTCCTGTGCTTTGCCTCAGCTGGGCAGCACCTGCCCCAGCCCCACTCCCTCCTTTACTGAGAGGCCTCGATCGATCTGTCCCACCACACTCCTTCCCTCCCTCCTTGCCCCTTCCCCCACACCAGACTTCAGTGGGATGCTGCTTTCCAAGCTGGCTGATTGCATATCAGCAATCGGATCAGTATCAGCCAATATAGCTCGTTAAAAATCAGCCATGGGTATTGGCCCAAAAAATCATGGGCCAAGTCATGTCGAGGGGAGGGGAATCTCCCAGAATCGCTTCAGTAAGAGTTGGCAACCCTACTTTAGGGTGCTTTCTGCATGCTTAATGTATGATAGGTGGAACATCTGTACCTTACCAAAATTAATAAGGGAAACAAGAGCATCACATCCACCATGGTATAAGTATTTTAAAGCTTTCATATAAAAGTGTCCTGGCTACATATTTGATTTGGATGCAGGGAGGAAAGGAGGTCACTGTTGGCACTCTCAATAATCCAACTGCATTAAAGTAAATTAAATATGTCTATGTGCCAATCCATTTTAAGAAATATGTATTAACATTCTCAGAACAGATATAGCACATTAGATAAAGCTGTACTGTATTGCTTCAAACTGAAGCTGTGCTGATAACTTTTTCATTTTTAATTGACATGGCTTCAGGTTTGTTTTTGAAGGGGACTTTAAGGGCATCTTTAATTATTAATATTTCTTGTAAATATAAAGTCTTTCTTGCTCTTCTCCTCACCAATACCTTGCACATAACCTATTTATTTTCTAATGCTCTGTTTGCTTCATTTTTTAGTACTCTGTTAAATACTGACAGAGTCAGAGCAACTAATGAGCTCAGCTTATAAGAGATAATATTGTTTATCTTATTGACAAAATGTACAGGCTTTATTAATAGGCTTTGTATTACACTTTGTTTTACTACAGAATAACAAAGACCTATTTTGGAAGGTCTTTCCTAAACTTTGGCAACCAAAGGGGTAAGTGTTAGGGGGTCTGGGATGCTGCGCTCATAAATCTTTTGTTAGATATAGTAAGAAAAGAAAACAGAAACATGGATGTATGCTTAATCTGTTTTAAATGATATATTACCATGTTGAATGACCTCATTGCCACATACCTTAACTGAAAGCACCTGGACTCTAGCTAATGTTAAAGAAAAAGAAAGTCTTGTACATCTTAAGGGTCCAGTGTTATGCATGTTTCTTCTATCTGGTCATATGCAAATCTAGCTACTCTGGTCTTGCCAAGCTGTGCTTGGTGTGGTGTCAGTGGGAAGCAAGGTAATGACGGTTTTATGTTGCTTTTATATGTCCCTGATCTTGGCATAGGCTGGATTGCCATCCTGTCCCTTCTATAAATTTAGAGCAGCCCAAAGGTTCCAAGTGGCAGTTCTGGCAGGCAGGTGAGGCCAGAACGCAAAAGGCTTCTGAGCCATGCCATCTCATTGTTGAAATGCCCGTCTGCCATGAGACAGGAGGAGAGGGAGAATCAGCAAATAATTGCTTTTGCTACTAAGATATTTTTAAGACCACTTTTTATATGCCTTATGCTATCAGAGGCATATGGTCACAAGTGTCCTCTGTAGTCCTTGGATTGAGTTCCCAGGGAACCAGTAGAAAAAAAAAAAGTTCTATATGCCTAAAAATCCTGATGTATAGCAGTGGCTATATATGTGTGATTTACAGATTAAAGCAATGTTTTATAGTATTTTGATTTAATCAGGAGATGAACCAAGTCTTTCCGCCAAAAATTCCAGTGGAATAAATCAGGATTTTGCTGGATATTTAAGTGATGATAGAAATATATTTGTAAAGTTATTTCACTAAACATTTTGGCTTACATTTGTGTCATAAGTCACAGATATGACTGTTTTATCATTCATTACCATTTAAAGACATAATTGGCCAGTATTAATTTGGGTCCTTTTGTGCAGACAGCAGATCGCAAAGTTACATTTCCAGTACATCTAGTATCGATGACTTAATATATTGGTTTTCTAGTTGTCTGCCTAATAGATAGTGCTAATGGCAAGAAGTGAGTTTTGCCACACTCCACCTAAAACTGAATTGTTGATCAATAAAAAGCAGTGAAATAGATGGTTTTTCTCAATTTGAATTATGATTGAATTAATCTCTAAAGCACTAATATTGACTGAACGGTCAATATTAGCATTTTAGAGAAAATCTCAAGCCCCAAAACCTTCTCTTTAACTAAACTGAAGTTACTCTTTTTCTTTTTTTTCCTTTCTGTGTGTGTGTGTGTGTGTGTGTGTGTGTGTGTGTGTGTGTGTGTGTGCGTGCACGCGCGCGCGCGCATTTTTGTTGGGGGGGGGTTGGGGAAGAGTTTTTTGGTTTTTGCTTCTTTCATTCTGAATGCCGGTTTTAACCAGATATAGATTTTTTTTCTTTGTATGGTTGCTTCAAATTCTTTTCTTTATTTTTACAAAGAGACAACTATTAGGGTTTCCTGTTAATGAAAATAATTCTCTTCCATAAAGTCTAGATGCAGCAAGCTAATTTATTCAAAGAAGCAAATGTGGTTAGTGAGACATTCCCCTTGTCTCACAAATATAAAGTGTACAGGACACTAGAATACATTTTATAATACCTTTGAGAGTAATTTTATACTATCAAGGCCACTGCAGCAATCTCAGTATCTCTTAGAAGCATTGCCTTGGGATACAGACACATTTAGGTGCTCTGGATATGATATTGTACTACATTGCTAAGATCCTGTATTAATTTTTTTTCTCTGTGCATAGGCAAGCCAGGGTAATGCATAGCAATTAGAGATTATTATCCATATAACAAACCCACAATTGCCCAATAGCACTTTAAGGAAAAAAGTTGAAGAAATTTTGATCTGATATTTTCATCAGGGAGGCAGACAAAGTCTCATGTATCCAAATATGTCTTCATCATTGAAGCTGAGCATACCTCTTGTCTTTTGAGGTATTCTGATTTTTCTCAGAAAAGACCCTTAAAAGAAAAAAAAAACCTAATCATAACCTTTACTTGGACTGGCTATTTTCACTTATTTATTGGATGTCACTGCAATGGAAATACCAAAATGCTTTATTCAATGCACCCTCTGGCCATACTTTGCAAGCCTTGGATCCCTCTTGGTGTTTACTTTCAGGGAAAGCAAAGGATTGATGAAGCCTTTCTTAGCATCTAAAACAAACAGAATATCTTTAGAGGATATGGTTCCAACGTACAGACTCCAATCTCTAAAAGAAAGCCATGCCTCACTCACACAGTGTTCAATGAGGAAATAAGCTTTTGTTCTTAACATTTGCTCATGTAGGAGATTATTTTGCTACCTTTTTAGTTCCTTAGAACTGATTAGAAGTAAACAAAAGATTAGCATTCAAATTGGGTCCGAAAATGTCTTGGCCCTGTGGAAGTATGAAGATTCCCATTTCATTTTTCTGCAACGGTAGCAAGTTTTATCTACCAAGTTATCTTTTAATGATAATATAAGCTGGACTTTTCAAAGGTACAGAGAGGAGTTTGATGCAGCTTCCACTGAATTCTAATGGGAGTTGAGGATCTTTCTCATACCCCTGTGAAAATCCAAATCATATTTTCTTAACACACACAATGCTTTTCATGTTCAAAGTGATTTACAAATAATTAATAAAAGACATTATGCTGAGCAATCAGATAATAAGCACAAATTGTATGCTGTGGCATCATAAACCACTTTCCCAGTGGCAATACCCAAGTAATAGAAATGAGAAGATAATTACCATCATGGTTCTTCACTTCCACATTTTTCTGTTTAGACATCTATGACAGGGACTCTAGGGAGGTGGGAAAGCAGGTTGATTGGCCCACAAAAAACTTATAATGGATGTGGGAATGGAAGACCTGTTCACAGGTCTAATAATGTGGCTTAGGCAATTATATCACAGCTACAGTATATCATCAGGATCTGAATTAAAAACAGCAAATAGATAAAGCATTACTCTTGTTGAAAGCTGTTAATATAATGCCAAGTGAAACAGGCCACAGATGATATTACATAAAATATGCTGTCAAAAATATGCCAATAGATATGACCTTTTGGGTCCAAAAGCTATTCTTACATAGCAATGCATATAAACTATACTATCCAGTTAAATGTAGCATATATTTTGGGCATTTTAAAAACATCTGAATATTTTTATCAAGACTACTTTGTTTGAGGTTTTTAATGAAAACCCCAGTATTTTTTGAGAAAAAGCAGAAGTTTCTATGAAAAATCTGTTTTAATCAAAGAGAAGACTTTCTTTTGATTTGTTTTTTTAATAGAAAATGTTTGACGATCTCTGATTGTATACAATGCTATACCTTTCTGTCTTCATTTGCGTAGCTCACTCTCATAGGTTTAATATGTAAGTTCCTTGGAGCAGGGACTTGTTGTCTTCTGTTTCTGTACAGGGCTGATTACATTACTGGCACTGAATGCTAATCACTATAATATTTGTCTTTAAAAAACACAGGCAAGATTAATAATGCTATGGTCAGCTTTATATTTACAAGAAGAGGTGGAGTCTGTATCGTTTTTCAACTGGGATATAAATGTCTGGTATGAAATGTGTCTGTGATTACTTCAGCTGAAATATTAAATTTCTGCTAATTTGAAATGGCAAAGAAACCCTAGATATTTAAGGGTTTTTTTTAAAGCTGGAATAAGGAGAAGACAGGCCTAAGTTTTTCTCTGACCATGGAAACAGATGATAGCTGCATTTCTTGTTTCTATGTCACATTGTTTTGATATTTATATTTGCTTTTTTTAAATAGTGCAACAGTTCTTCCTAAATTAGGGGCTGACAGCTTAATTATATATGATTGATATGCTTATTTTGAGTGAGCCACTACCAGAATGTAAACTATAAACATTCATCCTGTTAGTATTTGCACAGTTTTTTTGTGCTGCCTCTACTTGTAAAAAAAAAAAGATAAACTTAAATTTCAGAGCACTTGGCAGTGAAATCCCAGCAGCAAAGATCTGACCTTCTTGTAACAGAGTCAAAAAAGTCATTTCTGCTCAGAAGTATTTATGCTCAATGTAGAGCCTCCAGACCTCTGCAGGTCCTTCTGTGGTATGTCTCAGAAGAAAGGGAATTATTGATACTCTCATATTCCAGAGCACAGGAATTGTAATGATGGGTGAGATGGAGGGGGGTGCAACTCAACCTCTTTATCTATAATACCCCAGTGGGAACAAGTTGAGGTATAAGGAAAAAACAAGTCTATCCTTTTGCTGTTGTTTGTTTAGAGCTTCCTTCCCATATTGAAAGGTAGTTAATTCCTGATGTGTCACAAAATAATGTAAATCAAATGATGTTAATTCCTGATGTGTTAATTCCTTGTGTGCCACAAGTGGCTTTGGCATTTAGAGAAACCCTTGAACGCAGTTGTATCTGAGTAACCAGATTATCAGAAGAAAAACTAACAGACGGGTATCCCTACCTAAATACTCTAGAAAACACCACCCAATTCCAATGATATTCAGTCTCCTTAAACAAAATTGCATCATTTCTCCTAGTAAGCTAATTAATTCTATCCACTGAACTGCTTAAGAGAAGAGCAAGAAGTTTGTTCTTCCCCACCCAATTCATACTCTCATTGCTGAAGAATGCAATTCTAGGTCTTAGATTTGAATGAGCTTGTCCAGGGTGGATGTGGCTGCACAGGATGCCTCTAGGACTTGTCCCTTGTCATGTGCCAAGCAACAGCACAGTGTAGCAGATGGCAGGCTGTTAGCTTCTGTCTCTTTTATAGTCAGAAAGAAGTAACATCATATGCCTCTTCTAGCATCATGGAGTGGAAAAAATATATATATATCTGCTGTAACTAGAACTCTAGAGACCACGAGGGAGTGCATCATATCTGTATTCCTATGTCATGAGAGGAAGGATAAGCATACGAATGTACAAACATTATGGGGAAAGGAGACAGTTACAGAAAGATCATAAGATTCAAAAACCCCTTGATGTATATACACTAGTATGATTACTTGTCACACACTATCCTAATTTTCTGTCCTTGCTCTCCTGCTATGTGCTTTCAATATCCTCTTCCTCCTTTTGGTCATTTATCTCCAAAGTTCTTGTTTTTTCTCCAAGACATGCTTCTGACCACAACTCACTCTTTGCTGCCTGAATACCTGTTGTATGAAGATATTGCCCACCCACCAAGATGTAGGCTTAAGTCAAGGCAATCTTTCTGGTTACTCGTGCTCCAACTTTCATCAAACAGTTTAGATACTGAGAACTGCTGGCATGAAATCTGGTCTGCAGCAACAGTGTGCAACAAGAAATTGGTCATAGATATGACCATTGAACTCCCAGGTTTCCTCCTGCAACATAAATATTGGACTGCACTTCATTGCATTCATACAGGACACAGAAGGTGTGCTATTTATTGAACAAATGGGGCATCAAGGACTTGCCAAACTGCATATGTGGTTAGGTGCAGTCAGTGAGCCACATTGCAAACTCTTGCCCTGAACTTGCATATTATGGAGGCATTGAAGCAATCCATTTAGCTGGCCTGGATGTCATCAACTGGTTATCAAACCTCAGCATACAACTTTAATTAACCTGCACCTTCTCTGCCATTGTTTGTTCTAGCCATATGAAAGAAGAACTGGCAATATCATCAGTTCGTAGCATGAATAGTAAAATTGCTTCCCTTGCCACACTTGATGCACAAACTGTTTTTTGTTTGTTTAAATTAACATTTATCTGAGAAATGTTTTCATCCCTTTTCCCAAACTCAGCAGCTGAGGCATAACTAGCACTTGCTGCTACTGGTGTTGCAACATGGGCTTCACCCCAGCTACTACTCCTCTCCACAAGTTCTGTGAGGGCAACTATTCTGGCACCCCTTTATATCCATTCCAGGACTGTTGTCCTGCTCTCCTTGCCATAGTTACATGACTGCAGGACAGTACAGTATTGCCTACCTGTAGAGGAGAGTCAGGGGCAAGGTAAGTGTATTGCCTCCTATAAGCAGGTCATAAATTATTACTTCACAGTACCACTGCCTTCCCTATGGGAAGCTTGCAAAAAGCCCCATAGAAAGATGCAAAGTCTTTAAGTTGTATGGATCAGGAATAAACAAAAATGACTAGTTGTAGCAGAACTTTATACTCAAGTGGTTCATCATTAAAAGTCAGTGCTTTCCTATAGTTATCAAATGACACTGTCAGTGATACCACATTAATTTTAACTGTAGGTTTATATGGAAGAACCTTAGGTGCCATAACATGTTAAATGATTTTAATAGTGAAACTGTAAAATGAAGCTTCATTTATTTGGAAAGTAAAACAATTATGACAGAAATGCTGTTAAATTATATGAATATTAAATGTTTTATCCTAAAAACATTAATTTAATAGATCTATTAAGTCTTTATGAGCCTGGCTTGATGATTTTAAATGTATATATTTGAAGTATATATAGATATAGAATGTATTTAAATTCCATATTTATTTAAATACCATCTTGATTTTGTATCTATTTGGAGAAGAAGAGGGGAAACACCTTTATATAAGAAGGCTTATCCAGATTTTCCACCTTAAAAATGCTTATGCTGCCTTATGCACATTTTAAGTCGAGAAATTATTATTAGGCTAAAATGATAACTCATTTTTCCTTTACAAAAAAAACAAATAGACATCTTTTTCTACTTTTTATATTATATATTCTTTGGGTGAAGTGATCCATTATCTAGTGTTTTTCAAGTGCATAAGCCCCGTTTCTAGATACTAACAAAATATGAACTTTTAATAATTACTTTCCTTACCAAAGACCTGAAACCTCAAGATTCAGACACAGACCCAAAATTTCAGAACCAGGGACCTAGACCCAAGCACTCTATGTCCCACACCCCAGCACAGGCCCACCACCAGGGTGTGGGAGGCAACTCTGGCATTTCAGGTCTGGGGCAGATGTTGGGAATGGCTTAGCAAGGAGGTAACCCTGCTGAATTCAAAGCATAGGTGAGTATGGACAGCCTAGACACTTTCAAATACCTGAGTTTTTGTTAGCTTGGGGCATGGGTAGGTACTGCCAGCATGGTTGTTACCAGCAGACAGATGCCCCAAGAAAATTCTGGGCTCATGGAGGGGCATGACCTGCTGTGCTTTGGCTGGCTAATGGATGCCCCTAGAAAGTTTGGTGTGGAAGAGAAGGCAGCTGTACTCTGTTCAGTCTGGAGAGGGACCTGCTTGACCAAACTCAAGCACAGTTGTGGTGAGAGGGAGACAGTCATTCATGCCTATACCCATCCACCCTGAACTACACCCTTGCATCCAGATCTTCTCCCACCCAGTGAAATTTTGACCCACCCATGGACACCTAGACCCCAGGGCACCACCAAAGACTATGCAGTCTATGGCCCATCTTCCTCTGCTGCCAGAGAAAACTGGACTGACAATGAGATTTGGGATGCCATGGCCATCTGGAGCAAAGAAGAGACCCAGGAGCAACTCTGCAGCAAGCACTGTGACAAGGAGCTGTATGCACAGACTGCTGCAAAGATGAGAGTGAGAAGCCACAACTAGGATGGGTTGCAGTTCAGAGGAAAAACCAAATAGACTAAGACCAACTCCAAGTGGAATTGCAATGCCAGCCACACCTCTGGAGACATGAGGCACATTATGCCCTTCTGTGAGAAGCTGTCCTGCCTCCTCACAAAGGATAGGGTTGTTGCTACCCTGCACTCCTATGCCACCAATAGGGCAGAGTTGCAGGCAGTGGCAGGAGGCCCCAGCAGCAGGCAAGGCAGGACGGCACCTAGAGACATGGGGATTGGATGTGCAGGAGGAACGTCCCAGGGACACAGGGGAACCAGGAGTCCTATTGTAGCTGAAGCTGGATCTTAGCTCCCTGGATCTTTTCCTGGGTGATAGGGCTAAGGGTACTAAGAGACAGGACACAGAGGACAGCTCTGACAGTGCAGTGATTGAAATGCAGGATATAGACACCCGTGCCAAGAATCCACATCCTAGGTGGTCCCAGGACAAAAACCTGGTCCCTGACAGACCATGATCCCTTTGAATATGAGGGAAGCCACATGCCTGGAGACTCCATTACCTGTGTCAAGGACAAAAGTGTTTTGGTCCCTTTCCTCTGAGTCCTCAGAGACCCTACTACTGACAAGCAGACCACCTCAAGATTCCTCCTGTCCTCAGCATCGGGAACCAAGGAGCAACTATCCCTCCTCCTGTTTCCAGCCCAAGGGCAGAAGAACACCCACTCCCACTCTTAGTCCCAGCATGGGAGTCTGAAGAACATGTAGTCCTGCATGCAGTCCCAGGGCAGAGACCTCGCTGAACAGTGCCCACCTCTCCTCCCAACCTCAACACTGATCCTGATGGTGCTGAGGTAGGACTTGCTTCAGAGAAAGGTAGGAGCCAACACCATGCTGCATGAACATATTGGGGATCCAGGTGCAGAGGAACCCCTGCCCCAGGGTGGTGACCAAGCATGGTCCATACCCATCCGTAAGAGAGTGAGGTGCTATTGGCATTGGGGTTTTACAGCCCATAGCCCCCACCCTTCAATATGGTTGCCTGAAAGTGCCTGTGAGCCTCCTCTGCTTCCCATGGTGGCATGCAGCTGCAATTGAGGATCTTCATGATCAGACCCCCAATCAGCCTAGTCCTGTCACACAGGGAAAGATAACACTTGAACTTGACATGCACACTGGGTGCTATCCCCAGTCTTTCAGATGTGCCATTAAAGCACTCAATACCTTTCCAGGACTCAAACACCTCTTAGGAGACCATCTCCTGCAGAAGAAGCAGGGTGTAGAGGGAGTGAGCTCCCCAGCACAGTAATAAATGTACTGACTTTGGTGCAAAGTGATTTTTTTTCTTCCCCTCCCACATTCCCCCCACCCCCTTTCCCACTACCACCACCACAGAGATGCTGGGAAGAAAGTATTGCTTCTGCAATGACAGGTGGCAGGGGGCAGAGAGAGGGGCAGGGGAGAGTGCAGGGATTGGCACTGGAGAGATTTCTGCACCAATGTGCTGCAAGTAGACCCTCAGAAAACCCAGAATCCTGACCTCATGTCCTTGAGGCCATAAAGGGAGAGGAGCAAGTGCCTACTAGTGTTTTTTTGGAGGGTCCCACCCATTCCTTGGGATGACTCTACTAACCTTGATACTGGGTGTCATGACCCAAAGGTCTGATTTTTTGTGTGCTTCAGCACTAAGAATTATCCCCGTGGGTATACAGCTTCGTTGCACGGAGGAGTTCTGCTGCGCAGAGAACCCGCGTGCAGGGAAGTGTTCCCGCCACTTTGTAGCAATCTTTGCAGGGTGCATTTCCTTTGCAACACAGAAATGCACGGTGCAAAGGTTTCCCGCTCATCGTATGCAAATTCGTGCCCTGCAATTGGCTAGTGCTAAATTATTCACACGTGGCGGCTAGCAATTGGCCTGCTAGCCGTATAAGAGGCTTGAGCAGTTTCCGCCCAAGCCAAAGAGGACTCCGCATCCATCTCGTGGGGACTCTGGGTGTGCGCCGCAGGGTAATAGAAACCCTGTGTGTCGCTCAGAGGAGTTTGGCGGCCTGATCCACTGCCCACCTCTTCCCGTCTTCGAACGGAGCCTACTATAAGACGTAACAACGAGTTTAATGCGCGCTTGTCCTGGACATCCGGAGTTTGTCTGCGTGGAGCCTAGCAACCTCCACGTGATTGTTCGTGTTCTGTCTGCGTGGAGCCTTGCAACCTCCACGTGTGTTCGTGTTTTTTGTTGTAACCGCAACTCAAGCAAGTTCTCAGCCTACACCACGACCATCTCGGTGTAAGTAAAATAATCTTAAAATCAACCATTACGTGTCTGTGCCTAATTCTAGCTCAGCGCCCGCCCTCTCCGATCTGGCCTGCCCGGGCTGCTGGCCACAGCCCGTGTGCAGAGCGACGAAAGCGACCCAGGGTCAGACCCGGCGCACACACTGGGTACTTCAGGGACATAGTATCTATTCTCAATCATTTGGAGAAGGGTGGAGTTGCTGAAAACCCTGGAATTGTAGATACTTCTCTCCCAGCCAGTGAAGATGTGGATGAAGCAGACATGGTGATCAGTGATACCCTGTAGCATGAGAAAAAGAAGATGCCCTTGCATTTGATAAAATCAACAGTGCCTTAGGGCAGGCAGAGGATGGAGATGTGAGTGCCATTGTGGGTCCCTCACACAGTTGGGAAAGTCCATCTGGAGCCAGTGCTGACCTCTTGTGGGTTGACAAGGCAGATGAAACAGTTTGTCATTACATCTTGGGTGACTCGACACACTTCTCAGACTGCCATTCCATCTGTGGACATGCCCATGTTGAACTGGTTAGCAATGGAACAGAAGCTGTCAGGAGTGGTAAGCTTCCAGATGGCAACAGCAACATGCTTATCTGGAGTCAGGGGTGGGGTTAGGCCAATGTCCTGCTGCTCAATATGGCAGGCCAGCTGGGCAACAGTGTCTATGATTGTGACCCAGCATATACAGAAGTTCTGCAACCATTGCTCATTGTCCCAGGTGCACAGGATGATGTTCTCCTACTAATCACCCCCAGAGCATCCCAAGTCAGTGTTATCCAAGATGGAACTAACTGTCCAGGTGGAAGTAGTTGGCCAATTTTAGCCATAGGGTACAGTAAGTGATCCCGCATAGGAGGCCAGGCTCCTGGATCCTAGACTGGAAAATGAATGCCAGTACAATTATCTCTTGGGTCACCTGCAGAAGGGCATATGTAATCTCCCACAGCCCCCAATGAGAGTCATACATGGTGATGAGAAGGATGCACTCCTGCTCCTGGGTCAGCGGGCTTGTGTACAAGGGCTTAGAGGTCTATGGCACGTTGGGGGCAGAGAAACTGATGTCCTTGCAAATGACGAGAGGATTTATGCTCATAACCTCTTTCTGGGAGCCTTGGAGCAGGGAGGGAGGGATTAACATTCCTGGGGAGCATGCTTCCCAGTGGTGGCCAACCAGTCAGGGCTTCCCTGTACGCTTGGCTGCCCTTGGTAATTGTTAGCTGCCTGCGTACCTCCAAACCCAAACAGAATACTTGCATGGTGCCCTATCAATGTGGGTTTCAACTTCGCAAACTAAACTGTGCAACTTGAACTGATTCATTTGAACACTTGCACATACCCTAAATATTTAAGGTACAAAAATCTAAATTGGGGTGCCCAACCCCTGACCTGCAGACCAGATCAGGCCCATGAGCCCTGTGTCATCCGGCCTGATGGTATTTCCATAGGTCCAAAAATTTGGCAGGAGGAGAGTGGTGGCACAACTCCCCTACCATCAAATTTCCAGACCCATGGAGAGCCCTGAGCTCTATTTTCTGGATTGAGTGCCCAATCCTAGTGCAATCCCTGTGTGGGGACATGGAAGTCATAGAAGGGGCAATGCCAGTACCCCATGACCCAATTCTTGTGCACAGGGGGTAGTTGGGGATGATGCTGAGCCCCAAAGACCCATTCCTGGCACTTAGGGGGGGTAGGAAGGGGTGGCACCAAGACTCTGGGGTCCAATCCCAGGACTTGGGGGTGGTGCCAGGTCCCTGTGGAACAGTTCCACACCACCCATTTGGCCCATGGGACCAAAGGGTTGAGCACCACCAACATGCATTTACCAAAATGAATGCTTAGTTTTCAGTTTGTTCCTAATTCAGTGCTGCTGTTATGATGACTGCACTGGAAAAGTAACTTTTTGTGTTTAACAAAATAAAACTTGACTTAGTTGACTTTTAAAATACAATAATATTTGCATATTCTCCTTCTTGAGAATTATACAATATTCATTTGTTGTATCACTAAGCAGTGTCATGCCAACAATAACAAAAGTATGTTCCTTTGCCCAATATATGCAAAAGAAGAATAAATGCTGGGAGGAGAAAAGAGAAAATATAGTTAAGCAACAAAGACCCATCCTTTCTCCAGCTATAAAAGATAAAAATCCATATATCAAAAAACTATGATATTAAAAATAATCCTTCAGTTTCTAATGAAAAGTGTAAAAAATGGATTATCCTTTTGTGACAGATTTTTCCCCCTCAAACTGCCATTTATTAAAATATGAATTATTACTTATATCAGCTGCCATACTAATGTTACAGTACTTGAACAAAATATAGCCAATATTATTAATAAAATACATGCTATAACAAAAAGAAATAGCTTTTTTTCATATTTCCTAGGTGACTGAATTAATGATTCCATATTTTACCAATATAATAATCAGTTGGATCTTTAAGTTATCATCTAGTGAGGGATGATGAAAAATGTACAAGAGTTTGCTGTTCATTTTGGTAATAAAAGATACATTCTCTTGAGGTCTTTTGACTACAAGGAGCATCTCTGAGCTGGTCCTTCTCCCTTCCATCACAAAGAAACCTCCAGTATCATCACATAACTGATGGACAGACAGTGGACATGTAGAGTTTCACATTCGTGTATATCCAGTCTCATAGATGGGAAGTCATAGTTGGGTTTTTAATATTTGGAGGATAACTTCTATGCATGTCTGTGGAAAGGAAGCCAGTGAATAGACTCGTTTATCTATAGCTTCATGCATATTGTGGCAAGTAACTAAAGAGCAGAATGGGCAGTTGCTTGAAAACCATCTCAGTTGCCCTGTTTTCAGGGACTTTTGTTAATTTTGCAACAAACAAGAGGGAGACTGAGGAACTACTCCAGTGCCAGGTGATGGACAGTGGACCTTTTTTTGACTGCACTGATTATAGAGGACTTGAAAAGAAAAAGAAGTGATTGAGAGCTACACTATGTGTAGAAAACTCTCAACTTATGCCAAGTGTGCAATAATTTCAAATCTGTTGCTTGATAACTGTCATCCAAAACTTTATCTCCAAGCACCTACTAGTTTTGACTTTGACCTACTCTGATCTTTTCAGCCAAAGATTCACTGAGGACACTTAGAATTGAGACCTTATTTAAAGTCAACAGGAAGGAATGTTCAACCCCAGAGCAACAGGAAAAGAAAAGATCATTATCCGTTTCCAAAGAAACTCCTCTCTTCCATTTGACCTGCTGCTACATCTTTAAAAAAAATCATGATGGTCACGGTGTGCTGCCATAGGTAAGTAGTTTTATGTTTCTTGCTTACAAGCTATTTCAATTTGAACAGCCTTTCCAAGGCAGAAAAGAATTGTTGGTATACATTTCAGGGGAAAAGTGTATGCCTGTTTGCCAATAATAAGAAAACTGTAAAAGATTGTGGGCCAGATCTTTAACTGAACTTTATCAATATAGTTGCATTGAAATTAATATTACTCCTTTTAAGTCATACTATTGTAATTTATCCAGGCAAAAATTTGACACAGCAGTTGCAGTCAAATGTGTATTTTGAAAGGATGTTCTAAAAGACAACTGTTTGCGATAATGTAATGTTTCCCAATCATTTTAAAAGGGAATGCTCTATTATTTGATGATTTATTGGCAATATAATAGGGGGAAAATGTATGCAAATGAAATTATAGAATAATTGCCTTGCCTTCTAGAAGTAGTAGTCACCCCAGAGTAGGTAAATGGGGAAAGCTATTCTTTAGGGTTTGTCAATCTAGTGTATTTCAAACTGCTTTCAATTTTAAGAGGAAAATAACTTGGTGTTGCCAAGCTGTCAAAGGACAAAAGTATGCATATAGAGAATTTTTCTTGTTACTTCAGGTATTGGTAATGCAAAATGGGAGTACACTTTAATTAAAACAGGAGTATGAAAAAGAAATCCCAGTCACAAGCCCCCTGGCTATTTAAATGTACCAGAGCTGGATATGTCAGACAGTACAAACAAACACACTAAAACTTTCGCCTTTCCCTCTAGATTTCAAGTTAGATTACTAAATTCTCTTAGCAGGCAAAAGGATTATTATGACTATTTATTTCACCTACTTCTATTTTATTGTATTTATTCTTTTTCTGTAGACTTTGTAGATCACAATGGCTCACAGTTAACTGCTACTGAATATGGCATATATTGGCAAAACACATTTGATTCTTTTTTTTCTCCCTTCAATTAAATAATCTTTGCTAGAATTACTTGATAGCTTAGGTATAGTTACAGTTGGTTTTTACACCCTGTATCATATTATATACCACAGTCCCCAAAGTCTTGTATTTTTCTTTACTACTTTTCCTCTTTTTATCAGCTGGCTATAGCATCTGAATATTTTACCTTCGGGTGTTTCAATTATGCATAAATACAGAATGTTTTATGTGTTTAAGAGTAACAGATTTTTGTTTAGCATCCACATGACTTGGTTCATGGACAAACTTGGCTATATTTAACATCTGCAGATGTGCTCAGCTCTATATTTGGAATTATCTCTTGCTTTCATTTGATTCATGATTTTAAGTGGGAAGGGGGGGGGGGAGGGGTCAGGTCTCCTGACCTACGCACAGAGGAAGCTGCTTAGATTTAAGTTACTTACCTGCAGCTGATATGATGAACTGCACACTACTACAGGAATTATTTTTTAGTCCAATACACCAGAATAGAGATCATCATCTCCTCTGGATCTTACTTTCTCTGGTACACTTTTATTAATTTGAGCTGTTTTCTCAGCCAGTCCATTTGTTTATGGATTTCTTCGCAATACAGTACTTTATATCTGAATTCCTACTCATAAGAATCTTTAGAGCCCCTCACCCATCCATTCACTGATTTCATTACTTTAGGTACACCATGGCTTCTGGGAATTTTGTATGTGAATGATCACGGTATTACTTTTGGCAAGAAGGTGTTATTTCAAACTAGTATGAGTAAATGCTCACAGATGATGAAAAGGAGCTCGTCTGTCTCCATAGTGTGCCCTGGGCAATCTGACATTTTGCAAATTACATGTGTCTATTTTCTTCGGGATTTCAGTGCTGCTGGCATTTCATCATATTTAAATATATTTACTTGTAACTGTCCAGATTCTGTACATATGACCATAGCATCCTTTCTCAGTCTCAATATTTTTTTTTAAATTTTGCCTTGTGTCCTAGATTAATTCCTTTAACTATCTCATGAATTTTAAAATAAAGTAGTTCATTCAATAACTTCATTCTTTAAATCTCAAACATTTGTAGCTTTCCAGCTCATATATACTTATATTATCTTATTGCATGTGTGTCAATAAACATTTTGCAATGTCATTTTTAATACTTTTTTTCATTTCGTCTGACTTAAATATGGCTAAACTGTGTTCACTGTTTATTATTCTCAGATTAACCAATGTATGTATGCTATTCATGCATAAAGTTTGCCATCTATTCAGACATGTTTCTAAAACGTTGATCACAGTTTTCACTAATTCAGTATTTAGGACTGTTGAATTCTGCCTAAATAAACGGCTAAATTGCTCTAGGCTAGATCGGTGATAAATTTAAATAACATAACTACATCTTAAGACAGCCAAAGGCAAGTTTAGAAAACTTGGAAAAAGGAAAGAAGATTTATAGATTCATAGATGCTAGGGTTGGAAGGGACCTCAGCAGATCATCGAGTCCGACCCCCTGCCTAGGCAAGAAAGAGTGCTGGGGTCAGATGACCCCAGCCAGATGCCTATCCAGCCTTCTCTTAAAGACCCCCAAGGTAGAGGAGAGCACCACCTCCCTTGGGAGCCCGTTCCAAATTTTGGCCACCCTCACTGTGAAGAAGTTTTTCCTGATGTCCAGCCTAAATCTGCTCTCTGTCAGTTTGTGACCATTGTCCCTTTTTACCCCAAGAGGCACCCTGGTGTACAGAGCATCTCCAATCTCTTGCTGTGTTCCCCTAATGAATTTGTAGGCAGCCACGAGATCACCTCTCAGCCTTCTCTTGTGGAGGTTGAAAAGGTCCAGGTCGCTCAGTCTCTCCTCATACGGCTTGTCCTATAAGCCCCTAACCATACAAGTAACTCTCCTCTGGACCCTTTCGAGTCTATCAACATCCTTCTTGAAGTACAGAGCCCAAAACTTGATGCAGTACTCCAACTGCAGTCTGACCAATGCCTCATAGAGGGGAAGTATCACTCCCTTGGATCTATTTGTCATGCATCTGCTGATTCATGATAAAGTGCTGTTAGCTTTGCTCATGATTTCATCACACTGATGATTCATGTTCATCTTGGAGTCCCCTATGACTCCAAGATCCCTTTCCGCTTCTGTGCTGCTGAGAGGGTCACTTCCCAGCCAGTAGGTGTGCTGGATATTTTTGCACCTTGGTGCAGCACTCTGCACTTGTCCTTGTTGTACTGCATCCTATTGTGTACTGCCCACTCTTCTAACCTGTCCAGGTCTGCCTGCAATCATTCCCTACCCTCTGGAGTGTGCACTTCACTCCACAATTTAGTATCGTCCACAAACTTGGACAGAGTGTACTTCACACTCACATTCAAGTCACTAATGAAGCTATTGAAGAGTACAGATCCAAGGACCAAACCCTGCAGGACCCCACTAGCCAAATCCTTCCAGGTCAATACCGATCCATCTACTACCACTCTCTGGGTGCGACTGCTAAGCCAATTTGCTACCCACCGGACCATGTAAACATCTGTCACAGCCTCTTAATTTATTTATGAGAATGGGATAAGATATCGAATCGAAGGCCTAAAATGTAAGAAAACGACATCTACCTCTACTCCTGCATCTAAGCATTTTGTGACCCTGTCATAAAACGAAACTAGATTGGTCAGGCATGATCTACCTGCTACAAATCCTTGCTGGTTTCCCTGCTGCATTATTTTTCCCACTGGACTCCCACAAATATGATCCTTCATAATCTTTTCAAAGACCTTTTCAAGGATGGGGGTGAGACCGACTGGCCTCTAATTACTTGGATCCTCCTTCCTCCCCTTCTTGAAAATAGGAACCACATTGGCCCTTTTCCAGTCCTCCAGGACCTGACCCAAGCACCTTGAGCACTCAAACAGCTGTGCCAGTGGTTCTGCTATGACACCGGCCAATTCCTTCACTACCCTTGGATGCAGCTCATCTGGGCCTGCTGACTTGAACTCATCCAGTCCATCCAAGTGACTCTGCACCAAGTCATCATTGACAGTTGGTAGGCTGATGTCCCTCTAATGCCCATCTAAGAACCCATTAGGAAACTTATCTTCAGCCCTGTTCAGGAACACTGAGGCAAAAAACTCACAGAATAGCTTAGCCTTGTCCCCCCCTGTCTATCACTAATTGCTCCTCCTTGTTCAGAAGGAGTCCTATGCTGCCCTGCACCTTCCTTGTACTCCCTACATACCTAAAAAAATACTTTTTGTTGTCTTTAATTTGTGTTGCCAGCCCCAGATCTGTAGTTGCTTTGGCTTTTCTAACTGCCTGCCTGCAAGCGTGGGCCAAGTAGGTATACTCCTCCTTGGTAGCTTCCCCCTGCTTCTACTGCCTATATGCCTTCTTTTTGCTTTTAGGCTCCCCTGGATTTTCCTGTTTAGTCAAGGAAGTTTTTTGGCTCCTTTCCAATGCTCTACTCCTACAGTGCATCATTGACTAGACTCCTAAGCACACTGAAATTAGCCTTCCTAAAGTTAAGCACTTCCACCCTACTAATTATCTTACCCACCCTACGCTATATGGTGAATGCAATTTTTGGTGGTCATTGTCCCCAAGGTGACCACAAATCTGCAGCTCCCCTACCAGGCCCTCCCCCGTAACCAACACCAAGTCCAGTAAGGCATTCCCCCTAGCGGGACCATATACCTCTTGCATTAGGTGAAGGTCTTGCACGCAGGTTAAGAACCTATGTGAATGGTTGGATTTGGCTGACTCCTCCTCCTGGCAGGTGTAAGGGTGGGTAGGCTGGACTAGCAGAATGGAGGACTATAGACTGCATTGACAAAAAAATAATTTAAAGTTCATGGTACATAACCAACTGAGATTTTTAGCTAAGAGTGCTGACCTTTGTATGCATAAACAGGGAAATATAAAGTAGAAAAAGGGAGGACCATTGCCTCAGTGCATAAGTGAGATTGTTATGGCTAGAACTCTGTGCCAATTTCTTATGTCGAATTTCAACAGAGGTGATGAATTTGAGGAAAACGGTTCAAAAAGGTGCTGCAAGAATTATATGAAGCCTGAGAAAGATGCCTTATAATTGGAGGATGATGGAAGAGAAGGTTAAGAGGAAATTATCTTGGCCTTCCAAGTATCTACCTGGGGAAAAAATTCTTGATAGAAGAATTTAATTTTAGACAAAAGCATAACAAAAGCCAGTGGGTGGAAGTTGCAGGTAGATAAATTCAGCTTATAAATACATTTCAGATGTTTGACAATATAGGTTATTTGTCATTGTAATGCCTTACCTAGGGCCTTGTTAAATTTCCAGTCATTTAAGTTTTTAAATCAAGACTAGATCTCTTTCTAAAAATACATTTTAGCTTGAACTGTAGGTATATGCTTGAGGCAGAAAATACTGAACGAGATTCTGTGGTCAAATTGGATTACCATAATAATTTTCTGACCTCAGAATCTGTTAATCTATTAATTCCCACTGAGTCCAACAGGGATTTGTACAGATTAATACTACAGAATTTGTCTCAATAGCTTTTTAACCTTTGTTCTGATTCTGAATTTACTTTTGTCATATGAAGGTTATACAAATCTTTCTTTTCCTTCCATATAAAGACAAGTTATGATTAGGTTTATTTGTGGTAATCTGCACAGTTTGGAACACACAAAAATGATCATATATAATGGCTGTGGGAATGTGTTTGTTCAGATTTCAGCCCCTGGCCTCGGTTGATACAACTGTATTGACTTCAGTAGAGGGCAGAATTTGTCTGACAGTACTTGTTTTGAATCTGTTGTGGATATATATAATAAATTTACATCCTGGAAATAAGAGCTGAGTGAATTGGCAACATATAATTTAGTTGATGAATTAAGCTTATTTTGCATGTCCAATATCCACAAGCAGATTGCAAGTTTCTCCTGTTCATTCATTATTTGAATTTATTTGACAGGTAGAGTATCTTTTTTTAAATTGTTACACTAGGAATGAAGAGTGAATATTCAAAATATGAGCTGTGTGGTTTACTTGAGATCGGTTAGATAAATCATATATATTATTTTTTGTTTCAAGCACTTCTGGTGCTTTAATAATCATTAAATCAGTTGCCCTTCCATGAACATAAGGCATAGCCAAAGTCAATAGACTCCATCCATGGCCTCAACCAGCCAAGCAGGGGCGTGTGCTTGCAGCAGCACAAATAATGGCAACACAAATTTGTGCTGCTAATTTGTGCCTCAGCGCACACCCCTGCATGTGTGCTTTGTTGCAGGACACATTGTCCTGCTTTGGGCAAACTGCACTTGCCTAGCTCTGCCTAGCTCCCGGCATGCTGGAGCAGTTTGCGCACAAGCAGAGCAGTAGAGATACTTTGGCTGGCAGCCAGAGGGTCTCCCTGGAGGATGAAGCCTCCATTTGTTCTGGCACATGCTATTTTCACATGCTGCAAGTTTGCAATGTGGGGCACATTTTAACATTCCATGCATGTGGTCTGTGGCACCACAAACTCCACATGCCTGCATGTGGGGACGCGGCCCATCTTGTCTCATTTCTTGTGATTTCTTAATTTCACTTATTGAATCCATAAAAAGCACATGTATTTTTATTTGCAAACATTGTGGCTGCTTGCAGATGTTAAAAAAAAAGAATCAAATGGTGCTTTACTTTAAATTCAGTGCATTCACATGCTGAGTCCTGTGCCTGCCCAGAAAAGACAGTGCCTTAGTTGGACCCAGCTTGCCCGATGTCTGTATAGATTGGGCACTTTAGTGGGGCTTTTTTGGTGCTTCCATCTAATAGCTGATTGAATCAGCTTTAGATAAAAGTGCCAGAAAGTCCTGCTGAAGCACATGGCTGCTACAAATTCTGCAGAGCTGAGTCAAAGTTAACACACTGCTTCTGGTAAAGCGCGCCGGGGGGGGGGAGCAGAGGGGAAGGGGTTAATGCCTGCAAGTAGCCTGTGAGAAGTACAAAATTGTTATAAGGTGATTAACTCATATTCACCACACCTGACCTTCAACCTATGTTTCTTATCAAAAGAAATAATTAATAAGTTATATTTTCCTCAACAACCAACAATGTTCTAGCTCAGACAACACTCAGGGTACAGTTGGGCAATTTTATGGAGCAGCAATAAATAGATCACAGAGTTGTGATCTAGAAAATCCTCAGGTTTAGAATTATGAGATTTGGGGAGGAAACATCCAATTCACATATGCTTACAATTATATATTCTGCTCTACTTAGCACTGGTGAGACCGCAGCTGAAGTACTGTGTCTAGTTCTGGGCACCAAACTTGAACAAGGACATGGACAAGCTTGAGAGAGTCCAAAGAAGAGCCACCTGTATAATCGGAATCTTACACGGCAAGCCACGTGAGGAAAGGCGGAGGGACCTGGAACTCTTCAGCCTGAGGACGAGAAGGCTGAGAGGGGATCTGGTACCAGCTTGCCGCTACACTAGGGGAGTACATCAAGGGCTCGGTGAGCAACTGTTCACCAGGGCACCCAAGGGGAAAACCTGGAATAGTGGCCACAAGCTCCTGGAAGATCAATTCAGGCTCAACATTAGGAAAAATTTCTTCACAGTCGGGGTGTCCAGACTATGGAATAAGCTCCTGCAGAGCTGGTGCAGTCACCTACCCTGGAGATCTTCAAGAGGAGACTAGACAGTCACTTGGCTGGGGTTACCTGACCCCAGTTATCTTGGCTGCTTGATGCAGGGGGCTGGACCCGATGATCTTCTGAGGTCCCTTCTGGCCTTACAATCTATCTATCTATCTATCTATCTATCTATCTATCTATCTATCTATCTATCTATCTATCTATCTATCTATCTATCTATCTATCTATCTATCTATCTATCTATCTACACCTATATATTCTTGTGTGTGTGTGTACACATAAGCAAACCCAATAGGACAAAATAGCTAAGCGAAAGCATAACATTCAAACAAATAAAAGGAAAAAGAAATCACATCAGTATTAAAACAGAATAATACATTTCTTAGGTTGATCTTTTTTTTTTATAAACAAACCAGTATGTCTATACATGTTCCTTTTAATACACTGGGAAAGAAGCATTCTTCTTTAACCCTCCTAATCAAAGTTGCAATCATTAATCTCAATATCAGTTGATTTGTATTTCAATTCTAGCCAAGTGGGTGGACACTCAAATCTCTGCCAAATGCAGCTAGTTTTGGGATTACAGTTTTGAGCCCAATGAATGCAGTTTACCCCACATTACTGGTAGTTAGATGTTAATTTTAGGTAGAGCAAGGACTTAAAACTGTAGCATTTACATTTTAGGAAGTATTCTTACCCTCCAAGATACTGGGTGTCTGCTTCCTTCTTAGACCTTCTCAAAACAGTTTCCTTTGAAATGATTTCCACAAAATCATAGAAGGTTTGGATTGGAAGGGACCCCAGGAGGTAATGTAGTCCAGCCCCATGCTCAAAGCCCAACTAGATCATCCCAGCCAAAGTGTTGTCTAGCCAGGTTTTGAAAACCTCCAAGGGTGCAGCTTCCACCACCATTCTGGGTAACCTGTTCCAGTGTTTCACTGTCCTCCTAGGTTAGAAAATTCTTCCTAATAACTAAGCTAAACTTCCAATCTTGCAACTTGAGACCGTTGCTGCTTATTCTGCCATCTGTCACCACTGAGAATAGCCTAGATCCATTGTCTTTCGAACCCCACTTCAGGTAGTTGAAGACTGCTATTAAGTCTCCTCTCAGTCTCCTCTTCTCTAGACTAAATAAGTCCAATTCTCTCAGTCTTTCCTCATAAGTCATGTGCCCCAGCTCCCTCACCATTTTTGTCACCTTCACTGGGCTCTTTCCAATTTGTCCCATCTTTTTTGTAGTGGGGGTTCTCCAGATGTGGCCTCATCAGTGCTGAGTAAAGCAGAATAATTACTTCCACTGACTCATTGGCGACATACCTACCAATACAGCCCAGCATGTTATTAGCCTTCTTGGCAACAAGGGCACAAAGCTGGCTCATATTCAGCTTATTGTCCACTGTGACGCCCAGGTCCTTTTCTACAGAGCTGCTGCCCAGCCAGTCAGCCCCCAGCCTGTACTGGTCCATGGGATTGTTCCCTCCTAAGTGCAGGACTTTGCACTTGTCTTTGTTGAACGTCATGAGATTCCTTTTGGCCCAATCCTCCAATCTGTCTAAGTCACTTTGAATTTTAGCCCTACCCTCCAGCGTGTCTACTATTCCCCACAACTTGGTGTCATCTGCAAACTTGCTGAGGGTACACTCTATGCCATCTTCCAGGTCATTGATGAAGACAATGAACAAAACCAGACCCAGGACCAACCCCTGGGGCACTCCACTTGATACTGGCTGCCAACTAGACATTGAGCCATTGATTACTGTTCTCTGAGCCCGATGCTGCAGACACTTTTCTATCCATCTTACAGTCTATTCATCCATCCCATACTTTAGCTTGCCTGAGAGAATGCTGTGGGAGACTGTATCAAAAACCTTCTTAAATTAAGGTACACCAAATCCACCGGTCTCCCTGCATCCACAGAGCTAGTCACTTTCTCAGAGAAGGCAATCAGACTGTTCCTAGTCACCTTTTCTCCTCCAAGTGCTTATAAATGGATTCCTTGAGGATCTGCTATGATTTTTCCAGGGTCTGAGGTGAGGCTGCCTAGTCTGTAGTTCCCTGGATCCTCCTTTTTCCCTTTCTTAAAGATGGGCACTATGTATGTCACTCAGCCTTTTCTGCATCACAAGGTTGCCCTTCCCCATTCAGGAACCACACTTTCCCTGATCCTCCTCTTGCTACCGACATACTTGTAGAAACCCTTCTTGTTATCCTTCACATCCCTTGCTAGCTGCAACTCCCAATTGCACTTTGGCCTTCCTGACTTCATCCCTGCATGCCCGAGCAATGCTCTTATATTCTTCCCTAGTTATTTGTTCACATTCCCACTTCCTTTTTGTAATTTAGTTTACTGAAGAGTTCCCCGTTGAGCCAAACTTGTCTTCTGCCATACTTGCTAGTCTTCCTGTGCATTGGGATGGTTTGTTCCTACACTCTCACTAAGGCTTCCTTAAAGTATAGCCATCTCTCCTGGACTCCTCTCCCCCTCACTCTGGCTTCCCAGGGGATCTTGCCAATGAGTTCCTTGAGTGAGCTGAAGTCTGCTTTTCTGAAGTCCAGGGTCTTTACTCTGCTGCTCTCCATTCTTCCTTTCCTCAGGATCCTGAACTCATGATCTCATGGTCACTGCTTTCCAAGTTGTCATCCACTACTACCTTCCCCACCAATTCTTCCCTGTTTGTGAGCAGGAGGTCAAGAAGCACACAGCCCCTAGTTGGCTGCTCCAGCACTTGTATCAGGAAGTTGTCCCCAATACTTCAAAGAACTATACTTGAAATAAGAATACTTGAAATATTTCAAAGAAATTTGTTGACAGAGAAAAAAGAATTGGTCAGAACAGATGTTTTGAACAATTCTACTCCTAACCCCTGAAATGTGTGAAAATTTAGATAGCAAGGTGAATGAACTTAGGGCAACATTTAGGTATGTAGGACTACTTTTACGTATTCATCATTGTCATGTAAATTCTGTGGATTGTAGCTTTACAGACTGGCTACCATCCTAGCCACAAAATTCAAAAACGAGTACTAGAATCCTAAAGGGGAAGTATCCCTCGGATAATAACAATGGAAAATCAAAATAAAGTCCAGAAATTTGATATTAAATGAGGATTGTTGTGATTCTTGTGGCACCATTCTATTTTAGGAAGCTGGTTGAAGTTTGAAATATTGAGGAATTTGTGGTTTCATGTGCAGCAACTTACTTATAGATAGGTCTTAGATATTGCTGAGTTCCTAATCATAAGTGAACAACAAAGTGATTAGAGAAAACTCAGGCCTCATTGTCATAGTTGGCCTTACAGGGCTAGTACCCATTACAGGCAAACAAGCCAACAAAGTTGCCTCAGCCTGGCTAGATTCTCCCCCTTGAAACTCCCCTCTGGACCTTCTTAAGGAATCAGAATTGGGAGTCAGAGATATCTGGCTACTTGTTCACATAATGGGTGTTTACTCCCCTAAATTGAAGCAGTGTGTTTTTAATTGTGATAATTAAAACACCCACCATTTCAATCTAGGGGGTTCCATCACTGTTATAGTAAGGGGCCTGATCCTTTTTTTTCCTCTTTTCGCGGAGCCTGCCCGTGTCTGCCATGGTTGAGGGGCCAAGTTTCCGGTGGGCCAAGCAACCCCTGAGCTGTGGGGGGCCTCAGTCCTTCTCTGCATGGCAGCAGCACTCCTCTTTCCTAAGTCCACATGGGAAGCAACACCCAGTGGGCTTCTACTGCGTGGGCTTGGGGAAGAGTTGGATCTAGTGGATGCTGCCTGTGAGCTGTGGCAGGACCCACACAGCTAGCACCTTACCCAGGAGGCCCTGAGGGGTGCTGCCACCATGGAGGGAAGGACTGGTCCCCCCTGCAGGTCAGGGGCTTCATGGCCTTGATGCAGGTCATGCAGGCAGGCTCCTCTGAGAGAAAAAAAAAAGGGGGGGGCTGAGGGGCCTGATCCTGTTTTTTGTTTTTGTTTTCACAGAGCCTGTCCACCTTTCCTGTGACCAAGGGTTGAGCTGCTGGTGGGCCCTGAGCTGTGGGGGCCCCCAAACCTTTCCTCCACAGCAGCAGTGCCCCCCAGGTCCACCTGGGTGGGGCCAGCTCAATCTGTTCCCTGACCCTAAGCTGGGGCAGCACTCATCCACTAGAAGCCCACCTGGGTGGCTCCAAGGGGGTGCTACCACTGCAGAAGAAAGGACTGGGCCCCCCTGCAGCTCAGGGGCCACTTGGCCTGCCAGCAGCTCACCCCCTGGCCACAAGAGACATGGGCAGGCTCCACAACAACAACAACAACAAAGGGTGGGGCCCCTTGCCACTTCTACCTTCAGCCTACCTTTCCCACAGTGGTGGGGTGGAGGTGGTGAGCTTTCAAAGGCGTCAACGTTACAAATAGCTACGTCGCAAACTAAACGACACATGAATGTGATTTAGATTGCAAAATAGCAAACTCATTGAAATCATATAAAACCTTGCACATGTACAGCATGACACAATTAAACCACAAAAACGGCAAACTTTGTCGTGTGTACAAATGCCCTTTGGTATCAGTTTGCAGGGTTCACTTCTATGCAAACTAGGAAACTCTGCATTCCAGTAATTTCAGGCTCAAAGTTCACAAATCCAAAATTATATTCAGCTGCTCAGTCAGCAGGTCTGTAGGTATTTTGAGAGAACTAAGGTCATGTATCAGGCCATAAGCATTATCTCAACCACCTGAAAAAGTGCTGAATCAAAAATAATAATAATAATAAAAAAGCAAGGCCAGCAAAAAGTTGGAACTGAAATCATAGGCATGCATGGCTTAGACATTTCTTCAGCCATAAAGAGAGAGGGTTCATTTCTGTTTTACCAATAGATGCTTATAACATCCCCTTTCATACTTTGCTGTTTGACAACTCAACTGAAAATGGCAATTTTTTTTTCTTTTTGTACACAAAATCTTAGACATGAACTCCAAAATACTTTTGGAAGTTCAGGGTTTCAGGGCAGGCTAATCTTTGGTCTGGCCTCAAGCCATGAATCCTCAAAATTCTTAGACCTCAGCTTTTCATGCACCTCTCTCCTTCTCTTGCCTTCCCCAACCTCCGTGGTCAAGGAACCAGGAGTGTTTGGGATGCTGGTTTCAGGGGAAAAGGGTTAGAGTCTGTGAATGTCAATTTTATTGAACTGCTACAAGGTCCTAGGAGCTATTTTACTATATGTTTTCAAAACAAATATTTTCTCTGAATCTTGTGAAAAATTTGGAAATCTCTTGGTTTCCATCTAACCTAGTATCCAAATTTGAAAGGAAATAGAATTTCCCATAACTTGGAAACCTTGTTTTTTGGGGAGCTTTATTTATAATGTTTTCCTTTCTCATGACATAATTATGCTGCCGTTAAGGTTTTCATATTTGTTTTTTGGGGGAAAGGATCTTTTATAAATTGAACAATATTTTATGTACTTTTGTGGTCATATCGTAAACTCTGAGATTCAGGAAAAACACACTTTGTCTATGGTAGTTAAAAGTTCAGATCAAAGGCTGAATATGACCTTTTGTAAATGTTAAATTTGTGCTCAAACATGATATTTTTGTGTAAAGTACAAGACTCCTTAAACATTTTGATCACAACATCAATTTTTTGCACTTTGCTATCTCCACATGTGGGTCCACGCTCTAAATTTCCTGGACCTGTGCTCTTTCAGAATGGTTTTTGCTGCAACTTTTCTTATCCTGCCTTTTTCTGAGTTTGCTGTGTTTTTGTTTTGCCTATCTGTTTTTAGTTTTTTTTATGGTCTCTCTCTCAAATTTCATTGCTGAAGTTGATTAAGTACAACTTTTTATAAAAATCTATTTGCTTCACTTCTGATAGACTATTTGATGTTTACATTGAGATCTTAGACTCCAACTGGTTTTAGTTAGCTTTATTACAACCCTTGTTTTCCTCTACTTTCAGTACTGTGTGACAATGAAAAGTTGCATCATTTTAAAAGTATCTGCAGTTTTAAGTCATATTCTCATCTCAGTTAAAAAAAACCACCCAATTTTAAAAAGGGAAGTAGAAAAAATTACTTAGACTACAATTTACACTAAAATACATTCACCCTTTACATGGAAAGAAGGTTAAAATCAGAGCTCCAATATCCATCACAGATACAGTACCATCTTGATCCTTGCCCAGGTTGCTCAAAACCAGAGCCATAACTGAATATCCTGCTTCTTGGTTTAAATGACCTACATCTTGGTTTTGTAGTGTTGATGTTTATAGATAAAGTGGCAGAGTTGTATATGAGTGTTGTACAAATTAAAGCCTTTAATAAACTTGCCCTGAAATGCAATGAAAATTGAAATCTTAAAAAAAATGTCATGAGTCAATATTGTGAAAAATGTTAACTAAGCAGGTTAATAAAATTAAATTAATTTTTATTAATACTATTTATTTTTAACTGGTGTAACTATAAATTTAATTTTTAAACCAAATTATCTTGAATTGGAAAAAATGAAATATTTTGACTTTGAAAATTTTAAAATGTCCCTTTTTTCCATTTTGCAATAAATAAGTGAAGTAGAGAATCATCAAAACTAAATCTTTCTTATGAGTTATTTTAGCTTAATGACTCCATATTTTGACCTCTCTCTCTATATATAGATCCACATGCGCACATACACACACACACAGAGGTATGTGGGGGAAGTGTATGTATACATGTATATGGACATTAGGGGTGCACCAATAAAGATTTTCTTGACTGATACTGATAGCTGATTATTAACCAGCCAATACAGATCAGATAGCTGACTTACAGGAATGCAGCCTGGCAGCTTGCAGAGCAGTCCAACCAGTAAGTCTTTGGGGGGAAGGGGCGTGGGGGAAGGAAGGGACTTGGGGGCGTGGGGAGCAGATTGAGGCCCCCATGGTGAGAGAGGGAGTGGGGCAGGAGAAGAGACAGGCACTGCCCAGCCAAGGCAGTGAATGCGACCCCACAGGTGGTTCATCTAGGGAACGCATAGGGGTAGGGAGGGGGGTGGCTCCCTGCCTCTGAGTGCACCCCCAGCGGAGCCACAGGGGGCATGTGCCCCTCCATATTTGTGCACAGGCTGCCTGCAGGTGAGGGCAAACTGCCTACTGTGGCATGAATGATGTGTGCCCCCAGCAGCTGGGGGACCATGGCGACAGCGGTAAGTGGGAAGCTCCCGCAGATGCTACTGGCAGTGTCAGCAGTGGGGGCAGGGGGAGTGCCGGGTGTACCACCATGCTCAAGGGGTGCACGTGCACCCACGTGCATCCCCTATGCATCACCAGTGCACTGTGGGCATGGGGCCAAGGCCTCTTCCTGATGGGGACCTGGGTTAGGGCTGTTCGACAGCCCCGCTCCCCACTGCCAAATCAGCCTCTGTCCTCCTTGCATCTGGGAGATGGGATGGGACCCACTCAGGCTGATTTGCCCCGGGTCCCGCACCCTGCTCAGGTTGCCTTTGGATGTATCGGTGCACCTCTGATAGATATGTATATAGATATAGATACTTAAACCCCCCAAATTAATTATTTTTGGACATTTGAAAGTAGAGATCCAACTTTCCTGTTCTTTACAGCTCCTTCAAAGAGTACCAGTGTTACAAAATTAGAAAAAACACAAGCATTTCTGCCTAGACTTCACCCTGCTTTGATACTGAAAAAAAATGTTGTCTGACTTTATATAGCAGCAGCATCAGGTGATTTCCCTCTCACCCTTGTAACATTCTGTGAGAGATATCATGTGTTGCTGATGCAGTAGTTGCTATCATTTAAACAATAATATATTTTTCATCCACAATAATCATACTATGTAATGTGAACTATTATTTCCCTTATCCTCATGCTTACAACTGAAGATAAGATGAGTAGCTCTGCTAACACAGTACTTTTCCTCTTTTTCAGTACTCTTACTACATATTGCACGATAAATGCTGCCTCCACTACCCCACTGCTAAATTTCCAAGCCCTGCAGGCCAGAAAACACAGCCTCTGGGCCAGAAAGCACCCAGGATTTAGCCAGGGTGTGTGGGGCTTGTGCCACACAGGGTGGGCCCGAACCGGTGCACACAGGCCAGGGCAATGTGCGCGATATGTCATGCAAGACCAGAGCATGATCTGGTGTGCAGCAGATCAAGCCTCAGCCCCATGCATTGCTGGATCTGGCCAGTGAACTGTTACTGCACTATTCACCTGTGCCTCAGGACCAAAAAGTTAGGCACCACTAAACTAAGCCAAGACATTATATGTTATGATGATGGTTAGGTGAAAAAATTGTTTTATGTTTAATAATGATATGTTTAAACATCTGTACAGTGCATTGCTTGTCTGCTCAAGGGAAAGGAGTGTTCCACAAGACAAAAAGGATGCTAATGTCATAATGTTGTATATAAACAAAAGAGAACACAGTGATTGTAGTAATTATAGAGGACTATGTTTCCTAAGTGTGAATGTGGAAGACATTCACATGGGTCATTTTCAAGAGATTGCAACTTCTTGCAATTCAGAGAATCATTTTAAATTTCATGTTGGTAGATCAACTATTGACTTAGTCTTTGCTTCCCACTCTGAACAACTGGAAAAGTGTCTAGAACAGAGGTCCTCTCAGCATAGCATTCATAGTTCTTGCAATTGCATTTGATTTGGTTGGGAGAAATAAACTTCTTCAAGTACTGCAAGGCTGAAGAACCGATCTGATGTATTAAAATGATGAATTCTCTTGCTTTTTTTCTGTTTGGGGTGTGCTTATTGGTATGTGCTCAGCACTACCAAAATTGCCTCATTTTTAGAATTTGGTGCATGCAGAGAGGAAACAAGATGATGAGGAGTGTTTCTTGGTGGCACTTTTTCTAGTTGAACAAAAAGGCAATGTAGAATAGACAAGCCTTGACTTGCTACCCATTTATCTTATGTAGATCTTAGATGCGCAGGGGATGGAGCCAAAAAGTACCACATCTTGGCTGGACATGGATGATCTTAATGGGTGCATCTACACGTGCATTAACATGCTTTAACTAATACACATTACATTTAGTACCTCCAATATTAAGTACTAAATAAATGTGCATTAGGTTGCACTAATGTGCAGTAACGCAAGCGCATGCCTTTTAGGTGATGCATAATGCACAGTAACCTATTGTACTGAACATTAATGTATTAGAAGTTTTTTATGTGCACGTTAAGGCACAGTAGAATAGGCTACTGTGCATTAAAGCACATGTGTAAATGCGCCCAGTATGGAAGGATGATCCCAGCCCAGATACAAATAATTACATACTATAAATGTCTCAAATAAAAGGTGAGAATTTAAACTTGCATATTCTAAGTGCTTGATTCTTATTCTTAAAAATGTTAAAGTAATAAATATTACCTGTTGTTATACTTCCAGGGTGAATTTGAGCATAATCCTTAGCTTCTCAAAATATGAATCTCAAATGTAGAATAATCAGTTACTGACATACCATGGCCCAGGGTTCAAATTGCATGCAGGCTCTTGGGGGGGGTCTGCGGTGGTGGCAGACAGAAGCTGGAAGGAGATGAAACCGCTGCCTAAGCTGGTTAGAAAGTTGCGGAGTTAGCTGGGGCTCTTGTCTCTTATAGGGGGCCCTCATCTCTTATGGTGTTTTTTTTGGGGGGGGTCTCATCTCTTACAGGGGGTTCAGCCTCCCCCCCCCCCCAGCTCCCCCTGTATTTCAAACTTTGCTATGGTCTAGTAAACATTTTCTGTATATACTTCCTCTTATGCTACCTTCATGCCAGATGAAAACTTTATAAAGCTACCTTTTACCCACCGTCAGGAAAATTTTAAAGAAGAAACATTTTTCAAATTAAAAAAAGATAAACAAAACAATCTATATCAAAAAAAGGAAAGAGAAAGGAATGAGAAATGGAGGTGGTAATGCTTTTAAGAGAAGTGGGTTTGACTTGTAGTCTTCAAGTGTGAAGTCTAGTATACAGTAGAAAAATCGCACCACAAAAGCCAAAAATCTATTTCTGCCCTGAACACTGAAGATGTCAGTTTCCTAGGAAATAACAGCCACAAAAGGAAACATTTTAAATTGGTAAGGGAAAGGGACTGTATCTTATTGCTTAAATTTAAATAGATAAATGATGCGCTTATTTAAGTATAAACCTATGGCCTTTGTCTTTCTTTGTAAAGAAGTTCTGGTTGTGAATCAATATGATAAGTTAAATGTATTTGGAACTCCCTACTACTATAATACTCCAATGTGAGGTTTGTTCAGGCTGTTTTCAAACTATATTCATTTGTGTATCTTAAAAATAGGAAAATGTAGGCTGTTCACAGTACTATCTATTTATTTGGCATCAATATTAGCAAGCTTCTGTCATTTGACAATTATTTCCTCGTATACCATATGGTAAAGAAAATGTTTCCATTCTCCCACGCATGACTAATGTTTTATTGATAGCCTCACACTGTGCAATCCTACCCCACAATTAGGTAGTCAAGCTTGAAAATCAAGAACCTAAAGTCACCTGCACTCTTCTAGCTGTCAAGGAGCAAAGAGTAGGTTTCAGAAGAGTACCTTACATTAGATGCTGGGTGGCAGGCTCGCAGCCTGCATGGCTCCCGACTTAACATAATGGATTTATGCGCTCCTGTGCAGCACTGCTGCTCCTGCTGCCTCTGCAGAGGACGTAGCAGCAGCTGCAACTGTGTTGTCTGTCTTTCTGCCTGGTTGGGGCTACAGGGTTTAACTAGCAGACACAAGACATCAATTTTAAACAATTTTGGTTGTAGAAAAAGATATTAAAATAGCGTGAATAAAGCCTTTTGGCACTTTTTACTGTGTGTCATATTTGTCTTTTCCTGTATCACCAGTCTGCAATTTTTGGCATAGCTTCTAAGGACTAGTTTAGACAATGATACTCAGGACTTCTCCGTTTTTTTTTACAGTTTGGACAATAGCTTAATAATGGGTTTCATAGATGTGCACAGAATGGAAACTTCCACATGTTTCAAGATTGAAATAGTTGTTTCCATTTTATTAGGAACAAAAACATAACTTCTTGAAATTCTGTAAAAGAAACTTCTAAAGTAAGGGTTTTGTTTAAATGGAACATCTTATTTTGACAAAATAAAAATAGCGAGATTTCATTATTTAAAGAAGAAAAAATGTGAATTTTCAAAATTAAAGTAATTTTGAAAGAGAAATAAAAGCATTTTTGTTCTGAAAGTGTCAAAATGGGATGTATTAACTTTTTTTCTGCTTTTCTTTTTCCTCTCCAGAATAAAATTTTGCAGAAATCAAAATAATACCATGAAGTATTTTAATTTTAATGGAGCTACATTTTCTATGGAAAGTGGTTCCATTGATGTTTTTTTCTGACTGGCTCTGTCAAAAAGCCACTCTTTCATAAGTCTCTTTGGGAACTAAAGCTATTAATTACCTATTCAGTGTTAATTTCTTACGTATTGAGAGACCATATTTTCAAGTATCTAGCAAAGCTGGTTCTCAAATTGAGATGTCTGTTAAAAGCACTGAAAACTGGGTAGACATTTTTGAGCATTTGGGCCTTGGTATATTTATGGCTTCTTTTTTTTTAATGTGATTTGACTCCTGGAGAGAAGCATGTGCTCTGTGAACTGCAGTTTGAGAACAGCTCAACTAGGAAACAAGTTTGTGTCTATTAAACTAAGAACATTATTCTATTATTTATATTAATTATAAATAAAGAGGGTGTTCAGCCTGCTATGATTCATGGGGTTATTATATTCATTATTTGTGGGCTTCTATGGATGGGCTTTGGGAAAATGTTTACAAATCCTGAACTTCATGAAATATAGCACCAAATAGCTCTTCATCTGAAAAGTTGTATGTAGAGGTTTCTTATTATCCTTTTTTAAAATGCTTGTCATACATTCAGGGACCAGAAATAAACATCCTATGACACAGATGACCAGCTACAAGTAACCCCTGAAGTGGCAATATTATTTCAGAATAATCATCAATCGGATTCTGTTCAAATTTTGACAGGGTCTAACCTTAGGTGAAGGACAAGGCAGGAAAAGAATACATCACTTTGGGTATGTGTGGCTAGACAGAGAGGGGAATACTCATAGGCTAGGGACAGACATTCAAAAAGCCTGAGCCTGAATTGATTTAGTCTTTGCAGGTTAGTCTAACCTGCAGAGAGTGACCTGGTTTGCAAGTGGATAGACATTTGGCACATGCCTGCAGTGGCTAAAGCCAGAAGCCCAGAGGCACTAGAGTAGCCCTTCCTTTCACAGGGAAGCTGAGATGAGGAAGGGGCATGGCCAGGCCCCAGCAGACCCACCCCAGTGGCTCCCTGGCAGTGGGGGGCAATCCCAGCACACAGGGCTGCCTGGCCCCAGAGGGGAACTCCTCTCCCTCTCCCCCACTGCCATGGAGCCAGGAGGGGCCCTGTTTGGTGGGGAGGGGTGCTTTTCTCTTTCCTCCTCCCCACCTGCAGTGGGGTGGGGTGGGGAGGGAAGGGGGGCTCTGTGAGCCTGTCTGGCCCCAGAGTGGGATTCTTTCCCCTGCTTCTCCCCCATCACTGTGGGGTGGGGAGGGGGGCTCTATGGGATGCTGCCCAGGCCCAGGGGGGGACTCTTCCCCTCTCTTCTACCCCTACAGGGCAGGGGGAGGCTCTGTTCCAAGCTGGGAGGAGCAGGGTGTAGGGACCCCCACACACTCCCCCCCCCCCCATCATACAGCCCTTGCTGCCTGGCAGCAGCAGCAGGCAGGGAGTTCAGGGCACTCATGCCCGGTGCAGGTGCAGCTTCAGCCAGCACTACATGGGGGGAAGGAATGGAGCCTGTTTATCCCCATGGCTCTGATCCCTGAGCCTGCAGCTCCAGCACTCGCAATGGGGGAAGCCCCACACTGGATCCAGCTGAATGGTGAGTGTGGAGCACAGAGCCATGATAGAGGCAGCCAGTGTTGTGCTGGGGGTGAGGAGCACAGCCCCACGCAGCCTGCCCCCCTGCTTCTATCCCCGGGGCTCTGCGCCACATGCCTGAAGTTCTGCATTCACAGAGGGGAAACTTCCTCCAATCCTGGCAGAGTGCATGACCTGGCAGAGTGCATGACCTGCATGGCAGGGAGCGGGCAGGGGAAGCAGCTGGCTCCAGCGTGGGGCTTCCCCTGCTGTGACTGCTGGAGCTGCAGGCTCAGGGAGCAGAGCTGCAGGGATGAGGCAGGCTCCACTCCCTCACCCCATGCAGGATTGGCTGGAGCTGCACCTGCACCAGGCACGAGCACCCTGACCTCCCTGCCTGTTGCTGCTGCCAGGCAGCGGGGGCTGCATGCCATGGGGAAATGTGTGGGGGTCCCTACCCCCCCACCCTCCCTCACACCCCACACACCCACACCCTGCCCAGCTGAGCTTTATGATATCACTGCCCCCTGACCTCTGCTCTGGGTCTGGGCAGCATTGCATGGAGCGCCCTCCCCTCCCAGTGCCATAGTGGGGTGGGGGAAGGGGAGAAGGGGGAACAGTCCCCCCCAGCACAGAACAGAAACCCCCTCCCCACCCTGCGGGACAACCAACCCAGCATCACCCTGTTAAGGTGAAGGAGGAAGGGAGAATGGTTAATTCCTTCCCTGCAGCCAGGGTCTGCCAGCTCCAGGGGCCACCTCCGCAGCCCCCTCCCTTTTGTTCCTGGGCAGACAGGCTGACCACAGCTGTGGTGGGGGAAGGAGGGAAGAATTAACCCCTCTCTGCCCACTTTTCCTTAACTGGGCCATGCCAGTTGGTGTCTCTGCTAGGGCCGGTCCCTGCTCTTGCTAGAGAGCAGAATGGCAGGGTCAGCCCTATGGCTGGAGCAGAGAGTCCTGCCCAGCCCAGCCCAGCCCAGCCCAGCCCAAAGAGCATGCCGGAATGCTTGGGGAGTCTGGTTTGTCTTAAATCAGCAAGGGGTCTGGGACAGACAGTGCATAAACATGGAGACTGAGCAGTAGTGATAGAAAGGACTGACAGGGATGGAGGATCCTATTTCAATTGGGGGCTTTTGGTTGTATAAAACTTGTGGCTCACGATTATTTTGTTATAACTTCATCATAACCAGTATTTCTTTCATTCTGATACCAAGTTTTATCTCATTCATTGACAAATTAAATTGAAACCAAGGGCTTTCTTCTCAAGAAAGGCAACTATTTTCTCTTGACCTAGGAATGATAAATAGAAACAGTAATGCTGCTTCAAGAGAAAAATTGTGATATACAAGTCCCAAACTTGATAAGGCACCCAGAAGATAGTTTTGCCTTTTGCTGAATTCACTTTGTGATCAGAATGTTCTTGTAGTTCAGAGACATAGTGAGGGATGGTTTTTGTTCAAGGATTTGTTCAAGAAAGGCTGAAGGGCCTGAATCTATTCAGCCTCCACAAGAGAAGGCTGAGAAGGGATCTGGTGGCTATTTACAAACTCATCAGGGGGGACCAGTGGGAACTGGGGGAGGCTCTGTTCCTCCAGGCACCACTGGGGGTTATGAGGAATAACAGCCACAAATTGTTAGAAAGAAGGTTCAGGCTGGACATCAGGGGACATTACTTTACTGTTAGGGTTGCCAGGCTCTGGAATGGACTCTCAAGGGAGGTGGTGGCTCTCTCCTACCTGGGAGGTCTTCAAGAGGAAGCTGGACAGATATTTAGCTGTGGTGTTATGACCCCACACTCATTCCTGCCCGGGGCGGGGGGTTGGACCTGATGATCTGTTACGGTCCCTGTTAAGGACCCTAAGCACTATGAAACTAGGATTATCTTCTTTTATTGAGGGTAGCAATGAGATGTACTTTGTATTCATCTTGGAAAGGAGGCATACCCAAGATTTACTCAAGCCTAGGAACCCAGAATCCAGCTGAACTTCAGTTCAATAATCTAAAATACAAAGGATACAAAGTGTAGCTTCATGCCATTCTTGATGCCATAACTTCATTTCAGAGAGATAAGACTACTAACCTCGATGCAGTTTCCGGTTACTACACTGGCAAATTCTAACAGAACCTTTTGCTCAGACATGCAGACACTTCCATGGTTTAAAGTTACTAAAAGAGGAAATGTTTCTGTCCAGGGAATGCGACAGATGACTATTTAAACTGAACTGCATAGAGTTTTGGAATCAAGATTTGATTCCTACCTTCCAACCAGAAGTTTTTCTCTGGGTGAAGTTACATGCCCATACTAAATCTGTGGAATGTTAAGCAACGTTAAAGTTAGAATGCACTGTGAGCAGTTGCACATTAAGGATTAATACTATTTCCTGCCTGCACAGATCCAACTTCCTACTACAGGGATGGTAAGCAGGGGTGTGGCTAGGAGTCAGGAGACCTGGACTTAATGCCTGCTCTGTGAGGACTGGAATGGTGCATTTGGGGATGCTGGAGGACTGCAAATTGCTCATTTTATCCTTGGAGAAGACTGAAGTTACTCTAACATGAGCTAGGCATCACAGCCCAGAGTTAACCCCTGCCAGAAGTGGTGTAACTTTGAGATGCTCAGAGGGCATTTAGTATACATTTATAAGCTTTACTGTTCTGACACTCGCATTTGAAGTGTCCTTGGTATGATTTAAATTTAATATGTAACTTCACTTTCAGAATGGAGGACAATAACTATGGCATTCAGATAGTGATATGTTCCCACAGCAGTGAGGGAGGGAGTGAGGCTGGGGCTAGGGAAAGGGCAGGGAGAGGGGCACGGCTCAGCTCAGCGGCTACAAGCAGGTGGTGTTGGCTGCTCCTGGAGCTGCAGCAGAGCCCGCACCGGGCTCTTCCTGGTGCTCAGGCCAGGAGGCAGCCTACTCTCGTCCCACTGAAGGGTGGGGCTGGTGGCCGCTGCAGGCTGGGGACAGCAGCAGCACTGGGCTCTTCCCAGCACTTAGGGTGAATGATAGCCTGCAGTGGCACAAGAGCAGGGTGGGGACAGCAGCCACTGCAGGCTGGGGCTGGCAGCAGCACCGGACTCTTCCTGCCATTTTATGTGAATGGCTTGTCATCACTTTCTGTGTTGGATGTTATAATATACTGGAAATCAAAAGTGCTTGTTCTGGTACATTTTAGTCATTTCATTTCCTCATTATAGAAGTGAAGAATAACAATACAGTATGGCTGAGCATCTAATACAATAAAGGAGTGAAGAGTTTGTGAATTTGATGAATTTTTATTTGCGAAGATTATTAAACAAGAATTCATAAGGAAAAACAATACCAGTTTTGAAGGATCTCCTAACCAAAAATAGGAGCTAAATTCAACATAAATATTATGGCTTAACTACTTCTGTTTATAAACTACTACGTTTCTGAGAGAAACCAACTTACTGTGATTCTGTGATTCTTCTCCCGCTGTTAAAGAAAACAACTCACTTAATATCATGAAAAACCACCTGATGGGAAAGGTTCCTATTTTTTTTTTCTCCCATGGAAGTTCATGTGCACACATCTGGTGCAAGTTGTTTCTTTACAGACTGCACAGTCTCAGATAGAGATGAAAGAATTTAGTCTCCAGAACAACATTGATTGGCATAACTGTTATTGACTCTTGACCTGCTTTTTCCATTGATCTGCAAATGGCCATAAAGCCAGGGGATTTAAATCTGAACATGAATAAAAATAAAATAAAATAAAATAAAATAAAATAAAATGTCATCCTGGCTTGATCACTATTACTGACTGGGATTTTAAACGGTAGAGTGTGGACTTAGTAGAATGATATTGGGGAAATGTCTTTCATTCTCCTTTTTTTCAATTCAAGGAGAAAAAAATTAATTTGATTACTTGGAGGTCAAGTAAAATACTATCAGGTGATTCATTAAATGTTTTGTATCTCTTCCTAGAATTGGATCTATTTGTCCTCTTATGTCATGCCCACCACCGTAGTATCCAAATACATATAACGCTGATTATTTTGCATCAAGGCATTTTAATGGGTTCTTACATAACCTAACTGCATGACTCTCCATAATTAAAATACTTGATTCCCATCTGCTTACTAGTCTTCCTCCTCCAACAGCATGCACCTGCAAAAACAAGGAATGCCTTTGTTTACTGTTCTAAAGGGTACTTCCCCAAAAGTCTAAATTAGCAATTAGTGCTGGGTGGTTGTTGGAAAAAATATTTCTAGAAAATTTTGTTCCCAAATATATGGAAATACATATGTTAAGCAATTTAAAAGATATATCATTTGCGATCAGCTCTACTCAGGGTGTTGTATATAGCCAGCCAATTTTCATTCTGTTACAAGTCTTGTCTTGAGTGTTAAGACTAACTTTCTGAGATGAGAATGAGTCAGAGCTCCCCTTTTCTTTTTTAAGACAAAAGTGCGATTACCCAGTTTAGGAAAGGGCTGGAGTCTAGAAATGCACATCTCAAGAAATTTAACCTCTTATGAGAAGATGGACACAAGAAATAGGTAGGGTGAGGAGGGCAGGAGACTTTCTCCAGCAGAGAAAAAGCATTAAATTATTTATTAAGCTGCTGGAACCACTCTGCTAATATGAGAGTGGAGGATTGGCTTACTGTCATGCTTTATGACAAATGGAAAAACATTTTTGAACAAAGAAAGACAGAAGAAGCTCTTGAAATGCAGGCACTTTTTCTTCTCCAGGGTAAGACATGAAGAAGAAGAGGCAGCTGATTGTTTGACTCTGACCTTGATGGAAAAAACAGGTATAAAAGGATCACTTTGCACAATAGCTCCTTGTCTTAAAACAGCTGGTAAATTCAGATGGATTATGGCAGAGGACTGGTGTGTTTACTTGTTACTTTTGTCATGTGGTGCAGTCAATATTTTGTTTTAAACAAAATCCTTCCAGATGTCCTTTCATCCTACCACATCCATGTGATGGGCTTCCTGATGCTCTACAACAAGTACATTGCAAATGGCTGACCATATGGGATGTCTCTGAGAAGGATTTGGCTGAGAGAGAGAGAGAGAACAACAAAGAGAACTGAAGGTACAGGAGATAATGGAAATATTTCTGTTTTAAAAGGAGGGGAAAGGAAATATTGGCAGTATTACCTTAAAGGGAAGGGTACTCAAGAAGATTCACAGGAGTTTAGGGCTGGAAGGGACCTCGTGAGATCATCGGGTCCAGGCCCCCTACTCTGGGCAGGAAAAACTGCTGGGGTCAAATAACCCCAGCAAGGTGTGCATCCAGTCTCCTTTTGAAGATCTCCAGGGTAGGTGCCTGCAGCACCCCTGCTGGGAGTCTATTCCAGAGTCTGGTCACATAAACTGTGGAGAAGTTTTTCATTATATCTAGTCTAAAACCTTCTTCTAGGAGTTTATGACCATTGCTCCTGGTTTTCCACTGGGGTGCTTTGGTGAACAGCTGTTTGTCTAGCCCCTGATGCTCTCCCCTGATATATTTGTAAGCTGTCACCAAATTCCCCCAAAATCTCCTCTTTTCTAGGCTGAACAGCAATATCTGTCAGCCTTTCTTCATATGACTTGCTTCTCTGGCCTGTAATCATATGAGTGGCTCTTCTCTGAACTCTCTTAAGCTTCCCTACATCCTCATTAAAGTGTGGCGCCCAGAAATGGATGCAGTATTCCAGCTGTGGCCTCACCAATAAGGAGAATAACTTCCTTAGTTTTGCTTGAGATGCATCAGTTGATGCATGCCAGAATATTGTTTGCTCTGCTAATTGTAGCATCACACTGCTGGCTCATATTCATTTTATAGTCAATTATGAACCCCCTAGGTCCCTTCGGACCGAGCCCGTAAGTTTGATGTGAATTTTTCCTCCCCAGATGGAGCACTTTACACTTCTCAGTGCTGAACAGCATCTAGTTCTGGTCCACCCATCTAACGAATCTGTCTAGGTTCACCTGGATCATCAGCCTACCCTCATCCAGATCACTGATGAAGATGTTGAAAAGCACTGGTCCAAGTACCAAACCCTGGGAGACCCCACTGACTACCTTCTGCCAAGTCGACATAGATCTGTCTATTAGTACTCTCTGGGTCTGACCCTGCAGCCAGTTTCCCACCCATCTGACCGTTGAATTGTTGAGCCCATAGCCCCCTACTTTTACCTTGAGAGCCTCTGACTTACAGATATCCAGCCTGTCTAGCTGTTCTTTCACCAGCTCTACATTGACTGTTGGTAGGTGATCATCCCTAATGTGACTATTATCATCCCTAATGGTCACCAAAGCCTATGGCTCAAGCTGTTACTGAGGCCTACTTTGGTCCATGCTGCTAGCAGGCCTCTGTATGATTTCTGTAGGCACTGATAAGGGACCTACTGAAATCAAGGAGACAGGTGGCTGATTTTGCAAGCCAATCACAGGGCCAGCCACCATTTTCACAGCCTCATCACAGTGGTGTTCCCCCCCCCATACCTCTGATTAACCGAGGGGCCCTGGTGACCCCACCCATTGCTGCTGATTGGTTAAGATGACTGCCCATTATGCAGCCAGCTCCACCTCTTGTCACTGATTGGCAGGGGGGTGGGGCCCTGTAACATGCAGCCCTCTTGGGCAATCAGCAGTGGATTAGGGGGCAACTGCTATCTTGGCTATTCCCCTTCGTGCTGACAGTTCCCTCCCCACCCTCCAGGTTGTGAGGCCAGGATGCAGTGGCCATGAGGACTGCTGGTTCCCACTGAGGAGCCAACATTTTATTTTAATTTTTTTTTTAATTCTGCAGATTTCATGGACAATGTCTGATTTCACAGTTTCCAGAAAATCTGCAAAATCATAAATTGAATAGGCCCCTAGTACTGATCAATGGCTTCACTGATCCATGCTGCAACAAGGCCTATAGCTTTTGGTTACAAATGCTGCCATACTCTTTTTCATATCATAAAATAATGTTTTCTGTGTCCAGCAGAATTTCCCAATTCTGTCTTCATAGACATAAAGCCAAATTATATTCCTTTTTAAGCATGTTCTAACTAGGTGGGATCTATTTTTGAATACTCATTCTTCATAAGCTTCTGCCCATTGGCATCTCTTCAGAAATACTGCAAGTTCTCAAGGTTTGTTTTATACACTCCTGCAACATCATCTTCAGTCTCAGCTCTTTCTTGTGCTCTGAATTTCCATTATACTGTGTAGGGTTTACTGGTGATGAGCATTCCATGTGACTATTATAAGGCCATGGTCACCTCATGCCTCCTGAGGCTGGGGGCGCACAGTCTGCAGGCAGTGGTGGCAGTGGTAGCATTGTGGCAGCAGCAATAGGCGACCACTCGCAGATGCCAGACACCACTGGTGGCATCCGTGGTGGAGAAAGTGGGGGGATGGTGAGCAGCAACCACCCGCAGATGCTGCTGGCAATACCAGCAGCAGCCAATCTCAGGGGGTGCATGTGCATTCACATGCACCGCCTATGTGTCACTAGTGATGGTCATCCTCCTCTAGTGGATGAACTTATGGGGAACTCTACTATCTTTCTTGGCATGAAAGAAGAAACAATTCCATTCCTTGAATGAAACATAGAGGAGGAGAAAATTAAAGATTGCTGTTGGAAGAGAAGCTGCATGTGGCAGATTTGTGGACTATACACATTAATTTAAGAAAACTTTAGTTTGAAAATACTTTCCTGAAAATCACAATTGATATTGTTTTAATTGGCATAATAGAAGAAGCAAATAACAATCTGCACAAGGATTTGGCACTCAGTGCCAAATGGTCAGAAGGAAAACTTATTCAAAAGTTCACAGAGAAATTGCTATGTGTTTGTCATGGGCTGATTGCTTAAAAAAGTGGAAAACATGAAATAATATGTCAGAATAACTAGATTATATGGGGCAGCTATGTGACAGCAAGTATGGGACTGTTTCAAAACATGCTCTGTATGCTAGAATGTGAAGGCAAATTTTCTGGCATTGTTGACCATTAGGAATTTAAATATATAAGACACATATACATAATCCTTAACTTAAGACCACTTTCCAGATTTCAGGTTGATCTGGTGCCGAT